>NC_136473.1:73340585-76000585 GCF_902686455.1 Sciurus vulgaris | reverse complement strand
GCTCTTTACCTAGACATGGACTAAAACGTCAACCAACCCTCTCACTTGGCTCTAGACTGGGAGGGACCCCTTCGAGGATCATCTGGGATTCACTTGTCAGACCTGTGGTCCCAGGGGGCAGAGGAGATCTTCTGGTCCTTTACCACTATGGGTCCTACTGCTCCTCAGCAGCAACTGCACATGGTTCAAGATGCCATTTCCTTTGAACTACTTTGCAAGTCAGTTTGCCCCCAACCTAATACAATTTGCTGAAGAGAACGAGGGAGCATAGAGGGAAGTCTGCGTTGTTCTCCCTTTCTCAGCAGGTCCCTAAAGAGGATCAGTATGGGAGAGAGGGGACCAGTTCCTTTAGGAAATGCTGGCTGGTGGCAGCAGGACCAAGTTCTGGAGTTGGGGGACTGGGGCTTGAAGGTGAGAGGCAGTGATGCCAGATGGAAAATGGGGACAGAAAAACAACCTGGTGAGGGTACTCGGACAGATTCTGCTCTGTTTCCTTGGTTCCCTACCCTCTCTCCTTAAACTCCCACCTAGGAGAGATCATAGGTAATTAGTTCAAATGGTGCTCTGTGAGAAGAGGGGAAGTTAATGAATTCTTCTCTTTTCTTGCCTGGAGGTCAGAGGGGAGAGGACTGAGAGCAACTTCAGGAGCTTTCTGGGGTGACCGCACAGAAGCTGTGCATTTCAATTAGTAATAGCTGAATTCCTCCAGCCAGAACTAGCTCTGGGGAGGACTCTGTTGCTCAGTTGAAGGCCCCAGAATTCAAAGCCAGCCCCGGGAAGAGTGAAGTTTCAAGGTCTGGGAAAGAAGCAGAGCAAGATAGGAGACTGCTATTGTGTGGGAAGTGGGAGAGCTGAACCTGACTCCTGTTCCAAAATTCAGCCCAGCCCACCCCATATACTCATCTTGGTAGACCTGGTCCACCGCACTCATGAACAGGAAGGGATGGATGTATCCCAAATGTGGGTTCCCTAGAGGATGGACCCCCATGTCATGGCCTGGAGCTACAGCAGGCAGCCCCACTCCCTGAAATCATCCTGCCTTTAAGGTCCTTGCACACCCAAGGCTGGTATGTCATGATTCCCTAGAATTTTAGATTTTACAGAAGACCTGATTATATATATTTCCATTGCCCACTTCATGGGGCTCTCATTTCTACACCTGTACCTGACCTAGAATCCCAGATCTTTTACCTAGCTTCCTCTCCCCCTTGATCTCTATCCAGATCTGAGATGAGTTTGAGTGGGTAGCTTCTCCTAGGGCAAGGGTCATACCAAACAGGTGGACATTTTTCAGGGGGCTAGAATGGCAGTTTCTGGTGACTGTCTCTTAGCCAATTAACCCATGATTAATATTTGCAGAGACTACCTGTGGGATAAACAAATGGGGCTAGAATCTTCTAAGATCCCTTTATCACTAGTGGGGTGGGACAAGACTGAGCCTACAGAGGGAAATATTCTCACACAGATTGCCCGGTTGCCTCTGGGACCCTGGGCAAACTCCCAACACACCAGTGTTGCTCAAACCAGGGGACTGGGTTCCAAGTAGGGCACTACACGACCGTGCTGATAGTGGTGGTGGGACGCAGAACACTTATCCTTATTCATTGCCTTGGAATCGCTTTCAGAGCCTTCCGGAACCCGCGCAAATGATGCATTCCCCTTCCCCTGATCCCAAGTCCCCTGATCTGAAGGAACAGCTAGCGGCCACCAGGGACTCCAGCATCGGAGTGAACGCCCCCAAATCGATGGCTGGCCACAGTGGCCTTGGGCTGTCTTGTGCTACCGAGGCCCTCTCTGGGCTCCAGCTCTCGGGACAGCCTCGCTGCCCGGATGCTCCCCCAAACCGCAGAGTGCCGGCAGGTGCGCGGTGGAGCGCGCAGCTGAGCGCCGTCGCCGCCCGCAGCCAGTGCTGGGAAGCCGGCGGCCGGCGGTGAAGCCGGCCGCGGGAGGCAGCGGCTGCGAGTCCACCGGCACTCGCGCGCACGCCGCGTTCCGGCCAGCGAAAGTGACCGAGCCGGCTCGGGGACTCTCCCGCAGCAGCCGAGCCCGGGTGCTCGGGGTGGGACCCCTAAGAAGCGGGCGCGGGAGGAACCGCGGCGGGTGTGCGCGCGTTGGGGGAGAGGGTGGAGGGCGCTGCTGGCTCGGAGCGCCCGGCCCAGCCGCCGCTTACCCAGCTCAGCGACGTCGGTCTGTCCTTCCGTCCCTGCTCGGTCCGCCTGGGCCGCTGGCTGCCGAGGGCGGCGGGTGTCCCTCTCCCTGCCCGCAGCTCGGAATCACAGGGACGGCCAAATCCACATGGAGTCCAGATTCATTAAAATCCACGTCAAGCCACCAGCCACTTATCTGTATTCCTGAAGTGGCCCCTCGGTCTCCGGTCCGCGCGCCCCTCTGTCCTCCGTCGCCCCGCAGCAGCCCCGCCGGGAGCTGTAGCCGGTTCGCGTGAGGCACCCCGAGGCGCCGAGGGGGCGTGTGGGGGTGGCTGGCGGTGTCTCTCCTGGGGAAGAAGCAGATCCCCGGCTGTCTTCAGATTTTTCCAGCGCGACTTTCCGGGCTCCTCTGACATCAGCAATCCTGGCGCTTCCTTCCCTTCTTGCTCCCCGGTTCGTTCACAGTCCCATTTCCTCCGGGAACCTGGCTTTCTAGATTATCTCGAGGTTTGCTCCGCTCGCTGGGGCGCCCGCGCTCCCTGCCGCTCCTGAGCTCGCGGGGTCTCGCGCTGGATCGCTCGCCCTCTCGGCTGAAAAATTCCCAGCAACTGCGCTCCGCCGCCCTCCCGCTCCAGTCTGGCGCGGATGCTGCTCCGCCCGGCAGCTCTGGCTCCCGCGGCGGCGGCGGCGGCGGCGGCGGCGGCGGCAGAGCCCTCAGCGCCGGCCTCCCTATATTACCATGCAGCTCATTATCATAGAGGCCGTGCATTAACCCCCTGCCTGCCGGCCGAGCTGCCCGGGCTGGGGCCGCGCCCGCCGCTGGCACCGCCCGCCGCAGACAGCCCCCTGCCCCCTCCCCCTCGCGCGGACTTCCTCCTCCGCAAGCTGTCAACAAAGGAGAATCAGGTTGGGCATCGGGTGGCCGCTCCGCTGCCGGCTCCGCTCCCAGCTCAGCCCGGACCCACCGGCCACCTTAAGTAGCCAAGGGGGCAAAGAAAATGCTGCTGGGGCCTGGGGATTCAGGTCGAGGCCTTGCCAGCCAGCAGACATAGCCCCGGGAGGTCGGGGCGGAGGGAGGCCAGAATACAACCAGTGTGGGTGAGGGCAGTGGGGACAAGGGCTCCCCTTTCCTTAACATCACCTGTCACCGTGAGCATCCTGCACACCTCCCTCTTCATCTTTAAGTAAGGAGCGAGGGCGGAGGAGCCGGCCTCGTTTGATGGGGAGATTGGGTCTCAATCTGTGGGAGCAAATTCTCTCTTCTCATGAATTTCGGAAAGCCAACAAACTGTCAGATGAGGTTTGAAGTTGTTGTTAATTATTATTTTTACAATGCGAAGATGAACCTTCTACTCATCTTCTTACTTTGAATCTCCAGCTTCCAGCTCTGTTAGGGATCCTGGGCGGCAGGCAAGTCCTGACTGGGATGGGGGCGATGGAAACGGGAGCGGAGCTTTCCTTAACCAGACTCAGGGAGGCTTCCTGGCAGGGGAATCAGAGAGGTGGCAGCTAAGAGGTTAAGGGAACTTATTTTAATAACCTAAGATAAGATGTTTCTGGATTTCGGCTGACCATATTTCGGTGCTTTCGCGGCCACGGATCCCTCGCCATATAGAGTCAGTATCTCCTCAGTGTCTGGACTTGCCTTTCCAACAGGGGCCTGCAAGCTAGACCCCAGCGAGTTCGCAGGATCTGCGTAGTCCCTACTCTCGATTAGAGCACCCAGAGTTTACTCAACATGTCCAAGTAGTCTGATAAGCTTCCTCTACTGCCCTCTCGTGGGCACAGTCTTCAGTGGTATAAATAGAAAAAAAAAAATTACTCTTGAAACCTTTAAAACAGTTATGTGAAATTCTTAACACTAAGGGCCTTTAGAAAGAAAAGGTAGGAAGGGAGAGAGGGAGAGGGAGAAAGAGGGAGACAGAGGAAGGGGGGAGAGAGAGAGAGAGAGAAAGAAATATGAATTTACTCTTAGCAATCATCTCAAATGATCCTCCTTTGCAGAATTGGGGGGAATCTAGGCTTTATTCCAGCTAGCTAATTCTTTAAAACTTTTAAAGAAGTTAGCTAATACTTCAAAACTTTTCCAATGTAGTTAATTAACATAAGTTTATGCCCTGTAACTTGTGTTAGCTATTCCTGATTTGGTCATGTGGAGCCACAAAGAATCTAAGCTGTCTTCTCTGATCCTTACCTGTTCTTTTCCTGAAACTTCTTTAGCATTTATTGTTGGTAACACTCCAGGAAATTATCATATTTTCTCTATATTATTATTTATTTCTATCTGTAAGTGGATCTTGTCTCCTCATCCAGATGGCCTTGTTATCCTCTTATCTCTGAGTAGACTGAATTTAAACCACAGTTTATTAAGGAAGATGATTTGTAGAAGATGCTCAAATATTCTGGAACATTTGCCCCATTTTTTCAATGCATGGAACATCAGTCTGGCCAGCTATACCTAAGACTGTCAGTGGTCGGGTTGGAAATATCTAACTGATGAAGCTCACAGCTGAAAATTTGGGCCTTCTGATTCTAAATCAAGGACTGTATAACTTGGAGAAATAGAATCTCTTTCCTGTGTCTTGATTTAATCACACCTTGAGAAGATTATAATACAATTTAAATAATTTTCAGATACCACTCCCAAACCCCATGATCCAGAAATAAATCCTAGAATGAGGAGCAAGGAGACATAAAATGATAGACTCCTCCTCTTACCCCATCTTTCACCCCCATGCTTGGCTCCCTGCTTCCCTAATAAAGGGAGAGAAAGGGAGAAGAGGGAACAGAGAAAGAGAACACAGGAGAACACGTTACAGACAGGGAGACACAGTGCTATCCAGTTTCCACCTTGCTATTGAACAGCATCTGAGATCTGTTTCCATGGGATTATGGGAATGCCTGGTGTTTGCATAACCGTGGCAAGACACTAATCTGATCCAATGTGAGGTTTTCTGGGTAAAGTACCTTTAATGTCTCTAGATCTCAGTTTGTTCATCTGTAAAAATGGGCATTTTACCTTCGATCTCCAGAGAACTAAGGGAATTAAATATACATGTGTGTATATATATAAAACAGTGTTTGAAGTATTAATAGTATCATTAAAGTGGAAAGATTATTATTACTCTTAGTCCTATAGGCTAGAACAAATATGGATCTTGTTAAGTGTATAATTATAATATACTTTAGGGATTAAAACAACAGCTCAAGTACATGGTTGTATTTTAATTAAACATTCTCTGAAGCAATGTGGCAATGTACATGAGTCTCTAGTTTCTAAAGGTGCTTAGATAACCCCATTCCTTTCCTCACTGGGTATTCATCCATTCAAAAATATTTAAGAACAAATTTATTATATTTCTTTCTTGAATAGAACTGTATATAGTACATAATTATCTCTTCAAAACATTTATAAATTTTTAATTGATATATGATAATTGTACATATTTATAGAGTTGGGTGTGATTATTTCTCTATATATCACATGGAATGACCAAATCAGAGTAATTAGCATATCATCACTCCCAACATTTATTATGGAGAACCCTCAAAGTACTTCCTTCTAGCTACTTTGAAATATATAATAAATTACTGTTCATTGTAGTTACCTAGTGTGCTACAAAACACTAGAACTTGCTGCTCCTAACTGTAAGTTTTTATCTGATAACAAACTTCTCTCTATCCCCTCTTCACTCTCTTCTTTGCAGGTTCTGGAAATCTCTATTCTATTCTTTGATTCTAGGAAATCAACTTTTTTAGTTTCTGCATATAAGTGAGATCATGCAGTTTTTGTCTTTCTGTCCCTGGCTTATTTCATTTAACATATTTTCCTCCAGCCTCATACATGGTGCTGAAAAGGATACAATTTCATTCTTTTAAATGGTTGAATAAAGTTCCATTGTTGAGCACTTATTTACACATTTTTTTAAAAAAAACACACTAATAACCCAATAGATTCCATACCCCCAGCCTGTCTTTCTGGGGACTCAAATTTTCTTGTATCTGATGGCCTTCTGAGATTCTTTCTCATCTTGTAAAACTGATGTCAAACCCACAGCCCCGGGGGACTAGTCAGTCTTCTACTGGTGTCTTGAAGTTCACCCCCATTTCTATCAGGCAGGACAGCTATGGATCAGCGTGGTTGTGGGCATGTAGCAGGTATTTAAATAAACATTTATCAAATGAATGAATGAATGAATGAATGAGAAAATGTTTGTTTATGCTAAATCCTCATCTTTGAAAAATTGCAGCATGTTCCATATGCTTCTCTCCCCAACCTGACCTGGCCACAGAACTCCTGGAACCTCACCCTCAGAAAGCCATTGGTGGCTACTACATTTTTATCCCTGGCCCCAACCTCTCCTTTGCTTATCAGGAGATGGTCGACTTGGGGAAGAAGATAAGAGAAGTGGGGGAGAACAGGGCACCAGTATTCTAGAACAGAGCTGTATTTTTCCAGTGGGAAATTGCTTTGCTGTGAACACAGGTCTGGCTAGCAGCTCTGTCTACATTTCCCAGGCAGGAACAGGCCACCTCAGGCCCTGGGAAGCAGTCTCTCAGGCTTGGGGAGCATAGGCCCAAACGGGCAACCAGCCCATCCCTAGGGGAAGTCCTCTCTGTCGTAGCAGCAGCTTCAGCCCCACAAATAGATGCCAGGACGGTAGCCCCTTGGATCACAGGAGGTATTTTTGGTCCTGGAAGCTGGCCACACTTTGGCAGTCTTTCAGCATCTAGTCTGCTCCTTCTAGAGGTGGGGGCGGCAAGCCTTCACTGTTCAGCATGGGAATGCTGCCTTCGAGTGTGCGCACGCATACATTTAGGGCTCTGGGAGTGGGGTGGAGGCTGGGTTCAGAATTGTGCACCTGGCTCCCTGGTGGGAGGGGAGTGGGCTCCTGCTTGCCAGTGTCAGTGGGTCATCTTTGGGCTTTTGCCAGGATTGCATCTGGCTCCTTAAGCTGAGACCCCTCATGCCATCACCAACTTGACCTATCTCTCTACTGTAAGATGCATCCCATGTTTCACTTCCCCTGATTCCAAGTTTGTCATATTGAGAAGCAGGAACATGTTCCCTTTGTGTGTGTGTGTGTGGGGACCCTTCTGTCTCCCCACGCTGTACCTCACCTTCACCCCACAGACACTGTCAGGCAGCCACAGCGGCAGAAGCAGCAGCCTCCTCTACCCCCCACATTGTTGGGAACAAAGGCATCGGTCTGACAGGCCAGACTGGAGTGTGTGGGCCAAGTCCCATGAATGGAAACGAGAGGCTGCCGGGCTGCCAGAGTGGTGGGCCTCTGCCTGGGCAACAGGGCCTGGGGCCTAGGACACGGGTACAGGGCACCTGCTCTGGGATTCTCAGCACCATTCATAAAGATGTCACCCTCCTCTCTCTTCTTTGCACAAATCCCACTTTCCTGTGTAATTTAAACAGTAGCAAGCCTGTTAAGGCTCCAAACCAAACACGGTGGGATTTTACTCTTTTCTTACTAAACCTCCCATGAGCAGAGCTTATGTCCTTGTATACATTGCCCTCTTTCCCTAATCTCCCTCCCTTCCTCCATCCAATGTATTAGTCTGGGAGGAGAATATCCTCTTTGAAGCCTGGGCAACTACAGCCCCAACCTTACTTAATAGGGTCCTGGGACAGTTTGCAGGGCTCTGCATTTGCAAGGAGATGCTAAAAGGGAGGGGACCTGAATGGACTATTGGACTTGTGGAATAGAAGGCATAGGCTAGGTGAAGACCAAGGTTCAGAATGCTTTTTTGCTTCTGCTCTGTGCCAGATACTAAGGGGCTGAAAAGGGTCTTGCTCTTTTATTTATTAATTTATTTTTGGAAAAGATTCCCCCAAAGGAAACATTGCCCATTTGGCACAATCTCTTAGTGCCTCAGTTTGCTCATCTACACAGTGGAAGTAATATCCATCTCTTTGCATATCTTGTAAGGATTCACAAGAAACAGACAAGACACTGACTGTGAAAGACTTTGCATACCAGAAAGCATTATAGGAATGCACAGCGATACAGTCTTAAAACCGGAAAGTTCCATCCAGAGACAAGCCTACTTCCCATCTGCCACACCTGCACTTACTTCGTCCTCTTTTTTGGTTTTCTAGGGAAAACAGCTGGGCTCACCAAAATATCTCTTTGTGTATAGATGACTGCATTGTCCTCTCCCCTGCTACCTCAGATCCCTTCTTTTCTCTCACTCTTCCAGGTGAAAATGCTGCACAGCAGAGATTCTGAATAGCTACTTTCCCATATGGAATCACCAAGCACATCCATGCTGGAGTTGGCCCTCATTACCAGGCAGTGCACATACACACCCACACCCTCCCAGGCAGGAAGAGAAGAGTGGGGTGTCTGAGAAACCTTGGCAAACATGCCTGAATTTTACAGGAATTAGGATGTGCTGACTCTCATCAGCTGGGATGTAGTGGGGAAGATGCACTTTTGGGTTCCTTTCCTGCTCAGCAGCTCTCACCAGCCAGGAGTCTCCTGATGTGGAGTCACTGGCTTTGATGTCCAGCATGGGTCAGATGACTGTTGCTTTTGGAACTTCTGTGGGGCTGGACCACCAGGACTGTCTGAAGTCTTGGTGTCTGACTGACAGACTAGACCATCTGGGGTGCAGGCAAGTAAGACTGGTAAAAGTCAATGACATTGATTTCTTGGAGATCAGAAACTCTCCGAGCTAACAGGAAGTGATCATTTGGTCCAGGATTCTTCAGTTAAAGCAACACCTTCCACTTGGTTGCTGGTGATTGTCATAATGCAGTATAATGATAAGTGTTAAAATGGACTAAGTGTCCACACAATGCCAATTAGTCCCAGTGCTTGGGGAAATTCCTTAGCTTCACGGCTCTAATCCTACAAGCAAAGTATGACCACCCCATTTTACAGATGCTGAAACTGATGATCAGAGATTGAAGAGATGGTTCCACAGTTCCAAAGATAATGTGTGGGATGGTTATAATGTGAACCTGGGGTGTCTGACATGCATTTTTCTCAAGTTTTGTTTCTCTGAGGAGGAGGAGAAAGTGATGAACATGTAGAAGACCCAGGGCCTCAACCCTCTCTTTAGCATTCAATCAGCCCCTGACCCTGAACCCTGCAACAGGAGGGCGCCACTGGATTCATGGAGCGTCCAGAGAATCCTGGAGCTTCGATTCTATTGAGGGTCAGGAGTGTCCTTTTCTCTTACAAAGGAAAGCATGTTGTAATTGTTATCATGATTATTATAAACAATCAAACTAATGAGCTCAGTTCTCCCCTATTTTGCAGGGTGTGTGTGCTGAACAAGGAGAGTTGGCCCAGAGGAAAGAAGTTGCCAACACATGTGAATCTCCACTAGCTTATGTCACCCTTGCCCTGTACAAAACACCACAGCCAAGGCCAAGCCTGTCTTTCAAAATAATGGAATAATTGGGTGCAAAGTGTGGCGCCCCCACCCCTTAGAGAGAGCGTGCCAGCCGGTCTTTGTGGGAATCCACAGGGAGCCTGGAGAGCAAAATGCCAATGTCTGCCTTCTCCTTGATTACATCTGTGCCCTACAAACCCCACCAGAATTGAACTCACAGCTCCTCCTAATTAGGGGAAAAAGAAAGACAGGAATGATAGCAGAAGAATTTCCTCCTCCCTCCGACTACATGCTCTTCTGGGACAAACCATTAAGCTCTCCCTCTCTCTCTGCCCTTAGCCTCCACTTCTCCTTCCTGACTGATATCTCGAGTACCTACTGCTGTACCAGGCCCTCCCTGGGACCAGAGCCCCACATGCGGTGAGAGTGATGAACGGGAGCTAGGTTTGAAAAGCTAGACTCTGCTCCAGGGGCCTGTCTCCGGTCTGCTGTGAGGCAGTGCAGAACAGCCGCCCAGGAGGAGTCTGGGAGGCCTCAAGTCAGACAGGTGTGTGTGTGTGGGGGGGGCTGGACTAGGACCTGTGGGGGCAGGGTGGGCCTTGCCCGACAGAAGGCTGGCAGAGAGTAAAGTCCATTGCCCCATGCAAAAATAAATAAACATCCTGCTTAAGTAAATCAAATACCCTGACATCCAGGTGCAAACCACAGGGCCTGTTTGAAATGCTGTAAATTTAGGACAGGGTTTGAATGACTGGAGTCTGAAAAGAAAAATTCAGGAATGGTACAAGTCATTGGCATAGGAATCAACTGCATTGTCACTAACATCATGAAACAATTAATTAGTAGCCACTTTAATATTGTTTTCCATAATCTGAGTTTTGAATTCCTAGAAAGAAAGATCCACACTCAGGTGTCCCCTCCTGGTCAGTGGAAGATTAAGTTTATTATTGTTACTTTTGTGAAATGCTCTCTTGCCAGGGGGATTCTGAGTAGTAAGGTGGAAGAGAATGATCACCAAGAGAAATTCCATTGCTCTATTTCTCCTCTGGTTTTTCCCCTCTCTCTTTCTGGGGCCACAGCACTGTTTTTCTGGAATGGCTTCTATTGACTCAAAATCAACACTGGGAAGAAAAGGAATGTTCTCTCTGTTTAGAAAACAGAGGTTGGAAAACCCCAGCCTAGGAAGCAAGAGACTGGGATTGAATTCTTGACTTTGTGGCTACCTAATTGTGTGACCTTGCACAAGTCACTTCCCCTCCTTTGGTCCTAAAAGGCACAAATCAGGCTCCATGCTGTCCCCACTTCCACCTAGAGCTTCCAGCACAGCTCTCTCCTTGGAGAACGCAGAAGGAATGCTGAACATTGAAACCATTTTAATGCCTAAGAAAGCTCAGTGCCTAAAAAATGGACCAGGGAGTGAAATCCAGGGACAGAACTGAGAAATAGGATTTTGCCTTTGAATTGTCTCAAGTTGGATGATTTCTCTCTCTGCATGCCTTTGATAAACGCTCCTGTTCAGGGCTGTAGCGTTATGAATCTTTCTGAGTCATGGGTGGCTACAGCCCCTTTGATCCATTCCGCTGACAATATTTCCTGATATTTCAGAGGCCAAGCATATGAGAGGATCCGGACGATCCAGGAGCGTATACCTCCCTTCTCTCCTCTTCCTCCGCCCCTTCAGCACCAATCTCCTCTCTTTCTGGTGGAATTCCTATTTTCGCGTGTTGCACAAAGTCCTGTGACGAAGGCAAAGTCCTGGTCCTGGCCACTGTCCAGGGTGTTGGGAGCCCCAGCTCCTGGCCTCCTGGAAAAGGAAGCAGAAGCCTTCTGTAGTCTCCTGGGGACATTACCCCCCCTGGTGGAATGACAGGGAACTTTCTTGGTTTCAGAAAAGCTGGGCAGCCTGGCAGCAGTCCCCCTCCTCTGCAGTTGTCAGTGAGGCTAATAATTATTACTCTGTGTTAATCACGACAATGGAAGAATTGCAGGCCGTTATTTGGAAATGATCGGCTCCAGTCAATGACTACTTATGACAGCAAAGGGGAAACATCAGCTCCGGGGAGCCCCCATGTAAATGGAGAGTTGAATGAGAGATCAGGAATAATGGAACGTGTATTTAGTTCCATTTTCCTCCCTAAAAGGGCCCTGTCAGGGTAATTTTCCCTTCCGTGCGCTATACCTCTCCATTATTTACAATATCTTCTTGGGAGAATAAAACAAGAGGGGACCCCTCCTCCTCCTCTCCCACTCCCTGCCTCACCCTCCCCTCTCCCCGCCTCCCATCAATTGTGTCTCTTTCTGGAGTTTGGCAAACACAGCTACTTCCTCCTGCTGTGTTTCAGTGGAGCTGAAATGAATGTGGCTCTAGTTATTTTTTTCCCTTAATCATTCTTTTTCTTTTTTGCTGGAGAGCATTTTCATGAAGCACAATCACAGAGGAACAGAATGTCCTGATGTTTGGGTGAGCAGCATGCATTTCTTTTCTTTTTTCTTCCCTTGAATAAAAATAACACCCTGTAGCCATAATATCAGAGGGCTGAAGGCCATCTTTCAAGGTTTTTCTTAATCTTGCCCTTTCCTCTGTGGCGTCTCATTTCTAACAGCCCCCTCCCCTCCTTCCCACCGCAGACACGCTGGTTCCCTCTCAGTCCCTGGAAAATGCCAACTTCATCTTATCCCCTGCACTTCCACCCCTGCAACTCTGTAGTCTGAAAGGTGGCATTTGCCACTTTTCACTCCCAAGGCCTTCTAGTGCCTGAACTGTTTTTATGACCTTCTCAAGACCCTTCTCCCTTTAGGATACCTTGCCAGACAGGTATGGTGATGCATACTTGTAATTCCAGAGACTCTGGAGGCTGAGGCAGGAGGATTGCAGATTTGAGGCCAGCCTCTGCAATTTAGCAAGACCCTGTCTCAAAGAATCAAAAGGACTTAGGATGTGGCTCAGTGATAGAGCACTTGTGGGTTTAATCCCTAGTGCTTTCTATTCAGACAGTATTTAAGAATGTGTACCACCATGAACTTGGTGCAGAAAAGATTCTTACTAACTAAATATTTGCTGAATTACTTTTGCTAGTGATACCTGATTTTTATTAAAGCTGTTTCAGATATAAATAAGGATGCTCAGAGAGGAGCCGCTCATACACCTAAAAAGTGGCAGAGAAGTCACTGGAGCCAAGGTATTTTAATTTTAAGACCAGCGCCCTTTCCCCTGTGCTAAGTTGTGTCCCCATTAGGTGACTACAATCCTCCCTCACTTCTTCTTTTGCTGATTTAGTGTGCCTAACTCTGGAGCTTCATTTGTTCCCCTCACCCTCCTCAGTAGATTGCAAATTCCTTAAGGGCAGGTGCTTATGCTTATGTTTCTCTTAGGGTCTTCCTCTGATGTGAAAGTTGGGTATTGATCCCCTGGAAGCATTCTCCTCCCCAACATTTCTCCAATCTATCAAAACTGGCAAAACGTCACTGAGCCACAAAGACGCTGGGTCTGCTGCGGGCATGGAGTGGCAAGCGCTCCTGATCTCTGCTCTTCTGTAAGGCTGACACTGGGAGCTGCCAGCTCTGCTCCACTGATCTGGATCCACTGAACCGGATCTTCCTCACACAGAGGCCAATGACACGGGTAATGCCAGGAGGGAGAACGTGTCCTTTGGGACACTAGAGATGCCTTAAGTTTCACTGTGCTGGGTCTCTATCAGGGAAAGCTCCCCTCACTTTCTGCCTTGTTTTAAAAAAGTGCTGCCTTCTCCCTGTGGATCTAGGAGCTCAAAAAAGACCCTTGGATAGCAGAATGTGTCAAATTTCTTTGCAATTGCTACATCTGTCTCATCCCAGAACCTGTGAATCACCTCTGTGCTTTAGATGAGCTTTAAAGTCAAATGGAAGCTCACTTTTCTTAATGTAAGCATCACATTTAACTATTAATATTAATTATTAATATGGTCATATGTCTAGCAAGTTATCCCTGACCAAGTAGTAGTGTATATAGAAGCAGGTAGATATATACCCCAAATATTGCTGGACTCAATTTTAGTAGTTAAGAGCAGTGATTTTGGAGTGGGTTTGATTCTTGGATCTGGGGCTTATTCCGCTGTGGTCACTGCTAAGTTACTTAACCTCTCTGTAACTTCAATCTTCTCGATTGTAAAATGGGTAAGGAAAGTAGATATCACAGGGTTCTTGTGAGAATTAAATGAGAGGTTGTAAACCACAGGGTCTGGAGCAAGAGAAACTACTACTCACAGAGCAGTTATTCTGTGACGGTCACTGTTCTGTCACTAAGCAGTGGTGTGGCCTTGGCGGAAGTCGGGTGGCCTTGCTTCCCTTCTCTAAAACAAGAAGCGTTTTGCCTTGATATATTCCGGCTCTCAGAATGACACATTCAGGTAGGAAGTTACAGTTCTGATCATCACCCTAGGCCCTTTAATGATTTCCGTATCCTTGATGGTTATAGTTATTAAATCCTCCATCCCAGGGTCGGCCCTCCCCGGCAACAAGGCATAGGGATGGTTAGGAGACACTTTCTGACTCCCAGTCCTAACATAAAACGGTATGATCCTTCCCTCACTCTGCAAAGCCAGTATAACTGTCTCTGTTTTCAAATGGGGAAACTGAAGTGTGTGTTAAGTGCCTGACCTGAGATGATGCAGCGGGTGGATGGAGAAGTCAGGGTTGAAAGAGAGTCTGTTCATTCCTAGACCTGTTCTTGGAACGGTTCTTGGAACTGCATGGCCTCTCCTACAGGTCTCCGGATAGTCCATTATTCTCTGAGCATACACCATGTCCACTTTGAGGGGCACTGGTGTCCACCCCTAGGGTCAGTGGCATTGCCTTAGAACCATCTGTCTCAGGTAACTCAGTGTAGGAGGACACAGTGACCTTGAGACTGAGCCCACCATGCTTTGCTCCCCCACTCCATCTCTCCCCCACTGCCCTGGGAGATCTTGCCTCTAATGGCATTAGTGTGCCTCTTCTGCTATGTGAATTGGATTATCTAATTCTTTGGGATTGAATGGAGCTCCCACTTGATAACCCTGGGGACAGGGGCTGTGTTTTGCTCCAGGTGTAGGTTCCAAGCACCTTCTTCCTTGGAGAGGCAGGGAGGGAGCCCATGTGTGAGAGAGCCTGACCTCTCTTGTGGGAAGAGGGTGTGTCTGAGGCTCTCCTTAAAGCCTGCAGTGGCCCTAGCCTCCCCACCTCCCGCTCTAGCCGCACCTCCCTCTCTCTTTTTCCTGGCTTGTATGGGAATCAGGCTGGAAAGATGTTTCTGTGTAAACTTCCAGCAAAGAAACCCCCACAAATTAAGGACTCTAACTCACTGTGGTTGGAAGAGACCCTCCAGGCCAGTTAGTCTGACCCTGTATTTTAATTTTCTAGGGCAGTCATAGCAAATGACCACCAACTGGGTGACTTAAAACAGTAGCAGTTTATTCTCTCATGCTTTGGAGGCCAGAAGTCAGAAATCAAGTTTTTGGCAGCAGGGACATATTCCCTCTGAAGTCTCTAAGCAAAACCCCTTCCTTGCCTCTTCCAGCTTCTGGAGGGCGTCCCCAGGCTTCACCTTTCTGTCTTGTAGCAGTTTCACTCCAGTCTCTGCCTTTGTCCTCATGTGTTCATCCCTGCAGTGTGCCTGTGCATGTTCTAATGCATCCTTATAAGGGCACCAGTCACTAGATTTAGGGTTCACCCTCTTCCAGCGTGACCTCATCTTAACCCGATTACACCTGCAAAGACCCTACTTCCAAATAAGTTCACATGCAGAGGTACCAGGATTTAGGATTTAAACCTACCTTTTTTTAGGGGGGACAATTCAAACCCACTACAACCTCAATAAGAATATCTTCTACATCCACTTAGTAAGTGGTCATTCTTTATTTCCTTGGAGCCATCCAATAATAGGGCATTTACCACCATGTAACTTTTAAAGAGTCTAGAATATATTACCAATAACCCTGAATACTGTTATAGTTTTATAGCCACTTTAGCCTGGAAGATTCTTAAATTCTAGCCCATTTTCCTCTTCAACCTTTGATCTGGTGAAAGCAATGATTTCTTAGAAAGCCTTGAGCAGAGGGCTTTTCTCCATCACTAACCTCTTTTCTGATGGCACCAGGGGAGCAGCTGGGAGACTTCCACTCCCCATCAGAGTTTTGTGTGCATCTCAGTGAGAGAAAGGGACCCAGAATTATCACAATGAAATGCTTACGATTAGCATCCCTATAGGATTCTTTGCCTTCAAAGCTTTTCAGCCCCGTCTCAGGCACACATTCAAGTTCAACAGCATGTCTGCCTACCTCCTCTGGTTTCCTTCACCCCTCATAGCCTTGGCCTTGTGGCCTGAATAGTTTTTAGCCCTGCTCCACACTATGGAAGCCAGGGAGGACAGAGGGAACCCTGGAGAGAACACGGAGACAGATGATTGGATATGTGTGTGTGTGTGTGTGTGTGTGTGTGTGTGTGTGTGTGTACGCACTGCCTGTGATTAAAAAAGATCTGTTGGGTTTAATTGATGCATTCAATTATCATGATGACTCCCTCCCTGGAGCTTCCCAGAATAGCCAGATGTACGAAGGGGACCACCTCCAGTCTTTGCCTTTGGTTCACACTGTGGGCAGGGGCACAGCAAATGGTAAGGATTATGTGCATCGGAACAATGGAGGGAAACCCTAAGCCTTATTTCTATAGAGCCCGGCCGCCATCTCTGTCCACCAGGACACCAATTAAACTATCTCTGGCCTATCAAGTCTTGGGGATAAAAGTGAAAAGCAGACTTGGACCAAACCAACCGTGTGGCTGCTTCTGGAGACCCCCTACCCCCAGCCATCCCACCCACCCACTGCCTCTTTTCATTGCAAGATGATCAAGAAAAATCAAATGAGAGAGCTCATTAAAGTCATTTTAGAAGGAGGAGATGATCCTTTCTCAGACCGCTCCCCCCTCAGCTCCCGTTGGGTGTAACTTCCGGGACACAGATCTGGGAATAGCCATTGTCCTCAAAGCTCAGGCAAATGGAGTCCAGTCTAATTCTTGCTTTCTACATAGTTGCAGAAATATGATCTTAGGCCATTTGACTGAGACTCGATGTCAACAAGTTTAACTTAACTATATTCATCCGGCCCATGCCCTTAGGGTTAGCTGTGGGGGTGGGAACATGGGTGAGACTTGTGGATGCAGCACATGAAGTGAAAACCTGGTCAACCAGGAGGCAGAAGACAATGATTCAAGTCCTGTCGCTGTCTTTCTCACTCAACTCACTGTTTTCCCACTTAGGGGTTTGATTAGATCCATAAGGTCCCTTATGGCTTGAACATACTGCCTGAGGGTGGGGGAGCGCACCCTTGGAAGGACTTGAAGAGGTGTGTCGTCTCTGCCCCAGGGTAATCCCAGGACTGGTAGAGGGAAACAGATGCTCTGCTAATGGTGGACAGAGCTCTGAGTCAGAGGATCACCAAACTGGCTTCATCCTAGGTGTTGACAGTTGGAGTGATCTTAAAAAAGTAATTAACCTTTAGAGGCAAGCAATTCTCTTTCAAAGGCAGAAATCCCACCCGTTAAAGTTCTTAGGTTTGCTCTTAAAAAAACAACACACAAAAAATACTCCAAAACTATCAGGGTAAATAAAATGACTAGATAAGTTTCCTTTTGGATTTGCCAACAGAATTGCACCATCTTAAACAGCAGTGGGGAAAATCTATTACGAAACATCCAGTACAAGTGCCTGCATGTGCTCTATGGGTGCATTTATGTAGAGTGGCTATGCATTTGGTCAATGGCTCACCAATTGGCTGTACGATACAAGGATGGTCTATGATTAATTTAAATTCTTGGTGATTACTTCTGGAGATTCCACAGGTCATGAGTAGAACTTGGCCACTTACACTTTTAAAAAAGCTGAAAAAGCTGATAGGTAATTTGGATGCTTATCCAGAGCTAAGACACACTGATTTATGCATCCATTTTGACAAATTTTCATTGAGGCTGTGGCTGTATAGAATATTTAAAAATATGTCTAAGACTTGGTCTCGTTTTGGTTTTCTAGGAAATTCTAGCAACTTTTGCAACCAAGGGAAGTCTCAATGCAATGAATTGTAATCAGGTAGAACTCAGACACCAACAATTACGATAGAGAAGTGAACAATCAGAATGGATGCTGGCTGTAAACAATTAGTGTGACCATCCTGCTATGTTGTCAGGAAGTATATACTTGTGGCTGTAATCAATTTGACAGGTACTCTGTTCATGATGGTGAGGACTTAGAGGTGTAAAATTGAGGCTGAAACTTGAAGAAACAGTAGAATAAAAATATAAAAATATATCTCTGTATTTGTTTGAAGTATTATAGGAAGAATAAACCAATGAAGGATAAACCATAAAAATAACACATTTACCCCCAGAAAGAGGAGACCAGGGTAGCTTTGGGTTTGTTTGTCTGTTTATGTCATGTTTTATGGATTTGTCTTTGGATCCATATAAATATTTTCACATAAGTTTATAACAAGGTACAAAACAATCCTAAAAATTTAGGAAGTAAAATAAAAATACAGAGAGAGTGAGAGAGACAGTTTAAATGTGCTTCTAATTGGACAAGTAATCATAAGAAAGTTTTCCAGTAACTTAAGAAAAAGTATATTTCTTATAACCCTAGTGGGAAATATCCTAAGAACCAAGAGAGTTATGAAACAAAATGAAATCCAAAGCTATTTTTAGTAATCATATTGTTAGTAGTGATGCTGGATATTGCTATTCTGAAGTTGTGGTGTTTGTGAAGCGTGTTATGTACATATATTATTTTATGTGCATGTGTCCTCTGTGACATGTGCTCATATTACTCTGTGAGTAATTATATGAATGTCATCGAGGAAAGGGCTTTTTCTTATGAGAGAAGAAATTCAGAAGTGAGGTTGATGAGGTGAAGAAGAAAATTGTTGTTGTACATTTTTATTGGAAGTATCATTTGTGTGATCTGTTTTGTCTTTAAAAAATTTGTTCATTGTCTCTGTCAAAAAGTTCTTAAAATAATGAACAATCCAGTAACATAGAACACCTCTAGTCCCCAGACTGCTTTCTAACTATCATTTTCTCTTATAAGAAACCAAGGTTTCCTGAAAAATGTCTGGTTCCAGATTTGGAAGGGGAAATATGCAAGATGAGTCTGGAAAATCTTGTCATACCAGAAAGTAAACTAAATAGCAAACACTACCTTGTCATGTCAAAAGGAACTCTGGAACCTACTAGATGAGACTCTCACTGATGAGAGATGGGATAACTGGAGCAACAGGAAGGATAGTATCTATAAAGAATTGAAATTCATAACAAAATACTTTCATACATGTGAGTTCATAATGGTATCTCTTCTGGTCATTGAAATAATTATCTTGTTAATTTAAAAACTGGTAAGTAGAAGGGGAAAAAAATGGAGCCTTCATCCTCTTCCTTCTAGATGATATATCTCCCAGGACTGTCAGGTTGGTAAGGGGAACTTTCTCTTTATAAAAAATATGTTGGCTGAAAAATATAAAAAGCAATAATAGAATTAAAATGTCACCATTTCACAGTCTCCTAATCAGTGTTGTCAGAACTAGCAAATAAGAACACAAGGACCCCTTGTTATATATGAATTTGAGAGAAACAACAAATAATTGCTTAGTGTAAGTATGTCCCATGAAATGTTTGGATATATTTATGCTAAAAAATTTTACATTGTTTATTTAAAATTTAAATGTAACTGGACATCCTGTATTTTATTTGGCAATCCAACAATGAGTTGATAAATTTAGGTATTGAGCATTGGTACTGCTAACATCACATATACAAAATAGAAACAACCAGGCCTTATGAACCTCCTGATAAAAATATGGACTGTGACCCATGAAGTAGTCTTGTCAAATTATTGAACTTGAATCAATCAGTCCTAAAGATCTAACTATTAATCTATAGGAAACACAGGCAGATAGAGGAACACGTTAAATGACGTTATATAAACAAAGCATAGATTATTTGGAACAGCACAACAAATGACCTAATTTCATAACTAAAAAGTTGCAAGGGGAAAATAATAAAGAATAAGAATTGAAGGAGACACCTATATATTAAAGCATATTAAAAGTGACTTAGGAGACCTATCAGTTAATCACAACATGTAGACATTTTCCATCCCATTTCTGAGAGACAATATATAAGACAATGATTAATATTAGCATTATTATGTTTGTGTTTTGGGGAGTGTGATCATGTTATTGTGGTTATTTTTAAAAGAGTCTCTTTTTGAAGTAAATACTAAAATATTAAAAGATTAAATATGGTTCCCTCCAAAATAATCAGGGGTGGGGATAAAGAAGGAAGGGCATAGATAAAGTAAGAATGGCCATGTGTTGATTATTGCTGAAGCTAAGGCATTTGTTGCACTATTTAGATATAGGAGTGCTCATTATACTAACTATGCTATTAGTGCTCATTATAGTAGTTGTACTTTTGTATATATACAAAATTATACATTGTAAAACATTTTTTTAACGAGGAGGATCTCAGAATAGACATTCGGAACACAAATGTAGGTGTTTTACTCCTGTTATCTAACTTAAACTTAGATACCAAAAGAGGTAGGTGTTTTCATTACACCTACCTTATGCATGAGGATCTGAAGCACAGACAGGTCAAGTCACTTTGCCAAGGTCATCCAAGAGCAAATGGTGGAGCCAGGGTTTGAACCCGATGAGTATAAATCCAGGCAGTCTAAGCCCGTGATCTTCACCACAACACAGTCCCTAAACCAGCAAAGCTGGTGCTGTGGTTGCCACATGGCTCATCTGGCCCTGTGTGGTGCTATGTCTCAAGCTGTGCTATTGGTAGTGACTGTCTTGTCACGGGCGCCCGCATTTCAGCACGAGATAGGCCAGCTGACCAAACAGACTCTAAGTTTGTGTCTAATTATAAGAATTTATGAGTCTAAGTTGTTTTTCTTCCCCATGAAAGTGATTGTCCTGAGTGTGAAAGTGTCTTGAGAGTGGTGTGTGTGTGTGTGTGTGTGTACACACACACAAAGACAAAGCTTCACCTCTTGGGGCTGTGAAGGGAGAGAAGTCAGTGACTCAGAATGAGGCAGCAAGGGTGTCTTGAGCCCTGTAGAGTGGCAGGCAGGTCACAGGAACTGACATTCCTCAAGAAAGGTGCTTCTTGCCTTACCCAGCCCTTGCCCTGCCTGTGGATAGCAGACTGTCCATCTTCCAGGTCAGATACTTGGTTGAAATATTTGCACAATGCTTTCATCAGCCTCTGGGTATAAACATGATTTTCTTCCTGAAGGCCCATTCCACTCCCGAGGGTGATGGACAGTGCCTGAAAATGTCCTGTTTTCTAATAATACAGTTCCCTAAGGTGTATCAAATCTTCCCAAAACTGCAATGTTGCCCAGAGTTGGAACATGAATGCCTCCCCTTGAATATTGTATCTAAAAATCTCTACTCCAGCTGTTCCCATTCCTTCTAGTGTCTCCTTACTCTTTTGCTGTACCCATCTCTTTGAGTAGAAGGAATTTGGGGGTCATATTCAGAGGAAAGGGACAGGTGGCTTTCAAGGGTAACATAGCAGGCGCCAGAGTTGTAGCAGGTGCAACAGTTTTATCAATGTATTGATACGAAAGGTGGGTTCATGGGCAAGGCTGCTTTGTTCAAACTGGGGGCCATCTCATAGGTTGGCTGAGACATATGAATAATTTTTCATAACTCAAAACTATCTTTGGAGCTGCCAAAAGTCAATTCCAATTCTCTGTTTGGATAAGATGGAAGTTTCAAAGGAAAGTTTTCCTTGGCAAAATGTATGTCTTGGCTCTAGCAGCCCAATGATGAAAATACCCAAGACCAAAGGCGATGCAGGGCTGCTTCCAATTACCGGGTTGAGCTCATTGGGAATAGGCCTCATGACATGCTTTGGATTAGGAGCAGACGGTGTTACGATTGGCAAGCCAGGGAAAAAGAAAGAGATCATTTCTCTGCTATTTGGTGGACTTTTCCAATTATGGAAAGGTAATTCAAGTCTTTGGTGACTTTGGAAGTTTTCCCACTGGAAAATTCCCATTGATTTTTGGTATTTGACTTATTTTGGAAGCATTGGAATATTGTGTAGGGAACAGAGCTTAAGCTGTCTGGGGACTTGATAAGAATTTTGAGGCAAGTGGCCCTGGCAGAAGTGCTGCCTGGTACTTGTCCACATGCCTTAGAAGCTCTGGCTTTTCATGTGACTTGAACTCATTACCCACAAAAGGTAAGCATCCCAGGCTGTCAGCAAAGAGCAAGTCAGAAATATCTTCAAGGCTGAGAACTCAAAGAAGCTTAAGTAAAGTCAATAGAAAATGAACTCAAAAGGAGGGAGGTAGAGAGAAACGATATTTCTCCCTTTTTGGACTGTAAGCCTATAAAGTTGTTCTGCTTTGCTGATGATTCTCAGTCACTGATAAGGAAGCTGATGTGCCCTGTCTAGACATCTCATTTTGGGAAGGTCAAAGAGGGTAGGCTTTGCCCTTTGATCCTTGAAACACTCTGCACTTCCTTCTGAACTTCACACTTGCTGAGAAATTTGGGGTGGAAAGAAATGAGAAAGCTTTGACTAAAATAGCAGTTTCCATTTTAAAAAGTTTTTATTTCTTTTCTTAATATGCAAACAGCTGCACGTAGCTCAACAGCTGCAGTCCGCCTTTCTCCCACCCAGGCCCCCACTCTTTCAAAAAGCTATGGACCTTCCACACTGGCCTAGACCCAGGACTCTTGTATTTACCATCTTTCTGACTCTGGAAAGGCTTCAATAATCTCAGCTGTAGAAAAAAAGATGCAATACTTCAGTACCTTAGGATTCCTTTTCCCAGTGGGTGAAAATGAATAAAGAAATGAATGATCATCTGAATACAGTCTAAAATATGCATTTGGTAAACCCAATACATATTAGGAACACAATTCCCTTGGTCCCTTTGCAAACGGGAAATGTCTATCCCAGCAAGCTCTCCTGACAACTTTCACATTGGCCACTAATGTCTTGGTTACTGGTTGGACCACAGTTCTAGCCCCACCCCCTTGGAACATTAGTCTTTTAATATTGATTCCCAGTGAAGATTTCATCAAGTCCTCTGCCATCTAGATGAGAATTCGGAAGGGGCCTTCTGTCTGTCCCTTTCCACAGACCAGGGTTACACATGCCAGACTTCCATGCTGGGTGGGGGATGGGGTGGGAGAGCAGGGAATCACCAGTGCAGAGAGTTGCTGGAATTCATCTTATGGTGACAGCCCCACCCACAGCACTCCCTCCTGGCCCACTGTCCCCAGCCACCCTCAGGCTTTCTGCAGCATGAGGGAGAAACTGTCTGTGAGGGATCAAGCATTGGCAGGGCCTCGCAACTTCAAATTTAATTTCCTGAAAAGACACAAGAAATAGCAGTGCTGTGGTGACCAAGCAGTCCTCCTGGGAAAGTTCCCTGAAGGCTGTGGTCCTTTGATACAGATAGGTGACTGTGAAAACAGCAGGTCAGGACCCTCTAAACTTCAATGTGAGGAGACCACCCAGCCTGCTGGAACCATTCGTCACCCCCTCCCCCATCTTTCCTCATGCCAGACAAGGACTCCAAGCCCCAGGCAACCTCCACGCCTCTTTACAAACTTTCTCCTTTCTACTCTTCTCTAGGCCCAGCCACCTGAACCTGTTTGAATATGCCTGATTGGGACTTGCTTTCTCCTATTTTGAAGACATAGAGAGATGAATTTTCTCATATGTGGTGTACTGACTTTCCTTTTGGCCACAACATCCTTTTCATGGTTTGGATCTGGAATGTTCCCCAAGGCTCATGTAGTAGAAGCTTGGTTATCAATGCAGCAGTGTTCAAAGAATGATTGGACCATGAGGGTACTAACCTCATGAGTAGGTTAATCCATGGATGGATTCACAATCTGAATGGACTATTTGGGAGATTATATAAACTGTGGGAGGAAAGCACAGTTGGAGATAATGGGTCTTTGGGGGTGTGCCCTTGGCAACTACATCTGGTCCCTCTCTCTGTGCTTCTTGTCTGTCATGAGTTGAACAGCTTTCCTCCAAATGCCCTGCTGCCATGATGTTCCATTTTACCTCACGCCCAAAGCAATGGAGCCAGTTGACTGTGGACTGAAACCTCTGAAACTGTGAGCCAGAAATAATTCCTTCCTCCTCCCAGTTGCTTTTCTCTGGTATTTTATCCCAGCTATGATGCCCTCCCACCAAGCTCTGTTATCTCCTTCCTGTCAGAGTTCAGATCACTCTCTAACATCTGTATCCACATGAGGGCTCAGTGTGTCAACTTCATGAAAAGCCAGAGTGCTGGGTGGTCTTAAGAGACCACAGTTCCTTGGGGAAACTGAGGCCCAGAGTAGGGGAGGAGTTTGTATGGGTCATGTAAGTGGTAGAACCCTGGTTACAAGCAGGGTTGGGACCTTCTTGCCCTTGAACTCTGCTGTACGTAAACTTGTCCCACTTCTCCTTTTCAATCATTTATTTCACCCACTTCCCTGTTCACCTTGGATCTTTCTGAGGGCAGTGGCTTTGCTTTCTAGTTTCAAGGCTTTGCAGTACCTGCCACAGCCAATACCTCACACTTCCAGCTCACTATGTACTTTCAGAAGTTACTTACATTTCCCCCATCCTTTCTAAAATGCTCTCCTTTTATTTTTTCCTCCTCCTCTTTCAGCAGCATCTGAGATGCAATTGATCCCCTTTTACAGATGATAAAACTTTGATGCAGGGTATTCAGTGGCTGGCTCAAGGACACCTGGACTTGTGGGCTTATGTGGGAAAACAGCAGACCTGGCACATAATAACAATGCAGACAGTGAGACTGATTTTTACCCAACAAAACCTGTGGGCAAGGGAACACTGATGCTCAGGGAAGGTGATGGGTGCCCATGGATCAGTCTGGTGTCGGATATCTCCCCGTAGTTCTCGCTGGCCGGATGCCAGATTCTCTTGCGTTCGGATTTAAAACGACCGGGTTTAGAGGCACAGCAGAGTCGGGAAAAAGGAGCTTGCTATTGGCACTGATCATCTAAGCAAACTCTATAGTTCTTCGCTCCCGCCCTCGCCCCTTCCTTACACTTGCCAGTGGGTTCCTAGGAGAAAGCTGCCATTCAGACGGCGGGCTGGTCTCCCCTCCCCCGCCCCGCCCCATTGGCGCTGGGGGAAATGTAGTCACATCATTTGCATTTATCACGGAGGATATACCGCCTTGTCTGTAGCCTTTAGTCTGACTGAATTGCTTTTCTGCTTCATGAGACACACAGCGCGGCAGCCCGGCGCTTCCCTCTCCTCTTCACTTCACCGGCTTCGGGCCGTAACCCACTTTGCTCTCCGGCGCATTTATCATATTGATCGTATAAGAAATAGATCATAAGCAGAATGAAATTACCGAATGCAATGATCTGGGGCATCCTGTGGACCAGATCAATCTTGGGGCAGCCGGGGTGGGGTGGTGGTGATGGTCATGGAAAAAAGTCCCTTGCTGTGACGTTTTCCAAAGTTGATTTTCATTGCAAATAGAAATTTCCATCAACTAAGGCACCCCGGAGGGAAAAAGCCTGCTGTGTGTGTGACAAGGTGTGTGTGTGTGTGTGTGTGTGTGTGTGTGTGTGTGTGTTTAGGAGGAGAGAGAGAGAAAACGGAAGTTTGAGAAGATTCACTTATTACATTTATTGGGAAGGAGATTTCCTTAGTTAAAACTCATTTGAAATGGAAGTTCCAGGCTCTGCCCATAATGCAATCAATTTTCTCTTACCCAAATCATTCTTTGTGGGTGTGCCTGTGTATGCGCGCATACAGGCACGCGCACGCTTGAGAGATATAAAAAGGTAGGACTCCTGCTTGTTTAGAAGACCCTTCAAGGATCCTTTCTAATCTTGTAGCTCAGAGTTGCCTTTCTTTGTCACCCTAGACCCCAGCGTGTTAATTTGCAGTGTCAGTGGGAGGCTGGAGTTTTAAAAAATGTGACTGTACAGGACAGTGCGGGATTTGTTGATAAACTGCTCCTTGAACACGTAAGTACCTCCCCTCCCAGACCTGAGGCTCCAGACATGACCTCTGCCATCCTAAGAATGTTCGCCCTGTCTGGAGACAGGGCTGGTGAGTTCAGCTGAGACTGGAAACCCAAGTGAACGAGGTCCCTGGCAGCCTGCCACCACCCCAGACTGAGGCAGAAACCCACAGTGGGAATGTGGTCCGAGGCCCCCGTCACCCCCTTCCCACTGTGAAATCCATCCCCAGACACTGAGACTCAGTGTTATTGGCTTTGGCAACATTCGTCATGCCAATAAACTCATTGAAATTGAAGAAACCAGAGGGGGTGGGGGAAGGAGTGCAAGGAATAGAGGGGGTGAGGAGGGAGAGAGGAACAGCAGGAGAGAGGAGCTGCCCTCAGACTCGCCAGTGAGCTTAAAGGGAGAGACGTCATGGATGCCAAATAGCTGAGTTCATGGAGAAGAGAAGGCACAGGCATGAACAGACCCCCTTCCAGCCCCCCAGCTGTCTCTGCCTGCTCTCTGTCACCACTGAGGCTTCTATACTCATGGAAATATCTCTGGAAACCTTCCCAAGGGGCAGATGGCCAAGGAAACACACGTGTGTGTTCACTCACACACACACACCCCACTATCAATGAGACCATGAGAAATAAAACACCATAAAATGTGTCCACCAGAACCATGGTGAAATATACCAGCCATTCATCACATGTTCAAATCAGAGGAGAATGAGGCTAAGTGGGGGAGTAGAGCCACTGGTCAGAGTGGGGTGCACCTGCTTGCATCCCCCCACCCCACCCCACCCACAGCCTGACCTTGCACCAGGAATGGAGTTCTGGAACTGTGTTCTGCCCTGGCATCCGATCCTCAATTTTCATAGTTTTCTAGAGTTAGACACACCCCCTAACAATTCATCCAAGCTGGCTCTGTGTTGTTTGCCCTGGCCAAGAAGACTGTCTCTCCTAATCTTCAAGACCCCTAGAAATGGTGAGAGCCACGTTTCATAGTCTTTGGCATCAGGGAAGTCCGCTCATTACCTGTTATTGTAGTCTTGGCTGTCTCCCTTGTCTCTGTCACAACTGGGTACAGCTGTGCAGCAAAATAACATCAGATTCCTGCAAATATTTGATAAGGGAAAGTACTAGGTTGCTCTCTGGCTTCTCTGATCAAAACAACTTCTTTCATAACCTGTTCCTCAGCTTGTCTATTTCTTGCTGCTGTTCTTGCCTAGCCAGACTGTCTTCACTTCCTGGCAGTCCTGCACCCTTCTGCTCTTTTTCCTGCCTCTCCCTGAGAGGCACTTTTGTGGTCAGTAGAGAGCTTGCTTGTCTCTTATCTAAGCTGCCTCATTTCCGCTCCTACCTCCCTTTTCGTCTTATCCATCAAAAAAAAAAAAAAAAAAAAAAAAAAAAAAGAGGCTCTGGGCACACTGTGGCAAAGGCCTGTAATCCCAGGGACTCCAGAGGCTGAGGCAGGAGGATCATGAGTTTAAAACCAGTCTCAGCAACTTAGTGAGGCCCTAAGCAACTCAGGGAGTTGCTTAATAAAAAATAAAAAATGGGGCTGGGGGGATAGCTCAGCTGGTAGAGTGCTTGCCTCCCAAGCACAAGGCCCTGAGTTCGATCCCCAGTACCGTAAAAAATAAATAAATAAAGAAAGAAAGAAAGAAAGAAAGAAAGAAAGAAAGAAAGAAAGAAAGAAAAAATTAAAGTGCTGGGGATGTGACTCAGTGGTTAAGTGTCTAGGGTTCAATTCCTGGTTAAAAAACAACAACAACAAAAAAAAAAACAAAAACAGAAAAAAGTGTATTCTAGGAACAGGAGGCAAAATGACAATTGGAGGAAATCATTGCAGATTTTAAATTAAAGAAGTAAGGGTGGGATAGAGAGTTATGTAGGATAGGGCAACCACATAGAACTGTGACTTCAGTGATCAGGCAATCCAAGAATGTAGAATAAAGTTTCAAACACTTTTGGTTCGCTCAGATTTTTAGAAGAAGTTGCTAATATAGCTAAGAGCTGTAATTCTGAATTTAGGGAGAGATTATTTACTTTCTAGAAATAATTTATTTTCATAATTACAGATTATTCTGTTGATTTCCAATTAGTCTTCTAATCTCTGATGTTCCTTATCATGAAAAAGTTGCTTAGAAGCGCAACCCCATCCTGGCTACCCACAAGTGTGGAGGAACAATGACCTCTTGGCTGAGGGTAAGTTCCTGGACATAAGTTTGCAAGTGACAGTGTGTTTTGGAGGGAGGAAGCATTCTATACAAGAACTTTGGGAGAGCCTGGGAACATGTGCAATGGATAAGAAGAGATTCATACTACTTTTTAGGCTCAAGTCAGCTGAGAAAGTATACAGGCTCTGACACTAACAGGAAGGCATCTGGGATCTGGGTGGGATATAGAAGTGTTCCCTGAGTGACTTCATAGGAAACATTTTTTAAAAATCAGTGGGTGGTTAATTTGAGACAAAAGCCTAGTGCTGTTGAGTATGGGATTCTCGTTCTGTCCGTCCTGGGCCTGATGGATCCATTCCCTTAATGAAATGCGCACAGTTTATTTTACCAACTCTAATTACGTGAAGAATGAGTGTCACATTTCTTTATCCTTCTGCAGGCCCTGAATCCAGGCCAACCCCACAAGCTTTACATGCACGAGGCTAATGGAGCTTTTATTCCAATGAGTTGGGCGCCAACCCACCTTTGTGGAGAGAGGAATATTAAAAAAGAAGAAGAAGAAGAAGAAAGAAATACTTAATGTTCGTGTAGCAGATGAAAAATTTCACATGATAAATTAAAGTGTTTTCTGGCTGAATGGAGAAACCGGGGCAGGATGGTGGAGATAATTTTCCCAGGACTCAAAATGATTTATCTTATCTCTGCATTCTTTAGACAAGAGGTTCCATTTATTTAGTCATTTATTTTATTAGTTTTCTGAAGACACCCCCCCCTCCGACCCCTGCTGTCGACACAAAGGCACAGCATTTGGCCCAAGGAGCACAGGTCTGGGAAAGGAGACAGGGATCCTTGGGTCTAGCCTGTCATTCACTCAGTCCTTGTGCCAGGCACTGACCATGTGCTGGAGAGGGGACAGTGCTGGAGAGGGGACAGTGCTGGAATGGGCATGGTTCCTGTCCTCGTGAACTGCAGTCTAATGGGATATACAGACTCATAAGTGAGAGAACAGGATTCTGTGACGAACGCCGTGCAATCTCTGCCACCCACATGCTCCAGTAATGGGCTATGATGGGGCCTCACGAAATCATCTAGCCCAGCAGTTCTCAATAGGGGTGATTTTTGTCCACCAGGAACATTTTGCAATGTCTGGAGACATTTTTGGTTGTCAGAACTCAGGGGAGAGGGGTGGAGGTTACAGGCATCTAGAGGGTAGAAGCCAGGATACTGCTCAATATCCTACAAAGTAAGAATTATCCAGAAGCCCCAAATGTCAATAATGCCAGATTTGACAAACTCTGCTCTCGTTTGTCCTCCTGCCTCGGGAGAGTCCTGTGCTTGAGTTATCCTGAAAGCCATCTCAAATCTCCCTGCTTGAAGCTGTTGGGCTCTGTTCAGGAGCTCTTCTGTGGGATCACACAGGGTATTTCCTTCTGCTCTCCTCTCTTAACTGGAGATAGAGCTGTGTTATAAAAGTAGCATTAATGAAAAAATTGTGTGAAAACAATTGGTGGTAGAAAAACCTTCAGGACAGCATCTCAAATTGGGATATGGAGTGGATAAAAAACTAGGATGGTGCCAGGCTGCCTCACATTTCCTTTCTTCTGGAACTTTCTGCCACACACAAATCTCACTTGCAGAGATCTTGGCAGTGGAAATAATCTGGGACTAGGTTGAGTCCTTAAATAGTTTCCCTTTTGCATGCCCCAACCATTATCCTGAATGTTTGTAAAAGATTCTGCCAAGGCTTTTTCTTTGGATATTCATGTAACTGTATGTTACGTACCATGGAGTTATTTTTGAGCAATTAAGGTTCCCCATGCCAGGTTTTCTCATCAGCTACCAAAGTCATAAAGAGGGGGCCTTGTGTCTGGCTTTCCCAGGGAAGCAGATGGCACTTTGGGTACTGGCAGGAGACAGGTGTGAAGTTTCAGGGGCCGGAGGGCTTGTCTGGCATACTATGCAAATTTGGCTTCATTTTGCATCCCTCCGAGGAGCTACGACCAAATGGAGTCTGCTTTTATATCTCTGTCGTGTGTGTGTGTGTGTGTGTGTGTGTGTGTGTGTGTGTGTGTGTGTGTGAGAGAGAGAGAGAGAGAGAGAGAGAGAGAAAGATTGATTGTGATGGAGGCATATGAACATGCATTGGGATGTTTGATATGGACTATACCTTTTGCAGGTAAAAATGAAGCAATTCTTAGGTAGCAAGGAAAACTTATTTTATCCTGGTCTAAACTATACAAAAAAAGAGATAGTTAAATCCCCAAATCCCCAAGAGTAAGCTCTCTGGGACGACAGTGTGTAACTCTCTCCTTGACTTGAGGAGCATCTGTGTGTACTTCTTGCCTTCAGGATGCTGAGACCTCTAAGTCACTAGCTTAGCAGGAGTCACCAAGGGGCTCAGCCAAGGAGTGCTGATGATGATCTTATTCTTGGATTACAGGTTAGCAATAGTTGCAATTAGTGATTTGTGTTAATTAGTCTGTTCTAGATTATATGTACTGTGTTTCTCTTTAGAAGGGGCATTATATGAAGATGACCATAAGCCAAAGATTTTTCAGGAACAATCCCAGTTTTAAATGCCTTTTCCTTATGTCTCCCAAAGTACTTGTCAAACCATATGCCCAATTTTTATATTTTAGAAAATATGTTCTCTGTAACTATCAGATTATTTATTTTGTCATGGAAACACTGTATAGTCCCAGATAACAAAGAATCAAGAAGAATAAAACCTCATTTCTACTGACTTCCCAGTATATGCCCTGGCTTTGTCTAAGACTAGTAATCCAGAAATTTCAGGCTGGGTGTGTACGTGTGTGTGTGTGTGTGTGTGTTTGTGTGTGTGTGTGTGTGTGGACTTAATTGCAATTAACTAGGTAATATAAGCTGTACTTCCTTCTTCATTAGAGAGCAAGACTGGCCATGCCACCATTCATTCTTGCTCCTAATGATGTGTTTTTACTTGTTTTTTCTAAAATGCCCTAAAGTGCCAAGGATGAGTTACCAATGGCCCCCAACTAACTAACAGATGTTACTGTTTGGGTTGGATAAAGGAGTCTGGGGGGTTTAGTAGGACCCCATCCCCCTGGTTTGGTCGATCCTTGTATTAGCAATGAAATGACTGCATGTTACTGAAGAAGGCACACGTTCTCAGGGGACTTGAGGGAAGACGGAGAATATGTGTTACAAATGAGAGGAGATAGATCATATTTGTTGGACTTGAGCCATTGGGGACCTGAATGCTGTTAGACAGGAGAAGGCTCTGTGCAGACAGGTCTGATGGTTCCCTCGCTGAAGACTGAGACAGCCACATCAGTGTTTATCTGTGGCTCACCTGTCAGTGTCTAATCTAGTGCTTGATACTGAAAGTCCTCAGAAATCTGGGTACAAACATGGAGTTCCAGGTATTCCAATATCGTGTAGACTAACGAGATGGCAAAGGCCTTCCACGCCTTTAAGTAAGAAAATAAGCATCATTTTCTCTGCCAGGTGATAACTTGTTGAGAGGAGGACACAGATCTCAAGAAAGCCAGAAAAGATCTTTTTAGATCAATTGACTCCTCAGAAGATCTGAATAATCCACACCACAGGCATGTCCCTTTGAAATGACTTGGTTTGACATTCATGGCCCCACATGCTGTGGTCCCTAAATCCTATGAAAATGCGGCCTCCCGCTATCCTCACCCACTTGCTCTCTGTTTAAGCAGTGTGGGCATATTCTCCACTATGAGTCATGGAATGCTGTCCTCACCCTCCACAGTTTCTTACCAAAGTCTCCATATTCAGAGTCAATGCCAAGATTGAGAGCAGGGGCTGGCATTGGGGATCTAATGTGAAAGAAAATGTTGAGGAGCATAAAATGATGCTACGAAAAAAAAAAAAAAAGAAGTGTTATAGGGCGATGTCATGTAGGCACTGTTCTGGGCATGTTAGATACGAGCCATCACAATTACTGAGTAAGTTAAGGTATGTGCTTAAGGACCAGTACCAGCACAGGGGCAACCTGAGCACATGGACTCTGTTCTTGGCTGCCATATTGACTTTTCCTGCTCTTGAGAAAGCTTACTAGTTTTTCCATAGGAAGGGGGCTTATGGTAGTGATAGGAGTTCTACACAGAGACCTAGGTGGCCCCTGAAAGGTGGCCCCAGTGCCTTCCAGATCCAGGTTCATGCACATTTACCTCTCAAGGGGTTCTGATCTCATCCAGGTGGATCTTCTATCCCTTAATCCCACAGCATCTTTATTTTAGCACTTGTTATGGCCTCTCTAATTTCTATGTGGGTTTGTTGGATCCATTGACTAAGAGTTCCTACGGTCAGGAGTCACGTTATTCATGCTTGTACCCCCAGAGCATTACTGGACACATGGGACTTGATGCATTACTTGAGTTTAACTGATTTGTATAGATGGCTAAGAAAGATCCAAGTCACATCACTGTGATCGATATTTGAGTTTGGTCCTAGGGAATAAGGTGTGCGTGTGGGTGTGTGTGTGAGCTTGAGCTTCTGCACATGGGGATACCATTCCTAGTTAAATAGATGCCTTCCTGTGGCTCAGTCGTTGTTTTCTTTTTAGGGGCTCAGAGTCCAGTCACTCTTAATACAGGGACTTCTCAAAATCTGCCACATTAAGAAAACAGCAAGAAATGTATCTGATGCTCGTTCTGCTGTTTCTATTCTCTCCTCTGCTTTCTTAATGGTTCCTCTTTCCTCCATTTTTTTTTTTTTTTTAAATTTTGGTATCAGGTATTGAATCCAGAGATGCTTAACCTCTGAGCCACATCCTCAACCCTTTTTAAATTTTTATTTTGAGACAGGGTCTCTCTAAATTGCATAGGGTCTTGCTGTATTCCTGACACTGCCTCAAACCTGCAATCTTCCTGCATCAGCCTCCGGAGAGGCTGAGATTATAGGTGTGTACTGCCACACCTGGGTTCCCTCCCTTCTTGTGTTCTGTCCCAAGCACTACTATCAATTTCTTTCTATGTCAGTTTTCCACCAAGACGCTTGGAGCAGAAGTACTGTGGGAAGTCCCTCCTGAGTTATAACTGCACAGTGTGCCTCTCTGCCTGATGGGCTCTGGAGGGGTCTGTGTGGCTGCAATGGTGCAAGTGGGCCAGGATATCGATTCTGAGGTCTGTCTCCTCTTCTGTTGGGTATGACTCTCATTCATTGTACATCTTAAAAAAGATGGCTTTGTTGATAACTTCCATATGAAGTTCTATGCTAAAATCTGGAGTAATTGAGCTGAGTAAGACACAACTCTTGCCCTGGAGAAGCCCCTAAGATGAGAGAGATGCAAGAGCAAGTAACTGTGAAACGATATAAAAAGCAATAGTAAAAGTGTGAACCAAGAGCACAAAGGAGGCAGGTGGGACTTGCACAGAGAAAGTACGTTTAGTACATCCTTGAAATAAATACATTGCACGTCCACAAATGGAACATCACCAATCTGGCATCAGGATGAGGAAAAGCATGTTAGCAGTGTGAAAATAGTTTTATCCACAGAAATGTCAGCAGGGAGCTGCAGTACTGGGTCCTTAGTGATGGAGTCAGGCAAGGGGGATGAGCCTTGGAATGGGATCGAAGGCCTGGATTAGAACTTCATTTACCAGGTACCAGCTATGCAATCTTGCACATGTCCCTTATATTTTTAGTTTCTACTTGTATTAAAATGTGAACCATAATATCCTCTCTTCTGAGCTAATGTGGAGGTAAAATTAGGTATTTTCAAATATGTGAAGTGATATGCACATGTTAGCTATCACTTCTAAGTTGTGGGAAGAAAGGGAAGACAAGATGCTATGAAGTTTGAAGCGGTAGGTCCTACACAGCAGGGGATTGTGGGTAGGAGTGGGAGGGGTTTGTGATTAATGTCCATGATGAAGTTTCCCAGATGTAATGGGCTAGTGGTGTGCTCAGCAGCATTCATACACATCATCCCCACCTCCATCTGGCAGACTCAGAGTTTCCATGCTATAAAGTTGGCAGTATGGCCGTTGACAGTTTAAAAAATGGCTGCCCAGCTTTGAGATTGAGTTGCTGTTGAAAAGTAAAGTATCATTTGATTTTTACTGTCAGAAAGAGTTAGACCAGGAGAAATTTTCTGTAAAACACGTGTGCAATTTGGGGACAGTTTGTCATCATTGTGGCTTCTGGTTTTTACATTGTTTTGCTCTTGTCATATTGATGTACAAATTCAAGGTTAGTTCTGACATTCAGAACAAAGAGAGGCATAATTATGCGTCATAGTCTTTATTAAACTTGTTTCCTGACAGAGTGGAGAGCTTGTTGCTATTGATTTAAATGTGCTCAGGTTTATTGATAATAGTGAATGAAGACACACTCAAGAGTTTTACTTCCTGCCGGACTCCACATTTGCTAGAAGGACTTTTGAGAGGCAGGTAGGATGCATGTGAGGAGTGTTGCCAGGCAAAGGAGTGCTGCACTCAGGCGGAACCAGGTGGCCTGCAACCCCAGGAGATAAGAACCAGAGTGGGAAGGACAGCCTGGATTGCATGCAAGCAAAGAAACCAATTGAAAGGTCCTGGGCACCTTAAATCTATAATGGGAAATGAATCAGGAGGTACAAAGCTGGGAGGATTCATTCCAGATTTGGGTGTGAAATATGCAAGGAAAAAAAAAAATAGATCTAAGAGAGCTAGGGACCAAGGCTATGAAGAATACAATAGGCATGGGGGCCTGCTCTGTACATCTCCAGTGGTCTATGTATACAGTTCTAGAGAATTCTGGAAACTCCTGCATTAGAGGTATGTATTCCCTTCATTCTACCAACATTTCTTGAGTGTCTATTATGTAGCATTATCCTAGACCTTGAGACACAGCAATGTGAATAAACTAAAACATCTCTGTGGTCATGGTGTTTACATCTAGCAGGATGTGAAGATAAAGGAAAATAAGCAAAAAACATAATGAACAAGCAAATAGATAGCATGTTATAAAATGACAAGTGCTATGGAGAAAGCAAAAAAACAACAACAAAAAAGTCAGGTGAAAGGGTGTTTGAGACAGGCACTGGAAGGCAGGTTGCATCTCTCTTAGCAAGCTTGGGGGAGTGGGGACACCTCCTGAAAGTGGTATTTGAAGAAAGACTTGATGTAGTCAGGGAGTGAGCCAAAGAGATTTCTGGGGAAATATTATCCAGTCAAAAAGAAGGGCCAGGGCAAAGACTGAGATGAGTGGCATGGTGGGAGGCCATTTTGGCTGGAGAGGAGAGAGGGAGAACAAGGGGTAGGAAAGGGGCTCTGAGGCAGAGGGGGCAGCAAGTGGCAAAAGGGTTTTCAGGACACTATAAAAACGACTTTGGCTTTTACGCTGAGGTTAAGCATCATCTGGTTTGCACATCTTTTCTTTAGTGGAAATGCCCCTTGGACAAAAAAACGTATCTTGGATCTCCAGGAGCTAATTGTGCAAGTCTTTGTCAGAGAGCATCTGTCTTTGTTGATAGGATGACAGTAGAATATTAAGGTTCCCCATTTGTGCTAAAATGCTGAAGAGAGCAAAGAAAAGCAACCCTGGGAGAACAAACCCAAACCATCCAGCTCACCTGCTTTTGGATTTCCAGAATGAATGTGCTGAAGCTGTGTTCCCATTTCTTTTCATTCTTGATTTGCATATGACAAGATCCTGCATGAAAAATAAAGTGTTACCTGGGCTGTCTTCTTGAAGGGTTGTCCTCACTCTTGCCATTACAGGAAGAGAAAGAGGGAGGGAGCATCTGAGAATGGTGTCAGCATCCTAGCCTCTGCCAGACCCAGCAGCAGGTCAACGCCATTTATCTCTTCTTCGCCTGGAGATGAGCTCTCTCTACCTAGCAAGAGGGGAGAGTCGAAGATGAAGGCGTTTGGACCTACTGTTTGTGGTCAAGGAGTTGTGATTGGGAGTTTGTAAGAAAGTGACTTCCTATAAGCCTTGGTCCAGGATGACACAGAGTCAACTTCAGCTGTAATTGAAGATCTCCTCCAGAGAGATGTGGAAGCCAGGAGGAAGGTAGCAAGTGAATCTCCAAATATTCTTGGCTGGACAAATCATTCATAAGCCAAGTCTGGAAACATGTTTTTTTTTTTTTTCCAAAGAATGTATTGGAAGTTTCTAGCTTTGCTTATCTAGTGTTGTTTCAAGGACAAAACGTGTCAACTACTTGTGGGTCTTTAGGAAATCCTGGAAAATAGAAAGAGATACTCCAAATAAAGTTCCAAGAATCTGAACTGAGCCAAGAGTTTCCCTTAGAAATCACCTTGTTCCTCCCCCTGTAACCAGGCTGGACATAGAGATGTTCATCACTCATCCTAGATGGTTGGGTGACTTCTGAGCGTGTGTGTATGTGTGTGCATGTGTGTGTTTAGCTTCCACAAGCTCCTTCACTGAGGTTTTCCTTTATCCAAATAAAATTTCTCTTGGTTATGACCCTTAATAAACACAGCTTCTTTTGGAATAAGTGCAAAGCAGGAGCTTTAACCTTCCTTCAGAGGAGCCGGCTTCATTATGCAGAGCTGAGATAGACATTGTTATTTGAGACACCCCTGACCCCGTGTATTTCCTCTGTGACCTATTACAGTGCCCCAAATAGCATTACAAGCAATTCATTTCTTTGCTCATTGAAGCCTTGTTAAGAGACAGGCTATTAAAATGTAAATATCTCAGAGGAAGAGAGCTTCAGGTAACGCTTTCCTGCTCTGTTATGACAGCTAGTTGAGGATGATGAGATCCTTCAGGGATAAAAGCTTTGAAGTCCTGTAGACCTATGTTTGAATCTTGGCTCCGCCATGTAAGAGCTGTGTGACCATGGCAACTTCTTTAACATCTCTGTTTTCTCTTTTTACAAATGAGGGGTAATAATACCAATCTTCGGTTTTTGAAAATTAAATGAGAAAATCAGTAGCAAGTATTTTATCCAAGGCTTAGAACACAAGAAATACTCATAAATGGATAGGATTATAGTTGCTAATGGGTCTGGAATGGAATTCAGGGTGATTGGGGGAAGGAGGATTGAATGTATTGACAACAGTACAAAAACTCCCAAGGGAGAGAGACCAAATATAATCGTTGTCACTCTTCCTTGGCTGGCTCTGCCCAGGTCCCTTCTCTGGAAACTCTGGGCAGGAAAATGAACTAGTAAAGAAGGAAGTTCTCAAGGCCTCCTCCAAACTCCTCCACTCCTTTCTTCCTGGCCATTTTCCTTTTTCCTCCTTCCCCTGTTTGTCATGGATCTCTTTACCTACTGCCCAGGGTGGACTAAACAGGAAAGCTTGGTTTTCACCGCCGAGCTCCGATCACATGGGCAGTGGGGCAACCAGATGCCATTCCGAGTGCTGCCTCAGAGCGGTGAGGCTCGGGTACCGTGGCCCTGGCACAGCCCAGGCTCCAGTGTGCCAGGGCTCATGCTGCGCTCTCATGCCGCTTCCTCTTCTGAAGTCTGCTACCTCCACAGATTTAGGAACCAGCTTGATGGAAGGGAGTGGGCACTGGGGAGTTTTGGAGCATCAATCCGTGCATGCCATCTGTAGCTAGCTTTATATAGTGCAGGGGAAGGACAGGCCAGGAGGCAAGGGTTCGCTTTGTTTGGCTTCAGTGGGAGGGAGGGGGCAGGAGGAATGGGGATACTAGCCTTGCCTGGGATCAGGTGTTGCCATTCTCCCCAACACACACACACACACACACACACACACACACACACACACACACAGCCCTCCCTCCTCCACTATTGTGGAACAAAATTAACTTGTGTTTTCTCAGAAGAGAATAGTGGAATCAGGTCTGGTGATGTGGTGATCTGATGGTCATAAGAGATGGAGATGCTAGTTTGAACTTGTGGACTCTGAGACAATAGAAGTGCGTGTTATTATTGCTGAATAATAGGGAAAAGAGATAAGAGGCAGGATGCTCCTGATGGAGGGCATCAGTTCATCTTTTGTCTCTGCAGACAGGAAACAAATCCAGGTAGGTGGAGAAGGCTTGGGAGGAGATCAGTCTCCTTCATGTACCATAGGAAAAGGGATGCTTGCTGTAAGGATGCCTTTCAAGGTGATATATTTGCTGTTTCGTCTTTGGGCCATCTAATCTCAGCTCTACAAATGAAAGCGTTAACTCTCTGCCACACGGGAGATTGCTATTCTGCCTCTTTGGTCAAGAGATAGCTCAAGATGAAGAGTTCCAGGCACATGTTTGAGATCAAACGGATAGAACTGATCATCACACTCATGCTTGAGAGTCTGCTCTTCTGTCTCCCTTTCTATGTGGTTTTCCTGGGCCACTGAGAGTATCAATCACTCTCTCCATCTCCTTCAGGACTGGCTGCATACTTCTATCATTGTGTAAAGTAATGTGAAGTCCTATTTCCATTTCTACATGTGCCTTCTCCCCTAGATTGTGAGTCCTCCAGCACCAGGTCTATTTTATTAATCTTTGGATCTTCCAGGTCTAGCTGTGTGCCTGAGGGAAGGCAAATGGGTCTTACCTAGGATTTCCCTAGGTTGAGGGGTCCAGGGAAGAGGTAGCTTCCATCAAAGCTTGGAGCAGCTAGTGTTGATGACATCTTAGACTTGCGGAGCAGGGATTCTTTCTGTAGATCAGTTTTGTTATTCGTTAATGATTCAGTGATGACTCCTTTTGAGTTTATGCTGAAATTGGTCTCTGCAGTCTAACCATCAGCTGAAGGAAAAGTAATCTGGACTGAAAAAATTCAAAATTTAATTTATTCTCAAATTGATCAGTTTATTCTCTCAACATTCCAAACCTATTTTGAAAAGGGCATCATATTGAAACTCTATGGGGTGAGTTCCTACTCTCTGTCACTTTTTTTAGGAAGGATGTGACTTTACTTTGGAAGACTGTGTTTTTTTCAAACATTGCTTTCCTTTCCAGAGGATTAACGCATCTCTGAGCTTCTGCTTTAGCAGGCTTCCAAAGGACATGATTATACTCAAAGTGCAGCTCTTGGCATCTGTGCAGACATTCACTTTATAGATCAATAGAGGTAAATCTATGCTCTCTTTCCCCAAATATCTACGCCTGGGACCATCAACTTCTGTGCCTGGTTGTGAGGAGACTTTGTCATTCTATGCAAGAAGAGTAAGTTATACTTTCTTTCAATGAATTCTTTTCAGGCTGTTTAGTAGGAACCTCCCCACCTTTTATTGTCCTGGGGAATCCCCAGCCCTTTGTAACATTTGAAAATTTTGAGACAGAGTCTCACTAAGGTGTTGAGGGTCTCACTAAGTTGCGAAGGCTGGCTGTGAACTTGGGATCCTCCTGTCTCAGCCTCCTGAGTCACTGGGATTATAGGTGTGCCCCACTGCACCTGACTAGTATGAACATCTTTCATTTTCTGTTTCCAAATCTGCTCCTTCTGCTGGATGCTCTGTCAGAGTGGAGGAAGAGGGTGATGTTACTGTAAGGAGGGTACATTCCTGCCCATGTGAGCTGGGCATAAGTCTCCTAAATTCTCTGTACCTCTGTTTCCTTGCATATAAAACAGCAAGGACAATAGCTGTAACCATTTGCTATTGACATTTGCAGAGCTACTAGGAGTTAGATTAGGTGCTTCCTAATCTGGCCAATCCTCTAAGGAGAAACTTAGTATTATTTGAGAGGTGGTGTGCTATGGCATATTGAGCATGGGTTTTGGATTCAGTTGTTCAGCTATAAACTCAAATCCCAGCTCTCCTACTTATTAGCTTGGGAATCCAGTTGTCTTCCTTAATTTTACTTTCCTTGTCTATAAAATGGGAATAATAATATAGACATCTGAGGATCGGTGTGAGGATTAATGTGGCAGTGTATGCCTTCAACAATGATTTCTTTCAAGTACCATTCTGATGGTACCTGTTACTTGACTTGAATTCCACTAACTCCTGAGATTATAATTCACTTTATTGGGTGCAGAAAATCTAGTTTCCACTTTTAGGGATAAGTAACAAAAATCTGCAGTGCGTTCAGCTGAGCTCTTCCTATATTCTTCAGCAAGTTTTGTCCTTGGAACCATTATAGTTCTGTAAGTCTAAAGTCATAGACCTTATGAATCATAGAAATTTCAAACTCAAACATCGATGGGGTCAGGCAGATCTTACAATCAGAATCGGCACATGCAGGAGACAGTAGGGAATAGTGGGGCCTATGGTAGATTAAAGAGCATCTGTCCACTTAAAGTCTTTCAAATTTAAATAAGCAAAATATAACCAGTTTACTACTCTGTAAGACAAGTAACATAATTTGGCTCAAGGAATGTTAGGTTCAGACCTGTGTTTATCACTTTGTTATTTGTGTCAACTCCTTTGTTGTAGATGATACAAAGTCATGGGTTCTCACATACTCTGCTGGCAGATGTGCCATTTGGTCTAACCATTTTAGAAAATAGTTGAACATTATTTTTAGAGTCAAACACTCACTTTCTCTATCATCTAGCAATTGTATTGCTTGAACGTCTACCCCAGAGATATACCTGACACATGTACAAGAATGCTCAAAGCAAGACTCTTCAGTCACAAACCAGTAAACAGCTCAAGTGCCAGGGAGGGAGGAGTGAGTAAGCAAACTGTGCCACGGTTGTTTCTATAATGGAACGTTATTGATCAGGAAAATGAACGAAAATATTAATTTTTAAAAAGTAAGGCTCCAGTATTTCATAGCATCATGCTCATTTAAAAAAGGATTAAAATAAAAAAATATGATGGTCAATGCCTATAATCTCATCAGCTTGGGAGACTGAGGCAGTAGGATCACAAGTTCAAAGCCAGCCTCAGCAACTTAGTGAAACTCTGTCTAAAAAAAAAGGACTGGGAATGTTGCTCAGTGGCTAAGTATCCCTGCATTCAATACCCAGTATATAAAAAAATATCTCTTACTACATATAAAGGAAATCAGACGAGCAGATGGGTTCCTTTAGCATGGTATTATGGAATGTAGGATAGGAGGATGGATGGAATGGGAAAAGATCAAAATACAGAGAGGTAAAATTTTTTGTCGAGGTCCTAATTTTTGTCTTGTTTGTGGATATATAGCTGCTTCTAACATTATTGAAGATTAAACAAAACAGGATAAAGTCTTCATATTTTTTCCAATACTGTAAGAAATCAGTTAGTAATGTACAAGTGTTTTGTAAATCTAGTCAGCAACATAATATAAGGGGTTATTTTTGAAAAGAGACTATGAGCATTGATCGCTTGTTGCTCAATTCCTGGGGTAAAGGTTGTGGGCAGGTTGAATGCTATAGGCGATTGGCAATGCCAGACTCATTTCTTCCAACTTCCTGCCATTTTCTCTTCTTCACTCCCTTTGTTATTCCAAGGAACAGGCATATATACAATATCAGCAAAAATAAAGATCAAATTATAAAATTATACCTTGTACAAGACTGCATGGACTACTCTCCTCCTCACATGCATATATTATAATATATTTATATATAATTAATATATATAATATATATCATATATTTAAAAATATAAATGGGACCTACTTTCAGTGAGAAAGAGGCATTTGTTAACTACTAGGTATTGACCGTGTGCCAGGCACTGTCTTAGGGGCTGGAAATAGAGATAAGACTATTCCCAACCTTTGCCCTAGGGGGCGCTCACAGGCAGTCTAGCAAATGGATCATTTAAAAGATGGTGAAACATCCTAGTGAGGGGTTTGCCTTGGGTGCGGGAGCGTTCTTCCCAACACGGAGAGGAGAACCTCATTTGGCCTGAAGGTGAGGGAAGGCTTCCTGGAGGAGGTGCTGTCTGGAGGGATTGAAGTTAGAAAGCTGAATGGAATGGGTGGGCAGTGTGTCAACCATTCGGCATCTCAAGAGAAAGGAGAAAGGAGAGTATGGCTACTGAGGGCCAATGGGCAGCATCTTATGGATAACATGCAGTGTGTGTGTGTGTGTGTGTGTGTGTGTGTGTGTGTGTGTGTGTATGTAGCGAAAGGGATGAAACTGGTAAGGGAGGCAGGAGCCTGCTAATGAATGGCCTTATTATAAGGCTTTTGGATTTTATCCTGAAGTCAATGGGGAGTCATTTAAGGATTTAACCAGGGGAGTGATATAAGCAGATTTGAGTGTTACAAAAATCACTCTGGCAACAGTATTGAATTTTAGGGGAAGGGAGGAGAAGCAGGGAGACCAGTTAGGAGATGGCTTCTAAAATATTGTCCCTCCTTTGGGTCAAGCAAGGGGGTTTACCAAAAGATTCTGTGGGGGAAACACCTGTTTTACCCCCTCATTTAGAATATCAGATAAGAGGCTGTCTGAGCAGCTGGGAGTCACATGGTGGAGTCCTGTTTCAATACTTCCTACCATTGCAACCTCAGATACGTTTCAGGTCTCTGGACCTCAGTTTTCTGTTCAACAGGGAAAGGAAGTCTTTGGTGCTGCTAATTGTGTCCAAAACAAATGAGAATGGCAGTTGTTTCTGAAGATCTCTGAGTGTATTAAATAATGGACTCACCTACGTACCATTTATTCTTCATACTTTGGAGAAGCATTCAAATTTGCGCTAAGGAAGGAGAGACTTCCGGGTTGTTCGGGCTCCCTGAGCCAGGGCAGGAAGGTGTTCTCCTCCTGCCTCTCCCGACAGCCTCCGCTTCTGGCTCTGAGAACTGGTGGGTCCCGGGTGCTTTGTGAAATCTTGTCTTTTCTTTTTAATGAGACTAATGGTTAATTAATGAATCTTTGGACTGACTAAGTAAAACAAGTTTGGGAAGAGATTATTCTGCTTCATGAGTCCCTGGAACATTGATCAGGGGACAAGAGCTTTAGATGGCTCTTTAGGCAGCTCTGATTTTTTTGAAAACAGCCCATCACTGTGACATTTTGCCCAAATGCCTGAATTCCCCCCCCCCCCCCCCCTTTTTTTTTTTTTTTTTTTTTATGTTGGTCTCAATTAAGGTCGCTGTAGCATCCACAAGTTTTGAAATGGGATCTTTTGGTCACATCTAAGCCCACCAGCTATGATGGTAACTATGGAAACCAGACACCTCAGGGTGCTTTCCCAAATTATATTATTTGACACAAACTCCTCTCTCTCTGGGATAGCTTAGACAAAGTTTCCATAGAAGCAGGCGAAAGGCTGACTCCAGATCATCCTGCTCGCCTAAGGATCCTTGAGTTGAATTCTTTGGAGTCAAAATTATAGGGCGATTGGTACAGAAGACTGGTTTTCAGAAGAAAACACATTTAATATTTATGGAGCAATAACCATATGCCAGGGACTATTTTAAGCATTTACTTGCATTAACCCATTCAATTCTTCCAACAACCCTATTATCACACACACTTTACAAATCAGGAATTAATGCCAGAGAAGATAAGTAGTTTGTCCAAGTCCACTCAGTAAAGACACGGCAGAGATCATGCATAAACTTAATTTACACTGTGTATTTTTTTCCTGTGGTACTTGGAATTGAAGCCAGGGCTGCTCTACCACTGAGCTATATCCCCAGTCCTTTATATTTTGTATTTGGAGACAGGGTGTTGCTAAAGTGCTGAGCCTGGCCAGCCTTGGACTTGTGATCCTCCTACTTCAGCCTCTCCCGTCTCTGGGATTATAGGGACATGCCACTGTGTCTGCCTATATGGACTCATAGACTCTAGAGCTTGAGAAGACCTCCTGATCAGGCCCTCTGACCTCCAGGCCCTCTGCCCAGGCAATTATAATTTTGTGTTTTTTCCTTTTGTCTTTATTTACAAAGCAAAGAAGGGCCAAGGGGTTAAGTAACTTGTCAAAACATGGAGAAATGAAAGACTTGGAGGGAGGGGAGACCAGTGTCTGCAGGGTCAGAGAGCAACACTCCTCCTCCTTGGCTGCCTCTCTTTTATCACATTCCAATCAAAATGCACCCATCCAGTCTTTCCTCCATGATCCTTTTTAGTTTCATCTAAGATTTGACTTCACATCCCCTAGTTTTCCAGGTCTTACCACTTACGCTCATCTCTTGGTTTTATTTTACTTAAAGAAAAGTTTTTAAACACCTCCGTCTTCCCCCTCTGTGACTACTTGGGTTTGACTAAGACACACAGGGTGGCATTTCCACTGACTTCCTCCAGTCCCGCCTGGCTCTGTGAAGCAGAGCCTGGGCCTCAGCTTACCAGGATCTAGCTGGTGGGGCTTTCTTGGAGAGGGGACTTATTATATTGGAGAAGAGGTGACTGTGGATTGCGGAATAATGTTTTGGGGGACTTTTACACTCCTTCCTATTTGTTTTGTAAATCAGACAAAAATTCAGACATCCAGGATTCAGATGTAGTTATTTTTTGTTCTGTTAATTCAAGGTTGTAAAGGGGGTTCTTTCTATGTAGGAAGATAGCCAGCTTTCCTCTGCTATCCATGCTTTCCCCAACTCTAATCTCAATTTACACACACACACACACACACACACACACACAATATGCTTATCCTCATCCTACTGCTCATTCCTCCTTAATGAGATGAGGTCATTCTAAAATGGTGGGCAAGGCCCCCTTCCCATGTTTAGTGCCTAACACTTTGCCACTGGAAGAGTATGCTGGCCCTCCCCAGGTCCTACCCTCTTGTCAAAGTCAACACAAAAGCTGATTGTGGCTGGAGGGTCCACAATCATCCCGCAGGTCCTTGCCTCTCTCTCTTCCCTCCTCTGGTTGAGCTTTGGTCTTGGTCATCAGCGGGAGAGTGGAGCTGGAGGAACTCAGACCAGCTGCTTGTGCTTCACACACGGGAGCATCTCTTTTGTATAAAGTGGAGCCAAATTTACAAAGGACAAGTTTAAGTGCAGTAAACATGTCCTGTTAGGGTACAGATATGCCCTTGCACTCATCCCTATGCCTAAACTATCAGCAGGTCCTTTTAAGTTCCACCTCCAGAAATGCTCCTAAATCCTTCTTCTTCTTCTGTTTTTCCCGCATCTCCTCTATCCTGGCCTTAATCTAAGAGTTCATCAACTCCTGCATGGACAACTGCAAAATAATTGACCTCCTGCCACCATTCTGAACCCTCTATGAATTAGTTCTCCACCAGATTTGCAAGGGGATCTTTTTCATAAAGCCAATCAAGTCACTCCTTTGCTTAAAATGTTTTGCTTGCTCTTAGCATAAAGCCTCCCTCCAGGGTTTGGTGCACAAAGCCCCGCATGCAAAGCCCTGCATGCAAAGCCCCCAGGGCATGAATCTGCCCTGGTTCCTTCTCTGACATATTGTATCTCACCGACTCTCCTCATGACACAGGGACCTTCATGGCCTCCTCTCAAGTCCTCTAAGAGACCACACTTGCTCCCACTTCAGAAGCCTTTGAACTTGCTCTTCCTTCTTAGCATGCCATCTCCCCTGCTTGTTAAATGGATTTCTTTCTGTCCCATAGGTCTTGGAGCTAATTGTCACCTATAGAGAAATCTTCCCTCACCATGCTAAGTGCCATCTCTGCCACTCTACCAGCTATTCCTACTCATGCCCTTCATAACATTTACCAGGATCTAAGATTGTTGTGTGCAATTATTAATTTATCTGTAGTTGTGGGGGTTCTTTGATTATATTCTGAACCTAGAAATAAACTTGGTGAGATTGAGGTTAATTTTTGTTTGGTTCAGAGCTACATTCCTTAGGCCTGGAATTTAGTAGGCATTCACTACAGAGCTGTTAAATGAGTGACTGAATGAATCACTTCAACTCTGTACAAGCTGCAGCTCTCTAATGTTGGGGTAGCCAATTAATTTTGGGTCATTCATTATATAAGCCAAGAGGTGGCACATGGTTTATGAAGACCACTTTTAAAATTTTTTTTTTGTAGGACGTTTCATAGAGTCAGGAGATGCACTTACTATAGCATCTACCTGGCCACCTTTGCCATTCCCCTCAGGTACCTCACCACCTCCCTCACCTGTAGACTTGATTTCTTGCTTGATAACACTCCTTGCAGGAAAAATGAATTTGTTTCTGACTCTGGCAACGAGCATGATTAATGTGTTCTCTTTTTAGTTCAGGACCTCAATTTAAATCCTTTCCTGTTCATCTCGATCAGGAAAGGTTTCTGGATCTGTGCTGAAACAAATCCCTGTGCTCACAAAGAGTCAATTATTCCTTGTGCCTTGAAGTCTCCAAGCTGAATGGAACATTCCCCATACCAGAAAGGGTCCTGCTTCACACGGGGGCACAGCCTATTTTGTGTCATCAACTGCAGGTGGAGAGCTTGAATTGGCTCCTCATTGCTGTAGCACTTCGAGGGCAAATAGATTTTTCCTCTCTCATGACTTGTCCTTCAATTGTGGCCTTTTCTTTAACCCTCTCCATAGAGTCTGCTAGTACACAGCTGGTTCAGATGTAAAACTATATGAGAGGTGGGCAGTCCATAAGAATGTCATAGTACAAATGTTCTAATGAGGGATGACCTCAGAATTGAGGTTGTCCCGTCTCTTGGTATGCAGTCATGTATCATAGTCTGAAATTGGTCTGCCTAGGTTTAAATCTTAGATGTGACCTCTTAGGAAAATGACTTAGTCTTTCTTAATCTTACTTTACCCATCTGTAAAATGGGGATGATAATAGTCAATGGCAGGACTAAATGAGATAAGATGTTCGATACAGAGCAAACTCTCAGTATTTTTACTTGTTATTACCCAGGCTACAGAAAAGAAAATAGACTGAAAAATCACCAAAAGTCATTCTGTTGACAGAGGGCATAATTGCTAGAATATAGAATATTTAAGCTACATTAGAAAAAGTTTGCCTTATAATTTTTTCATTTTAGTTTCCACATTTAAAAAATGAGTATAAAATCATTTCTCACCTCAGTAGGTTCTTCTGATATTTAAAGTACACAGTAAGTATGAAGAGTAAATTTGGACAGTACTAACTACAAATCAATCACAGAATGTTACTGTTAACATTATTTTTGTGATACTATTTTGGCATTTTATTATTATTTTTCTTTTTTTATTAAAAATCATAAATTTACACAGGGCAATGTTGTTTGATTCATTCTGTTATTTTTCCCCTTCCCCCCCACCCCTCCCACCCCTCTTTTCCCTCTATACAGTCCTTCCTTCCTCCATTCTTACCACCCTCCTTATCCCTAACCCTAAACCTAACCCTAACCCTAACGCTAACCCCTCCTACCCCCCATTATATGTGCTCATCCGCTTATCAGCGAGATCATTTGTCCTTTAGTTTTTTGAGATTGGCTTATCTCACTTAGCATGATATTCTCCAATTTCATCCATTTGCCTGCAAATGCCATAATTTTATCATTCTTCATGGCAGAGTAATATTCCATTGTATATATATGCCACAGTTTCTTTATCCATTCATCAACTGAAGGGCATCTAGGTTGGTTCCACAATCTGGCTATGGTGAATTGAGCAGCTATGAACATTGATGTGGCTGTATCTCTGTAGTATGCTGATTTTAAGTCCTTTGGGTATAGGCCAAGGAGTGGGATAGCTAGGTCAAATGGTAGTTCCATTCCAAGCTTTCTGAGGAATCTCCATACTGCTTTCCAGAGTGGCTGCACTAATTTGCAACCCCACCAGCAATGTATGAGTGTACCTTTTTCCCCACATCCTCGCCAACACCTATTGTTGCTTGTGTTCTTGATAATCGCCATTCTAATTGGGGTGAGATGAAATCTTAGGGTTGTTTTGATTTGCATTTCTCTTATTACTAGAGATGTTGAACATTTTTTCATATATCTGTTGATTGCTTGTAGATCTTCTTCTGTGAAGTGTCTGTTCATTTCCTTAGCCCATTTGTTGATTGGATTATTTGTATTCTTGGTGTAGAGTTTTTTGAGTTCTTTATAGATTCTGGAAATTAGCGCTCTATCTGAAGTATGAGTGGCAAAGATATTCTCCCACTCTGTACAGCATCCCTTCATGCTTGAAACACTAGAAAAAATCGGGGTAGTGGGAACATTCCTTAACATTGTAAAGGCCATCTACGCTAAGCCCATGGCCAATATCATTCTAAATGATGAAAAACTGAAAGCATTCCCCCTAAAAACTGGAACAAAGCAGGGATGCCCTCTTTCACTACTTCTATTCAACATCGTTCTTGAGACTCTAGCCAGAGCAATTAGACAAACCAAAGAAATTAAAGGGATACGAACTGGAAAAGAAGAACTCAAACTATTCCTGTTCGCTGATGACATGATTATATATTTAGAGGAACCTGGAAATTCCATCAGAAAACTCTTAGAACTTACAAGTGAATTCAGCAAAATAGCAGGTTACAGTATCAATGCTCATAAATCCAATGCATTTTTATACATAAGTGATGAATTTTCAGAAAGAGAAATTAGGAAAATTACCGCATTCACAATAGCATCGAAAAAAATAAAATACTTGGGAATTAATCTCACAAAAGAGGTGAAAGACTTCTACAATGAGAACTACAGAACACTAAAGAAAGAAATTAAAGAAAACCTTAGAAGATGGAAAGATCTCCCATGTTCTTGGATAGGCAGAAATAATATTGTCAAAATGGCCATACTACCTAAAGTGCTATACAGATTCAATGCAATTTCAATTAAAATTCCAATGATGTACCTTACAGAAATAGAGCAAGCAATTATGAAATTCATCTGGAAGAATAAAAAACCCAGAATAGCTAAAGCAATCCTCAGTAGAAAGAGCGAAGCAGGGGGTATCGCAATACCAGATCTTCAACTCTATTACAAAGCAATAGTAACAAAAACGGCATGGTATTGGTACCAAAGTAGACAGGTAGATCAATGGTACAGAATAGAGGTCATGGACACAAACCCAAATAAATACAATTTTATCATACTAGACAAAGGTGCCAAAAATATGCAATGGAGAAAAGATAGCCTCTTCAACAAATGGTGCTGGGAAAACTGGAAAACCATATGCAACAGAATGAAATTAAACCCCTATCTCTCACCCTGCACAAAACTCAACTCAAAATGGTCAAGGACCTTGGAATCAGACCAGAGACCCTGCATCTTATAGAAGAAAAAGTAGGTCCAAATCTTCAACTTGTTGGCTTAGGATCAGACTTCCTTAACAGGATTCCCATAGCCCAAGAAATAAAAGCAAGAATCAACAACTGGGATAGATTCAAACTAAAAAGCTTTCTCTCAGCAAAGGAAATTATTATTATTTTTCAATGCTATTTTAAATCTCCAGAACTTAGCACAGGGTTTAGAATCTACAGACGTTCGATTGATGTGTAATGAGCGAAGGAATGAACTAGGAGAAGAAGCCAGGAGAACCTGACTTCCAGGTTCGTGAACTTTCCTCCAGATCCACAGCATTGGTCTTCCAAAAAGGTGCTACTCTCATAGTCAAGCTAACTAGACTCAGGCTTGGCTTAAAATATTAATTACCCACTTGTCCTCTGCTCCCATTATTTAGCTCAAAATCAAACCTCTACCCTTGAGAATTACTACTGCTTTTGGCTTCTGGTGGGAGTCAAAATGGGAGACCATCTCTCCATCTTGCCAACCTGACCACTGTCCTCAGGCTTCTCCTAGGAAGTTCATTTGTTCTCTAATCTCTTTGTGGCTTTTAGATGATTCTGAACCATAGTTGTCAAAATTGTTTCCTTTTCTCTTTTTATCTCCTCCCTCTGGCTGATCCTGTATCTGCATGCTCTGTGTTCCATCTCTCCTGCTAATGGGAGGGCTTCTCCCTGTCTCGGGTATTCTAGCTAGCTATGACCAAGCTCCAATCTTCCTGGATCCTCTCCTGGACCCTCACTTTCTCCTCTGTGTGTCCTTGTTTCTGTCACAGCGTACCCACTGACTTCACAATATCACCTCCTTACTCTCCTGACCCAAGCCCATTCCCTTCCAAGCCCAAATATCACTTTCCTCCCAGATTCACAAGATGCCATGTGTACATGCACAAAAAGCAATCTCCATATGGCTTTGGAAAGTTTCTAGAGATTTTTCACTTAACATTTTTTCACTTAACGTATTTAAGTAACTTAAAAGATCTCACACTCCACAGTCACTTTGGGTAGGGAGAGCCTTTAGTTATTTGGTCCTTTCATTCTTGAACTCTCACTGTTTGTAGTATGGTGCTATCCAAGAGCTGGGTAGAGATGCAGACTCAGGCCCTGCTCCTGACCTCCTGAACCAGGATCTGCTTTGTCACATGATCTCAGTAGAGTCACTTGTACTTCTTTCTTTCTTTCTTTCTTTCTTTCTTTCTTTCTTTTTTTTTGGCAGTGCTGGGGATCAAACCAAGAGCCCTGTGCTTGTAAAGAAAGCACTTTACCAACTGAGCTATCTCCCCAGCCTGAGTCATTTGTATTTTAAAGTGTCCTAAGTGCTGCTCCACCTACATTTCTCAAACTTCAGTGTAAATGAGAACCCCAGCCTTCCCCACTGTCCCAAGCTTCCTGTTGAAATGCAGGTACTCAGTTCTGTGCTCAACTTCGACTCCATAGGTCTGAGACGACACCCAGGAACCTGCTTCTCTGATACAGCTGCAGACCATGCTGAGAAACCCCATGCCAGTCTGTAATCATCCTTTTGTTACCCCCAGCTTTTAGGATGGTGGAGCAAAAAGTAGGCATTAAAGGAATCTTTATCCAATTGAAGCAAATTTCTCATTTTTTCCCTAAAGCAAAGAAAAGGGGACATGAAGGTGGTCATTTAGTACCCTGGATGCTAGGTGAGTATGTATATCTTGTAGATCTCAACTAATGAGCAAAATGACTCAAGCTTCCTTGAGATCTTTATTAAACACTTATTTGGTATGGGTTTCTTATCTGGCTGAGTTTTCATGTTTTCTGCAGGATGGATAATGTAAAATAATCTGACCATTTTTTTTTCCTCAAAAGCTTACCATGTACACTTCAGATAGATCACTAATCTCCAAAATTTATAAAGAACTTACAAAACTTTACACTCAAAATGCAAAGAATCTAATCAATAAATGGGCCAAGGAACTGGACAGACACTTACAGAAGACATACAGGAAATTGATAAATATATGAAAGTGACCAACATCTCTAGTAATTAGAGACATGCAAATTAAAACAGCTCTAAGATTTCATCTTACTCCAATTAGAATGGCTATTATCAAGAACACAAGCAATCATAAGTGTTGGCGATGATGTGGGGGAAAAGGCACACTTTTACATTGCTGGTAGGGTTGCAAATGGTGCAGCCACTCTGGAAAGCAGTGTGGAGATTCCTCAGAAAACTTGGAATGGACCCACTTTTTGACCCAGTTATCCCACTCCTGGGTTTATACCCAAAGGAATTAAAATTAGCATATTATAGTAACACAGCCACATCAATATTTATGGTAGCTCAATTCACAATAGCTAGATTGTGGAACCAACCTAGATGCCCTTCAACAGATGAATGGATAAAGAAACTATGGTATATATACATATACAAAATGGAATATTATTCAGTTATAAAGAATAATAATATTATGGTATTTTCAGATAAATGGATGGAATTGGAGAAAATCATGCTAAGTGAAATAAGCCAATCCCAAAAAACCAAAGGTCAAGTATTTTTCCTGATAAGTGGATGATGATATATAATGGCGATGGGGGGTGGGGGTGAGAGAAGAAAGGAGGAACTTTAGATTACGTAGAGGGAAATGAGAGGGAAGAGATGGGTATGAAAAATGGTGGAATGAGACAGACATCATTGCCCTATGTACACATATGTTTACACGAATGGTATGACTCTACATCATGCACAACAACAGAAACAAAACAATGTACCCCATTTATGTACAATGGACCAAAATGCAGTCTGTAAAAAAATGTTTAAAAATGAAAAGAATGTTGCTCTCCAAAAAGAAAATATACATATATATGTGTGTGTGTGTATATATATATATATATATATATATATATATAAAAAAAAGCCTACCACAAAACTCAAGTGTGTAAAGGAGTTTCTACTCCCAAGTTCCTGTGTGTGGAAAACAGCCTATAAAGTAGTCCCTGTTCCTCTACCACCTGGCGTTAGCACCCATGTATGATTCCCTAGCCTCAAGTTTAAGCAGGACCTGTAACTTGCTTCTAATCATTAAAGCACAGGAAAAGTGGTGGGATCTCTCCTTTGCCATCATGAATCACGTGTGAGGGCACATTATGTTATGTGAGACTCTGCCTTGCTGTCAGGACAATCCTCCAGATTGCTGACTTGCTGAAGTGAGTGCCCACATCGGTGAAGCCCACGTGGAAAAGAACTAAAGATGACCTTTAGAAATGACAGCTGGTGGCCAACCCAGAGCAGCTGCAAGTAACTGAATCCTGCAAAAGCCATGTGAACCAGAAAAGGTCCTTGTTGAGCTCCAGGTGAGAACCCAGCTCTGTACTCCCTGGTCACAGCCTCATAGGATCCTAAGATCCTGCTAAGTCACATCCAGCCTCCTGATGTACAGAAACCAGAGACAATAAATCTGTTGCTGTAAGCTTCTAAATGTGTGATGATTTGTTATGTGGCCACACATAACTAATACTTTGGTCGACTTAAGCTGACCTGTAATGAGTAGCTCAATTAGCTTGGTAGGCAGGAAGTGGCAGCTGACGAGGTGAGGGCACCAGGTACTGTGGACTGTACCTCGTTTGGCATTTCCATGGAGTTCTCATGAGATAAATAAGATTGGATGCTCCATGTAGAAGTGAAATTTCCTTTAACTTCTTCATTGACCATCTTATCAGTCCTTCCACACTGCCTCAGTTTCCCTACCTTTAACAATAATCAAACCTAATGCTTCTCCTTGAGTCAATAAAACCAAGGTGACAAGAGACGCATGACAATATTTAATTAATATCTGCAACCTGTTTAGAGACTAGGACAAAAATCTGCTATATAAGTGAAAAGTGCTTTTTTTTTTCAATTAATTTTTTCGTGTGGCACACATCATTTCTCTAAGCCTGTCAGATGTTTAAGCTTTCTTCTGAAATCTGCTGATTCAGGCTTTCTTGGAAAACCCAAACAAAAGGAGACACACGGAGATGTAAACACATTCTCCAGCCACCAAATAAATAGAGTTTAGAGCAAAGAGGTTATCTTTCTTAACCCTGTGAAGACCGCACAAGATGCAATCTCTTCCTGGCGGGGAAAGCAAGACCCTGGCACGTGTATGAGGGAAATCTTGATCAATAATTCATCCTGAAATGCTTCCTTTTTCTTGGTACTCCCCCTGCACCTCTTTTCAAGAACACTCCAGTCACTGTGGTATGTATATTTAATTGGTTCCAAGCCAAGACTTGTTCACCTTGAAAGCAAGTGGCTCTCAGGAGTGAAGGTCAAAGGATGGGGACTAGAGAGGAATCTGTCTTTCTCTCTGCCCAGATTTGCCAGAATGAAAGGATAGATGCTGGATGCATTTCCTCCCTGGTAAGGCTGTGAGGCTGTGCCCTGGCTTGACAAAAAATAAATCCGGAATCTGCTTTTCAAGTGGAAAAGGTTAAGTGGCTGCATAATGCCAGGCAAAAGGCTTTGTAATGGGTACTTTAAGCAGGAACACACTTGCTCCTCTGCAATCTGTTGTCACCATCTCCCAAGCTGATGAAGAAGAGTCTTTGAGTGGATTCTTCCTCCACCCCCTTCCTCTCAGACTGTTTTGAAATGGGGGAGAGGAGAGAGCTTAAAATCTAAGCTTTCCAAAAATAGTTTTACAGCTCCCATAGTTACCTTAGGACTTCAGGGTGGCATTTTACATTATGAGTAAAATTTTAATAATGCATAGGCATAAAGAGGGAAATTAGCTGGTGAATTTGGGGAAGGAGATGCTGGGAAGAGAGAGAAAACTGACACATTCTTCCTTGTTCCTCCTGCCCCAGAAATGTTTCCCAGTTGTGACTGGCACCCACTTCTAGCCCAGCCTCTGCCTGCTCCCCATCCCAGAATGCAAATCCAGGACTGCAAAAGGACTCAAAATCCCCATTCCTTATTTTCAGACTCAGTATCCGTGGAACCAAATATAACGGCAATCAAAAGCTGCCAGGCTTCACAAGCCTCAGGCAAAGTTTTGCCCAGATCTCTACTGGAGTCCTTCAAGGCCTTGGTCACCTCCTGAGCCATGCTGTATGGCCACGATTTTGTGAGGTTATGGGTGGGATGAGAGAGGAGAGGATGGAGGGAGAAGGAAAGGGCAAGTGTGAGAACACACTGTGCAGACTGTGGCCAACCAACAGTAGCCGGATCTTGATCACAAAATGATGCGTCTCAGACAGGGAAGAACAGTGGCAAGATAACTTTTGACTCTCTCCCTCTCCATTTTTCAGATTGGAAAACCGAGTTCAATTTTGCCACCTTAAAAATCTTTCCCTTGTCCAATTTCAGGATTTGCACTGTGAGGAGTCTTAACAGTTTTCTCAAAGATGCATCAGCAAGCAGGTATTTATAAGCATGGATTGCTTATTCCAGATTGCACTCAGTGATCAAGAGAAGAATGCGGCACAGTGTACCAGCACAGTTCCAACCCTGAAGGAGCTGGGGATTTTTGCGGAAGCCAGACTTACACAGGGAAAGCAGAATGGTATAAGATGAAATGAAATGGAGACCAGCAAGATAGAGTCTCACTATTTTTAAGGAAAGAGAAAGGAGAGCTGGCAGTCAGGGAAGCCTCGCAGAGAAGTGAGGATGTAAGACATACAGGGGTTAATCCCAAACCCGGTCCCCAGCCATGTCTGGAGCTACCAGCTTCCTGAGGCTAATTCCTCTTCCTTCTTCACCTCCATATTTCATCTTACCTGCTTCTTTCCCGACTTCCAAATGTACCTTGATGGCTAGGTGCTAGTAATTTCAGGCAAGTTACTCCTGTCTGGGCAGTTTTTCTCATCTGTAAAATGAGGGAATTCACTGATCTCTAAGGTGTCTTCCAACTCCAACAGGCTATAAGATTTCAAAAGCAGAGCTCTGTCAAAAAAGAAAAGTGAGTGACAAGAAAAACCCTGGAGAGTCCCTTTCTTCTAAACACGCAAGAATCCTCTTTCCCTCTTCTCTTCCTTCTCCTTTCTCCCTTCCTCTCCCTCCTCTCCGTCTCCAGGTGTTGGTGGTGAGCACCTGGGATCTAAAGCTTGGGTTGGCTGGGCTTTGTAAGGTGGGAGCTGACAACCTGAGTCCAGGGTTATAAAGAGCTCAAGACTGAGAATCACAAAGGCTCTCTGAATTGTCCAGCTTTGTCACTAACTATGTCATTTAACCTAGGTGAGTTAACTATAGTTAACCTATGTTAACTTAAATTCTCCCTCCATTTGGGGTTTTTCTCTTATAGAAACCAGGTGCCTCTGAGTTCTCCAGTCTTTGAGGTTGTTCAGCCTTCCCTTTATTACTCCAAATTAACATCTGCTCACTTTTCTTTCTCTCTCCTTCCTTCCTTCCTTCCTTCCTTCCTTCCTTCCTTCCTTCCTTCCTTCCTTCCTTCCTTCCTTCCTTCCTTCCTTCCTTCCTTCCTTCCTTCCCTCTCTCCCTTCCTTCTTTCTTTCTTTCTCTCTCTCCCTCTCTCTCTTTTTTGGCACTTTTTTGAATTTAGGGGCATTAACCACTGAGCCACATGCCAGCCTTTTAAAAAATTTAAAAAGATGTTTTGACAGGATCTTGCTAAGTTGCTTGGGGCCTTTATAAGTTGCTGAGGCTGGCCTCAAACTTGTGATCCTCCTGGTTCAGCCTCCTGAGTTGCTGGGATTACAGGTGTGAGCCACTGTGCCCAGTTAAGCCCTCTTTTCCACCCTTGGAAAGTGAAGCCTTCTCCCCAGTTCTCCTCTCCAAGTTTGTATGCGTATTTGTGTGTGTGTGTGTGTGTGTGTGTGTGTGTGTGTGTGTGTGTGGTATCTGTCTCTGGGCATACCCACAGAGTACACAAATCCATCCTGGTTGATTATCATAATCTCCACAAACATCTTGCTCAGATGGTTCATCCTCCTTACTCTCCAGTTAACTAAGGTTTGTTTCTCCAGACTAGTCTTTCTCAGGCTAACATATTGAACAAAATTAAGGTGTGAGAGAAACAGAAGGAAATTATCACTGAGAATAGAAAATTTAAAGTAGGGTATGAGGCAACTTGGCTTCTCTCATTTCTAGAACAGGACGCTTACCCAGGTGCTTTTTCTCCCTCCTTCTCCCTTTCATCACCCATCCCACTACAGGGGCCATGAACCTGACTTTGTTCATATTCCCTACTGAGGTCGAGGCCTTTGAGACTTTTCTGAGGTTTCAAGGGGGAAACAAACATGGAATCAATTTCCTTTTACCTCCCCAGGAAGCTTAGTAGTAATTTCCAGAAATACCATTATGCCCTCGGTGGGGAGAGGTTGGCTCTGTTTAACGGACCTGGTTCAGTTTTCCTTGTCCCGTTCACCTCATTAACTTCTTCTGCGCATGACTAAAAGTTGAATGCAGCGTCCACTCCCTGTCATCAAGGAGCTGTCAGCTCCCAACCCTGAATATGTAAATATTTAACTATCTAATATGAATAATCCCTTATAGCTTTGCAATATGATTCACCTCTGATCATCGGTGAGAAATATAGAGGTCCTTTCCCGGACCATCCCCTTCAATGACGGCAGTATGTCATCTTCAAGGGTTCTTTTCACCTCCAACAGCCGACAAACTCCTGCCTTCTGTGACATGCTCCACTTATAAGAGTCTCTTTTAGTCTGTTTTGGGTGACCTTCTCTTTCTAGGACCTGTAGGGAGGCGACAGAGGATGTGTGTTGGTCATTCACGACTGGATATTGTGACCAGGGTTAGCCGGAATGCGATGCTAATATCCGGGTTGCCACTGGTACCACCTGTTCAGGGCATAGTAGTGCTGGTCATTGGGAGTCCTCGGGGCCTGCTTCCCGTCACCTGGTGCTCCTATTCGCTTTACATCTTTACCTATCCTGGGAGCAGTCAATCTTAGCCTGTATTTGCAGCCCCAGCAGGGAGCCCATTTCCATAGAAAAGAGGACTCCTTTAATAAATCTAGCTCATTTGTGCAAGAGTAGTGCAGCCATTGATTAGAGGGCTGATTGGAGCTGTGACTTTCCTTAGGAAGAAAATTAAGAAAACAGATTAAAGGCAAATGACGGGTGGCTTTGTCTTCTTGGGAAGGGGGTGGGGAGTGAATCTCCCTATATTCCACGTCTCACCTGTGCTGATGAAGGTTTGAAATATTCTGCAAGATGAATTAACTCCTTCAGCTCACGGGTGCCACCCTATAGATGGCAGAGGACCACAGACCCTTAGAGCTGAAATGACCTGCTGGTCATTTGGCTTAAGTTCTTAATTTTATAGATGAGGAAACTAGTTTAAAGAGGGAAACTGACGTGAATGAGGTCATGCACAAAACCTGCTCCCATAAGTCATGCTCCTTGTGAAAGAGCTAAAATCAAATCAGGCTGGGCCCAAGCTGAGAGCTGAACAATGGTGTCCCCTGCATGGCATAGTACTGCTCTTGAAAACGGCTATCACCCACACCCATCTTATCACTAGGGAACAGAAGGAGAGAGACAGGTGAGTGTCTCTTGGTGGTGGGCGTGGGGGAACTCCTGAGCAATGGGGGACACTCCCAACCTGGCTCTACCTTTGCTTCTTTCCTGAAAATCTCCCTGTGTCCTTTATTCTGCTCTCATATGGTCTCCATTCACCCTCTCTTTGAGAGCTTTATTTTGGGCACACATGATTAGAACGCCTCTTATTCTTTCAAGGCATTCTTTAGACACTTTGGATGCTTTTAGCCTCAGCAGCTTCTAAAGTTGTCATTTGTTTAGACCAGATCTAAATGTAAAGTAATGAGATAAATGAAAAGTAAATGGTAAATATCTAATCATGATCTATTTAAAGCTTTTAGAGGAATGGGGCTATACTGCATTTTACTAGTTATTCCTTGAGTTTAATAGTTCTGCACTTGTAGTGTTCAAAGCACAATTATTAGATGAATGAACGTAGGAGTGAAATGCTTGGATATGAGCATGACCATTTAAATCCATTTACCTGGCAGCTCTACAACTATGGTATTGTTTTTACTTCCAAGGATCAATGAATTTTAAGGTCCTTTATAGGTACTGCCTTCAGATTGAAATTTTTTGGGGGTGTTACCAGGGCATGAACCCAGAGGCACTTAACCACTGAGCCACATCCCCAGCCCTTTTTTGTATTTTTTTTTTTTAGAGACAGGGTCTCACTGAGTTGCTTAGAGCCTCATTAATTTACTGAGGCTGGCTTTGAACTCATGATCCTCCTGCCTCAGCCTCCCAAGCTGCTGGGGTTACAGTTGTGTGCCACCATGCCCAGCTTTCAGATTGAATTCACTTATCGCTTTACAGCTTTTAAAGATGAAGCTTATGAACCCTTTTAGACTGACATTTAGTATTTGTAGCCTTGAAAGTCCTTGCACATGGATGATCTTTTCATCTTCATAAAAATCCTCTGAAGGAATTACTGTCATTCCCATTTTACAGAAGAGGAAACTGAGAGATAGGTTATAGACAGACCTACAGTCATAGGACTGGTTGGTGAATATCTGAGCAGAGAATCAGTGCAGATCTTCCAACTCAGAATCTCGAGCTCTGCTGCCCGTACCCAAAATTAGTGTCTCAAGGCTTGTTTGGCAACTTAACTCTCTAGAGCTCTGAAATAGCTTTGGCTTTTACCAAAGATCAAATCAATCCACACTCAGAAAATGAAGACTTGCTACCCTCGAAGTTATACCGAATTTGTTAGAGTTCCTAACATCATCCCCAGGGATATGTTAATTTTTTAAAAGATTAGGTTTCTGAATAATGTCAGCTCCATTATCATAAAAATGTGACTTCCCAAACCTGTGTATTATTTTTCATGGCTATAGATATATAGGAGGCAGTGTGCATGGTTGTGTGTGGTGTGTATATGGGGGGTTCTCTGGGATTAGTCTGGGGACTCGCAGAGGCAGTGAAGAGGGGGCACTGATAATGTACCCTGTTTCAGATCTTTATTTTGTATTAACCCATTTAATCCTCATATAGCTACAAATAAATGAACTGAGTCTCACAGAGGTTATGAGAGAACCCCTATCTCCTGAATCCCAGTCTCAGCTTTTCCCTCTGCGATGTACTTCATGCAGAACAAGCCAGCTTGTATTCTGACTGGAGGGTCAGCACAGGAAGAGGAAGACAGGAGCAAGTGCTAGGAGCATCTCCCCGCTTGTATTGGGTATGTTGGTCCCCAGTTTGGCCAGGATGCCTGAGTTTTATTTGCCTTCTGCTAATTATGCTCCTGCTGGCATGGAGCCTGTGTATGTGTGCGTGCGTGTGTGTGTGTGTGTGTGTGTGTGTGTGTGTGTAGTGAAAGGAACAAGTTACCCTGATTCTGTTTATATTGGATAAAAGCTTCAATGCTTGAGAGTAATCTGTATCTCAGCTTTATTTACTTTGCAAATAGAATAAAAGCCTTGCTGTTTGTGCTTGAGAGAGAAGGGAACTGGGAGGCGGGAAAGGAGTCGGGGAAGTAGAGGGTAGAGAATGACTTTGGTATGGAATAGGTAAAAAAGGTGCCAGACCAAGAGCCCCGAATTCTAGTCCTGCTTTTGTCTCTGTTATGTGTGACCTTGGGCAAACCACTTTTCCTCTCTGGATTACAGTTTCACTGTCTTATCATTTTGGATTAGAACCAGGACTTCCATATTGGAAGCCAGCTGGCAGAATTTGGCCTAAGGATTTTTTTTTTTTTTTTTTTTTTTTTTAAAGCAAAATGCTTAAAGAAAAAAGAAAAGAAAAGAAAAATGACTTTAGGCTTTGTTCACACTGAGCAGTCCCAAATCTCACTGTGCTTTAAGTGCTTTGTATGGAGATGCTACTGCCCACTTATACAGTGTTTGAGACAGGAAGAATTGACAGCTGACGTAAGAGATGCCCTAATGTTATCTGAGTTCATTCATATACTAAGCTTGTTATGGTAGATTCCTGATGGACAGGTATGTAGGGAGGAGCACAGCATTGTGGCTAGGCATTAGGGCTCCAGAGCCACTCTGCCTGAGTTGGAACCCTTCTCTGCCACTTATTAGCCTGTTACCAATCAGCTCCTTTACCTCAGTTCCTCATCTGCATGATGAACATATGCTAACTAAATGACTCAAAGTCTATAAAAAGTTCAGACCACTTCCAGTCACCTTTAAATGGTCAGTAGTAGTTAACTATCACTGTGATTAGTTCGGCTTTTTACGAAATATTTACACAATCCTTCTTGAGTAGTGACTGATCTGAAGATACTTCCCCTAAGATTGGCAGGGTAAGACTGAGTGCCTGATATTATGAAATATATACATCATAAAACAAAAGGGTCCAACATGGAGGATCATTTGAGAAAGGCTCTCTAAACTTGTTATACAAACCAATATTTGAAACTAGTATACTTCCGTAATTCTTTTTATCTGTGAACTTATTTGCTGAGGTCGTGTTCCATCACTAAGACTCTGGGAAAGGCTGAGCATGTCCAGCCCTGCTGGACCTGTTCACTGACTTCATGAGAGCCTGTTCCTATTTCCATGGGGAGCCGGACCCTCATTTCTCCTGGACTGCATCTGGTGTTGCTGTTCTGGTTGGTCCAGCCCGATGTAGATGGAGGGGACCTGGCTCTGACTTCTGAGAACAAGGCATTGCTCTCATAGAAGCAGCAGAAGGGGAAGAATAGTTAAAGAGAAAACTCATCAAACATAGCAAGTCATTTCCCATCCATTTTTCATGCAGCATGAAATAAAAGTAGATAAGATTAGGAAATGAAGGTGAAAATGGTGTGCATGAGCTCTCTCTGCAAGTCGCTGCATCTTTCTCAGGGCCTCAGTAATAAGCATGTTTATTTGAGGAGTTTGCTGATCACACTTATCAGTTGTACGCTTCAGACTTGTGTGTATGTATGTATATATATTATATATATATATATAATATATATATTTTTTTGGTATGGGGGAATGAACCTGGGGTGCTTAACCACCAAGCCACATCCCTGGGCCTTTTTAATTTTTTATTTAGAGACAGGGTCTTGCTAAGTTGCTTAGGGCCTCGCTAAGTTGCTGAGACTGACTTTGAACTCATGATCCACCTGCCTCAGCTTTCCAAGCCGGTGGGATTACAGGCATGAGGCACTGTGCCCAACCTCCTACTACACATATTTTTAACTTGGTTCATATGATCAGACAAGTAGTGTGTGCAGAATGAGATGACTGAGCAACAGTTTCTGGGAAGACTTGCTTCTGGCCCCTGGTTCCCTAAGGACAATAGTAAAGGAAGACTGGCCTTTTTTGAAGGTAGAAAAGGAAGAAGTGGGTGGGTATGTGAATCTACTAGTAGTAGAAATTCTCCTTTTGACATTTTTGGTCCTTAAGCAGAGAAAATTGACAGAGAGAGTCCTGGACACAATGACAGGCAAGTAATTAACCTTACAGAGAAAAACCACAGCCCTCAAGAAAAGAAAAGAGAAAAGGGAAGGAAGAAAGGCAAGAGGGAACTCCCAGGTAGCTAACTGCAGCTTTCAGCAGAGATGACCTGCCCTTGGCCAAGCTGCCTCCTCCATATTATGCTCCTCTTAAGAAAGGCCATGTGTCACCTGATTTCTGATCTGATTCTGGAGTTAGGAGCTCGATGAAGTGCATGGAACAATGCCTCATTCTATGGGGGTCTGTGTCCCCCCGGGTTTTGTAAGGTTGTGAAGCTGGCCTGGTCTCTCCCTGATTAACTCGGCTGAGCATCCTGTGCTCTGCCCTTTCTAGGTGATGGATGGATAGCGCCAGTGCCTGAGTGTGGGGGGAGCCTTCACGACCTTTGCCTTGTGCTCCAGGCCCAGCCACTTGTTTGTCATTGGCACTTGGGGTGGCGCTGTTCTTTGTTGTGTGCCACTGACCCCTCACTGCAGGACATTTAGCGTTCCTTGCTCCTATTCCTGCCCACTAACTACTAGTCATTCCCTCCATGTTTTCAAATGTCCCCCACTCCAGGAAATTTCATAATGACTGAAAAGATTGAAAACTGATGATGGAGTCACACTTTCCCTTTCATTCCTCTCTCCTTCCCAGGAGAGGAGCAGCGATACCTTTCACTGGTGAGCTTGGTGAAGAAACGGAGTGAAGAATCTGGGTGAAGACTGGGCTCAGCCTTGCCTCTCTCACATTGGACCTGCTACCTGTGGTGACAGCTTGCTCTTTCTACCCTCCACGGAGTTGGGACTTGACAGGAGGCCTGGGGTTGTCTGCACAGAGACCTCTTAGTGGGTCTGTAAGTGGTATATAGCTCAGGACTGAGGTGTTAGCAGAGCGTTATTTTTCAGGGGAGGGGACACCTTGTTTTCTGTTTCTAAACAAAGTTGGAGTTTATCTTGTCATCTCCATCTCTCCGGTTTTTTTTTTTTTTTTTGAGTCTTCTTTTTTCTGAATGGGAGAGAGAGAGAGAGAGAGAGAGAGAGAGAGAGAGAGAGAGAGAGAGAGAGAGAGAGATGTTACTTCCTGAATATTTACCACCTTAGTGACTGTACATCTGATGATGGTCAGGTTTTCTTTTCCCAAGTACCTGCCCAAATGTTTCCATCACCTGGCTGATAGAAGAGTAGCTGGGGAGATCTATTTATGGGAAGGAGAAGTCCACCATCCTCTTGGTGGCAGCACCAGGAGGGAATCGTTCAAAGAGATGTCGGGACAACTTAGCCATGGGTACAAATATTGCACCCTGGACTCCACTTCTGTCCCATGCAGCTCTGGGGACTCTGCTTCCTGGCAGATTCTCACTGACCCCAGCCGCATGAGGAGTTGCAGTGACTTACAGTAAAAACTCATTTTCTTCCACTTATCTGCAATGAATCAAAATGCAGTCTGTAAAAATTAAAAAAAAAAAAAAAAAGATTTTCTAATTCTGAAAGTGAACTCAAGAGCTGGCTTAGTTTGTCCAACAGAGAACAGAGACCTGATTGACTCAAAGGAGGTAAATCTCCTCTGGGGTCCTCAGTGGGTATCCTTGCCCCATGCAGAGGAGACCATTCTGCTCATAGGACATGGGAGGGCTGCAGGAGCAGAAGAGATATTGGATGCTGCCTAGGCTTGAGGTCTAAAATGACTCTGTCTGGTGTGGGGCAAAAGAGCAATATCTGAGGTGTGGATTCTTGTTCAGGCAGTTTTTTGGGAGGACTTATATTGGGGGAAAGAAAGTAAGGGATTTAAGTTGGAGGAAGAGGAAAAGGCTAAGCAAAAAATATGTTCTATTCTGGAACCAGCTTTGGTTGGATGCCATGGAAGCTATGGAGCACAAATTGCCCCCTGAAACATGAGCCACCTTGAGACCAGGCTCTGTCTTTCTGTACCTCTGAGCGTGGTAGGAGAGGGCAACCTCAGAGTGGGGGGGCTCCTGCTTAGTCAAAAGCAATTTTGCAATGCAGGGGGCTGTGGAGGATGGCATCTGGCACACGCATTAGAAAGGATGGCTGCACCCAAAGGTGGAGGAATCTGGGCAGGTGCACAGCATCCCCAGGGTGGGGTGGCAGCAGTATTAACAGCAATGGTTCAGGCCACGGTGTGCCTTTTACATCAGGCAGTTCCAGGAAGAGGGCCAAAGTGTTCCTGTTGGGGGGACTATGAACTTGATAGAGTCACAGCTCTTATCAAGAGCTGCCAGGCGTTCATGCTTGGGCCACATATGCACATATAACCCATCGAAGCTCTCAAATGGTGTCTCTGAGAACCTCTTTCTCATTTGTCATTCAAACACAGCAATTGCACCTAAATGCAAATTGTGACACTTAAACAAGTAAATTTGTCTTGTTTATAACTCAAAGCTCACAGGCTATATCCAAGATAGGGAGAATTTGGTGATTCCCAGGAGAAGAATCTTGAAAGCTGGCCTGTGTGTGGAGGCTGCAACCCCCCCACATTAGAGCACCTCGGAATCCTCGCTAATATGAGCAGACCCCTTTTGTGCATTGGTCTAACTGGTGTAAATGCCAGGCCTAAGTGGTGTGAGAAACCCAAGAACTTATGTCTGCTGTGGGAGATCCATGACATTGCTTAGATATCTTCCTTATGCAACCCTGTTAGCCTCAGTGAGTGACATGGGGACTCTGATCAATGACATCTCCTGTAAGGATCCTATTCCAATGATTTTTCTTTCTTCCTTCTTTCCTTCCTTCCCTCCTTCCTCCCTTCCTCCCTCCCTCCCTCCCTCCCTCTCTTCCTTCCTTCCTTCCTTCCTTCCTTCCTTCCTTCCTTCCTTCCTTCCTTCCTTCCTTCCTTCCTTCCTTCCCTTCTTTTTTCTCTCTCTCTTATTAATATAAGGTAAGTTAATAGTGACAGTATTTTCAGGACCACACTGAATAAAAATTTGAAGTTCACCATCCATTCTCAAACAACATGTTCATGACCTTGTTGGGCTCCCTGCCATCTCTCAGGATTCCAGGGCTCCCCAAATTCCTTTGTCATTTCCCTCTTACCTCCCCTGGAGCAGCTGTTTCGGCCCACCCATTAACTGCCTATTGCAAGCCACACCTCACATGTACAAGGTTTCCACTTATCCTATTAAAGCTAGTCTGTCTTGTGTCCCATTCCCTTAAGGTCCTTCTTGCTGCTAATGTGATGCTATGTGACAATGCATTTGCATTTGAACAAGATCAGCTCCTAAATAAAATGGTCCTGCACCCCAAGCTCAGGACTTTTGCCTTGGTTAACATTCTGAGAAATGTGGCTGTGGAAAAGAGATATGCAAATGTAGTTGCTCTGCAAATGTAAATAGAAGGAACATACATCTAAACATAAATTTATGTGGAGCAATCCATTACTCAAGAAAGCAAAGGGGGAAACGATTATTTTGGAAGAAGGGCAGAGATGGAAAGAGAACCCAGAGTCCAGATGGAGAAGGGTTTTGGGAGAACCTACACAAGAATACAGAAAGGAAACAGAACACCCAGAAACCTCATAGGAGAAGGTTGGCTGGACAAGCCAGAAAGAATTGGAGTTACAAATAGAGCATGTGGGTAAAGGAGAAAGCGTGACTTTGAAATCAAAGGAAAATAACTCTGAAGTTTTTGGTCTACCACATAGTAGCTGTGTGGTCTTAGGCAAATTACTTAACTACTCTGAGGCTCTGAGTTTTCTTGCATAATAAGGAAATCTTAACAATCAATGGATTATTAGGCAATTGGATGAGATGATGTACGAGAAACACGGGGAACAAATGGCTATCATATAAAAGGGATTAGAGAAACCCAGCTTTTTTCTTCCTCTTCCCCTCTCCCCAGATTCAAGAGTCACAATGCACTGTGTGTGAGTGTGTGTGTGTGTGGAGAGAGAGAGAGAGAGTATTATAGAAATTTGGTTAAAGAAATGCTGAATGTGAGACCCGGAGAAAAGAAAGACTGGTCATTCCATTGTATCAGAGAGTCAAGGAGAAGAAAACTCCTGCCTAAAAAAAAAAGTTGCAGTTGTTTTTGGAAATTGCCATAAACATGTTACTACTCCTTAAGAAAAGTGGGGCACAGGGTGGAGCTAAGGTCAGAAGACAATTCACTGGTCAAGCTGGTGTCCAAGGCTAACAAAGACCTGAGAACTCCAGAGACTAGGGAGCTGACTGCTGGAGTCAGACCAATTTTGTTTCAACTCCCCCATCTTTGATTAGTGACTGTGAAGGCTCAGGATTGCCTAATTATCTAATCAAGGTCTCAATTTGCTCATCTGCAAAATGGTGGCAGATAAACTTCCTATCCCATGGATCTGATGTGAAGGGAAAATGAGCTATATACATTGGGCTCCTTGTAGGTTCCCTGGAACAATCATAAAATTTAAAATATATAAGCAATTGTTATTATAATTTGCATTATACTTGTGCATTCAGGAGCTCCCATGTGACTTTTCCCTTAACTACATCATCAGAATAATCTGTAGAATAATTCATCCATTTTAATCTGCTGGGTGAATGTAGGGCCTGCAGAAGAATTATCAAAGATCTGAGAGTCTGTGATAGGAAAGAGGAGGTATCAGCAAACATGGTGGTAGAAAGTTAGACAAGGAATCAATTCTGCTTTGGACTGTCAATGTTTATCCACCTACTTATGCATCAATTCTGCAGCTACTGTTGTGTCCATATTGTATCCGAAGTGCAGGAGATGCAACAAAGAATAAGAGAGTCATGATTTTGAGAAAGAAAGAGTGAGCAAAATTTGGTGAGGCCCATAAAGGGCACAAAGGAAATATTAGACTTGTCTGAGAAGTAAGTGAGGAAAATCCTCCTGCAGAAGAAGAGAACTGCTGAATAAGTAGGAAACAGTCAGGCAAACGATGGGGCAAGAGGAACCATGTGCAGAGGCTCTGAGGCAGGAAAGGCCTGGCATATCTGGGACTGAACTGGGATCAACTTGGCCTGAGACGATGAAGGAGGCAGAGGGTTGAGAAGCATCAAAGAGGCAGGCAGTGACCAGGGTGCATGGGTGTCGTGCAGGCAATGTTAAAGATTTATTTCTAAGAACATCAGAAGCTAATGAAAGGTTAACAGGAGAAGATGCCCTCTGTTTAGCTTTATTTAAATGAGCATATTTTGTTCAGCCTTGCTTTTGAGTGTTAGCTCAGAAGGTTTGTCCTGCTAGATGGTGTACAGGGGAGGGGTGTCAAGGCTTCCGTCCTGATCCCCCTCACTCATCTCCAGCTCCTGGGACCATGCGGTTGGGGATTCCATGGGGGATTCTTGTCTCCAGGATTTGTATATAGGTGCTCCCCTATGGCAAATGGCAGGGTTCAAACAGAACAGGGAGCAGATGGAGCTTAACTCCATCCATTGAGATGTCAGCCTACCTCTGTTCAAAAGGTCTGAAATGATTTCAGAGGATATTTTGGATCCATGCAGGTCAACACATCTCCAGGGCAGCTGGTAATTGCTGCAAAAATTCCTCTATATCCACAATTTGCTTTTGAATGACATGTCCCTGGTAAGAGGCATGCAAATATTTAATAGTAGGTTTAAAGAGCCTTGAGCCATCAACCATCATCTGATTCAACGAGTTCTTTGAAGACATAATAATGACAATCTAAATTTATTGAATGACTACATTTCAGGCCAGGAGATAACTGTTTAACATGCATCATTTTATTTTGTTGTCACAGCAATAGTACAAAAATACTTATTATTAAGCCCCTTTTATGGATGAGAATACTAAAGGCTAGAACAGTTAAATTACTTACTCCAGGGGAAGCAACTCGTAAGTGGAAAAGCTGGTTCTCTGAGTCTCCCTGCCCTACTGCCTCCCAGATGAAGAGATCAAAAGAGTTAAGGTGTTTGGAGAAACTGGGAACTTGAATCTAGGTCACATGAAAAACAGACAACAACAACAAAAGAATAGGAGAGATTACTACTAATGTTATTTTATTTTCATTTTCAAAGTATCATTCCATATAAAATTATCCATAAAATATTTTACATTCCTAATTCATGCTTACTATTCAAAATGATATATATATATATATATATATATGCCCACTTATGACACCTTTTAATTTGGCCTAATAATATTTCAAGTGCTCACTAGTCATATAGGGCTACCACAATGGGCAGAGCAGATTTAACTTGCAATCTTTCAAAAATAAAGTTATTTGACTTTTATGAGTTGTACAAATTAAGTGAGAAAACATATATTAAGTACCTAGACCTGCGTCGGTACCTGGAAAGCCTTTTGTAAAAATCTCTCTATGGTTCCTGCCTTTTGATCCCGAAATATTAAAGAGTCGTGCTTAGAAATTTGATCTTTCAATTTTCCACATTAAATTCAAGAAACTTAGTTTATGGGATTTACAAGCTTATTTCCATATTGCTTTGTTATGCCTCATCTAGTTAGAGGGTAGTGTATTTTCTTTTCTAATTATGTTCTGTAGATCATAATGCAGAATTGAATTTTCCTTTTCTGACTCATAGGCAGAGAAGATTCTAAAGCAACCTGGATGGCAAAGTGAATCCACTCAGGGGAAACAGAGAGGCTTGTTGCTTTATCATTGACACCAAGAGTTGATGGGACATCTTCCAGTGAGGACAGGGGCAGATAACCATGCAGTTCCATGCGTATCAAGGGCAGAGTTAATTGACCATATGGTTATTATTGGCAGAACGTTTGGAAAAGGGCAGCTGATTTCTTTGGGAGGGAGATCTGGCTCCCAAGTAGAAGAAAGAGTGAACAGGTCCACATCTCCTCTTTATTACATGATTACCTTTTTCAAAATGGTAGCATAAGATCAAGATAAGAGTTGGCTCATATTGGAAACTGAGCTTGAAACTGTTCTCTTTCGTCTTTCTACTTAAACTTCCCTCTGCATTACTGCTCACTGCCCTTCTTTCCTTCCTTCTTTATTCTCTTCCCGGCTTTTCGAACCATCTCTACTTCATTTGTGAGCTGATTTCATGATGGAGCAGAAATGCCAATCAATCGTTTGGCCATCAGTAGGAGAGCATCCCCAATCTGCATTAGCCTGCTGGGCTGACTTCCAGAGCATCATCTACTACACATGAATTATTACAGAAACATTACTGCTGTCAGCACATTCCACTCTATACAACTTCCTATTATTATTTTTTTGGCGGACAACACTGAAATTTTAAACAGCTCAATCTTGCTTAAGTAATGTGAATTTGGTGGCTCTAGAAACAACTTTTTGCCTCATCAGTGAGAATCTGACCAGGGCAGTGACTGGGGATTCGATGCAGATTAAGAGATGGGGGTCTAGTACAAATGGAGACCAGAGGAAGCTTTGATTTGTCTTCCCTTCTCCGATTTCATCCACTTCACAGCGCTATCTCTTCTCTTCTCCATTATTATCAATGGCAAAATGAGGCCCCTATGCTCTGGAAGTTAGGGTAACAGAGTGGAGGGAGCTGGGTATAAATCAGTCTGACACCAGCAGGGTCAATGGAGCATTGCTTAGGTCTTCTCTCACCAAAGAGCATATAAGCTGGCTGTCTCTCTGATTCATTTGGACCCTATACTATGATGGGGATAATAGATTTAGCTTGGAAACTCATGAACAGAATTAGACCTGTTTTTGTCTCTTTTAAAGCTCTGTCACAAAAGGGGTCGTTTATCTTTCTGGAATGTTGTGTGTGTATGTGAAGCTGGGGGCTTTGGGGAGCAGAGGGACAAAGCCAGAATTCAGGTGCTGGCACCAGGGAGGGGAAGTCTGTTAGGTTGGGGGTTGGCTGACATTAGGTTACACCAGGCGAGAGAACAGGATATTCTGAGGGCCAAACCAAGTCAGAGAGAGAAGAACTAAGATATAAAAGGTACAAGGAAAGAGAAATTTTCAAATTCTTGAAACCAGTGAATGTACTAAAACTCAGAGACAGAACCAGGAAGGAGAAACAGGGGCATGGACGTGTGATGCCTCTTATAAGGACTTGGGTTGCTGAGGCAATCCTTGGCCTTGATTCTGAGCTTCTTTATACTCTTCCTGTGTGGGCAGGAGCCAGGGTGAGACTGGTCAAGGATGTGCAGGAAGATGCAGCTAGAACAACTGCCTCAGGCAGACTGAGGAGGTGGAAAGATAAATCCTTCTTATTATTGGCGGTGGTTCCCATTTGCATTCTGCTGGTACCACTGCAATGTCTGTGGGTTTCAACATTTGACAAGACACTGGTTATCATGGTCCTTCTTTATTTCTCTTCAAAATCCCACTCGTTTATGGTTCTACCGTGGTGATACTTAGACAATCATTTGGGCTGTAGACATATTTGCTAGTGTGGGGTCATTTCATGGGCACAACCTTGATCTAGGGCTCTTAGCCCTGTTCTACTCTTTCCTTAGATTCATCTGGTAAAGGATCTCAGATGAACTCCAGCTCCCAGCCATGTTCAGGAAGGCAAGCAGAACTTGTGTTCTGCCTTGAGTTGGAGGTAGAAAGAATCCACTTTATGTGATCTTGGATTGATGTGTTTGGCTAGGCAGACTCCTGTCTTTCCATGGGCTCTACCCTTCAACTAGGGAGACTTTGGATCTCATGACCTAGGAGTAATCCCTGGGGACTCAAGTAAACCCCTAAATTACAGAGATTCTTACTCTTTCCAGAGAAGACTTAATCCAGAGGGCAGGCTTCTGCCTGGATGCCTGGGGATTCTCTGAAGTCAGTCCCATTCTTACCAGTGACCTCTAGGGCTGTTTTCAGGGTCAAAGATCTTTTGATCAGGAACTAAGCTTTTCTTCTGGCAGTTTTCACTGGGGTATGGAGCAAGGAGTGGGGATGTGAATGCTTCTTTAGGATGGTGTCTAACCTTCAAACCCAAGGCAAACTATTACAGTTCATCATCTTTAACAATTGTTCTGCTTTCACTTATGGATATTTTTGTTTTCTATTCAAAAGTACAATAACACTCTTTACCAGTCTATCTGATTACTGCTTTGGTAATCCAAGCGTCTTTATCTGCTTCCTGGAGCACAGAGCTTGAGGTAAGCCTTATGGCAAATGCTTCACTGTGTGCATGTGAAAAGAGCCATCCTGTGAAGTAAGACTGAGGTAAAAGAGGAACTGAGACAGGGCAGGAGGAAAATTAAACACGAGACAGCACATTGTCAAACTGGCCACAATTTCAAGAGAAAGCAAAGCTACCTGTGCCAACCCAGATCCTAGAAACTACAAGCACATTTGCCTAAAGGAATTTACATTTTTGGAACACTCACCATAAAATTAGCATCATTTTCTAGTCTTTATATGTATTAACAAATTTTATTTCCATGATAATGCTGTTGGTAGCCCTGCCTCAAGGCAGAGGAAATGGGTATAGAGAGATGCTTGAAGTGGGTTAAGAGAGTATTTGAGCCCAAGGAGTTTGTCTTTAGAGTGCATTGACTCAACTAATCCATCCTATGGACTTTCAGTAAAATGAAGTGTTTTTGCATATTGAATATTCTTTGGGTGTTTATCTCAGGTGGCAACCACCATGGTAAGAGGATATAGGATCCCTATCAAACCTGCTGTACCTTAGCATCAGAGACTTCGCAAAATTTAAGTGCTTCAGAATTAGGTTCTACCTGGAGGGTAGGTCTAAATCTTGGAGAGGTATATATGGGTTGAAAAGACCTCTAGGCCATTTTGATCAGTCATGAGGAGCAAGAGCCCCTGTTTAGAACTTTCTATGTAAGCATAGTATAGGAGGTAAAGCTAGGATCCTGAAGGTATGACCATATCCTATTACCTATGTAATGGGATAGGACTTTTAATTATTTTTACTAAATTCTCTCTTCAACTTTCATAGCGGCCTTTGGGTAGTGCTGTGTGTGCGTGTGTGTGTGTGTGTGTGTGTGTGTGTGTGTGTGTGTTTGGATATGGATGTGTAGGGTTTTGTTTACTCACGAAAGATAGCAACCATGGATTGTTCCAGGCTTGAAGTTATAAGGGGAAAAACTGGTGGGCTTGCCAAAAGAAACCAGTTCTCAAATACAAATATTTTAGAAGATGGGAAGAATAGTGATATTGTCAGTCTAGGTCAGATCTGAGTTTTAGCTTAATAAACAATCTCTCAGGGCACTTAAAAAGTGCTGCAGAAGACTGTTGTCCCAAGGTGAGGGAAGTCCTGAGAAAATCCTTCTCGTTTCCAAAGGAGCTACCTGGCATGGGTTAAGGATGGTCCTGGGTTATGTCGAATGAAAAATTCTGAAGAACTGGACAACTACATTCCAGTTTGGGTGCCTTAGGTTTATTTTTCACTTTCCGTAGATCAGGAAATGAGGAAAGGTTTGCTCTGTCTTCATTCTCCAGTGTCTTTCTGACCTCGTTGTGTTTTTCTTATTTCAGTTCTGTTCAGGTAAATAGCTATGCCCTGGAACATCTCAGGGAATATAAATAGGGTATGATGAATTTGACAGAATATCACAAACTATTTCTGTTCACATTGGGTTTCATTATTCTTAAAAATATACTTGTAAGTTAATGCACATAAACCCCTCGAACTTTACTTATGTGAGAAGTTGTATGAAGATGTTTCTAATATTTAATAAATATTATCCAGATCCAGTGGTATTCTCTAGCAACAGATTACACACAATGTCTTAAAAGGCATAGCAACACATTCTTGACAGACAATACTGTAACAAGCAGTTCTGAGAGTAGGTTCATTACATACTAGTTTTTCATTGCTGTGACCAAAATACCTAACAACAACAATTTAGAGGAGGGAAAATTTATTTGGGGCTCAAGGTTTCAGAGATCTCAGTCCACAGATGGCTGAGTCCATTGCTCTGGGCTCAAGATGAGGCAAAATACCATGAGGGAAGGTTATGATGGAGGAGTAGAGAGAGGAAGTAGGGAGGGGCTACAGAAAATAACCCTCCCAGGGCATGTCCCCAGTGACGTACCTCCTTCAGCCACACCCCACCTGCCTATAGTAACCACTCAGTCCATCCATTCAAACTAGGATGGACTGATTAGGTTACAGACTCATAATCAAATCGTTTCACTCCTGAATATTTCTACATCAACACAGGAGCTTTTGGGGACCCATGATATCCAAACCATAACATATTATAACAGAGATAATGTTAAAACAATGGACTTTATTTTTGTCAAATGCATGTACCACAAGAGAAACAACTTAGGACTGTGGATACTGGTGTGTGTGTGTGTGTGTGTTTGTTTGTGTGTGTGTGTGTGTGTGTGTGTGTGTGAGAGAGAGAGAGAGAGAGAGAGAGAGAGAGAGAGAGAGAGAGGGGTACAAAAGTGTGGAGGATAAATCTGACCTTCCATACAGTCACACTTAGCAGCTCACCTCTTATGCTACTAAAACTTAGAACTAGAATAGGTTGCATTGTTTTATAGATGAGGAAACTGAGACTAAAGAAGAAACTAACTGCTAGCTGGAGATAGAATCAGAGTTCCACCTTTATCCTAAGTCTTCTCACAGTTAATCAGTCCTAGATGGTAAATTCTTAATGTGTTTAGGCTCTGATTCTTTCTCTAAGAAATATGTTTTACAAATGATGACTTCTCAATTATTTGGATCTGAATTTAACGCATAAATGTATCATCTTGGGCAGTTTTGATACTATCCTCTGAATTCATGAGGAATTGGACTAAAAAACTAATGCTGTCCTCAATTTCACAAAGGGGAAAATAAGAATTATAAAAGCTACAGATGGGTGACCTTGATTCTTACTCTTGGAAAAATGCTAGCAAGTAATTATTAAGCAGATAATGAATACATGAGAGAGAAAAGAGGTGGCTTCTAGAAGCATCCATGATTTCCTGAAAGCTGGTCATGTCATGTTACCTGTTCCTATTCTGACATCTTTATCAGGCTTGGCAGAGTGAGGAAGAGGGAGGAGATGGGTACTGCAGACAGAGAGAATAGAAATGCAGTAAGGTCTGTGACAGAATTTCTCCTGTTAATCTTTGGAATGACCTGGGAAATAAAGGCTGTGTGTGCGTGTGTGTACTTCAACTGATAGGATGATGCCACTCAGGATCTATTTCTGAAATGATATCAAAGAGGAAGGAGGTGTCCCGTATTGACTGACACTGCTCTCTCCTTGTCCCTGTCATGTTCCAAGTATTTATCAATGATGTGAATGAAACATCGACCATGTGCTGATCAAATTCATGTTGACACAAAGCAAAGGTCAACTAAGTGACAGATGATGTAAACAAGTTTCAAAAGACCTGATATCTGGACAGATGTGTTAGAACAATCACGATACTTAAGGATAAAAGTTGAGTCTTGGTTTTAGGCTTGAAAGTCAGCTTGATTTCAAAATTAGAGGGTGGGACAGAATCGGTCAAAGCATAGAGTCCATATAAGAAAATTCTGAGTGGGTTTTAGCTGACCATGCACTATACCAGGCCAACAGAGGTTATTCGCACTGTCTTCCTTCTCCATCTGTTTCTCTCTACCTATCTAACTATCAGGTCCTATCATAGTGCTACTTGTCCTCTTTAATACTACTTAGAAGTTCCTCAGAGCACTGCAATCAGTTCTGGGCTCCATGCTTAGGAGAGACACTGACAAATTGAAGAAGGGAGAGCACTGTGAAAAATGTCTGGACATCTTGTCAACCGAAGAATGATGGAGAAAGCTGGCAATGCATTTAGGAAAGCAGCTTTTGAGAGGTAATAACAATTGGCTTCCGATATTTAAACGAATCTCCTGGAGAAGATGAATTGAATTATTCTGTCATGTTCCACAGGGTAGAACTGGTGTGATTATAAATGGTCTGATGGAAGCTGATATTGACTCAATGTAAAGATGATTTTTTAAAAATAGTTAGGAGTTTCTACTTGTGGACAAGGTGACTTTTGTGTTAGCCAGCTTCTGATCACTAGTAGGCATAGCCTTGAAAGTGGAGGTTAAGTGATTACCTGAGGATCAGGATGCTGCTGAGAAGATTTTGTCACAGAGTGACTGAGTGGACCGAGGATCTTAAGACTGCTTCTGAGCCTCTGACCCTGTTCCTTGGGCACAGAAGACTTTGCTGACTCTTGATTATAGGCTGCAGAGATGTGATGCTCACATTGTCTCTTCTTCTTCACCCCTTGCATCTCTGTAAGGGCAAATGGAGAAAAGGAAAATAAACGGTTGTAGGCAGGAATAGGGTTGACAGAAAGTTCTGTTTGTTCCAGGGTCTCGGCTCTGAGACCTACAGGAAGCAAATGCCCCTCCAGACAATCCAGATGCCAGAAAAGATTTCTGAACTTCAAATGAAAAGGAGAACGGCCACTCCTTTGAAGTGCATGTATCAAAGCCTTAATAAGAGCCAATAAAATTGTTATGTTGGGTTCACATCTCCCGAGAACATCAAGTCAAAGCCTCCCCGGGGAAAGAAATTGTTACATAACTATTCTTATGATTTTTAGTTTTTCAGAATGAATCCCTAAGTAAAAGACCACAAAATCATTTTTGATTAATTGCAGAGTGCTAATTGAAACTCAATTGATTTGTTCAGATTTTATTTGCAGAAGAGAAGATGTCAAGTAGTTGCTAAAAATTGAATACAAAACAGAGTCATTTGATTGAGAGACATGGGCATAGGCCTATGGAACAGTGCCCTGGGCTCCTTGTAGTCCTTGTTGCCCAAGGCATCCAGCAATGGCCATAGAGCAGTCTTCCATCTGCAACGGATTAAAATTTCCATGATGATATTAAACAGACAAAGACAGGCCACTTCTAGGAGTTCCTAGGTGCACTGATTACTAGTCTATGGAACAAAGGTCACTTAACAAAAGAATATGGAAGAATAAAAGGTGGAGAGGCTTATTGCCCACATGCCCCAAATGAGTGACAGCTAAGCTCAACTCAGTCTTCTGTGGACCAGGGAGAGTTTCGTGGAAGGAGGGAAAACTTAGGAACACTGACGGGTTAAGTGCCAGTATCATATTAAGAAGTGGATGTTATGCCCCACAATTCCCAACTGAAGAATCCAAGGAAAAAATTACATCAAGTGGCTGCTCAAAGTCACGCAAATTAAATGGTATTGCTGGGGTTTGACTCTAACCAGCATGATAGGTTCTCACCACACCATGTAGCCTCTGAGGGTGTTTATTTTCAGTCCATGAAGGAGTGGCCAATGGGATTCTTTCCAGCATGGGGCATATGCATTCACCTGTGAAGATGTCTCAAGCACTAAGCTGCCATCTGCCATTTGTGGTTCCCTGAGGAGTGGGGGTGTGGTGTACAGCCAGGCCAGGGACGGGTAAAAGCCAGTAGAGCACTAGGGTGGGTGAGTGCTCACAGGGAGGTAGGATGTGCTCACATAGCAGAGGTCCTGAGGAGCTTCAGGCAGAAGAAGGGCAGAGTGTGGTGGGGGCCTATGGAAGGAGGGACCTGGATATAATAGGCATCTGGAGAGATGGAGACAGGGAGGACTTACTCTTTTTTGGTCTCAACCACTTGGCCAGACTCTCAGGGGCCCAAAGCCCCCCTTACCCTGATTGGCCAGGTTTCCTTTTAGCAACTTTTCTCAGCTGAGGAAGAGGAACAGTATCACAGAGATGGAGTGGAACGGATGCTCATGTAAAAGCAAGAGCTAGGCAAAGAGCACAGTGGATCCAGCTCCTTCCTTAAAGCCGAGAAGCCATGCTTGGTCCTATTTTTCAGGCATGGGGAAATTTTGAACTTTTATTACTTGCCTGCTTTTTGTGCCTAAGGACTTGAAACTGTTCTGTTGTTTTGTGGATAAAGCAGCAATGCAGGTTCTGACCCAGTGTAGCACAGGTGCCATCGTCAGGGCAGGGGAGAAAACAGTTTCAGTGAGAAGCTCTCAGTGAGCTTGAATCCTCCTCAGTCCGTGTCCTAGCAGCTGGCCAGGAGTGTAGCTATCATCCCAGCCAGAGGAGCAGCTAGTGCCTCAGACTTCAGTGATTTGTTTGAACTACCCGGAGGGTCTGTTAAAATGCAGATTCTGATTTGGAAGGATGGGGAGTGGCCTGAGGTCCTGCTTTACCCTGGCTTTCCCAGGTGCTGCTGCTGCTGCTGTTGCTGTTACTGCTGTTCTGCATCATTTTGATTCACAAGGAGTCAGTGGGTTCTGCATTCCAAAGTCTCATCAAGGAAGTTTGTTCGTCTGACCAAAAGGCACTGTGGAAAACTCGTTCTTTTTACTCTGCTCACAGCAAAGGGGCAAAAGAGCTGGCAAACTTCCTCTTTATGTCAGTCCTTCGGAACTTTCAAATTTCCTAAGTGCTCAGAGTCATCTGGGAAGCAGGAACAATGCCATTCTTGAGAGGCTACAGAGGGTTGGTTCCTGAGTTGCCCCATAAGTCTGGCTCAATGCCACTCTAAAAGGCTGATTGAAAGGAGCAATGTGTTTGACAATCGCTGTTTCTCAGGACCAACATGGGTGGAAATAATGATGAAAGTAGGGAGTTTGGAAAGACTTCCCAAGTTGGGTCAGGTTTTTTGGCAACATATGGTTCTTCTGTGTGTTCCATATTCTCTTCCCTTAGGCCTTAGCCTGCTCCTGTGCTGTTGTTGGTGTGGTGTGGGGGTGGGCACAAACAACTGTGCACATCTGTCTCCTGGGCTATTCTTTGTGCTTAGCTGCCTGCTAGCCAGAAGAGGATTCTTAGGAGGCAGATTCCTTGGCATGCATGCGAGGTGTGTACTGGTGTATAAAGACTCCCAACCAGCTCCTGCATGGTCAGATGGGTTGTGAATCAAGGGCCATCTGCCCAGTGGAAACATCCTGTGCTGATTTGGAGCAGAGGTTGCACCTGCAGTGTAGTCCCTGCTTTTCAAATCTTTTGAGAGGAATGTGGCAGCAACCTCTTTCCTTTATGCTGCCTGTTACCCCTACAACCCCAGAGCATGAGTTCCCTTTCAGTCCAATAAAATGATACATCTTTCCTCACAGGGCTCAGTCAGACCCTAACTGACTTATGTGTCCTGGAAACCTGACAGATTCTGCCAAAAGAAAGGTCTCTCTGCTTTTCCAAAAAGCAAGAATTTCTTGGATGTCACCCCTCCAATGTGAACAGAGCATGAAAACCCAGATGAACTGTAGGGGTGTGAATGCACTGGCTGGTCACTGAGCAACGGCCCCCTTCTCTGTGGCTGTGCCCTGCTGTCTTTGGCACTAGTTATAGGGTGGGGGCTACTTTGTACTTAGGAGTTCATCTCTGATGCTCCTGACATCTCAACCTCAACCATAGGAAGTAGCTAGAATGAGGAAAACTGGCTTGAGAGCATTAGGGACAAAAATTCTAGATCAAAACTGGCTAATTGTGAGGTCTTAGGTAAACAAGTTACCTAACTCTTTCTGACACGGCTTCTTTTCCAATAAAATTGAGAGCGTTGAGCTCATTCATTAATTTATTCATTCATGTACTATATGCTGATTTAATTCATAGTTTACATTCACCAAAGTGCTGTAGGGTGCTTTGTAGCAAATACAAAGGGAAGGAAAAACATTTTACAACATCCCCTAAAGTATGTCTTTCTACTCAAACCATGCCAAGAATGAGCAGCATTAATGTCATTTGGAAGCTTGTTGGAAGTACAGAATCTTGGGTCCTGCTCCAGACTATGAATCAGGAACTGCATTTTAACAAGATCCCCTGGGTGATTCGTGTTCCCATTAAGGTTTGAGAAGCACCAACTCTGTGGATAATATTGCTTTCTCTGCTTTAACACACATTGTCTCAACAACAAACATCTTTTCCTTTAAGGCGCTCATAATCAAGGATGAGAGAAAGAGATTTTGACATATCCCTACTCTGCAATGCCCTGAATGTCTTTATATAGATGGGAACAGGATACTATGGAAGTTTGGATCAGCAAATGTTTGATTGTGCCATTCATTCAAGAAATACTTGAGCATTTGCTATGTGCATAGTATTCTCCTGAATGCTAGTGAAATGAAAATAAACCCAAAGGAGAAGTCTCTATTTTTATGGAGATTATCTTCTAGTGGAGAAGACAGGTAATAAACAACTTTAAAACGTGCAAGTCCCAATAGTGATGAGTAATATGAAGGCAATAGACAGGTAATTTATAGTGACTGGGGAAGGAGGAGGAAGAGCTACTTTTGATGCGTTGGTCTGGATAGGCATCTTGGAGGAGCTGAGATCTGAATGACGAAGAAACAATCTTGGGCAGGTCTGATCTGTGGGCACTGGGATTAGAGACATTAGAGAGAGGGAGGATAGAAAATGTGGGCTTTTATGGAGTGGAAAAGTCTAATCTGTTTTGGGGTGATCAGGAGCTCAGGTGAGTTTAGTAGGAGAAGAAGGTATATGGATCAGCAGGAGCTGGCTTTGTAGGATCAAGTCATGGTGTTGAGGTTTTTCTTGGAGTACAATTGCAGTAAGATATACTGATATGTACTGTAAACAATTAATTCTGGCTATGTGGAGACCAGAGTGTAAATGATATGACTACTAGCTGTGAGACCAAGTACGAGGCTCTTGCAGGATTTCAGGAAGTGATAGTGGTGACATTTATGTTTTTTTTTTTTTTTTTTTTTTTTTTTTTTGTGGCATGGATTGAAACACTGAGCCACATCTCCAGCCCTTCTTTCTTTTTTTTTTATTTTGAGACAGGATCTTGCTAACTTGATTAGGTCCTTGCTAAGTTGCTGAGGCTGGCCTTGAATTTGTGATCCTCCTGCCTTAGCCTCCCTAGTTGCTGGTATTACAGGCATGCACCACTGAGCCTGGCTAAGATATATTTTGAAAACAGAATTGAAAGGAATTTGGAAGGTGATGAACTTGGCTTTGAAGAATGAACAGGAATTCACCAGGCAGATATTAAACATTCTAGGTTTAGAAAATCAACCCAAAGTGTAGTCATGTGCTTTGGAGGTGCAAAGTTGGCTGATGGTATTCTGAAAAATTAAAAAATAAAATATTCTAATGTATGTATCTTTCATAGATGATTATTTCTCTTCATTTACAATGGAAACAATGCAAACATTCCTGAATTCTGAGCAAGGCTCTCCAAATCCGTCCAAGAGCCATCTTATACCAGTTTAATTCCTTGGGAAAGCCTCTCTTTCTCCTTTTAGCACATCAGACATTGGTCCTGAATCGCTCATGGATGCCCACTCTTAGAGAAGTGACTTCTTTGGTTCTGAGCAGTCTGTTTTCAGTCCCAAACTCCAGAGCTGCCCCAGAAACCATCCAATCCAAGCAGAAAAATAAATGTGAATATCACTAACTCAGCAACCTGGCAGCTGCAGACGATCCCATTATGTCAATCACCATTAGCAGTCCACTGTAACTGGCAGGCTGTCATCCTGAAGAATAATTGTTGGAATCTGTTGTATGTATTAATAGATCATTTATTCAGATTGATCTTTCATCCATTGATCTTCATGTGGCTAGGTAGCTATCATTTTTGTGATCTTTCTGGAGCTGATCTTTACTCTTAAACTCTCTCCTGGGATTTCTCAGCAAGCATAGCAACCCCCATGCAGGTTCCAAGTCTAAGAATCATAACTGTAGTCAATCTGGTCCCATTTTCAGAGAACCAGGATTCATGCTTCTTGTCTTCCTATGTTTTGCTTTTTAATATCATAAGCTTCAAATCTGCAAAGTACTCCCATCAGGCTGTGGTCTGAATCCTCACTTGTGTACCTTTAGCACATTGCCCCTTGGAAATCTGGACTTCTTTCTCATTCTCTTGACTTCTTTGGATCAACTCTCATTCTTGGACCAGAGAGAGAACTTGAGGTCACTCTAACTCTTTAAGTGGCTAATTCTTACCCACCTGTAATTATGTCCCTCTAAAATTTGCATGTTGAAGTCTTAATCCCCAATAACTCACAATGTGAATGTATTAGGATATAGGGCCTTGAGAGATGTAATTAAGGTAAGATGAGGTATTATGACTGGGCCCTTATCCAATATAACAGGTGTCCTTCTAAAGAAAGGAGATTGGGGCATGAACAGGCATAGAAGGAAGACATTGGAGAAACACAGCCCTCTACAAGCTAAGCAGAAAGTCCTCAGAAAGAACCACCCTGTTAACACCTTGGACTTTTAGCCTCCTGCACAGAAGAAAATACACTTCTGTTGTTTAAGCCACTCAGTCTATGGCACTTTGTTATGGTGGCCCAAGATGAGTAGTTCACCATCCTTCAGGACTCATCATAAATGTGCCTTTCCTAAGGAGATTCTTCTACCTCTGAGTTTAGCTGGGGTCATCTTACTATTTGCTCCCAAGACTCGTCTTTTCACTACCCTGATATTCATTAATTACATTATAATTACTTATTAAACTGCTCTTTTATAAAAGTTTGTCAGCTCCACAGTGCCAGGGATTTCTGTTTCTTTCACTGCTTCCTTAGATATAAAAACAGTGCTAACTGTGATAGCAGATGAACTCTAAATCTCACTAACTTTACAATAAAAGTATGTCTCTCTTTTATATGAAAGTCTGATGGGGACAGGAGATTTAAGGACTGAGTCTCTGTCTGTAGCTATACCTTCCTCTAGTTCTCTGAAGGAATCCCAATGTATATGGCGGACGTGGGATGAGAAAGTGATCATTGATGGGAGGTTTCCAGTCTCTATGAGCCAGACCTGATAGTGGAGTGCCTCACTTGCTCACATTCCACTGGCCAGAACCCAAATTCAGTGGTCTCACCAAACCACAGGGGAGGCTGGTAAATGTAGTCTGGCTGAGTGCAGAGAAAGCACAAACAAAAATCAAACCAAACCAAAAAAATGGATATTGGTGAACACCATCAGTTTATGCTACAAAAGCTACATCTTTAGCACCAATCATAGTACCTGATCTATAAAAGGTGATAATTAAATATCTTAATTAATGAACTCATTAACTAACCTCCAGAGGTCATACACTTAATCCTAGTTGGAACTAGAATGATTTGGAATTATAGTCTGACTTCTCTATTCAGAGGCCTTTCATTAAATGTTATCTCATTTGTGCACATTTGGAAGACATAATCTCCTTGTCTCAAAAAATTTCCATGTAAGAAACAAACCCAATCAAGAAAGTTATTTAATTTCTAAAATCTGGACCAAAAGAAGCAGCTGAGTGTGTGTTTTTGCCCTTTTTCTATAGTTGTAATTTGCTTCTATTAAACTCTAAGCTGCAGAGCAATACATTCAATTTCTTGTGTTTTCAAAATACAAACCCAGAGCTTGCACATCTTCAATTTTATTTCAGTCAGTATTTATTGAGCATTTATTATATGTTCTGCTTCACACCCACAAACCCATTAAATTGTCCCATGAAGTAGCAACAACGATTGTCTCATTTTTATACATTGAAACCCAGTGCTCAGAGAGCTTGAGAGAATTTGCTGAGAGTCACAGGACTAGTAAGTAATCAAAGTAGGAGGCAAAGCTAGGGATTTCAAAGCCTGTGCTCTTAACCATTAGTCCAAGTTGCCTCTCCTGTGCATATTCTTTAAATGAAATGGAAATTGGCCATGGGCATCAGAGCTGAGTTGGCTGATCTTGTGAGATAACAAGGGTGTCTTTCCTGGTCTTATTCTTGTTTTCAAAATTGTATTATTTCTTCAATTCCTTCAGAGCAGGGAATGGCTTGTCTTTTGCACCCCACAGAACACCTAGTACAGAACTTTTTGCATGGAAGATTCTCAGTAAATGTGTGTCCCTATTCCCTACCAGGACATACAGAAAGCAAGGAGTGACCATCTGGCCTGTGCTGGTCAGCCTTCCCCAAACACCCCCCCACTCACTGTCCTCACCCCTGCTTAGCCACTCTGCTCAACTTTCTTCTTCGTGCCACTTGAGTGTCCATTTGTAGCTCTACCTTCCTCTGGATCTCTTTGGCAGTGAAGGGCTCTTGTTTCTATCTCTGAGACTGATGGTGGAGGTAGAGGGAGGCAACTGGAGGTTTCTGATAAAATTTCCAGAATTGTAAGACAGAAAGTAAGAAAAAATTCTCAGCAATTCAAGTCTTCTTAGGAAATAAGACAGATAGATCTTTTCCTCCAAGCCTCTTCCTCTTTTCTTCTGAGCTCGGTTGCATCTCAGACTCTCAGGACCTGGACATAGCTGTGCTTGATTCCAGGGCCACTGTTATAGTTCCTGGGAAGCAGGGTTTGTCCTCCCAGTCCTTTTCAGCTCCACTCCTCAGGCTGCTTTGGAAGGAAGAAATCCATTCAGATGCAAGTACACTTCCCTTAGTTCCTTATTTATTTATTTATTTATTTTTTATAGCCAGAAAATGACATTTTGCTCAAGATATTTTATCAGTGGGCTCTCCTGGCTCGTAATAACCTGAAAACAAGAATGAATAGACCAGTGTTTGGCATGCATTTGGCCTCAGTGGAGACCCTTCCTGTATGAGCACTTGGCTGAATTATTCCTGCCTATTGCCTACAATAAACATGGCTCCATGGCTCTGGCTAGCAAATGCCAGGTTCCATGGTCCCAACGAGGCACATTTCTCTCTCCTCCCTCAGGTGGGTGAGATATCACTTAAAACTAAGTAATGGGGGCGGCCCTGGCAATGCCATAGAGCCATGTGTAGAAGAAGGAGCGTTTCCAGGTTCCCTAGTCCATGCCCAACATAGATGGATAGGTGGCCCCCATCCTTCCCAGAAGACTTCCCAATTCTCTGTGAATTCAAGCTTTCCAGCTGGGCTTCGTCAACTAGCAGGAGCCCTGTGGGAATGCAAATACCGAGGGGCCTGAAGAAAGGCATACTCCAGTCACCCCCAAGTTCATTTTCACTTCAGGCTGAGGGCTGAGGGGAAGCTCTGTCTCTTCCAATTTGGTTTGAATTGAGGCCATCCAGCCCCTGCGAGTTGCATTCCAGGCTTTTTTTCTTGCTGATGTCAGAAGGCTGAATGTGGACTCCAGGACAGCTGGAGGGCTGTCTTGCCTGCTAACACTGATTTTATGATATGCTAAACATAACATTCAATAGCTATTACTTCCACTGTCAGAGAAACAACTTGAGCCATCTATCTTCCTCCTCAGACTATATTACATTTCTCCCTACAAATGACAACGCATTATAATATCTTTTATTATAATATTACTTATTTATCGCCAAAGGTTTTCCAGCATTAATGCTGAGGGCTCTCATCCTTTATCTGCTTTTTGGTTTGTTTGTTATGAATGTCACATTTTATTTATCAAGATGGGCTCTGTTCAGAATTTGTGGAGACAGACTCTTCTGATTTACTTCCTGTGCAAACCTGGGCTTTTATCTCATTAGATTTCTCAGCACGTAATGAGGACGGGATGGACAAGATGTTCTTCTTTCTTGCTTTGTCAGAGGACTCCAAGGGGAAGGACTAAGCTGTAGGATTCTGGTGCTTGAGCCTTGGCAAAGAGCTCCTAGGGTCATCTGTGCCAGAGTCCCTTCTCTTTAGGCAGAGCCTTAACCAGAGCAGGATCTATGTAGAAGGAACTCACATAATTGTTTTTGGTAACCTGTTCCAAAGTTTAGCAGCCTTCCTTTTTGAGAAGCTACCCCTGCCCCCAGATTAAAACTATTACCTCTAGTTCAGTCAAAAATGTGACCTTCCCCTGAGACCTTATTTCTCTGTGAAGAATGCTGGAAAATCCAATGCAGGAAGTATTTTAAATGGCATGCACACTTAGACACAGTTATTTGCTTTACACAAAAAGCAAAAACTCAAAAATCCTGCTTCCTTGAAGAATGACTTCTTCAGTTCTCTCAAGTGACTGTGCATACATCATTAATGACCAGACGGAAAAGCTCCCCCCTCACCAGCTCCAGCTGGGGGTAGGTAGATGAGCAGGCAGAGAAGATAAAATTAAAGTGCCAGCCAGCAAACTTATGTTTACTGAAAATCTGACAGAGTTTCTGATATAGTCCTTGTGAAAAATAGAGACGTCTTTACATTGATACATTGATATAAAAAAATCAATTCACATTCTACTTGGTTAGAAAGAAATGGAATCTCATTGTACTTGAGAGTGAACCTTAACCCTAAATTTCTCTAGAAAGTTCTCCAACATCTGAAATCAAGTAGAGGCTGAGGTCTGGGTCAAGTCTGACCCTGAACAAATGGGCAGTTTACTCCCTCTGAGGCTGGTTTACATTTTTGTAGCAGACTATGAGAATATAACATTATTATTAAAGGGATGATGTTGTCATGGTGGAAATTCAGACATCATAGAGAACTGATAGGAGATACTTTGGACTAGGCCTGGAAGCAAAGGGATTCTTAGGGAAGTACTTCACATTACTCCAGGTCAGAGACTCAAATCCTTCTGTCCATGATATCAGTAGAGTAATTCTTTCTATGCTACAACCCGAGGCACTCTCTTTGGCAAAATGCCAAGCCAAAGGCAAAGGCAAAAATACGGTATGTTGGCCATATAAAATAGGATACTTAGCATCTACAGAAAACAAGACTTCATGTACTTTCAGCTGCTTCTGCTGAAACAGGTGGTAATGAGACAAAAAGCTTGCTTCTGAGTGGGAGAATGTCTTGGAAGTTTTCCAGCTGCCATTCTTGAACCCAAGCCCACCCTCCATCTTCAAAAGGGAGAAAATGGTGCAGCTAAGGAATTCTGCATTATGATATAAGATTTCAAAGTAACACCCCACAGGCAGAGGTAGAGCAGAGCTGGAGTATTGGGGTGGCTTGGCTAATTGAAACTTCTTGGGTATTGTTGGAATCTCATATTCCAGTCTCAAAGATCTGTGCTCTCCATTGAGCCCTTGAGCTAGTAGCCAAGAACTGGGAATATTAACAGGCTCTGTGACTTATTCACAAGGTAGAAGAACTCTTCCTAAATCAGCGTAGGCCTGTGTCTGAAAATCCAAAGTATAAGATTGGAAAAGTAGAGAAATGAACATTGAAACAACATATTTTGTTATATGTCATTTTGTGATTCTCTGACCTATGTCCTATTCTTTAGTGTTTTTTCCCCTCAAATAAAAACAAAGCTGATGAGTTGAAAACAAGGGTCTTATGTCCAGATGAATGGAGTTTCCTTGAATTTCTTCCTTTCTTACATTTTCTAATAGCCCAGCTTCTGTTCTTTCTCCTCATGACTATCGTAATAAGTTTGGTTGGTTTGGATAGAGCTGAACCTCCTTTATTATCAAGGAGGAAGGAGAACAGACATAGTCTTCTTATTCTTTTTTTTCTTTGCGGCAGGGCAACACGAGTTGAACTCAGAGACACTCAATCACTGAGCCACATCCCCAGCCCTTTTTTGTATTTTATTTAGAGACAGGGTCTCACTGAGTTGCTTAGTACCTCACTGTTGCTGAGGCTGGCTTTGGATTTGTGATCCTCCTGCCTCAGCCTCCAAAGCTGCTGGGATTACAGGCTTGTGCCACTGTGCCCAGCAGTCTTCTTATTCTTGATGGGTCTTGGTCATCTCCTGCAGTGACCATGGCCCCAGATAGGTAAACACTTTCTCCTTTGTGTTCTATTCTCTCATTGATAAACTAAGGTCTTGGAAAGACTGTGGTTCTAAAGATGCCTCATCATTTCAGTACATCGTTCAAGGCAAAAAAACAAAAATCACTAACTCTAGGCTGTGGTTCGTGAAATGGTGCGATAAGTTTATTTGTGTATTATTTTCTTTTGACTTATATGACGTAAGTTCTATGAAGATCTTGGTGAGATTTGTGAGGACAGAGGGAGTGAGCCCCTGAGTGCCTACCTCTCAGCATCAGTGTGCTCTAGGTACAACCCACATGTGTCTGTTGGATTTCTTTGACCAGTTAAGTTGATTACCTTTGTTATTTATTTGAGGTACCACATGCTGAATCTCTTTAAACCATCTTCCTCATGACTTCTAGGGAATGAAGTTGACAGGGTTCTGGGGACTTGATCACTAGTCAACTTTACCCTCTAAGTGACATCGTTCTCAGCAAACCTATTTCAGTAGCAAGGTCCAAAAAAGAAGATTCCAGATGGTATCTCTACCAACTGGTTCAATGAGCTCCATCTCTCATCCTTCTCCCTTTCCATCAACTTGCTGTCCCTATGTAACTAATTAGGCTTGGGATTTATTGATACTCATCTCTCCCTCAGACTCTACAGATTTAGTTTATACATTTAATATGCATTTGTCTAAATTACTAGAGGACATCCAACCCAGCTTCCAGTCCTACATTCTTCAGTCTGTCCATAATTTAGGCACTGCAACTCTTACATGAACATGACCCTTTTGGTTTCTTGGTTAAATTTCTCGTTTTTCATCTCAGGATAACATTGAAATCTTTTTGTGAACAAAAAAAAAAAATGTAAAAAGTAAGGCCTTTTATGGACTATTCTCTGCAGTCTTGCCTCTTACCATCCTTCAATCCAAATTCCAAATTAATGCAGCACCTGTCTGTCACCTAAAAGTCTTATTTTCCTCCCTCCTTCCTAGAATATTCTATCTAAAACCACCTTCTCTTATTTGACTAGCTTCTATTTATCCTTTAGGTCCTTCATTGTGACATCATTCATAGTTGACTTCCATGGATCAGGTTTGAGCTAGGTGTTACTGGGGTGACCAGTAAACTTTGGCGCTGTTTCCAACATAGCATTATCTTCCTGTGTTTGTATTTTCTGTTCATTTGCCTCTTTGCCCATATATGTTAACTCTTTCAGACAGGGGACTATGTTTTAGTCATCATTTTAACTTTGGGACTTGATCAAGAGAGTAGGGGCTTAGCAAATATCATATGAATAAATAAACACCTGACCTATGTAGATATAAGCTAAGCTCTTCAGTTCCTCTCTCTTTCCTGTTTTCATTTTTATTTTATTTTAATGGTTTTTATTAGTGTATTATAACCGTGCATACTATGCTGGGCATGGTGGCACACGCCTGTAATCCTAGCAGCTTAGGAAGCTGAGGCAGGGGGATGACAAGTGCAAAGCCAGCCTCAGCAATTTAGTGAGGCCCTGTCTCTAAGTAAAAAAAATTAAAAAGGGCTGAAGATGTGGCTCAGTGCTTAAGTGCCCCTGGGTTCAATCCCTGGTACAAAAAAGCAAGACAAAACAAAAACAAAAACACCCCACCAAATCATTATACATACTAGTGAGCTTCACTGTGACATTTTCTTATGTACAAATAATTTGATCAACTTTATTCCTCAGTAACTCCCCTTTCCTACTTTTTCTTCCTTCCCTGAACCTCTTCTACTCCTCTTCTGCTGGTCTGCCTTCTATTGTTAATTTTTAAGTTACAGCATTATAATTACATATAAAAGTGGGATTCATTGTGGTATATTTGTACATGGACATAGCCTAATTTGGTCAGTTTCATTCCCTGGTTCTTCCCCAGGCCCTCTCTTCCTCCTTCACTCTTGATCCCCTTCCTTTTCACTATTAGTCTCCATTCTATTTTCATGAGATACCTTTTCTATTCCTTTTTTTTTTTTTCCCTCCGTAGCTTCTGTATATGAAAGAAAATATCCAACCCTTGACATTCTGAGACTAGCTTATTTCACTTAGAATGATGATCTTCAGCTCTCTCCGCTTACCATCAGATGACATAATTCTATTTTTTTATGACTAAGAACTCCATTGTGCATATATACCACATTTTAAAAAATTCCCCTATGGATGAAGACTTAGACTGGTTCTGTAACTTGGCTCTTGTGAATTGCACTGCTATAAGCATTGATAGACATTTTCTTTTTCTCTCTCTCCTCCAGTTTGGGAAGTTTTTTTTTCTCAGTGCTACTGTGGTTCTTCACAGTTGTTTCGCAGGAGGTTATTTTATTGGGCTACAGCAACTAACTTTGGTCAGAGAACTAAAACTTTCCCCTGACCCCTCCCAGACTTTTCAACACATCTCACATATCATCGTATATATGGCCAAGACAGCTGAGGTCTATTTTGCATTCCATTCCAGTTGAGTGGGGGTGGGGGTGGGGGGTCAAGGTGGTGATGGGGGATGGGGGTATGGAAATGAACCCAAAGTGCTGCACTCACCAGGCAGAGTCCAGTACTCTCCATTCAATTGCTTTTTTCTTTGGAGGCTGGGGAAATTTTCAGAGTCTCTGTCAATCATTACTATTCTCTATTAAATATTCCTCAGACACACAATAGGATTGCACTAACTTGCTTAAATAGAAGCAGAAGGGTCATTTCTAGACAGAAGTTTCTAGAACTGAGGTGTGACTCACCACTCTCAGATAGATGGTGGCTGTTCCATCAGCTTGGTCCCAGAGTGAGAACAATGATGAGCACAGCTGCCCGCCAATTGGCACTGTCTGGGTTCTAGACTGAGAGGCAGAGTTCTGCTGGAAAGCTGCTAAGATGTTCGGGTTATTGATCTCCAGGGCATAACGCCCTCTTCATTGACCAAGCCACAGTGACTGAAATGAAGTATCCTCTTTACTAAAATCCTCCTGGTCAGAGCTACAGGGAGAGATTGCTCCTTATACATGCACAAGCCCTGCTGCAGCTCAATCCCTCCCTTATCTGCCTTCTGTGGGTGGGAAAATCCAAGTCCTCAGTCTCATCTGACCTGCTGGGGCCCTTCTTTGCCAGTGAACGTCCCCTATTTGGACTATGTAGCATCCTTTCTTGCATCTGCTGAGTTCCTCTCCCTCTGCCCCACACCAACCTGGAAAGCAGGGTGTGCTTCCCACTGCATGAGGACTGTGCACCTGTGGTAGGAGGGAACATTGCCAGCACACAGAGAAGCAAGGACAAGAGCCATGGAGAGAGACACCTGCCAGTTTTGTGAGTAAATACTTCCCCTCTGGTTCTTAAATTAATCCAAGTTGTTTATCTGACAGTTGTAACAAAGAAAATTCTCACTAATTCACCCAGCAATATTAAATCTTCCTTCTGAGTGATTCTGTTTCCCTCTGTTCCTTCCTTCCATGCTCTGGTGGCAAATATACAATGACCTCTATTTGGTCATGACCTTCCTGGGAAACAAGCATCCAACTCTTGGAGCCTCAGAGCTATGCCACCATTCACCCGCCTTAGCCAGAGGTCAGCTGTAGACCCACCTCCGCTTCCTGGAGACAGCTGGACCAGAAGTCAGTAAAAAGGCTTCTGAGCAGATAAAATGCAGTTCACATCACTGATATTCAATCTTGTGAATATTACTCTGATGATCATTTATTCACAAAACCTCAGAGTTAATTTCCTTTCACTGTACAATTATTACACTTTCCCAATCTTCTTTTACCTTAGAACAGAAGTAGAAAATTAGGAGGAGTGAGGGACACAGTGTTTTTGGTCTTATTGTCAGGAAGCACCATTTGATAGGCGATTCAAAGAGGAATCTGAAAAATGGCAGGCAAAATGCCTGGGGCCATAAAATGTCAGGAAAAGCAGTATTTCACACAAGCGGAGCCCTCCATACGTCACCGCACATCACTGCCTTTACAGCCTCACACACAGGCAGACTTTACCAGTGGTGACCCTAAGTCAATTTAATGTCAAAGTACATTTGGGATTCCTGGTTTATTAAGGCAGGGAGCTGTTTCATTAACAAGGAAAATACGAAATATAATTAATTGTTTCAAATGCTTGACATTCAAAATGGCACATCCCAGTTTTTCTAGAAAGTATACTTATGCAGAATGGCCCTTCCTCTGATGGTGCTAGGTTGATGAGGTGTTCTGAGTGTTTACCAATATAAATAATGTGCAGTATGGATATATTTATTTTGTTTGTATTCATACTCTTTAGTATGAGATAACATTTGTGAAAGCATTTTGTAAACAGTAAGACACAATACAAATATAATTTCATCATGCTCCCTGGAAGTCCTGTATGACATTGACACCCATTGGCTCCTTCCTCCCTAGGAGTCCCTAGATGAGCCAGTCTCAAAGTTTAATGTGCATAAACTCCTCTGAGAAACTTGTTAAAAGTGCAGATTCCCAGGCTCTATTTGCATATACTCTAATACTGCTGGGATGGAATTCAGAATCTACATTTTAAGTAAGGACTCTCCCTTTCCCCAGTGACTCTAACAGGTTGAAAATATACATATATATATGTATGTATACATATAAAATATATGCAAATGTATATATAAAAATGTGTGTGTATCTGTGTATACACACACACACACACACACACACATATATATACATACATATATATATATACACATCTGAGAAGAAATCTTCCCACTGTACCATGACTAGAGTTAGAACCCAGACTTGAATCATTGAACAGAGGCAGGAAGTCATAAAGTCATAAAATAAAATAGGATCTGGTTGAGGTGACCGAAATAAGTTGGAGAAAAAAAAAATATAAAGACTTCCTGAGTCAAGTTTTAGATGGTGGTATAATTAGAATTATGATCCATTATTTATGTGGCAGATGATGTTCATGAAGTGCTTGATGACTCTGTGTTAATAGGCAGTGGTTGTGCTGAAGGGGAATGTGACATTGGTCCATCTTCTCTCTCCTCTCTCCCTCCCGCTGGGTCTGTTCCACCATTGAGCCTCAGTCAGTTCTAATGGCTCTTTTGGTTGGGCAACTTGTAGGAGTATGTGACAGAAAAGTCAAGTGCACAGGAAAAGCCTTTGATTTAGAAAGTGGTGACCATCTTCCTATATTGTAAGTGTTGATAATGCTCATGGGTGTGGTTGCCATTCCCTGACCTGTCTCTGTGTGTTAGATATAATCTCATTAAGTTCTCGTAATAACCTTGCAACTAGATGGTGTCTCTTTAAAGATGATGACACTAAGGTTCAAAGAAGGAAAATGACCAGCCCATGGCATGGTCGTCAGTAAATAGTGGATAGATGATGAATCCAACATGCCAGGCTTTCTGCTACTTGTAGAGCTTGCCAGGTCTCACTAGCTCTTCCAGGGTCTTTTTTAGTATTTGACCCTCATTGTGGTCCTCAGGACCTTACCCTCTCTCACCATATTTCTGTAGCCTTCTGTGATTTCATCCAACATCAAGCCTGGAGTGTTCACTAGACAGGCACTTTTGGCAGAGCAGGTTTCTAAGAACAGAAAGCACTTGGGACATGTTGTTCTAGTTGTATGGATGAACCACCTTGACTTCACTATTGCCTTTACTGTGCTTTTTTCTTCCTTTACCTGAATCTAGCCTTTCAAAAAGTCAAGACCTATCACACGAGGTTGGCATGTCCTAGCAGAAATGGGGAAACACAAAGTTAAGCATAGTCTGTCAAAACAAGGGGCAATTGAGCTTGAAAAATCCTTGCTCTTCAGGGGCAGTGATATCCTGGTTTAGTGTAATGAAAGTTCTCGTGCCCAGTGTCCTCCAACAATCTGACTTTAATGGGGTTACTATAGCTGGGGTAAAGCATTTTATATGGAACCAGGTTTACATTATCCTACTCTTTAGAGATCTTGCTTGCAATGCTGTTCAAATCCTTTAATCCATAAATAGGATTCCAGACAGCACTGGGCTGCCTTCCAAAACTGTAATCTTCCAGTATATGAATTATTACCAAAAGATTAGGGTGTTTCTAGTAATAACATTTCAAATAAATCAGCTTTCATGGAGGAACAACAAACTAATATTGGAAATAACAATATAAAGACATTTATATAGCCACTTGCTAGAATAACTTCCCTAACCAGGGGCTTCTTTTCTCATTTACATTCATTCTGTTTGAAAAGTCTTTTTTCATTTATCATCAGCTGCTGGCTTTACCCTTAAAGCATACCATGTGTTCCCAAGTCCTGTTACTCCCGAGGTCTAGAAAATCACAGGCCCATTTCCCCAGGGATGGTCAGAGATGATGAATATTGTCCCCAGAAGATCTCTTTGGCCTTTTACTTTGGCTCTGGGGAAATGTGTAGGAGGAAGGTATAAGTACATTTCAGGTTGAAAATACTCTTTTGACCTTCATATCAAAGCTCGTGACTGAGATCATGGATAGACGTGAGAGTTCCTGGCATGGCCCTAGACACTCAACTCTTTTGGTGGCACAAGGATGTCTGCCAACAGTAGAGATTTACTTCACTTGTGTGCACTGTGGAGAGACCCCAAGGCTGCATGATGCAAGGTCAGAGCACATCCTTATACCTGACGGACTTGGCCTCATCGCCCACCATAGTGGGAATGTTGGGTCAATGTTTTTTACCCCTTTGTTCCTCCATTTTGTCATCTACAATATGAAGACATTTACTACCCAAGGAATTACTGAGATTCAATGAGGTGTCAGTAGAAAGATCAGCACTCTAAAATAAGAGCACTTTCTCTACTTTCTCTCGTTTCTGCCATTTTTTTTTTTTTTTTTTTTGTATTGGGGATTGAACTCAGGGGCATTTGGCCACTAAGCCACATTCCCAACCCTCTTTGGTATTATATTTAGAGACAGGGTCTCACTGAGTTGCTTAGCACCTCTCTTTTGCTGAGGCTGACTTTGAACTTGTGATCCTTCGCTTCAGCCTCCTGAGCCTCTGGGATTACAGGCATGTGCCACTGTGCCCGGCTTCTGCTATTCTTTCAAGTCACTTGAGTTTGGTGTGAAGTGGTTGATAGGAAGTAAGGGGGTCCCCTCTCAGCCACAGACTGCCTCTGTGAGAAACACCTCCAGGTCAGAAGCAGACACCCCTCTCTGTGGCTAACCAGCTATGACCTTGGGTGAGCTGTCACACTTCCGCGGCATTCCACCTTCTACCAGAAGTCATGGAACTGGCTTACCCTATCTTGCAGGATAAGATGGCAGTAAAGCCAATACACTTGTATGAGATTAGATTTTTAAGGAGAAATTTCATAGTCATAAAACTTTAATGTTAGAAAGGGTCATCTATGAAGGGAGAGAATTAACATTTATTAAAAGTATTCACCATGTTCTCAGTGCTATATATGCTTTGCCGTACTTAATCCTAGCAACCCTGTTAGGACCCAATTCACAGAAGTGGCAATTGAGGCTCAGAGTCACTTTTAGTTAACATTCCAGTCACACAGCTAAAGTGTGCTAGAGAAGAGCTCAAACCCATGTGTATAGGACTCCAGAGCTCACTGTCCTCCTATTGCACTGAGTTTGACCATTCATAATTCTCATTTTTGAGACGACCAACAGAACTGAGACTTACGAGATGTTATTCATCCATAGACTTAGCTGGTTAATGAAAATTCCAGAATGATTTTTAGATTTTCTTTCCTGGTTGCTATTCTGAGTGTACCCTCCCCAAACTGATATCAATTGCCCAACCTAATTCTCTGTCTTACATTATTATTTCAAAGATGTTTTGTTTTCATTTCTGATGGATTTTCAACAGTCTCCTAGCATTTTAGTTCCAAGGGACTCCTCTTTTATAAAAAGGTTGGAATAGTTGATTTCTTTGGTTCCTTCTCACTCAAAAATTCTATTATTCTTCTGACCCTCCATTCCCCATAGTACTTAATGATCTGTAAAGAAACACTTACATGTACAGGTTTACTACCTCTTCACTCTGCAAGTGAGATAGAAGCTGGCTATTATCTTTCTTCCTCAAAAGGGAGATCCGAGACCTATACTGCTCTAGCAACTAACTCAAGACATAGCTGATCAGTGACTGAGCTGGGCCTGGAATGTTTGAGGGACTTTGTATTTCTATTCACCTTCTGATCTTGACCTTTAGTTGAGGATCTGGGACGTAGCCTGTGCTCATTTATGGTGGATTGAATGTATGCATGCATGAATGAGCTCTGAGTGGTCTTGAACCCAGGCTTCCCAACTCCCTGTGAAGGCTTCCTTTAGTAGCTTTTGTTCCCAAAACTTTTTTATAAAGCAGAGAATTTGCCTTCCGCTAAGTGCCTCATATGGTGGCCTTTCTTGAAGCAAAGTAGGCCCACAGAGTACATTTCAAAAGGAGGAAACTTTCCTATCACTGTGGCTATGGGCCTAAATTCAAACCTAGGAGGATGATTGAGTGAATCTGCACACATCACTCGAGTCTCTTCCGACTCTTCCAATGTAAGCCAGCATTAGTATATTATTAATGGGATGGGAGAGGGGATGCCCAGAGAAGAGGTGTTTGTGAAATGTCTCCTCAGATTAAAGAAGCTTTGAAATGGAAAGCATTAGCCCTCTGATTAACTGTGCCCTGCACTTTGCATTTTGGACTTTTAAGTGAAAATGAAAATAAAAGAGGAAAACACCACTGTGTTTTTGGAAGCTGGTGTCTTTTTCTTTATTTTTTATTTTATTTTTTACATCTTTCCAGTCCTCTGCTTAGCTGCCCCGGAAGGCAGGTGTTGATGAATGGCACATACTACAAAGAGGAGCCAGCGGGCATGCGTGTGCCCGGTGCTGTTCCTGTCAGGGCGACTCAAAGGGAAGCTGCACCACATGAAGAGTTCCCCTTTTTCTTCCTAAACAAATGTTATTTCTACTGAAGTATTATTGACAGTTTGGTTTAATGACAGCTCCGGTAGGCTGGCAGCCTGGATGTGGTGGTCCTTGGGGTTCTTTGCTCCATTTCTCTGTCTGCCTCAGTCTCCTTATCTGTCAAAACCAAGATGAAGCTTTCCCAGCTATCTCAGGGCTTGCAGAAGAACTGCTTTTTACAAATTAATCTGATGATAAAAGTATGGGAAACGGGAAGAAGGGATCTGAGAGGAACTGTGCACACCAGTGGCAGCTTTGTTCATTAGGTCTCTGCCAATAGGAGAGGTGGGACAGGGGCTGTCAGATGAGAAGGGTTGAGAAATAATTCTCCTTGAGAAGATTTGGAATATGCCAGGTGCCACTTCCCATGTCCCTAATCATATGCAAAAGCACTTTGTTTTAGTTGATATTTAAAATCATGAAGGCTGGAGAATGGACTGCTTGATCTCTAGACCTTTTTCAGATCATGATTTTGCACACAGATTCTTGCAAACAGGCCTTTGCTTTGGGAATTGAAGACAATGCATCTTGCTGAAAGGGACTGCAGCCCTCTCCCTGTTGGCAGGGAGGATGGGTCTACTCACCAGCTGCAGGCCCATTACTCAGGGGCCAGCCTGCTTTTCTGAAGTAACTATTGACCACTTCCCCATTCATCTGTCAGCTCATTTCCCATCATGCTGCTGACTTGTAGTCAGAAAAGGGCCTGTGCCCTGCTGGGCAAAACAAGGGGTTTGTAGATCCTCTCTCTACCTCTGTTCTACCAATATTATAGAAGGATCTTAGTTGGCCCCATGAAAACTAGGAGAAGTGAAGATGAATAAGTTAACACCTCTCGTCTATGTGTCTAGACACACTTAGGTTTTGGCTAACAGACCATATAAAGCCCATATATGTCAGCCCAAGAGCCAAATAAATGAAACACATCCATCTAGGATCAATTTATTTATGTTTTATTAGTGTAGTATAATTATACATAATAGTGGGGTTTTTTGTGACATATTCATACATGCATAAAACATAATTTACTGTATTTCATTCCCTAGTACGTCCCCTTTTAGTCCCCTCTTGTCTTCCCCTGATCTCATCCTTTTTCTATGCTACTGGTCTCCCTTCTATTTATATATATTTTTAAATTGGTACATTATAATTACACATAAAAGTGGAATTTGTTGTGTTATATATCTACATGCATTTACTCATAGAAATTAGGCAAACTTCCAAAGATATTAAACAATGTTACCTGGGGAAAGTCTAGATATTTAGGTCCCTGGCTCAGTCCTGGAGCTAAGCAATTAGAATATTGGAATCCAACATATCACAAGGCTAGTGAAGGACAGTAAATCCCTTGACCAGAGGTTGAAGTTCACTGATTTTTCATATCATCTTGAAAACAGATCTCTTCATAGACATGTAGTATTTTATGGTACATAAAATAGTGATAACATTAAATCTGGGAAAGCTTGAACTTCTCTAGGTACTTCTCTCACAAGTGTAAAAGGTCTTCAAAGTTTGCTTTTGGATTCCAATTTATATTAAAAATAGATTAGGAAGAGATAAAGTAAAAGGAAAATTCTTTTATTCTGTATCAACTGAAATTTCAGTGATTATTAAAAAGCATTGCTAAATAATAAAAAAATGATATGTGGCATCCCTAACAACAGTCACTCTTTCTCTTTTCTCCAGGGGTACCTCCGTGTAGGTCTCATTTGGAAGGTCCCAGATGGGGCAGTTTGATTCCAACATCACTGTAGCACCTCTCTGGCTGATGGTGGTGACAGAAGAAGATGGAAATCCTACCTTGGGAAAGATGAAAAGGTGAAAAGTTCATGACATATTTGAATATGAAACAATGAAAATCATACATCCGTTAGAGGGAAGAGAAGAGGGAATGTCTAATGCTAATGGGATTCATTTTCCTATTTCCCTTGAGAGGCAGCTTCATCCCCGACATTGGGATATTATGGATCTCTTGCATTTCCCTGCTGTCTTATGAATTTTCTGGCATGTGACCTCTCTTTTCTCCTTTGTTTTATTCCTTGGCATTCCTTTTATCCTACCTCGTGCTTCTGGATAATCAGCCTCATGATGCCAGCTGACTCGCTCCCCTTAAGCATAATTAAGTTTTCACACTCACTTGAAACTTGGGCCCCTTTGGAGCTGGCCAAGCCTGGTAATTAAAATGTCCCCTTCATCTTTAATTGCTTCATTTAACATCTAGTGCAATGGTTTAGGTGCGCTCATGCCCTCTGTAACGATCTGGTGTGCCCTGGATAACTAACAGGCAGCTCCTCTTGCCCATAACTCAGGAAGACTAGTATGTCTAGGGACTGGGCATCTTCAAATCTCAGTCATTCTTTGACCCAGTAAGCTTTTCTTGCTTTCTTGGGGAAAGTAATTTGAATTTTCTCAGTCTTCCTAGCTATCAAATAGAGTCAGTTCCTACCCCGTCCCTACACCCAGAAAGGCTACCACATCTCCTAGCAAATCTTATTATCACAGGGACCACACATTCTTACCCGAGTCGGGTACAGGGAAGTAGGGGAAGAAGCTCTGTTCTGAGTAGGGCAAAGTCAAAAGTTGAGTGTCAATCTTACCACTCCTTTATGGGGACACTGGGCTAGCTCCTTACAGAGCTTCCTGCCATCTCATGTTCCTCCTTTGTGAATGGTGTAGTGATACATACCCACATAACAAGGAATACATGACACAAGGGTAGGAAGCTTGGTAATGGCTTAAATGCATGAAGAAAAAATTAAGATTGTGACTAGAAGGGGCAGGCTCTCATTTGTTTTCTGAAAACATGACTGTGGGACAGACATGGTGATAGAATATCCCTAGACATAAGTTGTGTATGGCAGGAGTGGGTGATGACCATCTGAGGGAGATATTCTGCTTGGAGACATTTCAAGGCCATGATTCTTTGCTTCCTATTCTCTATGTTGTTCTTCCCAAAGAAATCATGGTCGAATAGCAGTGGACAGAGTCCTTCCTGACAGAGGGACTCCATGCCACCACAGGAGCCCTGCTGAGGAAGGGTGAGGGACAGGATCCCTTGTTCATAATTTGATCAATTTGGTCAATGTGAAATAGCATTATGTATTCTGAGACAATTGCATATAAATCCCTTAGGGAAAGTCTAGTTAGGTGACCTTGAGTGTCCCTTGGTAGCAGAGAAAGATGTTAGTGACACTCAGACTGATCTATACTGAAAGAGATGGAAAAAAAAATCAAAATATGGTAAGGTCCTTCTGTATTTTTAAAAAGGTTTCATTAATTTTAACTGAAAAATAATAATTCTATATTTGTAGGCTACAATGTGATATTTTGATATATATGTCTATTGTACATCCAATTAGGCCAGAATATCTATCCATAGCATTGAATACTTATCATTTCTTTGTGGTCAGAACATTTGTTGAGTGCCCACTGTGTACCAGATATTACGTTTGGTGTCACATAGCTCAGAGAGAAAGCCAATTGTAAAACTGTCAGTTGGACTACGTAGGCTGCAAAGAAAAAGGAGATGCACACTCCAGAAAACTTAAGAAAATCAAAGAATGTGTTCTCCCAGGTATTGCAAGTTTATTTTAGAATTCCTCCAAATTTCTGTTCTATTCTTTTTTCTGCCAGCCAATTTTTTTCTGCCTACTCAATTTCCACATGATCCCCAAAGCCTCCCATGGTATCTAAAATTATAAGGCTTCCAGTTCCAACACCCACCCTTAGAATTGGCAAGTATCTCTATGTATCTTAGTTTACATCCTTGGAGAGAATCTGACTGACCAGCTTGTCTGTCAGACACTAGCCACAGGATGCTCACAGTCTCCGTGTGCTTGGCTTTTGTGCCATGTGTCTACCATGGTTCAGTCAGCTGTGGCCAGGGGAGTGGGCACGGAGGTCTTGCAAACTATCTAGTATATTCTGCTCCTTTCTTTCTCTTCTCATTTGTATAGACCCCAAAATATCCCTGCCTAATAAAGCAGCTATTTTTAAGGCTTAGTGAAGTATGTGGACTCAGGAGTCAAGACTGACTGAATTTGGATCTTGGTGCCACCATTTCAGTTTTATTCTGTCCTTAAGGAAGTTATCTAGAACTTTCTATTCATTAGGATCCTCATTTATAAAATGGGGATAGTGCCACCAACCACCTTATAGAATTGTTTTGGCAAATACACAGAAAACACTTGGAATGGATCAGAAGGTGAGCACTTAAAGTATGGTAACTTTTATTATTCATATTGTCACGTATGCAGGAACCTATCTAGTCTCTTCCCATTACGAGAAAATATGACATCATTTGCTTTTGCATCCAGAATTGATGTCAAAAAGTCCACTTCAAAAGTTCATTTTCAGTCTCTGGGTGGTGTCCATTTCTCACTTGGTTTCATTCCAATAGAGTTAAATGTTATGCTTAGTCACTATGAAATAGCAAACAAAACCCAGAAAATTATGTTAATAAAGAAATAAAATATAAACTAAAATTGTAATACTGATTCCTACTTAAAAAAAAAAAGAAAAAAAGATAAACATTATAAAACATGTACCATAACTCACAGGACAACCCTCAGCCCCTCAGTCTTGCAATACGACACATCCTTTCGGCTTCTAAGTACTGCCATTTATTGGAGATGAAATGTTGCAAGAGGCCTGAGCAACGCAAGCCTCTTTCTCAGACCCATGTGATTTGTGCCTGCAAAGGCCAACATCTGTTAGAACAGGCCTGAACCTTTTAAAAACAGCCTGGCACCTTAAACATAAAACAGCTACTTGCCCATGGACAAGTTCAAAAAGCCAGACTGTACTACAAAGGTCGAATCCCATGTGGTCTGTAGGAACCTGATGCCTGTACCCCCAGGATGGTGTCAGCCTCTCCCTGTACTACTTTCAAGTCCCAGTGCCAGTCTTTGTGCCTGTCTCGTGGTTTCTCAATCAATGCACTAATTGTTGGGGTTTGGGGCTGATAATTGTTTTCACTCTCTAAGTCCCCAAGGAGTTCTGAATCAATGGAGAAGTAGACAGGAGAATAAAACAGGTAAAAATATCAGTTTTTATTGGCAACACTGGAATTTAGAATGTGTGGTCAGACTTGCTTAAGATCACTTTCTCTTGCCTGCTAATCCCTAATAATGGGACCTCCAGGCCCACTGTGATGGCCACCTGAGGCCCTAGCCCTCATCTGGAATCAGGAGAAGAAGGTGAGCATTCGCTCAGACAGATGGTTTCAAAAGGTACTGAGCCAAGCATGCCCTGCTTCTTCGCCTCCAGTGTCACCCATCAGTTGGTCCACTGCATTTGCTTTGTAAAGAATCAGTTAAAGATACGGAAGGAAGAACAGAAGCAATTTTCAGAACTTCAGAAATAACTAAACTTCCTATTTTTCTGGACAAAATAGAAACTTAAAGATAAGAAGAGAATGGTTTGTTCGTTTTCTTTGCAGTGAAATGAGGGCCTTGTCCAGGTGGGACTGCTTGAGGATGTTCCTTGTCCTTGCTTTGGTACTGAATGGAGGTGGTATAGACCCGAGGCAGGGGATGTAAGCAAATGTCTGGGGCAGAATGGAGGTTGGGGAAAGGAAAGATAGCTCCAAAGCATTCTTGGGTCTTCCTAAGTCCCGGGAGTAACTGACAAAGAAAAATGAGAATATAATCTCTTAGTTGCTCCTGTCTTCCAGGGTTCAATCATAGACTGTAGTTGGGAATAAGTGTAACCACCTGGGTTTGACCCAATACTCAACTGATCAAGTAGCCTTTATTAGGACCTGCTCTATGCTTAAAGCACCCTCCTGCTTAGACCTTGAGAAACTTAGGGCCCAATGGTGTTGATTCCCACAGTGCTCCTGCCCCAACCCCCAACACTCCACGTGCAGTGCTAAGAAACGGGGTACAGTTTAATGCAGTAGGAACCCAGAGAGGAGACAGGCTGGTTTTGCCAGAGCCATGAGGATAGGTTCAAGGGCACTGACAACGTTGCAGCACAACCCTGAATGCCTGACAGAATCTAAGTAATTTGGAAGAAGGGAATGAGCCCTGTAGGCTCAGTGGGGACAATTTATAGAGAAAGAGAAAAATACATGGGTAGTGGAGGAGATAATGAAAAAACCACGAGTGTGCTTGTGTGTTTTGTGAAAAGTAAGAGATGTGTAAACGCACCAGAAAAGAAAAATTCACATTTTTTTTTCCCATTTCTATAAAATGAAGGCTGTTTCTCATCGCTCCTCTCTGACCTTCCTGGGCGTCCATGGTGCTGGTAATCTAATTTCCATATTGAGGGAGAACATGAACTTCGCAGGTGCTTTTCTTTACACACAAACACACACTCCACACCCATTCCCAACCACAGGAAATGCTGTATTAATTTGATTCAGGAGCACATTTCATGATTGCGTCTTTCCAGCACACACACACACACACACACTGCTGGCTCTTCTTTCTCCCTTTGATGTTTCAGGCTCATAGAACTGAAGGGAAAGTAGACCCTCTGAGGACGCAGGCCCATGTCCATTCCTCGGCCTTCCTTCCCTACTCCAGGTAACAACTTTGAGTCCGTTCCTTAGGGTGAGAAACACACCACCACCTTGTTTTCCCCCCGGGAAGCACATCCACAGAGAGACACAGCACACCTTCACTCCACCTCTTCCCGACACACCCCTGTAACTGGTTTTTGGAGGCAGTTATCAGTCTTACAGTGTCTCTCACTCTGGGTTCTGCATGAGAGAGGGACATTGACTAAGGAGAAGCTGGACTTTGTGGTAGTGACCATAAATGAAAAGACGTTTTAGAGATAGGAGACACTGGGGTAGGATAAAGTGGCTAAGGAGAGCTAAGTAGGGAAATGGGATCTGAATCGCAGGTTTTTAGGCTGAGGAGAATTTTGATTAGCTGTTAAAGGGGAGACTGAAATGTAAGATGGAGACTTTGATAGTGTTGGGACCATTGATGGTACAATGTGGGAAGAGGTCATCAGAGGGTAGGAATGGATTTCCCTGCAAAGTTCTTGGCTCAGATACCTGAGTTTTAAGGGTATGTGAAAGAGGTTTCTTTCTCCAGTTTCCCATTCCCTGTTGGCCTGGTCATATCTCTAATACCAAGACATAAAAAGATTTCTTTCAGCAAAGAAAACTCTTTACTAATTCCAGTCCTTTCTGAAAGGGCTGCTGGTGAGTAGCCAGTCCCCTCAACTCCCATGCCCCTCTCTTCTCACCTCCCCAGGGCTTTCTTGTTTTGTTTTGCTTTCTTCCCCTTCTCTCCAGGTTGCTGGATTCCCTTGATGTAGCAGAAAGAGAACTGCCGAAGAGTTGTGTGCTGTATATTTTCATCAACGTCTGGGCAGGGGAAAGTGAGAGCCCAAATTAATTCCGAGGAACACCGTCAGGAAGGGGCGTGGTTGGTATGGTTTTAGGAGAGGATGGTGTTAAATCAAGCACGTAATTTCTGAAGTGTCACCCATCAAAAGCAGCTCCACACAAGGCTTTGGTAAAATTTTAAAAGCACATTTTAATGATGAAATGACCATCTTTGAGATTATTTTGCAAGTAATTGAGTAAAATTCCCTAGTGAAAAATGTTTGGCATCAAGTTCTTGAAAATGCTTCCTCCTCTTTGTTCCTAATGGACAGAAGCACAAACAGTCTCTAATCACATGAAACACAACTCTCCTTCCCAGCCTGTAATTATGGTGGGGACCCAGAGAGATGCTAGTTAAGGACTCTGTCAACTTGTCTATTAAAAGAGCTGGAGTTATGTGGGGGTTGTATGTGTTTTCCTTCTTTCATTTTTCTTTCTTTGCTCTGAAAGAGTTCAGATCACAATCATTTCAAGTGAGGCTGAAACTTTAACATAGATCGTCAGCAGGGGAGTAAATTATCAGCAACCAACTTTACAACACTTAACAAAATAAATGCTGCTTTGATTTGGAAGGGGACTAAATTGTCCCTCTGCCCCTTACTGTGTTCCAGGTTCCTCTTGATTGGGAGACTGGATTCACGCTTGCTTTAGAGTTGCCAGGAAAAACAAGAGAGCTTGGTCTCTTGCTTCAAGGTGTCAGGGAAACAGACTCCAAGGTTTTGTGCATTGTCTATGGAGTTAATTTGCACCCCCCACCCCATTTTTCACTGTGTTCCCCTTTTTGTCATTGGCTCCCAACAGTCCTCAACATGGGGGAAATGCCAGGTTTTCAACTGCAGTGTTCCTCAATTAAAGAAAAAAGGGAATCTGAATGCCAAGGATTGTTATTCAAAAGCGTTTCTCCTTCTGTTCTTTTCAATTAGAATTGCTTCAGTTCTAGACCCAAATGGGGAACTTACACATTTTAAGAAGAAATAATTGGAGGAGGAGCAGGGCTGGAAAGGGTGATCTGTGGTCACCTGTGGTTTAAGTGGTACCCGGTCATGAAGGCAAAGCCCCAAGGTGAAGGCGAGACTCCAAGTTTCTTATGATGAGTAAAAGAATTAGATAACTATAATAGGTGCAAAAAGTCAGGTGGGGTCTGTTGGATTATGTGACTAGTCGGCCCTTCTGTGGTATCTCAGTAGTCACCCCCTGTCTACTGAGCGACTGTAAACTTCACATCCTGGAGGGCATTCAGAATGATGGACGGCATGGCCCTGACACAGTTGTCCAGCCTCGGTTCCCATGGCTGCCCTAGTAACCCCCAGCACCAACTCAACTAATGCCCTCCTCGGGGCCAACCTTCCCTCCCTCCATGCCTTCCTTCATGCTGCTCTTCTGGCCTCTAAAGCTCCTTTCTCACTGCACCTCAGAGAGCTCTGTTGAATTCTAACCTAGTTTTTACCAACTGTTATCTTAGTATTTACCAAATACTCTCTCTCTCAGGTATCCTTTCTAAATCCAACCAGCTCGAACCCCCTCTCCCTCTCTGAAAGACCCTGGTATTTTGTTCTTCCACCACTGACAGTAGGTACTTTTGCATATTTTTCTTACTTCCTTTTTAGGATTTTGACTACTGTTGTTGAGAGTATCACATGATACTCTCATGTGATAGGTCAATTCTTTCTTTCTTTCTTTCTTTCTTTCTTTCTTTCTTTCTTTCTTTCTTTCTTTCTTTCTTTCTTGCCATTTGAGGAGCATTCACACTACCTTTTGCTTCTAATGGGGTTTCTGTTGTAATGGAGACTCAGTTAGAATTGAACATCCCTGAAGAGAAGGTAGGATGTGTTAGTCAACTTTCTATTGATGTGAAAAAATCACCCAAGATAAATAAATTATCATTAGGAAAGAATTATTTTTGGTTCAGTTTCAGTGGGTTCAGACCATGGTCTCTGGCACTGTGGTGGTTGATCTCTGGTGAGGCAGAAGATCATGGTGGGATGTGTGTGGTGAAACAGAGCTGCTCACCTCAAGGAGGCCAAGGAATAAAGAGCAAAAAGAAGGGAATGGGGTCTCAACAACTCCTTCAAGTGCATACCCTCCTCAGTGACCTAACTTCTATCCACCTAGGCCCTAACACTTCCCAGTAGGACTGGTGACCAAGCCTTTGAGACATGGCTGTTGGAGGACATTGAGGATCCAACTATAACATGGAGCAGTTGGCTTCTTACTTTTGGGCAGTTTTAGGGCCTGGATAATTTTCTTCCAGAGAAAAATCTCCTTATCCCTTTGCTGGTGTTTTGAAATTTATTGGCCAGAGAAGCAGGTTTTTGGTTCCCCAAAGAGAGTTGCAGCTTATATATAAATACAACTGGAAGAGAGATAACAAGTGATTCAAATTCATACGAAGAAGTCACTGGCTTATGAAAGTTATTAGTTAAGAACACACTGTGGTGGAGATGGTGGTTCCGAATGTTTAAAAGAGGAAAAGAGGGGAACCAGAGAGGGCATGGGATCTGGTATTGGCTGGTATAAGCTAGAATTCTCATCCTTTAGTGTCAGACCATGTTGGAATTACAGATTCCTTCTATCAGCAGGATTTCCAATCCATCTTGCCCATTTCCCAAATCCAGAGAAATCCTAAATTCTGTTTCGTCATGATATTCTGCCTCACTACAGACCCAAAGCCATGGGACCAAGAGACCATGAACTGAAACCACTGAAACTGTGAACCAAAATAATTATTTCCTACTAATAAGTTGTTTATCTTGAGTATTTTTTTTTTCATATTGATGGAAAGCTGACTAACAGACTCTACCTTTTTCTCAGGGATGTTCAATTCTAATTGATCCTCCATTAGAATGGAAACCAAATTAAAAGCAAAAGGCAAATGTGAATGTTCCTCTAATGGACCAAAAAAAAAAAAAAAAATGGCCTATTACATGAGGGTGTTAGATGAAGTCTCGGGAATGGATGCTTTGTGACACTATAAGCTGCTTTGTAGAGGGACCTCTGACAATCTACTTTCTGCTTCCTTCATTTATCAGAAGGCTTTGATTTAGATTAAAATGAAAATACCTCCATTGTTTCTAACTTAGGTGAATTTTTTTTTTTTTTTAAATAAAGCAGCCTTTGCCTGAAAAGGGGTGAAAGGAGGGAGAAATTCTAGGAGCATTAGGCCCCCCCAGGAGAGAGAGGACATGAAGTCACTGTACCTTGCATTGACTGACTCCTTCCCTCCCCACCCCACAAGTCTCCTTTGCCCACTTCGACAGCTCTGCAGTTTGTCTGTCTTGTAGCATCATGGGCGATGCTTCCTTCCTTCTGTCAAGTTCCCACTCCCGATTCAATTTCAAATTGAACTCCCTCCCACTTTCTCTTATTCTACCCCAGAGGAGATGGAGAACAGCTGGTCACCATCTTCCTTATGATAACCCTTCATATGGTGCAATTTTATTTCCTTAAATTAATGACAGTGTGTTGGTTGCTTTCCATCCCAGACACATTTTAATAGATGCTTTTAACATACGGAGGGCTGAGGGAGAGAAAACAATGCCTCTGTCATGTTTGGGCACATCCTAGATTTGAACATGATTAAACCTCAACAAAGCTGGTGTCTTGTGATTGGTGACAGAATTTAGGGGGATTTACACATTGCCGTGCCCCCGTGAGTAGTCAGGATTGAGCAACTCAGAGCAATGTGCCCTTGGGTGAGGTGTGATGGGTTGTACAACTCTTCCAAATCCCGCTTATTTATCTGGGATCAATTATTTACTAACTTAATAATATCGCTGCCATGATATATGAGCCTTACAATGAGAAAAATCATTCCTCACTTTCCATGTGCCAGCAGTTTTTGCTCAGGAGGCAGGGGGAAAAAATTGCATTTGCTGGTTTTGATTACTCATGGAGACCTGCTCCTAATCTGTGGCAGTCCTGGGGAAGGGGATGGTATGCTTAGAAAAACACAGATTTCTAAACTATTTTCAAAGTTATTCCCCAAGTTTGAGATCTTGAAATTCTATTCTCCCACCAGCTCACCACATTTAATTATCAGTTTTTTAACCTACACTTCCAGACTTCCATTTCTGCAGCTACCACCTTAAAATGGGTTTTCATTATTTTGCTTCTAAGCATTTGTGGTAGTTTTTAAAATAGTCTTCCCCCCTCAGGGGTTTTAAAATGATTTTCTTTGAATTTAATTTATTCTCTCTGCTTCCTTCCCCTTCTTCTTCTTGGTCCTTAGTTTTTGACCTAGTGTCTAGTCTTGTCATTTCCTGGTTAAAGTGGGGACTGTGGTGTTTGTGTCTTCCTCCTTTTTCTGCTGCTGTAACAAAATACTATAGGTTGGATACATTTTAAACAACAGAAGTTTATTCGACTCATGATTCTGGAGGCTGGGATGTCCAAAATGGACCAAGATGGACAACATCTAGTGAGGGTCTTCTTACTGCATCATAACATGACAGAAGAAATCCTATGGTGAGACAATGTGACAGAAAGACAGGAAAAGGGGGCCGAATAGTCCCTTTTCATAATGAACCAACTCCTGATATAAAGGTCTTTATCCATGTATGAGGACAGTGCCCCGTGACCTAATCGCTTCTCACAGGTCCAACCTCTCAACACTGTTACAATGACAATTACATTTCAACATGAGTTTTGTAGAGGACATTCCAATCAGTAGTTGGCATCTCAGCTTTACCAGTTACTAGCTAAGTGCTCTTGGGCAAGTTACTAACTCTCCATCTTGATTTCCTCATGTGGACAATGAAGAGGTTGAGTGTCCACCCTCCAAGGTCCCTAAGAGCTCTAATTTTCTTAGATCGTCTTTTTTTGCATATTATCTGCCTTTTGATTCTTCATGACCGAATGTAAATGTCATCTCTTTCCTGAAGACTTTTCTGATGTACCAGTTAATGAAACCTCCCCCTTCTCTGAACCCCTGTGTTAATTCAGTATATATCTCCCATTTTTTTCCACTTTCTGCTTATATAGCATTTTATCTTCTTGTGGGGAGTCTGTGTACATTGGGTATTGAGCATTTCACTCCTCCTCTGCATGATGCCAGCTCTTCTGCTCTTTTTGAAGCTGGCACTCAAAATATGATTTTCATGGATGGCAAGCAGTAATTTTGAAGTTTTGCTTCAGCAAGGTGAGGAAGAGTCCATAGTGTGGATTCCCTGGTTAGGGTCCTGGCCAGAGGTTAAGTATAAGGCTGAAGAGGTTGAGACAATGAGGTTAGCAGGGGAGCTTCCAGGAGGGGGCTCCATCTGTACTGGCATGTGCTTAGCATACAAGATGTGCTCAAAATGCTGAGCGAATGAGGGCAGAGAGGCACAAGTTTTCTGATTCATCATTATACATTTCTAAACACTCTTCAGTTATTCTCTCACATTTGATCCCAGAACACCAAACGGAAACATAAGGGTGTGCACTATTACTCCTATTTTATAGGCTTGGAGGTTGCATATCTCATAAACTTGATCAAGGTACTGTGCAGCAGTCATATGCTGGATACCGGGGATACAAAGAGGAACAGAGAGAGTAGTCTCTGTAGATGAGGGAGGTCATACTCCTGAAAGGAAGGCAAACAAGAAAAAGCAACTGTTACCATGTAGTATTGCATTGCAATACCTGCTACCACCGGGCTGCTCCAGGAGATGACAGTCTGTAGATGTGGGAAGGATTCCAAGAATAGGAATGCTTGAGTGAGCCTTAAAGGATGAAAAGAAGCAAGAGTGAGAACTTGGGAATCTTCAACTCCAAGCCCTAGTATTGTTTCCTTTGGGGCAGAGAAATGCCCAAACTCAAAACTTTTTTAAATTTGCAATTCAAAGTCACCCTTCCAGCTGCAGAAACCAGCAGGCCTACACTTCACCTGAAAAGGCCAGCTCCATATACTGAAGTATATAAATGCACAGGTAACTTTTCTGAGTAAAATTCATGGCAAAATTGTGGCAACAGAAGGGTCTCTCCACAGCCACCCCGACGTTAGCCCCAGTGGGCTTTTGGAGCTGCTGGTTTGGGAGACAGCCGTTAAGGGCTGGCCTCCAGCTGGTGCATTTCTGTTTGCTGGGCCTGGGTTGCTGCTGTCTGGGGTGGTGAGACAAAGGGATGAATGGTCTGAGGGCTACGAAGGTGGGAAGAGGGAGGCGGGCAGAGGAGGGGCTGGTGACTGGGTGACTGACTAATTGCTTTGTTCTGTGGCAGGAGGCCTTTCAGCAACAACAGCAGCTACTGAAGGCCCGTTGCTTAAGTGCTTTTCATCATCATTACCTCCTGTCATTAGTCCCATCCGCAGCTTCCATCAGCTCATTGCTAGTCAGGGGCCATGGCGTGTCACAGACTTGCTCTTGTTTGCAGCCATCTCTCTCCCTTTATCCTAAGCCAGGTCCTGTTTTTCTAAACCCCTTTCCTCTGACTGTTGGTGCCCAACCTGTTCCTATATTTGAGGGGCCCATCTGTTAGGAGGCCTGCTGTCCCTGGCCATTTGTGTTTCCCCTATAGACTAAGGGAGAAGCCACGGCTGTTGCTGTCCTTTGTAGCCCTCTGTACTTAGTCTTGACTCCCTTGGACTGGTGCGGCACCTGGAGAATGTAGGCTTTTGCTGTGTACTGGTCTCTTCAGGACTAAGGAAGTGACTACTCTTTTTAGCATCCCCAGAAAGAATGAAAATTTCTCTCTGTAGTCCTAGTGCACTCAGGTGTTTTCGGAACTCATGTTTATTCTATTAAGAGTTTTTATTAAATATTTTCTGCTATATGCCAGGCAGTGTGCTAGTGACTGCATGTATATTTCATTGCCCTCCTAATGATGCTGAAGATAATATCATCTTCATTTTACAAGCAGAAAACTAAGCCTCAGGGAGACTACGTCACTTAACTCAGGTCACATTAAAATGATTCCAGTTTTTATGACTTCAAAGTTGTAATTTGTGGTTGCCTTTATTTCCTTAATTGGTCCTGTGATGTAAAGGAAGAGTGATGTCAGGGCCAGATTTGGAAGCAAACAGAAACATTCCAACTTTGGGCTATTAATACATGAATGGTATTTGGCAGATTATTTACCTCCCTTGACTCTCAGTTTTCTTACCTGTAAAATAGAGATGCATGTCTACCTTATTATCATTCTTAAAAGGATTAAATGAGCTAACACATGAAAAATGCCCAGTGCAGTCTCCAAAGAATGGTAGCATTGTGTAGACTACAACTGCAAATAAGGATCACAGATGGGAAACACCACTGGGCTTGTAGGAAGTGGTTTTATTTGGGTTGCTGGATGCTCATTTCATATCTCTTTACTTCTTATTCTTGTGATCAGTTAGAAAATATGGGTTATATTGTGGTAACAAAGAGCCTCTGAATCTTACTGGCTTATAACAGCAAAGGTTTATTTCTTCCTCTCTGCTATGTGTCTTAGTCTGTTTGGGTTGCTGAAACAAAATGCCATAAATTGGGTTGCTTATAAACCACAGAAATATATATCCCACAGTTCTGGATGCTGGGAAGTCTAAGATCAAGGCGCCAACAGATTTGGTGTTGGATGAGGCCTACTTCCTTGTTCATAGAGGACGCCTCTGTCCTCACTTGGAGAAAGAGGCAAGGCAGATCTCTGGATCTTTTTTTATGAGGGTACTAATTCCACTCATGAAGTTTCATTCTCATGACTTAATAACCTGCCAAAGGACCCATGTTCTAACCCCATCACCCTGGGTGTTAGGATTTCTGCATGTGAATTTTGAGGGGACTCATTTAGGCCATAGCACTGAGTATCTGCATCTTGAGTTGACTGGGTGTCCATTCCATAGTCATCTTGTCTCCATGACTCGGGCTGCGGGGACACCACCTGGCTGGGGGAATATTGACAGCAGGGAAAGAGATAAAGACACTGTGGGACAAGAGCAGGCTCTGACAGCCTCTGTGTTTAAGTGACCCTATCACTTCTGCCCATACTTCTTCGGTCATTGCCAATCACATGGTCACTCCTGAGCTCAAGGTTTGCAGGTGTGCATGTGGGTGGGTAGAGGAGTGGTGGACGGGGAATATGAAGCAGAATACTTAGCACAGAGTGAGATAATGTTCCCCGAGTTGTAACTGGAGCTGCATTTGATTTTGATTCTTGAAATTTACTGATTGAGGTTTTTTATCTTATGCACTGTTCAGATTTGGCTCCGGGATGTTTAGGTTGGTTTGTCGGGTTTTGATGAACCAATGTATTGTCTAAAATAACAAAATACACTTAGGCCTTGCAGAAAACAATTTCATTGCTGAAATTCCTGAAGGAAAAATAACTTGGTTATTGCATGTCTAAAAGTCTCTAGCACCAACCCTTTTTTCCCCTCTATTAGAATAATCCTTTTGTAATACTATTTTTGTAATAGGAATGCAACTGTTATTTAATAGTAGAAAATAATGCGTTTTTTTTTTTTTTTTTCAATTTTTATTTTTCAGAAATATGGGCTGGAATAGGTTTTGTATCCTCTGTAACAGAAAAGGGAAGTTGAGAGCATCAGAAAACTCCCTCTATAAATTTAATTTTCCCTATTCACATGTCTCTACCTCTGTTGTAGCATTTATCCTGGTTCTGCTATATTCGAGTGACTTATTTATCGATCAATTAATTGTACAACCCTGTTTGCTACTAGTTTATCAGTTCCTGGAGAGCAGCCACTACTTTGTTCTGATTTCCATGTCTCTTCTGGTCTCCAGTCCTGCTCTAAATAAGGTTTCTTGAATTGAACTGGGTGGAGGCAAGAATTATTCTCAAATACAATATAAAAAAGTAGACCTAGCCAGGCAGGGTGGTGCCTCCCTGTAATCCCAGCTGCTTGAGAGGCTGAGGCAGGAGGATCACAAGTTCAAAACCAGCCCCAGCAACTTAGTGAGGCTCCAAGCAACTCTGTGAGACTCTGTCTCTAAATAAAATATAAAAAAGTCCCGGGGTTGTGGCTCAGTGGTTAAGCACCCCTGGGTTCAATTTCGGGTACAAAAAAAAGAAAAGTAGGTTATTTGCCTCTGCTCCTTAGATTAAAAAGCTACATGGATGTGTTCTCCTCTATAGAAAATAGAGTTTTGCTAAGTATTCCTAAGGGTTATACCTTTAATTGGCCTTAATTTGTTCCCTTTAAGCACTGTGCTGACTATGCAAGTTGGAAGCTGATTTTTTTTTTTCTTCCTCTCTCACTCCACCAAACATTTGCTCCTGCAGCCCATGGTTGGAGGTGGTCTACCTATCTGTGCTTTTTGGTGTGGGTGTAAGCTGGCAGGGAGGAACGTGAGAAGGGGAGGCTTAGGTGGAAGTCACAGGCAAAGGAACAAGAGGGAATCGTGTACCTTGTGAGCTGGAAAAAAAAAAAAAAAGGAAAGGAAAGGAAATATGAAGTCCTGATAGAGTCTGTTGTATCAAATTGAGAGGAAAAAATTCTTTCTCTGATTTTCCTTGCTGAGTCTTAGGGTCAACGGAAGAGGGCATGATGTTAGCTGGTGGCTGATTCAATATTTGGCTTTTGCCTAAACGTGAGGGCAAAGGACAAAGACTGGGATACCCTACACAATGATTCTCTTCCCCATCTTTAACTAGCAGGACTTGATTGAGAACTCGGCTTACATAGATGATCACGAGTTTACGACAGCTCGTATACGAGCCATATTGAAGAACTGGTTTGCTAAAGCAACAGTAAGGTCAGCAGAGAATTCTAGGGACTGGGTGAGCATGGGCTCATCTTTTGGGTACTAACCTAGGAGCTCATTGGCCCCTGCTTCCTGGATTCTCCTATCTGCTTGAGGACTCCAGATCCTCTGCAAATGTCCTGATGCTCTGCCCTGCTGGCTGGGTGCCCTGCTGGCTGGCACCAGTCTTCTGAGGCTTGCCATTGTTCATGAACGCATGCACATTCTTCTTTATGATTCTGGGTTTCTGGGCTAGATGAAGTCGATGAGCACAGCTGATATGCTTTCACATAATCTAAAATTGTTTTGGCAGCAGGAGGCAGGAGGGAGATAAGAGAGGGGCACAGACAAGGGAGCTGGCTTGACATCTTCCCCCTTCTATTCACATGGTATTTTGTAGTTTGACAAAGCCTTTCTGCATTCATTTTCTCATGATGGCAGGGCAGCAAATAACCTTGCCCTCTGCTTCATACACCTGAATTCCAGGGCTACTTTTCATCTCTTTAACTTATGTATTAAATATGTTTTGAGTCACCTCCTACCCAGTCCAAAGCCCCGGGGGTTCAGTGATGAAAAAGGTCATCATCCTTGCTTTGAGAGAGTCAATATTTAGTGGAGACATATGTAAACTCCTTAAAAAGTGATAAAAATATGAATTGATAACATATATAACAAGGCCAAGTTATGGCTTTGGGTATTCACTCAACAAATGTGAACTATTGTTGGTACTACTACTTTATTACCATTATTGTTTTTGTCAATATTTAGTGGTAACAGAGGTGTGGTCAATATGTTGCAGGATCACTAAAGGATGCTTGTGCCTGGAGTGTAGGTGGAGAGGCAGGAGAAGGCTTTCCAAGGGAAATTTCCAGAGTACTAAAGGGAGAACGGAAGATCCATGAGAGGGCAAGCTTGGGTGGGGATCTGGGAGGAGGGAGAAAGTAAGGAAACAGTCCCTATGGAGGGAACCATCTTGTCTGTGTATGGTAGAGTGGGCGAAGACATGTGTGTGCTTCTTTTGGCTTGGCTAGAGCATTGTTTTAGTAAGCTGTTTCTCTGCTTGTGATCCACCTTCTTCAACCACACGCTATCTGCCTTCAGTTACTACCCAATCAGGGGATTGTGATTGGGTTAAGGCTCTCATAACTCAGTTATTTCACCTCTAAACCTTCTTGCATTGTCTCATATGAGCTTTGGGGGAATGCCTCATATGTAAGCCATAACAAGCATAGCAAGTCACATGATGAGAAGAAAATCAAGGGCCTCAGATGCTGGTTGAGGGATCTGGATTTTATTGTCCAAGTTATAGGAACAAAAATATTTCCAAAATTTCAGTTGGATTTTCACTTCAGAAGTCTAAGTCTGGGTGATAATATATAATGGGGGGTGGTGGGATGGGGGGTGAGAGCAGAATGGAGGAACTTTAAATTACCTAGAGGGAAATGAGAGGGAGGGGGTATGAAAAATGGTGGAATGAGACAGACATCATTACCCTATGTATATGTATGATTACACGAATGGTATGAATCTACATTGTGTACAGCCATAGAAATGAAATGATGTACCCCATTTGGGTACAGTGAATCAAAATGCAGTCTGTAAAAAAAATAAATAAATAAAAAAGAAATAAATCGAATCTGCCCTGGCTAATCCAATGGCAGCGCACTGCTGACCAGTGCCCACAGACCTCAGTTCTCTCATGTGGAATATGTGTGATAGCACATGACCTGTTCACCAGGTAAGCGTGTACTTCTTATCTCCTAAGAATTTCCTCAAGTTGTCAACATCTTCTTCTGGGCTCTACTCAAAGCATTTCTGCTTCAAGAAGCCTTCTGAAGTCCTGATTTTCTATTTCTGTGCAGGACATTACCACACACTCAGCAGCTTAAAAATCACACCCATTTATCATCTCCCAATCTCTTGTGGGTCAGGAGTCTCCCATAGTTTATGTGAATTCTTTGTTCAGGGCTCACAAGGTTGAAATCACGGAATTCAGGCTGAATTCCTGCCTGAAGCTCAGGGTCCTCTTGCTCATGATTTTTTTTTGGCATGATTCTAGTCTTTGCAGTTGAAGGACAGAGGTCGCTGCGTTCTTTCTGTTTATCCACCAGGAGCCCTTTAGGCTGATGGGGTGCCAACCATTTCTGACCACGCGACCCTCTCTACAACATGGCAGTTTGCTTCCTCAAGACCAAGAAGAGACCATGCGTGGCAGCTTGGAATCTCTTTCCCTTCTTCTGTCTCTCACCTCTAGACCTTCTTTAAGAAGGGCTCACCTGGATAGGTCAGGCCCACCCCCACTCACGGAGATGGGATTATGCAGGGCACACACATACCAGCGGGTGGGAATTTTGGGAACTGTCTTAGGATTCTGCCTACATACCTCCTCTCACTATACTGCCAAAATTTCTCTACCTTCTTGAAATTCCTAAAGGTCCCGTGTGGTTTGTTATCCACTCCATGTAAACCCTCTGTTGTATGTGTCTTTGTGTTCCAATTGGACCATTGCATGACTAATTATTTGGCTTTCAGAGTCAAGAGGACGCCTCCTTCTCTTTTTCTTCTCACTTTCCTCTTCCTCTTTCTTTTCTTTTGTGTCTTTGTGTATCCCCACTCAGATCCAGGAAGCCTAGAAACTTAAAAGGTACTGCCGTTTTTAGTTCCATTTTTTGATCTTGTCCTGAACTTTCCTGTGCATATGTTCTTTATTGACATGCAAATAATACTCAGAGCAATGACCTTGCAATGGAAGAACGCTCAAGGGCCTCAGGAGAACCCACTGGAATTCTATGTCACATGATATCTCTGGGGAAGCAGTCAATGTAGTCCTGTAGATTAGAGATACCAAATTTTGGAGCCTTGAGGTAACTGGAGAAACAGCCTTATTTGTGAACAGAAATAAATTCTCTGCTTAAAAAAATATATTCTTCACTTTCAGTTAATGTCTAACAGAAGCTTAGCTAAAGCTTAAGTTTGCTCCAATAGGTAATCCACCTTTGAACTCAGTTCCTGTTTCTCCTTTGGAGATCTGGCTTTAAAGGACCAAGTCAGGGGGGAGGGACTTGGTAAGCTCCAAATCAACCTCCAAACATTTTATCTCTTGGGATTAACCTTCCAAGGAAGGTGTAGTGTGTTTGGAAAATAAATGAATAGCAAATGCCCTTTGAGGCAATCCATGTCCACCCAACTAACTGAACTTGACAGGTCCTAAGAGATGATAAAGCATATGAAATACTTTCCATGCAGTCAAGAAAGCTCCCAGCTTCTCCTTTGTTAACAGTACCTCTGGCTATTGCACAGCAAAATGACTCAATAACTTTTGATGTTGAGTTTGGGGGAAAAAAAAAGGAGTCCTGTCCCTGTTTATTTTTTTCACATTCGCTGCAATGCCAGATTGTTAAGACAGGGCCATGAAATATATAGGTGCATGGCCTTCCCCAGTCAGGTCCAAATCCAACCCACCCACATTGTGTATACAGAATGATGTTTAAAGTTGGAGGATGGCTGTGTATATCCAGAGCAGACAGATGTGTATATAGCGAAAATGTATACAATATACTGCATTTCAATGTATACACAGAGAAATACAACTAGACATGGTCGTTGGAGAAGCAGAGCTGAGAGACAGGGAATAAAGAACTTCAACCTTTTAGAGCCTCATTACTGAGCTATTTCGAGAGGCAGAAAATATTTGGTGAATGGAAATCCATGAACAATTTCTCCCAAACTTAATAGTGTTATTAAAACTAGTAAAGCTTTTATTAAATTGCTTAGAAGAATCTTGGAAATCTAGGACAGCTCATGACCCATTTGGGCTGGTCATCATTAGGCTCACTGAGTTCAGGAGCGTCAGCCTAAGTGCTAGACAGGCAGGAGATGGCACATGCTGGATAAATATGGTGGGCTGATTGGCTGGGGAGGATGGGGAATGGACCACTGCTCTCTTCCCCTGAAGACTTTATGATAATTCATAGTAAATCTGAACTGAAAGCAATCCTGGAGGTTACCTCCCCAACCTACCTTTTTGCAAATGAGAAAACAATTGAGATTTCAATAAGCTAAAAATAGCAGGTATAAGGTCAAATCATCAGGCGATAGCTAAGAATGGCCCCGGGCTCAGCAACTCCTAGTTCATTCTAAATGATCACTCACACGGAAAAGACCTCAGAACTTCACTTTCTCACCTCTAGAATACTTGAGTGTTTATTGTGTGGCTTAGTATATGTGGGGCTACATATGTGGCAGGTAGAAAGAACTAAAAAGCAAACAAACAAGAAACTTCTCTTGCTTCACGTAGAAAAGTAATTTTCTCCTGCTCCCTGGTACTGCCATAAATTCTGCTGCAGTGCTCCATTATTTAGCTTAAGACTCATGTACCTATTCAAATGCAGTTATCTTCAGAAGAGGCATAACCTTCCACCTACTCGTTTGTTCTCAGGATGAATGATTTCACCAGAATCCCTTTTGATGTAGAAGAAGGAGAGAGCAAGGAATGCCTAGGAGAGGAGAGAGGAGGGAGAGGCAACAGGGGGCTGGTGGGAGGATGGGGCAGAAGAACCAATTTCATTGACTTGTAGTTGTTTGTCAGGGTCAACCTAATAGTGAACATTGTACTATATGGATTTCCCTGGGGTGCAGGAATGGGAACAAAGGAGAATAGCAGTAGCGGATTCTAAAAATGTCCAGGTTCTCCAACTCTTGAATTTGGGTTGGTTTTGTGACTTGCTTTGGACAATAGAATGTGGCAGAAATGGTGTTGTGCTTGTTTTGAGCCCTCGGACTGGAGTGGTCCCGTGTTCTTTCTCTTTCTCTTTCTTCCTCTCTCGGGATGCCTGTTGCCATTGTCAAATGAAGCCAGCCCAGGCTCACCAGCTGGAGGATGAGACCACGTGGAACAGGGTGAGCCCCACAGTGGAAATGTCTTACAACATCCAGCCACTTGTAAGGTGTTATGGGCTGACCTAAAGCCCTCCAATCCATCTGTTGAGATTCTAGCTCCTAGAACCTCAGAATGTAACTGTATTTGGAAATAAAGTCTTTAAAGAGGTAATTAAATTTAAATGAGGTGTTTAGGTTGGGCTCTAAACCCAAATGACTGGTGTGCTTATGGGAAAAGGGAGATTGAACAGATATGCATACAAAGAGAAAGACAGCATCCTGAAGACAAAGGGAAAAGATGACCATATAAATATACAACCTAATGAGAGAGACCTTCGAAGAAGCCTACTTTGCTGACACCTTGGTCTCAGACTGCTCACTTCCAGAAATTAATTTCCAGTTAGTCACCCAGTCTGTGGTGCTTTGTTATGATAGCCCTAGCAAACGCACACACCACCAGCTACTCTTTGCCAAGATCAGCTAAATCTGGCTCAGATTAGCAGAACCATCCAACTGCTGTGTACCCACCTTGCCAATTCATGGAATTATGAAATTATCTGATGCTTTTTTTCTTGTAAATACCTAAGATTTGGGAAGACTTTCCACATAGCAATAGATAATCGATACAATGGTTAAGAGTCACAGGACATCCTGCTGCAAAAGCATGAATTGGCCCACAGAATTCAAAGCACTTTCCCACTTCCAGTGGGAATATATTTGAAAGCTTATTATTAGAGCAGGTTTACTCTGTACTAATTTAGCCTTACACGTCTTCTCAATCCAAAGACCGATACCTTCAGCAAGAAGAGCTTAGTTATTTCTGCTGCTCTATTGTTTTCCATTTTGTCTTCAATCGTGCCATCTGTCATCTGTTATAAGAGCTTCTCAACTGGGAGTCAGATAACTTATCTGAGTTAGTGCCAGAGCAGCCAGCAGAGGCCAGATCATTGTCCATGAGTTCAAAAGGGAGAGTGGTCCAACATGTTGTGCCGGAGAGAAATGCCATGCATATTGGAGCTAAATGCTTGTGGGTTGGATTGCTGGGACTGTCAATTTATGTCTTGGGTGAAGCTCTTTAAGCTATTATTTCCTTCTGAATACACTGTGGGTAATATGTTATTCTGGGATTGGTGTTACCTGTGATAAATTCACATAATTGCAAATAGCCCAGCCCTCTAAACATAGATAGTCAATAAATGTCAGTTGTTTTTCTTTTCTATTCTAAAACTATCGAGAGGCTCAGATTCATTTATTCACTAATGTTTAGTGCTAACCAGTGTTAGGCTAATTGTTTCAGGCTCTAATAAGTCAGTGAGTTAGACAAGGAGATAAAATCTCTGTTTTTTGTAGACTATTCTGCAAGGAATATGAATGGGTCGGAATCGGTGTCTGGCTATCTATCTATCTATCTATCTATCTATCTATCTATCTATCTATCTATCTATCTATCTCTCTCTATCAATTTGTATCCATAGTCCCCTGATCAATTGTGGGGTACTCAGAACATATTGAGGCACTGCTTCCATTCCACTGTCCATAATCAAAGCAACTTTTCTTCTATTTGTTTTAGAAATTGAACTTCTGAGTGAAGGTCAGTTTGAAAGAAGAGTTATCTAGTCGAATAAAAAATGTATGGAAACCACTACACTGGTTCATCTGTTATCAGGGAATTCCATGTTTTCCTCATGTAAATGATTTTACAAGATAACTCAAGCTTACTACTGTAATTTGACAATGTTATAAAAACATATAGCATATAAAAAGAAAATTTAAAAAATATGGCACAATTTTCCTCCTCCTTAAATAGAGTGTGTTGCTCGTAGAGGATGTTGAACATAATGTACAATTTTCTCAATGGTTTCAAATACTCAACCTCTCTGAGGCATTTGAGAACCAGTGTGGAAATTTACTTAAGCATTCACAACACTGAATTCTTTGGTTTTCTTAAGACTTTTGAAACCACTTTCTTCTGTTTCCTTAGCCTACTTCTGATCTCCATTCCACTCCTTAATTGTTATGGAAAATTTTGTTTTGTTTTCTGCTTTCTCTATGAAAATTATTTTTTATGCTCCCATAGTTAATAATTTTCTCCTTGCAGATGGAAGATGATTCCAGATGTCATCTCGTTTCTCCATGGGAATAAACCAGTTTAGCTTCTTATGGCATATGCATGGCTTCTCAGAGGTCCCAGAGGCCTCACTAACTCAAGTGCAATCTTGACCCATGTCTCTTAAAAGCAGTCTCTATCTTGCCTTCCTGAGTTGTGATATGACATTGTCTGTCTATTTGGAACCTTTGGGTTCTTGTCACTCTAACCCCCAGTAGTTTTCAGGATCTGTTGATGCACTTCCACAAATTATAATTTCTTTTTATTACCCTGGTTCAGGATCTTCCCTTCTCTCACTTCAATTGTTGAAATTGACTTCTAACTGATCTCTTTACTTTGATTATCTGGCCATCAAAACTTTTTTATCTATTGCTTTTGGAGTCTTTTCTGAAAGCAGAACTTTGTATTAGTTGTACACTAGAAAATCTTTATGGTTTCCTGCTGCATATAAAATCGATCCCACATTTTTTTTAGTGTATCACCCTCTTTAACCTGACTCCAATTTGCTTTTCTATCTTACGCTATACAACTGTGACTTTGAACCTGCTTTGTATTTAATTTTTTTTTTTTTTTTTTGCTGTTGTTGTTGTTTATCTTTATGCTTGTACTCATCTTTTTCCCCTTTGCTGAACTTCTCTTTTCCATTTACAATTTCAGGTATTTTCTTAGGGAGAAAGTTCAACAGTTGTTTGCCTACAAGAAAGTATTCATATTGCACATATTTGACAAAGGCTTGCCTGTATCCAGATGAACCATTGCAATTCGATAAGAAGGAAGTGAATAACCCAGTTAAAATAGCCAACTAATTTTATTTACAAAAGAATATGTATAAAGAGATCAAAAAGCACATGGAAATATGCTCAACATCACTAAAACCCCAGTGCAAAATATACTACATACCGAGTAGAATAGCTAAAAGCAAATCTGACAATCCCAAGTGTCGATATGGCTGTGGAGCAACTTGAATCCTCACACACTGCTGGTGGAAATATAAAATGACACAATAACCTTAGAAAATGGTTTGTCAGTCTCATTAAGTTAAACATATACCTAATATATTGCCCAATAATTTTATTCTGTGGTATTTACTCAAAAGAAATGAAAACATATGTCCTTACTAAGATGTGCCAAAATATTCAAAGTAGCTTTATTTATTATAGCCCCCAATCAAAAACAACTCAAATATTTCACCAAAGGGTGAATGGGTAAAACAATTGTAAATATATAAACAATGGAATCCTATTCAACATCTAATAGGAATGAAGTACTGATACATAGAATAGCATGAATGGATCTTAAAAATATTATGCTGAATGAAAAAAGAAGACACAAAAGGTACATATAGTATGATTTCATTTACATTAAATTCTAGGACAGTAAAAAAATTAACATATACTGAGAGACAGGAAATCAGTTGTTACCTGGGACTGGGAATGGTAGGCATTCTACCTTTTAAAGTAACATGAGGGAAATTTTGGGGCTGCTGGGATTATTACATATATTTATGTTCTTGATTGTGGTAACACTATAATATACATTGATCAAAGCTCATTGAACAGCACACTTAAAATGGGTCATTGTGTCAGGTGTAAATTACTATGTTAAAGAAATAGTTATCTTTGATTTCTGGCACTAACCTATAAGAGCAAATTTAACATCCTCACTTAGATATTATTTATTTTATTTTAGATAAATTAAAAATGTATTTATTACATAATTTCCTACCCAGATAAGATAAATGTCTAATGGGATGAACTCTTAAACCAGACTGCAGGGTTAAGGATTCTGCAATGTAATGACTTTAGGAAATTAACTTCCTTGTGCTTCAGTTCTAAGCTGTTAAATATGGGAATGACAATAATATCTGTTCAATTGAGTTGTCAGTTATCATATGAATGTTTTCTCCCCCTCCTCCTCCTCCTCCTCCTCCTCCTCCTTCTTTTTGTGCAGGGGATTGAACCTGGAGTCTGATGCACGCTAAACACCTGTTCTACCATGGAGTTACACTCCTAGATCTTATTTTTTCCTAAATTATTTTCATAATGTTTGTCCTATTATGACTTGAGTTTGAGCTATTAGTCTTTGTGTACTCTTATATTGGATTAGAAGTGCATCTGGGTCTGATATTTATGTTTTTGGGTGTTATTTCCTCTCTATTCTCTCTATGCCCCCTTTTAATGTCAGATTTTTCACATCATTCACATCTCTGAGATGACTACTCATTTACCTCTGTCCCTCCCTAGTGACTTCCATTTTATGACCAACTGTTGTGACCAGGAACTTATGTAACTTTATTTCAAATTTTATTGAAATCAATAGTGAATAGGCTCTGAGAGAGGACATGGGGGAATTCTCCTATAAACAAAAATTTGTAATTCCAGGATAGGAGCTTTTCTTTTAACTTAAAAAAAAAAAACTGATATAAAAGCTTTTCTTTTAACTTAAAAAAATCCCCTAAATATAACAGAGAATCAAGTGCATAAACCATTGGTGCTTATATTTACATTTCTTCTACCAAATAAATATCCATGCCCCCTTTACTTCCATCAGGACACAGATTATTGCTGGCAGTCTAGAATCCTCCCTTGTTTAGGGCAGGGATTTTCTTGACACACACTATGATTCAGAGTTCTTCTTTGCTGATGCTATGTTCTGGATGGTTGCCTTTCTGAAAAAGGAAGTTAATACTATTCACTAATTTTAATAATCAGATCTTTCCATCTATACACCCCTGAACTACACAGATGTGGAACAATGCCTTAGTTTTCTCCTAAGTCTAGGAACCACTTGAGTACTGGTAGGGTGGGGGAAGTGGATGGGAGGATTATGAGGCTGAAGAACTCAGTGCTCCCAGCATTGGCTCTTTCCTGCAGAACCAGCTCATTCAGGGCATTATTTCCTTAAGTTCCAGACTGCCTTGAGTCTGCTAGCAGATTTCTGCCTCTTCCAAAGATGACTTCAGACCACACAGGTTCCCAACCCCCAAAGTGTCCCAGAAGGCTGCTTGTCTTTCAGAGTGGATATCACATCACCTGCTCCTGCCCTGTGACAGTGTTTCTTTCATGCTTACTATATTCCTTTGATCTGCTGAAAATGTCCTTCTCTATACTTCTGATTCAACTGAAATTAAACCTGGGGATTGGGCAGGGGAGGTTGGGACCAGAGCATGAACGTGTTGCCTGAGGTCCTGGCTGGGCTCTCTTCCAGCAACTTCTCAGTTGCTCTGGCCAGCAGGTCTTTAGAGAGGTGGCCCCAGGAAAAGACAGGCTGATGTGCACCATGGTACCCCCAGCTCTCTGGTGGTACTCTCCAGCTGCAGGGGCTGGAGATTCAGTCTACATTTTGAAGATGAGCTGCTAAGTGTACCTTCACACAGAGGGAGAAGAGAGCCGAGGGGGCTTCTGGGAAACTTTATCACCAATTCTGCTCTTCTGTAGATAATGGGCCTGATGCTTCTTCCTTCTGTTATTCCCCTGATGATTAGGGGGTAAGACACAGAGTTCTTGGCAGATTCAGGTGTGTCTTAAGTAAATCATCTCTATGAAATAGTCCAAATTAAAGGTACTTGGAAAGTTTGAGAAGAAAAACCTCCCTTATGAATTCAAACCCTGTCCCTGAAGATTAGCACTAGAGGGGGAATCACCATGAGGGAGAGCTGCCAGCATGGCCCTACTTGAGCTTCTTTTGCTGTGAGAAGTCCCAAGACATTGGCCCACAAGGGTGGCTTTCTCTGCCTGTCTTTTGTTCAAGGTAGACCCAAGTGACTTCCTCAGAGATTCCTGTCTCCACTCGGGCAAGATGGGTTTGCAAAGACTTTAGTGCATACTAAGAGGAAGCAAAAGGGAAAAAGCCTGGGAAATTCTCTTTCTCTCTCTCTCTCTATATATCTTGGCTCACTTCCCTTACGGGTTTCTGATGCCATGTCCTACTTACTCCAGAGGCTGTGGTTTACACACTGTAAACCAAGGGTCTTATAAACTTGAAGCCTTTTGCCTGGGATTCTTATTTCCTACATCTAGGTCTGTATTGTTTTTTTTTTTTTTTCTGTATTGTTTTTTGGGGTTCACAAATGAACTAGAAGGAAATGACTGCCCTCTATTAATTTCTAATCTGTGTCAAATACTCTATGTGATGGTTTGTATGCATTATTTCATTTCCTATTCCCCAAAATTCTATGTGGTGGGTGTTATTAAGCCCATTATCGAGATAACTTTATGAAGAAACTAAAGCTCAAATAGAATAATCAATGAGTCAAACCTACACAAATTAGTAAGTGGTGGAGTCAAGATTTGAACTCAGATTTTCTAATACACTACCCAAGATTACCTTGTTAAATGCTGTAAGTCCCCAAAGTGAGAACTTTCTGTTGCCCTTCAGGATCCTGTCCTCATGTCTAGTCTCCAGAATGAGTGACAAGGATTTTCTCTTTGGTTATCACCCCAAAATAAATGTGGATCCCCACAAGAAGTGAGCAGCTTTGCCTCTGGGTACCACTATACAGTTGCATTATTATGAATTATCACACTCCAACGTTCATAAAGGAACTACATAAATTAAATAATGGGGATGGGGTCCCTGTTTCACAGGGTGATTTTATGTCTTACAAAGGGCTTCAACATAAGATCCTTTTATGGAGGGAACATAGCAGTGCATTTCAATCATCAGCTGATTTGCATGCAGTCCCTCAGGAAGACATCTACTCTGCATGAATAATCATTATTATCATTAAGAGCAGGTCTCACTTATTGAATATCTACTGTGTACCTCAAACTTTATACACATATTTTAATTTATCTATCAAAAGTTGGTAAGGAGGTCTCATCTTTCTCATTTTACAACTGAAAGAACTGATCCACTTTCCCATATCTTCAGAGACAGGGACCAGCAGGAAATGCACTCCTAGCTTGGCTGGCTGAAGTCTTCCTGCTTTTTGCCATTCTCAATGTGTCTGTGTGGATGAGAACGTGCCTATATTTGTACTACTTGTCTCACCATCATGTTATTAGTACAGATAATCTTTTTCTTTCTTTTTTTAAATGCAGCAGTAAACTTCAAATACTTGTCAAGCTCTGATAAAATCCTTGCATTATCTGAATTTGCTTCCTCTTGTGCGTTTACCACAGAGTTCTCCAAAGTCACCAAGCCTCCTTTCAACTTTACCTCCTCCTTAGTTAAGTCCCCTGAGGCATAATATCAATCACTCAATATTCTTGGTCAAATAAATTCAATTTTCTCTGAAAATACCCTTGAAAGCTTAGTTCCTGTTGGTCCCTCAGAAAATGATGCAGAAAGAGATGGACTGTCTCTGGCCCTCTCTTATATATTTTAGGGGTCAGAAGTTAGATTTAATTATACTATTATTTATTCAATTAAAATGGTGGTAAATGCTATAAAGGGAGCTACAGTAAAACATATACATTATATAGATAGATAAAGAGATATATGGATATATAGATATAGATATATAGATATCATCTTGTTTCATTTAGTACCTGTGGAATATTTGGGACTGAGGAATATACTTTATGTACTTTAACTTATTTAATTTTCTCAAAATCCTTTGAGTGAGGTCCTATTGTTATTCATTTAGTAGATCAGTAAACCGAAGTACCCAGAGGTGAAATAACTTGTTCAAAGTCCCAGCTTCTAGTGAGAGTTGGAGCCAGGATCTGGCTTCAAGAAATGTAGGTCCAGAGTCTGGATCAGTCATTAAAGGGCTACGAGGAATAAAGGTTGAAGCAGCAACCTAAGAAAGTGATATTCCAGCTAGAGGAATGGGTGCAAGGAGATGATAAATGAGTATTTATGGGTCCCTGCGGCAGAGGTGCAAGCCCTCAGTGAGAAAAGGCAAGGTGAGCCAGGAAAGGAAATAGCCCAGAGTGGGTGGGGTGCGTGTGCCTGAAGTGGAGCTGTTGAAGACGGCACCCGGATTCACTGAAGGGTTTCAGCATGGAGTATGTATATTTTTCATCTACCCTTCACTTTCTTTCCTGATCCTGACTGCAGACCACTAGAGGTATGCTCTCGCAACCAAGCACATGCGCATGCGCACACTCCTGACATCATCGTGGGCGGGTGAACTTGTCTTCTCCTTCCTAGAAGTACTGAGGCTGTGAGGCTGTTGGAGTAACTTTAGGAGCTTCTCTGTATCAGAATCCTGGAACCACCACTCACTAACCCATGCCCAGGGACACACTATTTACCTTTTTATGTCTCAATTTCCTCTTTGCAAATAGGAATAATAAAGGTATTGCTCTATGGGTTGCTAAGAAGATTAAATAATATGCACAGGTACATCTTGAATATATTTTAATTGCAAATGCATGTAAAGTATGTCTGGCACAGCAAAACTGTTCAAAATTATTATTATCTTTGCTGTTACTCTCATTGATGAGGATCTGTGCCCTCCATTCTCCTAATATTGTCTGCACTCTTGACCTGTCCTTTTTCACCATTTTGTAAGCATCGCTCCAGTGCGCGTGTGTGTGTGCGCGCGCGCGTGTGTTTGTCTGCTTGTAGATTTCCAAAACATCCATCTCTTCTGGCACAATTTTCAAAGTCTATGAAAATTCTTGAATGTGTCTTCTCCTAAAACCAAATCAAAAAGGCAAAGCAACAACAAAAAAGGCAGAGTGATAGCAACTCTGTCCCATACCTCTGTCCATCCCTTCCTCTCTGCGGACCCCAGAGCCGAGCTCCAGGAAGGCTCCCTCTGCTGGCTCTTTCCACTTGCTAAGCCTCCGGCTCACCCCTTGCTTCCTGCTCTAACTTGCTCTGAGGAATGTCATAAAGTTCACCAATGACCTTCTCATTTCCAGACCCCATGGACTTCTATCCTCGAAGGTTTAGACCTTCCTGTGGCAGATAACTTTGTCCACTCCTTTCCTTCTGCATCTCTGCCTCCAGGGCTTTGGAGATGGTGTTTTCTTGGGCTTTGCTCTCCATCTTAACATTTTCATTTCCATGGCAATTGTGTGACTCTTTCATGTTCTCCCCCTTCAACTATGCCTCAAATGCTGGCGATATTCCTTAGGTTCTCACTTGACCTGATAATTGTTTCCTGATGGCTGCTTGTTTCCTGTGTCCTGATTCATCATATGTCTGTGCGCCCAGCCTGGATCACCAGCCTGAGCCTCAGCACTGTATCCCAGACGCCACCACCTGGACGCCTCACAGGTCTGTCAGCTCCATCATGTCTTGAACAGAATCGGTGAAATTTCTTTCCAAATGGGATGGTTCTTTCTTTGTTTCCCTTTTAGATAAATCACCACATACTCTGCTCATTCAGCTAGAAATGCAGGGTTCACTCTGCACTCTTTCTTCTCCTTCGCCATGCGAATAAACATAGAAGCCCACAGTCTCCAGCTCTGGCTCCAGCCCCACACTGTTCCCTCCCCCTCCTCTCCTGGTGGTCTAAGGACTCTGCTCCAGTTCAACTCTTCTCTCTTATGGACCCTGAGCTGATCTCCTGCCTGTCATCTGGGTCCCTCTCATCTGCCACACATGCTGCTGCTTGCAGGGTGCTTTTTTCTGAAGTGGAAACCATATTGTACCCTTGCTTAAAACTCTCAAATAGTGACTACAGAATAAATCTCAAACTTCCCAGCAGAGCAAAGATGGCCTTTAATGCTCTGGTCTCTATTTGCCTTCACCACGCCTCCTTTACCAAACTCCTTGAAGCTCTCAGAGCATGCTTGGTTCTTATAAAAGAACCATTGGGTCTTGGCTCTTGCTGCCCATCTGCCTGGTGAGCATCTCCTCAGTGTGGACTCTTGCTCTTCTTCCCTTTTCCTAGGAAGGCTTGGTCTTTTTTAGGATCTGCAGCACATTACATTCTACACTTGTTCATTTGACAACCCTCCTCCCCCGCTGTAAAGACGGGGTCTCTCTCACTCTTTCTCATCCTCAGGGCTTTCTGCAGTGCTGGTCATATGGTAGCTACTCTTTAAATGTTTGTTGAACGAATGAACGAATACACCCTGAATGAAGAGAGACTACATAATTTCTCCACAATACAATAGTTGTTCCAATGTAGGACCCAGCAGATTGTGACTTTTAGCAAGTTCATGAACCTCTCGGGTCAGTTTTTTCACCAATAAAATGAGAAATGGCCTAGATAATACTTGAGGACTCTCTCATATTTAAGAAACTTTTAAGTTAGCAGGATTTATTAGCTCAGATTCTTCTTGCCTAAAAGTCTTTTTTATGAAATGCATTTTAAATAGTGTTAGGATTTATTGAGTACTATTTCTATTATGTATTTATCCATTGAGTGCCTTTAAACTGTAATTGCTGTGTTATCTTCACAACAATCCGTTAAGTAGGTTTTTTCTCATTATCTTCATTTTGCAGATAAAGAGACTGAAGTCCAGAGACACTAGTTAGGAGGTGGCAGAACCAGGATTCAGGGTCAGTCCCATGACCTGTGTTCAAGCTGTGATTTATCTCTACTCTATGCTGTCTCAATTGTTGAAACTGTGGTTAGGGAACCAAGTTTCATTTTGTTATAAAATAGGCTGCTATTGAGGTATAAGGTGTCCCCCCAAAAATCTCATGTGTGAAATAATGCAAGAAAGTTTAGAGGTGGAATGATTGAATTATGAGAGTCTTAATCTAATTAGTTCATTAATCTACTTGAGTAGATAAACTGAGCAGTAACTATAGGCAGGGAGGGTGTGGCTGGAGAAGGGAGGTCACTGGGGCCTGTTTTTGGAGGTTACATCATGTCCCTGGTGAGTGAGAACTCGCCTTGCTTCCTGATGGCTATGTCCTGAGCTGCTTTTCTCTGACACATATGTTTGCCATGATGTTTTGCCTCATCTCAGGCTCGGAGGATTGGAGTTGGCTGTCTATGGACTGAGACCTCTGAAACCATGACTGTGCCAAATAAACTTTTCCTTCTCTGAAATGGTTCTTGTCAGGTCTTTTGGTCACAATGGTGAAAAAGCTGACTAAAGCATTGGTCAAAAGTTGGCAAACTTTTTTCTGGGAAAGCACGGAGGGTAAATATTTTATGCTTGACTTATGCATTGTCTTCTTTGGGGAGGGGAAGGGTATTTTATTTTTGTTTTGACCAAGTCAGGGAAGCCTTTCTATTAGAACATTGAAGCAATGCAAGGAATTAACAAATACTTTAGTAATTCTTGTTAGATAAAGATCAAGCAATGTAATTCTACAGCAAACAGATTGACATCCCAGTCTCCCTTGCTGTAGCCTACAAGGATTCCATTAAATGCTGACCGGTCAGACCACAAATGTCAATGTCTGCTTTGTGAACAGTTCTGTTTCATAGAAAGACAGGTACTGTAGGGAGCAAACATCTTAACTTCCCGCTTCTGGCCTCAATAATTTACGTAAGGGCTCCCCACAAAGTGATCTGTGATAAAGTAGGGGAGGAAACTCAAGATCTTTTACTGGATGGCCTTTAATCTAAATCAGTCAAGAAATTAAGAGTTTATCCAACACCTCTTCCTTAACTCCAGTGGTGTCTCATCTGGGACGTAAGAGAATGAAAGCTACCTTCTATTAAATTCACAATTCACATGGAGAAGAAAAATGAAGTTATTTTTATTTTTATTTTTTGGCACTGGGGATTGAACCTAGGGGTGCTTAACCACTGAACCACATACCCAGCCCCTACCACCTTTTTTTAAAAATACTTTATTTAGATCCTGGGTCTTGCGGAGTTGCTTAGGGCCTTGCTGAGTTGCTGAGGCTGGCTTTGAACTCATAATCCTCCTGCTTCAGCCTCCTAAGCCCCTGGGATTACAGGCATGAGCCATCATGCCTGGCTCAAGTGTTTCTTAACTTTTTTTTTTTTAAGGAGAAAGACCCCTCTGAGTATTTAAAAATATTATATACTCTAAACTGAAAAAAACACCTGGGCAGGGATACACAGCACTTGGCATTCATTTTTAAGTGATTCTTACTCCTCCGCACCCCACCCCTCCCATGGGCTCAGGTTCACGTGTCTTGTTTTAAATAATTGTAGAGAGAAGACAGGGTTATATGTGTGTACTAATTGAAGAATCATTACTCTCTTGAGCTGCCATCCCTCTGGAGACACGTATTCTTTAGTTGTTCTCGCACCTGTTTCTGGGTCACCTCCATCACTGGGTCACCAGTAGAAATGATCCATTTCCTTGGGCCTGCAGTCTACATCATTTGAGTGGATGTGAGGCTGAGCCTGGTGCCCCAGAGGCTCCCTCCCCTGCGGTCTTCCCGCTCCTTATCTCTGTGTGTCGTGTTTTCCAGCCAGCGCATCTAATGGGAGGTCACGGTTCTCTAGCTCAGCAGTTTCCTCTGAGTGTTTCACCACAAGTCGAGAACAGCCCTCTGGGAAGAGGGAAGCACAAGCTGTCTCCTCAGACTCCTGTTCAGTGGAGCATATGTTCAAAAGAAATTTTATTCTCCCTTCAAAAGTGTGACCTCTGCAATGTTCCACCTGATCTGTACAGAATGCTAAGGCCAGCAGAACTAAGGGGTGGGTGAAGGGATCCGGTGGGGGTCAGAGTGGGCACCTGAAGATTGTCATTGGTTATGCCTGGCATCTGTAGCAGAGGTGGCTGGTGGCAGAGGTGAACGGTGACCTGGATGCTCTGAATCTGGCATTTGTCTCTACTTGCATGTTTGTTCTTATGTCTCTTTGATTGGATTGAAATGTGTCCCCCACATATTCATGTTTACCTGGAACCTTAGAGTATGACCTTGTTTGCAAATAGGGTCATTGCCTATGTACTCATTAAGAATCTCAAGATGTTAACATATTGGATTTTGGGTGGCCCCTAAGTCCAATGACTGGTGGTCTCAATGGAAGAAGAGAAAACAGAAATCGAACACCATGTGAAGATTGCAGTGACGTTGCCACAAACCAGGAAACATCTGGAGCCGCCAGAAACTGAGAGAGGAAAGGAAGGGATTTAACAGTCTTTGGAGCAGCATGATGCTTTGATCTCAGATTTTGGACCAACAGAACAATTTTCTGTTGTTTTAAGTCACCAGATTGTGGTACTTTGGTACAGCAATCCTGGGAAGCTAAACAGCTGTCTTCTTATTATTGTAGATGGCAGCTGGATGAACCCTGTATGGATGGAGACCCTGGTTCTTTTGTCCTCTGGATAATACCCAGGGAGAAATGACTGAGGTCCTGCAGCCTCTGATCTGAGGGACCTGCAGGTCGTGGAGAGCTGATTCGTTGTAATATTTAGCAAGTGATTTGCCTTTTCTGAGTGTTGGTGCCTGTGGTTTGATAGGAAGCCAAATGTTCCCTTCTCTTTTCCACTTGAGTTCCTACCAGAACTTTAGAAATTCTAACAGGCAACCTTTTGAAGAAAACCACTTACTATCCTCCAAGCATCCTGATCTGTTTTTCCCTCCTTCCATGTGTTGGCTCAGAACTTCTACTCCATCTGGGATAATCCTTCCCATGCTTATCACACCCAGCACCACTCCACACTGAGTTGAATGAGTTGACTTTGTTTCTGTCCCATCTCCTTCACCAGACTATAAGTTACTTGAGGTAGGGATCATTCACACTCAGCCCACAGCCAACACCGAGCATGGCATTTTGTAATGTCCTCATTTGTAATTCATGCCGCACATTATCCGATCTAAAATAGTTTAAATCCAATGTAAATGCTAAGGGTAATGTACTCATTTTGGTATTTTTAAATGGCAAAGAGCCATGTTTTTCCTCATGAGATTTTTCTCTTCTGTCTCTTCCCAAATGTCAGTGAGTTTGGTTAAAATTATACAAGATCGTATCACGTTATTGTAACTAGAAGTCAGGCTTTAGTGTTTCTCCAACTGGGTTTTTATCCTCACCCCACCACCTACTTCTCATGCAGCCATGAATACAACTAATGCTTGATACACATATGGGTTCAGAATACTCCATCGATTGGAGGGTAGAACTCCCCTCACTCAGTGTTAGAGAATGCATGATCCCTGTCAGACAGATGGTAGTGTGTTAGTTCTCCTTAACCCTTATTTTTACTGGATGTCTTTTATTTCAAAATGGCAGACCGATATATATTCAATGCAAGTTATTACTTAATAGGAAACTTCTGCATGGCTCCAACCATATATCAGGTAATAGGAAGAGCATTTACATACATTAGCTCATAGATGCTGTTATTCTTACCATCTTATAGATGAGGAAACCGCAAGTCACAGGTAAGTTAGGTAACTTGCCTAGGATTTCCTAGTTAGTTAACTGTGGTATCAGGTATGCATTTAAGCAGTCTGGCTCCAGAGTCTTGAATTTTAATGGCTGCACACATTACATTCAAGTTATTGAAAGTAACAAGCAGAGAAATACATGAACCTATCGAGTGGCCTGGTTGGAACTCATGTCTCCTTTTTTGCTGTTGTTGCTTTAATCAGTGGCAGAATCTTTATAGATAAACACATGGAACCTTCTATATCATTAATGGGAGCAATGGCAAAAACTCAAAAGGATTTACCAGTGGTCAAAGTTTCCTTCCTTTTACTCAAGGATTACTTTAGTAAAACAGATACATGAGTTTTAGTATGGACAGAAGTGCTTTTGAATTACTACTAATTACTGCTTACTAACCCTAAGATTTGGGGTGGATACTTAACCCCTCTCAATCCTAGAATCCTCTCTGGTAAGTGTCTCATCAGGCTGCTATGAGCATCAAGTTGAATAATGTGTCTAATCTTCCTGGTAACAGTAGCAGTGGTACATGGCATGTTACCATCATGGAAACCATGTAGCCAGTGGTTTTTAAATTTGTTGCCATGATATAATGGTATCCACAGTCATTTGTATAGAGTTCCTTTTAAATGATTATAGAAACATTAATTTTCCTAAATGACCAATCCTTCACTGAATAGGTACAATAAAGGCTATCTTTCTATTAAGGCCAATTTTGCTTGAATTTCTTATACGATTTCTTGGGGACAAAGAAATAAGTAGAATTAATTGGTTAGGAGGGAATTGTGGCCAACATAGGCAGATGCAAGGAAATATCAGAGGTCAAGTACAAGGTGGGAAAACAAGTTGAGTCCCTCAGCACTCATCTGTTCCCTATCTGTGGTAAAGAATCTACCTGTGAGCTGTGGTCACCCCAGGAGGTTCCAGAGAGTAATCTAAATGCAGTGCACTAAGCATTCTTTGTGAAAGGAGTAAAAAAGTGAGTCCTGTTCTTAAGTGTATAATTTGTTTTCAAATGTGTGTGAGAACACATGCACACACACACACACACGCACACACACACTCACACACACTATTGGGATTAATTAAGTGAAGTCATTTAAAGGAATAATTAAATTCATAGTCACTGCTTGTCACTATATATTTCTTAATAAGTAAATGCTAAGAGGAAGATTATATGGAGATATCTTTTTATATTAAAAAGGGACAACACACTCAAAAAAGATGGCGAATTCCTAAGTCACTGGTGAAAGTGTATAGCTAAGTGTTGGCATGATGAGCTGCCCAGCGGTCATACCTGTCCTTTTCCCTGAAGTGGTGGAACATGTTATTAGCTCTTGTCAGCAAAGGTGGATAAGCCAAGACTACCAGCCAGAATTAAAGGAATATGAATGCCAGGTGGATCTTTTGAAGGGCAGGGGAATGTAGTACTGCAGAGGGACATGGTTTTCAGATGATCCTTATATTTGTAGATATCTGGGTTATTTTTAAGAACATTTATTCAGGTTTGAGTTGAGGTTCATCTGTTCAGTTTGAAGTTCAGGTTTAGATCTAACTCCAGGAAAAAGGGGTTGGCAAGGGGTGTACTAAGGGAAAGAGGTTTGGCCTGTTGGATTAGGATTTGGGCTTCTAAGGGGTGTGGGAAGTGGCATAAAGAACCAAGGACTGGGCTAGAAGGACACTGAGATGTTGCCCATATATAGCTGAGGCAGTGAGGGGCTGTAGCCCAGGACCCAGGAGGTCCCTGGCAGCATGGTCTTCTCTAGACTCAATTGATGTGATTCATTAGGGGAATGGGTTCCTGCAGCACTACTGATAAGGCTCTCTATTTCAGAAACTAATGATGCCAGGTGTGCAAGAAGCAAGAGTTTATTCCTCACAGCTGGGCAGGTCAAAGGCAGCCAGAATAAATGTGTGATTTGCTCTCACCATCCTACAAAGGGTGGTCATCCATTTTTTGCTCCCATATTTTTAGTGATATGGGTCCCTTTAGGGATGAAGTAGAGTCACATTTACTCCAGAAGAGAGAGACCTTTTGTAAAATTGGAGATGGGTCCCAGTGCAGGGCTGCAGCATGTCCCAACTGGTTCATTGGAAGGATGCAAGGTTGGGATGTCGAATTGCAAGTTTGTGAGTTTCTGAGTTAGGATCTGATTATTTTTGTAGAAGATTTCAATAAAAAAATGTGAATACAAATAAAATAGTTCTATGGGGAGTGTGAGATGTGTGTGTGTATGTGTGTGTGTGTGTGTGTGTGTGTGTGTGTATGTGAAAGAAAGACAAAGATAGACACAGACTAGAAATGAGAGAAATTTCTTTGTAATTTAGAAAAATGTGGCATCCTTTCATGAGATAGAACTTAGAGTGTAAAAGTTTCCTTTCAACTACATACTCCTGGAATTCTCTGTCTTCCTTCTCAAGGCTACAGAGTCATATGAGGCTGAACAAGCATTGAGCCATGTTTTGACTGGTTTAAAAGCCCTTGTTTGTAGCCTATAATCTTATTTCTATACTTTGCTGGGCCCAAGACTTACTGTCACATACTAGAATTTTAGAGGTTAGAATGAGAATCTTAGAATTATTGTTCAAACCTCTCTCCCAGATTGTGTATAATGGGGTCACAGATTTAACATAGATATGCAAAAGAATAAAACATGAGATTTTACTTTTGTCTGTAATTAATTTGGTCTATCTCCTGAATTTCCACTTAGTGGAGGAAATAAACGAACTAAATATTCATTTAAATATAACCTTAGTCACATTTTAAAAATGGAAAAGTTAAATAATTCCTTCAGGTAATGTTCAATCTCTTTCTAGAAGGAGAGAGAGAGCAAAAAAAAAAAAAAAAAAAAAAAAAGGAAGTCTCTCTGGCATTTGTGCATATGGGAAAGAGGTGTGTGACCTGGCATTCGGCAGATACCTAAGTCAGGCTATGCAGTGTTAGCTTCTGTAACAAACATCCCCTTCCCCAAATCTCAGTGCCTTATCAGGAAGAAGGGTTATTTCTCTTTCATCTTACTGTGTGATGTGGGAAGGATGGCTTTTCTCCAAGAGGTTACTTAGTGATCCAGGCTGTCCTTTCATCCTTTTTTTTTTTTTTTTTCCTTGAAAACATATCTCTCTACCTACTTCAGTACATGACTTGAGTGCTTGCTGTAGAAAGAGAATGCAGGCAGGAAATGTGTTGACCAGGCCTGAAGTGGTGGACATTAATATACTCATCTTCTTTTCACCAGGACCTGCTTGCTCATAAGGTTTCAACCTAACTGTAATGCAAGTGAGTGAATGTAATTTTTCTATGGGCTCATAGAAAAGACAACAACATTGGTTGGATGGAGTCAGGATCTGCTACAGTAAGGAATTGTTCCCCAACCCTCCTGCAAGAGCTGACTGGCGGCATCCCTATCTGCCTGGTCATTGTGTTAATGTCCTCCTCTGTTTCTGATGCTGAAGTGGGTGCCTTGTGCAGCTCAGACTCATTTCTCTCTGCTCAGCCAGCACTGCAGTGGCACTCCCTGCCTGCCTTGGTCACACCTAGTCTCCCACCAGCATCTTACTACTGTCTCACAACATTGAGCTGACCAGAAAGTCCACTCCCAGGCAGGGTCATATTGCTTGGCCATGGGAATTCCTGCAGAGAACTCAGTAACTATCAACTCAGCAGCCACATTACCCAGGGACTCCCAGTGGTTCAGGCAAGCTAAACATCAGGGCTGCCCTCTGCTTGACACACTGCAGGTATCCCATCCAGCTGAGGCCCAGGCTGGCAGGAAGCTGCTTGTCAGCAAGATTCTTCCCAGGATCCCCCCAAATAACAAGATGGATGGCTCCTCCCATTAGACCTCTTGTCAACTTATTTAACTTCTCTCTCTCTAAGCCTAAATTCAGAGGAGGGAAAGAGAGGTGACCCTGTTGCTCACTGTGCTGCATCCCCTTCCCTCCCACCATAGCCAGAGTGCAAGGAGAAAAGGACTTTTCTCCCACCTCCCCCAGTCAGAGCCCTTCCCTTACAGAGCAGGCCTTTGCATCCTAGAGACTACCTGTGTTTGAATCCAGGTGTTGATTGAGCCCAGGTGTCAATGTGCTTAAAAAAGGAGATAAGACATTTTTGATAATCCTTTTTCAAGACAACATCTTGACTTGTCAGCTATTATAGTTTCAACAATCTAGATTTTTTTTTTTGCTTTAAAAGTTGAATACCGTCTTGGCTTTTTTTTTTTTTCATATTAATTCTATAATTTCTAATGTTTCTCAGGCAGGCATATGTCTAGGATGAAGAGTAGAGGAATGTGTACTCAGACAAAAGAGAAGCTGCATTAATTTTAAAACACTTCAGTTTAATGAAGATACTCTTATGATCTTGGGTGAGGATGCATTCATTTAATTAATATTTATCGATTATGATTTGGATATAGTTCTAGGCCAGGGAGATACTGAAGTAGACAAAAGAGAAAAAGATTCCCACCTTTCAGCAGCCTGGGTTCTAATGGAGTGGAGGGACATGGAAATAAAAACCAAACAATGGCATACACATGTCTTAGGTCTGTGTGTGCATGCATGTGTGTGTGTGTGTATGTGTGTGTGTGTGTGTGTGTGTGTGTGTGTGTGTGGAAAATGCTGAATAGTGGCAATTTTTTAAAAAAATTATTTCTTTTTTAGCTTTACAGACTGCATTGAGATTCATTGTACACAAATGGGGTACAGCTTTTCGTTTCTATGGCTGTGCATGGTGTAGTTCTTACCATTTGTGTAATTATACATGTACATAGGATAATGATGTCTGTCTCATTCCACCATCTTTCATACCCTCATCATCCCCTCCCTCTCATTTCCCTCTACATAATCGAAAGTTCCTCCATTCTTCTTTTATCCCCCCCCCCCATTATATATCATCATCCACTTATCAGGGCAAACATTTGGCCTTTGTTATTTTGGGCTTGGCTTATTTCACTTAGCAGGATATTCTCCAATTCCATTTATTTATCTGCAAATGTCATACTATTATTCTTCTTTATGGCTGAATAATATTTCATTGTCTATATATACCACAGTTTCTTTATCCATTCATCTGGTGAAGGGCATCCAGGTTGGTTCCACAATCTAGCTATTGTGAATTGAACTGCTATAAACACTGATGTGACTGCATTACTGTAGTATGCTGATTTTAAGGAAACAAAGAATAAAGGGCATGTAATGCATTATAGTTTGGGTCAGGAATGTCCCCCAAAACCTTGGTATTGAAGGTTTGGCTCCAGCTGGTGGGGTTATCGGGGGTGGTGGACATTCTAGGAGGTGGGGCCTACCTAGAGGAAGCAGGTCACTGGGGAGTACCTTTGAAGGGTATATCTTGTCCCCCTCCTCTTTCTTTCCCTCTACTTCCTGTGCACCATGAGATGAGCTGCTTCGCCCCACCATTCCCTTCTCAGAATGTTGTTCAGCTTTACCACAGGTCATAGTGATGGGGCCAAGTAACTATGCACTAAAATCTCTGAAACCATGAACCAAATCAGATTTTTTCCTTTTTAAAGATATTCTTCCTAGTCATTTCGTCACAGTGATGGAAAGCTGACACATCAAGTAAAATACCAGACAGAATGGAACTGGGAAGGTGGCTTTTGAGTAAAGACTGAAGGAAGTAAGAGAGTAACTCACAGATTTTCAGAGAAAGAATATTCCAGGAAGAGGGGACTCTAAGGACAAAATTCATGAACAGAAGCCTTCTTGGCTTCCTGGATGACTATGAGAAGGCCAATGACTAGAACTCTAAGGGGGAATAGTGAAAGGAGAAGGGATTATAGAGTAATGGGGACTAGTGTGCAAATCATGTTGACCTTTATCTTTTTAATAAGATGGGGAGCAACTTGGATTTCTGAGCAGAACAGTGATGTGACCTGACTTTTGTTTGAACGTAACTGTTCTGGGCCAGCATTGTGACTATGGTTAAGCTGGAATAGCCCTTCCACCTCTGCTTGTATTGTGACAGTGACTGGAAATGTACTCCTTCATATGCAAGTCCAGAGGTGGGACAGGCTTATTTGTCTTTCAGTTCCTATAGGAAAGGTGTTGGCAAACTACTGTCTACAAGTCAAATCTGCTCTTGCTAGGTTTTGGAACAGAGCTGTGCTTATTCATTTATGTATTGTCTTTGGCTGCTTTTGTGCTACACAAGTCGAGTTGAGTAGCTCCGACAGGGATCATAAGATGTACAAAGACTAAAATATTTACTCACTGGACACTTTTTTAAGGCAATGCTTACTGACCCCAGTAATGGGGAAAAAATGTACTGGAAAAACAACTAAGAAAGTAAACTAAAGGCATATGAGATGAGGGAATAAATTAGGTTTGAAACTAAAAGATGTCAAAATATGATACAAATTATTTATATTAAAAACACACCATAAAATGAAAAGGAAATGGGAATTTAGTTGAAAGAGCACTTCGTAGATTTTGGGAGATTTGGGGATATTAGGAATGCACTTCGTAAGCTTACAATAGGCATCAACATTTGGGTAGAGTCTAACTATTGAATATCTGCTTTCCTCATGAGGGGCCCTAGTGGATCACAAACTAGACTGAAAAATTCCATCACAGCTTGGATGCATCTACAATTGACCTGATTTGCTAATTGCCTTGCCTTCATCTTAAGTATATTGCTTAAGTATATGCTGATGTAGTCTAAGAGATCATCAACCCCTTTCCATTATCAGCTGCTGTATATTAATGCCACATAATGGCTGATAATAGCCCCAGTACTTTGGAAGTGTGTTTAATTTTGCAAAAATAATGAGGGCTTTCTTTTCCTCTCAGACCCTGTTCCATGCTTCACTCTGTTGAACATCATCACCAGCTTAGCTTGAGGCAGCCTCTCTGAGAGGACACTTCTTGCTTGCACAGGTCTGCCAGACCCTGGGTGGACAGCTCTCAGCTCCCTTCTTACCTGAGCCCTCTGTGGAGCAGCTGCCTGGCCTCCTAAGTGCCTGGCTTCACTGGTTTAATTGGTTCCACTCAATGCACACATAGTCATCAAGACATTTTCCAAATTACTTATAATTAATGCTCTAGTCATTACAAATGAGCTGTCTCAGGCCAACTCCAATTCCCTATTCAATGGCCCGCACAGACTGCACAGTCAGAGGGGGGGGTCACAGGTACCACAGTTACCTGAGGGGAGGAAGTTATTGCCCACAGTCATGTCTGTGGCTGCTAATAAAGTCATGTTGGTAAATGGTTTGGCATAAATGGCAGTTACTCAGGGTAACTTTTGCAGTTCTGTATAGTCAAGGACTTAGCAAAATACACCTTAGGGCCATTAGCACTATTCAAAGAATATGCATCTTCATTGCAGCAGTTTTTATGCCCATTCCCAAAGTCCCTGTGCCTCTGGAAGGTTAATACTATCCAATCACCCAGTGCATAGAGTGTCACTTGTCAATGCTGGACAAGGTCCAAGTAATGACTTTGTAGAATTGTCTTAGCCCTGTGAATGTCGAAGATGCAGGGCCATCTCTGTCCTTGCTTTAACTAATTTTATAGAAGCATATAATGATATCATTTAAGAGTTTGCAGTCTGCCTCTGGAACTTAACTGGGTGAGAAACAGGTGTTTTCTTTCTTTAAGAGTCTTTGTGCCAGTGTCAGGGAGTTCATCATTTCTTCTTATTGAATCTCCTGGCCTCACCTAGTTTGTGCCTCCATGTGTTTGTAGAATCTGACATTCACAGGTAGCCTCTAGGCCCTATTCTAAGTATCTATATACTTAGAACTCAGGAAAAAATAGAATAATAAGGCAAAAATAAATACTGAGTTTTCAGGGTCAAAGTCTAGTACTGAACAATCCAATATGAGGAAGTGCTCAGTATTTCCAGTTGAGATGAGACCCTGTCATACCACCACTCACTGGGTGGAGTTACAAATAGTAGATATCCTTATAGTCATCTAGGGACTTTGAAGCTGGGCTGTGCATGATTGGAAGGAACAGGGCATGGAAAAATAAGGAGGACATTCTAGGTCCAGGAGACAATTTGTGCAAAAAGCAAGGAGATAGAGAAGCAAGACATGTGCTCAAGGAATGACTTTGGTGAAGATGGCTATACTGATGGGGGCATGAAGGAGAACAGTCAGAACTAGTTTTAGAATGGAAGCTATTATTGTTCCAGGCCCTTTCTTGACAATGTGAATGATATAAATAGAAAGGTATAAACAGAGATGAAAGGGATGTGACTTTACCTTCCAGGAACTTCCATGTCAAAACGAGTTCCCATATGGCAACATTAAAGCAGCCATAGTGTGCTGAGGCACTAGGCTCACACCTGGAATGATGGTCTGGAAGAGATGCCAGGTGCATCACAGCTAGGAGATCCTGTGCCTCCAGGTCCTGAGGTTCCCACCATTGTGGCTGGGGCTGCCACTCTGGGGAAGCTGGTGGAAGACAATGTTCGGCTGTCTGGTTAATTTTATGTGTCAACATGACTGATCCTTACAGTGCCCAAAGAGTTGGCCAAATGTTATTCAGGGTGTGTGCATTAGTCAGGGTTCTCTAAAGGAACAGAATCAACAGGAAGTATGAATATAAAAAGGGGATTTATTAGATTGGCTTATACAACCAGATGCTGGATTGTCCACAATGGCCGTCTGCAGGTTGGAGAGCTAGAGGAACCAGCAGCTGTGCAGTCCAAGAGGTGGAAGCTCCAGAACAAGAGGGCTCAACAGTGCTACCCTAGTCTGAGACCAAGGCTTCTGGAAAGTCCTTGGAGAATCACTAGCAGAGTCTGCTTTTGGAAGAGTGAAGAAGTGAAAAACCAATATCCTCAGATGGTCGAAACAGCAATCAAGAACGCATTCAAGAAGAGTTGAGCTTGCACCTGCATCTACTTCCTTGTTCTTCCAACTTTTATTCCATCTAAGCCACCATCCCATTGGTGGTGCTTCCCACGCTTAGGGAAGGTCTCCACTTCAGTTTACTATCCCACATTTCAGTCATTCCTAGACACGCCCTCACTGACACACCCAGAGGCCTCTCAATCATCAGCATCTCTTAATCCAATCAAGTTAACAATTCAAATTAACCATTACAGTGTGTCCATCGGGTGTTTCTGAAAAAAAGATTACCATGTGACTTGGTAGAATGAGTAAAACCTATCATCCACCCTAATATAAAGGGCCTCATCCAATCAACAGAAGGCTGGAATAGAATATAAAGGCTAAGCAGGAAGGAAATGTTTCTGCCTGACTTCTTGGGTGGGGAATGGGTCTTTTCTGGCCTTTGATCTTTGAAATATTGGCTTTTCTTGGTTCTCTAGTCTGCTGGCTTTCAGAGTAGAACTTATATTGTTGGTTCTCCTGGTTTTGGCCCTTTGGAGTTGGACTAGAGCTACATGTGGGTTCTCCTGTGTGTCCAGCTTGCTGACTATAGAATTTAGGATGCTTAGCCTTGGTAATCCCTTATAATAAATATCTATATTATATTCGATTGATTCTGCTTCTTTGGAGAATACAGTGATACCTGAGCCCAGCTGACATTCAGGAAGAAGTCATTAGTCTCTGTTTTTCAAATTCTGTAATGCAGCATGTTCTCAGCTCTGAAGAGTTTAGGAAACACATCTTTTCATCCCCTGCATGGTGTGGCAATCAGGAAGCTCCTGCTGGGAGAGAAGGTGAGGGTTAAGGGAACATGAAGGTCCCCACTCTTAGCTCTTAGTCCTTCAGGCCACCTCCCAGCCATTGGAGTTCCTTGCTTTCAGGGGAATACTATACAATTCTCAGGGCTCTATGGGTCCCCTGGAAAACAAGATCTTATTTTGTGGTGTTACAGGGAAGTGCTGACACACACCACCACAGGCTAATGCCACTAAAAGGGAAACTCCATTACTCCTCATTTGTTGTTTCTTTGCCTTTCTGACTTAGCAAAAGGTTTTGCCATTAACTAAGTTTTTTTCTTAAAGATTTTACTTTGTACTAACTGCAGTGAATGAAACTAAAGGAACAAACCCCCTCCAGGCACAGAAATGTCACTGGCTACCCATACAGCGCTGGCTCTTGCTGATGAGTCAAGTCTGATTTGCTTGTTCTCAGCCCCACCCATGAATATGCATAGATACACACAGGAAGGCATGGAATGGTACAGAAAGAAACTTCTATCCAGTGTCAAAAAGATGTGGTCTCTAGCCAGTGCAGCATAGAGATAAAAACACTTTGGGCATTCTTTCATCTTAGCCCAAAGTGCTCCTCTGGGTCTACTCTACCTCCTTCATCCACCCCTGAATCCACAAAGCGAGAAGCCGTAGGGGTGCTCCCCCTCATGTGGAACATGAAGACATGGAGGGCTAGGTGGGCTAAGTGATTTGCTGTCCATCATAAGATGTGGAGTCAGTTAGAAACGTGATTCCTCTCTCTTTCCTTCTCTCCCTTCCCCCATCTTTCTCATTTTTCTCTTTCATCAGACATTTGCAGGGGACCTAGAGGTGATTTCCTAGGTGCTGATGGTTAGGGAACGAGGGGGACACAGCTCCTGCCTCTGAGGCCTCCTCAGTGAAACAGGAAACAGACTCATTAATTCATAGAGTGCAATGCTTGGAAGTAAGAGGAGAGGCTTGGGTTAGAAATTTTTGTTTTTGTTTTATTTTTGGTACTGGGGATTGAACTCAGGGGCATTTGACCACTGAGCCACATCCCCAGCCCTATTTTGTATTTTATTTAGAGACAGGGTCTCACTGAGTTGCTTAGTGCCTCACTGTTGCTGAGGCTGGCTCTAAACTCATGATCCTCCTGCCTCAGCCTCCCGAGCCGCTGGGATTACAGACATGTGCCATGGCTCCCGACTGGAAATGTAGACATTTTATAGGTGAAAGAAAAGAGGGACATTTCATGCAGAGATGAGAATTGTGCACAAATATGGCTTTGGGCAGGGTATCCTGCCATCAGAGAAGCCCATCAGTGCCACTGGAGCATGGGGGCTCCCTTCTGACCCGCTAGTGCTGACTTCCAACAGGAAATACAAATCCTCTAATCAGAGCTCGACCACAAGAGCAGTCCAGACGGTGTCGTAAACATTGCCTGACATAGATTAATCCTGCCTGCCTGTTGCCAGCCTTTGATGGTTGTTCCTCTTTCTTCAACAATGAAGAGAGCCATGTCAGTGTAATGACTGTCATATTATCTCCCATTAACTTCATTATTGGACACTAACTGTTTCTAGTAATAATTCATTCACTGGTAATGACTTGGTGTCCAATTCCTGGATAATTACTGTCACAAATGTGATCAGACGGATGCTGGAGGTTGCTTTCTCCATCTGGGTTCGGGCAAATCAACCAAAGGCTCAGTGCTTGTGGGATTTTCTTGGATGTAACAGAGGAAGATCACCTCATGAGTGACAGGGTCAGATTTCTCCCTAGGGACTCTGAAGACCCCAGGTAGAATTTTTTTTCCCTGCCCTGGGGCTTACCTGCCATCACACATATCTGAACTTGAGTGTGGGCATGTACCACCATGTAGTGCATGTATGCTCACTCCCAGGCGTGTGTGTGCCTGTTAACGCTGTTGTTCAGTGGAAACACCAGGCCCTTCTCTTATGCTAAGTACAGTAATTGATATCTTGCCGGGAGCTTCTGGTGGATCAAGTTTTATATCCCATGATATATACAGGCCTCGACTCTCAAATTACTCAAACTCCACTTTAATTACCCACATTTATTTCTGAGCAGAGATATGCTGCTTATTGGAAGTCTGAGGAGGGGGTTTCTGAAATTGTCTCTGTGGTTAAGGATAATGTTTGAAAGAGAAATTAAGTCTGCCCTAGAATCTAGGGGCTGTGCTGCCGTGAAATATTGCAGTGTGGAGAGAAGGAACCAGAACGAAGCTGAGGAAGAAGAGAAGATGGACAGAGGTCAATGAGGGTGACCCCCAAATGGGCTGGAGACACCAGATCAGTCTGCTGACCTTTCCTCCCACCATTGTAGGAAAGGCAACCTCCGACAGATGCAAACTCTCCAAATTCCTCTGCCTGAAAAAGTCAGGCCTGTCCAGAAATGAGTTCAGCTTCATTTCTGCATGTAAAACCACACCTTGCCTAGACCAGAGTGTTCTTGAAAGCTTCTGGACAAAGAATTAACAGGAGTTTCTCTTGCATGATTTTTGACCTCAGGTTCATAGAATCAAGTTGATCAGAGTTCACTCAGTTTATGACACAATTTTGAATCAGTCAAAAGATGCTAGAAGCATCTTTTTTTATACTGATTTTTTTTTTTTTTTAAATTTGTGGTTCTCTTCTTCCTCTTTGTTCGCTTCTTACTCCTCACTCTCTGTGGATGCACCTCTGCTTGGGTGTTTCTTATATATATTTGGTGACTATATTGTTTTTTTTTTTTTTTTGTGCCTCCTTTAACAAATTACCATGTACCTAACAGCTTTAAATGACAAAAATCAATCATCTCACAGTTTTTGGAGATCCTGAGTCTAATGACTTGGCTGGTTCTCTGCTTAGGATATCACAAGATTGAAATCAAGGTGTTGACTGGTCTTGTCGGTTACTGGAGGCTCTGGGGGCAGTTACCTCAATGCTTATTCAATTAACTGTGTGCACTTCCTTGCTGCTCGTGGGAATCATTCTCAGCATTTAGAAAGTGCCTGTATTCCTTGGTTTGAAGCTCCCTCCCTCCATCTTTGAAGTTAGCAATGGCATGTCGGTCCTCCTTTTGCTTAAAATCTCTCCAACTTACTCATCTTCCTTCCTCTTGGCTTTTAAAGAGTCACAGGCCCACTCCAACAATACAGAATAATCTTCCTAATGTCAAGTGGTTAGTTGATTATTACATCTATAATTAAGGTCACAGAAAATCAACATATTTACAGTTTGGGGATTAGGGTTTAGAATCTTCTTGGAAATCATAATTTTGCCTGTTGCAATGATCCAACTTTCATTTGCTTATTTCATTTGCTTATTCTTAGGGACAGCCTTAAAAATTAAATGTTGCTTGTGCATACTAAAAAATTACAGAAATAGTTCTGTTCTGTGTCTTAGGTTTTTTTTTTTTTTTAACTTTTGCTTACTTAAAATTGTATTTTGGACTATATCCTATTCATTGTTTTTGACCAATGTGTAGCATCTTGTCATATTCATACATTGATTATATTACATTTATTTATCCAGTCCCCTAATTGTAAATGCTAAAAACTGAACTTCATGAACAGTTGTATCTCTCTCTTGCTGTGAACCTGCCTGATGTTTCCCTGGGATATGCAGGAGCTGGACTGTTATGTGAAGGTGTGACACACACCTAACACCACTAAGCAATTGAATGTCACCTAGAATGGCTGCACCAAATTGATCTCCCATTGACAGTGCATGAGTGTCTCCTTTCCCTGCATCTTGACTAGTGCCTGGTATTGAACCTCGGCTCTGCCACTTTCTTGCTATGTGACCTTAGGCTTAAATATTTAGCATTCCTTTCCTTCAGCTTCTTCATGTAAAAAATGGAAGAATCCTGGCATCTTCTTCATAAGGTCTTGTAGGGATTAAATAAATCAATGAATGTTTTTGCTCAGGACAGGCCCTGGCACATAGTAGCAGTTGTTGTTTTATTTTTAAATGTTTATAAGACAACGAACACAGGGTAGCATTTTTTATTTCAATTGGAATTTTTTTAATTATTAGGGAGGTAGAACACAATTTTGTATGGTCATTAGTTGTCCAGCTTTCTTCTTCCTTCTTGTTACTTGTCTATTTTGTCTTGAGTGGATGATATTTTTTATGTTTCATGACCTGCATTCATCCCCACAAATATTCAAACCAACTCCCTAAATATGACTGATATTAAATGTGTTTATATGCTGTGAACTGTGCCAGATAACTCTGCCCATGGAAAAGAGTTACTGACAGATAATAGCTCTTATCATACACTGGTGTGTCTAAAAAGCATCCTTGCTATGCAGTCATACCCCACCTCTGTCTGGTTTCACTCAATCCCCTTGGGTGGCCAACTCCACTGCTTAGAGAATATCAGTCTCATTAGGGTTTGTAGATTTGGTTCTGGTCTGGTGTGGTCCAGTTTCCCTCAGTCTGTGCCTCAGGGGCAACAAGTCAATCCCTCACCATCTTTTGGTTCCAAAGAAGAAAGAGTTAGAGAGGTGGGAATCTGACTCTCTTTAAGTCCATCTCAACCACAAGAAAAATATGGAAAAGACCTAGAGAGAAACATAAGTGGTGTGTGTGTGTGTGTGTGTGTGTGTGTGTGTGTGTATGTGTAGGGCAAGGACCATTATAAAAGACCTACTCTATCTACAAATTGACAAATGGAACTTTCTTATTGGTAGAGAAAGCATGATTCATGACTTAAAACAAAAGGAATTTAATTTAGTAAAACATTTTATGGAGTTGGAAATCAGCACATTCATACTCCATTAAAATAATGAAATAGTCTCACTTTTTCACTCAATTGGATTGTTACTTTTCATTTTTTATTTTTTAACTTTGTTTATTATAAAGGTAACTGAGATATTATTTTTGAAAAGTTACAAATGGTCTCTCATCTCTGCATTTTTTGACATACTCAAGGGACAGACCATTCTTACTGTTATTTAGCATCCTTTCCTTTTTTTTTTTTTTTTTTTTTTTTTCCATTTCTTAAAATTCTTTACAGTTTTTACAGTTAATGTTTACTGCTTTGGAGACTTAATTAAAAATGACCACATGGCACGAGAGATGAATTCCCTAGAGATTAGGGAGGTAAGATTGGATGATGTTGGAGCAGATGACAAGATGATTTTTGCTGCAATAGGGAGTCATGTTTTGTGGTTTGAAAGGGCCAGAAGAGATAAGATTGGTTGTGTTCAAAAGTGAAGCGAGTCCTGCTAGGCCAAGTGGTGTTTGGAGCAGGAGTCTTACCTGGTTCTAGGTAATTGATAAGGAGGATTTCTCCTCATCATATATGGGCAGCATAACACACTGCTTGGTGTTTCAGTGGTCTTCATGGAAAATCTACTGAATTAAAGCTAAAAAGCAGAATTTTTGAATCTTCTTGTTTTCTAATCTCATAAAAACAGTTTTCCTCCCAGGCCTTAGTAGCTGGAAGAAAATACCTATGTCTATTGATTATGGACAGGTCTATAAAAATAGGTATATGTTATAACCAAACACTAAATAGAGTGCTAGATTTTTCTCCTCTTTCCTCCAAATGCCACAATGAACTGTGCAAAGGTCAGCCTATTTCTCCTCCATAGAGAGGAAAGGCTTCTGTAGTAGGGTCCACAGTGTCCACTGAAGACTTCTGCCTGTGGACAATTTGGTAGCTGGTAAGTTGTCTCAGCTCTTAAACCATGTCCAGTATCCATGGAAGTGGGACTTGTCATCTGTATGAGGACTTTTCCAATGCCATGGGATAAGAACTTGAACTCAGGAGCCCCGTCCTACTGAGGAACAGTCATTTTCTTCTTTGGTCAGGTATTTGTATGACTGCAATGTCTTGGAGGATTTCCAGATACAATAATCTTGCTCACATTTTCCAGAGACATTCTTCTAACCCAATGTACCAAAATATGGTAACAGGAAACTTCTGCCATTATTTTCCACAAATCCAATCCCAGGTATAATAAATTCTGGAGTGGAGTCACTGATGCATCCCAGAGAACTCTAGTTAAAAGTCTGTGGGTGGCAGGCACAAAGCAACAAAAGGAGTGTCCATAAATTATAACTAAGAGTGATAATAACAATGAACACTTACTGAGTGTTACAAATGTTTTTCAGCACTATGTTAAGCCTTTATGTGCATTTTCTCACTTAATCCTTTCAATGACCCCATGAAGTAGGTATTATGATCATCATTTCCACTTTACAATGAGTAAATTGAAATATGGAGAAGAGCACAGACTTGCCCAAGCTAGTAATTAAAGGGTTGGGATTGAACCAATTTTATGATTCCTGAGCCCAAGCTATCAACCACCACTATAGTAACTGCTGCCCCAGCTGAGAAAGGCTAAGCTTTGATTACTTATGTATAAAATACTGTGAGGGATACAAGGAGTATAGCATTTACCTATTATGAGGGTTGAGAGAGCAGTTTAGACCCCAAGTACCGAGTTTTTGGAGGAAGGGAAATCTCTGTGGGTTAGAAATGTCAAGGAAGTCATTGCAGAGTAGGTAGAATTGAAAACAGGAAGAGGATTTGGGCCTGTCTTTTAAAGTAGGAAATGCTTTCCTGAAAATAAGAAAAATTGAAGAAAGTCTTCAGACTTACCTGAGCATGCGTGTGCGTGCGCACACACACACACACACACACACACACACACACACACACACACACACAATTGAAAGTCCTGTAATAGAATGTCTTCTGACTCTTGGCTAGAGTAATGTTATGAAGTCCTATGACAACTCTTCTTGAGAAAAGTCATTTTTTAAAATCACTTATCCCAGAGAGAGGTAACATCTTATGTCTGAAAGACTTGTCCCAAATACCTCACCCTAAAACCTGATGTAATGAAGCTAGTCATATGCCAACGTTCTTTTTACTTTTCAACACTCAGGAGGGTTCCAAAATGGCAGCTGCTTCAACAGACCCATAATGTATTAATGGAATTTTGTCTAAAAGAGAATGAGCCACACAGTAGTTAGTATACCAACTTAGAAGCAAGAATCAAGAAGAACTTGAGCTACAAGGAGGAGCGCAACTCTTCCCTTCTGAACGAGTGAGTGAGCTCATGAAAAGAGGAACCTTCTCTTTGATGACCAGTTGTGTCTTTTTTGTGCACGGCACAGTCTTCTCCATCCTGAATTATTGGGTGACATAATGTGCATAACATGCAATCTAACAGAACACATTATTATTATTCAAGAGCGAGTGACTTGAAATTGAAATGCTCACACGGTTGTGAACTCCAACAGCGTTAAAAATAAATCCCTTTATCTGTTCTACATTCCTGGGCTGGTTCTCTTTTCCATTGGAGCCCTCTTTAAAAGATGTGTGGACTGCACGTTGAACAAGATCGAATGTGACTTTGCAAAAATAGAATGCCTGGTTTCTCCTCTTTTCCTCTCCGTTCCACAATACAAGATAAATTCACTCCACAGGAACCTTTTGTGGGTTGTACTGCTCAGGCAATTTGCAGTTTTCTGGGGGCAAGGCAGCTCACGCTACATTTATCACCCCCTGCCGCCGGCTACAATTCAACCCACTTCAAGCCACTGAGCAGAGGTGCTGATGGGGGCTCTGGCATTAGAATTCCACATCATAATGGAAGTGCAGGGAAGCAAAAGACAAATGAATCAGGGCCACTCCAGGTCTCTACTGAAAAAGAGGTCACAAAGTATGACACTGGGTGATGGGGACCAAAGATGAGTGCACTGCAATAATACAAAATATGTTTGCTTTTCTCTCCCTCTTATGTTTTTTTTTCTTCTGGTAATCCTAGCTTAAAAAGTGAGTTTCTTATTGTTCTCAGAATCTTCAACTCATATTGACACGGTAGCCTCAATTTCACTACTATCACCACACTCAACATGGCCAAAACAAATAAATGATAAGAGGACATGACCTGTCTTCTCTTTCTTCCTCTGCTTTACCCAAGGGCTGTTCTCTAAAGAAACAAGTAACAACAGCCACAAAAAATGGGAAGAGTGTAGTGGCTGGGTGAAGTTAAAGTATTAGGCAAGCTGGGATATGCTGCAGAAATTGACCACCACATCTTCCAAAATCCAAAGTGCATTTTTCACGGAAGGTGGTGAAGAACTCCATTTCACAGCATCAAGGAACCCAGGCCGATGGAGTGCTTCTTTGTTGCTGTATCATGTAGTGCTACATGCAGCAACATCTATGGCTTCTCAATAGAAGAAGAGTTTTCAGAAGGGTCTCCCACTGTCAGTGAAATTCTACGACTCAGATGTGAAATGAATTCTTTCCACTCACAGCCTGTTGGGTCAAATGGATCACGTGGTCTACTTGACTGCAAAGAGTCAAAGGAGTATAATCCTCTAGTGGGTCTCCTCCAGAGCGGGAGGATACTTGGTTAGGGTCAGCCCTAGACATGTCTGCTCTTGCTCATTACGTCTTTTCTATTGGTTGGCTAGTGAAGTAGGCTGAGTGGAATGGGGGCAGGTCTTCCAGTTTAAATAAACCCGATATATTTATCATTCCTATTTATTTCCAGACACGAAGATGTCCACGAATGGTTGAAGAGTCACAATTTTTCTGTGTGGAAAGGAAAGGATGAGAAAAATGAGACAAGAAATGGCATGTTATCCACAATCTCCCCACTGAGAGCAGAGGTGGATTGAGTTCAGGCCCTTCTGCTATTTCTGCTTGGGATCAGGAGGTAGGATGGTACACATATGGCAAAATCAAACAAGAAGAAGAAGCTGGAGGAGGAGGAGGAGGAAGAGGAGGAGAGAACCAAAGACAATGAATGACAAAGTAGAGTGTATGGATTATTTTCAATGTTGATAGCCAAGGAACTTGTTGCTCTGTTTAGTTCTGATGTCTTTACATGATTCACACATTGTTTTACCTGATGTTATTCTTTCTAACTTGTTAATCATAATATTAATGATAATATTTTTCCTTTCAGTTCACCTCAGGGTTCAGAGTTAGGTCTAGGGCCATGTGTGTGTGGATCCATGCAGTATTTCCTAGTGTTTTTATGTCATGATACACACAGAAATGTTAGTAGAAGACAGTAGACTAAGTCTACTCCATTAGAGAGACAATAGCTCATGAGTTCTGACTGCTTCATGTGCCAGCCTGTCCACCTAAGGGAATGAGGATCAGTCAGTCCCTCAGCATACCAGCAGCCAGTTGGTGGTGTACAGATGAGAAGCCTTGGTTTTCAGAGAAGATAACCCGTCTGGCTACACATTTCTTTCAGGCCTGTAACATTTGGGGCAGAATTATATCCATATTTATCTCTGCTGATTTGAACACTTAGAGATGTTAGTTGTGAATATTAAGAGGAAAAATATCACTTCACCTTCACCCCATTTGAAAGTCAAAGAGTCTTGGAAGAATCAGATTCACAGCAATGTCTGGAGAGCAGAATGGATACCACAGCAAGTTCGACATGCTTGTCACCCTGGAGTGCTATTTGAATCCATTCTAGAGGCATAATGAAGCAATTTTAAATAAGGGATATTTTCAGCATAAAGTGCTTAACAGATCAAATACCACTAGAGGCTTCTGCAGGTTTCAGAGGACGCAGAACAGAAAGCCACACTGATGAAACACTGCTAACAGGCAAATGTTCCCTTTACCACGAGGTGTGCCACTCACGGGGTTAACTTAGGAAAGAGCTCTTTGGTAGCTGGCTTAGGTAATGAGCATCTGCTGGGAAGACCTCGTGAGCATTATTTGTGTCCATGTCTGTGCAAAAAACGTCTGTTCCCTTTATGGTGTGGGACTTGAAAGGAAAATGGATTGCATGCCATTGGAGGAAAAGGGTTTGATCACCGTCTGGCCCTATCTTTTTGGTCCTTTATAATTCTTTTCTATGTCACTGTGTGACATCTATCATTACAATGCTACCAGACCATTTCCTCCCTCCTTTTCTACCATGTGGAGGTCTCTTTGTTCAAGTGGAGGATGCTAATGCTGTTACCATTATGTGTGTGTGTGTGTGTGTGTGTGTGTGTGGACCATGGACACACTTGTCTAGGAGCTGGAATTCTGTTTTAACACATTCACGAACTCTGCCCAGCAATCTGAATGCTGTGGAGTAGACAGAAGTAGGTCAGGATGGGAATTGTCCTATCTCAGCATATTACAAGGTGGGTGTGACACGTGAGTGACTTGTCAGTTCAGAGACAGAAGTAGGAAAAACCAGCAATGGGTAGGGAGATCACATGATTTATCGTCCACACTGGGACACTTTGGAGAAGGAAACGAGGTGCTATGAATAATTACACAGGGACTACACAGGTAAATTGGGGCTGTCCCCGGCAATCTGGGGTGAAGAGTGAGCCCAGGGATGTCAAAACACCAGGAGTGTCAGAACACCGGGAGAGGAACAGCTTCATGCTGGAATCTCATCTTTCCTTTGCAACAGAGCCAAGAACATGACCGAGGCCTTATATTGGAATAAAATCATAAAAAAATATAAACACAGGATGGAGAGAACGTGAGAACCAAGGTCTCCCATGGTTAATGCAGACTTGAAAGGCAACAAGAGCTAACAGGAATTCCTCTCAGGGAGGTGAGAGCCGTGTGGACCTGGAGTAACCCAGAGCAGTAGGTTGCTTGTTCCCTTTGAAGGCCTGCAAATGCCTCCCTGCCCCTGTGAAAATCTTTTCATCTATCTAAAATGTAAAGTTCCCCACACTTGACACCTGTCGGATATAGGCAATCCACATTAAATAGAAGCAGTCTAAAACTGCCAGGTGTAAGGTTGAAGGGTGCAAGGAATTTTTGGTGGAGGCCTTTCGATAATTGGTGGGGGCATACCATTTGAGGGACACCCTCTACATTATCTTCTGATTTATATTCTACACATAAAGCTGATATTGGATGCAATCAAGTGGAAAAAAAAAACAAAAACCTAAGAGTATCTGTGAGGTTATCTTCTTTAAGATGATAGGTTCAGTGAGGGGTATCTTTAGGAATCCTAGGAGCACTAAGCTTTTAGAGAAAAGCATCTGACACCCAGGAGACCACAGACTGATTGATTGATTGATTCATTCATTCATTTCACTTACTCACTTTTCGTTAGTTGCTTACCTACTAGTATGTGGGCCTCACACTTAGAGTAAGGGATACAGAGATAAATGAAATACGGTCTCTACCTTGGAGGAGTACCTTGCCTAGTGGAAACACAAGAAATTATAATATTAAAGTACTGAAACAAAAAGGGACCTTCTGAGCCCATGCTTAAAGGGTATGCTGGAGTTTGACAAGTACATAAGATAAAGAATTTCTAGGCAGAGGAAGCAAGATGAAGAAAGAAACTGAGATACTAGAAAGGGCATGTGGTATTTGGGAGAGGAATAAATGCTTAGCTGGAGCGAAGGCCAGGGAAGGAAAGAGTGAATGGCAGAAAATAAAAACCTGAGGCTCTGTTGTGATGCTAGGTCCAGATGTTGAAGTGACAACAAAGAAGGAGGCATGAAAGGAGAAAGGAGAGGTCTGGGGAGTAAATAATTCCATGACAAGAAAGAAAACAATACGGGAAACACAGAGACATAGACCCCTGGGGAGAGAGAGGAGCGAAATTCTCAGAAGAACCTTTACAAGGTCTAATAGACACACACAGCCTGACGCCCCTTAACTGCCTTCGTGGGTCTCAGAGCTGTGGTTGAGACTCATGGTTATGGGGCTGCTGGGACTTAGCACAGATGTCAGAGTAATGACACCACAAAACCTTTCATAAAGAGACCAACCCAGTCCACATCTTGCCTCCAGGAGATACCTATGGGTAGACAAACCAGAGTGTTTTTTTTTTTTTTTTTTTTTTTTTTTAAACTTACTCTTCAAAGCTAGGAACATGCTGGAAGGGCAAGTTCAGGACCAGAGTGAAAGGCTTTGCCCAGGGGTCAGGGTCCAGCCCTTGCCAAGTTTGCTGACCAGGACTTGAGGAAGCACTCATGAAAAACATTTTACTGAAGGGCCAAGCTACCTGCTGGCACAGAGTAGCCTGAAATAAGGCAATTTTTATGTCAGGAAAACATGGACCCTTAGATCCTAAGACATGTATTTAGTAAGAGGCACTCATACCCCTTGTGGTTCTTCTCACTAATTGTCCCATCAGGCTGTCTCCCAGGCAGTTCGGATGGAGGGGAACCTGGCTCCAAAGCCTAGCTCACCCCTGTTATTATGGCAGGGAAATATACAAATCCAAATCACCGAGTAAACACACAGACACAAGGGTATATTTCTTTTATTCATTTTGCAATTCTGCTTCCTCTGGGAATGTGAGGATTGTGGTCTTCTGCCCAGTTGCATGTGACTGCTGGAGGTCATGGGCAACACACCAGTTAGGTCTTTCAAGCCCTGATCATGCCAGCTAGGACAGAGAGCAAGCAAGGACTTGTAGAGGTTTAGAACCAGAACACTACCACCCTATTTTTGCCCTTAGTTCTTTACAGAGACATGTCAGTTAAGATTGGGGTTGCGCAGGTCAGAGTTATATGACCACATATAGGGGTTCCACCAGAATCCTTATACTCACCCTTCATTATAGGGTTCGGATGAATGTCTCATTCATTTTCTCACTCAGTCTGTCCTTCACATTACCCTTCCATGTGAAATTGAAAAGATAGTGTAGTCAGAGCCTTCTGATTCTGGACAAGATAGAGTCACAGGACTAGGTTCACCATCCTGTCTTAAAAAAAGAAAGCAAAAGCAGAAAAGATATATAAAATAGTATTCCAGGACAGTGGATATCAGAGGCATAAAAAGACTCCACCCCCGAGAGATGGGAAATGAATGAGGTGAGTCCTGCAATGACACTAGTTCATTGCCTTCAAAAGTTTCTGGTCTCTGATGCAAGCAGAGGAAGCCAAGGCAGAGCCTATCAAATTCATGACTTCAAGGTGACAAGAGTAGAGTCTGAGGAGCATCAGGTGGCTAGAGTTTGCAAGACAGAGTATTGGAAGGGGAGAGCTACATAGGCTGATTCCCCAGGGATCTGCCGAAGATGCTGTTCAAATATTTAGCTGAGTACTGATCAACACATGCATGCTAGAAAAATACCTCTATTCCGGGAAATAACCTTCAAAAATGTCTATAGACAATGGTGCTGGGGTTCACACAGTGCTGCAAACAGTGCCTGTTTCTACCACCCAGGCTGGAAAACCTTGTAATTGATGAGTCATAGGGTAGCATACTCAGGAATCTCTGACCTCTGTAGTCAAAAATATCTAGTCTGAACCCTACTTTTGTCCCATCTAACAAATATAAACGGAACACATGCCAGGGGTCTACTGTTTTCAAGTCATTTAACTATGTCCAAGAAAAGCAATTAAGACCATTTCTCATAATACGAAAATATCCAACACCCAACAGGGTAACATTCCCAAAGTTTAGAATAAAGTCCATGATTTTGCAAAGCAGGAAACAGGACTCATAATGAGGGAATCAACTGAAAATGATCAAAAAACATAAATTATATATTGATCAAAGATCACACAGGGTTGCTAAATTAACTTATTAGCTGTAGTTGCTATTTTGTAGATTTCATCTGATTTTCTGTTGTAAGCAGTTATCAATTTGGAATTGATTTTACCCCTGCGGAGGGGCACAAGTGACAATGGTTGGAGGCATTTTGGTTGTCACCTCTTAAAGAGTAGTGGGGCGGTGCTACTGGCATCTAGTAGGAAAAAGCCAGAGATTCTGCTGAACATCCTACAACGTGCAGGAGACAAAGACATTGAACAGTTTATTATGACTGTATTCGTATGTTCAGAAAATTCATTAGAGACTTGGAGGATATACAGAACACTCAAGCTGAACTTTTAGACATAAAAACTATCAAACAATATCTGATATGAGACATGGATGGGATTAAAAGCTGAGTAGACATTGCAGAAGAAAAGATCAATCTTTGCAGCAATGTTAGTTCATACCCAGATGAAACACAGGAAAAATTTTTAAATGGAAAGAGCTATGGGAAAACTCTAAGCATCCTAATACAGTATGATTGAAGTCCCTGAATAAAGAGGAGGAGGAGAGATAGAAAAAAAATCATATTATGAACAAAAAGTTTTTAAACTCCATGAAATCTAAAATGCTGCAGATTCCAAATTGACAAAGACATGGCTGACTTGAACAATGCTATCTTTATGGTTTGGATGTGAGGTGTCCCACAAAAGCTCATGTGTGAAACAATACAAGAAGGTTTGGAGGAGAAATGATTCGGTTATGAGAGCCTTTGACCAATCAGTGAATTAATCCCCTAAGAGCGATTCACTGAGTGGTAACTGAAGCCAGGTAAGTTGTGGTTAGAAGAGGTGGGTCATTGGGGATGTGCCTTTGGGCACATATTTTGTATCTGGTGAGTGAATTCTCTCTCTCTCTCTGTTTCCTGATCATAATGTGAGTGGCTTCCCTCTGCCACACTCTTCCATCATGATGTTCTGCCTCACCGCAAGCCCCGAGGAATGGAGCCAACTGTCTGTGGACTGAGACTTTTGAAACTGTGAGCCCCCAAATAAACTTTTCCTCCTGTACAACTGTTCTGGTCAGGTCTTTTAGTCACAGTGGTGAAAAGCTGACTAAAATTACTATCAACCAACTTTGTCTGATGACAGTAATAGAACAATTCCACCTAATAAGAGGAGGTTATGTATTCTTTTCAAATGTTCATGGAACATTACTAAGTTGTTCCCAGAGATGAAAACCTGCCCTTGAATGACTGTCCTGTGGATGGGGTGTCTTTCTATTACAAATTGGCAGATGGTACTGTACTCTGGGTATTGTCAAGACACACATGTTCTGAGACAAAGAACACATCTCAGTAAATTTAAAAGGACTTAGACCCTAGAAAAATGTTCTCTGACCACAATGGAATTAAATTAAATACCAATAGAATAAAGATATCTGGAAAATCTCCACACATTTAGAAACCAGGCAATTCACTTTTAAATAACCCAATGAGTCAAGGAAAAAAATCAATAGCATTTTGAATTAAAATGCAACATATTAGAATTTGTGGGATGCTGCTATAGCAGTATTTCAGGGGGAAATTATAGTCCTAAACATTTACACTAGGAAAGAGTCATCTCAAATCAATGATTTCATTCTTTTATGTTTAGAAACTAGAAAAATAAGGTAACTAACCCTAAAGTGAGAATAAAGAAAATAATAAAGATCAAAGCAAAAATCTACAAAATAGAAAATATTCTGGCTAAGGGTGTGTGGATTCTATTTATCTCCTAGAGTCATATTGATCAGGAAATGAAGAAAGATACAAACTACCTACATTAGGAATGAGAGATAACTTTACTACAGAGTTACACATTTTAGAAGAAACTGGCGCAATCCCAGAAAAGACACAAACCACTGATACCTCAAGAAGATGTAAATAGCCTGAATGTTAAATAAAGACATTGAATTTACAGTTAAAACATCTTTCTACAAAACATCTCTCTACTTTAGGCTTTGTAGACGGACTCTGTTAAATTCTTCCAAATATTTCAGGAAGAGCTAATACCAGTATGGCGTGAACTAATGCAGAAAATTAAAGTGGAGGGACAATTCTCAATTCATTCTTGAGCCCAGCATTTCTCCGATATCAAAATTAGACAAAAACATTAGAAGTGAACTCTGGACCAATATTCCTTCCAAATGTAAATGAAAAATTAAAAAACTGTCAAATCCAATTGAACAACATATAAAAAGCAGAATACATTTTGAACAAGAGGGGTTTCATCCTAAGGAAGCCAAAATGTTTAATATTTTAAAATTAATCATAGCATTGTCAAGTTACAACAGTAGACAATAGGTCAGTAAACAACAGAAAAACATGTCAGTAAAGATAGTGTGACAAAATGCAATATATTGGGAAAACTCTCAACAACATAGAACTCTAGGGAAAATTTTTAAGCTGATAAAGGGCATCTACAAAAATATCACGCTTAACATCATGCTTAGTAGTGAAAGACTGAATGCTTTCCACCTGAGATCAAGAATAAGGCAGATGTGTCTGTTTTCTCCTCTTGGATTCAACATTGGAGATTCTGACTTGTGTAACTAGGCTAACAAAATAAATGAAAAAAAGAAAGTCCAGATTGTAAAGGAGGAAACAAAACCGTCTTTGTTTGCAGACAATGTGACTATGTAGATATCTTTTTCAACCTTTTCTGGACATTTTGGGTTCAATAATTCTTTGCTTTGATGGATCTCTTGTACATGGTAGGAAGTTTAGTAGCATCTCTGGCTATTGCCCACTAGATGCCAGTAGCACGGCCCCACCTCTCTCCAAGAGATGATAACCCAACATGTCTCCAACCACTGTCACCTACCTTCCCACAGTGCTAAAATCCACTTCGAGTTGAGAACCACTGATAACAGAAAATCAGATGAAATCTACAAAAAAAAAAAAAAACAACTACAATAGATAGGTTAATTTAGCAAGATTGTGTGGTACAAGATCAATATACAAAAATCAATTGCATTTTATATACTAGCAATGAATACATGGAAGCTGAAATTAAATAACACTACCATTTGCAATAGCATGAAAAAAGGAAATAGTGAATTTATTCATCCCCGACTAATTAAATTTCCATAAGACTTTTTTCCTTTTGTAAAAATTAAGAAACTGATTCTAATATTCACTAGAAATGCAAAGGAACTAGAATAGCCATAATAAATTTACTAACAATTTTGGAGAAGAAGTACTATCTGATTTTTAAATGAATGAAACTACAGCAGTCAGAACAGTGTGGTTTTGGTATCAAGGTAAACAAATATCATGTAGAAAGTGGTTGAAAATAATAGATTACAGAGGTTCGCACATATATGATCAATAGATTTTTGACAAAGTTACAAAAATAATTCAGTGCAGAAGGAATTTTTTTTTCTTCTTTTCAAATATATTGTGCTGAACTATTGGGTGTCCATATACCAACAAAAGTAAGCAGAGCAAAGCAAATTTCAATATACACTTTGCACAATTTTGAAAAATTAACTCAAATGGATCATAGGTCTATATGTAAACAGATTATAGGAAAATAGGATAAATTATTTGTGATCTTGGGCTAGGCACAAGTTTCTGAGATAAAATACTACTAAAAGTATAATTTATAAAATAATCCTGTTGAATTGGACTTTGTAAAAATTTTTAAAGCCTTTCTTTTTTAAAAGATACTATTATAAGGAATGAAAAGACAAATCAGATTGGTAGAAAATATTTGCAAAGTATGAATTTGAGGAAGAACCTATAACTAGAATATGCATAGATCTCTTATATTTTCAACAATAAGATATCTATAAAATTAAAACTTTTTGCTTCAGAGGGTACCAACTTTTGTGCTTCAGAATGAAAATTTTTGCTTCAATAAAAGTGAAGATAACTCAGGAAATGGTATTACAATTTTTGCAAATCATATATTTGATAAGGAACTTGTGTTTAGAATATATAAAGAGCACACACTACTCAATAATAAAAGACAAAGAACTCAATTTAAAAATGTACAAAGAATCTGAATAGACATTTCTTCAGAGAAGATATAAAAATGGCCAATAAGCATATAAAAAGATGCTGAACATCAGTAGCCCTTTTGATTTTGAAAATCAAAACTACAAGGAATTACCACATCACGTCACTAGGAAGACTAAAGTAAAAACTAAATCAAACAAAACCAAAAAGAGATAATGACAAGTCTCTTCCAGAATGTAGAGGCATTAGAACCCTCATACACTGCTGGTGGGAATGTATAATAATACAACTCTTTAGAAAACTGTCTGTCAACTTCACAAATGGTTAAACATCAAATTACCATGTGACCCAGAAATTTCACTCTTAGGTTTACACCTAAAGGAATGAGAGCATATATATATACACAAAAACTTCCACCCAAATGTTGATAGCAATTTTATTCATAGCAAAAAAAAAATGGAAAAAAATTTCCATCAACTGATGAGTGGCTAAATAAAATGTGCCACTATAGTTCTACAATGGAATATTAGCTGGCAATAAAAAGAAATAAAGCAAGACTAAAAGCTATAAACATGAATTAACCACCCAAAACATGCTACATGAAAGAATCCAGTCCAATGCTATTAATTGTATGATTACATTTGTGTGAAGTGTCCAGAATGAACAAGAAAATAAACTAATTTTAAAGAGACAAAACGATGATTAGCAGTTGTGTAATGCTTGGTCAGTGGGAATGTAAAGCAGGAAGGAACTGCTAATGTACATGAGTTGGCAAACTGTTCTAAAATTGATTAAGGTAAAATCTGTGAAAAAATAATTGATTATGCATGCTAAATTGATGTTGGTTTTTATTTGTTTGTTTTTTGATTGAACTCAGGGATAATTGATCACTGAGCCACATCCCTAGCCCTATTTTGTATTTTATTAAGAGATAGTGTCATTGAGTTGCTTAGCACCTCACTCTTGCTGAGGCTGGCTTGGAACTCATGATCCATCCCTGCCTCAGCCTCCTGAGCTGCTGGGAGTATAGGTGCATGACACCATACCCAGCAATTTGTCATATTTTATGGTATGTGAATTATGGTATGCTATGAGGGTGTGTGTGTAGCTTGTGGTAGAGCACTGGCCTAGCTTGCACAAAATCCTGGGTTTGATCCTGGTACTGCAAAACAAACAATCAAAAAACCAAAAACCAAAAACAAAACACAACAAATAAAGCTGCAATCACACACATGCATTCATAAGGGTGAACCTTCAAGAGGGAGGCAGGATTTTCTGGAGTGATGGAAACCTTCTATATTTTGATGATATTGGTATTTATTGAAGTGAATACAATTGTCAAAACTCATTGAAATGTATGTAAATTAGCTTTCAAAAAATTGATTTAAAAAAAATCTCAATAATAAGGAAAAATAGTCTAATTTTAAAAAGTGCAAAAGATTTGGACACTCACCAAAGAAGATATACAGATGGCAGATGAGCACATGGAAAGATACTCAGTTACTGAATAAATTCAATCTACATAAACTGATCCAGGAAATCGAAGAGGAGGAAATGATTCTCAAATTATTCTTTGAAGCTGGCATTATACTGGTACCAAAAGTAAAGATACTAAAAGTAAAGAAAACTACAGACTAATAACCCGTCTGAATATAAATGCCAAATTAAAAAAAAATGAAGCCTAATCAAACAATATAAAAAGGAGACTACCTCTTGGATAAGAAGGGTTAACCCTTAGTTATTAGGAAAGTGCAAATTAAAACAATGATATATCCCACTACTTCTGAAATTGCTGAAGTCAAAATGACTGCCTATGTGTCCACGTGAAGGAATTGGAATGCCCCTAAGCTATTGGTGCTAATGTCCCATGGTACAACCACTTTATAGAATGGTTGGCAGTTTTTTAAACATTCCACATACCTCTACCAAAAGATCCAGCCGTTCCACTCCTGGGTATTTATGCAACAGAAATGAAAACACATGTCCATATAAAGTCTTGTACACAAAGACTCATAGCAGTTTTATTTGTAATAGTGCAAAACTGGCAATAATCCCAATGCCCATCAACAGGTGAAAAGATAAACACACTGTGGTATATACCGCTCAGCAATATAATGGGATGAACTATTAAATGCATATGGTATGATTCCATTTATTTAAAAAGTTAGAACATGCAAAAAAAATCTATAGCAACAACAAAAAAATAAAATAAAAAACAGATCAGTGGATGCTGGGGGAGGAGAGTGGGAGATACAAGAGGGAGGGCAGGAGGGAATTTGGAAGACAATGGGTATGTTCACCGTCTTGATTGTGGTGATAATTTTATGGATGTATACATATGTCAAACCTTATCAAATTGCGTTCTTTAAATATGTGTGGTTTAGTGTATGTCAATTATAACTCAATAAAACTGTAAAAACAAAGATAATCCATTTAACATTCCTGGCTTGTAGTAAGAGCCTGTTTTCTTTAATTGCTCCTTGGCTCCAGACACCAAAATTATAGGCAGGAGAAGTCTCCCACCCTGAGCCCCTGCGACAAAGCACTGACTGGTTCTCAGGGGTGCCCATTCCCCTCCCAAGGATCATTTGTGAAGGGACGAGGTCAGCAACAAATTTGCTCTGTCTCCAAGAAGGGCTGGCTATTCTTTTCTTTCTTCCTTTTATTTTTTTTTCCCCCTCTGACACTAGAGATTGAACCTGGGGCCTAGGGAGCTCTTGACCACTAAGCTATATTCCCTACTCCCTATCCCCAACATTGTTTCTTTTGTCACCTTAGTCCCACTTGGGGTCTTGGCTTTAATAATTATTATTTTTAAATTTGTTGTGAATTTTGTTATGGCCACCAACACAGATCAAACCATCTAACTCAACTCAGCTCTATGTCAGATACTTGATAAGTCCACAGGGAGACGGGTGACAAAGAGCCTGTGTCTACAAGGACCTCCTGGCCTAGAAAGACTTAGGGGTTACAGTGAGAGCACTGGTGACTATATTCAGAGGCAGAATGGAGCTGGAATATGGGGGACCTGCAGATAAACTGACACGGGGGTTTACTGAGATGAGAGCACCATCCGATTTTCCCTCTTCCAGTTTTATGAACCCAGATTCCCTGTTTTCCTCCCACTGCCAGGGAGGCTGCAGATCCATCCAGCAGAAGAAGGGAAAGTTTCTCCTTGCTCTTTGCTAACCTGCTGACTGTACCCAGAGGAATGGAAAGATTCTGAGCCATCCGACGACTGGGGAGGTCTGGCATTTTCTATCTTTGCCTGTGTTGCTGTCTGCCACTTCCCAGAGGTCTGCTAGCTGAGCTTGCAGATCTGATTTATGGAGGGCTTCTAAAGACAACTTTCAGCTGTGGATTTGTATGCAGCTCTCTGTATGGGCTACTCGACAGGCATTCAGAGTTAGGGGGAGAAGCATATGCATCGCAGAGGAAGCAGATGCTGCATAATCAAGAGCAATTTAGAAGGAATCGAGAAGGTGAGAAAAGGACAGACTCCATGCCCAACATCAGAAGGTTTTGTGCCACTACTGTGTCCTTTCTGAGGCTCTTGGGTGCTTTTTGTGTCCCAAGCAGCTGCATCAGAAGCCAGGGGCACCATTTAGACGGCATGGTGTGTGAATATGAAAGAAGCTGCCAGAAGGGATGTGGTTATGGGATGTAGATATCTCAAAGCACAACTGCTGCCGTCACAGGGTTCACGACATCAGTGTATGAAGGAGAAGAGGTTTTCAAAGAAGTTACAAAGTCTACGTGTGACCACGTGGTGTGAGGAGTCCAAGGTCTTTGGAGTCCAAGAAATCTGAAGATCAGAATGAGATCACATTCTGTCACTTCCTGAACTTGGGTAATGTTGGGAATGTTACTTGCTCAGTCACATCCTTATTTTGAGAGAGCGACAATGGTAATAACAATGGCTTTCTCCTTAGTAGAATGAATAGGACGTAAATTTCCTATGTTGATATATGAATACACAACTAGTGAAACTCCACATCAAGTGCAAGCACAAGAATGGGAAGTTATTTGCCATGTATGTATGTATGTCAAAACACACTCTACTGTCATGTATATCTAAAAAGAAGAAATAAAAATTTTAAAAAAGACATAGATTTCTTCTCAGGATTGTTGTAAGGTTTAAGTAGAACAATACATGTAGTGGGGAAGTAGGAAATTTACGTATACACAGAGAGAAATTTTGAGGTGGTCTGAAATACAAGAGGCATGATGTTGGCTGAGAAAATCAATCTTTGGCTGTAAAAGACATTTCCCTTGACTACAGAAGCCTGAGTCCACTCAGAGTGCTAAATGAATTAAAGGACCACACTCACAATGAATGGGGCCATTCTTTCAGATTCAAACCACAGCCTATGATGGTCCTGGCTCCCACTGCCTACAGCCAAATCAGAGTAAAGCCTGCCTCTGCTTTCTGCTTCATCTTAGTGAAGATGAACCCTTTGCTAGCTAGGAAAGAGGACCTGACCTCGCAGCCACACTGGGCCTTCATCTCTTTAGTCTCACACTCCTGGAGGAAGTGAGTTGAGTTGCCCCAAGCTGCAAGGGTGCTGTGCCTTTCTCCTCCAGTTCCTTATTTTGTGCCTAATCTAGGTGCTTATTGTTTCACTCCCTCATCTGGCTTTCTCTCTGCCGGATGAGCACATTGCACTAATACTCTTCTTTCAAAATCTTTTGTCTTACAGATAATGATCATGATAATAGCAGTCTCTTGCACAGAGCTTCCTGGTTTCCAGATCACTTCCTCTGCCATTCTCTTGTTTTACCCCACAAACAACAGGTAGGCCAGGATGTGCCACCCTCGTTCCCATTTTACAGACGAGGACATGACACACTTTTCTAAGGTCACCCGGGTAGAAAGTTTCAGAAGGGGAACTACAATACGGAGCCTCACCTTCAGGCCCACTGTGGTTTTGCCATTTCGTATGATTTCCCGTGGGTGAGTGGCAGGCGTGAGAGCACAGAAACAGAATGGAGCCAGCCACAGGACCAGGAACAACAGCAGGAGCTGCGGTGGCGGTGCTGTAAGGAACAGTTGAGGAGACATGGGGGAAGGCGGCATTGTCAGCCTTTATACGGATAGAGTATGGGGTCAGAAAATGAGTATGTCCATAACCAAGAAATGAGTGGACATCCAGAAGAGCCCCTTAGTTGAACGAACAGTATCGAAGAGAACTGTATTCTTTATAGCCTCTCTCTGAGGACATCCACTTGTGCTAACAAACAATTTACTCACCTTCAGTAGAGGGAATTGAAACCTAAAGCAGAGCTTCTCAAATTTGACTTCAGAGGACCTTAGGCGAGGCCTGTAGACATTTTGGGTTGTCACATCTGGAGAAGAGGGACAAGAAATCGAATGGGCAAAGACCAGCTTTTTAACATCCTACAAGGCATAGAACAGTCCCCACAACAAAGCATCATCCAGACCCATATGTCAGAAGAGAGAGGGTTGAGAAACCTACCCTGGAGGAACTCATATGTCCACACTTGTCCCACTTTTAGAATGGAGGCAAAACTGGCCCTAGTCTTTTCTATGGGTCTGTAAATATGTCTGTGGGGAATGGGGTTTTAACAGAAAGAGAAGGCTTCAACAACTGTATTTGCTTTTAAAAAACCAAACACTGGCTCAGTCAATTTGTTTTTTCTCTTTTGCAAAATGGACATTCCCTCTTGTGTGAGTAACAAAGAAGAAATGAAATAAGTGCTTAGTGATGTTTTACCGGGATATACTCCCAAGTGTTGGCCAAGTTAGATCTGAAACATTGATACCAATCTATAGGGATCTGGGGAATAGGGTGCTCTGTAAGAGAAAGGTCAGGGAAGAATTGATTGACAGAAACAACAGTGGGAGAGGATGAGAGTTCTTTTAGAATCTAGGGGCTGGGAGAAGACTTAGAGGTTATGTGGTACTGTCCCTTCAGGTCCAGGAAAACCAGGGCCCGACTAACTCCCTCCATGCTGCTTGCTCTTTCTAGGCTTTCACTTACTCCTCTGCTGTCCAATGATTGGCATGCTGGATTTTGTGGACACCAATAAATAACACCCCCTTTCTTCCCATATTGAATTCAAAATCAATTGAGAAATAATACACAGTTGTCAAACAGATGGAAATACAAATATAAACTTTTTATTGGTAAAATTTATTATAGAATTTGGTTTAGTTCTGCAGCCAAGTATGGCTCCCTAATAATTTCCTCCAGTGGTAAACTCACCCTTCCAGTCATGTGTAGAATCAGAAACCTGCTGTGAGGATTGTGTGAGATGATGGAAAGAAAGAGGCCCCACACACTTTCATCTTCTATATTGGTAATTTTTTCCTTTCCTGGGGACTAAATATTTCAGAGTTGACATCAAAATACACAGTCTGTCTCTTCTGTTAGATTGTGGGCAGCTCCAGGGCAGGGATACCATATGCTCTATCTTTGTTTTCTCAACTCCAAGGTTAGTGTCTGGTACCTAGCAGGTCTGTTCAATGAAGGATGTTAGATAAACTTCATGACTCTTTCTGCTGCTTCATTTCATTCCTTTCAAACAAAGTTTGATGCTCCCGCTCACCAGGTTCCTCCTGACGCCATGTGTGTTGTACAAACTAATCCCACAATGTCCCTGTGAGGTAGATTTAGAGGAGGGAAATGAAACCCACACTGTTTAGTGACCTGTTTAGTCGTCAAAGTCAGCCAGCAAGCCAGGTTCAACATGCCAGCCTCCTTAACTGGCTCAACTCCTCCCCTAGCTTGCTGTGGGGCTTCCTGCTCACTGGCTTGGAGCTCTTCCCTCTCTGCAGCCTCCAAATTCTTAGCCAGTCCCAACTAAAGCAGGACTTTGGACAGGCTTAATTCTTCCTCTGGATAGTTTGTAGGCTTAAGACTTCCCTAGGTTTAGTCATCCAGGTACTATTTGGATCACTCCTGCCAAATCATGGTCAATCTCTGCTCTTAGAATGTGTGGTTCCTCTGCCACAGTCCATTTTCCCACCAGCCAGGATCTCTCTTTCAAAGTTTCCACCTGTCCAAAGCCTACCTGCAGGTCCTGAGATCTGTCCTGAATTTAGCCCTGCTGGACAATGGTGACTCAAGTTCTTATTTCCAAGCAAGGACGGCTGATTTGGCTTCACCTTTGTTCTCTACCTATGTGAATGGTTGAGATCTCATTGTCTGCCCTCCTGGTACTCCGTTAAGCTTGCCTAAATTTTAGCTCCCTTTGTAGTCATTGAATGGGCCCCAGAAATACAGTGTGAAAAATCAGTATCTTATGTGGGCTGGGGGCAGGGATTAGATGAGATCTCACATCAGCCAGGAGCAAAGTCTCATGTCTTCAAGCTAGGAGTTGTCATTTGTGAGGCATTACCTCCATTTTCCACAAGAAGACACTGAGGCAAGGAGGCTGAGAAGCCTGTCTAAGAGCACACAGGCCTGATGTTCAAGGAAGATTAGGGCTTAGAAAATGTTGATCCCTGTACCTCTACATGTCCAATCCTGTCTCTTCACTATACAGCCAGACTAACCCTCCTAGCTGCTACATGCCCCAGCCTCCCCATTAAATCAGAAGGACATAAAATGAAAGGAAAGAAAGAATAAAGAAAAGACAAAAATCTTTCACAATTCAGCATAGCTCTAATCTGACATGACAAGGCCAAGTCCATCTTTTCACAGTGCCAATTACTTAAAGGGCATCGATGCCATGGCACCATTAAAGTAATAGCAAAGATGGATTGCAGGACATTGTGGATCAATGTGCTAAGTGTTGTTCAACTTGTTCAATGAAATAAAGCATTGGATCATTAACCTTACCAATGTCAATGTGTTGTCACTATCAAATTCCACTAAATGAATGTCCATGGCCCTCATTAAAAAGTGCACTTTGAGGCAACTAATGTATTAATACCTTATTGGCTGATATTAAAAGGAGAGGCCCTCCAGGGCAGGGCAAGGAATCTGGACAGAAGTTAAGAATATTTGATGAAGAGGGGAAGAGTGACTGATGCAAATGTGAAGATGTGAAATAAATCAGGAATTGATGGGGAGGGAGAGGGATGAGGAAAGGAAGGCACAGAGGTACATGGATGCTTGCTTCTTTGACAAGCAGGTATGGAGTAGCAGAAATAGATGATGGACTAGAGATGAAACGGAAGTTTCTCATTTCATCTTTCTTCAGGATATCTGTCTGGGGCCTTAATCCAGTTTAGAGCCTCAAAGACATGAGCGGGTACCTGCCAAAACAAAAAAACAAAAAAACAAAAAACAAAAAACAAAAAACAGTGGGTAGGGGTGGTATGCATTAGTTGGCCAACTTAAGAAGCATCTGCTTCTTCCTCTTGTCACCCATCCCACTGTCCTGGAGTGGGAAGAAACCATTGAGGAACCCTGACTCCTTGGCCAAAGCTGTCTTCTTTGTATGGAGGCAAGAAGAATGAATTGGAATTCAAGGGAACTGAGTTCATTTTCCAGTTCTTCCTTCATTGGCAAGACTTCAGCTAGGCAATTTTCTTTTCTGGGTCTCTTTGTAAAACAAAGAGTTTGGATGAACACATCAGTGATTTTTAAACAGGTTTTCTTTCTTTCTTTTTTTCTTTTTTTTTCTTTTCTGGGTCTTAAGCATCTGTAGGGATGATAGAGGCTAATGAGGTGGAACCAGGGAAGGGAGGAACAATAATCTGCTCCCTTCCCCACACCTATCCATGGCAATGCTACCTGTATACATTGCATATTAGGCTTCTGTGCTACATTCCAATGGAAAAATGGATTCCACTGTTACACAAGACAAAACAAATTCGAAACAAAACCCCCAAACCATGTAATCCCCAGCATTTAATACTTTTCAACAACAGAATGCACTAGCTGAAAAGTGCTAAATGCAGTCCATCATTTAGTCTTTGTATTTATCAACTGTCAATCAGACTTTTTTTTTTTTCTTCCTAACAAGTGTTCTGATTATCCCGGCACTTTGTGGAAATAACTTCACCATCAGTATATGCACAGTTAATTTTGATGATACCCTCAAAAAGTAGGGTGAGGACATTTGAAAGGAGTCAAATACAGGCATGGGAGAATTCTCCAGGCAAGGGGCCAGTGTGCCAAGAAGGCAGAGATGTTGATGCAGAGAGAGGAGAAAGGAGATGGGGCAACTGGTGTGGCGGCAATGCACATTTTACAGCCAAATAGGATTTTGATTGTTTGGTAATTTCTGAGAAATATTTGCCCAGTTCTGCATTACTGACTGAATCAGGGTAATTTTTTTCTTGTCTCCATAATGTGTACTAAGTGCCTCATTTATCATAAACTTGCTGGGGGTGGCTGATTTTGACTCTTGCTCATTCTCTAAAGTACCTGCAAATATTTTTCAAAACCAAAAGAAAGTTTTTCCATTTGTAAGTTTACAATTTTTATTTCCAGAGCTTAGCTCTACAGAGTCCTCCATTTGGACCAATATGACTCTATGACTACTCCAGAGCCCTCTTCTTAGTTACTTGACTCCATTTGGGGATTTCCAAGTCAAGTCCTGTAAGAAATGTTTGCATATAAATCATAAAAATGAATTCCATGGGGCAAAAAATAAAATAAAATAAAATGGAGCTCCTCTAGGTATTTACATGTGTTTTCTTAGGGAATGTGGTGAGTGCTTCTTGGGTAAGGAATGATTATTTTAAAGAACATTCTTTCACTTGACTGTATTCTTTGAAGTTTGGAACTTTAATATTTATTTTATTATTAAAATTATTGCTTTTATTTATCTCTTCTAATAATTCCTAAACTTATCTGATAGAATAAATTGCTGGGGGTGCTTGAAAAAAATATCTAAGTCCCCTCCCCTCTTTACAGGGTTTTAATCAGTTGATGTAGAATGACTGTCCAGTCATTTGCAATTTTGTAAAAAGTACTTCAGTGTCTTTTATGATCATAGAAGTTTGGGATGGGAAATACTTTTCTATATAGTTAAGTGACTGGTTCAGTTGGGTACTATAGTAGTCCTCAGAAAATGTTTGCCAAGAATAAAGGACATCCTTAGCACAGAATTAATGAGCCAGGGATAGCCTATTGCAGAAGACTTGGACAGATGGGAAGAGGGCGAGCAATTGTGTGTTTCCTGGGAGCCCAGCACTGGGTTAGGGACTGAGCATATTGCATGGACTCTCATGGCCCCCACCCCTTCTAAATCTTCAAACTAGTCAAATGGAGCATGCGTCTGTAGTGAGCAGATGCTCAGTTGATTCAACAGGCAGAAATTTACAACCCTGTCCTGCCTCAAAATAGTGCTTGTCAGAGAAACAAGCTGTAGATCTCAAATAGGTAGCCAGACTGCTATCCATTTTAGTTTGTTATCAGAATCTGTGCTCTCCTCTCCCCTCTCTGCTTTTTGCTGGAGGTGGAGTTACTTCTTGTCCTCCTTAGCCAATAGCAAACTGCACCCTGATAAGCATTTCTGCTTCAGGAAAGAAGAAGCTGGTCTGAGGTTGTGCTGTGCTCACTTTTCAGAACATCTTTTTGTAGGGACTTCCCTTCTCCTCCTGTTGGTCTGCCTGTCCCTGAGTGTTGAAAAACGACCTGCCTTGTGCTCTGTGGCAGACATGACCCCTCATCCTGTGATAGATCCATGAGATTTTGCATAACTTATTTATGTCTGATTGAGCAGTGTGCATTGGACCAGGGTCTGGGGATATGGGCATGAACAGTGTGTGTCCCCCTTAGTCTAGAATCTAGGGAGGAACACAAGACCAGACAACCAGCATGGGCTAACCAACGTGAAAGAGCTTGAAATCATTAGTTTAGGATTCAGCACAGAGTACTGTGAGAGCTCACAGAGAGGCCTTAACTTGAACCTGGATGCATTAGGGAAAGCATCCTGGATCTGCATCTTGGAGTCAACCAGTCCAAGATGGAAATTGGCTGGACATCGAGGAGGAGGAAAGAGCATCCATTGCAGCAAATATTTTGTTAACTGTATTCCTTGCACTGCTATCCAAATGCCCTTGTGTTGGCCTCTGTTGTTGGCATCAGGAGTCCAAGAAATGACATTTAGTGATTCTTCTCTTATTAATTTGTTGTGTGACCCTGGAAAAGTCACTTCTTTCCTCAGTGTCTCAGGGTTATCTTCTGTAGGGGATTTGGAGAAAATGACCTTTAAAGTTCCTTCCAGTTATTTTACTCTGAATTTTCTTGCACTTGTCACTTAGCATGGTGAACTTTTCCATACTCTCTGTTATATGTATGTGTGTGTATTTATGGGTGCATGTGTATTTATTCACACATGTATGTGTGGGTAAGGCCTACTTTGTATGTCTACCTTCATTGAGGGATTAAAACTCTGTATCCAGGGAAAGATACAGAGACTTTTTATCAGGACGCGATCCAGTAAATAACAGACACACACGCACGCACACTGTCTCCAGAGTAAACAGCCCAAGAGAAGTAGCAGGAGAGGAGGGTGGGTAAAGGGGAGTAGAGCATGGGGCTGTCACAGCCCACGGCTTAAAAATGGCTTGAGTTGCAATTAAAAAAGGCAGAGGCCAAAGGTTACTTCCTGGCATTTCACTCAGGGTGGATAAATTTAGAGGGTGATGCGTCTCAGCTTGTTGAAATATTCTGAGAGACTTGTAACAGCTTAAGTCTAGCCAGACAGAAATAAAAACCAAAGAGGCTGACACATTCGAAGACGGCAGAGATGAGGAGCACGCTGGCAGACGTTAAATGGGGGAAGAACTCAGCTTGATTGGCACCATTCCTGGATCCTTATTTCTTGATTAATAGTAGAGATTGGATAATTTTTAAATTATTAATTATTTCCAGAGAGCATGCATGATATCAGGTAGTCTGAGGCAGTCCTGTCACTGGGAAGGTTAAATACTCTCTGTACTTGATAATTACCTAATCACCATTACTCTTTTACATTAATTCTGCCCCAGAATTCATTATGACTGGGTTGGGTTATTAAGGCTTGCGTGCAAAGAAATAAAGCACCCCATTGTTTGCATTGATTTAGTAGCGAAGGAAATGCCCTACTAATACCAAGATTATCCAGAACAGTCTGGAATCATTCCTCCTGCCAGTTTGTTAAATTTGCTCCTAGATTCACCTTTGCGTGTCCACTAGCAAGACATGCAGAAGGAAATGCAAATGAATCCCTGCCAGGGAATTCCAAGGCCAGGAGGGAGAGACCCTGCAGGAGAAGAAGGTAAAGGCAATTAAAGCAGGGCTCCCTCTCTCCAGAATGTCAGAGGCACCTCTGGGGAAGCTGCTGTTTCCCCATCACACCCTTGTCATGGTCCACTGCTAGCAGGTCTCTCAAGTGAACACATCGGATAGCTTTGTCCTTTGGTAAAACTGTTGGCTGAATCAATGTCAGCGCAGCCCAGGAGGCCAGAAACCCCTCTTGTGGCCTTGGCCAAGACAAGAATTCGTGGGAGTTACAAAGGGGACAAATAAAATTACAGTCAGAAAGATAAGTGTGGCTTTTGCAAAAGCTGCCCTTGACTGAAAGGATAATGAGTGATAACCCCCTGGGTGATCTAGGGAGTAGGGAAATGGGGTTGTCATATACAACAGGGGGTTCTGTAAATTGAGATAAATTTTCTCCAGGGCTTTATGGCAAAATGTATTAATGACCTTTTGGGTGAATATTTTTATCTTTGGGAATGCACAAAATATGTGTGTCTGAAATATTGCAATATTAGTAACAAATATACGCATTGACTTGTAGGTAATCCATTATGTTCATTGAGGTTTATCTATATGATGTGATACTTCACACTCTGAAAATTAAATTACTTAACTACTTCTTGGAAAATTGTTCTTACCCATCTTTAATTTTTTAAAAAGAGGACACAAGAAAGTAAACTATGGTAAATCTTAATCTTAAAAGATACATGAAAAATATCTACTATAAAAATACATGAAGTCAGAGTCCTGATGTTACCAGATATTACCAGTGATTGTCACAGGACAGTGGGTAGTAGATGAATTTTTGTTTCTTTGAGTGTTTTTTTTTTTTTTTTAAGATTTCAAGTTTTCTGCAGTCAGTATATTTTGCTCTCTAAATTAAAATTTAAAAATACACAATAAACTTTACTCTTGCCCATCAAATGCCTAAATTATCTCCAAAAATGTCTGTAAGAGATACACATAATCTAAATTAGTTAGGAAATTCCCAGATTACCTCAACAACAGCAGTACCGTAGTTCTGAAAATTGCATTAGGCTCATTTTAGAAGTGGTTAAAACCTGGTTCGAGGGTGTTATTCAAAGAAAAAAAATAATAGCTATAAACTATTCCAGCTCAATTTCTTTCCATGGGGTTGGGGGGGGGGAACTGTGCAGGGGACAGAAGAAAGATGAAGTGAGAGAATCTGGAATCTAGTCGTCAACTGGGTTTGGGTTCCTGGTCTATAAAGTGAAGAGTGTGGACCATGGGATTTTCCAGGTGAAAGTTAAAATTTTAGGATGTTATAGTTTAAATCTACATCAAGAGGTGATGCTCAGTGGGTTGAAAGTCATCTTCTCTTAGTATTAAGTTGCAGCAACATCTCTCAAGAAAGAAATAATCACAATAAACCTTTTGAACTCAGATGATTCCCTTTTTCCCACAGAAGAATCAAGATTTCAAAAAGAACTTTGACTCTCTGAACCAACCTTTATTTTGGTTATGACTAAGAGATTATATTTAAATAGAAAACAAACCTGAATATTTTTAGTTCTAGAGACTCCTAAATCTATGCAGTCTCTGAATCAAATTTCAATTTTTTTTTTTTTTTTTTTTTTTTTTTGTCATGTTAGCAGACCCTGGGAGTTGCCTACCCAAAGCCACATTTTCTGATCTTGGCTGTGTGAGGAGGTGATGTTGCAAGTGCTTTAATCATCTTGGATCACGAACAGATAAATGTTAGGGCAAATGCCAATAATCTGGAAAAGTAAAAGAAATAAATCTAAAAGCTGAGGTCTCTGAGCAGTCCTATTAGCCAATTCTAGAAAAGTCTACCTCTGGATTTCTTATAACGTGGGACAACAAACACCATTTTTAGTTGTCTATAACCTGAAACCCAAAGGATTTTAACTGGCCTCTGCTTGTTGAAACTATCACTGATCTAGATAGGGAAGATAATTTATGGTTTAAATGTTTTAAAATATCACATGATAAAGTGCTAGGAAACTACCAGGAATCAAGATATACTTTAAAGCTGCAGTATTTAAACAGTGTGGTGCTGGTGCAGGAATAGGTGCATTAAAAAAAAAAAAAAAAAATTCAGATGCTGAGCCTGTGCATACAGGAATTTAGTGACAAAGAGGACCTCACAGAATGATGACTACAGGTATGCCCTTTGGAACTATACCTCCCAGTTTTAATCTTGGTCTCCGACAATTGTCAGTCATGCAACCATAGGAAAGTTATTTAAATTTACTAAGCTTTTGTTATCTATAAAACATGAATAATAATATCTATGATAAAGAGTTGTTATGAGGATTAAATAAGATAACACAGGTAAGGATCTTAGTGTATCCTGTGAACTATTTCATTTTTATGGTGCTTGGTACCTCATAGGTAACTTATTGACACCATGAATGTATCACTTAAAAAGTCTCTTCTATGCACTCTCATAGGATGTGATTAGGTATATTTAAATTTAAATTAACTAAAATTAACTCAAAATAAAAAAAAATAGTTCCTCAGTTTTACTACCACATTTTCCCCATATTTTTATTGGTGTATTGTGCATAATATTGAGATTTGTCATTACATATTCATACAAGCACACAACATAACAATATAATTTGGCCCATGTCATTCCCCAGTATTACTAGCCATATTTAAGAGCTCAATTGTCATATGGCTAGCAGCTACCACATTGGACAGTGCAGATATAAACCATTTCTATCACTGCAGAAAGCACCACTAGACTGGGATTTAAGAGTTTAAAGAGTTTAAAAGTTTTCTGCAGGAACCGTTTTGAAAACTCAGCCCAACTTCAGACAGGTGCAATCAGACAGCACTTGCCTCTGGTCCCCATGCTGACCTATTGTTTTCTGCTATGGAACATTATGTGCAATGCAGGTGAGAATGTACTCTGTATTCACGCATGCCCAACTTCTAATTACAAGTTAGTATCTGTGGAGCACTCCTTGGCCAATGAAGAATGGCAGTCAAGGGGTAAATGCTTCTCCCCTACTTTCCCAGGGTATTAGGGAATATTTCCAAAACTTTTAGTTACACTTCTCAGAACATCCAGGGCATTAGGCAACAGTTGCCCTTTGGGATAGCTGACTTGAAAGCACATTCATGTATTAACTCTCCCCGCTGCAAGGTCTCACCCCACTTCTGAATTCCTCTTTCTTAAGCTCACATTTCCAAAAACACTCAAGCTTTTATCTCAGGTTCTGCTTTCAGGGAATGCAGTTAAAAAAGGGAGCATGTAATAAAATGTAGTAATAGTTTCATTGCTGATTAGTGGGAGAGAGAATGGGATAATTAACAAATGATATTTAGGTATCAGCAGGCCATATTGGGAAAACAATATTTACATCAAACATATAAAAATTCTATATAAAGAGTTAAAAACAAAAAGCTCAAAAAATTGCAAGGTTACAAAAGTACTAGAAGAAAATATCAGTGTTTTTGTAAACTTGGACTATGAAAACCCTCCTAAAGAGAGTTCAAAATAAATAAAAATAGATAGGAATAATTAATTTTTTATAATTTATAAAGGGTAAAAGATACCAGGAACAAAAATAAAAAGCAAAGTCTTGAGAAAAAATTAAAGTATATTATAGACAATGAACTAATTTCCTCAATATGAATATAGACTTCAAAAATTAACAAAGCCAATAAGAAAGAAAATACCATTCAAGCAACCTGGCATTCTGATTGCCCCATTGTGGATGTTCTACAAATATTTGTTGGATGAATGAGTGACCCTGTGGATTAATGGACAAAGTATAAAAAATTCCTTGAACAAATAAATCAAATGAGTCATAAACATATTATGTTCATTTTCACTAGGGAATCAGAGAGATACCCCTTAAACATGAAAATTCTTTTCACTTATGAGATTGCCGGAAATATAAAGGATGGATGATGTGTTAATGAAGATATAGGGGAAATGGCACTACTGTACACTGTTGGAGGGTATAAAAATGGACGTAATTTTATGCAGAACAATTTTATAACATCCATCAAAATTTAAGATGTACATATCCTTTGACCCATAAATTCTACTTCTAGGAATCCATCTGTCTTAGTGTGTTTGGGATGCCATAGTAAAATCCTTTAGACTGGGGAATTTATAAACAATGGAAATTTATTGCTCACAGTTCTAGAGGTTAAGTCCAAGATCAAGGCACCTGCAGATGTGGTGTCTGGTGAAGGTTAGTCCATGTAGAGATGGTGCCTACTGCTGTGTCCTCACAGGCAGGGAGAGACAAACTCTGTGAACTCATCTGGTGCGAAGGGGGAAGGGAGTAGGCCATTCCCTTCAATCTTGTTTTTTGTATCCATAAAGATTCTACCTCTTAGTAATATCACTGGTCCAAAATACAAATTTTGAGAGGAGATAATAACATGCAGAACATAGCACCATCCTTAAACATTACGAAAGTAAATATATAAGAATATGTGGTCAATAGAATAAGAATTTCTATTACAGTGCTCATTGGCATATTGGAAAACTGAAGAGGATGACTGTACTTCACTTGTGGAATGGTAAATTATAGCACGAAAAACTATGGGATATTATTGGGTTATTAAGTTATTAAGAAACCAAAATAGATGCAAAAGGATTTCCATTGTTAAGTATTGAATTGCATTTCCCAAAAAAGATATGTTGAAGTCTCACCTCCCAGTACTTCAGAATGTGGCCTTTTTGGAAATAGAATATTTAAAGCAGTGACCATGTTAAGATGAGGTCATTATTGGGGGCCCTAACTCAATATGACTGGTGTCCCTGTAAACAGGAGAAATCTATAAACAGAGACAGATTCACACAGAGGGAAGTTGATAGGAAGACAGTCATGTAGTGGGAGTGATAAGTCTAAGAGCCAGGAAACACCAGGTTGTTGACAAACACCAGAAGATAGAAGAGTCAAGGAAGGATCCTCTCCTAGAGCTGTCAGAGAGAACATGGCCCTGCTGACACCTTGATTTTTTTACTCCGAACCTCCAAAATGTGAGAGAAAAAACTTCCATTCTTTAAGCTGTGCAGTTTTTGGTATTTTGTTATGTCAACCCTAGGAAACTAATATATCTGTGATGTATGGTGGAGCAAGATATCAAGTTTGCAGACCAATAAGTACCATGTAAATTTATTTTGTTCAAAAAATACTGTTGCACATATTCTCCTGGGCTTATGTGTACATAGAAAAGGTTCTGGAAATATATCCAGAACTGTTTAGGCTGTTTTACAAGAGTGCTCTGAGGAGAGGGACTTACAGGGTTGAGTCATTATAGGAATTACTTTCTTTTCCCCTCACATATTCTCTGATCTTTTCCCCAGTAAGCCTGTACTACTTTGTAAATATATTTCCCCATCTGACAATTCAAGTTCATTGCACAACTGGAGACTTTTTCTCTAGGGAGAGAAGCAAAACAAGAGGCAGAGGAGAAGGAGAAAGAGGGTGTCACAGAGAATCAACTGTGGGATCCCCAATGTCTTCTCACCTGGGGCTCTGATCCTTCTCAGAGAAAGCACCAGTTCCTGGGACACCGTCTTGCGCTGGTGGGGCTCACACCTTAGAAGCAGGAAACCTCCTCCCTGCCTCCAACAAAGCACTGCTGTGGGATACAGCTCAAGTCAGTCTGGATACTCTTTGTGTGTTCTTGGGCTTATTTCTGAACATCTAGGAGTTACCAGCAGGGATTGTGCTGCAGATGTTGGTCACAGTCATGTGAAATTCCATGCCATTTCACTTTCTTCTCTCCCTGAGTTCCGAGGTACCTCTAGGGGGCAGAGTAGTGTGGAGTGGTGTTTTAGTCAGCCATTTTGCTGCTGTGACTAAAAGGATCTGACCAGCACAATTATAGAGGAGAAAAGGTTTATTTGAGGGCTCACGGTTTTAGAAGTCTTAGTCCATAGAAGGCCAGCTCCATTCTTCAGGGTTCGAGGTGAGGCTGGACATCATGGCGGGAGAGGGTGGCAGAGGGAAGCAGCTCACATCATGGTGATCAGGAAGCAGAGAGAAAGAGAGTCTCCAATCTCCAGATACAAAATATATACCCCATAGCCACGCCCCAGTTCCCACCTCCTCCAGCCACACCCTACCACTTCAATTAATCCCATCAGGGATTGATTCACTGATTGGGTTAAGACTCTTACAACCCAATCTTTTTTTTTTTTTTTTTTTTTCTGAACCTTCCTGCATTGTCTCACATGTGAGCTTTTGGGGGACACCTCACATCCAAACCATAAGAAGTTGGCACGGGAGCAGAATGGCATATGTAAAAAGTAGACGTGGGAATTTCTGATGACAGATGGAAAGGAAGTTCAATCAGTAGACCAGAGAAGTCAACTTGTAAATTCAGTGAAATTTTTCATGGATTTTAGGAAACTCTGTTTTGGCCTCTTCTCCTCTTCTTGTGCTGTGTCCTCACCCCTTGCTCTTAGTACTTCTTAACATTTTATTTTCTTCCTTTCAAACCAAGACAGGATTTGATCTCACCATGGCGAGATAATCGCTTATCTAGTTGCTTTTCCCCTCTGTGGCAACTTCATTTGCTAGAGGTAGCCTGCAGGCCCAGAAGGAAGGTTTTAAGAGTCTCTACAGTAGCCCCTGACAAATGCCTAACCTATGATTGAGGAAAAATAATAGCAGGTGTGCTATGTATAAATTCCCAGTATCCTTCCCCTACTTTCTGAAGTAAGATACATTTGATTCCCCATTTTAAAGCTAGGAAAACCGGAAAGAAAAGTTAAGATATGTGTCCAGGTCAGATAGCTGGTGTGAAGAGTTGAAGTTGCCGTAGGTGATCCAGACATGGTCTCCATACTTAAGTTACCGGGGTCACTGTTTCTCAGGGGTGCAGACACATGTGCCTGGACACAAACTTCCTCAATCACACATGAACCTTGTTAGTGTGTTTTCAGAGCCAAGTGATGGCAAGTGACTCAGGGTAAAGGAGTCAAGCAATTCCCCAAACGGTTGGTAGAAGGACCCATTGCAAAGGTTTCCATTGAATATGCGATTGTGACACTGTAGGGACACAACTTGCTGGAGGGTAAATGGAATCCCAGCAGCTGGTGAAATTGAATTGGGTCTCAGGGGACTAGGCGGATTCTCTCTCCCCTTTGTCACAATTTCATGCTGAATGTGACATCCAGGAAAGTTACTTTGGCCTATAAAGAATCCACACACATCCCCACCCTCCGCCTGCCTCAGATTTGCATTCTATAGGATGGACAGAACAAAGCCTATGACCTTCATCCCTTACTACCGGAACCTATTGCCCTTGATGATTGCAGCCCATGCTCTCTGGTTATCAAAGTGTTCCGGTACATTTAATGCCTCCTAAAAGCCGGTGGATGGAAAAACCACATGCACAGTGAATTTTTGCAAGTGAAGTATTTTTACAATTTTCAACCCAATGGCAAAGGGATCAAACAGCACGGTTGCAAAGGAAAGCTGAACCAGGCTATAGGACTCTGAAAGCTGTTCGCCTGTATTGAAATATCCCATTGTCCTCTGTGCTCTCCCCCACCTTGTACTCGTCTCATATAAGAGACTTTGACTCTCCAGGCAGCCTGCATGGGGTTTATGGATGAGATTGATATTTAAGACTCTGGCAAAGCGTGACCTTCGGCTTCCCAATAAACAGCAAGGACAAACCGCCCTGCTTGAGACTTGAGACTTTAATTCCCACCAATTGCTTCTCTTCAGCCCATTATGCATGAGAAATGCAACTGGCTCACCCTCTGGTGCCCTGGTAATCCAGGGGTACCTCAGAATCACAGACCCATAGAGTGTTAGAGCTGAAGAGGGCCTCAGTGGGTCCAATCTCCTCATTTTACAGATGAGGAGGCTTTCTTCAGGTGTGCGCCTTGCAGGCCTGGCTGCTCTGTGCTCACTGGCTCTTTCCAGGTAGGCCCAGAGCAGCAGGGCTGCAGAGTTATTAGCATACCTGCAAATGTCATGAGTTTGTGGGCAACATGGAAATAGGAGAGTCTGTAGGCGAGGACAGAAACTGCAGATCTGGATTTCAGTGACAATGGGTATGGACCTGTTGCTTGCTACTAGATAAATGAAGGTGAGTTTCTTCTTCTACTTTTTTTTTTTTTTGGTATTAGGATTGAATTCAGGGGCACTTGACCACTGAGCCACATCCCCAACCCTATTTTGTATTTTATTTAGAGACAGGGTCTCACTGAGTTGCTTATGTCTTGACGTTGCTGAGGCTGGTTTTGAACTCCTGATCCTCCTGCCTCAGCCTTCTGAGCTGCTGGGATTACAGGCATGTGCCACTGTGCCAGGTGAGTTTGCTTCTTTTGTCATATCATTGAGAAAGCTTTTTCATGAAAGCAGAAAAGGAATATCTTTTTGTTTGCCATGTTTCATCTTTTCTTATTTGATAGAATTCTAAAGTTCCCCTCTATTCTCCACCACTCAGTGATGAAGATCTTCTTTCTCCAGTTCTCTGACTTCACCTGCTAGCTTGAAGCATGATATGGACAGCTACTAGTCCCTGAGAATGTATCATGCATTGGGCACCATTTTGAAGACTTTGCATGCATTATCATATTGAGTTTTTGCAAAACTCCAATAAGGTGGGTGTGACTATTAGTTCCATATTATAGATGAGGAAACTGAAACAAGGAGAGATTAAAGAAATTATCCCAGGCTACAAAGTTGAAGTCCGAAGGAGGGAGAAATATTTTGACAAGAAGAATTTCCAGTTGAGGGCAAATTGCTTTAGAAAACATGAGCTGGTGGCCACTTGAAGTAAGTTTAACTGGAGTTTCACTGAAGAATAATACTCTTATCATACATGCACACACACTCCAGTTGACAGAGTTGGTATACTGGAAGCAATGTGGTCTAACTTGAAGTAGGTCCTAATTCTTGCTAGCTGTGTGGTCATGGGAAGATATTAACTCAGTGCTTCCACATTCACATCTGTAACGATGGTGATGATGATTATGAGGATGATAAAAATGTGTACCTTGCTGAGTTGGTGTTAAGATTAAAGTTGTCATTAAGGGCCCGGCACTGGTGGGTATTTCAGACTCTAGCCTTTCCTTACCTTCTGGGGATACATTCCAAGATTCCCAGTGGATGTCTGAAACTACAGGTAGTACCAAACTCTATATATAGACCATTTTTTTCTATACATATATCCCTATGATTAGTTTATCAGTAAGGCTCAATAAGAGATAAACATTAATAAATAATATTAAAATATAAATTTATAACAATATATTGTAGCAAAAGTTATGTGAATATTATCTCTCACTCCTTCTCTCTCTCTCTCTCTCTCTCTCTCTTTCTCTCTCTCACAATATCTTATTGTGTTCACCCTTCTTCTTGTGGTGAGGTGAGATATAAAAATGCCTATGTGGTTGAGGTGAGTTATGTAGGCACTATGGTGTAGTGTTAGGCTTCTATTGACTTTCTCCACTGGTTTTCAAGAAGTCTTTGTAAGCAGCATAATGAAATCTTATACCATCCTGCTCCATCCCACAATGGTGTGAAATCATCCTTCTACCCAGAGTATCTACACTGTATATACTACCCACCATGTAGTCACTCAGTAGTCATCTTGAATATCAACCAATTATTACCATATCTCAAATCTTGTATTTAAATATAAGAACAGCATATAATTTAAAACTTGCTTATTTCTGGAATTTTCTATTTAATATTTTTGGGTTATAGTTGACTAGGTAATTGAAAGCACAGAAGGAAAACTGCAGATAAGGGAAGGGGTTGCCTATTGTAAATGCTAACCTCTACTCAGAATCCACCTCTTTCCTTCTTGTCTCCTGTTTCCAGATGGATGAACTTTCATTGATGTAACGCTTCTGGATTTTCTCTTCTCTACTCACTTAGTGACTAAACCACAAAAGAAGTTAAATAACTGGCAAGTACCTTGATCACCCAGCTGGTAAGCAGGAAGCTAGTATATAAACCCATGTAATCTGGCTTGGGAGCCCACACACTTGGATGCTTCACTCTCCTAATTCCTCAGAGGACAAAGTGCACATGATATCAAATATCTTCTTTCTGCTTGACAGCAAGAAAACTCAAACTACAAGTTCTTTGGAAAAGGAAGTGTAGAGAAGTGGACCCAGTGCTAGGACTCAGAACTAATTTTATATCCTTGTCTTCTTTTCTATCCTGGAGGAGGAAGCCTTACAACCCAGTGACTACTCATCCCCAGTTTACCCAAGAGGGTCCTTGTTTACACTTATTTTCTTCCTGTAACTATTTACTTCCTCTTTTTGTCTCAAAGTTTTCAGATTTGGGGAGAAATTATGCAGTCCTTCTATGCAGAAGCATGGGAAATACTGAGGGAGGGGAGGGGAACAGGTCATGGGCAAGTTCACTGGCATATTATTTAAAGCAGAGGAAAAAATTTTGGTCACATTCTTTTTTTGAGGGCTGAGCTACTTGGCACCACAAGAAACTAAGACCACATGACTTCTGGTAATCTAGGCTTCTTGAGCTTTGTCTTGGCTGTACTGTCTTTGTTCTTGCTCATGAATGAGCCTTACTATGTATTCCAAAGGCCATCAGAGACCTAAATGACAGCTTAACAGCAGGCAATCACCCATGCCTCCTTCACGTGGTCAGGAGCAGTCCATGGGCAACCTGTTGCAGGGACAGGGATAAGAAACCTGAAGCAAGAAATGACCTATATTGCTTGGGTCCTAGAGTTAAATTTACTGGCATAATTGCCAGATGTAATTTCTCTGCACCTCTTTCTGCTAAGTGCTCTTTAAGAGCAAAGCACTTAGTAAATTATAAGGAGGTACCAGCACAAAAGTGCTTACAAATAAGAATTATGGAAAATCAGAAGCCAAACACTCACAACAGCAATTTCTTTTTTCTTTAATCAGAAACAGAGTCAGAACCATACCGGAGGGGTGAAGTCTCTCAGGCACAGCGATAACATAAGCTGTTCATATATTTTAAGATCTAATCTATCATTTAAAAATTATTTTATTATAAGGCATTTATGTGTGTGTGTGTGTGTGTGTGTGTGTGTGTGTTTCAATATTCCACCAGCTGCCCCAGGGGAAGCCAGATAAAGTGTAATAATAGAACTAATAGGAATTAACTTTATAGCATTAACCCACCAGGTTGAAAAAGCAAGAGGCACAAATTGGTAGATAGGGGAATTCAACGAGCAAGCAACCCATGCTGAATGTTTGTTTGCTGTTTCTACTGGTTTTCATTTCAGGAAAGGGAGTTAGTCACACAGAAGGCAGCATCCGACCTCAGCCACAATGATGGCAGAGAGAAACAAAACCCAGGCTTTCTGGAATCTTGAGCAATCCCACAGGAAGACATCAAGTGTCTCAGAAGCAGCCTTGAGGAGCCAGTCATCTATCAAAAGTGACTGTGCTTTTGCTGGCTCCACATTAGTCGCTTCCTGGGGGCAGAACATTAAGCACAGTTGGGCACATATAAATTTTTGTGTCTCACCAACACTGTTGGAATGTGTAGCATTGGGTCCATGAGAAACCATGTTTGAGAAAAGAGCAGATCAAAAAGCACAGCTCATATATATAAACAGGCCCAGTACAGAATGTAGAATACAATGGCACAACAAATGTTAGTCCCTCTTTTTTCTCCCTTTCCTGCTGTGTCTCTAGATTAGCAGAATAATGAGAAATGCCGCTATGCTTTGGATCTTACGTGTCTCCCAAAGGAACGTGTGTTAGAGGCTTGGTCCCCAGCATGGTGCTATTGGGAGGTTATGGGACCTTTAAGAGGTGGGGCCTAATGAAAGGTTTTAGGTCACTGGAGGTGTGTCCCCAAAGAGGATTGGGTGACCCAGGTGGTCTTTTCCTCTCTCTCTTTTTGTTTCCTGACTCTAGGTGAGCAGTTTTGCTCAGCCATGTACTTCCCAACATTGTCATCTGGCATCCTCACCAGAGACCTGGAAATCCTGGGACGGTCTGCTCCTAAACTGACCGGTACTGCCTGCCAATAACTGTGAGCCAGAAAAACCCCTTTTCCCTCTATAAGTTGATTATCTCGGGTATTTGTTATAGTGATGGAAGCAATAAGTAACAAATGCCTTGAGACAAGACTTTGTTGGGTTCTCTGGCACCCAATCCATCTCCTTGACTCCATAGAGGTCGATAATTAACTCACTCAACTTGGGAAGCTTACCTCTTGAATGAAATAGCCCCCGTCTCATTTCTCTGTTTCTAGTATCATCCTCGGGTGTTTCTAAGGCCCTTGCTACTAATGTCACAACCATCAGAAAACTGTTGGTATTCAAGATGGAACCAACCTAAAAACCATCTGATTCTCAGATGACAACAGCTCCCTTCCTTAAAACACACACACACACACACACACACACACACACACACACACACACAGACACCTGTACCTTCTGCTCTGAATAACACTTATGCTGATAAATCCAACAGACAGCCCTAAGAAGGAATGAGTCACAAAGAATAAACTCTACTGGCATACCTAACAGGATTCCCTTATCGCACATGGAAGATTCCTAGATATAACACTTTAAAGTCAAGAAATCTCTTCTTCTTGCCAGTTAAGGATTTCTTTTCCACACTGACTCCTAGAGTCTCAACTGACACTAAATGTGTCCAGAAGCCTAAACCACAAGATTCTTAGGATACACAGTTTACAGTCTGTAGATTGCATTCTTCAACCCCAGAGAAAGGCAGGGCTGCTGTTTCTAGAGGAAAATGTGCTGCTTTCCTCAGCTGTGCCTTCCTGACTCGCCACTACCTTCAGAGAGAAATGCATTAGCAACAGCGAGATCAGGCAGGCTTGATTTGGAAGAGAATGCTATTTGCCTATCATCTCTTCTCTCCACATCAGCAAAATTGGCCAGTTTGATAATGCTTTATACCCTTTACACATTGTCAGGTAAGATGCATTGCAAATGTACATGGCTTAACAAATATATGGTAAATAAACATTTTTCCTGTCCTTTCTATCTATAAAAGATTCTACAGAAAGTTGAAGGAGGAAAGAGTCGTTTTGTAAAAATGATAGATATGGTATAAAACTCCATAGCTTAAACATCTAACTTGCTGAGTTTTAATGGGGTTGTCATCACCGGACTGTTAGCTTAACTTATGAAAATCAAGAAAATGCCTTTTTGTTGCTTCATAAATCCTGATGAACAATGGTCCGACAACAGAAAACAAGCTCTGATTTTGGAATGATTGCTCTCTGTGTATCGCCAGTAATGAAGTATGAAGGAAATCGAAGACTTATTGCTTACAGATATTAGCACAGGCCCAGATGGCTCAATTTTTTTTTACCATAATAGATAATTCTTGAATTATGTGCCTAACAAAGACAAATTCTAGAACTAACGGAAGGCATTTATTATATTAACAAGTGTGTTTTCGATTCCTTCAAAACAGAATGTAATTTAATCTCGGCTTCAGAGACAGATTGGAAATGTTAAATGTCTGCTTTTCAGAAGTGATTTCTGTAGGGAGAAAAGTATTCACCATCAGCTCGAACTGTGTAACTGGGGGAAAGGATGTTTATCTTAACGGCACAGAAAGGGAGAAGTTGTGGATTTTTTTTTCCATTTTCTTTTTCATTTTTAAAATATGGAGCAGATTGTATACATCCTAGTCCTTCCCCAAGGCAACTTCTGCCTCGCTGAATGTAACATATTCCAGTGTGAGAAAGAATAATTATCTGATAGTGGGGGAGACCCTGCTTAGAGTTCTATGCGTTAAAATGAAAACCTGCCCTGTGGCTTCACTGTCTTATACTCTAAGGTCTCAGGTGGGTGTAGTGAGGGTCAAGATAAGATTTGGGATGTGGGGGTATCCAAAAGTCCCAATTAATAATCGTCCTGCATAGGAGGCCAAAGCTGTGGAGGATTTGAATACAGAGCCACATGAGAAATAACAAAAGAGCCTGTGGCTGTTTATCTTGGGAAAAAGAGACAATCTTAAGAGGAGAAAGACCATCTCACCAAGAAGAAGAAGGCATTGCTGGAGTTTTCAGGGGCTCTCCTGTGGAGAGGGGCAGGTGACTTGAGGGCACTCTGGGAATGATGCCTGCATTTCACCATCTCAATAACAACCCGATTTGCTTTGCAGAGAAGGGCATCCAGGGTACATCTGATTAGAGGTTCAGGGACTTACCTCTGGGTATGAAATGTGGAGGATAGAGTCAAAGGAGATGTGGAAAACAGTGTCTAGAGGTCAATCTGAAAGTGAAAATCAGATAGTGGTCAGGAAACTTCTATCTGAGAGGACAGAGCAGAAAGAAGGAAACTCATCACTAGGACTTGTGAAGGAAATAGGAAGAAGCGGGACTATTCATGTGACTTGAAGAGGGAATCCAGAGGTGCCTAGTGGGAAAAGTCACACAGCTGGAGAGTTTATAAAAGAACACCTGTACCTTTGCCTGTGGCTAGGAGTGGGCAGTTTGTACGTTAATGAACTTAATAACAGAACTGCCCAAGGAGGAAATTAATAGTCTTGTGAAGAAGTGACTTCTCCATATCTGCTCCTGTTCACGTAGAAGCTAGTTGACTCCTCAGGGATGCTGAGTAGGAGATGCCAGGCTTGGGTGGGACACTCTTCTGGATGATCCCTGCCAATTTCTAAGTTATCACAAAAACTTTCTTGGTTCCATGATTCATTCAGCATTTTGGTAGTAAGTCTTACTGTGTGCCAGTCAAAGTGCTAGGCAATGGGGTCATGAAGTCAATGCATGCTCATTAGCCTTGCTCTCATGAACCTTATTCTCTAGTGGGGCAGAAAGATGGGAAGCAGTAGTGACAGGCCTGTGATGATCAGTAGGGAAGATGTGCAGGAGCTGTGGAATAAATAATAGGTAAGTCAGCCTATTGTCTGATAGGCTAAGGGCAGGCTTCCTGGGTGGGGGGTTGGTTTTAAAATAGAACTACCAGTGAGTAAGAACTTGCTGGAAATAAAGAAGAGGAACTGTTGGGGAAGAAAGAAAGACAAAGAAGTGTTCCTATTCAAGGAGAAGAGCATGGATAAAAACATGGAGGAAAGAAAGGGTGAGCCCCATCCACGGAATTACTCTTCAGCTTTGATGCCTGAACAAAAGAACTTTTGGTGCTTAAGAAGGACCTCAGCACAGCTTAATTAGCTATATTAAATTGAAAGTTGAGATGGGGTGGGCAGAGAAGGAATACATACATTTCGATGTGGTTTAGATTGACCCGGAAAGGATTAAAGATATGGGGATTATTTCTTGCAGGCAAAATTTAGTTGAGTAAAGCATGGAGTTTGGGGGAGTGGACTAGAGAGAGTAGTATGAGCCTTCTGAAGCATGGTAGGGGGCATTTAGAGATATCAAGGCCCAAGATAACAAACTCAGAGATTAGGAGCCCTTTTCTTGCTCTCAGAAGGTCAGAAGATGCTAAGACAAGGCTTCCTCCCTAGAAATCTTGCCCAGAGCAGACATTTCTGCTGGATAGTTTTCAGGCATGAAAAGCCTTAGTTTGGCCAGGCAACTCTAAGGTTCTTATGTAGGGACATCTTACAAGACATATCAATTAATGTCTAAAAGAGAAACTCCCCTCCCACCTGGGGTGAGTTTTGTTTTCTTCCAATGCTGTGTAGTTTGCAAAGTGTTTCACACATATTTGAAGAAGGTTGGGTTATCTTTTTCTATTATTAATTTTTTTTATTCTTACAGACTGCATTTTGATTCATTGTACACAAATGGGGTCCATCTTTTTGTTTCTATGGTTGTGCACGATGTAGAGTCATACCATTCATGTAATCATACATAGGGTAATGAAGTCTGTCTCATTCCACCATTTTTCATACCCCCCTTCTTCTTATTTCCCTCTACGTAAGTTCTAGAGAGAGGACTTGAGATTCAGAGATGCAAACAACTCTGAATCATTTTGAACCAGTACTGCTACATTTCTGGTCTGGTAAATCTTACTTTTGCAAGTGGTTCCCATTGCTGGGGCATCAGGAAATGAAAATAAGTCAGGTAGATAAAGGGGAAAACCTCCAGAGGCATCTCTCCAGTACAGCTGTATGTCCTTGGAGAATGTAACAAGGACTTTCCTGAGTGAAGGAAAAGAAAGGGCCCGCCCGCAACAATAACTCAGAATGGTTGATAAGCATTTGCTTTTCTATTCTGGGTCTTTTCCCCCCTCTTTCTCTATTGCATTGCTGTGGAGTTGAAACTGGCTGAATCAGCACTGAATCATTTAGCAGGAAATGATGAAAACTGTCATTTTCCTCTGTCTGCACAGTAACACACAGCAGAGAGAGATGCGGATGATGGTGGGGCCGTCTGACAATGCCTCAGGACTGCGATTGGATTGTGGGTGGGAAGGGCCCACAGTTTAATCAGCAGTCACTCCCCCGGGTGGGTCAGGGAGTGTGAATGTGAGGTTGTCCCTGCAGCAAGGACACCTAGTTGACAGACCCATAGAAACAGCCCTAGTGAGGTGAAGAAGCAAAAGACAAGCCACAGGCCCACTGGGAAATCTTAGAGCAGGAAACAGGCATCCTGAATGATGGGGTACTCCAGAACCCTGTTGGTGCTTACAGTAGCTATGTGAAAAAGTGCCAGCCAAGGGGCCTACTTGACAGGGAGAGGAAGCTTCCCTTGGCTTCCCAGAGTAACCTGCAACCTTGCTGGAATAAAATTCTATAACCTCATTCAGGGAGAGATGAGAGGTGTTTTCACCATCTGCTCATTTTAAAATGCACTCAGGATTTGTCAGAAAACAGCATGAGTCTGCAGTGTTTGGTGTGCTACTTTATTCTTTGAGCCTCAGTTTCTTCTTTGGTAACACAGAGATGTTAATCCCTACAGCTCCAGCATTACGGGTTGAATAATGGCATAATGAATGTGATGGTACTTTGCGAAGTGCACATCATTACATTATTCAGAATCCCAAGTCCTTGGGGGCACTTCAGAACCCTTATCCTAGCACTCATCCCAAGCAAGCAAACACACGTCTACCGTGCCTGCCCCTGCTGGTCCCTAGCTTAATGGCTTTATCGCAGTTATGAACATGACCACTGACCCATGTGCCCCAGTTGGGAAGTGGTATTAATGGGAATGAGTCAGGCCCCCAAATCCTGAATTGCTTCTGCTTTCTATTAAGCTAAGAGACTCTCTAGTGACAACTACGCATCATTTGGTATCCAAAAGAGAATGAGCGAGCTCGTTACATGTCCACGTTTCTGAATGTCCAGATTTTAAAAAATATATATTTTTAGTTGTAGATGGACAAAAATATCTTCAATTTATTTATATGTGGTGCTGAGGATCGAACCCATTGCCTCGCATCTGCTAGGCAAGAGCACTACTACAGCCCCAGCCCCAGAATGGCCAGATTTTTGACGACATTCTTACAACCATTTAGAAATAATGTTCCATAAGTGAGGAGAAGATGGAGAGAGTATTTGCTGTGTTTTTAAAAACTGGGGGGACAGATATGCAGTCGTCCTAAGGTCCCTAAGGGTCCCTAAGAAGGGACAATGTGATGCTAAGAAATGTGGTAGGGCTGATGGAAATACAGGTGATCAGTGGATAATTAAGTATTTGGAAGGTTTTGCAGAAGTGAAGGTATATTTACTCACAATTATCACTTCACTCTCTGGCTAATTTTTCTGTCTCATCCATTGTTTAATAACCATTTCTACTATTTTATTTTATTTAATAACCAATTTCTACTATTTTATTTTATATAATATTTTAATTTTTTAATTTTTTGGGGTACCAGGGAATTGAACTCAGGGGCACTTAACCACTGAGCCACATCCCTAACCCTATTTTGTATTTATTTAGAGACAGGGTCTCACTGAGTTGCTTAGCACCTCACTTTTGCTGAGGCTGGCATTGAATTCCGATCCTCCTGTCTCAGCCTCCAGAGCCACTGGGATTACAGGCTTGCACCACGAAGCCTGGCTCTACTCTTTTAAATGATCACTTTAGTTGCTGTGTGGGGAATACATTTTGGGGAGCAGGAATACAGGGAAGGCTGAGTAGGAGGTTGCTTCACATGAATCTTGGTAATGGTTTGATTTAGGGTACTAGCAGTACTGATAGAATTGAGCCATCTATTGCTCCCTAATAAATAAATTGGCATATGTCAATACATGGCATATGGTTTGTCTGTGGGGGGAGGAATCAAAGATGGTGCCTATGTTTTTGGCTTAATGAATGGGTTTACTGAGATGCAGGGAACTAGGGAGGAACCAGTCTGATTGAACAAGCACAATCAAAAACTGTTCTTGACATGCTGTATTGGAGATGCCTTTAAGTCATCCTAGAGGAGACCATGTGTATGCATTTAGATATACAAGTTTGCAGCTAAGGGGGTTAGGGAATATAACATCGGTCATTGCACTTGGGATTTGAATCTTGGGACCTGAATGAGGTTACTTAGGGAAGGAGTTTGCTAGAGAAGAGGACTCAGGGCTGCCATTCCATCATTTAGAAAGAGGAACTGGAACAGGAGTGGGGCAGGAATGGCTAGTGAGGTGATGGCGCTGTCATGGAGAGGGAAGCTATTCTGAGTAATCCTGAAGGTCTCATCCTCCATGATTCTTGCTGCTTTTCACATTATGTCTTCCCTTCTTGATCATACAGGCTGATAAATCCAGAAAGTTGAACTTCTGCCCGCCTCTGGGAAGTGGCCCAGGCTCTCCAAGTAACAAATCATCAGCTTATCACAGTTGACACTGCTACCATCCTACTTTATTATTTTTTTGCTATTACTTTTTTCTGAATTTTGGAAAGCTGACTATGGCCTTTTATCTAGATGCCCACACTCTGTCACTGCTCCACTCCTTTCTTTCCCTGCTTTCCTCCCACCTCCTTCCTGGGTGCTCCACACAGTGAGGCCCTGTCTACTTCATCTGGTTTATCTACTGAGTGTCCTCAGGTTCAGTCGTTTCTCCATTGTTATTTTCAGTTTATCTGATTCTAAACCTGACATCATATCTCCTTGTGATATACAGTCGTCTGGCTATTGTTTATCCAGTGCAAGTATATTATTCTGCATCAACTATCCCCGTATCTCCGCCAAGTTGGGGACCATGTCTATAACATCACAATATCTGACGTCCACAAATCATCCCCATAACTGCAGAGATAAGAAAGAATTCATTACCATCCATGTTACCCTCACTTGGGGAAAATGCAGGTCAAATTGCTTTGCCCTTGGATGTCACTTCCCTTTAATTTTAAACTTGTCCTTTCTCTCTCTCTGCATTTTATTTAAACTCAGACATTTTATTTGCACCCTACTGCTTGTCTCTCTGATTGGAAGACCATTTCTACTATGATGACTGAAGTGTAAATATTTTATTTTTGAGATTTGTTCAGCAAGGTCTGTTCGGACGGAAGACAAAATGCCAGCTGAAGTCCCTGTGTGTGAAGAACATCGTGTTCAGCCTTTTACTCCCAAGACAAATTATTTGCTTAAGTAAGGGTTTCTTCCTTGATTACAGCTTTTATTATTGAGATCTTGTCTGAATTTCCCAGGTGTGTTTTGAATTTCACAATCTTTCTCGGTACTCTGCAGAGCTGGTCTCAGAAAATATATTTGCATGTGTTCCCAGCTCTGATAGAGACAGAGTCCTAGACAAATAGCCCTGGGAATAAAGGGCTGCAGAGAAACACAGTACCTGGGTGTGCTAATTATTTTTCCTGACTGAGGACATTTGCTGGCTGTAATAGACACATCTATTACGTGTTATACTATTTGTTTTAGAATATGACCTTTCCTGATTTGCAAAATTCTAGAGTAGAATGAAGAAAATACATTAAAACAAAATAAATAATATTTGACTGATTCCTTCATTCATTCAAGAAATACACACTGAGTACCTATAATGTGCCAACCAATGTGTCAGGCACGGGGACACAAAGATGACTAAGAAAGCTCAGTCTTTAAGGATCTCCTTGCAGAGGAGAGGAGCATGGAGACAGGCGATTATAGCACGCTGCTAAGTTCTCTAACTGAAGCCTCTATAAAATGCTATGGGAGAAAGAGTAAAAAACAGAAGCTACTCCAACACCTGGAGATTAAACAATATGCTATTACATGATGAATGGATAACAGAAGATATTAGGAAGGAAATTAAAAAATTCCTAGAGGTAAATGAGAACAAAGAAACATCATATCAAAATCTTTGGGACACTATGAAAGCAGTACTTAAAGGAAAATTTATTTCATGGAGCGCATTCAATAAAAGAAGTAAAAATCAACAAATAAACAACCTAACACTTCAGGCTCAAAGCCCTAGAAAAAGAAGAACAGACCAACACCAAAAGTAGTAGAAGACAGGAAATAGTTAAACTCAGAGCTGAAATCAACAAAATTGAAACAAAAGAAACTATACAAAAAATTGACAAAATAAATAGTTGGTTCTTTGAAAAAATAAACAAAATTGATAAACCCTTAGCCACTCTAACAAAGAGAAGACGAGAGAAAACCCAAATCACCAAAATTCGGAATGAACAAGGAAATATCACAACAGACAGGATTGAAATACAAAACATAATTAGAAGCTATTTTGAAAATCTATATTCTAACCAAATAGAAAATTTCGAAGACATCAACAGGTTTCTAGAGACATATGAATTGCCTAAATTGAACGAGGAGGACATACAAAATTTAAATAGATCAATTTCAAGTAATGAAGTAGAAGAGGTCATCAAAAGCCTACCAACAAAGAAAAGTCCAGGACCAGATGGGTTCTCAGCCGAGTTCTACAAAATCTTTAAAGAAGAGCTCATTCCAATACTTCTCAAAGTATTCCATGAAATAGAAGAGGAGGGTACCCTCCCAAACTCATTCTACGAAACCAATATTACCCTGATACCCAAGCCAGACAGAGATAAATCGAGGAAAGAAAATTTCAGACCGATATCATTAATGAACATTGACGCAAAAATTCTCAATAAAATTTTAGCAAATTGCATACAAAAATATATTAAAAAGATAGTGCACCACGATCAAGTGGGTTTTATCCCAGGGATGCAGGGTTGGTTCAACATCCGGAAATCAATAAATGTAATTCACCATATCAATAGACTTAAAGTCAAGAACCACATGATTATTTCAATAGATGCAGAAAAAGCATTTGATAAAATACAACACCCCTTCATGCTCAAAACACTAGAAGAAATAGGGATAGTGGGAACATTCCTTAACATTGTAAAGGCCATCTATGCTAAGCCCATGGCTAATATCATTCTAAACGGTGAAAAACTGAAAGCATTCCCCCTAAAAACTGGAACAAGACAGGGATGCCCTCTTTCACCACTCCTATTCAATATCGTTCTTGAGACTCTAGCCAGAGCAATTAGACAGACCAAGGAAATTAAAGGAATACGAATAGGAAAAGAAGAACTCAAACTATCCCTATTTGCAGATGATATGATTATATACTTAGAGGAACCAGGAAATTCCACCAGAAAACTGTTAGAACTCATAAGTGAATTCAGTAAAGTGGCAGGTTACAAGATCAATGCTCATAAATCCAATGCATTTTTATACATAAGTGAGGAATCCTCAGAAAGAGAAATTATGAAAACTACCCCATTCACCATAGCATCGAAAAAAATAAAATACTTGGGAATCAATCTCACAAAAGAGGTAAAAGACCTCTACAATGAGAACTACAGAACACTAAAGAAAGAAATCGAAGAAAACCTTAGAAGATGGAAAGATCTCCCATGTTCTTGGATAGGCCGAATTAATATTGTCAAAATGGCCATACTACCAAAAGTGCTATACAGATTCAATGCAATCCCAATTAAAATCCCAATGACGTACCTTACAGAAATAGAGCAAGCAATCATGAAATTCATCTGGAAGAATAAGAAACCCCGAATAGCTAAAGCAATCCTTCGCAGGAAAAATGAAGCAGGGGGTATCGCAATACCCGAACTTCAACTTTATTACAAAGCAATAGTAACAAAGACGGCATGGTACTGGTACCAAAATAGACAGGTAGATCAATGGTACAGAATAGAGGACACGGACACAAACCCAAATAAATACAACTTTCTAATACTAGACAAAGGCGCCAAAAATATGCAATGGAGAAAAGATAGCCTCTTCAACAAATGGTGCTGGGAGAATTGGAAATCCATATGCAACAGAATGAAACTAAACCCATATCTCTCACCCTGCACAAAACTCAACTCAAAATGGATTAAGGACCTTGGAATCAGACCAGAGACTCTGCAGATTATAGAAGAAAAAGTAGGTCCCGATCTTCAACATGTCGGCCTAGGACCAGACTTCCTCAACAGGACTCCCATAGCACAAGAAATAAAAGCAAGAATCAATAACTGGGATAGATTCAAACTAAAAAGCTTTCTCTCAGCAAAGGAAACTATCAGTAATGTGAAGAAAGAGCCTACAGAGTGGGAGAATATCTTTGCCAATCATACTTCAGATAGAGCACTAATCTCCAGAATCTATAAAGAACTCAAAAAACTCTACACCAAGAATACAAATAATCCAATCGACAAATGGGCTAAGGAAATGAACAGACACTTCACAGAAGAAGATGTACAAGCAATCAATAAACATATGAAAAAATGTTCAACATCTCTAGTAATAAGAGAAATGCAAATCAAAACCACCCTAAGATTCCATCTCACCCCAATTAGAATGGCGATTATCAAAAATACAAGCAACAGGTGTTGGCGAGGATGTGGGGAGAAAGGTACACTCATACATTGCTGGTGGGGCTGCAAATTAGTGCAGCCACTCTGGAAAGCAGTGTGGAGATTCCTTAGAAAACTTGGAATGGACCCTCCATTTGACCCAGCTATCCCACTCCTTGGCCTATACCCAAAGGATCTAAAATCAGCATACTACAGAGATACAGCCACATCAATGTTCATAGCTGCTCAATTCACCATAGCCAGATTGTGGAACCAACCTAGATGCCCTTCAATTGACGAGTGGATAAAGAAACTGTGGTATATATACACAATGGAATATTACTCAGCCATAAAGAATGACAAAATTATGGCATTTGCAGGCAAATGGATGAAATTGGAGAATATCATGCTAAGTGAGATAAGCCAATCTCAAAAAGACAAGGGACGAATGATATCGCTAATAAGTGGAGGATGACACATAATGGGGGGGAGGGAAGGGTTAGTGTTAGGGTTAGAGTTAGGGTTAGGGAGGGGGGCAAGTATGGAGGAAGAAAGTACTGTATAGAGGGTAAAGAGGGGTGGGAGGGGTGGGGGGAAGGGGAAAAAATAACAGAGTGAATCAAACAACATTACTGTATGTGGATTTATGATTACACAAATGGTATGCCTTTGCGCCATTTACAAACAGAGAGGCAACATGTATCCCATTTGTTTACAATAAAAAAAAAAAAAAATGCTATGGGAGCCCAGAAGATGGAGTTACAAATTGCCAAGGGGTACTAGGGACCATGTGACAAAGACTGAACCCTGTGAATGACTAGGATTGTGGCAGATGGAGAAGGTGGGGAACAGCCCTCAGGCCTCTGTAGCACTCAAGTGTGGAAGAGTGACGGAGGGTGTGAGTGGGGCAGAGGGAATCAAGAGGCGTGACCGGATAGGAGGTTGGATGCCGAAAGCATCAGAGTCCTCTTTAGCAAAAGTCAGACATCGGGTTCCAGGTGGCTCCCTCCTGGTCAGAGGAGAGGGTGAGAATCATGGACCTTCTGAAGGGGCAGCATCAGAAAACAGTGCACCCAAGTCATTCAGTCTCACAAGCTTCTGATGTTCCCTGTCTTGGAAATTACCATTCGTTCCAAGTCCAGAATTCTGTCCTGGTGCTGCCTTTCTTACTCAGCTGCCACAAGTTCGGGGACTGACCCATAGGCTTAGTTCTTGACTTTGCTTCACAGTGTCCCTCTTTCTGTGTTGACGATGCCATCTTCTTTTATTCATATATTTTCTGAAGCTCTGCTGATTTAATTATGTCCTGTCTTGGATCCTGTTCCGGTCAAGACCCTGCTTTCGTCTTTGCCACTGACACTTCAGGCCTTTGCCCAACTGAGCAGTGACCAGGTATGTCAGTGCTGGGTACTCCTGCGAACAGATGATCAGGTCGGACCAGCAAAGACCTGTTGTAATAGGGTTCCTGATATCTACTTGGAAAATGGGGTGTGGTTGGTAGACCCTCACCAAGAAGGGTCAGGCTGATTAGGATAGGGATGGTGGCAGTGTCATGGGAGAAGAGATGTCTCTGAAGAAGGACCAGAGGAGATCTAAGAGAGACAGGGGAACTCTACTCAGGATCAGCAGTAATTGGCATGTGTGACAGAAAAGAATTTCAACACATGCCTGTCAGAGCATGTGTTTATTTAGGAAAGAAGATACATATTCAAGGGAGAACAAGGGACATCTCAAGAGTGAAAAGTACTGTTTTAAGGTTCTCAGCTCTTCTTTTAAAGGAAAATTTGTGAGAAGTAGGTATGGAAAAGCACGTGGTAATGATGATCTCAAGATGGATTCTGGTGATCTGAATCCTTAGGCTGACCTAGTCTTCATTATCTGATCTGTAGATAGTGCTGGAACTCCCTTAAATTATAGGTTCCTCAAGATATCACATCTCTCTTTGCTTAATGTATTTTGGGGGGATTTAATTAACAGTGCTCAGATAGATTTATAGATTTTCCAGGAATTTGGAAGTAACAGGCTGAGAAGAGAGAGAGGCTTGGGGAGTGACAGGCCTGGAAAAGTATGAAGAACTTCTGCATTAAACTCTTTTCCTTGGTCTTCCTTTATGTGTCCTTTCTACCTGTTTCTTATTTCTTCCATCCTACCTCCAAGGGAGGTTAAGAGATGATAGCAACCACATCTGAAACGAGAGATCTGTGACATTACTGGAAAGGAGAGGTGCAGATTCTAGACTCTGGAAACTACTAAAGGACTAGATACATGATATGGAGAGGTTAAGTGGAATCATTGCCAGGAGCATGGAAGAGAAGCCTAGGATAGAAAAACAACAGGTTTGGTGAATCATGACACTTAGTTTTTTCTTAGTCATTATGTTCCTTCCTTCCACCCTCTCAGTCATATCAAAAGCATCCAGAGCAGGTATGCAGAATGCAAGAGTGTAGGAAGAAGGACAACCTTAATTTCTCCAACTCTGGATTCCAAAGCATGTTAAAGATGTTAAACCAACAGCTTGCTCTCAGGAACAGGAGCCAACTGTGGGGTGAAATTGCCTCAGTAGGGGCATGAGGCTAGACTTGAGAAAAATGAGGTTGCAAGGCACTAAAAGGACAGAGGGAGGGCATTATATTTCCCTCCACGGAAATCTGTTGGAAGAGGAAAGAAAACCATCTGTCTGGTACAGTGTAAATATAGCCATGCTTGTACCCTTGGGATGGACTTATTTTGTTCTTTTTAAATAACTTTAACTAAAATTTTTCTGTGACAGCACTATCAATACTTATTTTCACATAGCTATAATCAGAAAGTACTTCATATTTTGCTTTAGTTAGTCATTATTTTAGTTTTACTTAACATTGTAGCATTAGCATTTTCACACTTAATGACTGTAGTTTGGTCTTCACAGTTATTTTAATGACTGCATAATAGCCCAATATACTATTGAATTTTTAATTTAATAATATATTTGGTATTAACTCTGTAGATCCCTTTTCGATCTGATATTTTTTGTATTTTATGGTCTTAATCCCTCTGCTCTTTACAAATTATTCTATGTTTCCTTTCCCAAATATTGTTAAATTTCTCCTTGTAACCACCTATGCAAGCACAAACCAAATGCCCACCAGAGCTCATTCCTTCTGGCCTCCATTGAAGAAATAGCATGTGATGGTACAGGCCTTGGTGTCAGGTCAGATTCAAGTTTCTGGTTTTTGTCATTTACTAGTGACACTGGATGAGTTACTTAATCTTGCAAGCTCCCATTTCCTCATCTGAAAAATGCTCATAAATGTGTGTAGCTTGAAAGTTTATGTAAGGATTAAAGACAATATTTATGAAGTGCTTGCTAGAAAGTAGTTGCTCGTATGTTCTGACTCCAGAGAGCCTGGTGGCAAAATAAGTCCAGTATTTTTACATTCAATGGAAAGCATATCAAGGGCAGGAATCTTGTATTATATACCCTTGAATCTTCCAGGACAGAGGGCTTTCTACAATTCCTAGTTGATAGTTGGTTATGCAGACCTTTGTTGAATATCTGATCCAGATTGTAGCCTTGCTGTGTGGTTAGTATGGAGTGTGGAACGATCAGGTGGATATAGGGTGTTGGGTAGCTCCTTTCTGAGGTCCTGAACTCTTTCTTTTCTAGCTGGTGGCTAACAGCTTCCAAAATGGTGGCAGCCAGCTGCCCAGCATGGATTTGCGACTCCACCTGTGAAGAAATCAATTGCGGATAGGAAGCCACCAGCAGCTCTAGGAAGTAACTACCTGTTATCAGAGGCTGTGTGGGGACCCGACATGAATATGCAGTGTGTATTTTACACCGTGACAATTTTAGAGACCAGGTGCACCAAAGATGCACAGGCAGATGAGAAAGGGAGAGGGGAGGGGAGGAGGGAACCCATCCACAAACAAACCTGATTCCTCTGCTCCTCACAAAACATTTGCCTTTTACAAGCACACAGATAAATCCCCAGCAGAACAGGGAGTGCCGAGAGGGAAGCTGGCATTTGAAAGGCTTGCAGTATCAGCTAATTGGTCTCAAACCTAAATCATAAAAAGACCTGTAATTATGCTGTTCAGAATTAACACAGAAGGCTGTTGGGTGTGTGGTGGTGGAGAGAAGGAGGGGCACCGATGGGGGAAGAGTCCGTTTTTTAAGTGAATTTATACTATTATAAGACTTGTCGCGGGCGAGTAATAAAAATGGCGATGCTAAGTTAAGCCTTGTGTTATCCTGTTTGCTCAGATGCTGCTTATGCCAGCCGTAGCCAGCAGAAAGCACTTTTCAATTTATTTTTATGACTCTTCTCTAAAAGCATTCCATTAAAGGAATATTACCCTGTATGAAGTTTTGAGGCACCAATGGCAGTTTATTTGCTTGTTGTGCTGGAAAGGAATAAACAGTTATCTGTGGTGCCCATTATTTCAGTTTTGTCTTTCTCTCACTCCAGTTAAGGGTCAAATGTGGATTCTGCTGTCTACCCTTCTATGGAGCGCTCCTCCCTGACTGTGCTTGGTTGAATAGGCTGCCTGGTAGTGATCAGAACTGCTGAGTCTCAAGTTTGCTACTCATGTGGCTAATTTCTTCTACCCCACTGGGGAGAGGATGCCTTTTGCAGTCATTTGGAGGACAAGAGGCCAATGAGGCAGGGAGGCATCGCCTACAACGGAGTCTGTTCCATCTCTCATACCTTTCCAAAATGCACTATTTGGTTGCTTTGGCAAGGGGATCTACAAGAGCTGCTTTCTCTCTCACAAATAAAATAAATCTGGAGGAAGAATATGGCACCATGGTTGAGGTACGGGTTTGAAATTTAACTCTGCCACACAAGATCTGCTATCTCAGGAAGCTACTGGACCTCTCTGAATATTAGTTTTCTAACCTCTAAAATGGGGACATGATAGTCGCCACCTAATTAGGTTTTTGTGAAGATTAAATGAGATGATAGATGTAAAGTGCATAAAACAGTGCATATCACATAGTAAAAGCTGCATACGTAAGTATTAAGTATTGTTGTTAAATATTATTACCGTTATCTCAATAAATGTAAGCGAACACAGGATTTCTGGCTCTGTTTTACAACTAGTTTGCCAAATCACCTTAAACTCCCAGTTAATTTATTCAGGATAATAATTCAAACCGTTTTCTCATTCATGGAGGAGATGAAAACCAGCAAAAAGCAAAAGTCATGATAAGTAAATGGCTTTATGATTATTTATGATGTTATCATAACCCGGATGAGTACAGTGCTAATTCATGTCCTTAATGTCTAAGCATATTTTGAAGATCTATTATAGGGATATGAATTCCCTGATGTTGGGGTTATTATTGAAGTAATAGAATCTTAGAGTTGGAACGGATCTTAGAATCTCAAGGATATTTTATTTTTAGGCAGGAATTCCTTCTGCAACCACTGTGATTTGTGTCAGGTCACAGCCTGTGCTATAACTGACCCTCTAATGGTGGGTTTACTCTTGCAGGCTCATCTTTCCTAGTTCTAAATGATAGAATGCTGTTCTTTAAAGTTATCAGAAATCTTCCTCCGTGTTACTCTCATACAATGGTGTTGGTTCTGCCCCATGAACCTTCACGGGAAAAGTCTAATTCTTTTCTGCATGACAGCTCGGCAGATATTTGCAGACAGCAGTTTTCTTAGGTTTCTTCTACTTCCGCCAAGTTCCTCCAAACATTCCTCGTAGGCCACAACGCCCAGAGCCTTTGTCATCCAACCACTATCCCGGATGGATGGTAACCTCAGTGGAAATATCCTTCTTTAAATGGCACACTTGAAATTGAACACAGAATCCTGTTCACTGTCGGCCTCCCTAGATTGTGATGCTCTCCTTTGATCAAACTTGACCAAAGATGTCTCTCATCCTTGTGATTCCCACATCACTGCTCACTCACGCTCTGAGAACACGTCCCCTTTCTACCTAGTGGAAACAGTAAAATTTGTCGATTTAGTCTTCATAAGTTGTGAGTTTCAAAGGTGAACAGTTCATGAAGGGGCATGAAATTGCCAAAAGGAAAAAAAAAAGATGAATATGTGGGTCAATTTTATGATGATGAGCTTATGTATTCTACTACAATCTTGTTGTTTTTCACCCCATAAATACTGCTGTTAGCTTACTTACTGTGCATTTATAATTTCAGGTTTCTTTCTTCCTTTCTTCCTTCCTTTTTTCCTTCCTTCCTTCCTTCCTTCCATCCTTCTTGATTATGCTGGTGATTGAACCCAGAGCCTCACACATGATAGGCAAGCACACTACCACCTGAGCTATATCCCCAGCCCTTAGTTTGATTTTGTTTTTCTTTTATTGGATGTTCCAGTTTATAGAGATATTATAGGTTTGATCTTGGCAGCTAGTTTATTACCCACTGTTCCCTCCTTGGTGTCATTCCCCAATTTGAGAAGCTTGGTTTCTGTGACTTTACTTAAATGATGGATATAAATATTAAAAAGTTCCACTCTCAAAAACTCCTCCCTATCCACTCTATACACAGCCCAAAATAATAATAATGGCTTCTTTCTTTTATCTCTTCTCATATTAAACATCCTTCTATCACAGAAGCAATTTGTTTTTTGTTTAAAGAGATTCGGGTAAATACTTCATCTTGTCCTATACATTACAAACTCCTTCATGACTGAGAATGTGTTGCATTTAGACCTATAGCCCCCAAAGGCAGTGACCCTGCCTTGTACATGGTAGGCAGCAACTTGTAAGGCAAGAGTATGGGGCTAAGGGCAGAGACTATTATATCCTCTTAAGAGAATTCTCCCCTAATTACACCATCATTAAGCTCTTATTTGCATAGTTTGATTAATGTACAAGAATGTTATAATGATTATTATCTTCTATTAAGTCCAAAACTATGATGGTGCTGAGATATTACCATACTTGAATGTTAGCAAGTTAACTTGCCTGTGTAAAACACACACACACACACACACACACACACACACACACACACACACACACACCAGACCTCTGCAGTAGAGAACAGACAATCTATTACCTACAGACCATCTATTACCCATGTAGAGCTTAGCATTGGTTCCCAGTGTCTCAGTCAACCATGAGGCAATATGACAAGGGCCTGACATTACTTGCATGTGTGACAGAGTTGTCCCACAGAGGAGGAATCGTGAAACTGTAAGACTTTTAGCTCATACAGTATATCTAGATCCTATGAAAGAAAACAGTCTTGCAGGAGCTGTAGGAATATGAAAGTCCAACTGGGAAGATAAGGGTAAATCCATGGTCAAAACAAAAATATGTCAGGTAGCACAGCAATAGATAAGTTTGGAGAAGTTCAGTGTGAAGAAATTATCAGGGCTGGTTATCTACTTAATAGGGACAGATGTCTGATGGTGAGTTGGGAAGTAGCAATGTGCAGAAGAGATCCCAGTTGGGTAACTTTTTCCATTTGCCAAGAGAGTGGAGGAGGCCTTCTCTTTTACCATGGGCACTGATTTCTCCAAAGTTTCTCATTTACTCTAGATCTGCATGAACTTGCTGCAGAACCAGCTGAGGTACAGAGGCAGGAAAGATGTGAAAGGTTAAACGAAGGTTGAAATCAGCAGGGCTGGGTGGCGAGACTATACAGAGCAGAGTCAACGGTGAGAAACAGCAGGCAGAAGAGGAAAGACAGGCAGAGCTGAGGGTGACATTTGTAGCTAATATATGGGGATCCCATATATTCTGATTCCAGTGAAAGACTCTGCTTGTAGCAATTGTTACCTAATAAAAGTCAGAAAAACACAGAGTAAATTATTTCTCCTTGGACCTTTCAACTCCTTCATGTCCTGATTAATATATATATACAAATTTTTTTTCTTTTTTTCCTGTATTGTAGTCACTGAATTTTCAGCTCTATATTTTCACTTGATGTTTTCCCCCTAAGTCCTGGCTCCCATCCTTCCATTACCAACTTCAGAAACAAGCCCACACAATTGGAACAAGAGGCTGGAGATTCATCTCCTCTGGACTGTAAAGATGACAAATCTCTCTCAACTCTTTGGTTAGAAAATACAATTAAGTGGACTGGAGTGGGCTCTCTCCAAAGAAAATTGGCTGGATTGAGATGTGAGTATCCTAGAAGCTGAACCAATAAAAATCAATCATTCCTATCCCCTGGGGAAATGGCAGTAGGGGAAAAGTTTGCTTTGATATCTCTGGGCTGTGGACAAAATGTGTGTGATTTTTACCCAATCAATAGAAATCTCTAAAATGAAAGATTGAAGCCGTCAGGAGTTGTAACATCTCTGAGATGAAAAATGTTTGTGAGAATTGTCTCCACTAAATGCCCAACCTTCTCCCTCAACTCCTTTCTAAGTGTTTGCCTACCTTTGGAGCCTTGTATGTTGTCTTTTTGCTCAAGCTGAGAAGGCTTGAGGGATCTCCAGTCTGAAGGAGACTCTCAACAGAATACAACAGCCAGCATGCTAGGGAGGAGGCTGTGCAGTATGGTGTCCTTTCTTTGTGTTTAGCTTCAAACCTAGAGTTGATGCTATCTCGTGTCCCCAAATCTTCAGAAAGCACTGAGGCACTCTGTGTCAGGGTTGAAGACCTCTCACTCTGAGCAAATCTGTCCTTAAATTTCATCTTGTTATTTAATTCTTTAATCTCAGTTATGGGATGCCCTTTACTCTGATGTCATGCTGGGACCAGAGCTGGTTATGTGCCATACCGAAGGTGACATTTCTCGAAGGAATAAATTAATGAATTTGTTACTAAATTTTGAAAATTGTATTGTTAAGTCTAGTCCCTGTTTTAATAAGCTGGATCACAACATACAAATAAACACAAAATACAAATAAATGACTGTCATTTATTTCCCTGATGCAGGCTTTCTAAAAAATGATTAGTTCGGTTGTCCTTGAGTGAAAAGAATGACTCTCTCTCACCTCCTCATAACACAAAGTGGTAGAACCTGCATCTAAATTTCCAACTCTATATTTGGCCAAGTACTATACTTTTTAAATTTTAATGGTGGTAAAATAAACACAACATATGTCATCTTAACTGTTTTTAAGTGTTTAATTCAGTGGAAATAAGTGCATTTACATTACTGTGTAGCCATCATCACCATCCATCCATCTCCAGAAATTTTTCATCACCAAACTGAATATCTGCACCCATTAAACAATCCCCCATGACCTGGCTCCTCTAAGCTCCTTGGAACCACCATTCTGTTTAACATCCCAATGATTGTGTCTAAGTAATTCACCAAGATGAACTCATACTATTTTTGTCCTTTTGTGTCTGGCTCATTTGGTCTTCTGGGTTTATCCACATGGTATCATGTGTCAGAATTTCCTTCCTGTTTGGTGGTACTGAGAATTGAACCCAGGGGCCCTTTCCCACTGAGTTACATGCTCAACCCTTTGAAGAAAATTGAGACAGGGCCTTTCTATGTTGTCAAGACTGCCAAGGCTGCCCTCATCTCTTGCCTCAGTATCCAGATGTGTGCCACCCCTGTTGGTAGAATTCCCTTCCTGTTTAAGGTTGAGTAATATTCTGTTTTATGTGTACATTGTGTTTGTCCAGTCATTCTATGATGAATATTTGGTTTATTTTAACTTTCGGGCTATTGTGAATAGTTCTGCTCTGAGTATTGGTGTATAAATATCTCATCAAGTCCCTATGTCAATTTGTTTTGGATATATACTCCACAGAAGTGAAATTTCTGGATCATAGGATAATTACATGTTTAACTTTAAGAAGGATGGCTATACTATTTTTCATAGTGGCTACTCTGTTTTATGATCCTACTAGCTGTACCTGAAAGTTCCAGTTTCTCCACATCTTTGTCAACCCTTTTTATTCTCTATCTCTTTTTCTGAGTCACAGTAACCAACCTATGGGCCAATGGCACTTTGATTTATTGAATTTCACAAAATCTTATCACTTGAACTTCTCCACTTTTTAAAAAACATTCACTTCCTTAGAAAAGTAATCTCTTCTTGGTTCAGGTTCATGAAAAATGCTCTGTACTTGACCTCTGTGGCCTGGCATGCCCATGTTGTTTCCCTGTTGAGGATCAACACTTTTCTAGTCTTATTGCTTTCAGGCTCCAAGGACTCAGCAGGGAATTTTTCTGGGTGATTTTCTTTCTACCCTATGTTTTCAAATTGTCTCCCCACTTTTTCTTTTGTGATGTTCAGTTTCAACATGTTTAAAATTGAATTCTTTATTCTGGCCTCATCACATACCACTGATGTGACTGGAGGCAAATGATTCAACCTAAGCCTAGTTTCCTTGATTATAAAAGAAAATAATAATACCTAAGGCACAACATTTTTTGTGAAGACTATACTAGGTAGTATCTGTGCAGTGATTTATACATGGTGATGAGCATATAGGCTATTTTAATAAATGGTTGCCAATGTTGATACTAACTTTCCTACTAAGTGGATATCTTCTGTGTTTTTGTATTTTTTTTTTTATTGGCAATACCAGCATTCTTTATGTAATCCAGACCACACACCTCACAGTAAACCTTCATTCAATCCTACTCTCTTCTCCAATGCGAAGGTGTCTGTGATTACTCCAAATGATAGATCATCATTTTCAGCATTTCTTACTTGTTCATAATCTTTTAACAAATTTGTTAACTTTAGTTTATCCTGCTCTTCACTGATGAATTCATTTTCCCAAGATAGTCTGTTCAACTGATCATTCATATTTTAAAAAACTGCTGTTGACTTTTTCTAAACTTTATTGCCTGGAAGTAATGCACACATTCCATCTTTCCTATCACAGCAGACTTTTGGGAACTCCTCTGTTCTACGAAAAGAATCACAACTCCTCACTACTCTTCACAAACAGATTCCATGAACTGTACATTCTTTTTTCTTTTTCAATTTAAGGCATCCAGTCATCCTCTGGGCCTTGCTGAATCATCTTCTTTAATGATGGAACTCTTCCTTTTTGTCACTCTATCACCATGTTTTGGACTCTAGGGCTCCATACCTAAGTCACTGATCACTGAGATTTGAGTTCTCTTTTGAAACCTAGCTCACCTCTTGTTTCCATGTGGATCACAGGCTTCTGGATTGGTGGAAAGAGCTCCAAGCTTTGAAGAAGAAAAGGAGATGACTTTCACTCCCTCTTGGAAGGACTCCGGAAAGCGGTGATGCCTTGTCACCTGGTTCTTACATAAACTTAGTTTAATACCACAGAAGAGGTAAGTGATGTAGTATCCAGAGGAAGGGCATTGTCTCTGGAATTAGACAGGTCCGGTTCCAAGGCTGGTTCTACTCCTCATTTACTATATGACACTGGGTGAGTTATTAGGGCTTCATATTATTCTATCAGTAAAATCAGGGCAGGATACATATCTCTTAGAGTTGTTGTCAGAACATAAAAAATAAAAGTAAGCCACTCATTGATTATTGGGAATAAAAGGTGCTCAAATAAATGATAAGGCTGTTGTTAACATTATTATTATTATTATTATTATTATTATTATTATTTTAAAGTTATTTCTTCCTAGGTCTTTGGTACTTGAATGGTTGGAGAAGACAAGTAGGGTAAGACAATGCAAACGGCATAAACTTTGTGATGGTGGACAATGCTCTTTTCTTTTAACTCACCTTTTTGGTTTCTGTATCAAGTTCATGCCTGAACTAAATTCAAAGAAAAAACCCACCAGTACAGTCAGGCTGTCTTGATCTTCTTCCCACTCCATCTCACTCATGAGGATATTTGACCCCTCTGATTCTGCTATCCTTCCTGCTATGCCTCATTTATTCTAAGTCCGAAGTTGGGAAGCAGCAGATGTTCTTGCATGGTGAACTTCACTCTGTATCTTTTAACATTACAAATGATTCACATTTCAGGTGGGTTGATTAAAGTTTGTTTGCTTTTGATTGTGGAAAAACTGAAAACCTTATCAATTGGAAATAAAGCCAATTTATCAAATGCTTAAAGTTTTCATAATTATTCTAGGCAATATACTACACCCTGGAGCATTAAGCATGCATTGTATTCCATCTGGAGTGTCATCTTATGCAACTCCAGCCAAAAAACTGGTACTCATGTCTGTAATAGCTCTTTGGTACTTGATTGCATGATATTGTAGTTTGGATATGAGGTGTCTCCAAGAGCTCACACGTGAGACAATACAAGAAGGTTCAGAGGAGAAGTGATTGGGTTGTAAGAGTCTTAACTCAATTAGTGATTTAATCTTCTGATGGAGATTAACTGAGTGGTAACTGAAGTGGTAGGGTGTGGCTGGAGGAGGTGGAAATTGGGGCGTGGCTTTGGGTATATATTTGTATCTGGTAAGTGGACTCTCTCAGCTTTCTGATCAACATGTGAGCTGCTTCCCTCTGCCATACTCTTCCACCATGATGTTCTGTCTCACCTTAAGCCATGAGGAATGGAGTTGGCCTTCTATGGACTAGGGCCTCTGAAACCTTGATCCCTCAAATAAACTGTTCCTTCCCTACAATTGTTCTGATTGGGTCCTTTTAGTAACAGCAGCAAAAAAGCTGACTAAAACATGATTTTGCATAATTATTATTTTCTTCTTGTTAAATTGTTTATACACCTGGATCTTCAAACAATTATCAAACTCAATGAAGGTGGTATGAGGTTAATGCTCCTTTATCCTTGAAGGACATAGAGTCATGCTGCACACTTGGATTGCATTCATTTCAATATATTGAGTGCCAACTATGTGCCATGCCCTATGCTAGAAACTGAGAATATGATGGAAAATAATATAGATAAACATATATTTTAGCAGACACAAATGCAATGATTCTTAAATTTATAACTGAGAATGAGAACTTTCAAGGGTAGGAGAGGGTAGGACACCCTTAGGGTAGGTTTGGGGATCCAGGACTTTTTAATACCCCACTCTTGAACTCTGACTTTTGCCCACTCTTGAGTCCACAACTTGACTCCTTTTAATGAATGAACTTAGATATTCTCTAGTATGATAATACTAGAGAAGCTTTGCACTCCCAATTTCATCATATTTCATCACTCATAAAATATATGTGAAAATCAATGACATTAGATCACTGTGTCTTAAGTCTTAAGTTTTCCCCGTCTCCCTAAGGATGTAGTGAATCAGAAAATAATTAAAAATCATTTAGATGGCAACCTCCCTTTTCCTCTCCCCACCCCACTTCCCTCCGCCTTCAAGGGGCAATGTGATTTATGTCTCTCTCTCCGTCCAGATTGCTCAGATAATGCAGGAATATCTTCACAGGTGGGAGCTTTGCCAGCAGCAGCAGTTCACCCTGCCTTTCCTGAATTCTCCATGTGTGCACAATGGCCACCATTATAAAGAAACTTCTACCTCTGGGATTACTGGTTACTTTTCTTAGCAGCAGAAATGACTACAAGAAGTCACAGATGACATTTAATGGCAATTTACCATTTGTAGGATGCTTACATATCCATTATAACATTTGATGCTTATAACGTAGATATTACTCTTAAATACCAGCATGCCATTGCTCAGATAAAGTTGGAGGCTTTTCCAAGGTCACTCTTCTTAGGAGAGGGTAGAAACAGGATTACAGTTCTAAGGTCCTTCCTTCCACCTTGTCGCCTGCCTTCTCCACAGAGAGAGTGTTAGAAGAAATAAAGATGAAGAAAGGTAGTGGGATTTGGGATAGATTTTAGCTAAATTTTGTAGATGTATTTTTATTTTTGCACAATTAGGAGTGATCTGTTATATTATCCAGTTCCTTGTTCTGCATAAACCAAGTGATATTGTGAGTTAAGATGTTTATATCATGATTAGTTATGAAGGTCAATGGTAGGGAACTTGCTAGCACCTGTAAAGTCCTGAGTTCCATCCCCAGCACCACCCCTTTTTACAAAAGGATAAATTCATCCAAGCCCAATTGGCTTAAGCAATAAGAAATTTATCGACTCACATGCATCTATAGTTAAGGCTAGTTTTAGGGACTCTACTGACATCTCCTTGGCCTATGTTAGGTCAAATGCCTATTCCTCAATAATCACTAGCAAGGGGTTGGGGTTCAAATAAACTCTGGGCTACACGACCCATAGCTGGAAATGGGAGTAGGATCAGCTTCTCTACAATCACTTGGCCTGTGCATTTGAATTGAAGGTAATTTTTACACTTGTCTAACTGTGAAGATTCAGTAATTAGTGAATTTGGTCACAAAGAGCAGAATTTGTAATTGGCATAGATCAATGATTTCCAATCTTGAATATACACTGGAAGCAACTGGGAAAAATAAAAACATTGATATTTGGAGAGTACCCCTAGAAATTGTAATTTGATTGATCTGGGGTGAATTTGGCATTGGGTTTTTAAAAAGTTTACTAGGTGATTCCAATGTGAGGTCGAGGTTGAGAAGTATTCTTAGAAATGCTTACTACTCAAACTGTGGCTCACAAACCAGTAGCACTGTATCACTTGTGCTATTATCACTGAATCTCAGGCTGCACCCTGGACCTACTAAATCTGAATGTAGATGTTAATAATCTCTGCAGGCAACGCATACATGCACTGAAGTATGAGAGGCACTGATGTAGACTACAATGCCTAAGACCTGTTCTTGACCCATATCTTTATCTTGGCTCTTAAGTCCAGTTTGCAATTCCTTGTTTAGGGATTTTGTTGATGGGTAGTCCTCAAATATATGATTCACTGTTTAGCTTTCCTCAGGGGTGGGCCCCGCAAGCCAGTGTTTATTAATCATGTATAATCCAGAATCACTTGAGAACTTTATTCTAAATTTAAACCCTTGGTTTCCACTGTAGAACAAGTGCAATAGAATTGGGGGACAGATTGAAGCATCTATCTTGGGCAGGGGGTAGAGCCCCATGGTAGAGTACTTACCTAGCATGCATAAGGTCCTAGGTTTGGTCCCCAACACTGAAAAAAATTTTAAGCATGTACTCATGGGTAAAAAACATTTTTTTCTTGGTTCAGATGGTTATTGCATTGTAGTCAAAAGTATGACACAGAATTGTGTTTTCCCAAAATGAAAATCAGAGGGAAAAGAAACTGGTTGGGAATTTAACGATGATCATTGCCAGGTGTGTGGTCTTTGGTCTGTCTGTAGACTTGGTCCCAGCAAAGAGAAGAAATCAGAAGCCCAAACCCTAAGGCCAACCAGGAGAGGGGTCATGAGGATGATGGATGGGAGCTGGTGCCATAGATAGCTGCTGCCTCAGACCATCCTGCAGCTTCCCAGAGTAATAAATCCTGGGGGGAACACCAATACATTCCTGATAGCAGAGAGAAGTCACTCTTTAATGTAGGCCTGATAATGTCACTGAGCTCAGTCTTCTTAAATTTAAATGATTAGCAATGACCAGGCTCGCTTCTGTTTGATGCATCGCTTACCCTGGTAATCGGGAAATCTATTCCACTTGCCTACTTAGATTGATGATGTCACGTTACACTGGGGCTTGCTTTCTCCCCATAATGGGGAAAGAGCATGTTAGAATGCACTGGCCTTAAGCATTCTGGCCTCAGCTTCCCTCATGAATTTGATGAATATCTTAGGCTCCATGGACACATCTCAGAATTGCTGAATCTGGCATCTCTGGGAGGACTATGTTTAGAGAGCATTGAGATGTTACTAATGGAGTCTGCCATTGGATGATTCTATTCATTTCCTGACTTCTGGACTTAGTGAGACTCTCTTTTCCAAGAAAGACAAATGTATGGTTTTTGGTTGGGCCCTATTGAGTAAGGAGAAAATAGATTCATTAAAGGAGAGCTGATCAGCTCCATCTACCTGTTGTGCTAAGTGAAAGAATTCCCCAACTGGTGGGCATAGGTCTCTTTATGGATGATGAAGTATTGTCTGGTGAGGTTCAAAGCTGGCTGTCACAATAGGGTCCCCCACTCCCCATACAGGTCTCTATGCTATCAGGAAACATAAATGGCTCTGGTGCCTCTTCTTCCTTCCCCCTACCCTGTTGAGAGGTTGCATTCTTTCATAACTTTCCTTCTCTCTAGTGACTCCAAAAAAAAAAAAAAAATCTAAGAACTTGAAAAGCAGTTTTTCTTCTAGAAAATTCTGGGGACACCCAAGGGGGTTACTGGCAGAAATAGTGCTCTCCAGAGTCAGGAAGACCAGAAGGTCAGGACCAGATACAATGGTCTCCAAGGCTGGGAAATGCCTGGACTGTCATGGTGGGCAGGAGAAAGACAGTGGAAATCAGAATAAAATTCTAACTAACTAACAGAATCGGCAGTTATTTATTACTTAGATGCCACCTGCCAGGCACTATGCTAGGTATTTGGGATGAAGAACTAAGTGAGTCTTATCCTGCCTTCAAGAACTCACACCCTCACAGGAGAATAACTGTGTCACAGGGTTTTACCGTACTGTGGCAAATGCTTCTGCATAAGTGTGTTCAGGATACTGACAGGAAAGGATCCTTCAAGGCGATGTTTGCATTGAACTCCAGCATATGACCACTTCTCTAAGCAGATTTATGGGTAGGGAATGAAAGCAATTGAGTATCTACCTACTGGAATGATTCTGCAAATAAATACTATCCCGTGAGTTTCTCTTTTAGGATCATCACAGAAGTAAGTAGATGGCTGTATTTCTCAATCCTAAATTGATGTGTCACTCTAGTGTGGGTTAGATGGTATCTTATTAGTTTATATAATGCTGGAAACCCATCCACACTTTGGGGCTGGATTCTCTATTAATGCCATAATACTTGATTACTACAGAGTCCTCTGATACTTTCACTTGCATCCAGGACACCTAGTCTGAAATTTCATTTATTTCCATTCTCCAAATCTCATGTGCCTATGGATAATAATTTTAGTCTGAGGCAGTTTGGAACCCTTGAAGAATGTGGGCTCAGATTTTGTTTCTGCTCAGAAACAGGCTACTTCTGCCACTTGCCCAACCACCCAACTCTTTTTATACTTTTAAAAAAGTCACCTGTGTGCCAACGGTGGACATTGTCATCTGTGGATGCCATTTCTTCCTATTGCTCTGCCCACAACCTCTTCCTGGCATGAGGAGGAAGGCTTCACTCTGGAGGAGAAACTACTTGGCTCTTTGAGTGAGACAAAGCATCAATTTTGAGGTTTGGAGCAGAGAAATTCTCCAAACAAGGGCAACTCCACTGAGATCTCCGTGCTGTAGATTGAGGTGAACGGTGTGTCATGTAATAATGGAAACCACTGAAAAATACATGGAGGAGAGAAATATATATTCCCAGGTTGGAGGAAGATTGAAGGGTTAGAACCCAGGAAAAATATCATTTTAGAGGGGAAGAGTTTTCTTAGCTCTATGAATAAATCATTGACCAGACAGTGCCCCCCCATCTCTTTTCCTTTCTTTATTTTGAAGCCAGCAAATTGCCTCTGATTTGGAAAAGAAGTTAGAAGCATCCTCACCACGCTGCCCGCCTCTTGCGGCAGACAAATGAGGCGGCCGTTTTAACTTTTCATGAAGATGTTTATTAGGCTCTTGCTTTGTTCTGATCTAATGTTTCTTTGTGCAAGTTCATTTTTTTTTTAAACCATGTAAAGCATTGAACAAGTCGAATCTAGCCATTCTTACTTTGAACATTCAATTGTTTAAAAAAAAAAAGTTTTATAGACTGACCCAGTCTTAAGCCAGGAGATAAGTGTCTTACAAATATTTTGCTTGTTTTCTGGAAATTGTAGTCTGGACCCACTTGTTGGATACAGACCCTCAGTGCCCATCTGAGGACCAAGATCCATGTTAGCATCCCAGCAACCAGAGACTGTTAGGCTTTACCAGTACCTCCAAGACGTCAGCAGGGTTCCCTCCCTTAAGAAATGTCATCGTCATCAGGACAGTGGACATAATGTATATTGAGATATCGTTTTAGTCAACAAATGTTTATGATGCATTTTTAATACTGTGTTAAAAATGTGTATCTCTCTTTGTCTGTATATATCTGGCTTATGTTTAAATATTTATGGGAATTACTGGTTACATGTTTTCTGAACCACTGAAATACAACTGATCACGTTCACTCACACATTCCTGTATTTCTCTTCCTAGAAGATACTTACTGCAGCCATATATTACTTTGCTTTTGAGCTTCCAAGGAAAATAATCATTTCTGGATTCAAAAGCCTAAGAAAGCTTTCTTCCACCAATTTCTGGTGCTTCCTTTCTATCCTTTACCATGAGGTAAGCTGTCCGGGTGGTTTACTTTTCCAGAGTCCAGCAGGTGCCATCTTTGCCCTCGAAGCCTTAGGGTCATTGAAGATAACACTCTATACCTAGTGAGGGCATATAGAGTGTTTCATTATTATATTAATCTAGTGCAGAATATGCAGTCCAACAATTAATTCTACATGATGATTTTTCATAAACCTACCACAACAAAGCCCCTGGGACTTATATAATTTGCATTTTTTCATTTAAAAAAGTCACATACTTTAATGAATTTAGACTGAGTCACATCCACAATAAAATCCATTGGATCTAGGTTAATCAAACTTTGGGGATCATCCTGACTTGTGACCAGCAAAGTAAGAAAAAAAATTGAGTTCTTTCTGATTATTTATAATGCCAAGGAGCTGTTTATAATTAAATTTCATAAAAGTCCACTTGAGATCCAAGAAAGAGTATGCTGGCCCATGCAAACCAATAAATTGGGATTGAATGGGTTTTTTTTTCCCCTGTCCCTCGAGAATCTGTAAGATGAAGGACCAGATGTATGTTACAACCAGGATTGGTGGATATGAGTGTGCAGGTTTGTACTCTGCAACTTTATGAAGTGAAGTTTATGTAGTCTTGTTATAAGTGGTGCCCCCTGGAGTTGTACAAGATACAGCACCCACAGTCATTCATTTACATAAATGCAGATGAGTTAGCTTTTTCCACCTTTTAACTTTTCTGGCTTCCATTGGCCAGCATGTGTTACAGAATCATCCTGATGTTCTAGTTAGTTGCTCCCAATCAATAGGCTTTAGGCTATAGCCACCCCATACATGTTTTGCTTGGACCCTAAAATGTCAAAACAAATAAACAAAAATCACATACCAAAATGTTAAATTAGGAGATTTTATATAGTAATTCCAGTTCCCATCCTCACTGGTGCAACCAGTTCTACAACACATTACCCTTCCAGTGCAGCAACCATCCCCTGAGCTGAGGATCTGCCGTTCTCTAAAGAAGAGGCCACTCTCTCCTCAATGGGCCCTGTGATCTTGCTCCCCACCTATTTTACTAACTTACTTTATTTTCCTGTTTCTTGTAGATGTTTCAACCTGTCACCCCTTTATCATATACCCTAAAAGCACGTCCTCACCATTCCCACCTTGGAACAAGTTATTTCAAGACTGGGGGACGTTTGCTGTCTTTCTTTGGGCGGTTTTCTCTGTCCTGCAGAATTCTCACTGGCCTCCACACCGCCCAAATGGAAGTAACTGACTCAGATCCACTGCTGAGCAAACGCGAAAGCACAGCTCAGCCTCCCAGATGCCTGTTGGACTCCGGTCCACTTTGGCCGTCACATCTCAGCACTGATGCTGGTCTGTAAACCGGCCTTCCCTGTAGCTCTTCTCTCCCTCAAAAGCTTTTATTATCTTCAGGTTCTAATCTGAGTAGGGTGGAGTTTTAGTCTCCAAAATGAGAGCAAACGGGGCCCCCCATACTGAGAGAGTGCTGCTCTGAGGATTAAAACCAACGATGTAGTGCCTTCTGCTTTAATGAGTTTATCTTTGTTTCTCCTCTTCAGAAAATGAAATGCCCTTGCTCCAAATTCCTCTCAGTGTTGGCTTTGCAGGGCTCCTCTCCTTATGTTCTGGGCTCATTAAATTAAGTTTCTGTTGATAACCTTTGGCCAGACCCATCTTCAGGAAGACTCTAATGCATGTTAATAAGCCAGACTTGAAAGGCAGCAAAGATCTCCAGGCCCGTGGTCCCTTTCATGCCTCAGCAGCTTCTATGGCAAAAGGATGACACGACTTTTATCAGGGCTTTGGCTACATTCATATCTCATGACATAGATTTTTTTAAAAGCAGAATTTCAAAGAGTCCTCTTTATCACAATATCTTTAGTCTTCCTCAATAGTTCATATGGATATTTCTTCAGAAGTTGTATAATCAAAGTCATAAAGTCATTTGTACATTTATATAATTTTTTTATCTTCAGGAGCTCAGAGTTGGGAGAATTGCATCTTTAAAAGCAATTGCTGGTACAAAGACCAGCTTCACATCAGCTCTGACCTTTTGTTCAACAGCTCCTCCTGTTGCAGAGCTATTTAGATATCCGAGGGGAGAAAAGTCCATTGATTTCCCTAGTTAGGGGGGTGGTTGTTTCTGTAGAAATACTTGGTGAAGCAGGGTTTGGGACTCTGCTTTTCTCAGACCAGGCTCTGATGGAGGTGCTAAGTTCTTAGTCAGTGGGATGGCACCAAGTGATGTCCAGCCCTTTGGGTTTTCTTAGCTCCAGCTGAGGGAATTGTTAGCAACACAGTGCCCATAGGTGTATGAAAACGCCAGACCCAGTAGAGGACAAGTCAAGAGCTCATACCCCTGGTGTTCGCTGGGAAATGGGAGAGAACTTTTCATGGAAATTTCTCTATCATTTTAGGATCCAGAGTTCTGGCTCCCAGGCTCCCACCTTTAAACACCCCACACCATTTCCTTTTCTGGTATTTAAAATGGGTAATTCAGCAACCCCATCACTGAATCCTTACAATGCATCTAGAACCACGATCTGCACTTTTACCTATATTACCTGATGTCATGCTGTATGGTGAAGCAGCTGTCTTTATCCATACCTGAAGAGGAAACAGATTCAGAGGAAATGGCTAAAGAGGGCATGCACACTCAGCTAGCTTTGGCGTATAGACCTTAAACTCGTAACCAGGATTGTGCTGAGTCCAGTATTCTTTCCATCACATCATGTTGTGACCATTTGGAAGATAAGCAGGTGTTCTTGCAACAAGAGAAACACATACTCTGTATTACTGGAATTTCTTACGAACAGATCCTCTCAGCTCTGTCCCTTGCCAGAAAATCCTTCTGACATGACAAATCTACTAGCCAGCAACCTAAGATGCATTTGTGAAATGCTTAGAACAGTGTCTGGTTAGTAATGGACACACAATGAGGCACTCAGGTTATGACCCGCTTCCTGGGTTTATTGAGGCAGGTGCACAAAATGCTCACAGTTCTTTGAGAAAGTTTGAACGAGTACTGGATATTGGGTGCTTTGTCCTTCTCCCCATCCCCCTCTCCCTCCCCCTCTCCTTCCTCCTCTTCCTCCTCCTCCTCCACCTTCTCTCCTCCTCCCCTCCTCCTCCTCTTCCTCCCCCTCTTCTTCTTCTTCTTCTTCTCCTCCTCCTCCTTCTTCTTCTTCTCTTTATTTTTTACTAGTTATTCCCATTCATTAGATGGACCATACTTCCACTTACTGTATTTCAGACTTAGCTCTACAATAATAGACATATTATTTCATTTATTTCTCTCATAACATTTGAGGAAATCCTTGTCACTTCCATTTCACCAGGCAGAGTCATGATGATAACAAAATAAACAGTGGTGCCGGGACACCACCCAGGACTGTTCATTCTTCAGAATGAATATTGTGTCAAAAACCATGATCTAGGACTCCCCTGAAATGGCCAGCCATCTTCCCAGGAACAGGCTCTCCTCAATTCTGCATTTGCTGGAGTTCCGAGCTCTTTCAGCTACATTAGATGTTGAACTTGGGTCTAGTAGTGATTACCAAATTTTGCTACATGTTAAAGTCATCTGGAGGGAGGACATTTTCCAAATCTCAATGCTCAGATCATACCCTATACAGATTAAATGTCTGGGAGTGAAAGTCAAAAATTATTTTTAGAAAATCTCCAGTTGATTCCAATGAGCACAGCCTTTCAGAAACGCCGCCCCAGGATGTCAGGAGGCCTCCACAATCTCAAGTTAGTTTGGAACCTTTCAGAGCACACATCTTCCTAGGAGCCCACTGATAGGGACAGAAAGAACCAGGCTGAATGTGAGTCATCCCTCCAATCAGAGTGCAAGTTCATGAATTCATCATCCTTTGCTAAGCACTTACCGTCTGCCAACACGTTAACACTCTGCTGGAGGTGATTCCAACTCTATCAGTCCCAGAGGTGTAAGCAGCAGCTGTGTGCCAAACAAAACCGCACCCAAGTTTGCCTGGCAGAGCATACCTTTGCTGTCACCAGGGGCACACATATGAAGAGACATGTGCCTTCACACATTATTCACGGCCATCTGCCCTGCTTTCATACACAAACTCCAAATTCTCCTTTCTTTTACTGACTGTCACCATATGGCCCTTGTTAATGATTTATACATCATATCCTTCATTAACTGATGGAATAGATACTCATGGCAATTTGCTTCCATCAGCTCTCATTCTTCATAGGCTCCCAAATAATTTCACGAAGTGTGGTCTTTTGGTTAAGTTGTTAATGAAGCGAACTCTAATTAACATTAGGGGTGTCCTTCATACACACTCCCAGAGAATGGCAAGATCTTAAAAGGCTCCGTCATCATTAAATTAGTAAATTATTATCGCAGCAGCCTATGTGTGCTCTAACTTTGGATTTAGAAATTATCATAGTGGGTTAGCTATGTTGTGTTTATCTTCCTCTAATTGAACACTACCTTGCATTTAATCACAGTAAATTGGCCTTCCTTCTAAATAGATCTAAGGGGTCTTAACACTTGTTAACTCTCAGCAGCTCTGAGAGTCATGGGGAAGGGTGGGGAGGACAGAGGCTCTGAAGGAGGGTTGGGACCCAGTCTGGCACCGTCACCCCCCAGTATTCTGAGTTCACTTTAGACCTTTGAAGGTCTTTTCAGGTTTCAGAGATGCAGTCAAATGGTTGCATTATTGATTCTGGATTGGGTACATCCAGGAAATCCTGACAAAGTTAGTAATGTTCTTAACAATCTGGGGAAGAACTCTTTGAAAAAGAGAGGTACATAAAGGTTTGGGGAGGTGACAGGCTTCAGAGTAGCTTCTGTCAGGGTTTCCATAGGAAATGCCAGCTTGGAGGGCCTTCTGTCAATTAGGCAGTGACAGAGAGAGTCGACAGGTAAGAGCCAGACTGACGGTTGCCACACTGTGTTCAGAGGAAGATGGTTGATTATCTCTGGAATGGAAAATGGGATCCGAATGGAGTTTTCCATGGGGAGAGGAGTTCAAAATGAAAATGTTAGCTTTAACTGTGCCAAAGCAGATTTGAGTTTATCTTCAGTGCAGTCCCTGGTTGCCTTGGCTAACTTTCACCTTTCCCATTGGCTCACTTTTACTGCCATTATTGCCATTTCTAGCAGAGACTGTCCATTCCCCTAGCCATTGCTTCTGAAAGTCTCTCTTGCTGTAGACGTTTTAAATTCAAATCAGCATGCATTTGCTCTGATCCTGTACAACTTCTCATGCACTCTAAACTTCTTAAATAAATGAACACATTACCTTTGGATTCCAGGTATTAGTTAACAACAACAACAACGACAACAATAACCATTGTTATTCAGTGCATACATGTGCCAGGTATATGCTATAAACGTTATTTTTCATTTGGTACTTTCTATAAACCTTTGAGTTAAAAATCACTAACACAATAATTTAATAAAGGACACATGAAGGGTGATCAGCATGACTGTGGACACAGTCTCTCTGACACAAAATAATCTGAATTTAAGGACTATTTTATACTCCACTGAAAGATGCAATTTCTTTTGTTCAGGATTTGTGCTTTCTCCTGATATTTCTTCTTTTTTATTGTTATCACTACCATCATATGTTTACTAAAGACTTGCTAGGTCAAGGACATAAGACTATATACTGGGGAGATGCAAAAAAAATACATGGTATAATCATAATCACAGAGCTTGAGAAGTTGTGGCAGAGAGAGAGAGAGAGAATGTTATATATTTTTTTTAAATAAAATAATGAAAGTAGTATACTTTGACCTAACAATTCTACCTCCTAAAAAAAAGAAAAACTGTACCAGAATTTAATATGCAAAGATCTTTATCAAAGTATTATTTATAATAGTGAAAAACTAAGGACAATCTAAATGACCTATACCAGGGGAAAAGTTAAACTAGGACTTCCTAAACTTTTATAAAAATGAGTCCCATTAAATGTTCATTTTAAAAAAGAATCCGGAGTCTATATATTGAAAATTACCACTGCCAAAGCCCCATTGTAGGACTCAAAATCCAAATAGAGACTCTTCTAAGACTTACAGAATTCAGAAGGAAAAAAATTCATTTAGTTTAATCTATTAATAAATCTTTTATTAGTATCCCATAGATATATACTCAGTAAACACAGTTAAACGGAGACTTGAGCATTCATATATCAGAATATTATATAGCCTTTAACAATTGTGTTTTCAAGAAAATATTCAGTGATGTGGGATTGTGCTCATTATACTCTGCTAAGTAACAAAAATAGGGCACAAAATTATTGCAATCTTGTTAGTTTTATAGGGAAAAATACTCATGTAGATATGGACAAGAGAAAAGGGATTTTAATGCCAAACTCTGCTTATCTCCATGTGGCGAATTTATGAGTAACTTAAATTTTACTGCCTTTCTGTATTTTCCAAATTTCTCCAATTAAATTGCTTTATAATGCAAACAATTCTTGCTTTTGAAAACAGATGAAGAACAATTTGAGGGACACATATCAAAAACATTAAAGGCATTTAGAAGAGGAAGAGAAATCAGGACACTCCAATCCATTTGTTAGCCTAATATTCTCTCACACTTTTGCTTGGGCTCTGCCCCCAAGCTGAGCTAATTTAAGGTGTGACTTCTCATTTTCTGTGTTTTTCTCTTCACTTTTTTACTTCCCTGCTATTGTTCAAATTCTCCCTTCTCCTGGTCTTTACTTCCCCACCCCTCCAGTCCCATCTGCAGCCAGAGGCTCTTCAGAACATGCCAATTCCTGTACTGTCTCCTGATTCCCTCACATCTACCCTTCTCTAACACTTTGTTTTGATTGCTGACCACAGCATCTTAGCTCCTCACTCATCCCCAGAGCTCCTCAAGAGCAGGAAGCACAGCTCTTTGTGGTAGACTGTGGACACGGGACTTGCACCAGAGGCTACTCATACCTTTCTTAAGGAGTCATATGCAAGAATGTTGTAACTGAAGTGAGCTTTGATGGAAAAGTAGACGAGGCGAGAGGCAGAGTGTTCTAGAGAGGAGGAATAGCACAAGCATGACGGTGAGGTAGGAGCCTGTGTATTTTTTAATACTTTTATTTAAACTTTATTATCAATTCCATGTTATAGCTAAAGAAATTTAAAATTAAAAAAAAATTTTACAGACTGTATTTTGGTTCATTGTGCACAAGTGGGGTACAACTTTTCATTTCTGTGGTTGTACACAATATAGATTCACACTATTCATGAACATATATACAGGGTCATGATGTCTGTCTCAGTTCACTATCTTTCCTTCCCTCAACCCCTCCTGCCCCTTTTCCCTCTATACAATCCAAAGTGCCTCTATTCTTCTCTTACCCTGCTGCCACCACTCCCCCTCAATCCCACATTGTGTATCATCATCCATTTATCAGAGAAAACATTCAGCTTTTGGTTTTTTAGGATTGACTTATTTTACTTAGCATGATATTCTCCAACTCCAGCAAATGCCATAACTTTATTCTTCTTTATGACTAATATTCCATTGTGTATATATACCACAGTTTCTTTATCCATTCGTCAATTGAAGGGCATCTAGGTTGGTTCCACAATCTAGAATTGAGCAGATATAAACATTGATGTAACTGCTTTACTATAGTATGCTGATTTTAAGTTCTTGGGGTATAAACTGAGGAGCGGGATAGCTGGGTCAAATGGTGGGTCCATTCCAGGTTTTCTGAGGAATCTCCATACTGCTTTCCAGATGGCTGAACCAAGTTGCAACTCCACCAGCAATGTATGAGTGTTCCTTTTCCCCCACATCCTCACCAACACTTATTATTATTTGTGTTCTTGGTAATAGCCATTCTAGTTGGAGTTAGATGAAATCTTAGGATGGTTTTGATTTGCATTTCTCTATTTACTAGGGATGATGAGCACTTTTTCATATATTTGTTAATCGCCAGTATATCTTATTCTATGAAGTGTCTGCCCAGTTCTTTAGCCCAATTATTGATTGGGTTCTTTTTAATTTTGGTATCAAATTTTTAAGTTCTTTATAAATTTTGGAGATTAGTAGGAGATTGTGTATTTTATTTGGGGAGATGTAAGTGTGGGCATTGGTATGGCTGGATGTGTTCATCATGCAGTAGTGTGAGTTAAAGTTGTAAACAGGAAGGAAAGGACAGATTTTTCAAGAGGGTCTTGTCACAGATACTGACACTTCTTCTACAATAAAAATTCTCATACTGTATTTTGTGCAAGAACTACCTGCCAAGTTTTCTAGAAGTAGAGAGCCCTAGATACCCCACCCACCCAGGAAACTTTGGTCTAGTCAGTGATTCTGGGAGAGTGCCTGAGAAGCTGCAATATTGATAATGATCACAGGAGAATCTTCTGCAGAGGCCTGACTGCCCTCCTGGAGGATGGCTTCACAGGACGTGGGAGGAACAGAGAAATTCCAGCATGGTGGGAGAGGGGAAGGGCCGCCCCCCTCACCTGCTGTGCCTAATCACCTCCATGCTGAAGGGCTCAGTCTCTATCAGTCAACCTGTAGGCACAAGGAGGCAGAGCATTCTCAGGTGTCCCCACTGTCTCCCTTGAGTAGGCACAGCTATCCTCCAAGGAGAAAAGGTTGGTCAGCTTGAATTTGGTTTTCTTTCCCAGTCTTGGCTTTGGGAGATTGGACTTCCTTGGTGATTCTTGGGGGAATTTGTCTCAGTTTCAACTGAAAGAAAAACTCAGACAACCCTCTGGGGCAAATATCCCCACTGCATTTGCTATAGAATGCCAGCCATCTGTTTTTCTGAGCCAGTTGTAGAAGATGTGATGGATTCGCTTGGCATTTAAGATGTGCACAGAAGGGATAGAGACCCAGAAATGCAGGTTCTCAGTGACTCTTCCAGGAAGTGAGTTCAGTATAAAAAGGAAAGGGAAGTTCTTTGAGAAATGGCCCCAACAACAGAATTATTTGTCCCAGGTGAAAGTACTTGGAAGGTTGAATAGAAGAAACTACAGGGAATCTAGTGGTACAGGTTGACAGAGAGACAAATTCAGTGTTCACATTCAGAAAGCATCAAAAGCATCCTTGCTCCATGGATGGAGTTTTTGGTTGGTTGCTATGATTACTCAATAGTTATTTGCACTGAGTTTTGACTTTTTTTTTTTTTTTTGCCATTACCACTAGAATTCCAGAGGAAGATATTGTTCCCATTATGCAGATAAGGAAACTGAGGTTCTGAGTGGCTAGACCTTTTTTCACTGTATACACTGAGGATTCCCTAAAAAGAAATCTGGAATGGAGGGGTGGGTAGAAAAGGAGGAGGAAATTAAATAACTCTTTAATTAGGACTCAGGGATAGGTGAAGATGCTCCCTATTATTTGAAACCTCACAAGGAAGGCCATCAGGGTTGTCCATCTGCAAACTTGATGGGTGAAGACATTGAGGTGGGACAGTGGATCATAACTGAAAATGAACAAAAGATTCTGAGTTGAGGTGCAGCAAGCTTCTGTCAGATAAAGGCTCTTTGCCTTGAAGTTGCCTGCTTGGGTAAAGAACATAGCTGGGTTTTCATCATATCGCAATAAAATAGTTTCTGCTTCCTGCCTGATTGAGTCTGATTTCCACTCAACCACCATCCAGGAGGTGGGAGAAGATCACCTCATAATTGCAACAGTGTGGTTTAAGGTAGTAAAACTCCTCAGCCCTTTAAGAGTGAGCTATATTTTCAGCATCATCCCTATTTTCAGAGGCCTTTGTCTGCCTTCCCTACTCAGATCTACCTTGTGTGTAGCAGATGAGGGAGGAAGGAAGGTGCCCTTCTTCTGGGTTCACCTGAGATCCAAGTACAGCTCTCCATCCTGCCCTCTCAGGTTCATGTCTTGCCTGTCTTACAATCACATAGTGTTTCTGTCTCTCATTTATTAATTGAAAACCGGGTTATGTAGCACCTAGCATAGTGTAAGGCACCACATAAAGATGAGTAAAAAATAGTCCCTGTTTCCTGAAGGGTTCCAGCCATAGGAGAGAAAATTTGTGTTAAATATTTGCAGTGCAGAGCAATAAGCACCATAATATTATAATCTTCCATGGGGACTCAGAGGAGAGAGCAATTAGCCATCCATAAGGGAGCTGTGACTCAGGAGAGGATGCCATTCAGCTGGATCTTGAATGACAGAGAATACAACTGCCAAAAAGAAAGGAGAGAAATACCCTCTGCAGCAGGATGGTGCAGACAGAAGTGAGGAGGTTGAAGGGATCAGGATGTGTTTGAGAGAAGCAAGAAGTTAGATGCATCTGGCTTTCAAAATATTTTCCATATGCAAAATGTTCAGTTGGTTTTCTGGGACATACTAATCACTTAATGGCCTTTTAAAGTTAATGATATGGGGGAGACCAAAAGGCAGATTGCCAAAGGCCCTGTAGGGTCGCAAGGATTGACCTTTGTCTGTGTGTGTGAAGACATGTGAGGGTCGTTGAATGTCTTTCTGTGAGTATCCTGGTAGTTTCCTGTGGTTTCATGATTGCATTTGCTTATTTAATATTTGGGCAACGAGGTCAACAATGGGTATTCAAGATCAACAGGTAGAGGAGGACCAGTTGAGGCTGTGTCAATCCTTCAGAAAGGGCTGAAAAGTAGAAAGTGTGGAGAGAAGTGTATGAATTTCAGAAAACGTTAAGGGATTGAATTAATAGGATCAGTGGCTGATTGAATAGAAAGACAAAGATGACTCTCAGACACTTTTAGGAGTTGGGAGTTAAGGAGAAGGAAATGTCCTATCTACAAGAAGAGACTTCCCTGAGTAAGCAAGGGGAAGGAATACAAGCCAGGAATTCCTGGCCCCTCTCTGGTGTGCATGGCCTCCGCTGGCTGGAATCCTGTGTTTACAAGCAAGAGCTCTCTGACACTCTCCAAACCATGGGTTTTTAGCAAGACCACCCAGGGGAGAGCTCAGCAAGCTATGAGATGCTGCAGGGTTAACAGGACACAGAAGTCTCCATGCAGCAGTGTGTTTATTGTTTAGCTTTGCTCTGTGCCTGATCTAAGGTGCCGCCACATCTGACCTGTGCCCCTGCTTCATTCTGACATCACCTCCAGCCACCACCCACCTTTCCATGCAGGCCGGGCAGAGAGAGTCGGGGTAAATCTCACCTGCAGGGGTAAACAGAAAGAGTGATTTATAAATCAAGAGACAGTCTGGTCAGGGACACCTACATTCCCTAGTGGAAACTGAGAATTCACTGAAGAATGCAGATTAGTTAACTGTGAGGTTCAGATTGCGAACATCATGTTCTGAGTGAATGCAATGGGCTGCCCTGACCGCAGAGCTCCCCGGGGCCCTGGCAAGAACTGAGAACTCCACAGGGTCATGGGCTCACAGCTGGTACCCTGGCGCTTGCCCACAGCAGTCAGCAAGGAGATGGTGCCCAGAAGGGGCAGGGTGTGATACAGATAGTTTTTCCTTGAAATCTGTTTTAAAGAAGGGAAGCAGAAGTCAAGAGTAGAAAGCTCTGGTTTTTATGCTGGTGTGTGAATTTTAACAGGGCTTGGGGTTTGCAAAGAATTTAGAGAATATTTAATCTGATTCCTCTATTCTACAGGGCACATAAGGTGTTAATCTGCAAAACTAGAGGACAAACCCAGGCTTTCTGACTCCAGTGCCTTTGCTCTGTGAGTACTGTGTCTCCTGTCAGACTCAGAAAGTGGAGCGCTGAGCACCAATCTTGTTGATTTCATCAGAATCATTGTCCAACCCAAATAACAGCCTTTGAATCCCTCAAAGAAAATCATTCTCCTTTAATAGCTGACTCTTGCTTCCCTGCCCTCTGAACCTAGTTTCCCTGCTGGGAATTGTTTAGATTATATTCATGAGAGGACTAAGTGAAAATATGGAAAAAAGAGACTTTTCTCTCAACTCTCTATCTTACTTTCTCCCCACCAAATGATATTTCCCTGTCAAATGTCAGTGTCCCAAAGAGGTCAGAAAGGTTCCCCACCTTCCTAACTCACTGCAAGGCCACACTCTATGAAGGAATCTTACCTTCTTCTATTGGGCTCATATCATAATTTACTATTCAGGGTTTCTCTCTTCCAAGACAATTGCCACTGTGAAAAGGAGTGATAAGCTAATATCGCCAAGATGTCGATCATGATCAGTGATACCTGAACTTGATAACTTTCATACATGTTAAACTACTCTTTATTCAAAGATCAATACGTGCTCATGGCAGCGGGGCGGGGGATAGCACAGAGGAGAACGTAGTGAAATCTTACATGCACGCGCCAAACTCCAACTCCCAGCTTTCAGGCCAAAAGTTATATATCTTTTCCAAACTAGTTTATGCATATACAAGCATATAAATGTACATTTTAAACACATTTAGAACTATACCATAGATACTTTTCTGCTACTTGACTTTTTCATTTAATGATGTGTCTGGATATGTTTCCACATCAGAATATATAGGTCTATCTCTTCTTTTGAGCAGCTTCCTTGTCATTTCACTGTGTGGAAGCTCTATAATTGAGGATGATAGGCATTTAGACTGTTTCCAATTTTTTTCCTCACTTACAAATGATTTTTAACATTCTAAAGGTAGAGTACATTTTCTGTAAATGTTCTTGCATGAAAGCTCGTAAGCCCAGGAGAGAGAAGTAGTTCTTCTGGTTAAAGCTGGGGATGTGGAGCTGGGGGTGTAGGTAGCTCAGTGGTACAGTGCTTGCCTAGGATGCACGAGGTATAGGTTTTATCCTCAGCAACACACACAGATACACACACACACACACACACACACACACACACACACACGGTGATATTTGTGGCCTCTCCTGTGGCTTCCTCTGTGTGGTGGGCATTAGGGAAGTGTTCAGGGGAATTGCTAGGGACTGTGATACTCATTTTAAAAATCTTCGTTGTAATTATTTATTTTGGCAATGACATTTACTTATATTTAAAAATACATTTTCTAAGAAAAGCATTGCTAATGAAAGAATTTGGGGCACTGCATCAAGTCATTGTTAGAGTTGACTTTGAGTGATGGAGACTTTCATTATGCTTCTTGAATCAAATTATCCACTAGATAGTTTGGGTCTTTATAGGTAACTCTGATTCCCATATCCAAACCACATCAGGAAAATTCAGTTCATCAATGGGGTCAAAATGTGAGCCCTAAGCTGGTAATTAAGACTGCAGGGCTCCTGTCTGACTTCTGGTGCTAATTGCATGACAACTTCAAGCCTTTATTTCAATATGTTTGAGATGGCCAGGAAATTTTTGCCAGAAAAAAAAAGTAGCCTATGTAAACTTCTTCATATTCTAGACTGTAGCATGGGGATATTAAAAGTGATTCTTTTTTGATCCCTTGGAGAATAGGAATTTAGTGGAGAAGTTTACTTGGAGATGAAAAAAAGATGATTAATTAGACATTATATATATCAAATCCTTAAGAGGATTTTTAGGTATAGTTCTTGGATTCAGAAGTGAGATCATAGGTGAAATAATAGAAATGGGAGTCATGATGTAATCAATACATAAATAAATAAATGAATGATTACCAGAATTGAATGATTGGAACAAGAGGCAGAGGGCATATAACTATTGGGAAAAATAGTCATCTTTCTTGAGTTTGGGAAAATTGGTCATGTACATTTGACTCTTTTTTTTTTTTTTTTTTTTTTAAATCCTGAACCTCCAGAGTGGTTTGATTTTCCTAAGAGTCAAATGGATGGTGGGATTTTGCCTTGTTTCCTGATGCTCAGAATCCAAGTCTTGCAGTTATGCAAACTGAATCCTTGGGCCTAAGTCTTCCTCTAATGAGCTTTCTAAGTAGCTCAGTTTCTGCAGGCCTTGCTGTTGTGGGTCTCTCTGCATTCAATTTTCCAAAGAATGGTCCTCAAGTCATTCATATCAGAATCATCTAAAGGACTTATTAAAAATGTTCTGTCCCAGATTTACTGATTCAAAAATGCTGTACATGATGACAGTGAATCTCCATTTTAATTAGCACTGCATGTATTTGTACACACATTAGAGTTTAAGAACCATAGTTCCACATAAATAAGGACTGTAATTCTTATCTCTGTCTCAGGCTCAAGACCTCTCCATCATCCCTTGCTGACTTCCTGCCTACCTGAGGTTGTTGGATCTCCTTATGGGGACTGATGCTAACCATCTGTTGCCATAGTTTCCGGATAAAGAGCGCTGTATACTGGACCAGACTTCTCACTGAGATCTGTAGCTGGATGTGTCCTTCCTCCACAGCCTGGTTTCTTCTCAGCATGTTCTCCTAGGTTCTACCCCTATTCCATTGGCTCATTTCTCATCCTGCTGATTCAGGACAAAAAGCATGACATTAGTTAGTTTTAAGTGATTACTATGTGCCATTGACTCATTTAGTCATTGCAACCCCCAGTTAAATATTATCATATTGCTACATTTGGACATAATCTCAAGGGTTAGAAGATGACTTCTAATTTGTTATAAGCACAGGTTATGGTGATTTTTCTTCCCATATCCCCTGAGTTGGTCCCATCTGAGTCCTATCTATTCCTTTACATTCAAAAACCCAGCTTAAAGTTGTTTTCTGGACAAGTGAGTAAAAGTTCTTTTAGAGGATTCTTGGTAGATCAATAACCAGACTGGTCCACATAAGAAGATGGCAGCTATGAAGTCTGAAATGGATCATGTACTAATAAGGAGTCCTAAAGTCAAAATATACAGGAAAGTTCAACCAAAAATTGTAGCAGGTTGGTGGTTAGCACCAGGGAACATTCCTGAATTGTAGGGTTCTGAGACCTGTATCAAAATTCAGGAAATTGGTCCTTGATAATGGAAATGGCTGCCGAAAACAGAGCAGATTCCCAGTTCTAGAGGAACTGAGTCAGTTATAAGTTACATGGGATCAGGGCTCATCTAGGATATAGCCATCATGATGGCAGTGAATGGTGATGGAGCTTTAGAAATAAGGCAGAAACAGAGTGATCAGACTTCAGAGTCAAGGGCAGAGCCAAACTTCCACAAGGGCAACTGAATGAGAGGTTGCTGCATGAGGACCTGGAGCTCCAAATCTCTATAAAGGGCAGCATTTGGGAGGTAGAAAAGTAATAGTTCCAGCCTTAGGGAGCATGAATAGGTCTGCAGAGAACCAGGAAGCCCAGGTCAGATGCTTTGCAGTTGCAGCAAAGCAGGGTCCTTTGTGTTTTGAAAAAAAAAAAAAAAAAAAAAAATCCACAGCCATTTCTTGACTTGCTTGGATTTAAAACCAAAATCAATTTGTATTAGATTAGCCGTATGTCAATGCAGGCCAGGCTTTCAGGCTCCACCAGTTTTAGGTAAATTGAATTGGCAATTCAGTATCCTTTTCAGGTCTGAGGGTCATGTGGTTGACTCCAGGAAAAACAAAAACACACAAACAAAAACCACACAGATGAGACAAGCAGGAAAGGGAGCCAGAGGGCCCTGACTGCAGAGGTGCAGGCCAATAGCTCCTTCAGATGGAGTCTCCCAGAGGTCATCTTGTCCAGCCACCAGCTTCCAGAAAGGGCAGACTCAAAGAGGTCCAGGCGGCTGGGAACTTAAACTGTGTTTACAGTTTTCTGAGGAAGAGGGCTGTCCCATGATGCTGATTCAGAAACTTGCTGATAAAATAACTGTGTTTAACTGCAACAAGCACTTTGTGTGACGTAGTGCACTAAGCTCTGTGGTAGACTTAACTTCATGCGACCATCACCACACATGTAGCAGATGTGTTAATGTCACTCTCAGTCATGAGGAAAGTGAGGTTTAGAAGGGCTAAACGTACCGCTCAAGGTTACACAGCTGGCCAGGGGTGGAACAGAATTCCAGAATATTTCCTCTGAGGCCAACCATTTTTTTCACATCTTGCTGAAATTCAGAGATGGAAGACTGACCTCCATTTGTATTCCTGGTAGAGACTCTTTCCTAAACCTCTCTTTTATCTTTTATTCCTCTCATCATCCCATCTTCCCAGAAATCTTGGTGGTTTTTTTTGTTTGTGTACAGGGCTTTTATCCAGAAAATATTTATTTGATTAGAGATTATTTTAACTATGACAAGTAAATATTTCCTAACCAGAATCTATCTCCTGAAAGATTGCTATTGACCATTCTCAAGTCCCAGGGAAAGCCAGATCAACAAATTGGGGGCCTTTGAGAAGAAAATTCTCTCATGATGGGTAGGTAATTAAATATTCTTCTTCTCCTTCATACCATCCCAAATGTGTGGGGAGGCAGACATTCAGCATCAGTAAATCCAGAGTCGCCTTCTCCCCACTGTCACTCCTGTGAGCCCATCACCCATCCACAGAGACATCTCTGCCACTGTCATCAATTATTATTTCTCAGGCACCCACTGAGTACCCAGCACATCAGAGAAGAAACGAATTGACTCTTCTGTCAACAATCACCCTGCAAACAGCCAAATAATTTTGATGTTCTTCAAACATATTATAATTAAAAAATTACATGCTGGGAGAAAAATTATAAGCATTTAATCAGAAGAGAGGGTCAAGCTGATGCAATTAGGGAGGGAAATGTGCTGGCTTTTATCAACAGAGCTGGTTTCATCACTGTCCTGGTGAAAGCAATTGGATTTGAGGCTGAGATGTTTCCATCACGTTACTTTTGAATCAAAAAATTATATTTCATTTTATTTGTGCGGGATCGTCTTTAACCTCGGTGGCGCTCTCTGAGGTCACTCTTCTCCTGCAATCCATTTACACAGCCACAGCTAGCTTTTCAATGCGGTTCTCAGTTCATTGGTGACTGCATACGCAAATGTATTTAAAAAACAGCCTCAGTGACAAAATTGCTAATGCTGGGTAAGAGAAAGCTCCCAGGTGGCACCTGCCAAGGTAGTTGCCAGAAAGAAAATCTGATGGTAAGCTGGGATGCTTTTGAGAGAGTTGAATCACTCAGTGAATCTAAGACTGCCCAGGTCTGGGAGCCAATAGTGAGAGACCACGGAGACCCAGGAGGAAAACAAAAGAAGCATGTGTCAATCTTCTGGCCATTTTTTGTAGCAGATCTCAGGGCTGGCTGCATAGCTGCCAGTTAAGTAGGTTATATGTGCTCAGAGAAGTCTGATGCTCTCCTTGATCTGTCTCAAGAAGAACACCTATTACATGAGTTACCAGTCTGGAGAGAAACTGAACTTGCTGTTGCACTCTTCTTAGAGGAGGAAGCCCTATTTCTCCATCCAGAAAGGGAAAGGGTGTGTGTGTGTGTGTGTGTGTGTGTGTGTGTGTGCATATACATATTACATTTTACCCATTCCTTTGACATGGACAGGTGTCCTAGGGCATTCTATCAATTCTTGTATAGTCATCATGATGGGAAGGAAAAGACCCTGGATCAGGAAGTAAGAAACTTGGGTTCTGATCATTGAGAATTGTCCTCCTTAGAATTTAGGAGTATAATACCTGCTATAGCAATATTTTGGTAAGAATCCTGACTTCTTTAGATTTTATAATGCTTCGTGACCTCCAAAACTCCTTTACCTGTACTACTTCAGTGAGCCTTATTATTACTATGTGACATGGCTAGGCATACATAAAGACACATATTTCTTCTAACCTAAAAGGTAGAAATGTGATAGGTGTTATCACTGTTTAAGAAGTGGGAAAAAGAGAGGTTTGGTGTAGTAAGTGACTTGCCCAAAGTCACACTAGCATACAGGAAGTGCTCAAACACAAACCAGATTTCTAGTGCTCTTTTCAAAACCCTGATGTATAGTTAGAGGGTAATGACACCTGCTCTGCATTACCCTTGTGAGTCTCAGAGGAAATATGCTTTTGAAAGTACTTTGAAGAATGTAAACTCACTGCATGGTTTTAAGTTTCTGCAGTCCCTGATGGGTGTGCAAAGTTCCATTTCCTATGTAGCTGGGTTCAAACCAGTGACATAAATTCCTAGTTCCACAAGGCATTCTGTTCTCTTTTCTGAAAGCAAATACTAAGGACAAGGCCTCACTCAAAGATGAATTCAGAGAGAGAGAAATACAATAAAAATGACAAATAGATATTGGGCAAACACATAAACATGGCAAGAAAGCAGATTGCTGCTGCCCTCCTCTTAACAGAGAGAAAATGCTGAACAGCAACTAAGGAGGAGAGGCTGGAAGGATGGAGACAGAGGTCAGAGGTGGGGAGAATCTCAAACAATGCTCCAAATTCACATGGCTTAGATTAAATATGACAGTTCCAGAGATGATGAGCTAGAACGGTTGACAGTGAAGATGGAAAATAGAAGCAGAAGCAACATCTAGGTTTACACTCAATCACAAGGAAGGCAGGGCCCAGCCATCTGCAGCAGAGGGTCGCAGGGCTTTATAAGCATGACTGTTTCATATGTCAATACATATGTATGAGTGGGCTGTACATCAACCATTCATTTCTCTGACCTGTTATTCATTTCTCTTTATTCATTCATTATTATCTTCTACATGTTGGACTAGCTACTACTGGGGATACCAAAATGGAAGCCAACAGTCCCTGTGCTCCTGAAATGCAGTCTAATAATGGGGTCAAAGAGGAAAACAAATGATCACTCCAGGTACATGTGCTACAAGACAGGTAAGGGCAAGTGTTATGGGTCCAAAATGAAGACCCCCAGACCAGACTGCAGTGAGGGTAGGGAAGAGGAGGGAAAAAGGCACCAGAGACAGGAACACCCCTGTGAAGAGCACAAATTCCAGTTTAGTAATTCCACAGTCTTCGCAGGCTTGGTTTCGGAATGAACCTGCAACCAACACACAAGCTATAAATGAGGGAGATGTTCTCCAACTCAGCCTAGGTTAATAACTACTGCTTTTTCAGGGGAGATGCCTCCCTCCACCTTGACCCTTCCACACAGAACTCAGCTTTACTACCGAAAAAATTGCTAGAGTTTTTTTCAATTGCTCTTCTTTGGCCTTACGGAGTCTTCTAAGACTCAGGTACTTGGAGTGTCTGACCTGTGCCCTGAGTCAGCCCACTGCCTACACCATCCATCCTCTGATCATCCCACTCACCTCTTCTGGTGTTCAGACAGAGGAAAACCTCTACTGGCCACTGTTTTTTTTTTTTTTTTTTTTTTTACTTATTTTCAAAGCTGCAACTTATAGCTGCAATTTCTACAGAGTCCAACTTAATTTCCAACGATTGGTAAGGATACATTGCATTTGCATTGTTTTATGAATAGTAGAATTGGTTTAAAATCATTGTGATAAGCCTTTATTTTGATTTTACGTTTGAAAGCAGGAGGATTTTTTATTGAGTTATCTTAAATGTTTTTATTAGTACATTATAGTTCAACATTGTATTTGAGTTCATTTTGACATAATCATACTCACATGGAATATAATTGGCTCCACGTTAGTCTCCAGTACTTCCCCTTTCCTGCCTGTCCTCCATCCTCCTGTCCCCCTTCATCTACACTTCTGGTCTTCCTTATAACTATTTACGGGTCTTAGTTTTTGTTCTGGGTATGGGGATTTAACCTAGAGGCGCTTTACCACTAAGTCATAGCCCCAGCCCTTTTTTCACTTTTTTTCTTGAGACAGGGTCTCACTAAGTTGCTGAGGGCCTGTTTAAGTTGCTGAGGTTGAGTTTGAACTTTCAATTCTCCTGCCTAAGCTCCCCAAGCCATTGGAATCACAGGTATGTGCCACTGTGCCCAATAACAGCTTTTTAGAGATATGCATGAGGGTGAAGTTCACTGTCATATATTCATATGTGTACATAACGTAATTTCATTCCAGCCTTACTCTCTTTCCCCATCCTTCCTCCTCCTCCTGAATTTCCTTCCTCTACTCCACTGATCCTCCTTCTATTTTTGTGGGATTCTTCACCACCACTTTTCCCCTTATTTTGACCTAGTTTCTGCATATGAGAGAAAACGTTGACCCTTAACTTTCTGTGTCTGGCTTATTTCACTTAGTAGGATATTCTCCAGTTCCATCCATTTACCAGCAAATGTCATAATTTCACTCTTCTTTATGGCTAAGAAAACCCTATTGTGTATATATACATATTTTATTTATCCATTCATCTGTGGATGGGCACTTAGGCTGATTTCATAACTTGGCTATTGTGAATTGGGTTGCTATAAACATTGATATGACTGCATCACTATAGGATTCTGAGTTTAGTTATTTAGGATAGATACCAAGGAGCACAGTAGTTGGGTCATGTGGTGAAACCAGTAGGATTTTTAATCAAATTTCTTGAAGATCTTATTTTAATCTTTTTTCACAAAAAATAGTTACCAAATTTATATAAAAGTGATTTTGCATCACTTTCGCTTAACTGGTAAACAGCTGCTGCAGAGCCCCTCTCTCCCCATTTCTCAATCATTTGAGAGCAGAGTGTAATTTTTTCTAAGTATTCATCCTCATCCTGGTACCTGTTCACTTTGCCATGAGTGTGTGCGCAGGTAGAGTGACTTCACACGGAGGATCCAGCTGCAGCTCATATGTGCTGGTCCATTTTGGAATTCTAGTCAGATGGGCCTAGACTGAAAGCATAAATCATTTAGGGCCTTGCAAAACCGTGAGACACATTGAATCTGTGTTGAGATTAATAATAATTACAATAAAAAAACAATAAAACATCGAGATTCTTTTCTAAAAGGGATATTTTCGATTGATTTTTAAAGCAGGTTTACAAATTCTCAAAGCTAATCTGTTCCCTAAGTATATTTTAATGGGGCATGTGTGTCCTACTTTTCAAAAATCGAAGGAAACTTGACATTTATTTAATGTAAAGCTGTCTTTCATTGTGTTGCTACTTTGCTCGATTCTCTATTTCCCCTAAAACCTTTTCCAAATCTAGCAGGTCCACTGTGATTATGCACAGATGAGCCAACTTTCCACAGCCTCCTGTTTCTGTGAACCAGCAGACAAATTCAAGACTCAAAAGGAATTGTAGTGGTGAGTAATAAGCTGGTCAAATAAATTAATCTGTTTTCATCAGAACAATGTTGAATTAATGAGCTTGAGAATACAGTTCAAGAAATTGCCGCCACTCGGTGGTGCATGTCTGTAATCCCAGGGGCTCAGGAGACTGAGGTAGGAGGATCACAAGTTCAAAGTCAGCTTCAGCAATTTAGCAAGGCCCTAAGCAACTCAGTGAAACCCTGTCTCCAAAAAAACAAAATGCAAAAAATAGGTCTGGGAATGTGGCTCAGTGGTTAAGTGCCCTTGAGTTCAATCCCTGGTACCACCAAAAAAAATTAAAAAAAAAAAAGAAGAAGAAAAAGAAAAAAGAAATTGCCACAGTGATTCACAGAGATGGAGATGAGAAATAGGAATATGAGACATAAAGGGAAATAATTGAGACAGTTCGAAGTCTATGGAAGAGAAAATCTAGAAGAAAAAACACTGGAGAGGTTATAATCGAGGAGAAATGTCCAGACTTGAAGAAAGGTGGGAGTCTGAAGATGGAGGAAGAATTCAGAATTCAAAGTAGATACATTAAAAATCCTACATGATGCCACACACTTACAGTCCCAGCAACTTGGGAGGTTAAGGAAGGAGGATGGCAAGTTCCAGCCAGTATCAGCAACTTAGCAAGGCCCTAAGCATCCTACTGAGTCAAGTCTCAAAATAAAGAATAGAAAGGCCTGGGATTTAGCTAAGTGGTAAAGTTCCCCTGAGTTCGATCCCCAGTACAAAAAAACAAAACAAAACAAAACAAAACGAGATGAGACGAAAAGACCAGACGAAAAGAAAAGACGAGAAAAGGATGAAAAAGAAAAAAAGAACAAATCAAAAAAACCCCATTCTACATCCAGGTACTTTGTAGGGGAATTTTAGAATAACAATGAAAAGCTCTTACAACTAACTAAAAAGAAAAATGAGATTACCTACAAATAAATGTAGTTAATGTTCTATCAGCAACAAAAGATGCCTAAAGACAATGAAATAGTGTTAGAATTAGAATTAATTTTAATTAAGTAGAATCTGACATAGAATATTACCCACATGCAAAAGCAAAAGGTAACTTTATCAAATTGGCAGAAGTGTAAGAATCTTTAGTATGTTTTCTCTGGAATCTGGGATTCATGAGTGACTGTTATACTAATGATCCTAGCCTATACTATATGGAAAGAAAAGAAACAGGACACAAGGAATTGGAAAAGAAGGAATAACATTATCATTATTCATGGATAAGATAAATGTCTAAAAATGCACAAAATTAACAGGCAAAATGTTGAAATTAAGGTGTATATGAAGCAAGATTGCTGGATAAAATGTAAGCTCATAAAATATATACAGAAAATAATATCTAAAATAAAATACCTTTCACAAGGGTAACAAAATAGCTAAATATCAGACTGGGGGTATAGCTCAGTTGGTAGAGCACTTGCAAGCACAAGGCCCTGGGTTCGATCCCCAGCACCAAAAAAAGAAAAAAAAAAAAAAAAAAAAAACTTGTTAAGTATCAGTGAATTGACTCTGTGTATACATGGTCTGAGTGGAGACAATAAAATTATATTAAAGAATATAAAAAAATCTGAAAAAATGCAGAAATCTTTTTTTTTAATTTGTGAAAGAGATGTCATAAAATTATTATAGGAATAGAGGCTGAATTACTTTATAAATTCAACTCAATTTGAATAAAAATTTCAGCTGTATTTTTAATGATATTAGATCAATATACTTGGATATGTATATGACTATGTGTCACGAATAGTGAAGTCAAATTTGAAAAGGAACAGAGATTTTCCTTACAAGATATTAAGCACTCTACAAAGCACTGCAAAAAAAGCCAAAGAGAACAACAAAGTAGAACAGACTGACACAGTGCCAAGAGCCATAGAAGCTTGAGAGAAGATAGAGGAGCGCAATGTTGTTTGGCAAATCTGGCTCATGTATGAAGGAAAATAAAGCCATATTACTACCTAAAGGCATGTACGATAAGGACCTTCAGATTAATTAAAAATGTCCAAGTGCAAGGTAAAACAATTTAAATGCAGTCATCTTTATGACATAGGAGTTGTTGAAGCCTTTTAAAATTTTGAAAGTAAAGCTTATAAAGCCAAAAAGATAATTAATTGAATTACACAGATTTTTAATAATATCTGTTTAAGGAAGTTTATCAGGTACCAAGTTCATCGATTTTGAAAACCATGTCAAGGAACATCTACAAGATATATAAGAATAACTACAATCCACTGGAAACTTACTGAAACCTGAAAGAAGTTGAGTAAAAGATATAAAGAGATAGATGAACTCATTACTGACCAGGAAAAAGAAGAAAAGCAATACAATATTTGTGTTGTGTGTGTGTGTTTGTGTGTATGTTTCTTTTCTTGCCAGATTATATTGGTTAAAACCTCAAGTATGATGTTGAACAGAAGTGTTGAAAGCTGACATCCTTGCTTTGTTCCAGATCCTAGATGAGAGCATTCAGTCTTTTGCTAATATATATGATATGTTGGGTTTCTGTAGATGCTCTTTCTCAGGTTGAGAAATATCTCTTTTATTTTAAATTTTGAGGAGTTTTTTTTTTTTTTTTTTTTTTTTTTCCATTTGTTGGTTAGTCTGCTTGTTTGTGAGTTTAGGAATGGAAAGTAGATTTTGTGAAATGCTTATTTTGTCTATTGGGATGATATATCATTTTGTTCCGGTTTCTTAATATATGGTGACTTACAATGATTTTCAAACCTTGCATTCCTAGGTTAAACCACACTTGGACCTGATATATTTTTATAAATTATTAGGTTACATATCCTAAAATGTTTAGAATTTTTACATCTGTGTTTGTGATGGATGAATATTTAATTTCCTACTGATATCTTTGTCTCATTTTGGTATCAGAATAACATTGCCTTCATAGAATGACTTAGAAAGTATTCCCACTTCTTCACTCTTCTACAATGCTTTATTATATTACTTATTTTTAAGTATTTAATAGAAATTACTAATGAAATCACCTGACCCCAGAACTTTCTTTTTGTCTCAGTCTTGATTTGTTTTCTATTCCTTTGTCTCTTTTCTTCTCCTTTCCTTTCCCCTTCTTCCCTCCTTAATTTTCTGTGGGAAAATTTTAAGAACAAATTCATTTTCTTTCACACATATAGGGTTATTTGGTTGATCTATTTATTCTTGGTAAACTTTAGTTGTTTATATCTTTCAGTGAATTTGTACAATTAATCTTGGTCATCAAATTTATTGGCATTAATATGTTCATAATGTTTCCTTATAATCCTTTTAACAACTATAGAATCCATAGTGATGTCACCATCTCAATTCTGACATTGATAATTTGATTCATTCTTTCTCTTTTTCCATTATTAGTGTAGCTAGAATATTATCATTTTTCTTGGTTTCAAAGAATCAACTTTTGATTTCATTGTGCTTTTTTCTATCATTTTCTTAATTTTTATTCTACTCTCTGATCTTCATTGTTTTCTTTGATGAAGGTACAAAGGAAATACAATAGAGAAAAGATATTTTTTAATAAAGTGGATTGGAACAACTGATTATCTACATGCAAATAAAATGAATCTACACACAGACCTTATGCTTTTACAAAAAAATGGAATAGTTTGATTCCAATTCTTAAACCTAAATTCTTAGGTTATTTTGAAACCATTTGATTCTCCTGGGTCTTGCTTTTAATCTTTATTAGAAGGGAAACGACTAGTGTTTGAGCTAGCTCTTAGTATTCTCCACCACTAAGGAAAGGTCCTTCAAAATACTCTGTCTGAAGGCCCATGAACCATGCAGTTTTCCAGTTCGTCTGATGCAAGGAGGAACTATTTGCTGTTCCGTGTGATCACAGGTCACTGTTCCTTCTAATCCTTTCCGGGTGGATCTTCCCCTATTCTCATTTTTTCCCAGGCCTACATTTAGGATTCGATTGAATACCCAAGAACTACCCACCAAGTTCTCCAAAGCTCTCTTTTTATGTAGTTCCTTCCTCATCAGTAGTTTTATCCTGTTCTCTGCTGACTTAAGGATATACTTCCTTCACTCAGGGAACCTGTCAATCTCTGCCTGGGCTCCTCCTCCCTGCACCACATCTGAAAAATTCTCAAGGCAGTAAACTGGACCTACTGCTCACTTCGTTTGTTTTCTATTTTTCAGAGATAATCGTTATTCCCTACCTGCTCACTAGGGATTAAACATTATTCGTCTTTTGTGTTTTTTTATTTACCAGGAAGATAAATTTAGTCATTGTTACCCATTCTTGACTGGAAGGGCAAGTCCATATGTAACAATATTAATTTTTGAAAATAGGCTTTAAGAAAAAAAATAAGTTTTAGGAATAAATAAGGTCATTACATAAAACTTAAATAGTTTCATGTAGAAATTTAAACAGTAAATAATTGAATTTACAGAGAGATATGAAATTCAGAATAACAAGGAATCCCTGTCACAGAGTCCAAATTCTTTCACCAATGTACAATAAATTAAATATTCATAAACAAAAAGATTGACCTTATTGAATGCCACGAAACATTGATACATGATATAGGTAGTTGGGGACGTAAAAACAGAGACTCATGTTTGAGGATGAAATGATTACTTATTAAGAATATATGAAGATGGGCTAGGATGTAGCTCAGTGGTAAAATGTGTGCCTAGCATGCCTGATACCCTGGGTTCCACCTCCAGGACTGCAAAGAAGAAAAAGAAAAAAGAATATATAAAGAACTTGTACAAATTAATAATAAAACCCCATAGAAAAATGGCTCAGTATTTAGCAGACATTTCACAAAAGAAGGAACATGAATGCTGAATAAACATAAAAAGATGCTCAATCTCCCAGTAATTAGGGAAATGCTAATTAAAGCAACAGTGATTCTGTGGTGTTTCTAGCATATTTGACACCTGGAGCAATGAATTTTTAACGCCCCCTCCTCTATACAAAAAAACCATTGTCAGTAACAATCATGAACTGAAGCTATATGTGATATGGAAGGCGTTATATATTTCAAAATAGATAGGAACATTGCTTTACTGCCTCTATTTTGTTTCTCATGCTTTTAAAATTGTCTTGAGCTTCACTGGGTCAATGTCATTTAAAATTGGTTCCCCACTTCAGATTTCTTTACAAGATGCAGAATAATTGTGAACAAATACAGTCATGACTCTAAGTTCTTCTGTGTTGCTGCTAACACAACAAAATCAAAAGCAGTACTATTTATTCTATATTATCTAGATCCACCTAGTAGTTTCAACTTTAATCCTTTGAAAATACTTTGATAATATTAATATTTAATGTACACAACTAATAATTAATAAATGAATTCTTATAAACCCATAGTTTTTTCTTGTCTCATATTTTAGTTTAAAAGTTAAAAATTAAAATGAAGAAATTTTAAAATGTAAAGATACTTTTTAAAATGTAAAGATACTTTTCAAATTCAGTCAGACACATCACGTGTGAACTGAAGTTGGCACTGACTAAAAAATTAGAATTCACAGTTTACACTCCATTTTACTGCTTTAAATATTAAACACAAATAAATACTCAAGTGGTCACATAGGATGACAAAACTGAAATAACTCACATTCTCTTTCTTTGCTTTTCCAGTCACTTGCTATCCTTGTTTATTTCAAATCTACTGTTTAAACATGGGGCTTTGTAGTGCCACAGGGGCTGGAGAAACGGCCAGTGCAGGAGCCAGAGTAAACATTCAGGCCATTGTAAACTTACTTTTGAAATGAAGGTGGGTAGCTGAAGTCTTGTGTATTCAGAGGAGAATGCATAACTGATAGTTTGCCAATCTAACTTTCATGTAAAATTCGGTGTTTTTGAAAAGACAAGGGGTGAATGTATTAATTTGAATCTTCTATAATATATGAGTAATTGTCAACAACTCTTGACAGTGTAGGCTGACTCACCTGGGCAATAGGGTGGATATTGGAAGTTCATTGGAAATAATCCACAGCTGATGTCTGAAAATCTAGGCAGACCAGGAGTCAGGAAAATGGCTTGTCTGACAAGGTCAGTTCCATAGCCTAAAGGAACCAGCAGAGCCAGGCAATCAGGCCAGTGATGCCAGTGAGCAGCAATAGCTGTGGCTATGACGACAGAGCAAGGGGCAGCTCTGGTAGAGATAGCTGGAAAGTAATTAGTGCATCTGAAAATCCACTTAGGCATTAAGTTAAATGACATCTCCAGATGAGGGAGACCAGCATTCTGATTCTAAAGGACACATATTTTAAGTGGATTAAGAAAGGAAATTATTTTAAATGTAGGAAGGTATATAATTAACCCAGAGACCCTGGCTGCAGTAAGATATTGTTCAGGGGAAGGGCTAAAGGAAATTCAGAGCACATTAGGCATATGACTGAATAAACAGGGCAACCCCATCTCCATGGGAGTATTGTTCTGTGAATAAATTTCAATTTGTGGGGCAAGAAAGCATTGAGGGGGATATGCCGAAGGCAGGCTTGTGCTCCTTCAGATTTGATGAAAATACCCTTAAATGTACTTGCATGGGCAATGGCTATTTCTTTGCTTTAAGATATTTGGATGCTAGAGACAGACAAGGTAGCAGGTTTTTTTTTTTTTTTTCGTCAGCATCAATCAGAGACTACTATTTTGATTCTAAAAAAATAGGGTGTGGGAAAAAAGAGTATTAGGAAAACCCCTTCCCTGGAGAGTGTGGAGACCACCAACTACAAAAGTAGGCTTGCAACAGGAAATAGGAGACAAAGATAGGACAGTCGGGAATCTGAATGAATCATATGTGGGACCACAGAGGAGAGTCGGAGCAGAGTGAAAGAGATTAAAAGAAGCAGGACGATTAGAATGGACACAGGAAGCTGGGGAACATTTGGACATCTGGGTCCAGGAGTAGGGACATGACTGAGTTCAATGAATTCCTCCTAAGATGAGGGTCTCCTAACAGCTGGCCCAGGCAAAGAGGGTTGTGGAGAAGACAGTGCTCAATGAGGAGTCAGGAGAATAGGCAGACAGAAGCTGGACTGGATCCTGTGGATAGAGAGCTTTTTCTACCATCATTTTGGACCTTCATTTTCCATTTTTTTTTTAATCACAATGCTTATCACTACTGACCTGTTACTTTTATCTCTTATCTAATAAAGCAGGTAGGAATTTTGTTGATTTTGTTTACTGTTTACTTGTTGTATCCTCAACACCTAATGGAACAGTGCTTGGCATTGAATGATGAATACTGCTTTGACAGGCAATATTCAAGAACTCAGTTGGGGTAGGGGCTGACCTATTAGTGGGTCAAGGGTCAGAGCTGATAATTACAAAATCCTTGCCAATTTAATTCAATGCCTGTATGGTGCAGATTTGATTGATTGCCTTGCGAGGTATGGTGGAAAACTGATCCTTTTCCTTCTTGGAGATGTTCCCGAGTGAGAATGTAGTTTAATACCAAGAAATATCTCTTTCTTTTAGCTCTTCTCATGTTTGGGTACCCTTGGAGGACAGATTGTGTGAAGAGACAAGTCATAAAGATGGTCACCGAGACACTAATAGAAAATCACAAACTAAAAATCTTAGCCTAACTGCAGATTGGTAATTCAATGGGGACTCTGCTATCATAAAGAAAATCATGGAAGAGATGGAAGTATGTCTCCCCAACATATGTACTCTCACTTTCTCTCCTTCTCACCCTCAAGTTACATGCCATGATTGGAGTCTGGAATGCTGTGTCTTTGAGGTCACCTCACTCTTCCTCTGAGCCAATCATCTAGAGTAGGTCACTTGAGATAAAGTGAGACTCTTCCATAAATTGCAGAAGATGTATTTAGTAGAAATCTAAGAAAATTCAAAGAAAAGCTCAGAGTTGTTCCAATTTTGCATGGCAGTTTTGGGTACTTGGTTGTTTTGCTTTCTTCCCCATATCATATAAAGAATACCAAATTAGAGTCAAAATAAACCAGAGAGAGTTTAAAAAGTGGTGGGAAGACCACATTATGGGCACAAGCTGTATCTGAATCTGGCAGTCTTTGTGTCTGGATAGAGGCAGCAGTGTTCTTCCTCCAGGGAAGAGTGGTATGTGTTTGGCTTTTTTCCTTTTATTTTGAAGCTAAGTCTCTTCATCCCTTTGACTGGGCAGGTATCCAGAATGTTGCAGCACAAATTTAATGCAATACTTAGAATCAGCAAGATACAAATTTAAGTCCAAGCAATGCCCACTCAATAGCTGTGCAATGTCGGCTAAGTCACACAGCCCCCAGATTCAGTGTTTCCATTTGTTCTTTTAAAGTTTTGCCTGGAAGTTCATCTCAGCCCCTAGTAAAGAGAAACTCATCCTGAATATAAGTTCTATTTTCCTGGAAGGAAATTGCTTGGTAATTTAAAGGCAGTGAGATATGCAGTGAAAAAGGTAAGCTTTGGAGTCCTTAGACCTGGATTTGAATTCTGATTCTATTGCTTACTAGGTAGGTCATCTGTATGCCTGAACTAGAGATGGCAATATGATTTAATCACATGGTGGTTGTTAGAACCAACTGAGATCAAATACATTCTCCAAACTCAAAGAGCCTCGAAGAGGATTTGACATGATGGAGGGGCTTAATGAACAGACAAAAAACCAGGTTGTCCCAGAGATGAGAAGCCATTTCTACACTGGCTGCTGGGCAGAGTGGCCATGCTGTGTTTCCTCCAGATCAAGGACTGGCTGAATCCAACCTGGTTCAGAGCCCCATGCACCCTTCCCTGCCAGAGGAGGTGCACTCCCCAGAGACTCCAAGATCTCTGGTCAGGGACTATGCAGAGTTAATAAGATACAACTCTCTGGAGCATTGAACTTCAGATCCAATCTACAAATAACTTTCCAGAGTATAAGAAGATATTCCAGGGGTAAGGAAAAGGGAGGTAGCGGTGGAGAAGAGGAAGACAGGAAAAGCAACTTTGAGATCATGTTGATTCAACAGGAATGGAATTCAAAGAAGCAAATTTTTATCCAAAAACCACTCGAGAAACATGATGTGAATTGGTCTTGTCTTGTTTTGTTTCTTTTTCAATCGAAAAGTTGATCAGATCACTGCTTCTGTCTGATCAAAAATAAGATGTACACCTGAGAAAAATGAATAGCCTGCTGTTGAGTGAAATGTTTTTAAATGGGGGTTTGATTTTGATTAGTTTGCCTTGCTGTGCTTCAGGGGGAGCTTCCACCTTCTTTCTACAATGGCCAAAGCTCCTCTCGGCTACTCAGGCATGATTAATATTTGAGGTCAGAGACTGGCCTGTAGAAATCTAACCCAACTTCACATTAGCATTTTTAAGACTTCCAGGCAAATGAATACTCATGTGCACGCAGGGGTTAGATATGCACACCAGTGATCCAGGAATGAAGGTAAAGCCATGTGGAAGGATTGATGTTTGCAGCCTCAAAGTCAAGGGAATTCAAAACTAAGCCCCAAGGAGCTGTGGGGAGTCACCGGGGTTGCACAGGATTAAGATATGCAGGGTAGCTCCTCACCCAGGAAGACAAGACAGCAACCTGGGAAAAATTTATGCTGGAACAAGGTCATTGCTACTGATTCTCTCCAAAATCCCAACAAACTGATGTATCCACCCAAGTAAAATTTGCTTGGCAAGTAGCAGGTAGCTGGATATACAGGGCAATGCTAGTGGAGACTATTTTGCAGCCTCATAATTCAGTATATTGGCAAGAGTAGATGCTGATTTTTTTTCCTTCTCTTTCTGAAAAGCCTTCCCTTTTAAACAAAGCCTCTATTAATCAGAACTTCAGATCACACATGGCAATCAATTCAAACTGTTTAGGGCATTTACAGTAATTGATCTGCTACAAGTTCTTCACAAGTGGATTGCACTATACATACACATGTACTTTTCAAAGAATTCAAAAGCCATTAGGATGTTCTCAACTCCTATCTGATAGTCTGAGGGCCATTGACAGTATGTGATCATCAGAAATCAGATGGGCCAGCAGCAGGGTGCATTTTGATTAGACAGGAGAAGGAAGTTCCTCTGAATAAGAATTGTGAATCCTGGAAATGAGGGTTGAGGAAGGCCAGGCAAACTTTATTATAACAATCATGAGAGTTGCCACAATGTACCAAATATTTCACATACAATTATCATATCATCTAATACCCACAAAACCAAGTAAAGATTTTAATATTTTTTTTACCCTGAGACTGGGAAATTGAAGTTAAGTAATTCAGTTCTCTGCCCAGGGTGGCACAATAACCACAACAACTTAATGCTGGAATTGTGGTTTGAACTCAAGTTCAAGCCCCAAACCAGTGTGCTCTAGTCCTAATCCTGGCTTCCCATATGAGCGGTGGGATATCTGTTCCCCACATGATTTTAGGATAGATTTGCCTTGAGGCTGGGGATACACAAGATAAATATATTTGATCATATATGGCTGTGAATTTTGACTTCTTTTCTTCTTGACTATGGTGTCTTTGTTGGAATAAAGAGTCCTCACAGAAGCTGAGAGGTATTCCTAGAAAACAAAAGACTGCAAGATGGAGAGCTTGGGAAGGATGAGGGCAGTTAAATCAATGGTACTTCAAAGCACGTGAGGGTATCTGAGCAGCAGGATATACCCAAGGAAGGAAATGGTCCATATGAATTCCCATCCAGGGAAGGCATTCAGAGCCCATGCCACCATGCTGAATACTCAGCCACATGCAGAATGGGGGATGTAATGGGCTTGAGCTTATGGCCCCATTGGGTATTCTAGCAATGAGTGGCAAATCACTCTGGTGAACGTTCTTGGATGCTCACCCAGAATCAGTCTGAGCCATTATGCCTGTGTTATAGAGCTCAGTGCTATAGAACTGGTTCTAATCTTAATTTTCTATTAACTGAAGATCAGAAATTTTCATTCATCATCCTATATTAAAACTCAGGATATGGAAAACATATGAAACATCAAACTCTAAATTTGATGCCAGAGCCTATGGTTTAATACTATACTATATCATGTGACCTCCTGTGAGGGAATGGGCTGTCACAAGACCAATTCTTTAAAGAAATTAAGTTGAATTTCTCTTTCTACTGCTGCCTCACTGTCCTTAAAAGATTACCAATAAAAAAGAAGCATGAAACTCAGAATAGACCATATACCAAAATACAAAATTTAAAATTAAAATAGTTCTAGAGAAAACACAGAAGAAGGATCTTTGTGACCTTGGGCTAAGCAAAGATTCCTTAGATATAACATCAAAAGCATCATCTATAAAAGAAAGCATTGATAAACTGAACTTTAAAAAAATTGAAAACTTTTGTTTTTCAACAGACAGTGTTAACAGGATGAAAAGGCAAGCCACAGAATAGGAGAAAATATTTATAAAACACAAAGGATTTGGATCCAGAATGTATGAAACTCTCCAAATTCAATAACAAGAAAACAAACTACTCAATAAAAATTGGACAACATATTTTTAAAAGACATTAGAGAAAGATATTAGGGAAAATACAAGTTAAAAAACACAACTACTAAAATAATTGAAATTTAAAAAGGAAAACAAAATGCCTGACAATACCAAGTCCTAGGAAAGATGCAGAGCATGTGGAACAATCATGCATTGTTGGTGAGAATGCAGATTGGTAGAGCTATTGTGGAAAACACCTTTGCAACTTCTTATAAAATTAAACATATTTGCCATATGACTTGGCAGTCCCACTCCTGGTATTTACTGAAGAAAAATGAAAACTTCTTTGAACAGAAAAGCTTGTATGCAAATGTTCAGAGCAACCACGAAACATGCAAAAAATGAACATTATCCAAATGATGAATATATAGACTAGTACATACATATAACAGACTACTACTTAGAAACAGAGAGGAACACACTGCTGACAGATGCAACAACATGGATGAAAATCAATTGCACTAAAAGCAAGAGTTCAAAATTAAAAAGTGACACACTGGACCATTCCAGTTATTGGACAACCTGAAAAGGGAAGAACTACAGAAAAAAGATCAATTGGGAATTAGAGGTCAATGTACCCCCAACTAGGCAGAGAGGGAGAATTTTTTGGTTAATATCAAAAATTTATACATCATCAATGAAGTAGTGTTTCTACATACAGTAGTTTGACTGTATGCATTTGTCAAACTATAGAACAGTACCCCAAAATAGAATTGTGTTTCAATAAGAGAATAAAAAGAGGACTTCCTCCTTTCCTGTGCCTTCATGGTGTGTCCTCTCGACTCCATCCCTTGGTGTGTCTTCCCATAGGACTTTCAGGATCAAGTGATTACTAGCCAAGAAACATTGACTCATTCTCCAAAGGATTCAGATGAAAACTGGTAATAAAATCAGGTACAACTCTAAGAGGAGACATTGTAGAAGGGTCAGATGGGGTCTACAAAGGACTCACATGAAATAACACCCTTATTTATTTTATTATCAGTTTTATGGTTTAGATAGGAGATATCCCCTAAAAGGTCATGCATAAGACAGCGCAAGAATATTCAGAGGTGAAATTATCAGATTATGTGAGATATAACCTAATCGGTGGATTGATCCACTGATGTGGATTACCTGGTAGCTATAGACAGGTAAGGTGTGGCTGGAGGAGTAGGTCACTGGAGGCTTGTCTTTGGGGGTTATATTCTGTCTCTAGAGAGCAGAGCTCTCAGCCTCCCAGTTGCTGGGTACCGAGTTGTTTTCCTGCCAGGTTCTGATGATGCTCCGCCTCGCCTTCAGTCCAGAGCTATGGAGTTTGCTGACCATGGACTTAACCTCAGAAACCATGAGTCAAAATAAACTTTTCCTCCTCTAAGTTGCTCTTGTCAGGTCTTTTGGTCACAGTGATGAAAAAGCTGACTAAAACAATCAGGGTCACTGTCATTTTATCTTGTTGAGTTAAAAATGTCACCACTGGACAGTTGGACATATTTTATTGGGAATATGATTTTTCTTTTTGTCTCTAGTAGATCATTTCAGCAAGCATTGAAAAATGAAGGAAGGACAGGAAGACGGGGAGAAGGAGGAGGAGAAGCAGTAAGATGATGTTAAAGACAAAAGCATGAAACCGAATAGAGTGCTCTGAGTAGAAGGTGGCCATTGTGGCAGGTGAAGTTTGGTGACAACCTAGGCAGTGGCTGAGCCAGCATTCTCACTGAGAATGAGGCAGCTGCTCATCCTCACCAGGACTGTCATTTATCTCAGCCCCAAAGTCTTAATACATTTAAGCTGTCGATAAAGGGAATTTCTGAGAAAATGGAAGAGGGAGCCAACAACTAATTCAAAGCATTAGTGCTTCACCACCTGCATTAATGGCTGGTCAAGGAGGGAGAGATACAGTTTTCCTGACATTTGCTTTATAGATAGAACTGGGGTTTCTAGGACCTTCCTTGACAAGAGGGAGAAATAAATGTTCATGAGCCTGGTCTAATAGATTCCCTGTAACTTAAGCAATGGCCTCTAAATTATCTAGCCTCTATTCTATGCAAGTGCCATTTCTTATTCTTTTATAGCTTTTGACTTTTCCGTTTAAAGGACTTTTGGTATTCTTTCCTTCCCAGTCTCCGTGTGAATGAGCAGAGGGAGAAAGGGAATGAGACAGGAAACGATTCTCAGTATTGCCAATGGATGAAGGGAATGAGATGGAGAAAACCTCTGCAGCTCCTGGAAAGAGTGTGTGTTCCCTGGAAATGGATTGATACAATGGAGGGCAAACCAGAAGCATGTATATTTACTTTAGTGCTAGAGGAAAAGGTGGGTTCAGTCTTCAGATACATGGTGTGAGCACTATCTGCTTGTAAAAGGACCCCAAAGTATAATTTCTAGGTGTTCCTGCCAAGTGGATCCCTTGGCATCTTGGTGGAAAACAATCACATGTTCAAAGAGGTAGTATAAGTCGCTAAATGTTTAATCCCAGAAGTCAGAAAGATGTGAATTCAAGTTCTAGATTCAGTGTGCATGTTCGGTACAACAGTTCTTAGCCCTGATGTCTTCATTAGATGGGGACACAAAAGAAGCTATGTTCTACAGTTATACAGATAAAAAAATTGTTAGCATAGCACCTGTGTGGCCATGCTCAATAGTTTTCTAAATTATTTTTTAATGCCTGATTTGATCGTGATTGTATATATTCAGGCATATTCCATATATGGCTGAAAAATTACCCATGGAATCCAGATCATATATGCATCCAACCTGAGTACTTCACACTTCTTTTTATTTTCTTTTCCGCTGCTGCTTGCATGTTTATGGCTTAAGGTGTCTGTATACACATTTAGCAAGCACCTTTAGACAATCAGTCTGAATTGCCTAAGTAAAAGCTATCTTCTGGTCTGATGCTTCTGGACTTGGACAATGAAAGAAAATATGCAATATTCTTACAGTTCGTCAAATCAGCTGTCTCTAGAAACTTTGTGTAGAAGTGGCTAGATCCTCAAGTCTTCTGTGAGACCAGAGTTCCAAGTAACATGAGGAGCCCACTGAAATTGTCTTGGAGATTTGGGGAATTGAAGGTTTAGATAAGAGTTTAGAAAATGGTACTATAGAATCCCAATCCCCAAACCTGTACCAAGGTGCCTTGGGGTGCTACAGCAAACTCACAGAGATGCCACAGGGTATTTTCTCAATATTTTTAGGAAATACAGTGATGCTTGGCATCTACCAGGCACTGTGCAAAATGATTTGAAAGTAACCCACAGTTCTAACGTCAGATTACATGACATATTTTCTGCAATATCTTAGTTTTATAAAGCTAGATTATTGGTGGCTTCCATAATAAAATACTTTGTAAAAATCAAGGTGGAACAACAAATAGGGAAAGTAGTATCTAATCTGATTATACAATTTACAAAGTTATGCAGTGCCCACCAGACACATCCATCCAATAGTAAGGGTATTTTTTAAGAAGTATACTAGAATGCTATTTTTCTTCCAATTTATATGTATTTAAAAATGGCTGTTCTGTGGTTAGGACATTAGTGGTACCTGTTTAATAAATAGAAGAGTTAGGTATTCTTTTGGCCTATGAGACTGTGAGGAAAGAAAAAAACAAAAGGAAGAAACCTTTCTATGATATTGAGGGTAGCATGAATGGGAACAGTTTGGAAACCTTGGCTATATAGTCTGCTAAAAAGGCTGCAGTACCATTGGCTGAGAACTCTATCTGGCCCAGAGCCTGGGAAGAATAAGTATGAATGAACTAGAGGACCACCGGATGTCAGAGATGGAAGAGACTTTTCAAATCATCCAGGTTAGTGCCCACATTTTACAAAGAGGCAACAGGAGCTGCAGAAAAGCGCCGATGGATGTGGAGGGGCAGTAGTGGAGAGGTGCCCTCCCTTGGGAAGCCAACAGTCATCTCAACAAGAGAGGGGGATTCTGAATCATAAACGTCATACACCTGCTTCCTCTTTCCCCACAGTTGGGCAGGTGGGCAGCAGATAAAGAGCAGCCTGGGGAGAGGGGGGACTGTGATGTCTTAGCACAGACAACCCTGAAGTCTTCAAGGGAGATGGAGGACAGCAGAAGCAGGATCCCGGCATGCAGGGACTGTGCTGTTGTGCTCCAGCCTCTGGCTCCAAGAGGCTCTTTGCTTGTTTGTTTGTTCCTCAAGGGTAGACCGGGACATCCTTATCACCAGAAGTCATCTCAATCTAAATTAAATCTCCCCCAGTCTCAAAAAGGCAGGACTGGGATCTGCAAAGGGAGTGGTCTGGGCTTTGTACTCTGGCGTGCCTGGCATTCAGCCAGTGTCTGCATCAGTAAGCACATTACTGAATGGAAGTGTCCCTTGCTATTTGCAAAAGGGGAGGCCACCTGAGAAAGGGAGAAGGGGCTTGTTGCAAGAAAGGCAAAGGATTCAGAGGCCTGGGGCAGGTGGTCCAGGTCAGGTGTAGAGGCTCTGCAATTTACTTAAATGTTAGACTTTGGGTTACCTGTCAGATAATGTAAACTCAATTATCTCTGAAGGGATTCTGGAGGTCAGCTGAGCTCAGGCTAGTTATCTATGTGCAAGATACAAAGCAACATCCGGATAAATTGCTAATGAAAGGGAACTATGCAGAGCTTTCCTTGGCCACCTAGAGACTGGTATATGGAAGAGAAGCATTAGGGAAGTTCAGGGCTGAAAGGAGGCAGCCTGATGTGTTGGAAATAAAGCTGGATGGGGAGTTAGGTGTTCTGGGCCTTAGTCTTGCTCAGCTGCTAATTAGCTGTGTGACCTCTGGTAACTCATTTTGCTTTCCTAGATATCAGCTCCCCATCCACCCACACACAGGGCTGCTGAGAGGCCAGGGTGACATATAAATGTGACCATTTATCAAGTGCTTTCCAAGTGCCAAGTGCTGTTTTAAGCACTGCACATACTGTAGCTCATTTAACCCTCACAACCCCTATCTGAGGTAGAGATTCATGTAATCTATAATCAAGAGTGTAGATGAGGAGACTGGGGTCAAGATGGTGGAATCTGTGCATTTCTGTCTCTGGGGTGACTTCAAAGCATGGGCTTCCATTCACCACATAAGTTTGGGGGCCTTAAGTGTTCATGAAGTTCTGATTTAGTAGATCTGGTGTGGGGCCCACACATTTGCAGGTTGAATAAGTACCCGGGTCATTTTATTATTATTTTATTTTATTTTATTTTTTAATATGAATGGTCCATAGTGTCTGCCTTCCATTCGAGAAACCGAAAAGTGACTTGCTTTTATAAGGAAGGCATTGACAAGAGGCACTGTCAGTGGCAGAGATAGTCAAATGCCAGTTGTGAGAGAACCTTCAAGAGGCATTTGTTCTCCTGGGTTCCCAAACTGTCACCCCTGAATGTCTGCAAAACTTGAGGTGAGGCTACAGGTAGCTTGGTGGCTGAGTAATTCCCCTGAGCAGGAAGGTAAGCAGGGAGGTCGCTTTGGGTGCTTGTGTGAAGACTGGACCATCGTACCGACCTGCCCTATCCATCGTTGGTCATGTCATCTCATCCATGCACTGCATTCTAGAATTTTTGCCTATAGTATCTTCCTCAGTCTTTTAACAACCATTTCATGAAATGTGTATGATTTCCTTATTTGACAGACAAGAAAGCTGAAATTCAAAGAGGGAAAATGCTGCTATCGTTTGAATAGGATTTGTCTCCACCACCCTAACTCATGTTGAGGTGTGGTCCCCAGTGTAATGGTGGTGAGAGGTGTTTGGCCATTTATGAGGGCTGAAGGCTTTTCTGGAAGGAGTGAGCTGAGCTCCTCTTGTGGCAATGGACCTGTTACCTGGAGAGTGAGTTATTCCCAAGCAAGCCTGGCTCCTCCCCTCAGTCTCTCCTGCCCACATGCTCTTCTGCACACACTTGCTTCCCCTTTTCTGCCATGAGTTGAACCGCCAACTGACTTTTATAAGAAGCCGAGTGGAGGCTGGTGCCATGCTCTTGGACCTCCTGAACTGTGAACAAAATAAATCTCTTTCTTTATAAATTACTCAGCCTTAGGTATTTGTTACTGTAAGACAAAATGAACTAAGACAAAATCCTAAGCTCAGAGCTCTCACAGCTGGTAAGTGGCAGGATGTGGACTGGAATCCTGGTCTCCTTTTATTAGGTCCAGTACTCTTTTTATTTGCTGTGGCTGTTTACCAACGATCCAGCACTCCCATAGGCAAAATAGGGCAACAGAAGGAATGGAAGACAGTCTCCTTTCCTTTGCATAGTTTACAATGTAGTGGGACAACAAAAGTAAAATAACTAGAGAATAATACAGGGTGATCTAGATGACGCAAAAAGAATCAAGAACAAGACAATCATTAAGAACCTTGTCCAGTGAGGAATAGATGATGTTTGTAATTCACAAATAATACAGGCTGTACTACATTCAAGGCAACATTTCCTTAGGCCAGATACGATTCAGGAATCCTTAGTTTGTAATCCGTCCATGGTGTTATGGTTTGGCTATGAGGCCTCCCCCAAAAGCAGGAATACTCAGATGCAAAATGATAGATCATGAGAGTTGAAACCCAACCAGTCCATTTTCCTTTGAATGGGCTGACTGGGTGGTAACTGCAGGCAGGAGAGGGTCGTGGGGGTCAGGGCTGTGTGTGTGTGAGGGTGTACGTGGGTAGGTGCATCTTTCCTGTTTCTTTCCCCCTCTCCCTCTCTGCTTCCACTAAGTGAGCTGCTTTCCTCTGTCCTGCCCTTCAACCATGATGCTCTGTTCATCTTGGGCCCAGAGCAATGGACTCAGCCATCTCTGGACTCTGACCTCTGAAACCATTAGCCACGTATAAACTTTCCCTCCTCTAAGTTGTTCTTTTCAGGTATTTTGTTCATAGTGGGCAAAGCTGACTAAAACACAGGGTTTCCCTTGGTTTGTTGGATAAAGTCCCTGCATAGACTCAACTGATGCCATCCTTCCTCTCTGTTCCTGCAGTTTCTCTTCCCTGGAATACTTGTTCCCTGCCATGCACCTCCTCTCTTCCCATTACCTCTCATAGGGATAACTCTTTCCCATCTTCTAGGGCTCAACTTAAGCTTCACTTCCTCAGGTATTTCTTTCCTGCGTAACATTGAGATAAGGCCCCACCTTATTGTATGCCCATGTAGCATTCTGAGCTTTAAAAAAATCTTTTTGAAAAGCTTGTTACAAATATAATTGATATTTAATATTTACTTTCCCTACTACAAGTTTCATGTGTCAGATTCTGTGTCCATTTCATTCACTACTATGTCCCTAGTACCCAGTGACTGGCAATAATAGGGATTCAAATATCTCTTGCACAAATGAACTAATAAATGAACGATTGTTTGGAGGAATGAGATTGATCAAATTGTTATGCCCATGTATAAATATGGCATAATGAATCCCACTCACATGTGTATAATTATAATGTGCTAAATTTTTTTTAAATTAAAAATTAAATTAAATGAGTGGTAGAAACTATGACATCTTTGTTTCAGGTATGTAGACCCATATAACTATGTTCATTTCAGTTCAGGGTATTTGACTGACTCTGTGCTAGGCTAGGTAAAACTGAAAAGAGACCTATTTCCTTACAATCATGCTTATAAAAAAAAGTGGTGTAAACAAAAGGTAGCAGCATATGTGACTTTCTTTTGGAAAAATTGGTAAGTTTATCTTTCCCAAAGGTTGTAGCTCACAACCCAGTGTGCATGATTGAGTTCTTTCTGGGGGTCTGCATTGGGCCCCATCAGGATATAGTAAAGAAAGAGACAACTTTAAGAAAGGCTATTCGGAGGGCAGTGAGACCTCCAAAGCCAGAAGAAAGGTCCTTGATATCAGCACTTCATAATCTTGGACTAGCAGCATCTGCACCACCTGGGAACTTTTTGGAAATGCAAATTCTTGGTTTCACCTCCAACCTACCAAATTGGAAATTTGGGGTGGAGTCTGCCAGCCAGTGGTGCTGCAGTGCCTGAGAGAGAGGGTGTACAACTCCTCTTTATTCCATGGTCAGTGAAGTTATATTGGAAACGTGAATCTCCATATTGTGGGGATATTTACACTGCAGAAATTGGCAAATGCAAATCAGAGAGTTTCTTCCTAAAGGAGACAATTGTTAAAAATTTACAAGGATACCATCTGGCCCAGAAATCCCACAGTTTAACAAGCCCTCCAGGGGATTCTGATAATTTCTAGTTTTTCCTCCCCAGTGCCAAAGGCATCCAGAATTCAGATTTCTGAACATTTCAGGAGACTGAGCCCTGGATGCCTCCTGGGATTTTATCCCTGGTTGTGACATGAGTATTAGCAAGGGAACAACTGCTCCTCCTCCAGGGATCCCATCTCCAGCCTCCTCCCCACCCGCCATGTAAGAAGATGGAGACTGAGGGTGAGAAGTGACTGTAGAGCTGCTATTTTGGTCCCCACTCCCGGCATTGTTGAAGATGTCTGATTTGCAAACAAAGATTTCATAGCTGTGAATTTTAGCAGGCTAAAAACAGCCCCATTCTGTCTACATAGCAAATTGAGACTTTTTTTTTTTCTTGACAGAATTCAGAACCACTCTAGATGACATGATTAACGGAAATAGCCAAATTCAAATTTCTGCCTATATCAGCACTGTGTGCATCAAACACCTGTACACAATCCCTCAGAATACACATGAAGGTATGAAAGTGTGTGGGTGTGTGTGGAGAGAAGAATATGGGAGTAACAAAAGTTGCTATGACCAGTTATCTCTTCTGTGACTATGGGGACTAGGGATAGAAAGAGGTCCATCTTTTGGAAAGAAATAATGCTTCATCTGTTCATCCAAAGCATTATCCACTGAACTAGATATATTGAGTAATGAGCCAGGAAGTTCACCTAATGAGTCAGGCAGGTTACCTGCTGGACATACTTTCATAAGTAATTAATTCCTTAGTTGCTTTCATTTCCTGAAGACAAGGGGTTGAATCTGGGCCTTGGTTTCAGCCTCAAACAAGGCTTACTGGTCAGTCTTGATCAGAAATGAAGTACTTACATTAGGAATGAGGAATTTGGTTGACCCTCTATAAAGAACTTCCTATACACTCCCTGTCATAGGGGAGTAATCAGAGCATGGAGAAGGGTGTTAGTTTCATTGATTTTGTAATAGAATACCTGGCACTTTGCTGATACTCGATAAAGTTTACATGTATGGGTAGGAAAGATGAATAAGTAAGTGAATGATTGAAGGAATGAAGAAATGCTTTAAAAACATGGGTTGTATGTTTTACCTATATTTGCAAGTCTGACTAATTATTTTTTTTGTTGTTATTTTTTGGTCTCTGCCAGCTCTATCTTGCCTCTCTTAAAGAATTGCTGAGGGGGATCCAAGATGGCGGACTAGAGGGAGGCTGCGTTCCTTGTCGCTCCGTAATGCCGGATTCAAGCAGAGGATATCTGTTTCTCGGTGAGGCAGTTTTTGCTGCTTATCGATCCCCTGCTCTTTACCCCATTTGTCTGCTGTGATCACCTGCAATCTGCCAGCATATCGATGCCTTTTTTAAGAGCAGGTTGCTCACTGTCAGGCGTCTATCATCCTCCATTTGCCTGCCTCTCGCCTGTCCATCGCCTGCCTTACCCCTATCCATCACCCAACGCTCGAGGTTCACCTCCCGATCATCCAACAGCTGCCAGCAGACTGACCGCAGACCGCCAGTGGAGAACCAGCTGCCTGCTGTTGCCTGGAAGTTCACTGTTACAGTACCTGCAGGTTTGATTACACGTGGCTGCCGCCATTTTGAGACAACAGCCAGGCCCTGTAGGACCCCTAGCCGGACTGACTGAGCCCCATCTCCAGGATCCCTCAGTGCGATCGATCACTCCCTGCCTCTAGGGCCCTCACATCAACTGACTGCTCCCTGCTGCCAGGACCCCCAGACCAACTGACTGCGCCCTATCACCGGGAACCCAGACCAACTGATTGTACCTGGCCTCCAGGATCCCACAACCACACCAAACACACCCGACCTCCAGGACCCCGGCTGGACCAACTGCATCCTGTCTCCAGGACCTCCAGCTGACCATATCCAACCCTGAGCTGCAGCTCCCCATTTGCCAACACATTTGGAAGCCAGCCAGAGCAGCCATCGTGGATAATCCTGGAAGCCTTAGCTCCGATCTTCAGGTGGGGCAAATCCCATCCTGAGACGCCTGCTGGAGGCTTGAAGCTCATTGACAGGTACTTCTCATACATCAGGCTACTGAACACTGGGAGGTCTCATTAGTATATGACTGTTATACAGTAGATTTTCTTTTTTCTCCTTTTTTTAAAAAAATTGAAGTTTATATTTCTTTACGTTTCTTGCTTTCTTTTCCTTTTGTTTACCTGTTCCCTCAGAGTCTCTTTCTCCCTTATTTGCATGCTACATCCGATTTCTTTTGATTACACTCTCACCCTTTCTATTTTCTAGAACATCTGTATATTCTTTTCTTATCCCATTAACAGCCATATTCTACATCCCTCTGCATTCTCTTTGTTATTGCAAACCTGTTTGTTTTACTGAAGATAACATTTGAACACATTTTGTTTTATGACAATTTTGTTATTGTCCCCATAGGGGCTATTTGGTCTAGGATTGCATAGTGTCTGATTTGGGCACTGCTAATATTGATCTCCCCTTAAAGAAAGGGTTTTGGAAACCTATAGGGCCACTATAAGCCTATAGGGGGAAATCTGCAATACCCCAGATCTGCACTGCTAGAGGGGAAGATACATGAACAACATGAAAAAACAAGGGAAGAAAATGATCCAAACAAATCTAGATTCTATAGTAATAGAATCCAATGACAGTATGTTAGAAGAAATGTCAGAAAAGGACTTCAGATTATACATGATTAAGATGATTCACAAAGCAAAGGATGAGATAAGAGAGCAAATGCAGGCAATGAATGATAATACCAATAAGCTGAAAGAGCACCTGCAGGAAGCAAAAGATCATTTGAACAGAGATAGAGATTCTCAAAAAAAAAAAAAAAAAAAAAAAAAAAAAAACCGGAAATCCTTGAAATGAAGGAGACAATAAACCAAATGAAAAACTCAATGGAAAGCATCACCAACAGTCTAGACCACTTGGAAGCCAGAACCTCAGACAATGAAGACAAAAGATTTAATCTTGAAAATAAAGTCGCCCAAACAGAGAAGATGGTAAGAAATCATGAACAGAATCTCCAAGAACTATGGGACATCATGAAAAGACCAAATTTAAGAATTATTGGGATTGAGGAAGGCTTAGAGAAACAAACCAAAGGAATGAACAACCTATTCAATGAAATAATATCAGAAAATTTCCCAAACCTGAAAAATGAAATGGAAAATCAAATACAAGAGGCTTACAGAACACCAAATGCACAGAATCACAACAGATCCACACCAAGGCACATTATAATGAAAATGCCTAACATTCAAAATAAAGATAGGATTTTGAAGGCCGCAAGAGAAAAGCATCAGATTACATATAGGGGGAGACCAATACGGATAGCAGCAGACTTCTCAACCCAGACTCTAAAAGCTAGAAGGGCCTGGAACAATATATTTCAAGCTCTGAAAGAACATGGTTGCCAACCAAGAATCATATACCCAGCAAAACTAACCTTCAGGTTTGAAGATGAAATAAAATCCTTCCATGATAAACAAAAGTTAAAAGAATTTACAAATAGAAAGCCTGCACTACAGAATGTTCTCAACAAAATATTCCATGAGGAGGAAATGAAAAACAACAATGGAGGTCAGCAAAGGCAGGAACTACCTTATAGAAAAACCATTCAAAGGAGAAACCAAGCCAAATTAAAAACCAAAAATAAGCCAAATGACTGGGAATACAAATCATTTCTCAATAATAACCCCGAACGTTAATGGCCTAAACTCCTCAATCAAAAGACAGAGACTGGCAGAATGGATTAAAAAGAAAGACCCAACAATATGCTGCCTGCAAGAGACTCATCTAATAGAAAAAGACATCCACAGACTAAAGGTGAAAGGATGGGAAAAAACCTACCACGCACATGGACTCAGTAAAAAAGCGGGGGTTTCCATCCTTATCTCAGATAAAGTGGACTTCAAGCCAAAGTTAGTCAGAAGGGATAAAGAAGGACATTTCATACTGCTTAAGGGAACCATAAATCAGGAAGGCATAATGATAGTAAAAATTTATGCCCCAAACAATGGTGCATCCCTGTACATCAAACAAATCCTTCTCGATTTCAAGAATCACATAGACCACAACACAATAATTCTGGGCGACTTTAATGCACCGCTGTCACCACTAGATAGATCTTCCAAACAAAATCCAACCAAAGAAACCATAGAATTCAATACCACAATCAATAACCTAGACTTAATAGACACATATAGAATATTCCATCCATCAATGAGCGGATTCACTTTCTTCTCAGCAGCACATGGAACCTTCTCAAAAATAGACCATGTGTTATGTCACAAAGCAGCCCTTAGGAAATGCAAAAAAATAGAGATACTGCCTTGTGTTCTATCAGATCATAATGGACTGAGAGTAGAAATCAATGACAAAATAAAAAAAAAGGAAATTACTCCAACACTTGGAGACTAAATAATATGCTATTGAATGAAACATGGATAACAAAAAACATCAGGGAGGAGATTAAAAAATTCTTAGATGTCAATGAGAATGATGACACAACATATCAAAATCTCTGGGACACTATGAAAGCGGTACTAAGAGGAAAATTCATTGCATGGAGTGCATTCCAGAAAAGAATGAAAAATCAACAATTAAATGACCTAACATTACAGCTCAAAGCCCTAGAAAAAGAACAGAATAACAGGAAAAGTAGTAGAAGGCAGGAAATAATTAAAATCAGAGCTCAAATTAATGAAATTGAAACAAAAGAAACTATTCCAAAAATTGACATAACAAAAAGTTGGTTCTTTGAGAAAGTAAACAAAATAGATAAACCCTTAGCCACACTAACAAAGAGAAGGAGAGAGAAGACTCAAATTACTAAAATATATGATGCAAAAGGAAATATCACGACAGACACCACTGAGATACAGAACGTAATGAGAAGCTACTTTGAAAATCTGTATTCCAACAAAATAGAAACTACCAAAAACATTGACAAATTTCTAGAGACATATGCTCCTCCCAAACTGAATCAGACAGACATACACGATTTAAACAGATCAATATCAAACAATGAATAGAAGAAGCCATTAAAAATCTACCATCCAAGAAAAGCCCAGGACCAGACAGATTCTCAGCCGAGTTCCACAAGACCTTCAAAGAAGATCTCATTCCAATACTTCTCAAAGTATTCCAGGAAATAGAAAAGGAGGGTACCCTACCGAACTCATTCTATGAAGCTAATATCACCCTCATACCCAAACCAGTAAAAGACACATCAAGGAAAGAAAATTTTAGACCAATATCCTTGATGAATATAGATGCAAAGATCCTTAACAAAGTATTGGCAAACCGTATCCAAAAACATATTAAGAAAATTTTGCACCACCATCAAGTGGGGTTCATTCCTGGAATGCAAGGATGGTTCAACATTCGTAAATAAATAAACGTAATCCATCGTGTCAATAGACTTAAGGATAAGAATCATTCCAACTCAAAGCAACCGGGTGACTCTCTCCCGTTGGGGAGGTGTTCCGGATGGGACGGTGGTCCCGGAACACAGGGAACTTTGGGAAGTAGAGCTGCTGGCGGGACACCACTCCCCCCGCTGGAGCAGTGAACGCGGACAACTGGGAGCGTCCGAGAGGAGGCCGCTCAGCACAGCGCTGGGACTCGGAGCAACCACTGGGGCTCCGGTGGCTGCCCAGGGGAGGAGTGGCGAGGAGAGCTGTGTGGACTCAGAACACCGGGGCCTGCCCTGAGGAGGAGGAGGAGGAGCGTGGCTGCTTGGATTCGGAGTGGCTATACCAGAGGTACAGGCGGTTGCCAGAGGAGGGGCTGCGTGGCGACTGTTTGGACTTAGAGCGACGCTTCTGAACCCCGGGGCCTGCCCTGAGGACGAAGAGGAGGAGGAGCGCGTCCGCTTGGACTCGGAGTGGCTATACCAGAGGTACAGGCGGTTGCCAGAGGAGGGGCTGCGTGGCGAGCTGTTTGGACTCAGACCACTTCTGAACACCGGGGCCTGCCCGGAGGAGTAGGAGGAGGAGGAGGAGGAGCGCGGCGGGGTGTTTGGACTCACAGTGACTACATTAGAGCTCCAGGTGGCTGCTCAGAGGAGGAGGCGACTGGTGAGTTGTTTGGACTAAAAGAGACTGCTCCTGAACACAGGGGGGCTTCCTGGAGGAGAAGCGCGGTGGGTCGCTTGGTCTCGAGTGGCCGCACCAGAGCTCTGGGCAGTTGCCCAGAGGACAAGTGCAGCAGGTCACATGGATTCAGAGCCACTCAGAGCGACCGCTCCTGAACACCCGGGGGGTTACCTGGAGGTGGAGGAGGAACGGGGAGGGTCACTTCGACTCAGAGAGATTGATTGCCCAGGGCTACGGGTGGTTGGTGGGAGGAGGAGGCACGCAGTGAGTTTCTTGGACTCCTAGTGACCGCACCGGAATACTGGGTGGCTGTCTGGAGGAAGAGGCATGTGGCTAGTCTCTGGGACTCAGAGCGATTGTACAGGGCCCCACGTGGCTGCTCAGAGGAGGTGCCGCATAGCCAGGCGATTAGGTGCAGAGCAGGGTCCCAGGACCTAGGAGTCTTCTTGGTGGAAGAGCCACACAGAGACACGTTTAAGGCGGAGCAAAGGTTCCAGGCCTGCGGGCAGATTTTCTAAGGAGAGGCAGCCTAAGGAGACTCATCTGCAAAGTGTGAGGCTCCCAGGCCCTGGAGGTAGGGCGGGGCCCCTGGGAACGTTGCAGAGGAAGGCAGCCCAGCCCAGGCGGTAGCTGTAAATTGAGGGGAACCTCTAGGAGGGAACTGACCAGCGAGACCTCCCCACCGGGTGAGTCTTCCCTGCTGGGTGAGGTTTCCCCACAAGGATGGTAAAACCAGAGACACAGGCCCAAACAGGCCTTGCCTCAGCCCGCAGCCTAGTTCCCCTTTGGATGACCATTGGTCAACAAGTGGAGGCACCTCTGCCCACTAGCAGGGAATACACCCCACCTGAAGGCCACCACTCCTAAAGAGGCAGCTTCCTTGTGGAGCACCACATTATCAACTTCCTCCAAAACTTCAGCCTACTGAAGGCTAAGAGGGGATATATATAGAAATCTTCAGGGACATTGTAAGTCAATAGAGGAAATCTGCAATATCTCAGCGGTCCACTGATACCTGAACAATATGAGAAAACAAGGAAAGAAAAGGCTGCAAACAAATCTAGATGTTACATCAATAAAACCCAATGACAGCATGGCCGAAGAAATGACAGAAAAGGAGTTCAGAATGTACATAATTAAAATGATCAGGGAAGCAAATGATGAGATGAAAGAGCAAATGAAGGCATTGAATGATCGCACCAATCGACAGTTAAAAGAGCAAATACAGGAAGCAAAAGATCATTTCAATAAAGAGTTAGAGATATTGAAAAAAAACCAAACAGAAATCCTTGACATGAAGGAAACAATAAACCAAATTAAGAACTCCATAGAAAGCATATCCAATAGGATAGAACACCTGGAAGACAGAACCTCAGACATTGAAGACAAAATATTTAACCTTGAAAACAAAGTTGAACAAACAGAGAAGATGGTAAGAAATCATGAACAGAATCTACAAGAACTATGGGATATCATAAAAAGACCAAATTTAAGAATTATTGGGATTGAGGAAGGCCTAGAGAAACAAACCAAAGGAATGAACAATCTATTCAATGAAATAATATCAGAAAATTTCCCAAATCTGAAGAATGAAATGGAAAATCAAGTTCAAGAGGCTTAAAGGACGCCAAATACACAAAATTACAACAGACCCACACCAAGGCACATTATAATGAAAATACCTAACACACAAAATAAAGACAGAATTTTAAAGGCTGTGAGAGAAAAGAACCAAATTACATTCAGGGGGAAACCAATACGGATATCAGCAGACTTTTCAATCCAGACCCTAAAAGCTAGAAGGGCCTGGAACAACATTTTTCAAGCCCTGAAAGAAAATGGATGCCAACCAAGAATCTTATACCCAGCAAAACTTACCTTCAAATTTGACGATGAAATAAAATCCTTCCATGATAAACAAAAGCTAAAAGAATTTACAAAAAGAAAGCCAGCATTACAGAACATTCTCAGCAAAATATTCCATGAGGAGGAGATGAAAAACGAAGAAGCAAATCAGCAAAGGGAGGAATTATCCTAAAGGAATTGTCAAATAAAGGAGGAACCAAGTTGTGTCAAACAAATAAATAAATAAAATTTAAAAAATGAACCAAATGACCGGGAAACCAAATCATATCTCAATAATAACCTTGAATGTTAATGGCCTGAATTCATCAATCAAAAGACATAGACTGACAGATTGGATTAAAAAGAAAGATCCAACAATATGTTGCTTACAAGAGACTCACAAAACATAATTAGAAGCTACTTGAAAATCTATACTCCAACAAAATAGAAAATTTCAAAGACATCAACAGGTTTCTAGAGACATATGAATTGCCTAAACTGAACGAGGAGGACATACACAATTTAAATAGACCAATTTCAAGTACTGAAATAGAAGAAGTCATCAAAAGCCTACCAACAAAGAAAAGTCCAGGACCAAATGGGTTCTCAGCCAAGTTCTACAAAACCTTTAAAGAAGAGCTCATTCCAATACTTCTCAAAGTATTCCATAAAATAGAAGAGGAGGGAACCCTCCCAAACTCATTCTATGAAGCCAATATCACACTGATACCTAAACCAGACAGAGACACATCAAGGAAAGAAAATTTCAGACCAATATCCTTAATGAACTTCGACACAAAAATTCTCAACAAAATTTTAGCAAATCGCATACAAAAACATATTAAAAAGATAGTGCACCATGATCAAGTGGGTTTCATCCCAGGGATGCAAGGTTGGTTCAACATCAGGAAATCGATAAACGTAATTCACCATATCAATAGACTTAAAATCAAGAATCACATGATTATTTTAATAGATGCAGAAAAAGCATTTGATAAAATACAGCACCCCTTCATGCTCAAAACACTAGAAAAAATAGGGATAGTGGGAACATTCCTTAACATTGTAAAGGACATTTATGCTAGGCCCATGGCTAATATCATTCTAAATGGTGAAAAACTGAAAGCATTCCCCCTAAAAACTGGAACAAGGCAGGGATGCCCTCTTTCACCACTTCTATTCAGCATTGTTCTTGAGACTCTGGCCAGAGCAATTAGACAAACCAAAGAAATTAAAGGGATACGAATTGGAAAAGAAGAACTCAAACTATCCCTGTTCGCTGATGACATGATTATATATTTAGAGGAATCTGGAAATTCCACCGGAAAACTCTTAGAACTCATAAGTGAATTCAGTAAAGTAGCAGGTTACAAGATCAATGCCCAAAAATCCAACGCATTTTTATACATAAGTGATGAATCTTCAGAAAGAGAAATTAGGAAAAATACCACATTCACAATAGCCTCGAAAAAAATAAAATACTTGGGAATCAATCTCACAAAAGAGGTGAAAGACCTCTACAATGAGAACTATACAACACTAAAGAAAGAAATTAAAGAACACCTTAGAAGATGGAAAGATCTTCCATGTTCTTGGATAGGAAGAATTAATATTGTCAAAATGGCCATACTACCTAAAGTGCTATACAAATCCAATGCAATTCCAATTAAAATCCCAATGACGTACCTCACAGAAATAGAGCAAGCAATTATGAAATTCATCTGAAAGAATAAGAAACCGAGAATAGCTAATGCAATCCTTAGCAGGAAGAGTGAAACAGGGGGTATTGCAATACCAGATCTTCAACTCTTCTACAAAGCAATAGTAACAAAAACGGCATGGTATTGGTACCAAAATAGACAGGTAGATCAATGGTACAGAATAGAGGACCCGGACACAAACCCAAATAAATACAATTTTCTCATACTAGACAAAGGGGCCAAAAATATGCAATGGAGAAAAGATAGCCTCTTCAACAAATGGTGCTGGGAGAATTGGAAATCCATATGCAACAGAATGAAACTAAACCCATATCTCTCACCATGCACAAAACTAAACTCAAAATGGATTAAGGACCTTGGAATCAGACCAGAGACCCTGCAGATTATAGAAGAAAAAGTAGGTCCAGATCTTCAGCATGTCAGCTTAGAACCAGACTTCCTTAACAGGACTCCCATAGCACAAGAAATAAAAGCAAGAATCAATAACTGGAATAGATTCAAACTAAAAAGCTTTCTCTCAGCAAAGGAAACTATCAGCAATATGAAGAAAGAGCCTACAGAGTGGGAGAATATCTTTGCCAATCATACTTCAGATAGAGCACTAATCTCCAGAATCTATAAAGAACTCAAAAAACTCTACTCCAAGAATTCAAATAATCCAGTCGACAAATGGGCTAAGGAAATGAATAGACACTTCACAGAAGAAGATCTACAAGCAATCCACAAACATATGGAAAAATGTTCAACATCTCTAGTAATAAGAGAAATGCAAATCAAAACCACCCTAAGATTCCATCTCACCCCAATTAGAATGGCGATTATCAAGAATAGGAGCAACAACAGGTGTTGGCGAGGAGTGGGGAGAAAGGTACACTCATACATTGCTGGTGGGGCTGAAAATTAGTGCAGCCACTCTGGAAAGCAGTGTGGAGATTCCTCAGAAATCTTGGAATGGACCCACCATTTGACCCAGCTATCCCACTCTTTGGCCTATACCCAAAGGACTTAAAATCAGCATACTACAGAGATACAGCCACATCAATGTTCATAGCTGTTCAATTCACAATAGCCAGACTGTGGAACCAACCTAGATGCCCTTCAATTGATGAGTGGATAAAGAAACTGTGGCATATATATATACAATGTAATATTACTCCGCCATAAAGAATGATAAAATTATGGCATTTGCAGGCAAATGGATGAAATTGGAGAATATCATGCTAAGTGAGATAAGCCAATCTCAAAAAGCCAAAGGACGAATGATATCGCTAAGAAGTGGAGGATGACACATAATGGGGGGGAGGGAAGGGTTAGTGTTAGGGTTAGAGTTAGGGTTAGGGAGGGGGGCAAGTATGGAGGAAGGAAGCACTGTATAGATGGAAAAGAGGGGTGGGAGGGGTGGGGGAAGGGAAAAATAACAGAATGAATCAAACAACATTGTTCTATGTAAATTTATGATTACACAAATGGTATGCCTTTACGCCATGTACAAACAGAGAAACAACATGTATCCCAATTGTTTACAATAAAAAAAAATAACTACTAAAAAATAAAAAAAAGAATAAGAATCATATGGTTATTTCAATTGATGCAGAAAAAGCATTAGACAAAATACAACACCCCTTCATGCTCAAAACACTAGAAAAAAATAGGGATAGTAGGAACATACCTGAACATTGTAAAGGCTATTTATGCTAAGCCCATGGCCAACATCATTCATAATGGAGAAAAACTGAAACCATTCCCTTTAAAAATGGGAACAAAACAGGGATGTCCTCTTTCACCACTTCTATTCAACATTGTCCTCGAAACTCTAGCCAGAGCAATTAGGCAGACTAAAGAAATTAAAGGGAAACGAATAGGAAAAGAGGAACTTAAACTGTCACTATTTGTGGATGACATGATTTTCTATTTAGAGGATCCAAAAACCTCCTCCAGAAAACTTCTAGACCTCATCAATGAATTCAGCAAACTAGCAGGCTATAAAATCAACACGCATAAATCTACAGCATTTTTATACACAAGCGACAAAACAGCTGAAAGGGAAATGAGGAAAACAACTCCATTTGCAATAGCCTCAAAAAAAAAAAAATAAAATAAAATACTTAGGTATCAATCTAACCAAAGAGGTAAAAGATCTCTACAATGAAAACTATAAAACATTGAAGAAGGAAATTAAGGAAGACCTTAGAAGATGGAAAGATCTTCCATGTTCTTGGATAGGCAGAATTAACATTGTGAAAATGGCCATACTACCAAAAGTGCTATACAAATCCAATGCAATTCCAATTAAAATCCCAATGACGTACCTCACAGAAATAGAGCAAGCAATCATGAAATTCATCTGGAAGAATAAGAAACCCAGAATAGCTAATGCAATCCTTAGCAGGAAGAATGAACAGGCGGTATCACAATACCAGAACTTCAACTATACTACAAAGCAATAGTAACAAAAACAGCATGGTATTGGCACCAAAATAGACAGGTAGATCAATGGTACAGAATAGAGGACCCGGACACAAACTCAAATAAATACAATTTTCTCATACTAGACAAAGGGGCCAAAAATATGCAATGGAGAAAAGCTAGTCTCTTCAACAAATGGTGCTGGGAAAACTGGAAATCCATATGCAACAGAATGAAACTAAACCCCTATCTCTCACCTTGCACAAAACTCAACTCAAAATGGATCAAGGACCTTGAAATCAGACCAGAGACCCTGTATCTTATAGAAGAAAAAGTAGGTCCAAATCTTCACCTTGTTGGTTTAGGATCAGACTTCCTTAACAGGACTCCTATAGCACAAGAAATAAAAGCAAGAATTAATAACTGGGATAGATTCAAACTAAATAGCTTTCTCTCAGCAAAGGAAACTATCAGCAATGTGAAGAGAGAGCCTACAGAGTGGGAGAATATCTTTGCCACTCATACTTCAGATAGAGCACTAATTTTCAGAATAGATAAAGAACTCAAAAAACTATACACCAAGAATACAAATAACCCAATCAACAAATGGGCTAAGGAAATGAACAGACACTTCACAGAAGAAGATGTACAAGCAATCAACAGATATATGAAAAAATGTTCACCATCTTTAGTAATAAGAGAAATGCAAATCAAAACTACACTAAGATTCCATCTCACCCCAATTAGAATGGCGATTATCAAGAATACAAGTAACAATAGGTGTTCACGAGGATGTGGGGAAAAAGGTACACTCATACATTGCTGGTGGGGTTGCAAATTAGTGCAGCCACTCTGGAAAGCAGTGTGGAGATTCCTTAGAAACTTGGAATGGACCTACCATTTGACCCAGCTATCCCGCTCCTCGGCCTATTCCCAAAGGACTTAAAATCAGCACACTACAGAGATACAGCCACATCAATGTTCGTAGCAGCTCAATTCACAATAGCCAGACTGTGGAACCAACCTAGAGGCCCTTCAATTGATGAATGGATAAAGAAACTTGGTATATATATACAATGGAATATTACTCAGCTATAAAGAATAATAAAATTATGGCATTTGTAGGCAAATGGATGAAATTGGAGAATATCATGTTACGTGAGATAAGCCAATCTCAATAATCCAAAAGAGGAATGATCTCAATGATAAGCGGATGATGACACATAATGTGGGATAGGAGGGGGACAAGAATGGAGGAAGGAGGGACTGTATAGAGGGAAAAGAGAGGTGAGTGGGGTGAGGGGAAAGGGAAAAATAATGGAATGAATCAAGCATCATTACTCTATGTAAATATATGAATATGCAAATGGTATGCTGTTACTCTATGTACAAACTGAAACAACATGTATCCCATTTGTTTACAATGAAAATAAATTAAAAAAACAAAAAGAATTGCTGAAAGTTTCTGGTGACTTCTTTACCTCTTTGGGACATCATGGTTGTTGCTATTTCCAACAGCTTCAGTCTAAGGATTTGAATAAGAAAGAACATGAGTTTTCCATTTTTGCCCCAGATGAAACAAAAATAAAAGTTCAGTAGGGTTTTGACCCTTCTGCTACCAAGTCTGGGTTGTGGAAAGCAGTCTAACCCACTTTGCTAACCATCCAGACTGAAAAAAGGATGTCAGTGGTGCTCCCCAACCCCCAGAGATAGATGGGTTTCCATTACACTGCTCAATATGTGTAAGTTACACTCATATTTGGTAGGCAGTTGGTACAACAGGGGTCTTATCACATCTAGATATCATACTACTTGTTTCACATAAATTAACTCATCTAATTATCTCAACCACCTTGTGAAATAAGAATTTTTAATCCATTGAATATAGCAAGGAAGGCACTTTTGGTGGAGAGGAGTTGAGTAATTTGCTCAAGAACTCTTGGTTCCATAATGGTAGAACTGGAATATGAATACAGTCCAATTTCACATTCTTTTAACTTTCTCAGATTGCTCTTTATGCCTTGGGTATTTCAGTTGTTAAAAAAAAAACACAAAATGGAATATACACCTATGTAAGAATGTAAGAAAACAAAACTTGAATACAGCTTTGGCTTTGTTAAGCAACACAAAGTCAGGTTAGCAATGAGCAGGATTGCATACTGCTACCTAAGTAACCTAGTGGGTTTCCTGAGCTTCGCTAACACATGACACCAATGCCCAATTCATGGGCACCTGCTTACATGCCCAGGTCCCACCCTGCATTGTAACTCTCCTCCTTGCTGTATATAACCAAAAGCAATTTTCCTAGTACAAATCCCATTATAATTAAGACTACTGCTAATAACATGACTAGCACCTATCATTTATTGGCTGCTTCCTGTGCCCAGATCTCTGACTCACCTTTTTTTGGGTGAGTGTTTTCATTGTGTATCTCTTACCATCCTTTTACTTTTGACCTTTCTTTATCTTTGTCTTTGATATGAGAATTTCTGTATGTAGCATACATTTGGATCTTTCCATTCCCTCCAACCCCACAGTCTTTGTCTTTCAGTTGAAATGTTTAAATCTTTCATTTTCAATGTAAATATTGATGTAGACATATTTAAATATGTAACCTTGATAGTTATTCTTTATTTGTTGATTGGTTGTTTGCTTTTGTCTCCTTTTCTGTCTATTTTTGTATTAAGTATTTGTTGTAATTCCATTTTATTTCTACTTGTACTTTTTAGTTATACAGCTTTGTGTTTCAAGACTGCTTCATAGTTTGCAGTGTGTCTTTAATTTATCAAAATCTATTTTAAAATAATATTACCACTGTATGTAGGTGTAAGGATCTTTCCATATCCTTTTTTCCATCTTTCTTTCTCCAGTCCTTTGTCCTGGTTGTTTTAATAAATTGATCTTAGTTTTATATATATTGTAACCCATAAAAATACACTAAATTGATTTTTAGAGTCAATTTTCTTTTAAAGTGTATGAAATAAGAAAAACAAAGTCTTTAATAATGTGTCTTTACTTTTTACCGTTTTTGGCACTCTCTGTTTCTTTGTGTAACTCCGGTTCCTTCTATTTGATATCATGATCCCACTACTGGAAAGCTTTTTCTAAAATAGTTCTCATAGATATCTCTACTTTCAATGCATTTTATGCTATAAAAATCCCATTTGGTGCTAATTTTCAAAAGATCATTTTATTGGGTAGAATATTTCACTGGTTATCTTGATTTCTTATTCAATCAATTACTGAGAAAAATGGTATTAAAATTTCTAGTAATGATTGTGAATTTGCCAATTTTTACTTTTTTTTTTTTTTTTGCTTCACGTATTTGTTAGATTTGTTATTAGGTGCACCTACATTGAAGACTGCTATGTCTTATGGCAAATTAACATGATAAATTGACACTTCAATCTTTAGAGAGTATTTTTCACTGTCACTAGTAATTTTCTTCAACTTGAAACCTGCTGTCTGACTTTAATATAACATGGTTTTAATAGCAACATCAGCTTCTATAGAAGCTTAGTGTTTGCATAGTGTATTAGTTAGCTATTGCTGCATAACAATATTACCATACTCCTAGTGATTTAAAGCACATAAGTTATTCAGTTTCTGTGGGTCAAGGGTCTGGTCAAGGCTTAAATTAGTTCTCTTCAAGGTTTCTATCATGATTATTGGTGAGGGCTGGTTTACTATCTCAAGTCTTGACTGAGAAAGGATCCACTTTCTAGCTCATATAACTGTTGGCAAATTCGGTTACTTACATCTGTTGGACTGAAGGACTTACTTTTTTGCTGGCTGTTGACCTAAGGACAGATTATTTCAGTCCAATAGAATTTAAGTTACTCAATTTTCCCAGCAACCACATGAGCTTGGAAGTGGATCCTTTCTCAGTCAAGCCTTGTGACCTCAGGCCTCATCTCAAGCCTCATCACAAAGCTGACAACCTAACCCCAGCCAATCATTGTGATAATAAGGAACTGGTTTCTGAAATTATGGCAACTGAGAAGTCCCAAGATCTGAGGTCATCCAGGTGAAGACCCAGGAAAGCCCACATGCTGTTCCAGCCAAGTCTAAAGACCTGAGACTCAGGAGATCCTATGATGTAAGTTCTAGTTGTAGTCTAAAAACCAGAAGGTCTTTCAGTCTGAGCCCAAAAGCTAGACAAGACCATGTTTTAGCTCAATATATCAGGCAGGAGCAGTTCCCTCTTAATCTTCTGGTTCTGTTTAGATCTTTAGTTGATTTGGTGAAGCCCATTCCCATTAGGTTAGCCAATCTGCCTTACTAAGTCTACTGGTTAAAATGTTTATCTTGTCTAAAATCACCTTCACAGACACACTCAGAATAATGTTTGGCCAAATGTCTGGTCACCCTATGAACCAGTCAAGTTGACATGTAAAATTCACCATCACACTCCAGGAACAGGAAACCCTCCATTTTGTCAGGTTTTTCATGTGTGTGTGTGTGTGTGTGTGTGTGTGTGTGTGTGTGTGTGTGCGCGCGCGCGCGCGCGCATGTGTGTTAGTGTGTGTGTGGGTCTGATTTAATCCAGTTTGTAGTGGAGCTAGGTCAAGGCTTTTTTGTTGCTTTAAGTAGATTTAACAGGGCTTGGACTCTAAATGCCTGGAGCACCGTATCAGGTCTCTAGCTTTTTAGATTTCAGCAGACTATGCAAGTCGACATTTTATGAAGACATCCACAGTTCTCCTGACCTGACCCTCAATATTCTTCATGAGTACCTACTGAAGGCCAAAGAAGTGTCAGGAAGCAGGTTCAGACTCTTTCTGTTTCTAGGGCTCCTACTGGTTCTATAACATAAAACCAGTTTTTATTGTGTGTATTTTTTTTATTTTAATTAAAAATCATAAATATACATAGGGCAATGTTGTTTAATTCATTCTGTTATTTTTTCCCTTCCCCCCTCCCCTCCCACCCCTCTTTTCCCTCTATACATTCCTTTCTTCCTCCATTCTTACCACCCTCCTTATCCCTAACCCTAAACCTAACCCTAACCTTAACACTAACCCCTCCTACCCCCCATATGTCCTCATCCGCTTAATTTTTAACTTTTATAATGTCCCTGAAAATTTAGCTATTTTCTTCTTAAAACATGTCTTTGCTGGCTCCTTCCTTCCACTATCCTATGGTGATGAAAACCATCTTGTGTCTCTTCTCTGCTTATGATTTTCTGAATAGTTCCTTAGGGTTTCTGGGTACAGATTGAGCTCTTGGCTTGGTTTTTGTAGATCATATAGTTTTGTAGATCACATAGTTTGTTTTTTTGGTTAGAGTGGTTCCAACCTTTTCATATGATTTTCTACATCTCCTAAAGTTGAAGTCAAACTGTGTTATTTTAAGCTTCAACTTTTTTTTTTTTTTTTTTTTTTTTTAATTTGCAGTGCTGGAGATTGAATCCAGGACCTTATACATGCTTAGGTAAGTGCTCTACCACTGAGATGCACCCCTGAGAATGTTTATTACTGAATTATCTAGAACATTAAGACTGACCTGTCAGAGGCATACACTTTTTGGTTCCTTGTTCCCCTAACTTCTGTATCCATTCATCTGATTTTCCCTCTACCTTTGTTCCTCTATCAACAAAAATCAACACTTTTAGTGGCTTCTGTGAGAAATTAAGTCACATCAAACTCTTTATGGGATTTCACTATTGTAAACTATTCCTGGGAGTAAGATCACTTTATGAAATGTTGTTCCTCCACCTTCTTTACTTCTCTATTTTTCTCTATTTCCCTTCTCTCTACTTATCCCCTCCCTTCTAACTTTACTTTAGAGATGCCCTTATTTTCTTTTCCTATCATGCAGAACAACCAATTCTTAGTTCATGTTCCCACATTCATGTCCTAAAATATTTAATTAAAAATACCTTCATGTAATAGGGTCTGCACTCTTAAGGAAGCAATTCGGTTTATCACTGTTGCTGCTATTGCTGCTTCTTCCTCTTCTTGCCATGTTATGAAAGGCAAATATTACAAAGGGGGTTAGATTATATCACTCTTAAGATCCTTGCAACTAGTCTGGTGTGGTGGCTCACCCTTGTAATCCCAGCAGCTCAGAAGGCTGAGGCAGGAAGATCATGAGTTCAAAGCCAGTCTCAGCAAAAGCGAGACACTAAGCAACTCAGTGAGACCCTGTCTCTAAATAAAATACAAAATAGGACTGGGGGTGTGGCTCAGTGCCCCTGAGTTCAACTCCAAGTACCACCCCAAAAAAATCCCTGCAACTCTAAGGATCATATAGTAATACAGAAGTGGGGCAAGGAAACAAAGTAGAGATGGAAACCAACATTTTATTGCGTGGCTACTACATATTGCATGATAATTATAATTATAATCATTATATAATTGTTATTATATAACTCTAAAATAATGTTTCTTGAGTAGTTAATGTTTATTATTTTCCCTAGGCAGTCTACTACATACTGACATGAACTGCGTAATTGAATATTGTCTGAGCCAGGTCCTATGATTGTCTTCACATTATAGATGAGGAAACAGAGGCTTGGGGAAGGTCAGTTACTGCTCAAAGTCATCCAGATTGCAATTAGTGGAGTACAGAGCAGGAATTGAAGTCTGATTGGCCTAACTCAAGAATCTAAGTGCTTGTCACTACACAAGTGCCAGATACTTTTTGTATACTCTTCACAATTCTTAAAACTCTGCAAGGTAAGTATTTTTATCTCAATTGAGAGCTGAGAAAGCTCAGAAATGGCAAATTTTATTTTCTCTTGGTTATGTGTCCAGGAAGAGGTAGTGAGTCAGGAAAAACCCATTCTGCATTATGGTTGAAATTCTGCTCTTTCTGTGTGCCCTGGGTACTCTAGCTGGTTGGTGTTTACATAACAGGGGGTGACAGTGCCTCTCCAGGAAGAAAAACCATTTACCAAGACATCACACCAGGAGGGAAAAGATCAGAGATTCTGGGCTAGTGTCCAAATCTGTGACTTCCAAGTCCCTGTAATTTTAATTCCTCTCAAACAACAGCATCCTTCCTTATCTCAAAGCACGAAATGGGAAGTTCTCACCCCATTGTCATTCTCTTAGGACCTATCATCTGCTGACAGTGGCATTTGTGCAGTAGTTGCAAAGAGCAAGAGGGACAGGGAAGTTTTATGGAGTCAGTACCAGGCACTTGTAGGCTAATGGAGCCCCAAGCCAGTCCAGCAACTATAGAATCAGAGACTGAGTCTGCAGTTGTAAGGTGGGGAAACAGATGTACCTTGACTGGTGTCAGCTGAACATCTGGCAAACCTGGCCCATCGCTTAGTAATTAATCTTGGTGTTGAATCTAATGACACAATGGGATTGAGAAATTGAGCGATTTGATTGGACACATTTTGATAGTTTAATTTTCAATAACACATGGTCAGAGCTTGTTCGCATAATTACTAAATAGATTAATATGCCAATATCTCTGACCAGCTGGAAGGGAAAGATTTAGCCCTTCAAAGATCTTTGACAGGCCTTTAAATTAAAGTTGATGTTCTGGAGAGAATGGGGGCACAGGCCTCCAGAGAGTATGAAGTCAAATCAGGGCTTGTGAAAATAGTGATCTTATTATTACCTTTAAAAATAAACTTCTCATGGTCTGGCTGTGTGTGGAATGTCAGTTGGTCTCTGGAGACCCTGCCTCAGGAGTCACAGGAGTGCTGGGAAACTTGGCATCCTTTCCCAGGGTGTTTGAAGTGCCTCCCGGTACACTCATGTTAGAGATGATGAAAAATCACACAAATGAGAAGATAGTGCCATTGGACATGACATGGTACAAATGACCCCCTGAGCCTTTAGGTCTCTTCTACCAGGCTGGTTCAGACACAGCCCACTCACAGTTCTCTACAAGAATAGAAGGGAGGAAGCTAAAGTATGTCCACACTTATAATTTCCAAGTTATGGTCAGCAGATACAGGAGCCAGGAAGCTGATGCTTTTTTACCTGTGGAACAAAGAGAGTGAAGCTTTGTCACCAAGGGGGGGTCAGGATGAGAACCAAGGCAGATGAAGCTAGATAGTAAAGTCGGCAGGGGCATTCTGCAGCCAGGTGGCCTGCGTTCTGTGATCAACAGGGAAAAGTGACTTACCAGAGATAAGCCTCAGTCTTCTCACCTCTAAATGAAAGATTTGTATTATCTATGTCATAATGCCCACTAAGGACTTAGAATAGCAAGTGACACACTGTAAACCTTAATCAGTGTGAAACAGATTGAATAGTCATGGTCTGAGAAGAGAGCTGTGGGCTGTTTCGTTTTAGAGAACTAGAGGAAAGTGGTGATGGGAGAGACTAGCATTTTTGTAGGGAGATGGATTGGGGGGAATAGGCTTACCTGAGCAGGATGTGATTTCAGAGAAAGGAGATTTGAGTTTGGGGTCAAACACTTGGGAGATACTTTTTTCTGTCCCTCAGTATTACTCAGTTTCTTCATCAAGTGACCAAAAGACCCAATGAGAACAATGTAGAGGAGGTTTAAGAGGTTCAGTCCTTAGGTTGCTGCTTCTGTTACTCTGGGCCCAAGATAAGCTATAACATCATGGTGGATGAGTGTGGAGGAGGAAAGCAGCTCAGGACATGACCACCAGGAAGCAGCGGGAGAGAGCACTCCACAAACCAGGAAAAAATGTCCCCAGTAACCCACACTTCCAGCCATACCCTACCTGCCTAAAGTTGCCACCAGGTTAATCCTGTCACATGGATCAATGCACTGATTAGGTTAAGATTCTCATAAGTCGATTACTTCAGCTCTAAACTTCTTGCATTGTCTCACATGTGAGCTTTTGAGTGACACCTCATATCTAAACCATAACAGCACCCATTGTTCAGGATCATGTAATTAATATTTAAGTCCTTCCAATCCGCTCATTGGTAATCTGGTCAGTGGACCTGGTGATGGGCAAGTAGAGACTCTGGCTCCTTGAGGGCAGGGCTGGATCTTATTCATTTAAGTAGCCATGGGACAAAATATGATATCAATAACTTGTGGTTGTCTGAGTAAAACTTCCTAGATGTCCATCACTCTGTTATTTTCCTTTTCTGCTTTTATTGGAAGGGATAGCTAGCCCCAGTTATTGCCTGACAAATGACCGTCAAGTATTCAGACAAATAGACTGTCTGCACATCACTAACAGGTGTGTTCTGCAGATCCAGCCCCCTCAATTCATCTCCTGCAGCCTGAGTTTGAACACTCAGGTTCCAGGAAAGTGGGCTCTTGTTGGGGTGGCATCCACTTGCATCTGACGGGCCATGAGGATGTCTCCAGGCTCTGTGGCATCCATTGCAGCCCTTTGAAAGGGCCGAGACAGCCCTCCCCAGTCCAAGCCAAGCTGTCTGGAGAAGGCAGGACTGTTTTTCTCTCTACGTCCCAAGGGCTGGAACTGCTCGTCACTGAGAGTATTGTGGACACTTGCAAAAACTTTCAGAAGAAAATGGCAGAAAAAAAATGTGGAACCAGAATTGGGAAGATGAGGCTACCAAAAAGAGACACATACGACAGCGTCCCACTCCTGCCTGCAGCCTTCTCCTTGGCCCCGGCCTCCCCCTTCTCTTGCTCTCTCACGTATGCTTCAGAAGTCAGGGATGCCATCAAGGCCATTAGCGATGTCTATTCTGGGAGGTACAGTACAAAGCTTAAACCCGGTATTTACTGCTGACTGACAAGTGGAACATTTTAGCTGTCTGGGTGGGGACGTGACAAAGAGGCTGGAGAAAGTCTGTTCCTATTCTTCCATTTGTTAATTTAAAAAAAAAATGTTTTAAGTGAGTTTTGCGCTTGAGGAAAGAGGTGTGATTGGCAGCCCCCAGGGGGTCCCCCTTGAAAGAAAAGGTGCTGAAGTGGGGGCAGTCGCTAAAGCACCACTTATTGGCTGCCAGATCGTTCACTTCTGCATCAGCTGCTCAAGACCTGAGCAGCCATATAATAATGATAACAATAATGACTGGGAGGACGGTATCACTGTGTCTGCCTTTGAGGGGGTCAGGCTTCACCAGTTAGCTGTCTATCCCTCGGACAGGGATTTACTTCATGGATTTCCACCTACCTATGAGAAGAGGGCAAAGTTATTTTCTTCCCCTGGCAGGAAATCCAATCTAATTCAACAAATATTTATTGATTTATTGAACACCTACTATGTGTGAGACGCTGGGCCTTATGCAAAGTCAATGGAGGGTCTACATTCAGCCACGCAGATGAGACCCAAAACTTAGATAATAATGAAGGAAGCAGAGAAGGGGGAGAAACATGCTGAGCAGCCATGTTGGGTAGTGTTGGACTTTGGAGTCCAGAGAATTGTGAATTTGAATCCCAGCTTTGCCATTACCAGACATATGATATGGAGCACAGTGTTTCCTCTAAACCTTGGTCTCCTCAACAAGGAAGTGGCCATAGTAATAGCTAGTTGGTAGAGATGATTTTATATATATATATAAAATACATCTGCCAGTCTTTTCTTAGTAAATATGCTGTTAGTTACTGTGTATTCCATATGCCAGCTCACTCCAAAAAGTTTGCTAGAAAATCTCACCTCTTGCTCTGAGAAATGTTATTCTCCTGCAGCTTTGGTAAGGTCTCTAAGTGCTGCCCACTGCACACATGGGTGGGTGACCCCATCTCTGAGGTCCACCTCCACTGCTCCATGAAATATTCAATGCTGATGTTGTCTGTTAACAGTCATTAACTCTGCCTCACATTCCTCCTGCCACAGACAGGAAGTGATTCGTTAATATTTATTCAACTTGGTCTATTTTGTTTTTCCTTTTTCTAGAAGCCCATCTCAGGATTTGTGGAATAATTTTGTAAAATGCATAACCGACACTGTGTATCTGGGCAGCCTACATTGCCTGGAACAAAATCCTTCCAGGGGTGTGGAGGGTCAGGGTTATTACAGGTTCAGCCAGTCTCTGCTTAATCAAATCTCCATGCAAAAGCTTTTAGGAAAATCTTGGCCTCTCCGCACTGTGCGCCTCCATGTTATCTCACTATGGCTGTAACAACCAACCTGTCCCTGTAGTCTGACAAAGCTCTTTCCTGGGTGCCAGAGTCCCTAAGCAGGAGTCGCAGCAGGCCATTACATTAGCTTAAGCACAACGTGTGCAGCCTCCTTTGGCCTCATTTGCTTCCAGGAGCTGAAGGCATTTGTGCCAGAAATGGAGAAGCCAGACCGGCGGGTGCTTGCTTTTGTTTCTTATTGTCACTCAGCCTGCAGAGCGCTCATGCAGCCAGATGGGCAGATGCACGAGGAGATTGACTTCTAGCCTCTTCTCCTCTGGGCAGTTCACAGCTCTGGGACCTTCAAATCCAAGTTGAAGCCTTCCGTGAGGCCGACCCTCGGGCGCACAGGCATCAGCACATCCAGGAACCCTCGAGAGAGCTCGCCTACCCTTTCCCAAGAGCTGAGCTGCTCTTTCTCAAGCACCGCCTCTGTTGTCCATGTCACCATGCAGGTGGCATCATGTCTGACTTTTGACACTCTGTGCTGCACCTTCAGTTGGATGAGAATGAGTGGAGTTTGGGGAAGGAGGGGTACATCTGGCATCAACAGGACAGGTGATTTTCAAGCTAGTCTTCTACGTCCCTGGGTAGTGATGTGTGCCGTAGCCAGCACTGAGCTGGGGTCAGGTTCATCTGAGGGTAAGTTAAAGTGAAGTCTGTCAGCAGGCACAAAGGGATGGAAGGGATTCTGTGTTTCTATAGCAATTATGGGGGGAGAATATTGCTGACAGAAATAAAACCTGCAAATGTGCCTCTGACATGTGACTGCTTTATTCTCTGCTCTCAGAAAGGAAAGGGAGACAGTTTACTCTGTTTTATTCAGGTTTTTTTTTTTTTTGAAAAGGGAGGCAAATTGATAGGCAGAGACAGATACAATGAGTCACAGAAGCAGACTTGAAGTTCAAGAAGAGAAAAAGATTACAAGTGGGCAATGATCCTAGAGGCTGCAGAACCTCCCCACACCTTTGACTTGTAATGGGGAGTTTGCAGCTAGCCTGCTGCTGCCCTTCCCTGCCTCACTTATGGATGGGGGTGGGAAGTATGGCCAGCTATAGCTAGACCTGTGTCCCTTGGCATGGTTTGCTTTGTTTTTAACCAGTAGATCATAGCAGCCATCCAAAAGCCTCCTGAAGCCTGGTAAGCTTGAGGACAGTGGTGTGAGACAACATTCTCCAGCGACATTGCCCCAAATGGGAACCAAATGAGGGTGGAAGCGGGACTGCCCTTTGCCCATCTCCTATTCTCAAGGCTGGCTGGCGCCCAGGAGGGAAATCCAAATTCTGCTTTAAATAAGCCATAAACCAAGCAAGTCCCAATACAGTTCAGTAAGTCCTCTGTCTCTGCAGTTTCCACATTCAGGGATTTAACCAAACACAAATCAAAAGCAACTGAACAGACAAAGTCACATCTGTACTGAACACATATAGACTCTTCCTTATCATGATTCCTTGAAAATACAGTGCAACAACTATTTGCATAACATTTATGTTGTATCAGGTATTATAAATAACGTGGAGATGTCCAGGAAGATGGACATAGGGTTAAATGCAAATACCATGCCATTTTTTTTATAAAGGACTTGAGCATCTGTAGATTTTGGTATCCATGAGGGTTCTGGAACCTACCCCTCAGGGACACCAAGAGAGGACTGTGTTTTCTATTCCTTGTGAGAACCCACGAGCAACAGGGAAGTGGGAGATATGTTTCTTATCCTAAGGGGACTTTCTGGGCTAATTAAGGACACAAGGCAACCACCCGTGAAACAATGAGTGATGATACCAGTAACTCAAAGAATATCCAAGTAAGATTTCAGGTCTGATAGAACCAGAGAGGCACACACAATGAAGAAGGCGGGGGGCGGGGTATGAAGAAAAGCTTCATGATGGGGTGGGGTTTGATTTAAGTCTTGAAGACTATGCAGACTATTTTTTTTAAATTTTATTTTATTTGTTCTAATTACTTGTACATGACAGTGGAATGCATTTGTACATTTTGATAGATCAGACATAAATAGAGTGTAATCTCTCTTTTTTCTGATTATACATATTGCAGAATCCAGAAGAACAGAGTTAGTATACAAACTTTTGAAAATATGAACTTTTGAAAGACAGAAATATACCAACAAGAAAAAGAGTAAATATGCCAACACACTGAGTCAAGGCATGAATGATAGGAAGAAGTCATGATACAGAAAGGAGACCAGGAGGCCAGAGTTCATCGAAGCAGGTGTATACTGTAGGGAAAAGATTGATAAGTCAATATGGCATAGGGAAGTGTTTCCTAAGTGCATTGTGAGAACCACAACCCGGACTCTTGCACTGTGAGTGGGGAGGGGATTCCAGATAAATAAGCAATAGTCATTTCCAAAGCTTTGCAATTTCTACCTATATTTAGGGGGCTTTGAAAAGTTGTACAATCATGAAATGACTTAACTTAATTTAACATATTTCTCAAATATGCATCATAGGCTTTCCCCTCTGCCCTCCCTTAAACTATTCTTGGTAATAACATCTATTACCAAATCTTGAGACTACTGCTGTATGACTCACACAGTGGTAAACAGGCACAGGAGCTAATATCATGGACTTTAAGCTCAGATCAGCTATTCCCAACTCAGCAATTTATTAGGTGGTGACTATGGTCGAATCACTTAACTTCACTGAGTCATGCTTTAGGATTGTTATGATGATAGAAAAGTGAGACAAGATGCACAAAATTCTTAGCATGCAGTTACTACTAAGTGAGTTCTCACTAGTAGGCAGCTGGTCTGGGCCACCATTGAACGTTACAGCCACAGGTGGAGTGGCTTCAACTTAAAATAGTAGGAATAGAGTGCTACTGGAAAGTTTTAGCAGACCACCATACAGTGAAAGCAATTGTTGACAGATGCATCTGGTAGGAGCGTCGGAATGGATTAGATCAGGAATGGGGCAAGACTTATGAAGGTATGGACACATGCTATCAGCAGAGGCTGCAGGATCCAGTGACACCTAAACACTGGTCTTTCTGGAGTACAGGCAAGAAAAAGGCAAGGACCAGGAAAAAATCATCTCGTGGCTCTGGATAGCCAGGCCATTAAGCTACCTCTGCACCTGTGTCCCTGGGATCTGGCTTCTGTTTTTTGCCTCTGACATAGTGAGGCAACCCCCAGGGGCTGATGCATTGAGATCTTGCACAAATTGGTACTGTCTCCTCTCTCCCACCCAGCAGCACATCAGCAGCTTGGTGAGTGATTGACAGGGACTAAAGGACAGGCATGTCTGCCTATCTTGTTACACCCTGCTGCCCCTCCTTGTTCCCCACCCTTTTGTATCTTGCTCACTCTGTCCCCTTTTAGACGGCTGCAGTCCAGTTCACTGAGCCTGACATCATTCATCTGGTACTTGGACCACTGAGGTGAAGGAGGAAGTGTGTTTCTTTTCCCTGGGACTCATGCTTCTTTGTTTCTCTCTTCCTTCTTGGTTTTGGCTTATTTTTATCTTATTGACTTTCAAATGCAAAGACAACAAACATTCACTGGGCACTGGCTTTTGATCAGAAACTCTGCTATGTGCTTTGTTTTATTTATACAGCAAACACTTATGTAGCAATTATAATATGCTATAAAGTGCTTCTAAATATTTTTCAAATATTAACTCAATACTCCTGAGTGAATAACACTTGAGGTAGTTACTGGTATCCTTTCCATTTTATAAATACTGAGGTACAGAGAGGTAAAGAAACTTTCCTGATAGCACACAGTAATTAAGTAATGGAATCAGAATCTGTCCCAGGATCTGGTTTCGCAGCCTATGGTTTTAGTTACTCTACTTTCCTGTCTTTATGCTTCTATGGCATTTTATCATTCATATCATAGCTTGGGTATCTTTCCAATTTGGCAAACTGGGGCTTGAAGACATGGTGGCTGGTCCCAGGTTGCTCAACGGAGTCACATATTTGACTCTAGTTCTTTTCTCAAGTTCAGATCTAATTCTGCTCCAAAGGGCCTGCTCTTATCATCTCCCCAGTCCTGCATCTAAGAGGGGGGTTGTATATGAAGAAGTTGGACCCGTGGGAGTAGAGGTGCATTCCCAAAGGCGGCACTCCCACAACGTGTAACTTGGTTCCTCAAGCCAGCGAGGGAGGGGCCTGTTGATACAGAGGGCTCGGGTGAGGGCTGTCCTGGAGCTCTGCAGCCTGAGATTTGCTGGTGGGCACTGAGAGCTTCTGTCTGACCAGGCTGTGAATGCAGATGCCTCTCTCCTCCCTGCTGAGAAGGCAGAGAAGATGACCAGCCTGGGGCCTGGGGGAGGGGGTCTGGGAGCCTATTCTGTGCTCCAAATTCAACAGGACTGTGAATTTTCTGGATTTTTAAAAACATGAATGCCGATTCCTTTGGTCTGGAGCAGGGCCTGAGTTTCTGCATTTTCCAGCAACTTGCAGATGGTGTTGGTGCTGTAGCGTCAGGGATCTGCTCTTAACAGGGTCTCCTGGGAATGTACTGTCTGTGGGTATCAGGCCTTTTCTGTCATAGGTCAGCGGTTGTGGTTTGCAGAGGTCTTATTTGGATCCACATAATTCAGCGGTCAATTCTGGGAGGATGGGAGAAAAGGTAAGGATAAGGGCATTGTGCCTGATTAGGGTTCTGCCTATTTCCTGGGACACGCTGCCCTTCTGACCCATCCAAGCTTCAGCACCCTGTCTGGTTTGCCTGGTGTCTTCCTCCTTTGAGCTCTTCACGACCAGGTCAAGCCCCCAAGCATCCCTCTCCACAGCAACACTTTGCATTTCCCCTCTCATGCTCCCTCCTTGCTTAAAATTGCTTTAGGTTTGTTCTATAATGGCCTCTTCTACATATGCTCTTCCCCTCCGTCCTTAAGCCTAAAACATCTAGGAAACATTCTAAAATATTAAATAAATGAAATATTAAATGAAACGAGACCTCCTTCGAAGTGTTTGTTCTATTGAGATGCTTTCAGAGGAATGTTTAGCAATAGCTTCAAGTGGCAGGTAACACCAATTTACTTTTTATTTTAGGGTTCTATCTCACGGGGCTTAATTTTGGGGAGAAAGAATATGGAAAGGGCTGGCTGGAGAAACTCCAGGAGGCTCAGGGAGCAGCTGGGAAGGCCTGTGAAGGCCAATCAGGAGGATGAAGAGGATGAGACCTGCGGCCAGGAAGTGCTCCTTGGCCAGCCTCAAGCCTGGCAGCTCTCTCCCCCTTGGCTTCTCCCAGGTCACGTGTCAACCTCAACAAATTCCATAATCTCCTGCTCACATTCTTCTTTTATCCCAAGCCAGTGATCTCAGATTCCCAGTAGCATTTATCAAATCGATGACAACGTCTCCCTCTTGTCCCCTGAGGGGGAGTCTTTACCAAGGGGAAATTGGGGAGCTAATACGTTTTCTTGCAGGTTAATCTTCCGCCTGAGGCAAACACTCACCCAGATCAGGCCGTGAGAGGTGCTGGTACCTGGGCGCTCACTGCAGTCAGTTCTCAGAATGAAACTGGAAAATTACCTGCTGTTTGCTTGCCTTCCCTGGGCAGTGCTTCTCCACTCCTCCTGAGGGCTCACACACGGATCTACCTCAGTACCCTTGAAAGGGATTGGACCTTTTTCTGTTCTCTTTTATTCTCAAATACCACCAAGTCAGGGAGGTAGGCTGCCTCAGACCTTCTCCCTTCCCAGATGTCCATCTGTTCTTTCCCCAAGAGCAGAGACTGGGTATCAGCAGGAGTGTTGTATGTTCTGCCTGTTTGTCAGATTTGCATTTCCAACTTTGACCAGTGGGTCTCTGCGGCAATGGACATTGGGAAAATCACTGTTTCGTTGTAGTGATGGGGTTTGGGGAATGGTTGCTTCTTTCTGGGCTGACGCTTCATAGCAAGAAATGTTCAAGATCCTGTTTTAAAACACAGAGGGTTTCAAGTTCAGGCTAGAGAAGGTCCGTCCGATCCCTTCTCTTCCCTTTTACCTTATAGGCTCCTGACCCACGTCCCTAAGCTCTGCAGCTGGCCAAGCTCCCCACTGCCAACCCATGCTGAATCCATGTTTGCAGGTACTTTGAAGCTCATGTGTGGCTTTTGAACAGCCCCCTACATTCATCTCCTTCCAGATTTCCAACTCGACGAAGGCTCCGATGCAGAGTTCCAGAGAACAGATGGGAGGCTGTCATTACACGTTACTGATACTCGGAGCTGCTTCAGCGTCACGCATGCCAGAACGCTCAACCACACTCGTAATTCTTCCTCTGTTCCCCAGTCCCAGCCAGGAGCTCAGCCAGTTTTGGCAAGGAGTGAAAGTGTGAGCTTTCTAGGGGCATTTATATAAAACATGCTAGGATTGATGATGAACTAGGGACAAATCCTTTCTTCTTTTATTAGGGAAGAAAATACTGTGTTTCTCCAATTCTCTTGTGGGATCTAAAATCAGAAGTCAATAATTTGCTTGCCTAAGTCGAGTGCCGTTGTGGTTGGTTAATGCAAGAACCTTCTGGAGACATGTTTCTTTGTCTGTTCACAGAGTTGCCCAACAGCCTCAGGACACACTTGGTAAAGAGAATTCTAGCAGCTCCTGAGAGGTCATGGCACTGCAAGAATCAAAGCAGACCAAAAGGATCTTACATTCCAACATCCTTTATTTGACAGAGGAATACAAACATTGGCCAGAGGAATAAATGAACAGCCAACGAGAGTGGAAAACTAGAAATCACACCAGGTCTAGTTTAAGGCTTTTTCAGGACAATGCAGTGATGTGTACAGGGAGGGTATCTTCCTTTCGAAAGGTAAGGGAGAGAGTTGCTGCTTTGCAATTTCACACCAAGACCTGGAATTTTCCTTCATGCTCAGGTTGGTTTACTAGGTTCACTTTAGGAAAGGACATCAGCTATTGTCTCAGCAATTAGTGTTTCTGGTAAAATAATTCACCTTGCCCCTTATCCTCTAGTCTACAGAGAAATTAAAAAGCCAACTTTTTTGAGCTTTATTTTTGCATGAAACTTGGGCCTATGACCTTTGCCACCTTGATAGAAATAGTAGAGTTGGAAAACCTCACTTGAAATTTTGGCCCATGCCTGGATTTTCTTTTCCCATCCTAAGATGCAGACATATCTTTGATATAGACCTTTTTCATGGGCTAGGAAATCTACCTCATAGCTACAGAAATGTGAGACTCTAGCATTAATCTGTCCTGGAGATGACTAAGATGACTAAGAAATGTTTGCTCAAAAGAAACTGTTCTCTGTGACCTAGGAAAGAAATGTTTGTGTGGTTAGTGGAGCAGGGCTCTTCAGACTCTTTCCTTTGAAGGGGTATTTCTTTCTGAAGTCTGAATTTAGATTGAATTATGCCCACAAACCATGGCTTGTTCTTCTGCAAATGGCTGTGTTCTTGTTGGCGGCGATGCCCTTAAGAGATGGAGCGTTCAAGCCTCTGAGACAACAGGGAGGAGCTGAAGGCAGAATCAGGACTGCATGCTGGAGAAGGGACCATCAAAAGGGAATGATTAGGAGCTGGAAAGGCTCAGCCCGAGCCATTCTGTGGTTTGCCCACCGTAGCATGACAGGAAATTGAACACACTGGATCTTACGAAACATTGAGAACGAAGGGTAGCAGAGAGAGATAAAAGGCTGCGGCAGATCTTCAGGCCTGGCGTGGGCAAGAATGAATGTGAGAGCTGATTACCAGGGAATAGCTTGAATTTGGTGGCGGACAACATAGACGGGATTAAGAAAAGGGAGAAAATGATATTCTCTCCAAGAGCTTGAACCTGCTTTCTGTGGATCTGTAGCACCATTAGCTGAATAAAGGGATTCTGAGAAGGAGCATCCTCTGAGGCCTGATTCCACTCTTGCTGGTGACGGTCGCTCCTGTCCCAACATAATAGCCACCACCTGCAGATTTCCATGCTAGTCCACAAACACATGAAGAAAGGGGTCCAATTATTTGTTGCCTAGTGGTCTTTATGTATTTTTCTATGATTTCATCCTTGGTTTCCTAAACAATTTTACATACTTGTAAAGCAGCTATGTGGAGACAAGGTGTGTACAGTGTTTTGCGAGGACAAAAAAGGCAGTCAGTAGATGAGTACTGGCAGTCACTGAGTCAAAAATGGGAGGAAGAAGAGACATGCCTCTTTTTCTACAGTAGGAATCTTCTTGGTAAACTTACATAAATTGATTTTTTAACATTTGAAACCCTTTTCCCCATTATTCTTATTTTTCTCTCAAATCAATGAATGAATCAGAGTTTGATTTTCTATAATCAGTGACTTGCCATGAGCATTTCTCTCCCATGATTTAAAGAACTGTAAATAAACATTTTAGGGCACCCAGGATGTTAAAGATGTTCTTTGATAACTCTCGTGACGTGACCAACCCATCCTTTTCTAGGATCCTATCTTCATGCAAATAAGTCTTCCTAAAGAAAGATGTTTCTAAAAGTCAAGGATTGGATCCTTCTGGAAGTACCCATGCAACTCCCAGCACAGGCTGACCAGGCTTTGTCTCACAGTCTCCTGGAGAAAATGGACCCTCTCCTCACTGGGCACTGACCAGCCTCTGGCAACTGTGAATTCACACACCATCAGCCAGTTTCAGGAGTCACTTAGTCCTCCTTTTGACCTTGCTTTTCAAAAGCTGGTCCTTATTAACCATCAGGATGGGGTGGGGAATCACTGAGACAATCCTTAGCAGCAGGGCGACCCCCAAGTTGTGTTTGCTCTGAGACAATATAACCCCTGAGCTCCAGGGCTTTGAGGGTGGTGATTTAACAAATCATATGTTTAAACAACATGATGGCATGCTGCTGTTTGAGGGGTCTTTGCAGCACATTTCTAAATAATGGGGGAAATAATGAACACCTCTCATGAGTGTATTTAAATGACACATGCATTAGGAGGTGAGGGAAGGCTCTTGTATTCCTGCATAATGAACATTTTTTCCTGTTCTTTTGTCCTGCCTTTATGCTTCAAAAATGGTCATTGACTGAACAGACCTCCGGCACTTTGTAAACAAAAGAAAACAGCTACTGATGGCCCATCACCAGCCTTTCCAAAGGGCTCAAGCCCTGTTGCAGGGTGAGAGGTGCAGCAAATGCCCAGATCCTTCCTACTCCCAAATCTTCTCCCTCACCTGCCATTGGACACATGCTCCCTTATTGAAGCCATTGCTATTTCTACATAGGGGTGGCACAGAGAGTACTCCCGGGCAGTGACATTTGGCACATGGTACTTACCTAGATTATGTTTTAAGAAGAATATTAGTTGGGAGAGATTGAGGCACAGAACTGACAAGCTTTGATTTAGTGTGGCAGGTTAATTGAGTATGTGAGGAACAGGTTCACAGGACTCATTCCAGGTTCTTGACCTTGCCGCTAAGGCTCTACCATGACCCTGTTAAATCTTCCCTCATCTCTCAAGTACTTCCCATTCCCAATTGTTCCCTGTCATCACTGGGTTACTGGTATCCTTGATACATACTCTTGCTGGTCCCTCTTCTAGAAAATCCACTCTGCCCCTCCTATATTATCTAGGTATCTTCTACTGTGCCCTGAAGTTATCTCACCTTGGCAGGACAATCTTATGACTTCCATTGCCCTTGACCGTATAGCCTTTGTGAAACCTTCTCCAAAAAGCAAATAAATACATACTATACTTTGCAACTATTGGTATAAAGATGCATATAATAAGACTGACTCCATCATTATTTATTTATCAATATTATATTCCTCTGTCCTTTTAATTTTAAAATAAACTTAATTTTCATGGACTCCTAACAGCGTGATGGATTTGAACTCTGAGCACTGAGCATCATAGGCCTGAAGGAGTCGTCCTGCATCTAAGAAACTTTTTCTACCTTCCTGTCGTGTCGGAGACCTTTCCTGTTCTTAACAAGGAATGAGTTTAGTACCAATAATGGTTCCGTATATTCCCCTGTAATGTCACACTTACTACATACACTGTACTGTGGTTATCTGTTTATATATCTGCCTCTCCCACTAACCTGGGTATTTCTTGGAAGAAAGAACTTTGCTTTGTTCAGCGTGGAATCCTGCAAAGCTAATCTGGGATCTAGCCTATAAGCAGCCACTGTATATATTCACACTGCACTGAACTGTTAACAAGATGGACCTGGTTGGGTGCTAAACTGTAGAGTTAGCCACAGCTTAGTAGTCCTTGGTCAGCAGAGATAGTGCCCATGGGGACAGGGCGTAGGGGTGTTTTGTAGATTTTCTTCTCCCGTTCCTCCTGTTAGCTGGGGCCTGAACTGCCCACAGGCAGTGATAGACCTGCTAAGGTGGTCAAAGCGGCCTGTGGATCTGACAGGACAAAAGGCTAAGCTCCTCTCTGGCCAATCCATTTTCCCGCCCTAAGGAGTGCACCTTTTGGAGCACAGCAAAGAATCCCTGCCTGGGAAGGGGGAGCCTTGTGCCTCAGAAGATGGAGAAACAAAAACAACACAATCAATAAACTTGAGCAATTTCATAAATACAGTTTGGGGTCAGTTTGGCCGGAGGGGAGAATTTAATTGCAAAGCTCCTATGTCTCAGCTGCCTGAGGCTAGCGACTGGAGAGGGACGGGGGCAGACTCAAATGTTGATTATAAGCAGAAATTGAAGGTTAAGGGTGGAGAAAGGCCTGCCAAAGTCTGAGGATAAAACAACGTAGATGAAGGCACTTTAGGAGAGCATTTTGAATTAGACATTTCTGCTTTGAATGGCCCTGAACTGAAGGGGAATGATTATCTGTGTTGCATTTTGGAATTTGTTCTTATAAAAATGAAAAACCCAATAGGGTATTGTGCTAACAGCCTACTAGAATATCATTTGGAATAGAAGAAAAAGGAGTTTAAGATAGAGTCCCTACAGTCGAATAGCTTGGAATCCAAATTGGGAAAGACAGGTTATTTGTGAATGTCTTCTTGCAAATGGCAGAGTAGTATCTAGACCTCTGGATAAACGAGGAAGTCAAAGGTAGGTGGTGAAGAGAAGGGGAGAATCCAGGCCCATAGCATGAGTGGGCTGGAGTGGCCGGGCCTGTTCCTCCAGCTGACCCCACCTCAGGGTGGGTGCTACTGGGACTGCTAATGTGTGGATGTTAAATGCCCCCAAGGCTCATGTGTTGAAGGCTTGGGCACCAAACTGTGGTGCTATTGGGAGATGGTGGAACCTTTAAGAGATGGAGCTATGTGGGAGGAAGTTAGATCTCTGGGGGAGTCTTCTTGAGGGGGTCCTAGGACACTAGCCCCTTCTTCATTCTCTTTACTAACCATCCATCATGAGGTGAGCAGCTTGTTCCACTATAAGCTCCCCACCATGACATCTGTTCTCAGCACAGGCCCAAAGTGACCATGGACTAAAACACCTGAAACCCTGAGACAAAATAAATCTTTCTTCTTTATAAGTTGATTATCTCAGGGATGGAAAGCAGGACAGTATAGGGACTACCTAGAGGACGACTGCTACATCTGTGTCTCAGATCTCTAATTCTGAGCCCAAGCACCACATTTCAATCACCCTTTGACAACCGTTTTCCATAAAATGCCCGTCACCTGAACAGACTCCACCATTTCCCTCTGGCTCCCACTAATATTCCCATTTCTATGAAGGCACCATCATTATTCAATCAGAACAGAGTCTCAGAGTCTTCCCTGATCCTGTTCTCTCACTTGAGATCTGCTTTAATTGGTACCCTGGACTTCTGGGTTCTTTCTTCAAGTCTCACTTGCATCAGATCCTGGTTTGTCCTTTCTGCTCACAGATAACCCTCTAAGTTTTATTCTGCATCATCTTCTTCTGGACCATCGAGAGAGTCTCCTACATATTTCTTCTTAGAATTATGTCAACCTATGTATGGGCATTAGAATCATTTTACCTATAACGCCCTGCCACAAGATGTCCAAAAGTCTTTCATTACCTCCCCCCAAAGAATTTTCACTCAGGCATTCTAGAAAAGTGGATAGGAAGGAAAGGCTTTGGTGTCATACAGACCTAGTTTGAGCGCCGGTTCTAGCATTCATTAACTGTGTAACATTTGCTGAGTTAACCACTGTAATTCTGATGGTTAAAATAGAGATAATCATGGCATCGACATCCTGGTGTTGCTGAAAAGATAACAGATGCAAAGTGAGTAGCACAGCACCTGGCACAAATAAGTGCTGAGTAAGGAAGCTATTATTACTAGCATTATGATTTTTGGTTTCTTATCAATTTGACTTTATCTATCTTTCAAAAAGATAGATGACACTAATTACCCTACACACACCTACATTCTTAACAAATGACACTTTTCACCTGCCTCCTACAGGGTGGACCCTAAAGTTTAACTTGCTGCAGGGCAGGCATCCACTACAATCAAGTGATGACTTGGTGCTACCTTCTCCCTGAAGTGCAGCATGGTAGTAACCCACATCATGTTTCCCAGGCCATGGATTCAGGTTGCTTCTTCAGCCCTGGTTGGTGCAGATACTTTATTTAGCCCTAGAACTTTCCCTGAATCACAATCAGATGGGCTCCCTTTGATACTTTATTCATTCTGGCCAATCTGTTGTACTTGTGTTGGTGGTCTGGAGATTTTTCGGCTCCTCAAAAAAATGGCCCATCCATACTTGAAATCCTGTCACCTGTTAAATTCTGAGTAATTGAGGGAGCTCAGCAGAGTAGTGAAAGGTATGGAGGCTGGAATCATCTAAACCTAGCTCCCATTCCTGATTCCATCATGACCTTAGGCAACTTATTTAATCTCTTCCTCATTTGTAAAAAGGGAATAATCACATTATCGTTTCCTTTAAGAGTAGTACTGGGTAAACACACATGAATTCATTCAGGACTGTGATCCCAGACAGAGGGAATACAAGACAGGGGAAAGAAACTATGTAGAGGGGACACATGGTATAAGGAGGAGTTATGGACTTAGATACTGTGCAAGAGGCTGGTGCTCAATTTCCCCTGGATTTCAAAGGAGCACGATGAAATCCAAACCAGAACTGGCTGTCCCAGGGTTAAAAATGAGAAGCACTTACCCATTAGCTTCTGTCACCCAAGGGTGACTTCCACCAGGTGTCAACCTCTGGCATTTGCAGATGCACTCTTGCATGTGTCAAGGTGGGAATCGAAGAAGCTCCGAGGCAAGAAATGAGAGGTGACATGTGAGGCTGAGACAAAGTGCTACGTCTGAGCAAAGCTGGTGGAGGCTATTATGAACTGGCCCTACAGAAGTGTATGGAGTAAGAGATGGAGGCCAGGCATACCGTGAATACATATTTCTCTTACAGGGGTATAATGCTTCATGAGCAATGGATATCAAAGGTTAGGTTCTGTCTGGGACATAATAAACTCTTCCTCAAAACCCTCCTGTGCTTCCAATCAAATTAAAAAAATTTCAAAGTTCCTGATCACGGCCTCCAAGTCTCTACCTGATCTGGACCCCAGGTGTGGCATCAGCATCTTGCAGACTTCATTTCCTTCACTTCCCCCTCTCTAACTCCTCTCCAATCATGCACTGCAGGTTGGCCCACCTGCTACTGTCCGTACTTAAACACTAAAGACACTCTTGGCTTGTTTTAGCCTGAGGGCCTTTGCACTCTCTGTTGCCTTTACCTAGAATGTTCTTTCTTTTGATATTGGCATTGCTCTCCCCTGCCTTCATTCAAAGCTCAGATGAAATGTCAGCCCTTAGGAGAGGCTTTCCCAGACTCCCCACCTAAAAGAGCACCCTACCCACTATGGTTACACTCTTGTCATCCCAGTACCACTTACCATTTCTGACATTATATAATATGTAACTTATTTTTCATTCTCCATAACCCTTTTTAGAATATAAGTTCTGTAAAGAAAGGAATTTGCCTGTCTTGTTTACTGATGCCTAGAACAATGTGGCGTATGTAGTAAGTGCCCAATAAATGTTTGTGACATGAATGAATGAGAGTGAATGAATGGTAAGTGCTATCACCCATCACCTCCACATACCCTGCTTTGAATATAGACAAGTGAAGAGAGGACTATGATCTCTTGTCCCTGTAGTACCAGCACCACAGGCCTCTACCTCCTACTCTGGACCCTGCTCAGACTAGACCTCCTCCTCTTCTCCATCCACCTTTGCTCCCAAGGCCCCATGCTGCCTTCCAGCAGATTTGGTTGAATCACAACAAGGGCTGCAGATAGAAGCTGCTTTCCATCTTGTCGTGTCAGGTGAATAAGTTTTCCTTTAGAGACAAGGTTAATTTGGAACAGTACATCCCTTCCTGCTGTTGGGCAAAAGTGACTATTATTCAATTTGTATTTGAAAAATATGTAATAATCTAAGCAGAACCAAATGGTGCTACAGGCGAGCTGAGGCTCCATGATTGTCACACACATGTTCCAGTGAATGTGTGAGTGTGCACACCTAGAAACACGCACGCCCCTACTCAGTTCTCCTCAGCCCCAACTGTCCTCAAACCTACCTCCCATTTCCCCCATGCCCTTGAAACCCTGTCAGTATACACTAGTTTTATTAAGCAAACATTCTGTGAAGTGTGTGGTGATAGAATACTGGATTCATGGAGTTGTTTTCTTTGAAATGTTATGTGAATTCCTGTCACCTGGGGCAAGATGCATTCCAAAGGTCAAGGCTATCTTTCAGCTCAGTTGTTGAGGGGATTTTCTCTCCATCCTATTGGTCAATTATGCCCCAACCCCAGTTATTCTGAGCCATGGAGATTCTTCAGAAAAGGGCTGCTTAATTTTTAACATTAAAGGATAGAACGCTGGGGAATGTGTTGTAATTTCCTGTATTTCTTTATTGTCCCTGCCTCCATTCAATTTACCATAGAGGTAGTATCCTGTTCTTATAGTTGATGATTGTGGAGGTGATAATAGGTGGAAGTAGAAACATTAAGAGGAGGTTGTCGTGGAATTGTGGTAGAGGTGGAAGTGATGGTACAGATGGTGGGTTTGGTAGTCTGAAGGAAGTAGGTAACTGGGGGGCATGCCTTTGTGGTTTATATTTTATTCCTGGTATGTATTTTGTCTCTCTGCTTCCTAATTGCCATATCCTGAGCTACTTTCCTCCTCCACACTCTTCTGCCATGATGTTCTGCCTTACTTGGGTACAGAGCAATGGAGTTAGCTGTCTATGGACTGAGACCTCTGAAACTATGAATGCCAAATAAACTTTGTCTTCTCTAAAATTGTTCTTGCCAGGTCTTTTGGTCACAAAGATGAAAAAGTTGACTAAAACAAGCATCGTGGTGAAGGACATGGCAGAGGGAAGTAGTTCGAATATGGCGATCAGGAAGCAAAGGGATATAAACACCAAAGGCATACCTCCAGGGACCTACTTCATTTAGCCACAACTTACCTGCCTATAGTTACAACCCATTTAACCCATATTAGTAGATTTATCCACTGAATAGGTTATGGTTCTCAGTCTATCATTTTACCTCTGAACATTTTCACATTGTCTCACACAGGAACTTTTGGGAGACTCCTCATATCTAAGCTATAACAGTGGTGGTGGTGGTGGGGTTGATAGTGGCTGTGGAGGTAGAAATGATGGGAATAGAGATTGTGGAAGTAGAAGTGATTGTGATAGAGATGGTGGGTTTGATCGTGGTGGTGGGGGTATAGTCCATTACAGTGTGGTGATATAGATGAGCATGGTAACATTGTCACTTAAGGTATGGGTTCATTAACATGCTTGAAATGGAAATACCAAAGGTTTTCTCCTACCTGGTCTCAGAAATGGAGTATTATCCACTTTAAAAAATCTGACATTTTTTTAATATCAACATGAAAATTGTTAAATATCGAGACTTTGTTCTACTAATTCCAATCAGTTTCTCCTATCACTTGCCTATTCTTTCCTTCTAATATGTTAATTTTTTAAAATATGTATGAAAATATAACATTTTGGTGAGCAATTTTAGTTTTAATATGGCCTGTGTTTTCTGTTTATATTTATAAGTAATGAAGGAGTATTTTAGAAAGTTTGAAGACATAGAAAACTCTAAAGCAGAAAGTAAAACAAAAACAAAAGGAACCCAGATCTCCTCAGAGACCACTATTATTTACATGATTATGCATTTTTCCTTCCTTCCTTCCTTCCTTCCTTCCTTCCTTCCTTCCTTCCTTCCTTCCTTCCTTCCTTCCTTCCATCCTTCCTTCCATCCTTCCTTCCCTATTTCTCTCTTTCCTATCATCTTTCTACCTTTATATTGTTTAACTGAAAATATGGACTTTATTTCTAAACAAATGATAGCTATAAAGGTAGTTTATATATGAGAGTTTGTCATGTCATTAAAAAATCCTTCAAAACTGTTTTGAAGGTCTGAATAATATTCCATCATAAGGATATCCCATAATGTATTTATAAGATCGAGTACTGAGGTGATTTCTAATTTATTTTTCGAACGAAAAGGTCAGTTTTCCTGGGGCCATTTGAGCATTCTACTTCAGGCAGCCATGAACATTTCTTGAGCTGGTTCCATGCACAGTTATGCATATGCGATCAGAGGGGTTGCAAATGGAAAGCAGAGTCACTGCCTTTAGGGAATATTCATCCAGTTCAAGAGAGAGATTGAAATGAAGTCACAACATTTATAAACTAACAAATCACTGAGTGAGAATTACTGTGCCGTGGAACTGTATTACATAGCTGGCACCTGGGGAAGGATCAGGAGCAAACTTAGTGGCTGATTCCTGAACACCTAGGAGGGATTTAAGGATCATCATTTATCCCACAAATACCCAAGTCTAGGCAGAAACTGATGTGTAAGTTGCTGTCCAAGTAGATGTGTATAGAAAGGTATTGTGTTAAGCCAACCTTGGAAGGGATATCAGAGGCATGAATGAGCAGAGAGGACAGGGGAGAACATCTCAAATCAGGGACGAAATACAGAAAAATGTATGGAAGAAAATCGCGTGCAGAACTTGAGAAGCCTGGCTTCAGGAGAGGGTAGGCGCAAGGAGTACGTAGTAGGATTGGTGAGGTGGGAGACTCTGGAGGCCCTGGAGATGAGAGATGATGTGATGAAAACATCTCCTTAGTAAGATTATCCTGGCAGCTGTGTTGGATGTATTGGAGTCGGCAGACCCTGGAGACAGGGACATCTGTGAGGAAGGTGCTGAATTAAATCAGGCACGAGCTGACAAGGGCTAGATGTAGGATGGTGGCAGTGGGGCTAGAATAGAAAGGAAAAGCAAGAGAAACATTTTAGCCAAAGAGAAGGCTCAGGGTGGAAAGGACAGATTAGGTAATGGGAAGTGAAGAAAAGAGAACCTAAAATTGGTTCCATTGGCTTGAGATCAGGGACAGGGCCCTATTGGTTGGAAGAAATGAGAAGGCTCATTTCTTTGCCTCTCCTTTTTGCTACTCTGAATCTCCAACATTGCACAGGTTCCAGGGACCCAGTGGGGGAGGAGATGCAATGGCCCTGCAAGCCAATGTTAGGTGCTGGTGAAGAGACCCTCACAGGGGCAGCCAGGTGCTTAAAAGGCTCGGGCACACATTATTCTGACCTGCATGTCCATTCGTCCTAGGACAGAGGGTTGAAATTTAATTTTGTTGTTTTTGCTGTTGACTCTGATTGCTCATGTTCTTGACCTTGAATTCTTAAATTATTTTGCTCTATTGATGGTTGGACTCACTTCTGGTTTCTTCCATGGCTAGACAGTGTGTCTTGGTGCTCAAACTCCATCTCTATGGCTTAGGTAGGATTGATGAGACCAGAGGACTTTCACAGGAGGGATCAAACCTGTTCCTCACAATGCCCATGGATGATGCTGATGGTATCTGTGGTGATGATGATAGTGATTAGAATTTTAATATTGCTATTCCTAACTTTTATTGAGAATACTTGACATCCCAGGATTTTACATATATTAATTTTTATCTCCATTATAAATATTACTCTCTCCATTTACTTGAAAGGAAATCATGATTCACAGGAGGTATCGATCATCTGAGGTCATACAACCGAAAGGGATTGGAGTGGGGATTCAAGAGTCTGATAATAGTGTGATATATTTTTAAAAATGACATCACAGGGCCTTTTTAAGTTGGCTAAGTCTATATGGGAAAAAGATCCAGGAATGCCCAGGATGTTGTTAACTTAGATAAGCCACTGTGACCAGTTCATTTCCTGAATACTGCTCTATGTCATCCCATTCCCAATTCCTGGAATGGCAAGGCATACGAAAACAGTCTGAAACTCTAGAATCTCTCTGTCCCCTTTCCTTTGTATCAGAACCAGGGATCACACATTGAAGTCCACATCTAAATGGGTTGGCATTTTAATTAGGGCTTTCCTTTTGCTTGATTGCACCAGCCAATTGCTTTAGGAAATCTTGGCTAAATCCTGCTTTTTCATCATCTATAGTTTTTAACCAGCTTCCTCTCTGATATGCAAAATTGCGATAACTCAGAATGTTCAAAGCACAATGCCTAGAATCAGAATGGTTTCATGGAATGCCAAAGCAGGAGGTGAGTCCTGAGAGAGGCCTAACACAGAGGCTTTCCCTTCGGTCTCCATTATTAATGAAATGTGTGTTGTCATGGTGATGCGAGAGCAAGCGGAACTAGAGGAGGACTTGAGAAAATATTGTAACACTGGGAGCTATAAAATCTTTGTGACAGTGTGTCTTCGTGATGAGCTTGGGACTTCATATTGCTCTCCTCCATGATGTGCTTCAGACATGATGAGGTCAATATAATATCCTAGGATTATTTGAACCAGATGGGTCTCTGCCTTTTTTTGGTTAGCCTGGATCCTAAGAGGCCAAGATAGGGCAAGGGATCCTGATATCTAATATCGGTAAATCATCTACAAAACCAAAATAGGAGGTATATGGAAAAATCCTAGATGTGAATATCTGGGTTGATACACATTTTTCTTCTATACTATTATGCAATGTGCTCTTTCTCTTCCCTCCTTATGGAGAAATGAGAACAAGACATATTAAATGTGTGGAGGCATAATCCATGAGATTTCTTTAGGGTGATGACCACATATCCTGATTTTTCCAGGATAGATTTGGTTTGTCTGTGTTGAATTAGTATAATTGTTAAGAGTGACTCCACTAAAATCAATGTCCAGTTTTGGATGATCTAGGGTTACCCACGATAAGAGTTGCTGCTGTGTTTTGGGGTAGGGAGTGTTCCTTAGAAGGCTTGGTACATCAGCAAGAAAGGGTACACAGTGCCTGCCCTGACTGAGTGCCCTGACCAGGTGACGTCAAGAGCCAACAGAAGTTAGCCTGATGTTTCCATCTCTGCATGATTCTGGCAATCCAGGAAGCCACAACCATCAGAAGGGATGAATAACATTTCAAAATATGTTCATGTTTGTAAGGGAAGAGGGCAGAGAAGAAGGACATTCCCAGTAGAAAGAAAAACATAAACAAATGTGTTAAGGTTAGAACATCTGGAAAAAGTAGTTTCCTGTCTGTCTCGAGAGCAGTGTAGACACGTAGGATGTACTAGGGGTAGACTTTACAAATATATATGGTGACCAGAGTATAGAACACCTTGGACAGAAGAACTGGCAACTTATTTCAGTACCCAGTCGGGGATCATCTTGGATACTTTAAAGAGGGAAAAGAATGAGAGTTGCATCTCCGGAGGTTGATCACAAGAGGAAGACATATATATTAAAGTGTTCCCCTGACTAAAAGTAAGATCAAGAAGTAGCCTTAAATAGAAAGTCAGCAACAAAGACTAAACAAATCAAGTAGTAGATCCAGCAGTTTGAAAATAAACTAAGCAAAAGAGGGAAAAAGGAGAAATCGATCTATCATAAATGAAATAAATATTAAACTGAAACATATCCAAAAGATATTTCTTGGAGAAAAATAAATTTTAAAGTCTTTTGTAATTTCAAAGTAAGAAATAGAAAGTATAATTACACAGAATTTTCAATGAGAAAGACAGATATAACATCAATGTTAAGGACATTTTAAAATCCATAAGCCAAACTGTTCATATCTATGGTAATGAATTATAAATTCTTAATGAAATTGATGATTTGCTGGGAGATAATGTGAACATTAAATTTGGTCCACAAGAAAAAAAGGAAGAAAGAAAGCCAATTAAATAGCTTCAAGAATTACTCTTTTCCCCCAAATCAGGTCTAGATTATTTTATAGTTGTCTTCTGTCAATTGTTCAAATGACAAAGTTTCCATAGTGTGTAATTGATTAGTCTTTCAGGCCAGGGGTTGGCGGGGAAGAAATCTTCTGAGTTCATCTTAAGAGGTAAGCAACACCATGATACTAAAATTTGACAGAGTGCCACCCTAATGAAACAAAACTAAGCAGAGCAGAACGCTGGCAGGACAATCTGAGTAATAAATATTGATGTAGAACTCCAAAACAAAAGATTAGCAAATCACATTCATAAGTATAGTAAAAGAACTATGGCATCATATAACAAAACACAGTTTATCCCAAGATTGCAACACAATTAATATGACAAGTAAGGGGCCCGGGCCTTAATAGAACTCATTTGAATTCATAATAAAGCCCCTAAAATCCCAACAGAAAAAATGGGCAGGATATGAATGGACAATTCACGTGAAAAATAAAAATGGCTAATAAGCATATGAAAAAGTATTAACCCTGTTAGTTATCAAAGAAATGCAAATGAGGCATCACTTTTTGTAAATCAAATTAGCAAAGCTTAAAAATAAATAATAGTAACACGGAATGCCAATAAACATATGAAAATATGCTCAACCTCATTAATTCAGGAAGATGCAAATTAAAGCCACAATGAAATGCCATTTTACACCCACTGGCTTGGCAAAAACTGAAACTTGCGGCAATCCGAAGTGTATGGGAAGATGTGCAGCAATTAGGACTTTGTGGTTCTGATAGGGTTGACACCTCGAAAAACAATTTAATATTACCTAGAAATAAGAAAGATGTGCAGATGTTTGTGCCCAACAATTTCACACTGAGTACATACCCTTGAGCAGTAATGGTTTGCAAACACACTCCCATTCTGAAAACCCATTCACGATTTGCACAGTTTTAACTTGTCTTCCAGACTTTTCATTAGAGATTTTGACATAGGCAATGAATATAATTTTTCTTATGGATTGGCTTTAGATTAGAAAGAAAAAAATATGATCAAGTTCTTCTTTAATCATTTTTGATCACTGTTTTCCTCCTTATCTTTGTCCTTTCATTCCATGATTTTACCCAAACTTAATACAGTTTTATGCATGAAAGTCTTTAATTGATTATTCTACCATATATCTTTAGAGTAAAATTATATGCATAGGTTGAATTTTTCAAAGACTTTCCTGTATAACATTAGGTTCCAAGTGTTAAAAATGTCTTCTTTCTTCTTGATTATCATTATAGCTATTTTTAATACACAATTGATCAAAACTATGTGAATAAGTTATATATTTTGTTAGATAATGACTAATTATGAAAAATTTTATTAGAAATGTATATCTTATTGAGGTGAAGAGAGATTTTTTCAATTAGTTAATATATCTATGAATAACCATTTATTGCTAGAATGAGACAGAATACAGCTTTAATTATATTCTTATTTATTGTTTTTATAAATGGAAGTGTTAGGAATCCTTGTTCTTATTGTCAAACAGAAAAATGGAAGTTTTGCTTAGCAATATCCCTCAATCCTTTGAACTCATTCCTCGTTATGTGCCAAGTGTCATCTACTGATTTATGATTGATGGTTTTATCATCAGAAATCATTTTTAATAATCTAGCAGCTGTAAGCTTGGTTCTGTGGAAAACAAATAATTGGAATGCATCTGCCTTGCAAAATGATTTGTTATCCACTCATTAAAGTCATTTGCTTTCTCAACATTGCCACAAAATTTTGAAATGTCCCTTTGTTTGTCATCCTGGAGTTTTTATATTATGGTTTAATGCGCTATAGTTGGAATCCAAAGGAGTGAAAGGTATGTTTTCCTTTTGTAAAGTGGGAGAATAGCTATTAAAATATGAGAATTTAGAAAGGATGAATTTTAGGAGAATATATGTATAGACATTGATGATTTTGCAAACCTGTTTCTGGACACCCAATTCCCTGGAAGCCTTCAGAAAGCTGCCGGTCTCCCCAGGATCAGAGGTGCTCCTTATTGCAAATCATTGCCTTGGGGAAAATCTCACTCAAGGATACCAGGAGACAGTAAAGAGTCTTCACAGCAGCATTGTCCAGAAAGAGATCCAGACTAGAAGAAACGCAGTTACTATCAAGGGGAGAGAAGCTAAGTTATGATAGAGCCATATGATGAAATACTACATGGCAGTGAAATAAATGTTTTAACAGGCCAAGTTACTAGAAAATATATAAAATATGATAACACATTTATAAAGCTCAAAAACAAGCTAAATGAAATTGCATATTATTTAGTTAATATACATATATAGAAAAATGATAAAAAAAAAAAAACAGCTAACCAAAAATTTCGGTGTTGTGTTTACTTCTCAAGGTAAGCATATCTTGGAAGAAGGTCACAGAACTTTGATATTTTGGATCAAGTTCTTTTTGGTAACCTGAGGTTTTAACATGTTTCTTCATACTTTAAAACATTCATAAATTATTACAAAATTGCATGCATACTTGATACCTGCAAATAATAATACATTCCTTTGTAGTTATGAAATAGTTTAAATTTTTAAATAGCAAAAGAAGATGTAGTCAGCATCCCATATTTGAGATGGTGGAGAGGGTTACTTCTTGAGGAATAAGAATGGGTTCAGTGTTACTAAAAAGTAATTTAGAACTATTTATAAAGATTCTTAAAATGTTCTTATTTTGTTATTTCATAATACTATTTTTAGGATTATGTCTTTAAAATTATTAGAATGTTATCAAAAATTAATATTCAAAATTGTGGTATGTATACACAACGGAATATGACTCAGCCCTAAAGAAGAATAAAATTATGGCATTTGCAGGTAAATGGATGGAGTTGGAGAATATCATGCTAAGCCAAGTAAGCCAATCCCAAAAGACCAAAGGTCAAATGGTTTCTCTGATAAGTGGATGTTAATCCATAATGGGGTGGGGCAGAAACAAGGGAAGAATGAAGGAACTTTGGATTGGGCAGGGAGGCGTGAGGAGAGGGAAGGGGATATGGGGGTGGGAATGACAGTCAAGTGAGATGGACATTATTACCCTAAATACGTGTATAATTGCACTAATGGTGTGACTCTACATCGTGTACAACCAGAGAAATGAAAAGGTGTGCTCCATTTGTGTATGATGAGTCAAAATGCATTCTGCTGTCGTGTATAACTAATTAGAACAAATAAAAAAATAATATTCAAGGATATTTATCACAGTAGTATTTGTAACAGAATAATTGGAAATAATGTAAACAGGTGATAATAGGAGTGTTTAAATATATTGTGGCAAAGCAATATGATAGATCATTCAGCCATTAAATTATATTTTAAAACAATATTTAGTTGTCAAAATAGCTTTAAAAAACCCTCATAATTTATTAAAGAAATAAAACTAAGAAACTGTGTGAACATCATGATTCTAGCTATCATGCACGTATGTTTTAGTGTGTAGTGGTATACTTTTATATCACACTATAATAGAACCCAAGAAATGCCACTTTGCTTTATTTTGCTAAATCAGCAGTACCCTCTCCTACTTAGATGAGGGGAAGTCTCTTCTCAGTTTCTCCTCCTGTCCCTCTCTGGAGTGACAACTCTGCCATGCTGGCCCTGACTTACTTGGAACCTGGGAGCATTGAAGGCTTTATATGAGAGGGTCACAATGCATGTGGCACATATAGGGAAGAGCCAGGGCCATTTGAAAACCTTCTTCCTTTCTAATTATCACAATCATTAATAAATAGTAAATTGTCTCATTGCTTGGAATGATTTTCCTTGTTTACTACCATCTGAATTCTACCCAATGTCCAGGCCCATATGTGTACCCCACCTCTTCTGGAACCTGACCTTATTTTGTCTAACCCTATTACCCATCGTCCCCTACTCTCACCCACATCCCTACTACCCCACACCTCAAAATATTATACTTAGTTATGCTAGTGTTCACAAATCACTTTCATTTAATCTGTGCCATCAGAATTTTCTTAAATAATTATTTTTAGTTTCATAGTTCCCAAGTGCTTAATATAGGACAGGAACATCAAGTGGCACTCAGTAAGTCCTGTTGGTTAGTTGATTAACTGATGGAATCATGAGAGGTTAAACAGCTTTCATATTACTTTTGGTATTAGATCCAAAATCCAGATCCATAAACATCCTCTTTCCCTTCTCCCCTCTCATGTCATCACCTTTTTACTGAGCGTCCAGGCAGAGACAGTTCAGATGCTGAGAAGGCAAGATAGAAAGGCCAGGGAGTTGGGTCCTTTGATGTACTCTCTATACAGAGAACTAAAGAAAAATGCAAATGCTCCCTTCAACTAAGAGAAGCTTATCAATATTAAGAAGTACATGGAAAAGAAGAAAAGGGGAAGAAAGTATATATAACACTTAACAAGAGGATAATTTAGCTTGTTGGCAAGCACTTAGGAGTCTGGTTCATAAAAAATTACTCACACAATTGCAGAGCAGGTTTTTCTGGGCTTTTGTGTGTGAATCATGGAATTGATTTCATGCAAATAATCACGTTTTGTTGGGTGCTAGTCTGTAGAAGGATGGGGAGGAGAGGGAGGGGGAGTTAAGAAATAAAATCAACGAGTGTGGAGAAAGAAATGCCTGTTGCTCTTGCTGCCCTTGCTACAAACACCAGCAGCTGGACGGTGTACACATTGCTAATTAAAAGATGGCCGCCGCTTCCTTCCTTGTCTCAAGGGCTGCTCCACAGAGACACTTGCCAAATACAGTCCTTTATTCTTCTGTTTTGGTTGGGATTGAATTATTGGAAGAGAGAAAAAAGGATGATTGGCTATACCTCAGGGATAAAAATAAACTTGATTTTCATTGAAAAAACAACCTATGTCTCTAACTATGGCAGAATGTGATAGGGCCTTTTATATTGGCTGAGAAAAATCTACTAAGTTTCTTTGCCAGTTGGCCTGTTATGGTATTTCTCCAGAAGTGTTGAGATTTGTTTTTTTAAATTCTTTTGTAAAACAGAATTGATTTACTTAGTGTGTCTCTAACTGCTAACAGGAGCATCCAGGAGAGCTTAGGTTGGGATAATGATGATGATAATAACAAAACCATCAAAGATTTATATTGGGTGTTCACTGTTTGCTGTGCACTGTCCTAAGCAGTTTACATATATTTCTTCCTTTAATCCCCAGATCAATTTTATGAGGTAGGGAGTTTATGGATGAGAAAATATTAATATTTTGAAATTATATAGCATAGAAGTCCCAAAAGCCAAATTCAACTGTATGTATTGGTTCCAGAAGGGACTCACTCACAAGAGACACGGCAGGGAGTAGTCACAAGAAGAAGAGACTGAAGGCAAGAAGAGCTGAGGACTAGAGTTGGAGGAATTATAGACAGTAGCTGTGTTATTTTTGTCACTGTGGCAAATACCTGAGGAAAACAACTTGGAAGAAGAAAGATTTATTTTGGCTCAAAGTTTCAGAGGTTTCAGTTCATGGTCAGCTGACTCCAAGACAGATGTATCATGGCAGAAGGGTGTGGCAGAGAAAGACTTGCTGAGCTCATGGCTGCTGGAAGCAGGGGTAGGGAGGGACCAGGGACAAGATGTAGTCTCCAAGGGCATACCCCCATTGACCTCCTTTCTCCAACCATGCCCTACCTGCCTACAGTTTCTACCACCTCCCAGTAGTTGATTCAGCTATCAATAGATTAATCTTTTGATGGAGTCAGCACCTCATGATGCAATCACTTCCCACCTCTGAACATTGCTGCACTGGGAAGACAAGCTTCAAAAAGCACAGGTGTTTCAGGAGCACTTCTCATCCAAACCACAATGCTACCCAAGAACAAAAGTTTCCAAGGGAACCAAAGAAAGAACAAGGCACGGGCCATGAATCCATGATTCCATCCATGCAGGAGACCTTGTACCTGGGACAGGCCCAGAAGAGGGATGTTGTACCATCACTGGTGGATTTGGCAACTGTGGACAATGTTACCTACAAAAGTCAGTAGATGAAACAAAAGAATTTGGCCTCTATTTAACATGATTCTGGTTTATAAGTCTCTACTGAGCTCATGGATGGGGGGGTCAATACTAAGAGAGGTACACATTTTCTCAAAAACTAGAGATTGTTGGTGCAGGGGTAATGGGGAACTCTGCCTGACTGAGCTGGGATCATTGATCAGAATTGAGAAATAATTCTACTTCTCTTGACCCAAGGGCTGCTGCTTTGTGACTATAGCCTCTTCTGTTTTATTTTGGGGGTAAGTTGTCCAGATCAGGGATAAACTTTTCTCTCATTTAATATATCTTTACTAAGACACTCTCTCATGGGACCACTTAAAAAGTTATTTCCTCACGACTTTTTAATCACCAGTGTCTGAAGATAGGCTAACTACATGGCTAACGTGGGCAGCTCGGACCAATCTCATTGTCTGCTCTGTTTGGCTAGGGAAGGCGGAAATGGCTTGATGAAGTTGCTGCAGAGTTCCTTCGGGCTTTGAACAAATTGCTCTAATATGAGAAGTCACCACTCTGCTTCCCAGTGTCATTAAGGAGCCCCATGTGAAGGAAAGATATTAGTTTTCACTTAGAGAGCGAAGGCCACCAACGACTGAAGAATGGAAAGCTGAAATGTGGTTAATGGGCCAATTTGGTGACCCAATTGGGAACCCAGATATTTTGCCTCCTGCCAAGCTCTCTCAAATTTGTATGATACAGAAACAGAGCAAGAAATAGATCAATGCATTTGTTCATTCTATTAAGGAGGAAAAGAAAAAGGCAGAGTTTGGATTTCTTTCTTTCAAAACCAATTTCTCCACCTCATAGGCATGGGAATTGCATAGCACTATCTTTTGTTCAGAAAACTGGAAAGACTTCCAGCGGGGAAAGGTCAAGTTTTATGTAAGGAAATTTGAACCAATAATCAGCCTTTCACCTCAATGATGTCTGTTGTATTAAAAACTTAATAAATATTAATCATACGTTAAGGCTAGTCTCATTTCATTTTACTGATCTAACTTGCCTGCATCTTTTTTTTAAATCTGCAAAGAAAGGGCCATTTTTCTTTTATAAGAACTCCTGTAGTATGACTTGGTTTTCAATCTATTTTGTGTTTTCTTTCTAGTTCTGAGGTTACAACAGAATTTGACTACATCTTTATATTGAACTGAATTGGTTTCTCTTTACTGTGGAGTATGAATGAAGGCAGATCTGACAGGGAGGCAGAGAATATGCAGTGTGGAATTCTGCCCAGTGCCAATATCTTCTTTCATTATGTGAGAACAGGGAAAACCCTGTACTAACCAACACTCATCTTCAGGGGTCCACCCTTGGATCCTCTTGGATCTTTCCAGAGTACCCAGCCTCATTGGACCATGGATAAATGGGGAACTTCCTCCTAAAATGGAAAGCTGTTGTTTTTACCTGTTCAGCATGCATTCTCCTCTTTTCTTGCAACAAAGCCATATTTTCCTTGAGCAAACCGTAAACCTTTCTGTTATTTGGGTGGTGAGTCCAGGCATAGGCAATGAACCCTGATCTATCAGAGCTTCAAGTGCCCTTGGCCTGTTAGTGGAATTAGGGGTGCAAGTGGGAACCAGCCATAGTCATCACCACAATCCTCCCTTTGTAGACCACAATGAACACACAACCAGGTTAGTTCAGTAAAAAGCAATGCCAGGGTGATCATTTGAGGAGGGAATTTCTCCTTCTGACAGGCATGGAGATGGAAAGTCATAATCCTAGAACTAGTGGGGACCATTCACAAAGAGGTTCTATCTGAGAGTAAGGTCAACGTGAAGGAGAGCAGAGCCAGGCGTGAGAGTGGGACACTTAGTTCTGATGGGCTAGGATTACCTCTGGACTCTGGTACCAGTAACTATTCTCTTTACCTGAGTCAGGTTGAATTGAGGTTGTGTTGCTTGCAAATATGAATACAGCATCTTTCAAAAAGAAAATTATTCTATTTAACAAGCATTCATCGTTTTTTTTTTTTTTTTTTTTTTTTTTTTTTTTTTGGCATCTCTTATTTTCAAGGTATTAGACTTGACAACTTGGGATTTTACCAAGGTCTGCTTTATTGAATTGCTTCATATGCATTGAGGGAAATAAGAAATGAGAAAACTAGAATAAACACAGGGAAAAAAATATGAGTAAATGTTGTAATAAATGTGCCAAGAGAACTCCGACTCAAAGAACACAGGAGGGTAAAGGGACCTGGGAAAGCCTCCTTTGGGTAGGAGATTTGAATTTGACTCCTAACGAAATACAATGTTGGCACTGGTGGAGAGTAGGAGGATGGATCAAGCGACAGAAACTGCAATGATGGATGTCTCAGATACGAAGCGGTGTGGTAGTGACTGAGACCTTGTATGGAAAGGAGAGCTTGACTGAAGAGATAAGGGATAAAGTGGGTCTAGGTAAGAGAGAGTTTTGCATCTAGATATGACCCATTGTTGATGAGGATGCTCAGAGCTGTTAAGCAAGAATGAGATGCTGAAATGGTATTTTGCAGTCTTTTTGTAGGGAATGCTGGGGATTGGAATGGAAGACAACCAAGCAGAAGAAAAAACAAAAAACAACACAGAATGGGTTGCACAGACCTGGGAATGTGTGAATAAGGAGGCACTGACTCAAGGATTGGTTAGCAAGGGGGAAATGTGAGTCTTCAAAATAAGACTGGCACTCCCCAGGGACTGATGACAGGGGGGAGGAAGGAATAAAATGGCGATGTCATGGTTTAATGGAGTCGAGATGTAAGAATTAAAGGATGAAGAATCAATTTGAAAGAAAATACATTAGGTTTGATTTTAGACAATAATTTAGGGACAAAATATTTCAGATATGAAACCCCGAAAGTAGCTGGAAATGTGGGAATAAACCACAGGTGAAGATTAAAATTGAAATCTGAGGATCATGGTCATGATGTCTTCCACTAAAGGCCTTGGAAGTGAAAATTCACTAAGAAAATGATTTTGGGATGGGAAGGAATCCAGACTGAGTCTTTAATCCCAGGAGTGATGCACAGGCAGGAATGAGAAGAAGACAGGAAGCAGTGGCTAGCATTGAGTCTCAGGAAGAGAATTAAGTATCTCAGTATTTCCAGAAGTTGACCTGAAGGTTTTGTCACAGTGGAGGAGACCAAAGCGAAATTACACTCCCGTTGCAGGTATGCACATGAGGGACAGGGGTGGGTAAAATATGTGAGATGGGATTAATATATTGTGGAAATGCTTTTCTTTGGGAAAATGGTCACACATGCATGCAGTGAAGGATTTGCATGAGAAAAAAAAAAAAAACCAAAAACAACACAAGGAGCACAAAAACCCAAATCGGTTTTTACAGAACACTGCTCCTGAAATACATTTCTCCCAATGAGCTCGTATATATGGATACACACACATATAATTTTATAGTTTGTGGACACTTACAGATACACAGACAAATGCAGCAGGAGGGTGTCTGGATAGCCTTTGTGGTTAATTGAGGGAAAGTGATGCTATAAAAGCAATCCAGACAGGACAGAATTGCTCTGCATAAACGACAGCATGTGTGGCTTGTTGCCATTGGCAGCACAATATTGTGTCACAAACCAAATTGAAATTTTGTTTCAGTTTTCTTATCTCTGATCTCACAAGAGACATGCTGAGAAACCTGCAATCCCCACTCAAAATACACCCCAAGGCATCCGCTGAGACTTTGAAGAAGAAGTGCAGCCTGTCTGAGCTGGGGCCCTCAAACCCAGCACTGTGCTTGCTGGAAAGAAAGGTCTAAAGCAGACACGTTGGTCCTGCATATTAGTGGAGGGATGACTTCACAAAATTTTAGAAGAATAGAAACATCTAGACATATCCAGATATACCGACTACTCATTCACACATGGAGAGAGTCAAGTTTAATAAGATCCAGACTGATTTGACTTTAAAAATATATCAGTGCTTTTAAAATAATCCATTCTGGCTTCAGTTCAACCCTTCAAATAGTAACTAAAGCCATCTTCTATATGCATCTGTTTTACATCCCTGAAATAGAGTCCTTCAGTCTTCTACAATCGAAGGATCTGTGAAGCTAGAGCTATGCTATATATTTCCTTGCACCTTGGAAAAAACCATCCAGTTAGAAGGTAGTTGAATTCCTTGCTCCATCGGTGTGGCCTGACCCAGCAGCCCTGGTCTGAATGATGCGGGTTAAAGAGAGACATTCTCTTCTCTTAATTTTGGCAATTCTCTGGGCCAAAAACAGAGTAGATGTGATTCTGAGACCCAGGGAAATTCTAAGAGGACTTTTGGATCCCATCCCATGCTTCACAAGAAAGTATTTTAAGGCACTGTGTGCCCCCTCCTGCCAAGTCCCAACGAAATAAAAATGGATCTCGAGAATTAAGCAGAGGAAGAAAAGAGAATAATAAGTGCAGAAAAAGAGAGAGAAAGAAGAAAGAAGTAAGGAATGGAAAGAAGTAAAGACAAAAGAAAAGAGAAAGAAGGAAGGAGGGGAGAGAGAGGGGAAAGAAGGAAGGGAGGGAAGGAAGAAAGGAGAAAGTAAAGGATGTTTGAGAGAGAGACAGATTGAAACACAGTCTGAGAGGAATGGGGAGGGGTCAAAGAGGGAAGGGGAGGGGAGTTTGTCTGGAGTAGCTCATTTGAACAAAATCAGACTTCCCGCAGGCAGCTGCTCTGGTGGCCCAATCCATCATTCACATCTCAGGCTGCCACGATCAATGGCGAAGTCAGTCATTGGCCATCCATGTAACATCAGAATCATTATGAACCGAACACCAGAGACCAGTGTATCGAACTCCTCTAACTGTTTGCACGAGCAGTAAGGAATGCCAAACACACAGGCTCCCCAAACAGTGCTTCATGGGGTGCGTTCTTGATTTTGGACCAGGATTAGTGTGTGTGCACGCGCTCTAAAAAAGTCTTAAGACAAATGGGGTTCCTAGCAGATGATACTCGTCTCATGATTTCCCCTGCAGAAGGGAATTCCTGCAGCACATCATGTCATGTCTAGAACCTCCACCACGGTGGCACAGCTTTCCTTAATCCATCCACAGGGACCTCCTAATTGCCAAAGTCGATAGGGTTTTTGAGTTTCACCTCTGTTGCATTGGATGCTGTCAATCATTTTCTCCACAGAAATGTGCTCCCTTTGACTTGGAAAGCACTTTTCTGCTCTCTTCATCAGAAAGTCAGCAGCTGTCCTAGTTTGCACAGAACTGAGGGATTTCTGGTATTCAGAACTTCTAGTGCTAAGAGGGAAAGTTACAGGCAGATCTCACTTATTTTCTCTGTGCAGCCCCTAAGATGGACTCCACGTCACTGCCCATGATTTGAAAGCAGGGTTCTAACTTCCTCTTTCAAGAAAACACATTTTCTTGGGTGTCCCAATATTTTATTGGGTGTTCCATATATTGGGAGTTTAATCTCTCCTGTGCACTGACAGGTGCGGAAGTACCTAGATTTAATCAGTGACTCACAGGGTCACTTCTATGCAGGACACTTTCACATATGGTATTCTACCATCAACTTTCTCAATTATCCTTTCTGTCTTTTTTGTTCTAAATTCAGTTTGATCTTCTTCACACAGTTTCACCTGACTTCTCTCACCATTTATGACTCCTCTTTATTTAGGCTTCCTTTAACAGAGACTTCTCTATGCATCTTGGCACTTAATCATGCACGTGCCCTAACACGAGTCCTTGTGTTGTATGTAGTTCATATAAGTCTGAAATTATGGATCTGGATATTGAGTACTAGCTCTACCAAGAATTCTGTAATGTTAATTGAGCACTTACTATGGGGAGCCATATTTCAACTGTTTAATGCTGCATCTTCTTTATTCTTTGCAACTTCAGGAGGAACCGTTTTACAGATAAGGAGAGTGAGACTCAGAGATATTAAATAACTTGCCTGTGCAAACACAGTAGGTAAGGTCACAATTTAGCAGTCTGAATCAGAGCCAACCTCTTAGCTACTAACTATAATTGGGTTTCAATAATAGGAAGATGAAATATGCCATGACTATTTTCAAGAAAACCCTTTAATACTCTAAAGTTTATATTACTGGTGACCAGATACTTCTATAAATTCTTTTCTTATTCTCTCATAATCTTCCCAGAATGTCTAAACAAAAGCTCCTTTGCCCTTAAGAGACTCTAGGGTCCATTAGAGTTTGATACTAATGCATCCTATAGCATTTTTGCCCCATCTTATCCCTAAACTCCCCTCTTCACCTCAAATCATTGCAACATGCCCCCTCCCAAGTAAATATTTTATCTTTCCCAAGCAGCTGGAAGGAGAGAGGTGCACTAGCAGCAGGCTGGGTCAATCCTGTTTAAATATTGATCACAAACATCGTTAAAATAAAAGTCTATCGACTCAGCTGGTGACTTTGCAGCTTCAACACTTTGCAGAATGCAATTTTCCATGTGCTGGGACTCCAAGCAACTTGCTTGAGTTATGATGTTAATAAGTGAGGCACCTCCTTCGGGAGCGCTCCCGTGTCCTAGAGGCAGCTGTACAACAAAACCAGCCCTTTGGTTGGAGGCAGTTACACAGGCCCAGCCCTGCCTCCTTATCCCCGCCTTCCGTGCCTATAGGTTAGCTTTCCTGACGCCATCTTTTCACCTTTGGAAGCTCAATTGGCCTGGCTCCAGTAGCTCGGAGTGCATGTCTTCTGTGACCTTGAAAACACAAGGATTAAGTGAAGAAAAGAGGAGGTCGAAGGGACCTGGCAAAACTGGGTTGAGTCCATTGCTCTGAGATGGTCATGCCAAACATTAGCATCAATCTGATGATGATGCTCTGAGTGATCAATCTGAATCACTCAGAGGACTTGTGGAACAGAACCCCAAGTCCCACACCTAGGGTGTCTGATCTAGTAGCTCTGGGGTAGGGTTAGGGAATTTGCATTTCTAACAAGTTGCCAGGTGATGCCAATGCTGCCAGTTCAGGGATCACGCTTTGAGAACATTACCATTACCACACCTGTGCAAAGACACCAACTAGCCCTGAAGCGGTGTGTCCGCAATGCTCTTGGGTGCTAAGCAGACTCAGGTTTTGCAGTTTGGAGCTCACCTTGCCCCATAGTTTTTGAGTTCTTTTAGTGAAGCTCTTGACAAATAAAACCCCACATGGAGGCGCTCTATCTAAGAGCAATAGGTAGCTGTGCCCTGGGTGCTGTGAGGGCAGGGGCTGAGCCCTGTGCCTCTAAGCAGGATGATTTGAAAGCCGCAAATTTGTTCCAAATGTCTTTCTTTTATAAATGAGGCAGCCGAGACCCCAGATGAAGACATCCGCATCTGCAGAAAGTCAGGATGGGAGCTCCATTTCCCTTTTCCCCAGAGTAGCTATTATGTCTCTCAGAGGTGATTGACCGCTCTTAGTAGTAGCATGACTGGGGGAGAAGGTGGCTTCCAGGGAAAAATACAACTAGTTGTCAGTCTTGTAGAAGAAGATTCTTTTACACTTGATGAGTGGGAGAAATGTATTCAGAACTCATCCAAATGGTCTGGCTGTAGGAATTCACTCTATTCTAAGAGCATGTCCCTGACTCTGATCACTAGACAGACACTATGGAAGAAAGGGTGACTATACAGAAGGGTAAAGAAGGGTTGGTAAGAAAGAGGCATAGTTCCTGAAGTGGTAGGCAAGTGGATCATACACAGAGTTTGTGTCTGTAATTGATAGAAATTTGACAACAGACAGATTTAAAGGAAGAGAAAAATCACAAATTAGTCTGCTTTTTAAATCTTTCCATGTGAAAATCTAGGTTACTGGGCTGATTTGCTAAGAGTGGAGAAAATGTGTAATTACAGACCAAGAGTAAGTCAGCAGAAGCCAGGCAAAAGCTCCTTCTCTCTCTCTCTCTCTCTCTCTCTCTCTCTCTCTCTCTCTCTCACTCACTCTCTCTCTCTCTCTCTTTCTCCAGTGAAAGGGTTCCCATTAACTGGAATAAGACTGAAGCAGTGAAGGGTTACCAACTGGTTTTGCTCTTCTGGTGCCAAGTGGCACCAAACGGGTGACTCAGGTGGCGGAGAGAAGCAAACCCAGTTCAAGCTTCATGAACATTTGCTCTGGGAAGCAAAGCTGGCTATTTGTGAGACTCTCACCTCATAAATGAGAGGAATGAGTTGCACAAGTGGATGTCCGTTATCTGGTTTGGATTGAGGTCTGCATATGAAAGCAACATAAAGCAAAGCCTGGGAGCTTTCCTGCATCCAGAGGAGCCTAACCATCCCATCTTCCTCCCACTCTCCGTTCCACAGCCGACTTTCTCCAATTAAATTTTTTTTTCAGGAGTTCTGAAGTGTGGGGGGGAGGCCTTCTGTGGCTCCTTTCACCACAGCATTTATAGGACCAACCACTTCTTCCTCACTTAACCCCGAAGATAAACAGGGAGTGTTGAGGCCTCAGGCGGTCTGGTTGGGATAAACAGTCCCAAAAGCTCCCTCCGACATCTGAGGCCCTGTGAGAAACAGCTGCCATGCTGAATGCAGCCAGCTTCGACCAGAAATGTCATTCCACTTGAATCAAAGTTTATGTTTGCTGTATTACCCATAAAGAGTGAATAAATAATAATTAAAGGACAATATCTTTGGGGGAGACATAGAAAATGCTGGAAAGGGTCTTGAGAAAGCATTTAATCTGAACAGGAGTGGGTCTGAATTGTTATTCCTCAAACATACTACGCATATTCTCGTCTCTGGGTCTTGGCACTTAATTTCATGTGGTAACATTCTTCTCATAAATCCACATAGGTATTTCTCGCTCCTTTCATTGAAGTCTCTGGTTAAACATCAGTGCCTCAAAATGTCCTTCCCTAAATCCTCCTTGATAAAATGGCACCCACGCTTACCCTCTGCAGCCAAGCATCCGTACTATTATCTGATTTTATTTTCCTCATAGTGCTTGTCAACACCTGACATTCTATTCCATTTTTATGTTTTTGAACACTTCTTGGCCTGTCTCCTGGAGGTATGTAAGTTTCATAAAGATTAGGCTTTGCTTGCCTTCTTCTGCACTGTATCCTGAGGGCCTCAATGGTAATTCGCACGTGGTGGATGCTCAGTAAAGATTTTTTTGAGTGAACGAATTCTAGACCTGTCACTGCCAATTCCACTCTTAGAAGCCTCCAGAGAACCTGCCTTTGTAAACTGTAAAGTGCCATATAGATTTATATTATTATTAATGTATTAGTCTTCCTTTTCAAGACCTGCATGTTGAAAAGTATTCTCTTTTAACTTAAAACCTTCCACTGCAAATTAGCGTTTTTTATTTCTTGAAGGGAACCAAGAGGAGTTTTTAACCTTCATCTTTAAGGGAAAAAAAAAAATCAGATTCTTGTTTCCTGTAGAACTGGCATATTTGATATGGCCCCTTGATATGGAGGGCTGGAGAAAGAAGCCATGTTTTCCCTAATATTAGCAGAATTTCCAATTGCAGAAGAGGTCTAATTCCATTGTATCAGTATTACCAAATGATCCTATTTACTCAGAAATTTCCAGGGAGTATTTCATGAGCCTCTTACAGCTCTGAGAGACTATTTTCCTTATTTACTGGGGAGAAAACAGATGCTGAGGGCTTCAGTGCATTGCCGAGGGTCGTAGATGTTTGGCAACTGGAGACAGAACCAGTAACTGGAAAGCAGCAGGCTTCCAGCTAGGTGCTTGGGCCCTGCATCCGGCTCCCTTCCTTCTCAACCCTGCTGGCTCTTCCGGAAAAAAAGTGATTTCTAGGGAAGGTAGGGTCTGTTTGCATTCCCTACCTGAATGCTCATTTAATAAATTCCTGTTTTTTTTTTTTTTTTTTCCTAACAGCCCTTGGGATAGGGCCCAAGTATAAACAATTTGTCTCCTCACACCAGCCTCTGCAGCTGAGTTCCAACAGTCCAGAAGGAAGAAATATCCAGAAATCAATCAAGGAGCATTAACAGACTGTGCTTGTGAATCATCTACCAACAAACAGTAAATACCCCTCTCTGCCTTGACCTGCTGTGCTGTCCCAGCAGGGTCCATCACCTGGGGGTGCATGGGGAAGCAGAGTCCTGTGCCAGGAAGGGAAGTCAGGTACAGCCATAGAGAACCAACAGCAACCAGGATGCCTTCCAGCCTGGTAAGTTCCTGTGGGAAGAGCATGAATTAACGAGAGCAGCACAGAGGCTACAGACCAGCTCTGCTGGGTTTGAAGCTGCTGTGCTGTAATTGGCTGATCAGGGCCTGTGGCCAAGGAGGAGGTCAGGTGCCCCAGGTCTTCTTTAGCTGCAAAGCGCAGTTAGCACAGTCAGCTGCTGCTTTCTCGGTGGGCGACATTCCTCTTAGGAAATGGTTTATCTGGTGCTACCCCAAACAGACAGCATGATGTTGTTATTCTGCTCCTGGTCTCCAATATTAATCACACAGGTGGAGCTGGGTGATGGCTCCAACCCCGGAAGGGACTTGCAGAGTTCCAATAAGAGGTGGACTAATTTACAGAGGAGACTGTGGGTTTTGAAGGTAAAAATCAATAAAGTGGAAGGAAAGTGAACACTGTGTCATTTGAATGAGAAGCAGGAAGTGATTAAGTTCTCCTGCGGACCTACTATGTGTCCAGGAAGATGGGCTACCCACAGGGAGAATGTGAATGAGAAAGTCTCATGACCCCTACTCTCAGGGAGCCTGAATTCTAGTTGGAGAGATAAACTAAGTCATGTATTAGGTATCAGCAAAACTAAATGACACTGCATGTTAAGTAGAATTATTAGTAAATGCCAAGGTGACATTTGATGAGTGGATATTTGGCACATGGAATAGTACCAGTTGGATACTGGGAAAGATTGAGGCTGAGCTAAGCCACTGGAATCATGGATCAAATTTGGCCAGAGGCAGGGGATAGAGAGCATTATGGGGAAGAGGAGGATAATATAAAGAGAACAAAATAGAAAGACAAAATCAACCAACTGATGACTTTAATTAATATTTCTATGGCTCTATGTTTAAAACACTTTTACATATTTACGGCTCATAACTAACTTTGAGACAAGCTGGTTTAATTAGATAAGAAATTTTAGGCTCAGTGAGCTTAGAAAAAATATCTACTATTACTCCATTATTAAATATCAGAGCTGGGGCAAAAATCTAGCATCATGCCTTTTCCTTTAGAATCCAGAGGACTTTCAAAACTTTGTGACCACATCATGATGTACTTACATCACGACCCAGTAAATATATAACATTGTCTCATAACATCACACTTATCCTTATCAAGTGCTCTGTTTCATTAATTATTCTGACCTATTCTACTCTATTTCTATGGCAGGTTGTTTTTTATTCAACAACAAACCATCCCCCCAATTTGATGGCTTAAAAGAACAACTGCCATTCATATGATATGCGCTGTGTACCTCTCTTCATGTGACATCATCCAGTATTCTGGGAACATAAAGATGAATCACCTATGATAGCCTGCAAAAGGTCTGATATAATGTTGTATCATTCAGTTCACAGATAGTGATCCATTTGTAGGAAATGTATAAGTTTAGTAGGTCATGACCGGCATTTAAAAAAAATTATATCATAGTAAATTGCTGCGGGCATCCCCATCAATCTGTTCTTGCCTCAGTGTGACTCATTAGCCAGTGGAGAAATAGCAAGTGGGACATAAACAGATGTGTGAAAAAAAAAAAAAATGCTTGAACATTGGAACTTGCCCTCTCCTGCTGCTCTTGGGAACTCTGAGAGTGTTGCCATGTGAGAAGTGAGGGTCAGCCTGTGGAAGAAAAAAGACACAGAGCCCAGTCTTTTGTACCTGAGACTGAAAACGAACTACCAGAGAGGTGAGTATGGCCCATTTGGGACCAGACAGCCTTCCCCAAGCCCACCAAGGAAACCCATGGACTGGCCACAGATGCAGGAGTCAACCCAGCCCAGTTTATAAAAGCATTATTCAACTTTTGCAATATTGACATTTGGAGACAAATAACTCCTTGTGGAGATGTTCTACACATCATGGGATGTTTAGCAGCATCCCCAGCTTTTAGTCAATAGTTTCTATCACCCTAATTGTGATAAAAACTTCAGATGTGGCCAGATGTTTCCTAGACCACATAATCACCCCTGAGAACTACTGGTTTAGCATATCCACCCGAGAGTGGCAGGGTGGGGGGGGAAACTTGCTTAAATTGAAATTGATACCTGGATACTCTGTAAGAGCGGGGTGACTGTTTTGAAGTGGAACTAGAGTATGTGGCATCTACCATGCCAATGAAGGAAGCATTCTTAATTCTGCCATTGGGATGGAGACTGAAGCTACCCAATTCTTAGTCAGGTGACTTCTCTGTATTTATAGTATTTCTTATAACTATCCTTCATCTTTGTTTATTTCATATATCAACTAAATTAAAAATCCTAAATCTTGCTGGATGTGCACGCCTGTAATCCCAATGACTGGGGAAGCTGAGGCAAGAGGATTGCAAGTTCAAGGTCAGCCTAGGCAACTTAGCAAGACCCTGTCTTAAAATAAAGTAAAAAGGGCCAGGGATGTAGCTCAGTAGTAGAGGACTTTCCTAATATGTTCAAGGTCCTGGCTTTAATCTCCAGTACTGGAAAAAAAATTAAATTACATAAATAAAAATTCTAGGTCTTCCCTAGCTAATCAGGACATAAGACAAAAAGGAGGTTGCCTACTATAGTGCTCTAAGATGACTGGGATCAAGAATCCTGAGAATTCAAGAAATTGTGAGCCTGTTCATTTTTTCAGAGGAAAGTTTTACTTTTTTTTGGAGAGAATGTGAAACCACATGCTTGAAATCAAAGAGTGTTTTTATTAAAGGTCCAGGAAGTCTGGCTTTTCGTAAGTGAAATTAAGACAGCTGTACTCTGTTGCCACTGGGAAGTCAAGATGATTTTGGAAGGTGAGAGACAGTGAAAGAAGTCTGCTGTCTTCTAGTCCTGCTCTGACTGCTGTGTGCAATAGGGACCACTGCTGTCCCTCTCTGGGCTTCAGTTTCCTTTTTCGTGAAGTGGGGTAGTGGGATTGAATGGCAGTAAAGATACCTTCTGTACACAAATTCGGAGAGACCGTGCGTTATCTGTGTCTTGTGGCTGTGAATTTCTGACCACCTCTCCTTCCCTACCTAAACTTCAGGTTCCATCCTACCTTGTGAGCAGAGTGAACTCTTGATGTCCATCACAGAAGGACAGAGTAGGGGCCTTCCTGTCTGCCCTCTGCAGGAAATAGCAGGCAGAAAATCAGTCCAGATTTTTACACCCGCTCCCCCTCCATACAACATCTGATGGGAAGGCCTCTCACTTTCCTTCTGGTTCCCACATGTCATGGAACCTGTTGCCACATGATTCAATCCCCCATTCCCATTAAAGTTAACCATCCCCTTGAAAATGAATGCACAGTTAACAAAGTGATAAGTTGATGCTTAAACTTTAAGCAGATTGCTTCCAGCTAATCTCAGTTAAGTGGCAGACAAAATCATAGGCGTTCAGCTCTACATAAGCCCCAGCGCCCAAGAAAATGAGTTGGGCTCCTGAGGGGGAAATACTTGCAAATGTTTTCTTTTTTTTTTTTTTTCCAGAAGTTGGAATGGGGTATGGATAGGGTGGAGGCAAGGAAGGAAAGAAAGAGGAAAGGATGTCTCGCTCCACTGGGACAAAGTTAACTGAGTGAGCTGTGTAATGTTAGGGACATCACTTAACCACTCAGAGAGGCAAAATTCCTGTGAGTAGAGTGTGGATCATGGTATCTTGGTTGCAGGGCTCTTGTTAAGAAGCAGTAAGCAGGTGAGTAAAAGGACTTGCCCAGTCCTTGTACACAAGAGGCTCTCAGTAATAAGGGGGGTGCTTTACCCAGTAGTCCTAATCGTCAGTGGAAATTTAAGAGGAGGAGTTCAGAACTGCTGTTGAAGAGCCTTTCATATGGAGATTAGCATGGAGAAGAGGCCAAGCCTTTCTCACCTGTGATTTGGAGAGAGAAGGGAGTGAGGGCTGGATGTTGCTTGTCCAAAGATGCCTTTTAAGTTTACAAATACTAACCTGGCTCAAAATCCTAGGAACAGAACAGTGCTTTCTTATCAGTCCCTGGTAGGAGACTGCTGAGTGCCACAAGGAGAGAGAAGGAGATATTAAGAAGAAAGGAGGAGAGGAAGGAAAAAAAAAAAAAAACCATGGAGATGAAAGAAGGATAAAATTAGCTTAGTGCTCCTTCCTTTTCACTTGCTACACTTAGACCCTTATTTCTTGTGAAGGAGGGTCACCAATGAATACTGAGCAGCTATTATGTTTAAGGAACTGTGGAGAACCCCGGGACACATGGTGGAAAGCACAGATGGAGTGATCCAGTGCCTGCCCTCAAGGGCTCACAGTCCAGAGAGGAAGGCATGAACCCAGGGCTGCAAAGACGTGAGCCCAGCTGGCCTGTGTGGACCATCCGAGAAGCTTCACACTTGGGCACTGTGATGGTGGAGCTGGAGGCTGAAGGATAAGCAAGAATTTCTGAGGCAAAGAGGAAAGAATGGGGTGAGTTTTCCAGGTAGGAGGTCGAGCCTGGGGAAGGGCCCTGGAGAGGGAAGATGGGGACGAGTCAAGAACACAGAGAAGTTAAGGATGGAGAGAAGGAGGAGCTGAGGGTGATGAGCAGAGAGAGGCTAGGGAGGGACTCAGCATCTCACTTGCCATTTTGAGGATTTTAGTGTGGAAGCAGAGGAAAACCTTTACTTTTTCCAATTTTTTTTTGAGTGGTATAAAGGACATTACAATAGCTTTGATTTGGTGCTTTGCAAAGGGTGTGAAATATATTTGTGGAAAGAATGAGCTAAGGGTGAGGGAAGCAGAGTTGTCCTAAGACACAGAGCTATTCAAGGGCAGAACTGTCACATAGCCACCTTCCATGACCCAAAAGGAGAGGGGATAAACTAAGATGGAGAACATGGCCTGGAGCTGTGGTTCCCAAATTGTGTACCAAGGTACCCCTAGCACAGTAGGAAGCTCACAAGAGTGCCTCTAGATAGTTCAGGTTTCTGAAGGAGAAAAGTGAGGTCCCACGCAAGCTCTCATCTCAAGGCGGCTTGTACCTCAACAACAGATGGACACACACTCCATTCAATGTCCTCGTATCTTTTTTTCCTGTGGAAAAAAAATTTAATGTAAAATTTACAATTTTAGCCATTTTTAGAGGTTGATGACATTAAGTATATTCATGTCCTTGTACAACCATTCCCTCTATTCATCACCAGAAATTTTACATCATCCCAAACTGAAAATCTGTGCACAATAAATGACAGTCCCTCGTTCTCCCACAACAGCCCCTGGAAACCTTTATTCTACTTTCTGTCTCTATGGATTTGACCATTCTAGGTACTTTATATAGGGGGAATCAAACAATATTTTCCTTTAATTTCCAGAGACAATTAAGTGTCTAATTTATTTCACTTAGTATAATGCTTTCAAGGTTTATCCATGTTGTAGCATGTATCAGAAATTTATCCCCCTTTATTTAGATGTCGATGGACCTTTATTTTATTATTTATATGCAGTGGTGAGAATCGAACCAGTGCCTCTTGCATGGTAGGCAAGCCTTCTGCCGCTGAGCCACAACTCCAGCTCCAAAACTTTATTGCTTTTGATGGTTGAATAAGACACTGTTGCATACACACAATGGTATATTATTTTGAATGGTACCCTATCATTCATCTGTAGATGGATACTTGTGTTGCTTCCATCTTTAGACTAATACAAGTAATGCCGCTATGAACACAGATGTACAAATATCTGTTTGAGTCCGTGCTGTTAATCTTTCGGGTATATTCCCAGACATGAGACTGCTGGATCACATGGTGATTCTGTTTAACTGTTCTGAGGAGCTGCCATACTGATTTTCACCACAGCTGCACCCTTTTACATTTCAGCAATGTACCATTATATCTTTGTAACACAGTGTTTTGGTAGTTACTGTGATAAAAAGCAAGTGCTGTGTGCATGTCATTGTGGAACAGGAAATAAAGGTGGAAGTGCTCAATGAGATTTCAAGGTCTGAGACATTCTGCACAGGCACCCATACCCATTCCTATTTAACTGTGATTAAGAATAAAACACAATTTATTTTCTTTCAAGTAATGCTCATTATTTTTTTTTTCCAAATGGCTATTGTTCACTTAGGTATATATAATAAGTATCAATGTCCTAACTGCTCAATAATGGAACAGTTCAGAATTTCCTTTGGCTTACAGATAACATTTAAAAAATTATGGAAATACTAAGGGTACCACAGGCTAAGGAATACTGGAAAACTCTAGCCCAGAAGGTGGATATAAAGAACACAGAGGCTTTTTCCATTCTCCACTCTTTTATGAATGGCTTCAAACAAGGTGCTTGCTATGGTTTGGGTATGGTTTAAGTACTGGAAGGTTGGTCCTCAGGGTCGCTAACAGGTGGTGGGAACTTTAAGAGGTGTATCACACTCAGAAAGAATTTAGGTAATCTCCTGGGTCCCCCAGTTATTTCTCCTGTGAGATTTTTTTTTTATAAAAAGAGAAAGCCCAGCTGCTCCCCTCCCTCTGGTTTTCTGCTTGCCATATGATCTCTCCCTATCACACAAACTTCCCCCATGAGCTCATCTACCAGGGGGTCCTCGCTAGGGTCAAAGCCATGCCCTTGAACCTCCAGAATTGTGAGATAAATGAATCTCTTTTCTTTATAAAATATCAGGCCTCATGTATTTACTTTCAGTAGTGGAGAGTAGACAAATAGAGTGCTTCTGCCAGAATCTTCCCAAATAGAAATGGCTTCTTTCTGATCTCAACGTGGTACAAAATTGAGCAATGCCAGCAAAGCAACAGGCTTCCTCAAATTGAGGTTAGGTAAACAATTATTTTATATTTGTCAATTTGGTTGTATGAACTACAAATAATTATAAAACGAGCCAATTGTGCAGAAAAGTACATCTTTAAAAAAGATATCTCTAGTCTTCTGGACTGGCAATACTATCTTTAAACATCTTACTGCCCTTTCTTTCTTTCTTTTTTTTAAGTTTTATTTAGCTATTGATGGACCTTTATTTTATTTATTTATTTTTATGTGGCGCTGAGAATTGAACCCAGTGCCTCACACATGCTAGGCAAATGCTCTACCACTGAGCCACAACCCCAGCCCTTACTGCTCTTTCTTGATCAGAAATAACAGTAGTGCCCCTGTCCCAGAAGAAAGAGGCTCAGAGACTACATATATATCAGTTCCCCCCAATGAAGAGTCAGAGGAAGTTTAAAATTAAGCTCACAGAAACATATTTCAGAAGTCACTCCTTCTGAGATGCATTCCCTTGCTCTCTTGGAAGAGGCTATCATTTTCTTTGCTGTGGTTCCAGAGATTTTGTTTTATTTATTTTTTTAATTAAAGCACTTTACCCACTGTATTGTGTTTATTTGTCTATGCTTGTTAATTTATTTATTTTCTCTAGAAAGTAAACTCCCGAGGACAAAGACTTTAACTTACTTACCACTAGGAAAAAAAAGTAAAAATAAATTAATAGCTGCAGTCCTTGGAATTCTGCTTTTGTTGATTTACCCTAAGAAAATAAGAATGATATGAAAAAGTTTAATGGCAAAGATATTTTTCCAGTATTATTTCTAATTCAATAATTATATCAAATTTTAAGTGTTCAACAATAGAGAAATATTTAATTATGCTATTACACATCTGTTTAATGATCATGAACATTAAAATAATGTTCACAAATAGAATTTGATAACAAAAAATGCTTGTTAGTATACAAATTTAAAAAAATAAGACTCAATATTCTACAGTCACCTTAATTAAAACTTTGGAAAATGAATAACTGCATTTAAAAGAAAAAAATTGGGGCAAAAATAGGTTGACTATTTTAATGATTATTATCTCTGAATAGTTAACATTTTTTCTGTTCCTTTGTAATGTTTTATAAGATTTGTCTAAGCATGTGTCTTGGTTTATGCTGTTTTCTCTTCTGGAATGTCTTTCTTTTTTCTTTTTATTTGTGGACAATTCTTTCAAGCCAACTCAATCTGAGCTTGCCCATGATATCTTTTCCATTTCCTACTCTTACCTTCTGTAAATTTCATCTTTTGAAATAATGTGGATGATATTTCTAGATTCTCTTTAATATCTCAGATAGTTAGAAATGGAAAGTACTATGAATCTGGAACCACAGGTCCCAAATCTGAATCCTGATCTTTCTACTTATTTCATGAATTACCTTGTGAAAGATGCTTGTTCTCTCATGGCCTCAGTTTCATTCTCTGTAAAATAGAGTCAAACCTCATATCTAGATAATAGCCTCTTAGAGGCAGAGACTATGTGTTTGTAGTCTGATTGGGTATATCCTAAGACCTCATAAATCAAAGTTCAGTTAATTCATGTGATTTACTTAGTGAAGATTATAATATTGGTTGTATAGATATTCATGAACACAAACTACTTTACAATAAAGTAGATGAATAGAAATTGTGATCTTCTGAATCTGGGATGGCTTAATATATTAGTGGTCATTATTTTTTATTCACCTATCATAACTCATTTATTTCCAGGAAGATTCTGATTTGTTTATTTTCTAGAGAAACTTTCTATTGAATTCACAAATGTTATAGTCACTGTTCTAGATTCTGATGATAGAGTTGGTGCAAACCAGTTTTTACTTACAAGGAATGTAAAGTTTAGTCATATAGGTGGTGGTAGGTAGGGACAAAATAATGTATAATTACAACATGGTGTGATAAGATACAGTAGAACTAGGGATAAGATACATTTGATACACACAAGCAAGACAGCAACATAAGTTGTAAAGAAAGGCAAGAAAAAGCAAAATGATTCCACAGGAAGAAGTGAAGCCTGAGCTGAATCTCAAAGAATGATGAGGTATAATTCAGGTGAATTGGGTTTGAAATGCCATTCAAGGAAGAGAAAACAGCAAGTTCAAAGGCCTGTCATTTATTTTTCCTCTGACACTTTATTTTGGGGAGACAATGGTTATATCTGGTTGAGTCAGAGTTGTTGCAATATCCAACGATAGTGCCACTGACCCAGAAGAAAGAGATTCAGGGACTGTATATTTAAGATTGATTTCCATTGTGAAATTGAAGGTAATCCAAAATGTCTGGAACATATATTACAATCTAAAGCAAAGCAAAAATAAATCTGTGGAGGTGAGCATGCGAGGCCCCATGCTATGGAGGCCCATATGTGAACTTCACAAAGGGTCCTGAGACAGGGGCCTAACACTAGGGAGATAACCATGTGCACCAAGGTAAATCCACTCTCTCCACCAGAACAGGCCTGTGAAGGATTTTGTCATGAGTGATGTCATTGATGCTACGGTTTGAATATAAGTATCCCTCAAAAATTCATATGTCTGAACATAAGCCCTCAGGTGAAAGTATTAAGAGGTAGGGCTTTTTTTGGGGGGGGAGGGCAAGTGGAGCACCCATAAAAGGATTGGAGGGAGCACCTTTGTGTCTTTTTGCTCTTCCAGTGTACCACCATGTAGGAACACAACAATAGGGTTTCATCTTAGAATCAGACACCAATCATTACTGGTCCCCAAACCTATTGGCATTTTGATTTTGGACTTCCAAGCCTCTGAAACTGTGAGCAATACATTTCTGACAAATTATTCAATCTCAGGTATTTTGTTATAGAGCAGGAATCAACTAAGACCAGCATGTGTGTGTGCATGCATGTGTACTCACAGGCACACGCATGTTTTCCCCAAATATAGACCTGTAGAAGGGAAATAACAGGAATTGCAGTAATTCAGCAAGATTTGATGTAGTACATGGGTGGTGGGAAATAGATAGTCAAGGTAGACAAATGGCAATAGATTAAGAGTATTGATGGCTAAACAGGAGAAAGAGTAAGTTCTCTCATATAAGTGGCTTGAGAAACTGAGTGAATGAAGGTGATGTTCATTACAACAGAAATGCAAGGTATTTATGCTGTAAAGGAAGAACAGAAATGTGATCTTGGAGGTTGTCTGGAGGTCGAGATCTTTTGAACATCCAGGCAGAGACACATAGGAGACAGCTGGATATTTGAAATTTGGAGCCCAGGAAACATATCTAAGATGTACTTCATAGAGCTAATGATAAAGAAAGGCTGCAAACATAAAAGTCGAATTCAAAATCATATACAAAAATTACAGAAAGCAGATTATAATGATTGAAATTGAACACTTAATTTAGCTTGGAGCTTCCTGGAAGTCCAGGCTTTAAAATAGAAGCTGTTCTGTCCACATATTTTTCTATTTTTCAGAGTTTATGAAAAAAAAGGGAGTTTATTGAACATAACATATTAGAATTTGGGAAAAAAATCGTAGTGTGCTAATGACACTCTCTGAAATAAAGAGCCAGGAAATGCAATGGAAGGATTCTGAATTTGCATTGCTGGCACCAAAGCATATATCATTAGAGGACAAATATTTGACCCCATCAGCATTCATAGAGAAAATATCAATACGTTATTTAAATATTTGTGTGGATTAGTTATCTTAGAATTAAAGCAGTTTCTTTAAAATTCCTCGTCAGATAACACTTGGACTAACCCTTCTAATTCTTGGAAGATTGATTTGGTAAAACCAATTGGAGCTTTATGTGCAATGTCCATGAACAGTGAGTCAGTCCCACTCACCTACCAAGTTGTCTTCCTCCCCTTTCAACATCCCTTTGGGGCCAGCTGCTGGACTCCATGACCACATTTTAAGTTTAGACACAGTAGAGTGTCCCTGCTGATGACACATTGGTTCCATATCTCAACCATGACTTGGAGGGTATATTTGTTGATGAGAACAAAATACCTCAACTATTGCAAATGTATGCCATCTCCTTTATCCTTCTCTGAATTGGGTAAGTGTGTCCCCAGTGAAAGCAGGTCATCTTCATATTTGGCTAGTTTTTCAAATATGGTTTGCTTTTAATTCAAGAGAAAAAAATAAAAGCATTAGAAAATTGTATTTTGACCTTTTTAAGGTCACCTCTGACATTAGCTGTTTGCTCAGTCCCAGCTACATGTCAGGCCACAGATAAACAATGCTGCCGGGTTTGTCTCAGGAGATATGGGGCATTAGTTTCCCATGGCTTTTGTAACCATGTACCACAACCTTGGTGGCTTACACAGAGAAATTCATTGTCTCAGTTCTGGAGTTTAGAAGTGCAAGATCAAGATGCAAAGGAGCGGTTCCTCCTGAGGACTGTAAGGGACAATCTGTTCAGTGCCTCTAGTGTAGTTTCTGGTGATTTGCTGGTTGTCTTTGGCATTTCATGACGTATGGATGTATAGCTCTGATTTCTGTCTTCTCTTCACAAGGCTTTCTCTTGTTTCTTTGCCCAATTTCCCCCTTTTTATAAGGACATCAGTTACATTGGATTAGGGCCTACCCTCATGACTTCATTTTAACTTGACTACCTCTGTGAAGGTCCCTATTTCCAAATTAGGTAACATTCTAAAGTATTGGGAGTCAGGGTTTAATCTTTTGGGGTGAAGATATAATGCAATCCCAACACACGGTCTGCACTAAGAATGTGAGGGTTCTCAAACTTTCATATGCATCAGACTCCTGAAAAGCAGCAAATTCTATGGTTCCATCATCTTACTCTTGTTTTCTTCTATACATCACTGTTATTCACACAAGAATAGTATTAATAATTGCTTATATTTCTCTAGGAAAATATTTCTCAAAGTGTGCTCTGAAAATTTTAGTCATGCAAGATACTCTGCAATAAAAGTTTCCACAGTCAATTTAGTCATGAAAAGGCACTCACAAATCCCACAATTAAAAAAAAGACTACAACCTTTTAACTTTATTGTTGTTTTTCTGACTTAAGAATCTTACTAACATCCCATGGAATTAATGTTCTACAGAGAACATTATGGGGAATGCTAGTTTAATGTCTTATCATTTACAAAACATATTCACAGTTATTATCTCATTTGATTCTCAAAACAGGCTCTGGTGGAAGCAGAGTGGTTATTATGTTTTTATTGTAGAAAAACCATGGTTTATAGAGGTCCCATCATTGGCCAGGATCAGGCAGACAAAAGCCACAATGATGGAACTTGAATCTATGCCTCTTGATTTTAAGTTTAGTGTTCTGTTCTCTGGCCTTAAGTTTTTCAAAATTGGAGAACCAGTATGTAATTTCCCTCTCTCTTTTTCTTGCTACCAGAATTAAATCCAAGACAATTCTTTAGGCTTCTCTGAGAAACGGCAATCTGTTTCTGGGTGGGGGTGAGAAGAAGGATGAAGAGGAGGGCAGGGAGCACCCCACAGCCCAGACACCCCACCTTATGCTGCCCAGCTCCTCCCAGACCCTACTTGTTGATATTCAGCAGTCTGTGTGCTCTCCTGCTCCATTACCTCTGCCCTTTTGGGAGAGACTTTTCATACTCTGTCAGTAAGCAGAGTATGATGACATTGGCTAGGTGAGTCACCTAGCCAATGTCATCTCCACCCCACATCTTCAAGAGACACTACTGGCTCCAGAGATGCTAGGGACATTCAGCACACAACTACCATCCCTCGGATGTTGTCTGTTACCATAGAGATTTGTGGGAGAGACTCTTCAGATTGCTAGGACATGCCATGGAGGGATCACAAAAGCTCTCAGACACTGTTGGGGCTGGCTAGTCCCTGTGCTGTTATCCCCTGACTTGTGAATCCGGGAATGCTCCTCCATCTCCCACCCCCACCCCTACATCACAGGGGCAATGCTCAAAGGCGCAGTGGGAAACAGGTGCTTCATGTGCATGAGGGAAGGTTGACTTAACCCGCGGAATACCTGAGCATTCTACTACTTAGAGGGAAGAGTCTCCATTGCTTGGGGGAGCGGAGGTGAGTGTATGTAACAGAAATGGTTGTGAGGACAGATTCTGTGCCACAGAATCATGGGAATTTGCTATGTGAAGACAGTCCGAACACTCTGGGGGGTGACCGTGGTGTAGAAAGACATGGCTGGTCTGCTTAGTGACAACCTCTTGGGTCCCTGGTGTGGACTCTGCAGTAAGCCATGGAGTAAGAGGGATGGAGAGCTGGGGCTGAGCCTGATTATGGGTGGCCAGTTGCCCAGCTGTCAATGTGTCCCTGTTGCAGAGAAGCAAGTACTGCAAAATTCAATCTCCAAAGGTGTTTGTGATTTAAGCTCTTTCAGAGTCATACCAATCTGTACAGAAAATGGGTCCACTGGGCAGTCAAATGTAGACAGTCAACAACACACAAGGTCTGGATTGCAGACCCTGCAAGTCCATCTGAGGGAGGTCCTGGGGAAAGGACTGGGGTGATAAGAAAGGCACTCAGGCAGTTCTCAGACTAAGGAAACATTTTGCCATGTGTTGCACATCTCTGGCTATTTCCTTGACTCTGCCTTGTGTTCTGCATTTAGTATGTTGCGTTCATTCCATATTAATCACCCTCTAGAGCAGGTTTTCTCACCTCAGTTTTATGACTGACAGTAGAGACCAGATAGCTCTTTGCTGGGGGAGGTGCCCTCTGCATTATAAGATATCTAGCAGCCTCCTTGGCCTCTACCTACTAGATGCCACTAGCACCCCTCTAGTTTTGACAACCAAAAACTGTCTCCAGACATAACCAGATGCTCTCTGGGACAGGCTGAGGGGAGGGAGAGAAAATTATCTCCAGTTGAAAGCCACTGCTACAGAGAGAAGACCTGCAGGGGTATTAGAAGGAAGTGACCAGAGCTAAAACAAAGATCCTGCGGTGGAGGGATGAACTCCAGTCAGGCCTTGAAAATGGAATGTCAAAGACAAACTAGGGGCTCCTGCAGTTTATATATGGAGAACTATAGTAGGAGATTCAAGAGACACTGTAGCTTGTGGCCTAGCTGGTCCCTATGGTTCGGTCACTTGGGGACACAAAAGATACAGAGACCACAACTCCAAAACTGATTCCAGATATCATCTGCTGGCAGGGCCAACACTGAACTTGGTGGCTCTTGGTCAGACTGTTTAAGACCTGAGGAGAGGATGTAAGTCTTCTCTACTCACAGCTGAACATGCTTAGAAAATTAATAAGAACTATGCTGCTGCTGACAAATATTTATGACTAACCATGTGCCAGATACTATTCTAATAACTTTATTCTTTTTTTCCCATCTAGATATACATCTGGCTCATTTCCTGACTTCTTTCAGGTCTCTGTTTAAATGTTGCTTATCAGAGACGCTTTCTCTGGTCACATTATATAACATAGCAAACGCATCCCCTGTCACTCTCCCTCCATGCTATCTCCCCTGCCTCATTGTTCCTCAGAGCACCTACCATCATCTGCCATGTGACATATTGACTTTTTAATGACCTATCTCCTTAATCATGAAAATAAGCTTCATCAGAATAGAGGAGTTTTTTTCCCACTCCAATACAACACCATTGCATAATCTAAGGGGTGTTGTGAACTGAACTCTTACTCACAAATTCATATGTTAAGCTTCTAGAACCCAGGACCTCAGAATATGACTATCATCAGAGAGAGAACTTTTTAACGATGCGTTTAATTTCAAGTGAGGTCATCAGGGCCGGCCCCAATCCAATTTGACTGGTGTCCTTTTAGAAAAGGATATTTGGATACACAAAGAGACCAGGGATGCACCTGCACAGAGGAAAGACCATGTGAGAACAGAGAGAAGGTGGCCACCTGACAGAGAAGGAGAGGACTCAGAAGAAGACAAAGTGCTGACAATTGATTGACTTTAGACTTCCAGCCTCCAGAGTGTTAAGAAAATAAGTTTCTGGTATTGAAACTGACCAGTCTGTGGTGTTTGGTTATGGAAGCCCTAGCAAACTAATACAGAGTCCCAGTGCAAAATGAACATGCAGATCCCTTGTTCAAAAAGTGAGAAATATCTCCCCTGGTAGTAACAATCTCCCCTGGTAGTAACAGTACTACAGTAATAGTACTGCAGTATAAAGCTTTTTCCTCTCTTTAGTCTCTTCCATGGTGACACTCTCTCTCTCTCTCTCTCTCTCTCTCTCTCTCTCTCTCAGTCTGTCACAGGGGTTTTCTTTGCTGTTTAGCACTGTGCTGACAGGCAGAGGCACATGTGCTGGAACAGGGCAGATTTTCTCAGTTACCCAGTTATCAATCCTGTGTCTCAAGACACTCACTGCCCACAGACTGCCAAGTTCCAGCTGTGGGGCTGATGTGCTGTGCTCTTCAGGAGTTAGAGAAGTCAATGCAGGCATCTCCCCTTCCCACCATCTCCATTTATGCCAGATGGATGACCATTGAATGCACTGTAACCCTTTTTGGCAGGATAAATTAGTTACCTAGATCACAATGGGAGAACAGCACCATGGCAGTGCCAAGCTAGAAAGGGAAGGAGCCACCCTCAAACCTTGCCATCTGATGCTTAAGGCATTGCACCTACTCAGACTCCCACTGGGGGCAGAGGGTAGCACTAGTTCCAGTGTGAGGGCAAGAAGGGTGAGGCCAGATAGGGTCACCCCCTATTTATTGGAGGCAAGACTACATATGAGGCTGAGGTATTAAGGCCCCATAGCTACTTAATCATCTCATCAGATTTCACTTAAAAAATTTCAAACTCAAAGATACAATTATTGAGAATTTCAAGGCAGCAACACCAGAGAATTCAACCTCCCACCAGAGGCTCTTCCCAACCCAGGACTCTGCATCTGCACAGGTCATGTATCCAGAAAACTATTTCCCATGAGGCCAATCTTGCTGCTATAATTCCAATGTTTAGAATAGAGCCTAGTACACAGTAGTTGTTCAATAAAGATTTATTAATTAGTGGATTTAAATAATTTAATCTTTACAACAATAGAGGTTTCCTCTTTTTAACAAATGAAGACATAAAATTATTTACAAGCTAAATAACTTACTCAGTAATGAGAAGCTGACATTCAGTGTTACACCATGAACGGGCATGAAATCTGAGGTTAGAATGTGGTTCTTCTGTTGGGGGAAGGGAAGACCCCTTAAACAGTGGTTAAGAGAAAAAAAGAATGGACTTTGGAGTCAGATCTCTTCAAGTTCAAATTCTGACTCTGTCACTTCATAACTGTGAGATGAAAGAGGTTTCCTTGTAGAGATCCAACTTAATATGATTATAGCCATCTTGGTTTTAGCTGTCATTTTATCTAGGAAGAGGTCCTGGCACAGAACCCAGACCCAATAGGACAAAGTCATTAAGATAGATGGTCAGCTGAACCTGTCATGCTGGCCACAGATGCCCAGACTGTCTTAACCAACGTTAGGCATGTGTGTAGTTTTTGTGAAAGTCTAGGCACATTCAGATTGGCCACAGTCCACCTTTGTCTACCTTACATACAAACCCCTTCCTCCTGTCCTGGGTGGATTGGGCAGAAGTCTTTCTGTTCACTGCTTCCAAAGACATGCTGCTGTCTGTAAGTCTTAATAAATTGTGCTTTATGGAATGCTGGGTTTATCTGCCTCTTACTTCTGTTTTTCTGTCCCTTCTGCCTTTGGCTGCCAGTTTCAATACACAAGGACTGGAGGGGTTTTTTGACATTTAAATAATATGACATTTCACACCATTCCTGGCACTTGGTAAGCTCTCAAGAGTGGTAGCTAATGCTGTGATTAGAGGTAGACATATCGTGTGGACTCTGAGCCAGGCTGCCTGAATTCAAGTCTTGGCTAGGTGAGCCCTGGGAAAGTTACTTCTCTATACCTCAATTTCCTCATCAGTAAAGGTGGGGATAAAAATAGTTCTCATTTTTATAGAGCCATTTTGAATATTAAAGGGACTAGTATTTATAAGACACTTCAAAACAACACCTAGCACCCAAACAAATCTTTCCATGTTTGTTAAATAAATAATCATTTAGTCTCAGAAACAACTCTGCTGGAGAACTCTTTCATATTTATTCCTGAAAACTCAGATCTTTGTGTTTATGGTGGCTATGGTATGGGTGTGGGCCAGGAGTGGTCTGCATCCTTTATGTCCATATGCATTCTTCAAAGCAGTGGGGTTTGCAATGGATTTGAAGGACAGTGGTCACTCTCATGTTTCCTCTTTCCTGGTATTAGTCTCTTTGGTTCTCTAGTCCTCTTTCTCCCAAATGTAAGTGGGGGATGATGTGTGGAAGGGGTAACACTGAACGAAGCTCTTTCCAGCTCTGAATTGCTATTCTCCATATCCACTCTGTTTCTCAGTCTCCTTGCCTTTCCCACTGTAGCTCCAGTGCTGGGGGTGACCTTGGTTTCCTCAGCTTCAGTTTGTGGTGAGCAGAGTGACCCTGGTTCTGGAAGCATCGGGGTCCTGCTCTGACCTCATAAAAATGAGCAAAACAAATTGATGGGCTCCTTCTCTTCCTGGGATACGGCTGATGGTTTCCCTCTGGAATTACTGGCTTCTTCCTCACTGGTTGGTTCACTCTGAAAGGCCATTATAGTGCTCTCTGCAGTTGGGGAGATCTGTTTCCCATTTTCTAACCAATCTCCCCTCCCAGTCACCTTTTGCTAACTTCATCTCTCCATGTTGGTAATCCTTCTAAGCACTGTCCCCTGGGACCCTAACACTCCCCAAATCCCATGCATCCCTCCTCTGATTCTGACAGAGGCAATTCCGAGGGGTGGACACCCCAAGAGTGAGGCCAGGTTGAAGACTTTATCTGCTCTTTGCAGCTGCATCTTTTGTGAGTTGCATTCTCTGGCTCGTCAATACCTTTTCCCATTAAATTAAATAGCTTATTGACTAGTGTGCCACGCGGCAACGGGGTTGATGGGATTCACAGAGACTCCTCACTCCTCCTCCTCTCCCCCCAACAATCACAGGTCACTGCTCAGTAAATCAGCTGGTAATGGAGTTTGAACTCTCAGAATCAGCTCTGTGTACCCTTTTTATTTGTTTTTAATTTGTATCAATGGTAATTCTGTCTGTTTCAATTTATGTGATGGTACAGGCTACAGAGCTGAGGAAGTGCCCTTTGTTACCCCATTAACCACAAAGGGGGCAAAATTCTTCTCAGGCTTCTTTATGGCAAACCTGTTCCAATGGGCAGGGAATGTGTTCCTTTCACAGATGGTTCCTCTTTGTCTGGGGCTCACCAGATGCCAGGCTGAGCCCTGAATAGGTTTCCTCCAGGCGATACCCTTCTGTACTTCTTTGTTCAGATAAACCCTAAGAAGAAAATGGGATGAAGGTGCCTGGAAGGGGAATTTTGCACCCCAGGACTTCAGGATCTTATGGCTGGTCAAGTCATCTCAGCCATACAGGTTCTTAAGCATATTACATATCACTTGGGCTGGAAGCTAAGTCTGCTTCTCTGGTCTAATGCTCCTGAGTTATTTGTGGGCAGGTGAATGTGGTTTGCAACTTATGAGAGTCAGGAGTGACTATAAAGTAGATACAGCTTGTCACAGTGCTCTTTACCTCCCGTTGGCCATCCTCTTTCACCTCAGCCTTGTAAGAAATATGAAGATTCAGAAGGAAAATGAGAAGGCACGTAAGGGTGGTTGAAATGAGACAGAGAAAGTAAATCCACTGGAATTTCCCAAGGGTTGGCAAACTGGCCTGGTAGGGCCACTTCTGGGAGAGAAGCAGGTGCCTTGGGGAAGGTCACATATTGACCCTGTGGGCTTTGGTCCACAACAGGCAGGTGGGATCAGCAGTGAGAGGAAGAGAGGAAGTAGAAGAGGTAAAGTAGGAACCACTCTGAACCATGACCTGCCCCAGCACCCCATGTGATCCCATAAATCTTCAATGAATATTTGAAAAAAAGTGAAGGTGACATTGAGTTCCAAGATAAATTAAGAGTTAACATCGAGACTGTCTACCCAGAATGCAAGGCCATGAGGACCTCGAACTTGGACCTGGAAGATTGGATACAAAAGCATCCAAAGCTTTGAGGAGGCTGAAGACCCAGCTGGCCTTGGCAGTGATTTTCTGCTCCCATATGACCCTCTACCCTACATGCTCTGTGCTTTCTGGTTCCCCTCTCTTAGGACAACCTACTCTAAGTCACTTCTTATCCTTGAGCTCCTTTCCCTCTTATTTGTGGGATCTACACCGCCTACTCTCCCAAGTCCTTGGAGGTGATTCTAAAAATCCATGCAGTCCTGATGGAGGATAGACTTTGCATGTTTCATTTGAAAATTCAATGATCTCCCCTGATCCAAGCCTTGCAGGCTGCTGGGCCTTCCCACTCTCAGGGGGGACCTCCTCTAAATTCATTTGCTGGTTTGTAGTAAATGAAATTACACCATTCTGAAATGTAATTATTTAATTAGACATAGTTACTCCCAAATTATCATTTCTCCCATCTGTGGTCAGTTTATAAAAATATACTCAGAGAATATACTCAGAAAGCCATACTCCCTCAAAGCTCCCAGTTCATGAAACCAATGCAAATCAGACTACTGAATCAGTGTGGGATATGACCATTAAGTTCCAGAGATAGTTTTGAGTATATATTTCTTTTCAATGAGGATTGTCTCAGTATAATAGAAAGCAATAAGTGGAAAGGCTTAGTAAATGCTGGACATTTTGCAAGAATTACTTTATTTATTCCCATCAATCCCAAGAGGCTGACTTGGTGAAAATCTCCCCTTCCTCATCTGTGAAATGGGGCTAATAGTGTTTACCTTACCAAGCGCTTTGGAGGATCAGATAAAGGAACATATGTGTCCAGAGTTTGTAAATCATATGCATTTTACAACTATTAATGAGGCTCTTAGTATCCTTCAAATCAAGCCCCATAGGCAACTGATAGTTTCTAGTGCAATTTCAGGCCTCTGCAGAGTTCACTGCCTCCCTCAGAACTAAACTGCTTGGTGCCGTAGCTGGAGTTGTGATTTAATCACATCTCACTGCTTTGCTCTCAGGCACCAATATTGCTTTTATACACTAAAGAAGTGTGTTTTTCCTTTTGCTCAGAGCCTGGGGTCCAACTTAGCCCATGAAGAGAAGAGCGTCACAAGTCCTTGGATTGGCTGGCCAGATGACCAAGAGGTAGAAGGAAGCCTCCCCTCCCTCCAGCGGATGAGGTCAGCTGCCTTGGAAGCCGCACAGGTTTACCCATCTGATGCTCTTGCATTCGACTTCTGGAATCCTCTGGCTGCTTAATGGATTCATTTAAGTGATAATACGAGCCGATCGTATGTCAGGTTGTTAAAATGGTGATAACGTATTGCACTAGGAGAGCATTATCTCTGGTAACTGCATTATAATGGTTAGGGAATGTCGACAGAACTACATATGATATTCCCATAAACACCAAGTGAATGCAGTGACTAGGCAATTCATTCCAAGTGTGGCCGAGGCAAGAGGTAATGCTTCATCTTCCAGGCCCTCATTTCCTAAACGTCACAAAAGGAGACTTGCGTGAACAAGTGCTGACACATCAAAGTTAAGCACATGCACACACTTCCAAGTTCAAAACCAATATGGAAACCCACTCACTGGAATTTAAGGGAGCTTGTGAGCTTGCCAACTCCCCCTTTCTCTATCCCAAGGAACACAGTGAATGAGACAGAACAGAGAGAGCAGGGCACTGGGGCACTGTTTTGACTAGCAGGAACCTTGGACCCTGTATCCCCAGCATCCAGAGGAGTCACAGGGGTGGGTGGGCTGCACAGTCAAGCATCATGGGGCTCAAGCTGCCCACACCTCCTCCCTGCACCTCCCAGGACCACACAGAGAAAACTGGCTCCAAGGTGAAATTTATCTTTGCTTCCTCCAGCCCCAAGTCTCAGTATTTTCCTGCCTTTTAGTATCTCCCCAATACTCTTCTCTTCTGTTTTGATGCTTCATCTTAAAGTGTTATTGCTCCCAAGATATTTACATTTTCAAAGAAGACACTACAAGAACAGAGGGCTTTGGGCTTCCTTAGTTAAAAAATACAGATATGACTTTTGGCTTCAAACTTCAAACTGGCAATAATAATCATTACCTTTCACTCTGTGTTTACTATGCGCCAAGTGATGTATTTACATTGTAAGTCTCAGGAAATGTCTCAAGACTGGTTTTACAATTCCCATTTTAGAGATGAACTAACTGTGACTCAGACAATTAAATAACGATCCTGAAAGGATCGACAGACAGCTGTCTGATAGCTCTGCAGAGCCCTTATTTTAGGCTGGTTTTACCTAGTAAGTTGCTTAACATCTCTGAGTCTATTCCCTTATTGGTTAAGTTCTAAAATAGTGTACCTACCTTACAAGGCCATTGTGAAAGTCAATTGTCCTTTGTAAACTGAAAACAACTATACAGATGTCAATAAGCACCAGCACAAAGTGGGAAGAACCCTGGGTCTGGAGTTACAAGACTTGGGTTCAAGAGACTTATGGAATAATAACCATTGGAAATCACTTTATATCTAAGCCCTGGTTTCGTCTTGTAAATGGGGTTGTCTTGAGGACTGGCATCCTTTCTTGCCTGCCTACTGTGTGTCTTGCAGTGTACTGGGTCCAGAGGCCTCCACTTTTAGTAGCTGGTAATCTGAAGGGGCAAATAGATTGTGTAAACAAATAGTCATAATAAAAGGCCACAGGTGCTGTAATGCAGGTTAGTAAAAAGTGGTCTGGGAGCAGCAATGAGGCAAAGCAGCTCATCTGCTGCAACCTTGTTTCAAGCAAACAGATGGGTAGTGCTGTATCAAAACTAATAGAATGAAAGATACCGCAAAGGCAATATGTTCGAAGTGCTTTGTAAACTAAAGCACTCAACACATGGGAGGGGATTTTATGATTTGCCCAAAGGAAAGAATCTTGATCTGGAAGAGCGGCTATTGCACCAACAGGGGGTATTTTTTTAGGGGAAAATCTTCATGCTGACTCCAAGTGAGACATTTGAGAAGGCACATGTTCCCTTGGCCCAGTCTCAGTCCCTCTTTCTCAACTTCACCCTGAGGCCCTTTTCAGCATCCCTCGAGCAGGAAGGTGGAGTATTGTGACCTGACCTGCTTGTAGGCCCCAGGCTTCTCATCACCTGGAGCACTGAGCCCCAGGGAATCCCCCAGGGCCAGTGGAGCAGACTTTCTGCTTTTAGAAAGTGATGCCAAAGGAAGTTCTGAAAACCCTGATCCCCTTGCCCCAGGGGGAGCCTGAGGCCTGGAGAGGTTTCTGACAGCCCCTCTGACGCTACCATTCTCCAGGCTTGCCTAGCTGATTTGGGGTCAGTGCTGTTGTTCTTCACAGCTTAATAAGGAAAACCAGGAAATCGCAGCAAAAGGCAAAGTGCTCCTCTGTTAAAACAAAATATTTAGCCACAAAAGACCACCTATGGTGTGATTCCATTTATATGAAATGTCCAGAATAGGAAAATCCATAAAGAAAGTAGATGAGTGATTGCCTGGGGCAGGGTGGGGAGCCTAGTGAGGCAGGAGAGGGGGCGGGAGAGAACAGCCACGACAGACAGGGCTTCTTTGCGGGGTGATGGAATGTTCTAAAATTGATCAGGGTAAAGGCTGCAAACTTTGTTAATATGCCAAAACCATTGCATTGTGCAATTTGAATTGGTGAATTGTATTTTGTGTGAATTATATTTCAATAAAGTTGCCCAAACAAAGCAAAACGCTCAGAAATAGCAAGGTTTTAGGTGGGAAGGTGCAAGGAGTCTTTTGGTGGTAAGAAAATTGTACACAAAGCTGGTCCCACCCTCTGGGTTTCAATGTTCATTTGGGTTGTTACTACATTCCTCCTGCTTCTTGGTGACAGGTCCCCAGGGGAAAGATGCTGCTCACCTGGGTCAATCTGGCTGACTCTTTTTTTCCTTGCCTACTACCTCATTTGCCTAAGCCCAAGGCAGAAGATCTTTCTTTTGTAAAGCAATTAAAGGTGTTCAATCTAAGTTTAAGAGACTGTTATCAGGGAGTGGGGAATGGAGAGTTATGGTTGAATGGGGACAGAGTTTGCATTTTGCAAGCATGAAAGGGTCCTAGAGATGGATGGTAGTGATGGTGGTACAACAGTGTGATTGTACTTAATGTCACTGAACTGTACAATTGAAATGATTAAGATGGAACATTTTATACTATGTGTATTTCACCACAATTTAAGAAAAGATTATTATCGTATAATTGAAGAGGTCTTCAAAACATTATCAGAAGGAGGGAAAGACTGATGAAATGGACAGTAAGGAAAAATAAGTAAGTGACCATAACTTAGCTCCTACTGCTATGCTAACAGTAATGTGCAGAGGCAGAGAAGGGGAACAAGGAGGAGGAGCGGGGAGAAGGGAGAGGCTGGGCAATAGATACAGAGTGATAATTAGGAGAAGTAAGTTCTGGCCTTCTATTGCAGCAGGGCGACTATAATTAACAATGATATATAATACATTTCAAACTAGCTAGAAGAGATTTCGAATGTCCTTGTCACAAAGAAATAAGTGTTTGAGGTGATGGGTATACTAATTATCTTGATTTGATCATCATCTAATGTATACAAGTATCAAAACATAAAGATTTACCCCATAAAGATATACAATAATGTGTCAATTAAAAATAAATGAAACTTAAAAAAACACACATATAACAATGCTGCCTGTTGGGGAATCTTTAAATGACTCCCCTAAGGAGGAAAAGGGAGACTCTTCCCCCGCAGGCTCCTGGTTCGGGGGAAGAGCTCCACCATGCTGTATTATTTAGGCTTGAGAGACCATATTCTACAAAGGGCATGTTTGAAAGATGAGTTTGATGTAGTACTTTTTCTGACCCACCTCGCACTTTCTGAATCTGTCACACTGGCTGCTCTCTTCTCACCAAAACATTTCTTTCTTTTCAAATTACAATTGTGATTACTACCCACTCCAGACCCCTCCAGTGTTCCCAAGTTCATCCACCAAGTTGTCCAGGGCAGAAACCTCAAGGTCATTGTGGACTTCCCATGCCTACTGAATGGTCTCTCCACTCCCATCCCTAGGGTCATACCGCTTTTCTCTTCAAGCATCATTCAGTGTGAGTCTTTTAGGGATTTTATCAATGAAGTCCCTCCTGAGCTAAAGTGGCACAGGCTAGCTATCCTGGCTGGAGCAAATGCCTCTGTGTGGCCTGTGATGCTCTGCATGAGGCGCCTGACTCTGTCCCACATGTTGTCATGTCACTGTCTTTGCTCATCATGTTTACGAGCTATTTCTGTTCTTTAATAACCACAAGTTCTTTTCTCTGCTAATTCCTATTCATTCTTCAGTTCTCAGCTTAAATACCACTTATGCAGAGAAACCATTAATTAATTCATTGACTACCTATTCATTTATTCAATGAATATGTATCTTAATACATACTAGTGCTAGGCACTGGACTAGGCTTTGGACTCTCTCCCCCTCTAATTAATTTTCCTGTTAAATTCTCTCCTTGTCCACCATTTCTTTCTTCTATTTTTTCATAGTATTGAATATCGTCAATCATCAAATTTTGTTTAATTTTTAAAAATGTCCTTCTTCTTACATAATGTAAAGGTCTTTAAGGGCAGAGACTATGAAACTCACCATTGCATGATTCCTGCCAATAATAGTTATTCAATAAATATTTGCAGAATGAATGAATGAACCTTTAAATGGAGTTCCTTTTGTTTCTGATAGCATGTGGCATATGGAAAGTTTATTGCTTTCATTCTGTTCCTGAATTACTCTACATCATAAAATAATAGCCTATGATGCTGAGGATGGCTAAGGGGAAGACAGTCTCGCCAAACTCTTCCTAATGAGAATCAATGTCGGTTAATAAATGACAATAATAATGACTAACATTTGTATGGTGTTTTACAATTTGTGAAGCATTTTCCACCTGCATTATCATCTTCATTTTAATAAAGACAATCTAGCCCTTGGCTGCCCTATAAAAATTAAATTAAAAAAAGAAAAAAAAAGTTTAAGGACAACAGGGATTAGGCTGTTATAATATTTAAAGTCTATTAGTAAAAGATTGTTAAGACAGAAAAAGAAGGAAAACCCTCCATTTAGTTGCTCCTTTCAAATTGTAAGGGTACTTCATAAGTTTTTAGAAACAAGGGCATATCTTTTAATTGCTCCATACCTGAGCCCTGTCAGAGTTCAGGGCTGCCCATCAAATGGGATTAGCTCCCATGGTACAACATATGCGACGTGATGGATTCCACCCCAGTTTTCCATCTGAGTGAGGAGTTCTCCCCAAAGCTCAAGGGCAAAGAGGAGTCCCAGAGAATAAAAACTAGAGACCTGGACTCTGGCTATTGCATGTAATGGGAAAGAGTTTTCCCTGAATTAAATGCCCCACTTCTGCAGAGGCGACCACATTTGGGGATCAATTAAATTGGCTTGTGCCTTCCCTTCCTCCCTGTTCACTTTCTTTTTACCTACACTATACATAGAGTAGCCTTCCCAAGTGCAAAGACCCATGATACATATTACAAGCAGACATAAAAAGTTGACTATGATATTCGTACAAATGGTAATGCACAGGCTTAAGTAGAAGATACCAAAAAATTGAATATCCCTTTATAGCTTAGCAACAGTTTCACTCTGTCATATCTGAAGGTCTTTAACTCTGAGCAGTAAAGCTCTGATCAGTTCCTGTGTAGCAACGCGGCATGGCATTTTCAAGGATATTGCCTGGCTATTTCAATCTTCTTCTCCCCTTGGTATTGATTCTCTGGTGTCATCATCAGCAAAAGGCCAGCCTGAGGGATGGAGACCTTTGGAAGGAAGAGGAAGGTGAGGTGATGGGAAAAACAGATCTCTGGCCTTGAATGTACTCCAGCTTAGCCAGACATGGTGTTGACCAGGACCAGACCTGTATAATGGTTGGATAAGAGATTAGCTTGGAATACCAGGACCATAGGCTGAGATTCTGGGTACCACAGGGAGACTGGCACAGGGCTTCCCTTACCAATTGGAGCTATGGTTTTTGGAAGATCACTCTTCTTCCTTCCCTGTCCCCCAAACTGATGGTCTGCTGATCTCTGGGGTCTTTTTGCTCTACCAATCTATGACCCTAATTTTCATTGATCTATTTCATGAGTCCTCAAAGTAGTCAGTGGTGTCAAAGGCTAAAGAGAAATAGGACAAAATAAAGAATAGATAGTGCCTCCCAATTTTGGCACGTGATGAATGAGATGTGATAGAAGACCATATTGAATTGATGAACAAAGAGAAAATAAGTGGAAATAGAATGCAGAGGAGAAGAAAGACCAAAATAACCAGGGCTATCTGGTGAAATGAGGGAAAAGGAAAACAAAAACATAAGGTAGACATTCTTAGAAGACACATAAAGCAGTAGAAGTTGTCACATGCTATTCCACTTGTAGAAGACATTACAGCTTTTAGAAAATACCCCCCAGTATTGAGTGAAAAATGGAATTCTTTGAGTGTTTTACTTTTTGTTTTGGTGTGACCTAGGAAAAAGACAAATATTGATAGAAGTTGGAGGAGAGTAAATTATGCTCACAGAAGGATGATAGGGTCTTCCTCATATTCCCCAATTCTATAATTAAAGAAATAGATTCGTGGAAAGGTAGGAAAAGTGTGTGAAACTGGAGCATATCAGACCTGAGTTCCCAACCATGGCCACGGAGACAGTGTCCCCAGGGTATGGGCATGGATACCCCGGGTGGGCTCATGACTCAGCCCTCTCCTATCTAAGATTTTAGGAACATCTATCCAACCACACTTAGAAAAGAAGCAGAGGGCAAAGAGGGAGGATGCCTGAGGCTGTGGTTCAACGTTGGTCCACATACACACACCTCACCCAGCCGAACAAAGCCTGGTGCTGCTCAGACCTTGCCTGTGTAGAGGGCAGTCCATCAGGTTCCTGAGGTGCCTACTTCCCACTTCACATTGTTTTTAAAAGTCTTCTGTTCCAGCAGCTTCTCTAAGGGTAAATAGGCTTGCACACACACACGTGTGTGCTTGTGTGTGTGTGTCCATGTGATTTGAGAAAGTACAGCTGATTCTCATGACTTGCCGTAGTCGTGTTCTATAAAATTATCACAAATGTTTAATTAGCGATTTCAGGAGTACTGCTTCTAGGGGAGATTCAGGGTGGGGTTTCTACAAGCCTCTGGTCATGACATTTTCATGAACTGATTGATGTATGTCTGTTCCTGTCGAAAGATACCTCTTTGGCCATATAACGTTGATTTATTTTTTATTTTGTTGATTAAACTCATGGCCAACAGCACTATAACCAATACAGGTACTTTATCTATAAGGTTTCATGTAGCACTGTAGACAGCACTGATGCACTGTGCTTGGGCACCTCTTAAACAATAAAATCACTGATAAAAAGGACAAAAATGTGAAAAACTGTCACATTGCATAGACTCCAAAAAGGACCCTTTGTTTACATGTGAGACCTGGGAAACAAGAAGGCAGAACATGATGTCATTCAGCCTTGGCTGAGGATATGTATTTGGGTAACTCAAATTTTCCCCACTCTACATGTGTCTGTGATTGATCATAAAAGCACCATGAGTATTGATTTGGGGTTACAAGTGAATTTTAGCTGGTAGGTAAATTCATAAGTACAGCACTGTAGATAATGAGGATCAACTGCAACATGGATAGGTAGGCAGATAGTAGAGAAGTTTCCATCTCTTTAAGCCTCAACTTACCCAAACTGTTAAGAAAAAAACATATATACTATACTTCCTCATAGTGCAATTATGAAGAATTATGTATTCTGCAGGTGCCTTACATAGATAATCTCCTTTAATCTCATTTAATGATCTCATTTAATCTCTGTAAAGCACTCGCAGAATATGTACTGTGCTTTTCAAGATACAGAAGAGGGCAGTTCCTCTCTTTCTTCCTTTGGCAGTCTCATTTTTTTTTTTTTCAGTCAATCATCCATGGTGAGCAGCTCTAACTTTATTCTGACCAAACCATTTTCCCCTTGTATTAAAATTGTCTTGAGAAACCATTATGTCGATTTTTGATCATCATAGCTAATATGAGGTTGGAAATGCCAAGCATTTGATATCTGCTTCATTTTGTCAGTTCTTCTCTTTTGTAGTTGCTACTTGAAGGTGAAACCCATGTCTAGTAAAACAGCCTTTTGTATCTAGGCCTGGATGCATCTGAGACTTGAATGCCTTTGCTTTCTCTCCCGTTTTTGTTTTCTGTTTTGTTTTTTGTCTCTGCCTGATCAATACCTTCCCATCTGAAAAAGCAAAACAATCTCTGTGTTCTGTTCCCCTGGCTGCTGATTCTGACTCAGGGGATGGGGGCGGGCTGGGGGAAAGAGGGTCAGAGTCTATATTTAACCACACAATAATTCCTTCTCCTTGATATGTCCAGCAGCTCCAGAGAGAATTTGACATTTGAAGGGACTGAGTAGCAAAAGCACTTCTTATTTTTCTGGCTATTGGAACAGATGGGATCAGGAGCAACAAGTGAGCTGAGCGGTTGAGAATAAGTCAGGAATTTAGGAAAGGAAAATGGTACAAGGGAAGAAAAATAAATGAAAATAACAGGGAAAGGACAAAGCACAAGACTCCTGAAACTGCTTTCTTCAATACTCTGCTAAAACACCTTCCAGGGGATTATTACAGCCTTGGAATGGAATGGGCAGTGTCAACCAGCAGTCACAATTGTCCCAACCACTTGAGTACTCTGGAGTCCTAGATCAACATTTCTCCCACTTCAACATGCATGTAAATCACCTCTTGATCTTAATCAAATGCAGATACTAATTTAGCAGGCATGGGTGGGCCCTAAGGTTTTGCCTGCTCTAGTAAGCTTCTGGATGAGGCTGAGGCTGCCTTGTCCTTGGACCACACTTGGAATGGGGCTCTCCTAGAGTGCGTTGGGAGCCACAGGCAAAGAAGAGCAAAGGAAGGTAGTTGAACAATCATGTCCTCTTCTGCCCTATGTGTATTCCTCTCTGCCTTCAAATCTTCATTTGACATTTACCTTCCTACCTGTCTTCCCCTCTTTCCATTCACAGCACTTACAGAACTTGGACTAAGCTTTGTAGATCTTTGCATATAGCACTTTGCTCTGAGTAGGCTCTTCATAAATATTAAAGTTGAACTTAGAAACATCCCTCGCTCTCCATGAAACTTTGCCAGATCATTCCAGCCCTACAGTACTTATTATCTGTATCATTCATTTGGCAATTAATCTTATACAGTCGTATGACAGTTTTTGTATTGTTATACTGGACTGTTATATATCTTTTGAATTGCTATTTATATTTTAGCCCCTTTATGTATTGACTCTGCTGCTAGATTGTAAATAAATTCTTTGAGTTGAGGGACTGCGTTTTTACTTATTCATCAATCATTTAGTTTGTACCTGCCTTGTGTAAGACAGTGTGCTAGGGTCTTCGTTTGTGAACATAAATAAGGTGGGTCACTGAGACACACAACAGAGGGACAAGGGTTGGGCCCTCAGAGCCAAAGGCAACTAAGCTTAAACCCTAGATCTACTACTTTCTAACAGTGCAACCCTAGACAAAATAGTGCACATACCTCAAACTCCAACTTTTCATTTGTGAAATGGGAGTAAAATACCAATTTTATAGAACTGTGGTGAGATCAGTTAAAATGACATGTTGACAATTCTGTAATGAGTGCTTGCTTCATGGTTACCCAGGAAAAAATAAATCCCTGCCTTTCAGAAAGTTACCAGCAAACAAGAAAAACACACATACACACACATGCATGCATACACATAAAAAGTATCATATATATTCAATGCACATGTATGCACATACATACAAATAGACACAAATATATGCACACATGTATATACACACATGCACATATTCATGTCATATATACACATGCACATGTCATATATATGTATATATGTGTGTCATATATATGTTTATATGTATGCATGTGCATGCATGTATATGTATATGTCTAAATATGCATATATGCCCATATATATATATATATATATATATATACACACACACTATATGTATTTATACATATGTACATGCACAAATAGCCAAAGCACCAGAGGGACTGTTTCAATGGAGCCCTTTTGTAGCTTCCACAGGGTCTAGTCAGGAAGGGCTTAATAAATGCCTGCTGTTTAATTAATGCAACAATGGTACCTTTTACAATAAAGGTGCTTTGAGAGTGCTAATTGGATTCAAACCAATTTATTAATTTCAATCCACCTTACTTTTATGGACCCTTCCTATGGTCAGGCCATGGACTAGGGTCAGTAAGGTTATAAGGATCTGTTGGAGGCAGTCCTTGCTCTCATGGAGCTCACAAGAGGAACTCTGCTTACAAACGACTGAATTAAAGGATGCAGGACACAAACAAGAGCTAGAAGCACAAGGAAGAAGAACAACAGGTGAGCTGAGGAAGGAATGATCCATTCTGACAGCAGTGATGAAGAGGAGGAGGCGTGTGGGCAGAAAGGGGAACCCACAGGTCAATGGAAGGTGAGGGCCCCATCAGGTATACTTGGGTGGAAGTCAGATAAGTTAGCAGAAGGTGGCTGACAGCTACATGCTGTGCAGGGCAAAAGCAGATGAGGTCACACTATCCAAAGGGCTCTGGGTAACCTGACTCCCCATTTGCTCTGACACCCTCACTATGAAGGACGATCTCACCTGTGGTCCAGGTGAGGAGCCTGAGGCAGGTACCCCGTCAGAACCTCATAATCAGAGAGAAGTTTGGTGAATGTTTGGTATCTCTGACTGCCAGGCTACAGTGTGGGTTAGGTCCACAGCCTTCTCCATTCTGAAGTAGCTCGAAGGAAGAAGATCAGGAGAGCAGAAGAGCAGAAAGTTCCTCTGGCCCCTGGTAAAATTATTTTCTTTAGATGTTTGTTTGGATCAAGAGTAAATATTTCTAACTACCTAGTCTCCGTGTCTTTCCCTGAGTCACACTGAAAACCTGACTTGAATAACTGGTCTCTAGTTTAGACCAATTCAGGAATTTCTCCTGGAAATAACTACTATAAGGAGTCACTGATCCCCAAAGATAAATCTGTCTGTCTGACTCATCACAATGTACCACACTTAGCGTCTAACCCAGCCCTGGTTCTTTAATGCTGCCCTTGGAATCCACTAGAGAAACTTGGGCCTAACATGGTTTCTGTTCCTGCTGTAACTGGGGTGTCACCTGGGAGCCGCTCTTGAAGATTTCAAGGTACCAGGTCATATTAACTCCATCTGCCGCTTGCCGGCAACCAACGGGACAAATGACATGTACTCTTCAGAAGTTCATGAAGCAGCTTCCGCTTTATTCGGATAACACCCTCAGTATATAAGCAGTCTCATGCATAAGCAATTGTAACCAGATATGTCCATCCAATCCTGTTGAAGGTCAAGCGATCAGGAGCTCAAGCATACATGTAAGGTATATCTGTCCACGCGCTCGGCGGCTGAACTAATTATCATACAGCCAATGGTAAACATACAGCTTCCTGTTTTTCTCAAGGTGCATTCAACACACCCTTTGGCTCTCTGCCAGTAGCCATCTTAGGTGCATGTGGCGTAACCCTGGGCCCCGAGTCTCGCCGGCCACATCCACCCTTAACAGTACCACCTTTCTTAGAGATGCTTTGGAGAATATTCTTCAACCCAGAGAAGCCATTCAGAAGGAATTTACTTAATCTGAATGAGAGATTCATTTTAGGGCTGCATAGGCTTCTCCAAACACACCAAGAAACTAGCAGATTTTTGTCTTGATCTCCTAATGCTTGGCAAATAATTCTAGGTCACCAAATCATAAATTGGCAATTAATAGATTTTCATTTCTGGCCTTCAGCCTTTAGCATGATTTTAATTTTCTTTTAATTTATATTAATCTGCCCCCTGCTTCTTCAATCCTTCCAGCACCTTCAGGTTAGAGGATGCTATGGTGATGCCCTGGCCCTGGGTGAACTAGGGCAAGGGAGGAGGCACATCCCTATCTTCAAACTCCAGCATCATCCTTTACGTGAGATGGCAGAGTCTGGGAGGAGGAAAATATTTGTGTGTAGAGTCAAGGGAGAGGGAGGAGAAGACTGAGAGCAAGCTGGATTTCCTCATGATAACTCTGCACAGGAGAATTTTTGTCTTGCAATTGGAATGACTTCAGCCACCAGAGAAGGAGGTTGGTGAACAATTAGAAACAAAAACAATTTGAGCTGGGGAAGCCTTTTGATTAAAATAGGCAGCCAGGTGACCTAAGTGTGGCATCAACTGAAAAATTCATACACAGTACCTGGCCTATTAAAGACCAAGGGTGGAAATTAACCTTGCTTAGCACAGTGATTAAGCTGCTGTCAATAGAGCCCTTTTCTACTAGTTTTTAAAATGTACTGATTTTTCTTTTCTTTAATTGGATTAAAATGAAGGAAACCCAAGACCTCAGGGGAAAAGAAAACTGAGCAGAAACCATACTCTCTAGGGGCTCCAGACTCTGCCAACTGTGTTGCTCCAGGTGTGAAAGGGCTACATGAGCTTTTGATGCCTGGACCGAGCAAGCCAGATATATGGCTTTAATTATTGGAAGGAAAACCGCTAGGACAGGGTCCATGGCGAACTTGCTTCAGATACTACTGACTACCAGAACCAGGGGAAAATGGAAGGATACTGTTCAGCCTACAGGTGGTTTTATTCTGTTGCTCTCTTCAGACATTAGAAATCTCTGGCTAGTGCCGAGCACCTAACTACATTAGTCTTCTGGATGAATTTGGAACTTTCAATGTACCTCTCTTGTTTCTTTTTCCAGAAAGAAACCTATCTCATTAACTTGAGATGAATGAGAAGGACAGATATTAATGAGGATGTGAATGTCCTGAATTCACCATTGGATTCCCAAGGCCAATGCAAGCCTACACAAATGTCTTTGGGTGAATCAGAGTAAGGCGTCATAGCCACTCTGTTACACTGCTTAAGTAACCAGATAGAACATTCGTACAAAGAAATGGAAATGAAGGTGGGGTGGGGGAATCAGACCACAGCCTTGAGGTGCCCATGTGATAAGCAGAATGCAGGTTGAACCAGGCCATCTCTGCCCACTACATCAGGGGGTAGTGTTGGGGCAGGACGAAAATCTGCATAAGCATAAGTAATGGCCCCGAAGACAACCTGGGAAGCCAGGAAGCAGAGTGATATATCAGGGGTAAACCTTCACTTCTACAGAACTTTCTGAGCAGTATCTAAAAAATGGATTTTGTTGACTGTAGGTTCAGCTGTACAAATGTTGGTAAATTGTAACACAGGGCTTTGAAGTAAAGCAGAGCTAGAGCTGCAGACCAGTAAGTGCTGCAGAGGGAAGGAAATGATCTCGGCTTCCCAGATATATGTCCTGATCAGCATGGCTCATCTTTCCCTGTGGATTGGCACCTCCAGCCTTACCCACCGCCCTAAAGCCTTGTATTCAGAAAGACAGATGGAATGTTCCTCAAATCTTCCCTACAAGGGAAATCAGGACAAGCTCTTACACTCACACTCAGATAACAGTACCCACCTCGAGGCTCTGTCTCCCACCCTCTCTGTCTTTGAGTAGTGTGTGTTCTTAGTTCCCACCAACCATGGACTTGGTTTTGGGAGGAATAAGTGGGAAGAAAAATTGTTTCAATGAAAGAGTTGAATACTTGAGAGAAATTCTAGAATGAGACAACGACCATAGTGCCAGTAAGCAAAATCCTCTGGGAGGTAATTTGAAAATAACACTGGCATAAATATATTTATCCTAAGACCAAAGGAAAAAGTGAGTGCTTGCATTCTCTTCCACCCCCTTTCTCTCTCTCTCTCAGATCCCACTGCAGGAATAGAAACTAATTGTTTCTTCTTCCTAAGTATTTATTTTTTCTTGCTAAATACTGCATCTTCTTTAATTCCCTACAAAAGCATTACCATGTGAATAGGTTCCAGCCAGCCTGATCAGGAGCCTTTTCTGGGGTCTGCCAGATGCTTTTAACAGACACCATTCTTGCAAGCATCTGTTGAAATTTTTAAGTTGTTCTTCATCCTCATGCACCCCCACCCATCTGCACACCTTTTTTCTTCTGTGGGTGTACCAGTGTTAGCGTGGGATCTGGACTCTGGGGGTGCCTCCTGAACCTATTTCTGTGCTTGAGAAAAGTGAGCCTCAGAAGTCAGTTGGGATGCATTCTCTCTGCATCCTGCTGCCTCTGTGAAACTGAGGACACGGAGGCTTGGACCCTTCACAAGCTCCAGACACCACTCCCTTTTCCAACTCCAGAGCTGGAAAACCATGACCCATGAACCAAATGGGTCTGCCACCTATTTTTGAATGGTCAGCAAGTATAAAAATGGTTTTTATACTTTAAAATGGTTGAATAAAAGCCCAAAGAAGAGTGTTTCATGACACACTAAAAACTCTATGAAATTCAAATATCATGAGCAAGACATCAGGACCAAGACAGTCCATAGTCATACTTCAGATAGAGCACTAATTTCCAGAATAGATAAAGAACTCAAAAAACTCTACACGAAGAATACAAATAACCCAATCAACAAATGGGCTAAGGATATGAAAAGACATTTCACAGAAGATCTACAAGCAATCAACAAACATATGAAAAAAATGTTCACCATCTTTAGTAATAAGAGAAATGTAAATCAAAACTACACTAAGATTCCATCTCACCCCAATTAGAATGGCGATTATCAAGAATACAAGCAACAATAGGTGTTGGAGAGGATGTAGGGAAAAAGGTACACTCATACATTGCTGGTGGGGCTGCAAATTAGTGCAGCCACTCTGGAAAGCAGTGTGGAGATTCCTTAGACAACTTGGTATGGACCCACCATTTGACTCAGCTATCCCACTCCTCTCGGCCTATACCCAAAGGACTTAAAATCAGCACACTACAGAGATACAGCCACATCAATGTTCGTAGCAGCTCAATTCACAATAGCCAGACTGTGGAACCAACCTAGAGGCCCTTCAATTGATGAATGGATAAAGAAACTGTGGTATATATATACAATGGAATATTACTCAGCTATAAAGAATAATAAAATTATGGCATTTGCAGGCAAATGGATGAAATTGGAGAATATCATGCTAAGTGAGATAAGCCAATCTCAAAAATCCAAAAGATGAATGATCTCGCTGATAAGCGGATGATGATACATAATGAGGGTGGGAGGGGGGCAAGAATGGAGGAAGGAGGGACTGTGTAGAGGGAAAAGAGAGGTGGGAGGGGTGGGGGGGAAGGAAAAAATAATGGAATGAATCAAACATCATTACCCTATATAAATGTATGATTATGCAAATAGTATGCTGTTACTCCATGTACAAACAGAAATAACATGTATCCCATTTGTTTACAAAAAAATGAATTAAAAAAAAAAAAAGACAGCCCATAGTACTTACATTTTGACTCTTCACAGAAAAAGTTTGCCCACACTCCTGCTTACAGAAGAACACCCAGCCAAGAGGTTTTCCGGACGAGGCAGGCCCACAAAAGGGGACAACTAAGAATAAGAACATAAATGTAGACTAGTATTGATGGATTTGAACAGAGATGAGCATAGGAGATTTTGGATGTTGGTTTTGGAAACACAGTGTGATATGCATATAACACTATGCAATTTTCACCTCCCTACATGCATTTCAGGAATTCAGAGTCTCCTATTCATGGATCTATGGTCGTATCAAATCTCTTTTAGATCAAACTGTCAAAGGGATCCATTATGTGGACTGATGGAAATGTGCTGATCTGATTGGATAGTTTATTCTGGAGAACTGTGAAATAATCAGGCACACTGTGCTCTTGTAAGTGAAACAAAACCCACAAGGAAAAGTTTGGTTCATCTAAAAACACATCATATCTATTCCATCCCTGTCTAACTCCAAATGCAATCTTTTCTCTGATTGGATACTCCAGAGGAAATGAGGTCTGGGTGGTTGGAGTACATACAGCTCAATGCATAACTGGTCAGGTTCTCAAGGCTGCTTGTGTGATACTTTCATTTGGAAAAAAATAAAAAATAGATACATTGGATGCCTAGGCCTCACCCTCAAGAAAGGCTGGTCTGAAGAACTGGGATGGTATGGAGACCAGTTATTCACATTTTCAAAAGTGTCCCACGTGGTACAGATATACACTGAAGACTGAGCAGGGTCTTCTCTTCTACTTGAGAGGTGTCATTAGCAATGATCACAACTCAAGAAGTTCAGAGGAAACACATCCCTGCCCCTTTTCTTCCCCATGCCCCATACTGTCCTTCAGTTAGTTAATGAACAGTTAGTTCATTAAGTCTGTACAAAGAGTCTACTATATGCCAGATACTGTGCTAGGACACCTGGGTACCAAGTAGATAAGACAGGGAAGCAGGAGGATGGGACTATCCCTGCCCCAGCAGGCCTTCCTGCCAGGCCAGTGATGAGTCTCTGATGGGGGTTGTCTCAGGTGCTGTGACTCACAGAAGAGGGCATGTACTTGTTATACACACATTCACCTGGATGGGTTCTCAGGACACCCCTATAACGTGCCACCATTCTGCTCCTTCGCCTGGGCTGCCAGGTCCCCCATCTGCAGGAACCCCAGTAATTCCAGCTAAGAGAAAAGTTTTGAGAAAGTCTTCCACCCTCTTTTGGAGTTGGGGAACACCTCTCTTCCTCTCCCTGTAACTCATCCCCGGGATCAGAGGAACAATAAAGTTTGCACACAGCTGTGGATTCCGCTGATGATGCATGCAGCTGGGAGCCGGGTGCTGGTGCAGTCTTCCATGGATGGCTATATTGGCCCCACAGTGCTCGGCTTGAAGATAATAAAAACTTTCTTCTTTTCTTTCCTCCTTTTGTTATCAGTAAACGAAGCAGATCTGCTGCCTGGGTGACACAGAGAGGGACAAGATGCACACTGACAAGGTGCCTGGATATATATTTTTCTGAACTATGATGAATTTTTTTTCAGCAGAGTCAGTATTGAGACCAGTGTCCCACATTGACACTTTTATTATCTGTAGCTCAATTTCAGGGCACAGATTTGGTTTCCTTTTCCAATCCTGAGATTCTTTTCAAAACAAATCAGCCTTGCTGCCTGGTGGTGCCTTTGTTTTGTCCCTTTTCCTGGGAGGATGTTCTTGGGGACTAAATCCATGTAGCTGTATGGCATAAAAGCACTTATTTTTTTCCCAAGAAGCCTCTTGTCTCACCCCACTTGTTTCCAAAGAAGTAAGCCTGGATAATGGAAATAGTGATAATAATAAAAGATAATATTTATTGAATGCTGACTCTGTAACATGCACCTTCCATTTGGCTCTATGCCCATGATGACTTTATTCACTGCAACAGCCCTCTGGGGTAAATTCTAATATTGTCTCACATTACAGAGAAAGAAAGAGGCTTAGAAAGTAACTTGCTCAAGACCACAAGTTTCTAAGTAGCAAAGTCAGGATTTGAACTCAGGTCCAGTCTGGCTATAGAGCCCAAGTTCTTAACCATCATATTTCATGAATGCTCTGGACACAAGTTGGGTTTTTATATCTGTATAAAATTCCTCAACTCTCTGGATACTGAAGTGGTTGACCTGGAGGAAGGCAGAAGGGAGCTATTCCTAGGACCTCAGAATTAATGATGGAACTGGGCATAGTAGCACATGCCTGTAATCCCAGCAACTGGGGAGTCTGAGGCAAGAGGATTGCAAATTCCAAGCCAGCCTCAGCAATTTAGTGAGGCCCTAACCAACTAGTGAGATCCTGTCTCAAAAAAAAAAAAAAAAAAAAAAAAAATGGTGATGGAAGGAATTAGGATTGAACATTAGGATGAAATCCTACTATGCACAATATAGGAACTCTCTACCTCAGGACCCAGGTATCCACCTGCCTTTTTTGATGTCGCCACACTGGTTGCAGTCCATCTACCTAAGATGAAAATGTAAGTTGGATAAACTTTTCAAAGTAGTTTCATTGGCTGTACATTCTCAGGATGATTTATCAAGAGAAAGAAGATTTTTATCAACATAAAGATATTCAACCTCATCAAGTCTGCAGCTGTGATCAATTCATGAAGTGCTTTCACCTAGAATTAAGAACTAAATTACCATGGCAAAGGTGAGGATGAAGATCCAAGATAATACATCAGAGAGTCCACTAAGTAGCCAAGAATATTTCATCAATGTGAAGGTTTCTCCTTCCCTCCTCTCCCCTTTGCTAACCTCCCTCACTCACGTCCTATCAAGTTTTGCCTGGAAGTTGCTCGCCTGTCTCTGCTATATAAAGATGGTGCTGAACTGTCTGACACCAGCTACCTCCTAATCTACTGTGGAGTTCGCCAATGGTTACATCATGGAAACAAGGGGAAAAAGACATTGGAAACCACCTATGAAACCTATAAGAGTCACCTCACATGGTGGCCCCTCCACATGAAGTACCCAGCTCACCTATTCATTCATTCACCAAACATCTGTTCAGGTCAAAAAGTGGCCAGGTACTGTGCCAGGAATACGAAGTAGATAAAATCAATGGTCAGTTTCCAATACAGTCACTGTCGAGTGAAGGAAGCAAATAATAAAATAATTCCTATAATTTAGTGTGGAACATAGAGAGCATTTTGGGAGTTCTTGGTGGAAAAATGAAGGGTCAAAATGGCACCCTGGGTAGGAAGAATTGTCTATACCAAGGCATCTGAATATGTGAGAAAGTAAGTATCATGGGGGCATAAACCTCCTTATTATCACAACTTCAAATGCCTCCTTTATTCTGGTGTCTGGCATCTCAGCATGTCACGAGGCCCTCTCCAGGTCTATGAAGTAAAACGCTGGTGTGTTTAAGTCAATCATGTCAATGCCATTTCACTGCTAGTGATCAGCCAAGTCATGAACAACCGATGCTGTTCTGACCAATCAACAGAACTCTGCTGGGAGGTTCTGGGGACGTTTACCTCCCTTGTAAAAAGAATCCCAGAGACATCACTAATTTTTGCCTTTGGATTTTATTGTCTGAGGATGCAATGCATAGAGATTCTGAAGTTGCCCTTCAAATATGATGGTGAAGCCTAAGAAAATTGCTGATATAGAGCTCTCACATTGATCTGCTTGGTTAACCAACTCTGAGACCATTTATTTTATGTAGGATATAATAAATGTCCTTATTATTAAATAGTTTTTAATTGAGTGTTCTGTTGCTTGCATACTAATTTGAAAAATCACCACATATACCCACCACACTTACTTCTTTGCCTTTGATCTTACACATACTACAGACATGTACATTTGCTACCCACTCTACCTGTTAAAATCCTCCATGCCCATGAGTTCCATCTCAAGTGACATCTCCCTTCAGTCCAGGCTAATCTTCTCCCATATGACTTTGTACCCGTTTTGGAAAACAATAATCAGTCTCCCTAGCATCATGATCACCTCTGTGTTTGTCAGATTCTTACTACTAGCCTGGAAGCTCTCTGGACCCTGATACTGTATCTTATACTTCTCTCCAAATCCTGCCACGTTTTCATAGTGTCTGACCTCAGCAGGTGCTCAGTACATATGCTTGATGACTGGGTGGGATGTAATGGGGATCTGGGGAGAAGTAAGATTTAAGCAAAAGGGAAACTGGGACCTGGTGGAATGTGAAGTTAAAGAGAGACAGACGTAGTATATGACCTGAGGTCCTCTGCTATCAGGACCTCTAGAACTGCTAAGTTGGGGAGTTGTGTTGCTTGGCAGCTCAGGTTAGGACTGGCACTATGTTGAGTAAGAGTTGACAGCTGAGCAAGAGAACTTTGGAAGTAAAAATTACAGGCACAAAGATAAATTTATGCAGATACATTTATAGTTCACTCAAATATTGTCTTTGCACCTTAGTCGTCTAGGAAAGGGAGTCTACAGGGATGGCCCATGTGACATGTAATTAACAGCAGAGATTGCTGGGTCAAGGAATGATTGCTGGCTATTAGGTTATTCTCAGCCAGAGCTTGGGGACCTATGACACCACCTTGCAACAGCTGTTTGGACCCCAGAACAGCCCCCAGTTGGTGCTAAAGTGACTTTTAAAATCTAAGAATGTGTGGGAACTGCAAAGAAAGTGGTAAAATATATTTGCAGCTGAGCAAATTTCAGAATTTCTTGTGACATTCAGGGCTGTAGGGGAGTGGGCCAGACATGTCCCAAGGGTAGGCGTGGAAGATGCTGCTTCTGAGATCTGAGTTGGAAGTGAAAAAAATGAGGAAGTGAGAAGTTCAAATTTTATTCTGGGTGGAGAAATGAGAAAGTGAAATTTCTTATTCCAGGTCTAGAAATACAAGGGAGGCACCAGAGGTCTTAGTACTGAGGAACTTTTGTCTAGTGGGCTAGATCGAATCCTTTTTAAAATCTGTATGGATGGAAGAGTTCATTTACATCCTTCTGTTTACTTCTGCCATTTCCTTCTTCATTTTTTCTTCTCTCTCCTTCTTTTCTCTTTTCCTCATTCCTGAAAGTGAGGCTTCTACATTTCGAGGTGGAGAAGTTTTCCAGTTGATGAGCTTGTGGCTTGGTCAATTTGCTTCTACATAACTCATAAAAAGTGGAGACTCACAGCAAAGGAAACTATCAGTAATGTGAAGAGAGAGCCTACAGAGTGGGAGAATATCTTTGCCACTCATACTTCAGATAGAGCACTAATTTCCAGAATAGATAAAGAACTCAAAAAACTCTACACGAAGAATACAAATAATCCAATCAACAAATGGGCTAAGGATATGAACAGACGCTTCACAGAAGAAGATCTACAAGCAATCAACAAACATATGGAAAAATGTTCACCATCTTTAGTAATAAGAGACTTGTAAATCAAAACTACCTTAAGATTCCATCTCACCCCAATTAGAATGGCGATTATCAAGAATACAAGCAACAATAGGTGTTGGAGAGGATGTGGGGGAAAAGGTACACTCATACATTGGTGGTGGGGTTGCAAATTGTGCAGCCACTCTGGAAAGCAGTGTGGAGATTCCTCAGAAAGCTTGGAATGGACCCACCATTTGACCCAGCTATCCCACTCCTTGGCCTATACCCAAAGGACTTAAAATCAGCATACTACAGAGATACAGCCACATCAATGTTCATAGCTGCTCAATTCACAATAGCCAGACTGTGGAACCAACCTAGATGCCCTTCAATTGATGAGTGGATAAAGAAACTGTGGTATATATATACAATGGAATATTACTCAGCTATAAAGAATAATAAAATTATGGCATTTGCAGGCAAATGGATGAAATTGGAGAATATCATGCTAAGTGAGATAAGCCAATCTCAAAAATCCAAAAGGCGAATGATCTCACTGATAAGCAGATGATGACACATAATGGGGGTGGGAGGGGGGCAAGAATGGAGGAAGGAGGGACTGTATAGAGGGAAAAAAGGGGTGGGAGGGGTGGGGGGGAAGGAAAAAAATAACAGAATGAATCAAACATCATTACCCTATGTAAATGTATGATTACGCAAATGGAAAAAAAAGGCACTATAAACTATAACATGGCAAGAGTAAAATAATAAAATAAAATAAATAAAAAAAGTGGAGACTCAGCTTGTGGACAGTGAAACCAGTTGGGACTGTGGCAGTGGGTGGGGTGGGGAGGCTTCAACCTCTCAGGTAAAAACTCTGTGCTAGCCTCTTGGAACACTTGCAAATTCTGCTGAGTGTGATTGGCGTGCACATGGCTGTTCAAGGCAAATTTTTTTCTCTGCTGATCTATTGGACATATAGACATCCATGCCTGATGGAAGACTCCAGGGAATGATGTCTGAGTGAAATGTGTCAGGTGCAATTAAAGACTTTGCACTTTCCTAAAAAGAATCAGGGTAACAGCCCTTCCCATTGTATAAAGGTCACAGGACTACATGTCCAGTTAACTGCTCTATGTGGCCCTAACCTAAGTGTGCCTCTCCTTTCTAGTCTCCTTCCTAGATTTTTGATTTTTTTGAACCTGTAAAAGCATTGAACTGAATGATCCCTAAAATCCCTTCCAGACACTTCATTTTATGTATCTATGATTCCTGACTGTGGGTTTCTAGGCTTGTGAAAGAAGAATGAACATAGGCAGCATTAAAGCCCCGACAGCCATTCAGGTGTCATCAGGGAGCCTGGATCCTGCAGATGATGCGTGGCAAGTCCACCAACTCTGATATTCTGGACCACAGGGAAGGGAGCTGCTGATCCTGGACCCAGGTTGAGGTCAAGGGCAGTACGAATATTTTCTAAAGAGTAAAGTTTTGTTTGATTGGCATGCATCAAGCTCAGTGTTAACTGCATGTGGATATCCGGCAGCCACTTGGAAAATACATGAATTGACAAAATGTTTCAGGATCTTTAAGCTGCAAGAATTTTTTTCTGCCATATTTCAAAAACTAGCCCTTCCTCCTCTACGTCTCTCCTCCTAGCTCCTGTTTTTGCTCTGTATAACGGAGTCCCAGAGGGTGCTTGTGGATTGTGCTGTCCCACTCAACGTCCTGTCCTTCCCGCTGGAGACATACCCCTCCCCTCTCTGTTTCTTCAATCCTCATCCTCCTGAGTTCCATGGAGATGGATCTCGAAGGAATGCCGCTCATTCGATTCACTCCAGCTCTCATTAGGCCTGCCGTCTGCTTTCATAATGCTCCGGGTTTGTGAGCCAGTGCGGTTTTATGACTATTTTGTTTAAATTTTATATGGAACGCACACATAGACGAACATCAAGTAATCCACATTATGCTTATTTTAAGTACCGATGTAAACCCACAACTAAAAACCAACAGTTGCCTTAAGCCTAAACCATGCCTACTGACCTAGCTCCACAGTGTATTCTAGAAGGCGCCTTGCCTGAGCCTTCAGTCTTGAGGACAACCCCTTCCTGTCCCTCCAGGGTGCTGAGCCAGAAACCCAGGACTAATCTCTGTCGCCTGAAGATTGCCTGTCTGAACACAGAATTCACCAGAGGCAGCTGCCCCTTTTGTCCAAGGACTAGTGAAAAGAGCAAAGGGGGTCAAAGTTACAACTAGTATCTGCACAAGGCACTGCCACTGCAAAGCTCTTTCACTCAGGCTGCCCCTCAGAGGTGTAAACCCCGCCATGACACACAGGCTATCTCCATTTGGGGTGAGGAGACAGAGGACCAGGGAGTTTCTTTTCTTTTTACAAGATTTTCTAGTCAGTCATTAAATGCTGAATTCAGACTTTAAGCCCATGTTTGTGTCCTACTTAGTACAGGAAATTTTCCTGGTATGGAAATGATGTCCTTGGCAGAGAAATGTAGGCTTTAGGACTGATAAATATTTTAACTAAATTTATTAGATGGGATATTAGATCTCTTTAGAGACTGGTGCTCCTACAAAGTCTATTATGCTTGGTAACTATAGGCCATAAAATATCATAAACATTCTTTTAGTCAGTCATTCATTCAGTAAATACTTTTTAAATCTACAATGAGTTCAAGTCTCATGCTAGTTGTTTTCTTATGCACACTCATTCATACACGTGTGTGTAACCACACACGTGGCTCTGCTCTCTCTCCTTCTTCAATCTGCCCTGTCCTGGCTAAGGCCCCTGAGCTCTGGCCTTCATAAAACCTCTTCAAGTCACTGCCTGTGGACTCTGCCAAAGGTCACCATGAAGTAGCTTAAAGAGCTTACAGGATGCTATCACCTTCCTAAGGACCCCTACCTATCTCCCCGCACCCCTCTCCCTGGAAGGATCACTCTTGTGTTTCACTATCTACAAACAAGGGCAATGTATTTTCTCCTAAACCTGTTTCATAAATTCAAAGCTGCTCTATAAGCTGCAATACTAGTTGGTGGTTTAAAACTACAATCTGCACTGTCAAGCTACTAGTGAGCGCTGTGCCTTGGGAGGAGGGGAGAAAGGAAAGCAGGAAGCCAGGGAGCAGGAGTGCATGGGGGGAGGGGCTCAGCAGACAGAATGAGGTGGGGGTGGGGAGGAGAGCTCTGTCCACTTCTGTTTTGTGCCACAAGAAAGGTAGAAGACAAGGCCATTGTGTTTGTTCAATGGCTTTCCTTTGGTTTTGTTCTTTTCCCCAGTGTCTGGCAGCACGTGGGCAGGGGGTTTGCTTCATTGTTTGGGCTCTCTCTTCTCCCTGTGTTGTCAATGGTACCCATCTACAAAGAGACAGACATGGAATAGTTTGTTAAAAAAAAAAAAAAAAAAGAAAAATTCTTTTGTTTCCTGTCTGGTTCTCCGCAGCTAGGAAACAACCCTCACAAAGAAGAATTTTTAAAGAAATGCTACATGATTCAGACAGTCCATTTATCTCTGGCCCCAGCAACTTTCTGATCTAGGTTTCTTTCCAGTGCATCTTGCCCACCACTATGGAGAACATCTAAACACGGGTTCTAAAAACTCCATAGACAGACCCCCTAATAAGATGGGCTGCTGCCCAGCACCACCATAATTTATTTATTGATTACAATGGGTGGAAACTTGGGTTATTTACAGCAGACTTTTCTAAGTATTTATTGATGCTGCTAATTCTTGGCAGCCAGAAGGGAGAGTTGGCAGCTTCAGTAATCCAAAGAGAGGCACTCTGAAGATCTGTCCTCAGAATAGCACTGAAGAAGAAAATGATTTGTGATACTCAGAAGCAGTTGTGAATATTCAACTAGTTTAGAGTTTGGGTGGAGGCTATTTCACAAACAAATCACCATAGAAGAAAAGTTCCAAGAGAATGCAGGTGATAAGGACAGGCATGGCTAAGCAATGTTGAGCCCATCCCTGAAACCAAGAGCAAGTTCATGCAACCCTAAAATCACATAAAAGAGTGGGATTAGGGGGTGGATTCAGATCAACTGAAGCACAGGAAATGTTATAGTTTGGCTGTCCCATCAGATTTACCAGAAAATGCATATTTGGTGTCATTTACTACATAGAATTTTAAACTTAAAAAAATTAAGAAGCAAATTATGAACATAGAATGTGACATATTGGTGGTAACAACCATCCAAGTTGACATATTGGTGGTTGCTCGCATCAGATGTTGGGCTACAACACCTACGAGTGAAATTAAGTATTGTGTCTTATCATGGACCATTCTGTCACGTAGTCAATTCATTCATGAATATTTATTAAAAGCCTATTGTGTGCCCTACATTGTTCTAGGCACTAAGGATACAATGATAAAAACAGACTAACACATTTCTTGTTATCATGAATAGGAAATATATTTGGGTGAGACAATAATCAAATAAACATATGAAACTATTTCAGATAATAGCAAATGTAAAGAATTTTTTAAAAAATAGTAATAAAATAGAAAAAAAAATAAAGCCGTGAGGTTAAGTGTGGAACTGCTCTCCCAGGGGTATTAATGGAAAGCCTGCTATTTGAATTGTGACAAGAATGAGAAAAGATTGAACCATACAGGAACCTACAGAAAGAACATTTCAAGAAGAGGGTAAGTCACATACAAAGACTCCTAGTTGTCTTAGTTTATTTTGTGTTGCTATAACACAGCAGCATATGTAGACTGGGAAATCTATAAAGAACAGAAATTCATTTCTCACAGTTCCAGAGCCTGGAATGTCCACTATCAAGCCACCGCTGGTTTACTGCTGGTTTAGGGTCTGGCATGTATTTCCAAGATGGCTCCTTGCATGCGCCCTCACATGGTGGAAGGCAGAAGGGCAAAGGGGCCATACTCCTGCACTTGAGTTCTTATAAAGAGCACCTAATCCCAAGCACATGGGAAGAGCCTTCGTTGCTGAACCACCTCTTAAAAGTCCACCTCTTACTACTATCACAATGGTGACACCTTAATTTTGGAGGGGACTTATTCAAACCATAGTGGAATTCATTTATGTCTTTAGGAAACAGAAAGGATGTTGGTGAAATTGTAGAGGGCCTGGGAGAGCATTGCATAAGGCAAGGTCAGAGGAGTGTGTGAGGGCTGGATTATGATTAGGAGCTTCAATTTTACGTGCCCTGGGAATCACTGGAAGGTTTTAAGAGAGAAAGCAGCAAAATATTATTTCAGATATTGGATGATCGCCCTAGCTGCTGTGTGGGCCCGTTAGAGTGAGGGAGACCAGCTGGGAGTCTGAGCCAGAAGGTGAGGTGGTGGTGGTGTTGATTATGGTGGCAGAGGTAGAGATAGAAGGATGAGGTCAAGTTTGACATAGGTGAGAGGATGGTTTTAAGGATTTCTAAATACAGAATTTCAACCCTTGTTATTGTCTTTTAGAGTTGAAAAAGTAGCATTCCAACTATTTATTAGTACTTAGAATTATCACTGGACTCAGTCTCATTCAAACAACTCACTCCCAATATCTCCAAAAAGTAGGTAAGCTTTTATCAATAGCATATGATGAGTTTAAAATTAAAGATCAAATAGATCTGTTTTCAAATTTTGGTTATATTAATTAATAGTCCTGAGGTGTTTGGAACTTTATTAAATTTCTTGGGCTTTAATTTCATTAACTGAAAATGGGGTTAATAATAGTAACTACCTCAAAATTGTTGCAAGGTTTAACTGATAAAACACCTATGTGCAGCCTGCTTCAGACTCATGACAAGTTCTCAGTACAAATTAACTAATATTCTTCTTAATATTTCTTCTAGGTGGAAGCAGATGCCTTATTCTTCTAGTTCAATCTTTAAGACACATAAATGTCTGGTCTGACTTGCCGATTCATAGAGCAACCATGAAATTTTCAAATTTTCAAATATGTCACTTCTAATTTTTTCTCATTTTTAATTGGGGCATGATTGACATATTTGAAGTTTATAGTTTAAATTTTTTTCATCAGCATGTACCTGAGAAATCATCATCACAATCAAGATAATGAAAATACCTGCTATACTAAAAATTTCCTCATGTTCCTTTATATTACCTCCCTACAACCCCCACATAGTTCCCAGCAACCACTAGTCTCCTTCTGTCACTATAGATTGGTTTGATTTTCTAGAATCATATATAAGTAGAATTGGACAGCCTGCACTTTTGTTGTTGTTCTGTCTTCATTTATTCAACCATCCTTTCCTTTTCATTGCTGACTAGTATTTCATTGTATGAGTACTCTAGAGTTTGTTTATTCATAACTATGCATAGACATTTGGGGTTTTGTAATTTTTTTCCCTAGTTTTTGGCTATTAAAAATAAAGCTTCTATGAGCATTCATGTGTAAGTCTTTATGTGATGTCTTGGTCCATTTGTGCTACTACAACACAATACCTGGGAGTAGGTGATTTATAATAAGCAGGCATTGATTTCTCATGGTTCTGGAGACTGAGAAGCCCAAGGTAAAGGCAGTGGCATCTAGCAGTGGCTGCTCTCAGCTTCCAAGTGGTGTCTTGAATGCTGCATCTCTGGAGGGAAGGGATGATGTTTCCACAAAGGACCAAACTCCTTGGCCCGGCTCTTCCCTGATATCATTAATCTACACACAAGGAAAGAGTACCCACCTATACACATCCCGAGGGCCTCACCTCTCCAATGGTTGCACTGGGGATGAACTTTCTAATACATGAATTTGGGGGAGCACATTTAGACATCACATGTGGACATAAAATTCCGCTTTGCTTGGGTAAACACCTAGGATTGAAAAGTCTTGATCTCACGATAAATATATGATAAACATTTTAAGAGACTACCAAATCATTTCCAAGTGGTGGTATCATTTTACACTTTCACCAGCAGTAATTGGGAGTACCAGATGTTTCAGCACTTGGTATGTTTGGTTTTCAAAATTTCAGCCATTTAAATGGGTGTGTAGTGCTTCCTCATTGTGCTTTGAATTTGCTGTTTTGTAATAACTAGTGATGTTAATTTAGCACCTTCTTTTATAAATTGTCCATTTTTTTTTTTTTTTTTTTTTTGCAGTACTGAGAATCAAACCCAGGACCACCTCACACATGCTAAGCCAAGCACTCTACCACCGGACTACATCTCCAGCCTTTTTGTGTGTGTGACAAGGTCTCATTAAGTTTGCCAGGGCTGATCTCAAACTTGGGATCCTCCTGCCTTAGCCCTCTGAGTAGCTGGGATTACAGATGTGCACACTGTGCCAGTTCTCTGTTATCTTAAAAAATAAATAAATAAATAATTAATTTAAGAATACATCAACTTTCTAGGTGATCAAAATAAGTAAACATATGAGTAGGTGAGAGGTGAGTAGGTAAGCAGATGGGCAGATACAAGAAATTTAAGTCCCTGTCCTGTGCTAAGCATAAGTCTAGCTTGACAAAGTCCCTGCTCTTCTGGGGTTTCCATTCACATGATTGGAACAGGCAATAGATATTTTGACAAAATGTGAAAAAAAAAAAATATATATATATATACATATATATTTATCATACTAAGAGGAAAGATAAAACAACATAAGGCAACAGTGAAGTGATGGGACAGAGGTGGAACAACATGTTAGAATGACCTCGGATCATCGTGTTTATTACCTTCACTACAGAGTAAGGTCCTCAAGAGCTCTTTCCAATGCTCTGTATTCTGCACCCTGGATTATGCTCAATGCATATTTGTTGATTAATTATTTTTAAGCCTCAGGGCATAATTGACATAAAATAAAATCCACATATTTGAAGTTTACAGTTTGGATTTTTACATAAGTAATACTTTCTGAGTGTTTTGAAGATTAAATGAGAAAATTCACATACGGAGCTCGACAAAGTATATGGCCCATTCAAGCTGCTATAACAAAATATCATAAACTGGGTGGCATATAAACAAACAGAATTTATTTCTCACAACTCTGGAAGTTGGCAAATCCCCTACAAATAGCCAGAAGATCTGGTATTTGGTGAGGGCCTACTTCTTAATTAGTGGTGTTTGAGCTCACTCACTGGGGCCTCTTTCATAAAGACACTAATTTCCCATGACCTAATCATATTCCAGTGACACATCCTTCTAACATCATCAAGTCAGGAGTTAGATTTCTACATATGCATTCTGGGGGGTTGTACACATGATACTATAGCAATGAGGCTTCTCAAATCTATCTTGTTCTCTGTTGAATTTCTTGCACATAGCTCAGGGCCTGAACCATAGTAGGCATGTGTTTAATAACCATCAGTTCCACAAATGAATGGAGGAAGAAAGTAATGATCTTTACATGTGAAGTATGTGATCCTGAAAGAAAGCTGACTTAGTGCCAGCACTGAGGCCAGAATCCAGATTGACAGCCACACCTAAGGCTTCTTCTGCTGGCTTCTTCTTGGCAGACAAATGTGCCACAGCTCAGAATTTTGTGCCCATTGTTTTTGGCTCTGATGGGATTTAGGTGCCCTCCTGAACATCCTTGCTTCCACATGGAATTATCTGGCTCTAGGTCAAACTGATGACTCCAAACCCCTCTTCTCATGGCATTTACCACATTCTGTATAGATACGTGGGAGTTTGCAGCTCCTGAGAGTTCGTGCTTCCTGGCTGATCCACTCTGTGGCCCTCTTGATCCCATCCTCCTATAAGGGACAAGGAAACTCAGTAAATATTTATTGTATTAAATTGAATCCTAAGTCCCTCTAAATGATTCAAGATGTCAGTGAAATACCCTTCACCACTCCAAAAGGTAGAACAAGAAGAAACAGCCTGTGTTCCTGAAGCACAGTGATTAAAGTTAGATTGGAGGAAACTTCAGTTTTTGGTCATTTGACTTCTTAAAATAAATCCACACACATAACTTTACACTTGACAATTCTTGAAAACAGGAGACATTTTCGGTCTGAAATGATTTTGAATGGATTCAAAGAAGAGACAGGAGCATAGATGAGATGACCTTTAAAAGTTGTTTGAAATATGTTCAAATGTGTCATTTGGTCTTATCTGTAGGTGGCATCCTCAGTGAGCTCAAGTTCCAAACCCCTGGAGCTGAGCTACTAGCATCCATTGAAGTGCCCCCTGAGAACTACAGATCCTGTCTCCCTGCGCCAAAGTTTACAGCCTCTGCAGAGCTCAGGAATGGTGGCCCTCCCGCAGCAGGAAGGAGACAGGCAGAAAACAGGGAGGTCTGCAAACCAGAGTTCCCTGGAGGATCTGGAGAAAAGCGACCAGCCAACCTTTGTTGCACGGTGTGGAAGAGGTTTATGGTGGCCCTGCCCCTGAGCTGTAAAGTTTATTCCTGCACATTAACCAGTCCATTGTCCCCTGCCCCAGTACCTCCTTCATCTTCTTTACTTGGACTTGTCAGGATCCTCTTTTAAACACAAACCAACTGGGGCCAGACAGAGTTGGGAGTGGGACTGTTTGTCTATTATCATCTTAAAAAAGACACCTAGGTGGCCGCTGCTATACCTGGTGTAGTTTACCCACTATCTGTCAACTGCAAAACTCTAAACACTCTTGGCTCCCCAGCTCATTCACTGATGCTGAGGTTCAATGGACCCACTACTGGAGGATATGTGCAGATTAAAGGGAGTATATTTGCACTTGATGGATGTAATGTATAAAGCTGCTCCCCCGCCCACCAGGTACAGCCATTTTGCCCACCTCCCAACCACTTGTCAATCTGTGAACATCCTAGCTAGCTATTGGTTCATCAGTCAGCTTGCAAGTATCTTTCTCCCATATTGGTCCCCTGTTAGCCCGGCAGAATTCAACTGTTTTACTGCACATATCCTCCAGTAGTGGGTCCATTGCACCTCAGCATCAGAATTTACGGCAGAAATTCAACTGTTTTCCCTGCCATCTTTTTTCCATTCTTCTGTCTGTCCTACACACTTTTCTCTATCCTCCTGGCTTTCCACTCTTTCTAGTGTGCGCCCTTTCTTTTCCTTTCTCTTTTCCTCTCATTTTCTCTCTTACCCTGCAGGGAGACACTGTTTGCTTAATAAATTCCCTTATGTGATTTCCCGTGTCTGGCGTGGTTCTGTGGAAATTCCTTACAATGGAGAAATGAAGGGAAGGAGGCTTCACAGTTTACTTCAAGAGGACCTGTATTACTTTCCAGGTTGTGATTCCTTAATCCAAGGTAAAATACAGTAAGGCAACTGGGGAATGAGAGAGAGGAGAGAGAGAGAGAGAGAGAGAGAAGAAAACATGGTACTATATTCTCATCCATCACATGGTGACAAAATACCATTTTCGCTGGGTGTGGTGGCCATGCTTGTATAACTCAGTGGCTCGGGAGGCTGAGGCAGGAGGGTCACGAGTTCAAAGCCAGCTTTAGCAACTTAGCAAGGCCCTAAGCAACTCAATGAGACCCTGTTTCTAAACAGAAAAAAAAAAAAAAAAAAAGATTAGGCATGAAGCTCAGTGGTTAAGTGCTCTCTCTCTCTCTCTTTCTCCATATATATATATATATATATATATATATAAAATTTCATATATATATGTGAAATTTTCTTCACAGATATTTTGAGGATTAAATGAGAAAATCTACATAAAAAGCTCAACCCAGAAATTGGCACCTATACAATGTTCAATAAATGTTTTACATAAAATTATCTGCTGTCTCTGTTAAGTCCAGCTTGGTGGGAAGTCCACTGAGCATGGGTAAAGGAGAGGGAGATGAAAGGTAGAAGTCAAAATAAGACGAGTGATAGTGCATTTCTTGCTGAGAGGCGGTGTAAAGTAGCAAAGAATACACCACTGCTGAATGCTGGATCAGGCCGGTGTGTAATGGGAATGAAAGGCATGTCAAGAGTCCCCCGCTGAGGGGACACTCAGTACATGCTGCTTCTTTTTCATCCATCTTTCCCCCTCACCTACTTGTTCCCAGTAAGAGTACTTTCTGTCCAAAACTACTTCCTGAATCATTCATAACTACGATCACATCCCATCACTGGTTATTCTTTCCTAGTTAAGACAGTCCTGATTTCCAGAGGCAGTTGTACTGCCTCTTAAGCATGTGGCTTTGGCTGTGACAACCACGTGGACACTTGGTTTCCTCATCCAGAGATGGAGATGTTAACACTGCATCAGAGTGCTGTTAGGAAGATCGTCAGAGATAACACACAGCAACCCACGCAAAGTGTTCAGTATACAGAGGTGTCCCTGATAGGTTCCCTTAAGCATAGCTCAGGGGCACAAGCAACTGCTAAAACAATTCTGTGGAATAGCATTTGTGTGATTTTTACTAACACAGAGGAAAAATAACTGCTTCAGCCAAAATTTGGGGAGTGAGCTATAAATGCAAGAGATGTACACACCCCAGAGAAGGAGGGCACTCTCCTTCTCTGTGCCCCTGTTAAGGCCAGTCTCCATTCCTGGAAATCTCTTTCATTGCTTCTTTTGATGAAATAGAGGGAAAAAATCCTACCCTCTGATTATACAATGCTGCAGCATCTCTCAGGCTGGATTGCTGCTGCTTATTGAACTTCCTGGGGAAACACTGCACCCACTTTTGCACATGTGGTGCTCACTCAGGGTCATGGATTCTGCCCTCATCAATACCAACCACACACAGAAGCAGCTGGTGGCAAGTGTCTACTCTTCACAGATGTGTTAGCCTAGCCTTTAGTGGACTGATATTTGCCATGATGCCTCTATTTTGTAGATAGGAAAGCTTAAAGCACATGGGTCATGAATGAGTAGGTCAAAGCTCTAATGAGAAAGTAACACAGAAAGACAGTGAATTTCAGGCTGCTTTCAAACTGCAGTGGAATTGTTTTTAACTTATGAAAGAGTTGATGTTTATTGTTTTAAAATGAATAATACAGTTCAGTATGAGAGGAGATGGTTGCCTGTGCCAACTACCAGCACTCACAAAACCTGCCTTGCCCTGAACATTAACATTACAAAAATGACTCCCTCTCGTGCTCTGAGTATAAGTTTTTAACATCTTAATCTCTTAGAATTAAAGCCAGCATGATATTCTGGCCCCTAGGAACTCACCCAAGAAAGCTTGTTGAGGCCTGGGTGGAAGGTAAACAGTTCTATTGGGGGGCAGTGATGAAGAGACTTTACTCTCACAGAACCCCAAGTGCTTCCCTGCAGTCTGCTTCAATCCAGTCTCTCCACTTGCACTCCAGAATGTGCTGTCTGTCCTGCTTGTATAGTCTGTTTTTGCTTTTGCTCATGCCCATGTCCAGCTGGGGAGCTATCTACCAGCTTGGACTTCCAGACCAGATTTCACACCTTGTCTGCTCCCTGTCAGCTGATTTCACATGCTAAAGTCTGCATCTGGCTCTCTTCCCTGATTCATGGAACCCCATGTCTCCTCTGCTTTACTAACTGCTCCCCTGATTCTGACTTCTTTGGTATCCCTGATCCATTTTCTTGGTCTTGCTTTGGATTCTGGACCTTCCTATGAGAAGGTCTATGTGGTGGCTGCTGTCTTCACATCACATCACATTTTCCTGTACCCCATCTGAGAAACCTGGAGCTTTTGTCTTCTCTTTATGTCCTCACATTACCCTTAGGAAGAATGGAAGACATGGGAGTTTTATTTCCATTTTATACATATATAGAGCACATTTCATAAAGATGATGTATCTAAGTCAATTAAATTAAGACCAGTTTGAAAACTATCCTCCCGTCTCCTGACTCTCACTGCTGCTCTCTTCTCTACCAACACTAAAGATTTCAGAAGATACAGCACAGGAGGTGCAGAGCAGGAAAGACCCCCTGCCAGCTTCCTCTCCATCCTTGGCCCTCTGACGTGGCCTGAAAGGAAAGGAGGCAATTCTGATTGTATGCAAACAAGGTCATCTTGGCAAGGGCCACTGTATTCATTTTCTAGAATTACCATAACAAAATATCATGGTGGTTAAAACAACAGAAATATGTTGTCTCACAGTTCTGGAAGTTAGAAGTCCAAAATCAAGGTGTCTACAGGGCACCCTGGAAACCTACAGGACACAGTTCACACCTCTGAATACTTTATACTTACTCTTGCCTCACTGACCAAATCAAGTCATACTGCCTCTTTCTCGCTTCTGGGGTTGCCTGCAATGTTTGGTGTTCCTTGGCTTATAAATGCAACATCCAGTTGTCTTCTCTTCACAAGTCCTTCACCCTCGGTCTGTCTTTATGTAGTAGCTTCCTGTGCATGTTTTCCAAACAGGGTTTTGTTTAGCTCCAGGGTTTCTGGGGACCCCTTTCCATTTGTCTGTAATGGAGAGGAAGGAGCTTTCCCAGTCTCCTAGAACATTCTGCTCCAATTTGTTTATCTCTCTCTTTGTTTTTCCTGTTCCATTTTGTTATACTTCCATGTTGCATTATTATTTGCTGGAAGTTTTATCAAAATTAAAATAACAGTCTATAAGAGCCATGTACCCACAGCAGCAATGTTTATTCAACGTTCGAATATAGCCATTATTTCCACTCCGCAAATTTTCACTCTCTTTTTCAGAATTTATCTTGCTGGCTCCTCCAATGAAACTATAATTTTATTTCCAGAACCTTCAGCTTCTGTGTAAGGAACATACTCCTCTGGATCATCTGTTCTGAGCATAGTGAATGAAATGACACTTTAACAAAAAGGCAGCATAGGAATTATATAATTAATTTTCTTACTTGCTTGTGGTCTTGAGAAAGAGGGCATGACCTGCAGAGGTCAATTTTTGACTAAAATGTGCTATGATATTGAATCCCAGTCCTCTCAGAAGTGGTGATGGAGAAAGAATTCCTGATGCTAAAGGTTTTCCTTAATTTGATTTTTAGACCTCATCTCATCCTTTGCAGAGCTGCTGAAGGGTAGTCCTTTCCACGGATCCCTAAGATCCTCTTTATTCTTATCAGCTCTCCTCCTTCAACATGCATCATATTCATTCTTAAATCCACAAGAGTAACACAATCTATCCCTTAATTAGTTTTGAGTTTATCTCAGGTGGCAGAAATGGAGTAAGGACTCCATAACGGTGACCATGCAACCTACCAAGCACAATCTTGCCTCTTAGTAGGCACTATAATGAGTGCTGAATACTTGAACATTGCCTCTTTCCACATTGTTTCATTTGTGTTATTTGTGACTTTTTTTATTCATTCACCCTTCCCTCCCACCTCTCCAGATTGGATCATAAGCAATTCAAGGTGAGGCCTGATGCTCTCTAAGCTTCTGAAATAGCAAGGTCCTTGGGGAATGCAGAACACCTGAGAGTAAAAGAATAAATACTGTTGACTGATGATCAGAGAGTGAATGGATCAATCAGTGCCATGCAAATCTGGAATCCATATGCATGGGCATATGTTTGTTTATCCTTTTTTTTTTTTTTTTAAATAAACAGAGGTTTTGACTCACCTGCTACCTTTATCTGGCTTCCTCCAGCACAGTCTTGCAATCAATGCTCAGGTCATGGAAATAGTTCACGTAGATGTGACAGCACACACATTTTTTATGAGCTTTGGTGACATGGGTTGCACCTTGAAATTGCAAAAGTGAAGGTTTGTTTAATGATTTTTAATTAATTTTAATTACTTACATTTTGAATGGTGGCTTAGCATTCTCAATCCCAGCCCCTCAGATCACTCTGGGATGGCTGCCAATTTCCTCATTACATACTCGCTCCCCTAACACTATTTGATAGTGAAAGGTTTTAAAGCAAACCCCCCAAATATTCAGTATGTAATAGGGAGCCCTTGGGAGATAGAAGAGGATTACAGTGGGGTATGGATGATATAGTTCATTGTCCTGAATTTATGAAAAGACATTTTTTCAGTTAGGGAATGTCCTACTTTGGGCCATGAATGCCATCTTTGGATCCTTGTCATCATGCACCCATGTCCTAACCCTAATGCCATCTTCATCGTGGCCTTGAATGAAGAGATGATAGGAACAATAGTTCCAAGAGGATTAAATGGCCCTTCTCCTAAAGGTTGAAATGCAATTTGGTTTTAAAAAATGTATTGGAAACAAATCAGAGGAAGAAGAAAAGTGGGAGATATTTACTCTGCAACAGAGAGGGCTTAGATGAAATATGTTTTGGATTCAGATGGTAAGATACTCGCTAGCATGGGCTTCCAATCAAGATGGAGTCCTCCCTTGGGGCAAAGGCTGTTACGTTTTGGAAAGCACATGGACTTGACATCATACCAGTCCAAGTTCCAAATACTGACTTCCCAGCTGTGGGATCAGGAGAATCATTTGTCTCCCAGAATTCAGTGTTCTCACCTCTGCAGCCATTCCTATTTCCCTAGCCAGGGCGAAGATTCAATACAGTGTTTGGCACCTATTAGATGCTTAAAAATATTGATGTCTTCCCTCCTTTAATTTATTTAAAATAAAACATGTAGACAACTCTTATTTATTTACTTTTTTTTTTTTTTTAACATGTAGGGACAGCTCTACCTAGAAGCAAGAGAGGACAAAATGATCCCTGGAATGATTTGTAGTGCTGAAATATATCAAGGCTATAATCATATAGGAGTATCATTTGCGTTTCCATCCTGAAATTGTCTACAGAGAAAAACAGTGGTAGATGAAAGAGTCGTGTAACAAACTTGATCCAATATGTGGTAACCTATAACCCTGGTTTTCTGAGGATCCTAAGAATATACATAAATTTTGTTCATAATTCCTTTGCTAGTGATACAGCCTGAACCAGCTGCCCAGTCTTGGACATCCCAGGTTTGTAAAAACTGTGGCAGCCACAGAACTACATTCAGCTGAGATTGTCAGTATAGTATCAAAACTGAAATGGGAGAAGAGGTCAGATTCCAGTATTTCTCAGAAGTATGGCTCACAAAGTCCTGTATATCTGAGATACAGCCACCTGTGCTTACTCAAAAGTAGAAACACTGCTTTTGGAGGTGGCAGCTGAGTTTTATCCCAAATCCAGATATTTAGCAAAGATATGTACTGGTCATCCTGTAAGATATTTCCATTTTTGCCTCTTTCCCTGACCATTTCTTTTCTTAACTTGCTGCTTTTCCTTTTTCTATATTTCCCCCCTTGGTTAACAACTGGGATTTGCAGTGCGAAGTCTCTGTCAGGAGTTTTGAAGTGGAAATTAGTTTAGGTAATTTAAAATTGGTACCAAGGGAAAGGAATTTTAAGAATTATATGAGTTCACCAAAGTCAAGGATGTTTGATCTGAGCAAACCTCTTTTCCTGGACCAACTCCTTTCCTATGGATTGAAGTAGACTGATGAATGCTGCTACCTAGGGATGTGAGAAGAGAAGGAGAAATCAGCAGAGGTGAGTCAAGTGGGAAGTAGCCTATCTCTTTTCTGTTCACAGTCTGTGCATAATTCATAGCATGGAGATTATATACAATCTCTTATTCATGAGCCTTTAAACATACTGGTTATTACTGTTGGTCAATTGAAAGAGATGGCTCCCTCTACATCCACCCCTCCCTCCCTCAGAATCAAGGACAGAATGGGAACCACTGATGTTCTCAGACCCTTAAGAAAGTCCTCAGTTCCTTCAAAGTCCTTAACCTTGAACTCTTGCTAAGCCGTTGCATATCCACTTTGGAAAGGACTTTTTGTACCAAAAGACTCCAGTGTCGATGGAAGTTGATACAAGCATCACTCCTGGAGTATAGAAGACGGAGGGGGAAGCAATGAAGAGAGGAACAGAAAGTGTATGACTAGAAGAGAAGGGTACGATTGAAGGAGTGAAGTCTATTTATTTTCTCCCTCTTGGCAGTTGAAATTAAATAAAAAATGAGCCAGGGACCCTACATTAAATAGGTTTCAATTCTCATTCTCCTACTCAGACCCGTTTCTCCTGTGTCCTCATCCACATCAAAAGATTGTCCAAGTGTCTGGCATCTTGAGATAAATCATAATTGGTATTTGAAGTGAGGGCTTGGAGGACTACTTGTGCTCTTGTGTTTCCTATGCAGCCCGAGTGAGTGAAGAGAGAAGTGGAGAAGGGAGGGGGAGTCAGAATAATACCGTGAGCCGGCAAACTTGGCCATGGGAATTTCCACACTGGAGTGCAGTTCATGTTCTCAAGTCCTACAGAGGCTTGTACTGGAGGATGCTGAGACTTACTGGGCTTCTTTTCCCAGTAGTTTAGAAATCCAGAAAAATCCATCATAATCTGGATTCCATGTCCTTCCATTATCCTTGCCAAGGGCCCCGTCCAGAAATACATTTGTGTCCAATGCTATGGAGTAAAAGTTGAAAGGTAGAGTTGTTGCCTTTGTAGCTTAGCAAGTTTTTGTGAGTGTTTCATTTCTGACAATCCTCTCAAGCTTCTTACTAGAGCTTGGGAAGCAGCTGAAGCCAGTGAGAAGAGAATTGCACATCTCTGAAATTTATAGCAAGTTTTTTTTTTTTTTTTTTCTAACAGCGTTGACTTCTGTTTGCTCTTTGGTGCCTTGTGTGACGAGTGTTTTGTTGCTTCTGCACTTTGTCAGTGTCTGGAAGTCTTTGATGGATTGGCAAAGTCTCTCTCTAGCCCAGGGGACTCCCTTTTGTTTCTTCATTGACTGAGTTTGTTCTCTCTCCTTCTTCCCCGCCCTGCCACACTTAAATACAAAAATACATAGTAAAAAGGCATTTTAAATGAGTAAGGCATGAGGTGCCGGAGTTGTGACTTCCATACAGTGGTGAGTAATGATGGGATTAAATAAAAGCCCTTCCGTGTGTTCTATTCAGGCAGCTGCCCAGGAGCATAAGCAGGGGAGAAAGCAAGAGAAACTAGGGGATCACAGGGTAACACAATGCAGAGCCTCCTTCATAGAATCCTCGTTACACCTCCTTCTTCCCTTCCTCTCCAGCTCCCCAGGGACTGGAGGGGCTGGGATGAAAGAGCCTTTCATGGAGTGAAAAGCCAAGAAAGCTACACAATTGCAAGTGTCTGGGAGACAAAGGCAAATGAAGTGTGACGCTCAGTTAATTAAGTGATGAAGTCTGCAGAGCCATTCCCGACTTGGGTTGCCCTGTTACCTTTGGAAGCAGAGGTGAGTCGAGATCCAGCCCTCCTGGTCAAGAAGTCTTTGCTTTCAGTCCCCACTTTTCTGAGTTCCTCTGTAAGGCAGAGTGAAAAGTAATTGCCATGGATCCACCAGCTTCTAAGGCTGGTGGAAGTTCTTTTCTGAGATTCTTCTCCTGCACCACATGGAGCCTCGTGTGTGGAAAGAATGCAGAATGTGGGATCAGTAGTTTCAGACACTGGCCCTGACTCAGTTTATTTCTTGCTGTAACTTGGTTACAACTTGGTTTCCCCTTCCTTAAAATGGGTTAACGATAATTCTTGCATCACAGGACTCTTGAAAGGATCAAGTGATGCAACTGTGTTTTATAAACTGTAAGAGGCACTAGCAATTACATTGACTATTCCCAATCTGATTGGAAACTTTCATAGAAAGGCAGGTTAGAGAAGACGAGGAAAGGAAAGACAACCAAATGGAAGGGAGCGAACTGATAATACATAGATGGAGTCCTGATTTCTATTTGTAGCATCAGGTTACACATACAATCTTTAAAATAAATCCTTGTGCTTTCTTATCTCCTCATTCTTTCTATGTGGGTTGGGCTTTTGCTAACATCAACCTACCAGCTTGCCAGAAAGAAATTAAATCATAAGAGAAGAGTCATTTAACTGTGATGTTGCACAGTGGTAGGTGCCGTAGGTGCTCGGGATGTAGGTGGGTTAACAAGAGCATGCTCATCCAGTGTACTAAAGGAAGACTCCCTGGATGAAGCCCTTGGTGCTTTCTTCCCAGTGGATGATCTGTTCATGCTAGGATGGTGGCCTGTCTCTCAGGGATTCTCAAGTCTCTCTTATGACCTCTGTCTTTACTGGCTTTAGCTCCACAATTGGACTTTACCATTTTAATTCCAAGAGTTGTCTGAGCCATGTGAGCTCGGTGTCTAAGACTTCTTTGTTCATTGTGGCTACTATCTGCTTCTCCCCACAAGGCCATCTCAACTTATCTCAGCACCAATACTTCTCAGCTAATAATTCAGTCCTTCCTGATTGTTCCACACTTTATTTGGTGACATGGACACCACTAACCCTGTTAAAGTACATTTTTCATTCCCTTCCTTGATGGACTCTGAATACCTTTGTTTACTTGTCTCTTAAGGTACTGTCTCAGAGGACTCCTATAATTTGCAAAATTACCTAAGAAAATCCAACCAAGCATGGTGTAAAAATGTATATGTCAGCATTTCCAACAGCACCCAGATGTCCACTCACAGTCTATTCACATACAGAAAGAAGAATTAGACTCCAACAGTGACTCCCAAATCTTCTGCAATCTGGCATTCTTAGACTAGAAGGAGTAGTTGGAGAGAAGTGATTCTCACCAGGATAGGTCAGTGGTAAGAGAAGATTCCTTTCTTAGGTTGGACCAGAATCTTGGGGAGGAAGAGCATGTGCATTGATTTAAATAAGACTCATAGGTGGGAGTTGGAATGTGGTTTAGGCTAAACACATGAATTCAACACTGAGGATTCTCCTTGACAAAAATGGGGATGGAGTCAGCATTCCTTGGCTCGTGTCATTAGCTCTGGAAACTGAGTTTACATCTTTTGGTTTTAAATCGATGTGTTCAATCTTATTCTCAAGACCAGCACTATATCATGCCTTCACTCTATTCATGGAGTTTCCTTGAATTCACTCTATCATGGAGTTCCATGAATTCTTGATCATTTTTGGTAACTGTATTGAATGGAATTTTGAGTCTCTTTCAAAGTTGTGTCTACCCAGAACCTCAGACATTATTTGGAAACACAAGTAGTATTGATTCATTTTTATGTGCCAATTTGACAAGCTTAAGTGATGCCCAAATAGCTGATAAAAATATTATATCTGAGTATGTTTACAAGGGTTTGTTCAAAATACATTAGCATTTGAGTCAAAAGACAGAGTAAGGCAAATGCCTTAACCAGTGCAGGTAGGCATCATCTACCATGTTCACATCTGGACAGAACACAAGGGGAAAGGAAGAGTGCATTTGCTTTCTCTCTGGAGCTGGGACATTCACCCATTCATTGCTGTGCCTTGTTCTCGGGCCTTCAGATTCAGACTCGGACTAACACCAACAATCCGGATTCTCAGGCCCTCAGACTCAGACTGATTTTCCGTTGGCTTTCCTGGTTCTCTAGCTTACAGATGTTGGTCTGGGACTTCTCAGCCTCCATAATCACCACATGCTCTTATTCCTATAATAAACCATATATGCACACTCATATGTATATGCATACATACATATGTATGTATGTATGTATATATTATACATATGTGTATATGCATATCTATCCTATATGTGTGTGTATACACACACACACACACACACACACACACACCAATAACAACATAACAACATCATAGTTGTTCGGTTTCTCTGGAGAACCCTGACTAATATGAGAAATTTAGAGATATGAAAGTTCATTAAATGAAGATAAGTTCATACTAAATCAAGGAGGACCCTATTCTAGTGACCCCCATCTTTATAAGCTGAAAAAGTATAGAGACAGTCTCATAGCAGGAATGCTATGTGTAGTCAGGTTGGAGCTATGCCACCTCAAGGCCCAGGATTTTAAGAAGGCATCATGAACTGGAGGAAATACATACAACAGATACTCCTTCAGAAGCCCCAGTTAAACCAACCTTGCTGACATCCTGATTTCAAACATCTGGCCTCCAGAAATGTGAGAGAATCAATTTCTGCTCCTTTAAGCCACCTAGTTTGTGGCACTTTGTTATGGCAGCCCTAGGAAACTCATATAGATTCCTACTCAACCACCTGTCCTCCCTCTCATCAATTCCCCTCCACTCTCTGCCACCATCCAGGACACTGGTACTGATATACCCAAGTCCACTCTGGAACAAGGACCTGTCTTCTGATTCCAATAATGTGACTAAGGTCCTCCAACCTTCACCTACACCATCTGCCTTCCCTGCTGACAAGTGGCCGTCTGCCTGGATCTCGCCATAGTGCCTGCCCAGAGAGTGCCAGGGTAGAGTTCTGAGCAGGCAGTCAGAACCTCGCTCCGTTCACTGGCATCACCTCACCATCTGGGCTCCCACCTGCTTCCTGCTGTCATGTCCTCCAACCACAAGTAGCCATCTCCTGGTCACTGCAGGGCCTACCTACTCCAGCCCCTGTGTTGGGGAGTCGGGGAGAGGGGGGTTCTGCCCAGATCTGATTTTAGTCTATTTGATCCCATTGTGCTTAGATAACCTTTCCTGACTACTGTGTTACCAAGTGAGGCCAGAAAGTCAGGATTTCAGTTCTCTCAAGTCTCATCAATCACTTAAGTATTGTTTGACTCATGCTTCCTCCTCCTTTCCGTTTTATGCACGGTGAGTGGAGTCCCTCTCTCTGTTTGGCACTTGGCACCATGTAGATTCTTGAATGCACTGGCAAAAATATTCTGTCTTGCTATGGGGTGTTTCTTTTGTTCTTCCATCCTTTTGACTTTCTTCTTTCTTCCTTTTCCTTTCTTCTAAAAATGAAAACAAAGGAATTTTAAATGAGCCAAGCCATTGCTTACAAAAATGGTCTTCTCCATATCTTAGTGAGTAATTAGAAGCATCAGAATCCTGCCTGAGCACAATTATTTTTTGTCTTCCATCCCATTCCATAGAGACTAAAAGTAAAATCTCCAAAATGGGAGTTAAAAGGCTGTTTTTAATAAACAGAAATTATACTATGTATATATATGCAAGTATATATGTGTGGATATGTGTATATATATATATATATATATATACATATGTGTGTATATATATGTATGTGTATATATTATATGTATTCACATACACACATATATAAATATACACATATATATAAATATATATATATATATGTTATATATATATATGAAGAGAAAGACAGAGAGAAACAAGAGAAATTGACTCATCAGTCACAGGAGGGATGGGCAATGTGGATACAAGCAGCAGCTGCAAGTAGTCAGCTGGATGAGTACCATGTACATCCACAAAGGATAGATGCAGGAACAGAAATACACTATCTCAGGCAGGAAAATACCTTACTTCAGGGATGTGTGACTCTGCAGAATGTGGCTTAGTATTTATGGAGTCTTCATCTTGTATTTAGTGGTATGTCAAACATAAAATTTTAGAGCTACAGAATCTCTTGCCTTAAAGATGAGAAAATAGAGCCCAGAGAGGTTTGGCACTCCATAAGCCACAAGCAATGAAGGATGACCACTCACAACCTGGAGGTGCACTTATGATGCCGAATCGGAGTCCATGAATCCCTGAACCAAAGGGAACTTTCATGAGATTGCTTCTCTGTCAACATCAATAGGTGGGTCTTCAGGATTTCTGGTCATGAAGCTCACTCACTAACTGGATTCCCATTTCCCAAGGATGTGTTGCATTTGCAGAATCTATTCTGTAACAGATTATTCATATTATCAGTTGCTTCTAGTCCCACAGTCCAGTGTTTGTGGGTTGGCAGCTTTCATTCCTCGGTGTGCTTCTTTGTCTTGTTAGACAGAGCTGTATATCCATTGCACATGATGATGGCAGACATTACCAGTGATTTTTGGTTGCCAGCAACCAGGCTCAACGCTTTCCATGCTGTAGAAGATACCGTCAGGGCTCTTCTCACACCCCCTCCATCCATCTCCTGTTACCACTCGTGCATCAGGTACGCTTCTGCTCACGACAAGCAGCCCCTCACTCTTGGCCGGAGGCTGTCCTCAGGTTCTAGAATTTGACTTTCTGGTGCAGAAAGCTGGAAGTGCTTGGGAATTTATGTCCTTCAGGGGACAGCCTTTAAAAACTGATGCATATAAATAATCCAGCTACCCTGCTCCTACTTAGAGACAACTAGAGCTTTATGATTTACTCTCTAGGGTTCCCTTTTGGGATTGGGTTAAAGTTACACTCCTGAACTTGATTTCCTCTCCTCTCCTTGCTTGGCTTCCTTCCCTTATGTCCCACCTTCCCTCTCCCCTGCCAGTTTTGCCTGGGAGCGCTGGGTAATAAACCACTTTCATACAAATTTTCATCTCAGGGTCTGTTTCTAGGGACCAGAACCTACAACACATGGGCCATCTTATTTAGTGCTCCCAACAAGCCCATGAAGTAAGTTTCTACAGAAGAAAGAGCAGGCTGAGATGATGAAGTTGAAATTTCTATCTAGGTTCCCTGACAGCAGAGACCATGATCTTGGCCTCTATACTGCGCTGGGTTAGGCTCACTTGAGCTCCTTTTCCTGGCTCAGGTCTCATGTTTGGCCAATCTGGCTAACTTGCCCTCCTGCCTTTGGTACTTGGGGTGAGCATCCCCTGTCAGTTCCTTCTCAGATAACTCCAGCATGTACACAAGAGTTCTTGACCTTTTTGTCTAGGTCCTTTCCTGAGTCTGTACTCGGGAAATCCTACAGATCATCATCCCTCATGAATACCAGTGGATGATTTAGATTAGATTCTAAGTGGATGTAGATAATACACATTATTCTCAAAACCTTGAACCTACCCACACTTGGACCTTATGGTTAGATCCCTCATGCCCTTGCTGCCTGGTGTGTGCTTCATGAACTAGCAATATTGGCATCACCTGGGAGTTTGCTAGAACTGCAGAACCTGAGAACCCACTTAGACCTGTTGAATCGGAATCTGTATTTTAACAACATCCTCTTGTAGATATGTTATCTTTAGGCATTAAGCCCAGGTGGGATAGAGTGTGGTTTTGCCATACTCCCATGAATTCAGAGACCTGGATTCCCACCCAGTCTCAGTATACCACCTCTCCCTGGCATGTACCCCCAGCATTCCACCTAGCCAGGACCAAACCATTTATGTCCATTTATTTGATTTGTTCATCTCTCTTACAGCTCAGGAATTCTGCCTTCTTTTCAAATTAATCTCCCTCTGAATCAATTTAAAGTGATTTCTTTTTTTTCTGAAAATGGACTCTCACCTTGGGTGGGAACACAGTGGTTATTTACTCAAAAGACAGATATGCTATCCATACTCTTAATGTAGAATATACAACTTGTAGGAGAGAAGTATAATGCTTAAGATTAGTCCAGAATTTCAGCTTGTCTGAAAAACCCCTGGTGCCTTGACTAGAGGCATGTGTTCTGAGCAAGGAGCCAAAATCAAGAGTACCTCCATGTCAAAGCATTTGTTAAAAGTGGTTCCTTGAAGGTTGCCTGTATTGAGGGCAGCACTTGCTGCACCCAGCTGTTCTTTATGACAGACCCTAAAGATGCACCTGCATAGAAACACTAACCACCTCTGTGGGGAAAAAAAGAGAAATGTGTGGGAAAACAAGAGGAAATGGTGTGAAGGTTTTTCCATAGGTTTATTTTGCAATCCTTGTAGACAGTTTTATTAAAAAGCCTTCCAGCCATAATAGGACTGTGAATGATATTTGTTGAGTGAGGAAATAATTTGGTAGATTGCTATTTCAATGTGCAAAGTCTAAACTACTGCAGCTACAAGGAGATCTGAGAATGTAGGGACTGTTTCAGACACGTTCTATGGAAAAATACCAGTGGGCATGACTTCTTTCAGAAATCCAGCATGGCTCATCTTCCTACACATTCAGTGTTTCCTTGGCTCACAGGATGTTCTCCTTAAGCCTGTATTTGGCCTTAAACTTATGAAATGGAGAGATTTCCACTGTACATCAAAGAAAAGATTGTTTTAGAAAAATCTAGACAAATCATGGAGCTGGTAGGTTAACCAGCTTGCACAATATATCATTACCTTTGAGGTTATTGTCTAGAGCAGTCTCAGCAGAATGATTTCTATGAAGGGTCAGAAAGTAAATAACTGACTTGTGGGCCATATGGTCTCTGTTGAAAATATTTATCACTCCCATTCCAGTGAGAAAGTAGCCATAGACAATATGGAAATGAATGGGAGTAGTCATGTCCCAATAAAACTTTATAGGATGGAGGGTGAATTTTACCTGTTATACAGAGAATTTATGATCCTCTCCATCTTTTTTGCATCCTGGTCCAAGACACCTTTATTCTTTGGGAACATGCCAGTGATTTTCTAATTAGTCTCCTGTTTCCATTCTTGCCCACTTTCTAATACATTCCCTCCACAGCAAAACAAGCTTCCAAACATCAGTTAGAACATGTCACCTCCTGGATTTCCATTTTAGGAAGCTGTGCATTCTGCCATTACCTCAGCCCTCCTGATTCCCTGTCTTTATCTCATGTCTCTGTCACATTGCCTTTCTTTCTGTCCCTTCAACTCTCTATCTCAGGGCCTCTGAGATGTGGTACCCTGCACAAAGTTCTCTCTACTTTGCCTTGGTAGCCCTGCTCTCCCTATGAGTTCCAGATATGATGCCCCATCCCTAGACTGCTGTTGAACCTACTCAGATCTTCCTTTTTATTCTCCCTCCTGGCGACTTGGGTTTTTTCCAAGACCTTTGTACAATTTGTAACTATGAGTACATTTAGTGATTTGTTTACCACTTGTCCCTACCAGTAGGAGTAAATTTATGGTGGCAGAGACTCTGCGATTTGCCACAATGTCCTCAGTGCTGGGACAGAGTGGACACAGTAGGCACAGTGCCCAGGTTTGGGATAAATGAATAATTCGATAAGTGTGTAGTTTAACTATTTATTTGTGGTGGAAAACATAATCTTTCGGTAGAAACAGCTGAGTGCAAGGTCAACAGTGAAATAATCAGAGAAAATTCTGGGAAAGGAATCAGCCAGCAAGAAGAGTCAAGTGGAGACAGAGATAGGGCCTGGGTAAGAACAAAAAAGCAGGAAGCAAGCAGATTTGAGTGCTGTGGACTGAATATTTTTATCTTCCACAAATTCATACTCTGAAATGCTAATTCCCAATGTGACAGTATTGGGAGGTGCAGCCAATGAGAGGTGACAGGGTCAGCAGGGCAGAGCTCACCGTGCCCTCTCTCCCCACCATTTAAGGATGCCACAAGAGGACAGCCAACAATAAACCAGGCAGGAGAATCTCCACATGAAACCAGCCATGCTGGAACTCACATCTCAGACTTCCAGCTTCCAGAACAATCAGAAATGTGTTTGTCCCTTAATCTACCCATTCTATGGTGTTCTCTTTTAGCAGCCAGAATGACTAGGACAGTGAGAGCATGAGGGGCTCCTGATGGCAGAAGCCAGATCTTCTTTCTCTTTGTGTCTGCACAAGACAGGTAAAATCAGGCTCTTGGTTGGTAAATCCCAAAGGAAATTTAGCAAATGAAAAGGTGGTGGATGACATTCTGGAAACTTAGGGAGAGCGTTGAGGGCTCCGGTGCAGAGTACGTTGTTGTCATTTTGTTTTTTAGGTGTTTTTGTTTGTTTGTTTGTTTCTGCCTTTCTGCTGGGGATTGACTCCAGGATGCTCTACTACTGAGACATAAACCCGACTCTTTTTATTTATTTTTATTTTTATATCCTTTGTGACAGAATCTTACTAAGTTTCAAAGGCTGGCCTCAAATCTGTGATCCTTCCTCAGCCTCCTGAGTGGTTGGGATGACAGGGGTGCACCACAAAGCCTGGCTTTCCAACACAGTTTTAAGTTTCAAAGACAAGCAAATTAGCAGTCAGGGGACAATCTACTTGGTTAAGGACTAAGATGACTAGGAAAACAGAAGGGGGAAAATGAGCAGTAACTAAGTCCTCTGTACCAGGGTGACAAAAATATGGCTAGTGGAAGCATGATAGAGAATGGCAGGGAAGAAAGCGCTCATTTTCTTTCAGTATTTTTCTCTATTATTTTTCTTTATAGTGATAAAATCCCAAAGTTTTTCTGGGGCACATGAATTCCTTGCTGTGTCTTGTATAGTCCAGTCTACTCATGAGAAACAGCCATGATTTTGATTTTTGAACAATACAATGTGAGTGGTAGTGATACAGCCTCTGAACCAGACTTTTAGAAGGCTACGACTTTTCCTCTGCTCTCCCTTTTTCCTGCTCCACTATTGAGATGTGATGACATCTGACCAAATACCTTGAAGGCTAACACAGAAGCCCTGTGTTGATGGTGGACCGAACAGCCAGCCTAGATTCTTGCATGACTTTGTGGAGTGGATCTTTCTATCCACCGTGTACCTCCCATTTATTAATTTATGCCAATTTAATATGATTTGCCTATTAGAGATTAGATCAGTTCAGCTATTACATAACTAAAGCAGAATAGCAGACCCAGAAAGGAAGAGTGCACTTCTCAGAAATAAGGCAATGAACAATTCTGTGCTAGGGAAGACTGAGCTTGTGGTACTAAGTTCAGTGACGACCTAAGTTCTAAATTAATCAACTATAAAAGGGAGTTACATTAAAGGGACATGATTAGTAGAACTCTAAATTAGACTTCTGCAGGATAGGTTTTTACTGTCATATCAAACAAAAATGGGTTGATCTTATTAATGGTTCATTCCTTAGATGGATGTAGAAGGACTAGGATTAGGTGAGAGTGAGAAAAGATAGTAAAAAGAAGACCGTTTCCTCAGTGACTGATCATTGACAGTCTGGTATTTCTGGATCACTCTATAGTTTGTCTTTGATCTGCCCACCAAGATTATGAGTTCTTGAAAGGATGTTCAGGTCATTTTTATCTTTATGTGTTTTGTGTCATGGAACCCAGTGTTTTTCACATGGAAAGTACTCAGTGAAAAAAAAAAATTCCAATTGAAGTCGGGCACGGAGGGGCACACCTGTAATCCCAGAGGCTCAGGAGTCTGAGGTGGGAAGATCACAAGCTCAAAGTTGGCCTCAGAAACTTAGCAAGGCCCTAAGCAACTCAGAGACCCTGACTCTAAACAAAAAAGAACTAGGGAGTGGCTCAGTGATTAAAGACCTCTGGATTCAATCCCCAGTCAAAAAAAAATTAATTCAGTTGAATTGTTAACTCCAAGTTAGGTACTTCGTCAGGAACACTTCCTTGCTTCCTGTGCTAAACCCACTCCTCTTGGAGTCAAACTGTTCTGACATGGTGGCCTAAGAGCAACAAAAGGAGGAACAGGAGTTCAGAAAGCCCTAGGATTTTTCTACACTCTTTATAGGCAAACTTGATTGTGAACCTGAATTTGAAAACCAAGCACCTGAAGGGTTTTAGAAATAGAAAGGGATTGAATTCGCCTTGGTATCTTCTCTGCATTTCTGCCTTCGGAGAAGGAGGAAAGACCGTCACAGCAGGTGGGTTGAGACCCAGAGACCAAAAGATAGAGAGATGGAAAAGTAGCAGCAGGCCAAGAAACAGCATATTCCAATTCCCTGAGCTGTCAGCCAGGCACCTTTCACCCCACATCAAATTCTATCCCAATTTTCCCTCTTAAATTGCAATCCCAAACACACTGCAGATGTGATATCATTTTCCCTGATAACTGGACCCTCAGAGTTAATGACTTTCCTTCCTTCCAGCGGGGAAACAATTTCGTTTTGCTTAATGTAATAATCTATTGTAGTTCTTTTCTGTGTGCCACTCTGACCTGAGACCCTGCTTCAGAGGAGCCACCCTCTCCCATCCAGCTGCACATGGGTACTTTATTACTGTGTTATTCTCCATTGTGAATCGTACAGCCACACCGCCCCAGCCGGCTGATGACTCCCTGTGGACAATACCCATGGGCTGCCAGGAGATAAAACTGGTCAAGACTGAGGAGAGACCTGTGTGTGAGAGGGAAATACGAAACAGTTCTTTTCTGTTTTAATGTGACCCACCCAGATGGACCTTCCCTGATCTAGTGACAGAGTCTGGGAAATATGAGCAGCTTCGTTCTGTGCTTTACCTCTCTCTGAGCCACAAGTGGTCTCTGGGACCCCCTTTTGCTATCGTGATCTGTACTTCTACCTGGAGGAAGTATCAAGCGGGCCTGGGCCAGTAGCCAGGAAACAATTTGAATGAAGACCACTGAGCTCCGCTAAAGGGCAGCTCTGGGAAAGAGTGTCAGGGCTTCTGCAGGGAGATTCCTGAAGCCAGAGGCAGCCGCCTGGGCTCCTCCGTTGCTGAGTCAGGAGAGACTCAGAGACTTCACCAAAGCACTTGACGAATGGGAGCAAGGCTAATTTGGTGTCGTTTGTTTCCCATTTCCAAGTCCTCATTAAAATAATCTGCTCTGATTGTCTAGGGAAGTTATTTTCTGCGCTTCCTTTCCCTTCACTGTATCAGTACAATTTCACAGGCAGCAGATTTCTGTGGGGAGGGGTCCAGACAGCTCTGTGGAGGGAGGGGAGGGGCTCATGGATTGCTGGGAGCAGGGCCAATCTCTTGGCAGCCAGCGAGGTGGGAATCCCAGACCCTCCATGGCCCCTGGACTGCATTCCCTGAAAGGCATCCGATTGAGGGAGTCCACCTCCCTGGGAAATTCCTTTGATCTGAGAATAAAAATGAAATCTTGGTTTTGGTTAATATAATTCGAAAAGGGTTCTCTAGGAAGGCAATGAAGTAGCCCAAAATAGAACATGGAACTTGGATTCCCTCAGTCGCCCAAATGTCTGATTTGGCTTATGCTGAGATGATCAGTGACTGGGGTTGTTCACCCATAGCTGAGCACCTACTATGTGGGAGGCAGTGTGCAAGTGATGGGGATACAGGGATGAGGGGAACCCAGATTCTATCTTTCTGTCAATGTCTGACTGCTTTCTTTCCCATCTGGTTCTCTTAGCTCAGAAGACTTGTCTGCATCCAGGTCCCCGTGGCCATTGGGGTCCCTCACACCCTTGCAGATGCTCGTTGTGCCCTGCTGATTCTGCCTTGACACGTGCCTCTGGCCCTCCTCATCTCCCAGAACTCTGGATAGGAATTCTCTGGTTTAGATTTTGCTGTTCCAAATCCATTCTCAGACCCCTGCTCTTGGCTAATGCCCAGTCAGGCCAGTCCCAGCCCCAGTGCTATTGCACGTGACCTTTGAGTAATAGTTTTAAAGGGAATTACACTCAAACAGAGACGTAGAATACCCATGCTTACACAGACCATTCAAACTGCTGGACAGCGCATGCCGGAAGCCCAACCTGGGCTCATTCCTGTACTTCATCTTTCTCAGCCACAGATGAAAGCCAGACCAACCAGGTTCCTGCCCCTGCCAGACTGACATGACAATACCAGCAGCCCCCTTCCTTGGCTCCTGTTTAAAACCAGTAATGTGATGTATTTCTTCTTTGCATAAAAGAATAACAACATTTTCTTTTTTTCTGCTATTTATTACAATTTGTTATGAGGATCACGTGCTTTTTTTTTTTTTTAAGTCACTCTATATTACTACCTACTATGTGCCTGGTGGGATGCTGGAAGTGAAAACAAAAATCAACAAACGCAGTCAGTGTTTCCAGAAATCCACCCAAAACAAACAAAGAAAAGGTATTGGATAGCCCCTCTAGCTACTGTCTGCACGGGAAGAATCCTTTACATACAAGGCAGAGTGCATGAAAATGTCTTTCTCTCACAACATCCTTTATCTTCGGTCTGGTATCTGAAGCTCGCTGACTTTCGCCTGCCTCCCTTCTTCCTTCCCTCCCTCACCAGCCCTCTCCTCTCCCAAGGCAGAGGTGCCTCTTGCATTCAGATGTATCTGCACGGCCTTCAGGCACTTCGTGTTTCTATAATCAACATATTTTAAAGTCTTGCGAAAGGTTTTAATTGGCTGAAATGCTGATTGCCATAACAACTGGCTAATGAACCGTCTGGTAACACATGTAATATTTATTTATGAATTAAATGGCCATGGAGTATGAAGTTGAGTTTCCTCTCAAGGGCAGCACGGGGCCATCTTTGGAGAGTGCAAGTTCTCTGCAGGGGTTGCTTAATGGGGATCCAAAAAGGCAAGAGAAATGACACTCCATTCCAGGTCAGGTGTGCACTTGTGTCAAGAGGAGAAAAGAACGGTCATAGGTAATGGACAGGGCTGCCCAGAGAGGTGATAACAGGTAGGGTTGTAAGGACTGCCCCTCCTTACACTTTGCACCTAAAGATGGAAAGCTTCTGACAGTAATTCTCAGAACAGAAGAATTTGTTCCTTTTGAATTTCAGTAAATTTCCCATCTGTAGGTGTGACTATCAGATCAGAATTCGTATACATCAAAAATACACAGAGGCTAGGAACGTGGCACATGCCTGTAATCCTAGCAGCTTGGGAGATTGAGGCAGCAGGAGCACCAGTTCAAGGTCAGTCTCAGTAACTTAGTGACACCCTATCTCAAAATAAAAAAATAAAAAGGACTGGGAAACATAGCTCAGCGGCAGAACACTCCTGGATTCAATCAAAAAGAAAGGGAAGAAGGAAGGAATAAATGGAGGGAGGGAGGGAGGATGGAAGGAAGGAAGGAAGGAAGGGAGGGAGGAAGGGAGGGAGGGAGGGAGGAAGAAAGGAAGGAAGGAAAGGACGGACGGAAGGAAGGAAGGAAGGAAGGAAGGAAGGAAGGAAGGAAGGAGAAAGAGAGAGAGAGAGGGAGGGAGGGAGGAAGGAAAGAAAGAAAGAAAGAAAGAAAGAAAGAAAGAAAGAAAGAAAGAAAGAAAGAAAGAAAGAAAGAAAGAAAGAAAGAAAGGAAGGAAGGAAGGAAGGAAGAAAGAAAAGAGGGAAACAGTATCAGTAATTGTTACTCAGGGTAAGAAGAGTCTATAACGTAATTCCAAGCTGGTTCCAGTCACTATTACTTTCAAGATAGGGACTTGTCTTTAGGGCACCAGAGACCCTCTGAGTGTCTAAGGAGAGCTATAAATCTTTCTGGATACATATATTCACATGAAACTTAACTATGACTTAAGGATCCATACTCACTTGTTTATACCTCATCTCAGGATTTGAAAATCCCAAGCTCAGTAACTGTATCACCCCAGTGAGTGTTTTAAGTACCCACAAGAAACTGAATGATAAAACCAGTATTTCTTCACCCCACCCACAACCACAAAATGAAATAAAACGAGATGATGTTAGCAAGCACGAAGGTTTACCTCCATGATCAGGTCAGAGGAGAGGATCAGTAAAGATGAAGTTTGAAGACTTGCGATGGATAAAAATACTTGCTCAACTAATTTTTAAAGCAATCAAAGGACAGATTAGAGCCATGTAAGGGAGACCAAAATGATGGCTTTATTATTTGCTTATGGTATTTTTGGAAAATGTAACCTAGGCTTGCAAAGATTGAACCTCAGAATTAAATAGCTAGGGCTGGATGTGGCTCAGTGTTAGAGAACTTTCCCAACATGAATGAGGTCCTGGGTTCAATCTCCAGCATCACAAAACACACCTACAAAGAATTAAATAGACTTGTAGATGGAGGCTCTTCTGGAAAGAGGTTGAGCTTTCGCAGAGGGTGGGGCCTGTACCCACGCTCTTCAGACAGAGGCCAAGGAGAAGGAGTAGAGAAGAAAGCTGCGGATTGCATCACAACAGGTAGAAGGGGACATCAGGAACGAAGAGTCGACACTCTTCTCTCAGTCTTTCCCTGTCATTCTGGGTGAGATAAAGTCAATTTCCCCTTCCAGGAAGATGAGGAACTTCTCCTTCAGTGGTCCTCAGGACCTCAGGTCTCAAGTCCTCCCAGAAGCTGGAAGGTAAACAAGGAGGAGCCTGGAACTTAAAGTCAGACAGACCTGAACTCAGACCGCCAGTCTGCCTCTTACCAACACTATGACCTTGAACTGTGGGCTTCTCTTAGCCTTTCTTGTGCTGACAAAAGTGTCTGTAGACATTTCTGCGTGGGTGTAGGAGGAACCCACATCATGGCTTCTCTCCTCCTGTCCCCATTCACGGCGTGCTCTGCTTGTGCAATAGTGATGGCAGGCACCAGGAGGGTCATAAAAGGAAGCATTTGCAAAGGGGAAGGACTGGAGTTCAGAGTCAATGCTGTGACCGGGAAACTGAACACTGATCAGGATCCAGGCCTGGGGAGCATGCTTGGGCTAGAGATTGGGGAGCTGACCAAAGAGATGCTGAGCACAAAATGCCAGGAAATTGATCGAGTTCACACACAGATAGGCACATGTGCATGCACGCACACACACACACACACACACACACACACACACACACACACACACACAGCTCATGACAGAAATCAACGTGCTGAAGAGATGGCCACTAACTAGACAAGCCATCAAGGTCTCTCCCTTCTGTGCTGACCTGCTTTTTGACTGTGTGTGGCTCCTAGAGTTGCTTGTTCCTTGGTTTCCAGTTTTGTTTGTTTTAGGCAACACTCGAAAAGCATATAAACAAAAAGGGGAAAATGTATTCACTGGCTGCCTTAAAATTATCCTCCAAGGCTTCTCACCAAACTGAACAGTAAAGGATTCCAATCTCTTCAGGATCTGTTTCTTTCCTGCCTCCTTTCCTTCTGTCTCTCTGTCTTTCTCCCTCTTCCTATACACACACACACACACACACACACACACACACACATAATGATGATGAAAAAGAAAACACAGGGAAAGAAGATGTCTGTCTGTCTCAGAGGGTAAGCTTCTTGTGCAGTGTAATCTCCCTCTTTTCAATAAAAAAAAAAAAAAATTCTCTTTCCTCAATTCCTGAAGATTCACACATCTCACTTAACTTGTGGCAATGTCAATGAGGCTGTGTAATTTCTTTAAGAGAATCCTGGACATTTGTTGGTACCAATCAGCAGAGAACCTCCTCCATGAACGGAGTGGAATGAGGCCCTGAGTGATGGGAAAGAGAGAGAGTCTTAGTTTGTGGTGGGGGAAGGGTAATGAAGGGGGTAACCAGAGAAGAATGGAGAAAGCCCAGACCCATTTCATGAAATCTCCCTGAATATGCAAAAGAGGACTAATTGCCCTCTTCAAAAACTAATCATTCTGAATTTTACAAGTTGAATTATAAAACCTGACACACTTATTTTTCTCTTTTATTATATTTGTAAGCATTACTCCTTCTGCAAAGAAAATCAAATCCTATTTTTATCAGTTACCGTCATCTCCCCTTTTTCTGCTCCCGACCCTGTTTCTCCCCTCCCCTTTTGCTGAACACTGCAGCATTGCCATGTGTATTAATTGCCCTGTGAAATGCACTTGAAGTCATTAGAATTCCCCATTCAAAACTATTATCTTGTGCCATTATGCCTTTGCATTATATTTATTTAAATGTGCCTCTTCTGAATGAGCTCATTTTTAACAGCTAGCCATGCCTGAAATATTGTTCCCATCCAAGCTGCTCTGGTATCATTTTTCTCCTCTGTGGAAGAGATGTCTGCACCCCAGTCTTCCATCGTGACAGGGGCAGCTTTGTTAGAAGGCAGAAGTGGCTTTTGTGTCACAGGCTTCCTTGAGGAGGAACAGTGGACTCAAGGAGGGACCTTTGGGGTCTGGGTTAGGTATGTTTTCCCAAGAGCTGGTTGCCTATTACCAATTGTGCACGAGCTTCACTTATTCTAGGACACTATCTGAAGAAATGAAGAAATCAAACCAAGTTCCTAGAATGTTCTTTGTCCTTTTCTCTGAAAAGTCCAAACAGGGTATCAGTTGTCATTGGCAACTGCCCAGGTACCACCCAATGTCCACAGGGTCATCTTGCCACTGGGCAGAGGGATGAATTAAATGGCCACAAGAACCAATTACTGAACCTGGGCTTCCTGGAAGTTCTGATACCCCTTTTTGAAACACAAATGTATCTTTCCCAACTAAGACTGAATAGATAGATGTCCCTATTTATCAAACTGTCCTTTTTATTTTTTGCTTCTCCTCCAGAGAATTGGCTTCCATTCCTATCTTCTTTTTATTCAGAGAAGAAAACATACTTTACTCAATGCTGGGCCTAAAATTTATTATTCTTATAAGTTCATACCCCAGAAAGAATTCCACTGGGCTGTTTCTACTGCTAAGCCCAGGGCTGTCCATGTTGTGTGTATACTAATGCACAAGACCATTGACACAGCACATTCCCAAGTGTAGTCCCAAAGACTTATGATTATACCCTTATTATGCCATTTAATCTATGGAGCAATGGGAATAAAGAGGTTTGACCAAGTTTAACCATCTAGTGGGTGGTGGAGAGCAGATTTAAGATCTGGTTCATTCTGGATCTTTTTTTCCTTCCATGACACCAAGTTGCCAAGAGTAGAGAGAAAATAAATGTGTTGGCATAAATATTTGGCAGAGAAAATCAAGAAAGACATTTGGACTAGGTGAGTCAGAAGATTGACATAGAGATGGAAAGAAGAACTTTATGATATGAAGAGCAGAATAAATAAGTTTCTTCCTAAAATGGGAAGTTCAGACCTCAGCAATCTTGGACTTCTTGCAAGTCTTTGAGAAAGCATAAATGTTTAGGAAAAAGTTTGGGGGAACTATAATGAAAGATCCATCTGTGTGGAAATGGTTTGATCACTGATGAATCCTGAGCCCTAGAATGATGTCCCAGGAAATCCATGTCTGGTCAATAATTTATGTGACTCACAGTAAGTCCTTTAAAATGCCTTTGATTGGATGAGCATGTGATGCCATCACTATTGACAATTCTCTTGAAGGTGCTCTTGCTCTTATTATTAGCAAAACACTGTCCATGTGAGCTTGGAGTTTTGATGGCCAAGGGCACAGCCTAGCTATCAAAATAGTACCATTGTCTATGAACCTGCTCTGAACAGATCTACCTGAAGTGCCATGGGGAGATTTGAAAGAGGAAGGAGCTCCGCGATTCCTCTGGTGTGTTTAAGACTAATAAGGAAATAAGACCAGAGCAAACGGAAAGATGAAGGACTCTTTTGGCTTTTCATTCCCCTTAAGATATTCCCCTACTCTGCTCTGTCCCTAGGCAATGGAGTCTTAAACTAGACTTCCTGAGTTCTGAAAAGAAACGAAGTAACTGAGAATTGGAAAGTGCAGGGAATGGACTGGAATTCTCCCATGACAAAGGGGCTAAACATCTGTCCTCTGGGCTGGGGTTTGGCCCTGGAAGTGGTTCTCTGCTGTCCCCATGGGGCTGTGAGGAGGCTGAAGCAGAGGAAAACAGGTGAAAGAGACACTGATGTTGTAGTGGGTTTGCCTCCTCCCCTCAGTACTGAGAGACACCCCAGGAACAGTCTGGTTCTCTCTCTCTCTTGTACTTCTTGGTTCTTATTAGGAGACAAGAACAGAAAAGAAGGCAGTGTCTTCCGGGGTTACATCTGGCTTTGTTTCTCTTAAAGACTCATTTGGCAGCCACAGCAGCCTCTTCCTTGAGGGGAGGGAATAACCATCTGTTCCCAACTTTCACATGAAGAACCTCCAAGTACCCAACTGCAGAGAGTTCAGGGGGACAGTGCTGGTCCTGAGAGACTCCCACTCTTCTGTGGCCTGAATCTCAGAAACCTTCCTGTCCAGTCCTCTCCCCAAGAATCACAGAGATGACTTTTTCTTTTATAAATATATTCTTTCTTTGACAAGTAACAACCAGGAAAAGCAAACACATCCCTATCTCACTATCTCGGCCACAAGTCAAGACTTTCATGAACAATACCTCATTCCTAAAACAACCACAACACACAAGACGACTTCTCCTTCAGAGACTGTTCCGGGACTGGACAAGTGCAGAGGGCTACTGTCCTCCAGTGTCCAAGTACTGGGACGTGTAAGGAAGTGGGACGAAAGTGGGACCTGGGTAAGGGCAGGTGAATGGCCAGGGTGCAACTAGACGCCTTCATTACCTGTGAGGAACTGATGCTTCTACAGAGAGGAAGTGGTTGAGCAAAGAGCACCTTTTTACTTTTTCAAACACTTTTTCTTTCCTTTCTCCTGTCAGATGACCCTATTCATTAATTCATTTTCTCCCTGAAGACTGTTGAATATTTAAACCAGTGACCCGAGATGCGCCCAGTGATTTCAGATCAGGGATATATCCGGCTTAATTTCCTCTTACAAGGCCTCTTCTCGTACAACCAGCAGTCTCTTCCTTTCCTGGACGGACCCTTTGCTTTCTGCCACATGAACACAGTAGCACCCTGTCTCCACAGCCAGTCCATGCTCCGTCTACCTCACTCTCTTGCTCCAGACTGTTTGATTTGAGTATATGTCGAGAGGGAATTTGGAGATAAATTTGTAGGTAAAAGAAACCCTCTCCTAGCTCAAAATTATTTATGTAAAATCTGCTCCAAACACTGACCCAATATTTGTGTGAGGACCCAAGCACAAGACTGGGACAAGCCAGGCCTTCTGAAATCTGTCATCTCCATGTATTTTCCTCTGGTTAAAAATGAGTTGATTTTGAATGGGAAGCGATGTGTTTAAAGGCCTGGGTTCTACTTCTTCTTCATTACTCACTGGCTGAGTGATTTTGTTCAAGAAGCCTAAATTATGACTGATCAACTCCTTATCTTTAATATGGAGATAATGATTGTATCAAAATTCACAGGGCTGATGTGAGAATTAAAATGTGATAATATTTGTAAAAGTGTGTTCTACAACACTATAAGCATAAGACATATTATTCGTGCTGGCTGGAGGCAGATGTCTTGACAGAAAATCTCTGGAGGTTGCTCTCAATATGAACATTCTATGATTCTTCCGGCCATTTAGTCAGAGCAGAGATAAATGGCTGCAGCTGCTGTCCTTAGCAACTGTCCGTCTTTGCTGTAAGCTGCGATTCATCACAGCCACCACGAGGTGGCGCCTCCTTTAAAAATCTCTCCCCACTCTGCCAACGGAATCTGGATCCTTTCAGAAGGGAAAGGCATCAAAGAGAGATTTAGTCAACATTGAGGGAGCTTGGAGTACCGTCTCCTCCACAATGAAAGAAGTCATTTGCAAGATCAAAAGGACTCTCGAATTGGAGAAATATGCATAAATTAAACATATCCACCTTCCTTGCTTGTTCTGTTACCTCTCGCTAATAATGTGGTAGGATTTTCATCACTGCCTATGGCATCTGTCCAGAAATGCTGCTGAGCCATTCTGAAGCATCTTGGAGAAAAAAACCAGCAGCTTTACCTGAACTCCTTGGGAAATACAGCAATACCCACAAAGCCCCCTTTCTGTTTTCCACAACTGGACATGGATCTTATTGCCCAGCCAGCCCCTCTTGATTAGAAAGCTCTTTCTCAGATTTATCCACAATGTTTGGCCAGTCTGAGCCCAGAACGAGCAGTTAAACGAAAAGCTTATCAAACTGTAAGATTTTTTACTCAAAGTTAGACAAAAGGAAACTTCATGAGGTTAGGGACAGAGCCCTGAGCTGGGAACAGGCAGGACAGGCTCTATCCAGGTAGTTCATATATCAGCTGCATGATCTTGAGTAAATTTACACCCCTCTTCCTCATGCTTTTATTTCCCTCTCCTTATAAAAGGAGATTTGAGTAGGGGGATCATTGAAATCCCCTTCAGGGACTGTAACTCTGTGGAATCACACGGCTACATGGGTTAACAGATACATAACATTGACATTGACCTGGCCTTGCCTTGTCCAGGCTCTTGACAAGGACCTTGTCAATCTAAGAAGCACACATTCCTTTATTTATTCAACTCCACTCTCTCTCTCAACAAATTAATAAAGCTACCGTTTCATCTTTCTGGACCCCTCACGATGGTTCAGGGCTTTTCAAGGCTGCAATAGACAATGATGAACCTCCATTTATGTTGTTATTGTCACTGAGTGGTAACTGAGAACAGGCACAAAAAGGTGGTGTGTTTAATTTATGCACATTTCTTAACTTCAAGAGCCCTTTAGCCCTAGATGGTCTTTGCACATGACCTGAAACTCCATGAAAGCAAAGGTCAAGTCTTCAATCCATGTCCCCTCCTCCTCCCATCTCTGTAGACATCCAGACATTGACTCAGGGCTCTGTGCTCTGTGGGTACTTAATAAATACACCTGTCAATTCTCTGACATCAGTTAGAGAAAAAAAGACAATTTAGATAAAAGTCCTGGAATATTTATATTTAGCATAACATTAATAACAATATTAGTGATAGCTAGTATTTTATTGAACTTAAGAGACAAATGGAAGAAAGATAGAGATTTCCATCTGCTTTGTTAATTGCTGTATCCAAGAGGCTAGAATAATGTTTGGGACATGGGGTTGGTACCGGATAAATATTTTTTAAAGAAACAAGTGAATGGATCCTTACCACGGGCTTTTTGTCAGATTGCTGGGAGAGGTGTCACTAGTCTTTACATCACGTTAGAGATGAGAGAAGTGACACCCAGAAGACAGAGTAGCTTGCCAAGGTCTCACAACTCAACATGGGCAGCACTGGGATCCATCCCAGCCAGTCAGTTCATTTTTTAAGTCTACCCTAAATATGAAGTTAAATACTCTCTGAAAATGCCTTGCCTTATCTTTCGATAACTCAGCAGAGGCTAGAATACATTTTGTTCTTTTGTGACTATTAATAATTGTTTTTTCCTCAAGAGAAGAGGGTAGGGAAAAACATTTTCCTAGGCCTCCCAAATCCATAGAGCGAAGAGGTCAAACCTTCCATCTCAGCACACGTCAGTTTGAACATTTAGACACTAGGTGGCGAAAAGCAGATGAGCACCTGACTCACTGAGGACTTGTTGAGCATGGATTTGGTGCTTTGTCTCTGGGTTGAAAGATGGAGAGAGAGACATGGAGAGACATAAGAGAAAGAACTTTGGCCTACGAGGAGGGATTGGGAAATGCCCTGATTGGAGGATCCGTGTGTGATTAGTTTTCCCCTCACAAAGGATGCATTTGGTCTCCAGGTGGTGGGGCTCCACTATTCTCAGGGTTGGGGATCCAGCAGAGAACCCGACAAACATACCTGCTTGCATTATGGAGCATAGGTGCTACCAGTGCACCATGGATTCCGGGTAAACCAAAGTTGAGGGAATGCCATGGAAAGGTTCGCAGGGATCTTCCCAAACCTAAAACCAGAAAAGAAAAAACGAGTCGAGTTGCTCTTTCGTAATGATTTCAAATACATTAACGTAACTCCCATCAACTACATACATTCCGATTTTATTCTTCCTTTTTCCTTTTTGTTTCTAGTCCACCAGGATGGAGAAAACAGACCCCAGGAAGCCAAGAATGTGCAAACCGAATCAAATATTCTTAAACTATTTTTTTCCTAGAGTTATCTTACACATAAGAAGACTAATCATGTAGTCATGGCCAACATTCTTCAGGAAACTGTAAACTTAGTGTTGAAAGAGACCTTAGAGATGATGTTTTTTAACTCTTCTGTTTTTACAAATGAGTCTACTGAAGCCTAGAGAGGAAGCACAGTGGACTTCATCAAGGGCACAGAGACAGTTTGACTAATGTGCCTAGACCTTAAATCTCATGTTACCTAATAGAGAATGGCACAACTCTAAGGCTCCCAATGGAGATGTGAAGAGAAGGAAGAGGCTTTGGGGAGAGAAAAAAAGCATAAATGTCTTCAAGTATACTGGATGTTCACTCTATAATTTGCAATGACTTAAACTGGCAAAATAGTTTCCATCAAAATAGCTGGTGGGGTTTTCACTTCTCTCCATCAGAATTGCAAGACTCCAGGTATGAGTAGGCACCCCTCTCCCGCTGGCCACACGCCAAGATCATTAACTAGATCACCTCTCACCTCCAGGAAGGTCTCAAAGTTGTCAATCTCTTCACATTTGAGGTTACTCTTAAAATCCTATTATCTGGTTATTCAGCTTCACATCTAACCGTGACACTACCTTATCTCTTCAGACCAAATATGGCCTCAAAGTCTGATATGAAAGGATTGATCCAATGTCAGCAGCTATTGTTAAATGCCCTCCTATCATGTCCCAGACAATGTGCTTCATATTAGCATCTTCCCTTAATTTTTCATCAAGACTTGTAAGTTCTGTGTGAGTTATCAGTGCTATGTGATAAATATATACAATTGTCTTTCTGATACAGTGTAGTGTCGTATTTTCTGAACCCCTTAAAGTAAGACGTGACCTGTTTGAGAGGAGGAGCAACACATAATTCACAGAACACCCCAACCCTTTGATCTACAATGGACATGAGAGGGAAAGAACATTTTTTCAGCTACTGAGATTCAAGGGTCATTTGTTACTGTAGCATAATCTAGCCCATCCTGACTGATGAAGCTGCTCTTACTAACCCCATTTTATAAAGCAAGACTTTGGGGCTCAGAAAAGTACTATAAGCTGTTCAAATTTATTTATCTAGTAATTACAGAGCAAGAATTTAATTTTAAGCCCCAGAATGTTTGCTTGTGATCTTTCTACCACAGAGAGAAGTCTGCCTATTGAGTCTGGGCTTCACAATTGGTCTCTCTACCTTCGATCTTTCTTTAATGCTTCCAATACTGTTCATTCAAATATTTATAGTTTATTTGTCCTAAGTACAGCTTTGATTATGGTTCTCACTGCTTCAAACCTCCAAGGCTCTCTTTTGCCTCTAGAATGAATGGAGGAAAGAAATAGAAAATCTGAAACAAGATCCTTTTCTCTCAAATAGCTAATGTTTGCTGCTTCTCAACTGCCTGGACTGATGTCACATATGTGGCTGTGCTAAGGAGAGAAGGGACAGCACTATAGAGTCCTTTGCTTGCTGGTTACAGAGATCCTGTGGAGGAATCAGATCTTTTGGAGTCATTTTAATTTCTTTGCTGAAACTCACTCCTCAAAATATGCCAGGGAAATCCATTTCCATCTCACTGTAGGGTGCACATTCTGGAACTTTCTCAGTCACGTGGATCGCTATAAGAATTTTCTTTCTTTTCTCTTTACCATGAGATCAGAGATGGCCAAGCTCTCACCTGCAAGAATTCCAAAAAGACAGATCAAAGCCACCTGGAAAAATTCCACCATTCAGCCATGTACCCTAGGTTAGATTCTGATTTCCCATGGCTTCTGCATGCTCCCTCCAATCCTTTCCTGGCATTGATATTTACAGAAAAATAATAAACATAATCCACATTGGCGCACATATTGATCACCAGATTTCACTGACATTTACGAATAAATGATGGATTGCCGTTTTTGTGAGGCTGGCTGAGCTGACCTCTGTGCCCTGTACATAATTTACTTTTGATTAAAGGAGTGCTTCAACATCGAGATTCTGTTTGAGAGCATGAGGCAGGATCAATACGTTTATGACACAAACTTTCAAACAATGTACTGTGAGCAAGAAATCTCTGCAGTCAATTCATGGCAGGAGGGGGTGGGGTCAAGGAAGAGGGAAGACCCAGCATATTTCAAGAGCTGGGCACGAGGCACTTCCTAGAGTCTAAAATCACTGTGACTTTACTTTTGTAGATCCACACCTGTGCTACTGTCAGGGAAGACAGGGGCCCAGAATCTGTCCTAGATATCACAGAGGAAGGAGAAAAGTGACAACAGCTGATTAGGAAGGGCAAGCCTTCTAAGAGAACTGGGAATTGTCTTATCCACTGTTTTGAGTACTTTTACCCCTCCTACTGTGGCATAATTTATTTTGCAGTCTATATGATTTGCTTTTGCATGTGGAAAGTTGAGTGCTTTTAGGGATATTTGTGCTCTATTTTGCTACGTTGCTTACTACCCCTAAGTTCCCTCTATTGACCTGTTTTGGTAAGTTTGCTGCTTCCTTGACCTGGAGGCAATGCATGCTGACCTTCTCACTGAAGTTAAACTGCTTTGTTGATACTTTTTTGGAATATTCTGGTCCAACAGGATATCTCCATTTGCTTCATGATCATATCATTGATGGGCAGTAGATAGTAATATCTAATATACATGACATGTAGACTTGCCTCTCCTTTTAATGTTCACAATAGACCTCTGAGAGAGGTAATGCCGTTGTTCCCATTTTCAAGATGAGAAAAATCAAGGCTTTGAAAGATTAAAATCACTTATTCAAGATAGCATAGCTACTCCCTGGCAGGCACTGTGTTCAAATTGTGTATGTCTCACTTCCAGGCCTTTTACTCCATTTCTGCTACTGCTCCTTCCCAAGTTAGAGAATAAGATTCACAAAGACAGGAGCCCCACTTTACATACCACAGCAGCCCTGGTGCCTACAGCTTGAAAATGCACACTGAGTAACTGTGTGCTGCTGCTGTAGCTGAAGTTCAAGGGAGGCCTAGATCACCAAGTACCATTGTGTGAATTGTACATTATAGATCTGATCCCTACCTTTGCAATCTATTGCAGTAGGAGAAATAACCATTAATTAATTATATTACAAAAATGATTTCAGGATGATAGTCACACATAGTTACCATTCACTGAAGGATTATGGTGCATCAAGAATTTTAGAGAGCATCTTTAATGTACTTTTGCAGTAGCCTTTCCAAATGCTATGAATTAGGCATTATTATCACCACAAAATCCATCCCAAATAAAAAGAGATAAGAGATAAAGCTTTTTACCCCTGTCAAGTGACCCACTCACAACAACTCGGATATTTTACCCATTTTTCTCTGCATGCTTGGAATTTAATACTGCTGTATCTTCCTTAGTCTCCTCCTTCTCTAAACATAAGTCTGAAAAACTTCAGCTTCATACCACTCTTGTTGCCTGAACAACAAGACTCTTGTTGCTCTTTATTTCAGGGCTCTGTGTAGCTTTCCCTAACCTCCTGTGCCCTTTCTGTGCATAGCCCATGCAGATTTACTTGCTAACATCTAATCCCCAACCCCTGCTCTTGAAAACAGAATATCCTTCCTTGGCATTCTGTACTTAATGTTGCAGATATAAAAGTCGTTAAAGTAGAATTTAGACTTCCATTAGCATGGCTTATGACTTTCTCTTTGAAAACTTCTATGTGGAAGTATCATTCCTTTGGCTGAGCAAGAAAATGGTGGTGGGCAGATTCGAATTCAAACATAACATACCAGCATAACATGTGAGCGTACCATGTCACTGTACTGCTCCATTACCTGTCCTAATGAAGTACTACAGAATCACTTTCCTATGTGATCATACAGAAGATGCTTACTTGAGACAAAGGTCCACTAGGAGACCCTCATGAGGTACATTATTGACGGATACTATTTGTCAGATCCTGTGCTAGGGACTACACTTGTTATCTCCTTTTGGTCTTACAAAACACTTGGAAGATGCTCTTATTATTGTGATTTTAAAAATTGGAAAATCGTGTCCCATTGAGATTAAGAGGTCTGCCCAAGATCACACACTTAACTAGGGAAAGAGCCAGATTTTCAAATCAGGTCTAAAACCCAATAAAGGTCCCTACATGTGCCTGCTCACACACCAGATGAAGGTGGAGCCAGTGTACAAGGTCCAAATGTTCTCAAAATGTGGGAGGTCAGTCCCTCAACAACACTTGGGGACTTGCTAGAAACGTCAGTCCTTGAGTGCCATCCCAGACCACCTGAAGCAGAGCCCCAGGAGATGAGGGCTCCAGTCATTCAGTTTTATTAAGTCCTCCAGGCAGGTTGAAGTTTAACAACCATTGCCCATTCTCCTTCTTCGAAGCTTAGTGGATATTAGTCATTGTTCTTTGCAAATCGAGTAGAAGTAGAAATGTTCCTCTGCCTGAGCATTTAAAGTTTGTGAGATGCTTCCAGCTGGTCTGGAGATTTGAACTGCAGTTTTTGATATTGACTTGGTAGAGGGGAGATGCTGAAGTAGACCATCTGGTAGGATGAAAAATGGTAGCTTCATATTACCAAAAATGCTATAGAGATTCAATGTCATTCCCACCAAAATTCCAATGACATTCTTCACAGAACTAGAAAAAGCAGTTAGGAAATTAATTTGTAAAGTAAGAGACCTAGAATAGTCAAAGTGATCCTTAGTGAGAAAAACAAAGCAGGAGGCATCACCATATCAGACCCCAAATTATCCTACAGAGCTATAGTAACAAAAGCATCATGGTACTGACACCCAAACAGGCATGGAGATCAATGGAATAGAATAGAAGACACAGAGATGAAACTACATAAGTACATTTTCTGATACCAGATAAAATTGCCAAAAGCATACACTGGAAAGAAGATAGCCTTTTTAGCAAATGGTGCAGGGAAAACTGAAAATTCATATGTAGTAGAATGAAATTTAACCTCTATTTCTCAACCTGCACAAAGGTCATCTCAAAGTAGATCAAAGACCTATGAATTAGACAAGAATTCAGTTACGTAGGAAGTCACTTCCTTAGCAAGACACCTGAAGCACAAAAAAATAAAATAAAAAATCAATAAGAGAGCCAGGTACCACAGTGGACACTAGTAATTCCAGTAGCTAGGGAGGCTGAGGCAGGAGGATGGAAATTTCAAATCCAGCCTCAGCAATGGTGAGGCACTAAGCAACTCAGTGAGACCCTGTCTCTCAATAAAATACAAAATTGGTATGGGGATGTAGCTCAGTGATCGAATGTCCCTGAGTTCTATCCCTAATACCCCTTCAAAAAAATCAATAAAAGGATGACATAAAACTAAAAAGTTTCTCCACAGCAAAGGAAAAATATAAGAGCATGAAGACACACCCTACAGAATGGGAGAAAATCTTTGTCATCTGCTCCTCAGATAGGGCATATAATATCCACGATATACAGAGAACTAAAAAATCTTAACACCAAAAATACAAATAACCCAATTAATAAATGGACAAAAGAACAAAATTGACACTTCTAAAGAGAAGAAATACAAATGGCCAATAAATATACGAAAAAAAAATGTTCAAAATCTCTAGCAATTAGGGAAACAAAACTTAAAACTACATTGAGATTCCATCGCACTCTTGTCAGAATGGCAATTATCAAGAATACAAATAACAATAAATATTGGCAAGGATGTAAGGAAAAAAGTACATTCGGGCATTGTTAGGGGGACTGCAAATTAGTGCAAAAGGAAAGCAGTACTAGGAATGGAAGCACCATTTGAGCCAGCTAACTCACTCCTCTGAATATATCCAAAGGACTTAAAATCAACATACTACAGTAACACAGTCCCATCAATGTTTATAGCAGCACAATTCACATGAGCCAAGCTATGCAGCCAACCCAAGGGCCCTTCAACAGATGAATGGATAAAGACAATGTGGTATATATATGCAATGGATTATTACTGAACCATAAAGAAGAATGACATTAGGTCATTTGCTGGTAAATGGATGAAACTGGAGACTATTATGCTAAGGGAAGTAAACCAGTCCCAAAAAGTCAAAGGTTGAATACTTTCTCTAATATACCAAAGCTAATCCAAAATAAGAGGGAGTAAAAATTTGAAGAAAGATCAGTGGAGTAGATAAAGGGGAATGAAGGGAAGAGGTATGGGAGAGGGAAAGATAGTGGAAGGAATCTGACCTAACTTTCCTTTGTATATGTGTGTGTGTGTGTGTGTATATATATATATATATATATATGAATATACCACTGTGAATCTCATCACCATCATCTATATCCACAAGATGCTAATTAAAAAATATTAACAAAGAGCAGAGGGAAGGGAAGAGGGCAAGGGTGAAGGGGAGGGAAAGAGGAAGTACTGGGGACTGAATTATATTCCATGGTTTTATAATTATGTCAAAATGAGCCTTAATGTTATATATAACTAAAAAGAACCAATAAAAAAGTTACAAAAAGAATGGTGTCCTCTATCATCCTAGGACAGGAAACTCAGGCAGGACCTAACAAGATTAGACTCAATCAAAGAGAGTCTTAGTGGTTTTTCTTAGAATAAGAGACATAGGACCAAGGAAAGCTAATGAGAATCCAAAGAGATTGAGATTTAAAAAAATGATTATGCTCCCTTCCTGAAATTTTGAGTGAAGTTATCTTTTGAATGCCAACCTCATTTTCTCACCTACCTCTGGTCTAGCTGTTGATCACAGACAAAAGATTCCTGAGCACTTAGCAAAAGAGTGGCTGACTGAATCAGAACAGGGAACTTCTAGGATCCTGCTGCTTTTCATATGAAGCTTCTCTTTATTAGGTGTTCTTCAAGTTGGGTCCACGTAGTGTGTGTGTGTGTGTGTGTGTGTGTGTGTGTGTGTAGTGTGTGTGTGTATGTGTGTTTTGCAGGGTGAGATTAGGGAAACGGACAGTGCTTTTGCTTTATTTCCACAATGGACCCTATTCCTTGGAAGCTGATCTGTATGTGGAAAGTGAAGATCCAGGCCAGGCAAATTAAGATCTTGGGGTTAGAGCTTACCAGAAACCTACTTATTTATCAATGGATAAATAATTTATTGAGCAGATATCTGATTAAAATTGTATCAAATATAATCTTGAATTCAGAAACATACACTGTAAGTTCCTCCCACTTGTTTGAAGCCTTGGAAAGGCAAAGATGTCACAGAGAGGCACACAGGTGTAAGGGGACGTGTCATATCTTGGTAGTGGAGGGCAGGCAGGCAGCTTGTCCTTGGATGTGGCCTGGAGGACTTTCTTACTGAATGATACAGGTTGAGGTCATATCAGTCCCTACTCAGACATCTTCAGTGGTTCCTGTACACCCTGCTCAATCCGGTCTTTGATCCTACTGTAGGAGGCTACTGTACAAAGTCCCGTCCAGTCCCCAGAAGCTGTGGGCTTTTCCTCTGTGGCTTCCTAGGACTGTGTGTACTGCCTGCCTTTCCTCCTCTGTTCACTGCGATGCTGTTCAAGGCTCATCTGAAATGGGACCCCTGTGGTATGTTTTCTATCCTGCTCTCTCCCAGGAAGAATGAATTGTTCTACCATTCCTTTCCCATTACTGCTTTATTTGACTTCCAACGTCACCTCTCCTAGCTTCTTGTGGACAGATCATTAAACTTGTCTGGTTTTGCTCATTTGCATTATTCCTGCCTCCTACTGTTGTGTAGATTAAATGACATGTTACATGCCTTGCACAGTTCGGTTAAGCTTCCCTTCCTCCCCTTCCTCCCCTTTTCTTGTTACTCTGCTTTTTCACTCTGTCATTCATTTGCTTAAATCTTGGCCCAGCTATTTCTACTGTTAAAGTTGAGAACTCCTGAATGACAGGGGTCACCATATGTATTGCACAGTGCCTGGCATTTGGGCTGGTATTTTAGGGATGCTTGTGAATGTGTACTTATGTTGACTCTAGATTCACCTTCCATGGGTGGTGACCATCTTTGCTCAAATGCTGATTTACAGAAGTGTCCAAACACTGTTTCTTCAGGGATGATGGGGTTGGGCTAAGGAATCACCTGTGCACCTACGGTTGATTATATTATCCACACTTCCAGATTCTCCGCAAAGGATACAATATACTTCACCATCTTTGCTAAGCTTCCCTGTTTATTAACAGACTCTGTCTGGGACTTGCTTTGGATAGTAGATTGGAAGTAGACGTTAAATAAGCATTTCCAAGAAGAAATATTAAATGCACTTGACAGATCACTCTCAGACAATTCCACCATGACAAGATGCATTTCAAACACTGGCCCTTCCTTTAGCCTGGCTTCTGAATGAGAAGGTACAGGAAGCAAGCCACCCAGCAACTTACAGATCTAATGAAACACAAAAGTGCAAGAAATCTTAGTGTAATAGGCCCCTTCAAACTGGGGACTGCTTCTGCAGCCAAAGTTACTTGGTACCCAAACCCAAATTCCCATTTGCAGGGACTGCTCTGGTCCCAGGCATTCAAATCTCCTAGGTGTTTGCTCCTTAATTCCTTTCTCTCTGAGATTTACTTTCATAAAGCTCTACACCTAAATGGCAGCATGTACTGTAACTAAATGTGACCATAAAGAGGGAAAAGTTATAATGTTGTTTCAGAAAATTGTTGTTCTCATTACCTACCTTATTGCCATATGTTCTAATCTGAAGCACTACGATATGGGAAATTATGGTGACACAAAGATGAAATGATGTTCTGGCTAACGATACCCCCCAAATATTTATTCTGGCTCCCTCCCCAGCAATGCCCACATGCATAATTGATGCCAGCTTCCTCAATTAGAAGTCCAGGGCATAAAGAAAATGAAGACAAGGCCGTTTGCATTTTTGAAGCCTGACAAGGAAAGATTAAAATCTTTTATGAGTTCTCCCCCATCATCTGTGGAATGTGGCACTCTCATATTTCATTTTCTCCGGAAAAAATAGTGTTTGCATTATTTGGAGAAAATCATTACGAATGCAGCTAGTCAGCAGCCGTGGTGGGCCCGGTTACATTACCATTTCTGAGTTATGTTTTGTACTTGGTTTTCTCTACAGACTCTTTCATTTCTTAGAGTTTGTGCATCAGAAAAGGAATAAAACACAGTAGTTCGAGTAATGTGAGCACACTGGATACGGTGCCTGGAGAAGCACGTCTCCCAAACTGGAGGTGACTGGAAAATGTGAACTAGGTCCTTCTGGCGTGAGCAACCCAGCTCTCAAAATTAAATTGTAGACAAGGTCCCTCACTCTCTTTCCCTATAGACCCTCCCAAGAAGAAATGGGCATTTCTCATGGTTGGGTCATCTCATCTCAAGGGATGACTGCCCTTTGTGGACATGTGTGCTGGGTAACAAAGAGCTGGGTCCAAACATGAAAGGCAGTTTTGCCCAAAGAGCAAATATGAGAATTTGAGTCACATTGAACTGGTTTTGAATCCAGTTTTTCCATTAATGGTTGTATAAACTATACAATCACATCAACCTCAGTTATTGCAGGTATGAAATGGAGCAATGATTTCTTAAAATGTGAGGGTTCATGGTAGTATGTATAACTTAACAGACATAATAGGCATTCAATACATCTACTTATCAAATTTTACTGAATCCCTTTATAACAGAATAAATGACTCCATGGGAGTTTATGTGTTTGTTTTTTTTTTCTTTTTTTGTAATAGTTCTTTTTTTCATTGGTAAATCATAATTCTGTTTATTGATGGGATGATTTGATGTATGTTGGTTTGCTTCCACATCTTGGTTATTGTGAATAATGTGATGCGTCTCTCTGACATACGTATTTCAACGCCTTTGAATATACACTCAAAAGTGAGGCTGTTGGATCATATGGTCGATCTATTTTTAGTTTTTTGAGGAATCTCCATACTGTTTTTCAAATTGATCATACCTTTTTTTTTTTCCCCACTAAAAGTTACTGTCAAATGATTTTCAAAGAAGCTGCCAAGAACCCACAATGGGGAAAGGGACAGTCTCTTCAATAAATGGTATTGGGAGAAATGGGTATCCACATGCAGAAGAGTGAAAATGGACCCTTATCTCACTCCATATGCAAAAATCAACTCAAATTAGATTAAATCCCTCAATGTAAGACCTGAAAGTTTAAAGCTACTAGAAGAAAACACAGAGGACACACTGTAAGACATTGGAACGGGTGGCAATTTCTTGGATAGGACTTCAAAGGCAAGAAAAGTAAAAGTTGGCAAATTAGATTGTATAAAACTATAATGCTTCTGCAGTAAACAAAAGAAAACTATTACTAGAGTAAGAAAAAAAACCCCACATATTGATAGAAAATATTTGTAAACCATACCTCTGAAAAGGGGCTTATACCCCAAATATATAAGAAACACAAACAACTCAAAAGCCAGAAAACATATAATCCACTTGAGAAATGGACAACAAATCTGATATTTCTCAAAAGAAGAGACACAAATGGTTAAAAGATATATGGAATAATACCCAACATAACTAACCATCAGGGAGATACAAATTAAAACCACAATGAGATATCACCCTCAACCTCATGTTCATTAAAATTATTATTATCAAAAGACTAATGATAATGACTGTTGTTAAGAGTGTGAAGAAAAGGGTATCTTTGCACAATTTCGTTTGTTTTTTAAACAAAGGAGAGAAAGCATTCTATGATCTCTAAGCACATTTGGCTAACTTCAATTTTGATGCTGATCCCTTTGTAATGTAATTATGAACTGACCTCCTTCTGTTTGGTGGTAATCCACCAGAAACAGATGATGATTTTATTTTCTACTATAGCTCCAGTGCCTAGTTAGCAGAGTCTGGAACATAGAAGTCACTCAGTAAATGATTGCTGAATGAATGGATGGATGAATGAATGAACTTAACTGATCAACATGCCTAGGTAGTGTTGGAACTGAAGGTTGAAACCAGGCAGGGCTGGCAGCATAATTCATGCTATTACCATTACACCAATGCGTGCCTCTCCTCAAGTCCCAAAGCTTTTGGGGGGAACAAAGAGGGGAACACATAAGATCCCCCAAGGGTTCAGTTGCATGACCAAAAGGTTTTGAGTCTCTTTACTTCTTCAAGTGGATAACTATGCTATCCTCAGACATCACCAAGAAATCAAGCATGTAACAGATGCATGACAATTGTGAAGTGGTTACTTCTTGTTTTGGTTCTTGAGTACCCTGGAAGTGACCTAATGGGTGTTGTCTTTAGCTTTCTCCTCTCACTCCTACATCCTCTGACTCCAAGAGGACTTCAGAGATGTTGTGATTTATCATAGATCACACACCTCTAGAAGCTGTGCTCCAAACATAAAGGCTCTATCTCCAAATTGTATGTTCTTTCAGCATGGGGTGAGGCTGTTATGTCAGAACAACTCTGCATAGGTAGGCAGCAAAGAATTTTGGACCCAGAGATTATTCCATTTGCAAGAAAACTTAAGAGTTCATTAGCACCAATCCCTGCATTTTGCAGTTTGGGAAATAGATGGCCAGAAAGGGAAAGAAACATGCCTAAGGGTTAAGACTTCCAGCATCAGCCACTTACTAATATAGAAACTCATTTCTTACTTGGGTGTCCTGGAACCACTTCTACCTCACATTAAAGGTGACCTTTCAACCTGCTCTTTATCAAAGCCAACAACTTCTAGCATTCTTCTGGGGAAGCCAGAAAAGCAACCCCTATTTTCCTATTGACGATCTTTAACATTTAGACAATGATCTGCCAAGTTTGTGTACCAAGATTCACCAAAATCAATTCTATGTTAGGCATAGGCAAAGGCAAATATTTCTCATTTCCTTTTCATGTTTTGCAAATAAGAGCAAGGAGATTTTGACATAATTTCTCCGTGGGCTTTGAAGGAAGACTTGCATGCTTCTCAAACTTCACTCCCCGCTATTTGCCTGGGCACCCCACTCTCCCTTCTTGCTAAGAACTAACCTCAGTGCCGGGCTCTAGTTTCAGCTCCTAGCACAGTTGGTTATGCATAGCAAACTCCCAGTGGACACTGATGCCAAGAGATGGAGGCCTGGAGAAGTAGAAGTCATTGGGATCTACCTAGGCATCCATGGAAGCCCAGAATGAGGTTTTCATCCTCACTATCTTGTGTCATCAAAAGACATTGCAGTCGGATTTTGGTTCCTAATTTGGATCTTAGTACAATTCTCAGAAAGGCATCCAGGTAATCTTTTCTTGGACCAACTTGACACCCACTTCCTGGCAGAAAAAAAATCAGCATGTGAAACTGCTGAAGGAAGAAGCCTCCTGAAGTGGAGGAGTCATCCTTTTGCAGGTCTCTGATCAATGCTTAAAATATTCTAAGCATGTCCATTTCTATAGTTCTGACTCAGAGAATGTATAACTCAGATTTGCCGCAGTATCTACCGGCCAGACCCAAGTCACTCTGGATATAATTTATACACACGCCGGGCTGCCTGTGCCAAGCATTGGCATGCCTGGTTTATGTGCTCCTTTCATGGGGACCTCAATACATTTTTAATTAAAAAACAATTGACAGGGCTGAAGCTATAAATTCCCTTTTGCTGAAGGGAAAACTTACCAAGAGTTTCGGTTTTGTAGAAGGAAGGGGGAAATATTCTGGACTGAGGAACCATTGTTATTTTTTAATTCTCCATGTCTTTATAACTGTTCTTTGATCATTCTATCTAAATGTCATGTGAAAACTTACTGCCCAGGCTGAACATAGGTGGTTCAGTCCCAAAGAGTTTCAATAGAGTAGTTAGCTTACTAGGTCAAGGTCTGTTTAGAACATGAGAGGAAAGAAAACTCCCCTGGGAATCTAAAGAGGGGAATTTATGAGTCATTGCTGTCTCTCGTATCCTCCCTATAATACCATTATATGTACACATTTTTGGCCACAGGACTTCAAAGTATCTTCTGCTAAAAGGGGTGCAGCATCTTTTCCCAAATCACTGCTTTTTGGACTTAGCCCATATGACTTTATTTTGCCAATGGAATGAGGATGGAAATAAGTGTTCCAGTACTGAGCTGAGGTCTCAAAAAGTGACAGCTTTCTATATATGCCCTACTGTACTCCAAGGTTCCACTATAAGGAGGCAGCTGATGATCTGAGAGGGTGAGAGACAGGTGAAGCAGACCTGTACTCAATCAGAAGTCCAAACTGTTGGGGACTATGCCATGTGGACGCGCCCAGATGGCACCTGGCAGCCAGCCAGAAGTTGTTTTGCTCACATCGGCAGTGAGGAGGTTGATTAACATAAGCACACCCAGGTGATTTATCATTGGCCTTAATTCAATTAAGTCCACGCACACAACGTGTGCACAAGTGTTCCCAAGTGCTCCTGATCATGCCTGCTCGTTTTGACCTTTGCCATGATTGGGCAGCCAGCTCCTCGCCTGATCTTCGCATAATTGGTGTCAGCCCTACCCTTCACCTCTTGGAGGGGATGTAAGCAGGCTCTCCTGGACCGCCGGAGTTCGGAGTTTGGAGTTGGAGTTGGAGTTGGAGTTCGAGGTTGGAGGTCCCAAGTTCCAGGATCGAGAGCCAGGGTTCCCAGGTTTCCTGATTCAACAATAAACCGTTCCGAATTCAAGAGCCTGGCTACTGGTTTGTCCCCTGTGCCAAATAGAAGCCACTGGACGGCGTCACAAACCAAGCCCCAAGGAGCACAGTAGAAATAACTGACCATAACTGACTTGCAGGCCTGCAAACAAAACAAACCAAAACAAAACAAAACAAAAACAAAATAAAAAAAACACTACTGAGTTTTAGAGTGATTTGTTACACAGTCATAACTGCCCAATACAGACTTTAACTTAATCCTATAAATACTAACTAATCCCAACCAAGTAGCTTGTGCCCTAGGCCTCAGTCTTCTATGTAAATTGTGAGAGTAAAGACAGATGATCTCTAAGACCCTTCAGAAGCTCTTCATATTGTGGAACTTGGTGTCTACAATGTCTGGCATGAATTCTTAGAAAAGTTTCTTGAAGTGGATGTTGTTAGTTACTAAGGAAAACTGAACTAGAGAGTGAGTTGTTCTTTATTATTAATTGTTCTTCTCTAGGAGCAAAATAAATGTGAGAATGGAAATGCTACCACTACAGCATAGTAGTTGATGTCTGTTCTGCTAACCCACATTAGGAGCCAATGTGTCTCTTTGTTGGTTGTTAATTTCATTTGCAGTGAATTTGAATCTATGCTTAATAGAAATATTGCTTTATACAATGGGAAATTTATCATCAAAATATAGTATCAGTGGATAAAAGAACATATCAAATTTGGTTAAAATAAAAAATGTTCCTATTTATGAGGACAATTATAATCCCCATATTAGACTCCTATTAACAATTAAGAAATGCTCTAAACAGATACATATATATTATCTCATTTAATTCCCCAAGAAGTGTTTCTTAGATGTAGTAAATTTAATTTAAATGTCTGTCTAAAATTACCACATTATAGAAGTTAAAAGTACAGATTGGAACCTGAGTCTTTCTGGCTCTAGATCTGAAGCCTGTATTTCACATGGTTTTGTTAATTGCTGGAGAAACCTCAATTGTTAGGTTTCTGACAACTCAGAAGAGACAAGACAGGTACCTCAACTGGGTGCAGTGTCACACGACTGTAATCCCAGAGGCTCAGGAGGCTGAGGCAGGAGGATTGTGAGTTCAAAGCCAGTCTCAACAACTTAGTGAGGCCCTAAGCAACTCAGTGAGATTTTGTCTCTAAATACAATACAAAAAAGGGCTGGGGATGTGGCTCAGTGGTTAAGTGCCCCTGAGTTCAATCTCTGGTATAATAATAATAATAAAAAATGATAGATACCTCCTCTGTGAGGACAGTATTGAGTAGCTAACTTCTGAGTTATGGACTTCAAATCTGCATTACCTCCAAAGCTTTTGAACATCTTTCAAGTATGTGTAACAAGTAAAAATTTCATATCACAAACTCAAGTGTGAAAAAAAATGGATATTTATTTCTTTGAACTTTTCATTTGTACATCAAGTCTCATCTCTACCTGATAAGCAAAAAAAAAAAAAAGAAAAAAAAAAAAAAAGAAAAAATCTGGATATTTTAGTTTTATCTTACAAAATTATAATGAAACATTTTGGGTATAAACCCAGTCATCTCTTGTCTCCTTTTTCATCCAGGAGCCCTCTAACATTTAAAGCATCTAGGAAGTGATAAGGGAAGAATGAGGGAGAAGATGGATTTACCACTCATTGCTGTCTCCCCTCTGCTGGCACTTGATGCCCCTTGACTATTAGCCTTGATCCCCAGAACTCAGTCATTTCTGTTTTCAATTCCTATCAGGAGCCTTTAGGTGTAATAGATATCTTTCAACCATTTCCAGGTCTCTCGGAAAAGTCTACATGCTTCCTTCTGCTACTCCTAAAGATACATGGGAGGTGATTTCAGATCCAAATTTGCCAGACACCCCACACCAGCTATCCTCTTTGGCACTGCTCCATGCTGGCTCTCTCTTAACTCCTTGGGCTTCATCAGCATGGTGAAGCCTAACTCTTTAATCCGAGACCTCTTGCTCCTTCAGGATATGCCTCAGTGGGGAGCTGGCAGACCTCTGCACCCTTTGTCAACTCTCCTCTACTATCTTGTCCTGGTCCCTGCTGACCCTTATCTACGTTTCTCCCTTCCCGTCCCCACTGCCAAGACTTCCATCTTTATCTTGTCTCCAGGGTTGGATACAATGGCTCTTCTTCTTTTTTTTTTTTTTTTTTTTTTTTCAGTCCCTTGTGTGTGGCATGCACTTTATACACTGATTCCTTCAGGACTTTACCTCTGAAATAGAAAAGGGCCTAAGTTTTGCAAATCAAAGGCTGAATTTTAAAAAATCTATTTAGAAAATCACAAAGACTAGAACTGTTCGTTTTTCCTCTTAACATCAGGACTGTAATAATCCTACTCTTCCCTGGGGCTAAGGGTGCCACTGCTTTAATAGGTGGAGAACGGCAGGATAACTCGTAGTTTCAAGGCAAAGGAAGTGAGGAGATTCTGGAATAATATTTCCAAATAGTCTTCAGGCCAATAAAGCGGCTGCTGATAGCAGAAGTCATAAAGGCTCAATTTCTGAGGTTTCTCATTCATTCATTCAATAAATATTTGTTAAATAATTACTACACGCTGTCTGAGGAACTGCGTAAACAGCAATAAACAAGGCAGATGAGGCTTCTGCCTTCATAAAACTTCTTCATTCCGGTTTGGGGAGACAGACAATGAACAGCAGACAAATGCATGGGGGAATTCAGCAGAGGGATGACTAAGAGAAGGACGCAGTGATCCACAGGGTGTAGGAAGGAAGCGAAGCAGCCACTTCCATCAGTTGAATAGAGAGGGTCGTTATGAGCATTAATGTCTGAATTGCAATCTGAATGAAGGAGCCAGCAATGCAAAGAATTGGGATCAAAACACTCCAGGAACAGGCACAGCAGGTACAAAGACTGTAGCTGGGAAGGAAGAAAAGGAGAAGGTGTCTGGAGCATCTTGGTGAGAAAAGGAGGTGGCAATGAGGTGGGAGAGGGGAGGTGGGGCCTCTGATAATCTTGCTGGCAGGATTGAATTCTAAGCTAAAAGGCAGAGGCAGTCATTACATAGTAATAAGGAAAAGACCAACACGATCAAATTTACTTTTTAAAAGGTTTCTATCTGCTGCACAGAGAACAACCCACAGAGAGGCAGAGCAGAAGTAGGGAAGGCCACTGCAAATTGTTGACGGGAAAAAAAAGCTTGTGTTTCTCTGTGCCAGCAATGTGGGGGACTTTGCAAGGTAGGGACATCAAATAACCTTCTGATGCAGGGTCACTAGGATATGGATCACTGAACTTCAGCATCTTTACCTGTTCCTGCTCTCTGTCCAACTGGAGCATTTTAGAGGGACCCCAGCATACATGGTGCTACGTAGGTTCTGGCTGGAAACTATAAATGTAGTTATTTTGTCTTATTTAAACTTAAGCTCCCAATGTAGTGGTGGGGTGTCTCTCCCCTGCCTCATTGTTTCCCCCACTGTATTTATCCTAGTGCAAGGCACATACTAGGGAATCAAAGAACATTTGTTGATTCAGAGATTGATTGATTCTGAGGGACTTGAGTACATTTGCAAATATTCTTTGAGGATCTTGCTTCCCATTGGAATAAAATAGCTCATGTTTTATTCAGTTCTTTCCCCATATGCAAATGTGCAGGTGCCCCAATGGCATATAGATAACATCATTACACTCACACACTCACACTTGCACACCAAAGAAATGACTGCTCACACAGAAGATACAATTAGAGGAAGATTGCATTTGAGAAATCTATTGGGGTTTAACACAGGAATGATTGAACGTGTTCCTCAGTTGCTGACAGTCCTGCATCTGCCTGGCAACCTCTCCTGCAGGCTCTAGAAAACAGGAGACATTTAAGGAAAAGGGTCAGAGATGGAGCAGCCGACTAGACAGGGAGCCAGGATATTTTTGAGTGCTAGCTCTATAATTCCTAGCTACTCGATCTTGAGCCAGGCACAAGATGAACTTCAGTTCCTGATCTGCAAAAACAAAGCCAAAATATTCCCCTCGAATAACCTTTAAGTTGGAATGAAACATTAAATAAGAACCATGTAAATGCAAGTGGTGGGTAAATTGTAAAGTGAAATACGCAAGACAGTTAAGTTACAGGCTGGTTTCGCACAGCTCCTATCAAATGCAAGGCCCAACCCTGTAGTGCTGGAAAAAAAATATGTCAGTGTTTTTAAAATGATGGAATCAGATCACTGGGTCCATTTCAAATTGCTATAAAAAGCATATAATTAACTTTCAGTATTTTACATTCCTTGACTATTCAGCAACAGCTGTTTCCATAGTTCTTCCGAGGTATTTGCATTTTTCTCATATTTTATGCCCCCTTTTTTTCAATAATTAGATGTCCTCATCTCTATCATCTAAGAATATGTTGATGTTTTTCAATACTATTTATGAAGATGTGAAGGAGTCACTTTTGTACCTTATTCACATTTTCTTTGTTTTGATGTACATTCTTTGATCTTCTTTATTAATTCCAATGTTTTAAAAATATCAAGATTATGTGTAGATGTCCCAGACCCATGACTCAGAATATAATATCCTTTTGAAAGAGTTGCCTCCTTTTAATTTAAAAATTAAAAGCATTAAAGAAAACAAAATCATGTTTACCACTGAGCAGCACCATCATGTATAAAAGGAAGAACCGTCAAAATGAAGATTGAATAAATTGAGCCTAAGGAAAAAAATTTTTCGTTTGATTTTTAACTCTGTTTTAATCAATATTTTGAATTTTATCTTATATAACTAAGATACTCAGCATAGTTGCCACATTTATAAGAAATAAAGGACATTCAGCCTCAAATATTCTTATTCTAGTCTCTCAGCTGCTGGGTTCCCTTTTTCTTAGTTACTATCAATTTTATGTGAATACCTCTGGAGTTCTTATGCACACAGAATTTTCAAGTGTGTGTGCAAATATGCATTTGTATGTTCACATGCATGTGTTAAACTTTACTATACAAATGGTAACATGCCAAAGAAATTATTTTTCGCTTCACTCTTTCCTTTAACTATAAATTTTAGAAACTTCTTCATATAATCTCAAGAAGAGATTCTTGTTCTTATTGATGGATACATGGTGTTCCATCATTTTATGGATGCCCCATAATTTACTTCATCAATATCCCAGTGATAAATACTTAGTATGTCATCCACTAATTCAGTATTGCAAACAATCTGCACTAAATAATCTTTTGTATTTATCGTTTTACATATGTGCAAATATATCTTCAGAATAAATTACCAACAGTGAAATTACTGAATATAAAGGATTGTTCAATACTACTGAAATGTCCTCGATAGATATAGCTCCAATTTATTCTGTCCCCAATAGCTTGGGAGTGTTTCCCCATACCTTCACGGGGACAGTAAGCTATAAACTTTTATATTTTTGATGCTGAGATGGGCAAAACTGCTCTCTTTTTCAGTTCTATTTCCATTTTTTTAACTTGAGTGAAATTGAGCATGTTTTTGTACTTTTAGTAGCTAGTTATATTTCCTTTTCCATGTACTACTTTAGCCCTTTCTCCACCTTTTGTCTTTTGAAATATTTGGTTTTTTATTATTTTTATTTTTAATTTTTTAATTGTTGATGGACCTTGATTTTTTATTTATTTGTATGTAGTGCTGAGAATCGAACCCAGTATCTCACACATGCTAGGCAAGTTGTCCACCACTGAGCCACAACTGCAGCCCTTGTTATTGGTTTTTGGTTTTTGTGAATTTATTTTACACATTGGGAAATTGACTGTCTATTGATAAGACTTTTGTGATAGTTTTCAAAGATTATCTCAAAACTTTTATTGCCTATGATTCTTTTTGCTGTATGTATTCTAATTTATTGTGTTTTGATATATCAATTGTTCCTTTGAGTTTCTGAGATTTGTAACATGGTTAGAGAGTTCACTGAGATTTTTTTTTTTCCCTTTGATGCTTGTAGTACTTCTATGGTTTCATTTCTACTCTTACATCTTTTATCTATTTTTTAAATTTATTCTAGTATAAGGCCATGTATGAATCCAACTTAAATTTTTTTTTCCAGATGGTGACCCAGTTTCCCAACAAAATTTATTGAATAATCTATCTTTTCCAACTGATATGAAATGGAAATTGATCATAAACTAATGTCACATAAGTCTTTTAGCCTACTTATAGACTTCCAATTCTGCCCCATTGACTGCCAGTTTATCCATGTGCCACAGCCAAGATTTTATTATTGCAACCTGGTAACATATTATAATATCTGGTAATGTTAACATTTCTCTCTCCATCTTATATTTTTACATTTTACATGCCTTTTCTTTGTTTGTTTTTCTATTTGAATTTCAAAATCAGTTCATCTGCTGGAGGAAACATATCTTATTGGCATTTTTATTGGGATCCTGCTCAATGTAAAAGTTGAGCTCAGGAATAACTGATAGTCTTATGTCACCGAGTATTCTTTTTGTCCCAGCACATGACAGGTCTAATTAATTTGTGTAAGTTGTCAGGATATCCTCTGTAGTATATTTGAACACACACACACACACACACACACACACACACACACGCACACACATATGTACTTTATTAAGTTTATTACTAGGTATTTTAAATATTTTTAAATCAAGTGAAAATGCTGTCTTCTACTAGCGCTTTTAACTGGTTGTTGCTTTTAGGTGAGATAGCTTCATCCCTTCCATGTACGAGTTTTCTTGTTTCTAACTGTCCTCAGTCACGTCATATGCAAATAAGGGTACCTTTACAGATTCTTTCTAAGCTGCATGCCTTGGATTGCAACCTCTTGGGTGATCCATTTGGTAGCACTTGCAGATGATGTTGAGTAGGTGATGTGGGGCTTCTTGCTCTATTCCTGAATTTAACGATTTCTGACTATTCGCGTTTCTAATGTTTCCTTACAAAGCATGGTGCTGAATTTGCAGTAGAGACATATTTTATCACGTTAAAGAAATTCCAGTTATTTCTATTTTATTAATGCTTCCCTTTATCTTTGAGGAAAGGAAATTTAAAAATGTGAAGTTCCCCTTTTCAGCCTCTGTAGAGAAGCTCATCTGCTATTCTTTGCCTCTCAAAATTGGTGGAAGAGTTGGGCTGTGGCACAGCCCTGTAATCCCAGCTTCTTTGGGGGCTAAGGCAAGAGGAGCACAAGTTAAAAAGCCAGCCTGGAAAACTTAGTGAGACCCTGTTAAGTATTTTAAATTGAAAAAAAAAAAAAATTAAAAAAATATTTTTAAAAGAAAAATTTTAAAAAGGGTTGGGGATGTAGCTCAGTGGTAAAGCATTGGCCTAGCATTTGCAAGGTCTGGGTTCAATTTCAGTACAGAAAGAGAAAGAGAGAGAGAGAAATAGCAGCATGCTTCCTAAGAACTATTTTTCATTTTTCTATTCCATGAGCATACTTTACTTTGTTAGAGTGGTTTATATTCTTAATTTATTTAGGATTTTGCATCACATGTGAATGCCGCCTTCATCTGGATTTTTAAGCTTTCCTGCCACCCATTATCATGTTTTGATGTAAAGTTTCATATAAAGAGTGCCCTAGAGCTGGAATCCTTTCTCTCTATCACTCTTGTCCTTCCACCTATCCTCTGGAGGGGTTCAGATAGGTTTAATTGTGTTCTATAAAGGTTTAGTAGAATTTCTGGGTTTCATGCCTTTTGGTGTGTGGGACAAGGATGATGTCTGTAGTTTTCCTCCTCACTGAAAGTGACTGGTCTATTTTCTAATGTTCTTTCCATTTCATCTATGTTTCAAATTTATTTGTGTAAAAATGAACTCAGTAATTTCCTTTAATTTCCTCTGTCTTTGGCGTGACTTACGATCATTTTTTATTATGTACATTTGTACTTTCCTTCTTTTATTCTTGTTTGGATTAGCCAACAGTTTAAATATTTTACTTTAAAATCAGCTTTTGAATATATTTGTCCTCCTTCCAGTTTCAGCTTCCCTGCTGTGATGGTTTTTACCCCTGCCAATTTTTAAGTTGTGTTCTGCTAGATCATCTCTCACCTCCTCCTGTTGTTTTGCATTATTGTGCTATTTTTTGTGTGTTTTTGTTTCACAGAGATGTTAGCTTTAACTTTATTTTCTCTTTTGTGTGTGTGTGTTGCTGAAGTCAAACCCAGGGCCTCACATGTGCTAGGCAAGTGTTCTACCGCTGAGCTGCCTGCCTCACCCTCTTTTGTTATTTAAACAAAATATTTTATTGCAATTTTCAGATCCTCTATCAGCCTATTTTGGATTACTCAGCTTTAAAAGAGATGTTTTCTTCCTAAACAATAGCTGTTGCTGGAGGTGTATGTTGGAAGAAGTCAGGGCCATGTCTCAGGTTAACCAGAATCATAATTATGACCAAGAGCTCCTATGCAAGTTTTTTTGGTTTCACTCCAAACAAAGGATAAACAAAGATTAGGAGTTTCTACAATTCAAAGTCCACCCCACTGCCAAATTCTTCCTGAAACTGTGACCTGTTTATGTGATCTCTTGCACTGGTTCTTTTAGGAGTTGTGATACACAGAAAAATAAAACCAGTTCTTGTTTCTGATGAACTTTAAGGGTAGTACAAAAGAAAAGAAAACAATTTCAGCATAATATTTAAGTGTTTTAGGGTTTTAAAATTTTAGGTACCTATTTTCTCTCCAGGAGAGACTACGTTTGTAATCTTTTGGTCACAAGAAAGCAAAACAAAACTATTGGAATAGTTTTCACTCTTATTATACTGACCACCAAATTTGGTGGCAAGAAATACACAGAAATTTTGCACTGACAGCTCTCTTCAATACTGTTAACCATCCCGGATCCCAGATTCATGTGCTTCCACTGCATAGTCAGGAGTCTGCCAGGAGAGTTGGTGGCTGTTGCAACACAAGGGTAGGGAGAATATTGACTTCAGGAGTCGAATTGAGGGTCCTTGGTGCTGTCTGATCATAACTAATTTTTGCTTTCCTAGGACATACAAAATAAGATTTTCCCAATGTATACACAGAAAAGGGAAAAAAAGCATTAGATTTCTACTAAGACCCTTTCAACAGGAATTTATCAAGTATTAATTGTTCTATCCATCAGTACAGAGACAAGGTCTTTCCTTTTGGAATTGTTCTCAAAATAGCCAGTAGATAATTTATTCATACAGTTTTCATTCCATGAAGAGATAAATTTTACCTGATGCTGAAAGAAAAATGTTAATCTTCTTCCTGTTGCAGATTTTTACAAAGTTTCCTAAAACAAGATAGTAATGCACATTTGAAACTATGTGTCCTGGGAGCTCAGCTGAGTTGAGCTCCCAGGACACATCAAGGTAATGTTTGAACTGGGTGGGAAAAAGAGACCCTGTACCAGGAGAAATGGAGAAAGGCCTGTCCACCAGAGGAAAGAGCAGAGAAAAAAAATAAATAAATAAATAAAGGAATTTAGAAAATGTTATATGAAGAATCACATGAAGCACTCTCATCTTATGGATGGTAAAACTGAGACAAAGTGTATTTAAGGCATGTCCAAGTTTAGTGGGTAGCTAGTAGCAAGGTAAATACAGAGCCCAGATTTTCTGACTTCCGGTCTCTTGTGCGTCTGTCTTGGCCCTGTTGCCTCTGATTTCGCACCCCCAAAAGACTAAGGTGATGGTCCTCGGGAAGGGGAAATGAACGCTCCAAAGAATGTCCTTATGATGTTCTTTTGCTTTTTGCAACACTCTACCTTTCTCGTGTCTAAAACATCCTTGCTACAGAAAGCCAGGTTGGTTTTTTTGGCAAGTTTGATTAGAGCAAGAGAAAGTGCTGAATTTCCAATATGCAAATGAAATTAAAGGCCACCTAGGGATGAAGGAGCCCTACAGGAACGCTCTATTGACTGCTGCAAATTTACCCAAACAACAACTATTTTTAAAAAAATAAAATAAATAAATTGAGGTATAACCTCCTTTGTTCTTCCCCTAATTTCATATCACCGTCAGAGTGGTGCGGTGTGCGTTATTTACAGATGGAATATCAAATGAAGGTGGCTGCGCTAGGAAACCAGAATTAGATTAATCACAAAATGTATGGATATAAGCCATTTGCTCCTTAAGTGCTTATTTTTGGTGAGTATAAACAGGGAGTAGAATTTCATTTTCTTGGCTAGTATTAGCAGAAATTATATAAAATATTCTAAGTCCTCTTTACATTTATTCCCAGAGTGTTTGTGCAATTATAATTTTTCTTCCCCCAGAGAAATCTACAATACCAAGAGCTTCTGAAAGTGTATTGACATTAGGGGAATTGAATTTTTTAAAGACAGGGAATTAGAAGGCTCAGAACAGTCCTATATTAGCATTTGAGGTCTACCTTGACTAGGTAAGACCATATTTGAGTGTGTTTCTGTTGCTACTAACACAATACTGCAGATGGAGTTGATTATAAAGAAAAGAGGTTTATTTTGGCTCATGGTTCTGGCCTAAGTTCCAGGGGCTGTATCTGGTGATGTCCTTCTTGCTGACAGAATCTTGAGACTACACAGGACATCACGTGGTGAGAGATAGGAAGCCCACAAGAGACCTGACCAAAGTGGCTTTAATAGCAGACCCACTCTGGAGATTACATATTAATCCATTAATTACATAAACCAATTAATCCCTCCATGAAGGCAGATCCCTAATCACCTCTGAAAGGTCCCACCTGCTCCCATTTCTTAAGATCACCTAATGACAGTTAAATTTTGACATGAGTTTCAGAGGGAAGAAACCACAGTCAAACCTGAGCAGACAAGAAACCTTTTAACAAGCACGAGGTTTATTAAACCCACTTGTATAGTGTCTAAATGTGCTGGAGCCATTTCCATATACATTTAAAATTTTAACCCAATTAGGATCCTATTATCTCCAGAAGTGGTTGGAATCATTGCTTCATAGGTTTCCCTATCCCCCTTTATTCCTTGAAATGAGGGGTTGTGACACTTGATCATGGAAAATGGCTTGGCTGGTGATATTGAGAGATCAGCAGCAGATCAGCTCCAGTATTCCCAGGAGGATCATGGGAATAAAGGGGGTAGGAACTGAGTTCATTGCTCCAGATCTCGATTTGGCCACCACATATCTATCACTTTTCAGAAGACCTGTCCAACCTCCCCAGGCAAAGAGGGGGGGGGGGTGAAGGAAGTTGTCAGAATTGCTGTTGTGAGTATAGGCTTTGGAATTAAGTAAATATACCTCTGATTCCCAGCTTAATCCTCGCAAGCACCCAGAGCTGGTACAAGGAGCTTGAGAAATGCTTCAGTATTGACATCTGTAAAACAGTGATAGCTTTGCCTACCTCCCAGGCTCCGTGAGAGGATTAAATGATACTTAGAAAGTTCTGACACACAGCAGTTGTTCAATTTTAAGAAACTTTTCTTTAAAAACATGAGAAAACAAGATAGCTCACACTTCCACCATGTTTCCATGGGCCACGGGCTGTGCTGAATGCCTTCCGGGTATGAGCACAGCGATCCTTTTACCACTTCTTCAGGGGAAGAGCCAGGATTCAAACCCAGGCAACCTGACTCCTGGGCCAGAGCACTTCCTCTCCAAGCCTTTGATAGGCTGGCCCTGAATAAAACTGTACCCCGCATAATGACCCAGGAATACGGCATGCCTCCATCTGGCATTAAAGAAGAAGAATATGAGAAAGGTAGGCCTGTGGCAAAGCTCCTGAGCTTCCGTTGTGCTTGCAGACATGACTTCTGTGGCACAAGAGGGCTGACAAAGATATTCCACTTCTTGCTTTAGGGCCTATAATCGGACTGGCAAGTACTTTCTGGGTTCTAAATAGCACCCTTAAAAATTAATAGAGGAAAACCTGCAGTCATTGTCTGCATCTGAACAATTTTTAAACAGTAAGAGGTAGTGACTACAGGAAAATGCATTGATTGTCAATAAATGTAATTCCCTTCTAATTTGAAAATAATGTGAAATCAGTCCAGCAAGAATAAAGCAAAGAAGTATAAGGCAAATAAACTCATACAAATCTCTACTATAGTCAAAATGATCACCTCTGAAGCTCATTTAAATCCCTAGATACCCCTTTATGAACCTGCAGAATAAGGTAGGAGTTTGGTTGATGGTCTTATGGTCGACTCTTAAACTACATTTTGAATCAGTCCATTCAAAATGTGCAGAGACACAAGCTTTCCATATAAACCGGAGGTCAGCAAACTTTCTTTATAAAGGAAGAGACAATAACCATTTCAGGTTCCGTGGGGCATAAAGTCTCTGTGACAACAATCCTTACTCAGCCATATAGAGCAAAGCAGTCATGGGTGATATATAAATGAATGGACGTGACTGCATCTCAATAAAGCTTTATTTACAAAAGTGGGTGACAGGCTGGATTTGGTCTATAGGTCATAGTCTGATAACCCCTGGTCCAAACCTCCATTCCTTTTCACCCCTTTCAGTCACTGTTCTTACTCCAACACTATGAACCTTTTCCAATCCATTCTAAATGGAAACTCCACTTCCTTGTTTTAAAATGCTTCAGTGAAGCTTCATTGCACTTAAGTTGAAGCTAAACCTCTTGGCATGGTATCCGAAGTCCACATAATGGAAGCCACCTGCTAATGAAGTGTTATTTCATATCTTATCTATATCAACTCACTGATTTCCTTTCTGTTGCTTTCAGTGTACTACCTCGGGTCCTTTGCACATGCTATTCCCTTCTCTTCTAAGACCCCCCTTCCTCACTCACTCATTTCTTCCCTGTGTCCCAAATTCAAATTAGACCTCTTTCTATGTCTTTTGTAGTACTCTATACTCTTCCTTCAGAACACTTAATTTATAATTACATATTCATTTAGGGTGAATACTTATTTAACAGATATTTCCCCTACCAAACATAGTGCTGTAAGGACAAGAATCAGATCAATCATGTTATCACTTACTATTGACATGTAGTGGGTGCTCAATAGTTGCAAGATAAATAAATAAACACACTTCACTTTTTAGTGTTCAAATAAGTTCATGAAATTTGATCTTCTTTTTCTTGGGAGAAAAAATTTATGGGGCTAGGGTTTATTATTTTTTTCTATATTGCAAATTCAGAAATAGGTTCATTAATGGTATTGCGAGCAATCAGGAGAAGTTTGATGATAAGTCTGTGCTTTCCCAGCTTAGAAACTTCCTGAGACGCTTGAAAGTCCCATAGGTTCACGTTTGGGGAATTGTCATGTAATTTAAACATTATCCTTCTTGGTGTCTTTGGAAAACTTCCAGTTAATTTTCATAGGCCACTAAATTTTGAACCTGGGAGATACTTTCCATGGAAGCCCCTCTGATGCAATTATCACCTTCTTTTGGAGTACTGACCCAGCACAAGAGTTGTGCATTTACTACGTGTTAATTTGAAAAAGTTTACAGAGCCGGCTCCTCTACAGATTTTCAGGAAGACATTTATGGTTCTAAGCACCTTCCTTGGAATCATTAGGCGACAAATTTGCTTGAAAATTTCTTTCATTGTGTCTCGGTGGAGATGAAATACGGTCACTTGCTAGAGAGAAAACAACAATAAAAGGAGAGCGAAATCTCCCTAAGTGCTCCCTAAAACAAGGAAATCTGATATGCAGCCCATGTGCTGATACAATTATGAGGCTTCCAGCTCTGAGCTGTAACAGATGGGAGTTTTCTCTCTGTCTTTGGTGATAAGGTGAATGGTTTCCCCCAGGGATATGGGGGGAGAGTTGCTGAATTGACAGTGTTGGTGCCAAGCAGCTGGCTGCTGACAGAATTATAGGCAGAGATTGGGATGGGGGTGGTCAAAAACATGAGGATGGAAGACTGAAAATCAACAATGGCCCCCTCTCCTGTCATTCCATGAAGCTGGAACTTAAAACAGTTCATTCTAAATTATGAATGGAGTATCCAAGAGATGCCAAGGACATGCATCTATTATCCAATCTACAACCATTTTTTGAGAAACTCATAGGTGTCAGCCATTGTGCTGGCTGCCATATGTGAAGTCGTAAAAGTGGATTGTGCCTACCCTCAGGTAGGCTCCCAGCTAGTGAGGAAGATGAACACTGAAAACAAAACAAAACAAAACAAAAACTAAGCTTGATCTTTCTCTTTCTGCCCCGATCCCACTCAGTCTCTACCCCTCTGCTGGACCTTTGCTAAAGCCATATCCACTCCATCCTTACAAAGCATCACTGTTGCCTGTTTCTGCTCTTTGTCCAGGGTCCCTGACCTACTGGATTTCCCTTTCTTCTCTCTTGAATGCATATGAAACTGTGAAGGGTGTTTTAAGCCATGGTGGACAATGTGAACCTTATCTGAAGGCCATGAGGAACCATGAAAAATGAATAAGCAGAGTAGTTACATTATCAGATTTTCTTAAAAGAAAGTTCACTTTGCTGTTTGGGGGAAAGAAAGTGAGCCTGGAAGTCCATCAGGACACAGATAGAGTTGTTCACCCAGAGGTGCTGAGATCCTGAACCAGAGTAATGACAGTTATCGGGGAGAAAAGAACCTGGGTATGAAGGATGTTAAGGAGATGAAGACAAACAGAATGGTGTCTGATTGGGTACAGGAGTTATTTTTGTCTTTTGGTTGGTTTGGCAAATGGTAGCAACGGCAGAACATCATTGAGAAACAGTGGATTTGCCTTAGGTTGACAATGTGGGCTTAGGATTCAATGTTGTAGGTAGAAATTTGACTTCCAATGGAAATGCTAGGAAGTATGTCATACAGAGATTTGGAACCCAAGAGACAGAGGTCAGGACTTTGATCCACTGGGAAAAGCTAGGTTATGATGTATGTGGTCAAAACAAAAACTCTCAGTGGCTTAAAGCAACTAAAGCTTAATTTTTTTTTTTCCCTGACACTGTCAACTATTGAGGTCAGCAGAGGTCCTTGCTCAAGGCAGTCACTCATAGTCCATGCTGAGAGAGACATCATCATTTCAAAAGTTGTTTGCTATGGAGGCTTATGGAGAAAAAGGGCTCTGCAGGGTCTGATTTAACAACCAAATGTTTGAATAGGAAGTGACATAGGACACTTTTGCAAAGAATTAGTCAATGGCTACACCCAACTGTAGGAACCAGGAGAGAATTCCTCTGGGAGGGAGATAGCTGGAGGTGGTTGGCATACAGTAGTAAAGACTATCACAGGGTCAGCAATGTAGGCTTGAGGATGGCTACCATGTCATCAGCAGTAAACTGTGACAGTGGACAATGCCAGTAAACTACAGGGTGCTTAAAAAGGGAGGCTACAACCAGAGTCCTGGGAAGATACCTACATTGAGGGTACTTAACCCAGAGAAAATGAAGACACAAAGTTAGGATGAGAAGAAATGGTCACAAAAGTATCAGTGAAACCAGAGTGGTATTTCAAAAGACAAAACAGCAAAACATTTCATTATAGAGTGAATGCCCAGGAAGCATTTGGGCAGCAACTAACTAAATTTCTTTTCAGGCAATAGCTCGTAGCTACATGGTGATGGATGAAGTCCTTTTTTTTTTTTTTTAATTTGGTGTATCGATTCATTAATTCCTGAAACTGACATCCAGTTTACCTGTCCACCCACTAGCAGAACCCTTACAATTACATGTTACAAAGCTCTACCTTATATTAACCTGAAATCCTTCTCTGTGCAATTTGTACCCATGGCTTTACTGCTTCTAACCTCTAAAATCAGAGTTGGGTGAAGAGTTTTGTATTTATTTCCCACATGGCCTTATAACATCATTGATAGTAGTTAAGGTTAGGGACAGATTTCTAAGACATACTTAATTTGCATAAGAAATAACTGACAGAAAGTCCAACTCGGGCCAAAATCTAAGTCTTCTGACTCCCAGATGAAGGAACGATTATCCAAACTCCGTTTTCACTTTTGATTCAAGTAGGAAATATAAGAGGAGAAATAAGATGAGATGATATAATTTCGAAGGAAAAATTGAAGATCGTCATTTAGAAAAATGTATACTTTTTTTTTTGTACCAGGGATTTAACCCAGGGGCACTTAACTACTGAGTCAGATCCTCAGTCCTTTTCTTCTATTTTATTTTGAGACAGGGTCTTGCTGAGTTGCTTACAGCCTCTCTAAGTTGCTGAGGCTGGCTTTGAACTCGTGCTCCTCCTGCCTCAGCTTCCTGAGCTGCTGGGATTACAGTCATGTACCACCGTGCCCGGCTAACTGTTTTGGTTTCTAACTGTGTGACCTGGAAAGTCGTTAACTTCTTTGAGCAGGAATTTTGCATCAGTGAAGTGGATGCCTGCTCTGTCTACCTCCCAGGATTGTTATGAGCCAAGATAGAAGCAATAGCTACGAGTAAAATATGCATGTTAAATACAAAAAGTGAGAAGAGATAAAATAAGGAAGATACCAACATAACATTTAGTCATGGCCAGGCATCATCTGCTGAGTCCCAAGCTCAGCTTGAAGGTCAGTAGTTATGATTCAAGGAAACTCCTCCTGCATCTATTGCGAAGGTCACAGTAACAACAGCCACAACCATAAAACCCCTGGACACAAACACTCTTTTCACTCATGATACTATAGGTCTGATGGAAGTTAATTTGACTTGACTTAGTTATGTGTCTGTAGGTCTGCTGGGGGCTGGCTGGTTGAGGATGCCCTAAAGTGATATAAGTCTTCTCTAATAGTCCCTGATTTTCCATCATGCTAGCCTGGGCTTGTTCATGGGTGATCACTGCTGTCTAAGAATCCCTCTTGGAGCTTAGACTCCTAGTAGGATACCCATCACTTCTGCTGTGTTGTATTTATGAACAAATCAAATCATAAGACTAAGTCCAAGTTCAAGAAATAAGAATGACTTGACTTCCTAATGACATGGGTCTTTTTTTTTTTTTTTTTGCGGTGCTGGGAATTGAACCTAGGGCCTTGTGCTCGCAAGGCAAGCACTCTACCAACTGAGCCATATCCCCAGCCCAACATGTGTCTTTTTAATTAGTCTAGAGGAATCTTTCCTCTAGTAGACTATAGGTAGACAGGACGAGAAAGTTGCTCAAATTCAGAATGGTTTCAGAATGTAAGGATCCCTCTAACACACAGAGCATCCCCAGGACAAAACCAAGAGCCCTGGAGAACAATGGTGAGAGGAACCATTCCAGGCAGCAGGACTGGAACCTCATCAGGAAGCTCTCCTTTGCCTCCAGGCTAGAAACATTTGCTCAGGAAAATTTCAGAATCTCTAGGGACCAGTTCCTAGCTGTTTTCCTTCTGCTATTAAAATTTGTTAGTAAAAGAGTTTGTTGTAGTCATCTTGTTACCATTCACTATCACACCTTTGGCGTTTAGTAGATGTAAGACATGTCACTGGGCATGGTGGTGTATGCCTGTAATTCCAGTGACTACAGAGGTTAAGGTAGGAGGATTGTAAATCGGAGGCTAATCTTGGCAATGCAGTGAAGCCCTAGGAACCTAGTGAGACCCTCTCTTAAACTGAAAAAACAAAAGAGCTGGGGATGTAGCTCAGTGGCAAAGCACTCCTTGGTTCAATACCTAGTACAGAAAGAAAAAAAGAAAAGAAAAGGAAAGAAAAAAGAAAAAGAAAGAAAGAAAGAAAGAAAGAAAAGAAATAAAGAAAGGAAGAGGGAAGGAAGGAAGGAAAGAAAAAAGACATATCTTGTCTATCTTACAGACTCTGGATTATAACAAGTAGCATTCAAACTTGGTGTCAATCATAAGATCTTGATGGAAATTTTGAGAGGAAATAAGACTTGAAATAATTAGAGAAGGGTATAAATAACTGACTGGAAGATAGACAGGACTGTGGTAGTTTGTAAAACAGGCTGCAATTCATCTCTGAATTCATGTCCTCTGCAATGTGACTTTTTAGCTATTTTGATCAATAGGGGAAGTCTGTTTTTCCACATTTTGAATGAATCTGGCCAATGGAATGCATAAATGCAATGGTGTGCCTCTTTTAAGTATAGATCTCCAGAGAACTTGCCCATTTCCACTGTCTTGGGACACCTGTCTATGCCACAAGAATAAGCCTGACTGAAAGGATGGAGAATGAGAGAAATGGGGTCCCATTGCCTCAGCTAATAGCCAGATAGGTGAGAAGCTATTTCAGTCCACAACTCAATTAACAGGTATGAGGCAAACAAAACATGTATTTTAGAAAATGGAACTCCAAGGAGATTTTTTTTTTTTTTTTTTAAAAAGCACTTGCTAGGCCACCAAACAGAGGCTCTCAAAGCAGATATTAAACATAAGATGGGAACCTCAGCAATTCAAGTGAATGGGTATGTGAATAACATAGACCAGTGGTGGTAAGAATCAAAGAGCAAGGGTATCTGATAGTTGTGCACAACAGGCTCATGTTAGGGCTTGCTTTGATGGCAGTCTGCGATCAGGTCTGGTCCCACTAACAGATCAGGGTCCAAGAGACTCAGCCCACCCTGGAGCTATCAGCCAAGAGGGATGCATTCTGAATCCTATTTCTACCTTGACATAATTTGTTTATAATATCTAATATTGTTTTGGAGAGAATGTGAGGGAAGATGGCAGAGAAGAGAGAAAGAGGGAACGAGGAAGAAGAGTAAGAAGATACGAAAAAGAGAGGTGGAATAATTTTGATAAAGGAATAAGGAGAAGAAAATGGATAATTGAAAAATAAAATGAGAAGGAAAGGAACTTTCCAGTCCTTATAAGGTTGAAGTGCTAGTGGTATTTAAGTGGTCCCTTTGGATGGGGAGACATGTCGAACATTTCACTTTTGCTTTGTTTATATTTATAAACCATAAAGTCAAGCTCAGATTTCTGCTAGAAAAGCACTTTTAGAAGGCAGTGAGATCTTATCTTTCATTTTCTATAGATCAGTTTTGCAGCTTCTTGAAGTATTTATAGTTTTAATACATAACCATAAATGCCCCTAAACAAGGAATATTGCACCTTTCGATTACTATTATTGCTTTATTGCTCATCACAACCATAAATTAGCAACATCCTCCAGCATTGCTGAAAGAGCAAGGAATTAGGTTATGACATGAATACACAAGAACCTATTAAGCCTTTTTTGTTTCTTAAAAGTCTTTATAGTTTTCTAGTGTACCCCATAAGTGTTTCAATTAAAGAACTACTTGCCTGCTCAGTAATAGCCCTCCTCTTGAAGATAGGATTGCCTATCAGGAAAGAAAAGCAAGATTAAAAGAAGGAAAATTGGAATGTAAAACATTAAAAATGAAATTGCTATAAAAAAGGAAAGCAGGGGTTTAAATTATGCATATTAAAAGCATTTAAATTGCTTAACTCTTCATTTGATATGAGTGGATGTACATACGTATATATCTCTATCAAGCCTGGAGCTAAGACTATGTTTAGGTTTGTATCTGCATATGCTGCTCTCCCAATGAGTCTCTAGTGCCATCTTTGACATTATTAATGGAGTTCTCAGCCATGTGACTGATTATTTAATTAATTTTTAATATTTTAATTGTACATATTTATGGAATAAATGGTGATCATCTGAAACATGTATATGACATACAGTGATAAAAGTAGGGTCGTTAGCATTTTTATCTTCAAGTATTTCTATAATTTTTATTAACACATAATAGTTGTACATATTTATGAGGTAATATGTGGTATTTCAATAAAAACAATGTGTACTAATCAAAATCAGGGTAATTAATATTTCCATCTCCTTAGCATTATTTCATGTTGGGAACCTTTGAACTTTTCTAGTTATTTACGAAATATGTAATAGACTGTTGTAAAGTATAGTCACCCCAATATGCCTATAGAATTTATTACTTCCTCTAATTGTGTTTTGGTACCTGTAATTGACCTTCCTGTACCCTTCTTCTCCTTTATTTTTCCCAGTCTCTAGTGATCACTAGTCAGCATTCAGCTCAACTTTTAAAGCATCCCTATATCAGTGAATATGCAGTATTTCTCTCTGTGTGACATATTTGCTTAGCAATTCTATTCATTTTGCTGAAAATGATAAGATATCATTATTTTTATGGCTGAATAATATTCCATTGTGTATATGTTCCACAATTTCCTTATCCATTCATCTACTGATAGGCATCTAAGTCGATTCTGTATCTTAGCATAATAGTAAGGCAATAAACATGAGCATGCAGGTGTCTCTTGGATATATACCCAGAAGCAGCATAGCTGGATCATGAAGTAGCTTTATTTCTGATTTTTTTGAGGGACCTCCATATAGCAGCCCATATTAGCTGTACTAGTTTACATTTCCATCTACAGTATGTGAAAGTGCCCTTTTGCTATCTTTTGTCTTTTTGATAAGAGACATTCTAACCCAAGTGAGCTAATATTTTATTGTGGTTTTGATTTTATTTCCTTGATGGTTAAAAATGCTGAGCATTTTTTCATGAATTTTTTTGGCTACCTGAATTTCTTCTTCTGAGAAGAGCCCATTCATATCATTGTCCCATTTTTAAAATAAATTATGTGTTTTTTGTGATTGTGCTTTTAAAATTCCTTGTACATTCTGGATATCGATCTTTTGTCATATGAATAGTTTAAGAATTTTCCCCCATTCTGTAGGTTATCTCTTCACTCTGTCAATTGCTTCTTGTGCCATGCTTCTTAGTTGGAAATAATACCAAATATCTATTTTTGCTTCCATTACCTGTGTTTTTGGTTCTTATCCAAAAAACAAATTGTTGTCTATGCTACTGACCTGAAGTGTTTCCCCTACATTTACTTCTAATAGTTTCAAAATTGCAGGTCATACATTTAGATCTTTGGTCCATTTTAAGTTGATTTTGTACAGGGTAAGAGATAGGGGTCATGTTTCAATCTTCTGCATGTGAAATACCCACTTTTCCTCACATTGTTAATTCAACAATGTATGTTCTTGGCATCTTTGCTAAAATCATTTGGCTATAAGTGCATGGGGGTTATTTCTGGACATTCTCTTCTGTTCCATTGGTATATGTGCCTTTTTATGCAAATGCCTTGCTGTTTTGATTACTATAGATTTGTGTACATTTTGAAATCACACGAATAATTATTAAAAAGGTCTAACAAAGTGATGACATATATTTGTCAGCTTTTCATTGCTGGGACCAAAATACCTGACAAGAACAAATTAGGAGAAAAAGTGTATTTTAGTTCATTGTTTCACAGGTCTTAGTTCATGATTGGTTAGCTCCTCTGCTCTGAACTTCAAGTGAGGCAGAACATCATGGCAGAAAGGTTGGCAGAGGAAAGTTGTTCAGTTAATGGCATCTGGAAAGGAAAGAGAGAGAGAGGGGGACAGGAAGGGAACAGGAAGAGATATAGCCCAAAAGACCACAACCACATTGATCTGCCTATAGTACCACCAGTAGTCCATTCATCCACTGAAGAGGTTAAAGTCCTTCTAATATAGTCATTTCCTAAAAGTCCCATTTCAAACCTTGCTGCATTGGTGACCATGCTTTCAACACACGAACTTTCGGGGAGACATTCTAGATTCTAACCACACATGAAAGTAAACATGACAATTATGCGATAACACATTGGAGATAAACACCAAATAGAATATATCAGAATTAGAAATCAAAGTCCAGAGAGCAGAAAAATTATTGAGAACCAGGAAATCAATAACTCAATAATAACTCTTCTAGTAAACTCTGTAAATCTTTTTCCCTTTCCAGTTCTAGGTTTTCTTGGGCACCAGAGGGTTGGTAAAAGTATATAATATGTAAACTATTAATTCTAAGTATGTATCAAGTCACTGCTAGGCATTGTGGGAAATTTAAAAATCATATTGCTTATCCACAAGGGGCTTGTAGTTCTGGGAAGATAAGAAAAACATACATTTAGATATTTAAAATGCAAATGACAACCTTTCTGGTTTTTATGTAAAGAGTTTCAAAAGACTCTCAATCCACTTTAATAAAGAGAACAAGTCAAATCAGCAACAAAAACAAAGCTGTGCTTTGTGCGCCTTTGTGTGTTTAAGCACATTATAGGACTGAGGATGCAAAGAAACATCCAGAAAATGATTATCCCTCCCTAAAAAAGAGGAGTTCCATGATAGATCTCAGGATGATAGTGAAAACAACCAGATAAAGCACAGGGTACTGTCTTTGTTGTTGTTGTTGGTGGTGGTAGTGGTTTATTTTCCCAAGTCCACCATAGAAACAAGAATGCAGTGCCACATAAACCACAGAATGTGGCAAGTTCTTCCTAGGAGAGAAGCAACCCCTGGCTGCTTTCATTTCTGGCAGAGCAGTAGGATGAGTAAGAATCCATAAGAAATAGGGGAAAGGCAGCCAACTATTTATCCATCTCTCTTGATCCTTTTCTGAATACAAAGGGAAATATGCCAAAGGATGAAAGATGGGCAGGAAAGCTGAGAGAACGTTCCTGTAGGCATATAAGGACATAACTTTCAAACCACCGTGGATGGCAAAGGGGACCTGACATAAATCCTGCCAAGACATTCTGACCCCATGCGGTGGTCTTCCAAAAGCCAAAATCAGGGAAATTTAATGAAAATAGACCTTCCAAGGTGCAGACATTTGAGGATGGGGATAGAAACCAGAGAGAACCCCCCCCCCCAGGAATTTAAAAAAATAATCTGGTCACTTGCCTAAAAAGAGATTTTTCATGGTTCAGAAAATGAGCCGCTGAGCTGCAAAGCCTAAGATGATATACAAAGTTTCTTGAGAGCTCAGATTCTAAGTCCGGCTAGAAGTCAAGTCCTGATCCTGCCCGCAAAACATTTGAAGTCAGTGGTAAACTGAATCTAAATTGCAACAAAGGTCAGACCCAGATTAATTTAAATTAATCCTCACAAGCCAGTCTGACAGAATGGCATGACCAATTTGAGACAGAGCATATTATTCTTTCTACTGTTCTTTTACATATAAATCAGGCAAACTTTTTTTTTTAAAGCACAAAGAGGAAAAAATGAAACTCCATAGTCAAGAGAGAAGAAACAGTTAATAGAAGTAGACACACAGATCACACAGATATTAGTGAAGTCCTGGTTTTAATACTCAGCACCACATATAAAGAAATAAAAGATCCATTGACAACTAAAAATTTAAAAATAGAACAAAAAGAGGCTTTAAAATACACATAACAAATATGCTAACGATGTAGAGGAGAAGTTAGACATGTGTTGTAATAGAAAAGAATTCCACCAGAGAGAAGGACACTATGAAACAACCAAATGGATCTGCCAAGGCTCCTTCCCCAGTAGTGTTCAGTCAAGTAATGATCAGCACGTGGGCATGAGAAAACAACTGTGTATACTTGTCCAAGTTCCAGAAGGAAGCAGGCTGGGGACACCTGGAGGGGGCACAGTCACCAATCTCTGGAATTTAGATAGAGCCAGGGCCAGTTTATATTCCACCATCCAGACTGGAAAAATGGGAGAAATTATGAGGCACCAATAGGGTACTCAGAAGCGCATTACCTCAGTAGTAGGACAAACATCAACCATAGACTGAAGGCCACTCTGCTCCCAAGAAATTTATAAACTGGCCTTGAAATAGTCAGATAGTTTATAAGTAATTTAACTACATCCCAGACCAAAAAAAAAAAAAAAAAAAAAAAAAAAAACTTGAAGAATGTTTACAAAAATTCAGTAAGGTATTAAAATAGATAAAATGTCATAATCAAAAATCAGATTTAAAAAATATCAACCGTATAAAAAAGGAAATGTGATTCACAGTGAGGAGACAAACCAAGCAATAGAAAGAGACAAAAATGAGGTAAAAGAGAAAATCAATAAGCAATGGCATTAAAGTAGTTATCTTAATTGTATTTTATCTATTCAAAAAGTATAAAATATTTAACCATGTTGAGTATGTAAGCTATAAAAAAGAAAAAAAAAACATCAAAATTCAGAAGGTAAAAATTGAAATGTCTGAAATGTGAAATACATTAGATGAGATTAATAGTGAATTAGACATTGCAGAAGAACAGATTAGTGAACTTGAATTCATAGTGATAGAAACTATAACAAGTTTAAAACAAAGAAAAAAAGCAATAAGAGGAATAGAACAGAGAATCTAAGATCTGGGTAACAACCTCAAGTGGGTTAAAACCTATACATGAGATGACTTATGGGCAGAAAGAGGTTTTGAGAAGAGTATTTGAAGAAATAATGCTAACATGTTTTCAAATTCAATGAAAACTATAAACCTACAGGCCTAAGAAGCCTAACAAAGCACACCACCATAATCACAATAATCATAAAGTAAACTGCACCAAGGCAAAAAAGATTCAAATTGTTTGAAACCAGTAATACTGAGAAAAAAAATTAACCAGGGGAAGAGGACACACAAATTATAATACAAAGAATTCCAGTAAGGATGAAATGATTAATCCTATCTGTCACAATGCAAGCCAGAAGATGGAGTCACATCTGTGAAGTACTGAAGGAAAACTGTGTCAACTTAGATATCTTCACCAAGAATGAATACTTTACAACTGAGAAGACAAAATTAAAAATTTTTCAGCCATAAAAATATAAAAGTAGTTATCAGCAGCAAGATCTGCATTTAAGGAAGAATAATGTCAACTACAAAAAATTATATAACCATTTGTGGGATGCTGCTAAAATAGGGCTGAGAAGAAATTTATACTACTAAGTGCTTACAACTAGCACTTAAAAGGAAAAGTCTCAAGACAGTTCCTCTTTAAGAAACTATAACAAGCAGAGCAAAACAAATTCAAAGCAAACAGAGGAAAGGAAATAATGATAACAGCATAAAATCAGTAAACCCCTAGCCAGATTGATTAGTGAAAAAAGACAGAGGGAAAGCAAGAGAAAAGATGTAAATTATCTACATTCAGATAAAAGAAAACACTAGAGAGAGAATCTCTAGAGATCCTGTAGGTATTAGAAAGATAATATGGGAATAAAATGAAGAATTTTATGCCAATAAATTTGCAACCTAGACGTAAGGAACTTTGGAAAACATTACCAAAGCTCACTGCAATTGTCTGACTTTATTAGTTGGTGGATTTTCTACAGTTTCAGTTACCTATGGACCACCACATTCAGAAAATATTAAAGGAAAACTCTAGAAATAATCTGCAGGCTTTAAATTGCTGTCTAGTAGTGTGATGAAATACCCCATTATCTCACTCCACCCTGCACAAAACATTCCATTGTTCAGCATACCCATGCTGTACTCCCTAACTTTCCAACAGTGGTTGGGGTCGGGAGCAGAGACCACATTCATATAACTTTTATTACAGTAATTGTTATAAGTGGGTTTTTTTTTGTTTTATTGTTAGTTATTGTTGTTGATCTCTTACTGAGTCTGATTTATGATTTAAATCTTGGTCATAGATATGGATATAGGAAATGTAGTGTATAGGGTTTGATATTATCTATGGTTTCAAGTACCCACCAGAGAGTAATGAAATTTATCCCCTACAAATAAAGGGGACTATTGTAAGGTAAATTGGGTGATGATAATGGTCCTATATTACAGATATTGAATTTATAATTCAAAATCTTTCTACTAAGAAAATTGCAGGCTCAGACAGATTCAGGAGTGACTTCTATCAATCATTTGAAGAAAAAGTAATACCAAAGTCTGTACAAATTCTACCATAAATTTGAATAAGAGGAAAACATTCCAACCCACTACACAAGGCTAGCATTACTCTGGCATCAGAATCAGAAACAAACAAACAAACAAAAACCAAACAAAACAACAACAACAAAAAAACCCATTACAGATCATCCCTGATTTACGGATGGTACAAAAGTGTTTTAGTCACCTTTTTTACTCCTGTGACTAAAAGACCCGAAAAGAGCAATTTTAAAGGAGAAAAGTTTATTTGGGGGATCATGATTTCAGAGGTCTCAGTCCATATACAACAGTCTCCATTCCTTAAGGCTTGAAATGAGGTGGAACATCATGACAGAAGAGTGTAGTGCAGGGAAACGGCTCACGTGATACTTAGGAAGCAGAGAGAATGAGTCTCCTTGCCAGATACAAATACACACCCCAAAGGCACACCCCCAGTGACCCTCTCCTCTAGCCACTCCCTACTTGCCTTTAGTTCCCACTCAGTGAATCTCATCAGGAGGTCAATCACTGATTATATTAAGGATCTCTTAAACCAATCATTTTGCCTCTAACCCTTCTTGCATTGCCTCACACATGAGCTTTTGGGGGCCACCTTACATCCAAATCATAACGAAAAGCATAAACATTCAGTAGAAATCTACTTCAAATTTCCAACTGATCACTTCCCAGGCTAGCAGTATGCAGTTAGATATTTTCTTGTGATACTGGGCAGCGGTTCCCAGTAAGCCATGTGATCACACAGGTGAGTGACACATACTCTAGAGTATGATGTATTGCTGAGCTAAGGTGAAAAATGTGTTAGGTATGTTAAGTGTATTTCTTACTTAATATTTCAGCTTATTATGGGTTTATTGGAATACAACATCATCAAAAGTTGAGGTGCGTTGGTACAATATTTAAAAGGATAAAAAGTCATTGCCAAATAAGGTTTATCTTTTGAATACAATGTTGGACTATTAAAAATCAGTTAATGTAATTAATTATATTAACAAAGTAAAAACAACAAGTGATCGCTTCCATAGTTGAAGAGAAAATATTTGACATAATCCATCATCCATTCCTCATAAAAATTCTCAGGAAATTAGAAAAGAATAATTTTCTCAACCTGATTAAAGACTGATAACAAAACAAAACAAAACACCCTACAACTAACCTCATGCACAGTTGTGAACAACTGAATGTTTCATTTCAAATATGAGCAACAAGAGAAAAATATTCTAACTCATCAATACTCTTTAACTTTGTAATAAACCCCTAACATGCAGAATAGAAATAGAAGGCATCCAGATCAGAAATGAAAAAAAAATTATCATTATCCTGAGGCAACATTCATTGATATAGAAGAACCTATGGAATTTACAAAAAGAAAGTTACTAGAAAAAATAAGTGACTTTAGAAGATTGGGGAATACTAAGCCAATACGAAAAAAAAAAAAAAAAAAAAAAAGGATAAATATGACAGAATACTTATAACACTTATTATCGCCAAAACTATAAAATAATATTGAATGAAATTGAAGATTGATATAAATTGACATGTACTATTCATGAATCAGAAGATTTGATATGTTTAAGAATGTCAATTACCCCAAAATACATTTATGGATTCAATGCAATAGCAGTTAACATCATCAGCAGGTATTATTTTTCTCACTAGATTTTTTTAAGAAGATTGTTATGTGAAAATAAGTATAGATTCACAGAGTAAATTTTTAAAGAACAAAAATAGCTTTAAAATAATTAGAAAATCAGCTTTTAATACTTACCTAAAACTAGAATAATTGATTTTGTGACCTGGCAAACACATGAGATATTCATTAATGGAATAAAGAATCAAGTAACAGACCCACACATATGCTGTCCATTGGTTCTCAACAAAGCTGCCAAGAAAATTCAAAGAAGAAAAAACATTCTCATAAAAACAAGGTTGCTAACTCAAAAAAAATATGATTCTGAAACAATAAGATAGCAATATACAGATGAACTTCAATCTTGTCTACCACAGTATATAATAAGGAACTTAAAATAGTTGATCAATTGAGTAGGAGAGCTAAAAATAGAAATCTAGAAGCAATGAGAATGTCATCATGATCTTGCGTTTGGCAAATATTTCTTACGCAAGACTCAGAAAGTATGAACTATTAACAAAAAGTTCCAACTGGAATTCAACAAATTTTAAATATTGCTCCCAAAGTCACCATTGCTAAAATTAAAAGGCAGGTCACAGTCTGGAAGAAAATATTTCCAAAATATGTATCTGAAACAGGACTAATAATCTGAAACACACTAAGTGCTCTTACAACTCAATAATTAGAGGGCAAAAAGATGAAGAGTGAGCAAAAGATTTGAATAAATACTTCTTTAAAAAGACTCACAAATGACTGCTAAGGACAAATGAAGAAAAACCTCAACATCATAAATCCTTAGAGAATATGAAATGGAAAATGAGGAATCCCTCTATTCTTTTAAAATGCCTAAAACAAAAGACTTGATCATACCACTCTTGGTGTGGGCATGGAGTAAATAGAAACCTCATTTACTTCAAAGAGATGTTAAATGATACAATCAGCTTTAGAACATTTTATATTTTCTTCAAAGATTAATCATTACTTGCAAAAAATATCAAGTGGTACAACTGCTTAGGAAAAAAAATCTATTTCTTTAAAAATTTCATATGCAAATAAAATTAAACAAAATTTCCATTCATATATCTCCAAGGGAATATATTTATTCCAAGGGAATAAGAATATTTGTCTCTACAAAATTTTCTACTCAAATATTCACAGTGGCTATATTTATTATAGTTCAAAACTAGAAACAACCTCAAAATCATATGAGGAAAGTCTATACAATGGAATACTACTGAGAAAAGAAAAGGAACACCAGTAACAGGATAGATAAATTTAATAATCATTATGCTTTCTGAAAGTATAATGAATATTACATAATCGCTTTTATATTAAATTCAATAAAAGACAAATAGAGAAAGTAAAAATAGTCAAAAGCTTTTCCATTTGAGAGGATTAAAAACTTTCAAGAAAGACTTACAAAATAATAAACACAAATTACTGATATTGAGAATATCACTCCAAAGCCTACAAAAATCAATAATCAGATATCACTTATAATTTTATGCCTATTAACTCAATAACAAATTAAATTTCAATTTCCCTTTCAGAAAGTGGGAAAAAGGAAATAAACAAAGTAGTCTTATATCTCGTAAGACAGTTGAATTTGTAACATAAAGTTTTCCACAGAAGAAATTCAGCATGTAATGGAGATATAATTCCAATCTTACATAAAACCAAGAAACAGAAAAGGAAGGAGCACTTTCTAATTTCTTTTATGAATCCAGCCTAAACCTAATATCAAAATCTGACAAAGACCTTGCAGAGAATGAAACTGACAACTCAATGTACCTCATGAGAAAAGAAATAAAAATCCTTAAGAAAATATTATCAAATATTATCCTTAAGTAAATAAACAGATAATAACCCTTGAACAAGTAGGGTTTATAAGTTAATGTAACAGGAATGTCAATTGATGTAATTTCCAGTATTAATGGAATAGACAAGGAAAATCATATATCTCAGTAGATATAGGAAAATATAGGCACCAGTCAGTACTCATTTATGATGATAACTTACAACAAACTAGGAATAAAATAGAACTTTTACAATTTTTTAAAGCCTAGCTGGGAAATACATATATCTAGCATCTTTCTTAATGGTAAAATACTAAACTTTTTCTCTTCACAATCAGAGAGAACACAAGAATATATCATTTACAATAGCCTAAGAAAATCATAGACTAAGGAATAAATCAAACAATCTACCTAGAAATATATAAATAAATCTTCACTGGAAACTAAAAGTAGTGCTGAGAAAAATAAATTTAAAGACATAAATAAATTGAAAGATATACCATATTTGAGAGACTCCATATTGTGGCCCATTCTCCCCATGTTTATCAACAGATTTAACACAATCTGAATAAAAAACAGCAGGCTATTTTGAAAAAATTGACAATCTGTTTCTATAATTTATATGAAAATTTAAAGTTATCTAGAAAGCCCAAACAATCCCCAACAATAAGAAGAAACTAAGACTCACACTACCTGACTCAGGAATATCTATAAAGTTCCAATAAGGATGACAGGGGTAGTATTACAAAGATGGACAAACAGATCAATAGGACAAATTTACATGGTCCAAAATAGACCCACATATGTAAGATCAATTGGTTTTCAACCAAATTATTATGTCAATTCAATGAGGGAAGGGAAAGGGTTTATACTAAGAGGTCAAAGTTGATTTTAAATGGTGCTGTACATGAGGACAAAGGTATGTATCAAATTCAACCCCTGTGCTACTTATTCCAAACACTAACATTAATTAAAAGTGAGTAACAAATCCTAAAATTAGCTAGAACTTCAAGCTTCTAAAAGAAAAGATTAGGAAATGTTTTCCTTGGGGGCAAAACAGTTTTCTTTTTACAAAACATGAAAAAGAAATAGGCAAGCCATAGACTGGAACAAATATTGATAGGCAAATGGATGGATTGATGGTACAAAGAACATGCATAAGGAATGTCTGAATATTTCTGACCTGTTACAAATGAATAGTAAGAAAACAAACAATCCAATTAAAAGTAGGTCACACTTTCCAAGTTTAGATCACAAGATTGATCACATGAAAACGGACATTAGTGATAAGGGATGCCAAATTGAAACCAAACCAAAACACCATTGTATGACCCCCTGTGTGTCTAAAGAGAAAATATTCCAATAACACCAAATTTTGGAAAGTTATAAGAAATAAGTATGCAAACTGGAACCCTCACATAGTGCTTGTGGCAAAGTAAAAATGTCACAACCACATTGATTAACAGGGTTTTTTTTTTTTTTCTCCTTAGATGTTAGACATACATCTATTTTGTGACCCAGCAATCCATTCCTAGATGTTTACTCAAGAAAATTGAAAATGTGTCCCTGAAAGACAGGTATAATAATATCATAGAAGTTTTATTCATAATAGTCTAATATTGAAAGCAACTCAAATGTCTATGAACAAGAGGAAAGGTAATAAAATTGTTCTATGTTCATACAAGGAATACTATTTATTCAACAATTAAAAAAGAGTGAATCCTAATATGTCAACATGATTCAAGTTCCACATTTTCTTTTAAGCCAAAGGAGGCAGGCATAGAAGAGTACACATTGTATGAGCCCATTATAAGAAATCCAAGAACAGGCAAAAACCATCTGTAGTTAAGAGAAATGGGAAAGTCTTTTGCCTACAGGACATGGAGGAATTAACTGGAAAGGGGCAGGAACAACAGTGCCTGTTATATGTTTAACAACTGGCTCAGGTGGAGGGGTTAAAGTCCTGATCTGTAGCATTGGCTGATTTTTCATGCTCTAAAATACTCCCAGTTTCAATATTTTTCACCAATTCGATGTAACTGAATAAACAGTTAGGAATGGGTTTGAACCCTCGGGGAGGCGGGGGCTGGCAGGCTACCGCTTCCTATCAAGAAGGTGAAGGAAAACTCTAGCAATAGAAATGTTCTAGTTCTTCTTCTAAAATGTGGTTACAGGGGTAAATTAAATTATTGGAAGTTATCATGTTCATGGAAATTTTGAGATCTGTGTATTTTTGTATACATACAGACATTCATTTCTTTTTCTAAAGTGGTAAGGACTGTATGTTAGATACAGAGAACTCTTCACCCCTGGGATTATTCTCAGTCTAATGACGTAACCTCCCAGTATCCCAGTGTGACAAACAACCCCCAAAACTTAATGTCTTAAAACAACAACATTATTTACTTTGCTCAAAGGCAAAATATTTATTATTATTATTAAATGTCATTTAGTTAGGACAGAGCTCATCAGGGACCATTCACTTCTGTTCAGTTGAGAAAGCTTAAAGCTGGGTACTGGAATTGTCTCTCACTCCCTTGAACATCTGGCAGCGGATGCTGAAGCCATTAAAGACAATAATTACACATGACCTCTCCACGTGGCCTGGGCTTTTTTTTTATGACATCATGCCTGGGTTCCATAATGCCATATTCCAATTCCAGAAAATATCAAGAGAAGGAAAGCCAGGTGGAGGGTCTGTCACTATTTCTACCTAGCCAAGGACCTCCCACTGCATCCCATTCTGTCAGCATTGTTGTAAATCTGCTCAGGTTCAAGAGATAGGGAAACAGAGCCCAACTCTACAGGGAATGGCAAAGTTCTTGGAGAACATATAAGGTTGAAACAATTACTGTGACTATTTAGAAAAAAATACATTCTTCCATAAATTGTCATCTGGTCTAATTCTTCTTCTAACCTACATATGAAATCCTCAACCCTCCTCCCAGACTCTCCAAAGATTTATTCCATATCAGTATCATATTTGGACTCAAGATCCAGGATCTCTCCATCTAGGTCAGATCCAGGAAGACAGAGGGCTCTTAGAATATGATCCTCAAGTACAGAGACTTGAGAGAGTCTCCTTATGAAGAATTGGGAACTGAAGACATGAGTTATCTGAACCCTACACACCTAACCCAAATTCTGTGTCAAGTGTTAGCCCACTCACGATGAATCTCCCAATCATAAAGTGGAAAAGCTGGGAGTGCTCAGTATGCACTGGTTCACTGCAAATCTGAAGTCCTTGCTAATCCTTCATGAGGGTTTTGTTCTGCTTTCTGGGAATGTATCCATACTGCTCTTGGCTCTGCCCTTTGAGCTCTTGCTTCTGCCCTCTGTGTCTTCCTTCCTTCCTCCATAAGAAGTGATTGGTAGCTCTCTGCAGGAGTCCAAGAGGCCAAAGTCCTCTTTTCAAAAGCTTTTTTCATTTCTTAACATAAACTACAGACTTTATTCAAAAGTCTGTTTCTATTAATGTCCTAAAATTCCAAGATCCAGCCCAAGAGACCACATTTCATTAAGTCGTCATTTCTGTTTAGTCTCCTCCAATCTGTGACTGTTTCTAAATTTTCCTTTTCTTTTATTACCTTGACATGATGTGTTTTGTTTTGTTATAAAAAAACTTTATTGAGATATACTTCACATACATATCATAGAATTTACCCATTAAAGTGTACAATTAAATTTTTTGAATACATTCAGAGTTTTATAATCTTTGCACAAGCTAATTTTAAAATACTTCATTACTTCAAGCAGAACCCCTATATCCATTAGCAGTCACTACCTGTTCCTTACCTGCCATCTCCAATCTCTGGGTAACCAATAATCTATGCTCTGTCCCTAGAAACTTGTTTGTCCTGAACATGTAAGTGAAATTATATAATATGTGTTCTTCAGTGTGTGGTTCCTTTTACAAGGCATATTGTTTTCATAGTTCATCCAGATTGTAACATATATTCATACTCCATTCTTTTTATTACCATATAAAATTCCCTTGGATTGATATACTGCATTTTATTTCTTCATTCAGCAGCTCATCAATTAACATGTGGTCTGTTTTCACTTTTCGACCACTATGAATAATGTTACTATGAATATTTTTGTGGGCACTTTTTGAGTGGTGTTTTTATTTATATACCAAAGATTATAATAGCTAGGTCATATGGTAACTCTATGTTACATTTTGAGAAACTGATGAACTGTTTCCCAAGGTGGCTGAACTATTTTCCTGTCAACAGCAATGTATTAAGGTTGTGATTTCTGCATATTCTTGCCAGAACTTACTATTTTTCTGAGTATAGCCCTCCTGATGTCATGTGGGTGTCATGTGGTACCCAATTGTGGTTTGGCTAATGATGTTGAGAATGTATTTATTGCTTATTGACCATGTGTGTGTCTTCTTTGGAGAAATGTCTATTTAAACCCTTTACCCATTTTAAAACTGTATTATTATTTATCTTTGATTGATGAGTTGCAACACTTTTTACGTATTCTGGTTACAAAGTCCCTTCTCAGATACGTTGCTTGCAAACATTATCTAATTGCATGGATTGTCTTTTCACATTCTTGATGGCATTGTTTGTAACACAAGTTTTAATTTTCATAAAATATGCTATATCAATTTTCTTTTCTTTTGTTGATTTTGCTTTTGGTGTCCAACCTAAGAAACCTTTGGTTTTATTACTATTTTAAAAGTTTTAATCAATATGCACAAATCTAATTATTTATATTCATAAGTGATGAATCCTCCGAAGAAATTAAGAAAACCACTCCATTCACAAGAGTCTCAAAAAAAAAAAAAAAAAAAAACTTGGAATAAATCTAACAAAAGAGGTGAAAGACCTCTACAATGAAAACTACAGAACACTAAAGAAAGAAATTGAAGAAAACCTTAGAAGATGGAAAGGTTTTCCATGTTCTTGAATAGGCAGAATTAATATAGTCAAAATGGCCATACTTCCAAAGGCGCTATACCGATTTAACACAATTTCAATTAAAATTCCTATGACATTTCTCATAGAAACAGAAAAAACAACCATGAACTTCATCTGGAAGAACAAAAGACCCAGAATAGCCAAAGCAATCCTTAGTAGGAAAAGTGAAGCAGGAGGTATCACAATACCAGACCTTAAACTATACTACAGAGCAATAGTAACAAAAATGGCATGGTATTGGCCTCAAAATAGACCAGCAGGCCAATGGTACAGAATAGAAGACACAGAGACAAACCCACATAAATACAGTTAACTCATACTAGACAAAGGAGCCAAAAACATACAATGGAGAAAAGATAGCCTGTTCAACAAATGATGCTGGGAAAACTGGAAATCCATATGCAGCAAAATGAAACTAAACCCCTATCTCTCACCCTGCACAAAACTCAACTCAAAATGGATCAAGAACTTAGGAATTAGACCAGACACCCTGCACCAAATAGAAGACAAAGTAGGCCTGAATCTTCATCATGTTGGCTTAGGATCAGACTTCCTTAACAAGACTCTCAAAGCACAAGAAATCAAAGCAAGAATCAATAAATGGGATGGATTCAAACTAAAAAGCTTTTTCTCAGCAAAGGAAACAATCAAGAATGTGAAAAGAGAGCCTACAGAGTGGGAGAAAATCTTTTCCACACACACTTCAGATAGAGCATTAATCTTCAAAATTTATAAAGAACTTAGAAACTTTACACCAAAAATACAAAGAACCTAATCGATAAATGGGCCAAGGAACTGGACAGACACATTATAGAAGAAGATATACAGGCAATTAATAAATATATGAAAACTTTGTTGAAAAATGTCAAAAAATGATTCCTGTTTTCTTCTAGGAGTTTTGTATTTTTAGCTCTTAATTTTAGGTTCATTATAAGTGAATTCTTGTGTATTGTATATTTTTACTTATGATATCCAGTTGTCCCAACAGCATTTGCTAAAAAATACTACTATTTCCCCATATTTTGGTTATGTATCAATTAACAATAAAGGCAAAGTTTTAATCTCTAGACTTTCAATTCTATCCCAATGATTTATATATTGTCCTTGTGCCACAGATATATAGTACATTGCCTTTATCACTGTATCTTTGTGGGAAGTTTGAAAGTGGAGAGAGTGAGTCCTTCACCTTACATTCTTTCTCAAAATCATTTTGACTTTTCTTGGTATCTTCAATTTCCATATGAATTTCAGGATCATATTATAAGTTTCTCCAAGTTAAGAAAGCTGGTTTAAGCCTCAGCAACTTAGGGAGGCCTTCAGCAACTTAGTGAGACCCTGTCTTAAAATAAACCAATACAAAGGGCTGGGATATGGCTCCATGGCAAAGTGCACACACACACACCCACACACACACACACACACACAAACAATAGTCCAAGAATGAGGTTACAACTGTGGATTTTTAATTTGTTTTTGTAGATGCCTTTTATCAGGTTGAAGAACTTTCCTTCTGTTCCTCATTTGTTGGGCTCTTCTCATTTTATACTATCTTCATTCCTTCTAGTTAAATTACATTAAGATTTACTCTAGCAGACCAAAACCAAAGCCATAAAATTTCTCCACTTTGAGCTCCCTGTCAGACTATTCTGAAACAACACCTGTAAGCTTGAGACTATATGTGAGACATAACCTTCAGGTCATTGCAGGAAGATCAGTAGTTTTTGAGTTTAAGACACAATCTTAAATATTTCTCAGGTCTTAATTTAGGGTTTTTCCTCACGGCACTGGTTTCCTCTTTAGATAAAGCTTCATATGTGACCTTTCTGCTTAGAAACCATTTCTTAATTTTAGCATCATTTTCCTTATGGTAATGAGAAAATTTTTTATTTTTTTGAGCACATTAAGTCCTAGTCTCTTTATATTTGACAATTGCTTCTTCAGTTTACATTTTCCTATCAACAACTAGAAGCAAGGTGACATCTGTCTTTAACACTCTGCCTGGAAATATCCTTAGCTAGATCATCCAGGTCATTTGGTAAATTTTCTATTTCCTATTCAAATATAGATGACAGTGTTACTAGACTTCCTGTCACCTCATCTCATTGTGTCCCTTTTCCTCAAGCTTCCAACACCATCCTCACTTTTCCAAGCCCTCACATAAAAACTCCTCAGGTCCATCAACCCTAGGCTAATGTTGCATCAAAGGTCATTTGCTTCTACCCTCCCCTTGTTCCCAAAGCCACCATCTCATATTTGGTGTTTTTGTTACAATAGCTCTCCTCTTCAGATAGCAAAATCCTCCCTAGTTACTATGGCTACCTAACAAGCCACCATAAATCTTAATAAGTCAAAACAATGCAAGAACATGTTTCACTCCTAGGTCTGCAGAGCTGGGCTTTGCAGTGCTACCTTGTCTTCATGCTGCAGTGGTGGAATAGCTCTAGAGTGAGAGCTGAAGTCTTCTGAAGACTTGTTCACCCATGCATTTGGGATTGATGTTGACTTTTCCCTGGAACTTTCTATCAGAACGCACTCAGACACTTCCCCATGGGTCCTAAACTTCCTTACAACGTGATAACGGTCCCAATGGCAAGAACATGAGAAAGAAATAGAATTAGGGAGAAATTCTATCACCTATTCTAAAATAGCATGTGAAATCATGTAATTACACTTCCACCATATTGACTATGTTGAAATAGTCACAAATCTGCCCAGGGAAAGAGGAAAGACAATAGCCTTTACCCCTTCATAGAGAATGGCAAGGTTATGAAGGATCGGTTTGGATTTAATTGTTGCCATATAATTTTGATGATTATAATCATCTAAACAGTCTTTTCTTATGAAAATGAGGCATTATGGTTATCCTTAAAAAACAGGTAGAGTTGAATAGGAATTCATGAACAATGTGAAATATATATATATATTTAATAACTTGACATAGTGGTGTATGTATAATTCTAGCAACTCAGGAGGCTGAGGCAGGAGGACCACAAGTTCAAGGCCAGTCTCAGCAACTTAGCAAGACTTTAAGCAATTAAGTGAGATCCTGCCTCAAAATAAAAAGGAAAAAAGTTGGAGATAAAATAATTAAATATATTCCACTATTTAATGCTGAGGTCATTTAATAGAACCTAGGTTGTATTAAGCTCATTTGTCCTAAATTTTAGAATTTGTACATTACATAACTCACTTCTGCCTGCATATATCGTTTTCATGAATCTCCCTTACAAAAGCAAGAGGTTGGATAGAGGCAGATCTCTTAATCAGAGATAGTTGAGGCTTAATATATTAAATGAGATTGCTCAATGCATCACAACTTTTTACTGTAGAAATGGGCTTTTGAACACATGTTCTTACTTGTATAGGAGGGTAAAATTTATCTATGATTGTATGGGTGAAGACCGGACAAGTGTGACTCTATGCCTCCAGCTTGACTTAATCCACACCACCAAGATTCATTTGCATACATCTGCATTCTGCTCCCTACCCAGGATCAGTTTTTCAAGAACTAAATATCAGTAGGAAGGAATGCAGTACACAATAACTAGTGGGCATTAATTAAGGCTCACTGGCCTGGCTCCAGCAGAACACATGTCTAATGGCTACATGGAGAGGAGAGAATAGAAATCAATCTGGTTAATGTTATTCTGGACTCTGTCAAGGAATGAGAAGATGGACTGATCATACTTTAAAATGCAATGCAAACATGGATATCAGGATGATAGCATAAAATGCAGAGAGAACTGATTCTCTTCTTTCTTCAAAGTCCTTAAAGAACAAACTTCCCATTTGGCAGCCCAGGAAGATAAGGATACATATAAATGTAACAATGAAAACATCAGTGTTAGTACTGTCATCAACATCAGATTGTAGCAGCCATTTGTTGGCATGAATACTGTGACATTATGAATCTTAGGCATAGAAGTTCACCCCAGTGAGAATAGAGAGGCAGTAGGCATGAAATACTCCTTCCAAGGAAGCCGAAGCACACCTCCTAAAGTCAGTTGTGCAGTAGTGTCCATAATATATCTTCTGACTTGGATCAGCACAATGCTGCGGGTGGCTGAGTGCACAAGGATAATAACAAATTGGGGTTCAGGGGATTTCGATTCTACTCATGACTCCACTATTAATTTAAGGTCTCAGTTTTTGCATATGTCAAGTGAAGAGGTTGGTTTTCATGCTGTCTGAATTATTACCGAGCTCGAAGCTTTCCTATGGCTTCTCTCCCATGGTTCCAACCTTAGTCATGTGGAGTGGTCACCAGCTTTTCCCCAAACTCCCAAGCTTTCATGGCACTGTCCGAGGTTCTGAATGTAGTTTTATTTTGCATTGTATGATGTATATGATTTCTGTCAGGGATTCTGATCTCGCCACTAGAAATGCACTTTTTACAAAATAGTCCTCTGAGCAGGCTAACGTCAAAATCATCTGAGGGTAATCCATAGGCACACCTAAAGAGAACAGGAGGCATTGTTTTCACACGGAAGAATGCCTGATAGGCTGATCAGTAAAGAAGTTGCTGACTGAAAGGTTTTGGGGTCTGACCTGCCCTGGAAGAGATGGGAATGTTTTGTACAAGCTGTAGAGCTGAAGAAAGGCTTTGGAGATCCTACTTTCCCTTCAGCACTTGTATATTCTTTGGTTAAATTCCTTCCCACCTTCGGTGAATAAAATGTTTGAGCGTATAGAGGAAACAGTTGGTCAGTTCTGCTTCCTACGTTCAGCTCTGTTCCTAGCTCACTTTTTATCATGGAAGGGGTGTCATCTGTCACTCTGTGTCCATAAAATGGACTGCCTTCCTCATAGTGTGTGTTAATCACAATTCTCCAGAAAAAACAGAACCAATAGAAGATTGTGTGTGTGTGTGTGCAAATTTTATACATAAATAGATTTATATATAAAGAGATTTATTATAAGGTGATGGCTTACATGATGGTGGAGGCTACGATGTCCCACAATCTGCCATCTGTAAACTGGAAATTCAGGAAAGTCTGTGGCATTGTTCAAAGGCCTGAGAGCCAGATAGCCCATGTTATAGATTCAAGTCTAAGCCTGGAGGCCTGAAAATAGGGAATACTGAGAGCAAGAGATGAGGTCCCAGCTCAAGTAGTCAGGCAGAGTGCAAATTCAACCTTCCTGTGCCTTTTTGTGTGTGTGTGTGTTACTCAGGTCTTCAGTGCTCACTTACATTGGGAAGGGTCTTCTGCTTTACCCCTCCCATCACACTTCTAGACACACATAGCTAGTTGGGCATCCCCTAGCTCGGTCAGGTTGACATATAGAATTAACCACCACACTTATGAGACACTAATTTTATGTTTTTAAATAAAATCTCATATAAAAAATTCTTTGAAGATGGTGTAGTAAAATACAATTTTAAGGTACTGTTAAAACTGAGTTATTGGGCTTCTTTGGAAACTCTGGAGTAGTTCAGATCAGCTCTGGATCATCTCTGGGTTCTTTTCAGGTACAAATAGAGACTCAAAATCAAGCAACCTGAGCACTTAGAGATGAACTATTTGAAGTTGGCACCACAGAGGGAGCAAAAAAGGTAGGGACAACCCACAGACTTGCCTTTTCAAAGGAAATAATAAGGTATACACTTAGCACTCTGTGGGCTTTAAAAAAAAAGATTTTGGAAAATGTGAGTCCAACCACTGCTACTGAAAAATTCTTATCACTCAACCTATCTGCTATAAATTAAGCCAACAAACAATTCAGAGATGCTGCAGATTTTGGAGTCAAAGATTTCAAAAGCATGAGTTTCCTTGGCTCCTAATCACATTTTAAAATAAGAATGGAGCTTTCAACTCAGCCCCAGAGCTGTTCTTTTTATTACGAATCTTTCTTTGTTTAAGGTCTGGGATGTCCAACCTGGAGCTATTGGACCGTTGTCTATGACTGGATTTGAATCTTAACTCTATTCCTTTGGCATTTACAACATAGTAGGAATAAGATGGAGGGCTTGACAGGTTTGGATTTTGTCAGGCTCTTCCCCTCTGCAGAGGACACAGGAACAACTCAATCAGCAAAAATAGGAACTGGGCTCAAAGAGTACTCCACAAGCTTTTACTGAGTATCCGGGACTGCACCCAGTAGTTAGCAAAGGCATGAAGGTGCTATGGCTTTTGTCTGTTTTCATTCACATGAGAAAACTGTCCTGGCATAGTTATCCTCTGCTTCTCTGATCTCAGCATCTGGTTTGGAATCACCATCTCTCTCCCATTTTTTTCCTTCAGCCCATTTTCTCTTACTTCCTAGCTGTTTAACCTATTCATTTCCTTTTCTTTGCTTATCTAGTACGTTACAATTCCATCTCTGGCTTGACACTCTTTGAATTCCTCTCTCACACTTCTGGCAGAGACTGTGTTCCAACCTCTCCCCAGCTTCAGCATATTTCCTATATCTCAGAGGGTTGCTGTGCTCAGGATTTCTTTGATAGTAGACCCCTCCTGGTAGCCAGGCCCATGTTGGTTGAAGTAATCTTCTATATACAAACAAGAAACTAAACTGTCACTCACAATCATTTACTGGTGGGAATCAAAATAGGGCAGTCACCTTTTGGGAAAGTGATTTGGCATTATATATCAAGAGACATCAAAACCATCAAAACCATTAGCCTAGAAATCCCACATGGAAGACTCTACCCTCATACATTGTTTATCAAAAAGCAACTGTTTCACTAATGATCTTAACTAAGATAAATGTCTAAATATAACTAAGTAAGTTTTGAGCATAGTTGAATAAACTTTTGAAACAAAATGTGGTCTTTCAATAAGTACTCCACAAGTATTTATTGAATGAAGGAATATCCTTAAAGGCTATCAAAGGTCAGCTATCCATACATGATTTATTTCCATTCAGCTTTCTATTGGAATACCCAGGAAAAGACAGAAAACAGAGTCAAACAACAGAAGAAATTAATATAATCATTTGTTGATAGCATTCAAACTAGTGTGAGTTTCTGGAAATACCCTGAAATTCAGAGAGTCTGAGCAAGATTTTTAAAAAAGTCATTTAGATTCCTGAAAATGAAACAACTACATTGCCCCTTTATTCAGGATGTAGAGGCCAAGCTATAATCAAATCTCCTGCTAGTCTCTTTCCTGCTGTAGGAGAACTGGTTTTTAGATACATAAAGATACCACCCTCATCAAAACCCCATCTCTCATCAGTTATTATTTTGTTTCTGAAACAATTTGGAAGTCTCCAATATCCAGCAATGTAAAATGGCTATAGAAGGAAGAGGAGTTTATGAGTTGTGGCAGCAGAAATATACTTCATATATGTAAGAGCTCAAAAAATATTCCAACCATCTAGTCATTCTAAAAAAGTTATTCTAAGACTTAATTCAGCTGACAAATATGTGAATCAAATGTGGGAACTCAAAAAAGAAGTCAGAAGATGGAGGATTTCAAGCATAATGATATTAGTTCACACATAAAGTTGTGTTGAAAGATTAATCATTGTTTTTACTTTAGCACTGTTTTTACAATGTAGAAAGTGATATATAACAAAAATAATACCTAGTTTTAGAGTTTTCCTTTGTGTTAAAAAGATTGTGTAATGGTAAATCAAGGGAAGAAAAATCCCACTAATCCTTAAGGATTACTTTAATAATAATCCTAATTATATATTAATATGAGCTAGTTAATATCCAAATTGTTGGAATTATGAAAGGAGATAAAATACTTTTGACAATTCAAGAGTATAAAAATAGACACAAGTTTTAATAATGTAATTAATAAAACTTAATAGGTATTTTAATCACTACAAACCAGACTTTAATCTGTAAAATTAATCACTTTAATTTAATCACTATAAAATTAATATGCCTTCCCAAGTGTGTTCATACAACATTTACAAAAGTTGACCAGAAACTACTTTAAAAACAATTGCAATAAATTTCAGAGGGCTACTATCTATCAAAAGTTCTTCGGGCATTTATTTTCTCCTGTAGGTCTGCAACCAATCTATTCAAGTGAAGTCCTACCTGTTAATGGTCTGTAAAATCCAGTGGGCATCCGACATCCTTTGTGATTCCTGACAGTTATGATTTGACAGTTTTTATGGTGGTGGATACAGCTTTGTTTAAAAAAAAAAAAAAATACAGCAGAATCTCCAGCTTCCATTTAAGCTTTAGAAACCTAAGGATGGATAATCTACAAAATCACAACTCAGACTTTGAACTCATCAGAAAACTGACCTTGTAAGGCACCCAACTGGTCTGAAATCTAAGGAGAAACAGATGCCTTTTGGCAGATACAGGATACAAACCCTGGTGTACCTGGGGCAGAGCCTTGAAGGAGTGTAGTGCCACCATGAAAGCAAGTAAAAGGAGCTCAGATAAAATATTCAACAAACGGCAAAAACCAGAGTGGGAGCTAGAGCGAGAGTGCAGTCATAGACATGAGGGGAATTTATAACCATTTATGAGCTTCTTCATTGACCTTCCGGAGGTCATCAGAAAGCTCGGGGGGCAGGGTACTATACCTCAAAATGACCCTTTGGTTGTTTTGCAGGTTTGGGAGATGGAGTAGCCATTGATGCGGGAAGGAAGAAAGGTACTGAGCCCCCCACAGATGGTTTTCTCCTATAAAACAGTCACATTCCAGCCGTAGGGAAGGCTGGCAAGGTTACCTTCCGTCGGGTGTATTGGAAATCTAAGACTAGAATAAGGAAGTTGAAAATCTCTCTATCCCTGGGAAAGGACAGAAGCCGTCTCAGGCCCTGACCATTAAAGATCAACCACCACCACATGGAAACGGACTAAGGGCATCCACCCTTGAAAACCAGGGAAATTGGGCTTGCTCCAAATCCAGGTTACACCAAGAACACCCCTTCCACGAATTGCTGCGTGGAGGGACCCTCTGTGGGGTGTGGATTCAGAGAAAAACCTAAGACTGAAGGTGATAAGGAAACTTAAAAACAAAAAATCCATCAGCAACCCAGACTTCACTGTAAGTACAAGCAATGTTAGATGGATGTGAAGCCAGTGTTTTCACTGAGGGTAACTTTCATAGCCAAACTCAAACTCATCTACCCACACTAAGGCTACCAGAACAAGAGTGTCCATTTCCAGGCACGAATACTATTTGCTTCAGGTTCAAGTATTCTGCATTGAATGTCTGGCTGCTAATCCAAATCTGCAATGCAAAGAAAGCCTACAAACAAACACAACATTGTCAAGAGGCAGAGCCATCAAAAATCACACAGATACATGGCCCTCACAATGGGTCTATCAGACAAGAGTTTTGAAATACTTCTAATGACTATATTAAGGATACAGAGGAAAAGCAGGAGAAGATGCATAAACAGAAAGGAGAATATCAGCAGGATGAAAACTATAAAAAGAAATCAATGAAAGTGATAAAAATAACACTGATTTAAAATGGAATATATAAAGAATAACTGCTATGGACTTATCCCTACTCTGGGCATAGCTGGGGAAAGAATAAGCTAGCCTAATAGAAACCACCTCAAATGAAACAGAACTAGAAAAAAAAAAAAAAAAGAGTGAGAGAGAGAGAGAGAGAGAGCGAGAGCTCAAGAATATCAAGACCTATGCAATAATACTTTTGGGATCTCAGAAGGAAAAGAGCGAGATGAAAGAAAACAGAAGAAAAAATCAAAAGAGAAATAACTGAAAATTTTCCAAAAGTAATAATATACATCAAACCATAGACTCAAGAAGTTTTCGGAGAACACTAACAATGCCAAAAGCAAACACATAAAAAATTTGGATGCAGCAATTGAATTGAAAGCCATAGAAAATGTTCAAGGCAGTCAGGGTGGGGGGAAGGGACAGAAGACATACAGAGGGATGAACATTAAAATTTCAGTAGATTTTTTTGTCAGAAATTATGCAAGTTGAGAAGATATCCTTCAAGTGCTCTCTTCTTTTAAAATTTTTTTTTCAGTTGTAGATAGACACAATACCTTTATTGTATTTATTCTTATGTGGTGCTGAGGATCGATCCCAGTCTCACACATGCTAGGCTAGTACTCTACCCCTGAGCCACAATCAATGCCCCTTAAAATGCTCTTGGGTCCCCAAAAGGTGAAAGGTATATTATTTGTTCTCAAAATCACTTCAGAAAAATTTATCTTCTTCCCTTCTTTGAACTTTAGGCCATCAGGCTTAGCACCTAGAAGTTTTTCATAACCATCTCACTATTTTCATCCTCATCTTGATTTCTATTCCCATTACCATTATGACAATGTCTTTTTGCTGACTCCTCTGTACCCCATTTTTTTATTGTTAACTTCTACCCACCCCCGACTTAGACACTGGCTTTCATTCCCATACTTATTAGCCAGTGGACTTAAGACATATGTTTGTGCAGAAATGGAAAACCAACTTCCTATCACAATGTTTCCCTTTTATAACAGCTTTCCACCATCAGTGCACTATGAAACTTTTCTCTTTATCAAGTTAGTTGCCTCTGGTGTTTTATCATGGCAATGAACATCTAATAACTCTATATTATTCTTATGCTGTTATTTGCTATCACTGTATCATTTGTAGTCTGTCCTTTACCAGGAAACATTTAAGTATGGCCCTTTATTCCAAAGAGAGAAATAAACTACAGTGACTTACATGACATGTGTATTGTTTCTCTTTTTCCGTTTTCTTTTCTTTTCTTTTTTTTTCTCTGAGACTAGGATAAGAGTGAGGAAGACATTGATTCATGTGATTGAAAATTTGTGAGCAGTAGGAACAATGCCCCATCAAAGTTATGGAATCCTGTAATATGTTTACAATGAAGACATTGCAACTGAAGAGTATTTAAAAAATAGAACAGGAGTCATACATTTGAATTCCAGAGTCAACATCATCCTTAGCTATTATATAATTTTGGACAAACCATTACTCCCCTCTAAGTCTTCGTTTCCTGTCTATGAAACAGAAAATGTGATAGATTTATTTGCTTTCCTATGAAATATGGGATGGGAGGAGGGGGATCTCTTTCATGTGCAGGATGATTACAGAGACCAAATTAATGTCCCAGGGAATGCTTGGGAAACAGTTTAGCACTATTCAAATGAGTTTTCTGAGTTTGTTGTTGTGCTTTAAATAGAGAGCTGGCATCTCATTGATGTATAATTCTGCTCTGAATGAGGTCATGGATACAGTCTTTTCTTTGTCTCTCCTAATCTGAGGATTCAAGAAGACCCAAAAGTCACAGTCTGTAAAGGGAAGCTGCCTCCTCTTTTCCCTTGGTCCCAGATCACAGCCTCCAGCTCCCACATCAATGTTACAGGAGTTTTCCCTTCACAGACCAGGGTGGACAGAGACCACGGGTCCCCTCCAGAGATGCTGGTGTTATAATTCATCTTTGAGTGGGTTATTTTCCTTTCTGACTATTAAATCTGACATCACAAACAAAGCATGTTTGAAATTAATTTAAAGGTTAAAATCCTTAAACCAACCAACTATGGGTACATGGATATGCTTGGCATTGAAATGAGTTGTATTACAGTTCTCCCATTCAATTAGCATGGTTTGGTTGGAGTTCCCACTTAATAAAAGTTGAAGTAAGGGCTTTCCTAATGCTGTATTCACTCTTGGCCAGACAGGAAAAGGCATCTTTTGACTGGGAAGCTACTGAGCTACAGTGGCTGCTTTGGGTAATATTATTCTAATACATTCTAACTCAGAGATGTTAGCTATCTTACATTAAAAAAATGTTATAAGAGGATATTTAAGAAGTCCATAAATCTGTATTCACTGTGGCACTAAAGATGCTCATTTTTAAGGAGGAAATAACGTATGGCGTTTTGCTAGAATTCTGTATGGCCATTTTACTGCAACAGAGTTGTAGAGATAAAAAGAGTTGTTGCTTTCACTGACTTTAACTCTCATTTATGAAGGGAAATACACTTGCGTATCTTTTACCAGAGGAGATGTAATTGTTATTCATGTTGAGAAAGAGGCTTATTAGCAATTTTATCATAGAGATTCAGATAGAAATAAAGGCATTTGGGTTATTATAAGATATTAATTATGAATGTTAGCCAACTGCGGTAGTAAGTTTCTTTATGTTATAAGGTGCAAAATTATCTGCTGATCTGGTGGATGCTTAAAAGCACTGCAGTTTTAGTCTGAATTCACACTTTTCGTCACATGTATTAATAACCACACAGCATTCAGATTATGCCACTCTGTTTCAAGTAACTCATTTATTTTGGGGAACCATAGCCAAGATTCCTTAGTTATAAACTGTTTCATAAAGTTCATTGTCATGCTTTCATTTTCCTCTCAAGTGACAAAAGTGTTTCCTAGTGATTATTTGTATTTATTCACACAGCAGGCATTTATGATTTCTATGTGATAAGAATTCTGTTTAGATCTGGGAATACATTTGTAAATAAGAAAGACATAATTTATCAGAAAAGGTTTTGCAGAGAACTTACATCTAATCTGAGATGTAATGGATTAGTAATGATTGTAATGTGAGAGAAGAGAAAACTGTTCTAGGTAGACATGAAAATGAAAGAAGAGACTGAGGGTCAGAAAGGACCAAGCAACTGCTCAGAGCCTGGTGTTCAATATGGTGACAGCATTGAGTAGGGGAGTAGGAAGAAATAAGACTGAGAGAAATCAGTAAGACTCGGTCTTAATAGGGAGTACACATCCTATAAGGCAGTTGGTGTTTCATCCCTATGAATCTGAAGGACTTTAGGCAGAGCAGTGAAATGATCAGATTGACCATAGTGTGGGAAATGGATTGGAATGTGACAAAACTGAAAGTACTTAGGAGGTTATTGCAATAACGCAGATGCAAGTGGTAAATTTTGTGGCGTAAAAGCTGATGCCTCTTATTTTCTGCATGAATTGGGAAGAGACTATCTGAGAATGAAATCAGAGGTGGTATTATAAAGATTTGAGAACTGTGGAGGAAATGCTGACTAGGAAACAGAAGGACTGCCAGGCCCCACTACGGACCCCGCTGGTGACAGGGAGCATCAAGTTCTAGTGGCGAGGCATGACTGCAGCATCTTCTCCATGACACCCCAAAGCACCTGTGCTCATGTTGCTAGTGGGCCACTTGACTGTCAATCAAAAGACCGAATGAAGAGATGAAAGAAAAACTATCAACTGGGAAAGCAAGTAAGTGAATGTGAAAGGGGCTAAATGACAGAGGACAGAGCAAGGACTCGTGGCCTGAGGTCAAGCACGTGAGCACTGAGCGGAGGGCCGACCAACAGGGTGTGTAAGTCATTGATCTACCAAAGATTCAGGTACCGCTAGTGACTGAGATATCTAGGTGGGGAAACTTCTGGATTTCAGATTCCTTTTAGGAAGAACCCTATACCTGCTTTGATTCTGTTGCAGGTATGTGATCTAGTTTTGCTTATTGTGTGCCATGGTTGGAATGTGGTTGGTCCTCACAGGGCTCAAGTGTTGGCAGCTTGGTGCCTGGTGTGGTGAGTTTGGGAGGCGATGGGACCTTTGAAGTGGGACCTCGTGGGAGTGGGTTAACTTACTGGTGGCGCTGCCCTCTGAAGGGACTAAGGTAATTATCTTGGGATCCTAGTTAGTTCCTATGAGAATAAATTGCTGACAGGCTAAAGAGAGACAGGCTGCTGAGTCTCTCTCTGGCCTCTTGTCACATCATGTGAACTGCCCTCTGTTATATACTTTATACCATGATGTCACCTACCACGAGGTCTTTACTAGAAGCCAAATAAATAGAACCCATGATACTGAAACAGTTCAAGGAAATAGAATTAGAAGCTCAGAAAGGTCTAAACACATCTGAGCCCTTAGTATATAATTAGAATAGATATACAATATCTATTGGGATTAAAATAATTTTCAAGAAGTTGTTCTTTTCATATGGAAAGTAAAACAAAATTAGATTTTTCTATCAACCAAAGTTAAAAACAAACTCCAAAATTGTGCAAAAAGCTTTGAATGCAGTTCTTAACTATAACAACAAAACAGAAATCTTCAATACGTGAAATTTCTGTGGAATGAAACACCATATGAAATGAAGATATATACAAAGTGAAGAACAGAGTTACAGCATATAAAACAGGCAAAATACTAATATTTAAAATATGAAAAGACTCTTGCAAATTGATTTAGAAACAAATTGAAAAATAAGTGAAAGATGCAAAAAGGCAATTCAGAGAAGACAAAATTCAAAGAGAAAATAAAAATGAAAAAATATTCCAACTACCTTTAATCAGGAGAATCCAAATAACAATAGCAATGACGTACTCTTCAACCCCACCAGACTAGCAGAGATCTGTAAATCAGAGGCTATCAAGTTTTGGCAGAGAAGAGGAGAAAGAAGAACTCTGAAACACTGCTGGTGAGAATCTAAATTAGCACAAGTATTTGGAAGAGTGGTTTGGCAATTTCTAGTCAAATTGTATGTGTACAACCTGTGATCTGGCAAAATTCTTCTCTGTGTGTACGAGGAGACATATTCAGAGATCCTCAATGAAGCATTGTGGATTATGGCAAAATCAAACAAACAAGTTGAAAAAAACCCACAAATGTCTATTAGGCAAAGAAAGGATGAATAAAGTAATATAGGACATATTACACAATAATTACAAGAGATGTGATGGAACTATATGTACTGATACTGATCTGCTAATCATAACACATAGGAAAAGCAAGATGTGAAATGAAATTTATAATATGACAGTTTAAAAATAAAAATCAGTATAATACTCTGTATTTTAATAGATAGTTGTCCATGCTGTGAAGGATGACACGTGCATTGTATTCTAATTAAAATCCTTGATGGCATTAACTGGAAAGAAAGGAAGACACTGAACACTAAGGAAAACTGAGGGAACTTTAACTTTAGCAGTTATATTTAATTAAAAAAAATCTGAAATATGAAAAATAGTTTAGTGGTGAATGCATGGGTGTTACTGTATCATCAGTGATTTTACTGTGTTTGACTTGTAAAAAGAAAAACTTAAAAAGTTAGGAAAGAAAATGGAAAGAGGGAGGAAAACTTCAAACGGCCTCTAAGGAGAATTGCAGAAAAGAGAAGGGAGAAGGAGGAGTGGATGGAGGACTGGAATCCTAGGAACAAAACCAAGTGAGAGTTCAGGGGCCAATGCCACTAAGATCTGGCTCAAGATCTTCATTATTTTCAAGTGCGGTTGGCGATCTGTGGACACGTCTTGGCTGGTTCCTGAGGGCATGTCTGTCTGTCACCCACATCAACGGGTACAGCACTTTTCAAAAGGTGATCCCCAGAAATATGTTGGATCGTCAAGTAAACGACCTTCCCATGAGACATCCCGAAAGGTGAAAATAAAATTTTTCCAGTCACTCAAAGGATTAGTTACCCACTTTGAAATAGAAAAAGATAAACAGAAGAACGATTTGCAACAGGGGTAATTGGTCTGGAAAGCTTTGCGGAGCCCCCACCTGCATGCGTGACAGCTGCTCACACAATGGATCTTGTAGACATATAAAAAAAAAAATTAGCAAATGGGTAATGGGCCAAACCCTTTTCATTGAAAAGGGTGCAATAAAGATATTCTCCTCTAACTCCTCCTGGCATGGATCAGTAACGAAATCTGATCTATGAATCACCAATGGATGGGTGGGAAGTGCCAATCAACCTTAATTTGGTACTATGAATGTCCTGGCAGGAGGGACAGGAGGCCATCCTGCTAAATCATATTTAAATTAGCCAAGGTGGGCAGCTGTCTCTCAGATAATGCTGGTGGAGGACAATGCAAGACAGATGATTTACCAATTAAACGAATCAGGCTTCCCAAACACTGATGGCCCGAGGACTGGGGTGCCATGTGTTTCCGCCAGACACAGATCTGTTTCCATAACCAAATTAGGCTTCAAGTTTATAACTCATATGTCTAACCCTCCCTACTCTGTCTCCCACCCCCTACACACACACAAAGAGGATTGCATGTTAATGAACAGAGCTCAGACTTTCTCCATTTCTCCACTTGTCAAAATCTCTTTCACCTTCACAACCAATAGTAAATCACACGTTCTGCTTGAACAGTCGCTCAGACAAAACCCCTGCCAAATGGCTATCATAGGAAAGGGGCCTTTGTTAGAGTGGAGGCATTGTGTTTTAAAAAGGCAAAGATAGCCCATGTGGAAATGGAAAAGCTTGTCCTGGCCATTCTTCTAAAAATGCAATATGTCTGGTGCAAACTAGAATTCAAAAACAAATTCGAGCACCGCTTTCCAAGGGACAGTCAAAACCAGTGAGAAGACTGGGGAATTATATAACAATAGCAAAGAACAGAGAGTAGAAAAGTATGCAATGTGCTTTACACTATCTCTCGTCTATCAAAGAAAAGAGTTTAGTGTTTTTAGTATTTCACATTTTACATTCTCCACTTTACAGATGGGGAAGCAGAGATGTTAAGTACTTTTCCTAAAATCACAGAACTAAGGCTTACTAACAAAAAATCTGATTCTCTTTTTACTATAGCATACTATTTCTCTAATTATGTTTTTTTAAGTTAGAAAATCTATACATAAAGATCTAAATAGCAAAAAGCATGGAGATGCTATTTGAAATAATTTATGGCTTCTGTTACTCAAAACAAGAAAGAAGGTAGGGGAGAATAATAGGCAGAAAGACAACCAAAAGATATAATAAAAGAAAAAAATCAGAAAATAATAAAGGAGGGAAAAAACTATAAAAAGAAAAATAATATTCAGGGATTAAGATAAGGGAGATTTGTTTACCTTCATTTTGGCTCAGGAAGGTAAGCCACACTCCAGTTTGTTTTTTTAATTTTTATTTATTTATTTATCTTTTTTTGTAGAGAAGTAGAAGGCACACGGTGAAATCTTAATAAATGTACTGGATGTTGCAGAATTAATTGATGAACACCACAAGATAAAGGCTCCAAACCAGCAAATGTTTTGGAAGATGAATAGCAAAATTGTGGACCAGAAATGGGCCTTAGACTCCTTGAAAAAATATAGCTAGAGGAAGTCTTTGAGGCAACTGACCGCAAAGGCCCCATCTTACCAATGAGCAGGTTGAGTAAAGAGAAGAGACCCTTCAGTACACATAGCAGAAAGAGAGTTCTGTCCGTCCTGTCCCCAGAGTGAATGGAAAGTGAATTAGAAATGAATGAAGGTCCAGAAGGGAAGAAGACTCCTCTGACCCAAGCACTTTTTAGGAGACTCCAGAGCAGCCTGTGCAATGTCTACCTCAGGTAGCTGGAAGATTGGATATGTAAAATGGGGTGTTGAACTCAAAGGTAAATATTACCCACTGTGGTTCCAGAAAAGGAAATTGTATCACCTTTAGCTCCTGGAACTGGTTGAAGAGTTTGGTGAGCACGGGAAGCCAATGGGCATATTTTTGTAACGATCTTGGAAATCTTTTGTCAATTTTCTAAAAGTTGTTTTAGAGAGCATATTAGCCTGGAATGTTCAAAGGGAAAAGACTTCATTAATATTTTCAAGATTCTGGTTTAAAATGAGGAAGCAAGGTAGATTAAAAGAGATGCTTTTGTTTTTTAATATGCCAGTTATAACAGAGAAATCTCTAGGATATTGATACTGGAATGTATCTAATATTATGTGAGAAAATTATAGGCTGTGCCACTGGGCAGATATCTAGCCCATGGATTTTGATGTGAGCTTGTGTAGTGAATGCACTTAGAGAAAAACATGAATATAGATGATACCTGTATGATGGTGGGCTCACCTTCTTCTACAACGTGGAATATAGGGATGAGGAAGCATTTGTATCCATTCTCTGAAATACCTGCTGCACGTGCTGATGTTGCTGCCAAAAGACCATCAATTACCTGGACATGATTGGGAAGGAGGCTGAGAATGGACATAAAGTTTTATCATTCTGTTCAAAATCAGGATGGAAAACTGCTTGTCAGTTCAATGTGATGCATCTCCTAGGAGATAGGTGAGAAGGAAGCTGAAGAAAGGACAGAAAAAAGCACGAGAAAGAAAAGGAATTAGCATGAAGACCCTCTAAAATAGCAGTTGGTCTATGAATACAGAGATAATGGGAATTCAGCAAGCAATGTGGAAGGAACAAACACTGAAATAAAGAAGTAAGTCGCTCTCACACAGATCTGTTTAACTTGAATACTTGAATAGGGGCATTTCAAGAAAATAAAAGCATTAGTTCTGGTCCTACTACTAAGTAGCTATTTGACCTTGAGTAGTTCCTTTAATCTCTCTGGAATTCACTTTCTTGATCTTTAAGAGAAAGGGGTTAGGATGCATTAAATCCAATCCCATGCACCAAGTTTTTATTGAGCTACCACTATGAACTCTGAGAGCTACAAAGCTATAGGTCACTTAGTTTGCATCATCAAAAAGTTTACAGTCTAGCCACATAAATAAAACATGTCCAAATGGTATGTTTAAAAAAAATAAAAATTAGGATGTGGTAAACAACTGCAGAGGCACAACATGCTGATAGAAAAACTGGAGGAAGAAATTTGCTCTAATAACTTGATTCATGAACTTTGGGCAAAGGAGTCTCTGTTTTTGTTTTTTTTTTTTTTAATAATACCAAAATACCAAAAATACCATATTTAAAAATCAAAATATGAATAAAATTGCCTTACTGTCAAAGATAGATTTGGAAATCATTTATGTTGGAGGAATTTAAACAGGCTAATGTTTAAGAGGGAAAGAGGGAAATATATATAAAGTGTTTATAGAAAGAAGAATGATGGGTTTAGCTGTACAAATTATGGTGTGAGAGAGTCAGGGTTGATGCTGAAAAAGATAGATTGGGAATACAAGAAGGAGGTGCTGAGATTCCAAGAGCAAGAACTTCTGTCTAGATCCATTTAATGTTTATAATCAGGGGATCAACTCACTTAATACCTAGTTTTTTGAAGATTATTCAGAAGATCAATTAGAAAGAGCTAGTACTAAAACAGCAAAGTCAGTGCTTATGAATCCCTCCACTTGTAAGAGGAAGGCAGAGAAGTGAGTCAGAAAGAGAAGGAAACTCATAATTTCAGGTGATCCACAGTTCTGGTCAGATACAGCAGCAAGCCAGGCACAGTGGCACATGCCTGTAATCCTAGTGACTCTGGAGGCTGCTGCAGGAGGACTGCAAGTTTGAGGCCAGCCGCAGCAATTTAGCGAGATCCTAAGTAACTTAGTGAGAACTGGTCTCAAAAAAAAAAAAAAAAAAAAAAAAAAAAAGCTGTGGATGTGGCTCAGTTAAAGCTCCTCTGAGTTTGATCCCAAAAATAAAAAAAAAAAAAAAAAAAAAAAAAGAAAGAAAGAAAGAAAAAAATGAAAAAGAAAAGAGAGAAAAGCAGCCAGTTTGAGTAGGCTGGTAGGATGAGGACTAGGAAGATGGTCTTGATCTGGTTTAGTACACTGATGACCTTCTAGAAAATCACCTGGGTAATGTGTTCATAGGATTCCCGAATCCTTACTTTTGCAAATTCTGACTGAGAAGGACCAGGGACTGCCAATAATTTCAGAGCCGCTAGCACACAGACCACATTTTTAACAAACACTAGGTAAGTGTAATTTTCATTAAGAAGATGAAAAACATGAAATTACCTAATTTGGGGACTATTTCAATGACCAAATCAAATCAATACCCTGGTTGATCTGATCATCTGTGCAGAAAGTAGCCATTCCCATGGCAAAGGGAGGAGGAACATTCAATAAAAAATGATTGATTGATGGTTCATATAAAAGAGCAACACAGATTCAGCTTTTGTTTGAAATGATTTGGGTGAAAAATAAAAGGTAGCTTAGCTTGGAGGAAATGTCTCTTTCTTTAAATAACTTGATTTCCATAACTATTTTTTTAAAAAAATGTATTAATGAAAGGGGTAGATATTACATCCCCCTTCTCCTGCCATAGCCTTGGTCTTTGTGTTCTCCCATTCAGTAGAGTTGGAGAGAGAGTGATTAATTTCTTGTTTTCCTTGTTGCTACACTCCCCTGCACTTCTTGATTGCTGCTGGGACTGGAACTGAGAAAATGACACAAGGAAGAATGTTGTTGTGGCATTTCCGACCCACTGGATCTAGGAGATATTTGAAATCTTGCCAGAGAGCTGGTCCTCAGGAGAGTGTCTCCCTTCTTCATTTAACTAAAAATGTCTTTTTAAAAATATATATATTATACAGAAGTTTGTGCTTTTAGTAGGAATGAGTCATTGAGATGGAATTTTCTTGGTACTCAGGTTATCCTAGAACATGCCATCATGCAGAGCGATCAAGTTATGAACTCAGAAACTCGAAGACCTGGGTTCTAGACCCTACTCTACCCTCAGTATAATAAGTAATCTAGGAAAGAGTTTTAACATTTCTGGGATTATAAGAACTTCTAGACTAGAGAATTCTAGTGATTATTTGGTATAAACCTTTTAATTTACAGTTAAGGAAACAAAGGGTCTGGTCAGAGAAATCATTGCTCTGTGGTCATCTGAAGGATAGTAGCTGTTTTAGTCAGCTTTTTCATTGCCACCAATAAAAGATCTGACAAGAACAGTTTTGGGGTGGGGGGAGTTTATTTGAGGCTTACAGTTTCAGAGTTCTCAGTTCATAGAGGAGCAACTCCATTGCTCTGTGCCCAAGGTGAAGCAGAACGTTATGGGGGAAGGGTGTGGAGGAGGAAAGCAGCTCAGGACAAGACAACCAGGAAGCAGAGAGATCTCCTGTCACCAGGGACAAAATATAAAGCCCAAAAGCATGCCCCCGGTGACCTCCACTCCAGCCACACCCTCCCTGCCCAGGTACCACCCAGTTAATCCCTATCAGTGGATCCATGCATTGATTAGGTTGAGGCTCACACAACCCGGTCATTTCACCTCTAAACCCTCTTGCATTTTCTCATACATGAGCCCCAGGGGAAACTTCATATCTAAACTGTACCAGTGACTCTTGGCAGAACCAAAAACCAAGGCTTTTTTTTTTTTTGGTACCAGGTATTGAACTCAGGGACACTCAAGCACTGAGCCACAACCCCAGCCCTATTTTATATTTTATTTAAAGGCAGGATCTCACTGAGTTGTTTAGCACATTTGCTGGGGCTGATTTTGAACTCTTGATCCTCCTCCCTCAGCCTCCTGAGTTGCTGGGATCGCAGGCATGAGCCACTACGCCTGGCCAAACCAAGGCATCTTGACGGCCTAGTCCTATCTTTTTCCACTGGACTCACAGCTTTGGGGTATGCACCAGGAAAACAGAGCAGTTTCCTTTTTAGAAAGGAAACAAAGCAAGCCTCAGAGCAATTAATAACTTTCCCATATCTCATATTAATATGAATGCAAAGTAGACACTAACACCCTGCCAATGCCTTTCCCCTGTGTTAGGAGCATTGCCAAGCACAGCATATTCTTTCTATTTACCATTCAATACATAGAAAAGAAATCCACCATCTTGTAAGGATGGTACATTTAGTAGACTCAGAATTCCTGAATGATGATAAATCAGGATTGGAACCAATATCCTCTAATATCCAGTCTAGTGTTTTAGCCACAATAATATACATCATACTCCTGAAATGATCTACCAAAGGAGAAGTTTTGGTTTGTGGCACAAAAATCACATGTAGAATGGGTTATTATCTCTTCCCTCTTTTGCCACTCATGCAAAAGAAACCTTACAAACGATGAGTAAAAAAATTTTTTTGCCTAATTCAAAACATGCAGAAGTCTCGGATTGTGTTTTATTTCTTCTAGAAGCAATGCTTTCAAGAAGGACTAGTTCCTCTTTATTTCACTAAAATTTCCCACTTAAGTTCACATCTGCGTGGATGCATTAATATAAAGAGTACTGTGGGCTTGCATGGAATTTGTGGATGCATCCAGAGCGCTTCATAACTTCCTGTGGAATACAAGATGATAACTATCGATGGGGAAGAGAGAGGGGAGACGGAAGGGTTCTGGAATCCAAAGACCACCAGAAATCAGAGTCCAGTCTTCTGCCTCTTACTGTTTGTTCCCTCCAAAAGGATTTGAATGAAGACTTAAATAATAGGATATTTGCAACTAGTCTTGAAGATAATTAGTGGAAAAAGGAATGAATTGTCACAACAGTCAGGGAAAATTGTGGGGAAATTTCAGAATCTCCTGAGTCACCTATAATAGGCACAGTTCCCAAAACTCTTGGTCTCAAAATGCCTTTATTGACCCCAAAGAAATGAGTGAAAACACATATATTGTTTCACTTTAAATTTTTTTTCTGTAATTTCTGGCTTCATAAAAAAAGTTAGATTCTCAAATAGTTTTCTGCAATCAGTTTTTTGTGCTTATCTTATTCCAGTTGAAGTATGTGAAGAAAATTGGGCCTCATCCAGATATGTAGTTGGAAGAATTTTAATAGCTTTACATATAATTGTGGCTATTCATCTTTGACATTACACCAAAACTGAACAAATAGTTTCTTAAAGATTTGTTATAATGTGGAATCTGAAACCATATTAATTTTTCATACTCTGCTACATCAAAATCCATGGGTTTCTTATACACATTAGCTTTTTTGCTCAAATATGATTTTGTAACATCATGTATTGGTCAGTTGGAAAATATTGGTTTCTTAAATAATTCAGTTCTTTCAACTGTTGATGTATTTTGCTATTCAATATCAAAAACATCTCATTCATTGATATAACTACTAATCTCATCAAAAAGTCTTTAAGTATTGGGAAGCTGTCAAAGTTACAGTGAGAAATACAGTTTCCTAGAATTCTAATTTTTGCTTGAAAGCACAAATATTATCACTGGAAAAAAAACAATGTCAGTTGTTTTCTTTGAAGTGACAGGCTTATTTCATTCATTTTTCAAAGAAAAGTCTGCCAAATGGATCCAAATCTAAATACCCATTGCTTATTGGTCTACAGTTCATTCTATTGATGGCACATGAAAAGAGAGACTAATTCAAGTCACAGTTTAAAAACTTGGAAGTTTCTTTGTCTGAGTCAACCATCATACTTTGCTATGCATTAATGCACTTTCTATATATTTTCCATTTTGAAAACTGAGTATTAAAAAGTGTACCCCAGATTCAAGGTTTAGTAAAATTAGTAATTTCACTTATTCATCAGGACACTTTGAATTTAGACTGGCTTTAGCTTTCCGTACCTCCATCCTTTCTCTCTCTCTCTCTCTCTCTCTCTGTCTCTCTCTCTCTTTCCTTCCCGTTCCTTTCTTTCCTCTGTGAGTTTAAGCTGGGGAAGAACACAAGGGCTGTACATTTTGTTGACATTGCCTTAATTTGTACTAAAGTGCTAACATTTGACCCACTATTTCCTCGCACCATCACTGTAATGTCAAGACAGTGAAAAATAATGCTTTTTATCATTACAAAAAGAGTCTTGACAATAAAATGAAGAAAAGATAGCCTTTTCAACAAATTGTACTAGAACAACAAGGCATCCATATGCACAACAAATGAGTCTAGACAGAGACCTTACACCCTTCACAAAAGTTAAATCAATATGGATAAGAGACCTAAATAAAAAGTGAAAAGCTATGAAACTCCTGGATGACAACAGAGGAGAAAATCTCAATGACCTTTTAAGATTTTTTTTTAATCAAAAAATTGATAAGCTGACTGCATTAAAATAAAAGTTTTCTGTTCTGTGAAATATACTGTTAAGAGAATGAATGGAACAAGCCACAGATGAAAAGAAAACATTTGCAAAATACATATCTGATAAGGAGCTATTGAAAACTCTTGAAACTCAACAATAAGAAAACAACTTGATAAAAAAAAAAAAAAAAACTGGGCCAAAGTTGGGTGTGGAGGCACACACCTGTCTGTAATACCAGTGGCTTGGGAGGCTGAGATAGGAGGATCACAAGTTCAAGGCCAGGCTCAACAAAAGCGAGGTGCTAAGCAATGCAATGAAACTCAGTCTCTAAATAAAATACATAAAAGGACTGGGGATGTGGCTCAGTGGTTGAGTGCCCCTGAATTCAATCCCCTGCACCCCACCCCCCCCCCAAAAAAAAAAAAACTGGGTCAAAGACCTTAGCAGGCACCTCACAAAGTAGATATTTGGATGACAGGTAAACCTATGGGAAGATTCTCTGCAACTGTGACCTAAAGGAAAAGCAAATTAAAGTGACAATGAAGTATCACTATATACCCAGGAGAATTACCAAAATCCAGAACCCCAACACCAAATGCTTTTGAGAATGTGGAGCATTGTTAGTCGGAATGCAATATTGCACAGAATATAGTTTAGTGGTTTTTTACTAAACTAAAATTACTCTTACCATACAATCTCAAAATATTGTTTCTTGATATATACCCAAAGGAGCCCAAAACTTATGTCCATACAAAAATTTGAACATAGATGTTTATAAGTAGGTTTATTCATAAAACCTATTTGTAAAACTTGGAAGCAAGATGCTTATCAGGAGGTCAATGGATAAACAAGCTGTGACATATCCAGTCCAATGGAACATTGTTTACCTGTAAAAAAAAAATATGCATTGTAAGTTATGGAAACTTAAATGCTTGTTTCTAAACGATGCCAATATGAAAAGGCAACATTCTGTATGATTCAAATTATATGGCCTTCTGGAAAAGGCAAAGCTATGGGGACAAAAAAAAAAAAAAAAAAAAAAGATCAGTGGTTATGAGGCTGGGGGTCAGCGAAGGGAGCTGGGGAGTTGCAGCAGAGAGTAAAACTGCTCTGTATCTATGGTGCCACAGTCATAAACACTTGTTGTAACTTTTGTCCAAACCCATGGAATGCACAACACAAGAGCAGATTGCCAACTCTGGGTGATGATGATGTGTGAAGTAGGTTCAACAACTGTAACAAACCTATGACTCTAGTGGGAGATGCTGGTAATGGGGAAGGATATGAATGTGTGACAGAAAGAAAGACCCTATACCTTCTGCTCAATTTTGCTGTGAACCTAAAACTACTCTGCAAAAACAGTCTTTGACCTCACAAACCCTCTAAAAGTGTCTCAGAGATTTCAGTGAGTTCCTCAAATCTCATTTTATGAATTGCTGACCAATATTGTCTATTCTTTACATGCCTCCTTGACAAAGGCACTGGGATGTTTTGTTAATATTATTAATTTTTAATTAAATAACTTGTACATTTAAGGAATTCAAGATGTTGTTTTGGTATATGTACAAATAGTGAGTAGCTGGGGTTTCAAGATGGCAGCCTAGAGGGTGGCTGCATTTCATGTTGCTCCAGGACTCAGGATTCAAAAGAGGAGATATTGAGAGCTTGGGACCAACTCAAAGCAGCCGGGTGACTCTCACCCCCTGGGGAGGCATCCCGGATGGGACGGGGGTCCCGGAACGCAGGAAACTTTGTGAAGTAGAACTGCTGGCGAGACGCCCCTCCCCCCGCTGGAGCAGTGAACTCGGACAGCTGGGAGTGCCGTAAAGGAGGCCGCTCGGCACAGCGCTGGGACTCGGAGCCACCACTGGGGCTCCGGCGGCTGCCCAGGGGAGGAGTGGCGAGGAGAGCTGTGTGGACTCAGGACACCGGGGCCTGCCCTGAGGAGGAGGAGGAGGAGCGTGGCCACTTGGATTCGGGTGACTACACCAGAGCTACAGGCGGTTGCCAGAGAAGGGGCTGCGTGGCGAGCTGTTTGGACTCAGACCACTTCTGAACCCCGGGGCCTGCCCGGAGGAGTAGGAGGAGGAGGAGGAGAAGCACGGCGGGTCGTTTGGACTCGCAGTGACTGCATTAGCGCTCCAGGCGGCTGCTCAGAGGAGAAGGAGAGTGGTGAGTTGTTTGGTCTTAAAGTGACAGCTCCTGAACACAGGGGGGCTGCCTGGAGGAGAAGCGTGGTGGGACGATTGGTCTTGAGTGGCCGCACCAGAGCTCCGGGCGGTTGCCCAGAGGATCCGTGCAGCGGGTCACGTGGATTCAGAGCCACTCAGAGGGACTGCTCCTGAACACTCGGGGGGTTATCTGGAGAAGGAGGAGGAACGGGGAGGGTCACTTCGACTCGGAGTGATTGATTGCCCCGGGCTACGGGTGGTTGGTGGGAGGAGGAGGCACGAAGTGAGTTTCTTGGACTCCTAGTGACCGCACCGGAATACTGGGCAGCTGTCTGGAGGAAGAGGCCTGTGGCGAGTCTCTGGGACTCAGAGTGATTGTTCGGGGCCACAGGTGGCTGCTCAGAGGAGGGGCCACATAGCCAGGCGATTAGGTGCAGAGCAGGGTCCCAGGATCTAGGAGGCTTCTGGGTGGAAGAGCTGCACAGAGACAGGCTTAGGGCGGAGCGAAGGTTCCAGGCCTGTGGACAAATTCTCTGAGGAGGGGCAGCCTAAGGAGATTCATCTGCGAAGGGTGAGGCTCCCAGGCCCAGGAGGTAGGGCCAGGCACCTGGGAACTTTGCAGAGGAAGGCAGCCCAGCCCAGGCGGTAGCTGTAAATTGAGGGGAACCTCTAGGAGGGAACTGACCAGCGAGACCTCCCCACCGGGTGAGTCTTCCCTGCTGGGTGAGGTTTCCCCACAAGGAGGGTAAAACCAGAGACTCAGGCCCAAACAGGCCTTGCCTCAGCCCGCAGCCTAGGTCCCCTTTGGATGACCATTGGTTAACAAGTGGAGGCACCTCTGCCCACTAGCAGGGATTATACCCCACCTGAAGGCCACCACTCCTAGAGAGGCAGCTTCCTTGTGGAGCACCGCATTATCAACTTCCTCCATGACTACAGCCTACTGAAGGCTAAGGGGGGATATATATAGAAATCTTCAGGGACATTGTAAGTCAATAGAGGAAATCTGCAATATCTCAGCGGTCCACTGATACCTGAACAATATGAGAAAACAAGGAAAGAAAATGCTGCAAACAAATCTAGATGTTACATCAATAAAACCCAATGACAGCATGGCAGAAGAAATGACAGAAAAGGAGTTCAGAATGTACATAATTAAAATGATCAGAGAAGCAAACGATGAGATGAAAGAGCAAATGCAAGCATTGAATGATCGCACCAATCGACAGTTAAAAGAGCAAATACAGGAAGCAAAAGATCATTTCAATAAAGAGTTAGAGATATTGAAAAAAAACCAAACAGAAATCCTTGACATGAAGGAAACAATAAACCAAATTAAGAACTCCATAGAAAGCATATCCGATAGGATAGAACACCTGGAAGACAGAACCTCAGACATTGAAGACAAAATATTTAACCTTGAAAACAAAGTTGAACAAACAGAGAAGATGGTAAGAAATCATGAACAGAATCTACAAGAACTATGGGATATCATGAAAAGGCCAAATTTAAGAATTATTGGATTGAGGAAGGTCTAGAGAAACAAGCCAAAGGAATGAACAATTTATTCAATGAAATAATATCAGAAAATTTCCCAAATCTGAAGAATGAAATGGAAAATCAAGTTCAAGAGGCTTATAGGACTCCAAATACACAAAATTACAACAGACCCACACCAAGGCACATTATAATGAAAATACCTAACACACAAAATAAAGACAGAATTTTAAAGGCTGTGAGAGAAAAGAACCAAATTACATTCAGGGGGAAACCAATACGGATATCAGCAGATTTTTCAATCCAGACCCTAAAAGCTAGAAGGGCCTGGAACAACATTTTTCAAGCCCTGAAAGAAAATGGATGCCAACCAAGAATCTTATACCCAGCAAAACTTACCTTCAAATTTGATGATGAAATAAAATCCTTCCATGATAAACAAAAGCTAAAAGAATTTACAAAAAGAAAGCCAGCATTACAGAACATTCTCAACAAAATATTCCATGAGGAAGAGATGAAAAACAAAGAAGCAAATCAGCAAAGGGAGGAATTATCCTAAAGGAATTGTCAAATAAAGGAGGAAACAAGTTGTGTCAAACAAATAAATAAACAAAATTTTAAAAATGAACCAAATGACCGGGAAACCAAATCATTTCTCTATAATAACCCTGAATGTTAATGGCCTGAATTCATCAATCAAAAGACATAGACTGGCAGACTGGATTAAAAAGAAAGATCCAACAATATGTTGCCTGCAAGAGACTCACCTCATAGAAAAGATACCCATAGACTAAAGGTGAAAGGATGGGGAAAAACATACCATGCACATGGACTCAGCAAAAAAGCTGGAGTATCCATCCTCATTTCCGATAATGTGGACTTCAAGCCAAAGTTAGTCAGAAGGGATAAAGAAGGTCATTTCATACTGCTTAAGGGAAGCATAAATCAGCAAGATATAACAATCATAAACATCTATGCCCCAAACAGTGGCTCATCTATGTATGTCAAACAAATCCTTCTCAATTTCAGAAACCAAATAGACCACAACACAATAATACTAGGTGATTTTAACACGCCGCTCTCACCACTGGACAGATCTTCCAGACAAAAATTGAACAAAGAAACCATAGATCTCAATAACACAATCAATAATTTAGACTTAACAGACATTTATAGAATATACCATCCAACCAAGAGCGAATACATTTTCTTCTCAGCAGCACATGGATCCTTCTCTAAAATAGACCATATATTATGCCACAAAGCTAATGTTAGCAAATACAAGAAGATAGAGACACTAGCATGTATTCTATCAGATCATAATGGATTGAAGTTAGAAATAAATGAAAGAGTAAAACACAGAAACTATTCCAACATCTGGAGATTAAACAATATGCTTTTATATGATGAATGGATAACAGAAGATATTAGGAAGGAAATTAAAAAATTCTTAGAGGTAAATGAGAACAAAGAAACATCATATCAAAATCTCTGGGACACTATGAAAGCAGTACTTAGAGGGAAATTTATTTCATGGAGCGCATTTAATAAAAGAAGTAAAACTCAACAAAACAACAACCTAACACTACAGCTCAAAGCCCTAGAAAAAGAAGAACAGAACAGCACCAAAAGTAGTAGAAGACAGGAAATAGTTAAACTCAGAGCTGAAATCAACGAAATTGAAACAAAAGAAACAATACAAAAAATTGACAAAATAAATAGTTGGTTCTTCGAAAAAATAAACAAAATTGATAAACCTTTAGCCACACTAACAAAGAGAAGACGAGAGAAAACCCAAATCACTAAAATTCGGAATGAACAAGGAAATATCACAACAGACAGGATTGAAATACAAAACATAATTAGAAGCTATTTTGAAAATCTATACTCCAACAAAATAGAAAATTTCGAAGACATCAACAGGTTTCTAGAGACATATGAATTGCCTAAACTGAACGAGGAGGACATACACAATTTAAATAGACCAATTTCAAGTACTGAAATAGAAGAAGTCATCAAAAGCCTACCAACAAAGAAAAGTCCGGGACCAGATGGGTTCTCAGCCGAGTTCTACAAAACCTTTAAAGAAGAGCTCATTCCAATACTTCTCAAAGTATTCCATAAAATAGAAGAGGAGGGAACCCTCCCAAACTCATTCTATGAAGCCAATATCACACTGATACCTAAACCAGACAGAGACTCATCAAGGAAAGAAAATTTCAGACCAATATCCTTAATGAACATCGACGCAAAAATTCTCAACAAAATTTTAGCAAATCGCATACAAAAACATATTAAAAAGATAGTGCACCATGATCAAGTGGGTTTCATCCCAGGGATGCAAGGTTGGTTCAACATCAGGAAATCAATAAACATAATTCACCATATTAATAGACTTAAAGTCAAGAATCACATGATTATTTCAATAGATGCAGAAAAAGCATTTGATAAAACACAGCACCCCTTCATGCTCAAAACACTAGAAAAAATTGGGATAGTGGGAACATTCCTTAACATTGTAAAGGCCATTTATGCTAAGCCCATGGCTAATATCATTCTAAATGGTGAAAAACTGAAAGCATTCCCCCTAAAAACTGGAACAAGGCAGGGATGCCCTCTTTCACCACTTCTATTCCACATCGTTCTTGAGACTCTGGCCAGAGCAATTAGACAAACCAAAGAAATTAAAGGGATACGAATTGGAAAAGAAGAACTCAAACTATCCCTGTTCGCTGATGACATGATTATATATTTAGAGGAACCTGGAAATTCCACCAGAAAACTTTTAGAACTCATAAGTGATTTCAGTAAAGTAGCAGGTTACAAGATCAATGCCCATAAATCCAACGCATTTTTATACATAAGTGATGAATCTTCAGAAAGAGAAATTAGGAAAACTACCCCATTCACAATAGCCTCGAAAAAAATAAAATACTTGGGAATCAATCTCACAAAAGAGGTGAAAGACCTCTACAATGAGAACTATACAACACTAAAGAAAGAAATTAAAGAACACCTTAGAAGATGGAAAGATCTTCCATGTTCTTGGATAGGAAGAATTAATATTGTCAAAATGGCCATACTACCTAAAGTGCTATACAAATCCAATGCAATTCCAATTAAAATCCCAATGATGTACCTTACAGAAATAGAGCAAGCAATTATGAAATTCATCTGGAAGAATAAGAAACCCAGAATAGCTAAAGCTATCCTTAGCAGGAAGAGTGAAACAGGGGGTATTGCAATACCAGATCTTCAACTCTACTACAAAGCAATAGTAACAAAAATGGCATGGTATTGGTACCAAAATAGAAAGGTAGATCAATGGTACAGAATAGAGGACACGGACACAAACCCAAATAAATACAATTTTCTCATACTAGACAAAGGGGCCAAAAATATGCAATGGAGAAAAGATAGCCTCTTCAACAAATGGTGCTGGGAGAATTGGAAATCCATATGCAACAGAATGAAACTAAACCCATATCTCTCACCATGCACGAAACTAAACTCAAAATGGATTAAGGACCTCGGAATCAGACCAGAGACCCTGCAGATTATAGAAGAAAAAGTAGGTCCAAATCTTCACCTTGTTGGTCTAGGACCAGACTTCCTTAACAGGACTCCCATAGCACAAGAAATAAAAGCTAGAATCAACCACTGGGATAGATTCAAACTAAAAAGCTTTCTCTCAGCAAAGGAAACTATCAGCAATGCGAAGAAAGAGCCTACAGAGTGGGAGAATATCTTTGCCAATCATACTTCAGATAGAGCACTAATCTCCAGAATCTATAAAGAACTCAAAAAACTCTACTCCAGGAATTCAAATAATCCAGTCGACAAATGGGCTAAGGAAATGAATAGACACTTCACAGAAGAAGATCTACAAGCAATCAACAAACATATGGAAAAATGTTCAACATCTCTAGTAATAAGAGAAATGCAAATCAAAACCACCCTAAGATTCCATCTCACCCCAATTAGAATGGCGATTATCAAGAATACGAGCAACAACAGGTGTTGGCGAGGATGTGGGGAGAAAGGTACACTCATACACTGCTGGTGGGGCTGCAAATTAGTGCAGCCACTCTGGAAAGCAGTGTGGAGATTCCTTAGAAAACTTGGAATGGACCCTCCATTTGACCCAGCTATCCCACTCCTTGGCCTATACCCAAAGGACTTAAAATCTGCATACTACAGAGATACAGCCACATCAATGTTCATAGCTGCTCAATTCACAATAGCCAGACTGTGGAGCCAACCTAGATGCCCTTCAATTGATGAGTGGATAAAGAAACTGTGGTATATATATACAATGGAATATTACTCAGCCATAAAGAATGATAAAATTATGGCATTTGCAGGCAAATGGATGAAATTGGAGAATATCATGCTAAGTGAGATAAGCCAATCTCAAAAAGCCAAAGGACGAATGATATCACTAATAAGTGGAGGATGACACATAATGGGGGGGCGGGAAGGGTTAGTGTTAGGGTTAGAGTTAGGGTTAGGGAGGGGGACAAGTATGGAGGAAGGAACTACTGTATAGAGGGTAAAGAGGGGTGGGAGGGGTGGGGGGAAGGGAAAAAATAACAGAATGAATCAAACAACATTACTCTATGTAAATTTATGATTACACAAATGGTATGCCTTTACGCCATGTACAAACAGAGAAACAACATGTATCCCATTTGTTTACAATAAAAAAAAAATAGTGAGTAGCTAAACTAAGCAAATTAACATGCATTACCTAACATACCAATTTTTTGTTGTAAGAACTCTCAAAATCTACTTTCTCTTTTTTTTAAGTACATGATATATTGTAATTAATTATAGTCACCATTATGTACAAATTTCTTGAACTTATTCTAATGGAAATTTTGCATGCTTTGCCCAAGATCTCTCCAAATCTCCACTCTCCCTAGGTTCCGGTAACCACTATTCTGTTCTCTGCCTCTATGAATCTGACTTTTCAGATTTAACAAATCATGCAATACTTTTCTGTGCCAAGTTTATTTCATTTAAAACAGTGTCCTTCAGGCTCATCCATATTGTCATAAATGACAAGATTTCAATCATTTTTAAGACTAAATAATGTTGTTATATATAACATATGTGATATGATATGCTATTTATCATATCATGATACATCATTTATGATATGATGTATTATGTAATATATCATATATTATATGTTGTCATTTATCATCTATGATATGATGTACTATGTCATACATATATCATATATAGTATTACATGATATACTATATATGATACACCATAGGATACTATATATAATATATGACATACTATATGTTATACATATGATATGCATAATAAAACTTTATTCAGTCTTTAAAAATAATGAAATCTTGTCATTTACAATTACACAGATGAACCTGATGGACACTATGCTAAATGAGAAGTAAATACTGCATGATTTGTGAAACAGTCTTGCCATACAATGTGTCCATTGATGTCATCAATAAAGATGATTTTCTTTCTTCATTCATCCATTTATGGACACTTGGGTTGATTAAATAACGTTTCAAAAAGCACAGGCAAGCAGGTATCTCTTCAATATACTGATTTCATTCCCTGTGGATACATAGCCAGCAGTGGGATTGCTCTTTTTAACTTTTTTTGAGGAAGCTCCACACTGTTCACCATAGTAACTCTACCAGTTCGCACTCCTCCCAGTATGGGCAAGGGTTCGTTTCTCTCCACTTACTCACCAACCCTTGTTATCTTTCATTATTCTGTTAACAGACATGAAGTGATACCTCAGTGTACTTGTAATTTGCATTTCCATGATGACTAATGACGGTAAGAATCTTTTCACAGGCCTGTTAATTGGAGGTATGTTTTCTTCAGTTTCTTTACCCATCTTTTAACTGAGTTTTTTTTTTTTTTTTTTTTTGCTATTGGGTTTTTTTGAATTCCTTATATATTTTGAATATCAATCCCTCAACAGACACACTGTTTGAAATACTTTCTCCTATTCTGGAAGCTGTTTCATAACTGTTGATTAACTCCTTCCCTATGCAGAAGCTTCAGCTTTTAAACTCTTCCCATTCATTTAATGTGGGTTTTTTTCCCCTGTGCTTTTGAGGTCATTGTTAAAAAATAATTGCCCAAACTAAAGGTGTAGAGATTTTCCCCTATTTTTTCTTCTAGTAGTTTTACAGTTTCAGATCTTAGATTTAAATCTTTAATCTACTTTGAATTGATTTTTGTATACAGATTGAAGGGTTTAATTTCATTCTTCTCCGCGTGGATACCCAGGTTTCCCAACACTATTGAAGAGACTGTGCTTTCTCCATTCTTGGGAATCTTTGTTGAAATTCAGTTGCTTTGTTCTTGGCATCTTTGTTGAAAATCAATTGACCATAAATGCATGAATTTATTTGGGGGCTATCTGTTCTGGTCCACTGGTCTGTGCATCTGTTTTTATGTTGATGCTGTGCTATTTTGATTACTAGAACTACAGCATATTCTGAAGTCAGGTAGTATGATGCTGCCTGCTTTTTTCTTTCTGCTCAAGGTTACTTTGCTTGAGTCTCTTGTGTTTCTTTACAAATTTTAGGATTTTTTTTCTGTTCCTATTAAAAACATTATTGAAATTTTGATAGGGATTACATCGAAACTGTAGGTCTCTTTGGGAAATATGGATATTTTTAACAATATTAACTCTTCCAATACATGAAAACAGGACATCTTTCTATTTATTTGTGTCTTCTTCAGTTCCTTCCATCAGTGTTTAATAGCTTTCAGCATAGAAAATTTTACCTGTTTATTTAAATTTATTCCTATTTTAGTTTGTTTTTGTACCTATTGTATCTGAGATTTTTTTCAAATTTCTTTTTATTAGTATGTAAAACACTGTTGATTTTTGTAAATTAATTGTGTATCTTATAACTAAATTTGTGTTTTGGTTTGGACAAGTTTATGTTTGTTTTTGTTTTGTATGGAGTTTTTAGATTTTCCTATATGTAAGATCATGTCAGAGACAATCCAACTGTTTCCAATTTGTCTTTTATTTCTTCCTTTTGACTAATTGCTCTGGGTCAGATTTTCAGTACTGTATTTATAGAAGTAGCAAGGATAGTTTTCCTTGTCTTATAACTGATTTTAGAGGAAACACTTTCAACTTTTCCCACTAAGTATGATATTATCTATGGGCTTGTCTCATCTGTTCATTATATTGAGTTACATTTCTATTTTTTGTTATTATTCTTTTAGTTGTAGATGAACACAATGCCTTTGTTTTAATGTGGTGCTGAGGACCGAACCTAATGCCTCACACATGCTAGGCTAGCAGTCTACCACTGAGCCATAACCCCAGTCCTGAGTTACGTTACTTTTACGTCTAATTTTTTGAGAGTTTTTATCATTATAGGAGGATGTCAAATTTGTCAAAGTTTTTTCCTCGATCTATTTTATATTATTGTTGTTATCATTATTTAACTTACATGAATAATATTCATATTATTCAAATTAGCATGAATAAATGTGTTTTCCACTCTGCCTTTATTCAGCTGTGAAAAAAAGTGTGTGGTTATTTTCCCTCTCTAAACTTCAGTTTTCTCTGGTGTAAAGTGAATGCTTGGGCAAAAGCCATTATTACTGAACTTCTTTTAAAGTCACAGAACCCCTAAAAAATACATGAGTCTGGGCTGGGTATATGGCTCAGTTGGTAGAGGGCCTGCCTCGCATGCACAAGGCCCTGGGTTCAACCCCCAGCACCACCAAAAATAAATAAATAAATAAAATAAAATAAAATACATGAGTCCTCCTTAGGTTAAACAGACAACCCTGTAGGTTCTGTGGATGATATGGACATAGAGCACCCAGATCCCTCTCTTGCGGGCAGATGCTGAGATATTTTTGTGAAATTGGAAGGGTCTTGGGAACACAATTTTTAAAAACCAAAAAAGAGATGATGACTGAAATTTACCCTCAAGGCCAAGGAGTTTGAGTGTGTAACATAGGACACAGGATGAAAGCAATGACAGATTTAGGATAGGGATGTTTGAGTCTATCTCAATACTGGAATGTGGGCTCAGCTAGTATAATATTCGGATGGTAGGGAATGGGATATTTTTGAGAAACTGAATGGGAAAAGCAATGATGCTTTAAGCCAAAGGAAGTAAGAAGAACCAAGAAAAGTGGGGTTGGGGTGGGGCTTCATAAAGGAACAAGAGGCAGGACAAACGTGGAGGAAAATGCTTCCTGGTTTTACCTGGGGTCATCTGACCTAGGAGAGATATCAATGACCTGCCAGTTGGAGGGAGGAATGGCGTCATGATTTCTTCCAAATGGGGAAGAATCCTTCCTAAGTACAGAAGAACTAGTGGGAGCCCAAACCTTAAGTAATGGAAACTTGAACTCTGGTCCTAATCCTAGCCATTCACCAGGAAGTCTGAGACTACAATTCATCCCTTTCCTCATCTGCACCTGAGCAAACCCTACCTCTCCTCAGTAATATAATCCCTGTCTCCAGACAGGCTGCTCCACTTTTAGCTTCTGTTCTCAGTCCCATTTCCTATGCCCTCAGCACATGCCCCATGTGCAAACACAATTTTGCTTTTCCTTTTTTTCTCTCTTTTTTCCACATCATATAATCTGTAAACAGAAGGGGTGTGTACAGATGTAAAAAAAAAAAAAAAGAAAAGAGAGAAGATGCCTTTCTCAGCTTTGAAGGCACTAACAAGAACTGTGTAACATGTATGGAACAATTAAAGCTGCTATGATCTTTCACGTTTCAAAAGCCTTTTAAATTCATGTCATCTTTGGTCAACAGCTTTACAGTTCTAACAAGCAATTTTCACAAAGCGCTATTAAGGGCCGTAAACTTTATTTTCTTCTCTCTAATTCTTCCTTAAAAAAATTTTTTTTTTGGTTGCTCTGTGTTGAGAAGGGATGGAGACAATGTATCTTTAAATAATAAAGAAACCATTTTAATATTCTCATAAACATCATCCCCTCTGCTCTCCGCTACAAACTTTAACAGCCCAGAAGCCAGAGAAGCAAGTAGGGCAAACAATACAAGAAGAGTCATTATTGTAACTAAATTAGACCGTTTGTTTTCTTTCCCTCAAATCAAATTGTGTAGGAGCTGCTTTATTGCAAAACAGACATTAAAATTCCAGCAAGACCTCAGAGAGAAAGTAATTTCTATTTTATCAGTGCTGTAAAGCTGTCTTTATGTTCTGAAGCAGGAAATATTGCAAGGATATTTATAGCTTCGGCTCCAAAGCCAGTTTGAATAGAAATGTTACTGCGGTCGCTGGAGCTGTCATACTGCTCGGTGGAGCAGGGAATTTTAGTGAATTTGTGAATTACTGTTTGAGTCTTGACAAGTCTCTCAGTGAGGCTGGTGTGTGTGTCTGGAGCTGTTTGGTGTTTGGGGAGATAATGATTAAAGACTTGGATTTGCTTTAAGAGGAGATTTAAATGATAGTCTACAGCTAATCAGTTTTGCTCGTCAAGTCTTCCTGGAACAAGGCAAAGCTTTCAACTTTGCCATCTTTAGCATTTGGTGGCCCAGCATCAGGTATTCCCCAGAGCTCTTCCCCTCCTCCCTCTCCCTCCTGCCCCTCCCTCTTCCATCCTTGACCTGCCCATCAGGGCACCGCTGCTCCTCAGCTGTCGGGAATGTTTACCAAGATTTGACAGTTATTTACCGTCTTGCTTCTTCCCTGGGGTCTGTTGAAATGATTCGTCATTGTATCTTATATTGATCTCAAGTCTTTTTGTGAAATGCTCCAGGATTCTATCAACATTATCTTCACCTTCAAAGTGGAAAGAGCATCCCTTGTCTTACGTGGGGAAGAACTAAAGTCTAAACATGGAGAGACTAAGGTCACCCAGCACTTCAGAACAGATGGGATGAACATGAAGCTCCCTCATCTGAGTTCAAGCCATTGCCAACTCCCATCACAGCAAGTGTCTGCAGACAGTTCATAACTGGGGTGGGAATAGACAACCTTTTGAACTAACTCATCCAAAAGTGGAGCAATGAATAGAGACTTTTAATAGCTCCAGGGCCACCCCAGGCGAGGAGGGAAGCAAGTTATTGCTCCCAAAGCCAGCCGCATGTGGGTAGGGAACGGGTTCTCAGGACTTCTATCCATCTTTGGAATGAAAGAGACCATGGACGTGTGCAGTGTTCTTTTTAATAAAGCTGTTCAAAACTCATCAAAAGGGTTTCTTGGCTTTCTGTTTGTGGGTCAAAGTTTGATTTATGCCATGCTGCTCGTCGCCTGACCACTAAGGTCAATAGCAAAATTTAATTCCCGATTAAGCAATCCATACAGTAATGAGGCTTTCCCCAGAACTAAATCCTGGGGAATGCTTGATGGGACGGAGATCCTAGCCTCTGCTCAGAATCTGCTGACTTGGTGAGAGATGAAGATGCTTTTTAAAGCTGAGTGGAGGTAGCTGACCCTGCCTTAGCGTATATCTGACTGCAGAGGCTTGGCTTGGCCATTCTCACCCAAAATTGCAAAGCACCCACATCCTTAACATGCCATTGAATTAGAGAACATAGGTCCCCAAAGATAATAGACAGTCTAATACAATCCACCAGTTGAAACTATTCAAGTATTGAGCTGGACATGGTGGCACACAACTGTAATTCTAGTGGCTGGGGAGGCTGAGGTAGGAGGATCACAAGTTCAAAGCCAGTTCAGCAATTTAGTGAGGCCCTAAGCACCTTAGAGTCCCTGTCTCAAAATAAAAAATAAAATAAAAAGGATTGGTGATATGGCTCAGGGGGTAAGTGCCTCCAGGTTCAATCTGTATTGTAGTACCAAAAAAAAAAAAAAAAAAAAAAAAAAAAAAGAAAAAGAAAAAAAGAAAGAAAAAAGTAGAAATCAGGTAGTTTTACCCAGGCTCTGTTATTTTTCCTCTCCACTCCACTATCCAGAATAAAGTAGTTACCTGTGGCAGTTGAACAATTGAATGTGACTATTCCAAACCAGGAGGCACAGTGAACATATAAAGCACATATCAGATTTCAAAGACTTCCTGTGATAAAAATATAAAATAGCTCAAAGTTAATTTTCAGGTTGATTTCAGGATGAAATTATAATCTATATTGAATTAACATTAATTTTATAACTTTGCTATAAAGCACTGACTCTTGACTCAGTTCTGTAGACTAAACACAGGATCAAACATAGCATTTCTGCCTTCATTTTCTTTCTGTGTACTTTGTTACCTTAAACTGTGGGTCAGGTTCCTGATCAGCTGTATGCATAGACTTATTAATCATTCAGCTGGCAGCTTTTACAATGTCCTTTTCAAGATCCCTTGAAGCTGCACCTCAAGGTCTCTAGTCATTGCCCTGCATCTTCCAGGACCAGCAGAGCCCTGCAGGCAGATTGTCCTATAGTGAGACTGCCTCTACCCCATGTAAGAGCAATCGTTTTATGGGAATCAAATTGATTCCCTTCCAAGATTGCAGGTCTGATGGTCAAACATCCTGCAAGCTTATTGCCTATCAAGCAATAAGAATATCTCTGGGGCCATCACACAGAACAAGAATTGAGATTAATGATCAACCAGACCACAGTTTGATCAAAACTGAGTAATTCTGTATACCTCTCATTCCATGCCCCCGTGCTTCCTGTATTTTAAACCTAAAGTTCATGCCAGTACTACCAAAGACAGAGCTGTGATCTCACTTTGCCTTCTCAATGAGGCCATAGTGATTAAAGTTCCTTTCCTGCTCTTCCCCCTTACTTTTTCTGATGAGTTTTTGGGGCAAGTGGCTGGACCTGATTTGTTGAGAGCCCCAGAGTCAGGTCTCTGGCCTAAGACTCTGGTAATAGTTTCATCTATTTCTTTTTTGAATATGCTACCAGCAAATTTAATGTGCATACCTGGTTCACCTTATATTTCTGTTGGACAGCACTGTTCTACACATCTTTCCATCTTGAGTGCAAACTCATAAAGAAAGCAATGAGCACCCAGACTCTCACATTCTCCTGAGGATCCAACTTAATTCCAGCCAGGTTTCCCTTTCCTATTAGCTGTCTGACCCCATGTGCCTTAAAAACCAAAGAAACGGTGGCCTGTCATGTAGCCCAAGGCTGTACAGAGTGACCACATCCCTGTGAAAAGTTCAGAGACTGGGAGGAGAGGGTTTCAAATTTATTACCTTTGATCCCCAATTCAAGTTCCCAGTATGGATATCCCAAATTAGGAAACATTTGGATTATAATTGTTTTTTACTTCCAAGTCTAAATAAGAGCAACATCTCTTATTGCTTTATTGTTAGGATAAACATGAAAAAGGATATATTCAAACATATACCTTATGGTCTCAGTTCCAGGGGCAGAGCTCCTCTGTCAACTGCAGGATGTTTCCTGTTATTCTGTGAAAACATCCCTTTATAGTGGTTAAGTTGCTGCCCAAGCTAGCTTGTATTTCTTTTTATAATTTAGATGTTTTTGCTATTGATGTATAGCTAGATAGAGATATAGTTCTTTACTCTAACTAATTTGACCATTTATATTGGAGAAGATGTTGTGATTCAAGTGAACTTTTTAGTGTTGACAGGCTGTTTCATATCAGGGCCTGCGAAAGTGATATCCAAACTTGACTGCAGATGAGAATCATCTGGCAATCTCTTAGAAGTGCCAAAGTCCAGACCATACCCCAAGCAGATTATGTCACAGAGGCTGAGAGAAAGAATATCTCAGATGAGATAATCAATATGCAGACAAGTTTGGGAAGCACTGGTTCATCAGACAACCAAACCTCAAATACCTATCAGAGGACATATTTATTTATATTGCATTATGGTTATTCCCCAGAGGGTCAGATGGTCACACTAAGTCTTCTCCACTTTTTGTTGTTGTAGTATTGGGAAGGGTCTAAATTGGTAAGAAAATAGAACAGATAACATGTGAATTAGAGCATGGCTTCTACCTACTGCTTCCTAAGAGATGTTGCTCTTATGCTATTGGAAGGGATATAAATAGAGGAAAACAAATTTTAAATATGATAGAATATGTAAATAGGTTGTAAATGTTTCCAATTTTATTCCTTTAAGTTAGACTTCAATATCACATTTCCTACTTCCATAGTACCTGTAGAATTACTTTAGACTGTTGGCCACACATGTCTTTGTCCTTAATTAAATGCTATGAAACTTAAGAAAAAATTCCAGAAACACTAATACTGCTGGGTTCTGTAATAACAACTGAACTGAGGAGAAACATTTCCTACACATTTGCTCTAGAAAGGACTTCTATGCAGTTTCAGGGGACAACCAGCCTAAGAATGTCACACTAGACTTGTACCAGAACAATTTACCAGGGTCAACAATACCTGGATAAGATTATGGTGGAACTCTTGATTATAGCTTACTTTAGTTGCCATTGAAATTACTTAGATTCTGGTATAATCACAAATGCAAAATAGAACCTAAATGACAACTAGCAATTATCTACATAGTACTTTTTTGTTAGAGCTTTATAGTTACACATAGTAGTTGGGTTCATCCAGACAAACTCATACATACATGGAATTCACAAGTACATTTTGAGTGGAGACATTAGGCTTTCCAGAATACCCTAAGATGATTCCTATTGATATACTTGTATGTTCTCAGGACATGAACCGCAGTTAGTTAAAAATATGGGAAGAGATTAGTTCAGAAACTGTAGACCTTAATTTCTGATGTAGTACAAAATCAAATTCTCTCCTTTTCTATATATATCTGCTTTTCTTACCAAGAAATTAAAATCTAAGGAGCATGCATTAAGTATGTGTGTGTGTGTACAACCATATATATATATAAAATATACATATATAAAAACCATATATATATTAAAAACCATATATATATATATGTGTGTGTGTGTGTGTATATATGGTATATATTTTTCCCTCTTACCCTGTGATATATGTTTTATTCTGCCTATTCTACAAATAAGCATGAGGCTATGCAGGGTCAAGCAAATTGACCTATATTCTATAGCCCCAAGAGTGTGACAAATATGAAGCTAACTCTCTCTGATTCCAGGGTCTGTGCTTTTTTTACTAGGCTGTGATATTTGCTGAAAGTGGAAAGTGCCTTAATGGGGCAAGGTTATGTGGGTGGAGGTTAGATGCAATGACAGGCAGTAATGGATGTTTTCATGAAAAGATACTCAAAGCTCTTCTTCTTTTCTTTTGGTTATTATCATCCATTTTTATTCTGCAATTGTGTATCATCACAAAAAAAAATGGAATCAGAACTTATGTTCTGTATTTACACAGCTGATTACAAGTACTTTCATGGTTCATGATCTATCAAGTTTCTGAGAGCTAATGCATTTTCTCCTGAGGCATAGGAACATCACATTGGGATATGGAGAAATTTTCTATTGAGTGGATATTTTGGGCAATGGTTGGTGCACCACCCCCAACAGTGCCTAGGCTGCCTATATTAGAGCTTATATTGAATTCCATGCCTGTTTCCACTTGTGTTAAATTCTTATGGCTTACTCCTTTTCATTCATTCATCATTTAAGGTTGTTTTTTTTTTTTTTTTTTTTAAATGTACTGGGCATTTCTCCTATGTGAACTCCCCTTTGCTAAGGATGCAGTAATAAAAGAAAGGGCAATGATTCCTGCCTTTTTGGTATTCAAGTTCTAGTAGGGGAACAGGAGACAATTAAAAAAATAGGTAAGTTAAATATAGACTATGCTAGACAGTGATAAGTGATATGGATAAAAATAAAGCAAAGAAGGGGAATAGATAGGTTATGAGCAAGGACAGGGTAATTTAGATGGCATGTCTAGGAATGACCTAAAAGAGGTGAAGGATCAAGTGCTACAGATGTCTGGGAAGTGTGCTCCATGCAGAGGAACTAGCATGGCCAAAGGTCTTGAGGTGGAGGTTTGCTTAATGAGGCCACATCATGTACATCCTTGTGCATCACTATAAAGACATTGCCTTTTACTCTGAATGAATTGGTTGTAAGTTGACGAGTGACATGATTTGACTTACAAAGTTAATCTGGCTGATACATGTAGAATAAACTGAAGGTTGGCAACTTCACACCAGGAAAGGCCCCTGTGATAATCTAAAAGATGACTGTGAAATGGGCCAAAGGGTAATCTGTGGAGGTGGTAAGGTGTGGTTTGGATCCAGACATTTTCTGAAGATATAGCAATAGGATTTGCCAACAGAATGGATGCAGACTGTGAATCAGAACATTACAGATAATTCTGTGGGTTTGGATTTGAGCAATTGGAAGGGTGTAGTTGCTCTTAACAAAGATAAAGGTACAGCAGGTACCACCGATTTCTAGAGAATATTAGAAAAACAGTATTGAAGCGTTGAAGTTTGGGATTCTTTTTGGATGCTGAAGTAGATCTGCAGAGAGCTGTGAGCATTCTGGGCTAGTAATCTAAAGTTTGGGTCCTCATGATGCCATTGAATGCCTTAGACTACATAAACACTAGGGAAATGAGTGCAGATAAAAAAGAGAAGGGAAATAGGAACACCCCAACATTCAGAAGTCAGTGGAATGAGAAGGAACTTGCAGATAAAACAGAAAGAGGTGCCAGTGTTTCAAACGGACCGAAATAAGTGTCATCTTGGAAGTTAAGTGACGGGAGATGCTACTGACAGGTCAGGTAAGAAGTCTACTGAAAATGGCCTACTATCATCGCAATCAGAGCCCTGGAGGGAGAGAAGGGTCTTGGGCTCAAACACCAGCTGTGCCACATATTTGTGTGTGACCTCGGGAAGTCACAATCTCAAGGAAACTCAGTTTCTTTGATTCTGAATGATGATCGTTGAAAAGGTGAAGTAAGATAAAGTGAAAACTACTTAGAAGAGTAAGAAAAATATAGTAGCTACTCAATAAATTTCAGTTGACTCTAAACTACATCTACTACTAGTCTGATTTCCTGTATCCTCCTACTGGGTCTTAGAAATCAGATCATCATTATTTGACTTGTCTCTGCACATAGGTTGAACCCCTAGATTTTGCCTTGAACTAACACTATTTTCTCACTTTGTCATAAGTAGTTCAATTGCCCTAGATTCCCAGTCATTTATTCAACAACATTTGGGGAATAATTACTGGGGATTGAGCCCAGGACTGATTTACTACTAAGGTATACCTCCAGTCATTTAAAAAAAGTTTTTTTTTTAATTAGGAAAGGGTCTTGCTAAGTTGCTGAGGCTGGCCTCAAACTTGCAATGTTCCTGCCTTGACCTCCTGAGTCACTGAGACACCCAGCCTTCAATGATATGTCTTTTTTTTTTTTTTTTACTACCTACTTCATGAGCCCCCATGCTTAAGGGACCAGTCATGACTTTACCAAATTATCCACTAGTCCTTTCTGAGAAACCCAGATTCCCATTCCTGGTTCAAATAGATCCCAGATTACCTCTTAGTAGTCATGAAATATTGAGGAAATTACAAAATTTCTGAAGTTTCAGATTTCTTATCTATAAAATATTAATAAAATTTGCCATGCTGCTAGATAGATATTATCCATATTATGAAAATAAATGATACCAAAACATGGGGATTCTAGGGCTTTGCCATTTATATAGTAAATACTGGGTGCATATTAATTTATTCTCTTTACCCCACTCCATGCTGCTGTCTCCAAAGATGTGGTTCTAATCTTCTACAATTATCCAGATGAAACTGGGAGGGTAAAAGATGGTGCACTATATATTCTAGCACACCCTATTAGGTTGGGATTTACACTGTTGGATTAGCTGTATAACAAATATCCTCAATTAGTAAACCTCTTAGTCATGTACATGGATAGTCCGTATGCACATGCATGTACCCAACATACATACATACACACATATACACCACCTGGTCCTGCTTGCCATAGTAGCAAAGATTTTAGGAGGAATTTTAACAAATATTTTGAACAAATTTTCACTAACACTTGGGTCAAAAATCCTGAGAAGAAGTAACAGGATCATACTCTATCCCAATGGTAGCCTGTGTTTTCCTATCTCAGTTCCTATTTTCTTTCTTGATTTTATGACCTTGGCCAAAGGAAGCTACAAACTAAAAAAAACAGATTTTTGCCCAGTTCCAACCATTACGTATATGTATTCTGGACTCACTCTGAAGATTGCTCCAGAATGAAATAATGGTGTTCCTGGAAAGAGAAAGAGAAGAAAGACTTCTGCTAATCTATTTTAAAATATTTCCTCAGTGATAAAAAGTTATGCTCCTAGAAAAGACCCCAAATTTTATTTTGGTATTTATATGAGAATATCCTGAGGAACTTAGAGTAAATAGAAGTCATAAAAATAGCAAGATAATTGACTTGAGAGGCTGAGGCAGGAGGATCACATGTTCAAAGGCAGTCTTAGCAACTCAACAGACACTAAGCAACTTAGCAAGACCTTCTCTCTAAATAAAAGACAAAATGTCTTGGAATATGGCTCAGTTGGCTCAGTGGTTAAGCACCCCTGGGTTCAATCCCCAGTACCAAAAAAAAAAAAAAAAAATGCAAGATATTAATATTTTGAAAAATAAATCTTGATGTTTTTCCATTAATAATGGTTTAGAATTCTTGGTCAGACTGACTATTCATGATTGATTTGGTTTAGAAATGAATTTATGCAGACTTAATTATACTAGGAGATCAGCATATTGATTGTGCCTTTGACATGAATAGCTACATTAGATTGTGATGTCTTCACTACCAAAAGATCAAAGCTAGGATGGACTTTCTCTAGGAGCCATTAGTCATATGTTCATGGAACATGCTCTATTATTTTTCATTATATAATAGATAGGGGAGACTGTAAAAAAGAGCATTAGCTTTATGACATTCAAAAATCCATCTTAGACATGTGGCTGATGGAAACAGACCATATCTCTCCTCCCACCCAACAGATGCTTCATTGACATGAACAGAACGGAGGAGCAAACATTTCTATATTGAGTGCATCACTCTTTATCTTCCCCTACTCTACTATAGCAGACCTGGGGTCCCTTCCCTGGTAATCATAAATCCTATATCACCATCTGTGTTAGTCAGCTTTTCATCACTGTAATCAAAATACCTGACAAGAACAATGTAGAGAAGGAAGCATGTATTTGGACTCACAGTTTCAGAGGTTCAGTCCGGGGAGGGCTGACTCTATTTCTTTGGGCCAAGATGAGGCAGAACATCATGGTAGAAGGGCATGGCAGAGGAAAGCTGCTCAGCTCCTGAGAGCCAGGAGGCAGGGAGATAAAGCAAAGAGTCATAGACCAAATGTGATCTCCAAAGGCATACTCTCAGTCACAAACTACCTCTAGCCATGCCCCACCTGCCTACAGTTACCAACCAGTAACTTGAAATGAATTAATTCACTGATGAGGTTGCAGTTCTTGTAATGCAATTATTTTACCTGTGAACTTTCCTGCATTATTACATGAGCTTTGGACACCTCATACCCCAACCTTGATCTAAGTGCTGCAGTCAACCACTGAAGAAAGGGTAAATGCTGCTGTAGTGTTTTGAGTCCAGGCACCCGTCATGTGGCAGAGCAAATCCCCGTGCCCCGTAGCCAGCGTGGGACTCCATCCATTTCAGTCAGTACGGTATTACTAATAACTTGGAGAACACAACAGAAAATATGAGAACCAAGGCAGCGGTGACAGGAGAATGAGATGCAGAGCTATGCATGCTGGGAAGTGTTGGCCTTAATTAGAATGCGCATGTACAGTATTTATCTTTTCCTCGAACCTATAAATAAGGCCAGCACCGTGGCGATTACTGATGTCTGCCGTCATTTCGCAAGGCCTCTGTTTTGATGGAGCACCAGTTGCTGCAAAATAATATTTCTTTCCTCTCTAGTCTGCTTCTGCCCCTGCGTGGAAATCTCCCAAAGGCTTTCAGAACCGAGACTGCGGAGGAGAAGAGGGGGTGTCATTGCCTCCTAGGAATCTGGGTGAGGATTGCTCTTTTGGGACCCTTTGCTGCAATCAAGATCCCGAAGGTGGAGAAAGGAGTGTTCAGGACAGAAGGTCAACACTGCTATTCAAGAAGAGGTCTTCATTCTCATCATCCCTGAAGGCCTTTTTCAATTCTTCCTTGAATATGTTTAGTGTTGAGCCAGGTACTATCTCCCTCAGCAGTCAATTCCAATTTTGGAAAAACTGAATCACCTCCTTAATACTGAATAAATCTGCCTCTCTATCTGCCTCCGTTGATCTAAATACACAAACCCCAAGTGGAAACTTTCTCAATTGTTCCAAGTACTTCTCTGATTCTCCTGCATGTCCCAATTATTTACATAATCCATAAAAATTATAAAATATACACACCTTTATAATTTCCCATCAAGTCTTTTATTTTTTCCTTTCTCACAACAGGAATATTGAAAAGAGCTCAGACATATATGCTTCATGAGTTACCAAGAGCCATGTTGACCATCTTCTGTAAAGGAGAAAAAAATATAACCTTCCCTCCTAGGACCTTCATTTCCAAAGGTAAAATGAGGATCATTTCTAAGACTTAAATATTTCATAAGAGAATGACTTAGATATTAGCATACGTGAGCACTTTCCAACCCTGCTCAAAGATGAAGTGGAAAATTGTCATTGTTTGCTGCTTAGTTTCCTTTCTGGTTAAAACCAGAAAGTGAACTTCTAAAGGATAGAAACTGGGTTTTTGTTACTGTTGGTATGTTCAGTATTTACCAGTACATGTGCATCATAGAACTTCAGTTGAAAAAGGAAGGTATTCGTGAGCCCTACTTCCAGTGGCGTAAGTCTTCTCAAAATCAATACTCTGTCCACTAGCCTGGCTCACCACATGTGAAGTTAAGAAAAAAATTAAAGGAAATATGTGAAATATGCTGATCCAGGAAGGCATCTTCACATGAATGTTTATTCAGAAGGCAGTAGCTCTCTACAAAGCACAAACCATCTCTCAGGTTCCTGGATCTGAGTAGCTGTCATCATTTCCTCCCTGGAGGACACTTCAGATCATTTCTTGTCCAGCTAGACTACTGCTCAATCTGTCTGCTCTCCCCATTCCCCTTCCTTTGAAGAGAAAATAAAAACCAAGTCACCCAAAAGATACCTTCAGTCCCAAGCTCATTCCTGGTGGGTCTTCTATCTCCTGTCTCTGTGTTTCCATTACCCAATTCATGTACCTTGCATGAGATACCACTGGGCTACTGTGAAGCCCCACAGTGAGGAACACTGCTGGGCTGAGTATAGAGAGATTTTCCTTTCCCCTTCACTGCTGCCATGGTAGAAAGAGTCCCTTTGCTCAGATAAATGGGGTTGTAGATATATCATTGCAGACCAGGACAAGAGAGTTACAAAATTTTCATGGACAAAAAACAGGTACCTGACAATAAAAGACAACTATTTATAAAAATAATCTATAAGAGATAGGATGAGTAGCATCTTCATGCTTGCAGATGACATTAAATGCTTCGTCTGGGTACTAAAACGACAAACAAATGTGCATAAACTTCAGGAAACCTTGCAAGACAGCTCTAGTGCATTGCAACACATGTAAGTTTAAAGTCAGGTGATCTGGATTTAATTATTTACTGGCTGTGTGCTCTTGAGCATAAGTCTGAGCCAACATGCCTGAGACTTTTCTGCTGTAAAATGAGGCATTTAAGACTGATTTACAGTAAATGGGAAGCCATAAGAATGGGTTCTCACCTGCAGTAATGTTCAGGAGCTGATGAGCTTTGGTGTTGATGCTGAAGAGATGAACCATTTTGCAGCTGTGGTTTTGCGGGTGATGAAAAAGTCATCTCATCACGAATGGCATATAGTTTGCTGGAGGGGTTTGAAATTGAAGCATATGAGACAAGACAGAAGTTCTGGGTGAATATAAGGTTATGGCAGAGATGAGGTGGGTAAACAGAGAGACATCTTTCAAGGATGAGTCTCATAGCAGGAGCTACTTTTTATATGAGTTAAGTAATAATGACTTGGAGAAGGAAATACATATGTAAGAGGATGTTGAAAACTTCCGAGAAAATGAAGACAAATGTCTGGGATGCAGATAGTCCTTGCTGGTCAGGTTAAATACTCTTAGTCATTGTCATCTTCCCGTATGCAAGGCACTGTTCTAAGTGCTTCATACAAATAATCATTTAATCCTGAGGATAATCCTCAGAGAGTCATATCTCCCTCTTATACATGTAGAAACTGAGGCTAAGAAAAAAATCTGGTGACTTGCCCCAAGTGACATACTTCTTGAATGGCAGGGCTGGGGTTCAAACTGTAAATATTTGAATGTAGAGCCCAAGCTCTTAGCACCTATACTAGATTGCAGTATGCTCAAGTGATGTCAGGATTCAGTAAAGCCGGGGAGAGGAAATGGGCTGTGGAGGAAGTGTAATGTAAAGAGGTTTATTTACTTTTGACTTAAGGTTCCAGATGGCATTTGGAAGAAAGGTCAACAGAAGCAGGATGTATTGGTAATAAAAATAATGCAGAACAGTTCATAATGAGAAGACTGAAAAGGGAAAATACATGACCAGTGGAACCTGAATTGGGGACAGTCTCTCATGGTGCCAAGAATATGAAACATGGCAAGTTCAGCAGGCACCAAAGTTAGTATAGAGCTACCCCTCTGACATATCCTTTAGTCCTAGTTCCAAATAGAAACTCAGTGAGAATTTATCGACTTGCCATAAAAGATATTCCCTGGGCATTACAGAATGAAGGGACCTGGGTCTTTGCAACTGAGAAGAACTCAATTCTTTCTGATGGGTATGATGGCCATTTGCAAGGTCACCAATGGTGCTCAAAATTTGTCTTCTTTGTCATATCGGACACAGTTAGAAACATAGGATAGAAATTCCAAGAGATGGAAGGACTAGGCAAACAAACTTGTGGACTTTGTGGTTTCCCTGTGATCTTGGAGCAGAGAGTTTACTACTAAATAGTGATGCTTCAACTTGCACATGATATCAGGTACACTATGAAATGTTGCAGACCTTGACTTTCCCATTCTGCTTGCTCCTGAGTCACCCTGATTGCTCCAGGCCAGAACACCATATCTTTGTCATTGTTGTGTTTAGCTATCTTCCACCCAAACAATTAGGGGAAAACAGAAAAGAACAAAAAAGGAGGTAAAGTGTGAACATCCCAATGTTTGTCCCCTTATCACACACAATGTTCTTACCAATATGGAGTGTGTGTGTGTGTGTGTGTGTGTGTGTGAGAGAGAGAGAGAGAGACAGAGAGAGAGAGAGAGAGAAATCCTTTCATCCCCTCTGTATGTTTAACTCAGAACAGAGAAATAGTTGATGTTCTCTTTTGTTGGAGTTTTGAAAAAGCCCAAGACTTAATTTGGCATTGTTAGTCCACATAGTGGGTAGTAAAGAAGAGTGGAATTCTTATTTATTGACTATTTTGATTATTGATTCCTTGCTTGATTGCTTGAAATCCTTTACAGTCTGAACATAGTTATAAATTTAAAAATGTACAGAGAAGTTCATGAATGAAACATCCGTTCTAAATTACCAGTGAGACACAGAATATTTGGAATAGAGCTTTTGAAGTTGATATAAACTAGACATTTAGTCCCCTCCACAACCCCACTGTGAGATGTATATCTGATCCTCCTATTTTAGTGCAGGAGCTAGGGAAGTGAGGGTTTGAGGAGGGAATTTTGCCTGAAAGAGAATGCAATACCACCCAGAGCAATATATCCACAAGTAGTCCTCAGGAATATCAGTGTTTGCCATGGGACTTGGGATCAAGATGCAAAATCTAGGAGTCATTACCATGCAAGGCATAAACATTAAGTATCATGTTAGAACCAGTGAATTGAATAGGACTGGATGAATTTTGGAGATAGGAGGAACGGTCAGACACCAAGATTATTGAAAGAAGTCAAAATTGGATGTTTTATGTATACTATTTTTGATCCCCTAACTGGGTCATAAATAGTAACTAATTGGTAAGTCTAAAATTTTTAATGGAATCAAACTAGGTGTTGGGCTCAGAAGGACAAGAACATCCTTGAGTATATTAGCTTGGAGTGCCACATTAGTAAAAAAGGGTAGTTCACCTAAGAGTCATTAAGAACATTACAGAAGTATAACAAAGTTCTCTATGATCACCTGAGGTGGAAGCGGTAGGGGTGGCCAAAGAGAGAGAGAACTCAGAGCTCCGCTAGACAAGATAGCTGGAAGAGTGAATAAATCCAAGTAAGCAGGAGAAGGTCCTGGGAAGAAGTCACATCTGGGAACCAGCAGTGAGGTGATGCTGGTGAGAAGAACCCAGTCTTTGGGCAGCAGAACAATTTATGAGCATTTCAAACATGAGGATTAGTTGGCATGACTTACGTGTATGATAGAGTAGGAAACGCAATGGAATAAAGATAGAGAAGGCCTGGATTCTTGTCCCAGCCCTGCCACTGTGCAGTGTTAGACCTATTTCCTACCATTTTCTTTCTCAGTTTTTTTCTATAAACCAGAGTTTCTCAACCTTGGCACTATGGACAACTTGCAGTAAATGATTCCTTACTGCTTATTGTAGGATTTTAACAGTATTCATGGCCTTTACATGCCAGTAGTTAGGTACCAATAACACCCCTCTCCTGCTCTGACCACCCAACATGTCTCTAGACATCACCAAATATCTCCTGAGGACAAAGTCACCCCAAATTAACAACTATTAATCTAACCAAATGAAACAACAAACAAACAAAAGGTCATGCCTCATTGTCCCTGATGATCTCTGCACTCATTCCCACTTTGGGGAAGAGTCCCAAGCAGACCATACAGTATATTACAATTACACAGACTCTGGTTATTGTTAGGGAGACCCATGTTCATGGCTGGCTCTGTCACTTGCTAGATCAGAATCTTAGGCAAGTCACAGGCTCTATCTAAGCCTCAGTTTCCTTGTCTGGGAAATGGGGCTGGTAATGAGAAAACTGTGAGAGTACTTATGTAGAGCTCTCAGAACAATGGGAACATGGTAAATGTTTAATCTATTCATGTTATTGGTACCACTTTATGAGAAGATGACTGTTCTCATTATGTCACTTTCTATCCTTTCTGGGGGTAGGAAGATGAATAAGACGATCTTCTTCTTTTCAAGATTCTGCAGACCAATAAGGAGGAGAAGCCTGTCCATGAATCACTGGGATACAGGGAACCAAAATCATTGCTAGTAATGAAATCTAAGTTGCTGCTGTTTGGTAGAAAGACAGGAAAACAGATGCCAGATCACCTGGGTGTGGTGTCACCTGGAACACACTATGTATTTCTGGAAGCCACAACTGAAGATCAAAGGGAGCCAGGAGGGGTGTTTAAAATGACACAAAGTGTGATTCCTATTTTGGAAAATAGGAAAGTGTCTTTCCTATTTTGGGAAGACAAATGCAGGAAGAGGTCAGGATTAAAATCTATGAAACCAGGAAAAGTAGACATTTGCTCATCCACACCTTTACTTACATCACTATTAAAAATGTGTAGACAATCCAGAAAATATCTGTGTTTAAATTTTAGACATAAGTACAACCTCAGTACTCAAGGATTTAAGACTTAGCAAGGAAGACAATCCTGGACATAAGAATTTGCAAAGTATCAATAGCATTTATGATAGTGTTATGACTGCCTTATAGAGGAGGTCAGATGGAGAGGAGGCAGGATGAGGACAGGTTTCACAGAGGGCAGGATTCCTGATTAGTGTCTTGAAGGATGAATTAAATTTCAACAGAAGAGAGGAAAGTCATTTGGGGATGAGAGAGGGAATTCCAATAGCATGAGTGTGGTGGAGATCGGAGCAGATGCCCCAGAATATTTAGCACGAACAGTTCCGCAAGAATGCAGGCTCATCTTTCTCCACCCCCTTTCCACCGCCAGGATGAGCTTATTCCCATCTCCTACAATTGGTCCAGCATCTTTTCCAATGAACAACTTGCTCAAACTATACACTAGTAGATACCAGAAGTTCAGAGAGTTCACCAGGGCCAAACCTCAGGGGCAAATCTGTGCTGTGACTAACCACCCAGACCTCCTCTGGAAGTGGATGTCACTGGCTCTTTGTGGTACAAAATCCTAGGATATTTGTCACCGCCTGCAGCAACAACTTGCACGGGTCTTATGGGTGGTGGAGTGGAAACTGAGGCACTTCTATCTTTCTCTTTAGTGCACTGCTTTCTTGCTTGTTTGTTTATAGAGGATAGAGGAAATGAGGTTTACTTGCTTTGAGAGGAGAGAGAGAGAGAGACTTTGCTTAAGAGAGACCTTGAGAGAAGGACAGGCTTTGCTTAGAGCTTAGAGGAGGAGAGACTTGCTACGCCTCACTTAAGGTCTGCTGCTTACTGGTGTGTCCTGCATCCTGTGAACTAAGGGTAGGTCTACCTAAGGTGTTTTAGTGATGTGTCTCAGTTCTCTGCTCTGCAATCTGCCTTTCGCCGCTGCCCCTACTCGCTGCTGCCGTGTGTTTTTCCCTCTGGCTGCTGTTGCGTATGTTTTGCGGCTTTTTTTCTGTCTCGCTCTGCCTACGCTTATATCACCTCCAGGAGGCGGAGAGCAGGGCCACACCTCTTACGCAAAGATCAGACACAATTAGGAGTGCTGGAGAACACATGCGCATACCTTGTATACGTGGACGATAAAATCACCTGAGTGTGCTTATGTCAATTAACCTCCTCGCTGCTGATGTGATCAGCATGGCACAGCCCCCAACAGTGGATGCTTACAGGAGGCATTCTGGGTGCTTCCAGAAGGGAAAGCAGGGTTGAGCCCTCCTTGCCTACAGCAGTAATCAGAATAATCCTTCCTTGTCTTGCTCTCCCTGCTCCCTGCTCCCTGCTCCCAGCATCCAGCTTTCATTTCTTTTATTTCACTCCCATAGAAACCATTTTTGTCTCAGGATGTTTTTCATTTTATGTTTTATTTTATTTTGGAGAAATCTAAACTAAGACAGGGGTTGAGTGTTGATAAGGAGAAACCTTATGTACTTATTTCAACCAATACTTGATTTTCTAAATTTATAACAACAAAATACCATGGTATTACTCTGTGGTCAGAGAAACTTTTCAACATTCTTGATCACTAGTTTTTGTGATCCTATTAATCACAATGAGACTCATTTTATTCATCTACTTCTGTCTCTTAGAGTAGGGAAATGACATGAGATAAGGCATTTAATGTGCTTACGTAAGGCAGTCAATACCTCTTAACTGCTGTCATTATCAACAATAATAGTACATTGGACTGCCAACGAGAGCATCCTCCTCAAAACCTGAGTAGTTATGGTAGTAAAGAGGTTTGGCTGTACTTTACAAGGAGCTTTTTTTTAACTCTAGTATCATAATCATAAAAAGGGCCTGGATTGACACATCCAAAATGCAGCTAAAAAAGTCTTTAAAAGTAATGAGATTATTTTGATTTTTGGCTCAATATATGACAGCATGTTTGGCCAAATGGAAAGAGATTTTCTTTTCAAAACAGCCTTCTTAAGATGTCAGTACTTGAATTCTTTCTGGAACTTTTCTTTGGGTTAAGTACGCAAAGTCAATTCACACGACACACTGATTTAAAAAAATCATATTAGTTTATGGTCATAGGTAATTTTTTTTTTTTTTTTTTTTTTTTTTTTTTACCTAAACTGCTTTTAACCAGTTTGGTCAATCAGTTTAATTTCTGAGATCAGCTCTTGATGATCATTGTCTGTTTTAAATCAAATTTGCTTTCAATGGAAACAATGCAACCAATGAGGAAATTCAAAAGAATGTATCATAAGGAAATTTTTGAGAGTTCCCTAACGTTTGGCACATAGAAGCTGTAGACTCATACGAATATAGAGATTCAGGAATTTGAGAGATCAGTAACCTCCCCCATTGCAAAAGAAAAAAACTGAGCCTGGGAAAGGAGAAGTGATTTGGTAAAGGTCGTGCTGATAATTAGTGCTGATAAGAAGAAGACTCCCTCCTAGGGCCTCCCACTGCCTAACTCCTAATCTAGCTTTATTCTGGCTACACCATGAAATAGGAACATTTTGGGGGAAAATGTGTAGTTTCACAAAGTGAATATTCTAGAAAGGATAATGCTACAATTGCCAGTTACCCAGGATTCATTCAAGTTTGTCAAAAATCATATCATTAATTCAATTCAAATTAATTTAGTTTAAAAAAAAGAGAATACAAAAGTTGAAAAATGTTATCATATATGGTCCTAACTCTGAAGTGGATTGAAGGTGAACTTAAACAAGTTTGTCTCTAGTTAAACCATGTCAAAACAGATGGAAGATCAAAATCAAGGATAATAAAGTCTCACCTCCACAGCACGTCTCTAGCTTAGAGGTGAGTGTTGGATTATGGGGGTGGAAGATTAGTTAAAGATCTGTTTCATTAAGGCAATTCCTTGTTCCTGTGTCAGTAGTAACACACACCCCCCCCACACACACACACACCCACACCTGCTTCTTATAATCCGGAACTCTGTCTTTGCTTCTACAGGGAAAGAAGGAACAGCAATTTCAGATTTTAAGTTTTACATGAATCCACAAGAGAGTACAAACTCAGATTATTATTCTAAGTAACAACTTCCTCAAAAATTTAACATAAACACACCATAACACACGTTTCTCATCCAGTCTCACAGAAGCCTTAGTCCCATCTGCAAGGACACAGAGATAATTAATTATTTTAATTTTGATATTTGAAGGTTGCTGATGCACAAATTATCAAACAAATAGGAGATTGTGTTATTCTTCATGGGGATTCTCTAGGTAGAAAAGAAAGTGTTCAAATAAAGAAATGTTAATTGCCGACAAATTATTTGGAAAATTTGGACATCTCTGTTTCCCATTAGTTGCCCATATTAAGTCAGTTCTCATTTGATTTTCACGCTTTCTTTTTTTCAAACACAAGCCTTTCTGTCAAGCTACAATTGCCAGTTACCCAGGATTCATTCAAGTTTGTCAAAAATCATATCATTAATTCAATTCAAATTAGTTTAGTTTAAAAAAAAGAGAATACAAATTGTATAATATTAAGTATTTATTCAATGACTTAAGTAAACATTATAATATATGATCTATGTGATTTATTTTATACTGTTTATATACTTGGATATAAAATAGATGATGTCAGGCATCATAATAGGTGTCAGGGATACAAAAATTAAAATGTCATAGTCTAAGTGTCTGAGTTGGTTGTGCTCAGCCATAGTCTGATTTGTGAAGGTTCCAGTTGTCTCTGAAAACAAGCTGCCACGGAGAAAAGATGCACTCGCCTCCTCCACAAACCCTCTAGCCCCAGCCACCCACTCTCTCAAAGCCATAAATTTCCTCGTGCCTAGTGGAGCTGTTTATGAAATAACTGTCCCTATTGATTTCTGTGTCCAATACAGGTATGCTTGCTCAGCTGCCTATCTGTTTCCTGCCTAAGGCAGGATCACTAGGAAAAATAAAGGAAAGAGAAATGTTTGCATGCACTGGCCTGTTTATCTGTGTACATGTTGTGTGTGTGTATGTGTGTGTATAGGTGTGTGAGTAGGTGTGTCCATGGAGGTGTGCATGACATTAAAAAGAAGAACAGGAATACAAGCATTCCTCCCTGAGAGGAGACTTGATAACCTGCAAGGTGACCACAGGTATGCTTCAAAGGTTGGTAAATTTTGCTACTTCAAAGCAAAGGTTGGTAAATTTTGCTACTGTTTGGAGGTTGTTGGGATAGCAAGAGCCTGTTAGAGTTGTAGGAGACATGGTCTCCTTGGGAGCTGCCACTGGCCCCTCCATGCCTGAGCCTGGTGAAACAGGCTGAACCTCCACCATCCTTTACCTCATGATTTTCATCACCTGTAAAATAGATTGATGCCTCACCACCCCTCCCACTTCATAGGGAGGTGTTAAGGGTCCCAGGGAGAACTGCCTGGGAGTTCTTGGGAAACTACAGAGTGAAATATAATTAAATACTTGAGATGGAGGGTACGGTTGAAAAAGATGATCAGGTAATACTGACATAGGGACTGCCAAAATCATAAGGTTCTTCGAGTTGTCTCCAACCCCTGTCCTGCGTTCCCCTAGGGATTGGCCTTTCTTCTTTTTTTCAGGTGACTACTATTCTTTTGGGCTATTTATTTTCCATCATACCTTAAAAGCTTTTTGCCTCTTGTTGACTCCACAGACACCATTTCTCCAAAAGGCTTTGAAGAATGATCTATGAAGGAAGCTACAAAACATCTCAAGATCAATTGCTGTAATTATCTTCTGAATAATTTTCTGCCATTATTCAGGCTGTACATATTGTACATGAAAGGCTATGTTCAGCCAAACCAGAAGCTTGCTGGGTCCAGGATTTACAGCTCACTGTGCAAGAAGATTTAGAAGGCAACCCCCAGGAAATCCATCTGGAGATTGTTGAGAGGATAAAGGAAAATATAAGTTCTTTTAATCTTAATATTCTTTATGCTCTGCTCATTATGATTAGATATATCTTCTAGTTAAGCCCTCAACAAAAATAGAACTGGCAATGAAAAGACTATTTATTTTCTTTCTATTGCTAAGGGAAATAGCATGCATAAAAATAATAATAACAATATAAATGCTCCAATGCTTCGCTATTTAGAGAGTCATCCAACATCTCTCATTTACTAAGTTTGGAGAAAAAAAAGAAAAGAATTCCTCTCTAGACTACAACTGAAGAATGGAAAAATACTAGGAGACTTGTTGTCACTTCTCATACTTTGTAGGCACTCAAATACTCCCTTTCTTTTTAATATATAAGAGAAAGAAAATCATTGAGTTTTCCATTTCTGTCTCCCTCAAGCTCTCAAGGGAAAAATATTGTCTGAAGGGAGAAACACTAGGCAGCCAAAAAAGATCATGAGTTTCTTTCCCCGTTATTAAGATTATTACTGAGGCAGGGTTAAAGGGGAGAATAAAATCCAATATATTTGCTGTTGCATTGATCATTAATATAAACCAGCTTTGGCTCAGGTGAGACAGTAAATGCTCCTTTTCCTGGGACTTCCAGCACCCAGGTGATAGGCCATCAGAGACTGGACAATAATGCATTTTAGCAGCAAATTTCCTCTGAATCATGGCTGATGCTTCTCTCCTTGAAAGGGCTATATAAAATTATATTGAGGCGAGATTTGGAACATAACTAGGTGTTTTCTGGTATTTTTGCAACCAGATTCAGAAAAAGAATCAAACTCCAGGTTGTTTAGGCAATAACAATACATGATAAGTTTCCATAATAGGACAATTCATTTTGAAGATTCCATTAGTGTCCACAGGGGTTATTTAGTTGACAACATTGGTTTAGGCAAGGTTTCTAAAGTGTCCTAAAATAAAATGGCTTACGTATAGCAGCTGAGGGTCATTACTCTGCAGCCGGGAATGTGTGTTCTGGGTCTAAATTTAGCTGGGGGCTCTGCTGTTGAAGGAAGAACAAAATGATCCAGCCCATAGACACAGAATAGACCAAAGGTACCTCAGTGTTTAAAAAGCATAAACTCAACCTGATCCCTTTTTCTAGGCACACGATGAATGGGATTAAGAGTGATAATAGGAGAGTTAAAAAGTAGTAAGGCAAGATGAAAGGTCAGGACATCCTATTCTTCTCCTGAAGGACTTAATACCACTGATTTATACCTGGATGGAAACATCTTGCTAGGACTTTACTTTCCAATGTGCTCATTTTTTCATTCTTTCTTCCTCTTGGGTATCCATGGTTAGCACAGGTCCAACACACAGTGGGAATTCAGAGCATATTGATGAATAAGCAGTCTTTCTCTTTTTAAAAACACATACATTGAAAAGAAGTTTAAATGCTGTGCCTCATGTCACCAAGTTAGATAGTGGCATCACTGAAACTAGAGCTCATATCTCTTGTTTCTTTGAAAAAAATAGGATGAATCTTTAAAAGAACCAAAGATTTAGTGTTATTTGCATTATCTCATAACTATCTGCTCTCATAACGTGGAATTTTCTTTCTTTTTGTTTTTCTTTCTGGTGTGGTATGGTCAGCTAAATCCTCATTGGAATTTTTATCATGAACTTTGGAGACTCATGAATTCAGCCAGAATGGAAAATTCAGGAAATAATTCCAAATTTCATCAGCTGGTGTGTGTGTATGTGTGTGTGTGTGTGTCTACATGTGTGTGTGTACATGTGTGTGTTTGAGAAATTGCTGGCAGTAAGCATTCCTAATAGGACCTCAGCTATTTCCATTGCCAGGTCTGTTGTCATGCTCTCTTGATGCAAAAAGACTTGGGAATTTTGCTCCATCTCTCCAAGGGCCACAGTACTCCAAAGCATTAAATACATACCAATGCTATCAAAGTGGGAAAAAGCCCTAAAATCTAAGGATAATTACACACATCAAGCTAATTACCCAGAAGCACTATTAGCTAATGAGATTAGCCAGAAGCCCTGTCCAGCATTGATTAATCAAAGAATAATGCCAATGCACCTGCAGTAAAAAGGCACCTGATCTCTAACAAAAGAATGGGTTGCTGGTGTTTGGAAATACTACTACACATTTACTTTTTACCCTTTACTTGCTGTATAGGAAGCAAAAGTCTTCCTTAGATTAATGCCCCATGGGAGGTTACAATGGACTATAAATTTAATAGTTATGTCACTCTAGACCAAAGAAACTCAATCTAACACTCAATTTCTTCATTAACAAAGTAGAAATACTCATAATCTATGCTCCTCTAGTTCACAAGATTGTGAAAGCATGTGTAGGGCCATGCACAATCTTAGCTCCAAGCAAAATCTTTGATGCTTAAAAATAGCAAACTAGTCAAATGCCCCAATAATGAAATGTCTAGCTGATATTTCTCTTGTCTCTTATTGGAAAAAATACTTACATTAAGAATAACCCTCTATTTACAAAATATAAATAACCTAAAAGGAAATGGCAAATAATTGAATAGGAAAAAAACAATATAAATAAATAATCATATAGAAAAATATTTCATCTTACTCATAGTCAAAGTAAATTAAAGTAAACCCAATCTACAAAAACTCTTCTCTCACAGCTAAAGAAAGAATGTCATTCATTCGTTTTTTACTAGGCACCAATATGCACTATAAAGATGCAATATTCATTACTTTTTTTAAAGAAAAATTACCAAAGAATGACCATGTAATTTAAAAATTCCTATACTAAATTACGTTTCATTTTTATTTTTCTGGATGACTCTTTTTGTCCTAGGCCCCATGCAGGGGGTTTTTGATATGCATTCAAAAATATCATCAGTGACTGTCTAGTGGGGTTTTATTATTGATGTACCAGCTAAAAGAATTCCAGTTAGTAAAAGGCTCAGAGAAAAGAGTTTATGTCACTACTTATTGGAAAGCATATTTAAATGCTTTTGAACTTCAAAGACTCTTAGTAGAAAGAAATTAACTGTTTCTTCCCATTGAATGAGGGATTTTATTTTTTACTATGAGAGACATGGTAGAAAGGCTAATAGATGAATAGTCTGGGACAACTCTAAGTTCTGTGGATAAATCATCCAAGTCAGATGTCTCTAGGAGGCCAAGAAGATGCTATGATGGGAATCCATGTTTCCTCTTCTTTGAGCAGCAGAGTAGAATTACCATCTCTGCTTTTTTTCCCCCCAGAAACCAATTATTATGAGAACGTTCTTAGATTTCCTTATATAATGAACTTCATTCAAAGTAGAGGAATTATGGGGAAATTACTTTAAAGCATTTTCTTAAGTAGATAATTTGTGCATTCCTTTATGATGGTCTTTTTAGCACAAGGGTACCATAATCTGTTCATTTATATCCCTGCTAGAGTGTATGTTTATTGAAGGCCATGGTCAAGTTCTATTTGCCAGAGGATTTTGGACACCATAGCACAGTGCCTGGCACAGAACAGAGCTCAGAAAATGTGGGATTCTTGAGTATAGGCTGTCTGGAGCTGTCACTGTTGGCAATCAAATCCTTTTCCTTTAAGCCACAACTTCACTTATATATTCCTTAGCAATCTCTAATACTGTATCCATTCTTTCAACAAATATTTACCGATTAACAAAGCTGAACTAGCCTCTATATTAAGTGCCAGGGACACAGTAAGGAACAAACTGCAAAAATTGCTGCCTTTATGGAGCTTAAGTTCCATGAAGGAGAAACAGATGGGGATAAATAGAGAACAATAAAGCAGGAATAGCAGAGTATCTGTGGTTGGGGTGTAGTAAGGAATGGAAATTTCCTTGTTTTAGTTAGCCTTTCTTTAAAAGGGCAAATAAAATGTGTGGAAATAAGTCTATACTTGAAAGTAGGTGGCCAGGTATAAGGACAAGCAACAGACCAGTAATAATACCCTGAAGAGGTGTGTCATTTATCAAAATCCTGTCTTCCTGCTGTTGTCTTTATACCCAGTCATCTCACCTAAGTAGAGACTTGATTTTATGCCTTTGGACCTGTGTTTCCTCTTTTCCCTGGGATGCTCTTGGTTTCTGCTCATATGGCTACACCAGCTAAGCTCATAACATACCCCCATCAACCTACTGTTCTTCAAGTGGACAAAACGGCTGCTACTTCTGAGTATATGTGGCATACTCTTGGGTGCCATTATTTTCACATTCCATCATACTAGGAAATCACATCCACCTTCCCTTGGGAAATAAATAATATTAGTCTCATTTTCTTAGATGTGGAAGTAACTCAGAAAGTTTCTCAGTATGCAATTTGACAGTTGAAGAGATCATAACCAAATACTGTCATTTTTATTTGAGAATTCATGCTCTTTTCACTGCACTATACTTTTTTACCAGCAACTTTGAGATGCAATAGGTGCACAAATTGTACAGAAAGGCAATAAAATGATCCTAATGACAAACAGCAAATTCACATTTATGCAGAGCTTGGGCCTATATGAACTTATCTACCTCACTTTCACTTTCCCGCCATTGAAGACCCCATGATTTTTAGAATTCTGTGAATTTTATGACCATTCCCACAAATTAGTAAATCCTTAGCTTTTCTCAATGAGACAAACAAGATACTTGATATTAACTTTCTTCATGATTCTATTTATAATATGTCTTTCCTGAAAAAAAATTTATTCAGCTGTTACTACATTTGTATTTTCAGACTTAAGAAGATAGATTTTCACAGATTGCATAGTTTTTTGTACAGAATCTAAACCTTAAGACAATCTGTGATAACAATTGTAAACCTAAAACCAAGGTATTTTTATTATTTGTTGGACTCCATCCTTCTGATTTCTTCAGATATTTCACAAGGAATAAATTGTCATGTATTTCTTTTTTCAGTCTCCCGACCCCATAACATCTGCATTTACTGTACTTGAAGAAGGGGTTAAGAGATCAGAGAAACGTGGAAATTAACCTGCCAAGAATGTAAGGTAAATACTATCAGAACTGGTAAAAGAAAGCAAAAAAATAGTCAAACAATAAGAAAAGAACAGACTATACTGGGGTTTTGTTGTTGTTGCCTTCAAAAATTTGGAATTACTATTTGGAAATGTCTTTAACAGGGGCAATAAAAACATGTCAGAAATGTAAAACATTAGCCTGCTCCCCATACCTGCTTTTAAAAATTGCTCTTTGATTGAATCCACAGGGAACAGCCAAAGCCAGGCAATGGGCCTCACACAATGAAATACTTAAATATGATTGAGGAAAGGCCAGTGTTTGAAGCTGTGGCAAGAATTTATTCAGAGTGTTTAAAACAGAGAGTGGGGAGGTGAGGTGGTAGGAGAGGGGGAAGGCAGAGGTGGAGTTGGGGGTAGGCAAGAGCACAGAATGGGGAAAAACATTTTTTAAATAAAATAAAATAAAATACCCCGAAGTCAGATTCCTTTATATAAACCTTTGGGGACCCAATAAAAAGCTGCGACTAAATGAAAGTGTTACCAAAGCAGATGGAGAATAACATCAGAAAATCAAATGACACATTTAAAAGGGCAAAACATCAATATTACCTAAAGAACTGATCAAATGTGTCATTTTGAAATGCACACCAAAGCAGCAAAATCATGAAATGCATTAAAACGGTGAACTGAGGGATGGAGAGTGGGCTCTTGGTTGACTCCTGCCATGCAGAAAATCCGACGTTATGTGCCAGAATACATGAATATAAAGGGAGGCAGGTTGTTTCTATACACATTTAGAAATTGTCAAAAAAAATATCAAAATGATGGGCCACGCTAAGAGATGTATTTGTTCCAGCCAAGGGGACTCCGTGGGTTTCCTGGACAGACGTTCTCATGCTCTGCCTTGTCGAGTGTTCTTTGCCTGTGAGCTACGGTGTCTCTTCGGCAGAGGATTCACAGATTGGAGGACCCCAGGCTAAACCTCTAAGCTACGGACTAAGAATATGATGTGGTTTTTAATAGTAGGAGCCCTTTGATGACCAGCTTATCTATAGGTGTCACCCAGCCCTAGTAGACTTGTTTGCTGCAAACTAATCATATTGGCCAGAAGAGCTGGGCCAGAGCAATTAAATGCAAGCTCTGTGCTGCCTGGATGAGGACAGTGACTGTATGTTAAACCAGCAAGCCAGCAACTTATCAAAGTAAACACATTCTCTAAGGATTTTTTAAATGTTGCCAGAAACCTCAGATGGGGCACTGAAAAACTTAGGAAAGACTTTATTAGGTGCAGTGCTGTGGAAGGGGCAGAGGACATGTGTCTCCGGTTCTCAGTTCTGATGATATGGTGTGCCCCCTTCTGCCCATAGAATGTGATGGATGAGGGTAGGGCTTTAGAATCAAATTGACATGGAGTTTAATCCTGGATTAGTCACTTATGAATTATAAGACTGTAAGCAATTTATTAAATCCCTCTAAGCCTCAGTTTCCTCATCTCAAAAACAGAGATAATAATGCTAAGTATCTCCTGGGAGTCATTGGAAGGATTAAATAAAATAATGCATATGAAGGGTTTAATAACTGCCTGGCATAAAGTAAACACTCAATAAATTAAGCTATTAAATCATAAGCTGTGCAACTAAAAGGGACCTTTTCATCTAATATAAACCTCTTTATAGTGTAAGAACTTAGTTAAAGGAGGCCCAGAGAACTGAAATACCCAGCCAAGGCAACATTGCCCTAATGGACCAGAGCATTCAGTACCACTTGCTCCGCCATCTTTGTGTGCTAACCTCTAATGCTGTTTGTCTTCATGGTCTGGCTGCAAGGCCAACATTCTCTTTCTACACTACCCACTAGTTCTTCCTTTCCATGTGCTTTGTTCCTAATTAGAAAAATCACTCCTATTTAGCAAAAATCAATAAATATACATTGAGGTGTTATGAGGTATTAATGACTGATTCTAGTTTAAAGTACACATACGTGTGCCCTCTTGAGAATATTTAGATTTCAGGTAGAATGAAGAACTTTAATAGGATCACAAGCAAGGATTGGGTGGTGAAGAGAATGAAGACATTTTGGTTGTATATGGAAAGCCTCTTCATGTGCTCTTCAAATGAGGCCATAAGGTCACTGCACAGAGCAACTTCAGGAACACCATTCAGTTCTCTGTGAATGATGCCCTGATAAATATACAGTGTAGTCCACACATAGCCAATGCATAGGGCATATATATATGAATAGAAGACACTACCTCTCTAGGATTAGCCCACAAGTGATAGAAGAGTGAAACAACTGCTTTCAGAAATATTAATATTAATTAAAGTCCCTAAAGAAGATCAATAGGATTGAGAAGGAATAACCTAATTAATTTCAATGTAAACTAGAGTTATTTTTAGAGAATTTCATTGTACCTAAGAATGTCTGTTCTTAAGTTTTTCAGAGCCCAATGGATGTTTGTTAAAAAAATATATAAATATTTCTGATTTCTTAATGTTAAATAGAGAACTGGGGAATGGGCAGGAGGAAAGGAAGTACAAACATACCTGGAAATCCTAAAAGAAAATAATAGTTCTTCCAGAAAGGAAATATATGACCTGTGTCTGTCAAACTGTAAGCTTTCTCTACTTCACAAGTTGACCAAGACACCAGAAAACTGAGGATTCCATGGTCATTTTTCATGAGGTTCCTCTGATGTTGAGTTGATAACTCTAAGTGCTCCAGATTCATCTGAATAAGAACTAGAGGTCCATTGGCAGGTCAAAATATGTTTGAGTAGGTTGGTCAGGATCCAGGCTTATAGGAAACCTGTTGGTGATTCTGCAACCATCTGTAGAGCTTACTCTCTCCTTTCCTTCAGACCGTTGCTTCAATCAGCCTTTGAGTGAGGCCTTTCCTGATGCCATATTAAAACCGTAGCTCCATGTCACTCCAACACACACTTCCCCCTTACTCTTCTCTAGTATTCAACACCATCTAACTTAGTCAACACCATCTAGTTACCTATCAGCTAAATGTCACTTGCTGGTAGACAGAAAGATGGCGCCCCCAAATCTGCCAACATGCCTTCTATAGGAAAAGTGTCTTTGTAGATGTGATTGAATTCAGGATTTTCAATTACGGAGATTATCCTGGATTCACAGAACAGACCCTAAATGCAGTCACATGTATACAGAGGAAGGTAGAAGAATTCAACATACATAGAAAAGAAGACCAGGTAATTACAGTACAGAGAGAGATTTGAAGATGGTGGCCTTGAAGATTGGCAAGATGTGGCCACAAACCAAAGAATGCTACAGTCACCAGAAACTGGAAGAGGCAAAACATTAGTTCTTCCCAGAACATGTGGAGAGAAGAATACCAAGTCTGGCAATACCAAGATTTTAGTCTGGCCTCCAGAACTATCAGTGAATAAACTCCTGTTGTTTAAAGCAACTGGTGTGTGGTAGTTTACTGTAGTCTTCTCAGAAGGCTAATTCACTGTCCTTAGAGGAAAATAACTTTTTCTCTTTTCTAAAATGTTTTAGTATTTTTATTTAATAAACAAGTGCATGGAAAATAAAAAGAATCCATATCTCATTTGGATCCACATTTATTAATTCTAAAATAAAATTATTGTGAGTAGTTCAGCACTTAAAAGACTCCAGCATCTAACAGCATAATTCAACAGTTCACTCATGATATAACTAGGTCTCTGAAAGAATTATTTCAGGTCATATTTTAACAGAAAAGTCTTGCCCCATTAGTAAGCAGCATAGCTTAATTTAGGTAACAAGACTTTGACCAGAAAGTCTAATATTCTGTCCAGTATGGCTCATCTCTCCTTATTTAGATACAAGTTCTTTTGGAAGAATTTACAGGGTTCAGACAGAACCAAGACTAGTTTTTCCATAGGTAGCATACACTAACCAGTCTCATTTCTTTACAACCATATTTTATCTAGCATATCTCCAACAGATTACTATTCTAATAGTCAAGGCCAGCTGCTATCACCCAAGGCTGATTCTGCCAATAATAGATTATTATAATGCATGTAGCTAATAGGGCTTATGCTGTCATAATGTGGCAGGACTAGATGGATCTCTGTAATAAAAACTAAGACTCTCTTGCATTTATATACAGCTTTTGCTTTCTAAGCACATTCACATCTGTTATGTCATTTTCTCATGCCAATCAATACTCCTGGGAATGATGGGTCCACCAGGGACAATCCCTTTTTTATTCAGATGTAAAAACTGGCAGGAAGACTGAAAAGTGTTCCCAAGGATCCCCCTGGCAAGTGGGGGTTAGCCATTACTCTCCCAAACTGCAAGACCTTGTTAGGATCAACTAGGAAATTGTTGTCACAGTCTGTCTTCCCAGTTACTGGCACAGATGGGAGGGTGGTAAGATCAAGGTCAGCCTGGGCAACTTAGGGGGGTACTTTCCTAAAACATGCAAACAAACCAACCAACCAGTAAAAGGACTGAGGATAGAGCTCAGTGATAGAGCTTCCCTGGGTCCAAACTTCAGTACCAGGACAAAAAAAAGGTAGCTATAAAGAGGCTTACCCATCTGATTGAAGTTATTCTAATCAACCAGACTTTGCTTTAAAAGTGAAAAATGAATTTCTGGCACTCTCACCAGAAAGATTGCGATTACTGTCTCTACTTCTCTCTAAGCACTGTGCCCCATCCCTCTTCTCTCCTACACTTGGCAGGTAAACTTAACGTTCCCACTTAATGAGTCAATCAGAATGGAACCCTAATTTATTAAGTAAAGTGCAACCTTGACAGACAGTGTACTGTAGCGATGAAACTGCCACGGACATAAAAACAAAACAGCAGCAAACACCTTACTTTTCTAAACTAAAACAGTCATCAATGGGAAAAAGTTATGTCTGTGTTCACCAATTGTTTTCTCTAGTCTTTCCGCAATCCGCTGTGAAGAAGAAAACTAAATGACAATAACTGTAATGGGTTCGTCAAAGCCCAGCATGAGCAGAATAATTTGTACCATCTCTGTATAATTTCTGAAAATATTGAATTTGGCACGGGTCAGGGGGTGGATGGGATATGGGAATAACACCCATGGGAAAAATCTTGGTCACCAAATTTATTTGGTGCAAAATTTTCCACAAGTACATTTCTCATTTTAAAAAACCCAAATGTAGTACATTTAAAAAGAGTTATGAAATACTTGTACACCTTTTTAAACAAAATAAGGTATCGCATTAGAAGCCATTTATTCCTAATTACACAAGTACTTTATTATGCAGCACTTCCTGAGAAAAGACTATAAAGCAAAGAATGGGCTGATTCAATATATTTTCTTTCATTTTATTGAAAAAAAAGTAACAGTCCAATTTCTTTTCCTTCTGGAATTAGAAAAATATGTTAAAGCGCACTAAGAATTTCTCATTTCTGGATAATAAAATAATGATGTAATTAACAATTAAATAGCATGCTATCATAAAAAATTGTTAAATCTACTTGTGAATAGAAGTAAAAGCCATACTATTTTAAGGGATTTTAAAACTGGAGATAATTATTATCTACCTTGAGAGTGGAATCCAAAATCTTTTAAAGCTCCTGCTGTTCTTGGTGAGCTGTGAGGCACTTTTAAAAAGTTGCTCTGACTTTGGGACCATTGAGGCTTTGGGTGGAGCCAGTTATAGCCACAGATACACTCTGCTTCTGGAACTTTATTTTTATTCCTGGTGACCTTCTTCTCCAGCTGCCCTCTCTGGGACACAATGTCAGCTAGTCATGTTGTTTCTGTGGTGGTTCTGTGCATTAGTCAACTTTTTTTTATTACAACAAATACCTGAGATAATCAACTTGTTATGATTTAGGTACAGGGCATGCCCTAAAGGCTCATGTGAAAGACAATTAAAGAGGGTTTAGAGGCGAAATGATTGGGTTATGAAAGCTTTTACCTAATCAGTACATTAATCCATGGATAGGGATTAACTGGGTGGTAACTCTAGGAAGGTATGGTGTGCCTGGAAAAGGTGGGTCATTGTGGATATGCCTTGGAGCATGCATTTTGTTCTTGGTGAACGAAGCTATCTCTTTGCCTCTTGTTGTCTTGACCTGAGCTGATTTCCTCTGCCACACTATTCTACCATGATGTTCAGCCACATCTTAGGCCCCGAGCAATGGAGTAAGCCATCTGTGGACTGAGACTTCTGAAACTGTGAGCCCCCAAATAAACTTTCCTCTGCTGAAATTGTTCTTTTCAGGTCTTTTGGTCACTGTAGGGAAAAAAAAAAAAAAAAAAAAAAAAAAAAAAAAACTGGCTAAAACCAACATACGAATAGAAAAGGTTGATTTTGGCTCACAGTTTTGGAGATTCCAGTTCACAACTGATTGGTCCTCTTGCTTTTAGGCCTGTCATGAAGCAGCTCATCATGGTGGGGATGTGTGGCAGAGCAAAACCACTCACCTCATGAATGAGAGTGAAAGAAAAGGAAGAGACTGGGTTCCTGCAATCCTTGTTGAGGGTACTCCTCAAGGGAACTATTGTATGAGTCTACTAATAGTCTCCCTTTAAATCACAGGGAGATTTAGTCTTGCCTAAAATCCATCAAGGATTCACCTTTACTCTAAAATCACATTCCAATGCCATAAAATGGCTTTCAAGGGCTTCTTCAGTGTGTCCAAACCTGCCTTTCCAGGTCCCCTCCTGGTTTTTTTTTTTTTTTTTTTTTTTCACTTAATGTCATGTGCAGCTAAGATTTGCATACCTTTTTAGGGAAAGAAAAAAAAAATAAAATTTTCTCAACCCTCATAAGTTCTTGTTTGGAATAATCCCTTAAGATAAAAAACAAATTAACAAGAAAAAAATTATTAACAGGTTTATTTTATATATAGGTGGGAGACATCCATGGATTATCTCCAGGAGGTGACTTTGGGTCCCAACTTTTATAGCACCTTCACCAAAAAACAGTAACATTTCAGACAGGTGAAAAGACAAAGGAAAAGGACTTTGAGTGTCCAGGGGTATCTCCTGAAGGAGGGAAAATGAATGACAAATAAATACTGGCTAGTGAAGCTTATTCATGTTGATTCCTCCGGTGCCATCTCCAGGGCCACTGGGGTCTAAAGTTGTCTTTAGTGGTTAACCTGCTTGCTGCAACAAAATACCTGAGACTGGGTAATTTAAAAAGAACAGAGTTTTATTTCTCATTGTTCTGGAATCTGGAAGTCTAAGATCAAGGCACCCACAGATTTGGTGTTGGTCTTCCAAAGTCTCCACCTTTGGAAGGTGGAGACTTTGGAAGACTTCCCAGGTGGGGGAGCACTGTGTCCTCACACAGAAAGGGGAAAGGGCTGAATGCAGTGTGAGACTTTAATCTCATTCACAAAGGAGGAGCCTTCACAACCTAATCACCTTCTGCAGGCGCCACCTCTTAGTACTATTGCTTTGCTAATTGTTTCAATATGAATTTTGGAGGAACACAAACTTTTGAGCCATTCACCATTCACCCCCTACTTTCTATTCTTTATGTCTTCTTCCATGATTTATCTTTATGTACTTCACAGTGTGTGAGTATGTGTGTGTGTGTGTGTGTGTTTGTGTATGATGTGTGTGTGTGTACGTGTGTGTACGTGTGTGTGTGTGTTAGTGTAGCTCACTGTGGACTACATAAGTTGCTTATCAGATACTTTTCAATTAGCATTGTGGATAGAAAAGAACTAGCATTTCTTATAAGACTATTCTTCCTCTGCAATTCTTTTGCTCATTTTCTCATTCCTTATCTATTTCCCTCCAACAGGAAGATAGAGGATGGGAAGGGACTTGCAGTTGGGGAGCCTTTGGTGAAACCAGTTGCTGTGCCTGTCTCAACTGGAATTTTTTCTTCACACCCCATTGAATGCATCTGCCTCTGGGGCTTGGACGGCGACAGCTGTTTAATAAACCACATCGGCAGTGCACCATGGCTTAAGACAGAATTGAAAGTGAGAATCTCATATTCCATTTCAACTCTGGTGATAACCTCTGAATTCCATTATTCACCATTTTAATACAACCTTTATTATTTCCCCATGCCCCTCCCCCGCCCAGGGTGTGCACCTTCCCTTTGGTGTAGTCAAATGGCCTTTGCTTGGAGCTGGTGGCTTTGTACCCACGGCCTCTATTCATATGCATAAGCTTACAGCTACTCAAACACTTCAGAAATCTGATCAGTCTCCCCTGCTCCCTCCCTCTCCCAAATGCTTTGTGAAATCTTTGCTTGGCAGAGAAAAAGGCCCATCTCTTAGCTGCTTCTGCCCTGCTTGTCCCCATTCAACTGTGGAGATGCATTATAGTCAAGTGTGGTGGTGGTTATCTTTTCAAAGGCCTTACACATTCCACCTCATTGAATACCAGAAGGTGGGGGGAGTAGAGGAAGGAAGAAAGAAGCTGCCTCTGCCCCCAAGTGAACACTATGGGGCTGAGCTTCTGGGGAGGACCCTGCTTACAGCTGCACTATCTTCAGGGCAAGAAGATGCTCATCTCACTTTACAACAGAGGAGATGGGAGGCTGATTTCAAGACCTGGTATTTTTCCCAAGACACTTTTCCTTTCATCTGGGCACATAAAGGTAACTCTTCTGCCTCTCCTGAGGTGGGTCTGTTGAAACTGACTCTCCTCTAGCAAAGAATTTGTGCAGGAGCAACTGTGCTCCTGGGAAACACCTGTTTCCTGCTCCCTGCAAACCCTGCTCCGTTATCTATCATTTAGCAGAGCGCTGCCGAACTGGCCGGGACAGAGCGCAAGATTGCTGCAGAGGCCTGGCTCCAGTCAACTGCTGGCATCTCATCCAAACAGGTTGAAATTAGGTTTCAAAACTACCTGTGAGAAAGAAAGATGAGCTGGAAAGTCGCTGATGTGAGCAGAAACACTGCAGTGATCGCTGATCAGGGAAGGGCGTGGGGCAAACGGAGCTGCTCAGAACACAGCTCTCCGCCTGTGGCTCCCTTGTCTCCCCCAACTCTCTCGTGTATTCACTTAGCTTCTTTTATGAGTACTTTAATAAGACTATTTTCTACCCTGTACAGGGAAGATCATAAACTCTCCCACTTTCAAAACAAACAAACAAAAACAAATAAGTAGGCAGGTGCCATGGCACATGCTGTATGTAATTCCAGAGACTCAGGAGGCTGAAGCAGGAGGATGACAAGTTTGAGGCCAATCTCAGCAACTTATTGAGACCCTGTTTCAATAGAAAAAATTAAAATTAAAAAACGTGTTTGGGTTCTCTGTGGTACAGCACCCCTGGGTTCAATCCCTAGTCCCACTAAATAAATAAATAATAAATAGGCAATTTAGGATTCTTCAGATATCCAGAAGAAAGAAGAGAGTCGGAGACTGAAGATCAATAAATGGTTATACCTATGGGTTCCTGAAACACAGTCTTATGGAATCTGGGCAGGGGATCCCTTCTGAACACCTGGTTAACACCTGCAAAAAGAAAGCATATGCTTTTAGCCTTTGGAAGGAAGATAGTTCTTTATGCCTCCTCATTTAACTTGTCTATATCTAGTGACTTATCATCTAATCCCTGTGCTGTGACTGAGGTCACTAGAGTCCTGTCTGGTATAGAGCGAGGGCTGAGGAGGTGAGAGGGAGCCTTATTTGTAAGTCCAGGATCTATTATGAATCTGCAGGCTACCTGGACACCCTAAGATCTCTGGGGAGGGTTAGCAAAGGAGATATTCTTTTTCCCTCTGACACATCAAAAATCGCAGCAAATCCTTTGGATTCCACTTTCACATTCCACTTCACATTTAGTACTCCTCGAATAGCATCTTATATGTGGTTCGAACTGCCCTCATCTCTCACTGACACGACTGTGGTAGACCCCACCTGGTCTCCTTGTTCTCACCTCCACCACCCCTCACACACACACACTCTCTCTCTCTCTCTCTCTTCTGCTTGTTCTTTATACAACAGCTTAAGGGTGTGGAGGTCTTTTATTCCACACACCCAAGCCCTATATGTGCCAGCTCATTTCCTGGGATTCAGCCACTTTGGCTTCTTGGGAATGACAGACTGCAGCCACTTTCGTGACTCACACATCTCTATACCTGGAACTCTCCAGAGACTTCATTTTCTTCCAGCCTACTCACACAACACCTTCTCAGCACTCCTTGATTTCCTTTCTTTGATTATCCCATGACCCTGCTAGCATTCCCCACCCACTTTTCCTATGTATTTCCCCCATAATACTTACTACATTCCAATACACTATATCATCTACTCATTGTATTTCCACCAACCTGGACTTTTCAGGAGGGTAGAGCTTTTTTTGTTTGGCTCACTGGTACATCCTCAGGGTTGAGAACAGAGTCTCGTACATAATAGGTGCTCAAAGATAATTTGTTGAAAGACTATGTGTTATGACTATTCTGGGGTCAAAATTCTTTAAAACAAGGGTGGTAAAGACTGCCTCAGAATTAGGGGTGAGAATCCTGATGGCCACAGGACCAGCTGCTCCTGGGATATGGTTGTGTGGTGGTCCTGACAGAGTGATTTGGAGATTGCATGCAGAAATGCCCATCAACTGCTGGCTTGACCTTGGGGAACTGGTCTCCAGCACTTTACCTTGGCGTCAAGGGAGAAATCCTCCCTTAGCTGTAGATCATCATTGTAGAGCTAAAGGCTGCCAGCCATAAAGACCTCAGAATTGCCACTCTGTCTTCTCTGCTGTTACCTTTATTCTCTGTTCTTGTCACCACAGGAATCTTCAGAGTTGACCTACCAAGATTAACAGGGGCAGAATTAATTGCTGAGGGGTATTCATGAAACTCCTTAGAAAGGATTTGGTGGCATGGATTCCCAGTGGCTTCAGTAAGGGAACGAAGGAGTCAAGGACTATCTATTGGTTGCCTTGCCTCCTCTGCTTTCCTTCAAAATTCATGTAGCCTGAATAGAACAAAGGACATCCACATTCTTCCACCTGGAACTGGTGACCATTATCACAGCTCTAGCAAAGTTGATGCAGCATTCATGTCTTCTCCCTGGACCTGCTCTGGATTTAGGATGATAGACTGGGTCTTCTCTGCCTCCTACTCTTTTCTTTTCTTTCTTTCTTTCTTTTTTCTTTTTTTTTTTTCTTTTTTTTGGCAGGGGAGTACTGGGGATCAAACCCAGGGCCTTGTGCTTGCAAGGCAAGCACTCTACCAACTGAGCTATCTCCCCAGCCCTGCCTCCTACTCTTATAGGCTGAAATCAAAGTGTGGAACTGTCTAAACTCTCCTTTCACATTAATACATGACCTCAGTTTCTGATTCAGGATGGGAATCTAGAAGTCCCTAGTGGGCACAGTAGTATTATAACACTGACTCTTCCAGGCAGGGCCTAAAACTGAGTTGACCCCAAACACAGAATCTATAGGAGGATATAGTCACCAGAGAGGATTTCTACATATAATTGGTCTGATGACAACAGGTAGCTAAAAAAATCCCATTGCAAGGAGCCAGCAGGTTTTACTAGGTGAGTGAAAACAGAAATTTAGAGCCCAGGTTTCAGAGGCCTCTTGCATTCTCTCAGAGGGAGGGAGTACCTGTGAAAGGATCTAAAGATATTCAAATAATAGTAGGAAACCATTAAGTGTGGAATAGATTCAATGGGAGAAATAGGGTCTTCACTATATTCGAACTTAAATAAATCTAAGTATCAATAAATATAAGTCAAAACTTACTTATCTTAGTAAATTTTTTTTGTACTAGGGACTGAACCCAAAGGTGCTTTACCACTGAGTTATATCCCCAGACTTTTTATTATTTTATGTTTAAGACAGGTTCTCATTAAGTTTCTGAGGCTGACCTTGAACTTGCAGTTCTCCTGCCTCAGTTTCCCAAGTCACTCGGATTACAGGTGTGCATCACCATGCCCAACTATACCCCACCCCTTTTTAAAGATAAATAAAACACATCTGTTTTATGCTTGGATCACTAGTGATTTGTTTCTTGTTCCCGGTCAGCTCTGCCTCTTTGCCAGGACAGACCCGCTCATGGACACAAAACCCATGGCCATTAGCCCTGTTTTATTGTGGTGAACAAGAGTTGGAATGAATGCATTTGGGAACTTGAGATAATAAAAATTTTAAAGTAGACAAAAAAATCGCTTATCCTTTTAAGTTTAAAAATGACTATTCTGATACTGTCATCAAATTTCAGCCTATTCACCAAGTGTGGTGGAGTTTACAAAACGCTTTTACATAACATATGCTCATCTTTTCCTTGTTCCTCTGGTAAGCAGTGGAGTAAAAGAATGGGATTACTTCAGATGAATCCCCAAACATGACCTATTTGGTCTTTATTCCATTTTGTTTTGTAGCCAGGAAATTTCCCCTTGCCCTGGTAGAGGTTTTCAAAAATTAACTGACAATAGAAAGATTCACAGGGGAGAAGGCTTGTGGGGCAAGGGAGGACTAGCCGCTGTCCCAGGACACCCAGCTAAGCAGGGATGGCAGCAAATGGAGTGCAGAGGTTCTGTCTTGACCACTGCAGGACTGGCCTCTCTCTGAGGACACAGTTTCGGTATAGATGCTGACACCCCATGATAGGCACCTGCACCAAAAGTGGCAGGAAAGCAGTCTTCATAGTTTCCTGCTGTATTAGTCAGGATTCTCTAGAGGAACAGAATCAATAGGAGGTATAATTATAAAAGGAGGATTTATTAGCTTGGCTTACACGACCTGAAGCTGGATAGTCCACGATGGCCTTCTGCAACTGGAGAGCTGGAGGAACCAGCAGCTGTGCAGTCCAAGATGCAGAAGCCCCGGAACAAGGAGGATCAACAGTGCTATCCTAGTCCAAGACCAAGGCTTCTGAAAACTTCCTGGAGAATCACTGGCAGAGTCCGCTTTGGAAGAGTGAAGAAACAAGAGTCTGATATCCTCAGACAATCGAAGCAGCTATCAAGAAGCAGTTCAAGAAGAGCCGAGCTTGCATCTGCCTCTGCTTCCTTGTTCTTCCAACTTTTATTCCATCCAAGCTACCATACTATTGGGCAGTGATGTCCACACTTAGGGAGGGTCTCCAGTTCACTATCTCTCATTCCAATCTTTCCTAGACAAGCCCTCTTGGACACACCCAGAAGCTTCTTAATCATGGGCATCTCTTAATCCAGTCACGTTGACGATTCACATTAACCATTACACCTGCTGAGCTGAAGACCTGGACAAGGGGTACTAGTGCTGGGAAGGGAGAGCACTGAGGCCACTGAGGCTGGTGCTCATGGAGCCAAGCTGGACCGGACTAGAGGAGAGCAGATGCCTCCATGTGCGTGTGCAGGCTGGGAGGCCAGACGAGTTCAAGTCACGCCCTCCTGCGTGGTGCTGCATGCACGGGGCAGGCTTCAGGGAAAGCTTGCGGAGAATGCGATTCACTCTATTCAGGCCAGTGTGCATTAAAGGAAGGCAGCAAGGCAGGGCAACTCACACCAAGTCGATGACCCCTGGATTCCCACAGCCTGTATGAAATCACCTCTCTGAACTCAAAGCAGGTACATGGAACTGGATGATACTTCCCGCAGCTACCACATTGCCCGTGTCCTGTGTGTCCCTGACTCCTGGTACTGAAACAGCTTTCTTTTTTATAGACCTACCCTGTTCTCATCCATTATTAATGGAAACCGAGCCCCGAGTTGCTACCAAACCCATATACCCAGTTAGGAGAGTGGCTTGCTGCCATCCAGCCTCAGAAGCACATACCCTCCAAACTATAAAGTGGTCTTTTCTCTCTGAGGTGAGTGACAAGCCTACTGAGCATGTGCTTCAATCAGGAGACTGAGAAAGGGGCCTCCAGATCAGCAGACCCTCCCCACACTCATTATGCTTCAACAGTTCATAAATTAGGGAATTTTCCGATTAGTACTGGCTCTCCCTCACATGCATTTACTTCTCTCAGACATTTTTAGAATTTTCTTGATAATCTCAGTTACTCTAGCCTGCAGGCTTGTCTCTTTCTGAAAGGATCAACCCAAGACTTGAGTTTGGGCTAAGGTAAGGCACAGAGTTCTGTCTCCTAGAACAATCTGCTCTGCACAAGCCCAAGTTCAAGTTATCTCAGTCCTCAGCTGTGGGCTGTTGGGTGGCTTAAGGTTCAATCTATGATCTTTCAGAAACCCAGGTCCAACCTCCTCCTTGCAGGACATATGTTTATCCTCAGATGGTTCCAGAGATTTAGGGATGAATCATTATTATTTGCAGAGATATGCCAGGAAAACTAGGAACAAACCAAGCAAGTAAGGAATTCTAGTTTTCCCCAGACAGAAATTATAGCAAAATATGAAAAGTAATCTTATGAAAATAAGGGTGTCCTCTGGCACAGCATACGCCTCCCATCTATGAGGAGGCTTGGGTGCAGGATAAAGTGAAAGACCGTGGAGATACCAGATGGACCAACAGGGAGGGCACCTTTCTCTAGTCCTTCCCAAGAAGGACTCCAGGAATTCGCAGTAAGCTTCTTCTCTGAATTCATCGTTACACAGCAAGTGAATAATAGCATTGCATACCATTATTTCTGGGAGGAAGAAAAAAAGATATCAACTTATCAACTCTTGTCTGATTGCTTCTCTTCCTTCTGCTTCCCTACAAAATGAGCAGAAATGACACTCCTGATTCCTCCCCACAGGTCCTGCCCCAGACAGCCCTCACTTCCCAAATGACACTCCTGTCCTTAAGTTCAATACTGAAGTCACTTAAAAACTCTCTGCCCTTGATTTTGATCCTTTCTCCTGTCAAAGTGAAGGTGACATTAACAAGTGTGCACAGAGGGGGGCTTTGTGCCAATTAACAATTTCTCATTAGCTTAATTAGGGGACACATGTTTCTAATCACAGCTAAGAAAGTGGAATGATTGAAGAATTGATTCTGAGCTTTTGCAAGCATTCCTGTCAGTGCATGGAATTTAATTCTGTAGACGTGCTTTAAAAAAAACAGGGGTAGAAAGAAACAGCTTTAAATGGCATGGCTTCACGGAGCATAATAGGAGAATAGGAGTCTGACCAGATAAACAGAGTGTTTCCACTTTGAATCGAGGACAATCTTTTTCAGGCTATCTGAAGAATCGAGAGTCTCGCCCTCTATGTTTTATTATCTGAGGTATCTAAGTGGGACAATTTTGTTTTCCTTTCCACTAACTCTTTATCCCTAGATTCTGAGTAAACAGATCCAATGGTTGTGGAGATGAGCAGATAATATGGGTAGTTTAGATGCAGCTTGGGGTGCTGATGGTTGTTCTAGCTGAATCGACTGTAAAATTCGAACTTCATGGATTGCTTGAGAATTCTGACTTTGCAAAGTCTGATCACATCAGAAAATGATTTGACTTATGCTTTTCCATGCTTGTAATCTTAAGAGGGATGTCTTTCATGGTCCATATGTGACATTCATTTGGAAACTACAAATCCACAGGTAATTGTTGAAAGAATTTGCACTACAAATGACACTGACATATTATTTTGGCTTCTATAACAATGCCGTAAAATCATGATCCAGGTCATTTAAAATCTTGGTAGGTGAGTGTTTCATTAATTATGATATTTAATAAAGTATGCACACAGTTTAATCTTTGTAAGACATAACTTTTACATGTATAATTCTTTTGTAATTTATTTTTAAAGTTTTTCTTGAATGCAAAAAGCAATGATTTCAAACTCAGAAAACTGGAAAATATCATAAAGTCCAAAGAGAAAAGGGTTGCACATGATCCTGAATGTAGGCACTAATTATATTTTAGTGCGTAGTCTTTTTTTACTGTACGTATTTTACAATAAAAATTTGATTATACATTGCTTCTGATCTTAGAACATGCTTTTCTACTTACTATATTATTATCTCCCAGATCATTAAATATTCTTATACAACATAATTTTAATGACTGCATAGTATTCCAGCTCATGAATTTATCATATTTATTAGAGGACATGATGGATATTTCCATTTTTGTTATTCTAAGTAGTGATAAAGTGGTTATGCTTAAATATAAATCTTTTCAAGCATCAGTAGTCATTTCCTTAGAATGAATTTCTGGAGGTAGAATTGCTGAGTCAAAAATTATGTACATTTTAAAGACTTCTGAGCATACTGTTAAGTTGGTCCCTTAGAAAAGTTATATCTACCAATTTGCATTCCCACAATCAACAGTGTAAGAAAGTACTCTCTTTTTTACCAGAGTGAAAAATAATACTAAAGCTTAAAAGATAAAAACCTTGCTTTTGTTTGCAGTTTTCACTACCAGAGAGGTCATGTTTATTAGTCATGTGTTGGGGTGGGATAGTTGAGTCATATCCTTCTCTCATTTTAATCTTGGATATTCATCTTTGTTTTATTGTTAATTTGTGAGAGTTGCTAAATATAGTAAACCATTGTCACCTGTTCTCCAAAATATATCTTTTTATCCTAGTCCATTATTTGCTTCCCCCTTTATGAAACACTTTATTTTTATTTTTTTTAATTTATGTACATTTTTTATATTAGAGAAGTTGAACATATTATTCTGTTTTGGTTCTATCTATAATGTTTGAGGAATTTTCACTTTTCTACTTTATGTTTAGCAACATTTTGTAGTTTCAGTATTTCTAACAATTCATTTGTAATTTCGTTTTGTATACTGCATTAGTAGCTATTTATATTTTGGTTTTATTTCCCTGCAAGATGCCAATTAACCCAATATTATTTATGACATTATTCAGTTTTTCCCTAAATGTGTTCTATGGAATGCTAATACTTTGGAATTCTAGAAAAAAATCCTCTCAGATATACATATATTCAAGAAATGCTGCAAAATCTACTTCCACATTAAGATTCACAGAATATATTTCCATTTAAAGGCTTCAAGAAGTCCTGCAGGAAAAAATACTATTTTATCTTGCTTTACCTAGAATTATGCATTTAACTATGTAATCCTTTTTACAAACAGCATCTATTAGCATCAAAGAAACTAATGTTCCATGGAACACACAGTGAGTATCTAATTTGAAAGACCAAGAAGCCACCCTTTATAAAACACTATTGTTGGAGCACTTGAAGAGACCTGAAAGTGTGTAGTACCCTCTTGCCTACTTGGATTCTAAATAAATTGTGACATCAGAATCAGTAGGGCATCTGGGGGTCAAATGTTACCTTTATTATTGTTAATGGGTGTGATAGAGGATGCAGTTTAGTCAGAGAACCAAATGGGTCCTGCTAGCCAAGCTCCAAAATTAAATGTAGCTATTCAGTCACAGGCAATTCCTGTCTCCAGAGGTTGCCATTCCTGATAAGACTGGGGAATGAAATTGACCAAATTATATTGTTATATTAGGTGCATGTACAAATATGTAACAATGATTTCCACTATTATGTATTATTATAATGTACCAATAATTAAAAAAAAAAAAAAAAGACTTACAGACTGATGGTTTAGAAGAAAATTTTGAGTTCCACAGTACTCAATAGTTAAAAAGCAGAGTGCTGGGCTAGAGATACAGCTCAGTTGGCAGAGTGTTTACCTTGTATGCAGAAGGCCCTGGGTTCAATCCCCAGCACCACAAAAAGAAAAAAAAAAAAAAAAAAAAAAAAGCAGCGTGCTGAGTCTAGCAAATTTATTCTTTCCAAAAGTACTAATCTGATCAATTATTCTCCCTTTCCATGGGTGGAATGACTGAGAGTCCAGGAGTGGTTAAAGACAAATCATCCCATAAGGCATTCCAGGAATGGGGGAAAACCCATAAATAGTGTTGGGTCCATTGGCAGCTTGCACATTACTCAGGCTAGTTCTCTAAGCCCCGTGGGTGGATCCATGGAGAAGTGGCTGTGGCTATCTTCTGGAGGAGGACTACTTCCATCAGAGACCTCTGCTTTGCCTGCTCAAGGCTGCTTTTTTGGTACCCTTCCAGGAGGGAGTTTAGAGTTTGCTTCCAAAAGGCTCTGAAATAGATCAACAGCACATTAATCAAATCAACAGGAAGGCCCCTCTACTGCAGTTGAAAACTCCCTGTTCCATCCCAAGTTGTTTCCAGTTACATTCTTCAACATACATTATCAGAGATTCTTCCCCAAGGGGAAATACAACATGAAATTGCTGCAATAGTAGATACAAAACTCCAATAATAAAATATCAACAATATTTAGATGGACTTAATTTGACTGTAAATTTCCAAAATTTCCAAATTTCCAAGGAGTCATTTCCATTACACATAACATTTCAAAGATATTTAAGTCTAAAATAAAGTCACAAATTGTCTTTCATTGATCTTACTATTCCCATGCCATTATCATGTGGTTTACTTATTAAATTTTATAATAATTTTAGGTATAAGCTATTATAAACCTCCCTTATTCTTGTTCAAAAATAAGTGTATTTCTGTTAACTCTTCTAGAAGAGCATTAGAATCATTTGACCTAAATGAAAATCCCAATTTTGATTAGAATTGTGCTAGTTTTATTTAATTTGGAAAGGATTGATGATATTGGTTCTTCCTAGATACACTAGCTCTCAGTTGAGAAATGTTCAACTATCATTAGATAATCTGATACTTCAACTCAAAAAAATGTGTTAATCATAAAATAAGGTTTCCAGGGCTAGGTTTTTGGTTTTGTTTTGCTTTTTTAAAGATGGGATAGAGAGTATTAACGGAAGTTGGTGCATAGAAATTAGCAGCTAGCAAAAGTTAAACTTGAGTAATATAGAACCAGGGTAGTGATAATTTAGGTAGGTATGACTTTGCAACATACAGAGTCAATATACACGATGACTGGTTTGTCTCTGTTATAAATTGTTTTGTTTTGGTTTTGTTCACTACCTGTAACTACACGTATCAATGAGAAATGAGCTAACTGAACGACATGAAAGCAGTAACAAGGACAGCCCATGCTCTGGTCCTTGACTACAAGATCCATGTTCAGGCCTCAGATTCCTCAATCTGCCTAGCAGCACGGTGACCAGACCCTTGGGACCATCTGCTTGACAAATCTGTCTTGCTCCTTTAGTAAGCATCTGCTATGGTTTGGATAAGGCTTACTTGTGTCCCTAAAGGGTTGATGTGTTCAGATTGAATCCCCACTGAGAAGTATTGAGAAGGTAAGAACCTAATCTGGTTGTGGTTTAGAGATGGGGCTTTTGGGAGATGATTAGGATTAGATTATCAGGTTGAGCAGCCCCCGTGATTGAATTCTAGTAACTTCTTAAAAAGAGAGAGAGACTAGAACACACACACACACACACACACACACACACACACACACACACACACACAAATATACATACATGAGGACACTCTTCCTGTCTCTTGCCACTCTGTTGCCCTGTGATGCCTTAGGACTCTGCTAGCAAGAGTCATCACCAAATGTGGATCTTGCAACTCCAGAAGAATGAGCTAAATAAACCTCTTTTCTTTATAAACTTTTCCAGCTTCAGTTATTCTGCTATTGTAATGAAAAACAGATATACCATATCTACAATATGAAGACTTGGACTAGATGACATCCAGTGGATTTCACTTTTTTGATGACACCACACTAGATACCTGTAGGGGTTAGGTGGGTTGAAGAGTAAAGGCATGAGTTTTAAGTGATGACGTTCTGAGTTTTAATCATGGCAATGCCTCTTGTTAGTTCTAAAAAAATTCATGCAACCTCTTTGTACCTGTTTCCACATCTTTGTACCTGGAGGGAGAAAATAGCACTCCATAGGATTGTTGTGATGATTAAAAGGATCAATTAATGTAGTATGCTGACTTAAAACATTGTCAGGCATGTGTTCAATAAATGTTAACTGCTCTTTTTGTTTTTACAATTATTTTAATCTTCCAGAAAGGGAGAAAATTTTCTGGGTTCAGCAGTTGCTCAAACTTACAATGAAGAGCAATTTTATATAAACTCCTGCAGTATCTTTCCACACTCTCACCAAGCAAAGGTGATGCCCCTTTCAGGTACCAGCTGCCTTCGTAAGATGATAAATGCATGGTAAACATTGGGCAGTATCTGGCATAGCCACCAACTGCTCCCGATTAATCATGCAATGGGGAAATTGGAGAATTCATTTACATGTAGTGCAGTGTTCCCATCCACAAATTTGCATTGGGTTGGGTTGTGATGATTGCTGTCTGACAAACATAGACAGTGGGGAAGTCTCTGATGGGTCCGTAACTCATAGGTGGCTTGGTGCTAGCATTCTTCAGAAGAATGTATGTCATCCTCTTTGTCAGGGAGTCTCATGTAAAGCTCAGGAATTTGAGAATTGCTTGAAATTATGAAGAGCTGGGAAAGAATAGTGAATGATATTGCTAAATACTTTAGCCAGATCACAGGTCTTTACCCTGGATATGTTCTAGAATTACCTGGGAAGAGTTGTTAAAATACATATATCTATCCGAGCCCAATTCAAGGTCAGTTAAATCAGCTCCCTGTGGAGCAGGTCAGATGAATGACTTTTGGATAATCTGTCACTCTGTAGGACATGGCCTTGCTAATATCTTTGATTGCTCCTTTCAAGGCATTTTCCCCCAAATCCTGAATCCTTTCACTCTCTATGTTACTGTTAGAATTCTTTAAGACTCTCAGAGTTAGAAAACACTAAAATTTCAAAGTATCTCACTTTTTACCCAATGAAGGGAAGTGATCTATAGACTTCTTGGCATTGGCCATCTCTAGATGACTGAATACTTTTGGTGACTGAGAATTTACTACCTTTCAAGCTGGATCATTCTGTTTCTGGAAGCACCTTCCAGAATGCTTCAAACCAATTCTTAAGAAACATTTTCTTATCTTGGTACAAAACATGTTTCCTCCAGCAAAAATCTGCTGGTCCTCCTTTGCTTTCTAAAAAATAAGTGAAATAAACTTATTTTTGTCCCCTGGCAGTCCTGAAACAATGAAATCTTTCCATCTTATCTTTCTTACCTTCTTCTTTTTAATCTTAGCAAATTCAGATTCAACCGCTATTGCCCGTAGGACAAGATTCATGGCCCATTCCTAATCCAGGTTATACTCCCTCGGATATAGTGTAGTTGGTGAAAGTCCTTCTTAAAACACAATACCCTACACTGAAGAAAGCAATCTAATTTATCTGAGGAACCTCATGCACATCTAATATTCATCTGAAACTGAGTGAAATCTGTATGAGAGACTTAAGATAGACCTCAGAGGACATTAAACATGCTTGCCAAGAGTCTCATAATCGAGAAAGAAGTGCGGTCATCCGTGAAAGCAGAAAATGATGACTTGTTTAGAGAAAGCTGAAGAGGCCAAATTAAATATAGATTTATTTTTAAAAATATATGATTGTGTTAATTTGCCAGGGCTGCCATAATGAAATATCACAGACTGGGTGGCTTTAATAACCGTCATTTATTTTCTTACAGTTCTGGAGGCTAAAAGTTCAAGATTGAAGTGTCTTCCATTTTGGTTTCTTCTAAGGTTTCTCTCCTTGGGTTGTAGATGGCCACTTTCTTGCTGTGTCTTCTCTTTTCTGTGTCTTCACATTCCTGATGTCTCTTTGTATATACAGATTTCCTCTGTTTGCACATTAATCAGATGGATTAGGGTCCACCTTCAGACTCTCATGTTAACTTAATCATCCCATTTAAAGGTCCTATCTCCAAATAGAGTCACATGCTGAAGTCAGCTCATAGCAATGGATATGCAAGTAGTAAATAAGTAGGGAGATAAGTTAAGTACGTATTTATCAATCTATCTCCTATATATATTATTGGAGATTTCCTCCTTCTTCTCGTAGGCTCTGGGATCTTGATTTACTTTTCTGTCTTCTTTAAGATTTTTTTCCCCCAAGTTTCACAGCAGATTGGGACACATTTTCTGTAGTTTCCTCCAAAAACAGAAAGGACCTTTACTTTTTTTGTTAAAAAGAAAAAAAAAAGCTTACTAGTTTGAAATAATTTTAGACTTACAGAAAATTTCCAAAAATCACACAAAAACTGCCCCTACACTTGGCTTTCCCTAATGTTAACTGCTTATGTAACACAGCACAACTACCAAAATGGAGAAATGAGCATATACGCTATGGATTTTGAATTTTACCATTTTTTTCCCCACTCATGTCCTTTTTCTAGTATGGGATCCCATCTAATATCCTACATTGTTGTTAGTTGTCTCCTTCAATCTGAGATAGTTTCTCAGTTGTTTTGTTTTCCATAACCTTGGTATTTGTGTTTTTAAGAAGTCCCTCAATTTGGTTTTGCTTGATGTTTTCTCATTAAAAACCTCAAATAGAATGAGATTATACATTTTCTGCAAGAATACTACAAAAGCAATTCTGTATTCTCAGTGTATCAAATCAGGGTGTCACGTGGTATCAATGTGTCTTGCTAATGCTGACGTTAACCTTGATCACTTGGTTAGTATGGAATTTTCCAGAGTTTTAAATTATACTTCTTTTTTCTGAACACTAAGATAGACAACAAGGGGGAAATTCAGACTAAAGTAGAACAGTCTTAAAAAAATCTTATGAGCTATTTAGGGTCTTTGCTTCTGATCTAATGTTCTAGATTATTTACAGGGATGATAAGAAGCAATCCTACTAAACTACGCTTTTTGTTTTTATTTTTGAAAGTGGATACATTCGGTTTTTCAAGATGGCGGCCTAGAGGGTGACTGCATTTCATGTTGCTCCAGGACTCAGGATTCAAAAGAAGAGATATTGAGAGATTTGGGACCAACTCAAAGCAGCCGGGTGAGTCTCTCCCATTGGGGAGGCGTCCCGGATGGGGTGGTGGTCCCGGAACGCAGGGAACTTTGTGAAGTAGAGCTGCCGGCGAGACACCCCTCCCCCAACTGGAGAGGTGAACTCGGACAACTGGGAGCGTCGTAGAGGAGGCTGCTCGGCACAGCGCTGGGACTCGGAGAAACCACTGGGGCTCCGGCGGCTGCCCAGGGGAGGAGCGATGAGGAGAGCTGTGTGGACTAAGAACACTGGGGCTGCCCTGAGGAGGAGGAGGAGGAGCGCGGCCGCTTGGATTCGGAGTGACTGCACCAGAGCTACAGGCGGTTGCCAGAGGAGGAGCTGCGCAGCGAGCTGTTTGGACTCAGACCACTTCTGAACACCGAGGCCTGCCCTGAGGAGGAGGAGGAGGAGGAGGAGGAGGAGAGCAGCAGGTCGTTTGGACTCGCAGTGACTGCATTAGAGCTCCAGGCCGCTGCTCAGAGGAGGAGGCAATTGGTGAGTTGTTTGGACTTAAAGCGACTGCTCCTGAACACAGGGGGGCTGCCTGTAGGAGAAGCGTGGTGGGTCGCTTGGTCTCGAGTGGCCGCACCAGAGCTCCAGGCGGTTGCCCAGAGGAGGCGTGCAGCGGGTCACGTGGATTCAGAGCCACTCAGAGCGACCGCTCCTGAACACCCGGGGGGGTTACCTGGAGGAGGAGGAGGAACGGGGCGGGTCACTTGGACTCGGAGTTATTGCCCAGGGCTACAGGCGGTTGGCGGGAGGAGGAGGCTCGCAGTGAGTTGCTTAGACTCTTAGTGACTGCACCAGAACACCGGGTGGCTGTCTGGAGGAAGAGGCGTGTGGCGGGTCTCTGGGACTCAGAGCGATTGTACGGGGCCCCAGGTGGCTGCTCAGAGGAGGGCCGCATAGCCAGGCGATTAGGTGCAGAGCAGGGTCCAGGACCTAGGAGGCTTCTTGGTGGAAGAGCCACACAGAGACACGCTTAGGGGCGGAGCGAAGGCTCCAGGACTGCGGGCAGATTCTCTGAGGAGGGGCAGCCTAAGGAGATTCATCTGCGAAGGGTGAGGCTCCCAGGGCCAGGAAGTAGGGCCAGGCACCTGGGAACTTTGCAGAGGAAGGCAGCCCAACCCAGGCAGTAGCTGTAAATTGAGGGGAACCTCTAGGAGGAGAACTGACCAGCGAGACCTCCCCACCGGGTGAGTCTTCCCTGCCAGGTGAGGTTTCCCCACAAAGATGGTAAAACCAGAGACACAGGCCCAAACAGGCCTTGCCTCAGCCTGCAGCCTAGGTCCCCTTTGGATGACCATTGGTTAACAAGTGGAGGCACCTCTGCCCACTAGCAGGGATTATACCCCACCTAAAGGCCACCACCCCTAGAGAGGCAGCTTCCTTGTGGAGCACCGCATTATCAACTTCCTCCAAGACTTCAGCCTACTGAAGGCTAAGAGGGGATATATATAGAAATCTTCAGGGACATTGTATGTCAATAGAGGAAATCTGCAATATCTCAGCGGTCCACTGATACCTGAACAATATGAGAAAACAAGGAAAGAAAAGGCTGCAAACAAATCTAGATGATACATCAATAAAACCCAATGACAGCATGGCAGAAGAAATGACAGAAAAGGAGTTCAGAATGTACATAATTAAAATGATCAGGGAACCAAACGATGACATGAAAGAGCAAATGCAGGCATTGAATGATCGCACCAATCGACAGTTAAATGAGCAAATACAGGAAGCAAAAGATCATTTCAATAAAGAGTTAGAGATATTGAAAAAAAACAAACAGAAATCCTTGACATGAAGGAAACAATAAACCAAATTAAGAACTCCATAGAAAGCATATCCAATAGGATAGAACACCTGGAAGACAGAACCTCAGACATTGAAGACAAAATATTTAACCTTGAAAACAAAGTTGAACAAACAGAGAAGATGGTAAGAAATCATGAACAGAATCTACAAGAACTATGGGATATCATGAAAAGGCCAAATTTAAGAATTATTGGGATTGAGGAAGGCCTAGAGAAACAAACCAAAGGAATGAACAATCTATTCAATGAAATAATATCAGAAAATTTCCCAAATCTGAAGAATGAAATGGAAAATCAAGTTCAAGAGTCTTATAGGACTCCAAATACACAAAATTACAACAGACCCACACCAAGGCACATTATAATGAAAATACCTAACATACAAAATAAGGACAGAATTTTAAAGGCTGTGAGAGAAAAGAACCAAATTACATTCAGGGGGAAACCAACACAGATATCAGCAGATTTTTCAATCCAGACCCTAAAAGCTAGAAGGGCCTGGAACAACATTTTTCAAGCCCTGAAAGAAAATGGATGCCAACCAAGAATCTTATACCCAGCAAAACTTACCTTTAAATTTGACAATGAAATAAAATCCTTCCATGATAAACAAAAGCTAAAAGAATTTACAAAAAGAAAGCCAGCATTACAGAACATTCTCAGCAAAATATTCCATGAGGAGGAGATGAAAACGAAGAAGCAAATCAGCAAAGGGAGGAATTATCCTAAAGGAATTGTCAAATAAAGGAGAAACCAAGTTGTGTCAAATGAATATATAAATAAAATTTTTTTATTGTAAACAAATGGGATACATGTTGTTTCTCTGTTTGCACATGGCATAAAGGCATACCATTTGTGTAATCATAAATTTACATAGAATAATGTTGTTTGATTCATTCTGTTATTTTTTTCCTTCCCCCCACCCCTCCCACCCCTTTTTTCCCTCTATACAGTGCTTCCTTCCTCCATACTTGCCCCCTCCCTAACCCTAACTCTAACCCTAACACTAACCCTTCCCTCCCCCCCATTAGGTGTCATCATCCACTTATTAGTGATATCATTCGTCCTTTGGCTTCTTGAGATTGGCTTATCTCACTTAGCAGGATATTCTCCAATTTCATCCATTTGCCTGCAAATGCCATAATTTTATCATTCTTTATGGCTGAGTAATATTCCATTGTATACATACCACAGTTTCTTTATCCACTCATCAATGGAAGGGCATCTAGGTTGGTTCCACAGTCTGGCTATTGTAAATTGAGCAGCTATGAACATTGATGTGGCTGTATCTCTGTAGTATGCTGATTTTAAGTCCTTTGGGTATAGGCCAAGGAGTGGGATAGCTGGGTCAAATGGTGGTTCCATTCCAAGTTTTCTAAGGAATCTCCACACTGCTTTCCAGAGTGGTTGCACTAATTTGCAGCTCCACCAGCAACGTATGAGTGTACCTTTCTTCCCACATCCTCGAAAACACCTGTTGTTGCTTGTATTCTTGATAATCGCCATTCTAATTGGGGTGAGATGGAATCTTAGGGTGGTTTTGATTTGCATTTCTCTAATTACTAGAGATGTTGAACATTTTTTCATATGTTTGTTGACTGCTTGTAGATCTTCTTCTGTGAAGCATCTATTCATTTCCTTAACCCATTTGTTGACTGGATTATTTGAATTCTTGGAGTAGAGTTTTTTGAGTTCTTTATAGATTCTGGAGATTAGTGCTCTATCTGAAGTATGATTGGCAAAGATATTCTCCCACTCTGTAGGCTCTTTCTTCACATTGCTGATAGTTTCCTTTGCTGAGAGAAAGCGTTTTAGTATGAATCTATCCCACTTATTGATTCTTGCTTTTATTTCTTGTGCTATGGGAGTCCTATTAAGGAAGTCTGGTCCTAAGCCGACATGTTGAAGATCTGGACCTACTTTTTCTTCTATAATCTGCAGGGTCTCTGGTCTGATTCCAAGGTCCTTAATCCATTTTGAGTTTAGTTTCGTGCATGGTGAGAGATATGGGTTTAGTTTCATTCTGTTGCATATGGATTTCCAATTCTCCCAGCACCATTTGTTGAAGAAGCTATCTTTTCTCCATTGCATATTTTTGGCCCCTTTATCTAGTATGAGAAAATTGTATTTATTTGGGTTTGTGTCCGTGTCCTCTATTCTGTACCATTGATCTACCTTTCTATTTTGATACCAATACCATGCCGTTTTTGTTACTATTGCTTTGTAGTAGAGTTGAAGATCTGGTATTGCAATACCCCCTGTTTCACTCTTCTTGCTAAGGATTGCTTTAGCTATTCTGGGTTTCTTATTCTTCCAGATGAATTTCATAATTGCTTGCTCTATTTCTGTAAGGTACGTCATTGGGATTTTAATTGGAATTGCATTGAATTTGTATAGCACTTTAGGTAGTATGGCCATTTTGACAATATTAATTCTCCCTATCCAAGAACATGGAAGATCTTTCCATCTTCTAAGCTGTTCTTTAATTTCTTTCTTTAGTGTTGTATAGTTCTCACTGTAGAGGTCTTTCACCTCTTTTGTGAGATTGATTCCCAAGTAGTGTATTTTTTTCGAGGCTATTGTGAATGGGGTAGTTTTCCTAATTTCGCTTTCTGAAGATTCATCACTTATGTACAAAAATGTGTTGGATTTATGGGCATTGATCTTGTAACCTGCTACTTTACTGAAATCACTTATGAGTTCTAAGAGTTTTCTGGTGGAATTTCCAGGTTCTTCTAAATATATAATCATGTCATCAGCGAACAGGGATAGTTTGAGTTCTTCTTTTCCAATTCGTATCCCTTTAATTTCTTTGGTTTGTCTAATTGCTCTGGCCAGAGTCTCAAGAACGATGTTGAATAGAAGTGGTAAAAGAGGGCATCCCTGCCTTGTTCCAGTTTTTAGGCGGAATGCTTTCCGTTTTTCACCATTTAGAATGATATTAGCCATGGGCTTAGCATAAATGGCCTTTACAATGTTAAGGAATGTTCCCACTATCCCTATTTTTTCTAGTGTTTTGAGCATGAAGGGGTGCTGTATTTTATCAAATGCTTTTTCTGCATCTATTGAAATAATCATGTGATTCTTGACTTTAAGTCTATTAATATGGTGAATTACGTTTATTGATTTCCTGATGTTGAACCAACCTTGCATCTCTGGGATGAAACCCACTTGATCATGGTGCACTATCGTTTTAGTATGTTTTTGTATGCGATTTGCTAAAATTTTGTTGAGAATTTTTGCGTCGATGTTCATTAAGGATATTGGTCTCAAATTTTCTTTCCTTGATGTGTCTCTGTCTGGTTTAGGTATCATTGTGATATTGGCTTCATAGAATGAGTTTGGGAGGGTTCCCTCCTCTTCTATTTTATGGAATACTTTGAGAAGTATTGGAATGAGCTCTTCTTTAAAGGTTTTGTAGAACTCAGCTGAGAACCCATCTGGTCCTGGACTTTTCTTTGTTGGTAGGCTTTTGATGACTTCTTCTATTTCAGTACTTGAAAATGGTCTATTTAAATTGTGTACGTCCTCCTCGTTCAGTTTAGGCAATTCATATGTCTCTAGAAACCTGTTGATGTCTTCGAAATTTTCTATTTTGTTGGAGTATACATTTTCAAAATAGCTTCTAATTATGTTTGTATTTCACTCGTGTCTGTTGTGATATTTCCTTGTTCATTCCGAATTTTAGTGATTTCGGTTTTCTCTCGTCTTTTCTTTGTTAGTGTGGCTAAAGGTTTATCAATTTTGTTTATTTTTTCAAAGAACCAACTATTTATTTTGTCAATTTTTTGTATTGTTTCTTTTGTTTCAATTTCGTTGATTTCAGCTCTGAGTTTAACTATTTCCTGTCTTCTACTACTTTTGGTGCTGGTCTGTTCTTCTTTTTCTAGGGCTTTGAGCTGTAGTGTTAGGTCGTTTATTTCTTGAGTTTTACTTCTTTTATTAAATGTGCTCCATGAAATAAATTTCCCTCTAAGTACTGCTTTCATAGTGTCCCAGAGATTTTGATATGATGTTTCTTTGTTCTCATTTACCTCTAAGAATTTTTTAATTTCCTTCCTAATATCTTCTGTTATCCATTCATCATATAATAGCATTTTGTTTAATCTCCAGATGTTGGAATAGTTTCTGTGTTTTACTCTTTCATTTATTTCTAACTTCAATCCGTTATGATCTGATAGAATACATCTATACCCCAAACAGTGTCTCATCCATGTACGTCAAACAAATCCTTCTCAATTTCAGAAACCAAATAGACCATAACACAATAATACTAGGTGATTTTAACACGCCTCTCTCACCACTGGACAGATCTTCCAGACAAAAGTTGAACAAAGAAACCATAGATCTCAATAACACAATCAATAATTTAGTCTTAACGGACATTTATAGAGTATACCATCCAACCAAGAGGGAATACACTTTCTTCTCAGCAGCACATGGATCCTTCTCTAAAATAGACCATATATTATGCCACAAAGCTAATGTTAGCAAATACAAGAAGACAGAGACACTACCTTGTATTCTATCAGATCATAATGGGTTGAAGTTAGAAATAAATGAAGGAGTAAAACACAGAAACTATTCCAACATCTGGAGATTAAACAATATGCTATTATATGCTGAATGGATAACAGAAGATAATAGGAAGGAAATTAAAAAATTCTTAGAGGTAAATGAGAACAAAGAAACATCATATCAAAATCTCTGGGACACTATGAAAGCAGTACTTAGAGGGAAATTTATTTCATGGAGCACATTTAATAAAAGAAGTAAAACTCAAGAAATAAACGACCTAACGCTACAGCTCAAAGCCCTAGAAAAAGAAGAACAGACCAGCACCAAAAGTAGTAGAAGACAGGAAATAGTTAAACTCAGAGCTGAAATCAACGAAATTGAAACAAAAGAAACAATACAAAAAATTGACAAAATAAATAGTTGGTTCTTCGAAAAAATAAACAAAATTGATAAATCTTTAGCCACACTAAAAAGAGAAGACGAGAGAAAATCCAAATCACTAAAATTCGGAATGAACAAGGAAATATCACAACAGACAGGATTGAAATACAAAATATAATTAGAAGCTATTTTGAAAATGTATACTCCAACAAAATAGAAAATTTCGAAGACATCAACAGGTTTCTAGAGACATATGAATTGCCTAAACTGAACGAGGAGGACATACACAATTTAAATAGACCAATTTCAAGTACTGAATTAGAAGAAGTCATCAAAAGCCTACCAACAAAGAAAAGTCCAGGACCAGATGGGTTCTCAGCTGAGTTCTACAAAACCTTTAAAGAAGAGCTCATTCCAATACTTCTCAAAGTATTCCATAAAATAGAAGAGGAGGGAACCCTCCCAAATCATCTATGAAGCCAATATCACACGGATACCTAAACCAGACAGAGACACATCAAGGAAAGAAAATTTGAGACCAATATCCTTAATGAACATCGACACAAAAATTCTCAACAAAATTTTAGCAAATCGCATACAAAAACATATTAAAAAGATAGTGCACCATGATCAAGTGGGTTTCATCCCAGGGATGCAAGGTTGGTTCTACATCAGGAAATCAATAAACGTAATTCACCATATCAATAGACTTAAAGTCAAGAATCACATGATTATTTCAATAGATGCAGAAAAAGCATTTGATAAAATACAGCACCCCTTCATGCTCAAAACACTAGAAAAAATAGGGATAGTGGGAACATTCCTTAACATTGTAAAGGCCATTTATGCTAAGCCCATGGCTAATATCATTCTAAATGTTGAAAAACTGAAAGCATTCCCCCTAAAAACTGGAACAAGGCAGGGATGCCCTCTTTCACCACTTCTATTCAACATCGTTCTTGAGACTCTGGCCAGAGCAATTAGACAAACCAAAGAAATTAAAGGGATACAAATTGGAAAAGAAGAACTCAAACTATCCCTGTTCGCTGATGACATGATTATATATTTAGAGGAACCTGGAAATTCCACCAGAAAACTCTTAGAACTCATAAGTGAATTCAGTAAAGGAGCAGGTTACAAGATCAATGCTCATAAATCCAATGCATTTTTATACATAAGTGATGAATCCTCAGAGAAGTTAGGAATACTACTCCATTCACAATAGCTTCAAAAAAAAATAATAAAATACTTGGGAATCAATCTCACAAAAGAGGTGAAAGACCTCTACAATGAGAACTATACAAAACTAAAGAAAGAAATTAAAGAACACCTTAGAAGATGGAAAGATCTTCCATGTTTTTGGATAGGAAGAATTAATATTGTCAAAATGGCCATACTACCTAAAGTGCTATACAAATTCAATGCAATTCCAATTAAAATCCCAATGACGTACCTTACAGAAATAGAGCAAGCAATTATGAAATTCATCTGGAAGAATAAGAAACCCAGAATAGCTAAAGCAATCCTTAGCAGGAAGAGTGAAACAGGGGGTATTGCAATACCAGATCTTCAACTCTACTACAAAGCAATAGTAACAAAAACGGCATGGTATTGGTACCAAAATAGAAAGGTAGATCAATGGTACAGAATAGAGGACATGGACACAAACCCAAATAAATACAATTTTCTCATACTAGACAAAGGGACCAAAAATATACAATGGAGAAAAGATAGCTCTTCAACAAATGGTGCTAAGAGAATTGGAAATCCATCTGCAACAGAATGAAACTGAACCCATATCTCTCACCATGCAGGAAACTAAACTCAAAATGGATTAAGGACCTTGGAATCAGACCAGAGACCCTGCAGATTACAGAAGAAAAAGTAGGTCCAGATCTTCAACATGTTGGCTTAGGACCAGACTTCCTTAATAGGACTCCCATAGCACAAGAAATAAAAGCAAGAATCAATAAGTGGGATAGATTCATACTAAAACGCTTTCTCTCAGCAAAGGAAACTATCAGCAATGCGAAGAAAGAGCCTACAGAGTGGGAGAATATCTTTGCCAATCATACTTCAGATAGAGCACTAATCTCCAGAATCTATAAAGAACTCAAAAAACTCTACTCCAAGAATTCAAATAATCCAGTCGACAAATGGGCTAAAGAAATGAATAGACACTTCACAGAACATCTACAAGCAATCAACAAACATATGGAAAAATGTTCAACATCTCTAGTAATAAGAGAAATGCAAATCAAAGCCACCCTAAGATTCCATCTCACCCCAATTAGAATGGCGATTATCAAGAATACAAGCAACAACAGGTGTTTTCGAGGATGTGGGGAGAAAGGTACACTCATACGTTGCTGGTGGAGCTGCAAATTAGTGCAGCCACTCTGGAAAGCAGTGTGGAGATTCCTTAGAAAACTTGGAATGGAACCACCATTTGACCCAGCTATCCCACTCCTTGGCCTATACCCAAAGGACTTAAAATCAGCATACTACAGAGATACAGCCACATCAATGTTCATAGCTGCTCAATTCACAATAGCCAGACTGTGGAACCAACTTAGATGTCCTTCAATCGATGAATGGATAAAGAAACAGTGGTATATATATATATATATATATATATATATATATATATATATACAATGGAATATTACTCAGCCATAAAGAATGATAAAATTATGGCATTTGCAGGCAAATGGATGAAATTGGAGATATCATGCTAAGTGAGATAAGCCAATCTCAAGAAGCCAAAGGACGAATGATATCGCTAGTAAGTGGATAATGACTCATAATGGGGGGAGGGAAGGGTTAGTGTTATGATTAGAGTTAGGGTTATGGAGGGGGGCTAGTATGGAGGAAGGAGGCACTGTATAGAGGGAAAAGAGGGGTGGGAGGGGTGGGGGAAAGGGAAAAAATAACAGAATGAATCAAACAACATTACTCTATGTAAATTTATGATTACACAAATGGTATGTCTTACGCAATATACAAACAGAGAAACAACATGTATCCCATTTGTTTACAATAAAAATAAAGAAAGAAAGAAATAAAAGAAAGTGGATACATCTGAGATCACATGTAGTCTCTGTTAAGAAAATAGGTGTTTACGACCTCTCAACTAGTCAGTTTGCTTTCCAACCTAGTGATTTCAAGTTGGGCTTTAGCCTCTACTATTGTCTCCATAAATCATCACCAAACACTACATCAAAGCAGCAAAGATTCTAATTACAAATAGTGTGCTTGCTTTTTTAACACAGCTTGGAGACAAGTTCCATAAAACAACTAAGTCTCTCTAACCTGATCTCAATCCTCTCTTATCTGTGTATGAAGGTCCACTTATCCGCCTAACTGTGCGCGCACACACACACACACACACACATACAATATACTATGACATTCTTTTTTTTGTTTATTTCTCCTAGTCTGGGGTAGGAGGAAGTTTATATCAGAGAAATTAACAAATTCACTTAATCAACATAAAGAGAAAAAATTTAAAACCACTCTCCAAACCCTGTTGTATGGAGACAGAAATTCCTTTGAGACTTTAGCTATCAGGTATTTTTATTCTCTCATTCCTCAAGTCTCAAGTCAGGAGCATGAGGTGACCCTAGAATTAAGTTCCACATCTCTCGATAGGAGGGTTGAATCTTGAGTAGGCTTGACCTGGCAGAACACTTTATTTTAAGGTACACTCCTTCCTTCAGACAAAGAAATAAAAAAGTTAGTTTCTTTGTTTAAACCAGTGCTTTGCAAACTCTCTAAGGCATTAGATCAGGTTAAAATGCAGATTTGCCAGCCATAGGTCTGAATGGGGCTCACAACTGGGCATTTCTAACATTCCAGGTATTGGATTCTGCTGGTCCATGGATCCCATTTTGAGTGAAAAAGCTGCAGAGTCTATGGAAGATTTCTGGCCAGCAGAGAAGAGAAACATGAGGATTTCCATTAGAAATGATACCTAACCTGTCCAGCTATGATGGTGAAGGGCGTGGATCATCAGCTGCTTTGGGAAAAAACGTTCTATTACAAAAACCTTTCTCTCTCTCTCTCTGTACTTATTCTCAAGAGAAATTTAGTGAAATGGAATCACTTCAGACCAAGCCACTACTTCTGAAATTGGATATTTAACGTAGTATAAATGAAATTCCCATCTAAGAGTTGTGTGATAAATTTGGAAGGAAGGTTACAGCATTGCATTCAAAAAGAACTGTGGGTGTATTGGATACTGTTTAGCTCCTTAGATTTAGGGTAGGAATGGGGGTGAAAAGTGGAGATGGGGAATATTGAAAGCAAAAGTATTTGTCAGGAATGAGGGATACAGAATTTAGATTATAATTAACAATTTACTGGGGGCTACAGTTCATTGAGCACCACATACATTTTAGGTCTTTGATTATCAAAACATCCCTATGAAAGAGAAAGGATTTTAATTAACATTTTACAGATATACTGAGGTCGAAAGGTCAACATGCCACTTATCAAATAGTTAACTGAGATTTAAACTGAAGTATTCTGATTCTAGAACTTGCTAGTTTAACCCCTGCACTGTGGTATTGCCTCTGAGCTGGAATCACAAAGACAAAAACAAAGAAAGGAAGACATCTTAGCCAGATCTCAACAACCCACTTCTCTGACCAAATCTTGAATTTTGCTATCATCTGGATCTACTGAGTTGGGGAAATCAAAAGTTTCAATGACTTACCCTCTGATTATAAATCTCTCTGTTTCTATTTTTCTCCCTGTATTGTTTACACTCTTATTCTTAGACCCCATCAAGACCCCCACTACCTCAATTCCACTATGTCCCTCTCATCTATCAACACCCTCCTGACTTCAGGCCCTTTACCACCAGGGCGTGTCCATCGCTGTAACCACTATCCCTGCTCTCTTAGGAGCCTCTGTTCTGCCACACCCATTCTGAATAACTCAAGCCTCAGACAAAACAGGGTCAGATATAAAGTATGCCACTGTTAAAGGTGGTTCATAAAAACCCCCAACAAAATCTTTTACTTCTCCTCTCTCTGTGAGCTGGATGTCAATATCCATGGTAAGATTATGTGCAAGATGGTGGAGATTTTAGCCTGGTATCCTAAATGACTGTAGCCTGGGAACTCCACGTTGGCAACACTTGGAATTTATGAAAAAGAAAGAACAAGAAATAGACACCCATTAAGCCATTGAGATTTCAGGTTAGTCTGTTATAGAAGTGGGGTTACTTAACATAGGGAATTAGGATCTGATAGGATCTGATAGGATGAAAAGCCTAAAATATGTGAAACTGACTTGGCAGTTTGGGAGAAAATTCCAAGGAAGCTGATATTGCAGGCAGGGCAGGTGGATGCTCCTTAGAAACAACGTTTTTAACAAAGCATTTGATGGAACATGGAAGTAAGATTGCATGCCTGCTGAGGCAGTGATCCTGGGGGAAATGGATGAAAGAATCAGAAATGATTATGATTACTTATCATCAGGAAGTTTTTATAAGAAAGAGATAATCTAAGGATACATTTGGTGGATTTTTTATTAGGATGAAAGGAAATGAAGACATACCAGAAATTTGCGGCCTCAGAGATAAACAAACAAACAAACAAACAAGAAAATTCCAACTATTGCTTATTGGCTTCAAACAATAGGAAAACTGAAAAAATATTAGTGGCAACAGCTTCATAAAATAGATCAGTTGAACACTGTGACTATTGCCTGCAACAAGGATGTGTTTAAGGGTGTCATCTTTCTATGTACTTCTTCCAAGGGTCTCGAGGTAAACTGATACTAAATTGAGAAAGAGGAGAATCAAATAAGAAAGAAAATAAATACAATGGGTTGAAGATTTCGTCTAGAAAATAAATTTGGATTGGGTTTCTGATGCAAGGTGTTGACTGGAAGTGAATAAATCAGAAGTTTCCTAAATTTTTGATAATTTTATTGGTCCAAGGAAACCCTGATTAGAGACCACAAAGCCTTTGTGCAAAATTAAAAGTAACTATTGAGCCGCAAATTACACCAACCAAAGATAAATCAAAAAGCCATACCCCCATCACCCTTCAGATTTAGAAAATAACGTGCAAAAAAGAACAATTCAGAGTGTGTGCAGGTGTCTCAGACAAGGTAGCTCCTCCAGCAGAGGACAATTAAAACCCAATTAAGGACATTTCTACAACTCCAGGATAGGACTTCTACAATACCTTCACTACAGGCATCCATAACAAGATGAAACCAGTAGGGCTGTGTTTTCTATTTTTTCCTTTCCTAAATGAGAGAAATTTTTTTGCAGTTTTCTACCACTAAATCACTGTTATTTGGGAGAGCAGTTTATCTTTTTGGTTTCGGTTTCTGTAAACAAAAGAGTTTTGTTCTCACCTGATTGTGAAGGCTGAACTAGAGTTAGATGCAGGGCTCAGACAGGACTTTGGGTTGTCCCTTTGAATGGATGATGGAGAGACTGAGGTCAGTGAGTATATTTTATGCTTGTGAAGGAGAGTGTATCTAGTGACTAGAAGAATTGACTGCAGCATAGACTGCTTTTGCTTACCAATCCTATTTCCTACTTCTCCATACGCTTGGCTAGACTGTATTTCCTGACTGTCCTATGGCCTAATAAAACCATATGACTGCCTTCTGGTCAATGGTATGACAGCAAAATAATGCACATCACTTTCAGGCTTCATTCTTCTGAACCAACTGAATCCTATATCCAGTGCAGCCCTGCCATCTGGTTTTCTATCATCATCCAGGATAACCTTGAAAATCACGTGTTGCATATGGTAGAGTCTATCTACCTAGCTTTCTGAATACTTCCAGCGAGCCAGTCTCCCAATATTCTACTAGTTGAACTTTGTATAAGTCAGTAGCAAACTTATTTTTTGTTAAGCTGCTGAAATATGGGTGTTTATTTTTCATTTTTTTAAGTAAAAATTTTGGGAAGTCATTGCTTTGAACTTAGTTCCTCAATAGGCTTCAATAGTCCAGACCAAACAAAAATGCTTGATGCCACATAATCACACCGAACTTACAGAGAAGTGTGAAAAATAAATAGAAAATTCATAGCAACCAATCCAAAGGAGCTCAGTCAAATGAGCTGACATGGTAAGAAAATCCTCCGTTTTAACCCTTTAAGGAAAGTAACTTTGAAGTGACCAATCTGTTTTTGTTCCTTTGCTTTTTTCTTGGTTGTTTTGGCCTATATAGCCCAACTCTTTACACAGTTCGTAGGAGTGCCTTTCCATTTTGTAGAAAGGATGCTGCTCAATTCATGAATTGTAAATAAATGTCAATGAGATCATTAAACTCAGTTTGAGGAAATTTTGTTATTTGGCAATGGAAACAAAATCTACTTAATAATGTACTGTGGCATGAATATTTCAGTATAAGATAAAAAAAGCATACGAATAACAATTTCCCTTGATTCTCTGGTAGAGTCTAGTCTTTGCTTCAGAACAGGAATGATATTTCCATTCTTCATAAGTACTTTTTTTTTTTTCAATCCAAAATAGATCATATTATTGCAAACCTCTGTAACCAAAAAAAGACTAAATGCGATTTCCCCTACCATCCTACAGAGGAGCTATATGATTCTTACTCATACTGATATTCTTTCAGCAAGCTATGAGTTCATATACCACTTTTCTCCTTACCTGCAAAGCAATCTAGAGCAACTTAAAAATAACCCTTATTGAGGCTCAGTTTTGTCATATCTAAAACTTGTCATATTAATAAAGATAGGTTTTATGTGAAATCAAATCAATTTAACAGAACAAAGGTTTACTATTTCTATGCATAAAGATCCATGTGGGTCTAGTTGGCTTTTCAGTACAATTTTCCTGCAAATGGTAACTTACGAATTCAGGCTGATAAACGTATTGCCTCATGGCTTCATTAGGTGGAACATGCAGCCTCCTTGGTCAACGACTCTGGAAAGAGGCTAAAAATCCACCCATGACCTTCTCCTTGTCTCATCCAGAATTATCCATATCACTTCCTCTAATGGACTATGGGCCAGAACTCATCTCCTGGTCCCACCCAAATTCAAGATAGTCTTCCATGGGCTAGAAAGGTGTTAGTAATATTTACCATATTTGAGTAACAAAACCTTTCCCATGGGAATGTTGTGAAAATTAATAAAAGATCAGTAAAAGAAAGAAGCTCTAGAAATTCTGAAAAGTTATACCCATCCTATAAAATCCAGTCTCTTCATTCCCCATGGGAAATATAGAAGATCTTGAAATCTTTATTTTGGAGAATAACTTCCAAAGGCATCCTGCCTTCTCTATTTTATGTCTGAACCATGTGTACACTAAACCATAGTACAATCCAGTGAACACATATTGACTACCTACTATGCTCAAGTCACTCTCCTGGATGTGGTAGAGTCAGACCTAACTTTTGAGGCTAATGCTAACAATGAAATGGATAAAGTTAAATAAACTCTTTGAATGGTGCCCATTGAAGTCTCACTTTTATTGCTGTCTGACAAAACACAGATACCATGTTCCTGCAGAGTCCTTCAAATGTCATTCCCCAAGTGTCCCTGCTCTAGGAATTGCTGATTTTAATCCAGAATCTTTATTATTTATTTAACTAAGCATTTAAATAGGCTAGGGGTAAATCATCATATTTTATTGCCTTTCTTCTATTTTTTCCCAATGCTTTACGCAGTAAAAAACATGATATAATTTCAACTCACCCCACATATTTCCCCTAAGGAGAAGTGATCATTTAATATCCTAGGGGTTTCTAGTAGCTCTGTACACCAAGGGTTGGAATTTTCTCTGCAAAATTTGATGTTATTTTGGTGTGGATGTGTCTTTCTCTTTGTGTGACTCAAACTTTTCTAAAAAGAAGTCAAACTGTCCTTTCTCTGCCTTATCCCCTTTACCCTAATCCATCTGTTATTATTCCCCTGACTTCTCTGAGGACTAAATGTCCCTAACTTAATTTTGTTGAAGTTAATGATATGGCGATAAGAAAAAAAGGCAGAGGGAGAAAATGGTAGGCTGTAGATTGCCATTCGTCTATACATATATAATTGAGGATTTCAAGTGGGGGAAGTTTGCTGCGGCGTTGTTGGAACTGCTCTTCAGGGTGCAATTGCCAACCAGGTTTCAAAATTGCAGAGTGGGAGAGCAGCTTGACATCAGGGAGGTGGGTAACAGGCTGCCGAGTCTCTTGCCAAGATTTAATAATTATGATGAAAATGCAAGAGTCTCATTGCAAGAGGCAGAGGCTATTTAGAGCTTCCCCCCAACCTCGCTCTGTCTTTGCTGATCAAGGCTCATTGTTCCCTCACTTAATGTAACCATAGCTTTCAGTCTTCCAAGTGCTTCTTAACTTATCCCTCTTTGTCATTCTGCTTGAATCTTATCCTTGGAAAATGGAACACAACCCACAGTCATAACATGTGCCCATTGTGAAGGAGGATGGCACTTAAGGCACTTGAGCATAGACTAATAATGGCTTTCAGGGTTGGGTGCAGCCGGTGGGTTTCATGAAAGTTCTCTAACTCCCAAGGATTTGGATCAACAAAGATACAGGTCAAAAGTCCACCACTGGGTGTTGTTTGTTTTCCTGCAGAAGTGGATGCACTTTCAAAATCTTTTGTTGTAAGTTCTGTTTCTTTGACCATGGAAACTATCCTCACTCCAAGTTATTACTCTTATACTTCTAGAGTATTTGGCCATTTACAAAGACCTGTCCCATATATCGTCTCACTTTCTTATCCAAATATGAAGGAAGGAAACTTCTACGTATCAAGTATTTTCTGGGTGCCACACCCTGTGCTGGGCACTTAATGATATCAATTCAAGTACACGTAAGATATTTTACCTAAAGTGTAAGATTGCCCAAATCAAATCTGAGACAAAAGGAAAAGGAAAATCAAAGGCAGGACTTTAAAATTCAATCAGCAATAAGGCTAGAAATAAAATCCTGCACACTTGTGGGAAATCACAAATTTGGTTTCCAATTTCAATTGGAGTCAATGCAAAAAAGGGAAACAATGTAATCACAACCAAAGCAAAAAGGGAAGCCAACAGTTTCACAATTCATAATGTTCATCAGATAAAAGCAATCCAGGGGTTTAGGAAAAACATGTCTATTCTCTGGACAAAAAATAGGCAGGAATTCTCCTGGGGTTTTTCATAAACAGACTTGAGCTGCATAAAGAGCAATATCCTCAACAATGTCCTTGAACAAGAACTAATTATAAGTAGAATAGGATTTATTATTGTTGAAATATAGGATAATACTTCACAGTCAGAACTTGCGAGATACAGGTCAGGCTCATGATGCACAGAATTTAAAGAGACATTCACTCTCAGGAGAGTGCAAGTCCTTCCTGGAACTTTGTGTCCTAGGTACCTCCCTTAACTTCCACTAGTCCTGTCCCTGTCATTACATCACTCAGTGCTATAGTTAGCAGCAGGAATTCTCTAATACGATAGTTCTCAACAAGTGACACTTACCCTTCCAGGAGACATTTGGCAAACACTGGAGATTTCGTCATTGCTGGATGGAGGCTACTGGCATTTAGAAGGTAGAGGTCAAGGAGGCAGCCAAAGATCTGCTATGGTTTCAAAGTCCCTTCTGAATCTCACATTAAACTTAGTTCCCAAGTTCATATTTTGATGGTTATTTGGAGGTGGGAAACTTGGGGGTAATTAGGATTAGAAGTCATCAAGGTGGGGCCCCCATAATGGAACTGACAGCTTAATAAGAAGGGGAGGAAAATCCTGAGCTGACTCATGCTGGCTCTCTTTCTCTACGTGATGTTCTCCACCATGTTATGATGCATCAAGAAGTTCCTCACCAGATGCTGAGCAGATGCTGGCACACTCCTCTTGGACTGACAAAGCCATAAGCCAAATGAACTTCCATTCATTATAAATACATTATTATTATGTATTTTGTTATAGCAATAGAAAATGAACTGAGAGAGCATCCTACAATGCACATGAAAGCCACCCACAGCAAAGAGTTATCCAGCATATCACTAGTGCCCAAGCTCAAAAACTGCTCTCAGAGGAGTCATACTCCTAACGCTCATAATTCTGCATCTCGTGTGGCTACTTCTTCCATAGGAAGACCCTGCTTTCTTATTTACACGGAAATTTAAGTAATACTATTGGATAGCTTCCTAAACATCACTCAAAGACTGCTTCTTTCTATCTTGCACATGGACTCTTGTGCTGTAGCCTCTGTGACAGACACATCTGATTGTTTGCCAGTAGCATCCCTGCAGCAACAGCATCTCTGCTCAGAAAACTCACACTTGTCCTCAGAATAAAAAGAGATCTCTTGATTTAGACCAATCACATTGATCCCATTCCTCTCTATCAATTGTTGACCTAGGTATGAACATTTTGCCTGGTGACATAATAGGAAAGTCCTCCAGGTGCTTCTGGAAAGATCTTGATTTCTGATGATAGGGCCAGACGACTAAGGTTGACCACTTTTGTTTTTTTCCTGACTTAAATGTAGATTAAATGTCTGGAGCTGTTGTGACCATCTTGGCACCATGAGGTGACAAGAAAAAGAAGGGAAGGCATGAAGTGAAGAACACAAGCAAAGAGAACACACACTTGCCACACAGTCTTTCCAAGCTGCTGTTCTTTTCCTCTAGAATTCTCCTCCTCCTTCTTTCACATGCTTAATTCCTAGTCATACTTGACATCTCTCTGAAGGGTCTTATCCTAAGGAAAGTCTCCCCTGACTTCACTGACACTGTCTGATCTTGCTAGAACTTTGAAGCATCATGAAAACCTCATTCACAGCACTCATCACAGTTGCAACTTTATGACTTTATACTTGCTTATGGTATGATTTGATTTTTTTTTTTTTTTGTTTGTTTGTTTGTTTTTTTTTCCTAGACTCAACTCCAAGCTACAGGACAATTGAAACCATCATGGTATCTCCAGTCACTGACATTTAGATTCTCAATAAGTAATTTTCTTTCTTTTGTTGGGTGAAAAAAAAATAAAGCTAAAAATATCGGAATTTAGAATGTCTCCAGTCTTTTAAGCAATCGTTCTGGAAAACTATTTTGCTCAACATGTTTGCTCAATAGCCAGTGGATTATGAGTTTAAGACTATACTTCCTGGAAAATAACTAGAACCCAGATATGTTCCCTGTGGCCAATTGAATATAAATCCTTATGACATAAGAGGTAATTGAGCTTGGGCAGCCAGGACTAACTCCCCTTCTGAAAGCTGAAGTGTCCACTGAAGAATGCTTATGACGAGTCCTTTCCATCTGCCACTAAAGGTGAGAGGAGGGCGGGCCATAGGCAAGGCTAAAATTCTCAGCATAAGTTCATTTTGAATACTTCAATCCACAAGCTAGTAGTGGGTGAATCAAACCCTGGAATCATGTATTAAACACGGCTAAATATCTAAGTGCTTTGCAGTGAGGATTTGATATATTCTTCATAATGGTAATAAATTAATGTGGGATAGGTCTGATTATCTCTATTTTCCAGAAGACTAGTTTCTGCTGATAAAACAAACAGGCCAGTTTGGGGCAGAGATTTGTCTAATTCCACATCTAATATTTTTCCCTCTTTACCACTAGTCCTCAAACTTGAATGTCATTGGGATCACCTGGAGAATTGGGGGTCCATTCTGAAAAAATTCTTATTTAACTTTTCAGGAATTGAACAAGCTCTCTATGGGTTATTCTACTATGCAGCCAGGCTTGAAAACCACTGCTCTAATTTTAAAACAGATTACAACAGATTACTGGCCCCTAAAATGTTTACCACCAGAAGGTGTGAATGTGATGTTATTTGGGGAAAAGGTCTTTGCATTTGTTAAGAATTTTGAGATGAGAGCATCTTGGATTTAGAGTGGGCCCTTACTCCAATGGCAAGTGTCCTGATAAGAGAAGGGCAGAGGGAGATTTGAAACCAAGAAGCACAAGGGAGATAGGGAAGCAGATATTAGGTTAGTCTACCATAATCCGAGGGAAGCCTGGCACTTTTCGAAGCTGGAAAAGGTGACAAGGATTTACCTCCAGTCTTCCAGTGAACATGGCCTTCCTGACACCTTGGTTTTAGACTTCCAGTCTTTAGAACTGTGAGACAATATTTTTTTGTTGTTTTATGCCACTAAGTTCGTGGTAGTTTGTTTCAGTAAACTGGGGGACTAGGACAAGGCCCACTTGCTGGTATCTGGAGATTTGGTAGGTCTTGGATAAGACCTGAACATGTGCATTTCTAACAAGTCCCTAGGTGAGGTTGATCCTGCTGTCCAGGGACCACACTTTGAGAAACAGTGTGTTACACCACACAGCCTTTGTTCAGTTGGTTGGTTTTCAAGCTTCCCTCTGCAATCTTAGATGTGAGAAATAACTAAAAGAAAGGAGAAAACCTGTATAGGCCTTCTATATTCTGATTATCATAGTTACCAATTCAATGTTCAATTGGTTTTTAGGAAAGACCAGTGAGTATAGCAGTTTCTGAAAGTGGACCAGGACTCAAATATGGAATAATACTCGTTCCATCACGCTTGCCACAGAAATGATGTAATTGTAGAGTGCACCAAATACTAGGAGAAGCACCTCAGTTTCCTGCTAGCTGACCCATCCAGGTCACTCTCTTTGCCTGTCCTTGGGATGGCTGCAGAGAATGAGGTGCATCTTTTCCTGTTCAGAGGTCTTACCTCCTGCTATATTGGGGATTCTATTGACTCTTGCCTCCTTGAATGTATGACTCCATTAGTATTTTATATCTAAGGTTCTAGAGTTCACATGCATTTCTATAGAGAGATACTCAAGTTTGTATTCTTTCTTTTTCTTAAAGAAAGCTTTCCATCTTTAGCCACATGGCCTTCTTCAGAGATCTCTGAAACATTGTCCTTTCCTTTTGCAGAGAAATCTAGTAGCAGAATATGTTGAGCTTTCTTATTTTTTCCCTCTACTCCAACAATTTGCAGATCACCTGTCTAGCACTCTTGTTGGGATGCTTTGGGGTTCATTCTCTTTTTCCTACATCTGATGTCTTTATGGTTCTCAGTTGTCATCTCTGACCCTTTCTCTACCAGGAAACTCCCTCTTCCTGAATTATTCATCTACTTAAAAAATTTTAGGACCGTAATTTTGCTGATGTATCTCCCCTCCCCGCGCCCCCCCCCCCTCCCCGGTCTTTATTTCAAGCTCAGGTCTTTCTCTCATTAGGTTTAAACTGTTATCTAATTGTTTATTCCCCTGGGACACTTTTGAAGCCAACACATCCATACTTGAAAGCCTCTTCTTCCTGTCCTCTAATCTGTTCCTATTCCTGAACTTTGTTCTCTCTGGGGTGCTCCTTGTCCCCAGAAATATATTTTTGGAATGCCTCTTTCCTGTAAGGTACTGGTTTGGATGCAGGAAACAAGCAGTGAGCAAGATGGCCGTGATCCCTGTCCCTGGAATCCTCTGATGCCTTCCCCACCTGCCCCTGTACACAGTCAATCATAGAGTTTGGCCAACTCTCCCTTGGACATCACCTGCTCTTCTTCATCTCTCTCAATCTCATAGTCTAGCCCACTACTACCTATTGCCTGGAAGGATGTCATTGCCTTCTGCAAGTTCTCCTTGTCCTCATGTTTCTTCCTCCAATACATTTTTCACATCTGCAGACATGGTGGTCTTTCGAAATTGCCAATATGATCATGCTATGCTCATGCTTAAAAATGAAACTATATACTAGCTTTGCCTTTAGAAAAAGGTCCATCATCCTTATGAAGGTTTGCCAAGCCCATAGCAATCTGGTGCCAGCCTGGTGCCCAGTCCTCAAAGCTAACTGCAATTTGCCCCACCCACTCTTGCACTGGTTGTTCTGATGTATCTTCAGTTCTTCAAACATAATACACTCCATTTCACTTCTGAGGCATTGCAGGCATGCTTCTTTCTAACTAGAACACATTCTCTTCCTGTATCTATCCCCCTAAACTCTACCATTCACATTTCCTTTTAAAATCTGGCAGTTATTCTGCAGTTGTTACCTGCTTACAAATCACAGGCTCGGGAAGCCCTCCTTGATTCTTTCAGTCAGAGTTTCTTTTCTTGGGACTACCATGATCCCCCGAGCAGCCTCAAGGATGGGAAGTCTTTTCTAGACTGTGGGGTAAGTTCCTGTTTGTTCATTTATATTTTCCATAAGAAAGTAGTTCCCTGAGGCAGATATTATGCCCATTTTCTATTTTACTTAGTAACTGGAAGCCAGTAGGTAATAAATATTTATTGCCCAGGTAAGAGTTTTGCAGCTTCAATACTGTTGACATTTTGGGCTGGATACTTCTTTGGGAGCTGTTCTGTGCACTGTAGGATATCTAGCAGCATCTCTGGCCTCTACCCAATAAATAGCAAAAGCATCCCCGTCCACAATTGTGTCAACCAAAAATGTCTCTAGACACTGCCCGAAGTTCCCTGGTTTAAAATAAACCGTGACTTTTAGGTGAGAACATTTGGCCTAGTTGAAGATGCTTACTGTGGCCAGAATACGATCTTTTTAAAAAATTAGCTCTAATTAGTTACACATGACAGGGGAATGCATTTCAATTCACTGTACACAAATGGAGCACAGCTTTTCTTTCTCTGGTTGTACACAATGCAGAGTCACACCATTTGTGCAATCTTGCATGTACATGGGGTAATAATATCCGTCTTATTCCACCATCTTTCCCACCCCTGTAACCCCTCCCCTCTCCTTCCTCTCCTCTGCCTTATGCAAAGTTCCTCCATTCTTCCCTTACCCGCCCCCCCCCCCAATTATGGATCAGCATTCACTTATTAGAGAAAACATTTAGCTTTTGTGTTTTGGGGGATTGGCTTACTTAACATAATATGCCAGAATATGATCTTGAAAAGTCAAGAGACAGGGAACAAGGCAGGGCATGAACAGAATTGGACTTAGTGACTAGACCCAGACTCTGAGATGGGATAATACTCAAGGCCCAACTTGGACGAAGATTTTGATATAAAGAAAAGCTAAGCAGTAAAGCATGGCCTGAGATATGAGACAGTCCAGCAAAAGAGGGATGAGAGGGGGGCAGAGCAGCATAAATATCAACTAGACCCACTCTGATCTGAACAGACCGAGTTTGAGTTTTAGTAACACCTCTTATCCATGGTGTGATCTCTGAAAAATTATTTAATCTTTCTATATTTTCATTCTCTCTTCTGTAAAAAGAGGACATGAACATTGCTGTAAAGATTAATTGAGGTAATACATCTAGGAAATGTTGGCGCAGAGCATTCAGGCATAAGAAATACATGACAAGTGCTCATTATCATTAGCACCATTGATGATGTTATTAACATTAGGAAGGCTAGCAAAGTGGAGAGTGCTGCCAGAAGTCTCTGGTCTTTGGAAATAGTCGTCATGAGTAACAACAGGCAGGCAAACAGGCAGTTTGCATTGAAGAGGACTCCTTGCCTGGCACTAGTGGGAAGGCTGGAAGAACAAGGTGTAGTGCCTGCCTTTCATGCAATCCCAGGATTCGTGGGTACAGGGCAGAACAACCTTCCTGCCTCTGAACAAGGGCAGAATAATCACTGTTTGAATAATCACCACAAATGAACCTTGATCCAATCTAATGGGAATCCCAAGTATTTGATACTCACTAAAATAACTAATACTTGTTCGATGCAAGAGAAATAATCCTAGGAGAAAGTAGAGAAATGTTAAAAAAAAAATAAGGAGCATTAGAAAGTAAATATATGGATAAATCAAAATAAATATTAGCAGAATAAAGCACTGATAATAATGTCTGTAGGAAGTTAGCATATATATGAATTAAAATTCATGGCGAATATGGTACAAAACAGAGGAGCAATAGAATCAAATGAAGGTTCTAAGCTTCTGGTATTGTTTGGGATGTGGTAAAGGAATTAATTTATACCATACTCAAGCAGGTCAGTTATGCACATTTTAAACTAAAGAATAACCACAAAAGGAAGAATAAATGAATATGTGACTAACAGCCTAATAGAAGGGCAGAGTTTAGTAATATGTGCATTTTTATTAATCAAAACAGAGTTTTAAAGGTAGAAGAGAAAAATTGAGGGAGAGAGAGAGAGAGAGAGAGAATGCCTGAGAGAAATGAATAAGGAACAGATGGTACAATATGAAAACAAATGGTAAGATGGCAGATATAAATTCAAATATATCAGTAATTATTCTTAGTGTTAAAAGAATAAATATTACAGTTAAAAGGCTAAGCTTATTAGATGGGATAAAATAGCAAAATCCAGCTTTTTGATGCTTTCGAGAGTCTTACAAAGGATAGAAAATGATGCTCTGTGCAAACTCTAAAAAACAAAAACTGGGAGAGGTATGCTAATATCTAACAAAATAAGCATTAAGGGAAGAAACATTGGTAAAAATCAGAAGAGAAATTTCATAATGAATAAAGGGCCAGAAGTGAAAGCAATTCTAAGTTTCCATAATAGTGTAAACTCAAAATACTTAGAGAAAAAACTGACAGAACTAAAAGTAAAAAAGACAACTCTGTAATCATAGGTAAAAATCAAAACTCACTTCTATCAGTAATAAGTAGAGACAGCAGGAAAAAATGAGTTGGGATATGAGATTTGAACAATACGTATAACAAACTTGGCCTAATACACATCTAGATCTCTGTCCCAATCTCTACTGAACACATATTCTAAGTTCCCATAATTTACCAAAGTTGAATATTCATGGTCCATAGAACAGCTCAACACATTTCAAACATTGAAGTCAAAGTATCTTCCTTACTTCAAGAGGCATAAAAATATTAACTACCAACAAATAATAAGATAACTAGAAAATCTTCTTTATATTCATTCATCAAGCAATAAACGTATAAATAACTCTATGGTCAAAAGAGAAAAATGCAAAAAGAAAAAGAAAGGAAAAAGAATAGAAGTTTCAATAGAAAATAATGAATATTAGGGGATGATTAGTAATAATAAATATCAATTTGTGAAATGTAACCAAAGCCTGTCTAAAAGAGAAATGTATTGTTTTAAATGAATGTATTAGATGAAGGGATAGAATTTAATTTTATGAATACTTGAGACTTTCTCAGGAAGTGAGACACAACTATAGTAAATTAAACCAAAGAAAGAAGATAGATAGAAATAATAGATAAGAGTAGAAAGTAATAAAATATAAAACAAGCATACAGTCAGGGAAACCAATGAAGCCACAAACTTGTTCTTTGAAAAGACTAATAACATTTGCAAAATTTCTGGTAAGAGCTAATTAAAAATTTTTAAAGGTGCAAGCTATTAATAGCAAGAAAGAGGGTTTGAATATGGCTTATGTCCCCTAGTTAATGTGATTGAAGGATGACTTAAGGCATAGTCCCAGGGTGGCACTGTTGGAAGGTGGTAGAGGTTTGGGAAGGTAGGGGAGGACATAGATCATGAGGCTGTGAGGTAGTTCTTCCTGCCACCCTTTGAACCTTTGGGAGAGAATCATTATCAAGGAGCAGCTGAGCTCATGCTGGACAAAGGGGAATGAGGGGGAAGAAACACATCTATGGTGCATAGCAGAGATGAATTTTACTGAAAGGGAGAAACCACATTGCAGAACTCCCCAAAACAAATTGTTTAGGTATTTGGAAGTCCACTGACAGAGGACTGAGAGTGGTAAATGAGAACTGTTGATTTGTACTAATAAGTAAGAGCACATCTCCAAGATTCATCATCTAAGATGTAACCAAATGAAAGCAGTCTGGGAGACAAAGCTTAGCAGCTTTATGTGAAATGGTATTTTGAGAGCCCAGGGGAGGCAAAGAGAGGTGACTGGAGGTGGATGCAGAAACTGAGGCCTGACTAGGAGACATCCTGGTCTGAAGCTGCCTATCCAGAAACCAAGAAGGACACTTGAAAATGTGGGGCTTTTTCCAAGAACAAACAAGAGGCAAAAGAACAAGAGATCAAGGAAACAAAGGTAATGGCAAAGAAGGAGAGGGAGTGGGAATGCAGCCCCTGTGAATGAAGGTGGATCTCTAAGAAACCCTGATAGAGCAAACTATTTGTTCCAGGGTCACCTTGAATATTTTTATTTTATCTGCATACTGCTGCTGAAGTGTCCCTCCCTCTGTACAGACTTCCCTGCTTCTCTTTCTCTTCATCCCTTTGCTGCAATCCTAGCTAAAAAAAAAGACATCTGTAGGGCGTTCTGCTAAGTCTGCAGCGACCTTGTTATGGCTGATTTGCCTGAGTAGTTTTGGGACAGATTTTCCAAAATGAAGCACAGTTTTGTGTATAATAAATGCATGCACAGATATCTTTATTACTCTGTGGATTGTTTTTCTCTAATCCAATAAATATTACGCAAAGGTCAGGGTCAGAGTGAGATGGATTCTCCTTGCCAGCACACTGTAAGCACTCACAAAACGAAACCAGAACAGGCACAAGGAGCACTTAATGGTCTTCATCCTTTATATCTGCATTTCTTCACTAATGCTCACATTTTATAAAACTGAAGTTCAAGACAACTTTTTCAATTTATGAGCAATAAGGAGCAAATGGAGAAGATCATTCATGAAAATGAGAAAGTTTTCCAATTATCAGTGACATTCATCTTTAAACCCCCCAAAGCATGGTTTTCCAGAAATGTTGCAGTCAATGTGAAAAGGTAACTATTGATTTTACTTTCATGGCAACATTGCAGGACAGAACTTTCGACTTCGCATTGGAAAAAGGTTTTAGAAGTTAGTTTTTTCAAGCTATTCATTTTTGCAATAATTCCCAGATGACTTCAGTGACTTGCCCACGGTCATATAGGTGAAGAGATATACAAAAGTAATGACAGAAATATTAATAGCAGAGAATTATGAAGTGCTTCCCATGTGCCAAGCATCGCTCTAGAAATTTTATAAGCATTAACTTGTTTCATTCTATCTAAAACAGTAATATAGCTCCAAGCATATCCCCATTTCATAGATGACTCAATCAAGGCAAAAGAGATGACGTTGACAGTGTCAGGTTACATCACTGCTAAGAGGAGGAGCCAGGACTCATCACAGGCAGTTGATTACAAAGCAACATTAGAGATTTTGACATTTTGAGTGAGAACACAGGAGGGAGAGTCTTTTTAGTGTCTTTATGAATGAAGACAAGAAATACATGCAGATAAACAGATATTTCCCATGCACTCTGCAAGAGACAGATCTTTTTAAGTCAGTGTCTTGAGATATTTTCTACTTGTTACTTCAGTGCATATACATGTGACTCTACAAAATCGCTCCTTAGACCAGAATGAAAAACCAAGAAGTTGTTTAAATTATAGTGATTATGTCTAAAAGGCTTTCTTCCTCCCCTCCAGCCATTTGAGAAAAAGAGAAGGAAATCTAAATCAAGACACAGACCAGCAAAGAACTGTATTTGTGTTTTTGTTCTTTTTTTCTTTCTTTGAATTTTTTTTTTTTTTTTTTTTTTTTTTTTAGACCAAGTAACACCTCTGGATCTCAGAGCTATATCTTCTGTTAAATGAAGCAACAGGACTGAGTTGGGTCTGAGGTCCTGTCCATCCTGGACTCGGCTATGCCTTTATCTCTGGATTCCCTGAGGGGATAGGAAAGTACTTTGCATGCAGCAGCTGATTTTCTGCCAGTGTAGGTGGCCTTTGGTGGCAGGAGCCATGGTGACTGGTATCAGTCATGGTCCACGACAACAGGCAGAGCTCTCTTTCTTCTTCTGTGAAAAAAATACATGGTTTAGCCTGTGTATCTGCAGTTCCCAGGTCACCCTGTAAGATAACTTTATAGCCTTCCTCTCTCTGACAGTGAGTCAAACTCTGCTCCACCCCAGGCTGCTTGGTAGATCTGGCCTTAGCCTTAGCACCCAGTCTCTCCTGGTCTGAGTTTGGAGTTTGGCTTTGATCTTCTTTTTTTTTTTTTTTTTTTTTTTTTTTTTGGTAGTTGTAGATGGACAGCATGCCATTATTTTATTTATTCATTTTGATGTGTTGCTAAGGATTGAACCTAGTGCCTCACGCATGCCAGGCAAGGGCTGTACCACTGAGCTACAGCCCCAGCCCTCAAGGCATTATAAGAATTGAAGACCTGCTATGTTTCTAAAACCAATACCTAGTCAAAGGTTGAAAACAGATGTTCCTTACTGTTTCTCTGTACTGACATCCTGATCTGACAGCAGACTCTGTATGTCATCCTTAGGATACACTCACCGCTCAGCCTCGCTTCCTTCCTCTTCCCAACCTATGGAATGGAGTTATTTCCCTGAATCCCAACACTGTGTCTGGGGACTTGGCCCCTGTTAAGTTTTCTGTATGTCCTTCAATTTCTCTGGATCACCCAGCACTTCCTAGGATCCTCTCTGATACCCTCTCTGGTAAGCTCTGTCCTCCAGTCACTTGTCCCATTTCAACTTTTGTCTTGCCACCAGCTCTCATGCTGCCTGCTAGTTTCAATTATTACTGCTTGAGGTCTGTAATACATTCTCCAGGTTCCATGTTCCTCCTGCCTCGTGGCCCATATCTAAGCTGAATCAATGAATCTCCCTCTTCTGTGTTATTTCTTTTTTGTTCATGCACATGGAAATTATTTGTGAGCTGAATTGAATTTTGTTAAATTTTTAATATCTGATACTTAATCAACTGCCTGCCATTTATTAAATACTCAATAAATACAGGTTGAATGAATGAAATAATGTCCTATCACTCTTTATCCTGCCAATCCACTACAGTGAACACTTCTATGTCATTTTATGAATAAAGATCAGCATCTTCTTTCTTCTGCTAGCAATTCTCCTTCCTATCACTCACTCGGCAATAACTCAGGCATCTCTGACAAACAAGAGTCTCCCAAAGACTGCCCTTTTATCCTGTGATCCAAAACTTTTTTCTGTTTCTCCAGAAATGGTCAATCAGCCCTGTAGAAACAATTAGATTCATTATCTTTTTAAAAGCACAGCACAAGAAATACATATGCAAAACAGAACCAAAGTTAAACAGATGTATTTGAATAAATCATCCTCCTGTGCATTGGACCTGGATAAATGGTGTGCGTGTGTGTGTGTTATGCAGGGATAGTGAAGCACCCTGTCACCACTAGTTTCTAAGGATGGCAATCAGTATGAGTGCAGGTTCTCACCAACATGTAGGCCAGGAACAGCTGCACAAATCATAGATACTGAAAGCATTGCTTTCCCTGCTTTTCAACCAGTATTTATCAGAAGTGAAGTGGGCTAGAGGAGGTAAAATAATAATTGCCAATCAGGAGGCACTTTACATACATAATTTTATAATGTAAGTTGGATTATGCTCCTCCTCTACTCAAAGCCTGCTAATGGCTTTCCCTGTCACCCTGAGTAGGGGTGCAGAAGCTGGCCAGAGTTGCACACAGACCAACCTGCCCATCCTTCCCTCACTTTGTTGTCATCTACCTGCTCCTTGTGTTTGCTCCTCTGCACTCGCTGGTCTCCTTGCTGTTCCTCCAATATTCTGGCACACTTCTGGCTTTATGCTGGTTGTTCCCTCATCCCAAAATTCTTTGTGTTCATTTTCAAGGGTTGTCATAACAAAGGACTCAACACCGGGTGCTTAAAACAAAAGAAATTCACATGTTCCCCAAAACAAGGAAATGCGAAACATTTGAGGTGATGGATAGAACAATCACCTCCCAATCCAATATCTACGCATTGTATACAGGATTGAAATGTCACATGGTACCCCCCCCCATAAATATATGCAATGATTATGTTGGATTAAAAATTTTAAAATTATATTTTTCTGAAAATCAGAAACTTATTCTTTCATGGTTCTGGAACTGGAAAACTGAAATGTCAACAGGACCATGCTTTCTCTGGGGGCTCTAGGAGAGAATCCTTCCTGGCCTCTTGTACTTTCTGGTGTTTGATAGCAATCCCTGGTGTTCCTGGGCCTGTAGATATGTCACTTTAGTCACACAGTGTTTCTCCTTATGTCTCCCTCTTGTGTGTCTGTCCCTGCGTCCAAATTTCACTTTTTAATAAAAATAGTAGTCAGATTAGGACTTATCCTACTGACTTCATTTTAATGTATTTACTTCTGTAAAGACCCTATTACCAAATAAGGCCGCAGTCTAAGTTACTGGTTAGAACTACAACATGTCTTTAGAGGAAGACACCATTTGAACCCTAACACTTTCTCCCCTTTTTCTTAGCTACTCTCACCTCTCCTTTTCTCACCTTCTCAGGGGAGCCTGTTCTACCACCATATCACAAATCTCACCTTTGCCTTCACTGTCAGTCCCTGTCCCTCTTCTATGACCATTGCCCCAGGTCGCCTACTATGTATTTCCCACCTTGATCTTATTTTCATTTAACTACATCGATACCTTATCAGCTCCGCGATGGCCGTGTTCTGTTCTTCATTCCTTGTGGTTTTCCCAGGGCAGAAAAAGTACCTGCTCCTTGGTAGACACTCAGCAAATGTGTACTGAATTAATAAACTTTAATCCTCCAAGCAGCCTTGAAGTTATCAAAATGATTGTCATTATCCTCACTCAGAAAATAAAGCAACTGATGCTGGAAAAGATGAGGTATCTTGCTTAGGATAATACAACTAATGAGTTTTGGAACTGGGATTTGAACCAGGTCAAATTGACTCTAAAACTCCTGTTCCATCCATTATGCTGTGTTGCTCAGGGCAGAAGGAGGGACTTCCTGCAGATGTGTGAGGAATTCTGCAGCTGCTTAAATTATGGCTTTTTTTTCCTCTAGATAAAACAGCACTTGAAATACATCATCAAAATGTAAATCTTCAAGTCTAGGTAAGTGGTCTGGCTCAGCCCATAATGTCACTCAGACAACTGTGACATTACACTACACTTTGTGGATCTCTAAAATTAAAAAAAAAAAAAAAAAAAAAATCCAATTAGGCAAACTACTCTTTGGCTCAGGTGATAGTTTTATTTCTCTGGGCAGATTAGAAAACCAAGAAGCATATGCAGTCTGAGTTCCCAGACAGCTGGGGGTTAGGTATGTATTGCTACTTTTAAATTTTAGACACAAGGGCTTCCAACCCACAGTGAAACTTGAATGTCAAATTAACAGATGCTGTGGTTATAACCCCCAAACCCTCGCTTAACCAGCAAACACATGTACTGCATTTCCACAGGCAAAGAAAGTTAAACAATGATCTCACTAAATCAAGCCCCAAACCTGCCAGTGAGGCAAAGGAAGTTGTTTCTATTTGAATTATCCAGATTGGCTGTCAGCATGGATCACATCCACTGGATAATTGCTCATCTTTCCTCTTTGCTCTGCTTGTGTAGCCACAGACTAGGAGTCATTGTTCAGTGGAAATCAGCCATTGCTGACATGTTCCCATCACAGCACTGATCCTGTAATAAACCAGGGACATTGAGCAGAGCAAATAGTCCTGTGTGGCTGTATCTACCATCATCAAAGGTGGATCTAATCAGTGGTGCAGAGACAGAGGGAGATGGTCAAGCTGGACACAGAGCCAGATTACTGGAGAGACTCCTGTATTTGAATACTAAAAATAAAAAGAGGGGGGGGGGGGGAAAGAAAAGAAGACAAAAGGAAAAGAAAGAAACCCATGCCTCAGAATTCAGCATAATTATCCAATTGAGACAGCAAAAAACAAAATGGTATAGAATTTCTAGTTTATGGACAAACTATGGGCATGAGTGCTTTAGATTGGATGATTGTATTCTTCAGATTCTTTGGATAGTTATGCAGGTGTGGTTACTCTGTTGGCCTCTGTTTTCCTATCATTAGGGGTGAGTCCTTAGTGATCATGAACTACATATGACAGACTGTGTTTCATAGGAAAGAGTCAACCCTCCTAGCTCCCAAACTAAACTCCACAGAAAGGAAAGGCCTTGGTCTCTGCTGTGACCAGACCACTTGCTTGAAGAGGTCCCAAATCCCTGAGGCTGGCTGCAAATCTTGTTTTGCATAGCAGATGGAATTCAAGAAAGGGGAAGGCAGGCTGCTGTTGGGGGGACTGTGGAACACTATGCTAAGCCGGTGCTGACCTCTCATTGGTTCAACCAACAATGGTCCATCACTTTTCCTCCTGACATGCTCCTGCTTAAGCCCCCCAGGGAATCGGGCCTTGATATTAGTCATATTTCCCAATTCCGTGTGAAATTGGTCGGAGGCTGAAAATGACATTTAGTGTGGCGGGTGTTAAATTTTGCTTTATAGTTCTCACTTTGCACCTCTCTGGCTTGGGTAGGCCTTAGAGATTACTGTACATTTTAGTTCAGTTTCATCATTCCCATATATTGCAGTTCCAGGGAATATTGCTTTCTTAAGCCTACAAACTTTTATTACTCTATCCAAAGATGAGGATAAAGTTTCAAAATTTATTGCCCAACCCGCCTCTGTGAAATACTCTCACATCCGCAAGCACGCGGCTGAATACGCCAAATTGCACGGACATGCACGAATCAGTCAATCACCACCTGTGAATATACAAGCTATTGACGTGTTGTGAAGATGCAGATGGTTATGCATGGATGCATATTACAACCTCCTCTTCACAGAGAAAAACGTTCCGAGATGAGCGGTTACAGACAAAACATTTGGACTAGCATCTCAATTCACAAAGGAGCCCCCCACCACCCTCGTGTTACCCTTAATGGGAAGAAATGTTTTAAAACTCTTTTAGGCCTCTCTTAAGATGTTGAAAGCACTGTTAAGACAAAACCAAATAAAATGTTATGGTTACAAAACTTATAGCAATTGCTTCTATTTCCAAGTTTTCTGGAATGGTATGGAAAGGAAATGTTATTCACTCAAATGTTTTGTTTGGAAAACACCTGTGTTGGAGCAAGAACAGCCATATCCTTGTCAACAAACAGATCCTCCAATGACTCACTTTGTGGTCGCAAACACTATTCTCAGAAGGAGAGATCTTTTGAAGAAAAATGTGAATTCTATTCGGAACATTGAAGGCTTATTACATGAAAACCAACATTAAATACTAGTTAAATCAAAATCCAAAGTACCAGAAATCATGACATATGAAACTTCAGAAGGATTTTAGTATTGCTTTAAATAAACACATACTGGGTACCAACAATAGTTCTACATCAATGTCCTATTTAGATCCTTTACAAAGTTAAGAAGTGAGCCAGGGACTAGAAGTTACTCCATGAAGCAGGCAGACACGACTGTAGCTAATGTGAATTTTCCACCTTTTTTTTTTTGTTGTTGTTTCTTTGTTCTGCATCTTGAGTAATAAGGAATCTGGTTTTATCCAAATAAAGGTCTGACTTTTATCCTTGTGAAGGGGAGATAACCTTGAAATCCTTGGAATTCCTCAGGCAATAGGGGCTATTTTTTTACAGTGGGGCCGTGAAGTCTACCTGAAAGACTCAGTCTGGGGCTGACCACATACCTGATAGACTTAGGAAGGTGACTGATTGTGCTAGGAAGGCCAACCCTCTGATTAGAGAGTGGAGGCTTCTGGGAATGAAGTATGGGTTGATCTAAAGACTTGGTGCACCCTATACAATGAGTCCTCAATAAACACTACAGACTCAGAGCCCCCGGAGCTTCCTGGGTGGGTGACACTCTGTACATGTCGCCACACAGTGATGCCAGGAGAGTAATGCATCCTGAAGAAGACAGACCTGTGCTTGAAACTCACTTAGACTCTGTCCATGCATCTCCTCTTTCACTTGGTTCTAATTAATTCCTTCTTTTGCAATAAACAGGAATGAAAGAACAGTAGTTTTTAGTAAACTCCTCAAGTCTTTTATTAAATTTGAGAACGGCTTTGGACAAGTCTCCAAACTTGAGATTGGTGTCAGAAGTCAAGGACAGACATGGAGCTTTAGAGAACTCTGACCATAACCACAAAAGTCTGGCTAATTTCCATATACATTGACCTATCTGGAAGGCTAGGACTTGACCACACTACCAAGACTTCTTCATGAAGCTATTTAGAGGACTGTGAGGAAGGTCATGCCTCAGACTCATAGTGGAGGCAACTGCTGTAAGAGTGGCTCCCACGTGAAGCTGGCAGGATTGTGGCTAGGGAGAAAAAAAGTTCCTTGTCTCATCACTGTTTTTTCTTACCCAAGGACCAGGTAGACCCACAGGATGAGACAAGCTCTTAATGTATGGGCAAAGGACTAGGAAGAAGACTGACCTGGGAAGACAAAAGCAGAAGGCAAAAAGGAAAAGAAAAAAGGATGAAGAGAAAGATGTTGTGGGTCACTACATTGAATGACCTTCAATGCCCCAATCCATCAAGCAACTAGAGAGATTTTCAGCTGTCACAGCCTCACAAAGCCTGCACAGCCATGTTGTAGCATACCCACTGATTACACTACAGATGCTTTATTTTGAACAATATTTTTACTAAAGTTTTCCAAAGGAATTTATTAATGGAAGCAATGCTATGCTGCTAAGTGTTGGAGGTAGGTAGAAGTAGAAATCATCCCTTTTTTTTTTTTCTTTCTTTTTTTTTTTTGGTTGACATGGAAATTGAAGTCTAGGAAAATTAAAATGCCTGTGGTCACATTCTACCTTTCACACAAAAGTTTTGGAGAACAAAATATCAGAAGAAATTTCTCATCCTTGGCAACAACAACAACAGCAGCAAAAATTCCAAGGAGAAGCTAGAAATAGGAAATGAAATGATGTGGGGAAACCAATGAGGAACAGCAATGTTGTTGTTTTTTTTTAAATTAAAAACTGAAATATATACCTGCTGAAAAAGGGAAATTAAACAAACACTACATGGTGGAGGGTAATGAAAGAAAATATTTCACCAAGAAAAATTTTCGGGATTATATCAAAACGTTCCTCTGAAATTGATAAAAAACCCTTTTCTTCATTCTCTCTCCTCAGAAACTTTATCCTTTCATTAGAAATCAGCCATGTGCAGGAATTATTGATAGCTGCAATATTTCATCTTGTATTTTTTAATCAGTCACTGCGATGCATGTGCAGCTCGTGAACTATGATGTGGTTTCCAAGAAAGGGTCTCAATTGCTTGGCGCAACTGTTCCATAGTTGGGCCTCAGCTGCATTAGCCATCCTAGGAGGGCAGAGTGAAACGCTGGAGTTAGCTTGGTGTTGGTCACTGTTGGCAAAGGGGAGAGCAGAAGAAATTCTATTAGTCAAAACATAACCCTTGTTGTTCACAAAGCATGAGCACACGTATTTTATTATCTGTTTAAAAGGCAACCCATGAGCAAGGTAGTGTTATTACTGACTATTTGGACAGATGAACAAATGAGGGCATGAGAGATTACTCCAAGTCGCTCTGGTACCATGATAATCCAACATGCTGTCTCTATTATTTTCCAGAAAGCTCAAGTTCCTGTATCTGCAAATCAGGAAAGGATAGTATTATTCAACCTTGTACTGACCACTGCCAGCTCTGAGCAGAGTGGGTTCTACTGTCTTTCAATTTAATTTAGGGTAAATGTCTTTTGGTTCTTTGCCAAGGTCCTCAGTATAACTAGAATCTTATGAGCAAAATTATCCATCCACATGAAGTTAAGCATGTCAAATGTCTCTGAACCTTTCACTGTTCTCTGAATTCACAGTACCAATCTTCTGCTACAGTACCTACCATTTTTTTCTCTATATTTGGTTGATTCTCTTCTCTTCTGACTTTATTTCCAAATATTTCCTTAAAAGACAAACTGAATTTTCCATGAAACCCATCCTGAATCACCCAACACCTATCTTTTCCTCTTTTCTCTTCACCTTTATGTGGTAGGCAAATTTCCATTACCATGACAAAATACCTGAGACAATTAACTTAAAAAGAGGAACAATTTATTTTGGCTTATAGTTTGGGGGTTTCAGTCCATGATTACTTAGCCTTATTATTTTGAGCCTATGATACAGCAGCTTATCACAATGGGAAACACATGGAGAAGCATTTTTGCAGGATGACAAAAAGAGAAAGAGGAAGCAATTGGGATTTTGTCATCCCCTTTGAGCACATGCCCCCTGTGATCTAAGAATTCCCAGTAGATCCTCCCTCTTAAAAGTTCTACCATCTCCCAATAGCACCACAGGCTTGGATGAAGCCTTTAACACATAGGCCTTTCAGGGACTTTCCAACAGAACTATAATATCTTGTCACATAAAGGTAGCCATTTGGTTGTGGAAAGAGTACCAGGTTGAGAATCAGGAATATGCTCTTCTGGTCACTTTACACTGACAAGCTCCTTAAGTCACGTACACAACATTTCCAGGTTTGTTTCTTCCTCTGTGAAATAAAGCCCATTAGAGTAGTTGTTCTTTAAAGGCCATAATCAAAGTTGATTATACGTAATTTTACTCATGGTTGGATACACATGATTGTGCATGATATACATGGCTAGCACATTTATCAAAATTACTTTATTTCCAAGTTTTGTTCCTACAGTGAAATTTGTAAGCCACATTGCTAATTTATTTCATAACTTCTCAAGGTCAACTCCACTAGTACATTTATTTAGACATTTTTTTTTGATCAACTGATGGGTAGATTGAAAATCACATCATGATATGTATATTTAATCTTTTGAGGGGATGTCTAAAAGGAGTTCAAGTGACCATGAACTTGTCACTGTAGACAAGTTGTCTCCTAAACACAGATAGTATGTATATTATTAATAATGATAGCTAACATTTACTGAACTCATATTAAACATCCATCTCTGTTCTAAGTGCTCTTATGCAATTACTCACTTAATTTCCACAGTAATCACATGACAGCCATATTTTTATCTCTCTTACGAAAGAGGAAATGGTAATGTGCAGGATTTGCTCAGTATCAGAAAGAGAGTAAGTGTTGGAGTCAAGATTTGAACAGGCAATTTACCCCCAGAACTGATACCTTCCCCACCACACTGTACTTATGTCCTGTATGTGCATGAAGGAGTACCTTGCACACAAGGGAAAGCACCTGTGATGTCAGCCAGTTACTTGTTTTCCTCATTTATGGAGAGAAAGTGGGGAAGGGATAACATTTGAATAAATCATTTCTAAGATACTTTTTTTTAAATTAGTTTTTTTTTTATTTTTATAGACTGCATTTTGATTCATTGTACACAAAGGGGTACATCTGCTCATCTCTATGGTTGTGCACAATGTAGATTCATACCATTGGTATAATCATACATGTACATAGAGTAATGATGCCTGAGGTACTTCTAAATTTTAGAAATGTTTCACTTTAAATTGTCAATGGCAGCATTTCTGTCATTAGATAAACATGCTTTAAATTCATCCCAATCTTTAACTATCAGTTAATCAAGTGAAAAAAAAATATACAATGTTATAAGTGGTATGACCACACTTTTTAATAGAATACACTTGTGTGGGGGGGGGGGGGTGTATTATGGGTGTATATATATTGGAAACAAAATATAAACAGTGGCTACACATTGGGGATAGGATTATGTTGTGGCAACATTCCTTCTCTTTATGATTTTCTCTAATTTTCAAATTTTCTAAAATGTAATTGCATTTTCAAATAAACTTCATTTTGAATTTCAGCCCCATTAAGCCTGAGTTTAGTTTTAGCACCCTACATATGGCAGGTTGCCGCTTTGGCTCCTTCAAAGTCATTTCCAGTATCTCCCTGAATTGAATATGCTCAGCAAAATAAAACATCTTCTATGCTTAAATTATGTCTCACTCTTCTTCAAAGTGGGGTTGTGTGGGCTTTGGGGGAGCAATCTGTTGTTTCCTAAAATTTGAAGAAACAGAAAAAGTAGGGAGAGGGACAATAACTTGGTAGGGTGTGAAATTAAACAGGTATCTTTAAAGGTAAGACAAGTCATCTCTTTTACCCAGGTCTCCCCCAACCCCTTAGTTTTACATAAAAGAATATTGAGAATTTAGGGTGCAAGCCATTGACATATGAAGACCAGTTAGCCACATGGATTTCCACCCTGAGTTGTACAGCTTGAGGGTCCTTTCAATTGAACAATCTCCTGTCCCCAAGCAGAGAAAATCCAGGGTCACAGCCTGAATTGAGGCTTCTCTCAACAATAATGTTCTTTATTAATAAGTCTGAATAGTCTGAAACTGTGGCTTTCAGGTTAATAACAGCTACTTTTAAAGTATTCGTCTGATTTCCCCAATGGAAAAACCATTCTTTATAATACATACACTATCTCTACCATTCAAGTTTGTGATTAAAGAATAAATTAATGGGTTTCAGTTAGGTCTCATTCATTCATTACATCATTTATTGATTCAACAAACATTTACTGATGGCCTTCTATTTGTCCCACCCTAAGTCAGGCATTGGGACCTAAATAGAAAACAAGGTACTTAGCCTGATTCACAAAGCTGAGATCCAATGAGAGTTTCATTTAAGTACATAGAATTATAAAGCAACAGACATTTGTAATTCTAGACCTGTGAACCTATTTCTTAGATAACAAATATATTTTGAGTTGTACAAGACTGAATGAAAATATACAGAAGTACGAACCAATTTGTTTAAATGAGTGCTAAACACTGTTGAGATCAATTTATTTATCTTCCAAAATGTAGCATCATCCTGTTTGAAATGAGATCTCATGTGCTACCTATCTATGCTTGGTAAGTTCAGACATATATTCTAAATAATAGCAACTTTATTTGCAAAGCATCTTTTATCTTGTTAGTCCATAACATGTTTTATAAACTCAATAAATGACTGTAATATATTTTTATAAACATTGGTTAAAACACTGACATTTTAATATATTTCATGTCATAAAATATATTAGTTTTCTAAAAAAGCCCTCCAACAGTAATTTTGTTAGTACTTACATTAAAGGTTGTCACTTGCACTTCATAAAACATGTCAATCTGTTGACAGACATAGGATAGCAATTTGTTTCCTCCTCATAGGGACACTGCTTCCTAACAAACTACTGGGTGTTCTTTCCACATGTACCCTGATTTTCCCTGATTTAATTTTATAAAAGTGAAAGCTGAAGAGAGGAGGATAACAGAAGATGTGCACACAATCACCTTTCTGGGTGATATTCCTACTGTGATCCCAGTGTAATGCAAATGGACCAAAAATGTGTGTGATGTTAATTTAGTGACTTGCGAGAAAGCATCTGGAGTTTAATGTAGCAATGTAGACGATGCAAAAAATGTAATCATAATGCCGGCAAGGCTCAGTGCTCTGGATGAAGCCCAAATTGTTAGTCAGCACCACGAGGGCATTTAAACCCAAGCTGGAGAGAAGGGAATTCACAGGAAATGCCACAACATATTCCCCAATATCTCAGATGGTCCACCATTTGGTTATAACACAAGAACAATTAGAGGGAGAGTTTTGAATAAACCGATATAAGAGGAGGCACGGTCTGGGGGAAGTGGAAGAGGAAGCGCCATCTCTCTGCGTTAGCCTGTCTTTGGGTTATGTCATTTTTGCAAACATTTCATCTGGTGGTCAGGAAGGTAGGTTAAAGAACAATGTTTGCATGATGTACTTATTTACATTCAGTTTGTATGATGACAGCACAGTTAGAGGCAGCTTTACACAGTCAAGGACACTGTGACCAGAACAACTGTAGGACCTTGAAATTCAAAATGGTGGATGGCTCTATCAACCATGGGATGATATATTTTTGCAAAAAGAAAATGTAATGGAGGTATGAGGTCTTCAAACCATTACAAGTTTCTGTGATAAATCCAACTTGAGCTTACCTGGATATGTGTTTCCCAGAAAGTATGTTGGATGAGAAGATAGAAACATATATGAGTATTTTATTCACTTCAGGAATGCAGAAAGGCTGATAGGAAGTGTCTTGATAATGTTTGCTTAAGCTATGTCTGTGATATTTTGACATCATCATTTTCACTGCAGATAAATAATTTGATGTCTAAAATGTGTGTTTATTATGTTAGAATTCCCTCAAGCTAATGGCTGAGTACACTGTGAATTTCATTTTCAAAAAGATTTGGCCTAAATTTTAGTACAGTTATATAAGAAATTCACTTCATAAACTTCATACACTACTCTTTTTAGGTAGATTGTAGGAAAGAAGTAGGAAAGAGTCCCTTTCGCATAGAGACTGGGGAGTATATTAACCCAAAATTCTATGAAGCATTCTTTGAGAGGAACTTTCAAAGTTCCTTTGGTGACCTTAGACAAGTCATTGTTCCCCTCTGCATGTCTTTTTTCCCATCTATATTGGAGACAAATAGCACATACCATGTATTTGTTTTGCAAGTTATAAATAGCACTAAAGGAGAAAATGTATGCAACATTATTATGAAAAATACAAGGAGTTATATATATTTAATAGCTTGTTGCTATTCTGAAATGTTTTCACTACTCCAACTCCTTGTGCTAAGGATCTCTTAAGTGATATAAAAGCTCTACAGAGGAGCTTTTTCAATGACTTAGACTTTCTATACAGAAAACTAGTTGCCCCAGAAGGGACAGGAAGAAGAATACAAACAAGTAGTGGTCAGAATTGCCGGCAGCCAGAATAGACTTCCTGACAATTCATTCTCTCCTTGTAAACTCCAGGAAGGTGTGGGAAGGGAACTGATTTCAATGTGAATGTCTCTTTTTTAACCTTACTCGACACACAAAGACATTATTTCATCATATGTAATGATATGTCTGCAAGCAGGTGATGGTTTCAGACTATTTTAAGGATCTCTGGCTACATGCATAGTTATACATCTTTCAATTTGTCAGAATCCTGATTGTAACAAAATTGACCTCCAGCCAGATGTTCATTCTCATGTTCTAGTATAGACTACATGTAATTGAAATATGGATAAAAAGGAGCATAAGAAGTTTTTCTTTTCTTCTTCCCTTCTATTCCCTATCAATTTTTCTTCTTCCCCCATTAACAAAAGAGTGTGAGAAATAGAGGATATCTAAAGTAGAAGGGAGTTTGTCAAATTGTTTTTATTGTCTGGAAGTTCTTATAAAAGGGAATCACTGTTTTCTGGGGATAATTGGCATCTCCCTCTACCTGTTGCCATCTCTCTTCAGACCCCTGTACACAGAGAGGAAGCACTTTCTCTATAGGAAGAAGTGATGGATCATTGCAATGTGACAAATAATTAGGAAAGGAACACAGGGCACAACAATCAGTCTTGGATATGGTTGATACTGATGCAAAGTGAAAAATTGAGATTATTATTTGAATAATTTTCACAAAACAGAATTTTCTAATATTCTTGTTACGTGTAGCAAAGAGGGCTATAAATTAACTGACACACTATTTCTCCCAAGGCACCCTCTAAACAGCACTATTCACACTCTTTCTAGCCGTACATGCCGTACACCCTGTGATAGTTGTTAAGAAGAAGGTGTTTTTGCCTTTATCTTCCTCCCCCACCCATGAGCTGGATGAAGAGACTTCAAGGACCTAGAGGATGACAGAAATGATACAAGATATGATATCAAAAAGGAATTTCTCCAAATAAGAAGTATATAAGTATATAGTCTACCTTAACTGGGAAAATAGAAAGACATCATCTCTGTACTTTGAATTTATAGAATAATTCAAATGACCAGTGAAAGCACTGACTTGAATTTAAACTTGTGACCTAGGTCCAATAAGGAGTATCAGTGTCACTTGGAGTTTTTGTCAGCTTTCTGTCACTGTGATAAAACACCTGAGATAACCAATTTAAAAATAGGAAGTTTCATTTTGGCTCATGATTTCAGAGTTTTCAGTCCATAGTTACTTGTCTCTGCTGCTTTGGACCAGTTGTGGGACAGTATGGCATGGCAGAAACATGTGGCAAAAAATGCCTGTTTATGTCATGTAGACCAAGAAGGAGGGAGAGAGAGAGAGAGAGGGAGATAGGGGTTGGGGAGAGATTGGCATTGCAGTACATCCAGTACACCCTTTAAGGACATGATCCTGATGATGCAACTTCCCTCCTCTAGGCCCCACCTCCCTAATGTTGTACCACCTTCCAATAGTACCACAGGCTGGTACCTGAATCTTTAAAACATGGACCTTTGGAGATATTCCAGATCCAAACTAGAGCATTCTGCCTTCTCTTGGCACCCAGAGACTCATGTTCATCTCATAATGCAAAGTGTGTTTAGTCCATCTCCAAGAGTAACCAAGATCTTAACAGTTCCAATATTGCTGAAAAGTCCAATATGAAAGTCTCCTCTGAGACTCAAGGCAAACTCATCTGTGAGCCCTGTAAAAATTGAAAAACAGGTTACACATTTCTAAGATGCGTTGCCACAGAGTAAATGTTCCCATTTTAAAGGGAGGAATAGGAATAAAAAGGGAAGGATCAGACCAAAGCAAGACCAAACTCAGTAGGGTATAATGTGGTACAGCTTCATGTCTGGCATCTGAGACACATGTTACAGCAATGTGAGCTCCAAAGGGTTTAGGTAGCTCTGCCTATGAGACCTTGCTGGCTACAGCCCATGTGGCCATTCTCATGGGTTGGCTTTGTTCACTGCCTACAGTTTTCCTTGGCAGGCATTCCATATTCCTGGCATCTATAACTTCCAAGGGTTCCATTGTAGCTTTGGCTTAACTCCCATAGTTTTACTATGCATCACCCTGTCAGAGGCTGCTTTTTAAGACTCTGTACCTGACACCAGCTGTTCAGTTTCAAAGATTTTCCTCTGATAACCCAGTGGAAGTCTTTATAATCCTTAACATTTGCATTCTGCATTTCTAAAAAAACAGTATATGTGAATGATGCCAAGATCTACCACCAGTGTGAGCTGTATTAGGGCCTGCTTGAACCACAGCTGTAGTGGTTTCTGAGTGCCTCAATGGCTGAATGTGGGGAAATGAATTCCTGGGAAATAATTCTCTGTATGACCCTGAATAAGAGGACACCCTGGGGTCCTAATCTCAAATCAAAGTTTTTGAAATGAATTTATACCCTTACACCTTTGAAACTGTGATGGGGGGTCTTTTCAGTTCCCTCAAGGCATCTTTCCTATGTTCCCAGTGCAAAGTACTTACCTTCTTTTTAATGGCACTAATCTCTTTAGCAACTGCACCTTCTTTGGCTGGAACTTTATACACTTTTATCTGGCCAAGTATTAAATACTTTCTGCAAGTATGAAAAATCTTTCCATTCTGCTTTGGTACCCCTATTCTTGCTATTAATCTTGTTAAAAGCAACCAGCAATAGTCAAGCAACTACCTGAATGCTGTGCAGTCTTGAAATTTTCTCTACTGGATAAACTAATGTGTCACCTTTAAACTCAGCCTTCCACAAATCTCAGGGCATGGGCATAAAACATTTGAGTTCTTTGCCAGAATGTAGCATGGATACTCTCTATTTTGATTCTCAGTAGAGTTATTATATCCATCTGAAACCTCACAAGTACTGCCTTTACTTTGTGCATTTCTATCGGCATTCTGATTTTCTAAGACCTCACCAGAATTGCCCATTAAGCTCCACTTATGGTACTTCAATCTTTCTCTGTCCTGCTTTTCAATCTTTTCCAAATCCTTCTCACAAACCAATTCCAAAGGCTTCTGAACCACACAGTGTCAGGTATAGTCACTACAATGACCCCACCTTTTGGTAATAATTTCTATGTGTCTCTCAGTCTAGTCAAGTTCACAACCAAGATTAACCATCACACATGGAAAATTGTTAGAAATGTAAATTCTTGGATCCCACTTCAGACTTACTTAATCTGAAACTAAAAATGGAACCCAATCATTCTGGACCAATAAGTCCTCCTAGTATTCTGACATCTGATGAATTTTGAGAACTACCACTGTCCTAGAGATTTCAGCACCAGGGTAGAATTTGACACATGTTTACAAAGGTAAATGACCCAATGCTTCAAATTCTGACATTTTGATATATTCTTCAGGCATATTTGCAAATATTGGAAGAACAAATTGGAACAAAGGCATTACTGACACTTTGCTTCAAGTCAGAATCAATTTGAAGAGAAAAAAGACTTGTATCATGTTAATGAGAATCAGGTTTGCTTAGTAACTTGCATGCGACTGAGACTGAACACTGTCTGTTTTTGACCATTAAGGTAATGGTGAGCTGGAGGATTTGTGTGGGACTGGAAGACAGAATAGTCTCAACATTTAACAAAAAGCAGCTTTTTCCAAGGCTATATTTAAAGGTGTTAACACTCCTCCAGAAGCTCAAAGTTTAGAAAATATTGCATAATTTTCCAACAGTATCCCGAGCGATCAAGGCAAGTAGAAGTAACACTATGGTAGATGGTCCAATTAGCAAACAATCCTGGAAGTTCACACAGACAGCCTCTTCTTTGCTTATTTATTCTCAAACCTAAAAGACTGTAAGGGACACATACTGTGTAGCTCTGCTTGATCATGAGCATGGCAGAAGACCCCACAAATGCTTAATCCCAGGGACAGACTTACTCACTTGGGTCGAAATGAAAAAGGAAAAGCTATGCTCTTTGAGTTCTGCTTTCCAACCTTCCCATCAGCACCATCTTGCACCCACAGAGTCAGGTTCATGAATGACCCACCTCCAGGCTGGCCCTTATTCATGTTCTATCACGGGAGGCAAGATGAGATTTCATGGATCAGCTGGGGAGATTCGAAGGCCTAACCTCAAGGTCATGCAGTTCTCAAGTGTGTTTTCCTGACTGCTTTTGATTCATGTTCAGTTCAAAGAGTTATTCCTTTCTGAGTAAAATTGACTCTCTCTTCCCTTTTCTTGCAATGACCAAAGCCAAGGGGGTGGCCCTTTACCAAGACAGTATGTACTGTTACAAGGGTCTATGCACAGCCAGAGAGGAAGAGACTGGGGTCCTAGGGGAAAATTGATTTCTGTGACAGCCCCGACTGGGGTTAAGATGAGGCAAGCAAGGCCCATGATGCACTCGATTTGGGCGCAAAATTGAAGTTTTGCCAAAAAGCTCAATAATCAAGACAAGAGATATTTTAATGTAACATTTTTAAAAAATCCAGTGAAAACAAAATTATTCATGATGAACAAAATACAGAAATTTTAAATAAAGACAGGCTGGGTATTAGTGATTGACTTCCCTCTTATTGAGGTTCAATGGTCTATTCAACGCTGTCTGTGACTATCAACTAGAACAGTGGAAAAATCTCCTGTGGTATGTAGTGTAGACTGGGTGTGACAAGTCAAAGTTAAGTCTCTGAGGTCAGAAATCCTAGTGGTTAAAAAAAAAAAAAAAGGGACACACACACAAAACCAAAGAGGAAAGGAAAAAGAAAAATTCTATCAGGTATTTATAGGAGGCATGGCGCTAAGCATATCACATGTGCCAGTTCATTTAGTATTCAAAACATTACGATGTCAACCCTGTCATTACCAGCACTCTCTAGACAAGGACATGAATGTGGAGATGTTGAATTAGTTGTCAGAGATCACATGGTAAATGGCAAAGCTGGGATATATAAACACAGGTATATGAGCCCTCATTTTTAAGGAGCATGAAAGCGAGAGAGAGAGAGAGCGCCAGAGAGAAAGAGAGAGAGAGAGAGAGAGAGAGGAGGGAGAATCCAGGTGAAAATGAAAGAGAAAGCTGTACCTTTCTCCCTGTTCATAGAGAGCAGAAGAAACTTGAGACAGTGGCTATTTGATGAAGGCCAGTTTAGCGTCTTGGAACAGAAGACAAAAGCATATCGGAGACACTTACTATCATGCTGACACAAAATATCTACTTAATGTTGGTTGTTTTCACACCCTGACATCTCCCAGTTGACAAGGAAATGCTTAGCACGCCATGAAATGAACAGGAGCCAGAGCCGCGCAGATGCGGCTGGGGCGGCAGATGACGGGGACTGTGGCTCCGCTCTCTGTTTGGCCCCCTCCCTCCAAAACCAGTCTCTCTCTGCCTCGTGGTCTCTAAATCATTTTCCACGGAACTCAAGAAATAAAATACAGATATGGGTCTATATTATTTATTCACTTATTTATGGGTTGTATCTGTGTGGATTGTGTAAGTCTTTAAAACCTGACTCGCCCCAGTGCAACAAGAATGATGTCTCAATTGCAAGAGGGGACACGTTGCCCAGGTCTGAGGATGATAGATGGGACGACCTCCCTTGCTTAGTAAACTGCAGTGAGGGAAACTGAATAACCCTGAAATTAGAGGGGGAGGGTCATGCTGGTGTGATATTACTGGAACAAGATGCAGAGAAAAGTAATTTACTCTGAAGTGACAGTCTGAAGGCGAAAAATAAACTAACAGGAGGGAGTTTAGGCTCATTAGCAGCCTGGTCTCAATATTTCATTATTAATGATAACAAAAAGAAGAAAGGAGGGAGAAAAGGCGTTTGAGCATGTGCACCCCCCTCCCCCCACACACAGAGCCAGCTCAGTGACTCACAGTAGCACCAGCTCCAGGACTCCCTGTAAGTCCAGGCACAATGAAAGGCTCCTCCAGAGAAAAGGAGGAACCAGGCAGGATGAAGAATGGTTAGCGCTGGTTCAGGTCCGCTCCCATATAAATGGGAAGTGGTAGGGCCCCTCTGCAGGATTCCAGCTGATTTATTAGAATCTCTGCCTCAGGCAGCGAAGCCCCCAACCGATGCTCTGCAGCCCACCCTGGATGAGCAGCAGTGAAGGGGAGGTCATGCTGAGCTGGCCCTGGGATTTCTTAGGCAACCCCCCTCTGGGCAGGAGGCAATCACCTCTGCCTAAGATTATATATTGTTTGCACCTAGACGACAGAGGAACGAAGATCCTGGGAATCGATAGCTATGGTCTGGCTATAAAAGGAAACAGGATACATCCCACAGATTATAGCTGAAGCCTAAAAATGCAATTCTACAGTAAGCAACCATGTGGGATTCAATCTAATTTAAAACAGCAAAGGAGTTATCAGGTTCTACCTTTGCCCAAATAAAGAAAATGAAAATTGTTCTCATGCCACCAGCTCACCATTCCTGATGAGGATTTTGCTGTGTGAATAACTGATACATTTTCCTCTTGATGTTGACCCTCATAATGCAGCCAAACTGACCAGGTCCATTTTGGTGTTTGGGGGGATCATTTTTTAACATGCTAATGTAAATTATGATAATATCAATGCTCTCAAGCTCCCTTTCTCTGCTGCTATCCCTCAATGGCCTTGAGCGATTAAGAACATATTCAAAAGCATCTTTCTGTTGTTCGTGTCCTTGTAATTTATTAATATGACAGAATTATCCAGTTAACCAATAGCTACAAGAAGGTCTACCCACCATTGTGCTGGGTTAGAGCACATACAAAAATGATCAAATCCATGGTTCTGCTCCTCTTATTGCATATAGACTATTGAGGCAGACTAATAAGAAGCAGTACACACACTAATGACCATGTCAGAACAAATCGTGTTAAACAGCATGAAGAAAATGTTCCAAGTGCTGCAAAGAGACTAGGGGTATGAACACCATTTTCCATAGGGTGATCTCATGAGCCTGTTGGAAGGAAGTGGCATTCAAGCAGACCCGAAGGAAGAAGGAGGAAGAAGAGAGTTCTAGGCAGAGGGACCACCAATGTGAAGGTCCAGATCTAGAAAAGAGCTTATTCACTTTTTGTTCAAAAAGAACAAAGAGGCCAGCATCCTGGAGTCTGCTGCTGAGGGCAAAGCAGTATATGTGACCAGAGGATCAACCGGGGGTATCCTGGAGTGCCTCAAAGTTCCAAGGAACAGGTTAGATTTTATTCTGAAGTTAAGGGGAAGCTTTGGGATCATTATGTCTAAGAACAGATGTGAATGGATTTATCTTTGAAAAGGGTCTTTCCAGCTGTAGTGGACACAATGAACTGGGGGTGGGCCAAACCTTGAAGCCAAAAGACCTCATAGGTGGGACAGAAGGAGGTGGGGTGTAGTTAGAAGAGCAGAGAGATTTGAAGTGTTTTTTAAGGAAGAAGATAACAGACATGGTAAGAGATTGTAGGAGGGAAATGGCCAGTAGCCCTCAGGTGTCTGGTTATACATTTTGAATGCAATCTTTAGTGGAAGAGTAAAATCGCAGTCAGTGAGAGCAGACAAGAACATGCCTTCTTCCCAAATAGAGGAAACCTATGGGTCAAATCTTCCTGCTTAGTTGGCCTTCTGTCAACAATGGTAACTTCCCAATTGCATCAATAGCTTGAGGAGCTTTTGTTCTTATTCTGGTTGTAATTTTATTTTCTTCCTCCATGTCCTAGTCCTCTTTGTTTCACTCCTCTGAACCCAAAACTTTTTGACCCTTGATGAGGCAGACAAGTTTCTAGAACAGTGAATATCAGAGTATTGTCCTAGGAACAGCTGCGGTGGCATCATTTGGACCTGGTTATGACATCGCTTCTTGGGTCCCAAGCCTGATTCTGGAATCAGCAGCTCTGGAGGCAGACACCCAGCCATCTGTGTTGTTAAAAGCCCTTCAAATGATTCTGATCCCCACTGAAGTTTGAGAAAGCCTGCTCTGGAGCTACACCATCCATATGATGGTCACATGTGTTTACTGAGCCAGTGACATGAGAGGAACCCAAATAGAGACGTGTGAGTGACCAACACATCAGATTTCAAAGACTTAGTACAAAAACAGAAAGAACTTAATATTTTTCATAAATCATTTTTATGACACATGTTGAAATATTATTTTCTCTATTTGAGGTTAAAATACAGTATTAAAATTAAAATGAATTTTTCCTGATTCTTTTTACTTTTCTAATGGGACTACAAGAAAACTTAAAGTTGCATTGTAGTGGGTACTATATTTTTATCACACAGTGCTGCTTCTTCAACCTCAGCTTGTACAGAGTTACCCAGGAATCATGTTGAATGCAGATTCTGACTCAGTAGGTCTGGAATGAGGGCTAAAATTTTGTGTTTCTTGCAGGCTACCAGGTGATGACCCCACTACTGGACCAAGGGCCACACTTGGAATAGTAGAACACGAACACATGCTGGGGAAGTATTTGAAAGTAGGTCTGGTGTCACTGAACTTGACAGTAGTGCACCTGGGTTTTAAGTCCCAAGTTTGCCTCTTGTTACTTACATGACTTTGGACCAATCATTTTTAATGAAAAATGAAGAAAAAAGAAATACCTTGAGGTGCAATTGCAAAATTAAAAAATAAAATGGTGTTAATGGAATTATTTTTCTATTATCAAGGCCAAACAAATTTGAATTATCAGTCCATAGCTCCCCACCACAGACATGCTATGTATATGATGCATAGAAACAATTTTTCCAGTTTCTAAGATAATTCAGGGCAATAAAAAGATAGCCTGAGGACTGGGGTGTAGCTCCCTGTGAGAGTGCTTGCTTAGCATGTGCATGGCCCTGGGTCAGTCCTTAGTATGTAAGAATATCATTAGACAAGCATTTCTTTCAGAAGCACTTTGTACCTGAGGTTCATGGTGACTCTGTCACCTCCCGAAGTGGACAGTATCCTAAATACTCAGAAAAATACACAGCTCTAGGTCTCAGTGGATCAGAGCATCCTCAAGGCTGGAGACTCCATCAAATCAGACTTCATTAGTAATTAGCAAGTAACCAGTCTTCTGGTAGGAGTCACTTTGTGACCGGAGGGAAAAGAGAACAGAAGTGGCCATGTGACTATGTCATCATTAGGAAGATGGGGAAGGCGGAGAAAGATGCATAAAGTAATAATCCCTTAAAGCACAATTGTTATGCTATGTTGGCAGCATCCATATGGTTAAGATTAGCCTAGTTTTCTCTCTCGGGCTCATGTGCTAGGAATACAAGATGGTAGGAGAGGACAGGGAGATGCTTAGAAACTGAGCATGGCTTGTGTCAAGCACTGTGCTAGGACCTTGAAATGCAAAATGCTACAATTTGCTTTAAGAGGAAGGGAAACTGTTTTGTTACCTGCCAGCACCAAATAACCCTTTATTTACACACCTGTGTCCCCACCACCAGACACAGTTCATTTATTTTGTCCTAAGTCCATCAAGAAAGGGTGTCGGGTACAGAGTTTCTCCTTCCATGAAGGTTATTGGTGGACAAATTTGGAATTCTTGGACAGGGAGAAAAGTTCATCCTTGAGCTTAGTTCATGCAGTTTTCTCCAGAAAGGAAAAGACTCTGTTGTCTAGAGCATGATTCCTGCCCCGGAGCATTCATATTTAGCCTTCCTGGTAGCACAGTGCGGAAGACTACAAAAAACCAGAACCATGGCACTGAGTAGATATGAACACAGAAGACTCAGTGCCACTTACAAGTGACACTGTCTCACAGACAGTGGATGAGTCATTCCTTTTCCCTGGACCTTAGGTGTAACATCCTTGAAATGACAGTCTAACAAAATGATCCACAACCTGCCCTCAATCATAGCTGCTTTTCTGAAGGGTAATTATATGCTTATATGACATGATCCCCTGGTGGGAGACCTCTTTCAAACAGGTCACCTGGGGGTACACTTTGAAGCTGAACAGCTGCAGAAGGGTTGGAGGGTGAGTACAAACACCATGAAAATGTTCTAAAGAATTTGAGTATGAGAGGCCTAGGAAATAGGATCTTCCTTGGGACAGCAGGTGTATTTATTTTTCCACAGCTTTGAAATGAGAACTTCACCCAGGGAGGAAGAAAAGCTATTGGTTCCAGAGTGGGGCCAAGGTGGGAAGTGAGTGGAGCAAACCAGAGTCTGTCTAATGGTGGAGTTTGTGATCAGGACTTCTAATTCCCTTACTCCTTCATATTCCAACCCAAAGGCAGGAGATCTTTGTGATTTCATGCCTCATTTGTAATCAACTGTGTTCTTCAAGAAGGATCTGGTATTAGTCTCAAGAAAAAGAAGGAAATTAGTATAGAAGAAGCCCACTATATATCAAGCACCCTCACAAAGGATCTCGTTTAGTCTTAGCAACTTGGATCAAGACCAGGGAGAGGTTAGTCAGACACCTACTTGCTCAGGATGCAAATGAAATGGTGATCACTCCAAGGGTTCTGAGTGCAGGACTTACTTTTGCACAAACCTAAGGTGCCTTGCTAAATTTTATACCTAGTCACCTTGCTTGCCTCACACCACTTGATCCTCTGGGTCTTATTTAGACTCATGTTTTGCTGTCATCCATCTGGAAGCAACCAGAAGAGAGGTTCAGAGTCATCCAGACTTCATATCCTCCTTCTTCACATCCCAGTCTAAAGGCAGGAGGTCTTTGTGATCTCATGCCTCCTTCGTAAGCAACAGTAGCCTGTACATATATCTCTTCATAAGGCCCAGAATCGAAATTAAGACTCCTGTTTGCTCTTCTGTAGCACCATAGTGGACCTGGAGTATGGATTAGAATCATGGTACCTACTCTTGCTAGCTGATAGCCTCAGTCAACTTACTTAAATACTCACGTTCAGTTTCTTCATCTGCAAAAAAAAAAAAAAAAAAAGAGAGAGAGAGAGAGAGAGAGAGAGAGAGAGAGAAGAAAAAAGAGAATAGTAGTACTTAGCTCATTGCATTGGAATGAAGATTAAAGGAGCAGTACTTGTCAATGTCAAGTGCTTAAAACACTGCCTGGAACAAATGTCTCAATACCAATACATATTAACTACTGGATGATGATGAAGATGATGATTGTGGTGATCATGGTAGTGGTAATGATGGTAATGATGACGATGACATGGTGATCAATTGGCTTTGGTTATTACTATTATTCTGATCACATTAAGTTATAATGCTCAATATGCTGTACTTCCCATGAGGGCTCTGCAGTTTAGCAGGAATTAATATCTTAAATACTGGGTTTCCAACAATAAATTACTGGAAATTATCTCTGAATCTAGGCAAATTATCTTTTGGAGGAATTATAAGAGTGGCCCCAAATCACACAATGAATGTCATTTCCAGCTTTAATGACTGGCCTGTGCACCTGTAGCTTTGCACATTAAAGAAAAAACTTCCTTCTCAGAAGCATGTATTAAATCCAACAGGGTGAATTTTTCAGGCATTACAACATGGTGCCCAGCACCAAGCCAGCCTTTCTTAAATATTTGTCCCTTAAAACCTAACACACATCTCTTTCTCAGCTCACTGACTGCTTGGACTGGGAGCCTGGCTCCAAGAATGTAAGGTTGGATCTTCCCTACCACTCCAACTGTCCTCTTTTCACAGTCGATTACTTCTCCATTAATTGTTGTTGTTAATAATCTACAAAGCACTTTCCACTGGCAGTGCCGAGCACTGAAGGAAGAAAAGCAGTGGCTAGCATTAGTTAATTGACCTCCCTGTTAGCAGTGCTCACCAGTGTGGTCATAGAGCCAGCACGGAGTGTGGACTAAACGCCGGTCTCCAAACACAGTTCATGTCAATCAGAATCAGCTCATCAAAGGGTGTTCTGAGATGCAGCTTAGGGTGTGAAAAGGCTGGCAGATCCAAACAAGTGTCCTCATGGTGATGTGTGAACTTGGCATCCTGCCTGCACAGGGGTGAACATCTCGCTTATTCTGTCACTAGACCACCTTTAGCAAGGACAGAAATAAAGTAGGGGTGACAAATGAGAAGTGAAGGCTGAATCACTGCCCTTGGGGCACTGGGCCTGGTACCTGGTAAGATTGCCCAGGAGAGGCTGCATGCGGTGGCTTCACCTCCTCAGGCTGGCCTCCCTGGTCACTGCACTGCTGAGCTGCTTGTCTCTACACTGACAACTCTAATTTCTTCAGCCCTGAAAGGAGCCTAAAGGGGCATTTGATGGATGTCATTCTGGATGTCACACTGCCCAAACACCCACTGAACCTCTGAGCTGAAGGGGGCCTTGAAAGTTTCTGACATTAAAAACACTAACCTAAGGGTGAGATATTAAAGTCTTTGGGCCACTGGCACCATTACTAATGGGTCTCTCTGGCCCAAGCTCCTAATCTCTCTTTTCTCTTGCTCTTTCTGAGTTCCTCTGCTCCTTTCCCCTTGGTGTTTGTCTCATTTTCTTCCTGTGATAAACTGCACTATCACCCCACCTACACATCACTACCCTGAACCCCTAAATGTGGTACCTTGCATGTGCTTTTGCCTGCTGCATGCCTGAAAGAGGAGAGTAGCACAAATAATGCATCTGACTGTGACTTAGTAAAACAAGGCCTCCTCTCCGCCTTCCTGAAAAGAGCCTTCAATACTGACAGCTCCCTTTGTAAGGAGAACAAAGCCAGCCCATGCAGTGGGTCTGAGGGGGGCAAAGAGAACAGTTATAGAAAGGAGCTGGGGAGGAAAGTGATGAAACCAGATTTCATTGCAACCATAGAAGATGAGCTAAAGACCAGAACAGAAAGGGGGACTGGAGGAGGGCAGGAGGGTAGGGTGTTCAGACTGAGGTAAAGATAACTTTAGACTGGAAAAAAACTACCGGACCACCTCCAAGTGTCCCATAGTGTCTCCTACTATTGATAGTCACCTCCTTCGCTAATAAGCATCAAGAGTGTTTGCAGGTCAGATGATCAGCTGGCAGTTTATGACTGATGCCTTACAATAAAAAGAAGGAAGAGAGAATTTAAGATAATAGCGGCTGGATTTTGAGTTTCAGAAGCTGAGTGCATACTGGAAAGTTCTTTGCACATCTGTCAACAGGGAGGCAGTAGTTGGCCAACAGTAGGCTATCTTATTCTTGTACTTTGTTGGTGTAATGATTTTTCCCTGACCCTCACTACTCTGTCCAGCATCACCCCCATCTACACACACACCTGTGTCTTCTGAGTACCTTTGTGCTGTCACCTGGATGTGACAAATGGCATGAGTTCAACTGAGCAAGAGAAGACACTGCAGAGGCAACTTTGAAGCACGGAAGGCCTGACATGCACATAACCTTTTTGAGAGAAACCAATACTGTGAATGGTCTCTTATCTGACTTGGCTGGAGAGTTCTGCTTCCCAGGAGTGATAAAGCCAATTAAAAAGTAAGACACTCTCTTAGCAAGTTGATATGTGAGCCACACAGAGACTAAGAAAAGAGAAAGAGAGAAAGGAAGGGAGGAGGAAAAGAAAGAATGAAGGAAGGGAGGGTGTGAATGGCCTATGTAAATAGTGTTGAAGCTGTACTTCAGGATGACAACTTCTGCTTTGAGTCACTGTGCTCCTTTTGGACCACTGGATTCACTTAGGGCCTTTGCCGAGGCTGATTGATCTGCCTGGAATAACTTTCCTTCATTATCCTTACCACCTTCAATCCTTCCCAAAACATACATAGACTGAGAAATTATAAGAGGTGCAGGAGGAAACATCTCAAGAAACTCACTGAATAGTTTCTGGGAATCATGGCTAAATGTTTGAGCTTGGAAAAGTTTGGAAGACTAAAAGAAGGCAATGCCTAACCTGCAGACAGCAATCCCTAAGAAACTGTCCCATCCCTATACAGTGGAAGTGAAGATTGACCTTCTGAACTTGGCTTTGCCTTGACACACCCTCTCCAAGGTCATCGCTCAGTCACCTGTTGGTCACCTTAGTTGTGAAAACAGCTGAGTTCTAATACAAATAAGCTTCAGGATTTCTTTTAATCATTTAAAAAAGTAGAACAACCAGCTTCAGATAAAAAGAAATAATAAATTAGGGGGAGAATTAGATGAAACAGGTGGTTAATAATGTTTGTGCAGGATTCTACCTTGAGAAACACAATGCTGAGGTGGAAATATTATGGATTATATTGTCAAACAAACCTGGTGCAGAACCATCCTTGGAAACTTAACAAAGTCAAGTCTGGATAAGTGTTTTAACCTATCTAAGCCCAATTTCCTCAAGTAAAATATATGCATTAATGCCTGCCTCAAAGGTGGTAAGTAATAAAAGTGATAACCTGTGGAAAATCTTGAGTATATTTGGATGTAAATAAATGTTAGCCTTAGGTGCTAAAATATCAAGCTATTAAAATATATCACTAATGCTCTCATTTATCCACTCCCATCCTTTATTCCAGCAGGTAATTATTGTGTGTTCTTTCCGGTCAATGAACATTTATTGAGAATCTACTATATAAAAGGTGCCATTTTACGTGTTGGGGATATCATAATGTATAAAATATACAAATTATTATTTAGAAGAGACACTAAAGTGTGGGAAACATAGCCAGTCTTCAAAAGAAAGAAGTAGAAAATAGCACAAAGCATAATGACTTTTGATTTTAAAACCATAATCCACTGATAGTAGAAAGGATTTGGTTCTATTCACAATGCCCTAGTGAACGCAGTGGGAGAAACATGACTTCCAGACCAAGGAGAGATGGTGCGGATGAGGACTGGAATGGTGGAGAGAGACGGAGGGTTTGTCCTGCCTTCCTTGTTCCTGGGAGGCAGCAGAATTCCAGAGAGACTGACCACCTGTGTATATGCTGAGTTTAGCCTGCAGAGTTGGCTCATGCTTCAGAAAAGAATCATGGCCTGAAAGACTTTAAAATTAATTGAGTCTGCCCCTTGTTTTATAAGTGAGGAACTTGAGGTTGACAAAGGTGAAGTGACTTACTCTCTTCATACAAGGAAGAGAGTGGTCACTAGTTGTTGACCATACCAATCAGGGAAGGCCACGGTCAGAAAGATGGTCTAACTCAGTGTATATAAAAACCACCTGGGATGGGAGAGGGAAAGCTTATTAAAATGCAGAGTCTCAGGCCCCACTCGAAGGGTTTCTGTTTCAAAGGGTCTGTGATAGAGTCCTTGGAAACTGCATTTAATTGGCACACTGGTGATTCTGAGGCAGGTGGTCTGAGGACTAATTACCACCCCAGGTCTCCCTGGTGCTAATTTGTATGGAAACCCACAACCTCAGAGATATAATGAGGTAGTATCAGTTCCATAAAATCCTTGGCTAGAGCAGCTCCCTTCCATAGGTATAAGCTGAACCTCTTCAGCTGAGTTATGGCGTGTATTTGCATAAATTACCATGCAAAACTTGTTAATATTTCCTAGATATCCCTTTTCATTGCTCCATTAGACAAGGCTTTGTGCTTTTGTTGGGGGCTGAATGTCAGCCAATCAGAATCCACAACTGCACTGGCATAGAACTTGAGGTGGTAATTTATTCCCCTCATGGAGCCACGGTGTCACCTATCTGTCCTGAGAAATGCTATCTGAAATCAGTTGAATTTTATCATGCAAATTATAGGAAGTGTTATCATTATAAGCAGCAGGAGGTTCCTGATTTGCTATCATTTACACGTTAAATGAATTCAACCTGCTAGGTATAGGGATGCGTTAGAGAAGAAGGGAAGGGGCAATGAGGGGAGGGATTGCATCCCTGGTTGACATCCCCAGGGCTCTGCACCTCCAGGAAAATGAGGCTTCAAAGGATGCTTGGATTTGCTTGATGTAAAGAGATTCAAAATGGATTGACTTTGAGGAGGAGAGGCAGGTGAGAGAAGAGAAAGGACATAACATAACTATTCTATGGGGATGCACAAAGAGAACTATACCTGGATAGGTAGTTCAAGGTGGAACTGCAGTGTGAGAGCATTTGGCTTCCACAGAGTTAGAAGAAATGAAGACCTTGAGAAAGATAAGCACAACGACCTTGTTTGATGGTTAAGGAAACGCAGGCCCAAAGAGAAGAGAGCTTGTGTTCAAAATCAAGTACACTTACTTGATTACTGTTTGGAATTTCAAAACCAGTCCTTCTGATGTCCCATCCCATGATCCTCCTGCTTTCAGTGCCTCTGACTCTCAAAACCACTCCATAGCATTTAGAGTCCTGTATTTACACTGGTTCCTACTACACATCTCTCATCAATCTGTTCCTTTTCTCAAACCCAAATTTCCTCTTTTCTCTTCTGTCTATACTAGAAAACTCAAGTTGAAAAGTCCCTTTCTCGAAGTAGTGTCCAGCCACACCACCCACACTCTCCTCTCTCTTCTCTGTTCAGCCACAATTACCCTTTTGAACTTGGGCAATGCATTACAGCTCTCTAGCCTCTGTTCTGTTCTGTTCTGTTCTGTTCTGTTCTGTTCTATTCTATTCTATTCTATTCTATTCTATTCTATTCTATTCTATTCTATTCTATATTCTACTCTCTATTTTCTCTCATTCTATAAACCTAAATGTCAACATGAATGATTTCTATCATTGTATAATTCTTAATGACCTTATGTCTTCTATCTCCTATCAACATATTTTTGTTTTTGTTTTGTTTTGGACTCCTGGAGTCCAAGATAGTACATTTAGAGAGCTCACCACTGTGCAGTGTAATCTGGGTTAGGAAGGACTGCCCTAAGCAGACTTTGCTATGTTCTCTTCCCAAGGGTAATTGCAAATAAAAGAAAGTATAAAGAAAACCATGATACTTTAACCTTTGATATTAAAATTTCAGCCACAATTATAACTGGCGAGTTAGAAACATCTCCAGGAGGAGCTGCTTCTTAATGACTTCCCTCAGGCCACGTTGGCAAGGAATGTTGAATTTATTTTCTATTCACCCAGTTCTGTATCTTCCTGCAGGGGTCTGAACAACATAGAGCGATATTCAGGAAGCCAGGAAAGAGGGGAGAAAGAAAGTAGAAAGCACAGAGATTATAGAAAAGAAGATGGATTAAAAATGAGTTGCAAGATACTCTAGCACTTGAGCAGAGGAAGGCTGAAGTTTAATCATGGAGTTTGGAGTAAAAGCAATGAAAGTAGCTGGGATGGAACTAAATGACCAGAACCATCAGCGATCTGGGAGTTAGAACAGCTAGAGTCTCATTTTTGTTCAGCCACAATTACCCATTTGAACTTGGGCAATGCATTACAGCTCTCTAGCCTCTATGTCTCATTCTATAAACCAAAGTGTCAACGTGAATGATCTCTATCATTGTATAATTCTTAATGACCTTATGTCCACAGGAGTCATTGGCAACAGGCCTGTACTAACACTAGGATTTCTGGAAGAGACACAGCCCCTGTAGTGGCTAAAGATTTCAGGAAACTGGCCAAAACAAGGAGAGGATCATTAATAACCAACAGCAAGCAGGGCATTGCTGGGTAGTCAGATGGCAGGAACAGGAAGAGAATCAGACCAGGAAAGGATGTGCTGGTTTCATACCCCAGCCCTTCTCAGAAGGGACACATATCTTTACCCAAGAAAAATAAAGGAGTCACCTTTTATCTGCCCAGATGGATGATAAAGCACATGGGGCAGGATTCATCAAAGACCTATATTATAGTGATTTGGGTCCATCTGAACTGGATCAACAACCTCAGGGCTCCAGCTCTGTCATTTCTATGATTAGTTTTAATAATAATGATCAGAAATTTCCTTTAGATCATGCGATCATGCCACTATGTTCCTCCTGAAGAATTGTCAGTCCAACTGGCAAATCCAAAAGGAGTACTTATTTGGGGAATGGTCAAGGGTTCTAAGGCCCTGGGAGAGAAATCAGGAGGTAATGGGCTAGAAGATGGGGGGGGGGGGAGGAAGCAAATAAAAAGAATTAAGACTTTTCTCATTCCAAACCAGGAGGCCACAGCTAACTTCTGCTTTCTAGGTTGGTTCAAAAGTTAGTGGGATCTAACAAGGACCTGAGATATTCTTTCCCTAACTCTAGCCCCATTTGTGACTTATCATGATGGAGAAATGGGTGAATCTCTCAGTTATAAACAGAGAAAATCAAAGCAGGACCTTCATTTTTCTCTGAAGTCTTAAATACTCATTGTGAACTAAAGTTTTCTCATGAAAGTCAAGAATTTCTGAGAGCTGGGTACAGTGGTGCCTGCTTGTACTCCTAGGAACTTGGGAGACTGAGACAGGTGGATTGCAAGTTTGAGGCCAGCCTCAACAACTTAGTGAGAACCTGTCTTGAAAAGAAAGAAAGGAAAGGGAAGGAAGGAAGGAAGGAAGGAAGGAAGGAAGGAAGGAAGGAAGGAAAGAAGGAAGGAAGGGAGGAAGGGAGGGAGGGAGGGAGGGAGGGAGGGAGGGAGGGAGGGAGGTAGGTAAAGTACAAAAAAAAAAAAAAATTCCTGCAAATGAAACATTCTGAATCTAAATCTAACTTGGTGAGTGCTAAGAAACTATGTACTAATTCCACTTAAGAATTCAGTAAGCTGATTCTTCCATAAGTTGTTAAACTGCTGCGTGTTTTGGTAGTTCTAAAAGCTGCAAGCATTCAATTACACTTTACCTCCTTGTTCCTTATGGTTCCTGTCCAACTTTGATATAAGAATTTTGATCCGTGAACCTAGATGAGAGGAGATACTGTATGTCTGTAAGGTATCCAGCTGTTTTTTGGTTTTTGTTCTTTTTTGTTTTTTTTGTTTTTGTTTTTGTTTTCGCATCACACATTTAATTGTTGAAAAACAATCTGCAGCAGGTGAGAGATGAAGTTCTTTGCTCCCTGCAAGATCTTCTTGGTCAGACAGTCACAGGGAGGAGCCGCTCCACAGCAGCAGGGAGCCCATGGACACTGGCCTGCAAGTGGACCTCGGTGATTCTGTGCTCCTCTTCTTGCACAGGAGACATCAGTGTCTAGTAGCCAGTCCCCTGGCTGCCATGTCTGACAGGATCTCAGACACACATCCTGAGCATGGGCTGTCCCTGGAGGAACATCAGTGCTTAATCCTGTCATCGTGAGGCATCCATGCACAGCCAGGCTACAGGCAGACTCGATGTTCTCAGGGAATGGCTGTCAGTCATCAGTAATCCTACAGCCAGCAAGATTATACATCAAACCAGCGTGCAGATGGGCTTGAGCAGAAGTAGGAGAGGACATGGGCTCTGAAGGACACAGTTAGCACAGGCAGTGTGAGATTCTCAAGTACTTTGAGGAGTTTCACCCGGAAATGATTTCCAGGACGAAGTCCTCCCAGGCAGTTGGCTACTGTCATATTTGGAAGGGGTCACCTCCATGGTCTGTAGACATCATATGCTACGGCTGATCAGGCCACAACTCCAGGGAAAATATGTAGTAACTCCTTCAGTGAACCAGTTATTCATTCATCCATTAATCTCCCATGTAAAGTTTAATGAGCAACTGTTTCATGCATAGCCATACCATGGGATATTGATTTCAGAACGGTATGTCTCATGAAATATCAAACTTAATATCCTTGACAGCCAAAATAAAGGGACTATTGTTCAGATTCTGGCTAATTCTCCTGAAACCAGCACTTAGTTCTCTCTTTATTCTCCCTGTCCTGCACCCATCCTAAAGGATCCTTCGTCTAATGGAAGAATGGATTCACCTTATTTTTTAAAGGTGCTCTTACCCTGATATATATAGAAAATACCTTCAACATCCCAACACACCCATTGGTACATGCAATACTATTCCTAGCACCAGTTGAAGATGACCTGTCCAAATGAATGAACTTAGATGACAGTAGCAAATCTGCAGCTGCAGCTCTGAGTCTCCTGGGTGAGTCCTCCTCCCCCAGGTATGACTGCAGGTCTTGCCTACTGTCTATTTGTTCTTTGCAAAGGCTTCCTAGGCTCTGTAACTGAATAGGCGTGTCACATGTTTAGCTGGTCAACAGCTTCATAAAGCCATATAGACTGGTAGTTATGCTCCCCATCACAGAACAGTGTGCACCCCAAGAGGGGAACTGAAGTTTTTGAAAAATTTTTAATATCCTCTAACAGAGAACATGAATCAAAGGTCGCACACCTTTGTTTCTTTGTAGGAAATTGTCTTCCGGCAACTAGATGGCTTGAACTTATCAGGTGACAACAGGAAGGGACACAAAATGACTCCGAACAGCTTGCTGGGAAGCACAGATCCTGAAAGCTGTCCAGGAGATACAATCTCTCAAGGTTATCCTGTCTGTTTTCCTCCTCTCTGTCACCTTTGATTGTAGACAGAGGGCATTTATGACGGCCTAACCTTTTGGTCTCATGGGATTTGTGTCTGACATTTGACTGAAGGGGAAAAGATAAAATAATGGTGGTTATTACCCAGAATGGTGAACTTTTCACCAGGCATGGTCCCTGGCAGGATGGTGAAGGAGATAATATTTATTCCAGAGCTTTCCATGTGCATTCTGCTGATTTTACTCTTCATGTTGTTTGCATTTCTTTCCCAATTTCTCAGCCCACCAGCAGTAAACTCACTTTCTACCACCTTTGTCCCTGTCTTGCCACAGGTATCTATTCCTGGAACTTTATTAGTAGGTTAGGAGCTTGTTTAATACAGGAATCAGAGGCTGTCTGAGGATGTCTGTAGATGTGAGCTTCCCATGGATTGGATGGATAAATCTGGGAGCCAAGAAGGCGCTGGGCATATGTGTCCATGCCTCCTCCAGTGACTTTTCATTACTGCCTGCAAGTTGTGGCCTGGTCTAAGCTCACACTAGACCTCAGAGAAAGACTCTCTTCACTTGTATTGTTGAATTATTTTTTAGATGCCAACATTTCCAAGAAACGTGGGAAAGGAAGAAAAGAGGTAAGAAAATGTTGAAAGGAGTGGAGGGTATTTGCAAGGGAAGATTAAAAGATTTATCCCAAGTAAGGAATTCTTGAAGGGCTTAATGATGGACTTCAAATATGTGAGGGTGTGTGAAGCAGAGGGAAATGACCGTCTGTCCACTTTTCTCCCTAACCTAAACTCCTGTGGTTTGTGTTATCTATACCATTCTTTCAACTCTTTATCATACCATGCGGTTTGACCTGTCTTAAATTGTTGTCTTGAAAAGTCATTTAACTTTATCCTGAGCTTCTCTTTTCTTTTCCCAGTTCAGACCATTATCTTGAGGGCAGAAACCAGTTCTTGTTTATCTATCTCCTTCTGTTCTAAGCACTGGACTTTAAAAATCAGAATAATTTTTTTTTAAATTTGCGATTGATATTAAGGAACAATAAGGTCAATTCCACTATTGAGAAATCTAGGTTGGACATGAGAACCTAAAACCTTGACTGGAAGGAACAAGAAGATCGTGTGAAGATAGTAGTACTTTAAGGGGTGGAGTACTTTGGTACTTGATAAGCCTGAGTTTAAATACAAAATTACCCTTCCCAGCTACCTCATCTTAGTTAAACATTTAACTTCTAAACCTCAATTTCCTTTCTCTTAAGGTGGAGACAATAATGCCTACTATGAAAATTAAAGATTAAATGAGGTTCATGTGTAAAGAATCAGCTCCCCTGGACATGGGAGTCAGTAACTTGGATATGAAGCATGATTCTGCCCCTTACAAATTGTGGGACTTCAAGCAAGTTAACCTAACTAAACCTCAGTTTCCTGATTTGCAAAGGGAGGATAGAGTACCTATTTACAGGATGGTTGTATATGTTAAATGAATTGATGTGTGGAATCTGTGTAGTGCAGTCCATGGCAAATAGTAGATGATTAACAAATATGAAATACTAATAAGTACTTTTCATAGGTTTATAGAAATTCCTCTTTTTTTCTTTAGAAAACTATCTGTGTCTGCTCATCTATCTTTATCTTTCTTGCTAAGCAGGAGAATGGATAATACTCCCTCTGAAAGTACTTTTCAGATTGAGGTGGATTCTCAGCTGTAGCAGAAGTGCCTTAAAGTAGGAAATTAAGGAGACACTGAACAAGTCCGATGTGTAGCCAGAAGCAGTTAAAAATAAAACTTAAGTCCAGCTGGTTTGGCCTATACTCCTACAGAAATTGTGACCAGGTTACAGAATATTTTTTATATCTACTGAAAAAGTCTCCATTTTGGATGATCATTAGTTTTACATGACACTTCTTCTTTACATTTATACAGACTGTGGAATTAAATATTTGACTGGGGTTTCTTTTTCTTTGGTCTGAAATAATGTCTTGAAATATAGAGATACTAAATAATTATTTCATTAAAGTGCAGAGGATTGCATGGTTTCTGGGATGGCGTAGATCTTCCCTCAGAGCAGAGATACAAAGCCAGGTAAGAGAAAAGGCAGGGCCACAATAACACAGGGGGAAGAAACAAGATCAGAGAGAGAAAAAAGAGGTGGGAACAGCAAAAGATAAAGAGACATGCGGGACAAAGCAGCTCCTGCTTGTTTGAAAGTGTGCAGTTCCCTTCTAAATTTAAGGTCCCTCTGTCTGGAAATTTCATTTCTGTTCTGTTTTTATTACCAAAATGCCTTTCAGCAAGACCTTACCTGTGAGCCAGTCCCAATACATCTGCACATTCCCTTCTGAGAGGTTACTTCAGAGTCATTGCCTGACCTCCATTGGAGTCAGAATTACACTCGCTGTAATCTTCTCAAAAGATGCAGTGTGCCATGTGTCAGCTCCCAAGGTCACAGTCCCTCGCGTAAACAAACCTGTTTATGACAATTGCTGAAATGCATTCTCTCTCTCTCTCACAGGTCCATCGCTTCATTAATGAACTTGTAATCCCAAGCACACCTGTTTATCTGATTTATAGGTGTTTCTGTCGTCTGAACAGACCCATCCATTCCCATGCCAGTCTCACGAATCTTCTTGCTTGTCAGATAATAATGAGGTTGAGAGTGGCTCATCATTGTTCTCCAACTCCACACGCTGAAATCCACAACACCCTCTCCGGGACACTGACCAGAATACTCTGTGGCTTTCGAATGTTTCAAAACACACAAGCTTTTATGAAAGCCTCCGAGGCTCTAAATGGGGTGCTCCCTGAGTAAGGTCATGCTGAATCAGGACTCTACATTAGCCCTCTCAACTGGTTTATTCTGGGGCTAGCAGAAATAAAGAACGTGCACAGAATTCCTGTATTTCTGGTATGGTTAAGCTAGTGAAGCTAACCGCACATCCATTGTTTTGACAGGTGTGTCTCTTGTCTTACCCCAAAGTAAGGACACCTTTGTCAGGACCCTCTCATGTCTTCCTAACAGGAGTCTCTGAACCCACCTCAGCCCATTCTGAGCAGTTCCCCGTGCAGCAGCCATCTGAGCAATCTTACAGTGCCCCCCGGATTTTGTTCCTGGCTTGGATTCTGTTCCTCCCACCCAGGTCAATAGCCATCTGATCCTCCCAGTGCCAACATGTGTGGTGTTCCTTCCCCTGGGAATGCTGCCCCTTCCACTCTTCACTCCTAATTATGCTTTTGGATACAATTTAAGTTTTACCTCCTTTGCGCAGATTTCCTGATTAAGAATTCCTTCCTCATTGACTCTATCTACGTTTATCTCAATCTGAAATTGCATGTCTATTTGTATGTTTACATATTTTCTAACCCGAATAGAAGTTCTGTGAGGACAGGGAATGTGTCTATTTGTTCTCTCTATACCAAGTCCTGATTTTAGTCCTGGATATGATCAGATGTTTGATAAACATTTATTGAAAGCACGAATAAATAAACAAATACATTATTAAAAACAAGGGTTTTAGTTATATTTGCTAATACAGGGAAATGTTGAAGGTATAATATCCAGTAAATAAAAATAAGATCAAATATTTTATGTTGACTCTAATCATATTTAAAATATGTGTGTATGCATCTATCTTAGAAAAAAGACTGGACACAGATAGCAAATAGAGTGATTTTTTTTCTTTGCAGTAGAAACAAGTAATTTTAATTTTATTTACTTATTTTATCTTTTTGATCTTTCCATATTTTTCTACATTAAGTATGTATTACTCTCATGGAAATACTATTAATTAGTCAGCTACAATTCTTCCGCAGTCCCTTGTTCCCACAAGCTCACTTCTGCATTATGTCTTTCCCAAATGCCATCTGCCCCTTTGATTTTCCACCTTGTCTTCTGTAAATGCCCTTGCCTGAATTAGGCTTTCTTTTTTACCTGAATACACCTCTAGTGACGACTGCTCATTCTCACCAAACAGCCAGGTCCCATGCATGTCCAATTCTGGCCAATTGAATGTTAGGGAGAAATCACAGATGCTACTTCTAGGCCTTGATAAAGTTGTCCCATTGATTCTCCAGTCTCCCCTTCCCCTGCTTGGTGATCTTGGAAACAGGGTGTTACAGATGGTACATCTACAAGATTATGTACATTATTGCTTGGGGGAGGAATGACCTGGAAGAGTTCTTCAATTACCATCAAATTCTGATATAAATGATAAATAACCACTTACTGTTTTAAGCCCATGTTATTTGGGGCTTTGTTTGTTGCTGAAATTAAAATTAATTACTCTAAACAATATGCCCACGCATCCTTTAGGGTTAAGATCAAGTATTACCTCTCCCAAGAGACCTTTCTACAAATCTGCAATAATTAAAACATTCATTCCTGCATACATCTGACAGTAGATTCAAGTCATTTGTGCTTCATGTCAGACTGTGCATTTCACTTTATAATTAAATTTTAAGCTCCTGGGAAAGTTATTTTGAAGCTTGCTAAATCTTTTACATTGTTTATACATGGTCATTTAATAGACAATGAAGACAGGAAGGAAGGAAGGAAGGAAGGAAGGAAGGAAGGAAGGAAGGAAGGAAGGAAGGAAGGAAGGAAGGAAGGAAGGAAAGAAGGAAGGAAGTAGGTAGGTAGGTGTGGGGAGAACTGTTTGGTTGACACTGGGGACCAATGTCAACCACATGGATCAACTGAGCACCAGGGTACATGATTGCTTTGGGCATAGCAAAATGTGTGGAGAATAGGAAGGAAATCTGGAAAAATCTGAGGGCAAGCAGCAGGATGGGAAATGTGAAATAAATGAATTTTGCCATTTGCAAGAAATTTTGCTAATCTCTGTTTGGGGGAAACAGATTCAGTGGCTATTAACTGAATGTATACTCAATGCCAAGCACTGCAGAAGACTTTTATGCATACATTGAACCTTACCAGAGTACTATCATTAGGTTTATTGTATAAACAATGACATAGAGTTAGACTTTTCAAGAGACTTTTCCAAGAACAGTTAGTAAATAGCAATCCCTGCTTGTAAGACCAAACCAGGTCCTCATTCAACCATTTATTAAATGAATATTTATTGAATACTGACAACAGGCCACACACTTTTCTATCCACTGAGCATGAAACAAAGTTTCCCTCTTTTAAAGCCTTTATTCTAGGACAAAGAGGCATAAAATATATGAATGCATTTAAAAAAATATAATGCCATGTGTAAGTGTTATGGCAGAAAATGAAGTTCAGAAGGAGAGAGGGAGTGGGAGGAGATTGGGGAGTAGAGATTGCAATTTTAAACCAAGTGGTGAGAGAAGACGTGAGAAAGTGAAATCTGAGTAATTTGCTAAACTGGATGAGTGAGTGGTCTATGTAGATATCAGCGAGGGCAAAAGGCTGAGGTGGGAGTCTGCGGGCCCCAGCCAAGGAATAATTAGGAGGTCGGTGTAGTTGGAGTGAAGTGGGAAAGGCAACAGGGAAGGGATGAGGAGATCCGATCATAGATTTGATATGCCTTTTTGTTGTCCAAGGGCAGCAACTCCTTTGAGTAGGAGTTGGATATATGATCACAGGTATCCATGAGAGATTTAGACTAAAGATATGAATTTCTTTATATCTGTCTCATAGATATATGGTACTTAAGGCCATGATCCTGATTAAAGGTATGAGCATAAACAGTAGATCTTGGAATTGAGGGTAAACAGAGAATAATGGGGGTGAAGCATTGAACCCAAGGCATTTCCAAACTTAGAGTCCGTGAAGATAAGAAGGGAGACTGAGTCTGGAGTGGTAGTGCACACCTGTAATCCCAGCAGCTCCTGAGGCTGAGGCAGGAGGATCACAAGTTCAAAGTCAGCCTCAGCAAATGTGAGGCACTAAGCAATTCAGTGAGACCCTGTCTCTAAATAAAATACAAAATAGGACTGGGATGTGGCTCGGCGTCTGAGTTCCCCTGAGTTCAATCCCTGGTACCTACCCTCCCCCCCAAAAAAAGACTGAGAAGATGCTCAATGAGATAAGAGGATAACCAGAAAATCACAGTGTCCCTGAAGCCAAGTGAGAAATATATATCACAGAAAAGAAAATGATAGACTCAGCTAACTGCTATTAATTGTCAATTAAGATGAGGAGGGAGAGTTGACCAATGGATTCGGTAATGCGGGTGTCACTGTTGGCATTTACAAGAGAAGTTCCATGGAGTGATGGAGACGGAAGCTTGAGTGACACTGAAATAAAAGATAACATAAGGAAAAAATGCAGGCGGCAAGTGTAGGGTAAGTGGTTATTTTGGAGTTTTTCTATAAAAGGGAACGAAGAAATAAAGCAGAAGTTCGAGAGGCATGGGGTTTTAAGATGGTATTTTTAGGACAGGAGAGATACTATCTTGGTGAAAATGATCCAAAAGAGAGAGGGGATAAATCATGATGTGGAGGAAAGATCAAAGAATCAACCATGTAGGTCCTCGAGTAAGCGAGAAGCGACTGTGTCCTAGCCTATGACCCGGCTCTTTAGATAGGACCCAGGACTGTAACAATAACAGGAGGGCAGGTGCAGGTGGGGCCTGGTGGTTGCTGTGGGAGCTGGGGAGAGTTCTTGTGAGTGACTGAGTTTCTTCTAAAAATAGGAAGCAAGATAATCAGCTGAATGTGAGAATGACGGTTTAAGAAAAGACAAGGTGGTGTGAGATGACTGCCTTGAAGACACATTGGTACACGTACAGAGGAGAGAGGGATTTGGCTTTCGCTAAGGAAGGAGGTTTTGACAGGTTAATATAATTTGATCAAAAATAGACCATGGGGTTGAAATATGTAAGAGAGTGGTTATAATTATGGTTAAGGATGGAGATGAGTGACAGAGAAAACCTGGCTGTATCTAGTGATATATTATCGGTTCTGGTTTGGCAAAAGAATTATTGTGTTGGGGTAACGGAGAGGAGTGAGGAAGATAGGAGTCAGTCAGGAAGTGGGATATTATGGAGGAAATGTAAATATCAGTAACAACCGGTGCAGAGGTAGAGTGGAAATCATCAGAGAAGGGGGAGCCAGCGAGCGAAGGGATATCACAGCATTCTGAGGGTGCCTCTAGACCTTCTTGGTCCACCCTAGATAAACCCCTAGACAGTTCTCATGAATGCTGATGCCTTCCTGTGTCTCTCTGCCCGAGATTGCTCTTTGATCATAGGTGAGTTTTGTTTTTTTCCTTTACTGGATGTGGGAAATTAATATCCTAGTAATGACCCTCAAACAACTATGAAGGAAACTGACATCCCAACTGCCTTGCCCCTCTGTTCCACAGTTCTAAAGTGTTTCTACAATCTCTCAGAAGGTCCCTGGTGGGATTGAGCCCCAGATCTCACACCACCTACTCTCAGATCCTTTATCTCGCAGCCCTAACTGGGCTTGCCAAATAAATCACCTAATCTCAAGGGTGGTTTCCAGGGCAGGAGGCACCTAATTTTAGAAAGTTGGGATTTGGGGATGAGGTGCTTTGTGGATATTGAAATCAGCAAAGAATAATCAGATAATTCTCAATTCTCAATTGTACATCATGATGTAGCAAAACATTTTAAGAGCAAAAAATCCTGTTTGTATTTATGTTGGAGGGAGATGCAAATCTCTAATATCTTAACCACTGGAGACTGGTTGAATACAGCATAGGATAGTTTACAATGAAACAATGCAGCTTTTAAAAATAGCTATATAGAAACAGCACAGTTATGAAAAGGCATTTGTGTTATATTGATCAAAAATTAAGTTACAAATCAGAGTGTGTGTGTGCACAAACTTACAGTTCCACAGATTCATATATATGAATGTGTATATATATGAAATCAACATAGTACAGTGACACAGCCGCATCGATGTTTATAGAAGCTCAATTCACAATAGATAAAATATGGAACCAACCTAGATGTCCTTCAACAGATGAACACATAAAGAAGATATGGCATATACATACAATGAAATATTACTCAGCTTTAAAGAGAATGCAATTATGGCATATGTTGGTAAATGGGTGGAGTTAGAGAATATCATGCTAAGCAAAATAAGCCAAACCCAAAAAACCAAAGGCCAAATGTTTTCTCTGACATGCGCGTGCTAATTCACAATAAGGGTGAGGGGATAGGGGAAAAGAGTTACTTTATATTAGGTAGAGGGGAGTGAAGGGAGGGGAAGGAGTATGGGGTAGAAAGGATATTAGAGTGAAACAGATGTTATTACCTCATGTACATACATGTATGACTGCATGACTGATGTGATCCTGCAATATGTATAATCAGAAAAATGAAAGATTATGCTTCATTTATATATGATCTATCAAAACATATAAATGCATTCTACTGTCATGTACAACTAATTAGAATGAATAGAAAAATAAAAAAAATATGTGGCTAGATCTAATGTAGTTGTATTCCTAGGCAGTATAAACTGACTCTATTTACATAAAAGGGCTATGGGTTTTTTTTTTCTTTTCTTTTTTTATTTATTGTAAACAAATGGGATACATGTTGTTTGTCTGTACGTGAGTTAAAGGCATACCATTTGTATAATCATAAATTTACATATGATAATGTTGTTTGATCCATTCTATTATTTTTTTCCCTTCCCCCCACCCCTCCCACCCTTCTTTTCCCTCTAAACAGTCCTTTCTTCCTCCATTCTTGTCCCCCTCGGTAAATGCTTTCTAAATTGTATTTAACAAGAATATATTAATTGTGTCATATACATTTAAAAACCACAACATGTCCTTTTGCCCCAGTTCAGGGAAGGCCTGTACTCTTGTCACTCTGGCACACAGTAGTACCAGATGTTAACACTGGGAGGAGGTATAGAGACCTGTGACACAAGGTCCCAGTTTGCCTTTGACTGGCGTGGAGTTTCTAGGATGACCCAGGACTGTCAGAACTAAAACCAGGCAAACTAGGATGATCTCTCCCACTAGGACATATGTATGCTCTTTCTTCCCCCTCTCTCTCAATAAGCAAACAAACGACCAAACAGAAGATCTTGGAGTCTTGGACAGAAAGGCATGATAAAAGTGGAAGAAGTCATTATCATTCAGAAAACATACATTTTGGCTGCAAAGACCAGGGGATGAAAGGCAGGCATTTGGTTGCTAATCCCCTGCACGTGTGCGTGCTAGTTTGTCTTCCATTTTCATCTGCAGGGAGTCTTTAGCAGCTGTTGCTGTCAGGCTTTGTACTTGGCTTCCAAACCTGTAAGAACCACACAAGGAAGGGCAGGGGCATTCTGAGATGAAGTTGGGTGAGCTTAAGGAAAACAGCTCACCAGCGCTGCTGCAGTTCCAGGGCCCCTAGTCCCATTTTTCTGTATCCTCCTCTCCTACTTTCTCTCTTCTGTGTGTCAGGCAGAGGTTCTAGAACAAGCACTCCCACGTCTGTCTGGTGTGCACACTGTGCGGAAGGTTCAGACAGGAGCCTCCCACTCCAATGGTCATGAGTGTTCTTTATGACCAAATTATATTATTATATTATGTGCATGCATGAATATGTAACAAATCCCACCATTATGTACAGCTGCTATGCACCAATAAAAATATGGAGAATAAAAAGATAATGTTTAATGTTATCTAAAGAGTATAATGGCAGAGTTACTGGAAATAATGCCAAGACGCTAGGAAAAAATGTTACCCTTCTTAGATTTTTCTGTACCTGTCACAAGTCCACTCATCCCAAGATCTAAGGCCTTTCAGCTACAGAAGCCTTGTATATTTTGGTTTCATTTACTCAACTTATATGCTCTCTACTTCTGTCCTAAAACGGTTTGATTTAATTACATCTCCATTTCAACTAAGCTCCCCTGTCCACTCACAAACACACATGTCACAATATACCCTTGGTTGAGGAAAGTCTAAGGGAAGTCAAAATGACCAACTTTGCCATGTGTAGAACACAAAGCAAATTAAAAATTCTAATGCCTGATCCCTACCCCAGAACAATTAAAGGAAAATCTCTAGTAGGTGTTCACATGCTTCAATATTTCAGATGAGTTCAACATGCAGTTTGTTTCAGCCCTTCTTAGACCTCAACTCCATACTTCTTGCACTCACTCACTCACTCACTCATGATTAATGAATTTATTGGGTATCCTCTATGAATCCAGCACTGTGCTATGCTGGAAGACAGAAGAAAAGTGGAAGATACAGTTTCAACTCTAAGAAGAGTTATAATCTTGTGGAGGAAACAAGATGAACAGGAAAAAGAGGAAAGGAAAAGAAATGACAGGAGAGAAGAGGAGGACTGGGGAGGGGAGGAGAGGAAGGAAATTGATATTTTTAAAGCTGTTGATTAATTCTATATTTCTTTCATTCCATTCATATGATGAATTATATTGATCAACAAATGTTTAAACAAGTGCATTTCTGGCATCAATTTCACTTTTTGGTATATATGTTATATAAGTCAATTTGCTACTATTTTGTTAGATTGGCAGCTATGTTTAGGAGTGACATTGGTCTGTAGTTTATCTCAAGATGTCTTTAACTGGCTATAGTATAGAAATAAGGCTGGCCTCATATTCCAGTTGGAAAGTCTTTTCTGAACTAGTTTGTGCTAGATTGGTATTTCTTTCTGTTTTATGTGTATTATATAATTTACGAATTGGACCCTAAAGAAAAATTTAAATTATGCATTTAATTCCCTTAGCTAATGTGGGGACTTTGAGGTGTTCTGTTTCTTCTTGTATCAGTTTTGGTGATGTCTTTCAAGAATTTTTTTTTTCATTTTAACTATTCTTTAATTTGTTGACATAAAGTTGTTCTAGTATTTTCTGATCACTTTTTCACCAGGAGAAATGCTCAGGATTTATTAGGTAAAAACATTGCACCTGATTGTATTTTTATATTTGGAAAATATGCAATAATATAATAATATACTATTTTCATTTTTTTTTTGATACCGGGGATTGAACTCAGGGACACTCAACCACTGAGCCACATCCCCAACACTGTTTGTATTTTAGAGACGGGGTCTCACTAAGTTGCATAGCACCTTGCTTTTGCTGAGGCTGGCTTTTAATGTTGATGATTTGCTTTTTCCTCTTTTTTTTCCTGGTCATTCTAGCAAGGCATTTAATAATTTTATTAAACTTTTCAAGGAACTAGCTTTTGACTTTTTCAATCGTTTTCTATTGATTCTTCTCTATATCACTTATTTCAACTACTATTTTTATTTCCTTCCTTCTACTGACTTTGAGATTAACTTGCTCTAATTTTTTAGCTTTTTACAGCATATGGCTTCTATTAGCCTTTCTTTTCTAATACAAACATTCGATTTACTCTTGAAGTAATGGCTACGACTTTCCCACAAATTGTAATGTATTATAATCTCATTAAGTTCAAAGTATTTTTGATTCTCCATGTGTTCTTCTTTGATACGTATGTTCTTTTGAGGTCTATTGTTTATTTTTGGAATATTGAGGGGGAGATATTCCTTAATTATTTCCTATTTAAGTATGTTGTAAGCAGAGAATATACTCTGAATGATTCAAATCCTCTTAAATGTATCAAAATTGTTTTATTGTTCTGTGTATGATCTATCTTGATAAATGTTTATATGTATTTATATAATATAATATATATGCATACAATACATCCTATACAAATATTACATCAATACAGATGTACGTATGTGTATATACATACATACACACACACATATATTTTTTTTTCATTGCGTGTATAGTGTGCAACAAGTATCAATGAAGGTAATTTTATTGATTTTCAACTCTTCCCTGTTCTTGCTGGTTTTCTTTTTGCTTGATCTATCAATTGTCAGTGAGGATCCTAGAAATTTTCTAGAAATTTCGTAAAAATTTTCAACTGTAATTCTGCAAGTTTCAAATTTTCTGACCTTACTCATTTATTTAGCATTTCCACTGGTTCCCCATTCCTTTTTTAGATTTAATTTTCATTAGCATTTTTAGAAGGCTATTCCTATGGGTTGAGTGTGTCTCCCAAAGTTCCTGTGTTGGAAATTTGAACCCCAATGTATCCATGTTGGAGGGTGAGTCATGCTGGCAGATATGCCAGGCACTGAAGCATGGCCCCCATGAATGGAGGGATGCCATCATTATAGGAGTAGGTTCCCTATACAAGGATGCATCTGGCCCCTTCTTACCTCTTCTGCTCCTCCGTCCCTCGCCATTGCCCTTCTGTAATGGGAAGAGGCAGTAAAACGTCCTTGTCAAATGCCAGTCCCTGGGTCTGGCCCTTCTCAGTCTCTGGAACAATGAGTCAATAATTTGGGGTCCTTATAAATTATCCAGTCTGTGGTACTCCATGATAGCAATGCAAAGTGGACTAAGATATCTTCACTGATGTCAGCTATGTAGGGTAACAGGTTAACTTCTGCGGGCAAGAGGTTGTCTTTGCTGTTATTCTTTCAGTCCTTTAAAATTCTCACACATTATATTTTGGCTGATGTTATTTCTGAAGGAAAGTATTGAGTTTATTGTTTTGTGTTCCTGTATCTACTATGTCTTTTTTTTTTTTTTTTTTTCTCTCTCTCTCTCTCTCCCTCTGGTGCTTTTTAAATTTGTTATTGTTTTTCAGTAATTTACCTATGTAGCCCCATGGTGTGGTTTCTTTGAATTTATCTTACTTGTGTTTTGATGGATTTCTTAGAACTATAGACCTATAGTTTTTATCAAATTTGTAAATTATTTATTCAAATATGCTTTCTTTTCCATTTCTTTTCCTTTTCAATATTCTAATTATATACATTATTAGACTGATATTTTTTCAGACTATCTGGGTTTTTTTCCTATTCTTTTTTATTTTCTGTTCTGGAATTTTGAGTATTTTCTCTTGTGTTCTCAAGCTCATTGATATTTTCTCCTGCTATATGTAATCTCCAGTCACTGTCTCTCAGTAAATTTTTTATTCTAGATATCAATTTGATCAGCATTTGAGATTCTACTTGGTTCAATTTTTACACACTTCACTTTTCTCCTCATTGTTTTCTTAATTTTCTTTAGGTCCTTGAACATATTTATAATAACTGTTTTATGTTGATCAGAGCCGCCTTTCTGATCTTTGTGACATTTCTGGACTTGCTTCTCTCGATTGATTTGTCTCTTCATTCTGGGTCACATTTTTTTGCCCTCCTTTTTTTTTTTTTTTTTTGTTTGTTTGTTTATTTTAATGTCTGGTAATTTTTTACCAGATGCTTGACATTGTAAGTATTATGTTCAAAAGCTGGGTTCTCATTACCTTCCTTTAAAGAGTTCTAAGCATTGTTCAAGCTGGAAATTAAAATACATAGAATACTCTTTATCCTTTTAAAAGAAGGTGTTAGGCTTTCTTAAGTTATATCTAAATTAACATTTACTCTATACCTATGTTAAAATGTGACACCCCTCCGTTTTCTCTACTCTGACTGATTGCAACTTGAACATACCTTAGTTTGGTTTCTGGAAATTGTTCAGCGTGTAACTCTCCATGTGTTGCTTATTCCTGATAATTGTTCTTTGCTCAGCCTTGTGACGATTTACCCAACACAGACATAACTTGGTACTCAACAACTGGCTCAAAGAGCTCCTCGGCTTCTTTCTCTACAAAGTTCCATTGGTTCTGATTCTTTATCCAACATCTTTGTCTCCTCATCCTCCTAACATCTGATCGCTCTATCTTCCATTCAGCAGGAACATGTCCTTTACTTGTGTCCCTGTCTCTGCATTGTGCTTCAGAAACTGTCTTCATGCAGAAAAGCAGGGCAACTGTAGAACTTACCTTGTCTGTTTTCATTCCTTGGGAATCATAGTCCTTTCCTCAGGGATTAGTCTTCTCAAATGTTTGAAAAAAACTGTTTCATATATATCATCAAGTTTTCTAGGTTGGTTTTTCTGTTTGCTCATTTGTTTTTGTTTATCTTTTGTGCCAAGAGGAAAAGTCCCGTACTACTAATTACACTATGACTGGAAACAAAAATCACTTCATTTGGTTTTTCAGTCCTTCACCTTCCTGATGCTATCTGTGGTCTCACGATCTTCCTTTTATGTAAATCTTTGGAATTGCCTCCCCATTTGTGCCAGGAAAAGGTATTACACTGTGTGCACAGATATGTGAGAGGAAAGGGGCTTGGGCAGGGTGCAGGGGGCATGGTTTGATGAGAGTAATTGCCAAATGTTTGATTTCAGGAAATAGAAGAGATGTCCTTGGATTTTAGGACATGAATCCAGACAGCTAGGTATCAGGAAGCTAGACAAAATCTTAGTGATGCTCTCAACTTCTGGAATTTTCTGGTACATCTTTTGCTATAAATTCAGGGACTTTTGTGTACTTGGACTGTTCTCATCTTTCTGACTTAAAAAATTCTGTTATCAAATTAAGTGTTACATAAATTTCCTATGAGAACATCTTAGAAAATCCAAAACCTTAAATTTAAGAAATGAATTTCTAATTGTGGGAGTTCATTCCTCACCAAATGTATGGAAAAGAAATATGTTAAGACCAGATCCCTCCCAGCACTATAGACCTGGACCACAATGGGAGTTACCCTTTCACACCTACTACATCAGGCCAGAGTGGAAAGGAGTAGCAAAAATCAAAACATTTAACACAAATTTAAGAAGAAACAAGAACACCCAATATTTCACCTTTTCAATAACCCACAGCCATTGTACAGCATAGTTCTAGCCTTAAGATAACCTTGACCCCTTCTTCCCCAACCCATCAGCTGCAGCCAGTGAATTATGGTGAACAACAGGAGCCCTCAGTCTCTTGGGGGAAAATGACTTTAATCTCATCAGAACCCTGGAGAAGGGACTAATAAAAGAGTTAATGGGACAACTGAATAAAGGGTTCAGGCCATGACAAACCAGACATTTGTCTTTTTCTTTAAGAAAGAAAATAGAAAAAGAAATTTGGTGATTCAGATTCTGTGAATTCCAGCCTCCAAGTCCCCTCTCAAATCAATCCTAAATGCAATAGAGTCCTTATAATTTAATAAAGAACTCCAGGGGTGATGAGGTGAGTTTGGTTCCCAAGTTATTAATGGAGGGAGAGACTGTTCACTACCAAGAGTACTCCTCCCACATTGTTATCTGGATTGTAATCGGGAGGAAATAAGGGATCAATCTACTTGAAAATATTAGTACCAGAATACAGATTGTTGGATTTTCAAAAAAGTCAAGTTAGAAAATTGTCCTTGAAGATGCAAATATATATGGTACAAGAATAAAGCTGGACTAGGACTTGAGCAAACAAAATAACTACATTGAGTAAGAAGTGAGAGGACAAAGACAAATATTAATGTCTAGTCAGCAATGAAAATATGCCCACAAAGTAAATTTTCCCAGACCCTCTAGGAAAAAAACATGGAAATTATATATTGTGAAATTATATATTTTGGAAATTATATATTTTCAATTTGCCCAATTCTCTCAGATATTTGTAGATTTACTTCATAGTCAACAGATAAAAGAAGGTATAAGTTTATCTGTCTATGCTTATTCAGAGAAAAATTTATCAAAGGATGCATAATTTGATAAATAAAAATTAGACAACAGAACTAATTTCTTTCAAAAAGATACCAAAATAGATTTTTTAAGTACATTTTGGAAATGATAATGAATCTAGCCACTAGGAGAGTTAATTGAACTGAGTTGCTCTATCTCAACTATCTCTATGGGTACCAGCTTTGAGAAATTGCACTTTTAGAAGTTCTTGGATCCCTGTTGAAGGAGTTGGTATCCAAAGCTTCTTTTTGGATGAATAATGTGTCCTTATTCTAGACAGATGGAAAACCACTGAGATCTGGCTTTTTGACATACTTAAAAAATTAATGGGCTAAAATCAAAGCATTACAAAGTAATAACCTAGAATTCTAAGCCAGGTCCACCCAGTGTGAACCATCTCATCATCATACAAGAGGTCAGGAGGTAAGATTAAATAGCATATACTATAATAAATGCTGGTGAGGATGTGGGGGAAAAGGAACGTTTATACACTGTTGGTGGGATTGTAAATTAGCACGACCACTATGGAAATCATTACACAGTTCCTTCAAAAGAATAGGAATAGAAATGCCAAGTGACCCAGTTATAGAATTGCTTGGAAATTATCCAAAATAATTGAAGTCAGCATAATATAGTGATACATGCATACCTATGTTTATAATAGCAAAATTCACAATAGCCAAGTTATGGAACCATACTAGATGTCTATCAGCAGATGAATGGAATAATAAGTGTGAGATATATATATATATATATATATATATATATACACACACACACACACACACACACACACACACACATATGGAGTTTTATTTGGCTATAACAACGAATAAACATGCCATTTGTGGGAAAATGTATGGAACTGGAGAACATCATGTTAAGTGAAATAAGTCAGACTCAGAAAATCAAGGGTGATTTTTTCTCTCATGTGGAAGGTGGAGAGAAAAAAGGGAGGAAGGGATTTCATGAAAATTGAGGGAGAACAGTAGAGTAGAGGAAGGGGATTGAAGAAGGAAGATGGGGAAGGAAAGGGAAATACTGGGGAATGAAATTTACTAAATTATAGTATGCTCATGTACAAATATTAAACAAGGAAGACCACTGTGTGTATAATTATAATTCACCAATAAAAATGATCAGATAGAAATATTTTAAAGAATCATCATATATTGAGGACTTACCAAGCACCAAGCGTTCCACATACTTCATCTGTAGAAGACATTTTTGTGTTAGAATATCTAGCTTCCATTTCCCCTTTCCAGTAATTATCCCATTTTTCTTCATTGGAATGCCTTTTTCTCATTGAATATAGTTTGTGAAGAAGCCATAATGAGGGATGCTCCTTCTGCCTAATCAAGAATTGACTTCATGACTCTATCTAGGCCAATTGGATGCTTTCTCTCTGATATCAACTATAGCCTGAGAGTCAGACAGGCAGACAGTGTCAAAATTATTCCATTTGATTGAATGGGATCAGACCAGAGTTTCTTTTACAAAATTCTTACTATCTTTTCTACCTCTGGCCTCCAAAACTGCTTGGTCCAACCTCATTCCCAAAACTGATTCTTCAGGATATTGTCAAGGCTTTTGTAAAGTTCCAATGTCTTTCCATTGTCTTTTGTTCCATTTACCCCAAATTTATTTCTTTTGCTAAAAATCACAGCATCTTTACTGAAATACAACCTTGCTTAAACCCCACAAAATTCTAAAATGGAACTACCTAGTCTAACCATTTCATAGAGGAGGAAAGTATGGGAAAACAATAAAAAGGTTGAATAACTAGCCTACAGTCATGCAGCCAGACACTGATAGAGCCAAGACTCAAGTCCAGGTGAGTCTGACTTGGAGTTTTAAATTATTAAACTACATCATACTGATTCCTATATGTATTCCTCTAACCGCTTTCCCCAAAATCATGGATAGTCCACATCCTGATCTGAAAATTTTCACTGCTGAAATCAAATAATGAGTCTTATCAATTTAAAGGAAATAATAACAATGGATAGACTGTTTTCGATTTTAAATTTTTCCTATCATAAATTTTTCTAAAACCTTTGATGGTTTCTGATGCTTGTCTGTGAGGCAGATAACAAAACAAATGAACAAGTAGAAGATGAATATTAATGTCAAAACTCAAAAACAATGGATTGTGATTCCCTCAAGAGCTTGTTTTCTGTATGCACATGTATTGTCATTTTATGTTTCATACCTATAATATAGTCATTTTCTACGAGTAAAATTATTCCTAGTTCAAATGCTGGAATTAAAAACATCCATATTTCATAGTGTTATGCAAAGAACACTATGATTTTCAAGCTGTCTGCCACCTCACAAAATTTAAGAAAAATTGCCCCAAATAAGCCTGAGACAATGGCAACCAAACATTTTGGGTGGTATCGTTTATATTACCTTAAGGGAACTCGGTCTCTTATATAAATCCAAAGCCATCAGATTCTTAGGATAAGGACCTTGGCACTTGCTGGATTCTACAAGAATAATGTCATTTGTCAGCCTAACTGCAAGACCCAGAATCAGTTTAAGGGACTTGAAATCTCATTTTAATTCTTGGCCTGGACACCAGCTAAAATGCCTTGGGCCTTGAGAAAGACCAGGGTATGGTATATTTATTGGCTGTGACTGAAAATCTGGTTAACTTGATGGGAATTTATAGAAAAGGGATAAAATAATGCCAGATTTTGCTTTTGGCTATAGTTGCATCAGGTTAATAAGACACAGGATAGCAGCCTGAATTTACGTTGGAATAGTGACCCTGGCAGACTGTCCAGGAGTTGAAGATTAATATAATGAGAATTGAAAATTGAACCCTGGACATTCTTCCATGCTTCTTTATAGCAAGACCAGCCACCATTTCTCATTTCACCATTTTATCCCTCAAGATACCTCATATCCAAAATACATACCGCTTTTGAAATGTCTTATTCTCTGAGAAGTTGTACTGTATGAACACGCGTGCGCACACACATGCGCACACACACACACACACAAACACACACTCATATCTCTATTTATTGAAAACCTATGCTGGGCCAGGCATGGTAGAAGAGATAAAGAACATGCTCATGATTCTGCACATGTAGAGGCTTATGGTATAGCAAAAGAAAACTTACTGATTTGCTAGAAGATGAATTCTCTACTACCCTCCCCAATCTCAATATAAAACTTCTACCATTTTTAGTTGTACTAGTCTACTTTCTTTAACATACTGGATTCACTAATGTGAATATTACATCTGTCTGCGGATTCCGCATTAGAACTACCTTTCTAATGTCTGTACGGGAGGTCTAAGACTCAAACTGTTAAATTTTAACAGATTGAATCTTATCAATTTAGATGAAGAAAATTTTGAAATAACTATACAGGTAGTGAGACCTCAGGGAGGAGCCCAGGTATCTAACTCCCTAGGTGAGTCATTCCTTTAAAGAGAAAAAGCTGGTTCTCATCTTTCCTTTCATGAAACTGTATTGATTTCCATATGGTCTGAACGTGTCTCTATTTTCCAGGCTCATGCCACCCACTGAGTTTAAAATCTACTTTGTTGACATCTAGAGATGGCAGGGGAGCCCTTCCATCCCTCATTGCTGATCTTTATTACCACATGTCACCAGGCAGTGCACTGGGCTTGTTTTGTTTACTTCCATCAGCCATTTATATTGAGATATAATCCTGGATCCTAAAAAGAGGAAGACTTTATGTCCCCAGTGAGTGATTCACACTCAACACTATGTTGACACTTTGTATGGAATGTAAAAATCTCTGTTCCGGTGATTTCAGCTCCATCAGCATAATTTTCTTCCACATGGTACAGGTAAATCATGGTTAAATATTGAATCATTTATCAACCAGTGCTTTGTAAGCCAGATCTCATAAAATCTCAGGAATAGATTGTGCTAACAAAGCAGCTAGCAACCAACTATGATTATCAAATTTTTCCCTCCACAATCTGTTCCTCATTTAGAGAATATGCTAAGGAAATTAAAAATTAGTAAGCTTTACCCTTTTATTGGTAACAATATAAAAACTATTATAATTTTCTTCAGAGTAAAAATCTTATTTGGGGACTTCATTATAAAGGAGGGGATTTAGAAGCACTGACTCTTCTCAAAGATGGATTTGAGTACTCCAAAAGTAATGTATTTCTGAAAGTATAGGCCCATCTTGAGTTCCCCAAGTTTCCGTTTAAATCCACAGGGCAAACACACTGAATTTGAAAACTTTATGATTCAATGAAGGTGTTCAGTGACAACCAGAAAAGTCAACCTTTAAACATTCTGGCCGGGGGGAATAATGCCTGGGTAAAGATGCTCCAAAGACAAATCTCCGCAATCAAAACTTATTTACTTCTAAAATGGTATCACCGATTGCTTTGCTGGGAAATGAGATGAAATCAAGAAACCATTTTCCAAAGGCCTTCAATCTGACTTGTGCATTGCTTGGTTCTGTATATTTACAAACAGGGGCACACAGAGAGAGCAGTTCAAGAACAAAGGAGATAATGGCTTCCCACCACCAAGCTCCTCTGTCCATTCTTGAGAGTCACACACCTGATTATGAATAGGGAGACCATAAACTTGAATAGATGAAGGGCACCAAAAATGATGAGAAGAGATAACCTTAGATGGAAATTGAAAAGAGCCTGGGTAAGTGAATTGTTAGATGTGATTTTAAAAGATAAGATTTAAAGAACTTTTAATTCCTCTCGCTCTGAACATTCCTCTTCTCTTAGACATGACAAATTAAATATTGTTTCTGCAGGGGAAATAGCAATTGTTTCTATTTCAAGATACTAAGGTCCTTGTTATTTCAATGAATGGTGACCCCAAAAAGCAGGGTTGAATAAACAGCTTTCTCTTTTAGTATGTGGAATGCCAAAGTTGTACCTCCTTGACTTTGGGGATTGTTTTAGAAAAACAACATATCTATACATGGCTAAAGTAAAATGTTTGATCTCAGGTTGTCCAAGGGCAGTAAGCAAACCCCAAGCTCTCCTCAAGAGAAGAAAAGTTCCAGGCAAAACTAGGAAAAAGGTAGTTGCTTGTCATGAGAGGAATCTGACTAGGGGCAAGATAGGCTGACAGAAGTAATCTGGGAATCCAAGCGGAACCAGAAGATCGAGGTGAACACAGAGATCATAAAGAGGCACAGTCATCTGTTATCTTTATCAGTCTGTTCTCTTTGGTCAGTCAGACAGAGATAAGTCTAGAATGTGGGTTCTCCAAAGAGATGATTAATTTGAGGCACAGAAAGTTAAACTAAGAAGGAAAAAAGTACCCAAGTGTTTCTTTTAGCAAAAATGGAGGAAGCATATCCCAAGCAGGCTGGAAATCTGCATTGGAGTGGAGCAAAGGGATACAGGGAAAGACAAGAAACTGTCTCTGGAAGATCAAGGTCCCTAGGGGATTTGATGATGTGGAACATGAGACTGTTTGCTGGGGAACAGAAGAACCAAATGACTGGGTACTTCGCACAAGGGAAGTCACCTAATGTCAATCTCATGATCAAATTTGAGAAGGTGCATCATGTCACTTGCCTAAAGTGAGTGTGTTGGTCAGCTTTTTGTCACCATAAACAAAGTACCCCAGAAGAGCAGCTTAGAGAAGGAAGTTTATTTGGGGCTCACAGTTTCAGAGAGTCACTCCGTGGCTGGCCAACTTCATTGCTCTGGACTAAGATGAGACAGAACACCATGATGGAAAGGTGTGACAGAAAAAAACTGCTCAGCTTACAGCAGGTGGGAAACAGAGAAAGAAAGCAAAAGAGGAAATATTCCCCAAGGGTACACCCCAGTGACCTTCTTCCTCCAGCCACACCCTACTTGCCTAAGTTTACCACCCAGTATTCCATTCGAATTGATAATTCATCAGATGGATTAATCCATCCATGAGGTTACAGCTTTCATAATCTCGTCATTTCACTCTGAACATTCCTGCATTTCTGGATATCATGTTTCTATCACATGTGCTTTTCAAGGCACATTAAATATCCAAACCACAACAGGCAGAATTTGTGGCAGATTCTAGAGTGACAGAAATTATAGGGAAGAATAAGTAATCAGGGTTGAAAAAATAAGTTTTAGAAATCAAGAAGGCCAATACAGTACTCTCTTTTTATCCAGGTCAGGAACCAGGCAGACGTACTGGAAAGGACATTGCTTGTATGAATTTCAGCTCTATCCCTGACTGGCCAGTGTGCATAATTAGGGGTACAGGATCTGAAAACCCAGCATACTGATTTGAAACACAGTTCTTTTCCACTAAGTTTCTTAGTCTCTCTTTGCTTCCATTTCCTTATTTATAAAATGGACAATGATTATAGTACATTTCTCAAAAATTTTTGGAAGGAATAAGTGCATTCATGTAAACATTTAAACTCGTGTCAGAATTTACTAGGCATATTATGAATATTAGCCATTATTTTAATGAGGCATAGAAAAAGTAACTTAGTTTCTTTGAATTTCTGTTTCTTTATGTGGAAATAAGAGTAATAACATTCGTCTCACAAAGTGGTTATAAATATTTACATAGGGTAAGACATAGAGAAAGTATATAATATTTGGCACAGAATAGGTATGTTAGTTAAGAATGCTTTTGTTCCCTATAAATAGAAAATACTATTAACAATGACTTAAGCACATATAGGTTCCATTTTTGTCATAGGCAAATAATCCCAAATTTGGATATTATTCACATTTAGTCAGAGACTTCATGATGTCTGGGCTCACAGTCAGCATCTCTGAGATTACAGACAGTTTCCATGGGGGATTGGTTCTGAATCCTTCCAGGTACCAAAATCCAAGGATGCTTAAGTCCCTAGTAGAAAACTGCATAGTATTTGCACACAAACCTATGAACATCCTCCTGAATGCTTTAAAATCATGTCTAGATTACTTATATAATACCCAATATAATGTACATGCAATATAAAGAGTTGTTATACAATATTATTTAGGGATTAATGAAAAAAAAATTGTACATGTTCATGGACACAATATTTTTTCAATATTTTCAGTGTGTGGTTGACTGAATTTGAGGATATAGAGCCAGTCAATACAGAGAGTCAACTTCACTTTGACATTAAGATGGGAGGAAAGGAGTGGGGGATCCTGTGAGTTACACACAATGCAAAAATATATGCATGGACAAGGATATCAGATAAAGTATAGAACATCGAGTTGAACATGAATGTCATATAAATAACAAATACATTTATAGGATAAGTGTCTTCTAGAAAATATTTGAAACATATTAAATATTTGTGGCTTATCTGAAATTAAAATTCAACTAAGTGTCCTATATTTTATCTGCTAAAGCTGGCAGCCCAATGCTGAGATCTTTACAGATTGCTGCTTTAGTCTCATTGACCAAATTTTATCGCACTGTGGCCATTTGCTGCAAAGGAGTCTGGGAAAGTATTTGACTTTTTCAGCCTTTATAGTTGGAAAAGGACAAAGACCAGTCAACTAATGGTGCTTCATCTAGTAGATGCTCAATTCTTATTTTTGTTTCTTTGTCCTTCTAAAGGGTCTGATTGTCCCTTGACACACAAGAAAATAAATATAAGTCTTGCCATCTTAAAACATTTGACAATTAATGTCAACAAATAAAATGAGCAATTCTCATATTTTAGTTAAAAAAAAAGCTGAAGCTTAATTAGCAAATCCGGGGGTTGACAACATAAAACATATAAAGACTGAATTTTAGACTTGGATTCTATTTGTGCTACTAGGTCTCCCTACCCCATAGAACAGTTTCTTTTCCATATTCAAAAGCAGAATTGTGACTAAGATGAGGTAAGATATAAGCAGCAAGATATAAAGAAGTGATTCCTCTCACTCACTCACTCTTGTACTGTCTCCTTAAATTATGCTCCATAGGCAGCTTACTTGATTTAACCTAGTTCCAGACCTTTTTGGAAAATGCTGGTCTTTTACTAAAGCTAGTGGACAAATGACTGATGGTTGTTAGTTCCTAATTCCCAAATGCAGTCACACATTAGGAGTCAGAGACTATTTGAGCTATTTGAGTGGGAAAAGCTTTGGATGACTTATGTCACCTAATTTAGCTTGGTGAAGCTAGGAGAATCTTTGTGCATGCCAGCTGATTCTTTACTTTCATTCTCTTTCCAGGGTACAGGAATATATATGGCTTTAACTCCTCAGAAGATAACTCTGTGTCAGAGTATATTAGGACCCATCAAACCATACAACCTGGCTGCAACATTCCTTCAATTATAGACAGGCTCTTACTTCCTACCAGACAAGAGTACAGGGCTCAAGGTTCTGATATGATTTAACTCAATTTTCTTTATCTGCCTTAAGGCACTGTGAAATTATTACTTCTGTATTTTTGTAATCTCCTTTGTATCTCCCATTTCTTTTCCCAACCTCCACTTCCTTCTTTGACAATATTATCAACAAAGAAGTGGCAGGACTTATAGCAACCCCTCCACCCTAAAACAAGGAAGAAATTTGGAGATCAGAGAGCAACTATTTGGGATAGGACCATTCATCACAGGTGGCTTAAATGAAGGCATTCCTAGCTAAGATAGATACCATATGAAATGGCAATAAATCTAAGTAAGAAGCAATATGCTACTTTAGCAAAATACAGATGGGATTTGTAATTTTATAAAGAGCAAAACTATTTAAAAAGAAGCAATATACACATCTTATGTGAGACTAGACTGTATATCTTTAGAAGAAATTTTAGAAGAAAATGTATGCTCTTAGTGATGAGAGTGTTGCCTTTAAATTATTCGAGAGAAACCTAGCCAGAGCTATTTCTAGAGGAAGACTAAACTTAGGTCGAAAGAAACACCATCATCCTCATATATCCACACAGAAGAAAAGTTTAATTGCTTCTTTTTTGATATCAGGTAGAGCCTAGCAAGAAAGTTATCCCAGCTTCCACCATTAACATCAGGGTGAAAACTACGGGCACTGAACCTTAGTAAAAGCTTCCAGAAGGTTTTATTAGAAAAAGGCAAGTGGTAATAGGAGAGGCTGCAATTAGAGAACTGCTTGTTGAACTGGGACGCCTCCCAAAAGCCTGGCAGAGAGGGTCTTTGTTCCTTGTGGGGCACTAAGTATCCGGTTAGCTGAAGAAAGTTGCATCTGATAATCCCCTGACTCAATTTCCTTGGAACACTTTTTTGAACTTTTGAGTAAGTCATCTTACCTTCCAGGTGGAATCTAGCAAGCATTTAATTCCTGTACAATGTGTAACGTGGGACAAAAAGCAGTTGTTCTGCTTCTGCATCATCATGCCCACTACACTGAAGCAGTGCCAAGCAGATTGACTTCCCAGTGCCAACAAACCACCTTTGGGCTGGTTTTCCTCACGGTCCACCCCAATTTATACCTTCCCTAAAGAAAAATGAGAGTCATTCTTGTGTAAGAAAGAAGGGAGGAGCCTGGCACCATGCATTATTCTGCTAACTGAGGCATGGGAGAAGGAGATAGATTGTGAGTGGTTATGAAATGGGGAAAATATCTTGAAGGTGCTTAGATCCAAAACGGCACAAACTAATGGTAGTTGTAAGGTCAGCTTTGATTAAGAGACAGCAAACCAAAAGCTGAGAAAAAGCAAACCTGCACTTTGTTATTTGAGATCAAATGTTTCTGCCTCCTCTCTTTCAACATCTTCTGTTTCTGTCTCCTCAGCAAATAAGCTAATGTTTGGAAGAGAAATAGATTTACAAACAATCCATCTTTCTATTTGGATACATGGTCACGCAAAGCAAAGGTTTTGTTCTTCCACAAAAAAATCTTCCACAGCAAATGCATACAAATGATTACAGCTGTCACTATCACAACTTAGAGAAAATGCAGATGGTATAAAATAATATTCACAAATGGCTAATAGAATTTTAATAGCTACAAGAAAGAAGAGAAAATGAAGGCACTGAATCTACTTGGGATGTGAAAAGAATGAGACGGTTCCAGGAAGAGTCTAAAGGCAGAGAAATCCTTGATTTTCCTCATGCTTAGAAGTAAGCTCCCTGGTGCATTGATTTATGTGAGGATTAGGCAGCAATCATAGTCTCTAGACTAGCCTGGGAGGCATGTGCATAAAGTATGATATTTGCAATATGCAAATGTCATGTATGATGAATGAAATGCTTAGAATGTCTCGAGGACACCCAGATGCTAACCAGTCACTGCTTCTATGCTACAAACGAAAAAGGAATTTGGAACAAAGATTTTTTATAGCTAATTGATTTTTTTAATAACATGGTTTTTGAGTCTAAATACCAGTCACTAAAGCATAAGTCATTTCACCCATGTTAGCTTTGTGTGACTCTAGATATTTCTTAATGGTAATAAATGTCAGAGCTGGGGATTATGCAATGAAAAGATGGGTCTATGTACAGATGGCACATGTAAGACAAAGCCACAGGGCATATGGAGATTGGACTAAGAAGTGGACATCAAGAGTTAAGTCCAACAACATGAATGAAGCTTGGAAAAGTTTCTGCACAGGAGAGACTGGATAGACTGTGTCGTCAGCCAAAAGTTCACACAGAAGTGCAACATTTAAGATGGTGCTGAAGAAGAAATAAGGATGGTAAAAGATAGAGGTCCCATAAAGATCTAGATCAACATCTAGATGGTTTGGTAGTGAGCATCAAAAGAAAACAGATGCAAGTATAACAATCTGTTTTCCAGACAGAAATTGAATCACTGGGGAGTGGGAATGGAATCTAGTCAAAGCAGACGTAGGAATTCAAAGAATGGATAAAGAAACTGTGGTATATATATACAATGGAATATTACTCAGCCATAAAGAATGATAAAATTATGGCATTTGCAGGAAAATGGATGAAATTGGAGAATATCATGCTAAGTGAGATAAGCCAATCTCAAAAAACCAAAGGTCGAATGATATTGCTAATAAGTGGATGAGGACACATAATGGGGGGAGGGAGGGGTTAGTGTTAGGGTTAGAGTTAGGGTTAGGGAGGGGGGCAAGAATGGAGGAAGGAAGGACTGTATAGAGGGAAAAGAAGGGTGGGAGGGGTGGGGGGAAGGGAAAAATAACAGAATGAATCAAACAACATTACCCTATGTAAATTTATGATTACACAAATGGTATGCCTTTACGCCATGTACAAACAGAGAAACAACATGTATCCCATTTGTTTACAATAAAAAAAAAAGTAGATACAAAAAAAAAAAAAAAGACTGGGAGTACTGCTTACCCAGGGCTGAACTGAGGGTAGCCTATAGATCTAGGGATCTTTACTTTTCTCTGCTAAAAAGGATTCTAGGATCTTTAAAATCTAAGTATGAGTTGATTCCAACTGTACAAAATAAACAGATCAACAAGAAGGTGGCAGATCACCCACCGAGCACCTATGCCTAACACCTAATAGAGGCTCAAAATCTGAGTCCCTGTGCATGAGAATATTTTTCCTCTTGTCCATTGTCTTCTTTATCTTTCTGTCACTTATTTACTAGAAATAAAGTGTTTAACATTACACTACAACATTACCTACATTAACTGCTTCATTAACTACAACATTACTTGAAACTAAAGGCGGGGTCATAGTGGGTCAGGACATTTCAGAAGCTTGGAGATAACTAAGGGACTTTTTTTCTTTTTCTTTTTTTTTTTTTTTTTTGGATCAACAATGGAATCCCAAAGGAATTGGATCTAGTGCCATAGCGGTGAGAGCTACAGAGCTGCACTGTCCAACATGGGAGTCTCTAGCAGTACGTGGCTAGTTAGTCTTGCAATGTGACTAGTCCAAGTGGAGATGTGCTATAAACATGCAGTACACACAAGATTTCAAAGACTTAGTGCAAAAAATAGAATATAAACTATCTTGTTATTTTGAAATGATAATATTTAGCATATATAGGGTTATATGAAATCCAGTATTGTTTTAGTCAGCTCTTTACCTGCTGTGACTAAAGGAACCTGGCCAAAACAATGGTAGAGGAGGAAAGGTTCATTAGGAAAGGCTCATGGTTTCAGAGGTCTGAACCTACAGACAGCAGGCTCCATTCCTCAGGGCTTGAGGTGAGGCAGGTCATCACGTAGGAAGAGTGTGGCGGAGGGAAGCAGCTTACATATCAGGAAACGAAAAGAGTCTCTACTCTCCAGATACAAAATACATGCTCCAAAGTCACACCCCATTTCCACACCTACCATCAGGGATTAATTCACTGATTAGGTTAAGACTCTTAGAACCCAATCACTTCTCCTCTGAACCTTCTTGCATTGTCTCCCACATGGGCTTTTGGAGGATACTTCACATCCAAACCATAACAAGTATTTAAATTAATCTTATCTGTATTTTTTAATTTTTTTAAGGCAGTCACTAAAAAAATTTAAATTACATATATGTCTCACATTCAATTTCTATTAGACGCTGCTGCTTTAAAGAGAATCTGAATTTGGTGATCTATATTGGTGCTCATCCAAGTGTACTGTGGGCTGATATCAATCCACACACCATTGTTAGTCAAAGGAGGTAAGTACAGAAATTGAAAGGATCTAGAAGTGTTTATATCAGTTTGACCTTGCCATGACAACCATCATGTGATATTTTATCTTCTGTATTAGGTTATGAAAATTTAGGAGAAAAACTTTTTTTTCATCATGGATAGTTTGAAGAACATTGAAGGTTTATCACAGGACTGGGCTTCAGTGGATCAGAGGAAGATGTCATATGCTTTGGAAACTTAGGATTTTGAAGGCAGCTGTCAGTCTTATTAAGCTGCTCCCAGAGGAAGCACATTTCTTAGGCCACACAAAGAAGGAAGTAGAGAACAATTTTCCATTATTTTCAGAAATTCCCAGTTATAAGTCTCTGTATAGAGTGCTAAGATCATTGCTTGACCAGGGAGGTTGGAAAAGGCATGGAAAGTGAGGTTGAGGAATGTCAAATAAGAATGTAGGATCCAACAGAATGAATCAAACACCATTATCCTATGTAACTGTATGATTACACAAATGGTATGCCTCTACTTCATGTACGGAGAAACAAGATGTACCCCATTTGTTTACAATAAAAATAAATTTTAAAAAAATAATTAAAAAATAATGTAAGATCCAGACGGCCCCAAACAAAAAAGGGAACATCTGCTTTTCAAGGCAGAATCTCAGATTTTCATCCTTCACATCCATTTGTTCATCTATTCAATAACATCTCTCGAATGGTTACTACGTTCCAGAGACTCTGCTAAAGAATGGAGCTGCAAAAAGAAAGAAGATATTTTAGTTGCCTACAATGAGCATAAAGTTGTAGGGGGAAGACCCGCATGCCTTATATAACAAACTGATTCGTGGAACTGGTGGAACAATTAGGATAGGCTACCGTTAGCCAAAGGACTCAAGTTGCTCTTAGGAGAAGAGTTGATAATGCTTCCCTCATAAGGAAGCTCCTCTTGGGGAAAGGAGCCAGGAATTTGAGAAAAAGACCAATAGTTTCAGATTCAGGAAGAGAAGAACTAGGTTGGAATCCTGTTATTTTTGCATGTAATCATATAACCTTGAACCTCCATTTTCATTCCTCTGCAGTGGAGATATCTGCACCTACCAAAGACAGATTGCACATTTTAAATGAAACGAGTTAAGTACCATGTGCATTGGAAATGTACACTAATGGTGAATGGTTGTATAAACTTTATATTCAATTTTATTCAAGACAAGATTTTTCTCAGAGTTCCTTTAAGACTGAAACTACAGTTAGGGTTACGTGGGTCCCACTGTGAAGATTGGAGAATCACAGGGTCAACTATATAAGCCATGAAAAAACAGTGGACTGACATAATTTCAATCTATACTGAACAGAAACTTATTTCATCTGGATGTCAGATAGATAAAAGGGAGTATTTTCAGTCACTGAGGGTCTTGAATTGATGTTGATGGGGCTCAGAACATGCTACCCCAAAATATGACACTTTGACATACTGATTTTTTTTAAATGAGAGAATTTGAGAAAACTGCAGAACCAGGAAGTTCTCTCTGACCTTTTCTCACCCTTCTCTGAAGCATGGCATGAAAGCCAGGAAGCATTTTCTGATCTTCCCCTGGAGCAGGTCGTGAGACACCCCTGTGAGAGGTGCCCTTTATACCTAGAGGAGAGGAACATCCTCGCCTCTGAAGACCGGGTGTTGCAGATAGGAATCTGAGCAGACTTTGCTAAGGTTTCCCTGTTTATTACCTTGACATTATACTCTTTGTCCAGTTGTATCTCTTCATGACTGTGCGCCCTTCATCAAACCTATCACAAACATATATCAGTTTAACCATTCCTCTGATTTTCATTTCTTTATGAAGACCCCTGTGTCATGATAAATAAATGTATATATTTTTTCCTGTTAATTCATTTTTGTTAGCTTTTTTTTTCAGACCCTAAGAGGATTGAGGGAAAATCTTTTCCAACCTTATAGAGTCTATGAGAAGTTACCGATCCCCAAGGCATGCCACTAGCATGTCACAGAATTACATGGATGTTGGAAAACACTAATGTACATTGCAACCACAATAATAGATGAAATGAGATAACAGACGTTCAAGGGCTCCAGGAAGTGGAAAGGGATAGAGTGTTATTAATATAAATGAGTATTTTCCATCCAGAAAGGCTTATATTGGGAAAAAGTGTGCAAATTCAAAGAATTTGTTCTACGCAAAGCCAGACACATGGGTGGTCTCTTCTTGAAGACGTTGACATCTGATTAGTCATGGAACCCTGTGCCCCAACTCTGGGAGCCAATCCAGGTCCACAGTGGACAGCTGCCAGTCCTGGCAAAAAAGCCAGCTGCCTCAATGTAAAATCAGTCATTTAGTGGCACAGACAGAAGGTGGGGGAAATGACAGGTTCCTCTGCATCAATAGCTCTTGCTTAAACAAAAACAGAATGAAGTAGCTTGGCATTTTTCTTACAGCACGGTGCAGTTGGCTGGTGGGGGGGGCAGCGAGGGGCACACTCAATCCCACTGACAATATCTTTAAAAAGCACGCTCCCATGGATCACCACATCTTTATGCAAATGAAGTGGCAGTTTCCAGAGCTCCAGCTGATGTGTATTCTGCTTGTGTGTGTGTGTGTGTGTGTGTGTGTACGTTCAACTGTGCTGGACGTAGACCTGTAACCATGAGAGGTTTTACTTTTCAGTTGCTATGATTACGATTATTAACTGAACTTACAGAAATTAAGAAGAGAATACTGTATTATATGACTGTGCTCTGTCGCCAGAGAGTTAAAAGAAAGAAAGATGCCTCAGCAGCTTCACACTAACGTTCTCGGTATTAACTGATTCAACTCTCTTGACTAATAACAATAATATAGAATAAAGGGTTTTAAAAGATTCTCCCCAAGGTTTCATTCAATCAACCACAAATTTGATTAACTTTTGATTTTTTTCCTTACTGAATTAACTGAGTATACATAACAGTGATGTAAGTGTGTATGTGTGCCTGTGTAGACTCTTCCTTGCTGCGGTGAGGGTCAAAATAAGTAGAAATCTAGGGGAAATGGAGAGGAATGAGTTGGATTCTGGCAGACAGTGAGCTTTGTTATTGTTATTTCTTATATTAAAATTTTCAACCAAGAGAGAAAAGTAAAGAATTTAAAGATTATTTTTAAAATGGAAAACAATCCAATATGCTCATGACTACAAAATGCTTTCTGGGAAATAATACAGAAAGTAGAGTGTTCTCTTGAAATAAGTTTGGGTGGCTGATAAGAATGCCATGCAGACGGTATGGGTCAGTTCGATGGGCCAGCTCCACACCAGTGAACAGACTAAGTTATGTTAGTGGATGGCAAGTTTTTAAATTCTATTGTATCTTATTTAATATACTTAAATATTTATTTTATATTTATGCTATTTCATATATATTTTTATATTTCAGGAGTTCTAAAATAGGTCCCAGGCATCCTCATTTTAAAACAAGCTCTCCAGGTGATTCTGATGCACGCCAAAAGTAGAGAATCTCATACACAAACATGTGTACATGTATTCACCATTATGAAAAAATATATATTTCTTTAGAAAACAATTATAAAAGACATTGATTATCCACAATTCTATTATCCTAACTCAACCACTTACTGCATTTGGGGGATATTTACTTGCAGATAATTTCCCCTCATCATGTAATATCACTATGATTTAAACAGACTACAACCATAAGATTACTATCTAGTAGATTTTAAATGAATTTAGGGTGAACATTCTAGTGGCTTGTTTTGTGAGGCTCTCCTTGGCTTAGTATATCTGTCAATCAGAAGCATCTATTGCTTCTGTTGACACCTTGGCCAAATCACCCTCTGAATGAAATCTAGGATTAAACTCAGGGTACCTGACTGATTATCTTTGTATTAATTCAGTTGTTCTCTGAGTGGGTGCCATACCTGTCCAGAAAGACTTGAACTTCAAGTAGCAACATGGGGGAGGAGGTAGGAATGTTAGCTGGGATTTATCCATATTTTCTACTGTAATTTCTGTGTTTATATATACCAGGAGTTGTCAAAGCGCTGCTTGGAATCCCTTGCCTCCCAGGAGTTCATGAATCTCTCCCTTTCACTTACACGGTAGGGATATTAAACACATTATTCTGTTTTGATTGAACGCCAGTAAAATTAAATTCCATCTTTCCATCTGCAGCACCATGCAGAGACCACTGCCTTATGGAAAAGGGGAGAGTGACGGAGGGAGGAAGGACCCCTTCAGGCTGCTCAGGAGCATGCCGCTTTATGCTAGACAAGGTGAATTTCTCCCTTCCATGGCACAAATCCCAACATCTGCTCTGTTTTTACCTCCCAGACACCCTGACAGGTGTAGTCGTCTTTAAAACATTGCTAGGAAGCAACATATGGACTGTCAACAGTGAAGAAAGAAAACCTTACAGGGCGGGGTGGTGCTCTGTTTCTGATCTTTCAGCCTTATGACTATTTTTTAAGTAGGTTTTAATTTCTCCAGGCTTTTCTGGGTCTCCTTCTTTCATGGTCCCATCGACATTCAGGGCACAGAATTCGGATTTTCACTCTTTTCCAGCTGTTTCACACCATTTAGCACCCCTCCCCCTTGTCTCCTGTCCCCAGGGAGAGGAAAGTTAAATGATGTTAATCTGCCAAATATTTCTGATCATTAGGAAGCCATCAAAATTAACATAACCATCAAAGGAAATTAATTGCCAAAAAAGACAAGGTTGTGCAGGGATAGTGGGGGTAGGGGGAGAGCATTCAGACAGAAGGGCGCTTTGTTTCTCCTTTGTGGTTCTGAGAGAAGGGGTTACAGCTGGAGGACCCTGTAGCAAGTGCAGATCTGCTTCCCCCACACTTAATTATGAAGAACAGCCCCAGAATACCAAGTGGAGCCGGTGGTGAAGACGACTGAGGGATTCCCTTGATTCTTTTCTTTCTCCTCTCCCTCTGCTCCTCTGGGGGAGATTTTTGGTTATTTTTTAATTCCAGTTCAAAACAGAGGTGGAGGGGAAAGAAGCCCCCACAGGCCTCCTGCAGGAAAAACCATTAATAATTAATACCCAATAATAATCAAATCCATGGGAGACTCGTTACAAGTAAAGTCTTGACAGACCCACCGATGGATGCCATAGCTTTACTTCTTCATCAGCTTGCAAGATGGGTTCAGTGGGGATTTGAGCGCACACAAGCAGTGACAAAAAAAAGGATAAATAGCAGGTTTGTTCATGGAAGAGGCTTATTCATCCCTATAGGGTTTTTTTTCATTTTAGGTTTATGGCTTTGTGGGGAATTTCTCTTTAATTGGGATTGTAATATAACGATGGAACCTGTCGACATTTACAAGAGAGATGGGAGGGTAATTCTTCCTAACTTGTTTGTTGATATTATTACAACGCTGGCTCCTTTAGGATGCTCTGTGTAAAGGAAGTAGACAATCAGGCTGATCAGAGGCAGAGGGATGGAAAAGGGAGACTGGGAACCACAGGACCTATCTGGATTTAGCAGCTGCTTGGAAGTCAGACTCCCACAAAAGTCCTAATACTTGGTATTTAGAGCAGGAGGCACATGCCTCATTTAATGTTCATGACAACTTGAGAGGCAAGTGACAGCCCTATTTTCTAGATGAGGAAACTGAAAGACAGAGGTCAGGTAATTTTCTCCAAGGTCTCACTGATCTAAGGGCAAGGGTGGAGCTGCCTGTAAGTCAGCTCTGATTTACTTAATTTTTACAAAGTCAGGAGAAGAGGGTAGGAGAGGCCCTTTTCTCAGCCTGGCTTTTCTAGGGGCTGGGATCTCCAGCCATTCTACCTACATGATCTAAAACACATGAAAACACCAAGGCTTCTTTGTGAGACATCCCCACAGAGGAAGCAGGTGGGGTCACAGTGAGCTATTCACTTCCATTGAGACAGTTCATCCAAGGATGATTTAATGCAGGGGTTGTTAGCAGAGGTGTATAAGCAAGGATTAAAAAATCTAAAAATAATTAAAAAGGGAAGATATAAGAAACCCAGAAAGTAATTACAATTGCCATTAGCACTAACAGCCAATTCTAGGACAAAAATCCAACACTCAACTCGCTGACAATAGTCAGGTAATTCCTTGTCTTCAGAGCAGAACTCCATCCAAACCAGGACATCTAGATATGGTAGAGGACCACTTCCGCTGAGAATTATATTTTTACAATTCAGAAAAAAAATGGAATAAACAAAGATTGTTGGAAATAATGTGTGAAACCCAATATGCACACCATTAAAAGTTATCAAATGCTAACATATTTGTTCCACATCCTTTTTATTTTCAAATAAATGTAAGGATATAGTATAACTAAGGGCTTCCCTCCTCCATGATTATACTCACCTTCCCTCTTATGCACAGCAGTCTCTATTCTGAAGTCTATGGTGTCTCATTAGCATGCTTTTTATACTTCTATATATTCCTGTATCTATACTCAATATATGTTATTATTTTGTATACTTGCAAATGTATATTAATTTTATTTGAACATACGGTTTGCATATAAACTGTGTATTTGTAAGCAAGTTGCTTTTTGCAGTTAATACTTTGGGTTTGAAGTTAATTCATGACATTTCAGACACATTGGATTTATTTTCTTCCTTTTTTGGGTGGTACCAGGGATTGAACTCAGGGGTGCTCAACCACTGAGTCACATCCCCAGCCTTTTTTGTATTTTGTTTAGAGACAAGGTCTCACTGCGTTGCTTAGACCCTCACTATTGCTGAGGCTGGCTTTGAACTCACAATCCTCCTGCCTCAGCCTCCAGAGCCACTGGGCTTACAGGCGAATGCCGCCACACCTGACTAGATTTATTTTCTTTTATTATCTGCAAGGCATTTCACTGCTTAACCAAACCACAGTTTACTTATCCCTCTTTTCTTGATAATAATTGTTTCAATTTTCTGTCAAAAATAATGCTATAATACACAATCATATACACATCAACATAAGTCCATAATGCAAGAAATGCAATGGGTTATGAAATATTCCTGTCTTGATTATGTACACGATGCCAAAATGCCTTCCAAAGTGCCAATTTTTATACTGGCCAGCACTAAATGATAATTCACATTTCCCCCAACAGTAGTTTTAGTGTACAGCTTTTGATTCTAATGTATATTGACTTTAATACAAATGAGATTGAACTTCTTTCCTGTGTTTATTGGTCATTCATATTGTTGCATTTGTGAAGTTCCTGTCCAAATATATGTCCTATTTTTTTAATTGTCTTTTCTTATTCTAAAGGAGTGCATTTTATATTCTGATCAGTAATTTTACACATGACACAAATTCTTTTAATTTTATTTAATTTTTTAAATGTTTTTTCTTTATAGTTTGTTGTATATGTGCTATTTGGGAAATTCTTTCTTTACTGCAGATTTATGGGGACTTTTTCTTATATTTTCTCCTCAAAATGATTTTTTATTTTTGCATTTAAATTTTAAGTATACCTAGAAATGATTTTTTTGTGTGTAGTGTGGGATGGGATTCACTTCACTTTTTCATAAACAGTCAATAATCCTAGCCCATCATTCGTTGATTGATGGTGCTTGCTCCTCTGATTTAAAACACCACCTCTGTAATTCGCTTTGACATTACAGGCAGGAATTTGTTTGTAAATGTACCGTACTGTTTCATGTGTAATTTTACTATCCTTTAACAAATACCTCACTCCTACTTCATTTATTTATGTATTTATTTTATTAGTTCATTAGAGTTATTCATAGCTTGGGGTTTGAGTGATACAATCATACAAGCACGGCACAGAATTTGCTCTACTTAAGTCTCTAGTACAGTCCCTTTCCCTCTTCTCTACTCTCCCTCTGTTCCCCTTCCTCTATTCTACTGGTCTTCCTTATATTTATTTTTAAATTGGTGCTTTATAGATATACATAAAGGTGAAATTCACATGTATGTACATAGCATAGCTAGATCTATTAGTATTGATAAACATGGTAAAGTGAATAGACTTTGCCCTGCTATTTGAGTTTTTGCATCAGTTTATAAACTCTAAAAAAATGTGGTTTTTAATATTAGAATTGCCTTGAAATTTTATTTTCATTTGGAGAGGATTTTTACCTTGTTTATTCCCATTCACAAATAGATCTCATTTATTTGCATTTCTAATTAATTATTAGTTTTCTCCTTTATATATCTTGCTATTTTATGCATATTTTGAAAGATTTATTTCTAGGTCACTTCATTTTCTCCTATTTTTATAGGGTGTTTTACAATTTGTACTTTCTATTTGTTTATTGATATTTAAGGACAATTATTTTCATTTCTTCTAATTTATTAAGATAAAAGTATCTATTTAAAGTGTGCAGTTCAGTGAATTTTGCAAATGTTTATACACAAATAATTATGTAACATTACTAATATTCAACATGTACAATATTTTCTTCACTGTAATAGATTGCCTTATGTACCTTCCCAATCTTCCCTATTCTTAGCCCTGGGAAACCTCTCACCTATTCCTATAATCATTAGAATTAACCTTTCACAGAATATCATAGGAATAAAATAATATATGTATAAAATCACATTATCAGAGTTACTCTTTTACAAAGACAGATAAAGACATTGCAATGAAATACTGCAAACATTTTTAACAAAAGTTAGCAAACTGAATCTAACAGTTCCTAAAAAGGATAATGCCACATGATCAAATTCCATGAATGTTAGTTTTAATATTCAAAAAGCAGTAAATGTAACTAGTATTAAAAAAAGAATAAAAGGAAAGTAATATGATTACTTTAATAGATGGAGAAAAGATAGTATCCGATGTTGGCCTCATAAAATGAATTGAGAAGTCTTCCTTTCTTTACTTTCTAAAAGTTAGGTTAATATTGGTAGCACTTCTTCATTAAATGTTTGATGCAATTCACAAGCAAACACACTTAGAATATTCTTTGTAAAATATTTAAGTTTAAATTCCAAAGAAGATCTATTTATCTATCTCTATCTTTCTACAGAGATAATTAATATGATGTACCATTGATATACTATTTCCTTTTGAATCAATCTTGGTAATTTTTATTTTTAAGTAATTTGTGTATTTGATATGATTTGTTTAACTTATTGACATGAAGTTACTCATAATATTTTCAGAATACCTGTAGAATCTGTAATGATGTCCCCTCTTTAATTCTGATATTGGCAGTATCATCTAAACCAAATTGGTTGCAATATTATTAATATTTCTACATTTCCATTGATTTTCTATTTACTAATACTCTCAATTCTCCAACTATAATTATGGGTTTTCTTTTAATTATATAATCTTGCTTCATATATATTGAGATTCTCTTATTCATGCATATACTTAAAAAAATGACTATATTATCTTCATGAATTGATGCCATAATCATTACTTAATGTCCTTCAAATGGGTCTCTCTACCTGCAAGTTCTGTATCCATAGGTTCAACTAAACTTGATTTGAAAATATTTTAATATAATTGTACGTATCAGGGCATAATGGCACACTCTTATAACCCCAGCTACTTGGGAAACTGAAGCAGAAAGATTGCAAGTTCAAGACTAGTTTTAGCAATTTAGTGAGACCCTGTCTCAAATAAAAATAAATAAGTAAAAAGAGCTGAGAATGAAGCACAGTCATAAAGCATCCCTAGGTTCAATTCCCAGTATCCAAAAACATTTTCTTTAATTACATCTATAATGGACATCTATAGAATTTTTCTGTATCATTTTTCCTAAATAATACAGAATAGTCAACATTTTACATAGTATTTACATTGTATTAGGCCTTACCAGTAATCTAGAGATGATTTTAAGTCTGCCAGAGATGTAATTTTGTGTGTACAAAAATTACATCTTTTTTTTTTCTTATAAGAGACTTGAGCATATGTGGTTTTTGGTATCTGTGAGAGGTCTAGAAACAGATTCCCCACAGATACCAAGAGACAACTCTTCTTAGTTTTGAAGTTAACTTTGTGTAATATCAACAGTCATTTAAGCTTCTTTTGATGAATGTCTTCAAGGCATACCTTTATCTATCTTTTTACTTTAAGCATACTCATATACTAATAGTTTATATTGTATACAATAAATCTTTTTCAGATAACACATAATTGTGTCTTGACTTTCTAAACTTCAATCTAACAATCTCTGCTTTTTAATTTGATTTTAGACCATTTACATTTAATTTACATTACATTTAATTTAAATGTAATTTACATTACATTTAATTATTGACGTTTAAATATAGCTTACTATTCGTTTTCTGTTTGAGTCCTACCCAATTCTTGTTTTGTTTTGTTGTCTTACTTTAAATTGATCATATTTTAAATTCTATTTCATTTCATTATTATTGACCGATTAGCTCTATGTATTTGAGTGGTTGTACTTGTGTTTACAGTTCATACTTTTTATATATCATAGTGTAATTTAAAAAATATGACATCACATAAATAATGTATGAACCCAACAACTCAATACATAGTTTCTTTCTTCCATCCTTTGTGGAATTGTTGACATACATTTTACTTCCACATATTTTATAAATTCTGTCATATATTATTGGTGACTTTGCTTTAAAAATAAATTATCTATAAAAAGTAAACTTTTTTATTTTGAAACAATTTTAGATGTACAGGGAAGTTGCAATGATACCCAGAGTTATCAAACATTTTCTATCCAATTTTCCATAATGCTTGCAAGTTGCAAAATCATGGTCTACTTGCCAAAACTAAAAACCAATATTGGTACATTACTTTTAACCAGATTTTATTCAGATTCTGTGAATTTCCCACTAGTGTCCTTTTTCTAGCAAGACAAATATCTTATTTAGTTCAGTTTAGTTTTGTTTTACTTTTTAGATAATATAAGATCCAACTGTTATGGTATAGATATGAGGTGTCCCTGAAAAGCTCATGTTTGAAAGAATAAAAGAAAGTTGAGGTGCAATGATTGCATAAACCTAAACAGTGCATTTGAAATCCACTTGAATGGATTAACTCATAGCAACTGTAGGCAATAAGGTGTTGCTGGAGGAAGTAATAATGGAAAGCATGCTTTTGGGGTTCATATTTTGTCCCTGATAAGCCAAGCTCTCTCTGCTTCATCATTGCCAAGTCCTGAGTGGCTTTTCTCTACTCACCCTTCTACCATAATGTTTGCCTCACTTGGGCCCCAAGCAATGGAGTCAGCCATCTATGGACTGAGACCTCTGAAATTGTGAGCTCTGAATAAATTTTTCTTCCTCTAAAATTGTTCTTGTAAGGTCTTCTGGTCACAGTGGTGAAGAAAACTGACTAAAATACCAATTTAAAACTGTGAGGAAAAAATGAAGGGAAATACCAGGTGCTCATTACTCTGTTTCTTCCATTGGTAATATCTTGTGAAACTGCTGTACAATAGCACAACCTAGATATTGACATTGATACAATTAGGAGACATATCGTTTTGATATTCAAGAGGATCCCTTGTATTGCTCTTCTGTATCTGTAGGAAGCCATCCTTATATAGTAGAATCAGATGTGGTTGAGCCATGGGACAATGAAGCCTGACTCCCAAGAACTGACAGCCATGTGGGACTGGTCCAGATTGCCAGGAAGTATGTGACTCTGTGTGGGAGTGGTTTACCATCTGGTTATATGTTAGTTTCCCTGAGCAAATGGCTCCCTTAACTCCACCCCATCCTGTTCATCATAGAAGAAGTCCCTCCCAGTCTGGGGCCCTTTATCTGTGTGACTATAAAATAAAGGAGAGTTGGGCTACTCCATCTTGTTAGAGGCCAGAGCTGGTATGGCCCAATCCGTCATGCCCCCTCTCATTTAAAAAGAGTATTGGCTCTTGTGTTTTTATTGATTAGATAAGTTTATGGGTATTTAATTGATTTATAGCCAACTTCATCCTCTGGCAGTTAACACTTTTCTCATCCATGCTGGCCGTGGCTGAAACCCTCCGCAGATGTCCACACCCACTTTATTCTTACTGTTCTTTCTTCCTTCTTCCACCATTCCTTGTACTTCACTTCTGGCATTGTACTTCACCACTAATGCATTCTCTATTTCTTTAATTTGTTCTTCCAAGGTATAAAACGACATGTATATAAATTTTTGAAATTTGATTTTTTTCATCAGCCATGATTTTATATAGTTTCATTCAAATTTGTTGAATATACCAATAGTTTGTTCCTTCTTATTACTAAGTAGTATTTCCATAGTAGAGAAGGATATATCACAGTTTACTTTACCATTCATCTGTTGAAAGACATCTGGGTGTTTCTAATCTGGAATCTTATGACTAAAACTACTATAAAACAGATTCAGGTTATTATATAAATATATTTTCATGTCTCTGGAATAAAAATCCAGCAGTAAAGTTGCTGGCCACATGGAAATTCCATGTATCATTTTTAAAGAAAATAATGAACTTTTTTCCACAGTCATCATGTTATTTGTATATTCACATCAGCAATATGTGAGTGATCCAGTTTCTTGTACTTTCACCAGCATTTAGTGATACATTTTTAAATTTTGCCATTTTGATAGATCTGATATCTCATGACTTTGATTTGCATTTCCCTGATGTCTAATGATGGTAAACATCTTTTCATGTGCTTGTTTTCCCCCCATATATTCTTTTCAGTGAAATGTCCTATTTTGTCTTTTGCACATTTTCTAAATGGATTGCTGAGGCTATTTTTAGTGTTGAGTTTTGAGTTATTTCTGTATTCTAGATACTAGCCTTTTGAATGAACATGTGCTTAGGGAGTTATTTTCTCCATCTGTAGCAATTCTTTTCAACCAAAGTCTTTGACAGAGCAAACGTTTATAATTTTGAAAAAGTTCAATTTATCATTTTTTTCTTTTATGGATCATATTTTGGTGCGACATCTAAGAACTTTTTGCCTAGCTATAAATAGCAAACATTTTCTCTTTTTTTCCCCCTTAAAAGTTCTATACTTTTTCTGTTTTACCTTTAATTCTGTGATAAAGTTTGAGCTAATTTTTTTTTTTTTTTATGGTGTGAGATTTAGGTCAAGGTTCATATTTTGGCCTATGCCCAATTTTTTCAGTACCATTTATTGAAAGGTTGCTCTTCTTCCATTGAATTGCTTTTACACTTTGTGGAAAAGCAGTTAACTACATTTGTCTATTTTGGGGTCTTCCATTTTGTCTCAGTGATCAATGTATCTACCTTTTGGCCACACATCCTTGATTACTTTAACTTGCAACCAGCACTAACGATTTCTCTCAATGTATTCTCCATTTATAAAACAGATTAAAGTAGCATTTTTTTGGTGTGTCATGTATTTATTTTCATATATATTTTAGAATAATCTTATCTATATTTAAAAAGAATTCTGTTGGAACTTTGACAAGAACTGTGTTAAAACCTATATGTCAGTTTGAGGATCTGTGACATTTTTCCTATGTTGACTCTCAAATCAAGAGCATGGCATGTCTCTCCATTTATTTAGATCTTTGATTTCTTTTGTGAGTATTTTGTAGTTTTCAGCATAGTGGTCCTATATCTTTTTAAAGATCCATTTTAAAGTTTATTTTATAACTTATATCCTTTCTGAACTCATAACTAGTTCTAGAATTTTTAAAAATAGATTCATTGGGATGTTCTCTATAGATAAACATATAGTCTGAAAATAAGAACAATTTACTTCTTTTTTCTAATAAAAATGCCTCTTATTTCCTTTTTTTTTCTTTTTCCTGCATCTCTGTGTTCTTTGAACCATTTTTTTAAAAGAAGTTAATTATGTTCTGTCTGTGGTGTTTTTGAGTTTATCTTTTAGTGTTTGTCCCAGGTATTACAATTTATATAAATAACAGCACAATGCACTACTTTTGACATTTTACCAGTTCATGTGAAGTGCAGAAACCTTATTTTCATTCATGTCTGTTTATTTCCTCCTAATTATAATTATCTAAATATTTCCTTTAAACTAGAAATATCTCTATGGGCAAGATTATGCTCCATTTACTTTTTAATACCTATTTGAGGGAGAATATTTGGGGGTCTGGATGCAGACAGTCTGGATTTAGAAACCAAGTTCCAAAGACTATTGCTTAGACACTTGCTAGCTATGTTCTTGAGAGAGCTATATATTTTCAATGCCTTCATTTTCTTATCTAATGGTCATAATAATACTAGTTACATATTATGGAATTCAAAGTAGGCATGCATCTGAAGTGTTTAGAATAGTGTCTGACATGTTATAGATGCATAATAAGTGTGAGTTACACTTACCCAACACAGAACCCAGCACATATGTGCATTTGTGAATAAATGACTATTATTTTTAATATTTATTTTTTAATATCTTTATAAGTTAATTCTTTCCAAGTACAGCACTTTCTTGGTCCCAGCCTCGAACTTTGTTCTTTTTACAGCTAAGGTTATTTATTTGCAGACTCAGGCTAAAGTTATTTAACCCTTATTTGCAGACTCAGCCTCATGCTGGTTTCCTGAGACCAATTCTGATCTTACAGAAGATTTCAGGGGCTACTGGCCAAATACTTAGCTCTGAACTTGTGCCCCACATATGCAAACCGAGGTGGACTTCTGCCTTTCTTTCTTATGCTCGAAAACTCCTTTGTTCTTAGTTATCCTCACTCTTTTGATTGTTTCTATGTCTGTTTTTCTTCCTTCTTTTCACCCTTCAATCTTAACTTGCCTTGCTGTGCTTCCTAGATTGTAAACTCTGCTTAGTTGCAAGCATGACTTTGGAATGGGCATTAAGCTCCCAGGGCTCCCTTATAATTAATGTTCATAATTAGTGTAAATATGCTGCAGAGATTTATAGCACAATATGCCACACGTGGACCTAATTGGGACCAAAGCACTTTAGTCCCAATTCTGAGGCCCTTAGGATATTGGGGATTAGAGGCATATAAAGGGTTCTAAGAGGGCTAATAAGGCATATGAGGATTAGGTAATTAATGGATCTAATGTCATCCTGGAAAATGTTATAAAAGGGTCTCTCACCAGTCCTGCACCTCTGAAATAAAATTTCATGATGCAAGATGATTCTTCTTTCCTAGTTTGTAGGGATGTCACTCTAGGGAGACATCTAGGGAGGGCAAAGCTTTGGTTTGCATTTCCTTACACCTGTGTCCCTGGAAGATAAATCTTTATCAGCAAGGTACCATGGGATGAAGTATTGAAGCAATTATCTGAAAAATCCACAGTGAAAAAGAAAGACATGTTCACGTCTTGGCTTAGTTTATTCTGCTGGGCTTTACTTTTGTGAGTCAGTCAGTAAGGCAACCAGCAGAAAATATTACATACATAATAGGAATTCATTAAATATTTGCTGGATGGATGAATCTTTTATTCAAAATACTAATTATTATTAATAGCTTTAATAGTTCTAGTTTGCACTTAAGTTTCAAATACACTTTCATCTGTTGGCTTGGTGAATTCATGAATAGGAAAAAAAAAAAAGGTAAAATTTCATTCCTCACATGGGTGTTAGTTTACCCAGTATGGTATCTTGCAAAACATTTGTTAATATAGTTTACTAGACAAAGTTGCATCTTTGCTCTTTTCTTAACCTGAGCAGTTTAAACCTGGTACAACAATAACCTTAGAATTTGGTGAAGAAAAATTTAGTTAAACCTCTAGTCTGCCTCTCTATAGATGAATGATCAAGTTGACTGATTGGCTTGTTTCATTTATCTAACAGTTTTATGAAGAATTGTGTCCAGATCCTTAATGCTTTGGGACAAGACATAAGTTTTTCCTGTTTTCTGTCTTCTCTTATTTTTTTGTTTTGTTTTTTTGACATAGGGGACTCTGAGTATGTTTCATATCACAAAACTCGCAATCCTGCACCAATAACTCCCACAGCTTGAAAGTTAGAAATATCTAAACAAAGAATAAGAAACAGGAAGAGGACAAATGGACAAAGGTGATGGACTTAGAAGGGCCTGGATTTTAAGTTTTATCTTTTTTTTTTTTTTTTATTTCCTACTGTTCTTGGAAAAAATAATGAAATTCAAGGCTTCCAATTTCCTTTGTGATTTCACATAGTTCCTTGGCTAGCCTATATCATCTTTTGCCCACCAGTAACAAGGGAATGATTATATCCACTCACAGGATATTAGTGAGAACATGTGAATGTAAGTGGAAGATTTTTAAAATTACTAAACTGCCCACAAACATTAAATATAGCATCAGAAATGTCTGTGATGTAAAGAAACCTTGATTTTTTTCTACATTGTGGGGATAGCCCACAACCAGAAACCTAGACAACTAATTCCACAGGTTAACTGGCAATGTCAATGTTCAAGCCCTAATTTATAAACTAACAGGAAAGAAAGAAATATCCTGTGTTGGAAAGAATTCTGTACCAGGCAGGCCCCTAAGGACTTTGTCCTGGATTCACCTACAGTGAGCTGGCAACAGAGTGACACAAAAAGGATTTCACAAAATCAACACACTATACTTCACAACAGGTAAAGGTTGTCTCTTTTCTCCTTTTCCCCAATGACATCTACAGAGTATTCCATGAGCTTGCAAAGCCTGGGTCTGTGAATGCTCTATTCCTAGTTTCTTCCTTCAAGGGTTTAGAAATGGAGTGCTCAATTTAGGGTGCTGAGGATCTTTCCTCCATATACAGTTTAAATCTCCAGGTCACCCAGTTTTTGAAAGACTTCCTGCAGTAATTGAAAGAGCTCTTGAAGGGAAGAAAGATGAGTTATAAAATAATGGTTTCTTACTAGCTCTTTGGCCTTAAACAAATTATCCAACTTTTTGAATCTGAATTCTCCAAAATGGAAAAAATAATATGTATCTTATACGTTACTATAAGATGCCTGGGGCATTGTGGGGGACTCAATAAATGTTGACTTCCTTCACAATTCTCTTCCCTGTTCACTGAATGAGAGCCAGATGAGTTAAGCCTTTGCACAACTATCCCAGTGGCTTTCCATTTTGCTCCCTTTTAACTCTAGATGACAGAATCAGACATTCAAAGTCAATGTCCCCCAGCTATTCCACCATTTCAGCTCTTCTGAATTTCTTCTCATTAAACAGCAGGTGGAACAGTCACATTCTCTTAGCATTCACTGACAGTTCAAAAATACCCTGCGCTAGGCCAAACAAGCCAGGAAAGCAAGGAAGGAAGGAAGGAGGTAGGGAGTGGGGGAGGGAAGGAAGGAAGGAAGGAAGGAAGCAAGGAAGGAAGGAAGGAAGGAAGGAAGGAAGGAAAGCTAGTTCTTTATAAACTCTGTACTTGGAATCATACCTTTAGTTTTTCTAGAAGGAATTTGGAACAGAGAAAAGGTAGAAAGGAAGCCTGCACCACAGAAAGTCTTGGGGTGGTAAGAGAGTAAAGCAGAAAACGTCTGAGCTCAGAATCCTTGTTTCAGACAAGCAGGCCTATATTAGACAGTCACCAAACTCTCCTTGAATGCTAGGTGCTGGAGGACCAAGAACAAACAGTCTAATCTAATGCTGTCCAATAGCATGGTCTATGGTAATGGGAATGTGCTATTCTGCACTGTCTGATATGGTAACTACTAGCCACTTATGACTATTTAGCCTTTGAATTATGGTTCATGTTTTAGAAAAACTGAGTAACTTTGTTCAATTTAAATTAATTTAAATAGCCATATGCAGGGTAGTGGCTGCACTAGTAAGCAGTACAGACTTTGCTGTTATTACAGATATGGATTTGTGAGTGCTGGACAGATAACAGATTTTAGCCACAGGATCTCTATTCTGGCACTATCAAAGTTACTATAAGTGCTGTTATGCCCCTCAATGCTGAAGAAGGTAGGGAGGTATCTGATATATCAAATTGGTCAAATAAATAGTACAGCAAATGGCTTTACAATTTACAATTGCCTATCAAGGATACTGTCCAGCTATCATTTGGACATAGGGTATCAGCTTCTGTTTGGGGACTAACTGTCCAGATTGTGTTTTCTAGTTGTTGTTTGAGAAAGAAGCATAGAAGAAATTCCTGCTGACATGGCAGTAAAAATAATCCATAGCCTGTCACTGATTCTTCACTTCTGTACCTTGGTGAAAGGATTCCTCACACAGAGCCAACCCCTCACAATCTTCTTTTAGGTTCTTTTGAGATGCATAAACAATCATTTAACTCTAAACCTACCATCTCCATAAAATATTTCCAGAATACTTTCTAAGGAAAAACAGTTCAGAATTAAAATACAGACAACAAAGATTTTGTTGAGTATACACTTTGTTCTCAAAGTGATATTATTGTATGGAATGTATTAAAATAAGTTAAGGTTGCAGTATACATTAAAGAACTAGACTCTACATTCAGGAAAACAAAATAAACACAGCATGTAAGGAGGGCAACTTTTGCAAATGCCACCCAGTAGTGACTGGGTTAGTTCCATGTTGAGATTCTTCACCTGTCCTCACTGACTCTGACCAATCACTCTTGGCCCAGATCAGAAGCCTCCTTTGGAACATCTTCTCCACCCACAGGTTGAGTCTATAATGAGTCTTATTGCCATGGATCCTGGGCCAGCATGCTTGGTGTCTGCTGTCGAAATGATTCTCAGTTGTATTAAACAATTTTGCAAATACAAATGTTAGCATTCTAGCTAACTATAAGAATCCCAAATTCTTTGTCTCTGCTGGTGATCTTTACCAATTCAATGTCACACACTCTATATGCTGAAATATTCAACATTGGGCAGTTCTGGGATAAGGAATTGAGACTTTTTGTAGCTGACTGTAACATGTCACAAACCACCAAATATCAGGCATCAGCACAATTTGAATTTGGCTCCCAAGAATTCCTGAAATATTTAGCATTCTTTGACTGGCTGTTGTATATCCTACCTGGGTTGTAGTCACCTTCTATCCTTGTGGACAGAACTGATTCTTTTTCTTCTAAATAATACCTGAGAATTTTCTCCATTTGACTTCAGTTTTCCTATGTCTGCTCTACTCTCACTGTGGTCTAGTGAGAGACTGATATGGACTCCCTAGAATGTAGACTGAGGCAAGAGCTAAAATAAAACCTAACTAGGAGCCCTCCCCCAACTTACGCTCACCCCCATAAGGTCCTTCCCCACATCCCAGACTCTAGCTTGGAACTGGCTCTTTCTCCATGCAGAGGTCTCCCTCCTTCAACCAATATTTATTACCCCAATCCTAACCCTCTCTGCCACAAAGCTGCTTGATTCCTACAAACCCCAATGCTAAGTATTTCAGGGATCCTTGGGAGCCAAATTCAAGTTGTGCTGATGCCTGATATTTGGTGGTTTGTGACATGTTACAGTCAGCTACAAAAAGCCTCAATTCCTTATCCCAGAACTGCCCAATGTTAAATGTTTCAGCATATGAAGTGTGTGACATTGAATTGGTAAAGGTCACCAGCAGAGAAAAAAATGAATCATCCCCTTGCCCTTAAGACATACTTTCCAGCTCATTATGATAAGATGTCTGTTAAATTTTGTGTCCCCCTCCACAGAGATTAAACTCATATGTGTTAGCAGCACTAATGAACCACTTGCTCTTGTATCTTGCTTCTAGATGGTTTGTCACCAGAGCTGTGCTGTCCTGTAAAGCCCCGGTGACAGTGAGCTGTTGACAGAGTATTAGAAAGAGCTGAGGTCTTTAAAGCCAGGGATGTGACAGAGAATTTTTTCAGTTTCCCAATCTCTGCAGTCTCTGTGCTCTAACACGATTCCATTAAATCATAAAGATTAGAGCTCGTCCGGCCCTTAGCATCCTTCCTCTGATTTGCAAAAACGAGTGGGGGATTTGTTATTAATTCTTGTTGTTGCAGCTACAGAGCAGGTACCATTAACTATAGCTAAGCCATTAACCTGATTGGTATTAATCAGAAGTGTCCCATGAGTCATATTGGTTCGAAAGGCCTGGATGTTTTTCAGTAAAGGGGCTTTGTGGAATCAAATGAGAATTGATTGATGATCCCAGAGTGTATGTATCCAACTTCAGGATGAGCCACATTCTGGGTGCCTCACTTTAATGAAAGCATGGTCCTTTCTGCATGCAAAGAAGGCAAGTAGGTTTAACTGACCCATCACAAAGACAGACTGTGCTTTGAGTTACTTCTCCAGCAGTGGAACTGGACTATATGTGGACTACACAGGGTTATTTGTAGTTTCACCCAGTTCTTCCTCAGGCCAATCTTGTGCAGTTTGAAGGTGAACAAACAGGATGCTGTTTATCAAATAGTTACTATATACATGTATATATGTGAGTGTATACATATATGTATATATATGTATATACAGATGCCTATGTATGTATATATATGTATGTGTGTGTGTATATATGTGTTCATAAGAGTACACTATATATCTATACATATACACACATATACATAAACATAGTAACAGAGAAAGAGAGAATATGAACTGGCTCATAGGTGGTAGATAAGTGATAATATTAGCATCCTGTTCACTCTAAAGTGTATTTTTGGAAGACTTTGCCCAGAGAGGCTATTAAGATCTATTCCTTTCAGAGACTCCAATGGTTCCCACAGAGCACACAGTCCACATATTTGAACACAGTCATCAGCCAAGGCACAGAAACAAAGTCAAGGAGTCACTGGGGGATTAAGCCCATGACCTTGGTGTTATGGCACCATGCTCTAATTAACTGAGCTAACCAGACACAGATGCTGTGGACAGCTGAGCTAACTCTCTATAGAAAATGCCAAAACAAAAAAGCATTCCTCACAGTGTTCAAATTCTATTATTTCCAAGGCAACCTTCTTAATCACTTTTGCTGAATGGTTGCCATCAGAAACTATTATCATGTCCCTAACACCAAAAGAACATACACGTAGACCTAAATTATTAAACAACATTTCTATTGACCAGTATAGCACAAACATTCATTTTGTATAAGTGTTATTTTTCAGTTGGAAAAATGGAATTATATTACCAAAGGGGTTTCTAGTAACTTAATCCCAATTAATTTGTCCTCCTCTATATTGCCCAAATACCGATGGTAAAAATATGAAAGGGATCAAAGCAAAACATGGTTATAAAGCCTCTTCTGGCTCTCTCTCTTAGGAACTCCACAAGAACAGAGTTCAGAGGGGGTTATTTTGTTTGTTGTTTGTTTTTGGTTGGTTATAAACTATTTCAGAAAAGGACTTGAGAAAATATAAAGAAATATACAGTATGTAGAAATATGTACACTAACACCCCAATGTAAAAACCTGAATAACTCCAGTATAATGAAAAATAGAGGAAAATAAAATACGATGAAGATTGGAGTCATGTGTATGACACAAACCAGGAGGTCCTACAGAGTTTTTAAAGGTAGTTTCAGAATTCAGTTGTTCTTTTAAGTTAATAATCACAATATTCATAAAATAAAAATACCCATGGGCCTGAAGCTACATAGTGATTTCTGATACAAAGACCTGAAGAGAGAGTATGCCAAGATTTCTATTAAAGGGAATGAATACCTTGTGATGGGTCAGACAGCTCATAACATCCCTGTGGGGCTACTAATCATAACTGAGTTACGGCCATTGCCTTTAGTGTTGATGATACAGCTCACACAACATCTACTGTGTGTTCTACTTACCAATACTTGATATGTACTACTTGGATTGAGATTTTCTTGTGTTCAGGTCCTGTGATTTTTTTTTTTTTTAACTAAACTCTGTCTTTCCTCAAAGCAAAGATTAGATCATACTTATTCTTTTATTACCTGATGCCATGGCACAGATCATTCTGCCATGATGTTTAATCAACTGATGAACAAAGATTTGAGACATCTATCATGTGTACAACACCTCTCTGGTCTTCAATCAATATCTTCTAATTCAATGCCACTTTCCCTTATTGTAGTTAAAATGGGTAGGGGTGTCATGTTCAAATGTTGAAATCTAAGACACTTGAAAAAATTCAAGATGATTGGAGGAAGACTATTTGGACTATGCAAACCGTAATCCTTACCTCTGTGGAATTTGAATCAGACTAACCTAATCTAGTTAGTCTTCAATGATGGATTTTAATACGAGGCACTCTTGAATTTATTGTTACGTTTTGAAGATATGGGAACTGATCCATTCTGTGGGAACTAGAAAATAATTACCCAAATTCAGGAAAAAAGGGAAAAATGAGGGACAAGGAGACTTCAAAGATTCCACTCCTGCTTCATTCCCTGAATCAAGTTCCTTGCTTCTGTAAGGCATTTGTATAGATTTGATAAATGCCATCTTTTTTATTTGTTTAAACTAGTTCACTGGGTTTCTGTTATGCTCAACCAGAGGCATTAATGAACACAATGAACCACTGTAACAGAATTTGCCAACCATGGTCATTCACATATTCTGTAAATATTTACTGAACAGGTACTGTGTTCCAGGCACTACTTTAGGATTTTGAGATGCATATTGAAACAGATTCCTGTCCTGTTCTATTTCACCCTATCCCTCTCTGTGCCTTGCCAAAGCAACTGGTGTTGTCTATCAAGAAGACAATATTCAAGTGTATTAGTTTAGCTGTTCTCAAACACTTGAATTTGAACAGATGACAAAGTGGCTTGACCTAAAAGAATCAGAGAGAAAGGAGCTACATCCTTGATAGAAAAAAAGAATTTGATAAACTGCATTTTGAAAGAAAGAACAATATTCAAAATTTTTTCAGAGCTGTGGCTTCAAACTTGAGTACGCATTATAATTACCTATAGAGCTGACTAAAATATAGCCTTACACCCCCACCTCAGAGATTCTCTCTTGTTAAGTAAATCCCTAGTGTCCTGTTGGGAAAAATTTCCCAGAAGGATATCTATTTGGGAAGTAGTTTCTTATGAAAATGGGGCAATTCTTCTAAATTGACCTTTTGGATCATTTCAGTATTGTTAACCACATAGACATAATATTAATTAGGCCGGACTCTATTCAAAATATAACACAAAAGTGGAAAATAAATATATGATTTTGATTCATAGAATATAATCATTGGTACATTGGTTTCCATGTAAAAACTATTGTGCACTGGGTTCTATTTCTTAAAAAAAAAAAAAAACAATGAGAGATATTAGGATTTGTCTCTTCCCTAATGTAACTTCAAAATTTTTTCTCACCATAAAAATATGCCTTCAGATCTAAGTGTACTAAATTCTAACTCATTTAATTCTCCAGTAGGCATTATGAACTCCATTTTACAGATGAGGAAGCCTAGTCTCATAGGATTTATGTGATTTCTGGGAGGTCACACAGCTGGCAAAGAAGAGACAGGATTTAAGCCCAGGGCAGAATAATCCTAATTCAGATGCTTCCCATTACAACTACAGTCACCCATCATGTGGACATTTTTTGCCTTTTAAACTTACATTTTCATGATGTACAAATGTTTGGTTGTAAGTTCTCTAGAATGACAAATTTTCATTGGTTTACCTCCTTCAAGCTATAGAAAGAAAATCTTAGGAGAGAGGCTAGAAAGTCCCGTCCTAGAATTAGCCGCCCCCGTGCCAGGCAAAGAGAGACATCAGTTGTTCCCAGTGTTGTACTCTGAAGCTTGTTTAAGCCAACCAGCAAGTTACTGCCTAAATGCTTACTCCTCTTGACTGCTTTTGGGGACCAGCTGGATCCTTGTCAAGCCTGAGTGATTGACCCCAGGTCATTCATTTGACTCTCCTCAAGGATGCAAAGTCCCTCTTGCCTTTTCCAGAGACATTAAAGAAAGCTGCTTGATGCTGGACATCAAATTGATTTCTTGCCAAGATTTCACTCAACCACGGGTGACAACCATTGACGTGTCAAAGCCCTACAAGAAAAATAAACACGCCGGATGCAGAGTCCTTTGTTTCTGATGCCATGTTGCATTATGCACCTTCTCTCAGATCTGACACTGGCTGTGACTATTTACTAGGACACAGAGTGGAGGCATGCAGGGTCTCACATTGGAAAGGCAGAGAAAGTCAAAGAGCAGTGGATTCAAAGGTGACTGCTAATTTAGAGCTGGGGAGAACTCTCAGTAGCTCTGTCTTCCTTTGCTTATTCAGTCCTCTGGAACTCAACTCATCATTCTCTGGCTCGTGCTTCTGAAGACTTGAATTCACTGATTTGTCTACCCTCCCCAGGGAGACAGCCTGCTGCTTAGGAATGGCTTCACACTGCCTGCAGTACTCCTCTCTCAGTCATGGCTGTTCGAGGTGACATATGTCTTAGGACAGGCATCCTTAGCAGGCATCCCAGCTGTTTTGACTTGGCTACAAGTAGGGACTGCCCACAGTTAAGACCTCCTTTGTGGCTATTTCCTCTCCTCCTACCCAGCCTGAGGGCTGCATAATCACTTCTCTGATGAGTTTCCTAGCTTCTGGATTCCCTGAAATCTTTTCATCCAGCTGTGTTTACTCTTTTTATTTTTTTGTATTCTGTCTGAAGAAGACGGAGAATTTGCATAATTAAGAATGACCTGAGCAATCTCTGCTAATGCTTCCACTAAAACCTCTGACTATCCCTGTTAACTAATTACATCTATCATTGTGTCAGACAGGTAAAAGACTCCTTCAGTCTGTTGAGACAACATTATTCACCTGGGATTATCAAAGGTTTCAATTCTGGCCATTAGCTGAAATTGCTCGGGTCATTCATTATGGCAAATTCTGCATCCTTTCCAGACAGAACAGAGTAAATGCAGAATCAGGAATACATTAAATAGCCATGCATCAGAAGCCTAATTCAGAACTTCAGCCCTTTTTTTTTGTTGGAGCTTAAGGATGAATTATGAACTGAAAAATCTTGTGGTTTCCTCTTCTTAAAGCAGTAAATATTTGAGTATTTGTCTCAAGAAGTTGGAGGTGACTAGTCTTTCCCCAATTGCAATTAGCTTTCTAAATATCCATATTAGCACCTCAATAAAGAAAAATAAATCCTTAGATTTGAAATGTAATCTCAAAGTAGGCAGATATCCGGACTCCCATTCTCAGCCTGACCACCCCCACCCTGATTAACCATGGAACAGTAAACAGGGACTTGCATCACTACAGTAGCAGAGAAGTGTGTGTTGTAGGTAGTCTTACAGTTAAAATTACTTGATCTGCACTGAAAATCGACAAAGAGAGGCAGATTAAAGATTAGATTTTCATGTAAACAATGAGTGGGGGATGCTGAGACCATCTCTGAAGGACTTGAAACATAGACGTGATTATTATTGGGTTGAGTAGCTGTAGCAAGGCCAGGCAACGTAATCAATTCCTTCTGTATATACCTTTCATTTTCCAGGCACATGGTTTCATCTGTCCTGTTCTCTGTAGAATTCAGCATCCTTGTCACAAGTCAATGAATATATCTTCTTATTGATCAGAGTCCATTATGTATGAAAACTATTGTGAGCTTGGTAAAAGGATGTCAGATAATACATTAAAATATAAATAGTTTATGTTCAAATCGGAAAGATGAGTCATATAAAAATAAATATTGCTAGCAATTAAATAATATTGTTCACTAATAGTGTGATACTACTTCTCAAAAAAAGAGCTATCTACTCATATTCTGTAATTTATCTTTTTTAGACACATTTTCATGGGGAATGCACATAGGTACTATACTCATTAAATGTATGCTTGCCTTTCAGAAAGAGCAAGTTGAGAGATCATAGACCAAATCATTAGAGAACTCAAAACATCATTTAGTGTGAAACATCTGTATAAGTGACTAAAAATCTATTATTCCCTTCAGTTTTTGAAAAGTTCAGAGTTTACGTGTTTTTTTTTTTTTTTCTTTTGCTCCAAGTTTCCAGTCAAGAGGAGAAAAGAAAACAGAAATTTGGAGTGAGTAGGATGCTTCCTTACAATCATTCATGTAACAAATCTGTATTGAATTCTTATTATGAGTCATGTGGCAAACATCATGCTCAAGATGTATCAGTGAAGAAAGCAAGCAACAATCGCTACTCGTGTGGAACTTATTTTCTACTGTGGAAAGACAAGCATCAAACCCTCGACATGATAAATTAAGAAACCAATATAGTAAAAGGGAAGGTGGGCAATCCCCTGGTAGCAACGGAATGGAGTCTGGGGCTTTGAGAGAACCTGGAGGTATAAATACAGTCATGAAGAACAGCCTCACTGACATGATAGCACTCAATCAAAGACTTGAATGAACACAAGAAAATGGGGCATGTGGCCATTTGGAGGAAGAGTTCACCATGACAAAAGTTCTCAGGTATCAGGTGGCCTGTTGAAGAACTATTAAGTAGGCCTAGATGTCCCAGATGAGGAAGGAAGAGGGAGGACTGAAGTCAGACAGGAAGTCAAGAGACAGCTAGGAGAGGCAGATCAGATGGATCACTTTAAGGCATTGTAAGAACTCTGACTTTTAAGTAAGATGGGAAGACATTGAGAACTCTGGAGCAAAAGAGTGAAATGCTCTGATGATCATTTTTAAAGACTTATTCTGGTTGCTGTCCTGAGAGTGTCCTGTGTGGAGAGTATGAGGAGACAAGAAAAAAAGGAAGTAACTGCTCTGAGAAGGAGAGAGAGGACTGTGGTCTGAATGGAGGTGGTAGCTGTATCTGTCAGTGGGGAGAAGTGGAATGGATCATGGATGCTTTCTGAAGATGGACCCAGTAGGAATTACTAACAGATTTGATGAGGGATATGAAAGGAGAGAAGACGTTGATGACTCTAAAATTTCATTTCTTGAGCAGTTGGAAGTCTGGGGATGTCATTCATTAACTTAGGCAGGGAAGAGATGGTTTGCAGCTAGTTTGAAGAGGAGAATAAGAAGTTTAGTTGGGTATCTGTTAAATGAGATTCTATTAGACACCCACTTAAAGATGTTAGGTACTTGGCTATTTTAGTCTGAATTTCTACCTGAAAATATGTAAATTTGTGAACTGTCAGTAGACAAATATTGTTTATAGTCATTGTGCTGGAAAGAATCACCAAGGAAGTGAGTGGCAATAGAAAAGAGAAGGGGCCAAGAACTGAGGCCTCAGGTAGTCCAACTTCACAAGATTTTAGAGAAGAAAGCAAATCCAACGTGGAGACTAAGAAAGTCAGTGTGTAGGGTTTTGCACTGGTCTAATGAGCACAGTAGTTTAAGCAGGAGGGAATAGACAATGACGTCACCAACTGGGCAGATAAAATGAGGCTTGAGACTTGACCACAGATTGAGCAACTGGAAGCAGTTGGTTATTTTTTTTTTTCTTTTTTTTTTCTCGGTGCTGGGGATCGAACTCAGGGCTTTGGGTTTGCAAGGCAAACACTCTACCAACTGAGCTATCTTCCCAGCCCAGCAGTTGGTTATTTTGATGAGAGAAGTTCCAGTGTAACACTGGGGACAAAGGCCAGGTTGGATTTACTTTAATAAAGAAGAGGCAAGGGCTGGGGATGTAGCTCAGTCGGTAGAGTGCTTGCCTTGCAAGCACAAGGCCCTACGTTTGATCCCCAGCACTGAAAAAAAAAAAAAAAAAAAAAAGCATTGTGAAATCAGAGACAGACGTCTTCTTACTATAAAATAAAAGAGGCATAAAGGAATCCCACCAAACAAACTCATAATCTATCAGATTCTTATAAGGTGAACGCCACATTAGCCACAACCCAGAACAAAAAATAAAACTCTGCCAGCCACCCCAGAAGCCTCTCAACATGTCACATCCCTATTCCAATCCCTGTCCCATATACAGTATCCTGATTTTTAGAATCTTCACCCCTTTGTGTTTCTTTATGATTTTATCAGTTACTTGTACACCTCTAGACACCAGAGTGCCCACTTTTAAATATATTTATATCTTTCAAATCTCTTCTAATCTATAGGTTTTTCTTCCATCCCTGTGCTAACAAATTCATGCATGCAGACTTTGAAAATCAGTAGTTGCTAACATCGCCAAAAACAACACAAATACACATTATGGGGCTCCTTGTGAAAGAATACACCACCATCTATCGTCCTGTTGAAGGGATCAGATGTAAACTAGATCAAGCTGTCAATTTGCAAGGAAAAGCAAAGAACAAAGAAAATATTGAATTTCACCATAAATAGGCTGTCAACAAAATTCAGACTGTTGGAAAACTGCAAATCAAATGCCCCTAGATGTTTCAACAGATATATTGCATAGCAAAAGGAAGTTTCATTTTATTAGAAAGAGATAGTAATAGCTTGTTTGTAAGCTGATAACAATAATCAAGTACAGAGAGAAAAACTAATGATGCAGGTGAAATAGGGAGATTGTAGAGCCTTGTTCTTATGTATGCAAGTGAAAGAAGTAGGAGGTGGTGTTGGTTTAGCAGGAGGATAAATACACGAATAGGGAAAGCAGATGCATGGGTGCAGAGGGGCTTAAGAGACTAGAAGTGGTGGTGGAAGTCTGCAATGTTCAGAATGCTTCAGTTTCCTCAGTGAAGTAGGAAGCACCCTGCAGTTGATGATGGGGAGGAGACATACAGGAGAATAAATGAAATGATCTTCATGGAAAGTGGAAGAGAAAATAGACTAGGAAACACTACATCATTTTAAAAATGATTATCTTTCCTATTTTCATTTTTTTAAAGTTCCTAGAGTATAGATAGTTCTGAGTATCTTATAATCTTTGCTGAAAGAAAAATTATTTCAGCCTAAATTCTCCCAGCAATTCTCCAGGATTGGGTCCTCATGAGGTGCCCTCTGTCATCTGCCCTGTATTTGTACAGCAGAGATCACCCCTGGCACCAAGTCGTACAATTTAATGTGCATTATTTAGGACTGGCTGTGTGACTCTGTGCTCTGTTAAATTAGCTACACTGGGTCATCTCCCAGAATACCCTTCCCTGGATGGCTCTTGGTTAGTGTTAGCCACTGAGAATCTTGAGATGGGAAGGCAGAAATGAAGGAGAGACTGTGTTTGCTCTAGGAAGTTTGACGCAGGATCTCAGCACTGTGGCAGCGCCTCAGCATTTCTGAGGATCAGTTGACACATCTTAGTGTGAGGCAGCTCCGGGACCTCAACTCTTTGAGAAGCAGCTGATCTCCTTCTTCAGTTTCTCTGAGTCTCAGGCAATTGTATACACAACTCCACGGCAAAGGGTCAGCCATGGCATCAAGATTAGAGGTGGTAAGAAACAGAGAGGGATTCCGGTTTGTGCTTATGCATTCGTTTGTCCATGCTCCAACTTTCCTTACTGACTACTGGTCTGGCTGCCCTACAGCAACTTCCAGTGGAACATAAGATCCAGCACAGTAGGCTGCTCCACCAGCTCCTATGATGACATAGCACCTAATCACCGTAATACACCCTGATTCTGTTTCACTCATGCCAGTTTTGCTTCTCTGATGGAACACTGACATATACCTGGCTGTTGCCTACCGTAAGTCAGTATAACAGCTCCACTGGCCTCCAGTGAGGTTGCCCCAGTCCAAATGTTGAGGGTTCTTATTGCAGTCAGCAAAATATGAGAGACAGCTGGGCTTGCTAGTGCTCTCATCCTGTGGCAGCAAGAGTCTAGGGCCTTTGTCCCTGTGGATGTCTCTTTCCTCAAGTGAATCAAACTTGCAATTCCTAATATCAGAACAATGTGCTTGCCATGCCTGGGCCTGAGATGAAATGCTTTTTATAAGAGCTAATCAGATTCTACATTAATGAGAGAAATATGAAGCTAATCAACACCACAGAAGGTCTCTAGGCTCAGGCCTATTAAACTTCATAAAAAATTAATGACTGAAAGAGCAGACTCTTTTGTAAGGGGTCTCCTGAGGTTGGGGCCTGAAGTCCCATTCACCTCTCATTACATTGAATTAGCCTCACTTTCCAACCCAAAATATAATCCATCAAGTGGCGTTTTCCACTGGGTGTTAGACGGCCAGTGTTTGAAAACACTTGTAAAATATTTATTACTTTTTCTCTTTTGCTTTCTTCCCTCCGTTCCCCCTCCCCTCTCATTCTCAGCCAACCTCCCCTTGCCTTGTTCACTATGGCTTTTCCCATTTTAATTAAAGAGATTTGTACTCCTAAAGCCTTCTGGGAAATGCCTTCAATGATTGTGGTTTGCAGATGCCTCTGGAGCTGCTTGGCAGGAAACCCCCAGCCCTTTGCTCAAAGCATGTTCGGCATCTGCTTGCGGTAGCCAGGGAGCGGGAGGCGAGGATTTAGACCAACTGGGTTGAGAAATAATCCTAGCACTCCCCTTCCCGAATTCAGGTGCACTTTTCTTTGTGTGAATGTTGGCTGTAATTATTGAATAGATTCAGAATAAAAAAAAACAACAACATTTATCTACAAAACTGGTGGCCTCATCTCTAATTAAATCCAAATGCCCACCCCCTCCTGCTACCTTTGCCCCAAGCTATGACTTACCTTCATCATGTTGTTGTCTTAGATTGGAGATGCTGGACTTCATTATTCACCCAATAGGATAACAGGTGGTACTTGGCTCTAGGAATGAAAGTGAATGATTATCTAGGTTGGGGAGGGGGTTTCTGTGTGAATTCTAACCAGAATTCTGGCCACTAAAGTTATGCCTTTACGTATTTAAATCCTTCCCATGTTTAAGGGGCTTCTGTAAAAATGGCTTTGCCATTGGAGGCTTCTCAACCTAAGAGTAATTAGGTTATACCACACTGGGCCACTCTACTGGAGGGCTAACTGAGGACAGAGCCCCAGGGAAACAATCTGGAAATCCTGGAGAGAAGTGTGTTGGCCAGGGATAACTGGAATAGGTAGAAGAGGAATGAAGCGAAACTGGAAGCAAATCAAATGAAATTTTCTCACACATTTTGGCAGGAAAACCAAACCTGGATCTATAACTTCCTAAAGCTTCCTGCATTTATCTGCCTCATTCCTAACTCAAGGACTTTCAGGACATACACACCAGGGCTTCCCAGCACCCCCACACATGTTTAAATCTTGTTTCTTCCTCTGGAGATTCTAAACTTGGACACAGCCCAGGGGATTCTTGTAATACAAGCTATTAACAGGTCCCAGCGGCATGTGCCACCGGAAGAGGTGTGAAAAGGGAGGTCAGGCTATCCTGGCGGAAGTTTTGTGGGGGTTGTGTTTCTCTGATTGCAATGTCGGCTCATATTTCTGTTTCTTTGCTGACATGTACAGCAGGTCAGAAGCAAGGGTAGTTCAACACATGAGTTCATACCCGTGATTCAGGAAGGACTGGCTTACACTAGAGTTCAGTGTGTCTCTCAAATGGCTCTGGGAAGACGCTGAGCACAGATGGCCTGCTATGACAGTCCCTAATATTATGCTTAGCTTTCTGTTTGCCATGTGAGTAGTTTTATAGTCAAGGCGCTTTGTGAAGTACAAAAATGTCCTACTTACCTAACGCTCAGCCTTCTAGCAACTGAAATCTCCCAAAATATAGCTGCTACCTGGTCACAACGGAAAACACACAGAGTATCATAAAGTCCATGCATTTTATGGAAAAGAAACTAGGCTACCTATAGGAGGTTTGACTTAAAAATCACAACAAGCTTTTAAAATCTGATTTCCCCTAGCAGTGTTTAACTTCTTTTATGCTATCATCTATGACAAATGTAAAGTAGTTACATATAGAGAGTGGAAGGCTCCTAGAACCCAATATATTATGAACTAATATCTGAAAATAGGAAGGTCAGTTCCAGAAGAGTTTCCAAGAGTTACTGGATACACAAGTGAATGTGGAAGGGATTAGGGAAGAGGATAAGCGATGTCCTCTATCACTAATATAGTCTCAAGAGATCTCCATACCAAGACACCATACATTAACTGGTGTGTGTTTGTGAAAAATTCAAATTATTTTCTGCCTACTTTGCTCAGTAAGGCAAAGGATTTTGTTAGAGGTGTCCGTAAATTGTGTGTGCACACACACCTACATATACACAGCAGCACTTTGAAATCACAATCATATACATAAACACTATGGAACCAGGTTATTCTAGTTCAACTGTGGGTTTTATGCAGTATTTTCTGGCACATTCTCCAACCTAACTTTACACCCACAGAGTCCTTGCATGAAGTGTGTCACCATACGTAAGTAGTATGTACAAGCTTTATCATTTTTGAGTATAAAGTTAAATTGCATTTAAGCATCTTAGCAAATCATGATGACTTAACCAAACTTATGTCATGTTTTAGGGTCCCCCTTCTCTGGTCTTTTGGAGAGTTCACTGGGTAGTGGTGGCTCATCATCACCAATGCATCAGTAACCATCACTGCCTCTGCCATGGCCAGCTGAGCCCTTCAGCATGGAGACCACTGTTCTTGTGGGCCTATGACTGATGTGATAAAGCTGGTCAGGAAAAGGGTGAAATACTGCACTCTCGGAAAGCAGCATAGATATTTCCCTCAAGTTCCACAGCAAAGCAAAGCACAAGCTACACCTTTAAGACTTCTAAAGACTTGGGAGGTGATGGAAGAAAATCACTGCATGATGTAGAGTGACTTACTGGCTATTTACTGGCTTCTGGACTTGAAGGACTACAGAACCTACTCACAGATTGTTCACATTCCTGGATGCTTGCAACCAGCGCAAGATTTTCCTTCCTCCTCTACTAATTGGATTTCCCTTGTACCAAGATGATGATCTAACCTTCCTTTGAGAGAAATTCTAGTCTTTGCCTAGACAAATAAGTTCATTTGCTTAAGAACACCATGGTCTAATAAGTACACTTCTCCAAACCTATGTTATTTGGCCTCTGCTTTATATATATATAATTTATATGTTTATTTATTTGGTATCAGGGATATATATATATATATATATATACACACTCATATATATATTATATCTATTTATTTATTTATTTGGTATTAAGGATCGAACCCAGGGGTGCTTTACCACTGAGCTACATCACATCTCTTTTTATTTTTTATTTTGAAACAGGGTCTTGCTAAGCTGCTTATGAACTTGCTAAATTGCTGGCTGGCTTTGAACTTGTGATCCTCCTACCTCAGCCTCCCAAACCGCTGGGATTACAGGCATGCACCACCATGCACCTCTGCTTTATATTAACTGTCAATACCACATTGAATCTGTGAACACAGAGCGTCAGTCCATTTCTAAAACCTTCCTTTCTCAGCCTATGTAGTGTAAACAGTAATTTTTATTAAAGTGCCATTTGTAGATCACATACAAAATGCCCTTCTTTGGACTAAGAATTTGACATACATCATCTTATTTCATCCTCACAATAACTCTATGAGCTATACAATTTATATTCTCTGTTCATTGATTAGGATAACAATGCCTCAAGGGATTAAGTGACTTATCAAAGGTCCCATTTTTAAAAGTAGTATAATTTAAGACAAACTCAGATCTCTTCACTTCTCAAAATTGAGCAATTAGCCTCAATAACATTTTGACATTTTTAGGCCAGTATAGATAAAAATTCATATGGAAAAATAGAAATTTTCTCTTTCTTGTTCTTCTTAAAATAGCAATAGACACATTTGTGTCTGAGTATGCTATGTAAGACAGTTTATAGCACTGTGGTAGTTTTTCTCTAAGAGGTCCAATGAGCCACAACCCCCATATTAAAGCTCTTATTTATCCTTTCTCTCACTGAATCAATGATGGCTCTTTAACTCACTGTAATCAATAGAAGGCAGAACCACGTGCCATGGAACTACTTCCATGGGGCAAGATTGGATTCTGATCAAGGAACTAGCAACATATACCCAGTAGTGGATAAGGCACTATAACGCATTGCCTGCCCTTCTCTGCTTTTTGATAGGAGATATCTATTACATTTATTCTGTCCTTCATCACCACTGGATGTGAACTGGATGTGGGAGCAGGGAGCAGATACGTTGTCTCTTCAGTTTATACATCATGACATTGGTAGAACCTTATTGAGAAGACTGCATCCTCATCAGTACCCGGACCTGGTGGATTGGATGAGATTCTGGCCCTCAAGTCTGAGCTGGTGCCATGACATGATAAGATTTTAGAGGTACTGGAAATGGAGATGAGGGTATTTTATAAGCAGGGGGAATGTAAACCCTTGGAGGTCAGATATTTCTAAAGATGAGCCCCAGTGAACTACCAGGACCTATTTTCTAGATGATGATAAACTCAGATTCTCGTCTCTTCAGCACGGCTCTGTTCTACTTTTCAGGGAATCTGGTGAGACGTTTTAGCAATGAAAACTTACAGAGCTTCAAAACGTAAGGAGAGACTTAAGGAGGAATCTGGCTAAGTAACAGACTCCTCAGAGATCCAGTTTTGTCGCTGTATCTCTAAATAATCACTGGAGGCTCTGTAGGATTCTTTGTCCCCCAGCAGGGATTTCATGCATGGGATAAAATTGATTACTTAGCCATTTTCATATTCAGCAGATACCCCACAGAATAAAAGAGAAGCAGATAATCAGTTCACTTTTCTGTGGTTTTCCCTTCTCTAGAGGTTTGCAGCCACTATATCTCCCATTTGCTGTTACATATGAGTTTTGTTTGTTTGTTTTGGGTCACTTTCTTTTTCCCTCAGAGCACCAATGCCTTGAGTGGCTGGAGCACAGGTCTACCCAAAACCATTCCATCCTATCAGAACCTGTAATTTCTTGACCAACCAACCTAAGGTGGCTGGTTCTGGAACTTTCTACAACCTACTGTCTCCTTAGAACTTATGACTAGTTTAAATAATGTTACCTAATGTCTTTTCTTATTTCTTATTTCTATGTTTTCCCATCATATAAGGTAGGTCTTCCTATTTTTTTCTAACGAAAGTCATCTATTTTAAAATTTTTGTTTTGTTAACTTCTGAATATTCAGTTAGAAAGAGAATCTGGCACAAAGCAAGTTCCTAATAAATAATAAATTGAATAATGAATGTTGAATAAATTGAATAAGTAAATGTGACAGAAAGAAGCATAGATTTCAAATCAACAGTTCTGCTTTTGCATGGGTTTGGATTCTACTGATATCCTGAAATAAAGTTCTGCCCTCACACAGGTATAAAATACATTTCAAATAATTTGTGTCTTAAGAAATTATAAACTAGGGTAATTATTTCTGACAAGAATACATTCTTCTTCCTTGGATAAGCAATTTATCCAGCAATTTGTTTCAGAGTCAGGTAGCAATGTTTCATATCTTCTTTTTCAGATTTTTCTTCTGTTGCTGTTTGTGATATTATGGCCTCTAATGAAAAAACTATTACCAAAAAAGCGGCCTTATCTACGTCCAGTTCAGACCACTTCTAACTCACTTCTATTTTCATCCAACAGGGTTTGAAATCTAATGATTGTGGACCTCTTCTATCTGCCTAAGTTCTCATTTCTATGTCACCTGTGTGTACTGAATTCTCTGCTAGCCCTTTCTGGCTTCATCCATCATGGGTAATACCACCAACTGATCATCAATAATATTATAAGGAGAAAGTAGAATCACCAGTATGATGGATGAAACAATCTCTACAAACTGAAGTCACTATTAGTCAACCCTCTGTCATTTTTCTGGTGACCAAGAAGCTGCAAGGGCTGGAGGATGGTTTGCAAGACTTATGGAACCCTGAAGGCCATGACTTTCTTTCTTCGTTTAAAGATCAATAATTGACTTGCAATGAATCCTGTCCTTCCATTTCAATTTCACATGGCATTTAGGTTGGAGATTATAATTTGCTATTATTGAAAATAAGAGGGCTTACTTCAGACTGCTGGCCGGGTTTTCTGGCTATAACACAATGACAATAAAACTATATCAGACATGATATCACAGTGCTTTTGCTCAGAAGCATTTAATCTTTGCCTCATCTACTCTGGCTTCTCTAAGAACAAACTCTTGGGGAAATTCCATAGATCTAAGTCTGGCTCATTTCATATTCTAGTGAACCAACAACTACAAAGTGTATATAGTGTTTCATTTGTAATACTTCTTTAAAAATTAATTTCATTAGTTGCTAACAGTAGAGGCCAATAAACAGTCTTTGCCTCCAACCAGGCCCATATCATTTGAATTGAGAAACAGTCCTTTATTTCCGTGAATCTCCATAATCACCCACTAGGAGCCATCCCAGGGTCAAACATGTCAAAACAGGGATTGGGAATAATTGAAAAGGTATCAGTCAAAGATGTAGAGAGCCTCACTCCAGTCTCAGAAATAGACTCTACTTCCAACAGATGCCTTTAATTTTCTCACCCTCAGGCAAATTCAGGTCTGAGCTCACAAGTCCCTGGGAAAGAATTCCATTTCACTGCAAGATGCTTACCTTGACAGAAGTGCCAGGATGAGTTTTGGCATTAGAAATATGGGTCGCCAGTTTCCTGTGGTGAGGTCATCCCTAAAATGAAAAATATTGGACTTTGCCAACCAAATGTCAGGATTTTAAAAATCAATGCATAGCACATGTCTCATATTTCAAACAAGTTGAAATCTTACCAATGAGACTGAAAGGGGCTGTTGATGATCTGCCATCTCTCTTAACAGCACCAATGCCTTAAGGACAGTAATGATGATTCACCTTTAGTATGGGTATCAGTGACCTAAACTGGGAATCTGCATCCAAAGGCATCAATAATTACACTCACCTTTCGATGTTCATAAGGAATCTAGTGAAAGATCATTGTGAATGCACAATCTAGCAAATCTAATGCATAGAGAGATGTGGCTAGTGACAGTACACAGCAGGCAGCAGGCCTGGGTGATGGGTTACAGACTCAGCAGGGTCTGGTAATTAGCCAAGTGACTCCATCCTGCTTACTAGTCCAGTTACATGATATCTAGTGAGGACTGAGCAAAATTAAAAGTGACTACCTAGAGTGGAACTTGGAGCTCATTTGCAAATATCAAAACAGTTTTAAAATTATAGAAAGGAAAAGATTTGTTGCAACTTTGAGTTGAATATGCTAAGAAAAACTAAGATGGTTATAGACACTTTATTTAAAAGAGAGGTGTTAAACTAAGCTTGGGGAATTCTGGATTAAACAAGTGCGAAGTCTTTATTCTAGAGCATATGGTGTCTTTAATCTACTGAAATATCCTATGAACTTTTAACTTCATGCAGAAATGAGTACAAATAAATACATATTACACACACACACACACACACACACACACACACACACACACACACAGCTCCAAGCAAATCTTAGTGAATTATAAATATAACATTTGTCATGAAAGAGCAGTGCAACATTTTACTCAGTTTGGAATCCTAAAGGAAAACCATGTGTTAGAGCTTCTAAAAGGCACTTTTGAAAGTTCCCCATTTATTTTTCTTATATATGTTTTAAAAATACCCTGAAGTTAAACGATTTATCTAAAGACTTCCTTCCAGGTACTTAGTAGTACATCTGGGACTCTCATTTTTTCATGTTCTATTGATTTTTAAGTTGTATTCAGGATTCAATTTGGTTTAGTGAGTATTTACTAAGCAGCTGATATGTGCCTCACAAGATATAAGAGAAGTCTGTGTTGTGGTCATTACATGAAAAGTCATTAAAATTTCACTTTTAAGAGAGGACTTAGCATACAGAAGTGATGAGGCTTAGACAGTTCAAAAAATTTAACTATATAAGTTTAAAACAGTGAGGAAAAGTCAAAGTCAGATTTCAAATGCAGGTCACCTTGTTTCCAAAACTCACCCTCACTTCACTCCCTACATGGAGGTGAAAGTTGTCAGGATTCTGTCTTATTTATCTTTGTATTTGGAAATTTCAGAATAGCACCTCATTCAGTTAATATTTGAATGAATGAATGAATGAATGAATGAATGAATGAATGAATGAATGAAAGAAATGCATCATAGACAGGACTGTAATAATGGGTAGCCTGTAGTGGAGGAAGATTCCACACGGGAGATCTTGATTATTAAGCAGGTTGGAGATCACTGAGGCATCCAAAAAGGAAAAGGAGCACAGAGCTTAACTCCAGCTGAACTCTCAGCTCCATTTCTCTCCAGTGATTATGAGCTTCTACCATCCACAATGTCTTCTTCCCAGACCTGCTGGTGGGGTCTCCCAACAACGCAGGCTTCTTGTGGATAAAGAAAGAGAATAGGATGATGTGTTTGTCTTCACCACTTGGTACTTCCAAATCCTCTCTTGGAGAAGTGACCCAGCAGTGAGTTGGGTGAGGAAGTGCTGCAGAAGCGTTGGTGACAAGAAGGAACAGGTGATGGTGAGCACAGAGGGTTTGAGGCAACTTTAAGGAGACAACTTGACTCACTCCCCCTAAAGCATCATTCGCTCTGTCTTTTCACAAAGTGTGTCCCCTTGGCAAAAGGCACGCTTATATTTTCAAGAAATGAAAAGGAGATACAGCAAAGTGATGAAGCATGTTGCCTTATCTCAAGATTGCCTGATACCTGATAAATGCTTAGGTTTATGTGGAAAATTCACACACACACATACACCACACACACACACCATGCCACACGTGCTCAGGCAGACAGACAATTCAACTGAGCCGTGAAAATAACAGTGACCCTGAATCTGGAAGAAATCAGGTATCAAGCCTAAAAGAAATTGAATGATCCTTGCATTTCCTTCCCATTTGATGTGTTTGGTTTCCATGGGAAAGGACAGCGGGCGGAGGAGGAGGGAATGCCTCTTCAGTAACACACCATTCAGCTGAATTGACTGGAAAACTTTATTTTCAGTATTACATAAAAGAAAGTCACTGCCATCTGTCCAAGTGATAACAGCAACATCTATAAAATTGTTTCCAGTGAAAGTAGTGTACAGCATTATATGCAAAGCGATTAATATGCATGCGAATCATCATAAACTCTTGTTCAAATGCAGATTCAGATTCCTGAGGTGTGGAGTGGTCTGAGATTTCTGCATTTCTAACAGACTCCTAATTGATACTGAGGATGCTGATTTGTGGGCCACACTTTGAATAAGAGAACACATTAGCCATCCGATAGGCGAACGGGTTGAGATTTGAAGAGAGAGAGATGCAGAGGATCATACCTGCCAAACAGTTGCACACATCTCCTAAAAGTATGGTAGAATAGGAATCTGCCAACAGATTCAGGAATGGACCTTTTCACTGTTTAGGGGGGTTCACTTCCTCTCAAGCTGTGTGCGAATCATCCTAGCCAAGGCACTCTTTCTGCACCCCCACTTTCCCTCTCCCTCAGGTGACATGGATGCATCTAATGGCAGCGTGTGCTCCATTGCCCATTACTGACAGGGCTGTGAGCTTGTCACTGCCCAGAGTGACAACTGATTGGTCCCTCCGTTCAACCCTGCTATGAACAACCAGATTAAATTTATATACTCCTTCACCCTGTGGAGGGGTGTCCTGACATCCAGGGAAAATTGAGGGTAAGAAGGTCACTGATGCTTTATTTGAGGCCCGAAGTCTGTTCTCAATGCTGTTTGACATTATCCCAGATACATTTTTAAATCTGTAACAGGAGTGAAGAGTTGTAATTGGTTTAAGGTACCCAGAGATTTCTGGGCAGGCGGGATCTCAGTCGCTGCCCTGTAAATTACCAACAGCTGAAGTACAGAGACTAGAAAATGAAGCTTCCTACCTAAACTCACCATGGGAAAAAACTTCTGCTGTTGAGGGAGACTCAGAGCCCCAAATCCAGGGACCTCTGGAACAAAATAATCTTTGTCTTCTGTGCAGACCCAGCTTGCTAACACCCTAAGGAGCCGCGAGTGCCCTCCTGCCGGGCTGAAGGGAACAATCTGTAAAACACCCCTCTCAGTTCTTCCTCTAGTACAGCTTCTCCTCCACAGCACAGAGGCTGCAGCCCAAGATACGCTAAAACCAGCAGGTTTAAAGAAGTCCACGCCGCACATCAAGCACATCTCCTTCTCAGTCTGAAAAGCTTATTTTCTCTTCTTAGCCCAGTGATCACTCAGAGGCTAGCCACCCCTTTTTCTCAGTGTCTCTTTCTTTTGTGGAAAATAGGATCTTTGGGGAACTGTTTCTTTGGAAAGAAATATCAAGATAATCAAAACTATCCAAAGGATATTCTTCCTCATGCTGACCCTGAAATCTCCAGAACCTGTTTCCTAACAACTACACTATAAGGACTCTGACTTGTCCCAGACCCTGCCTTTGCCTTCAAAGACTAATTCCTTTCAGGGCTGAAGTGTTTTTTCCTTCTCTCTCTCCTTTTCCCTCTCTCTGTTCCTCCCCTACACACACACACACACACACACACACACACCCCATCTCCCCATCCTTTACTTGACTCTTCTAAAGAAGAGAAAGATACCATAAAGATGCCAAGGATGATTTGAACTTGCCGTCAGGAGAATGGACATGTGCTATCTCGAACTCAGGAAGTATATGAGCCGTATAATCAATAAAATGCATTAAATGAATTGCTTTTGGTTTTCTTCCTCCTATGAGAAAGTCTTAATTCCTCATCTGCATGCAGCATGGGCCCAGCTGTTGGTCTTTCAGCAGAGAGTTGAGAAAAGGGAGAAAAAGAGTTTGTTTCTAAAAAGTTGCAATCTCTCAGGATCTCCATCGCGGTCTTTCCACTCTTCTAGTCCTTCTTCATCCAAATCTGGTTTATGAAGAGCTAGTTCCTCCAAGTGTCTAAAGTCACCATTAATCTACACCTGAGAATTCTCTTCTGAAACAAGAGAGAATTGAATTCATGTCAAAGACACTCTCAAGCCACATGAAAGTGTGCCTTTGTCACCTTGTCATTAAATGTAACCCTTGATTTAAACCACTTGCTCCACCTACCTCCATCGCATTCCTCATCTGGTGATATTCTTAGAATGGACACCCAGTTACAAATTTTTAGATGTAATTCAGCTCATCAGCTTGACTGTGATTTGCATTTCTTCTCCAGACCCCTGGTCTACACAGCCGTTCACAGATAACCGGTTTGGGCAAATTCTTGCAAAGCTGCTGCCACCATATTCACCCTGTTCCCATCAGTGGAAATGAGACACACAGTGCTTCATTAATTCAAGTGTTGTTAGACACATGTTTTTATCTTTACAAATACAGGCAGCTTCATGTACAGAAGAGTTTGGTTTTATAAATGGTTATTTACTTACTCATGGTGTTACATTCGCAATATCAGACCTCTCGTTAAATTTAGTTCTGTGATCTAGACATTTTACTGCCTCTTACCAAAGCGGGCCTTCCAAGAACTGCAGCGGGAAAGGCCCAAGGGAGATTTCTTCAAGGACAATGATCTGAAAGATGATACAGATGAGAGAGGGGGAGGAATAAAAAGCAGAATCCCCCATGAGAAGCCAATGCTTTTTAGCTGATGGCCTCATAGTCATATTTCCATTTAATTTTGAGTTCCCATAAAGATGCCATAAGTGATTTGGACTTGCCTTCAAGAGAGTGGACACGTGGTGTCTTGAACCCATGGAGTAAATGTGCCGTACAATCGATAAAACACATTAAAGGAATTGCTTCTATTTCACCCCCCATGAGAAAGTCTTCTTTCCTTTGGCTGTATGCTGCCCGTACCCAGCTGTTGATATTAAAGAAAGGGAATAGACAGTGAAGAAAATGGAGTTGATTACTGAACGATCAACACAGACTAGACCTCTATTCAGCAAGTGGTATAAACGAAGGGCATTTCTCCCCCTCTTTGAGTAGAATAAGATGCTTTCAATATGTACAGATGTGTATCTCATGCTTACTAAGTGCACATCACAAGCACTGATGAAAGCTGTGCTGTTCTGAGGTTCAATGTCTTCTCTCTTGCAAAGGTAAACTGGTAGGTGATTCAGGTCAGGGGTATAGAGCGTCCCTGGGTGGTAAGGAAGTGTAGAAAGGAGGGTTCCCCAGTAGGAAAACACTTGACTAAATAATCAACCAAGAACAGCAGAATTTCATAGGAGCCATGACAAAAGACCCCAGAGAAGCAATACCCCAAGACATTGGGTAGGGACGAATTGCTAACAAACTGCTTAAAACAACAACAACAACAAAAAGAAAATCTGAAAAAACCTGGTTTGCCCAGTTGAGGGGGACATTGTAAATGTTGGTTAGCCAAAAATAAAGTCAAACATCATAGTTTTAATTATTAAAAGCCCTCATGTATTAAACACTGCACTAATAAACATGCATTTTTTCATTTAACCTTATGAAGTTTGTACTTTAATTTATTGGCTCCATCACATAGATACGGAAACGGAGGCAGAGAGTGTAAATTTCTCTCTGCCACATGGCTGGCTCAGGAGCAAATAAAAATTCAAACCAAGGCGTTTGTCTTCCGGAAGTCCACAGTTAAACTCTACATGATATTGAAAGTAACAGGAAAGAGCACCTTCCTTTCTTTTCCTTCTTAGACTCCAGTCTTTCTGGCATGTGATTACAGGCTGTCCTGATCTACCCACATATCATAATGTAGACAGTTATTCACTTTGGTAAAATTTCTCAAATGAGCTTACATCCTGAGGACACAGAAAGAAAGATAATATATTCACCATAGACTTTATCGATATCAGAGAAAAGTCATCAGCTGAAGGTACATTCCACTCCTACCCCACAGAGGAGAATTAGTAGAGTTCTAGGCAAAAAGACTCCTTTGCCTCCCCTCGACATTGATGGAAAGATGCCAATTAGTTGAAGGCTGACGTGTTCTAAGCAGAAGGCTGTGAAAAATGCCATTAATGCAGGCAGGTGGTGGGTAGGGAGTCGATTGCTGGAATTCCATAATTAATTGTGTGCCATTTGGAGCAGTGTGACATGAGGCTTCCAATCACCTCACTCTCTAGGAAAGTGCCATTGCTTAGAATTCACAGGACTCAGGGTTGAAGGTTCTGAAGATCATCTAGTTTAGATCCCCCAACTAACAGGTAAAGAAATGGAGAGTTGAAGATATATGAAAAAATGTTCAACATTTCTAGTAATAAGAGAAATGCAAATCAAAACTACCCTAAAATTCCATCTCACCCCAATTAGAATGGCGATTATCAAGAACAAAAGCAACAACAGGTGTTGGCGAGGATGTGGGGAAAAAGGTACACTCATACATTGCTGGTGGGGCTGCAAATTAGTGCAGCCACTCTGGAAAGCAGTGTGGAGATTCCTTAGAAAACTTGGAATGGAGCCACCACTTGACCCAGCTATCCCACTCCTCGGCCTATACCCAAATGACTTAAAATCAGCATACTACAGAGATACAGCCACAATGTTCATAGCTGCTCAATTCACTATAGCCAGATTGTGGAACCAACCTAGATGTCCTTCAATTGATGAATGGATAAAGAAACTGTGGCATATATATACAATGGAATATTACTCAGCCATAAAGAATGATAATATTATGGCATTTGCAGGCAAATGGATGAAATTGGAGAATATCATGCTAAGTGAGATAAGCCAATCTCAAAAAACCAAAGGACAAATGCTCTCACTGATAAGCGGATGATGACACATAATGGGGGGTGGGAGGGGTTAGTGTTAGGGTTAGGGATAGGTTTAGGGTTAGGGTTAAGGAGGGTGGCAAGTATGGAGGAAGGAAGCTCTGTATAGAGGGAAAAGAGGGGTGGGAGGGGTGGGGGGGAAGGGAAAAAATAACAGAATGAATCAAACAACATTACCCTATGTAAATTTATGATTACACAAATGGTATGCCTTTACGCCATGTACAAACAGAGAAACAACATGTATCCCATTTATTTACAATAAAAAAAAAAAAAAAGGAATGGAGAGTTGAGATGGGGACATAACAAGCCCAAGGTCATAAATCTAGTTAGTGGCAGAGCCAGACTAGATCCCAGAGTGCCTGGCTTCTTTTTTTTTAATTGGTTCTTCTTACTTATACATGACAGTAGAATCCATTTTGATAAAATTATACAAGCATAAAAAATATCTTATTCTAATTAGGATCCCATCCTTGTGGATGGGTATGATGGCGAGATTCACTTAGGTATTTTTACAAGTGTACATAATAAAATTATGTTAGATTTATTCCACTGGCTTTCCTATTCCTATCTTCCCTCCCTTCCTTTCATTTCCTGTTGTTATAATTTACTGAACGACTCTTCTTCCAGTCCCTCTTTGTTGTGATTTAGCTTCCACATATTAGTGAAAACATTCAACCTTTGTTTTGGGGAGACTGGTTTATTTCACTTAGCATGATAGTCTCCAGATCCATTCATTTACTGACAAATGCCATAATTTCATTCTTCTTTATGGCTGAGTAGTATTACATCATGGATATATACCCAATTTCTTTATCCAGTCTTCTGTTGAAGAACACCTAGATTGGTTCCATTGCTTAGGTATTGTGAATTGTGCTGCTATAAATGTAGATGTAGAAGAGTCACTCTAGTATGCAGATTTAAAAATTTTTGGATATATGCTAAGGAGTGGGATAATTGGGTCAAATGGTGGTCACATTCCTAATTTTTTTTTATTGTAAACAAATAGGATACATGTTGTTTCTCTGTTTGTACATGGCGTAAAGGCATACCATTTGCGTAATCATAAATTTACATAGGGTAATGTTGTTTGATTCATTCTGTTATTTTTCCCCCTTCCCCCCACCCCTCCCACCCCTCTTTTCCCTCTATTCAATCCTTCCTCCATTCTTGCCCCCCTCCCTAACCCTAACTCTAACCCTAACACTAACCCCTCCCACCCCCCATTATATGTCATCATCCACTTATAAGCGATATCATTTGTCCTTTGGTTTTTTGAGATTGGCTTATCTCACTTAGCATGATATTCTCCAATTTCATCCATTTGCCTGCAAATGCCATAATTTTATCATTCTTTATGGCTGAGTAATATTCCATTGTATATATATACCACAGTTTCTTTATCCATTCATCAATTGAAGGCCATCTAAGTTGGTTCCACAATCTGGCTACTGTGAATTGAGCAGCTATGAACATTGACGTGGCTTTATCTCTGTAGTATGCTGCTTTTAAGTCCTTTAGGAATAAACCAAGGAGTGGGATAGCTGGGTCAAATGGTGATTCCATTACAAATTTTCTGAGGAATCTCCACACTGCTTTCCAGAGTGGCTGCACTAATTTGCAACCCCACCAGCAATGTATGAGTGTACCTTTTTCCCCACATCCTCGCCAACACCTGTTGTTGCTTGTGTTCCTGATAATCGCCATTCTAATTGGGGTGAGATGGAATCTTAGGGTGGTTTTGATTTGCATTTCTCTTATTACTAGAGATGTTGAACATTTTTTCATATGTTTGTTGATTGCTTTATGATCTTCTTCTGAGAACCATCTGTTCATTTCCTTAGCCCATTTGTCAATTGGGTTATTTGCATTCTCCTTGCAGAGTTTTTTGAGTTCTTTATAGATTCTGGAGATTAGTGCTCTATCTGAAGTATGAGTGGCAAAGATTTTCTCCCACTCTGTAGGCTCTTTCTTTGCATTACTGATAGTTTCCTTTGCTGAGAGAAAGCTTTTTAGTTTGAATCTATCCCAGTTATTGATTCTTCCTTTTATTTCTTGTGCTATGGGTGTACTGTTGAGAAAGTCTGGTCCTAAGCCAACATGTTGAAGATCTGGACCTACTTTTTCTTCTATAATCTGCAGGGTCTCTGCTCTGATTCCGAGGTCCTTAATCCATTTTGAGTTTAGTTTCGTGCATGGTGAGAGATATGGGTTTAGTTTCATTCTGTTGCATATGGATTTCTAATTCTCCCAGCACCATTTGTTGAAGAGGCTATCTTTTCTCCATTGCATATTTTTGGAGTCTAGTATGAGAAAATTGTATTTATTTGGGTTTGTGTCCCTGTCCTCTATTCTGTACCATTGATCTACCTTTCTATTTTGGTACCAATACCATGCCATTTTTGTTACTATTGCTTTGTAGTAGAGTTCCAGATCTGGTATGGCGATACCCCCTGTTTCACTCTTCCTGCTAAGGATTGCTTTAGCTATTCTGGGTTTCTTATTCTTCCAGATGAATTTCATAATTGCTTGCTCTATTTCTGTGAGGTATGTCATTGGGATTTTAATTGGAATTGCACTGAATCTGTATAGCACTTTAGGTACTATGGCCATTTTGACAATATTAATTCTTCCTATCCAAAAACATGGGAGATCTTTCCATCTTCTAAGGTTTTCTTTAATTTCTTTCTTTAGTGTTCTGTAGTTCTCATTGTAGAGGTCTTTCACCTCTTTTGTGAGATTGATTCCCAAGTAGTTTATTTTTTTCGAGGCTATTGTGAATGGGGAAGTTTTCCTAATTATTCTTTCCAAAGATTCATCACTTATATATAAAAATGCATTAGATTTATGTGCATTGATCTTATATCCCACTACTTTACTGAATTCACTTATGAGTTCTAAAAGTTTTCTGGTGGAACTTCACGGTTCCTCTAAATATATAATCATGTCATCAGCAAATAGGGATAGTTTGAGTTCTTCTTTTCCTATTCGTATCCCTTTAATTTCTTTGGTCTGTCTAATTGCTCTGGCTAGAGTTTCAAGGACAATACTGAATAGAAGTGGTAAAAGAGGGCATCCCTGCCTTGTTCCAGTTTTTAGGGGGAATGCTTTCAGGTTTTCACCATTTAGAATGATATTGGCCATGGGCTTAGCATAAATGGGCTTTACAATGTTAAGGAATGTTCCCACTATCCCTATTTTTTCTAGTGTTTTGAGCACGAAGGGGTGCTGTATTTTATCAAATGCTTTTTCTGCATCTATTGAAATAGTCATGTGATTCTTGACTTTAAGTCTGTTGATATGGTGAATTACATTTATTGATTTCCTGATGTTGAATCAACCTTGCATCCCTGGGATGAAACCCACTTGATCATGGTGCACTATCTTTTTAATATGTTTTTGTATGCGATTTGCTAAAATTTTGTTGAGAATGTTTGCATTGATGTTCATCAAGGATATTGGTCTGAAATTTTCTTTCCTCGATGTGTCTCTGTCTGGTTTAGGTATCAGGGTGATATTGGCTTCATAGAATGAGTTTGGGAGGGTTCCCTCCTCTTCTATTTTATGGAATACTTTGAGACATATTGGAATGAGCTCTTCTTTAATGGTTTTGTAGAACTCGGCTGAGAACCCATCTGGTCCCGGACTTTTCTTTGTTGGTAGGCTTTTGATGACTTCTTCTATTTCATTACTTGAAATTGGTCTATTTAAATTGTGTATGTTCTCCTCATTCAGTTTAGGCAATTCATATGTCTCTAGAAACCTGTTGATGTCTTCGAAATTTTCTATTTTGTTGGAGTATAGATTTTCAAAATAGCTTCTAATTATGCTTTGTATTTCAGTCGTGTTTGTTGTGATATTTCCTTGTTCATTCCGGATTTTACTGATTTCTCTCGTCTTCTCTTTGTTAGTGTGGCTAAAGGTTTATCAATTTTGTTTATTTTTTCGAAGAACCAACTATTTATTTTGTCAATTTTTTGTATTGTTTCTTTTGTTTCAATTTCATTGATTTCAGCTCTGAGTTTAACTATTTCCTGTCTTCTACTACTTTTGGTGCTGGTCTGTTCTTCTTTTTCTAGGGCTTTGAGCTGTAGTGTTAGGTCATTTATTTGTTGAGTTTTACTTCTTTTATTAAATGTGCTCCATGAAATAAATTTTCCTCTAAGTACTGCTTTCATAGTGTCCCAGAGATTTTGATATGATGTTTCTTTGTTCTCATTTACCTCTAAGAATTTTTTAATTTCCTTCCTAATATCTTCTGTTATCCATTCAGCATATAATAGCATATTGTTTAATCTCCAGGTGTTGGAGTAGTTTCTGTTTTTTACTCTTTCATTTATTTCTAACTTCAATCCATTATGATCTGATAGAATACAAGGTAGTGTCTCTATCTTCTTGTATTTGCTAACATTAGCTTTGGCATAATATATGGTCTATTTTAGAGAAGGATCCATGTGCTGCTGAGAAGAAAGTGTATTTGCTCTTGGTTGGATGGTATACTCTATAAATGTCTGTTAAGTCTACTAAATTATTGACTGTGTTATTGAGATCTATGGTTTCTTTGTTCAATTTTTGTTTGGAATATCTGTCCAGTGGTGAGAGAGGTGTGTTAAAATCAACTAGTATTATTGTGTTATGGTCTCCTTGGTTTCTGAAATTGAGAAGGATTTGTTTGACATACATGGATGAGCCACTGTTTGGGGCATAGATGTTTATGATTATTATGTCTTGCTGATTTATGCTTCCCTTAAGCAGTATGAAATATTCTTCTTTATCCCTTCTGACTAACTTTGGCTTGAAGTCCACATTATCTGAAATGAGGATGGATACTCTAGCTTTTTTGCTGAATCCATGTGCATGGTATGTGTTTCCCCATCCTTTCACCGTTAGTCTATGGGTATCTTTTTCTATGAGGTGAGTCTTTTGCAGGCAACATATTGTTGGATCTTTCTTTTTAATCCAGTCTGCCAGTCTATGTCTTTTGATTGATGAATTCAGGCCATTAACATTCAGGGTTATTATTGAGATATGATTTGTATTCCCAGTCATTTGGTTCATTTATTTTATTTTATTTATTTATTTATTTATTTATTTATTTATGTATTTATTTATTTATTTGACATGACTTGGTTCCTCCTTTATTTGACAATTCCTTTAGGATAATTCCTCCCTTTGCTGATTTGCTTCTTTGTTTTTCATCTCTTCCTCATGGAATATTTTGCTGAGAATGTTCTGTAATGCTGGCCTTCTTTTTGTAAATTCTTTTAGCTTTTGTTTATCATGGAAGGATTTTATTTCATCGTCAAATTTGAAGGTAAGTTTTGCTGGGTATAAGATTCTTGGTTAGCATCCATTTTCTTTCAGGACTTGAAAAATGTTGTTCCAGGCCCTTCTAGCTTTTAGGGTCTGGATTGAAAAATCTGCTGATATCCGTATTGGTTTCTCCCTGAATGTAATTTGGTTCTTTTCTCTCACAGCCTTTAAAATTCTGTCTTTATTTTGTATGTTAGGTATTTTCATTATAATGTGCCTTGGTGTGGGTCTGTTGTAATTTTGTGTATTTGGAGTCCTATAAGCCTCTTGAACTTGATTTTCCATTTCATTCTTCAGATTTGGGAAATTTTCTGATATTATTTCATTGAATAGATTGTTCATTCCTTTGGTTTGTTTCTCTAAGCCTTCCTCAATCCCAATAATTCTTAAATTTGGACTTTTCATGATATCCCATAATTCTTGTAGATTCTGTTCATGATTTCTTACCATCTTCTCTGTTTGTTCAACTTTGTTTTCAAGGTTAAATATTTTGTCTTCAATGTCTGAGGTTCTGTCTTCCAGGTGTTCTATCCTATTGGATATGCTTTCTATGGAGTTCTTAATTTGGTTTATTGTTTCCCTCATTTAAAGGATATCTGTTTGTTTTTTTTTTTTTCAATATCTCTAACTCTTTATTGAAATGACCTTTTGCTTCCTGTATTTGCTCTTTTAACTGTCGATTGATGCGATCATTCAATGCCTGCATTTGCTCTTTCATCTCATCATTCAGTGCGTGCATTTGCTCTTTCATCTCATCGTTTGCTTCCCTGATCATTTTAATTATGTACATTCTGAGCTCCTTTTCTGTCATTTCTTCTGCCATGCTGTCATTGGGTTTTATTGATGTAACATCTGGATTTGTTTGGGGCATTTTCTTCCCTTGTTTTCTCATATTGTTCAGGTATCAGTGGACCGCTGAGATATTGCAGATTTCCTCTATTGACTTATAATGTCCCTGAAGATTTCTAGTATATCTAGAAATAGATATACTAGAAATAGTATATTTCTATATATACTATTACTCGGAGTGGTTGCTCCGAGTCCAAGTGCTGTGCTGAGTGGCCTCCTCTACCATGCTCCCAGTTGTTGGAGTTCACTGCTCCAGCGGGGGTAGGGTTCCCATTCCTAATTTTTTTAGGAATCTCCATAGTGCTTTCCAGAGTGGTTGCACCAATTTTCAGCCCCACCAGTGGTGTATGAACCTTCCCTTTTCTCCATATTCTTGCCAACATATATTGTTACTTATATTCTTGATAATTGTCATTCTGACAATTGATGAAATTGTCAATTGACAATTGAAATTGATGGAATGAGATGAAATCTCAGTGTAGTTTTAATTTGCATTTCTCTAATTGCTGATGATATTGAACATTTTTTCATATATTTGTTAATCATTTGGTTTGCCTGACTTGTATTCCTGTACACTTTCCACTCAACTTCCATGTTGCCAATTCATGTAAAAGAACTCCTAGATACCCAGTCACCAAATAGCAGTGCAAAATTTCATGATATGAGTGAGAACAGAGAGATCAAAACAATAAAAACAATACCCCACTCAATTATTTTAATAACAAAAATTTTCTAAACATCAGGGGCAGGGACCCTATCTGCTCCACTAAATTGAAAAGAACAATCATTAATTGAATTGTCCTTCCTGGTATTCCACAGACATGGAATCTCCTAACATATTAAGAGTACGGTTAGAGTTTGAAGTTGCACTGGGGCATCATAGAACCCAACCTTCTTGTGCATAGATGATGGGCCTAAGACTCAGAAAAGAAGCAACATATTTCAATAATGCAGTTATCAGTGGCAGAGTGAGCAGAGGGATTCAGATGGTCTCCCACTCAAGTGCGTTCTTACCTACCTCACAATTTCTCCTCGGGAGCTGGGAGTGAGTATGGGGAGGTACATGAAAGGCCATTCAGCCCAACTCATCATCTTTTCTTTAAAGAATGACTTGACTCATCCTTTCTCTATCAAGTATTTTGTAACAAGCCAAGTGCAAGTTGAAATTTCCAAGTGCAAACTTCCAGGAAGGAAGGAATTTCGAGTTGTTGCCTATAAACCAGGGCAGGAGGGGTTTCCTAAGAAAAGTCCTCAGCAGCATCAACCTTTCAGGAGTCAACCTGGAAATTTCCTAAGAGGACCAGAGATGCAGTCAATCTTATTGTGCTCCTAGAGCTAAGGATTGTGTTAGAACTTTGGATACAAAGAGTCCCCAGAAAAGCATTTCTAAAGAAGCATACATGTCCTTTTAGCCAAAGCAGGCAAACCTTTGAGATGGTTTAATGGACTTGACAGAGGACATGATGACTGAGCAGGGGTTTGTTTAACAGCTATGGAAAAAGAGGCATTCCAGGCATGAGCAACATGCATACACATGAAAGTGTCCTATGTTCATGTCAGGTTCAAAATTGCCTATAAGTTCTTTGTCTTGGAGACACAAGACACAATTCACCACTCCATATTTGGACCGAGAAAACAATATTTAACCTGGGCCCATGAAACAGGTATCTGTGATTGGCTTGGCAAGTTAAGTGCATGACATGTTTGCCTGACAGTTTAACCTCCTTCCTCTAGAATCCCTCATTGATTGTTCTGCCAACAGGTCGCTGTTAGCATCAGAGGAAGGTCTGGTTTAGTCCTATAAATCCTGTCATAGCCCTGGAAAGCCAATTTATTTATTTGTTTGCTTGTTTGTTTGTTTATGGTGATGAGGATCAAACCCAGGGTCTAATAAGTACTGTACCACTGAGCTGCACCCTCAGCCTGTGAAGCCAACTCTTTTTTTTTTTTTTTTTTGGAATTGTTTATTGAGTACCTAAGTGCACCAGGCAGGTACTAAGACTCTTCTGACATTGTGTCAAGGAACACACAAAGTAACTTATTATTCATGGATTCAAGGAGGTGATATAGACATGATTTTCAAGCTGGGCATGTGTGGGTAAGAAGAGGGTAGACACTGGGATAAGGCTGGGGATGGGATGCCCCTGTGGACAATTGATCACCAGCTGACAAACTATGTTTTACTTATTTATTGATTTTTGTTTCACCCTATTAGAATATGAACTCTAAGAAACCAGAGGGTTCTGGTTTCTTTGTTTTCTTTACTCATATTTCCAGAATCTAGAATGAGGCCTAGTACATTGTGGACATAAATACTTGTGGAATGAATGAGAGAGTCAACAAATGAATCATTTCATAAATGTTTATTGTGCATGCCAGTCACTTCCCCAGTACTGAGACCCACAGTAAGAAAATTTGCCCTTGCTCTTAATAAACATGAAGTCTAACATGAGAAATGAATAAATAGACAGGAAGTTGCTGTTGGTGTGAAAGGTTAGCACTTCTATAAAGGCAGGAATTCAAGAAACACCTGTGTGAAATGCAAGGATTGTCTTTCAGTATCAGCCTATTTCAGTTGTACAAGACACCGGCCCCCTTCCATTTGTGTCAAACTGAATGGGACTCTGGGAAACTATTGTTTAAAGACAATAAACACAAAGTTTAGAGTCCAAAATTATTTTACAAATCACCCCCCTACGCTATCCAGTCCTTGTTCTCCTAACCCAGCAGTATGGTGGTATTGCTCTGGTGTCTTCAGCTTGCTCCGGTCCTACTCAGGGTCATGGCTGTGGGTTGCTACTGAAGCACTTTCTTTCGTTTCTCATTATAGTATTTGTATGTTGTTGAAACAACCAACATAATTTTCCCTGAGGAAATAGGGAGGCGTGGAGGAAAAATCAAATGGCCACACCTCCACTCACAAGCTGCCATCTCTTCTCAGCGAATGTGTGGCAAGAAGAATGGTCAAGTGGGGTCATTGAGGAAATCTGTCCTAAAGGTTGGTGGCCACAGCCACGCTTTGGCTTCCTCCCTCTACCCGCATCTTATCTCCAGTTCTTTTGTGACCAATTTACTGGGATTTGCAAGAAAGCTTATTAGTTGTGGGTCCTCGATGATTTCTTAGTATGGAGTGGTTCTCAGTGATTGCATACAGAAAAGAAAACCAAGGTTAGGGTGTAGAAGCCAAATTGAGGGGCCTGAAGAAGAGACAGGAATCAGAGTGAGTGTATGTTCCAGCTCCCCTAACTCTGTCACTTTAACCTAAGCCTTCTGGCAATTTTATTTTTTTCCTTTTCATATTTACTGGGACCAGAATGGGTTTCTACAGAATCCTCTATATCCCTGGGGTGTTTGTGAAACCAAAGAAAGATCTAAGAGAAAGCTGTGGAAATGCCAATTGAATCCTCACGTTTTGCATCAAATGAATAGCCTGGAGGAACATGGAATGGCTCTTGCCAGCTTTGGAAAAGGCAAGCAAAAATATGTTCAGGGTCAATTTCATGGGTCATGCTTTCTGATCCAATGGGTAAAATATTTGATAGAAGAATGAAATGCTGCTGATGATAAAAGATACAGTGATTTATTCATGAAAAGCATGTTTCTTGGAGATGAAAATGGATGGAGACCAGGAAATCTTAGGATCTTTTGGGTAAAATATCCCCATCCAGCATCTAAAAGATGGCTGTGTTATGTTTCTTAAGATCTATGGGAAACAGTGACAAAGTCCAAATAGCATTTAGCTGGGTTTGTGAAAGAGAAGAAATGGAAAGTTTTGTTCAGTATCTGACTTCCATAAAGAATAAAGAAATGAAAAGAAAGCCCCACTTGAATCCCAAGAAACCTTCCTTAGAGTTTATTGATTGTCTTCTGATAGAATAAAGATCATTGAAAAGAGAAATAAAATGCACAAAGAAAAGTATATGTACAATATTTTCAAATATTATCCCTTGGCCCAGTGTGGATGCCCAAGTACCTGTTTCCTATTTCCTTTTTTTTTTCTGTACTTTCCTATCCCTTTTTCCCCTCTGAAATATGTTGACCCAGTAGAATTGAAGCAAAAGTAATAATTTGCACAAAAATACCGTGACTTATCAAATGAATATAACACACCAACTCCACTAAACCTAATATGGAGGAAAGTAATACAACTTTGACATAAACTCAAACTCTTTTCTTTTTTTAACATCACCTCATTCTGGCCCATGTTTTCTACATGACTTATTTAAAAAACAAACACACACAAACAAACAAAACCTCGTCCATATAGTAACCCTGCACACACTCAGATGTTCTAAAATTTACTGAGTAAGCAACCCCAAAATTTATGAATTCTAGTCAGCCCTTGCAAAGACCATCATATGGCTAACCTTAGCCCCCAACTCAGTCTTCAAGAATCCTTCCCTAACTTCCTCATTTTGAGATACCGCAGTTCCCCAGTGGGGCCAATCCCTTTCTATAACAAGCTGATAAATGGGACTTTGACTTCAGGTACATTCCTAGCTCCTTGGCCGGTGGACTTGAACAACACAGCTCTGGAAACTGATTTAAGGGCTGCTTGCAGGGGTGATGAATGGTTCCAATATATTCCCTTCTCCTTTTCTCATATTCTTTCAGGTTGGCTTTATAGCTGGCCTATGTCCTAGCAGGAGAAGTTCCATGCTTAATTTTCTTTGAACTAACCAAGTTCTCCTGACAGTTATTCCTTATTTGAAGTCATGAAGGCTATTCCTAACTCAGTTTCTCATCTGAGGACACGTTGCTTATCTCATTTTAAATTCCATCTATTGTTTTCTACAGAAAGAAATTTTATTTGCAAAAGAGAAACAAAAACACAAAAATTATCTTAAACACCGCTGAGTTCTAATAGAATCATAACCTCTGGGTTAGCCTCTGATTTTCTTATTTCAGGAATGTGTTCGAGGAGCAGGCCAAACCATGTGTATCTGCTCTTCAGATACACATTGTTGGATGCTGCTGCTTTTTTAGAATGACATCTGGAAACTGACTCACAACCCTGATTTCCCACTGGTTACCAGTGAAATCTGCTCAAACACTACATTTATCCAATTGCATAAAAGAGCTAAGATGAAGCTATTTTAAAAGTAACTTTTCTTATTATATCTTTACAATGTATGCTAGTCAATAGTCAAAATATACAGATATTAATATTTGCATATTGTATGAAAAGATTACTATAATTGCATGTATGTAAATTAAAAGAAGAAAATCCTATTTTGGGGGTAAAACCCAAATTTTTATTTTGGTGTTATTAAGCTTCCAGAGATATTTTTTATATGTATCTATATACAGAATTACCTTTTAAATAAAATTCTTGTCTACAAGAGACATTTAGACAAATTATGTAGGTGTGCATATGTGTGTATGTGTGTATATATATATATATATATATGTATATATATATTTTAAGACATTATGGCTTTAACAAACTTTTGACTCCCCATTTGCCTAGATTTGGTATTATCTTTATTAATAAAAAACAATGCCTTACTTTACACATTGTTTTAACGTTTAAAAATACTTTCCCATGTATTATCACTTGATTTTTACACTACCAGTAAAGGACAGATAAGATATTGGTCATGTTCTCATTAGACAGTGGAAAAATACCTGCCAAGCAGTAAGATAGGAAGCTCTGGATAGGTGAATGTTACACGGTAATAAAAAGTCTGCTCCTAGAGGAACAGGAGGGGGTCCTGTAACCCCACAAAAGGGTCTTTGGCCTTGACTGAACTTCACTGTCCCAAATCCATATTTGAGATCTTGCCTTCTCAGTGTTCAGCGCTGGATTGATCTGACACAGGGACACTAGATCTACAACGTCTGCTTAGACCAATATCTGGAAACTTGATTACAATTCCTTACTTTATCATAAGAAATAACATGCAGATGGGCATGTACATTTCTGTTGGCTAATCCACACTACCATTCCCTATAAACCAGATGTGTTAGAAACCCAACTTTTAAAAAATTAGCTTGATAGAGAATGTCAAATGAAAATGACAGTTGTCACTTATGTATTCAAATGTTTAACACAGGCATGTAATCACATCTCAGGTCCCAAAGGCAGACCTCCTCCCCTTCCTAGCTCCTGTCAATGCACAGAGGGCCACAAACACCCTTGTTTTCTTTGCCTTCCTTATTTTTCCTCCCTGAATTGACCTACCTCTTGCTCCTACCTCCTTTCTACAAAGAGACTTACCTGGAATTTATTCTCTATCAGCTCACTAAACCATTATGCTTTCCACATCTACTTCCTTAGGATGACAGCCACATTGCTTTGGTTTGGTCCAAAGTATTCTCAAATTGTTTAATCATACATGTGCACACAGTGTCTTGGTTTTTGCTCTTGCATCTTATACCTAGACTGGGGACTGTGTTTACTTAGACCAATCATTTAGACTCTACTTTCACTCCTTCTTTGCTTGAAATTGACATATCCCTCCTTCAAGACCTTGGCATTCACTGTTCCCTCTATCCAGTCACTCTTCCCCCAACTCCTTCAGGTCTCTCTGCACACATCACTTTCTCATGAGACCTCCCCTGAATGCCCTGCTAGATTTACTACTTCCCCTCTCATAAGGATATCCCCCTTCCTTGTTTTACCATCAACTTATGTGTTCTCGCTACTTATTTATTTATCATGTTTGTCGTCGGTCAAAATCCAGTGGCAGCGATTTTTGTCTCAATTTTTTGTTATGTCTTCGTTATCTAGAAGAGTGCCTAGAGCAAAAGACGTGATGGATATATTGACAAAAACCAATAAATATATGATTCTCAACCCTGAAAGGCATTAACATCATCTAGGAAACTTAGGCGATATCTCACCCCCTCACACCAGAGACACTAATTAAATAGTCTGAAGTGAGGGCCAAGCATTGGCATTAAAAAACAAGCAAGCAAACAAAAATCTCCCCAGGTGAATCTAATGTCTAATTAGAAACTGTCAATTGAAATTCTCAAAATACTTCCATTTATCTCCAATTTTTGTTGGGAGTCCACACCATTTTCTGTGTACCAATAACATTGAAAGACACCCTTTATCTTCTGACTTCTCTTCAAGCCCAACCTGGCAAAGAACATAGCTCAACATTTAGAAGAAATGTACATTTTATTTCCAGAATTACCCACTCATAGAATATAATGGGGCAAAAGGACATTACAGAAAAGATAGATGTTCTCCAGAAATCTTGGAAACTGCTAAGAATGTGACACACAGAGAATTTCAAAGAGAAAAAGTAAAATTCCCCAGAGCTGGAAATACATTGGAAGCTTGCATAGAGATCCAGGTTCATAAAAAAGATAATAAAGCTGTATTTGTAGTCTGGGTAAACAAATGGAATTTTAGAACCTCTTGTATCTGAAATGTAGACCTCCTACTGCTCCCCCCAGAGTACCCTTCTAGCCGTCCTAATTGATGCAAAACTCATTAAGCCGTAATTGCTGTGTAGCCTGGTGTTCGAGAAGGTCCTTGAATATGCACCAAGAAGTCATTCTGGTCCTCACCAGTGCTCCCCTCTGGATGGAGAAAATCATTTCTTGGCCACCCCATGCTGAGCAGAATCCATGAGCTAAAATTAGGGTTCAAGTTGCCAACATGCAGCAACCTTCTTTCATTCATCAGTAATTTGCTCTCGGAAATCTGACAATGTCATCTGAGTAATTTTGTTCTTGGCACATTTAAGAGGCAAAAGGGGGCATGGGGGATTCCATCAAGGTAGTAATTTTCTAGGTAATCATCCTAATATCTTCATCCTGAGTGCATTTGTACAACTAAGTTAATTAGGGGAGTTAATTTTCACAAATGGCACAAAAATGCCCATTTGCTGGTAATACTGCCTTGTGCCAATGCCTGGCTCAAGGTAACCAGGAAAGAAAAGCTGATGCTCTGCATCTATTACTGATGCCAAGCTTGGACCAGGGAGAACCACATCTGCCAGCTTGGCAGATGTGACCAGGGTTTGGAGTTTTTCTGAAGGTTATAGGAGAGAAATACTAATGCTGCCACCAGCAACTCAACAGCACCCTGCGTGACTTCTGTACATCTGTGTGACCCGGAGTTCAGCTCAGGAAGGACAGAGAAGCATCTGAGTGTGGATGCAACCCAGACAGAGGAGGTCTGCCTGTTTCTAGGCCACGTCACTTGTGGCCTCCAGCTGCCAAGATTCCTCTTGAGCTGCATTTTCTCTTTCTCTCTCAAGCTTCCGCGGCTGTGGTAGGAGCCACACACGTGAGAGTAAATGGAATCCTTGGGAGCTCAAGCTTTTCATGCCTGCAATCTGGTGACTCTGGAATAGGACCAGATGGTGACAAAGTTATCTCTCCTCTCCAGGAGAAAACACATTTTTTTCTCACGTGGAGATAGAGGAGAAAAAGGGAAAAGGGAAAAGCTGTACTGTTAGTGAACGGGGCTGCAACTGAGCCTTCAGGAAAGAGGAGAAAGAGGCGGATGAGGACATGTGCTTTCTCAGGGATGGCAAGATGCCCGTCGGCGACCGGGATGAGAGAAAGCATGGGCGCTCACTCCTAATTTTAAATATTTGTTTGGGGAATTCTTTGTGGATCTTCTGGTCCATTCCTCTCTGAAAGGAAAGAACACAGTGAAGGAAGAGCAGTCTGAGTTTGTCTGGACCCCTAATGAGTTCTATCGCATTATGTAAATTTCCATCTTCCTGAACCAATTTCTTTATTGTGGAAATAAGAATATTAGCACCTCCCTCAGAGGACCCAAGAGCAGATTACATCAAATAGTTTATGTGGAATGCCTTGCACATAGTAGGCATTAATAAACATCACTCCCCACTGATTGCATCTGAAGCCAAAAGATGTTCTATCCCTCCCCAAGGGAATGCTACATGTTTTCATCCTAAATGAATTATTTGAAAGAAGACTCCCCAGCCTCTCCCTAAATTTTGATGGACTTTTGCTGCTATGAGCGAACATTTCATTTCTGCCACATCTAAAAATGTAATTGTCTTGACTTTCAGATTAAAAAGGTGGATAAATCTAATAGGAATTAGCATTAACCAGTGGAGTTCTGGCAGGATAGCTTTTTTTCCTGCCAAAGAGTTTTAGGAAGGGAGAATAAGCTATTCCATCTCCATGCAGGGAAAAATGTGTACACCCCAACACACCATTGGCAACTGTCTGAAAACATGTTGGAGGGACAGGAGGAAAACCACCTGGTAGAGTTAATTGCAAGCCAGATGTATCTTGTCAAACACTAGTTTCTCAAACACTCCAACATTTTGAGAAGTGTCTCAGATAGCAGGTCCCTACAACTCCAGTGCCTACACTCCAGTCTTCCTTCTGGTGTGAAGTTTTCCTTTCTTCCTTCATCACTTGGGGACTCACCAACATAAAGAAAAAAAAAAAAAATAGGATAAACCTTGAGAATGCAGGAAACAAAGGCAGGAAACGAACGTTTACCTCTTCATGCCAAATGTTATTGAAAGAGTTTCAAGAAAGATAGGAGAATGGGTTTTGTATTTTCTTGCTTGCTTTTATTTAACTGTGTTTTGTTTTTCCTTACTTCTACTCTCTGAGCAACAGTCTCCAAGTCTTTTCTCCTTTGAGAATTGAAGCTATGGAAAATGATTCTGTACTTGTGGGTGCTTGAACATGAAATGTTTTACAAACCTTCAGAATTTCTTGACACAAAAATCATGAAATTTCACACCAGGGGAGTTTTCTTTTGAGTTAAGTATTGCTTTCTCTAGCTTGCGCTCTCTCTCTCTCTCTCTCTCTCTCTCTCTCTCTCTCTTTCTCAATAATTTTTAAATGCTCAGGTTCCGAGGATCTATTCTGCATCTTTTCTTTTCTAAGGACATTACATATGTTGTTTATTTAACCATTATGACAACCTTATGGAAGTAGGTATCTCTTCTTAGGGAAGAGAATGTTTTCTTCGTTTTATACAGGCTATGTTTATGTGAAGAAAAATTTGCTAACTTGTCCAACATTGCCCAACTCGCAAGTGATGGATGCAAACTTCAAACCCAGCTCCATTCAACTCAAGAAACTTTACCTAGTCTCATTATTCAATGGAAGTTCCCAAGAGAATTCCAGGTACTTGATCTTTGGGGAAAAGAGGTGGGAGAGAATCCAGAAGGAAGGCAATCAAGGCAGGGTTTGCCTAGAGCAGTTTAGTAGAAGCTGCTTAGCTCCTTGATGTGATTATTCCCCAGAGAGGAACTTCAGAGGAACATTCATAATGCAGCAGGATAATTCACACTAAAGTCTTAGGGCACATGACATTCCAGTTAATAAGTGTCCTTGCTTCATTCTCTGTAAACTTTCTGAATGACAGTGAAATAGGGGACTTTAAAACATTCCTTTTATTTTTCCAAGAACAAGAATTGCTGCAACCTCTATAAGAGTATGTTCACACAATTGTTCAATCTTTATTGAGTACATTTGCCTTTCTAGACACTAGGTAAGAAGCTAGGAGTTAATCCAAGGTGGATAAGAAATGAATCCAAACCTCAAAGATACATACAGGGAATAATAAATTAGAAGGAAGATCCCCTAGCTGGAGATAGGCAAGGAGAATGGCAATACTGGGTATTAAGTGAATAATCACCATAAGAAAATAATGGATCCAATGTTATGTAATTCAGAAAATGGAGAGATTATTATTGTTTATCAGGGATAGCTTCATAGAGAAGATGGCATTTTATCAGGGATTTTTAAAAAGTTGCATATGCCTAATGAGGGGGTGTAGCACAGAGGCCAAAAATTCATTTTAATCACTCTATTCCCTTCCTGGATTCTCTCTATGATCTGTATTAAGGACCTCTAGTCCTGATTCAAGAATGTCCTTCCAATAGCCTTCTTCTTTCATCTTGCAGATACCTTAAAAATAGTGGGGGCACATTTTGGATTTAAGTGGTTAAAAATATCAGATGTCAGTTCACACACACACACACATATACAAGGCAGACACATAAATTCTGCTTTCAAAGAATGCAGGGCACTGGTAACTCACAATCAAAATATATGAAATAAGAAGGGGGTGAAAGCACTCCCTTCTTATTGAAAATCAGCTGCAGAGACAGGGATACCAAAGAGAGACAAGGCACCTCACCCAGTGGAAAACCATTAAAGCTCAGAATGGCAGATAGCAGGTAGACTGGAACAAGGAGTAGGGTGTGAGTCTAGGAGATTTGTTAAGATTGCTCCAAGCTAGGTCCCAATCCCAAGCCTGCCCAGCTAATCAACTGCTTCTTCTGTTTCTTCCATGACAGATCAGAAGATCTTCCACAGAGAAAAAGACCCAGAGTAAATACCTCAGCTAACATTAAATGTGCCTCAATAGTGGAGCCTATGGCCAGTGTGTACCAAATTCTTCAGCAGTCTTATTTGAAAGCATGTTATTTTAAAATAAGCTTTTTAGGGCTTCAATCACAAATTGGACTAGACAGCCAAGTATCATCTAACGTGAAAGACATGAACAGGCAGGGAAAAGGAACTCAATAAAAAGAGATAAATGAGAAACAGAAGAAAATCTTAAAGTACAACTAATATTCCCAGAGCGACAAAGGAATATACTGTCTCCAAGAAGTCAGAACAGATGCTATAATAAAGAAGAATGAAGAGGAGTGGTTGGTCGGGGGAGGATATGGAAGAAGAAAAGAAAAAGGAAACATGAAAAACCATCAGTTAGAAAGAGGAGGTAGGAGTTGTTGCTTTTTGAGAGCAGAATAGAGTAGTGAGGAGACACCAGCCCCACAAAACCCTTTCAGTAGTATTTGATTTTAATTATGTTTACATATAATTTCAATAAAATATATCAAAATTTCCCAAAGACTGAGATTTAGAATTAGGCTTAGAATAGTGCAAATATTTATAGTTATTCCAAAAACTTTATTCTTTCCCCCTCCTATAAATAAACAGACAAAACAGGGTCTTAAAAAATACTCGATGAAGTGCTACCTACTCACAGGGAACAATAATTTCTGGCTTATACAACTGAATAGAGGCTTTTTAATTTCTGAAATTCAGGACACATATTTAAGCATATTACTGTGTGTTTTCTACTAGCTCATTTCTGTGCAGTTGTAGCTGAAAAACACCTATTAGCATTGGGGGAAACTTAAAATTTGATTGAATGCTAAACAAATATACATAATTGAACATTATATGAAACCAAGTACTTATTCAGTGAATGAAATCAACAGTTACAATGTTAGACCGAGCAGACTGAGATTTTTGTATACTTTTCTTCTTAGATTGTTAAGTCCTCCATAAGAAAGAAGAAATTCCCCAAGTAAGGATGTGCTCAAAGATTTAGGTTCAAGAATGTTCATCTCAGCAATGTTTGTAATAATTAAACATTAAAAACTACCTAGAAACCTTTCAGTGACATTTATGTTGAATAATATAATGTTTCTGGAATGCAATATAACCATCTGAGGCCTACAAACACTGAACATATAAACTACTAAAATGGAAAGATGTTTATGATATTTTTAAGAGAAATGAGCAATACCCTAAACTCTGTATTCAGAGTGATCTCCTATTTGACTTCCTTTGTTTTATTTACATGGTTATATTTTACCTCAATTAGAATTCTACTCTACAACTTACTAATTTTGTGTTTGAAAGTAACTTATAACCTTCAGCCTTCAATTTATCATGTGCAAAAAAAAGAACACTTTTAATATCTATACCATAGGTATAGGTATTGTGCATTGTAAATGGATTCATGAAGATTAAACTCTTTGAACATTTCCTAGCATGTGGTAATCACTGTATGTCCCTTGATAATGCTATTAAAGTAGCAAAGAAAAAGATTAAGAACTAATATATGGGCCATCAATGTTATCTTTGGCATGTGGAAAGCTGGGGACCATTGTTCCTTTTCTAGGCTCATAAATGACCTTTAAATTTTCTATGACTGTGTTGCTTTCTTATAAGAAAAACTAGATTTTAGTAATAATTGTTAAAGAATAGAATTAGCAATAGAAAAAAAATAAGATGATGCATCTCTGTTCAACAGTCTGTCAAGGAAAGGGAAGGGAGACAATTCCATTTTTTTTATGTTTTAAATATTTCTCCTATTACTGTACTGACAGTGTTAATCAGTTAGGAATCTAGACAGATTCTTGATGATCAAAAAGTTTTTTTCTCAGAATGTATTTTAATTTGATTTTATAATTCCAATGATAATCCTAAACTGTTAACATAAGCACAACTCAATATTCTGGATAACTACATAAACCCAAACTCCGCCATGTGATTTCAGCACACAGTGATTTTTGTCTAGGGTAAGAACAGAAAAGACTTAATAATGATGATGCCTTTTGCTAAATAAGGTCCTACTGTCCTGATACGACCCTTCAGGAAGTAAAATTTTACTGTACAGTCCACCAAAAAGAAGAAAATGGTGTAAGAAATTTTGCTATGAAGTTCAAAAACTCGAAAAAATCTGGACCGTAGCAGTTACAAATACGAGACATAATTTGGTTGTAGCAAACATCATACATCACAATAAACTGATACTGTTAATTTGAATTTTACAGTCTTTATACTATTATTTATATTTAATTTTATAGGTTCATTTGGGATTTATAGTAGTTTAAGAACCTTAAGCTTTTATTAGGAGTTTATACTTAGTTTTATGTTTATATGCTTAAGTGACAATAAAAATAAAGTAAACATTGGATGTTTATGAGAATTTTTTTCTCTAAAGGGAGTTCAGGCATTCAAGATTGATAACTAATATACTGTGTAAGCTTTGATTAGAACAAAATTTTAATTTAATTTAATTTGAATATTTAAAATCCTTATTATATTACTAGTTCTGGATTAACATTCTGGGTATACTACAGAAAGCATTTACTCTGTGGTCTTGGTACTTGATGGTATTCCAATTTTTAAGATATTATTTGTGGAACTATTGAATAGTAAAATAAGATAGTATGTGACTAAGAACCAGGAGTTGTCCAGGTAGACAGGGCACAGAAGTTTAGCTTAGGGGAAAAGCCCAGAGGGCAGTAATCACTAATGGTGAGGGAAAACTTCCAGGGAGTAGGGACTTGACCTTTGGTCTTGAAGTAGAAGTAGGGAGGGATTCCAGCCAGAGAAGCCCGTGAGAATGATGAGGAGGTAGCCATGGAGGTGTTACTCTTACCTGGGTTGGTGATGGGGCTTAGTGGGGGCCACTTACATGGCGTTAGGGCAGGAGGCAGGAAGCCAGTATGAATTTATCAATGGAGTGCTGTAAGAAAAATGATATTTTAAAAATATTCTTCAGAAAGAAGCATTTAGCAAGCTCTTACTACATACTAAGCACTATGCTGATCTTAAACACATTACATTACCTCAATGCAAGATAAAATGCAGATAGCCTCAGTTGTGACAATAATCTACATCTAATAATATGGACCAGGTCTGACTGCCTGTTTTTGTTGTCTCCCAAAACTGAAAGTTCTAGAAAACGGTAATAGCTTGTCATACCTGCTAACTGAATTCCTTGTCAACTGGGCCCCTTTTGTTGCCAGAGCGACTGGTGCCTTATGCATCCTAAGAGAAGAAGGGTCACAGAGGGACAATGGGATACGTGCAGGTGAGTCTGGATGCTTGGGTAATTTCCTTGGCAAGGGAAAGTCTGAAATATGGGCAGGGCAGTATGTGTATATGTGTGTGTGTGTGTGTGTGTGTGTGTGTGTGTGTGTAGGGGAACTGGCACAAATATTTATCCAGCTTGCTTTAGAGGATGGCCAACATCCTGTATGATCTGATCTTTCTCTTAACAGGCTTTGGCAGGCCACGCATTGTGGTGGCAAAGCCCTGAGTTAGAGCTTGGTGACTCTGACTTAAGCTAGCTCTATGATCGTACACAAAACCCCATCATCTCTTTCTCCCTCAGATTCCTGGACTGTAAAATGCAAGTCACAATACTTTACAAAATTGGTGAGAGAAGGAAGCTAAGAGTATATTGTGGATGGATTACATATCCATCTTTTATCCTTGCTCTGATAGCTCTTTTTGTCACAATCCTGAGTACCATGGGGCGAGCAACAGGTGATGGTGTGGGCTTGGGGCGAGGATGGAGAGGCACCCTCACCCCAGGCAGCATGGTGGAGGCTCTGAAGCAGGGAGTGAGCTGGCTGATGCAGGACCTCTGCTCTCACTCCCAGAGAGCATCACGCATGGGGTATGTGAGAGACGTGGTGGAAACAATCAGGCTGTAAAACAGCCAGCAGTTACCACTCCTGGCTCCTTCAGAGTCACAGTACAGAGGTGAAGGCTACAGAGACTGCTCAGATTCACTTAAAAAATGGCAAGGGACCAGGACAGGAACGTGAGTGGGGCATAGGCTTGGTGCAGCCACCCAGAGCGGCTGCTCTCAGCGCTTAACTCTTGGCAGTAGCTCCTCTGCCCTCCACAGTCTTTCTCACAAGCTACTGGACTGGGAAAAGCACAGGCAAGACAGTGTGAGGTCTGGAGTGAGGTGGCAAGGCCACGTCATGCCATCCTTACCCACAGTGGAGATGAGTCTGAAGCAAGAGCTACCAGGTGGCTCAGAGAAATGAACTCCTGTGCACATACCCTGCCCAGACCTCTGAGGCTGTGACCTGGGGAAGCCCTCTCCTTTACATCCACCCCAGAGCAACAGCTTAGAACAGGGATGCCTTCCTTTCACCCAGTCTCGTCACAGCCTCTCATCTTACTGACTTTGTCTGTCTACAAAAGGTCATCGATTGTATATTCCGCAGTCCTTCATCTGGCCCTTGAATTAGCCTGATAAAAGACTAATTTTCTAGTACCAAAGATAGAGCTTAGAGCAGGTTTTTCTATTTAGAGATAAATGGACTTTCACACACATACACTTGGACTCAGAGTATAATTAAAACATGAGAGAGCTCTAACGGGCACTCTGGCTCTCCTGCAATCCCAGTGATGAAAAAAATGGGTGGAAATTCCAACCATGAGTGTGGGTGGAGGGTTTCTTACCACGCCAGCTGGCCAGGCTCTCTTTTTATTATTATTGCTTTTGTTGTGGTTTTTACCTCCCTTTCTACTTCACTCTTCTCACCAAACACAGCTTGAGGGGTCTAACCATCCTGAATGGTCCACGCATTTAGATCGGACTCCTCAGTTAAATGAGGGGTGGCTAGACATCCAAGGCAGGCCCTCCCCAGCGAAAGTAATTCGCCAGTCCTGTTAATATACAAATGTACACAACTCCGAGTAAATTACACATTGAAATTTCAAGCATAGCTTTGGCATCTGAATTCAAACTATCAAATTATGAAAAGCTGCATTAGTCCGTCTTTGTCACAGGCCTACAGGCTTCAACTACACAGAGGCACACTGCTGACTAGATAAAAAAAAACTCCTTAGAAAGTGGGTTTAACTTAGGAAATCCTAGGTCCCAAAAGGAGATTGTTATATACAGCCTTTAATTCAAGCAACATTAATTGGACACTGAGCTATGTGCAACTGCCCCACAGTAACTTAGTTCAGCTGTTAGTATAAGATAAGCTGGCATCCTCTCATCCAACTGAGTTTAACCAATCTACCTAAACCCCTTTTAACTCACTATTCTTATCAGTCACCAAATCCATTAAACCAGCCCTTTGTTACACAGTAGGTATCTGTCTCAGTCAGCTTTTTCACCGCTGTGACCAAAAGACCTGAAATGAACAAATTTAGAGGAGAAGAAGTTTATTTGGTGCTCACAGTTTCAGAGGTCTTAGTCCATAGACGACCAACTTCGTTTTTTTCTGCCCAAGGTCAGGTAGATTATCATGGCAGAAAGGTGTGGAGGAGCGAAACACCTCAGGACATGACAATCAGGAAGCAAAGAAAGAGCGCACTCACCAGGGACAAAATAAAAACCCCAAAGTCATGCTTCCAGTGACCCAATTCTCTAGCTATACCCTACCTGCTTACAGTGACCATCCAGTTAATCCCTATCACTGATTAGGATAAGTCTCTTGTAACCCAATCATTTCATCTCCAAACCTTGCATTGTCTCACACATGAACTTTATGGGGAGGCACTTCATTTCTAAACCGTAATGGTATCCCTCCTTCCTTCCTACCTAGAAGAGAAATGAGTAAGTGTCCATTCCCAAGTTCCTCAAGTACTATCTGGTTCTGTTTCCAGAAGGAACTTCTAGAAGAATGGGTATGAACTCCTCCAACATATATACAGTACCTGGAAGCCCCCCTCACTGCCACAATACCAACATGATTCAAATTTTTCCTGCCCTCCGCGCTGTCTGGACCAGAAAGAGAAGGCATGCTTCCTTACCTCCATTTCTGTAGGATTGAATGGGCTGGTGCAATGGTAAGTGACAAACCTAAACAAAAGACAGTGAGTCCAACCTCTACTCTCTTTATTCTGAGAGTGGCAGCTGCTGACGTAGGCTTTCCTCCGCTGGATCCGTGGTGAGGGCTTCTGTAGGATTGCTGGATGTGTGCAGTTTGCTGTGCAGGTTCTCAGAGTCAGTACTGATCCAAAGCCCTTAGCTTAGCTTTCTGCCACCTACATTTCTTAGGGAAGTGGCTCTAGGAAATAGGGGGAGATGAATATGGAGGGAAGGAATGAAGCTCAGGAGAGCACTCCGTCCTGAAATGTATTAAGCCTATTCAATCTGCAAAGAGGTCCGAGAAGCGGAAGTGATTAAGTACAGAGGTCATGGGGCTGGGGGTGTCATGGAAAATCCCACCTCTGCCAGACATTCTGGAAGATTTGTACTCTCATTTAATGAAAAGAGTTCATGGTTTTAATGATTTGTTGTGATCTCAAAACAACGGTTAAGAGATAAATCCACATCATTAAGGCTATTATGGTGTTTTGCTTCATTTAGCAAATGGTAGTGGGTTGAGGGGCTTGGGTTGCATGCTTGAAGTTGTTTTGCTGTGAAGACACCCACATTTAATAATAAAAACCAGCTCCTGGGGCCCAGGAGCAATTGGCTCTCAAATCCTTTGTAGGCAGAAATGGAAAGATGTCCTTGAAAACTTAACCCAAAAGTTTGCTCAAATGCCTTTTCTGTGTATTCTGGGCAGAAAGCAAACAAGCACAGAAAATTGAAAGTTGATTGTTTTTCATCTTGGCTTGAGACTCCCGTCTAGGGGAGAAGATGTGCTTCCCAGTACTTGGATACTCTAGGGAGAATTCTGAACATGCTCCTAGAATGAAAAGCCAAAGACCATTCCCATTGTTATGTACAAAAGGAGGGTCTGGTGTTTGCAAAGCTCTTTACGTGATAAGGACCAGAACTGTCAAAATAATAACTCAATCAACTTGACTATTTGGAATTCTCTATTAGCTGCCATTTAAGCATACATACAATTCACCGATCATCAATTTAAATGAGGATTCCAAGGGCCTAGATATATTCTGGAATGCTTCTGGAGCCATCAATGAAGCCTCCTGTTTATGAAATCTCTTTTTGAAACTTTTTGCTTGACTTGGCAATGACTCTTTCCTGAAGAGACTGCCCTCCCTGCAGCCCCCTCAAGTAGATGAATTTAAACCAGATGCTGCGGCGCACACCTGTAATCCCAGTGGTCCAGAGACTAGGCAGAAGGATTGCCTGTTTGAGGCCAGCCTGGGAAACTTAGATATTTTCTCAACATAAAAAATAAAAAGAGCTGAGGATGTGCCTCAATGACAGAGTACCCCTGGGCTTGACCCCCCCGTACCACACACACGTGCGCGCACACACACACGCACACACACATAAACTTGAGATCAAGCTGATTAATTTAAAAAGTTCTGGAAAATGATAGGCTCCGATAACAGTTTAGAGGCAGGCTATCTGTCCTCCATGCTTCTTATTGCTACTTCCAGACCTTTAGTCTTTATGCCTATCAACTCCCTCTTTCTCCTTTCCAGGTCTGATGTCCACTTCATCACGTTGCATCATCTCCTACCCTATTTTTAATCTATGGATTCTGAGATGGGTTAAGCCTCCTCGTTCCCTGATGATTTTAGCCCCTGGTTTATTGTTACTCTCTCCCATACAACCTGTCACAATTCTTCCTGATTTCAACATGACTGGAGGTGATCTTTTCAATACCCTGGCCTCTCATTTCCATGACTTATTCTCCTTATTGTCTCAGTCACCCTTTCCATAGTCATCCTCTAGTCCTGTGCTTACCAATATCTGCATCTCCTACTTAACATCCGTTATAAATATCCCATTATCTCATCAGCACTTCTTGTTTCCCCACTTATTATAAAGTGCTTCAACTGCCATAATTCTTCCTCCCAAATCTGTCAAACTGTGTCTAAAAATCTATTGATTCCACCAACATTTCAATATCCTTTACCTCTCGACAAAGTTATTTTCTTTCCATGGGATTAAATTTCAAGATGAGTAATTATAATCATTCCTTTGCATTTCATCTCAACACTCTAGGTTCTCTTCTCTCTTTTGTTCTCTTCCCCAAAATCACCTTGCAGAAGTCCCATCCAGCATTTATGTATGACTAGAGAAAAATACACAATTTTGCTGAATATATTCATGATCTTACTTAAGACCTTGGTTGTGCTGGACAATATTTCCCAAATCTTTTCATTCTTTCACCTTAATAGATAGTCATTACACTTTTTTAGTAATTTTTTATTTGTTCTAATTAGTTACACTTTTGTTCCTCTCTCTTCAAGCCTCCATGATCTCCTCCCCACTTATCTTTGATTGATGACCTTGGTTTCCATTTGACTAAGATACCAGAAGTCATCAGAAAAGCATTCCCAACCACACACCTGTGTCTGTCACTGGATATGTGCCCTACTCTTATGTTTTTATGGAACTGTCTTTGAGCTTGCCAAACTTCCTTACATCTTCTCATCTACTCCAGCAATTCTCCCATCTTCCTCTAGCATTATCAAATATTTTCTCATAGATGAGGATTCCTATCATCGCATAGTCACCTCATACTTAGCAGCTCAGGCCAAAAGAGAGGAGCCATCTTTGACCCTACCCACTTTCCACACCCCACATGTATTCAGAATCCAGCAGTTTTACCACCTCCTCAGCTACCACCTTGATTCAAGCTATACTATTTCTTCCTGAACTTGTTACAGTAGTTATTACCTAATTACTTAACTTCCCTGCCTCTCCCCTCAAAGTCTTCTGTTTATTTCCAATGCAGCATTAAAAGTTATTCTTTTAAAAAATATAATTTAGTCCAGTCAGTTGTTAAAATCTTTAATGACTTGCCACTCTACCAATAGTAAAATACAAAGGTCTTTTAATGGGTTTCAAGTCTGTTTCCCTACTGCCTTCCTGACCTTAATCTAATACTCTTTACCTGGATCATTCCACTCATAGCAGCTTCCTGGATTCTCCTCTGATTCAAGTAGCCTATCTCTACTTAAAGACCTTTGCATTTGTCATTCCATCTCCTTGGGATACCCTTCTCCCCATACATCCTCATTACTTCCACTCTCATCTCCTCAGGTCTCTCTTCTTATATTATCTATGAGCTTAATACTCTATATAGGATAGCAATTCCACCTTTCCCAGCAACTTACTTCGATTTTCTTCCCAGCACTAATCACCATTTGACACATTAGGTATTCACTTATTTATTTGTTCAACGTTTGCCTCTCTCGTTAGAATGTAAACTCAATGAGAGTAGAAATTGACATCTATTTTTAAGTGCTGATTCTTTCCCTGGTATATGGAATAATGCCTGTCATATGGTATAGGCACATATACTTGTTGAATGAATAAGGTCCTGAACAAATAAATTAGTAAATCAAACAAGTATTTATTAAGGACTGTTGATGTGCCCTGAACTCTACCATGGGGAAAACAGAGAGATTTGCTCCCCAGTTTTTTAAGAACCTATAATCTAATTAGGAAACCTGATTACCATTAAATTATATATTAATATCTATTGTTCCACAGGACTAGGGTCAACTTTAGTCCACAGAACTACCTACATCATCAGCAGACAAGTAGATATTTGATGAGTCTATATAGGAGAATCTGTATTAGACTTATTTATTTTACTTAGCAAGCAAATAACTCTTCTCACTCAAAGGAACAAAATAAAACCTGTGCCTCTCCACCAGAGTGCAAGAGAAAATGCACAGAATGCAAGAGGGAGAGAATATTGAAGGTTTGGCAGAAGCCCCAGTGTGCAGATAAAAATGTACACAGATGACAGAGAGAGAAAGAGAGAAAAGCACACATTCCAAATCAAATATACAAAACAGACAGCATGCACAATGCAGAGCTTGCTGGGGAAAATATAAAGCTTCCATAAAAATTTATGTAAATTAATTATGTAAACCAACACAAATAGAACTTTGTAATGGAGTCCTCAAAAATAGGCATCAGTCATCACAGTCCCAGATGTACCAAGCCTAGTCTCACTGGGACGTGGAGAGAGAAAAATTTAAAAAAATAAATATGCTAACAGAGGACAAGACAAGAAGCAGCATCAAATCTGTCCAAATATGAGATTCTCCTCTTGAGCACAATAGTGAAAGATTCTCAAGTTAATTTGCCTAGTGACGACAGGCTAGAAGTTATTGTTAAAATTGCACATTATAGCTTTTGTAGATTTAAAAAAAAATACGTAAAAGGTAACTATGTAGAAAATTCCTTATGATTTCTTGCTGGCGTATAGTACAATACAAGTTCAGTCATTCTCAAGTAGCCCTAATTCTTCATCCATTTTTTTTTTTCATTCATTTAAGAACTATTGCCAGTCATAGTGGCGCACACCTGTAATCCCAGCAACCTGGGAGGCCGAAGCAGGAAAATCACAAGTTCAAGACCAGCCTCAGCAACTTAACAAGAACCTGTCTCAAAGCAAAAAGGACTGTGGATGGACTGCAGACACAGTTCGGTGGTAAAGCGCCTCTGGGTTCAAACTCTAGTAGCACAAAACAACAACAACAACAGCATCAACAAAACTATTCACTGAGGACCTTTTCCTCAGAAGCTATAATTATCTCTGTTCTCATGAAGCTTACATTCTAATGGGAGGAGACAGAAAATAAATAAGTCATTTACACTTATTCAGACTCTATAAACATCAGTTTGTATAGTATGTGAGATAGTGATCAGCGCTATGTAGAGAAGTAGGAGAAGAGGGAGTTCTAGTGAAAATTAGGTGGTTTCTGGTTAAATAGCTTGGTTTGAGGAGGTCCTACTGACATGGTGACATTAGAGAAAAACCCAAAAGAGACAAGGAAGAGGTTACTGAAAAATCTGGGGCAAGGGGGAGCATTCCAAATAAAAGGACAAACAAAACAAAACTGAGTGGCAGCAGGCTTCTGTCAATGTGCCACAGCAGAGATGCCAGCATGACTAAAGCATGGAGCCAGGGGAGAGCAAGAGGTAAGACCAGAAAGGTGACCATGTGCTCTATCCTATCAGTCCCCAGCCATTGAAGAAACTTTGGCTTTTACTCTGAGTGACGTGGGAAACCAAGAGAGACTTTTTTATTAGAGAGGCCCTCCATGTGTTGACATGCATTTGAAAATGTTTCATTGTGAGGATCCTGTTGAGAATGTGTCATGTTGTGGGTAGGAAAAGAGCTAGGGAGGAACTGGCAAGGCCAGTAGGGAGGCTATTGCAACAACGTGGAGAGAGGTGATGGCTGCCTTGTCACCGGTAGAAGTAATCCTATTCTATACGTGGTTGAAGGTTGAGCTCAGGATCAAAGAGTACATTGGACCAGGAGTGAGAGAGTAGCACAGGAAGAAAGATGGGCCCAAGGCTTTCAGCCAGAGCATAGAAGGATGGAGTTGCTATTTTCTGAGATGGGAAGGCAATGTGAGGGGCAGATCTGGGAGGTAAAACTGTTCAGTTTTGGAATACTGTGTTAAGATGATATTGGCTATCCATATAGAGTTATACAAGTTTGGGGTTTTGAGATAAAGAAACCCCTCTAATGTTATTTTTATTATAATATATGACACTTCCCTGAATTGACTTTTCCATCTATAATAATCAAGATACAGAATTCTAGTTGAGCAAAACTAGAAAAATAGCACTCATTACAATTGTCTCTCTTAAGGTTTATTTCTGCCAGAGTGTGATACCTATTGCAATGATTAACTGCTAAATTGTGTGGCACTGACTGATTCTAAATGCTAAATCAGTGTAGAGGGGAGGAGAGTCAATGGGAATTAGAGTCACCAAGAGAAGCTACAAGGAAAGGTGGCACTGGTTCTATCACTGTGAAGGATGGGTGGTTTGGGAAGGATCCTAAGAGCTTGGTTGGGATTTCCAAGGGGACTGACAGGAGGAAATGCAAGAACGAGGAAAAGCATGATACAGGGAAGAGGCAAAGACATATCCCCAAAGTAGGTACTTCACAAACATGCCAGTGGCCCTGTAGACTCTGGGACATGAGTTCCCTGTGCTCTAAGTTCTTCAAGAAATACTCAAACAGATGGGATAACTTTTCCAGAAAAGGTATAGCTTTTCCAGAAAACATGTTTAACAAGGTCATGTTTTCATAAATATTAAACTGATACATTTTAGTATTATCCTCAAAAAAGTTTCCCTTTGCAGACTTCCACCTCCAGAACTACTCTGAGTACCAGGAAAAGAACAGAACCTGACCCAGAACAAGATAAGCTTGAAAGCCATGGGTTTTTAAAGTTACCAGTTAGCATATATCAAGGATCAAAATAGACCCATATATTGAACTGAAGAGTGATCTGGACAAAAGATCAGTGAGTGTATAAGAGAGGAGGGGTTTGTTCTGGGTATTTAAAGTATAATTATTAAAGAATATTATATAGCTCATGGAAGGTCTTGAGAAAACAGAGAATCAGTCTCAGAAGTAAGACCTCCAGGAATAACTGGTAAATCACACCACCAGAATGCATGGAAGAATGCTCCAATGACCATGGAGCAGAGGCCTGGGACACTGATGCTCAGGGCCTCTGTGAGCTCAGTGATTGCTGTGTTCCCACACTAACCAGGAAACCCCATCAGAGAGCACTCCATGCCTCTGGCTTCTAAATCCAGGTGGTGGATCCGTTTCATAAGGATGGTGCATCTGGCTACTAAGCTCAGGTCACTGACTGCCACCCTAGATACTGGGGAGACTGGAAAACCAAGTTCTGGCTTCTACTATGGGGACAGAGTGTGAAAAATATAGAGTGTAAAAGGAAAACAATGAACAATGCTGTTCAAAGATGCTGAACATACCTAAATGATGCAACTGCTCAAAGAAGAAGGAAACCCAAACCCCTCAGGACCCTGAATGTGAATCAACACAGGGAAGGGCCAAGAAAAGGGAAAACGGAATGACTCTGTATTCCTGCTCTTTCCACTCAGGCTTAGAATGAGCAGAAGCATCAGATCATGGAGACAATATGGGAAGAGGAGGCAGCAGGAACCTCTGTTCCATTCCTTGTTCCCTTAAGGGAATTACTAACTGGGTGGGAAGTCATGTTCCAATTACAGTCACAGACATAATAACTGGGAGGGAAGTTTGATCAGGGAGCTGCAAACAAGGAACTTTCACTTTTTTGCCATCACCCTCAAACTCAATAATATTATTTTTTTTCCTATTCTGCTCGTGGAGAAGAAGATTGAATAAAGATTAATATTTCTGAGTTGCCATAAGAGTTGATTTTATGACCAACTGCAAGACCAAAGAGGAAAGTGATGGCACACATCACTTTCAGAAGCCATAATAAAGAAGTAATCACAGAGAGGACAGGGCAGTGACAGATTAGAAAGTATGCCTCTAAAAACATTGACATTTTAGTTCCCTGGGATGGAGTGGTGTTCTAAAAAATGAAAAGAGTGCAGTCTGAGTCCCCAGAAACTGCAGCACGAACAGAAAGAGATAAGCAAAAATGCTACTCAGGTCAGGTAGGTGGTTTGGGGAAGCAGTGATGGACAAGACCATCTGCATAGGACAGAGGTGGACAATTACTCTGAAAAGAGAAGGGCTGTGGATTGAGCTGGGGGTGGGGGGGTGGGGAGTGCAGTTGGACTGAGAAAAGGCCAGAGTAAAGGACGAGCAGAAATTCCTAACAGCCAGGGAAAGAAAATTAGACCAGATGCAGGAAGAAATAGGAAGTATTTGGAGTTTTTACATCTGAAGAGATCCACACACACACACACACACACACACACACACACAAATGGAATTAAGGAAGACTGCTATAAATTGGAGAGATGAAAATGCAGGCTCAAGTTCTACAGAACTTCTGAGGATAACTGATAGAAACTTGTATGGGGCAAACGTGGTGGGAGTGGAAAAAGGCCATATACATGGATTTCATAAAACAATGGGACATGCTGTAGGAGGGTAACTGTCAAGAAACAAATGAGTAGAAAACGACTCCATGGATTTAAGTGCCCTCAATACCCTCGATGCCCTCAATAGACTGGAAGTTGGACAATGAATTGATTTTTTTTTCCATAAGGGAATTGTCTTAGAAAATGATAGTGCTGAGTTTGGAATGATGCCTAAGAACCAAATTTTATTTTAATATGATAAACGTCTTTAGTACTAATGGATGGAGTCCAGGACAGAGTCCAGTGTAAATATGCAGATCACCCTCAGTCCTTAGACCTGCTGAATGACAGATTCAGTAGCATCTTTCTTCCTCCAGTCTGATTATGCATCCTGTCATATCCTCCTGTCCTCCTTGTAGAATTATTTGTCTCCTGAAATTTGGGAAAATTTATTAAAACAGAAAAAAATATGAAGATCAAGCAACTAGAAAACTTTAGCTGTTTACTCCCAATCACACAGGGATTCGGTAGGGGAGAAAGACCAAGATTACAGTACCTTACTCTTCCATTATACACTTTGGCGATCAATGGGATAACCTTTATTCTCCAAACAGTAGGACTTGGAGAAATGGGAAGTATTCTTGTGGCCCATTACTGTGTGGAGGAAGTACTTCTGACCACAAGTAGAGTTCATGCTGAAAACAGAACCATCCCAGAACAGGAACAAAACTAGGTCAACAAGGCACGGGTTTAATTGTCTGAATTTGTTAATGGTGCATTTTTCCTCTGTAAGTGTTGTTGTTGCCTCATTTACAAGGCACTGTGCTATCTCTTGTGAATTGTTCACTAGATTAAGAGGTGGAGTTTCTGAAGCTGCTCTCTGATCGGTCATATAGTCACCAACCACTGCCACACGATAGGCCTCTAAGGGGTCCTAGTGGTTCGGTGTTGTATTCATGAGCTTTTCAACTGCGATTTGACCATAAACAGACATCCTGACTGTTATGCACATGAAGCAGCCTGTGTGAAGTGTCAGTGGCTCATTTGCCCAGCATCAATGTTCTAATTTTCCCAGTTAGCCTGCAGTATGTTAAGTGCTCAATAGATGTGTTTCAAGCTGGAATCCTATGTGGCAGATACTAGACTGTGTGTGTTACACACATTCTCAATGAATCTTCCTAAGAGTCACATAAGGTAAGTATTAGTCTCCAAATTTTGTAAATAAGGAGAGTAAGACCTGGGACGATTGCCTAACATTCACGTGGTCCTTAAAGCAGCTGATACTTAACTTTAAGACACCATCTTTCCATCATCCCCAGGTAACTCCTAGTCCCTTGGTCAGTTTATCTAGTATTCAAATGAAAATTGATAAAAGTGTCCCTGATACACACTTTTCTCGAATGAAGGTTTAAAAAATGTGCAAACCTGTGCTCAAAAATAACTCTGTGAAAGATGAAATTGTGCCTGTGAGCTTATGCACAGTTGGCTATGTGATACTTACCTTTGCAAACTCACAGATTTTTATATTTGGAAATAGTTGTTTGAAAACTTGAAGATGAACTACCAAACTAGAGTTGGACTAACTAAAAGGTGAGAATTGAAGCATAATCATCACCAAATACACTGGATGTTTCTTATTTAATCCAAGTTGAGTAGAGAAAAATGAAACTCTGCATTCATTAACCAACATTATCTGAAACAAATCCCAGGTAGGTGCTTTGAAAAAAAAAAAAGAACTATCAGTCTTGATTCTCTTCTCAATACCTTCCCCAGGATCCTGCTTTTAAAAAATGATGTTAAAGTCATGCATGTAGCATTAAAGCACTAAAGACACTTACACAAAAGAAAGCTAAAAACCACACAGAATCTAATCACTCCGGTAAATGTAGCTATTTTCATTTATTCCTATTCAGAACTTGTACACTCAAAAGCATAATTTTATAGAATTTAAACCATGGTATAGGTATAATTTCATTGTTGAACTTAAAATTATGCAATAAATATTTTTCATGTTGCAGAATAAACCTCATCTCTCATTTTAATAGCTGCATAATATAGTATTATTTGATATTGTCATTTATTTAACCATTCCTATACTGTGCAAATCTTTTCCAATTCATCATTATTGTAAATAATGGTATAATGAATTACTGTAGTGTATATAACTTTTTCATTCTTAAAACCATTTCTTCAGGTTAAATTCCCAGAAGTATCATTATAGAGTTAATTTAGTACAAATATTTTGGAATTTTTTTATTATTTTTACAGACTGAATTTCTGATTCACTTTGAAGTATTTCTTTCTAAAACTATCCTACTAATATAACATTGGTGTCATTTGAACGTATGTGACAGTTTAATCGAGATCTCACCATTACTGCCACTGTTTTATAGACTGAATTGTGCCAACCCCTGATTTTTTATATTGAGGTTCTAATCTCCAGTGTGATGATATTTTGAAATGGGACCTTTGGGAAGTAATTAGGTTTATATAAGGACATGCGGGTAGGGTCCTCCTGATGTAATTAGTGGTTTCTTATAAAATAAAACCACAAAGAACATATTGCTGATTCCCTATCATGTGAGAATAGAGCAAGAAGATGATCATTTTTGAGGTAAAAAAAGAAATCCTCACCAGGAACCAAATCTGCCATCATCTTGGACTTTTTGGCCTCTAGAACTTAAATAAAGAAACGTCTGTTACCTAAGTCACCCATTCTCTAGTATGCTATTATGGCATTGCCGGATGACTAATACATGCTGCATTTTCTATTTTGAAATCTTTGTATGAATCCCAAAGCTTTATTTATCCTTTGACATCCAATTGGACTTTGACCACATATATCCCTATAACTTCTGACTTCTTACTTCATGAGTCCCCAATTGCCTTTGAGCTTCTGCAATGGAATAGACATTGTGCTGGGTGCTTAGAAATAAAAACAGCAGAGAAAACAGATTTTTCTACCCCTGGGAAACTTCTAGTCTAGTGAGGGGATCAAACAAAATTTTAATATCACATTAAAAGACATTATTGGGAATAAGCCCAATGAGGAGGGACCAGATCGAATAACAGAAGGGAAGAGAAGCTTCCACTAAGAACTAACATAAAAATAATTAAAACTTGAAGGACAAGTTGGAGTTGGAAAGATGCAGAGAGCATGTGGAAGGACATGGGGTCTAATGGGGGTCTGGGGGAGGGTCCAAGTAGAAGCAAACAACAAGAGCAAATGCTTAGATACAAGACAGAGCTAGCCTTAGTGCAGAAATAAAAATCCTAATGTGGCTGGTCAGATCTCTCAGTCATCAGATAGTGAAATGGTTCCAAGATCCTTCGCCCCACCTCCCACCCTGCCTCACGGATGCTATCTTAAGAGTCCAGTCTGCACCACTGTTCATTTTTTCCCCAAAGAGCAGTCTTGCCAACTTTCAACTGCACTTGCAAATGGAGAAACTGAAAACCTGTGTTGCTCCTGGGTTGATATGGAATGATAAGCTGGGCAGTGTCTGGCTGGGCATGCTTTTCTTTATGTGTTGGAACAGAAAAGAATATGCATAGATAAGCAGCACACAGCAAATCGCAAACCCAGCAGTGTCTGTAAAAGCACGGGCTGCCTCGTGTCTCAGCTCCAGGCAAGCCCACTCAATTCATTTCTTCAGACATCACTCAGAAATTGCCAGAGTGGTTTCCCACTGACAGACTGCATCGCGACACTGTACGTCTCTTTGCTACAAAGGTGGAGACAAGACAGAGACAAAGAGAGGAATGGATTTGCTGTGCTGGGGAAGTTAAGCACACACTGGGTTGGAATTTCATTTCCACTGAATTAGAAGCTCTGGCTCAGCTCGAATGGCTCCTTTAATAACAAAAAGTAAATAAAACTCAGAGAAAGCTTTCCAGTTTGCTTTGGGGGACATCCATGCGCACAAGCTCAGCCTTTCTTCTATCTAGGAATATTGGACCCTTTCTTAATGTCTTTGTGCTACCTCAAAGCTGTAAGGATTGACCTTCCCCTTACAAAGAGTCATATAATGGTTGAATCCTTTGGGAACCAACCCTTGACGACTCGGCAAATCCACAATTTCATCAAGTCTCATCACCTGGTGAATGCAGACAACACACCAAGCTGATGGCAACTTGGGTTGGGTGACCTCCAGGGTGACATCTGCCCTGTGAGAATATAGATGTGTCTTAGAGAGGACAGTGGAAGTGTGGTGTGGCCAACTTCAGGAACTTCCATACAGCCATGTCATGATGCTGTGGCCCGACATGTAATTTCTCATCTTACCCTTTGCTTACCTCAAAAACCCAAAACTCAAGTGTGCATATTATAATTTAATTACTTTAAGACCCAACTCCTTTAAAAAATTTTTCCTGACCTTTTCATTTTCTCCAGATATGATTCATCAGGTATTTTACTACATTCGACAAACTCTCCTTTTCAATACTATAATCCTTTCTTGAATTGATGTGTTTAAGGTATAACTCCCCTATGAAGCTATAAGCTGCCAAGTACTTTCCAAAGATGGACACAAAAATGTCTTCCATCATACACGTTCTACAAGTTGACCTTGACTCACTTTTCATCAAGAGATAGGATCTATTTCCACTTCTCCAACATCTAGTCAAGCTTAGGACTTGCTTATAAACAATAGAATGGAGAGAAGTTATGCTGTCTGACTCCTAAGCAAAGGTCACAAAAGGTAATACAATGTCTCTAATGACAGAACTTCCTTCTTTGGTGTCAGATAAGGAAGTTCAACTACTCCAAAGTCACCACACAGTGAGGAAGCCCAAGCACATGGAAAGGTCACCTAAACACTCATCCTAGCTGATGTTCCAGCCCACTGACAAAATCTACTGCCAGGCATGGGACTGCCAGATACAGCTTCAGGTGATGTCAGCACTCAGCCATCTAGCTGCCCCCAAACTTAAGTTTTATCAGCTGAGGCTGCAGATGCTGTAGAGGAATGTCAAGCCATCCTCACCATGCCCCTCTCTGAATTCCTGATGCACAGAATCTGTGAGCAAAATTTAAAAAGCATGCATCTCCTGGGTGGCTCATTATGAAGTGATAGTTAACTGGAATACTACTTTATCACTCTTGTTTGTATTCTCAAAGTAAGTGTTCAATATGTTGATTGTATGAATGAATGCAGATAGTTAAACCAAAACAAACAAAAAAATAGTCCAATCAGGTACCCAGATGTGATATATGCCAAGTATAAGTCTCCCAACAAAGAATGTGTCCTGAAATGCTGAGCCCTAGGGAGACTGAGCATAAAACCTATAATATTATCAGAATTTATCAAACATATCTGCCTTGTGCTGATCCGAATTGGACCTTGATGTAGGGTGATATGCATTTGCAAGGCAGATAAGAATGTTAATTGTTGATATTTAATAATTGATACATTCCTTACTTTGCAGCTTCTTTTATGATTTCTTTAATTTGGGTTGGGATTGCAAAGGAGCAGAGCGAAGATCAGGAATGATACATTTCTCATCTCTCTTGGATAGGTTCCCAGAGGTTCAGACTGAAATGGCTCAAGGTCTTTTCCTGCATAAAAATTTTGAAGCAGATGGCTAAATGTTTGGTCTTCACCAATTAAACAATAAAAATATAGGTATTTTGATGGGTGGAAGAGAGGAAGAGAGGGAGAAAGAAAGAGTCCCAGGTAATGTGACTTGTTTCTGAGTACAACCCTGTGAAGTGGTGGAGCTTGGAGCCACAGGAGAGAAAAGAAAACGGTGAACAAATCAACAACCACAAGCATTGTTGGAAATGCGGTTGTTGGGGTGTCTTTTCCCTTACCTCCCACCCCCACCAGGCTAATTAGACAGTGGAGTGCATCTAGTGGGAATAGCAGAGACGATACTGGTGTACTTGGGATTCTGAGTTGGACGGTTGTTCTTACATAAACCTCTGTAACTGGGGCTGTCAGTTCTGTGATGTTGGGGAACTTTCCCTCTAGGTAGAACAAATGTTGTTTAATTTGCTGCATGGCAGTCTCGTTAAATAAATCATACATTCATGGAGGCAAAAGGAAATTAACAAGATACTCTGCCTGGGAGGCTAGACATATTGTACAGGACTTCAAATAAGCTGGAGTGCACTTTGCAATTCAGAAGATGTATATAGACTGGAATGTACCAAGGCAACCCTGCTTTATTCATACATACATACAGTGGTAGCTATATAGAGATATTTGTGAGTGTATATGGATGAAGACAAATTTAGTGCTTACATGTATATACATTTTTCTTTCCCAACAAAGATAAGCCATAAATAAATAAATAAATGTTTCAAAAAAATAGTTACAGCACACCCTCTACCTCTGCATCATCTTTATTCATTTAACAATCCTGTGACTAAGCAAGGGAGTTGTGCTTGGTGCTAGGAAAGCAAGAAAACAAAACAAAATTCCTGTTGTTGAGTAAGTCGATTCTAATTGGAAAATGGAGAAAACTCAAGCCGGCCTGAGGACAGCCTGAATCTGTGCAATGCTTTCAGTGGTCTCAGGGTTGCCTTTGACTCACCAGGTTTTTACTGAGCACCTATTATGTGCTAACTGCTTGCTGAAGTGTTGTGTTACAGAAAGGAGTAAGAGACTCAGTTCCTTTCTTCTGGGAAGTCATCATCTAGAAGAGAGATTGAAATCCAAACAAATAATTGTAATCAAGTGGGAAATGTGCAAGCTCAGAAGTGGGTGGCAGCAGGCAGACAGGAGGGATTAATTTAGACTCAAGTGTGAAAGAGCAAAGGGGGAGGAGGTGGAAGGCACAGGAAACCATCATCCAGACAGTACAGCTTGGTTTTTAGGAATAAATAGGAGTTCCCAGGCCCCGGACTTTCATGAAATATTTCCGGCGGAGGGAACAGGATATGAAATAATACAGAGATACAATTTCTATAGCATGCTTTGTTTAGGAGATTTCAAATGGGTTTTTGTGGCTAGATTGCAAAACAAGGCGTGAGTGTGGTAAAGGGTAAAGGGAAGAGAAGAAAGGAGGAGGAAAATGGAGTGATGGGGAGGGCTGGAGAAGTAGGGAGCAAGGAAGCCCACTAGGGCTTCTGGTTGTACATAGCTGGTATTTTAAGCAGCGAATGAAGGGTGTCGTTGGTAACAACCTTGAACAATCTCTTTCCTGCTGCGGATCGTGAAGAGCTGGGATGCATCCAGTGTGGCAGGACCTAGAGGTCAACCACATTAGCCAGGAGTATGGAAGCCAAGCAATTCTAAGAGAATTAGAAAAATCGACAGTGTTTATTCTGGAGAAGAAACAAGTTAGTTCAACAGTGAGAGCTGTCTTCAAATATTTGCAGAAAAGCAGTTAGACTTATTTCATGTACCTTTAGAGGGATGGACTCAGGATAATGAGTAAGAAGGTATAAGCACACACATTTTGACTCCATAAAAAAGCAGAACTTTCTAAAACTCAGAGGTGTTCAAAAATCAATGGGGTCATGTGAGTGTGAGTGAGTGTGAGTGAGCATTTTATAGCTGAAGTGACCTAATAGAGGTATATCCCCCTTGTCAGGCATATGATCGAAGCAGTGATGACACAGAGGGCTGATGGGACATAGATGACCTTCTCTGAGGCCCCTTCCAAGGGAAGGATTCTGTGATGAGGATCATAATGCATGAGGTGTTGTGATATGGAATATCAATGAGTAAAGTGCCCAGGTAAGAAAACAGGGTGTCAGAGGACGTGTGACTAACCGTACACATAGTGTACAACAAAGATCACATTTCTTTAAAAAAAAAATTATGAAACCAGGTTTATGTCAAACAAAACCTTCTAGGGTGCCTAATTAGTTCTGCTGGCTTCTAGTCTGTGCTTTCTGACTCCTCCTCTGTTCAAGGATCTGTCACTCATTAGCAACATGCCATTCCTGATCTTAGGCCAGTTCTCCCATTACAGACCTCAGTTTCCTTGTCTTTCCATCCCAGGCTTAGGTGATTCTGAGTTCTGTCTATCTCCTAACTGCAGGCAAATGCAGAAACTCAGGAGAAAAGAAGACTAGCTTAGTAGACAGGAAGCACTGTTCTTGTTTGTGTCTTTGTTGTTTAAAAGTGTGCATCTCTAGCAGTGAGAGAAATACCAATCAAAACTACTCTAAGATTCCACCGCACTCCAGTCAGAATGGCAATTTTCAAAACTACAAGCCATAATAAATGTTGGTGAGAATGTGGGGGAAAAGGTACATTGCTGGAGGGACTGCAAATTGGTGCAGCCACTCTGGAAAGCAGTATGGGGATTCCTCATAATACTTGGAATGGAACCACCATTTGACCCAGCTATCCCACTCCTCGGTTTATACCCAAAGGACTTAAAATCAGCATACTACAGTGATGCAGCCATATCAATGTTTATAGCAGCTCAATTCACAATAGCCAAACTATGGAACTAACCTAATTCCCTTAAACAGATGAATGGATAAATAAAATTGATATATATACACATATACATATATATATATATACACAACGGAATATTACTCAACCATAAAGAAAAATGAAATTATGGCATTTGCAGGTAAATGGATGGAGTTGGAGAATATCATGCTAAGCAAAATAAGCCAATCCCCAAAAACCAAAGACTCAATGTTTTCTCTGCTATACAGATGATAATTTACAACAAGGGAATAGGGGCTAGGGAAGAATAGAGGTACTCTGAGTTAGATGAGAGTGAAGGGAGGGAAAGGGGATATGGATGTGGGAAGAATAGTAGAAATGAGTCAAACATTATTACCCTATGTGCGTGTATGATTTCACCACCAGTGTGATTCTACATTGTGTACAACTAGAAGAGTGAGAAGTTGTACTCCATTTATGTATGATGTGCTAAAATGCATTCTACTGTCATGTATAAATAATTAGAACAAATTAAAACAATAAAAAATTTAAAAATGAGTACTGCTTACTTAAAGAGCCGTGTCAGAATGAAGAGAGATGAGTGTTTTTGTAAGGACTCTGTCTTAATCATCTTTGTTTATTTTTTTTCTGATTTTATTATTTAAAATATACTGGAATATACACAGAGTAATGAACTCATCCATGTACCTACCTTCTAAATTTAAAATTATCATATGCTTACCCTTTATCTTTTTTAAAAATAAAACTTAACATTATGACTAAATTGCATGCATAAGCCTCTGTAGTTCTATGGCCTCCTTTCCTCTCCAGAAGCAGCCGCCAACATGAAGTTAGTACCCTGCCCTTCATGTATTTATACTTGAATATATGTGCATAAACAACACATAGTGTTTTCTTACACAAATGGTGTCACATTCTACATATCTGGTCTGCATAGTACAGATATGCAGTCTTAGCGAACCATCCAAGTTAACACACATAAATTTAATTTATTACTTTTAATGGCTAAATAACATTAGATCCTATTCATATAAGACAATGTATTGTTTCCAATCCCTTAAACTCTTTCCAAATATTTGCTTCTATATATTTTTTAAAAGCACTGAACATTCTTATACACATTTCTTTTGCACACAACTATACCTGGAAGTGAAACTGCTGACTCACCAGGTATGTACTGTGAAAGTTTTGCTAGATATTGCCAGCTTGCTCTCCAAAGTGCATGTGCCAATTTACACTCCCTGCAGCAGTTCCTATTTCTGTCAAATCTGGTCAACGTTTAGTATTTCTTAGACTTTTAGAAAATTTGTCAATCTGATGGGTGAGAAACTTCACTGTGGTTTCAAATTGCATTTTCCTGATTAGTGAGGTTGGATGTATTTTCATCTTTATTGGCAATTCTGGCCTACTCCTCCTTGAATAACTTGTTCAAATTTTTTGACTTCTGTTCAATTGAATGATCTGGTTTTTTATTTACTCTTATTTTATTTATATATTTATCTTTTGGGGGATAGAGTTCTACATAGTGGCTAGGAACTGATACTCTGGAGCTGGTCAGCAGGAACTCAATATATAAAATCTGTCACTTAGAGTTGTGCGTAACCTGGGTGTGTGACTTAAGCTCTCTGTGGGTCAGTTTTGTCAACTGTAAAATAGAGACAAAAATAGTATCTCATAGTTTTATTTTGGTGGTTAAAAGAGAATATATATTAACCAATTAGATCTTAACACAGGTTAGCATTTATTTATCTTTCAGACAGGAAAAGTATTCTTTATTTATTCTGGAAAGGTTTTTTTTTTTTTTTTTTTTTGGTCTGTATGTCTTAAAATATGTTCTTTTGGCTTTGCCAACTTTTGCATGAAGGTATTTTAAATTTAAATCTGAATTTATCAATTTTGCAATTTTTCCTTTTTTCCACTACAAACAGTTTTTTATCACAAACATAAAGTTATCCTCCTATATAATATAGGATTTTAAGACTATTTGACCAAATTCAAGGCTTTAATCTATGTGAAATTTGTTTTCATACAGTGGCAAATCTACTTTTCATTGTTTCTATGCACATAACTAATTATTTCAATAGATTCTGATTAGCAAGGTCACTTTCATAAATCAAGTTCCCTAATACCTTAGGGTCTATTTCTAAGCTCTGAAATCTGTCTAATTAGTACATGTTTAACCCTGTAAAATACCATACTGTTTCAATTACAATAGCTTTAAAATAATTTATTGAAGTAATTTATTTAAAGTAATATTAAGGAGTAACTTGTCTTACTCCTTTTTCATAAACATCCTGGCTATTCTTGGACATTTATTCATAGACAGAAAATTTTAAATAAGTTTATAAAATTTCCTGAAAAAATTTTATTTGTAATTTTTATTGGAATTATATTGAATTTGTCAATCAACGTGGGGAGTAATTTATAGAATATGTTCCTGATGTTGCCCTTGCATGTAAAAAAAAAAAAAAGTCATTTTGACCTTGCATGGCTTTGTTATTTTTCCATAAAAGTATTAAATACCATTTTTAGATGTTTTCCCCTAGGCATTATGTAAATTTGAAAGTAATAGTGAACAAGAACTTTTTAAAATAATGTTTTCCATTTTCCAATTACTGTTAAATAAAATCTAATCATTTTTGTATGTTGATCTTATTTCCAGCAAACTTCCTGAACTTTTTAATTCTAAATAGTTTGTCTGTGTATTCTTTTGCATTTTGTATGCAAACAATGATACCATCTGCAAATAACAATTTTTCCAATAAACAATTTCTTTCCAATAATTATATCATTTATTTCTTTTTATTGCATTTTTGAATTGATGAGAGTGTCCAATAATTGCTACAGAGAAGTGATTTGAGTCAAGTTTCTTGTCTGGAGTTTAACATGACTGCTTCTAAAATCTGACTATAAAGTATGGGTTGGGAAGATTGCTCCTTATTAGGTTAAGGAAGTTTCTTTCTATGGCTATTGCACTGTTTTTTTCCCTTAATTTATGAATGGATATCGACTTTTGCAAAATGTTTTTCTACGTCCATTGAGAGATGCTCACATGTTGTTTTCCTTTTTTGTGCTAATGTGCTGAATTATATAAATAGGTTTTTGAATGTTGTTTGGGATAAACTGTTTTATCATGACTTTCTCTAAATGCAATTCTGGGTTTGCTAGTGTCATAATTTGTTTATCTGTGTCATAGAGAGGAAATAAATTTTATTTCATATACTCTCCTTGTCTAATTTTGACATTGTATGATGGGTAGTTTGCTCTCTTTGTGTATTCACTGAAACAGATTATATCACAGAGGGACTTTGAGTTTCTGATTTTTATTAAAAATTTCTCTATAAAATTGGGTAAGATGTTTTTTGTGGAGAGAAAGTTTTTTTTTTAATTACTGAGTCTTCTTTTTAATAGAATATATATTTGGGAAGACACAATAATATTAATTTTGTTATACTATGGTAAGATAAAATGTTCTGTTATCAATTATTTGGAAGTTTTTGAGATCTTTTGTAAAGTAGTATATAACGAACTTTAAAAATGAGACAACAAATCATGCATTCCTCAGACTGTGAATATCTGGATATCGGAATACATGTTGTATTGTGATTAAATAGTATGTTATATTGTATTACATTACCTTGTTACCTAAGAGATGTCAACTATGTTAGTAAAATCTTCTTCATCCTTATTTATTTATTTATTTACTTATTTATTTATTTACCACTGGGCCACATCTCCAGACTTTTTTTTTTTTATGTTTTTATTTTGAGACAGGGTCTTGCTAAGTTGCTTAGGACCTCGCCAAGTTGCTGAGGCTGGCCTTGAATTTGCAACCCTCCTGCTTTTGCCTCTCGGGTGCTGGGAGTACAGGTATGTGCTATCGTGTCCCACCCTCTTTTTCTGTGCTAATTTTGACTTCTTCATCTCTCAGTTTCTAAAATGTGTTAAAATCTTTACAGGAGTATGATATAATTCCAGATTTTTTTTCCTCATAGGTCAGGATTTATGTTATACAAGTTACAGACACACATTTTTTTTGATAGCTATGCTTTCAATTGTATTATCAGTATACAGTACTTGCTATGGTTTGGGGTCTCTGGGAAGCAAACAGTAAGATGATGATTGACAGGTAAGTGGTAAAGACCAATGGTGACTCTAAGAAGAGCTCTGGAGCTGGCACAGTCCTTCAGTGTTGCCCTCAGTTAAGGCAAGGGGGCCAGAATTTCTACCCCCGGGCAAATCAACTACTGCACATGAGCTGCCCTGAAAGGAAGTATGTTTGGGATCAGACAGGTTTTTCTCAGTAAAGACAATCACCCCAGAAGTTCACAGCTGAGGACTGTCATCTGTCAGCACCCCAAGAAGCCAGAAGGTGAGTCCTTCATTAGTGAAGAGGGATCTGGTAGCACATGAAGTATTTATCACAAACCACACTTTCAATTGCTTAAATTTACTTCTTCCTGTAGATTTTGAGAGCGACTTCTATCATTCCAGTCTTAAAACTAGATGAAGAAAAAATTATTGTGATAAACTATAGTCTCCACCGTAGCTGATTATTATAAGGGTGTAACTATCCTTATTATCTCCCTTCTCCACTACCCATCATAAATTCCCCTCATCCTGCGGTAGCACTTTTGGTGGCCTTCAAGACTTAGGTGTTGATGTGAATTAGATCTTTATCCCTCCCTGGTTATCATGACCTTTTCAGACCAGTTATTATACTGTCCCATTTATTGTATATTTTAGTACAGGAGTACTAAAAGATATTCAAATGTATCATCTGGCTGCTAAATACATTTCTCTGTCCTCCATGTATAACAGTGTCCTGTTCTACTTCTGCCAAGGTCATGGTACATTTTCTTATCTGCCAACCTCTTGGATTGAGTTGTCCAAAGTGCCAGACAGGATCTATAGTTGGGCCCCATTCAAGTCTGGCAGCCTTTTGTATCATCCAGCGTAGGGGTCAGACTAACATCCCCAGATACAGTTTCCAGATACGGAATATGCTGCCTATAGAACCCAAAGAAGTCTACCAGGCATCTCGCCATTTTTTCATGCTGAGAATACAAGTTTCAAGGATTTGTTTTTCACTGGGAAAGAGAGGTGATTCTCATTATACCATCAAGGCTGGACACCTATAATTTTACTGATGTAGTAGGCCTTGAATCTTCATAGAACTTTTATTTCCAACTATCTAAAGCATATACTTCTTAACAGACTCCAACCAGCATCTACCCTTTGTTCATCTGATTCTATTAGCATGATGTCATGAACACAGTGAACAAATGTGGTATTCTGTGTGGATGTCTAGATGGTCTACATTTCTTCATACTATATTCTAGTAAAGGACAGAGGGGTTAACACAGCCCTGAAGCAATATATCTTGTGATCTGTTTTAAATAAATGAAAATTCTCACATTTCCTATTATCCTATGGATGGAAAAATGCATTTTCCAGATCAATGGTACATGCCACTTGTCTGGTACCATATTAATCTGCTCTAGCAATGGTACCACATCTGCCATTGGTTGTAATATAAGGCTGTGTTTGCAGTAGTCCATTCTAATGGATATGTCTGGGTTTTGCAAGAAGTAGATTACTGAGTTAAATAGAGACTGGTGAGGACCTGTGTCCTTTAACAGACTTTAAAAGTGACCCCAATTTCACCCATTCATATTGGACAATGATTTCTTTTAAAGTTTGTTATCCAGAGGCAATGGCTGGTAGGGATGAGGCAATCTCACAGATTTCCACTTGTCCTTTTCCAATAGGAAGTTCTTATTCTATATGCCGAAGACACGCAGAGGATGTGCCACATCACAAGAAGGTCTATTATAACTTACAAACTAGAGGGGTTTGTGGATACAGTGGAACACTTGTGAGCTGGTCTTGGTTATCCCATTCTCTACTCTGGATAGGGACCAGGATGGCCATTTTGATATCAATATCAACTTGGACCCTACATCCAACATTCTTCAAAATGTTTCTATACCTCTTTCTCTTAAAATATCATTATCCAATAAATGGCAGTAGGTCTTCCGTGGTCTGAGTGAAGCCAGAATTGGGGACAGGCAGTTACAGGGAATCAATTGGATAAAATTGAGGAAATGGAGGCCATGAAAGCCATCTGCATCTGGAAGTTGGAGACTGCCCCTGGGAGAATGGAATGTCAAGGATGTCTGCAGCCCACTGATTACCAAACTTACCTGTTCTCCTCAAGGACTACAGACAAGGAGCTGCTAATTAAAGCCCCCTGGGCCCTTACCTGCCTGAATCACTTTGGCCCTCCCCCTGCCATCTGCTGCTCACCTTTTTGCTATGTCACCAGGAAACACCTGGGCCTAGGCAGAAAGGAGAGATAAGGGTGGGAACAACAGAACTAGGGAGACCCTAATCTATAAGAGTTGTAGGGCACAGCTCACTTCTCTGGGATTCTAGAACATCAGCCATGGCCCCCTTCTCCCTCCTGGGAGAAGGAAAAAGTCTGTATTATTATCTTTAAATAAAACCTGCTTAATATGCTTGCCTCGGTGTGCTTCTCTAATGTTCAAACTTCAACATTTGAGGAAGCAGAACTCGTCAACAGTAAACGACAGTATCCTGAGGGAGCCATAGCGAGGTACACTCGCTGTGATACTGAGCATTCCTTTGAAATGGTATCTTCTTCAGTCATTGGATTCTGAGTCTGAAAACTAAATATTGAACAAAGGGTTATAATTTATTGGAATGATTTTCTTCCAACATCTGATCATCATCCTTGATTCCTTTTAATTTTATGAGTAGACTGGCATTCCAGTTGTCTGCCCAAATTGTTTGCCCACAAAGATGCCAAGTTCTAATAACTATCCCCATAACTTTCTGAAAGTCAAGGCCCCTGAATTCCCCTCCACTATTTCCCCTTATAAAAATTATGCTCATAAGGCTTCAGTAAAAAATGCTACCACCTTGCCTCCATTGCTTGGGGTCATGGTGTCCTAGAATTCCCTCTTCTATGTATTAGTGAACCTACTTTTGCAATGGCTTCTTCTACCATCAACTCTGACTTATCCAAGACAGCTTCTGCTGAACTTCATAGTGATACTGATGCTTTTCCTACCAGTACATCACTATTTTGGTAAATGATGTATCCTCCTGGCCCTCCTGAGACACAGTCATCTAATCGTTTTTCTGGTCTTGTCATCTATCCACTCTAACTTGTCTACTTCTCCGGAACTTTTAAATTTTTTCCACCTCATGTCACCAGTCTGGCTATTATTCTTCACTTAACATAGAGCATCATTTTTTCCACGTTGCTAGGAACCACCATACCCGTATGTTCACATCTTCTCCTAGGTCCTGGCCAGGATGTTAATACCCATAGCCTAAGAATGCACTCCCATATTGAAAAACTTTCTTTTATACGATTTGTGTACCTTTTTCTTGGTCCAGCAGACTCGGAATCCAGACCCAACTGTACTCCCTGAGCTTCTACTGGTACATGCTAGTGGGTTCTGGCAGTATAATTGAGAGTTAGTCCCTGTCCCCTTCCTAGTAGACCCAAGGATATCAGAACTTAATATGGCCAGATTATGCTCTGACTTAAACCCAGTTATTGGCTACTTACCTGGTGGGGAGGTAGGCACAGAACCTGGGGAGGTAGAGACAAAACCTAGGGGTGAAAGGGAAGATACATACGTTATCTCTGCATTATCCCCAAGCAAAGAGGAGTGTGAGCTCTTCACAGGAGGAAATGGGTAGCTTCTGAAGGCTTACAGGGTTTAGAGGAGTCTGGAAATTCAAGATTTTCAGATGTATTCACCTGAATGCCCACAAGTCACATATCCCAACAAGGGCCCTGACACCTTGGCAGAGCAGACTTCCCTGAGTGAGGAGTTTAGGTTTAGTCTTCTTGGGAGTTTGACTACCCTCACAGTGAAGTGCTGGTCTTGTCCTCATGTATGGGACTAAGGTGGCCTTCTAGCTTTCACATTTTGTTTTAATTGCTAATTAGTTGTTCAACTTTTTGTTATTTTTTTCCAGAACTGTCAACAGAGTACAACAATAGCTACTGAATTCTGCTTTTTATACTCGCATTTTCCCATATTTTTAAAACCTGATACATCCCACTAAGGCATCAAACATTGCTTCTTTTGATAAGTATTTTTTTGCATCTGGTATATCTGTCCCTGACTTAAAAACTTTTTTTTTTTTCTTAAATGTTATATTGTCGGAGTGCTTGCATAGACCAGGAATTATTTCCAATCTTTCTTTTAACGGATGAATATAATGCATTTGATTTTCCTTAAATTTCTGAGGTATTTGTACTTGGGTCTCTCACCATGGCAGTCTATCTCCATTTACCCAGTTTTTTTTGTTTGCTTGTTTTTTATTGGAATTGGTCACATTTTTTTGTTTTGTTTTGCTTTCTCCACCCCATTTTTATTGTTTTGAATGTTAAGCATTCCATTTCTTTTTTCTTTTTGTATTTGTAATTTAAACTAAAAATACAAAGTTACTGTAGTATGCAGTTACATCAATGTTTATAGCAGCTCAACTCTCAATAGCTAGATTGTGGAACCAACCTAGATGCCCTTCAACAATTGAATGGATATATATATATATATATATATAATGGAATATTATTCAGCCATAAAGAAGAATAATATTATGGCATTTGCATATAAATATATAAATGGATGGAATGGAAGAATATCATGCTAAGTGAAATAAGCCAATCCCAAAAAACCAAAGACCAAATGTTTTCCCTGATAAATAGATGATGATATATAACGGGGGTGGGGGATGGAGGGTGAGAGAAGAATGGAGGAACTTTCGATTATGTAGAGGGAAATGAGAAGGAGGGGGTATGAAAAATGGTGGAATGAGACAGACATCATTACCCTATGTACATGTATGATTACACGAATGGTATGAATCTACATCGTGTACAACCATAGGAATGAAATGATGTACCCCATTTGTGTACAATGAATCAAAATGCAGTCTGTAAAAAATAAAAAAATATATAAATAATTTTAAAAATGTAAAGTTAAAACAAATCTAAGACTAATCAATGTCTCTATCATACTACTCGACAAGAGCAATTTACAAAGATTTAATTCTCCATTCTCCCCCATTGCACCATTATATCATCACATCATAGTTTGGTGTGACTTTGGTTTGATATAGATCCCCAACCTTTTGTGCATGCTTGGCTCATACAACCCCACAAACATTTTCCATTCTAACATCCTGGTTGGCTTTGAATTTCCTTTTTATTTCTAGGACTTTTTGATTTTTTTCTCTTTATTGCTTTCAATTTCATTCATATGTTTTAAGAAAAACGTTTATTTCCTGGCTAATTCAGCATTTAGAGCAGAATGAGGAGTTTCTTATTTCTGCTTCGTCCTCCATATTGATTGAAGGTGCCTCTTAATCTTTGTTCGTTTTAATCCTTGAAAGACCATAGAGGATGATCCATGCTGTTCTTCCATTCAATAGTCACTTATTGAACATCTACTGAAGGCTGATGCTAAATCTTGAAATTTGATGCTAAACTCACTTAAGTAAGTCTAGGCAATGTTTATTCTGTGGTTGAGAGGGTGATAAAAGGGTATGCTTTTCCTAAGGGATTTTATTATCATCCAGTTTACTTAAACATTCCTGGGGACAAATGCTGTCCTAAAATGAGTTAGACTAAGAATTTTCACTCTGTTTGCAATGATAGTAAAGTTTTGATTCTAGTAAGAGGCCTCAGGGAAAGCCTGCATAATTGAAATTCACCAAGAAATTGAAAATTCACTTTAGCCAAGAGACTTCACCTCCCTCTCTACCCACCCTCCCCTCTCTTCCACCCTGGTATGCACCAAGCCTTTCAGTAGGGTCCTCTCCTCTCTTCTCTTTCCTCCTTCCTCCACTAGGGATCAGAGGGAGTAGCTGTGTTGGAGAAGCCCTGGCTCTGGACACTCCCCTGAAGCCCAGTGAATTGACCCAGCCTGTGAAAAGGCCCGTCCCCCTATGGCTTTGGTGCAGCCTCACGTAGCCCTCAGGGACCTGTGTTTGATCTGGAATGAAGTCAGCTCAGGTGTTGCTGCACTGGCATTTTCTATTTCTCATTGCTCACCATGCTTGTCTCTCTCCCAGAGGTCCTCCAGCACTAAGGACCTGCAGGAAATCCCTTTGTCTTGAGTAATAGACTAAGCCTCTCTGGGAACTGCAGCAAGGCAGTAGGAAAACGGTCTCCCAAGGTCTCCTGTCTTCATTCCTTGCACCAGATGCACTTGACCTCTATCAGACTTCCAGAGCTGGCCTTCCACTCTCTGGACACCTTGTCAGGTCTCAGGTGGTGAAACTCATCTGCTTCTCCTTAGAGTCTGCTCCAACTGAGCAGGTCTTAGGAAGAGTCTCTGAAAGCTTGTTTTCCATCAGCTCGGTGACACCACCATCTCCTTCACAGAGCCCAGTAATTGGGGCCTCTTGGGTCCTGAGCTATGAACACTTCTCCACTTATTCTACAAAAATTTTCTTTTTTTCTTTTATAAAACAGATTTGTAGCCCAACTATGCCTTTGCCATACCCAAGACAGGTGTAAAAAAACTTCATCTCAATTTCCTTCTGGTCTTTGACTAAAGCTTGAAGTTCTTCCTTTGGAGTAGCTCTGACCCAGGTGGCCTAAAGAGATTTAAATTGACCAAGTTAATTACTCCCACATGCCAAGTTGTTTGAAAAAAGAATGTACATTTTAAACTATGAAATGAAAGGTCATTCTAACTCTCTTTCCACACTTAAATTTGATACCGTGATTAATAACGATGATGATGATGATGATGATATAACAATAGGATAGTAATAGCTAAATATTAACTCTCTGTGTGCCAGACACTTATCAAATGCTTCACTGGCAATTATATGAAGTCATTGCTATTAATTTCACCTTTTTATAGACGGGGAAAATGAGACTTAGAGAAACAAATTATTTTAGCAGAAGCCACACACCTAATGAAGATTGAGACTGTAATTTAAGCCCCATAATCTGAATTTGGAACTTACCTTTTGAAAATCCAGCAACTATTTCTTCAGGTCCAGGTCCAGAGTCACCTCCACTCGTAAGATGCCATCATTTCTGGCAAGGAGTTCACACAAAAGCAGAACATGAGTCTGAGGAGGAGAAGCAGTTAACCCGACAGAAGTTGTTAAAATATGTCTGGAAGAAGAGGCCGAATGAGCAAAGTCAAGGACAAAGAAAACAGTAGAGATCATTCTGGGAACTACAAGGAGTTCCCTGTCATGTGGCTGGCTTTCAGCTGCAGGGACAGATAGGAGCAACACAATGCAGGTCCCAGCATGTCAGGCTGGTCCCCTGGGAGTCTTTGAATATCATCAAGGTATAGAAATCATCCTTGCAGGCATGGTGGCGCACACCTGTAATCCCAGTGGCTCGGGAGGCTGAGGTAGGAGGATTACAAGTTCCAAGCCAGCCTCAGCAAGTGAGGCCCTAAGCAACTTGGGCCTCACTTACCCAAGTTGCATTCTGTTTCTAAATAAAACATTTTAAAAAATGGCTGGGTATGTAACTCAGTGGGTTCAATTCCCAATACCTTCCCTCCACAAAGAAAAAGAAAAAGTCATCCTAATTTGTGTCCTATAGAAGAAAGAACTACAGACAGAGTTAATGCAATTAAATCCTGATAGACTTCCACTGTTACTGTTATAGCTTCTACAGGTCAGAAGTTCAAAGTCCTGTCCAGAGATGCATCCTCCTGAAGTCTGAAGACTTTTGAGGGCTCCTTAATGTTTCATGGGACACTAAATGACATTAAGGATAGAATTTTGGATGGCAGCAAAAATTGGAAGAATTTTCACTCAGCAGACTTCTCTTAAAAATGTTATTACAATGTGTCATGCTCTATGACAGTTACTAAGGACACTAAGTCAAATGAAAATGGAAGCTACCACTCGAGCAGTGGAAAGATTAATAAGGGATGAAAATATGATACCAAACAAAAGACCATAGTACAATACGTACGGCGGTGAAGAGCACACGTAAAAAGCAAAGAAGCATAGAATTGGAGGGTAGCAGATCTCTGGGGCTCAAGTTCTGATTCTGCCAGTAATTGCTAGGCAAGGAATGTAATTTCTTGGGGCCTCATTTTCCCTATCAGCAAAATGAGAACATTGGATGATATCCAAGTAAGCTCTCAGTTGTAAAATTCAGTGATTAAAAATGCAATCATTTAATGACACCACTGACTTAAAAATACTTGATTTACAAAGTTCAGCATATAGAAATGTAAGCTGAGAGTTGGTTTCTTCTCTGCAACCCCCACTCCCTCTAGAGGACAACTTCCTTTAGTATACTTAGGGAAAAGCTCTCTACCGTGTTTTGAAAGTTCAGAGTTTGAGTCTTAAAATTCCAAGTGGAAGTTTCCTAGGCTAGCCTATGTAATATAATGCTTTTGAGCAAAACTCTTAAGTCTGAATTATCTTGTTCTGACCATGAAAAATAATTTGACCACAAGAAATGATGTCAATGCTTCGCTTTCTTCATCCATAAAATGGGGATTGCAATTGGATCCACTTTTTAGTGCTGCTAAGAGCAATTAGTCAGTTAATTGATGTTAAGTGTTTAGAGTAATATTTGGCAAATGACAGACTTTCAACGAAGATGATTTATATCATTTTATAATGAAGTTCAGTGACTTCTCATCCTTTCTCTCCCCTTTATTTTTAGGTGTTTATGCAATTAAAGTTGTATCTTGGAAGCCCTAGGGCAACCACTGACAAGATTTTTTAAGTGATATAAATAATAAGTCAACAGAGGAAACAAAATGGAATCATAAATGCTCAATTAACCCAAGGGAAGGCTGAAAAAGAGGTAAAAAGAAATAAAGAACAGATGGAAGAAATAGAAAACCGTTAGCAAGATGGTAGATTCTAATCCAACCATATCAATAATCACATTAAAAATGAATGCCTGAGTGCATCAATTAAATGAGGGAGGCTGTCAGATTGGATCAAAAAGCAAGCCTTAACTATATGCTTCTATCAGAAATCAACTTTAAATATGAAGACATATCTATAGAAGGCAGACTCACACACAGAAGCCCTGTTGCTTCATTACCGACAGGTTTCCACCAATACTGCAGTCTATACATGAGTGCACGTGAGATGGATTTCCATGTGCCAAAAACAACATAGAATATAACACAGAAGATGTGTTTTAATAGGGAATGCTTCTGTGGGTGTGTACAGATGATAGAAGAATTTCAAAATGAGCAGCACCACACAGAAAATGAATATGAATTATTCTGTAGGAAAGTCATGCTCTAATGGAAAAAAAAGCAATTGTTCATCACAATACAAAACTTCAGAATATATAATTGTGAAAGTCACCAGCTTTTGTGGCCCTTCTCCTTGCAATTGCCCATACTCTATCCCTAAACATGCTTTTTCGTATGTTGGATTTACTTTCTTTTTCTATGTTTAGGGGGTTTCCCCACTATTTTAAATTGCCACCATTATTTTTTTATCTTTTATTTATTTATTTTTAATTTTTTATTTGCTGTAGTTATCCATGACAGTAGAATTCATTTTTTATAATTCTCTATGCTATGTATTTTATCTTCACATCATTTCCAATACTGAAGTTAGAAACCATATAAAGACATTTAGAAATTTCTAATTTATGAATTTTGCTTTTAAAAATTGACCCAATGAAAGTGCACTATCAACACTAATTTTGTGTGCATGTCTTATTCATGTATGTAAAAATGTTTACACCTCCTCAAAAGATGAGGAGATGTCCTTTTTGTGCATCTGCAATTGTGAAAGAAAATATTTCAAGATCATGAAAAAAAAAATGAAGGCATAGCTAAATTAAAAGTAAAAAGGGAAAGCTAAATTAAAAGTAAAAAGGAAGAAATATTCCATGCAAAAACTAACCCAAAACAAAAGCTGAAATAGTTATTTTGATAATGTTTTTGAGCAAACAAAACAGATTTCAGATAAAGGAACATTCTCAAGGATAAAGAGAGACACTATATAATGACAAAGGAATCAATTTTCCAAGAATGCACAACAATCCCAAATGCATAAGGGACATAGCATTAGACTGCAAAATGCATGTTGCAAAACCAAGTAGAACTAAAAGGAAATGCAAACAGATCTGTAATTGTAGCTGGAGACTTTAGCACTACTCTCTCTGTAGTTAATAGACTATGTAGAGAGAAATATAAGTGAGGATATAGGGATCCTGAGCAACATTATCAATTAGACCTAATTGACATTTATGGAACATTCTACATGAAAAAGCAAAATAGACTTTCTTTTTAAAATGTGTATAGTCATGTGCCAAGATATGTATACCAAGATATACCATATTCAGGATTGCAAACTAAACCTCAACAAATTTAAAAGAATAAGAGTCATACAAAGTATATTCTCAGACCATAAAATAATTAAACTAGAAATAAATAATAGGAAGCCACTTAGAAAATCTCAGAATATTTGGAGAAATTTACAAAGAATAAAAATCATATAATCATTAATCGATGCAGAAAATCATTTGATATAATTCAACCTACATTTATGGTGAAGAATCTCAGCAAAGTAGAAACAAGAGAACTTCACGGCAAAATGTAATGGAACATCCACCAAGCTACAAATGTATCACACTTAATGATGAAAAGCTGAATACTTCCCTAATCATCTTTTGACATCATTCTGGAAGTCCTAGCCAGTGCAATAAAGCAAGAAAAAAAAATATAAAACACATATCATAGAGAGAAATAAAACATCTGTCTTTACAAATGCCATGGTTGCCTAAATAGAAAATCCCAAAAGAAGTCTCCAAAATATATTTTTTGGATAAAGAAAAGAGATTTTCAAGGTCACAGACTACAAAGTTAATAATTGGAATCCAAAGTTAAAAAGAATATTATTTGCCATAACACCAAACAGAACAATATTGAGATTATAAATCTTTAAAAAAAAAATTGGTATGGGTCAGATTTGTATCCTAAAATCTGCAGAACACAGATGAAAGAAAAAGTCCTGAATACATTTAGAGATACCCCATTCTAATAGACTTTAAGGCTCAATATTGTAAAGCAATTAATTCTCCCCAATTTAATCAAGATTCAACAAAATTCCAGCATACTCTTTTATAAACACTACAAAAGTAATTCTATAGTCTATGTGGAAAGGCAAAGGAACTGGAACAGCCAGAACAATTTTGACACAGAATAGGAAGGTGGAGGATACATTTTCTTTTAATAAGGACTTACTATAAAGGTACAGTACATAGTAGTATTGGTGAAATATAAACAAATCAATGGACAGGCAAAGAAAGGAAGTAGGATGACACAAATAAAAAATAGTTGGTGAACTTTTTGTAAAAGTTCAAATGCAATTGAAGGAGAAACTGAAGTGTTTTCAACAAATGGTGTTGGAACAGTTGTAAATATGCACACACACGCACACACACACACACACACACACACAAGTCCTTTCCATATACCGTGTCTCTTATACAAAAATTAACCCTAAATAGATTATCTATATAAATATGAAATGAAGAACTATAAAATTTTTAGGAAACACAAGAGAAAATCTGTGTGAATTTAGATTAGCCTAAAGATTTACATTATCAAAAGCATAATAAATTATACCTCAAAATTAAAATGTTTGTTTTGCAAAGGACAGAGCCATAAGTTAGAGAAAATATTTGCAAATTATATTTTTGGCAAAGAACTTCTAACCAGGACAAATAAAGAACTCTCAGAACTCGACAATAAGGAATCAAGCGACCAAACTTAAAAGTGGGTAAACTATCTGAATGATATTTAATCAAAAGAAGATACATTGATTGCAAATAAGCCAAGAGATAGTCAATGTGATTAATCACAGGGAAATACAAATTAAGACAACTAGGGGATACTACTACATACCCATTATAATGGATAAGTTAAAAGTGGCCATGGCAAGTGTTGACAAGGATATAAACCACCTGGAACTCTAATACATAGCTAGTGGGAATGCAGAATACTACAGTTTCATTGGAAAACATTTTGGCAGTTTCTGCAAAGTTAAACATGTACCTGCCATATGATCCATCAGTCCCACTTCTGATTATCAACCCACGAGTATGAAAACTTATGTTCCTATAAAAGCATGCATGTAAGACTTTAGAGCAGCTTTATTCACAGTCATCAAAACTTGAAAACAATGTATATTCCCAATGAACAGCAACTATAAAAACAAGGTGTGGTGCATTCAGACAATGGAATACTATACAACATTTTAAGTAAGAATACAGCATTGATTCACAAACAACGTGGATGAAACCTAAATGCATTTTACTAAGTAGAAACTAGACTCTGGGCTGGGGGTGTAGCTCAGTGGTAGAGCATATGCCAAGCTCACACAAGGGCCCAGGCTTGATTCCCTGCACTACACACACATGCACACACACACACATGAAGAAAAACGGTGAACTCCAAATATTACATGTTGAATGATTCCATCTATATAATGCTCTGGGAGTAGGAAAACTCTAAGAAAAATAGAATGGCGGCTTCCATGGGTTACATGGTGAGAGGGGCCATTGTCTATGAAGAGGGAACCCAAGAAAATTTGGGGGCAGATGGAACTATTCTGTGTGCAACTGTGGTGAGAGATACATGGATTTATACATTAGTCCAAAGTCACTAAGTCATTCACCAAAAGTAATGAACTTTACCATATTAACTTTGCTTATTTGTTTGAGGTTGTTGCTTTTTTTGCCCAGGAAACCCATCAGGAAGATGAAGAGGAAAAATAGCTTCTAGATCATGACAGATGAATTTAACTTATGAAAAGAGAATTAGATAGCATATATCCTCACAAAAGGAATTGGAAAAAGAGTCAATGACCTAAATAAAGTGTTTTGACTGGGGATACATAAAGAAGGACAAAAGACTATAGAGAAACATTATACTCTAGTTGGTAAATCTGCTTTTTCAGAGGGGTATGAGTTAATAGATCTGCATATATTTTATTAATACCCTGGGGTTGAATAAATGACTAAACACATTTTAGATAGTGAGAGCTAGGCCTCTTAAAAGAAAAGAAAGAAGTTGCAATTTAGAAGAGGTGAAGAACTAGAATGGAACTCGTGGTGTTGGATTGATGTCAGGTAGCAATAGAAATGAACCAACTTTAAAAATTAGATAAATAATGGTCAAGAAGATTAGGTGATAATGCGAAGAAAAGATAGATGGCTATCTAGATAGATGATAGATGATAATGATGATGAAAACATATATATGCATATATATAGAGAGAGAAATAGATATTAGATGGATAAAAACAGATGTATATATGCATGTTAGTGTCCAAACATGTATTTCTCAGCTTCATACTCTAGAATAAAAGCAGTAATACTCAATATCAATAAGCATACCTAGAACCCAGATCTTACTTTCTTAGTTCCATTTTCTAATAAAAGGGAATAAGGACTTCTTAAAGAACTGATTGATTTCAGGTCTAGACAGGAAAAATACAAGATAAACCTATATAACATTCATGTAGTGTCACAAAGTAAGCAATTACTTTTTACAGATGAGGGGCAAAAAAAAATAACATTACAAAATGAAAATAATAATTACTTCAGGCAAGGTCCTGCCAGATGCTACAATTAGCAGCAAAAGCTTGCAAAACAGGATATTTGCATAGTATCAAATGATCATTCCACAAATATTTAGTATATGGCAAAGGGAAAAATATTCCATTATGGTGGAGAATGCTAGCAGACACGATCTCAACCAAGTGATCAGGGTTGGTGTTAACAGTAATAAAGTACATGAACATCATATACCTCTGATAGGTTGATTTAATAAGAAGGGCACATTATCCCTGCTCTATCATTCCCAAGAATGCAGAACTTCAGTTTAATCAGGAGAAAACATCAAACAAAACCAAGCTAAGAACTTTTCTACCAAGTAACTTATGCATGCTCTCCAAAAGTGTCAAGGCCATGAAAGACAAGGAAGGAAAGGCAAAAGGGCTGTCAAACCTTGGAAGAGACTAAAAATACCTGAATGGAAAATGGTATCCTGGATTACAACCTTGGATAGAAAAGATAATAGGGGGGAGAATGGTTATACTTATGTTGTACTGGTTCTGCTTTTCTGTCTGATAGAGAGGTCCAGTCAACTATTTCTGAGTCATTCATCCCACAGATGCATCTCTATACCTCCTGTTCCTCCCTGCTTACTAGGTCCCACTAAGCATCTATCTGCTGAGTGATGTCTACAACTCCCATGCTCTGATCCCTCTCAAAATGATGCTGTTCCCCTACAGAGTTCTCACTGGAAAGGTAAATGTGGGACAAGCCACACTTCTCTGTATTTTCTTTTTATTTATTTAGCACAAATAATTCTACAAAAAGGGAACACTACTTCTGTTTACCTGGATATTGTTTCATCAGATATGACATGTTTATAGAGTCCTAAGAAGGAATTATGTTTTAAATTATGTTAAGCAGAACTATGCCATTTGTCCCTTGAACAACCCCAACTCACAGCTGCCCTATAAGAACCTCTACTTATGTTAAATTTATTTATTTTCTGTTTCTAAAATTTATCCCCAAGTCTTTAGGAATATAAGAGAAAGGCTTTATTAGTGCATCTTTTTCAAGGTCCCCAGTCCCCTGTCTCCTGAAAACTGTCCAGTGAAAATTGAAAATCATGGTACCCATACCTTGATCCTGGTTTCATTCTTAACGAAAGTAAGTACTGGAGTCTGTTTTCCTCACATCCAACATTCCAAGAGGTGGGAAATGTGGGAGAGGAAGCAACGATTACCATTTATTTTTTATTCTTCTTGAAACAATAGCTGAAGTCACCAATATTGCTCCCTTGGAAGTCTGAGGAGTAAACATGGGATTAAAGCCAGATGTTTTTAGATCATTTTCAGTTCAGTGGCAAAGTGTCCATAATACCAATTTACAGAAAATGATCTGTGACAAACTTCATATGTGATACTAAACCCACCAACAATTCTCAACAACCTGAAATCCTATACTTCCATTGGATTTCCATGGGAAGCTCATAATGTAGACATCTATATAAAACATGTACAGTATTGCTCAGCTAGGCCTCTCTTGAAATGTGACTTTGTTCCAACAGATACTCTTCCCCACCCTGAAGAATAAATGAAAGTGATATTTAAAGGGTGCTAAATAAATGAAAGTGATATTTAAAGGGTGGTTTCAAAATGGGGGCAGGGTATCCTCAAACAGGAAAAGTGGAATGATTCTGGAGTTTCAAGCACTCTAAGAAGATGTCCAGAATGCATCTGAGGCTTGCTTGGTGTAGCATGAACACAGGGCTGGTCAATGGACAAAACAATATGTGTTGGAAAGAAAAACGCCAACAATGGCACCAATGCCAAAATTAATGTTTACCATTTTCAAAGTTGTACTTTGGACCTACTGCTCTGAACCCCAAAGAGGATGAAGTGAATGCTAGGGTTATTTTATAGAGTGAGCTCCTATTTCTCCCCTCTACTCAGAGGAGAGCTACTAGTACCAGAATTCAAATATTCAGATATTTGCAGATCACGTCTGTAGAACCAGGCTTTGGCTGTTACTTCTCCTGTCCCTTGCTGTAGCAACAGACACTTCTGTCTCTTTCACACAGTGGATTTTTGCACACCATTTGTTTAAAAAAAAAAAAAAAGAATCCTATTAAAAATACTATATTTATAGCTATCTGTATAGATAGATAGCAAGATCAAAAAAGAGAGATGGGTAGACAGATGGATATGTAGATATAGATAGACAGTATATGTGAGAGAGAGAAAGAGAGTTATTTCTGAATGACTTTCCAATGATCCCCAACCCCTGGAAGTCACAGTTTTTTTTTTTTTTTTTTTTTTTTTTGTACTCCCCTCTCCTGTGTTTAAAATGGAATATATTATATATATCTTACCGTATATATATTATAAAATGGACCTGTTCTTCTTTAAAACAAATAGAATATAGAAAAATTAATGGGGCATCACTTTGTAGATTAGATCAAATAAAAAAGTGACTTCCATCTTGCTTTTACTTTCTCTCTAGCTCTTCTCACTTGCTCACTGAGGGAAGCCAGCTGCCATGTTGTGAGGTGTCCCATAGAGAAACACATGGCAAGGATTTGAGGGTGGCCTTCAGCCAACAGCCATCAAAGGACTGAGACCCTCAGCACAACAACTCATGGAGAGCCAAATCTTGCCAACAACCATGTGAGTGAGATGGGAAGCAGATCCCTCCCCAGTCAAGTCCACAAATGAGACTAGAGCCCCCGCTGATATCTTGACTACAAATTTACAAGAGACCTCTGAGCTAAATTGTGCCTAGATTACAGATCCATGGAAACCGGAGCTGTTTGTTTTAAGTCACTAAGTTTTGGGGTAATTTATTAACCAGCAGTAAATAATTAGTAAAATAACCTAGAAATTGCATAAATACGTATATATATTTAAATTATATATTTGTTTATTTATTTGTATAAACTATTACAGGTTGGCCTAGAAATCTGGAATCCTGTCATAATATTGTTCTTCTAGGAAAATATGCTGTATGTTCTCCACCTTTTCCTTAAGAACTATTAAAACATCAAAACAATACATTTGTAAGTTTAGAACTTTCTATACTTAAAGCATGCTTTAAAAATTTTTGTTATTTTTATTGTTATTCATAGGACCTAAGTTGAAGAATTGTGTGTAATTTGATATCTTTTACATTTTTTATGTATTTTCCAAACTTTCCACAATAAATATATTCCACTTTTTATTTTCCTGGTAAACTCAGATTAATCATTTTATGGACTAACCCAAGTACTTCTTCACCTGAGCTTTTCCCTCTTCCTAGGCAGGATTTAGCCTTATTCAGATCCCTTTTGACCTTCCCTTTCTCTCAGCCTTGATCCTCTGTATCATAACGTACACTTTTAATCTGTCTTTCCTACTGGACCATGTGTATATTAATTGTCTTCATGTGCTAGCAAAGTGTTCTCACAGAGCAGGTGTTCAATAATGGCTGATGAAAGAAGGAATGTGTAAACAGAGGAACTTGAGAAAGTACATTAGGCATTAATAGTCATTTCAATGCCTGTAATGAAGACTGGATTATGAGAGACAGAAAAATTTCTTAATAAAAATACCCTACATGTCGTCTTTGCTTAAACCCTTTGGGTGGTTCCTATTCCTTTCGGGAAAGGAGTGAAATCTTTGTGGCCTGGCTGCTGCCTATTTCCACAGTGTCTTCTCTTTCCCACACTTCCCCATCTCTTGGTCTCTTTCTGCACTTCATCCACACTGGCCACCAGACACATATTTGCCATATGTCCTCTGCCATTTTGCCAAGGCTGCAGTTTTTCCCAGCCTATAACATTTCCCTCACCTGCTATAATTTTATTTTGTTCTGCTCACAGCATCTGTAGCTTTCCCCCTATCTGTATGATCACTTAGTAGTCCGTCTGCTAGTTGACAGCAAACTTCATGAGAAGAGAAAGTGTTGTGTTTCTGCTCACCAGTACTCGTGAGTGGATGAATAGCCTTTATAGAAATTTACCTCTGAAATATATTCTCCAGTTGTACGGTGAAAGGCACAGTTTTCCATTACAGGATTTAACATGTAAGTATTTGCATGGTTTTTGAGGACAAGTATGGTCTGAAGATAAATGTGATTAATGAGAGTAGCCATGCAGGAATGAGTCCACCAAAGCTCTATTGTGCCCCACCATCTGTCTAAGACTCTTGCTTCTCCAATTCTGGGGAACACAAAAGAAGATATTTTGGTTGATAGATTAAGCTCACCTAGAGGACTTAATAAATAATTGTAAATCATACTAAAACACAGAGATTGAGCACTAAGCACTATTCTAAGAGGGTTATGTGCATTGACTCAATCTTTCCCACAAAATTTTGAGGTAGAAAATTTTGACGGGGAAGATGGAGGCATGCACATAAGAGCCAAGGTGACAAAACTAGAAAGCTGCCGACCCTGATATGGAACTCAAGCAGTCCTGCTTAGTGCCTGTGCTCCTATGCATTGCTGGACACAGGCTTTCTTCTGGGAGAAACCAAGGAGCTTGAAGTTGCAGCAAACTTCTTCCAAGGATAGGAGTCACTCTGTGTCAAAGATTAAGATTTCTGAATGCCTTTCCAACACTCCTATCTTTATCCATTCCCTTCTCTCATCCCAAGTACCCCGAGGAGTATATTTTATATTCTGTCATGATTCAGAACACATAGTATGAATTCCAAGTCTTGATTGAAACACCAATTCTACCCCTTACTTGTTGTATAAACTTGTGAAAGATTTCCAAACACTCTGTGTGTGTCTGAAAAGGACATCAGGGGTTGTTCCATATTAGGAGTATTAAATTAACGCATATGTAGGTAGGATTTAGCACAGAACCTGTCCATAACAGGCACTAAATTAGTGACAACTATTACCGCTGAATAGTTAGCTTTCTGTGGCCTGTATTTTTTCATTCTATAAACCCACTGGTCTGGTTTCTAACACATATCTTTCTAATTTCCATATCCAGTGATAAGATTTTGGTGACATCACACTTTTGAGGACATACCTCTTTCATGAGCATCAGGTTCACTGTGAAGGAATAGATATGTGTTTAATAACAAATAATTTTCACTCACAGTTGTTGGGTTCATATGGCCATTGGTCAACAGGTTTATTGAAAAACAAAGCATAACCCTGGTTTCACAATTTTTTATTTTGAATTTTCAGAAGTACCATTACAATTTAGAAGTAGGATGCTTTCCTCCATCACTGGTGTTGAGTGGTGCAACCCAAATGCCTATGTTCTCACCTCTTCACCACAGCTAGTTGAGGAGGATGCCTGGACCAGTCTTTTTCTGTCCATCATTTTCCAGTTTTCTGATGCATGAACCCTTCCTGGAGCTGGAAAACAGCATCAAAGAAAGGTTGTGCAGCTTATTACTGTGTGTAAAGTACCTTGCCAACCCGGAGCGAAAGAAGCTATACAAATGCAAAGGATTCAGTGTGATTTTATCTGCGGAGTAAGTTCAGGTCAGAACATCAGGCGGGATTTAAGCCATATCTCTTGCTTCCTTTGCTATTGTGGATTAAAGTCTGCCCATTTTAATGTTCCTTAAATGTAATTTTTTTTTTTTTCTGGGGATAGCTAGACATGCGATGCTGAGAAGGATTTAATTCATTGTGCTGCCACAGGGATGATGATGTTGGCTCAATTTGGGATGCTAGGAGAAAGCCAGAGGATGCTAAACCCTCCCACGGTTGCAATCCTTACAAGGCAATATAATTAAGGGGAAGCAGGAGGGCACCTAAGCAAAATGTGAGGCTGCTGGACAGTTTGAGAGAGGGGTCAAAGAAGGTTGAACTTGCAGAACGGCTCCCTAGTGTGGGGCGTTATCTGGCCAGAATGGATGAGGAAGAGAAGAGAGACACAATCATCCAGAGGATTGCTGAGTGCGGTGAACTGCTGGAGGGCAATTCCGAACAAACCACCAAGTATTAAGAAAAAAAAAATAAAAGAAAGGAAAAAGGCACCCTGGGATTAATTGTCATTCCACTGGCCTGTGAGGAAACTGATACCAAATATAATTGAATTACTTTGTAATTATTTCTTTTGGAGTATTTAACCTAAGCTAGTCTTTGGAGATGGATTCTCTCTCTCTCTCTCTCTCTCCCTTTCTTTTTTCGCTTTGCACTGCAAATGGTTTTGCATTACGGATATTTTTTCTGCTTTACTGTATTATCTTGTGCAAACTACTCTGGTTTGTTTTCCCCCCTCTTCCTTGCCAATGGGGTTGTTTACTTATCGGAATTAAAGTCAGAAGTGAGCGTCTCTTGCCAGCAGGACAGAATTTCTAATAAATATGTAAATAACGCCTCTCTCGGCTGTGGCTGCCGGCGCTGGTGCTGCTCTCACGTGGCCCACCCAGGCCACAGTCTGGAGCTCAGGCAGGCTTGGAGAGGAGGAGAGATTTCCATCAATCTGCAGATCAGAAAGAAATGAAATTAAATTGAACCAGAGAGGGCAAAGGAATAAAGGTGAGGTGGTAAGAAAGGGCATCTGTCCTTGTGGTTGAAGAGACAGGTCATTTTCTTTGGCCTGTGGGTGAAAGCGTCTGAAGGTTGACAAAGCCCATCATAAGAAAGGGAACTTGGAACATTCAGAGTGGATCTAGATAGAGAAAAATAAATGTTTCCATGGCAGGCAGGCCATGATCATTTCAATAATAATCATGGCAACACGGTTATCAATCACCAGCTGCACCTATCTAGTGCCCCATTCTACGTCAGGAGTAATTAACACCATGTGCCAACATTATACCTCAAAAAATATTTTGAGTGCATTTATTATCCTTCTGCACAGAAAGAAATAAAATCAAGCTTCTACAGAGGTTAAGGACACACTATTGAATGATGTTTAAGAGCAAGAACTCTAGGATCAGATTGTAAGAGATATTGAATTTTCCTGTGGCACTTACTAGCTCTGGGATCCATTCTTCTCCTCATTTGTTCATTCAGTAAACATTGAGTAAGCACCTACTCTGTACCATATAGGTTTTAGGATATGGAGATACAGTAGGGAACAAAACTACAGGAACATCCACTATAGTTAACAATAGCAGTACCTATCCCACTGAGTTGCTCTGAGTATTAAATCAATTGATAATTCCTGCTATGTACTATTCCTGTTCCTGCTATCATTCATCAAAAAGGGCAGACTACGGATTAGAGGGCTCTGCAGCTCAGTCTCCAATTGTGAAACAATGTCGTCTCTGATTACATAGGGCTCCATTCAGATTGTGGGAAAGACCCTGTGTGACGTTCTAATAGTCTTGAATCCACTTGGATCTGGTCAGCAGACTCCAAGAGAGAGCAGTGGTTAAGGTCCGGCATGGCCAATCCAGTGATGAACTGGGGAGGTGTGGAATAGGCAGAGATGTGCGAGCCACTTGTCTTCCTGACACCCTTCCTTTGCTTCTTGGGGTCCTATCTCAAAATCTTATGGGTCTAGAATTTGTTTTTGGTGATAGTGCCCTGGCTGCAGTTATGCCTCTTTTATTCTCAGGCCCAAACCGATTCTCTTGAAGAAGATGTAGCTTCAGTTAAATGGCAAAGTCATCTGTGTTTTCTGTTAGTCTGTCTCTTCATTGAAAAAGGAAAATGAACGGGAGTGGGGGGCAGTGGTGGATGTGCCTCCCTTTCTAGTGCTCTGGATCTTCTCCCAGTTTAATGGTTTTTGCAAAATGAGTTCCCGGAAAGGAAATCCAGGGGTTGAGTGGAGCAGGGTATCCAAGCACTGTCAGAGTGGCACGCTTGGGTGAGTCTCTCTTCATGATAAAGGAAAGAATTAATAAGAGCCATAAATTATGGATTACTAATCACTGACACATAATAAGGAAAAGACAGGCAGCTAGGTTTGGTGTTTTAAGGTTTGGTGGTATTTGCATATCTTAGTACAGACTTCTCAGGGGATTCTTGCCTTCCCCCCTTCCTTAAACTTGGGGGTATCTGACCTAAAGGCATTATTGGCTTATCCACTAGAAAACTAAGTGTGCATCAGCTTTAGGCGCCTCAAGGTGTAAATGGTAGGAAGTGCTGGAATCACCAAGCAGAGTGGTTGCTACCATTTGGACAGAGGCCAGAGCTAGAAAGACAATTTCATTACATATTAAACAGCAACCTCCAAGTGTCAGGAAGCCATGGAAATAGATAACCCATACCCTCTCAAAAGTAAAATTATTCATTTTGATATTAGGCAAGAAGACAAATTTCAGAATGAAATTTCTAATATCATAGAATGTTAAACAGCTATTAAGATGATATTTACATAGAGTTTTTAATGATATGGAAAAATCTTATAACCTTAAGCAGAAAAAGTGGAATAAAAAATCACATTAATATACAAAATGGTCTTAAAAAGGTTTTAAAAGCACAGAGGGCAAGTTTGAAGGAAATAAGCCCAAATTTCAGGATGATAGAGTTAGAAATGTTTTTCTTGCTCTTTCAAAATGTATGCATTTTCCAAATTTTTAAAACATATGCATGTATTACATTTTAAAGTAATATGAAGGTATGAAAATTTAAACCTCTACCCGCAATAATATTCAAGTTGATCAAAGGCCACTGATTCTTTCCAAAATATTGGCCATTGAGATTGCTCAGGGCAGAGACAATGGGCAACTTGGAGAAGACACTTTGTGATCAGTGAATTTTCTTTATTGTTTCTGCTCTCCAGGGTGTTCTTGCTCTTTGGGGATCCAAGTCAGGACATCTAGCTTAGAATTGATGATTAGTGGGTGATTAGCTTTTGAAAAGCTCGTCCTGAGAGCAATGTAAAGCATATAATCAACAGAGTTCCAGACTCAGGAGGTTGGTACAAGTTTATTCGGGCAAGAATATGAGTGTGGAGGCAAAGAAAATGAGAGAGAAGTGGACACACTGGGGAGCTAATCAGGAGCTTAAATCGATAGGTCTTACGAATGGGTTTCAAAAGGGGAAATGAACAAGAGGGTGAGTTGTCAATGACCCCTCCTTCTCTTCCTGGTTAATGGATAGATACCTTGTAATTTACTAAAAGAAGAATCATTAGCCTATGACCTTCATTTAGGAGTGGGGTAAAATATTAACTATATCACTGCATACCAGAGTGTCACAAACTTAGTGGATTAAAATAACATGTTTTAACTCAGTTTCAAAGAATTAGGAATTCAGAAGTGACTGTGCAGCTCTGGCTCAGGGTGTCCCATTAGGTAACAATCAAGACATTAGTTAGAATTCCATTCATCTGAAAGCCTGATCTGAAGGGACTGGAGAATCTGCTTCCAAACGTTCTCCTGTGATTGTTGGCTGGAGGCCTCACCTCCTTCCCATGTGGGCTTCTCCATAAGAAGCCATTGCCCCTGCTTCATTCAAAGTAAATGATCCAAGAGAGAAGCAGCAGCAAACTGAAGTGCTTCTCATACCTAGTCTCCGAATTTATACACTGTCACTAAAAGAGAGTACTTTTATTAAAAGTCACTAAATGCAACCCACAGCAGGTAGAATTAGGCCCCACCTTGAAGGTATATCAAATAACTTGCAGATGTATTTTTAATCACCAAAAAAGGGGGTGCTAGATCAAGCTTAGTTTTTGACCTACTATGTGTGAGGGATCATTAAGAAATGCCAACCTCATGTATAGATAGGTAGAGGGTTTAAATAAGGAATTAGAAATATGATTGTGAATCTTCTAGATTTTATGGTGGTAGAAGATTTGAGTAGGATAAGATTGCTTAAGAAAAGTATATAGCATGATATTCTCCAATTTGGCCTGCAAATGCCATAATTTTATCATTCTTTATGGCTGAGTAATATTCCATTGTATATATATACCAGTGTTTCTTTATCCATTCATCAATTGAAGGGCATCTAGGTTGGTTCTACAATCTGGCTATTATGAATTGAGCAGCTATGAACATTGATGTGGCTGTATCTCTGTAGTATGCTGATTTTAAGTCCTTTAGGTATAGGCCAAGGAGTGGGATAGCTGGGTCAAATGGCGGGTCCATTCCAAGTTTTCTAAGGAATCTCCACACTGCTTTCCAGAGTGGCTGCACTAATTTGCAGCCCCACCAGCAATGTATGAATGTACCTTTCTCCCCACATCCTCGCCAACACCTGTTGTTGCTCGTATTCTTGATAATTGCCATTCTAATTGGGGTGAGATGGAATCTTAGGGTGGTTTTGATTTGCATTTCTCTTATTACTAGAGATGTTGAACATTTTTTTCATATGTTTGTTGATTGCTTGTAGATCTTCTGTGAAATGTCTGTTCATTTCCTTAGCCCATTTGTCAATTGGGTTATTTGTATTCTTGGTGTAGAGTTTTTTGAGTTCTTTATAGATTCTGGAAATTAGTGCTCTATCTGAAGTATGATTGGCAAAGATTTTCTCCCACTCTGTAGGCTCTTTCTTCGCATTGCTGATAGTTTCCTTTGCTGAGAGAAAGCTTTTTAGTTTAAATCTATCCCAGTTATTGATGCTAAGTGAGATAAGCCAATCTCAAAAAAACCAAAGGACGATTGATCTCGCTGGTAAGTGGATGATGACACATAATGGGGGGTGGGAGGGGTTAGTGTTAGGGTTAGAGTTAGGGTTAGGAGGGGGGCAAGAATGGAGGAAGGAAAGACTATAGAGGAAAAAGAGGGGTGGGAGGGGTGGGGGAAGGGAAAAAATAACAGAATGAATCAAACAACATTACCCTATGTAAATTTATGATTACACGAATAGTACGCCTTTACTCCATGTACAGAGAAACAACATGTATCCCATTTGTTTACAATTAAAAAAAAGAAAAGAAAAGAAAAGTATATAGAGTAAGGGAGAAGACAAGAAAAATCATCCAAGGTTAAGGAACTCTGTCACTGAATATCTGGATTCAGGAGGATGCCTTTGCAAAGGGGACAAAAAAGGAAAGATGAAGGACAAGAAGGAAAAGCAGAAGGACATGTCATGACAGCCAACCATGACCAGGAAGAGCGTGAACTGAATGAAGTTTCACCCACTCTGGTACAATACAAGGCTAGAGGTCAAAATGTGGTTGCTGAGTTTTTAAATATAGTTAGATTTTTAAAATCATTTTATTTTTAACTGAACTGACAATTACAGAAAATTTGTACAGCCCCACCCCTGCCAGTATGGAACCAATGTCCTTAACTGGTGGTTTACCCTCCATTCATTTCTTTGGCACAAATGAGCAGCTATGTGTATACTTTTTCACATGAAGGGTAGACTACTATAGATATTATTTTGGACTTTGAACTTCCATTTGCCAGCAAGCCCTGGAAATCACCATGTGTGGGCTTATAGGAATGTTCCTCATTCTCTACTTTTTTTCCCAATGTCTGGGTAGCACTCTGTTGAGTGGATTTAGTAGTTAATACAACCACTCTCCTATAAAAAGGGTGGTTGTTTTTTTTTTCATTATTTTGCAATTACAAACAATGCTGCAATGAATAACCTCATGCATTGCGAATGTGTTTTTGTATTATTGGAGGTAAATCTTCAGAGTAAATTGCTAGCTTTGGGATTGTAGGTTGAAAAGCAAGCACATAGGTAGTTTCATTAGATATTGAGAAATTATCTTCGAGAGGATATAAGAGGGCCTGTTTTTCCACAAACTTACTAACAGTGCACGTTATTATATTTTTAAATGCTTGCCAATCTGGAGGTGATAAAGAACATCTCAGAGTGGTTTTAATTGGTAAATCACTTATTATGAACAACACTGAACATTTTTTCCTTGTTTGAGAAACTTTGTGAATATGTAGTCTAATTCACTAATTTTTCTTTTTGTTTCTTCGGAACAAAAAGAAACCAGAATTTTAGCCACTCATTATAAATTTATTGACTTAGATTATGCCCCTTGTGCCAATGCAAAGTAAATTTCCCATTGATCACTTCTAATCACCCAGGATAGAAATAGCTTGTATTTAGTTCCCAAAGTCCTTCTCCTACCCAAACAGAAATAATTTAGACTTTTCCTAGTTTCTAAGCAGAAGTTCTATCAGTTTGCTAACTTCTGCCCAACCATTTCTCACTTGCTAACTAACCTTGGATTTCTGCTCAAATAGATTTCTTGGCTCCATTTAATATGTTATTTTACTTGTGACTCAGAGACATTCTGTTTCCTAGAAGAACAGAAATCTCTTAGCAGTCAACTTCCACCTACTACCTACCTAAGAGTTGGCAAAACAAATGTTTAACACAAAATGTGGCCAATAGATTCCATATATGTACGCGAGCACATGTTTTACAGCAGACCGTAGTGTCGGCAACAACCACAGAATTCCAGCTGGACTAATTTCCTGCTGAAAAGTTCTGAGCCAGGTGCTGTGGGTCTTATCAGAGAATGATAACACAGAGCCCCTTCCCTTATGAAACTCATAGCCTCATCAAAAAGCCAATGTAAACACATAAGAGAAGTAGATTACAATAGAAAATTGTCTATAATTAAGGGCCTGTCTCTGGATGACAGAACGCTGGTCCTAGGCACAGCTGTCATTCATTCAGAGAAGGGAGGAATCAGTGTGGGCTGGTCATGTGAGGAGTTTTGAGCAAAGCCTGGAAGAAAAGGATGTGGATGTGTAAAGAAAAAGAGAGTAAGGAGAAAGGGAGTCCTTCACTCATGTCACTGAATTGTATTGAACTTAGAACCTACTATGAGCAAAATACTAAACACTGGCTATATACAAAGTGCAAAATTGTTGCAACCCTTGACTTTCTCATAAGAAAGTGCATACACACACACACACACACACACACACACACACACTCCACAACATTTCTTCATTATTTTAATAAAATACATTTTGGTGAAATATTTACAACCAGATTTATCCAAACAAAGCCTCTCAAATGTTAGAAGTGTTATTACTGGAATATCTATAAAACCTATAGAAAACAATTCCTTTCAATTGTTTACTCTTCAAAAAAACTATTCACAGTTTTCTACTCCTCTTTCCTTTTTTTTCCCCGTAACAATACCATTGACTAGTGAATACATTAGTTCCCATTTCACTGGTGAAGAACTGAGATCTAAAAAGTGGGGGAAAAAAAAATTCTTTAACACAAGAGGTAGAGAGGGGCACAAACCAGAGTGATAAATCCCTAGCTTATGTCACCTTTTTGTGATCTGAGAAGTTGACTTTCAAACTTGGATGAGTAGGAAGAGTCTAGAGAATAATTCCCAAGCACCAGTCCTGGTGTCCACAAGCTAGAGCAGGTACAGTCCTGGTTTGGTGGTTACCCACCTCTGTGATGTAAGCAAGTTCTTTTGCCTATCCAGATCTCCAGCTGCATCTGGCGAATGAGAGGCTTGGACTGGGTATTCTCTGATGCCTCTTGGTTGCTGAAAGTCTCTACTCCTAAGCTCCCAATCAGCTCATGCTCCATTCTGCTCTGCTGAGTCTCAGAATGTTCAGAGGGGCCAAGCCCAACAAGGGGAATGTATGTGGGCCAGCTGATCTCTACAAGTGTTGTCCACCTCCATACTGGGGACAACAAGTCCCCCCAAGCATGCTTCATTCTCATTTCTTCAAGAGCCTTTGATGTAGTCAACGAGGACCGTGTACTGTAGAAAGAATGGTAAGAACACAGTAGAAGCAAGACTTTAGACCTGTAATGTGGATGTCTTAGGTTGGAAGATTTTGTACTCAAGTAGCAAGAAATGTTATAAAAGAATCACTGGGGAAAGCAAGGTCTCCTAGCCCCTGCTCTGAGCAGCACTGTGAAAACTGAAGTGGAAAAAGTCAAATTTACAGATCATCTAGGGAAGCTGAAATCCAGCAGTAGGATATTAAACACAAAAGAGCTGAAGTTAACATGAGGCGTTATTGGTTTGGGGAGACGGGCTATTTCTCCAAGGTCCATAATTAGAACCAGGAACCTTTTGCATGTAATTAAGAGTAAGAGATTGGTTTAACAACCACAGCTGAACAATCTGAAACACTTTTTTTCTAACTAACATTTGGGATTAAGATTTTTTTCTCTCTCTCTCTCAATTGTGAAATATGAGCATTTCCTGACTATTTAGGAAATTGAGGCTAATTCTACTTCCACAAGCATTTTTGTTGCTAATAATAATAGGATATGTTTTGCATATGTGATGTGAAATCAACAAGGTGCCCTACAGAAGCAAGATGGCCTTTGAGGCACTTTTTCTCCCTTAAGGAAGCTGTCACTGAGCAGCTGATTAATTACTGTAATAATCATAATTTTTAAAAATTAAAAAAAATTCCTCTTCCCATTCATTAAGTACACTGCAAATAGGTGCCAGAGGTAATTATTGTCTAGAAGTACTTCCAAATTATCTTTTCTAATCCTGCCTTGCTGACATTTTTGAGAGAAAAAAAGTGTTTTGTCTTTCCTCTTATGATCAGGGTGACATTTGAATATGCAAACAGTGTCAAAGCCTGCCCTGTGGATGTTTGCTGGAGGTATGATTTATGAGGCCAGCCTATTGTATTTGCTATCGCACTATGAGAAAGGTCATTAGGCAAAGAAGCTCTACCTAGCTGGGTCTAGAGCTCATCTTGTGATATTTTAATTGTTGCTCTTGTGCTGACTTCCAGGTATACTTCATGCTGTGAGCTGTGTGGACACTAGTTCGTCTGTGTTTTGCATATATTCTTTAAAGATGGTGGTGTGGTTTGTGCCAACTTTCAGTCACTCCTAGAAAAGTTCAAGATATTGAGTTTAAGGAAAGCCCATGGAAAATCCAAAAATCTCACTTTTTAGTCAACTGATTCAACTTTCTCCCTATGGGAAATGATCACTTCTGAAGTACACAATATATTAGCAGCTCTAAATTTGATGTCATGAAGAGGAACTGTCTTTGGGCAGTCCATCTTGGAGACTGACTAGGTGCCGTGCCCTGGCGTAGGCTTTAAGTTAAGTGCCACTGGAGTTGAATCACGCAAATGTTTTGGAAAGCCCTCAGCTACCATCTTCTTGAAGCCAACCCTCCCACAATATGACTCTCCTCTGCAACACCCCCAGAGTAGCTATTCCATCTCTGTGTAAGTATCTCCATTGGCAAGGATTTGCTTCCTGATCTACAAGAAGTCCCACCCTCATCTTGAACAGCTCTACTAAACACTGAAACCTCCCTTCATATAAGCTGAACCTGTCATATCCCAGCCACACGCTCTACAACCATGTAGAAGAAACTTTCTCCCATATTTCAAAGAGTGCTCAAAGAAAATCCTTTAAGCTCTTAGCTAAACATGTTCTCAGATACAGCATGACTTTGTATCCTCAAATTTATCTATTTAATAGTTTTTGTTTTGTTTACCACATAGTGGATATAATGGCACACGGTTACATGGATGTGACTGGTACTGCATATACTTTCTAATGTCTTAGATATTTATCTACCCCTTTAGGGAAGTTTATTGTAAAGGAAAAAATGTAGCATCATTATAGATATAACCATGAATATATTTGTATCTATTATAGTGATTTCAGCTGCAAGGTACAAAAAAGACCAGTTCAAATCAAATCAGTTTAAAAATAAGAAAATGTATTAGTTTACATGATAAGAAATGTAGGGGTGGGGTGGGATTTGGGGATTGTTTGATTTGGTGGTCCATTGATTTCAGAGAGGACCCTGTTTTGTTCTAGATCTGACTCTGTAAACTGATAGTTTCAAATCTGAATCCTTTCAGGCTTTTAGAATAGCTTCCAGTAACAAGCATGGTCATTTGCTTTTTCAGACATGACTGGCAGGAAAGAAACACTGGCATCTCATCAGTCTCTTAAAAGAATGAGTAAGAATTTCCCCTGGCAACATTTTCATGTAGTATCATTAACCAGAATGGGTTACATACCCGCTCAGAGACCTATTGTTGGTAAAACTAATCCAATAACCAGGTTTGAACTCATCAGAGATGAGTTCCAGATAGAGCTGGAAATGGAGTTGTGCCTGAGTCTCCTGCACATGGGTGTCTGAGTCCATTCAGACTGCTATGACAAAATATTTTATACTAGATCATGTATAAATAATATGCATTTATTTGTCACATTTTTGAAGACTGGGAAGTCCAAGACCAAGATGCCAGCAGATTTGATTTCTGGTAAGTATTCACTCTGACTTCCATAGTAGTACCTTGTTGCTACATTCTCCAGAAGGGAGGAATGTTGTGCTCACACATGGAGGAAGAAAGGAAGCGCCAGGAAGCTCTCAGAAGCCTCTTTCATAAGGGTATTAATCTCATTCATGAGGGTAGAGCCTTCATGATTTAATCCCTTCACAAAAGTCCCTACCTCTTAATACTACCAGCATGGGGATTAAGCTTCAACATATGAATTTTGGAGGAACATGCATTCAATCCATACCAATGGGTGATTATATAACCGAGACAAGATTAGCATTTTAAGTAGGAGATAGGCACCCAGCATTATATGGTAGACTACTATAATTAAAAAAAAAAAAAAAAACTAAACATTCATGAAGATCAATATTTTATAACTAATAACACCTTTCAATAAAGGACTTCTCGACGAAAGTTCTATTAATTCACATTTGTTGGTATTAAGCCTTATTTTCCTTCTATTTTGATAACAGGAAGGCTTTTTTCTCCCAGGGCAGTGAATTTCCACTTATGGGTCTCTGCTGAGCCAAAATCAATTGGGAGGTATATAAGTCATTATCCAACAAGAAAAACAAACTAATTTAGACATTTAAAGGAGAGGGAATTTAATACAGGAAATTGGTCACAAAATTATTGGAGTGCCTTAGTCCTTAGGGAAGATGTTAGCACAAAGATCTCTGTTGACTTCTATGAACTAGTCATCTTAAATTCTCAGCAGCAGGGCACCAGGCACTGGTTGCGCCACTGAAAAGTACGTCATGGGGGCTCAGGGTGTAGAGTGCTTGCATGGCACAGGAGACTCTGGGTTCGATTTCACAAGAAAGGAAAGAAAAGAGTGTTTTTCATGATTTAGATATTAGGTGTCTCCCAAAACCTCATGTGTGAGACAATGCAAGGATTGGAGGTGAAGTGATTGGGTTATGGAGCCTTAACCTGATCAGCACGTTACTTCCCCATAGGGATTGAATGGGTGGTGACTGTAGGTAGGTAGGGTGTAGCTGGAGGAGGTGGGGCATTGGGGGCGTGCCTTTGTGTTGTATATTTTGTGAGTTGAGCTTGGTCTCCTTCTGCTTCTTGGTGGCCATGTCCTGACTTGCTTTCTTCCACCACACCCTTCCTCCATTATTTTCATCAGCTGTTTTGCTGCTATGACTAAAAGAATCTTACCAGAATAATTTTAGGAGGAAAAGTTTATTTGAGGGCTCAGGGTTTCAGAGGTCTCAGTTCATAGAAGACCAGCTGTATTCTTTGGGGCTCCAAGTGAGGCTAAACATCATGGCAGGAGAGTGGCAGAGGGAAACAGCTCACACTGTGATCAGGAAGCCAAGAGAGAGTATTCACTCTCCAGAGACAAAATATACACCCCAAAGCCACACTCCAATTCCCACCTCCTCCAGCCACACCCTACACTTCAGTTACCCCTCAGTGAATCCCTATCAGGGGATTAAATCACTGATCTGGTTAAGACTCTTACAACCCAATCATTTCTCCTCTGAACCTTACTGCATTGTCTCACACGTGAGCTTTTGGGGGACACCTCACACCCAAACCATAACAACCATGATGTTCTGTCTCACCTTGAGCCACAAGGAACGGAGCTGGTTATCTGTGGATTGAGATCTCTGAAACCATGAGCCCCTAATAAACTTTTCCTCCTCTAATTATTCTTGTCAAGTCTGTTGGTCACAGCAGTGAAAAAGCTGACTAAAACAAATGTCATGGAAAACAAATTTGATAGGTAGATTCTCAGTGACAGCCATGCATTTTGAGTCCCACAGATTGTTGCCAGAGGTTCTAATTCAGCAACTTCAATGACCAGCATGCGTGGGTACTAGGTAACATGATATTCCATTTAGATCCTTCAGCCTGAGGTGTAACAATGACTTCCTACAATTACTCCCTACAATTATAGGCAATCTTTTTTACACCATTTTTCACTTCTTCAATCTTTGCAATATCTTTTTTATAACTGAGTCCCTGAATTAAATTTCCTCTGTTTGACACACCTAGAATGGTTTCTGCTTTTGTGCTTGGATGCTGATATAACTTATAACCATTAGTAAGTTAAAACTAAGGATCTATCACCCCAGAAATCCATCTTGCTATCACAAAGCATGCTTAAAATATGGGGCCTAAATTTCCTGCTTTGTAGAAAGTAACTTCTGACTTCTGTCCTCACCTCCTCCATTTTATTTTGGGTTAACTTTGGGGGCATTGGGAGTGGTTTTAAGAAACAGAAATTCACAGAAAGCACTTTAACATAGTAAGAAAGGGATTGTGCTAGACATTTCTGTCTGTGTGAACCGGAATTGGGTCTAGTAGTTCTATCAGAAGAAATGCGGTTCTAGAAATCAGTTGTTCTTTCTCTTCAAGGGTCACATGACCACTCTCTCGTCCTCTCTTTTTCTTCTGTGCATTTATTCTATCCTCCTCCTATTGACTTGCTTATTCTTTTACGTAGTTCTTCATGCTTTTTCTTAATTCATGACTTCAACATTTCCTTTTTCATCTTAGATTAGGTTCCACCTGACCTCTGTTACCCTCAACTCTTTGGGATCCCATTACATTTACCAAACTCTGGAAAGAATGAATCTGATTGGCCCACCATCTCTCTCTGGCAAGAAATGACCTAATTCTTTGACTACCTTGGATACTGTTTGTCTGTGAGTCAGATTCTACCTATGACCAGAGCAGCTACTGTCTGGAGTGAGAGGCAAGATACTTGTTACATGACCTAAATAAAATCTAATGTCTTGTGTCACACTGAGGAGCAGAAACAATGTTGACATGTGCACTACAAACCTCAGAACAGATCGACTCTGACTTTCCTGGCTTCACACTCCCCAGCCACACAGAACCCAGGTTGAATGCTATGCTTTTGTGATATTTCTTTTCCTTTAATGTTGGCATGTTAACATGTATAAAATTTTATAAAATGGAGGCATATGGGGATTACTTTCTCTGAGCCATTAAACATGATAGGAAGTATCCTGGACCTCATCCCAATAAACATGACCCCAACTGCTGGTATTGGATTTTTATTAGGTATGTGAAAAAAATAGAACAAAGCAAACAAAAACAAAAACCAGCTGGGAGTGGTGCATGCCCGTGATCTCAGCAGCTGAAGAAGGAGAATGCCAAGTTCAAAGCCAGCCTCAGCAACTTAGTGAGGCCCTGTCTCAAAATAAAAACAAACAAACAAACAAAAAAAATAAAATAAAAAGGGTTGGGGATGTGGCTCAGTGGTTAAGTGCCCCTGGGTTCAATTCAGAAGAAGGAAGAGAAGGAGGAGGAGGAGGAGGAGGAGGAGGAGGAGGAGGAGGAGGAAGGAGAAGAGAAGGAGAAGCAGCAGGAGGAGGAGGAGGGGAAGGAGACCTCTTAAATGAAACAGAAAAAAACTGATTATATTTATCCCATTACTTTCAAAAAGTTTCAAAGGACAAAACTTAGATTGGCAGGATTGTCCCTTATCAAATCATCTGGGCCTCCTGTACTCCTGTTCAAGTCTGTTTTCCCTGCCACCTGCTTATTCTCGCAGGGTCCCTCCCTGTCTTCATCCACGTCTCTACTGGCCCCATGCACTGATGGCTCCTTCTTTCCTGATGCCCTTTACTTAACTCTGGTGCCACTGTCTTATCTCCACTCGCCTCCCAGACTGCCTTAGCCTTCCTCTCTTTTCCTCTCATTTTATTTTTTCTGCACTTGTCCCCACCCAGTGGTTGGTTTGTGATACAAAGCATTGGTGGGATGCCTAAGAGACCATGAGTTGTTTCAGTGGGTGTGGAGACAATCAACCTGACCCCAAGTCACATTTAAAATACAGTTCCTGGGCCAGGTCAGAGGGGACCCATTAAAAGATACCAGCTGAGACAATGAACTTAGAATTCAAAACCTTGCAGTTCTTGGCTCCCACTTCATATGTTGATTAAGAGGGTCTATGATTTGCTCTTCTCCACACACTCCAAGAATTTTACTTACACAAGTAAAATCCAAATAAAGTTCAAAATCCAAATAAACATCCCTAGGCTATTTTCCAGTTCTGCAACCCCCCTTTCCCTCCAACTCAAGGCTACCCTTTAAAAAAAAAAAGCAAAAAAAAAAAAAAAAACTTCTTGTTTTTCTTTTTCCTACTCAGAAAAAAAAGGCTCTTAGGCTGTTTTCAATATTTGTCTTTGATTTTAATCAATATTTCATTTTTCTTTTTTCTCCCTTAACTTTCTCTCTCTCCTTGCACATTGACATGTCTTGTTCATTATCTCTCTTTCTCTTTTTTTTTTAATCTGAAGAGAAAAGGTGGCTGTTTTTGCCAGTAATGTAAATCCCACTTCCTGGTTATTCAATTGAGATCAATTTCTGTCTGGGAGATTGAACATGCTATATCCACGAGCTGCGCAACATCTGTCAATAGGGATGAGATCTGCAGTCTGTAAAGCAGCAAGCAGCAGCACATGGACCAGCATCGCAGAGAGGCCCACAGGGAAGCCAGCCCTCCCTGCAGCTTCCTAGTCTCCCTCCCAGAGGTGCAACTGTTTACATGTTCTGTAGGCCCCAGAAACTGCTCCCAAGATCCCAACATAAAAAGCTGTTAAGTAAATAAAACAAAATGGCTCTGGAAAGGACTCTTGCAGGAGTGACTGTTTTCTCAGTTGACTCTGGACTCTGTCACTCCTAAAGTGGCAGGTTGGAGCTAAAAGGAAGGACACTGATAGGTGAGGACAAGGTTTGGATCAAGAGTCTCTTCACAGATGGCAAAAATTCTGGACAGTTCCATGGACAGAGTAAAGCAGGTCATCCAGCAGCCTTGTTTTTGGGTATGTACCCCCAGGGACCTCTTGGTTGGGATTCATGGACAAGTTACTGAAAAGGGAAGCAGACAACTTAAGCACTTAGGCACGTGCCCTTTGTATCCTAAGACCTCGTGTTCATTTACGTCTTCATTCAATTTTATTCATTTAGCACCTACTATGTGCAGACATTCTTCTAGACACTAGAACAATGAACAAAATAGAGATAACCCCTTCCCACATGGCAATTGTATTCTAGTAGAGAAGACAAAAAAAATAAATAAATATAAAATATAAATGTGTAATTTCACATGAAAGAGAAAAAAGAAATGAAAGTAAATAGACAATGACAAGGTAGGGCAATTACTGGAGACGAAGTTTTCAGAGGAACCCTCCCTGGGAGTGGAGAAAACGGGCACCTCTAGAGAAAAAGCGTTATACAAGTAGGAGAAGGAAAGGCAAGAGGGCAGAAAGATACTTATTGTTTGCAGAAGCCAGAAGAAATGAATGTAGGTGAGCATGGAGAAGAGTGAGGGAAATAAAAAAATAAACTAGGGAATAGATAAGGCAGAGTCTTAAAGACCCTCGCAAAGAGTTTGGATTTTATATTAGTCAACTTCGTGTTCCTATAACAGAATACCTGAGATATCTAACTTACAAAGAAAACAAGATTTATTTGGGCCCTCTGGTTTTAGAGTTTTTAATCGAGGATCAAGTGAACCCATGACTTTTGGCTTCTGGCAAGACAGCACATCATGGTAGAAACATGTGGTAAAGTCAAACTACTTTCCTCATGATCCAGAAAGCAAGAGCAAGAACAGAGGAGGGTCTTATGATTCCCTTTGAGGGCATGTCTACAGTGATCTAATGACCTCCCACAAGGCCCACCTCTTGAAGATTCCATCAACTCCCAATAGACCACCCTGGGGACCAAACCTTTAACAAACCTATAACAAACCTTATAAAGTATGTATAAGATGTCAGCACAGAGCTCTGGGACAATGAGAATGGCAAAGATGATAGTGATGATAGTAAAGTTGATCATGGTGAATATAATATTCAGACGTGGTTCCAGCTCTGTGACATGCATGGCACATGCATGGCTCTGTGACATGCATGTCATAGACAGTGCTGCCCCTGGGCTTCTTTGATGATTAAGTGATAGCATATAAACACTTGAAAGAGTGTTGGGTCGGAGTTATTACAGTCATTATTATGCTCACCAGGCTCTTTATGCTCACCATTTCAACCCCTTATTGACCTCTGACTGTATTTTAAATACAAATATTTTAAGCAAAATTATGCTAGCATTAATAAATTTTTGTGGAGAAAGTACTTTTTTCCAGTGAACTCCATTAAACCAATTTAATTCCTTGATCAATGTTCCATATTGCCCAATTTAATCATTTGTAATTTTTCCCATTTTCATTAGCATTATTTCTTTTCCATTTCAATTTTATGGTGAGATTGAAACATCTCTGAAGTTTAAATGATGGAGTCAAAAGGGAGTTTCAATTTGGTGTGGTTAAAATATCCTCTTATGGATCCTGAGGCTCAGGAGGTTAACTGACTTTTTCAAAGACATGAAGCTAGTAATTGACAGAGGCGAGAGCTCAACCTAAGTCCATCTCATTCTACTACCATAATCTTTCACCATGGTACTTTTCTGGGAAAAAAAAAAAAAAAAAACAGACATATATAATAATACCACTACCTACCTACCAGAGTTAGCTTGAGGTTTAACTAATAAAATATGTGAGAAAGCACTTTTGTAAATTGTGAAGCACTGTGGCTTTGCTAGTAAGACCAATAAAAATCAGACCCATCTCTGACTTTAGAAAAGCACAATGAAGGAGTATACTGCAAGCTGAGTGCATTCAGCTAGATCAATGGGTTTCACTTCTTAGAAATCTTGATTTGTCCAATGTATCACAGACCTACTTCAGCATATCCCAGAAGCCTCAGAGGACAGAACTGAGATTTGGCCCAAGCGAGGCCTAAGAACCACAATGGACTACAGGGGCAGAGGTGGTCTTTCAGAGGATCTGGGATGTCTGAAACAACTTCAATGAGTCTGTGAAGGCCAATAGAGGCTCACTATCCATAAAAGAGGGTCTACTTCAAAGAATTCAGTATCAAGACTTCGGGAAGTTGATGGGTCTTGGCATAAGTGCCATTCAGTAGTCTTCTGTGAGTACTTCACATCTTGAGGCCCTGTGCTGGAGGCTAATGGAGGCTTCAGCACAATGAGAAGACAGTATCTGAGCCTGGAGAAGCTCATAGCTTCTAAGAGGAAGTAGACATGCCAACAAACAAATAATCCAAAAAACAAGAAACAAAACCAAGCATGACCACACAGTATATAAGTCCTAGGGGAGGCACAGGGGAGAGACATCTACCCCAACATGAGACTACTTCCTACAGAAAGAAGACCTTGATGTTAATTTTCAAGGGCAGGTAGGAGCAATTAAATATACGAAGTGAAGAGGGCACTGAAGTTGCACATGCAAAGATATAGATATGGAAGAATGGTGCTTTCAAAAGAATATCAGTCAAGCTGCTACATTCAAGGATGCAAAACACTGGCAGAAAGGGTATGTTGAAAAGACTCTGATAGCAGCAAGACCTGGGTCCAATCGTCAGAAATTGGACCAGCTGTCAATCATTAGAAATTGAACCTTGAGCCAATTATTTAACTTGCTTCTCTCTTGGTTTTAACCACATAGGGGGATAATACCTCCTGTTAAGGGTTATTGTGAGGAAAATAAAAAATGGTAATAGCAGGGAAAATAAAATAGTCATTACATGCTAGGAATATTTTGATCATGCTACCTGTATTAACTCAGTCAATCCTTACAACCATCTTATGGCGGCGGTGGGAGTACCATTATCTTCCCCTGGAAGAAACTGAAGTACACAGAAGTTAGGGAATTTGATCAAGTTTATACAATCAGTAAATAACAGAGTTGAGATTTAAAGTGAGGCATTTGAAATCTGGAATCTATGCTTCAAATTGCCTTGTGTGAGACCAGGAGGAAGTTGCTATTGTTGTTCTGAAGGACATCCATGAGATTTGAGGACACTGACATACTAACTTGCCCCACGTGTTCAATTTATTGTTAAGAGAGACACTGAAACATAGAGTCTAACTTTTTAAAGTATTTGTTCAACATTTACATAGAGAAGAATCAGAACACCCTGTCGGGGACCATGCAGGAGTAGAACTGAAGGCAGACGCCCTCAGCCTCTCTGTGATTGTCCAAGACAACTCAGCTCTGACCCCTAGCTCACATGATCCACAAAGCAAAAGAAAAGCCAGCTAGTAGAGTGAATCCATTCTTCTTAGAGGATGCGGGTTAACAGGTTGCTGTTGACCATGATCATCCCAAGTGAGTTAGTCATCTTCCTTCCATCCGCATTTGTCACTATCCCAGAAAGGTGTTTGGTTAAATATCATTTTTCCATCTGGTCACATTTCCAGGAGATTCTGAATGCCCCTTAGACACCTGTTGCTGAGGCAGCTTCCTAGCTGGCCTACCCCTAGTACACCCCATAGTTGATTCCCAGCCTGGAAAAGGACGAACAGCATTTGAATCCTGTCCTATCCTATGTCCACGGCACCACATACATCTCCAGTGAGCTGAGAAGTCATCAGATTTATATGAAAGAACAGAGTCAAAAGTTGGGAAGTTGGATCAGGGGAAGCAAAGAAGGAAAGATGGAAGTTTGGGACAAAATTCTTTCTTTTTAGACCCTCTGATTATTTTTGGCAGGGCTGTTACAAGCCATTATTTCATATCTCTTTTAGAGTTTTTGAAAGCTTCACATCTGCCTGTCCCACTTGCCCAAAGACAGGCATGCTTGAAGCAACCAGATGACAGAGACCGCTATGTCCTTCTCAAGGACTGAATGGCAACAATGTCACAGATGTCAGCAAAGCCTAATTGAGTCTGTCTTTCATAATGTGGACTTGACAGCAGCTCTGTCATGGTAGTCAACATGCGTGTGATCGGATTGAGGACAATCGCTTGAATCATGTCTCTCTCTGAATGAAAGGGGATTCAACCTAAAATTAGAAATCTTTGTGTACTGAACAGGCCATAAATTAAAGATTTCTTTTACTTCTGGGCATCAAGAAATTAATTCTCATGTGTGCCAGTATTTTCATGCTTATGCTACATTATTAAATAAAAAACCCTATTTTGACTAACTTAACTTATTTAGTTTATTAGTATCAATTTTCTACTAACAAGCATTAGACTGCATATTTGCTGGGGGCAGGGAGTGCTTTGAATTCTCTGTATCCTGAGGGAATGACACATAGTAGATGCTCATTAAATGTTCATTGACTGAGAGGAGGAGTGATTTCTGTTTCTTATTTTACATGCAAGATATTTTTCAAGTGGTTAAGTTGTAATCTTTAGAAAATATTGCTATTCAGATTTTTTTCCACAAAGCCCTATTTTGCTGTTAGCTGTACTCCACCCTTTTCAATATTTCTGAACGGTAAACAGTCAGAATTTACACAACTGCTTCAAAACTTAGCAATTAAAATCATATTTACTTCCATGGCAACAAAAGCATGTAGACTAAAAGAATTTGGTGATGTAGTCAAAAGGACCTCCTGGGTTGGTTCCAATATCAGCACTTTATAAGTGCACTGAGCATCTTCAGGTGTGAATTCTTCCCGTGTAATTGTCCACTCACAGGCCCGAACGCCTGCCGCCCACTGCTCCTTAGCAAAGGGTTAAGGCAGCGTTAGTTCTTGGAGCATTTTGTTTTCCCCAAGATTTCCATTACTGCTATAAATTTTTCATTGTGTCTTTTATGTAAATGTTGCAAGAAAGGCAAGACAGAGAAATTTATTTGTAAGCTTTAGGGGGAAAAATGAGGAATCTGAAACTGTTTATTGAAAATAAATGAATATGGAATGTAGCATGGAGGCCAAAGAAGAAATGAATATTTTGTCTTAAGTACCACATGAATAAATCCCCAGAGTGTCAGGTGGAGGCTAATGGGGACTGTTTCAGGGGTAACCAAGCATGCTCTCTTTCCCCTGGCTGCAAATGGACCAGTTTAAAATCCAGTCTCTTCACTGTAAGAATTCATGGATCCCCATGAAAGTCAAGCCTGGCCAGTCGGTCAGTAAACTGAATGTGATTCCTGGTATGCTCCATCATCTAAAGTCTTCACTGTTCTTCTCTGGTCATAGAGGAATGTCCTCATCCTCCTACTTTCAGTCCTCTAGTAAGCTTCCTTGGAAAAGGGGACCAGGTACAATTTATGTCTGTATAACCAAGGATGTCACATGTAGGAGGTTATTAATACATGAGGCCCTAGGGAGGAATTTACTGGGAATCTTTGCATCTGAGGTGCTTTGTCAAGCAGTCTGTGATTTAAATGTAGTTATATTATTACTCAGGTGTGGTGAGGCCAAAAGATCAGCTGCCACTGAAAAGACAGCTGGTGACTCACAGATATCAAGAGGAGGGACACACTGTATTATGGAGAGAAACACGGGGAAGGAACAAGGCTGATCAGGAGGCAGAGGAGGAAATGTGAGCAAGAGTTTTAGTTGTGATTTTCTTGGGAAGGCAGGGTAAGGAGGCTAGTTTGAATAACTTCATGGGTTCTGGGCAGATGGTCGTCCCTAGTTGTCTGGTACCTGGCCCTAGGGTGATGAGGACAGGGGACTAGTGGTCAGGAATGTGAGACAGCCTGATAGAAAAGGTGACTGGAGAGTGGCTGTGGGGTAGGGTCACAGGAAGGGGCAGTCCCTCAGGGTCAGCTAAGCCCCAAGGTGTCAAAGCATAAGAAAACAAGAGACCTGGTTTGCATTTGGGACATAATCAATCAAAGGTAGACATTAAGCATATTGTATTTTTATATGAAAAAGGTAACTCTCAACATGATTATGAAACTGAGCCATGGTGATATGGAAGGACCAGGAATGGCAACCAGGTCCGTATGACTCTAGAGCATAGAGGTTCTAATTCTGACAAACTAGCTCCCACATTTATAGTTCCCAGTTTTGATTGCAATGTATCTTTCTTAACTGTATGCACACAGTTAACATAGTTAACACACACATACACACACACACACACACACACACACACACACACTCACTCACACTCACTCACAAATCAGTACAGAATTTCTAGACAGCAAGAGAGCTATGACCATAACCTAAACTTTAATTTTTTTGGTAGAATAAAGACTTGAATGAGAGTAAAGGCATTTAGCTTTTAACTGATTGTTACCAATACGTTGAGGGTCTTTGAAGAAGTCATGTGGTCCAATATGCAATACAATCCTTTATACCTAGGAAAGGTCAATAAATCCTTGTCAAATTGATTTGGGTCTCAGTTTCCTTACCTGTAACAGGAAGGAGTTAAAATAGGTAAGTTTCAAAGTAATTTTTCATTCTTAAATATAATGGTCCTCTGATATGTTATAATGCCAAAGAAGTCTAATATTTAGCTTATCTAAAAGATGATTCAACCTAAAATGCATTATTTTGCTAGTTTATCTTCCCTCTCCTGCTCAAAAAATCAGCAAAATCTAAACAGCTTGAGTTCACCAGGCTAGAATTCAGAACTACGGTCCTGTCAGGCACCCTGGGCTGTTAGGAATAAGCCTCATGGACAGGTGGGCAACCCAGAGAGCAACCTCACCATGCCCACCCCCAGCCTGCTTCTGCAAGAAACACGGCTACAGATGCGATTACAGAAAATCATTTGGCACTGAACAGTCCTGTTGAGTCATCACTCTTGTTCTTATGCAAGACTGATATTTTTCTCCTTTTAATTAAAAAAAGAAACATACTGGCATTCCATAAATAACATCATTGGTATTGCAAAGAAAAGCACAGAGGAAGGAGAAACTAGAACAACCTAACCCTCGCATAGCTTGTCCTCAAACTTCCAAGTCCTCTGCTCAACACCCCCATACATTACTGCTGCTGAATGGTCTCCCCTGCCCTCCAGGGTTTGGGCCCAAGAAGGAGAAAGGAGGGCAAAAGAGGGACTTCTTTCACATCTTGTACTAACAGAAACAGTGGAAAGAAAAGGCACTTAAATGGGAATTTGAACTTTCTCTGTGTTACCACCTTAGGATGGGTATGAAGGGACAGGAAGTGAAATGTTGACTGTGGACATTTTTATTGCTGTTGGGGAGTCAACATGACATAACCCAGTGTAAAAAGTCCTGGAGTTTCCTCTTAACTTTATCTTGGCTTTTACTGTGTGACCTTGAGTCAAAACCATCACCATGCTGGGCCTTGTTTTCCATACCCACTACACAGAAGACTCATCCTAATTCCTTCCTTTGTTCATTCTAAAACACTCTTTGATCAACTACTATTTGCAAAGCATTGGGATAAATGCTTTCTTTGAGGAGCACAAGGTCTAGAGGAGATGAAGTCTAGTCTGAGATTTTGTGCACTTTCCAAATGACATAGTGAACCATAGTCTGAAACTACTCTCTCCAAAGACTCTGAATGACCTCAAATCCCTTCCAAATCTCAAAGTCTGGACTCTCTTAGGGCAGTGATTTGCTAATTCTTTCTGGTTTCCAGTAATGCTTTGAAATAGCAACCTGTTAGGTTATCTAATTTTTTTTAAAGGAGTGAACTCTTTCTAATGATAGAATCTTATGTTTAATTCTAGTACTTAAATCAGTCAAAAGTGAAGCTGTCTGGTTGAACTTAAAGCACAGGACCTGGAGATTCTTGCTGGGGCTATCTCTGGAGCACCTTTCTCTTAATCCTGGGGCACCATAGGACACGGCTAAGGAACAAACATGCTGTTATCTTTCAAAGAGGCTTGCAGGTTGAACAAAGTTTCCAAAAATACACAGAGCCTGAGAATTTGAAGTAGGGTAATCAGAACATTACTTTCTGTCCTTGCCCCTGCCTTTTGTCTCTCTGGAGGCCAATGTTCTGCATAGGTTGATTACATCACCTCAAAATGAGCCAACAGCTAAGGACCAAATGGTATAGGGCCAGTAGGGAAGCTCGCCAGTTACCTTGGGGAGCAGGTAGCCATTCTTCCAGTTTAACACTCGACTCTCACATGTTAAGAGCAAAGTGACAAAATAAAATATCTGCATTAGTTTTACTGACAACATCATCAGGGAGATATTTAATCGTGATGGTCTGAGGTATGAGAACAAACACTTCCTTTATTCTGAGTTCTTTGAGGACAGGATCCACGTCAACTGTATCTTTGCATTTCCCACAGCTCCCAGGATAAATATATGTACTAAATAGATACTTGGTAAATATTATTGATAGAAGTAAATAAGTGAGTTAATAGACATGTACTCTTTGTTTCAAAAATATTATAGAAAATCACCAAATCCTGAGAATACCCACTCAAAATTTAGAAGAAAAATGATTGTGAATTTATAAAATTGAAACTATGACATATTTATCTTTAAATATCAACATTTAGCATAGAGTCTAGCACGCAGCAGCTCATTTTAGATCAGTGAGATAGCAAGGTGGTTTTTAATGGTACTCTGCATGCTAGCCATCCAACTTGCAGACACATGGTACATTATAATTCCTGGCTTTGACTGGGGCCATATGACCACATCTGACCAATGAGTTGTGGTTTGGAGCAATGCGTATAACTCTTTGGCTGGCCAAAGTGGTTGATGTAGAACTCTCTTAAGACTCTTTTCTGTCTGTTAGCCTGACCAGTAATTAACCAGACAGTGACTGCTTCACAAAGCTGGGACCCAGAAAAGGGGTAACAGTGAACACAAGTGGGAGAAGATTCTTCAGACATTCCTCAACAATCAAGTAGCATGAGTAAGAAATAAACATTTATGGTTTAGACAGCAGTCTTTTTTTTTTAATCATGCTATAACCTAGTGTATACTAATGTATGTATTTCTAGGCTACTCTAACAATAAAGCAGAACACCATGGCTTAATAAAACAGAAGTTTAATTTGTGCCCACTTATGGTGGCAAGATGGTGAGGTGGGGTGAAGGCTCGCGGGTTCTCAGTGGTTCTCATCCAGGATGATGATCACTTTGACATATTAAACCCATAGTTTTCAAGGTATCTCAGGTGCCTTTCCATCCCCATCACAGTAGAGTCTGATCTCATGAAGGTACCTAATTGCAAAGGGAACAGAGAAATGTATAGCTATGCCCAAGACAAGAAATGTCTTTTAGTAAACATCAGTCTCTGTCAAAAAAGTGTTCAATAAGTATTTGTTGAATAACTAAATGGTGAACAAATACGAATACAAAAGAATTGCTACCTTGGTAACAAGGTTGTTTTGACTTTGCAGGATTCATTTTATCTCAGTAGACCTGTCTTGAAACAGTAGATGGTACTATTCTACCCTTTGACGTTTCTGTTCCCTAACTTTGTATATGTCTCTCTTTTTCTGAACCCAATCTAAATTGCCATGATTGCCCTATACCAATTTTAAATATTCAAAATACTTAAAAACTTCTAGACTCTTTACAGTCAGAGTAGACTTTGGCCAGTCATTCAGAATGGAAGCCCATTTAAATATTGGTATACCAATCCTCTCAGTTGAACATGAGCTCTGTTTCTGACTCTAGCCACAATGCCCACGTGATCTAAATCAAAGGACAGGAGAACATGAAACCTTACATGTGGCCATACTAAATCACACAATTTTGAATTTATTCTATCACAAATATAAACAATTATAGTTCATTCCCTGCACTCCCCAAGGACAACCTGATTGGCACTCGTGTGGTGCTTACTGGGCCAATGGAGGAAATCTTTCCTGGAAAAGACTTTGGGATGCTGTGTGCAGCAAAAAGGCAGCCATGTGGTGTCATTGGCTGAGAAATTCCTACCTGGAGAGACACTGTATGATGGGGACAATTTTCAAGAAATGTTGTCATAAATCACTAATGAGAACATGTTGCTCAATATTTTTGTGGATAAAGTATATGCAGGTGGATGTGACCAAACTTTACAGTAAACAGAGTGACTTTTTACAGAAGCTCCTTCAAGAAGACTCAGCATGTGATTATGAGCTCACTGTCAGTGGTGGTAGCTCTGGTGTGGCCTCTTCTATGGAAAAGTATGAACACAGATAGAAAACTCAGAGGTAATTTTCTTGGAATCTGTCATTTTGGGAAAGTTATGGTGCTAGACTTCCAGATTCTATTGCCTCAGGGCATATCCTGGGGTGGCCCTTGGTTATACTTGCATGAGGTAGGTTGTATTACTATGAAATTGATATATCAACCTGCCTTTTAGCACAAGCCTACATGACTCAAGGAAATTTAACTGGGAGTATAATAAATAGGTCTGAAAGCAAAAGCTTCTGGAGCTGCATGTATGTGTTACATTCACTCTGGCCATGTGTTTGTCCTGGGAGAGGTGACCTTCGTGAAAGCATGTGCTTTGATTTCTTCTTGGTGGGTCTTCTATCTTGCCTGGTCACTCTTCTGGGCCCTGGACTTCTGCCCCAAAGAACTTGGTGTGTTCTTCAAGAGCATGCTTCTACTTCACTTACAGATTTTCACATCACCAATTTAGGGGTTGTCCCTAAGGATTCTGGGGCACTGCCACGCACTACCTGGTATCCCAGGACTTCCTTTGAAATGTTGGTGGAAGTCTCCATGACCCTGTAACACTTGCTTTTTGTATGCCTACAAACCATGGGAAGATGTCAGGGTTCACCACTAGTAGGAGCAGTAGTCAGGCCCACTTGAGTGTCTGGTTGAATGGAGGGAAAGAAACCCTGCTGTAACAATTCCCTAAGCAGCTTTGTGGCATCATGGTTTCCTGGAACTCTCTTCTCAAAACAAAATCTTTCCAATGAGTTTATACTCATTGAGTCTGGAATGGGTGGAGTATTGCCAGTTCCTTAGAAGTACTAGTGCAAAGTACTTGGCTTCTTTTTAAAGGTCCTAATCTCTTCAGCAACCACATATGTACTCTTGGTCCCAAATTTATATTTTCTACTTTTCTAACCAAGCTGAACATTTAAAAAAATCTTTCTGCTCTCCTTTTTACTCTCCACTATCACTGTAAACCTGGTGAAAAAGTGCCAGGAATACCTACACCAGAGCTTGGAAGGCTATACTACCTTGAAATTGCCCCCACCAGACTAACTATTCTGTCACCTTGGAACACAATCTCACACAATGTCTCAGGGTATAAACAAAATATAGACAAATTATTTCCCAGAATATAAAATGAATGGTCTCTATCTAGTCCAATTTCCAACAGTCATCATTTCTCTCAGATACTTCAGCAATCTTTACTCTCACATTCCTACCAATAGTCTTGTCTTCTGAGCTACTATGAGAGTCATGTATTAAGCTCCACTTAGGGTGGACTAAACTTTTTCTAGCCTACTTCTCAACTTTTTTCTACATTCTTCCTGTGAACTGGTTGCAAAGAGCTCTAAACCATGTGTTAGGTATAGTCATGGCAATGATTTCATTTCTTGGTAGTTTTCTGTGTTAGTCAACTTTCTGTTACTATGGCAAAATACCTGAGGAAAGCAAATTAAAAGGAAGAAATATTTATTTGGATCATGATTGCAGAGTCCTCAATCCATGGCCACTTGTCCTCATTTATTTCAGCCTCTGACAAGGCTGTGGGGAATGCAAGGTGGCAGAAAGCAGTTCATTTTATGGAGGCCAGAAACAGAGAGTGGGGATTGGAAGGTGCCACAGACAAAATATACTCCTCATGTGAATACCCCCAATGATCTATTTCCTCCCTATTGGTCCCACTTTCTAAATATTCAAGATCTTACCAAAAACTGATTAAGCTATAAATTCATCAATTTATTAATCACTTTAGGAGATCACAGTCCTTATAATCCAATCGCCTACAAAGACCCCACCTCTGAACAGTGCTTCATTGGGGACCAAGTCTTCAACATATGAACTTTGGGGGAACATTTAAGATCTAGACCATAACAGAAGGCAAATAGACATTGCTTAGCACTATGAAATCAGTGTAAGAACTCAACAAAATTATTCTAAATTCAGATTCATTCACTTCCTCTTAGTTTCACTGTTGACCTGACACTGAACTCTGCAAGTTTCAGAGTTTACGCATAGTCAACAGTCTCTGCGTGTTTGTGTTAACCACTGAGGACACACAAATCAGACATAGTGAATCTCTGCTCCATGACAAAATAGGAGCAAAAATTTCAACTCTGAAGTTGATGGACCAATTAAGTGACATAGATCATAGGGGCAGTATGTGACACTTAGTAGCATTCAGTTAACATTCATTTCCTTCTTCTTTCCTTTATTCTCATCACCACTGTCTCTAGAGACTCAGCTCTTTGAACACTGAGAGTGTCTGAGGAAGACCATGTTGTCTCAAAAAGGATATGCTAGTCCTGGCTTGAGGAGTGCTCCATGTTTTTTTCTTTTGCATGCTTCTTTCTCTCCCACTTCAGATTACGATTGGCTTCTGGACCTCTTTGGACTTTCAGAATCTGTTTTCTATTTTTCATCTTCTTTTTTCTCTATTTCATCATGAACAATTTCCTCAGGATGATTTTCCAGTTTACTCATGCTCCCTTCAGCTTCATCTAGTCTGCTCTTTGACCAACACCCTGTGTGTCCCTGTTGCTCTAAGACTGGCTCTGTTGTTTTCAGCCTGATTCTGGAGGATCCTTGTTTCTTTCCTTAAGCAGGAAGTAGAAAGATCTTATAAAGTTCAGATTCAAGTCCGATTTAAGTAGAACAAAACACCCATCTGACTAGATGTTTTAAAAAAATCCTTTGATGATAATTTAGAAGATGGACCAGATATATTTGGGGAAGCCTACTGATGTACTTGATGAGGGACTGGACTAAATTATTAAATATGTTTAGTTAGTGTCTCTGAATATCTATCTGTTGCACTCATATCTTAAATGAATACCTAGGAGGGTGGGTAACTCAACACATGTGAGTCTGATCCAGGTACAATGTTTTGAGGAAATGAGAACTTTGGAACCAGCATGTGAGAGAAGGACTTCAGCAGGCTAGCTTAACTTCCCTGAGTGCCAGTTTCCTCATCTGCAAAATGGAAACAAGTACATCCAGTTCCTAGTGTGTCCTTGACCTATGTCTAACTTTCCATTTGTTCCCCCTCTAACATGGTGGAAACACACTCTTGCACCTCCATCCCCCTAAACTCATTTATATCTTAGACTTCTGTCCTTGCCATACACTCTGCCTAGAACATGCTTTCCAGATTCTGCCAGGGCTGGAAGCTCTTCCTCAGTTAGTTCTTGTAGACAACAAGATGGATCCTGTTTCCTGTTCATTCTGCCACTCCCTGTCTTATCATTGGACTTTTCAATGTATTGTCACTTAAATTCCTAATAAGGCTTCTTTTTGTCATTTGCTTCTTATATGTCTTATAGCTTTCTTGTCTTATTTCCTTCATGATTATATTCTTTTTTATTTGTTGAATTTTATAGCAAAATATTTTAATTCACATCCCTTTAATTTGAGGTTTTTCAATATCACTACTTCTTTGTGGGTCACACAGGTGTTACATTTGACATGCAAAATTGATGCTACTCTGGTGTGCATCTAGAACAACCTAACTTCAATAACATACAGAATGCTGCTCCTGGGGTTGGGAAGTTTACTCAGTGGTAGAGCTCTTACCTAGCACACACAAGGCCCTGGGATCAATCCTTGACTCTGAAGGAAAAAAAAAAAAGTGAAAGAATCTCCTCCAAGAAAAACAAGGAAACAAAATGTTGCTCCTATACAACACCAATCCCATCCCTCCTCAGTTACTGATGTCACAAAGTTACACATGCACATATTGTGTGTTCAATAACATATATAAACAATTGGAAGTTTTGCTAAGTTAGTCTCTTAAATCATGTAGAAAACAGAAGTAGCACTAGTTTTTAGAATTCTCAAGGATCTACCTTTCCAGAAATCTGTCTTTATTCAGCTATGAGTTCCTATTTAATGTCCTTCAATTTGCTCTAAAGGACTCCCTTAAAAAGATGAGGATCAGTGATGACCAACACCCTCTATGTTTGTTTACCTGGTACTTTTTTTTTGCATATGTGTGTCCCTCCAAAATTCCTGTTGAAATTTCAATACCAATTCAATGGTATTGAGAGGTAGGGCCTTCAGGAGATGGTTAGACCATGAAATTGACTTTCTGCATAGGATGTGTGCCGTTAGAGAATAACCCCTGTCTAGCATGCACAAGTCCCTGGTTCCATCCTCAGCAACACACACACACACACACACATACACACACACACACACACGGTACATCTATTATGCTGGGTTTAGTGCATGCCTATAATCCTTGCAACTTGCGAGACTGAGGAAGGAGAATCACAAGTTCAAGATCAGCCTATGTAAACCTAGTGAGTTCATCTTTCAAAATAAAACAAAAAGGGGTGGGGATATACCTGAGTGGTATAGCACTTGTCTAGCATGTGTGATAGGCTGGTTTCCATAGCAGGTACAAAAAAAAAAAAAAAAAGCAAGAAAGGAAGGCAGAAAGGAAGGAAGGCAGGATAAGTAGGCTTGAGAGAGTGAGTTCAAGTCTTCTGCCTTTTTATCATAAGAGGGTATGTGAGCCAGTTACATGTTGGAAGGAGAAAGCAAGCCCTCTCCATACACAAAATCTTCTGACATCTTGACCTTGGACTTGACAGATCCAGAACTGTGAGAAGTCAATGTCTGTTGTTAAAAATCATCCAGTCTAAGGCATTTTAATACAGCAGCATGAAGGGATAGCTACATCTGGGAATGCCACCATTTGTCTCTCTTGGACACTTTGCTGGCCATAGGATTCTTGGCTGACAGGTTTGTCCTTTATCACTTTGAGTGTATCAACCCACTGCCTTCCAGGTTCCAGGGTGTTTGATGAGAAATCTGATAAGGACCTTAAAGGGAACTTATGAGGAAAGCTCCCTTCCTCTCAGTCCCATAGATATTAATAACATGCCCAGTGGTGTCCTGGGGAACAGAGCATTTTGTTATAGTGTCACAATATGTGTAAAGTGCCACCATCCTTTTGACACAAGTCATTCTGAGTTGAAAGGAAAAGGAATTGAATAGCTTGAGTGTAGATATAATGAGTTCTTTAAAAACCAAAAGTTATTATAGATTTTCAGACTCAAAATGAAAAGCCCATTGAAGCATCCTAAGGGTTTTAATTTCTAAACAAGTAAATATCAGTCTCCATAAACCACTGGAGCAAAAAGCTTCTGGAGCCCTTTCTTATTATTAAAGTAGAAAATGACCTAAAGGCCAAAAAGTGAGACAACAACTGTGAGTTCCACCCAGCTGTGACTAAGCCATTTGTTGCTCTGACCTCACAAGGAGCCAATGTGAGGGAATTTCAAACAACACTTATATAAAACCCTGGGTTTTTATCCATAAGCACAGGGAGCACTTAGTGGTGACCCATTGAATGCACAGTTAGCTTGTTGCTGGTTTGGTGGTTCTGGTTTTGGTCTTCTGATATTGGTTTTTGATTTGGGGTTTTTATTGCTGTTGTTACAGAGGTTATTTATTTGTTTGTCTTTTATTTCTTCTTTCTTTATTTTTTTGGCTAACATCCCTAACTGGTATTGCTGCTTAGGATGTGTAGTGAGAGTAGTCCAAGCAGTGAGGCTATGAAAGGGTGGCAGGGTCTCTTGGAGAGCTCTTCCACTGAGGATTTCCTCACATGCAAACACAGGGTTGTGAGGGACATCTAGGAGGGCAACTATGCCCAGCTGAAACTGGCATGCCATGCCCTCATGGGAATAGAGGTGGTCATAAAAGTCCTGAAAAAGATAGAGCTGCACTGATATCCTAAGTGGATATAATGAAGGCTGTGGAAAACCCAAATATGATTTGTCTATTTCATGTTGTGCAACCTTTTAAAAAGTCTACCTTGTGATGGAGCATAGAGATGGGGGAGAGCTAGTGTACCAGATCCCAGAGGCCACTGGCACGTAGGAGGAGGAGGGTTGGCAGAGGATATGCACTGTGTACTACTGTCATGAGAAGGGCATCATGTACAAAGACCTGAAGCCCAAGAATATCCTGGAAGATGCTGGAGAAACATCAAACTCTGCCATTTTGTCCTGGGTGGCAAGTTTACAGCTGGGCAGAAATTGGACACAATCTGCAGCACTCTCCCATACTGTGTCCCAGAACTCTATTGGTGGGAAGAATATGAGCTCCATGGTGGATGTCTGCAGCCTAGGTGTCCTTGTGTACTTCATGGTCATAGGGTATCCCCATTCAATGGAAACACTTTTATGCTGCTGAAGGAGCAAGGTATGACATTCCCTCTCACATTTCTTCAAAAGTGGGTAGCATTATCAATCAGCTATTGACCATCTACCCCATGCAGGTGCACATAGTAGACCAAATCATGGGGTACCCATGGCTGAACCAGAAAAAGTATTCACCAACTCATTCTAGCAAGCTACTTCCCAACCAACCTGATCCCTCAATAATGAGGCTCATATTTGACATGGGTTATAGACCAAGCAATACCTAGGTAACTTTGACAACCAGAAAATTTGATGAGGTGATGGCTACGTATCTGATGGTCTAGCACCAGAAAACCAGGGGGCAGGCTGCATAATCTAAGTTAAGTCTGTGCATCTGGAGGTTGTCCTTGCTCATCCCCCTCAGATTCTTCCAATCTCACACTCTACTCAAAGAGGAATGCCAATGAACCTACCCTTCATGCCTTCCCTTTTTTCCCCATGAGCATCAACTCCCTTTGGAGGACAAGCAGTCTTGGCAGAAGGACAGAAGAAAAGCCAGTCTGCCTGCCATTTCCCTCTGCAGCCTGCAAGCAAGGACTCCTGCTCCCAGCATAGGTCCCCAGCATGTCTTTGCACCCACTGCCTAGCCCCTGGAAGAACAGCAGTGGATGGAAGGCAGAGAGCACCAAGTCCTCCCAGAGTACATTAGAAGAAAACTCCCTCTCCACTGAGCAACTCCATGGTGGGACAGCAGCCTGTACCTGTGAAACAGCAAGGACTGGAAGCAGGTGACTAGGAGGATTGTCATCAGTATTCTCTGAATATGTTTTGTATGCTGGTCCAAAAGATGGACAGAAGTGGGTTCAAAAGTGAATTGGCTGAAATGAAAGGAGGGCAGACATGTCTTCCCTCCTTTCATTTCTGGTAAGAGAAACAAAGTGGCTTAAATAAAAGCAGACAAGTAAGACACAAGCAAAACCGAAAAGGTAGATCAACAGTTCATGCAGGCCTCACTTATATGGAACAGCTGATGCAGACAGTGCCACCCACCGAGAACTTCCACACATGGATTCCAGGTAGGAGGGCATCCTGAACCACCTGGAGAAGGGGTCCCACTGCCCCACCAGAAAGAAATATTAGAGGTGTTTTACCTGGGACACTCTCCTCTGCCCTGCTCTTCTCAGTCCTTTCTCCCATGTTTCTGGTATAGAAGAGATGATTCTTAATAAATTTTTATTTCTCACAAATATTATGATAACAATGATGCACATGTATGTATGCACATACAATTACATAAAATTGGAACTATCCAAAAATACTGAGGATGAATGGAAGTTGGAATCCTTGTAGTTGCCCAGGACATAGCCGGCCACAAGGAAGGTAGACACAAAAGGCTACAGAGGGAGGTAAGCAGAGAAGACCTCAAAGGACAGGTGCCATTTGAGCTGGTAGAGAAAGTTAAACTATGCATTGACAGTCAGAAATAGTAATAATGGGAAGGAGTGTCTAAACAGTAATGCCAAAACAGAAGATTATTTTTATGCCTTTCTTGTGGCATTTATTCTCTCCTTATACTCAGCTTTCAGAGTTGTCTTATCCACTCTGCTAGATTGTGCAATCCTTAAGGGCAGGGAAGAACTTCATTCTCTCCATTCCTTTTGTTCTCCACAAGGACCTATAAATTATAGGTATCTAGTATATTGGTTGGATAATAAAAGGTGGAATCACTCAACAGTGAATGAAGCAAATTTAAAATACGATAGCACAGTTACAGCAGGGGAAGAGCCATACTTAAAAAATCTATACTTTTAGAAGTCAACCTTAGAAATCTATGCACCTAAGGCAGATGCAGGCTTTGAAAAATGAAGTCCTAGCTCTTACAAGTAACCACTATTGAAGGAGCTTCCTTCGTACCACCTGTAACTACTTCCTATCCTTTGGTTACCCAACCCCATCATACTGGTCCCATGCACACTTGTCTTCCTGGGACATTTGTCTACCTTATGTGTCTCTGGTCAATTCCATTCCGCATCTCTATTCCTACAAATGCTAGGCCTCACCGCTCTGTCTTCTCCTGTCCTTTTTCTTCTTTTTTCTGAACTTCCTACTGATCCATTTATTTTTGGCTACTTCCAATAGCTAGATCTACTCTTTATTCAACTTGGCCCAGCTACCTGATTCTTATATTTCTAAAAGAATAAATTAGAACTTAGTAAAATAGGATTAAGAGGTTGCAATTATTTCTACTCTCAAAAAGTCTTTGACTAAATTATACACTAAGTGACTTTTTTTTCTTTCTAAAAACATTGCAGAACCAAAGAAAATTTTTTTTCTTCAAAGCTAGGAAAATGGCATAGATCCAGGAATTAAAGGACTGAAATAAATCTGTGATGGAATGTTAATAGTAGGATCATCAAGATATTAGTCTCTTTATGATTCTTATTTAAAATTTTAGCCCATGAAGTAGAAAAGGAAATATCTAGTTAAATCTCCCAGTTTGCAGATAACGAAAAATTTCTTCATATGGGGAAATATTACTTCTATGATGTACTTTGGAACATTAGAAGAAGCCAAAAGGAAGTCAGAAAGTGGAGGTACATTTCAACATAACCAAGAATAAGGCAATTAATTACTTTAAGGGGAAAATCCATGTATATTTAAAGGACACTGGGATCTGAGTGATCATAAGAACTTGACAAGTGGATCCAGGTGACAATGGTTTCCATTCCCAGAAGAGACCCTATGTCCACTAGAGGCAAGAAGATGTAATAAGGAAACATAGTCACACCCTTATACAAACCATAAATCTTCCTCCATAGAATCGTGGATTCAGCTCAGGCTCCCTAACCGGTCCTCATTTTTATAAACGATGAAGTAACACTGCAAAACTCCAGAGAAAACAACTAAGTTTACCTATCAGGGGGCCATATATGAAAATGAATCAGAAAGGTTAGAACCATCTGGAAAGAAAAGAGTTGAGAGGGGATGTGTTCTGAATCCTTTAAATGATTACAGTGTGAAAAATGGTGTGTCACATAAAGTACCCACTGACTGTAAAGTACATATATATACAGTAGGAACTAACGCCTGAATCTTAAAAAGTAAAATTGGAACCAATAAAAGAGTCAGTACTTGTCAATATTCGATTCTTCATTATTTATATTCCTAGAAACTTACTGGGTACTCACCATATGCCAAGCATTCACCTACGCTCTCAGGGTATTCAGATAATTAAGATGAGACTCTGTCCTTGGTGGCACTTATGCTGAAGAGAGAGGGTTATAGAAAAATAGGCAAAACATGGTATTAGGAGCATGTGGTGGTAAGAGAGAGGTCAGGAGGTTTCATAGGGAAGGTGATATTTGACCTGAACTTTGAAGAGTATGATTACATCATCAGGGAAGGAGCACAGCAACACTTCAGACACAGAAGAAAAGCATAAGAAAAAAGGAGCTAGAGACTGGTGATCTGTTAATGGACATGGAACTAAAGGTAGACCTGCAAGCAGGCTCCAGTCCAGGCCTGAGGAGTCTCTGGAAACAACACCAAAGGATTGATAAATGAAAGAGCTGTTGGTGTTTATAAGCAGTGAATAGCATGATTGGTTTGGCATTTTAGAAATGAAGCTCAGCATTGGTTACCCTGTGGGAGTAATGCAGCCTAGAATAAGAAATATCTATGTTCAAAACATTTTTATGAATTAATAAATAATAGAAAATTAGAAGAATCTATGAGAGAGTCCGACTCTTTTGAGGTCAACAACATCAGAACACTAGGACAGAATAACAAATGGGTCGATTTTATTATTGCACACACCAGTCGCGGTCTGAGCATTTGTAAGGGCCCAGTTGTCTACATCACTTGACCACCTAGAAAAAAGCCTGCTTGGGCTGAGTGTGGGACTAGAAGCCCGCATACAAAGGAAAAGCATTGCCTTTTTTGCACTGAACCTCTGTGAGCCTGGGTGACCTTTGCCCTGACAATGTTACCTATGAGATTTCACATGGGTATGTGGAAACTCTTCAGAACCTGTCAAAGCTGTGGCAAATATAAAAGCAACAGAACAAAGTTAGTGAGAAAGAATCTACCATGTGACAGAAAGGCTGGCACAGGGGTCCAGAGTAAAATCATTTGGCTGTGAACTCAGCACCAATGTAGAACCAATCCATGTGGTCAAGAGTCCAATGGATCCTAGGTCTATTTTTGCTAATGTTTACAAAAACAGGTAGTTCATATGCCTGGTAAGATGGAAGCCAGAGAAAACCCAAGGACTTTCATTCTGCTGAAGAAGAGAAGAGCATTTAAGTGTGTTTACACTCAGACGGGGGCTGGGAAGTAGAAGTGAGATGATTTGAGAGGAAAATGTAATATAAGAAGTAGAGCCAGGATCAATGATGGATTGTGGAACACGAATGAGATCCAGGTGGAATGAGTGGGAAACTCTTTCCAAAGATAAAATATTTGCTTTTGACTAACCTACCTTGTGAGTAATTTTTTTTTTCTGTACATAGCTCACGAAATGTTTTCACCTTGTGTATTTCATTTTCAACGTTTTATTATAATCCCTATTTTTCAGATAGAAAAACTTGAATTCTGGGAAGTCTAGATTAGTCAGTTTTTCTATGGCTATAACAATATACCTGTACTTGGGTAATTTCTGAAGAGGTTTACTTAGCTCATGTTTCCAGAAGTTCAAGGGTATGACACAACCACCAGCTTGCTCCAGTTAAGACCTCATGACAGATGGTGTCGCTATGGTGGGGGCATGTGTAAGAGTAAAAGATCATATTAGAAGACAGAAAGTCAAAGAGTGACTGGGGTCCTCTCTCAAAGACAATACCCCCAAAGACCTAAGGACCTCCCTGGAGGCTCCACCTCTTCAAGGCCAATCACCTATTAACATTGCAACACTGAGGACCTAGCTCCCCACACAGGAAACCCTGGGAGCACACAAAACAATATCCGAAACATACCAAGGTCAATGGCTTGGCCAAGTTCACATGACTAATTAGCAGGGGGCTAACCTTTAAAGGGCAGATCTTCTGAATCCTGTTTTTGTACTCTTTGCTCTGCACTCACTCTGTTGTGGTACCTTTGAATTCTCATGTGATTGGCAACTTCAGAATTCAGACTTCAATGGGTATCACTGTTAAGATGTCTGAGCATGAATAAGGGCCCCGTAATTGAAGGGGCCTCCTGTTCCTTGAGCTGAGAGCAGATGGAAGACTTCAGTTGGTTTTCAGGTGGGAGAAAGTCAGAACCAATTGCTTCATAGCACCTTGAAATTTCTGAAGGATAAAAGTATTATTTCGATGTCCTAAAAATTGTGGGTTTAGACCTATGATTCAAAGTGAGTTGTCTCACTTGGAAAAAAGTATATTACTAATCTCAGAGAACATTGATTAGTCACTTTTCTACTACCCTGGAGACAGGGAAAGGACATTTTATCAGTGGAGGAATTGGAGCAAGCAGAAAAGGTAGGTGATCCAGCGTCCCTTAGAAGGTCTTTGGCAGGAATAACAATGTATCATTTAATCTCACATAATACCTGAATCTCTGTCTGCAGAGTCTATTCACATCACTCCTCATGGTATGTATGAGCAGTTTGGAATACTACCTATCATTGAGTGTATGTAGATAGGGAACAAAGGCTAACAGTTTGTGATGATTGTCCCGTTAGAGGACCAGGGGTAGCCCTACAATGATAGCCAATGAATAAAAAAATCAATTGTTATCAGCAGATGCATCTTAATGGGGCTATAAAGTGATACTGTTTTAAGCAAAGGCAGCACTAATTTCCTCTTATTTTGCTATAATAGACTCAATGATACCATCTGCCCTACTAAGGGGCATCCTTTACTGCTGATGGCTTTCCACATTGAGAAAGGGGACATTTAGAAACCACTTTGACCAGTCACTGCTCTGTCCACACATACATACTTAGAGCTTTTGGTGCATTTAAATTGCTTTTTGCAGCAGTCGAAGGGATCAATAGCTCTTAGACTTTTTAAGGGACGAATAATATACAAGATGGACATTTTAAGCTCTTTAGAAAATATATTCATGAGGTCATCCAGTTTCCCTTGGTATCCAACTTTGCTAGTGACATTTATTAATGTTTTTGCAGCAAACAGGAGGTAGAGTTCTCCAAAGGCTCTCATCTCTGCTCTTCCAGAAAATATTGATTTTTTTTTTTTTTACAAGAATTGCAGTATGGTTGGGGGGGGTGGTAAAAAAAGAAATGCTCAAAGCAAAAAAGAAATCTTACAAAAGAATAACTTAGCTCAAAGCCGGCTTGACAAAGTAATTCTATCTAAATAGCTTTGTGCCACTTGATAGAGACAATTTCTCCTGATTTTCTCTTTGAACAATTTCATAGTCTTCGGGAGAGTTTGCTTTAAGAATATTATGTTCTTAATGGTAATGCAGGACTTTCCACTACATCTTTGCAATGGTGAGAGAGGAGAGCTTTACATTAATGTGGATTTGGAAAGCGATTTAAAATTCCAATTAATTAAGGTTAATTAATTAGATGTTTGCTAAAACACTCTGAGATACTAGACTGGGGGAAAATAACTGCTTCTTGATGACTGCTTAAAAAAAAAAAAAAAAAAAAAAAAGCCTGAATCCATTAGAAAACTTAGTCTGACTCACAGAAGTCTAAAAATATTTGGGTATGTGATTCAGTTTGAACAAAGTCAGATACTGGAATTTCTTTCTCCAAAAGAGAAAAAATAATTAATTATGTTCTTTTTTTGCTAAACCATTATCTCATAAGGCTTCAGAAAATACAATGCTGAGTATGTTTGGATGATTCAGGTATGAGATATGGAGGATTAAAGAAGGGGTACACACGTATGCAATGACCTATGCATCTTAGAGACAACTAAGTTCCAGGCACTGTGTGGGGTGGGGAAACAGCAGAGAAAAAAAATAGGCCCTTTTCTCAAGTTCACTTGGCTTATAGACCTGAGCTGATACTGCAACAGGTGGCTTACACAGTCCAACAAAGTGGCAGTCACTGTCATTATCAGGGCCCACACAGATTGGGAAAATGTGTGTGTCCAGTACACCACGTGAAGACTGGGTAAGCTTGTGCCTGGAGTATTTGGAAGTCCTTGGTTAATCTGTTGTGACTGCTCCCTACATTCTCTACCTTCCACCTGATCTTTTGCTGATATTGTATCAGTGCTATGGAAGATCTTCTTTCTCCTCAAGGAAACTCTACACCTCTACCACCATCCATTATTCATAATAACCCCTCAGTGAGGGTCCCTCTCTGCTTCAACCCTGGAAGTTCTATCCATCTGCAAGAGAAGGCAATGGTCACACCCACAGATACACACCTGTGTTAGACAGTGCTCAGGGGAAGGGGTGGAGGAGCAGTGTTGCCTAGGTACACCAGTGAGTCTTCTGTTTCTGAACTATTTGTATCCATTAAGTTCAAGTTTAAATGCCAGCTGTCTAGGTATCCATCTATGGTCCATCTGCTCAAAGAAGACCCTCACAGTTTCTCATTATCACATATCTTTGCTAACTGGTCTCATAATCCTTGATACAGGGTAGAATATTTTTTTCTATTTTATTTAAGACTTTATTCCCAATTGGAATATGGGCTTAGTAAATACAGACACTATAATTGTCTTGCTTCTTACTCTATCCTCTCTGCCTGGCCTAATGCTTTGTACCTAGAGGTCAATTAATAATACATACCAAATTAATAAAACTCTAGTATATTGCAAAGATATAGACTTTTCTGGCAAATATGGGGAAAAAGCCAAAGAGTGCTTATAGATATCTCAACCCACAGAAACTAAACCCAAACCAAAATGTATCAGGACCATTCTAGTCCTGTGAAAATGATACTCCAAACCCAAGTCGGGGTCACAGTTGTGGCTACTTGGCCATATTCTTCCCACTTGCCATTGAGGACATATTTTTCTAGAAAGATTGAGAAGTTCTGTGCAGAATACACCAACTATAAAAATGCCACCTAGTTTCAAATGATCATTCCCAGCCTGCCCCATTATTTTTCCTGTGGTGCCAGCTTTGAGATTATTTTGTACTTTGTAAATCATGTAGAATGATCCAAGGATTTGACCACCTCCCTGACTCCCCACCTCTGCTGCCACCCCAGGCAGAACGTTCGAATAATAGATTTTCTTCCTTGGACTCAACTTGTGAAAGAATTATCACACAGTACTTTCTTACCACATTCTGTACTGTCTTGGAAAAATGGCGAGAAGATTGAGTTGCTATTTTGTGATCAATAGAAATAAACCAATTTCCCATGCCCCCAACTACAGTTTCCCCAAAGGGAAATAATAATGTTTTTTCATTTTGTTTTATTTGCGGGGTGGGGGGGGGGGGGGGGTGTTGTTTGTTTTACCCAGCTAAAAAGAAGGAAGAAGAGTACAAGGAAGAATTATGAATTTGCTGATTCTTTTTACTTTCAAGAAAGATTTCTTTGCATTGTTCTAGACCAAAAGCTACTGTCTCTACTTTTAAAAGTTCTAGAGAGAAGAACCATAAAATTCTCTGATGTGTTATCCCTGTCATTGTCCAAGGCACTTTCCTTTTCTCTAGTTTGAAATCCTAATTAGGAATCTGCTACATTTCTTCCATTCAATGTGTATTTTGAGGTGGTTGATTTTCTGGTGCTGGGCATCAACAAACTTCAGTGTGGAATTATAAGAACTGCTAGTATCCAAAGGAAGACAAAAACCCCCTGGACAGGGTGCTGCAGGATGGTGGCTTTCCATGAGGATCTAGAAAGCTCCAGGGAGGAACAACATGAAAGAATGTAAGACATCAGAGAACCTATTTTCACCCAAAGCCTTCAAATTTCCTGCACAGGCAAAGAAGATGGGAAAACTCAGGAGGGAGGCTTGCTCAAAGCTCTAAGAGAGGAAGGTTTATATTGCTTCTAAGAATTAAAGATTCTGTCAAATATCTCTGCTGGGCAAAGAAAACCCCTTGGTAAGAGGCAAGGATTCAGAAAGCCAGCCACCGCAGACATCAAACAAAAGAGCCAGCCTTCCTTTGGGCTAAGATGGAGCCCCACTTGGGTATCATTATCCCCTTCCTGCCTGTAGGGCCCTCTCTCTTTGATACCATTCCACTGACTCAAAGGCAAGTTGGGAAAGTAAAAATCTTCCTGTAGAAAGGACAGTTTTTAGAACATGAAATGTTGATCACAGTCTCCCCTCTTCTTGATTGATTTCCTCCTGAATAATCTGGCATTCTTATTTCTTGGACACAGATTGTATATCTGCTCAAAACCAATATAAGTCTTACTTTTGAAATTGCCACAAAATTCCAATACCTGTAGACCCTTGACCACCTGTTATACTCACCCAGTAGAAGAAATGATTCCTGGGGAGGAGTCTTTGTCTTGCAGTGGGTCAGTAAATAGATGCAACTGCAAGATAAGCAGCAACATTTTATGCACTGTGCAGCATTCAGAGCCAGTTCAATATGCACCTGCCTCTAAAGAGCTTATAATCTAATTATCACCACAAAATAAATAGATAAGCAAAATACTCCAAGGTGTGGCACATGGCATATGAAAGGGGTATCCCACAAGTCATAGAAGCATAAGTACCTCTGAGATTTGAAGGAAAGTGATAATAAAGTTTGGAGGGCAAGAAAGCCCACATCAAAAAGAGAATTGAGCTGGTCATTAGAGTATGGTGGGTTAGATTTGTGCAAGTTGAAGTCCAGGCAGGTGTAGTCAGGGGGTGGCACCCCAGGGGTGAGAAAAGGGAGCAGAGACAGAATGGAGTTAGAGTAACACAGCCAAGGTACAGATCCATTCCTTTGTGGAGTGTCCCTGAGAGGCCCTGGTTCTGCCTGTTTATTACCATCCCTTGAAGTACTCCTTTATTTTATTAGTTCCCATATAAATTATTTATTTGAGAGATCACTGATGCTGACCAGATCTGATTAGTAATGTCTTCTCTGGGAAGTGCTGCTGGAGGGACTTGAGTCTCCGGAGGCTGCCAAAACATTGAAAATCAATTTTCATTCCTTTTGTGTGTGCGCGTCTGTGTGTGCAGGTCTTAGAGAACGGGGGCTGCTCAGATGGTGGCTGCCCTTTCTAGTGGGTCTCCATCAGATCTACAAATTAGATTTCTGGGGGCAACATTAAGGAAGTCGCCCGGGGACACTACTACTGGTGTTGTTTGTTATAAAGCAAGTCATAATAACTTGACTGGGAGCAGAACATTAAAAGGTCGCCTCATTTTATCTCTAATATGCTTCTTTTGAAAAAAGTCACCTTGCAGCCACATTTGGAGAACAATTTGTTAGTGTATTTACCTTCTCCTGGTCATTCAGGCTGAGCTTAGCAGTCAAGAGAGCATCACTTTGCAGGGAGTTTCAAAAAGCTCATAAAAGCTTCCCACAATTGCTTTTACTTCCTTTACCAACAAATGCCTCCCTTAACTACTCAACTTCTGGTGTTTTCTTTGGTGTTCCAAGGGGCTGCTCTGCCTATAATTGATGATAACCAATAGTTTCTAATGACTCAGTCCTTTTAAGGAAATCAGAACTGTAATAGTTAAAAATGTACAAAGCAGATATGTACTTGATGGGAGGAAAATAGACATTAAATGAAGCTGGAAGAGGATTTTATTCACTTTGCTAAATATTCTTCCATGCATTTGGCATGTTTCCTTTGTGCTTTTTCAAATATGACTCGATTTACAAAATTAAACATTAGTCACCAGCTCTCGTGTCGAGGTTGAGATACCATGTCAAATTCACCAATCCAGTGGCAGATTTGCCCACTTGGAAAATAGTTAATATCAACACATGTGCAGCAATTGACCCTCTGGAATGAAGACTCAGCTCATAATTCTTTAATAATCAGGTATCCTTGAGCCTTCGGTGTCCTGGATTCATGTATAGGTATCCATAGCTTGACAATTCATCTGAACAATTCTACTGTCTTCTGAATTCCATTTCATCCCACAAAATTTCGTGGAGCACCCGCTACATGCTTAGCATGAAAATACCTAATAATGCTTAGGAAACTGCCATTTGAAAGGTTTAACTCTCTTTCTAGAGTTTTCTCTTCAGATGATGGGCAAGGATCCAGCTTGGGGTTTTAACAGAAACTTGAATTCTCTCCTGAGCTACAGACTGCACCACCCTAGAGGTGAATCTGGAGATCTACAGTCCACTTGGTTCTCTGATTCCAGTGAGACCTAGAGTCTAGATCCAAGAGAAGGCAGCCTCTCCTCACCCCACACAGAGGTGCAGTTGCCTTGGACTGAGGTGCTCAGGGACAATAAGAATACCAGTGCCCAGCACACTTCCACCTGTCCCTCGTCTGAGTTCGCCTTGATGAACTTGCTGGATTAGGTACTTCTTCTAACTTCTCTCCATATGAACCTTGAAATTAAAAACTACCACTGTTTCAGTTGAAATTACTTTTGATTTCAGCAAATTCACAAAAACAGAAAGGGGTTATAATTTTTCTTGTGTAAAAACAAGTGCAGAGAGGGATCCGATGACTCAAAGACACAGCAGGGACTCAATGCTATGTGCTCCTGCACCATCACCTCAGTGAGTATTTGTCATTTTCATGGTTGCAAAGTACCTCTCCACTTCCCAGGTGCAATTCCTAGAACAGGGCAGATGCACAGGAGCTGGTCCAAAATACATAAGAGCCAGATGAATCCATCCCTCTCCCTAAGACCTTTCCCAGAAGTTTCATCTGGGGATTTCCATTTACATCGCAAAGCAGTACCATTTGGTTGCTCCTGGGTGCAAGGAGGAGCTGGGAAATAAGGGGACTCACTTGCATCCTAAACAAAGTCAAGGTTGCATTACTAAAGAAAATGGAGAGAAGTATTGGCAGACAACATACTGTATCAGCCATATACAGCAAGAATCCTTTTCTTTCTTTGGATAGAAACTACAGCATGAAAATTAATATATATTGCATAGGCTACAAATGAGAAATAATCACATTTCTTATAATGCCATCTACCAGCCTCCCCTCCCTTGCTTTGCCTCTGCTGGCCTTGCAAAAATTGTACAGTTGGTATTTACTGTGGCCAAACCTAATTCATTCATTTATGAAGCTATCTCAGGCACCAGCAGAAGTCATAAACTATTCATCTCCAGAATGTTTATGCTGGAGAAGGTCACAGTATTGAGTGTGTGTATACCCCAAGGCCCCTGCTCTCTGTTTGGACCCCTTGTGGCCTGGGCCTGCTATTTTCCTTTAAACAGTGAAACGAGATGTACACAGCTCAAAATACATATTGGTGTTTTCCCACAAGCTCCAGAGAACCCCAATCAGAGGTTTGCACCCCTTCTGATCCCTAGTTTTCCTCTCCATCTTTCTACTGCTTTTAATCATATACCAGTTTCCAGTGATTAAAACAGTTTTGCTTTCCTTCACCATTTTCTACACTGTGGAAATCTCTGAGATCTTAACTTCAAAATGCAGAAGAGAAATTTCAGCTCCTTAGTCTTTCATTCTGAAATCCTCAATGGGGAGGAAGACCAAAGAAGAGAAGTGCCAGTTTTTTTGAGGAAAAGTGGACCTGAATCCCCTCCATAACCCATGCCTTTGCTCATCTGCTCTTTGGAATGGTTTGCAGCTGAAAGATAGGTATGGGGTCCAGAACTCAAAGGTAACTAAGTTATTACACTGATGCTGTCAGGTGGGCTTTGGGGTGGAGATTGCCCATGCAGCAAAAATATTAACAGAGCAAAATAATAACAGATTCTTTCTGTGGAAGTTTAAAGTATTATCACATAGAAATGGCATGTAGCTCAATCGTAGAGTGCTTGCTTGTCTAGCATGCCCAAGACACTGCTTCTGATCCCCGGCACTGCAATAGGAAGTAAATTTTAAAAATAATTAATAAGAATAAAATATCAGCATATTAAATCAGAGCAATACCTTTGATAAATATAACTGAACCAATGTAACCAGAGGACAGTGAAGTTTAATACGGTGAACTGACTACCCCAAGCACCCAAAGCCAGGTCACAGCTGATATTCACTCTCCACTCAGTCTCTAGTTTCCTAAAGCAGAATCTACTTTCTCCTGCTTTCCACTCCCCAGCCCAATAGGTTTGGTCTCCTGTCATGTCTGTCCCTCCTGGCTTCCCTCGCTGCCCTTCCTCTGCTGCTGCGGGCTTTGGTCTTCCCTCCCCATGCTCCCTAGTGCTTCCAGCTACACCCCCCCCCCTCCCCGTGATCCTGCTACCACTTCCGGGCCTCCACTTCCTGAAGGAAGAGGGTGAGAGGGAGGCCTCTCCTCTTCACTGCACAGAGGCCCACTTGCTTGACCTGTATTCACTCAGTACCATCAATGTCATGCTGTGCTACAAAACAGACCGTTTTACCCAAGGTTGACGGGAATCCTGTCAGAGCAAGGTCAGATATTCTGCCTAGTATAGGTCTGCAGTTACCTCCAAAGCAAGGGGTTTGCTGCTGTCCTCCTTATGGGGACCTGCAGACCCCACAGCCCTCCTCACCCAATCGAGTCCATCCTCCGTTCCAGTCACAAGCAAAGAAGCCAACAGAACTCTACTCCTGAGGAAATCTCTCAGCACTCTCCCCAGCCTGAACACATCGGGACAATCTCTCTGGCCCCAGGAAGAATACACTTTTACTTGATGTAGTTTTTATGCAGACAACTGAACGTCCACATTTTTAGATGCAACCCAAGGCTGTGCCTTTTATACAAAAAAAAAAAAAAAAAAAAATGGAAGCTGTGTTTCTAGACAAAATGGTGAATTTTCCCCTGAGGTAAGTGCTGTGATCCCTAGAATGGAAAAAAAAAAAAAAAAAAAAGCGGCATCTATATTTAGTTCCTGATTTAATAGTAAGTTCCCCTTCACTGCATATGCCTGGGAGTGGTGACTGCATTCAGAGTCTAGATTCCAATTCAAGCACTGTCACCAGTAGTGTGATTTGGAACAAATGTTCCCCTATCTCTGGCTCTTGTTTGTGTCAGTAGAAAAATATGGGTAGATCTAAGTGGTCTCTATGGCTACTTGTAGCATTCAAATTCTACAATTTTATTCAAAACTTGGTCATAATTGAGAAATCAAAAATAAAACTGATCAAGATTCCTGGGTTTCAAAAAATATTCCTGGCTTAGGAATAAAGCTGAATTTGCCTATGAGTCCCCTCAGGCAGAAGGGCAGGATTACAGGGTTGCAACTCAATTGAACACAGAGCTATTTCAGCAACCTTGGACTCCAGCGGAGAAGCCCAGCAAGCGGGCTTCTAATGGCCTCTGCTGACCCCATGGGGAGTTGGCTTTGCTCCCCGGGGGATAGGTGGGGGAATATTGAAGAGCTGACACCTTATGGGCCGCATAAGCAGGAATTTTATTATTATTGGTTTTGCAATTTGTTCTCATTTTGCTGTCATTTGCCTTAGTGGCTGAGGATCTCTACATTAAGATTTCCATTCCGTTCCCTGGGGCTCCCATGTTTTATGAAGATCGCTGGTGTTTGCTGTCTTTATTGAAGTTAGTGTACAGCCCCTGGCTGCTGTGTTGAGCATAATCAAATGTCATTTATGAAGTCCTCCTGCCACCGAGGAATGAGGGAGAGCTGTGCAGCCCATGCCCGAGCGACTCCAAGAGACAGACAGCTGCAGCCGCGGATGGGCAGGTGCTGATAAATTACGAGGCTGAGGCTTGATTATGTCTGACCCTGGCCTGCCTGTTGTGAGTTATAGGTCACTTACGTCTGTTCTAATGAGTTTCTTCTGGGTGGGAGCATCAGGTGCTGCCTGACAACTGAGCCACACTGCTCTTCCCGTGTCTTTCGCCTACAATAAGCCGACCAACGGAGGCCATGCAGACAGGAGGAAGGAGGCAGATTCCAAACAGAACTTGGTCACTCTTTCACTGTGGTACCCTGGCAATCTCATTTCTAGTTAAGTTTTGATTAAATGAACACTAAGAATCTTCTCTTCTTTGTTCCCTTGATGTAACATTTTGCTCTGGCTGCACTCTGAGCGCCTGGTTCCTGACTTATGTGACGCCCTTCTTTTAAACTCACTTTTGACTCTAGTATGGTGAATTCTGTAATTTTAGTATTTGATCTTGGAATGATTGCTACCTACTTAGTAATGTTTCCTCCAAGCTCCTTCCCCTCTGGCTTCTGATACTCCTGTTCCCTTAAATGTTCTTACTGGGGTTACTAATGGCTTGCATATTGCAAAATCCGACAGACACAGTTTGGTTCCTTCCCTTCCTTGATATCTCAGCAGAGCCTGGGACAGATAGCCACCCTGTTTTCTTGATATATTTGCTCTGCTAATGCCACATGCTCCTTTCTTTCCTCTCACTTCACTGGCTGCTCCTCCTCTGTGCGACCTTTAAATGACAACTGCATCCCACCAACTCCCACACTTATCACATTCATATCTTCTCTGAACTTCAGATCCATACAGACAACAATCTGTGCTAACATCTCCGATTACATGTCCCACAGACTCCTCAATTTCTTAAATTTTTTATGGTCCTTCCACCTAAAATTCGCTCCTTTCCAGAGTACCCCTAATAGGCAAATGACATCTCTATTCGCCCTTTGCCCACACTAGAAACCTGGGGCCATACTTAACACCTCCTTTTCCCTCATGCAATACAATTCAAGTCCTTCTGTTTGTATCTCCAAGATGTGTTCCAAATAAACCACCTACTTCCCCTCTATCCTCATAAACACACCTAGCCCAATGCACATTTCTCCTGAAGTTCCATAAAGGTGTGCCTGATTGTCTACTTATTCCTGACCCTAATCCCTTCTCTTTACAGTAATTAATGTCATTTCTAAGCACAAATCCCTCACTCTCCTAAAGTCTCTTAATGGGTTTCCACTGCTGTAAGGATTAAAATCCCCAACATTCTACATAGCTACCAAGGCTCTGCAGGATGAGGTGAGTTCCTTTGGGAACACCTCTGATCTTCTTTAAATTCTTCAAATTTGCTATGCTATTCATAGCCTCACAGACTTGAAAGAAGATCTTCTCTCTACCCAGAATATTCTTCTGACAAATTTTGTTCCACTTCCAAATGAGTTTTCCTTGCAAACCCACCATCGATAGCACGTGTTTATTTCCCTTGTTCTCCTTTGTAACACCCTGTAATGTTCCTCCCCCTAAAATTATACATTACTATGCTTATTTAATTAATATTGGTCTTCCTATCTAGACTGTAAGCTCCATGAGGGCAGCTTCTCTCATCCACTTCTGATATGTTTTTCTATAGCTGTTATTTAACAGGCTCAATGTTTGTTAAATGAGTTAACCAATCCCAATTTCTGTTCCTTGTTTCACTAGCTCCCTACTTGCTAAGACTCAGAACCTCTTGCCCTCATTTGTGTTGAATGAACTTAATTCACATCTTTTAGCAGGATGCTAAATTAGAAGTTTTATCTGAGTTACAATGACATTGGACACCAGGTTCAAGTTCATAATCAAGATGCAAACTTTCAGAGGAAAGATAAAAACCATTGTTGTGATTTTTGACCACCCCCTACCCCTGCTCACATTAAGGATATAGAAGTCTCAACGGAATAGAGATGGAGAAGGGCTCTGTGGTGAGGCTACCTGGGGACAGTGGTGCTATGAATATCTCCTTTCAACCATCACCTAACGTCATGAGAAAGGGAGATGTGAGAAAGCTCCATGGGCTTGATATGTGGGTGTGGCTCTAGGGCTCTGCAGTGGACCTGTGGAGCTTACTTTCATTTGGAAATCTGGAGAACAAAAGATAAGGTGACTAGATGTTCTGGTGATACGACTAAGAATGATTCTCCCCTGTTGACATGCTCCAAGTTTGGCAGATCAAAGGATACCAACTGGAGAATCAGAATGAGCATTAATAAAATGCTTTTACAAACAGTTCACCTGAAAATGCTCGAGACCTCAGTAGAATGTGCAGGTGGGTGGTGGATTTTTAAGGATAGGGAGGAATAAAGTCGGGACAAAGACGTCCATCCAGATTAAGGAAATGGAAGACAAGAGAACATCAATGATGAGAAATCTCTAAAGAACATTTAAAAGAGTCTCTTGAAAGGAAGACATGGATATAAACACCTCTCAGGCTGTCAAGCCCAACAGGACCTGTGAAGGAAGAGCTTCTCTGCTCCTTTGCCCATCCCCATGTCCCTGCCACCTCCCATGTCATATACTCCATGTCAACCCAGGAGGGTCAGACAGAAATAGAGAAGAAACCAACCACTCCATCCTTCCTCATGACTCATCTGCACCATGCCCCTAGCAGGAGAAGAAGTAGAAAAGAAAATGTACCCTTCTGATGAATCTGGAGACTGTGGTTATTACACAGGAATGGTTATTTTTGATTCCCATAATGAGTCTGTATTTGCAATTATAAGTAAGAATGAGGCTTTGTCTTTCCTGGAATTGGCCAGAAAAGATGTGCAGTTTACCCAAGTTTGTACACATGGGAGGGGAAGGGTCACTACCACTGAGAGGATATGAAAGGATGTGAAAGATAAATATGAAAGTGCTTTCTGATCAAATCCCATGAGTCCTGTTTATTCACAGTAACAGTTATATCTATGATGTTGTGAAGAAATGGGGAAAAAGGTATTTTATGCTTAAGAGAGGCTTATGATATTTGAAGTATATTAAGTTAACCGCTGCAGCAAATAATCTTTCAAGAATGTGCAACACAAATGCACACAAAAGTTTTATTTCTTGCTAGCTGGATGAACAGCTGGCATTTATCTACGACCCAGACTAAAGGAAGTTCTCCATTTTTAAAACATGGATGCTACTTACGGATGTTCTTGTTGCTGCCACCTAGAAGATTACATGCACAAGCCATGGGAAGTTTTCAGAGGCCAAGCCTGAAAGTGGCACACATTTCCTCTGTCACCTTTCCCTGGCTGGACCTCCATCACATAGACACATGTCCCAGCAAGAGAGGTTTGTTACACAGGCTGCCCACCCAGGAAGAAGAGGAAGTCACAGACTTCGGTGAGCGGTTTCTGCTGCATGGAGTTTCATAAAACTGTAATTATATGTTACACTGATGCTCATAGCCCTCATCAGCCTATGGATATGAACGAGATTACATTAATATTTATGTCCAAATTTGCAAAGACGTCTGTACCAACTGATTGACTACAGTCCTCAATGCTCCCCATTAAATCTTATGCAGGTTATTTGGGGGAGCTCCAGCAAATAAATAATAATACATAATTCCAAAAAATTCATCCTACTCTGGCTTCCTTGTAGCAGCAACAAAACTAATACGAATAACCCACAAAGACTTGCTGAGAATTTTCTACATGCTAGCCACTGTTCTTAGCACTTTATGCATGCTTGCTAACTTACTCTTCAATTATTAGACCTGTTTTTCAGATGAGATAAGGCACAGAGAGGTCAGGTAACTTGCCTAAGGTTGCAGAGCAAGGGAGTGGGAGAGAAGAATTAAAGTCCACTTATCTGGCTCCAAAGCCTATCTGCTGAGCCTCTATATTCTCCATCCTGCCAGTCCTTGGTTGCCAATATACTTTTTAAAGAAGTCAGATGTCTATAATAAGATGCCATACTGTTCTGGGGAAGCCACAACAAAAATAACTTCTACTGGGTTATCAAAAATGTCTTTCTCACAGTTTGGGAAGCTAGAAAGTCCAAGATCAAGGTCCTGACAAGATTCAGTTTCTGGTGAGGGCTTTCTTCCTTGCTTTCAGACAGCTACCTCCTAGTCATTCCTGCACATGGCAGAGAGAGCAAGATCTCCAGGGTGCCTCCCTCCCTCTTTTATAAAGACGGTTGGTTCTATCAGATCCAGGCCCAGCTTACGACTTCACTTAACCTCCATGGCCTCTTTAAAGATTGTGTTTCCAAACCAGTCACATGTGGGTTAAGGCTGCAGCATATAACTTGGGGGCAGACACAATTCAGTCCCTAGCAGGTATTCTCTTCTGATGTTTCCCAAGGCATATATCCTAGAGGTGTCTGAGATCCAGAAATAAAAAGAGAGCCCCTCTTCTAAATTCGGTTCTCTCCTTTACTGCCTGGACCCTAGAAAACAAAGCTCATGCCCAAAAGTTTACAAAGTTTCCCATGAAAACAATCCCTGCAGTTCTCTCTACTCCAAAAATCAATTCCAATTCAGTATCTCCATATTAAGACAAGAAAAGCAAGCACCCCTCTCCCTGGTTTTGTTCTCATCTTTTCCCGTCTTTCCCCAGCTGTTATCTCCCAAATAGAGTCCTCACCCCACTCCAGGTATGTTAATTCATGCAAAGAGGATAAAGGAGAGATGGCCGGTCTTTCTATACTCTGAGTTTTCCCTGTGGCTGGGTTGGTTCCGTCAGCCACCAGAGGTTCCAGAAGACCTCTCTTCCACATACAGCCAGGCTGACCCGTAGAAGTGGGTGGAGTTAGGGATACAGCTTGTCAGTCATCCCAGGGCTACAAAGAAGCTGAACACTGGATTCATCCCTTGGAGAGGAAATGGGGATTTACTAACTGGGTGACCCAAAACAGAAAGAGACAGGCTATCTCCGACCATCAAATGAAGCTGTCATGATGCAGACAGGCTTCAGGGAAAATGGTGTGTGTTATCTAGGCCGCATAGCCATTATGTATGACAGCTGCATGTCCTGAATTTTCTAGGTCAGCCCCAATTTCAAACGTGCTATCACCTTGTCAGACCATGTATCCCAATTTCACGTCTGAAAAATGTGGCCACCAAATCTTTAGGACACTAGATCAGCATATTAACTCAGAGGGTGGAACCAACCCTAATGGTATTGATGAATATGTTTCAGAAAAATAAATTTGTGTTCAGAGGCAAAATTGAAGCTTATAAACTGAAACCACCAAAGCCTCTAGAAAGAGGAAAATAATGATTTGAGAGTCAGTCTGAGAGTTTGTTGTAAAGCCAGATATGGTGGGATGCTCTTCCCCAGAAAAGGGAAGAACAGCTTCCGAGCCTATGGCGGGCACAGGACGGGCTATCTGGCTCTAGACACAGATCCTGGAAGGGAGACAAGGGCTCCATTATCACTCGAAGCTGCACTAATTGAAATCTAAGGGAGGCCAGATATCAGAACAGCATGATTTAGTAGCCGTCCCAGGGAGAGGTGAACAGAAATAAAGAAACTGGTCTCTAAAGCACTCAGAATAATATGCCATTGTTGTCTGCCTGAACTGTATGAGATTACGCTCGAATGTCTGTGATTTATAAAACACCCCTGTACTTGTTTGTCAAGTCTCATTTTGTTTTATTTTCCTAATCAACTTCAAATTTTATTTTCGCTGAGTAAAAGGAGATCCTCCTGTTCTTCTGATTGGTCAGAATGTAGACAGGGCTTGGGCCCCGAAAAAGAAAGTTTGTGGTGCGCCAGTGAGTGTGAGAGACGCGGGGATGGGGGGAGCAAGTCTATGTGTGCGTGTGTGTGTGTGTGTGTGTGTGTGTGGGTGGGTGTGTGTGTTGCACACTGGAGAGAGGGACCCAGGATGGGACTACGTGTGGAAAGGAGCCAAGGACACTGGGGATGCTAATCCCTTCCAGTTCCATCCCCACCCCCCTTCTCCTCCAACTTTTCTGAGAAATGCATCTTAAAGCTCTTTAAAATTAAGTGATTTACTAGAATCAGTGATCTTTGGGCACGTTGATCAATCTTGTGTTTAGGTAAATATAAACATAAAGTTCTCAGAGGACATGATCATTTTCTTTGATGTTAAATTTTCCATACAAGGAAAAATCACCACCAAGGACAATGTCTGGATTTCTGAGTAAGAATCTGCTTCATGTTGTCCACTACCAGTACTTCCTGCTTTAGGCAAAACCCATAGCCAGGCCTGTATAAGTCTGTAGAAAGCCTTTATGCAATTTAGAAAAAATGCCTTTACCTCCAGGTGCACAGTCCTGAGCCAGGGTGGCAGACTCAGGAGTGAAGGGCAGACTCTGTGTGCAGCACTGCCTTGCCAGGCCCCTTGGTAGCCATGCGCCTCAGCTCTGCTCTCTGCCTCATTGTGGTCAGGACTGTCAACTGCTCACCATGCCTTAGGCATTTGTAACAAAATTTGCCATATCTGAAGTAATTTAAAACAGAATTAGAAAACCACCTCCTTAGAGATATATGCTTTCCAGGCAGAGCACCCACAGGTTGAAATGTGTCACACAAAGGTCAGCTGTTTATTACAACCTCAGAGCCATGAAGATGGTTGACAATTTTAGAGTGACTACGGGCAAGCCATTTCACATGGATGCTACAGGGACATCAGGGATGAGCAGGGAAATTTTTGCCTTCTAGAATCAGTGCAGTTTTGTACAGGTGATAAGGGATCCATGCTTAAAAAGCCAATAAAAATGCAAAGCTGTAGAAGTTTAAGTGCCAAATGAGTGGAGCTGAGATATGCTGCAGAAGTTCAGAGAAGGAAAAGAACATTATGAGCCAGAGGAATCACAGAAGTATTCATAGAGAATTAAAATATGTAAAACAGAGAAAGGGAGGGAAAGAGTGATGTGTTTGTGACAACAGAGCAAACACTGTCTAGTTCCAGGTGCGGGGGCAGTGAAGTGCAAGGAAGATGATAGGAACAGAGCCTGAAGGTCCAAGTGAAGACCTGGGACCATGTCAGTGTGCTTAGAGAAAAAAGAAAGTGATGAATATTGCATATGCACATCTCAGAAGTAAATATTTAAAAGACAATGCTTGTTTAGAAAGCCAGCTTGATGAACTGAGAAGATCAGAAACACAGTAAGAGAGCAAACCCAAGTTCAAGTTCAAAGTCTGACTCCACTCCTGATTCATTACATGACCATGGGCAGGTCATTTAATGCCTGTAAAACTTCATTTTCTCATTTGTAAAAACAGAAATTAAAACACCAGTTCTTCAAGATAATTACCGAGATTGAATGACATAGAGAATATATGTACATAGTAGGCGTTCGATAACCAGGACCTCACGGGACTATCAGTTTCAGATACTTCTAAGCATGAATGACATGAAATTAAAATAATGCATTTTACCTTGACTCATAAGACTATTGCAAAAATCAATGACTTGTATGTGCATAACCAATTATGAATTGTAATGCAAGATGAACTCTTGCCAGTGTTCTTGGTTATAGACAACAGACAGAGATTCTAGTTATCCTAGGCAGAAACAAAGCTCATTATAAGGGTATCAGGTCCCTTTGTATGGGACCACTGTGTCCCAGCACACTCATCAGAATGCCACTGAAGGAGACTTTGGCCTTTAAGCAGCTGCTACACCAAAAGTCTCTCACTGGTCCTTTGCATTTTTCTCTAAACACTTAAAAGTCCCTGGTAGTAGCATTTCATTGAATAAACTTAAATTATATGTCCATTCCCTAACTGCAAGGGGTGGGAATATAAATTATCCTCCTACTTTATCTTTTGTACTAAGAGGCAGATAGAAGACAGAGCTCCTCTCTCCCTACCTTGAGATTCCTCCAAAATAGAAAAGGAATACAGAGGACAAAATAATGAAGTACAAGTGTCCAAGATGCAATATCAATAAAAATCTATTAAATGCATGTGCACAAGTCTAATAAGAAATTTGCAAGACCTGAAGAAGAAAACCACAGAACTTCCCTCAGGGAAGTAAAGGAAGTTGAAAATAAATGATGAGGCCTATCGTGATTCTGAAGAGAAGCATCAATATTGTGAAGGTGTCAGTCCTCTCCAGATCTACAAATTCACTGAAGTTCTGATCAGAATCAGAGTTTTGTTTGTGCATTTGTTTAAAGTTTGGACAAAGTGAGATAAGTCATCCCGCTGTATCCATGATGGATGGATTCCTGGACCCCCTGTGGGTACCAACATCTTCAGATGCTCAAGTTCCTTTTTAAAATGATGTAGTCTTTGCTTATAACATAAACACATCCTCCCATATACATTAAATCAACTCTAGATTACTTATAATAACTACTATACTATAAACAGTTGTTATACTCTATTATATAAATTTATTATCTATTATATATATTTATTATACATATTGTTTAGGTAATGAGAACAAGGAAAAAAGTGCATACATGTTCAATACAGATGCATTCAAAATTTTTTTCACTTATAACTGGCTGAATTCACAAATGCATAATCCACAAACATGGATGACTGATTGTATATAAAATAAAACTACATATGCAAAAAAGCAAAGAAATTTCTGAAGAAAGGAAACAATTGGGTATATATGCCACATCAGATATCACAACATACTATAAACCTAAGATCATATGAGATGGCATTGGCCCGGAAGTAGATAGGTATTCAGTGGAACAAAATACAACTCAGAATTACTATACAAAATGACATTCAGTATAAATAAGAAGGTGTTTCAGGCTTTTTCCACGGGCGATCCAAGATGGTGGACTAGAGGGTGACTGCATCTCCAGTCGCTCCAGAACCCAGGATTCAAGAAGGGGAGGCATTGAGAGACTCGAACTAAAATAGAACCACAGGGTGAGTCTCCCCCACCCAGTGAAGCTCAAACTGGGCGGCAGGCCCGGATTCGGGCAGCTTATTAGAGTAGGGCACGGCAGCTAGAGTCTCCCCCAGGCAGCCCTGAGCACTCCGGCAGTGGGCTCCTCCCACAGGGCCAGATATTCCAGCTACTTGGAGAAAGTCCCCCAGTGAGAGCCTTTCTGCACACAACCAGCTCCAAGTCCCTGAGCCAGCACACGGCAAGCTCCGCCCACCCACAGGTTGCTTCAGAGAACAGGACAGGGCAGGCAGGGACTTCCCCAAGCAGCCCGGCTCCCTCCGGCGGGAAGTGCCTTTCTAGGCTAGCTTCTCAGAGCAGACCACCCAGTGAGAACCTTTCTGCACAGAGCCAGCCACAAGTCCCCAAGCCAGTGGAGACCTCTGACCCGCAAGCAGCCTCTGGGACCAGGGCAGGGCAGACAGAGACCTCTCCAGATCTCTCTCCCTGGAACCAGTAGCGGGCTAGGGGCAGCTTTCTTCAGAAGCACTGCATTATCAAGTTACTCCAAGACTTCAGGCTACTGAAGACTGGGAGGTGATACACTGGAAATCTATAGGGACACTATAAGCCAATAGAGGAAATATGCAATATCACAGAGTCCCACTGACATTTGACCAATATAAGAAAACAAGGGAAGAAAATGTCCCAAACAAACCTAGATACTATATCAATAAAACCCAATGACAGCACAGCAGAAGAAATGTCAGAAAGGGAGTTCAGAATGTACATAATTAAAACAATCAGGGGAGCAAACGAGGAGATGAAAGAGCAAATGCAGGCATTGAAGGAGGAGATGAAAGAGCAAATGCAGGCATTAAATGATCGCACCAATCAACAGTTAAAGGAGCAAATACGGGAAGCAAGAGATCATTTCAATAAAGAGTTAGAGATACTGAAAAAAAACAAACAGAAATCCTTGAAATGAAGGAAACAATAAACCAAGTTAAAAACTCCATAGAAAGCATAACCAATAGATAGAACACCTGGAAGACAGAACCTCAGATATTGAACACAAAATATTTAATCTTGAAAACAAAGTTGACCAAACAGAAAAGATGGTAAGAAACCATGAAGAGAATCTACAAGAATTATGGGATATCATGAAAAGGCCAAATTTAAGAATTATTGGGATTGAGGAAGGCTTAGAGAAACAAACCAAAGGAATGAACAATCTATTCAATGAAATAATATCAGAAAATTTCCCAAATCTGAAGAATGAAATGGAAAATCAAGTTCAAGAGGCTTATAGGACTCCAAATATACAAAATTACAACAGACCTACACCAAGGCACATTATAATGAAAATACCTAACATACAAAATAAAGACAGAATTTTAAAGGCCGCAAAACAAAAGAATTAAATTACATTCAGGGGGAAACCAATAAGAATATCAGCAGATTTTTCAATCCAGAACCTAAAAGCTAGAAGGGCCTGGAACAACATTTACCAAGCCTTGAAAGAAAATGGATGCCAACCAAGAATCTTATACCCAGCAAAACTTACTTTCAGATTTGACGATGAAATAAGATCCTTCCATGAAAAACAAAAGATAAAGGAATTTACAAAAAGAAAGCCAGCATTGCAGAACATTCTCAGCAAAATATTCCATGAGGAAAAGATGAAAAACAAGGATGCAAATCAGCAACGGGAGGAACTAGCCTAAAGGAATAGCCAAATAAAGGGGAAACCAAATCATGTCAAAAAACGAACATGAGTCAAATGACTGGGAATACAAATCATATCACAATAATAAGCCTGAATGTTAATGGCCTAAACTCATCAATCAAAAGACATAGACTGGCAGAGTGGATTAAAAAGAAAAATCCAACAATATGCTGCCTGCAAGAGACTTATCTGATAGAAAAAGATATCCATAGACTAAAGGTGAAAGGATGGGAAAAAACATACCATGCACACGGACACAGCAAAAAAGCTGGAGTATCCATCCTCATTTCAGATAATGTGGATGTCAAGCCAAAACTAGTCAGAAGGGATAAAGAAGGACATTACATACTGCTTAAGGGAAGCATAAATCAGCAAGACATAACAATCATAAATATCTACGCCCCGAACATTGGCTCATCCAAGTACATCAAACAAATCCTTCTCAATTCCAGAAATCAAATAGACCACAACACAATAATACTAGGCAATTTTAACACACCTCTCTCACTGCTGGATAGATCATCCAAACAAAAATTGAATAAGGAAACCATAGCTCTCAATAACACAATCAACAATTTAGACTTAACCGACTTATATAGAATATACCATCCAACAAAGAATGAATACACTTTCTTCTCAGCAGCACATGGATCCTTCTCTAAAATAGACCATGTTTTATGCCACAAAGCTACTGTTAGCAAATACAAGAAGATAGAGATACTACCTTGTACTCTATCAGATCATAATGGATTGAAATTAGAAATAAATGACAGAATAAAAAACAGAAACTTCTCCAATACTTGGAGATTAAATAATACACTATTATATGATGAATGGATAACAGAAGACATCAGGAGGGAAATTAAAAAATTCTTAGAAGTAAACGAGAACAAAGACACATCATATCAAAATCTCTGGGACACTATGAAAGCAGTAATTGGAGGAAGATTTATTTCATGGGGCGCATTCAACAAAAGAAGTAGAAATCAACAAATAAATGACTTAACACTACAGCTCAAAGCCTTAGAAAAAGAAGAGCAGACCAACACCAAGAGTAGTAGAAGACAGGAAATAGTTAAAATCAGAGCCGAAATCAACGAAATTGAAACAAAAGAAACAATCGGAAAAATTAACAAAATAAATAGTTGGTTCTTTGAAAAAATAAACAAAATTGATAAACCCTTAGCCACACTAACAAAGAGAAAGAGGGAGAAAACTCAAAGTACTAAAATTCGGAATGAACAAGGAAATATCACAACAGACACGAGTGAAATACAAAACATAATTAGAAGCTATTTTGAAAATCTATACTCCAACAAAACAGAAAACCTTGAAGATATCAAACAAGTTTCTAGAGACATATGAATTACCTAAACTGAACCAGGAGGACATGCACAACTTAAATAAATCAATTTCAAACAATGAAATAGAAGAGGTCATCAAAAGCCTACCAACAAAGAAAAGTCCGGGACCAGATGGATTATCAGCCAAGTTCTACAAAATCTTTAAAGAAGAGCTCATTCCAATACTTCTCAAAGTACTCCATAAAATAGAAGAGGAGGGAACCCTCCCAAACTCATTCTATGAAGCCAATATCACCCTCATACCTAAACCAGACAGAGACACATCAAGGAAAGAAAATTTCAGACCAATATCCTTAATGAATATTGATACAAAAATTCTCAAGAAAATTTTAGCAAATCACATACAAAAATATATTAAAAAGATAGTGCACCACGATCAAGTGGGTTTTATCCCAGGGATGCAAGGTTGGTTCAACATCCGGAAATCAATAAATGTAATTCACCATATCAATAGACTTAAAGTCAAGAACCACATGATTATTTCAATAGATGCAGAAAAAGCATTTGATAAAATACAACACCCCTTCATGCTCAAAACACTAGAAAAAATAGGGAGAGTGGGAACATTCCTTAACATTGTAAAGGCCATCTATGCTAAGCCCATGGCTAATATCATTCTAAACGGTGAAAAACTGAAAGCATTCCCCCTAAAAACTGGAACAAGACAGGGATGCCCTCTTTCACCACTCCTATTCAATATCGTTCTTGAGACTCTAGCCAGAGCAATTAGACAGACCAAGGAAATTAAAGGAATACGAATAGGAAAAGAAGAACTCAAACTATCCCTATTTGCGGATGATATGATTATATACTTAGAGGAACCAGGAAATTCCACCAGAAAACTGTTAGAACTCATAAGTGAATTCAGTAAAGTGGCAGGTTACAAGATCAATGCTCATAAATCCAGTGCATTTTTATACATAAGTGAGGAATCCTCAGAAAGAGAAATTATGAAAACTACCCCATTCACCATAGCATCGAAAAAAATAAAATACTTGGGAATCAATCTCACAAAAGAGGTAAAAGACCTCTACAATGAGAACTACAGAACACTAAAGAAAGAAATCGAAGAAAACCTTAGAAGATGGAAAGATCTCCCATGTTCTTGGATAGGCCGAATTAATATTGTCAAAATGGCCATACTACCAAAAGTGCTATACAGATTCAATGCAATCCCAATTAAAATCCCAATGACGTACCTTACAGAAATAGAGCAAGCAATCATGAAATTCATCTGGAAGAATAAGAAACCCAGAATAGCTAAAGCAATCCTTCGCAGGACAAATGAAGCAGGGGGTATCGCAATACCCGAACTTCAACTTTATTACAAAGCAATAGTAACAAAGACGGCATGGTACTGGTACCAAAATAGACAGGTAGATCAATGGTACAGAATAGAGGACACGGACACAAACCCAAATAAATACAACTTTCTAATACTAAACAAAGGCGCCAAAAATATGCAATGGAGAAAAGATAGCCTCTTCAACAAATGGTGCTGGGAGAATTGGAAATCCATATGCAACACAATGAAACTAAACCCATATCTCTCACCCTGCACAAAACTCAACTCAAAATGGATTAAGGACCTTGGAATCAGACCAGAGACTCTGCAGATTATAAAAGAAAAAGTAGGTCCCGATCTTCAACATGTCGGCCTAGGACCAGACTTCCTCAACAGGACTCCCATAGCACAAGAAATAAAAGCAAGAATCAATAACTGGGATAGATTCAAACTAAAAAGCTTTCTCTCAGCAAAGGAAACTATCAGTAATGTGAAGAAAGAGCCTACAGAGTGGGAGAATATCTTTGCCAATCATACTTCAGATAGAGCACTAATCTCCAGAATCTATAAAGAACTCAAAAAACTCTACACCAAGAATACAAATAATCCAATCGACAAATGGGCTAAGGAAATGAACAGACACTTCACAGAAGATGTACAAGCAATCAATAAACATATGAAAAAATGTTCAACATCTCTAGTAATAAGAGAAATGCAAATCAAAACCACCCTAAGATTCCATCTCACCCCAATTAGAATGGCGATTATCAAAAATACAAGCAACAGGTGTTGGCGAGGATGTGGGGAGAAAGGTACACTCATACATTGCTGGTGGGGCTGCAAATTAGTGCAGCCACTCTGGAAAGCAGTGTGGAGATTCCTTAGAAAACTTGGAATGGACCCTCCATTTGACCCAGCTATCCCACTCCTTGGCCTATACCCAAAGGATCTAAAATCAGCATACTACAGAGATACAGCCACATCAATGTTCATAGTTGCTCAATTCACAATAGCCAGACTATGGAACCAACCTAGATGCCCTTCAATTGATGAGTGGATAAAGAAACTGTGGTATATATACACAATGGAATATTACTCAGCCATAAAGAATGACAAAATTATGGCATTTGCAGGCAAATGGATGAAATTGGAGAATATCATGCTAAGTGAGATAAGCCAATCTCAAAAAGACAAGGGACGAATGTTATCGCTAATAAGTGGAGGATGACACATAATGGGGGGGAAGGAAGGGTTAGTGTTAGGGTTAGAGTTAGGGTTAGGGAGGGGGGCAAGTATGGAGGAAGAAAGTACTGTATAGAGGGTAAAGAGGGGTGGGAGGGGTGGGGGGAAGGGAAAAAAATAACAGAATGAATCAAACAACATTACTGTATGTGGATTTATGATTACACAAATGGTATGCCTTTCGCCATGTACAAACAGAGAGGCAACATGTATCCCATTTGTTTACAATAAAATAAAAAAATAAAAAAAAATAAAAAATAAAAATAAATAACAACTTATTAAAAAAAAAAAATATATATATATATATATTAGAAAGATAGTGCACCACGATCAAGTGGGTTTTATCCCAGGGATGCAAGGTTGGTTCAACATCCGGAAATCAATAAACGTCATTCACCATATGAACAGACTAAAAGTCAAGAATCACATGATTATTTCAATAGATGCAGAAAAGGCATTTGATAAAATACAGCATCCCTTCATGCTCAAAACACTAGAAAAAATTGGGGTAGTGGGAACATTCCTTAACATTGTAAAGGCCATCTACGCTAAGCCCATGGCCAATATCATTCTAAATGGTGAAAAACTGAAAGCATTCCCCCTAAAAACTGGAACAAGGCAGGGATGCCCTCTTTCACCACTTCTGTTCAACATCATTCTTGAGACTCTAGCCAGAGCAATTAGACAGACCAAAGAAATTAAAGGGATACGAATAGGAAAAGAAGAACTCAAACTATCCCTGTTCGCTGATGACATGATTATATATTTAGAGGAACCTGGAAATTCCACCAGAAAACTCTTAGAACTCATAAGTGAATCCAGTAAAGTAGCAGGTTACAAGATCAATGCTCATAAATCCAATGCATTTTTATACATAAGTGATGAATCTTCAGAAAGAGAAATTAGGAAAACTACCCCATTCACAATAGCATCGAAAAAAATAAAATACTTGGGAATCAATCTCACAAAAGAGGTGAAAGACATCTACAGTGAGAACTATACAACACTAAAGAAAGAAATTAAAGAACACCTTAGAAGATGGAAAGATCTTCCATGTTCTTGGATAGGCAGAATTAATATCGTCAAAATGGCCGTACTACCAAAAATGCTATACAGATTCAATGCAATTCCAATTAAAATCCCAATGACGTACCTTACAGAAATAGAGCAAGCAATTATAAAATTCATCTGGAAGAACAAGAAACCCAGAATAGCTAAAGCAATCCTTAGCAGGAAGAGTGAAACAGGGGGTATCGCAATACCAGATCTTCAACTGTATTACAAAGCAATAGTAACAAAAACGGCATAGTATTGGTACCAAAATAGAAAGGTAGATCAATGGTACAGAATAGAGGACATGGACACAAACCCAAATAAATACAATTATCTCATACTAGACAAAGGTGCCAAAAATATGCAATGGAGAAAAGATAGCCTCTTCAACAAATGGTGCTGGGAAAACTGGAAAACCATATGCAACAGAATGAAATTAAACCCCTATCTCTCACCCTGCACAAAACTCAACTCAAAATGGATCAAGGACCTCAGAATCAGACCAGAGACCCTGCATCTTATAGAAGAAAAAGTAGGTCCAAATCTTCAACTCGTTGGCTTAGGATCAGACTTCCTTAACAGGACTCCCATAGCCCAAGAAATAAAAGCAAGAATCAATAACTGGGATAGATTCAAACTAAAAAGCTTTCTCTCAGCAAATGAAACTATCAGTAATGTGAAGAGAGAGCCTACAGAGTGGGAGAAAATCTTTGCCAATCATACTTCAGATAGAGCACTAATTTTCAGAATCTATAAAGAACTCAAAAAACTCTACACCAAGAATACAAATAATCCAATCAACAAATGGGCTAAGGAAATGAACAGACACTTCACAGAAGAAGATGTACAAGCAATCAACAGATATATGAAAAAACATTCAACATCTCTAGTAATAAGAGAAATGCAAATCAAAACTACCCTAAGATTTCATCTCACCCCAATTAGAATGGCGATTATCAAGAACACAAGCAACAATAGGTGTTGGCGAGGATGTGGGGAAAAAGGTACACTCATACATTGCTGATGGGGCTGCAAATTAATGCAGCCACTCTGGAAAGCAGTATGGAGATTCCTCAGAAAGCTTGGAATGGAACCACCATTTGACCCAGCTATCCCACTCCTTGGCCTATACCCAAAGGACTTAAAATCAGCACACTACAGAGATACAGCCACATCAATGTTCACAGCTGCTCAATTCACTATAGCCAGATTGTGGAACCAACCTAGATGCCCTTCAGTTGATGAATGGATAAAGAAACTGTGGCATATATATACAATGGAATGTTACTCTGCCATGAAGAATGATAAAATTATGGCATTTGCAGGCAAATGGATGAAATTGGAGGATATCATGCTAAGTGAGATAAGCCAATCTCAAAAAACTAAAGGACGAATGATCTTGCTGATAAGTGGATGAGGACATATAATGGGGTGTAGGAGGGTTTAGCGTTAGGTTTAGGGTTAGGTTTAGGGTTAGGGATTAGGAGGGTGGTAAGAATGGAGGAAGGAAGGACTGTATAGAGGGAAAAGAGGGGTGGGAGGGGTGGGGGGGAAGGAAAAAAATAACAGAATGAATCAAACAGCATTTCCCTATATAAATTTGTGATTTTTAATAAAAAAAAGTTAATAAATATCCTTCATATCACTCCTTAATGGGATAAAACAAATTTCCATTGACTTATTAGTGAATAAATATCTATCCACAATATAGTATGATTTGGCAATGATAAAATGAAACCCTGATACTCTATTGCATGAATGAACTTTTAAAACATTATCAAAAGTATTTAAGGTAATTAAAAACACCACATATTGTATTATACCATTTATATGAAACCCCAAAAATAAGAAAAGCTATAAATAGAGAAAGCAGATTAGTGATAAAATCAATAAAAGTATTACATTTATTTCTGGGATGACATAATATTGTAAACTTAATTTCAATGCTTCATTACAATTCTGAGATTATAATATAAATCATTGAACTACATATTTAAAACTGATGAATGGCATGATATGTAATTATATATCAACTTCTGTACAAGAGAAAATGTAACCGGAGGGTGGGAGGGGTTAGTGTTAGGGTTAGGGTTAGGGTTATGGTTAGGGTTAGGGTTATGGTTAGGGTTAGGGTTATGGTTAGGGTTAGGGAGGTGGAAGAATGGAGGAAAGAAGGACTGTATAGAGGGAAAAGAGGAGTGGGAAGGGTGGGGGGGAGGGAAAAAATAACAGAATGAATCAAACAACATTACCCTTATGTAAATGTATGATTACACAAATGGTATGCCTTGACTCCGTGTACAAACAGAGAAACAACATGTATCCCATTCGTTTACAATTAAAAAAAAAAAAAAAAAAAAAAAAAGGTGTTTCAGATCAGCAGGGAAACAGGGGTCAGGGGACTTTTTCTTTACAGGACTAGGTTACAAATGTTTCAGGCTTTGTGGTCCAAATAGTCTCTATTTCAACTACTCAACTCTGCCTTTGTATTATGAGAGCAGGCACAGAACACACTAAACAAATAACTGTTCCAATAAAACTTTATTCGCTAAAACAGGTACTGAGCAGAATTTGCCCTGTGGCTCACAGTTTCCCAGCACTTTGTATAGATTATTCAATAAATGGAGTTGAAATCAATAGCTATTCCTTGGAAAAAATATAAATCTAGACTCTATACCAGGCACAAAAATAGAGTCCATTTAGATCAAAACACTAAATGTAGAAATGAAAACTACCAAAGTATCAGAAAAATGCAGGAAACAAAGAAATATGAAAAAATGATAGATGTGACTAAATAATACTCTAAAATTTCTATATTCAAAAGATAATGCACAATGGCAAAACACCAGGAAACATTAAGAGAAAATAATTTGAAATCAAAAGGTTAATATCCAAAACACATGGCTCACAACTACATATTGATAAGAAAAAGCTAAATGAAACAATTTTTCATGTAAAAATATGAAAATAGCGAATTCACACACGCCAAATAATGGAGAAAGGTAAAAAAAAAAAATGTCATCCAACCCCAGCAGTAATAAGGGAAAGGCAAAAAGAAAAGATGTGATTCTTCTTATCAGATTAGAAAAAAATAAAACTATTGGAGTGGATAGGGACCCAAAAATATGGACCCTCATGTGCCCTGTTTGTGAAAAAATGAGTTGCTGAACAAATTTCCATAGGCCATGGTATCTAATACGATTTTAAATGCATACCCTTTAACATAATAACACTGCTCTTGAGGATCAGTTCTAAAAAAATACTTACATATGTGTACCAAGATTTCTTTTTGTATGTTTGCTAACTGATGTTTGTTTTCATTGGTGAAACAATTGGAAACACCAATTGGCAGATCAAAAGGGGAATGACTAAGGATGAAATAGATCTTTATTTGCTGATATAAGATAGGCCTTATTTATAAGATATAAACCTAAGAAAAAAATAGCAAAGTGAAAAACAATACAAATAAGCATATTTTAACATAGAATGAATTCATTAGGAAAGTTTTGATATATGTAGAAATAGAGGAAATCAACTCTTAACATTTCTGTGGTAGTGGTTACCTGGGGGAAAGACGGCACACCAGGAGGTTGACAGCAGTGTTTCATCTCTGTGTGTCTGTCACTGATGCTACTTCCAGGAATATGCCATGGAGCGGGACCCATCCCTAGAAGGCAGATGTGCATGCAAGCCCCTTGCTCCTTCACATTCCCAGATGCCTCTTCCTCACATTAACCAATGTGTCTTCTCTTTGATAGCTGAATTCGCAGGCATTTTAAGGAAATATTTTCATGTTTTAATTTTGCTCATCACTGGTGCGAGTTGAATTGTTTCACCCCAAAATGATGTGACCTCTGAAAATAGGAATCCTGCCATTGGAATCAAGTTATGATGAGGTCATAGTTAATTAGGGTTAGCACTACAGGAAAAAGGAGGACACTTAACACACAGACACAGAGAAGACACATCGATAGAAGGGGAACACTAATGCTGCTACAAGTCAGGGAGTTCCTAGGATTGCCAGCACCTACCAGAAGCTTGAGGGCCAGGGAACAGATTCTCCCTCAGAGACCTACAAGGAATCAACTCTGCTGACACCTTGATTTCAGAAGAAATATGAGTGGTCGAAAAAAATATATGAAAAAATGTTCAACACCTGTAACAATTAGAGAAATGCCAATCAAAACTGCACTAAGCATGATATTTTCTAACTCTATCCATTTACCAACAAATGCCATAATTTCATTCTTCTTTAAGGCTGAGCAATATTCCATCATATGTACATGCAACATTTTTATAACTAATTTAAAAAAATACACTGAGATTTCATCTTACCCCAGTCAGAATGGCAATTATCAAGAACACAAGTAACAATAAATGTTGGTGAGGATGTGGGGGAAAAGGTACTCTCATACATTGCTGGTGGGACTGCAAATTGGTGCAACTGCTCTGGAAGGCAGTATGGAGATTTCTTAGACAACTTGGAATGGAACCACTATTTGACCCAGTTATCTCACTCCTCGGTTTTTAACCAAAGGACTTAAAATCAGCATACTAGAGTGACACAGCCACATCAATGTTTATAGCTGCTCAATTTACAAGAGCCAAGTTATGGAACCAACACAAGTGACCTACAACAGATAAATGGATAAAGAAAATGTGGTATATATACACAACGGAATAACACTCAACCTTAAAGAACAATTAAATTATGGCATTTGCCAGTTAATGGATGAAACTGAAGACTATCATACTAAGTGAAATAAGCCAGTCCTAAAAAATGCACATGCAGAATGTCCTCTGTGATATGTGGATGCTAGTCCACAAAAAGGGAGAAGAAAATTAGAAGTTCATTGAACTAGACAAAGGGGAATGAAGGGAAGGGAGGGGAGATGGGAATTTAAAAGAAAGTAGAATGAACTGGACCTATCTTTCCTATCATTTTATTGAATATGCAACCAATGTAATTCTGCATTATCTAGAACCCCAATAATGGGATCCTAATTGGAAAAAAAGTAATTCTTATTCTATATATGTATAATATGTCAAAATACACTCTGTTGTCATGTATATTTATAAAGAACAAATAAAAAGATTTCTGACCTCACAAGCTGTGAGAGTAAAATGTCCATATTTTGTGGTGACTTAGTACAGCAGTCCCGGGAAATTAATACAACAGTGTTTACTGACAGCTCTGTGTGTGTGTGTGTGTGTGTGTGTGTGTGTGTGTGTGTGTGTAGGAAGATAATGGCAGAGGGTAGTGAAGGGAGGGTAACCAGTATGGGGGAAGGAATGTTAGTAGAGTGAAACAGACATTACCTCATATATGTATGACTGCATGACCGATGTGATCCTGTAATATGAATAATCAGAAAAATGAGAGATTATATTCCATTTATGTGCGATCTACCAAAATGAATAAATGCATTCTACTGTCAAAAAATTTAATTTAAATATAAAAAAGAAGATAAAGGCAACCCAAAAGGTGTGACAATTGACAAAAATTGAAGTATAGCACTTCCCTATCATGAGCAGGGTTCAAACAGAGGTGGTGACTACCAGTTAGGGTATTATACGGGAGATTCCTGTGCTGAAGGGTGGCCCCAAATGACTGACTCAAACCATAGAAGTCTGTGAGTCTCTGTGTCAACATAACATTGTGCTTAAGAGCAATGATTTGGAATGGGGAAAAAAAATTGGAATAGAATCCTAGTTTCACTGTATATTAGATACTTGACCTTGAACAATTCCTTAATTGCTAAGAGACAAAAATAATAATGCTTCTCTAATGAGTCAGCATTCTTCAATGGAAGCAACTGATAATTAATGAAATTTTAAAGATAAAGGAAATATATTAAACTATTGAGTAGCTTACAGGAAGCACCAGTGCTGTCGCTAATGTCTAGAAATTACTCGTAGTTGCTTTTGCTGCTGTTAGGACCACATCATACTAAAAATGTTTTTTTGCTCGTTTTTTCTTTTTCTTGTCAATATATGATGTGAACTTGTCTGATTGGTGGAACCTAGGACATGAGACCATGCCCAAGTTGCTAGAAAAGCTAGCAAATTAACAAATAATAATAACTATAAGTTTTTAGCATTTACTATATGTCAGGCACTTTTCTGCATTTCTATATATTAACTCATGTAATTCTCACAAGACCTCTGAAGTTAGCCTATATCCCACATATTCACTGTTGAGGAAATGGAGGCAAAGAAAATTCAAGGAATTTAGCCCAAGTATCCAGACAGAGGTACAGAGCTGGAATGAAACCCTCAATTCTCTGGTTCCAGATTGTGACATCTTTGGGAATGTTTTCTGCTCAGCACCTGGTATTTTCAATGGGTACAGAAAAGATTGGGTCCACCAGAAAGAGCAATGGGTTCTTCAAATATGACAAGGGGATTTAGATTCTGAATGACCATATTTAAAACAAGAAGACAGAAACTGTCCATTAGAACCTACCACCTTATAGATCTGTCATGTGTTAAAGTAATGCACAGATGATGACAAGTTCAAGTAAAACCTCGGTCAGTGGAAGTTACATCACCATGCCATTTTTTTGGGGGGGGTATGGGGAAGTGAATCCAGGGGTGCTTAACCACTGTACCACATCCCCAGCCCTGGTGTTTTTTTGTTCATTTGTTTTTGTATTTTATTTAGAGATAAGGTCTCACTGAGTTTCTTGGGGTCTTGCTAAGTTGCTGAGGCTGGCTTTGAACTCACGATCCTCCTGCCTCAGTCTCCCAAGCCTCTGGGATTACAGGCATGCACCACCGCACCTACTTACCATGTCATTCTAGACTTTAACCTCCCACCTCTGACCTGCTCGTGCCCATTTTTCCTTGTCCTAGTTCTATTCTACCATTCACACACTCTGTGACCCCAGGTAAGTGACTTCATCTGTCAGAGTCTCAGTCTCCCCACCTGTAAAATGGAGTTGAGTTTAGAAAGGGGGAATGGTTTTGAATTATATTATTTTTGAAGTCCTTCCAATTTTTCCAGCTCAGATCCTCCAGCTCTTGATGCCTCAACCTTTCCTAGGGATTTCTGGAAATCTTATGACCTGAACTTACAATTTCACTCCAGGTTACATGCTACCTTCTATTGTTCTATAATTGTTTCTCATTGTTCTCCCCAAAATGGGTTGCATGAAACAGCATTCCAGAACATACAGTGTTTATATGGAAAGTAGATTGATTTTATATATAGAAGATTAGGTGCAGCAGCCCCTATATGTACACACACACATCTGATGTGATGTTCTGATGCTCAGTCTAGGTGGTGCAGTAGCAGACTATTTGGTTGTGGGAGAGAAGTATCTGCCCTCAGTTGCCTCAGAAAACTCCTGGAGATCCTGCAAGATGGCAGAGCCCTTGCCCTTCATCACCATATGGGACCTGCATTCTGGCCTCTGAAGTAGCTTCTGAGAGCTCTGTCCCAGCATTCTCCTCCAAGTTGGTCAACCACAAGAGGTCCTTTAGTCCTTCCAGACGTGATCCTCGTAGCGATTATATTTTACACCTTGGTCACTACAACTTATAACTTTAAAAATGTTACTTCAAAGACAAACAAAAAGGAAAAAGGAACTTTCCTATGCCTTCATCTTGAATCCCAAAGGTTTCTGTTCAGCACCTTTCAACTTGCATTTCAACTACATCCACTTGCATTTACTTTCATTCTGTGTTGCATAGAGAGATCTTCAAAGGCTCTGTATTCACTTTTCATATTCAGAAAAATATCCATCTTTTTACATATCATTAAATAATTATCAGGGTGAATTCTCACACCTAGTCACTACCCTCTAGATCCACAACGATAGCCCTTCTACCCATAAGAAAAAGGAGGTTCAGAGAGTAACACTGTTAGCCTTCTAAGTAGGACGTGGTCTGATCAGGTTAAGAGCCTGGATTTTCAGTCTCCCTACTCAGTCCATCTGCTGTCTGACATGGTGGAAGGGTAGGGTCAGGTCCCTGTGGCTGACCAATGTGTGGTCTGTACTCAGTTGGTTACTCTGCAAGACACCCGGTGTCAACCAGCTCTAAGGTCTGCCTCACAGCTGAGTCCTCAGTGCTGCCCCCTAATCCTGTAATGGCCTCTAGATCCAGGTGTCCCCTCAGTGGTACCTCCCCAGTCTCAAATGGGACCTTACATCTTTCTGATGAAAACCCAAGCCACCAGGCAACTAGTGCCCCTTCTTCCCATTCGCTTGCTTCCTCTGTGCCTAGTAGCTCCTCCTTCCTTCTGGTCTGCTGCCTAAGCACAGTTCATTAATGTATCAGGCCTCACCTCCTTTTACCTCATACATGTCGCTCCATCAGTTTCCTCTCTCTCTTGTTCATTCGGTTCCTCTTTTACAATGGTTCCTTCTTCTCAGTAAATTAACACCCTCAGGTCTCCTGCATTGGGACAGGAACAAAAAATAAAATAAAACAGCACAAATCTAAATAAATATATATATATATACATTCTTGCCCAATCTTCCTTCCTCCTCTTTCCCTTTATTACCTTAAAAGTGTTATCTACATCTTTTGTTTCTAATTTCTTATAATTTGACATTTCTCCCATTCATCATTCATCTTCTTATAATATGGGTTTCATCTGTACCCCCTGATATGGATCTTTCATTTGACACCAAAGCCTTCCATGTCACTAAACACTCCCTCCATTATTGGAAGCACTAAGCCCTACAGAATCCTTCCTCATTAAAACTCTCTCCCCCTTTGACTTTTGCTGACATCACTTTTTCCCTCTACCCTCTGGCACTCTGGTCTCCTGTGAACTTCATCCTCATCCTTCTTCTTTCTTTACACTCATTAAGTGGTCTTATCTACAACCATCCAGGATGGATGAATCCAAAATCTGTATTTGCAGTTCAGATTTCTTCCCTGAGACCCCTATAGCCACCTGCTATTCTGGTATCTCCACTTGAAAATTCTTCAAACATTATATTCAGAATATCCTAGAAAGAATGAATTAGTTTGTCTTTGTTACTGCCCTTGTCAAGTGCTGCTCTGATTACACTCACAATCTTGGTGAATGGCATTGCTATACGAAGAATTTCCTAAAGCAGGATCTTTGAATTCTTCTTTCCTTTCATCCCTGCATATAAACAATTGAAGTCTCATGTCCTACCTCTTAAATATCTTTTTGATATATCTGCCTTCCTGTCTCGAGCATCTGTTACTGCTTTATTCTGGATCCCATATGGATTATAGCAATAGCCTCCTAACTCATCTCCCAACCTCCTGTTTGGCCTCTTTCCAATACATCCTCCTCCCTGTGGACAGAGTAATCTGTCCAAAACATAAATCTGATTCTGCCATTCACCCCTATTAAAATTGTTCAATTGCTCCCCTTAGTTTTTAAGATAAAGTTCAAACTCCTTAGCTTAGCACATAAAGTTCTTTGTGATCTGGCCTCTGAATAATTCTCTAGTGTCTTCCTTCCCTACCACTACGAATACTCCTCTACTTTCAAATCCCTTATGCTAGCAATATTGAAGTACATGCAATTCCTGAAACTTATCATCTTAGTTCATTTAGGCTGCTGTACCAGAATGCATGTGTTGGGGTAATATGTAAAGAACAGAAATTTATTTCCCACATCTCTGGAGGCTGAGATGGTTTTCTGGTGAGGGATACTGTTCACTTCCAAGATGGCCCCTTGATGCTGCTTCTTCTGGAGAGGATGAATGTTGTGTCTTCAGATGACTGAAGACACAGGCAAGCAAAACCTAACCCTGCATGAAAACTCTCTTGTAAGTACCTTAATTCCTTTCATGAAAGAGGAGATCTCATAACCTGTCTCTTAAAGGCCTCATCTCTTATTTCCATCACATTGGCCATTATTCAACAACTGAATTTTTTGAAAGGGATGCTTTCAAACCATTGCACCTATCCTGCTAATTAGTGTTTCCATGATGATGAACCTCTGTCCCCCATGCATGAAAGAAAGGCCTTTTCATCCTGCCCCAATCTTTCATTTACTCGGGATGCCCCACTCAATTTTTTAATTCGGCTTAATGGCCACTTCCTCTAAGCTGTTCCACCTGATGCTTCAATGATACTTACATTTACTTTTTCTCTATTCTTATAGAACCCCTAGACTATTTTTACCTGAAAGAATGGGTAGATCAATGATTGAATAAATTTCTTTACTCTTATTCATCTTACATTTCCATCACCTAACATAATCATAGGCACATACTCAATGTTTGTCAAACTGATTTTTACCTGAGAACTGCTTTTGTGTAATTAATCAAAATTATAGTGTACCTTCACACATTTCCGTTGAATCTAGACTAACAGCAAATGTAGTCCATCTTAAAGAGTATTGTGGTCGAGCCTGGTATGGATCTACAGTTATACATGGTATGGATTTCTTCTGCCTACCTCTAATAAAAATACAGAATTGTCAGAATAAGCACCAGAGCCCTTGAAGATGATATTCCAATATGGTAAGGAGTCAACTAATGTAGAAAAGTGGAAGTTTATTGACAGGGCCCTCATGTTACCTCTCTACGCATGCTGAGATTCTTGACTGCATGGATTTGGGGATCCAGGCAATGTGGGACAGTAAAGCCTTTCAATAAAAACACAATATGCCAGGCAGCTGAAAATCCTACCTGCAATTTCTTCTCTTCCTTCTTCGATCCCTGGGAAATATGTCAGTGGATGCTGTCAGATAAGAACAAGCCATTGATCTACAGGGCGTGAGGGAAGGCTAGAATATTGATGTCACAGATTCTCTCTATGTATAAACTGCTCCTTAGTAAATGAGGTGCCTTGGGAATTCAGGCTTCTTGGACTAATAAACACCTGAAGGAGTAAAAGTCACCTGCATACTCTACCTTCTCTCGACAGGCCAGCACCTTCACAGCCAACAGTAACCTGAACCCAGAAATCAATGTTTATATTAATAAAGCCTTTTCCTTCCCTCACCTTAAATTTAATTCTTTTCCTCTACATGTGTGTTTTCTTAGTGCACAATTGAATGTGAGAGACATTATGGGGTACTAAAATAAAACTAGACTGATTTGAAAGACAGCCCAGGTGACTAAATATTCCCTTCCCTTTTTTCTTCATGTTGGTTTATCCATAAATTAACTGATGATTGGAACCAAATCAGGAATTCCACCTTTTTTTAGGGGGGGTGGATAAGAAATTAGTGGGTTTTTTTTTTCATTTTTGGTTGGTATATGATAATTGCACACATCTACTGAGTGGACTAGATTGGGAGTTCTTAACCACTGGCCCATGAATGGGACCCAGGGTTCTATTAAGTCCTAGATATTCAGTGCAAATTTTCATACGTCCATTCATTTTTTACACCAAGAAGAACCATAGATTTTACCAGATTCACAAATAAGCACAGGATTCCACAAAGTTATAAAAATAAGAGTTGTTCTAGATCTCAGCACTTATGTTTATTTGGGGCAAAGTATGCCTCAATAATGAGATTATAGTTTGATCTGAAATATTCTCCAAGGAATCATATGTTGAAGCCCTGGTCTTCAATGCATAAATTTTCAGAGTTGGGTTCTTGGAAAGTGATTGAATCATGAGGACTCTGACCTCATCAATGGATTAATCCATTGGTGGGTTCATAGTCTATGTATGGAGTTATTGGGAGACGGTGGAAACCTTAGGAGGTAGAACCGATTTGGAGGAAGTAGTTTACCATGGGCATGCCCTAAAGGGTATATTTTATCTGTGGCCTTTCCTCTCTTTCTGCTTCCTGGCCAATACAGGGTGAGCAGTTTTGCTCAGCTACACCTTTTTACCATGATAGTCTGCCTTCTTATAGGGCCAGAAACAATGGAGCAAGCCATCCATGGATTGAAATCTCTAAAACCATGAGCCAAAAATAAAACTTTCCTCCTATAGGTTGTTTTACTCAGGTATTTTGTAACTGAGAAGTCAAGTTGACTAACTGACTAACATATATAGAAAATGCTAAAATTGAGGGAAAGAAGCTGAAGTTAACAGTTATAGATTCAAATCCTAACTCTTCTACTAACTCCCTGATCTATTTCTTCATCTACGAAATGTCATTAATAAAACCTGTTACACATGTTATGGAGAGAAAGAGAAATAGTGCACATAAATAAATGTAGCTAGTATGTAAGAAATGCTCAAGGACCACTTGTTCCATGCTTATCTAAAGAAGCAGAACATTGAGAGACACTACTACTTCATCTTCCATCCCAGACCTGTTGCCATCTAAATTGATACTTTCTCCAACATGGTCATGGACTGGCACTATTTGGCACTGTTTTTCTTCAGGAAAGTGAGTCATAAAATAAACCTCTGTGATTAATATGTTTCTGTACAAATGGAGATTTACTTGAGCTAATAGAAACATTATGTCTCATAAGAAAGGGAATAGGTCTAGCTAATATGGTCTAAGCTTTGACTTGAATGAAAAGAGAGACTATCTCCTCAAACCTCATGCTGACACCTCAAAGACATGGAAATCCCAGGGAATTATTCAGGACAGTGCAGTGGAGGGTGTAGTGGATAAAGCTAGCACAGAAGAAGCAGCATGAGACTGACAAGAAGCTTCTTGCACACTTAGCTTGCATGATGAAAGACTTGGCAGACCTAGACATTTAGCATCAGCCTGTAACAAAACCAAGACCTGTTGTATGCATGTCACTGGAAGGCAGTCAACTTCATAGCCACACCCTCCTCTTTCTTACATCTCTTTCAACCTGTGTACAGCTCCTTGTGTGTGTGAAATATCTTCTCCTTCAAAGAGGTTCTTGATATTCAGCCAATATTCATTCAATAAAAAATAAGCCTCCATAATGTATTAAGGAATATATACTTTTAAATATATGCATTTTAAATTACATCAGTCTTTAAGGCTTTAGTACCTTCCATTTGTAGATGAGGAAATGAAGGTCATGAAGACAGTAAAAAATGGAATGAGTTTGAATCTAGATGCCCCTGAATCAAAAACTTTTAAACTAAATCATGAGCCCTCAAGACATGGTAATGAATGAAATATGGTCCTTGCTTTCTTGGAGCAAGGCGAGACACAATTCTGTGATGACAACACATGTTGAATGTGCTTTCCATGTTGAAGGGAAGCATGGGAGGCTTTGAGAGAATCCATGTAGCTAGAATTGGTGGATGGAGGAAGGGTGCGTGCAAAGTATAAAGTATACAAAAGAATTTTTTGAGGAGAGTCTTTGAGGATGGAGAGGAATTAGTCCAGAGGAAGCAGACTATTCCACATAGAATGATGAGCATACAGAAAGGCACAGAGGCAAGAACAAGGCATCAGGAAACCCAGAAGCATATGTCACTTAGACGTAAATGTTCCTGACAGTGTGAATTGTGAAAAGCCCTATGTTCTCTGAGGAGTCCTGAGAGATGGGAGGCTGCCCTTCTGCCAAGAATGAACTTGTGATCTCAGCTCTGGTGCTCTGGAAAGAGATAAGGGCTTTGGGGACCCCAGAAACTGTTTTTTTCTCTCCCCTTCTCTAACCCAGACATCCCAATCTCAGCACAAAAGGTTATAATTTCCCTGGGAAGAAATTGTACTGACCTCGGGTTTTCACAAAGAGTGTGATATTTCTGCTTGGCTGCACAGCTTGCTGGAGCACAGCTAAAATATCCAATGAGCAAGATGTCCCCAAAGTAAGCAGCTGAATAGGAGGGCCAAACAGAAGTTTGCCTGTATTGTATTCACTTCAAGTAAGAAAGGTAAGGTAACGGTTTGGGAGAAGTTACATATGCTCCAGAGTCTGGTTGCATATGGCGACTCAACTCCAGTGATGGCCACTCTCCCACTGTGCTCCCAGCAGGAGGAAGCAGTCACTACACAGCTGATAACAGAAACAAGGAGTGATTCTACTGCCCGAAACATCACTTAGGGAAAGGGTCCAGGTTTTCATTCTATCTCATCAATTAGATTGGCCAAGAATTGGCAGGCTTTCACTTGCTCCCTTTTTTTTAAAAAAAAGAAAACATTTCTCATTTCAATGCTGCAAATTTAACTGTCCTGACTTTTAAGCTTTTGATTGCTGATGGTTATCAAAAAAAAATAATGCACAGACATGGTCCTTGACTTACAAGAGTTGTAGAAATTAAACTTGACATTAACATTATTGATTAGATTTATTCAGAGCTTGAACTGATAAATCCAAATAAGCCAGAATAAGTATTTTGCACTACGTGTTTTTGTCTGAATATTCATGGAAGAGATGCCCCTAACCAAACCCGTATTTACTGAAGACATAGATATTTAAGTTAACTTCTTGGGTTTAATGAATGCTTCTTTTAAAAACAAAAATTTTATAAGAAGAGAGACACAGATTACCAATTCCTCTTAAGAATATCTTATTCAATTTACTGCTCCCTCAAAAAAATTGATGGCATAGTAACAAAGGGGACCTCCTAATGCAAAATGGGAAATATTTCAAAGCAATTTTGGAGCCTGGGATTTACTTAAGTGAGGAACCAATCATGAAGAGAATAGAAAAATGATACCCAACTACTATTAAGAACTTCCCATGCACAGACACTGGGTTTGGAGAATCTGGATAAAGGATCCCACTTCAATCTCATTGCTGTTCTGTGAAGCAAATGAGAAATGAAGCACTTAGCTGGCAGGAGATAAGATGCCATAGAAAATGAAACACCTTATTTCCTTCAACAATAAAAGATGTGTTCTACCTGGCAATGTCCAATTTCTGATTAAGGGGAAAAGAGAAGAGGGAAGAAAAGAGGCAGAGAAGACATAGATGAAAGCATATCGGAGGTTTAGTCAAGAGCTCATTCACTCAGAGTAGAATAGATTTCTTATTTAGTCAATCCACTCATTCAACAAAAACTTATTTAACATCTATGCACTGTATAGACAATACAAAATGTCTGACGTTCATGTTTGTCCCTTCTGGAATGTCTCACAGTGCCAGCAAATATTCAGAATGCTTCTAAACGGTTCCTTAGTATGGTAATACAAACTCTCACCACGTGGTTACAAATTATTAGAACAGGAATGGAAACTTATTTCAAGCATCCATCTGATGAGCAACCTATGCTACAACTCAGTTCAACCAAATCAGAATGCAGTAATATTAAACAGAAAGAGAGCAGAAGCTATGATGCAGTAAAGCCATAAATAAGCAGAAGCCATGAGTAAGAGAGAAGATGCACTCAATCCATAGAGAGGAGTACAGACAGAGGTAGGCTGAGGCACACAGTGATCATTACAGCAGAGTACAGGGTAGGGAACAGCAGAGGATTCTCTGGCAATCAAGGGTGTGTCTTAGCTACAGCATATCCTAAAGTATGTTCTTGTTCTTGGTGTTTAGTTAAGTGGCTCTTGATATGATTTTCTGTCTTCCTACCTTTCTTAATACAGAGACTAAAATCCCTATAAATTATCATAATTAAAGGTAACAAAGATCTGCTTTTCTTGTAATCATAATGAACCAAAATAGTACAATCTGCAATGCAGAAGAAACTATCTGAAGTACATATGTAAATAAGACATACACATAAAGCAACTCACTAACTAATGGATTAGATCAGAAATGTATTCATAGGCAAGAAGGATCAAATATTTTATGAAACAATTAGGAGCATAAATAAAGATGAAAATTCAAGCTTGCAGTTAATAAATGTTTGCATTCTTCAAAAAGAATTGATGAACCTCCCTAATAGGAATAATTCGCCTCTTTGTCTACTTTTGTGTTGAATCCTAAAAATGAGAAAGAATACCATAAGCCTGAGCCTCATTTATTTATTTATTTCTCTATTGTCACTCTGTTCTGAAACTTAGGACAGATCAAAATGATTTTAAATGAAAAAGTTAACAGCACCAGCGGAACTCTGAAGCAAACTTTTCTGTAATAAAAGTGCATTCAGATGTTCTAGTCTGGCTTCTAGATGTGGGTGAGGAGACTCCTCACCTGTCACACTAGTTTATCCTCTCATTCTAAAAAATCAGTTGCTGGAGTATTGCAAAGCGGAAATCGTAGAGTGCTTAGATCTCCTGACAGGTGAAGATAAAATGTCCCCACTTATACAGTGATGCCTGTCTCAACTCTTTCACAAGCACAGCTATCCTGCCCTAAGGACTCTGCATGGAGACCACCACCCTCAGCCCTTCTGGACTACTGATGGACTTATGACCACACAGAATTATGTGGTTATGTGCATAAAAACCACAAAGTCAATGTACTCTCCCTATGTCTATTTCCCTAAGGTTTTTACCCAGTTCCTGCCACTTCCTTCAAAGGCAGCTTTTTATTGGCAACAAGAAAATGATTAATAACCTAATAGGAAAAACTGATTACTCAAAAACTGTTTATCAAGGACTTCTGTTTCTGACAACCATGGGAAAATTGGAATCATATTTAAACTTCTGCCTTAACCAACAGAAAAACAGACAAAATGTATGAAAAAAATGAATGTCAGTCATTGAAACAAAAGGAACATCATAATTTATAAATATGTAAGGTGAAAGATATAAGGTGGCCCCTATGTCTGCACAAGATTACTGCCCCAAAGCAACTTGCAGACTACTACATGGACAAAGGGAATTCAGCCAGAGTCAAAAGTTTCCCAAATTTGAAGAATGATACAAGCACAAGTATAACTGGTTTAAAGAAACTCAATAGAAAAAAAAGAAGAATCACACCAAGTTGCATCATGATGAAATTTCTGAAGAGTGATGAAGAAATTACAAGAAGTTGGAGAAGAAAAAAAACATTGTATTATCCTCGAATTAACAAAGATGAGAGTTAAATAGACTCATCATCAGAAACTATATATAAAAGCTATATATAAAAACTATATATAAAACTATATATAAAAAAGGTGATGGGATGACATATGTTACATTTGGGGAGAAATAAACTCTTTACCTAGAGTTCTATATCCAGAAAAAATGTGCTTCAAAATCAAAGTGAAATAAACACTATAGACAATCAAAAGCTGATGCAATTTAATGTCAGCTGACTTGCACCACAATAAAAAGGAGGTTTATAAGCAGGAAGAAAATTATATCAGAAGCAAATTTCGATCTACAGAAGAAAATGAATAGCACCAATATGTGAAAATATGGTACTAAATATGAAAATATTTCATTTTATTATCTGATCTAACAGATAATTTGCAATTTAAAGAAAATATAATAATAATGTTATATGAGGCTTTTATCATAAATAAAAGTAAAATGAATAAAAAAAATAGCAGAAAAGACAGGAAGGAAAGGAAAGGCAACTACATTTCTGTAAATTTCTTAGACCATATATGTGTTATTTAACATTCCTTAATTATAGATTGTGATGTGGTGTTAAAACTGTATATTGAAACTCCAAAGTGACCAATAAAATATTATGGATAACAAGCTCAAAGTGGTCATAAAATGAAACTATTTTTAATTCAATTATCCAAAGGGGAAGAGAAGAAGAAAAAAAGGAACAGAGAACAAATAGAAAAGGAACAGCAATATGGTAGACTGAAGGTCAATTATAATGATAATTACACTAAATATAAATGAGTCAAACACTTCAATTAAGAGGCAGAAATTGTAAGAATTGGTCAAAAAGCAGTACCCAATTATATGCTGTCTATAATTAACCTGCCTAATGTATAGACATAGGATAAAATCAGAAGGATTGTGCTATGGGTACTGAGCAGGCCCAATGTGTATGAGGCCCTGAGATCAATCCACAATACAACACACACAACAAAAAACTAAGGAAAAGGATGAAAAAGATATATTGTACAAACACAAATGAAAAGAAATTTGGGCTACTGCATTAATTCAGATACATAGACTTCAGAACCAGAATATAAGCAGGGAAAAGAAAGGATAGTAATAATGATAACAGGGTCAAGTTCATCATAAAGGCATAATTTTTCTGTTCATATGCATAACAACCAGCAGTTCATAAAATATAAAGCAAAAATTGAGAGTGCTGAAAGAAGAACTACATAAATTCACAATTATTATTAGAAATTTCAGCACTCTTCTTCCCATAATTGATAAAAAAAGGCTGGTTACGCACGCACAAACAAACACACAATATAATAAGGAAAGAGGAGGCTTAAAATACAATGTCAACAAACATGATCAAGCCTAGCATGGTGGCACACACCTGTAATTTCAGCAGCTTGGGAGACTGAAGCAGGAGGGTCATGAATTCAAAGCCAGCCTCAACAACTTAGTGATGCCCTAAGCAATTTAACAAGACCCTGTCTCAAAAATTAAAAAGGGCTTGGGATGTGGCTCAGTGGTTGAGTAACTGTGTGTTCAATTCTTGGTTATTACACAAAACAAAACAACCAAATATGACCAATTGGCATTTATGGTGTTTTCCCCTCAATGGCTGTAAAAATATTCTTTTTTTCCAAATATGCATGAAACATACACCAAATCAATTATATTTTGATCCATGAAACAATCATTGTACAATTTAAGAAAATTAAAATCTTCAACTACAGTAGAATAAAAGTGGAAGTGAATAAAAGAGTGACCTAGAAAGTCATAAAATATTTGGAAACAAAAATTACAGTTCTAAATAACACATGGGTAAAGGAAGAGATCAAAGGAAAAATTATAATATATCTTAGATTATGAAAAATGAAAGGGAAATATCAAAATTTGTGGGTGAAACTTTATGCAAAAGAAAAATAATTCTCAACCTTCTGGAACATACTTTCTGCTAGATTAACACAAATTCATTTTTCATTTGATCATCTTTTTCCATGTCTATCTTTGGTAAATCACAATTAACTAGAATGTTTTATCAGTGGACTATTAATTAGCTTAATGATCAGATTGACTAAAAAGAAAAAAGAATTCTCAAATCTATTATTGAAATTTCTATGTTAAAAAACTAGACAAAGAAGAAAACATTGAGTCCAAAGTATTAGAATATTAAAAATAAAAACAATGAGAGCAAAAATAGGGAAATCAAAAACAGGACAGCAGTAGAGAAAATCAACGGATTATAGGCTAATTCTTTGAAAAGATCCATAATATTGATACATCTCAAGTCTTAAACTATCCAATAGGGTAGCCACTCACCACATGGGGCTATTGAGCAATTAATGTAGTCAGTAGAAAATAAAATATGCTGTAGGTGTAAAGTACATGCAACGTTTTAAAGATTTCTAGAAAAAAAAACACAGGAGAAAACTTTTAGTTAAACAAAGATATCTTGGAACACAAAAGACACACACCACTATGAGAAAAAAATGATAAATAGGACATTAACCAAATTTTAAAAGTTTCCTCTTCAAATTTTTGCTCTTAAAAGGAAATTTCTAAAAATATATAAAAATATAAAGGTAGGAGAAATATTTGCAAACTATAACTGATAAAAGAGTTAAATTCAAAACATAAAATAAAAGACAACCCAAGGTTAAAATGGACAGAAAAAAAAAATCATTTCACCAAAAAAGATATATGAGTACATGTAAGCACATTAAAAGATGCTTAGTATTATTAGTGAAGAAAAGAAATGGAAGTTAAAACCACAATGAACTACCATAGTACACCCACTGGAAAGGCCAAACTGAAAAGATGGAAAACACAAAGTGCCAGGGAGGATATAGACCAACTAAAGCATTCACACATTGGCCATGGGCATACATTCCAGGGCAGCCTCCTTAGAGACAATTCTTTAGTGTCCTGTAAAGTCAAGCACACACTTATGAACCCAGTCAACCACTCCATTCCTTGATTCATCCCAAAGGAAGGGATATAGCTACAGTTGAAAAGGTTGGGTTTATTACTCTTTGCAGTAAGGGGGAGCACATACCTTGGGAACCTTGGGGTGTCTCAGAAAAAGAGCATTAGACTGGAACTACTATGGGATTTGGGTGTTTGATGTGACAGTTAGCCTAAGGAAGTATCAGTTATCTCTAGATTGGGGCTGTCAAACAGTGACAGCATTTTATGACTAGATATTTTAATAGATCTTCTCTTTAGGGAGGATAGGCATGCAGGCAGCTGTAATTAGTAAATAAATTGTAGAGTCATTCATTATTATCAAGAGGCACCATTTAGTATTTTGTGGCACACTGACATTATTTTTGTGTTTAGACAGCATTATGAAGTGGATTCGCTTTATCTCATTATATCATGGTCTCAGAATAGCTTTATCTGAGGTGTGTATTTTGAGAGATTGTTTACATCTAGTAGGATAATCATACAAACAGAAGCCATGAGTGCAGGCCAACTTTCAAATGTCAGGGGATGCTCTGTTTTGTTTTGTTCTTTTGGTATTTGTTTTTTTCTTTTCCACTTCAGTCAAAAACTGGAAGCAACTCAAATGTCCATCAACTGGAGAAAGAATAAAAATATCATGGTGTAGGAGCGAATTTGGAGGTGCAGAGAGTCAGCATCATGATTGTGACAATAGGTATGACTATAAACATTGGTATGTAGTCATCGGTCACCAACTTGGACTCTTAAAGTTCATGAGTCTTCCTATATGTAAAGTTGACCTCTACCATCCTGATTTTTTTTTAATGAATTTTACCCTTGTTTTGAATTAGGAACAGTCCAGTTTTGGGAAACATTACCACCTCCTCTCTCTAGAGTCAAATAAAAACACTTTCACCTTTTCTAATTAGTTAGTGGACCTTCCCCAAGAGTAGACAGAAGTTTTCTAAAATGCGGAAGTGGGGTATAATTTCTTAATAGATCATCACAATTAGCCACTGGGTAAGTGCAAAGCCTCGCTACTTTTTTCTCCCCAGTATTGACCCTGTCTGAGGTTCCAACATTCCTACATCATACTCACACTGAATGCTATCCTGGGAAATGACTTCCCCTCCCTTGACCTCAGTTCTTACCACCTAGGGAAATGGTGGATATGAGGGTTTCTCAGGAACTGTGCATGACTGCACCTACCTGTACTCCCAGAAACTCAGGAGGCGGAGGCAGAAGGGTCAAAAGTTCAAAGTCAGCCTTGGTAATTTAGTGAGACCCTGTCTCAAAATAAAAAAATACAAAGGACCGGAGAGGGAGCTCAACTATAGAACACACCCTGTGTTCAATTCCCAGTACAAAACAGAAACAAAAACTAAAACACAAGGATTTATTGGGTATTCCCAATCCAGAAATGTTTACTATGTGAGTTATACTTCCAAAGTTCACTTAGGGTTAGAATCTGCCTCTGGCTCTCAGTGTGGTTGGGGTGTATGTGTGCCTGCAGCTATTGCTGGTGATGACAGAGCAAGAACAAAGGTGGATGCTACAGAACGGGCAGATTATTTTGTCTATTTAAAGCAGCAACAGTCTGAATGATTTATGAGGATTCTTGAAAGCATATAATGCTTATTAATTTAATAAAAATGGTTATTGCTTATAATGGAATCTACCTAATAAAAATAAGATGGAAATATCCCCAAAGTAATAATTTGATGTCAGCTATGATTCTTCTAATATTAACTTCTCTGCCCAAAGCTCCACTGAGTTTCTAACACTAGTGCTACATTTTGACCTCACAGAGCTCCACACTTTGGAGGGTCCCTCTCTGTACCACTCCTCTGACTGCTCCCCAGTCATGGGGGACAACGGGACAGATCCACCCATAATCTGCGTGTCCTTCTACCCAATTCATCTACACCACATGCAGAGCACTCACTCTACCCTGCCCAGTCAGCTTGGCGGTCACCTCTAACACCTGGCTAGGCCTCTTCCAGGTCTTTCTATTCCATACACTTCAAGTTGAAGGGAAGAAAGGGGTTTGGTGGCAAAGACTACACAGAGCTTGGCTGGGCATGGTATGGCATTCACATGAACGCTCCTAAAGACCCCGAGGGGTAAGTCAAAGTCAAAATGATGAGCATGATAGGCCAGGGGTCAGACCTCCCCATGACCCATGCTACCATTCAGGACAATAGTCTGAGAATTCTGAGTCTCAGAAACCTAAACATCAACCTGATCATCAGGTTACTACTTTAGTATAGTTATCAATATAAACATTTAGAACCACATTACTTAACAGGTTGTTAGCTCACTTTAGAATGTTTAAACAAGTAGACATGGTGAGCCTCCATTTCTTACTTTTGCCCTGGGGTTCCTGAATGCTAGGAGAAGGCTTGTCCAGAACCCACTAACAGGTTGAAGCGTGCTGGTTCCCTAGGAGGCAGTCTCCCTCCCACTGTGCTAAGGAGGGATTGTCTGAGTGCATTTTGTGCACTGAATCCTTCCCTGTTCTTGGCTGGAAGAATTTAGATCATGGTCCTCCATGCTCTGAGTCCCTCCCATTTATCATTCCACTTAATTTAAAACAAACTAATAAGTGGAAAGATTTTCATTATAAACTCCGATTGGTGGTATATTTAATATATGTTGACCTTAATTTGCTACCACAGAGATTAGTTTAGGAGAAAGCCAAGTCTGGCATGAAGGGGAGGTACATTTTAAAAATGAGTTTAAAGAAACTGTTAAAAGTAATTTTGAACTGAACTAGTAAAATTGCTAGCCAGGGAAGGGGGCAAATCAAACAGAAAATAAGCAGATAATGAAGTACTTGGAGAACTTATCAGATAAAATATTACCCAGAAATAGAAAAAATGTGGGGAAAAAAAATGAAGGCAAGGCTAAGTTATCCATATAAGGCCAGTCTTGATCAGTTCTCAGGCTTTCTGCTGGGGGTGGTGCGTGTGTGTCTGTGTGTGTATGCATGCAAAGGAAGAAAGTCCCATCATAAGCTCCTTGCACTTTGTAACCAGGCACTTTGTCCCAGTGGTCATCATATTTTCATTCATTTTTCTCCCTGGGAAAAAATATCTCAGAAGACATTCAGAAACTTCCTTGAACTTGAGGTATCATCCATTTTCCTTTGAATCCATGAGGTTAAGCAGGGAGTGTAGAAAAGTCTCACTACAGCAGGGAGAATTTATGATTAACTTTGAGGTTGACAGGTGTTCAGAAAGCACCATAATCTTGGCATTTTAAGGTCAAAATACACTTATTTGAAGGAGGTATATGGAGTTTAAGAAAGTATCCATAGTGAGGCACCTTATTTCCCATGAGTCCTTTACATGATCCACAGTGGGTTTCTAAAACACTTAAGCCTTCCACAGAGACCCACTTAGCCTGAGAAGACCAGTGTGGGAAGCCCACAGACTGGGGCAGACCCCAGTGAGGTGGATCAGAGAGAGTATAAATAAAGCCTCAATGGCTGCAAAACCTTGTATTCAACTCACCTCATAGTACATTTAAAAATTAAAACACATTTCATCAAAATCAACTTTAGCTTAATGGATGTAAGATCCTGTGGATGGTACTAATCCATTCAACTAATGGGTTTAATATTGAGGAAGAGCACCAGGCTGGATGGGGAGATTCTATCCCAGTCAGTTGAGAAGATCCCTCCTCTTCAGACTGTTAAAGATGAGCATGGAAACACAGAACATAAAAAAATAGAATGATCCATGATCCATATCAACACCATCCAGGGGAAAAGGAGCTCTGGAGGGTGAAAGAAGAATTTGATTCATCTGGCAGATTGTTATAGTTTGGATATGGAATGTCCCAAAAGTTCAAGTGTTGGAAGCAAGGTCTCCAATGCAGCAAGATTCAGAGGTGGGGTTTTTAGGCAATGGTTGGATTATGAGAACTCTGACCTCATCCATTTGGTGAGGTCAATTGCTCCATGGATTAATCTATCGATAACCGAATAGATTCTTGGAAGATAGGACCAAATGGGAGGATGTAGGTCATTAGGGGATGTGCCCTGCAAGGGTTTATCTTCTCCCCAGCTCTTTCCTCACTCTTTCTCTTTTCTGGCTACCATGAGCTGAGAAATTTTCTTCTACTCTGTCACTTCATCATGATTTTCTGCCTCACCTCAGCCCAGAGCAATGGAGTTGGCAAACCATGAACTGAGACCTTTGAAACCATGAGCCCCAAATAAACTTTTCCTCCTCTAAGTTATTCATCAGGTATTTTGCTCAAAGTAATAAAAAGGGTACATCCCTGTGGTGGGTATGTACAGAAGCACTAGACAATGTTAAACCTTTAAGCCACATAGACATATCATCATTCTGAGTCTAAGTGCCATGATAACACTTCTGGTTACTGGTTGGCTTCCCATCTTCCAGCTTGTCTAGAGAAAGAGATTGCTTGCCAGAAAATGCAAGTGTAGCATCCTACTTCTCACTGTGCACTAATAAAAATTCTACTCTTAGGCCTTATTCTCTTGTAAATTTACTCTGACTCTACCATTTACTAACTGGGTATCCTTGGACCTGTTACTTTCCTCCAAATATCAGTTTGTTCATTTGTAAAATGGAAAATACAACCCCACCCTCTTCTCCTGTGCTTGTTGTGAGGGTTTAGCCATTAGTACTTAGTGCAGTGCTGAATATCTAGTGCCATCCAATAAATGTCAAGTAGTATCATTGCTATATTCCTTTCCTTACATTCTCTCTTCTGTCTGCCCTCATTTCTCCACCCATCTGTACTCTTTCCCATTTATTTTCATCTACCCAGACAGCCGGCCAGTCGGCTAATCATTCAGTGTCTTAGTGGTCATTTACCATAAAGAAGAAAAGCATCAGGGACCAGGCACAGAACAGAACATTGACACTTCGAAGACCGTTTCCCCAAGAGTCCACTGTCTCGCCAGCACTAGACGCCCCCATCCTCTATCATTGTGAAGGACACAGCACAGGTAGAGCTGGATTGATACTTTGATATTACTATTGATATTGAAATGGGACTTCCTGGGGAACTCAAGGATGCTGACAAAATTAAGTCTCTGAACCTGTAAAGCTGAGAGATAATCTCTAAACCTTGATGAATTTACAAAAATCTCATTAGTCTCCTAGTGGTCAGGCTTCCCTTGTTAACATGGTCTCCCTTGTAGACACCACTCCACAGTTAGAGTTCTGGGTATTCCAACTATGCACAATGATTCAATGTGTTCGCACATGATAAGATTCTAAATATACTAAAATATTTGGTGTTGGTACCCTTGAGTCAGTCTGTACAAATCCTGTAGTGCCATATTTAAATGGGTCTCATAATATACTGTATTATTCCCCTTGAGTAAATTAGTCCTTAGAAATATTTTTGTTCCTCTCTTCCAAGAGGATTGAAACCTTAAAACAGCAGATATTCATTAAAATGTATCATTGGGATAGAGTGAGAGCACTTGCCTTCCTACAAAAATATTAGCATATTTCCTTGAAGAAAAGTTTCCACTGGTCACCACCTTTACTCTTATTCCTAGAACCTCTGAAGAAGGGTTTTCCATGACTACAAATGGATTTGAAAAACTCACAAAATAAAACTGTCTGTCTCTATGGAGAACCAGGATGACATGACAGATAATTAGGATGACCTGCTTCTCTGAGATGGGAAGCTTAGCCATATTGAGGACATAAAGGCCCCAGCCCTTCTTTATCCTCTAGTGAATTTCTTCTCTGCAAATAACCAACTCTGTCAGCTGACAGTGACTTTCACCTTGAATCCTTCAAAGTCACCTTTCTTTGAAAATCCCTTTGCTCTGATGCAGAATAGCAATAGCTTTGCCATCTTGGCTGCAGTTTGCAGGGTGTGTTTAGGTGGAGGTGACTTGAACCCCAGAAGAACTGACCTGTCCAACAAGACCAAGCTTTTGAATATGGATGTGCCTCACCTAATGTCTTTCCTGGTGTGCAATTTCTCATTTCCCACTTTATAGTAGATTCTGAGATATTTGAGGGAAGAGAGTCTAGAGCAAAGTGAGAAAAATGCCTCTTCCCTGGTATGTTACAGTGAAATATTTTTGTGTTGATGTGCAATGATGTTTCGTGTAAGAGGAAAAAAGGGCTGAACAGAGGAATGGTCTAGCAAAGAGGCAAGTTACCCAATCTATTTCCTGAGACTTGAGCTGATGGCTGCTGAATTTCAAGGGTATTATAACTTGTAATCCACAAATGCTCCCTTTGAATAGTTTCAGAAGCCTGTTTTAAAATGTGCCTTTCAGAGTGAATATAGGAAATTCTCCCTTAATTTTCCTTCCCAAGAAGTAATAATTTACTCAACCTTCCCATAGTTTTTATTTACATATTTACTAGTTACCAAATTGCAGGAGTTATAGGAAAAGAAAAACAGTTTCCCAAGAATGTCAACAAAGACCTCAGGATATCTTCTGAAAGACAGAGGAGCATAAAAGAACAACACCTGCAGCTGATGCGGCCAAAGTATCTACCCCTGGGGTCTGTTCCTAAAATTGGATTTAAGATGATCCCCTGACCAGTTTCCCAATCCTTTTTCTCACTCGCTCAGCCTCCCTCTGTAAGTGACAAACAAGAGATTGCCAGCGTGTCATTTCCTATCTTAGTATGTGTTAGAGTATCTCACTCCACCAAAATAGCACTGGACTCATGGAGCTTAGATGACTAAAAGTGGCATGCAGCAAATCAAGCAAAGAATTGGCATTATTCAGGCATCCATTCCACGAACAAGCCATCAGCACGAAGGGCTTAGTGTGCCAAGAGAGGCACTAGGTGCTATAAATAGGGCCAGTCTTCATTCTTTTCTCCTTATCTTTTCTTTTTCTTCCTACTCTTTTGTCCCGATCATGGTCACAATAGCTCACAATTGCTAAATATACTGTGTGTTGAACACATGCTGAACCCTGAATGTACTATCTGATCTAGCTCTTCTCGATCCTTATAAATACTACCATTTTCTTCATTGTTATGATTTAGATGTAAAGTGTCCCTGAAAAGCTCATGTGTTAGAAACATGATATCCAATGAAGAAATAATCAGAAGTAAGATAATTAGATTATGAGAGCTATGAGCTCATCTGTGGATTCATCCATTTGATAGATTAATAATTTGAATGGACTACGAGGTGAAAAGTACAGTTAGGTGGGGCACTGCTGGAGGAAGTAGATCACTGGGGTGTGCCCTGGGATACTATACCTTGTCCCTGGCTCCATGCCCTTTCTTTCTCTCTCTCCTTCCTGGCTGACTTGAACAGCAGAACAGCTTTCCATCACCGTGCCCTTCCACTATGATGTTCTGCCTCATCCCAGACCCAGAAACAAGGTATGTCAGCCGACCATGGACTGAGACCTTTGATAAACCATGAACCAAAATAAACTTTTTCTTCTCCAACTTGTTCTTGTTAGGTATTTTGATCATAGCAAGGACAAGCTGACTAGCACTCTCATCAGCAGCAGCAAAACTCATTGAGAGGTTTATTAGCTCACGCATTTAGGTGGAAGAGTTAGAATTTGAAACCAGGTGGTCTGTGCAAGGTCAGACACTGAACCACCCTTCTGTACTCTCCAATTCATATGCCTCAGCTTCATTCAGCATGTTTGGTCATGAGCAAACTGGAGCATTTTGATTATTCCAAGAAGGTGCAGTCCGGTTTAAAGCATCAGGTTTTGCTGTTATAAGCTGGAGGGAAAGAGGTTGCAAACATGAAAAAATGTGATTTAGCAATAAAGGCTTCTTGAAGGCAAAGCTTACTTAAACTTACCATTCTCTTATCTTTGGATCAGAATAAATTGTGAGAAACAGAACATTTATATTTACATTTTCAGAGTTATTTGGGCCATCATTCCTAAAGTAGAAAATAGATTACTGGAACTTTCTAGACACATTAAATTAGTAGTGAATGAATTCCTGGTATTAGCTGTTTCCAGCTCTCCCCTTCCACAGGCCACACAGGGAAGTACTCCCTTGGCCCGTTAATCCACCACTTTCCTCATTCATCTTCTTGCACTTTGTTGACTGAAAATTCTTTAAAAAATAGTATGGCTTCCTCTAAGTGCCAGCTCACAGATCAGTTGTTAGAGGCTGCCTCTAATGCTGGTCCAAGAAGAACTGGCAAGGCAAAAGAATGCAGGGCTCCATTCCCCATGTCAGTTATGGGTGGAGGAGGTGTGCATTTGCTGACTGCACAGAGAATAAGCTGCCTCCTCAGAAAGAAGAGAGAGCAGAAAGTAGGGCAATAAACACAGGCTTGAAAAGGTAGGCTGGTGGCATGGGGTGGAATAGCTTTGGGAGTCAGACCACATGGGTTGAACTCTCTCTAAATCATAAATTAGCTCTGTGACTTTGGATAAATAAATGATTGGAGCTTTCTGAGGCTTAGTTTTTCATAATTAAAAAGAGTCACTTCATATCTACAAAGGAAGGCATGCAACAAAAGTGGCTATTTTAATTTATTTTAGAACCCATTGCCTGATTTTTAAACTCATAATCTCATTTTATTTTTCTCTACGGAACACTAAACTACTCCCTCTGGTTATGTCAAACTGGAACCACTCAAGGTCTTTACTATATTTTCGCTTTCTCTAGAACATTCTTTCACCACATGAAATTCACAGCTACTGTCATGTAAATCCAGATCGTCTAAGAAATTTTCCCTCAAATATTCAAGCCCACCGCCTCTGTAAGCCTCAAAACCATACAAGATTCTTTGTACTCCAGCCCCTGTCCACTTCCTAGCCTTATCTTCTGCCATAGCATCTCCCAATTTAGGCTTCTGAGATGCCCACTTATAATCCCAAAAGTCACCATATTGCTCTATGTCTAATTTTTTTTAATAGATTTCTTTGTATAAATTGCTTGTCCACCTGGTGAATTCCTGCTCATTCTATAAAATCCTACAGTGGTATCACTCGCTTGACATGAAGTGTCCCCTATCCTCTTCTCTGATCCACCAACATTCCTCAGCCATATCTCTGTATTAATTTGACAATTTCTGCATTTGTCATGGTTGCCCTTATCATGCAGTTTATCCACATATGTCCAGACAGCCACATGTCCCTGTGGTGTGTATTTTGCATACCTGGCTCCAGAACAGTGGTTGGCAGGTACAAAGATGCTCGAAAACATTTGAAGTCTTAAGCTATCTTAACATATCTGAAACACTATTTTGCATTCGATTATATATTCTGTTAATCTGTTGTTCCTATCTGTCTAGACTGCTCAACAGATTGTAAGTACTTTGGAGACAGAAGGGGCCTTGGTTTCCTTTTGTATCTCCTAGAGCGCTGAGCATTTACTCGATAATTATCTGTCGGATGGGATGATGCAATATTGAAGAAGGTGGGAATAGATTTGCATCAAGAAATGAGTGGATCCCTACAAGCTCACGGTCATGGGTGACCCTTACAAATGCTGAAAAAGCACATAGGGTTGACCACACCTGTCCTTCCAAGAGGACCTGGAGAGCTTATTGATAAGGTATAATTCCAAACTCACAGGTAAATCAGGAATAGAGAGAAAAAACCTAAGTTCTGAAGTTAATTCAATTGCTCTAAACCTCTCCCTAGCTTCCTCATAAGGCCGTTGTGTTGTCCGCTATGGGAAAGTATTTGACTTTCAGCAATTACACATGTTTGCAAGTGCTAATAGTTCTGTGGTGGAAAAAGAAGGCAGAAGGGGAAAAAGAAAAACAAAGAAAAGTGAGAGAGAAAGGGGGGAGGTGCTTTGAAGGGATTTTATCTAATTTCATTTTAATTAGATCCTTTTTCTAACTGAGTTTCTAATTTTTCAATTAGCAATTAGCAGCTGCAACTCATTCTGAGCATCACGAGGTGCCAAAGACACTAATTACACCACAGGAGTAGGAGGCTGGAAATGAGAAATAAAATTATCCATGAATGTTATTAGAAGAAAGGAATGATTACTCTCCGTAATAATATACTGATGTGAGCCTAATTAGATTGAAGGATTCAGAGGGAAAAAATGAGATTTAAAAATGGATCACATTTAGATGCCTTGGGGTCATAATTTTGCTATAAATATTGCTTTAGAACATCTCACTTGAAAACAGGTTTGCAAGCCTGATAATGTTTATGTCGGGTTGTTCGGCAATGACCCACGTCCCTGCCACACAATAACCCAAAACATCAATGACTTCTGAAATACCAATAGTCTTCCCGTAAAACGTGTATCTGAGGTTGCAAAAATAAACACACCCACATGCACAGATATAAACAAGGCAGTGAAAATCGTACCCAGGCACAGGGAAATATCAAAGCAAAGATGCCATTTTTGGCATTGTCAGTCAGGGGTGGAGTTTTGAGCCATGTGAGGGAAAGCAGTGTAACTGTGGTTTCCAATCTGTTGGTTCAATTACTTTCCTTCCTTCTATGACAGTGCTAAGCCTGTGATTCGGTTTCAGGATAGAGAGATGCAAGCTCATGGCTCCTCTGTATTGAGAAGCTACTGTTCTTTGAAAAACACTCCAGTCAAGAAGAGGATCGCTTTCTATTAATTAGAGCAGCCACACAGACCATCCATATTTTTCAGAGAAAGGCTAATTTTCTGGCTCTAGACCCACGGAATCAAAACTATTGCATTGATCCCCAAGAGTGATTCCTAATTAGTTGCAGAGTAATCTCCTAGATTCTTGGGAAGCCAGAGTGCTCACCTTGGCTTTAGTGAACTCTGACAGAGCCCCAGCCCTGCCCGTCCTCAAGTGCCACCTATTGATTCAACCATTCCGAACATTCTCAGAACCTCTGCGACAGTAGAATATTATTGCCCTCCTTCCTGTCCTTAGGGAAAATGTAAGAAGCTTTTGAAGGTGAGCAGAAACTTCACTGAGCAAGTTAATGTCCAAGTATCCACCTCTTCTTCTAATAAACTTCCTGAAGATCTTCCCTCAGTTCTCTTGTCTCTTCTCATTTTCTTCATAGAGTTCTCCTCAGTTCTCATGGCTTTCCTCTTTCTTAATGATTTCAACATGCCTTGATCCATCTCTTGAACTCTAATCTAGCAATTTCTACCACATAAATGGCATTTTTACCATAGGTCTCATCAGCACCTCAAAATCAACCTAAGCAGTATCATATTTATCATGCATCCCATCAGCACCCCAAAGTGCCCCCAGCTGGTGTTCTAGATGTCCTTGATGGCTTACCCACCCTCCCAGGAACCCTCACTCCAATCCTCAATGAAGTCTTCAGGTCTTCCCTCTTTCTTTCATCCTATTCATCTCTTGGCATTTCAACCAGTCCTGCTACTTCTGCCCCATTCTCCCCAGTGCCTCCTTTGCCACATCCAATTCACCAGCGTAGGCATCTCTGTTTTTCACCTTACCTTACTAGACGGTTTCCCCTGTGACTGATGTCTTTTACCTGATACCTGCAGCTTTGCATTTCCTCAAAACTGCAGCATCTTTTCCTTCCCCACTGGAATTAGTCAGCCTTCATGTTGTTTTTTCAGTCCATACTCTGTATATAATTTCCTCTTCTGAGTAACTATCATTTGCTATAGTCAAACTAATTTTGGGGGATGGATGCTTTGCTTGTGCTGTACCTTTGAATTGATGCCCCTCATATCTATTTCCAGAGAGTCAAATCCTACCTGTTCTGAAAGATTCAATCCAAATGAGAGTAATATTCCAAATCTTGCTCTCCATGCATATAGGGCTTTTAATTTTCAAGGAAAGTTCACATCCATATGGTTTATATAAGCCTCAGGATAACTCAAGGGAGGCAACAAGGATGGACATTATTAGTCGTCTTTTGCAGAGGAGGAAACTGAGACCTAGTGGTATTGTTGAACTGCATGATATTCATGGTGGATCCAATGGACAAAGACCTGCTGATTAGTTCTTCCCCTTGGCTCTGGCAGTTGTCAGAGCGAACTTGCTTGTGCTCTCTGTTCACTTGGCTAGAGCCTTGCAGTCAAACAACTGCTCTCCTGATGGAAACTGGAAAAATTGATGAGTTCCCGTTCCTTGGGTAGCCTATCTGTCTTTATATATCTCAGCACATTTGCCACTAATTATATTTCTCTTTATAATCTAGGCTCTCCAGTTAAGTAACATAATTGATCACTCTTGAAAAATATCACTAATTCCAAAATGGCTCAGAAGTATTTTGTCATGCTGTTTCCTTCTTCATTTCTCCACCCCTGGTGTTATAATTCTTGAGATGCCACATGCATTAGAGAAAAAAAAAATGTAGGGTCTAGAAATGCATGCATGTGTTAAAGGAAAGGAGTTAAGGAATAAATTGGGCATTTTATTTTCTTTGTAAAAAAAAAAAGCAAAAACTAATTTCAAATATGAAATAACAAAAAGAGATAGAAATTCTTATTAGTTTGAAGTTTTCAAAGGATTGCATGGTATCTGCAAAGAAGAGAAAATGGGGTGCAGCCCTTACTCTGCAAACTAATCACTGTCTTTGGTTGTCTCTATCATTGCCAAAAGATGGTGACAACTCTGCTAACAGACAGTAAGTCAGGTTCATGTTGGACTTTCTCCCAGCCCAGAATATTCTGCTATAGCTCATCTCTTCTGTTTCACTCAGAAAGGCAACATTAAGGAAGAAACACCCCTGACACTCAAAGCAGGGGGACTGCAGGTAGGGGAAGACATGAAGGTCACTGTCCTGTGAGACTGGGAAGAATGCAAAACAACACTGCAAGTTGATGTGTGCTGCTCTGTCATTTTGTCCCCACTCATTTGGGCAGAGAGTTACATACAGTAGAGAGGAAAGAACCAAGAATGAAAACCCTCAGGATCTCTCTGCCATGATGTTCTCCTTTTCTTCCCTTAGATCTTAGTCTTTTTCTCAAAAGTTCTCTTCTGGATCTCTATGTCCTGTTCTTGGAGATGATCTTTTTAAATCCAATTTGGGATTCTGAATGACTCCTATATTTGAATTTCCATCTCATTCCCAAGATTTGGAAAATTTTCTAATATCATTTCACTGAAAGAGTCATACACACCTTTATCTTGTTTCTCGATGCCTTCCTAAATGCCAATAATCCTTAGATTTGGTATCTTAATGTTGTCCCAGCTTTCTTGAATAATCTGTCTCTTATTGTCTTTATTACTGACTGAGTTTTAGGAATTATATTTCTTGTCTTTGAGGCTTGATAATCTTTCTTCTGCATGGTCTAATCTATTAGTGATACTTTTCATTGATTTTTTAATTTGATTTATTGATTCTTTTGTTTCCAGGTTATCTGTCTGGTTCTTATTCTGAATGTCTACCTCTTTATCAAAATGATCCTTCACCTCCTATATTTTTCCAAGTTCGTCCCTCAGATCTTCCTTTAGTTCCTTGATCAATTTAATCATCAACTTCTAAAATTTTTTGGCATTTTGTCCACTTCAACATCTGAAGTATCAGTTTTAGGGAAGTTAGATAAAATTTTGAAGGCATTTGATTTTCTTGCTTTCTCATGTTTCCTGTATATCTATGTTCAGATTTTCCAGTTTGCTGGAATCTTTCTGCCAGTGTCGTCTGGAGGACTCTTTAGTAGGCTGCTTTTACTTTACAATTTGTTCCAAGCCAGGGGGCTATCTCTGTGTCAAAGCATCCAGACACCATTCTCTTGGTGTTCTGATCAATCTCTTACCCACCTTTAAGGGGAGCTGATATCACTTGTAACTGCAAATACATCTAGAGCAGGGAGTGCACATCTGATCCCAAGTCACACCAGTTTGCTGTGCTGTATTTAATTCTGTTTTCTGCTCAAATTACAGATCTGTCTGATGGTGAAATCTGAAGTTCTTGAGATCTTTATGATTCCTCTTTTTCTTTGTTTCCCCAGCATTCTGGAAGGGAGTTTCCCTTTCCCCGCTGATTGGCTATACACCTGGTATTGTTGTACAATACTACTCTTTATTTTTTTCCCCAGAGTCTTATTTTTCTAAAAACTACCATTCCTATGCCTCTGTTGATTGCTGCTTCTCTGAGTCAGAATCCAAGCTCTGCTCCCAGAAACTGGACAAGTGTTGATCCAATTCAAATGGGAAGCAGCCCATATGCGGTGGCTGTTATGCATCTGATATCTTTCTACCTAAATGTCTTGTTCTTACTTAGATGTCTTGATCTACATGAGCTATTAGGTCTAAGTGAGAAGTAGGGAATCACACTCAAATCAGCAATATAAATAGAACACAGTCAAAATAAAGACAGAAATATAGGCAGAATGCCTATGGTGCCTACCATGTGTCAAGACATGCGATGGGCCCACCTTTCAGCCTTCACTCAACCGTCTCAGCACAAATTAGGAATCTTCTTGCTGATCCCATTGTCATAGCTGAGAAATTGAGGACCTTGCTAATAAATGACAGATCTAGAGTTCAAACCCAAGTCTGTTTGATGGCAAAGCTTATAGCTTTCCATTGGACTTCTCTGTCCTCACTCCTCTGCACTGTCACCTTGTCCATTCCCCCAGAGTCATGGAAAGAGCATGGCTCTGCAGTCATACAGAACGGGATTCCATCCTGGCTCTACCACTTACACACAAGGGATCACTCATTTCTATCTTGATCTTAAGAAACAAGTTAAATAAAATAGTCTTTAGTGCATTAGTGAAAAGATGAGGAAATTGCTTTTACTAACAGACTGCCCCACCCCCATTCTTCCACCTTGTATCTGAAAGGAAGAGCCACCCAATGGAAAGAACATGAAATTTTACATTAAAAAATAAATAAACAAAAATTTAAAAACTAGGCCTGAATTCCACTTATGCCACTCAGTAGCTATATGCTATGGAACTATTTTATTTTTAAAATTTGAAGCATCATGAAAATATTTGAAGTATTGTATAAATATTTCATTTGTACCTAGACACATATGCCTGTGTATATAGACACAATGGATATGTATGGAGCTGTGCTTTGCATGACATGCCTGATAGAGAACCTGACTCTTTCCCATGCTGGGATGCTCTTCTTTCAAGCCCTGCCTGTCTTCATCCAAGTAGGAAAATGCCTTGGAAGCCTCTAGTAAGATCAAGAGACGATCGCTAGTTAATGCAAAAAAAAAAAAAAAAAAAAAAAAAACTAAATGGCTCTTCATGTTCCTCTGGTTTCTGGGCAGGGGTAGAGGAGGAAGAAGTCTTTAATCTTCTGAGCTGTGCCGTAATAGGCAGCCTGGAGGAGCTCTCTGACTTGGAACATGTCCTGTGATCTTGTAGGATAAAAAGTCCTGTCAGAATGGGAGCAGGGATGATTTGGTAAGTCAGGAATGGAGCAGAGCAAGGGGTATACCCAACAGGACAGGGAAAACCAGGTTGAGTCCTTCCCCCTGCTATTAATTTCTATGTCTATTCAATATTCTGAAATTGGGAAAGTCTATAACCCTCCAGAAAGTCTATTCAGCTGCTAGAGGAGAGTTAGCATCGCAGGGTAAGGGTAGTTCCAGAACTCAGGATCTTCCTCCTCCTCCTCCTCTCTGCCTCTTATTTTCTCAATGTCGATTGCTTAAGGGGAGGGATATTGGCCCTATGTCTCAAGTCACCAGAGAAGGACAGGAAAGGCTAAAAGATGGGGGAGGTAGGAGGAAGCCTGAGGTCTCTCTGTCTCATCAGTCTTTCCTGGTCCTGAGCTAAGGCAGAAGGCAGGGCTTGCTGGCTTGTGATGGCACTCCAGGCCTGGAGCTCGGGTGGCAGCTGTCCCTGGCAGACCAGACTTTTGAACATCTCATCAGAGCCTTCCTCCTCTCACAGCCTCCACCCCGAAGCTAACACCCTTTTGTCTCCAGCTGGTTCCTGGCCCCCTGCTGTTCTCATTTGTGATTTTATTTTCCCCAAATGAGGGGGGAGCTGCTCAGAGCTGGGCTCTTGTCCAACTAGTCCAGCACGATCTCTCTCTTCCTGGGCCTCTGCTCCTCTTCTGAGGCCTCTCTCTGGGTCTGCCTTCCCTCTCTCCATCTGTGCTGTACGCCTGCTGCGTGGGCCCTGCAGGGCTGGAGCTGGCCAGGCAGGGCAGTCAGCAAGCCGGCAAAGCCTCCGCAGTGGAGAGCTGGGAATCCAGACTGCCTCGGTTTCTCTGCCAGTCCATGTCGAAGAGACAAAACACCTAGAGAGGTTTACAAACATTCAAGAGAGGAAACAGCAAATGCACAGCAAGAAAGAGCTTTGTCCAGCCAGCACTTTTACCAGCAATAAATCTGCTTTAAAAATGTATAAGGGAATAATGAAAAAAAAATCGGGCAAATTGCTCTGGTGGAAACCCATTTCTCCCATGTTCAGCCATTTCCCTGCATCAGCTCTTCGCCCTCCCACGGAGAGCCGCCAGCCATGTAAGACAACAGTGTGAACAAAACTCATCCCAGGCCCAGGCCCACATCTCCTGCAGGGTACAGACGGCTGCAGGCCTGGCTGGCAGATTGGCTAATGTGGCCGGCAGGGTCCACTGGGTTTTGGGCTTTCTGCTGACTCTTGCAAATGTGTTTCAGCTGGAAAAATCTCAGCCCTATCTGCCTCCATGTTGAGCCTACAGGGGAGACTATGACAGATGAACCCCAAGTGTCTCTTCCTCCCTGATTCTGAGGATAGTGGAGGGTTCAGAGTGAACAGTCAGGCTGCCGGGAAATGTCCACTGATCCACAAGGAACAGAGACTGGCATGTTCTTTCTGCCACTGGATGCACAAAGGTTAAAAGAGTCTACTTTTGAAAATAGCCCTGCATTGTTCTCCAAATGTCTTATCACTAGCTATGCAATTGTGGAGTTTCAGGTCCTTATAAAATAAAGGAGGCATACAATGGCCAACGCTTTTCACTTGTCTCTGACTACAGAGCCCTGGTGCTAATTTCCCTAGACAGGGGTCCTGCTCATCTACTTCATAGGAAGCCATTTTCCCATTTCCCTTTGTGATCACTTGGACATCTCTAAGAAGTTCAAGAAAGCCTCCAGAGCAGATTCAGCATCTCAGCTTCCTCATACATCCCTTTGGGGATCAGGACCACCACCATCTGTGGGAAATTCTTGCTGATTGTTTTGGGAGTTTGCGTCTCAGTGACCATGCTTGGCCCTGGCCCTGATCTCAAGGCCACACAAGCACACAGCAGCCTGGAGGCAAATGTGTGACCCTAAAGAGAGTAATTATGTCCTCGCCAATAAATACACAATCACTGGAACAATTAGTGCTCACCTCTCTGGAATGTGCATCTCACCTCAGGACAGTCTTGCTTTCCCACTTTGTCAATACATTGACAGGTTATAAATAAGTGGTTTTACAGGATGAGATTCGAACTATCTTGAACTAACTATGCGTGACAAGAATACACCATCCCTCGCCTGCTAGGAGGTTGCTTGCATTCTGATGCAAAAGATGCTCAACCTCACAGCGACCTCAGAGTAATAGGGACCACTGATATTGGGAAATACATATTTGGTCTTCAGGATCCTCCTGTTTTCCCAACCCACAGCTCCTCATACCCACAGAATGTCTACAGCGAAGAGTGTCATTCTATATGCTAATGATTGACAGATGGTTGGTAGGTCACTTTAGGACAAATGCTGCTCATCAGAAAGACCAAGGCTTTATTAGAGGTTGTGAATTCCAACCTCACCCCCCACATCTCCAGGGAGGGGAGAGGGGCTGAAGGTTAAGTTGATCACCAATAGGCAATGATGTAACCAAGCATTCCTAATGCAGTCCTAAGATTCCTTCATAAGGGGAGGGGAAGGTAGGGCTTGGGGTGCTTCGGATCGCAGAGTACATGGAGGTACCTAGAGGGTGGCCCATGGAAGGACAGGGCGTGGAAGCCTCCTCCTCTTTCCCACCTGCCTCCTCCTAGCATCTCTTCCATCTTGCTGTTCACCTGTATCCTTTGTAATATCCTTTATGATAAACTGGTAGATACAAGAATGCATTTCCCTGAGTCTTATGACATACTGCAGCAAATTAGTGGAATCTGAGCTGTCTTAAAATCCAATTTATAGCCAGTGGATTTGAAGTTTAGGACATGATACTGTGGTAATGTCTGAAGAGGAAGGAAGTCTGTGGAGCTGAGCCCTTGTAGGAGGAAGAGGAATTCCCTTTACTTTTCCTCAGTTCTTAACTGAGCTTTTGGGCTACACACACCTAATTCATATTATGGTGATGAACCAGAAAAAAAACATACATATTTTATTAAATTTACATGTACATGAGGATCTTCCTAAGAAAGCGAAATCTGAAGAAGTTACCAAAGTACACTCCTTTTATAGTAGTTAGACACAGTATAATTTTGTGAAGGAATGACATGGTAGATGGCTCGGTGGACTGAGGAGTCAATTCTAGTTATGTGACTAAAAGATATGTGGGGAAGGGAGTAGAAGCTGGTGGAAGATAAGGGTTAATTCAGAGTGTTTATTCAGGTTTATTGTTATCCCAATCACCACTCTCTGGTAATCAAGGATATTTTCCAGTCTTAGTATGTGAAGGACATACCCCTTAAAAGAATCTTCCTGGCTTGCTCTAGGTAAGGAAGACAGGACAAAATGGCTCTTCTGGAAGCTTCAGCTCCTCAAGTGATTTCAGCTTTGAATAATTAATCCACCATTTCAGCATATTTTGAGACAGCACATCTTAACTTCTTCACCCTCAATCTGTGTAATCTGATGCTTTCTCCAGGTAGTGTAAGAACCGAATTGAATTATTGGACACCCAGCTGGGGTCTGCTACAGATCATGTGTGGGGAAAACCTACCCACATCTTGGTGAGCAGAAGCTAAGTAAGCTTTAGGAGAGTAGGGGATAGACAGTATGCTTTTTTCCTATAACTCATAAACCTACTTAAGGGCTAAGGACATTCCTACTGGTGACTCTCAACAAGGAAAACAAATAAAGAAAAGAAACAGATAAAAGAAGAAAATGATGAGAAATTATCGGGAGCCAGTAATGATTCTGTGGGGAGGAAAGGGATTTTACATTAGGTAAAGAAAGAAGTGGCAAGAGACAAAAACAGGGAATGTGACACGATGCTACCTTAGGTGGTCCCTCTTTGTGGCACTTGTTACCCACTCATTAAATCAATACAAATAGATTGAACATCAATTATAGTAAGGCCCTCTAGAAATCCTCAGGGGTAAAATATGGAGATGAAAAAGACACATGGTTTCTGCTCTCAAGTTGTATACAGTTGCATTGGGACTAAATTATGGCACAAATATTGATAATGTAAATTGGACATTACTGTGTACTGACTTGGTCAGGGTGAGAAGTTTCATGGTAAAGCTAGAATTTGAACACCATCTAAGCTAAATGTGGGTGCCCCTTCCTGACACCATGCAATTTTTCCTTTCTAGGGATTCAGGGTAACACATGATTCTTGATCTCAGAGGATTTGTGATACAAAATGAAAGATGATTTGATAAAACGTAAAAGTGCTTCCAGAGCTTTTAGGTGCAAAGCATGTCCCATAGCAGGGCCACCATGATACATTTCATTCATCCCCACAGAGTATTCAACATCTATTTCTGGCCTCCCCCTCAACTGTTCTATGTTTAAAGCATCCCCTTTCCCAGGAAAAGCCATAGATTATATCTATGACCGTGTGTTTACCTCTGCAATAAATCCTATTACTCCCTGGGTTATGCCTCAGAGCCTCCCAGTTAGGCACACAGCAGGGTATTAATGTTGAAGGACTGTTAATTACTGACGATGCACATGCCACATCATCAAGTGAGGAAATAGAAGAAGGTACAGCCCAAGTAACTGAGCAGTGAATACAACAAAAGCCCCCCTCATAGAATAAGTAAATCCCATCAGATGTGGCTCTGGGACCAAATCCCAGGCCTGTCACTTCTTAGCTGTGTTGTCTTAGGCAAGTCAATTTACATCCTAGGAAACTAACTCCTTTTCTATAATAACAATGCTGATGGATTTCATTTAGTTCTCAATGTGGGGGTCTCCAGGTCTGTTATAATACAGAGGAATCGGCCCTCTCCTCAGCTAACCAAATCAGGACCACATATGAACCGCGACTTCTATATTTACAGCAGGACCACTGAATGAACCTAACAAAGAGTGGCATCTGTGAACCACAGACCCAATCCTTGTGCTGCAAAATGCTCCTGCCTGTTACAATGAGAACATTAAAATTTCCTGATGACAGTGTGGAAACATGATGAGCTCTCCCTTCTGAAAGGCAGCACATAATGATGACAGGGAATCTTGCACTTGTGAACTTGATCATTTCATGACCTTCTTGGAGAAGGAGTTGGGAGGTGGGGCAGGACCAGAAGTGGCACTAGGATTTCTTTGTCCAGCTTGGCTGCAAAGCCACCTGTGACCTGGATTGAATGTCAGTGCACCAGGCCAACCAATTAGTCTCCACCGGCCCCATAAACTTGGGACTGCCAAGTCTCAGGTGAAAGGTTTCTGAGAAAGAGAGCGGAAAAAATATCTTCTTTGCTCCTGCAAGGAATTCTCCATCTCCGGGATGATATTCCTTCCCAAGAAACAAGAATTACTAGCTGCCACTAATGACCTCCAGACCAACACAAACCCATTTCCCCTTGAAATTAACCTTCTATTCTGAATCTAAACAATGTCTAATTAGCCCCAAAAGCTGGTGAGCTAACTGGAAGAGAAGTCTGTAGGAAATTAAAACAAGGGGATAGCTTTACCCATGAAAAGAGAAAAAAGGACGAAATAGCAAAAGCCATCCTCCAATTATCCTCCTCCTAACCTCCGCCCCCTGGTTCTTTATCCTGAATCTTCATCTGTCTTCCTCTCCACAAACCTTGTAAAGGAGACCGCTTTTCAGACAAATATTTTCCCCATCTCATTTGACACTGAGAAGGCAGGGAAAATATTGCCCATCACGATAAATATCAGTATAATATTCCAATTTTCCAGCATTTGACAGCAATCAAGGGAAGAGTAATGTGTTCCCTCTGTGACTAAATCATTTAGAGACCAAGGTATTCTGTCTCATTCTCATTAGGAAAAAAAATATTCCAATAATCTCATTATCCCAGTGTGAATAACAGTAAAAGGCACCAAGACTAATGACTTCCTCCTCGCTTGCCTCCATGAATGCCAGCCGGGCTGTGCTTTTATGGGATCTGCTTTGGTAATAGGGTTTCCTTCAGCAGTGACCCAGCAGCATCTGCCACACTGGAAGCCCTGCTTAACACATCCTGCTTTGTCTGAAGCCAGGTTTACATACACCCCTGGACTCCAAAGATTCTTTTTATAAAGTTAAAAAAAAAAAAAAAAAACCTAACTCCAATGGAACAAGAATGTGTCATGGCATGTTAAACTTTATGGAAATTCTTCTGGAGAATAACATAATTTCATGGTACATTACCCTGAAATGACCTAGTACTTGAACAATTAATTTTTAAGGTGTAGCATTGACTTCCCCTTGCTGTATTTAACCCGGATCTGAAATTGTCAACAATGCCAAGGGTGGGACAATGAGTTGGAAGAAGAGCAAGAGCCTGAAAATTATTCTCCATCTACTGTGTTTTCTTTTATCACACATAATGTTCCCCTCTTTGGTTCAAAATGAAAAGAGAAATGAACAGTTACTTCAATTAGGGACATTTCACAGGCAGCACAGCCCAGCAGGGAAACGGCACAGTCCTGGAGAAATAAACTCTACTTCTTACCACTGCCACTAATTTTCTATATAACCTTGGACAAACTTCTTTTCCTCTCTGGGCCTAAGGTGGGGAAAAGAGAAATTTGACTTATTACGTACTTAAAAGGAATTCCTCCGTGGTAAATGAATAGACTTATATGTCCTCTGACCTCCTTAAAATAAAAGCACAGGATTTCTTCTAATTTTTTCCCCTGTCCTTTCTATCCTATTTTTCTTTCTACCTACTTACTTTGTCCACCCTTCCCCCTCCTCATATGCACAGATAAGTGGAGAATTTGTATGCAAGAGCACCTTCTCATAGCTCCCATGAGACACTTTAAATCCATAGGAAATGGCCATAGAATGGTTAAGTTGGAAGGAATCTTATAAAACATCTATGCAAATTCTTTCCATTTTGGGAAAAATAAGACTCAAAAAGGAAAAGTTTTTTCCCAAGGTCACAGAGTTGTTTATTGGTAGAACCACCAATTCCTGATAAGGCATGCTTTTCTCCACACCAAGCCGTGCCCCCACCATTACGCTCTGAAAGCAATGTTGGACGTAACATACACAAACATCAGAATAAAAGGACTTTAGGATAGGAAAAGCTTTATGAGTCACTGAGACTATCCTGCTGGGTGAGTGACCACCTGTTCAGGTTTGCCTGGGACTGAGGAAGTGTTAGAGACACAAAACCTAAAACCAGGAGAACCCTGGGCAAACAAGTGGTCATCCTAACCCACGCCCAAGGGATGCTTAAATTTATTCTCCAACCCTCAGCATCCTAAAATGAATCTCTTTAGCATAAGAGCATTTATGACATTCTCATTTAGTAAATTGCATTGCTGGAACTGTCGAATATAACTATGGGCCTTTATTCTGTCCTTTGGGGTCACACTGAACAATACAGATGGATAGGTCTGTAGAAACCGAATAGACCACAGCCATTGTAAGATAAGTCCTCTCTCCCAGAATCTGAGAATTCAGCAGAGTTGCATGCTGTACAGACATAGCAAAACATTTTAAAAATATTTTTCTCTCTCCTAGACCTCCTAGACTTTGATGAGAATGATCTCTCTTCCTAGCTACTTATAAAAAGCATTAAGTGATTGCAGAGCAAGGTTTGACTTTGTTTTGCTTTTTACTTATCTGAGATCTCAGTGTCCCAGATCCCATTCTAGGACAGAATACCTTTTAGGAACTGGTCTCAGGGTGATCAGATAGCACAGGGAAAGATTTCCGAGGACACAGAACAACTAGAACTGTAACATTTTGTGCAAACTTTCTGGGACCCAAATGACATTTCCAGGCACATATAACTGATAAAACAGCAACTCCTCCTGGATAAGAATGATGTGCCTTAGCACTCTGATTGGATGACTGACTATTGCAACTTCACCATTGATTCCCTTGGAAACTGTCTTGATTGGCTATTAGATCTAAGCAAGGAATTGATGATTATCTTCTTCCCATAGGATAAAAGGTGACTTTCCAGGGCATGAAGGTAGAAAGCCAAGTCCACACACACACACACACAGAATTCCAAGAAGGCAAAATTTTGATCGGGTCTTTTCTCCTTCCAATCCTCAACTTTTCCCCCACCTTGCTCACTTTTGCAGGGAACGGTATCTTTCGGCTACCCAAAGCTTCCCTGTTCTCTGATTAGATACTCTTTCTTCTAAATTCCACAGGTTCCAAGTCCACACCACCATCAATAAGTAAATAAATAATTCAATTCCAAGGGAAAACAATTCAGTCTGATTCTGTGATGGTGGTTCCAAAGAAAGCAATTCAATGGTCTGATTTAAGAAATTTATACTAAGGTGATAACATAAGATTTAATTTTCCTCAGTGTTTTTCTTCCTAAAGGAGGAGATCATTAATTGATGTTAAAAGTGTATGAAGAGAAGAGGAGCCTTATGAAACCCTGCCTGCTCTGGTTCACTGTTCCCCTTTCATCTTGTTCCCTTATTGATTTTTTATTTCGGTACTGAACTGGAATACAGGCACATATAAAACTGGCAGCATGCATGGATACTTCTTTTTAAAAAAAATCTTTGTCACATATAGCCAGTTACCTTGTAGGTGAACCCTCAATTTGTATGATTGAAGTTTTCTTAATCTGAATATATATGTATATGCATACATACACATATATATTTTTGCAGTAATACCACAAAGTGATGCTGTGTTCTTCTCAGTGAAGTATGTCAGGAAGTCCAAAATGTCTATTTATACTATTATAGATGTTAACTTTTTTCTTTTGATTAAAATGAAATTTACCAGGTATCTCCACTGCAAAGTTAATTAGTATATATTTTGTGCTTTTTAATTAACAAGTAATGTGTGGGGAGATACTTTGAGAGTACATAAGTATCTTATTCCTATTCAAATTTTAACTTAATGGTTTTAATATCCATTGATGATTATTACCTGGATCATTAATATTGTGGTGGCTGAGAAATGAAATGGTGATTTTTTTTTTTTTTTTTTTTTTTTTTGGGTACTGGGAATTGAACTTAGGGGCACTTAATTACTGAGTCACATACCCAGCCCTTTTTATATTTTATTTTCAGACAGGATCTCACTAAGGGCCTTGCTAAATTGCCACGGCTGGCTTTAAACTTGCAATCCTCCTGCCTCAGTCTCCCAAGCCCCTGGGATTACAGGCATGCTCCACCACACCCAGCTTAATGGTGATTTTTTAATGCCTATAATTACTTCCACATTTACTCTACTACTCTAAGGTAAAATTGCTCACTTTTGCTCACTTTTGCAGGGAACAGTATCTTTCAGCTACCCAAAGTTTCCCTGTTCTCTGATTAGATTCTTTGCTACTCTAAGGTAAAATTTTCCTTTCTCTCCCGTTTATCCCTTCATTTATATTAATATGGAATCATGAATTCTTGTTTTATTGAATGGGTCAGAACCCACTATTTATTTTTATGTTCAAATTGCCCTAGATTTGGCCAGTAGAAGTTCAGTCTCAGATCTGTTTTTTATATCCAGATCAATCTTTGGCCTCTTTCTTATGTTCCAGCACATGAAGATGTTATAGACTAATCTTGTAATTTGCAAGATCCAACTTTAGTATCAAAAATTTCTTTAGAACTTCCTGGTATCTTTTAGTGTATAACAACACTATTTAGAAAGCAAGGTTTGGATGTGTCCACTGCTCCTGGCATGTCATTGAGTGGGCAAAGCAATGTATGTGTGTGTGTATCTACACACACATATTGACTTAATTCTATATCTGTTTATGTATATTTTTAGATAGATATATAGGTAGGTAGATGGATAGACAGACATAAAATCATGAGTGGCAACCAATACCTCAAATTCCAAGACAAAATGATAGAATTTATTATAGCCTCCCCTCTTCTCATGTTTGTACCTCTTTTCTTTAACAGTGAAAAACTGTGAACTTATTTGTTCACTGTTACAGTTTAGATATTAGGTGTCCTCAAAAGCTCATGTGTGAGACAATGCAAGAACATTCAAAGGTGGAATGATTGAGTTATGAGAATCTTAACACAGTCAGTGAATTAATCCCCTAATGGGTATTAACTGAGTGGTAACTGAAGGCAGGTAAGGTGTGGTTGGAGGAGGTAAACATTGGGGGCATGCCTTTGGGGATACATGTTTTGTATATATTTATATATTTTATGTATTTTTATGTACTTATACATTTATAACTAGCAAGTGAAGTCTTCCTTTTTCTGCTTCCTGGTATGACGTCCTGGGTTGCTTTCCTCTGCCACACTCTTCCATCATGATGGTCTGCCTCACCTTGAGCCCTGAGGAATGGAGACAACTGTCTATGGACTGAGACTTCCGAAACCATGATCTTCTGAAACCATTAACCTCCTCTAAAATTGTTCTTGTAAGGTCCTTTGATCCCAGCAGCAAAAAAAGCTGACTAAAACATTCACTTTTCCTTCATTTAAGGAATCTCAGAGTCTCTCTTGACTACAGCAAAATCAGTCCTAACCCTACAAATTGCCCACATGGCCATATCTCTGTTAGGTCTACCACCCTGACTGAATTCTTGGCTATAATCCCATAAGACACATCAAACAGCTGGTCAGTTCCTCACACAAACACTACATTGCTATCCCTTTTGTGTTAACAGTAAATAGTCCTTCAGAGAAAATTAAATGTAAAGATATTTTGTATTTACTCAGTTTGATTCTATGTAGTGCTCTTCATTTCTTCTTGAAAATTGGGCTTCCCTGTGATAGCAAGTAAATATCCTACATCATTTCTGTAGTTCAGGTTTGCTAAAGAGGAATTATCTCTGTTCTTATGTATATTAAAAAAAAATAGAAAAGACAATTTTACTCAATATAGAATTCTAGGTTGAAATTTGGGGGCTATTTTCTTTTGCAGGATTTAAAAGATTTTGTTCCATTGTCTTTTCCTTTCATTATTTCTGATACAAAGTCAGCCTTCCCTCTTGTGGTTACACAGGTCATGCTGTGCCATATTGATTTGACTGCTTTTAAAGTTTAATTTTATATATGTTATTCATTAGTTTGATTATTAGATATTTGTCTCATTTATTCTACTAGGGTTTTTCTGAACTTTTAGGATCCATGAATTGATAACTTCTATCAATTTTGAAAAATTCTAGGCCATTAATTATTTTAAATATTTCTTCCACCCTATTATCTTTTTCTCCTGTCATTTTAAGACTCCAAGTGTATACATCCTTCGCCTTTTGATGAAGGTCTCAGACACTGTTTGTAGTTAGTTTTTTCTCCATTTTGTTATTTTTGATATTTAACTTGGATAAGTTTCTTGATCTATATTCCAATTCACTGAAAATTTCTTCTTATATTTCCAGACAGCTATTCAGGTCAATGAATGACTTCTTTACTTCTCTTGCTGTATCTCTCATTTCTAACATTTCCATGTGGTTCCTTTTTACACTTCTCATTTATCTACTGAAATATTTAACATATTCATAATAGTTCACTTAAAGCCCTTGTCTGCTAATTCCAATATCTGAACCATCTGTGGCTCTATTTTTTTTAAATAGAGTTTACATTTTCTAGCTTGTTCCTATGTTTTATAATTTTTATTGTATGCTAGGCATTAGATGTAAAAAGACAATTACAACTAAAGGTGATGATATTTATCCCCAAGAACAGACATACCTCTTCTATGCAAGACTGATAAGAGTTTGGGAACAGAGTGAATATATTCTCCATTTGAGCTGGACCTGGGATTTGGGGAAGTTTTAGTTTTACTCAGATTTCCCAATTATTTCAATAATTCTGATGGTAGAATTAGGTCTTTTCCTTTAGCAGGTTTCAGAATCTGTGTACTTCTTATAATCTATTGATGTCAGTAGGCACTATATTTCCAAGTGACAGGATATCTCTCTTTTACAGTTGAGTCACTGGAGACTTTGGGATATTTTGCTTTTGTTTTTGTCTTCTCTTTAACTCTGCTGTTGTTTCCCAGTATCTTGGAAGAACTATCCATGCTACAGTTCTGTCCTCAGACTTCACCACTCCACTGAAAGTGGCAGAAGTCCATTTCAAGGTAAGGATATTCATGTCACCTCTAAGTCCCTGTGCCCAGCTAAGCCCTGATCTGCTAAGGGGGAAATCTCTGTCAGTTTTTCTGCCTTGCTCCCAACTTCTAGAATACTGCCCTGATGCATTCAGTTAAGGTCCATGGGCTCATGTTAGAGAGTGTGTGTACAAACTGCTTCTATCATGGAGATTCTTCAAAACGCTGACCTGTCATGTCAGACCACATGCAGTCATGGAAAGTTCATTAAGAGTCAGATCAGCTTCTCATTATAGTGGGTTTATTCCTTTTTCCAACACGCCTTTAGCAATTAATTCAGTCATGAGAGTCTTCTCTCCTAGAAAGGACTCATTTTTTTCCAGAATTTGTTCATTTAGTTTACATCAAAGTCACAAATCTCTGAAGGGTTTGAAAAATAGACAAAAACATTATCATTTCATAGGTTAGCCAGTTTTTCCTCATTGTTAAGATGAAAATATTTGTCTCCCTTAACAGTCCTGTTTTGTTACTCTTACCTCCCTTGGCTTCTACAACTCTAATCTCATTGTCTTCTCTGGTTTTTAGGTCTCTTTTTCTTTTTACTAAATCCCTTTCATATGAAAAGTTCAAAGTTTACAACTTGTGAGATGCATATTTAGTCTTGATACTTCACTGTCCATTTGTACTTTTTTTAATTTGAAGATGTCTTTCCCATGTTCCTGAATAAAAATTTTGGCAGTCTCTTGGAAAATAAATAGAACGAAAGAATGATGAAAATCATAGAAGTCTCAATTTGGAAATGTCTTTATTTTCCCCCTTTAAAGGGGAGAAAAAACATTTTAATAGGAAAATAGTACAAAAGTTGTTTACTGGTGTTTTATACTGTAAAGCTCTTCTACAAATCAAAATGTAAAAGCAATTATATATGTGACAGTGATCATAGACTACAGCACAGACATTTCATCTAGCATTTGACTGACGAATTTTAATATAACAGAGTATGACAATATTTATTACACAGTTATGATCTAATGCATAACTGAAAATAGAAAGACATATATTCCATGTCCATATACTCTTAACAGCAATATCTGAGTTTAGATGAGTCTGTAGGAAGTATCTTCTCTTAAACCAGCAGAAAAAAATGGGTATTGACAGCTGTTAAATTTGCTTTTTTTTCCAACTTACCACTATGAATTTCAACGTGAAATTCTCATGAGTATGCCAATACATTAACATTTCCTAGCATGGCTGTACACATATACAGTACATTAAATAAATAGGCGGAATTAAAAATATACTTTCAAGTTAAAATAAATTTTATTTAAAAATGCATGCAAACATCCAAAAGGTATAAAATAATGAAATTTTAAAATTTTAAGATAAATAACTGAAATTCCATAGAAATATACCTGCAAATGTGGATCAGTGACAGTCCACACTTGTGATAGTTGGGTGGGAAGACATTCCCCAGTGAGAGCACCTAGCCTGACTCCTAAACATGGAGAATTTCTGAATATAAAATATAACAATCCGTTATAATGTCTGTTAAGTCACCATCTTTATCACACTTAGGGCTAATGGAAATGTCCTAATTTCAATCTTCATTTAAATGTATACTTCCTCAAAGGTGTAAGACCCCTTTTTCCTCCTTACACCCCAAAAAGGGCATGACTGAAAGATGCTGATTATCTTTAAGACAGGAAGTGTATTTCTTTTCCCTCTCTCTCTCTCTCTATCTCTTTCTCTCTCTCCCTCTCTCTCTCCTGCCTCCTAATTGTCATGATTAGACCTACTATTGTTGAATTGGGGCAGGAGGAAAGAGAAGAATAATGCAAAAGTTATCTCCTGATTGACCACAAGTTATTTCAGTTATCCCAGAATTTAAAGCTGAGTCTTCCTCTCATTAGTAAATTAGTGGGGTTTTATTTGGAAACTTCAACTAGGACTCTCTGTCATAAGGTTTTACTTTAGTTTGTATCTGGAATGTTCCTCAAAGGCCCATGTGTTAAAGGCTTAGTCCCCAGGTTGGTGCTATTGAAAAGTGGAACTTTAAGAAGTAGGGTCTCATGGGAGGTTTTTAGGTTACTGGGGATGTATCCTCAAAGCAGACTGTGGGACCCCCATCCCTTCCTCTTTCTCTCTTGCTCCTCACCATGAGCTCAACAGTTTGACTTCCACACTCTTACCATGTAAGAGTACCAATTGTACCATGGGCCCAAAGCAATGGGCCCAACTGATCGTGAACTGAAACTTCCAAAACTGTGAGCCAAAATAAACCTTTCTCTTTATAAGTGGATTATCTAAAGTATTGGTGTCAATAAAGGAAAGATGACTAACCCAGTTTTCTTGGTCGAGATAACTTTTTAGATAACATCATGCTAATGTCCTCACCACAGGTGCCGTATCCCTTCTCCAGAACCACGTACCTGGATACACCATCAGGAGGGAATACAGTTTTCTCCCACACTACTTCCACAGACCAGTTCAGCCAGCCTCTTTCACTTAATGATTCTTCAGGCATGTGTTGGCAACCAGTCAATAGTTCTCCCACTCTAAGTACAAGGTTTCCATATCAAGCTCTTCAAGAAATCTCCTTTGAAGCTCCTCCCGTGAGACTTGTATGAGAAATAATATAAATCACAGAACCAATTTTTCCCAAAGAAGTCCTCATCATAAATTTTTCTATCAATCTCTACAGATCGTTTCATATTTTCCTTGTTGACATAAGAGCTAGCAAAATATTCTTAGACACTAACATTTAAATTTCTGCCTGGTGATCTATCTACTACTTTATTTGTAATTTTTTTATATCTATTGTATCTTGATGTTTCAGAGAAAATTTTTAATTTGGCATGCTATTTCATCTTCCTTTCCCTGCCCATTAAATATTGGTATTCCACAGGTTTCTGTCCTCAGGTCAATTATTTCTTCACTGAACACACTTGCTTTCTCTGAGCACTTTTTCCACTCTCATGGCAACAATTATGTACATGCAAATTGCTTCTAAATCCTTATGTCCAGTTCCATTCCCTCACCTGAGTCCCTGACTTCTAATTGCAACTACTCACTGAATAATAACCCTCTGGGAGCTCACCGAACTTTGAATTTAACAAATCCCAAGTAAGCTTACAATTTTCTTCATTCTTTCTTTCTAACTTGCACACCATATGCCTTTAACTCTGCTCTTATCACTTCTTGGAATGTCCTTGCCGTCCCCTCACATTTCATTTCTTACTGTGCCTGAACAAACCTACTCATCTTCTAGCTTAGATGGCAACTTATCATTTCCCACACCAAGAAAATTGATTTGTTTCCAACTCTGGATCACTCGGATTTTCCTTCCCTCCACTCCTTCATTGCCTTCTATATATTCATCCAAGCACCTATCGATGTCTGTATCACCTGAGAGGTCCCCAAAAGCAAGGATCACATTATACTCATCTCTGTATTCCCAGTGCCCAAGAAAGTCCTGGTACATAGTATGATCTCACTACATGTCTGTTATATGTTCATTTGGGTGTATATACATTATATCATTTGATTCTTATGACATAAGGAAACAAAAAATTATTATTGTCCCCTAATTCCAGATAAGGTGCTAGGAGACAAGTTCTCAGGTAGGAAAGAAGTGGAGTCAGTACTTTATAAATATATATTTTACTCAGCCTGGTCCTCTTCTAATGTTTCTCATTCCTGGGGTGTTCATTTCTATAGAAGCCTTATGTTGCCTGGCCTTTCAAACACCCCTAAAGAATTTCCATTCAAGTTCCTACTGTACAGGTCTTACTATTGCAGTACTAGGGGTCAAATCCAGGACCTCACACAAGCTAGGCAAGCATCCTAGCACTGAACTATATCCCAATCCCACCAGCATTTTAGATTAAAGCTGTATGAGGATTCTCCCTCTATTCCTCTTGCCTCCTCCCAATTTCCTTCTGAAAAAAAAAAAAAAAAAAAAAAAAAAGGCCTAAAATGCAGCAATTAATTCCTTTAACAAATAGTTATATCATGGCTTTCTACTTTGTTTCCTCAAGATATCCACATAAGCTGTTTACAACACCAGTACAATGCCAGCTCTATGCTTCTCTGCCTCCTTTATTTACACAAGCAAGTCATCTACCACTTGGCCTGCTGTTAAAAGGGCATTACAGAGCCATGTATCTCCCCAAGAGTCAAGCGTTGTGATGAGAGATGCCACAGGCTTTCTCCCAGGCCTGGCCTCTGACTCATAGCTCAGACATTGAGCTTTGTTTTATTAAAATTTTTTGATCCCAACTGGGGATTTCCTCAGCTTCATCTGCTAATATATTTGGCACATGCCTTACAGAAGCTGAGACAGAGCTTGCAGGCAGGTAATTTATCCTAGGAAGTGATTTCAGGAAACAGGAGAAAGGGAACAGGAAAAGTAAAATTGGGAAGGGTGAAAAGCCAGGACAAGGAAGTATTACTGTGCTGGTCACTCCTTTAAATAATTGGGCATCCATTTCCTGGACACCCGCTTAAGAGCTGGTAGAGAATGCACTTCAGAAATGCCCACCTCAGGGAAGGAAGTAGAGACCATTTATCTCATGCTCCCATTTCTTACTGGTCAAAGATAGTTCCAGAAGTGACTTCTGCCTGCTTCTAAGCTGTCTATGTGGATGACAATGAATTTCTGCAGCATCCTCACAATGGTGTTGGATGCCTGAGGCAGAAAGCAAACAAGGAGATGATAGGTTGCACCTCTGTGAAGCTGGCTGCCCTAATAGGGGTGAGAGTGGACTGAGAGGATGCGAGATGGTGCATAAGAAAAGTCCTGAGAGGAAACATTTGCACACATGGAGCGATGTGGGGAGAAAATATAAGGTTCTGAGACATGGGAACTCATGGCAAAGGAGGCCTGTCCTTCACTGGAACTTAACCCATGAAATTCCCATCATCAGCACAAGTAAAGAGCAAAAACCACTGAGGGATTTGCAGGCCATAGGATCAGCATCACCTCCCCTGACAGCCTCTCCACTCTCCACCCTGTTGCTTGGAATCCTGTGAGAAGTCTTAGGGGAGCTCCAGTCAAAAGCATGTGCCCTTCTCCAGAGGCTCCCTTGCTATTTTCTTGTTCTGAAGACCTGGACTGGGAAGATTTATATTCCTTCCTTCCCTATTACTTTATTTCCTTGTTCTACTTACTTTCTCCGATTCCCTCTAAAGCTCTCTAAATCATGCAGGGTACTTTGCTCAGTAGAGGACAGGGCCTGCTCCAACGTCCATTCTAACAGGGGAGCCAGGAAGCAATGAGAAACACTGTCGCAACTCCTTCACCACTCATCAAAAGATTCCCTGCCTCCAGAAAATATAAAGGGCTAGGGTGTAGCTCAGTGGTACAGTGTCTCTGAGTTCAATGCCCAGAAATTAAAAAAAAAAAAAAAAAAAAATTCCCTATCTTATCCAAAGAGGTAAAAGGGAAATTATTCCATTTCATTCCCTGTGTTTATGACCCTTATAAAAGTTCCTCTATGAAATCAGGAAGGAAAAAGAAGCGAGGGGAAAAAAATAACCGATGTGACCAATACAAGCAAAGCAAGAACATTGACAACTGGGCGCCAGTTATTCATCTCTTAATGGATATAACATAATCACAATCCTCCATGAATAATTATAATATCTGCTTAAATTGACTGCTACTGTATTATTACAAAATCTTCTGTGAATTGGCTGAAATGAACCTCTGCCAAAACCCCTGCACAGTCCTTCTCCTTCTCAATCACGTTTCCCTCTTAGCACACTGTTCATAGCATTAGGGAGCCCCAGTCACTTTCTGACATTTCCCCTTCTACCTATATACTCAATGAATTGTTTTTATCATTCCATTTGCCTTTGAGTCATTTATCTTATTCAAGTTTTATCTATTTCTCCACTAATGCACTATGCTGGTCTTAACTCTGGATGTCAGTAGCATTTGGGTTTCATCTATACTTTTGATTCATATTTCCAGGTTAAGCTCTATCTTGACACTATACTTTTCTTCACTGGTTCAACTCATATATCAAATCTCCCTTCTGATTTCAACCTAAACTACCCCATGTCATCACCTGGTCCCTCAGGAAGAATATGAAAATCAGACACCATTCTCTCTCTGCAGAGAGGTATACCTCATAAAAAGGTAAAATACAAAGAGAGCAACCAGTGGACACTACTGAGATTAGCGGGTAAAAGTTTTTTGAAATAGAGGATACCTGCAAAGTCTCAAATAGCTCTTGTTAAACGTGGATTAATTACAAAGAAAAATAACACCTTTACAACAGAAAAGCATGGTCAACATCACCCTAACCAAGAGACCAAGGTCAAGTTTACCAGTTAAAAGGTATATTAACATCACGGGTTCTTGTCATGATCAACTAAGAATGGCATACCATGTCTGTGGTGCTTTTCCCCAAGATGAATCTCAATCTAATGATGAGAAAATGTCAAACAAAATAAGGAATATTTTACAAAACGTGATTTTGCTTAGAAAGTAGAACAGCTTTATTTTGGATCCAGGCCATCCAGATTTCTAATGCAGTGCAGAGAGGAGGAGTAAATTACTGAATAGAATGCAAATAAGAATTAACATCTTAGGAGAGATAATTTTAATGTGAGAGAGAAGAAGAGAGCCGGAATGTCAATGAGGATCCATGAATCAAAAAATCCTTATCCCAGTTACTAAGGAATCTAAGGCAGGAGGATCAGAAGTTCAAGGCCAGCTTGGGCAATTTAGCAAGACCCTGTCTCAGAAGTTAAAAAGAATTAAAAATGGCTGAGGATGTAATTCAGTGTGAAGTGCTTGCCTCATGAGTTTGATCCCCAGAACTTCAAAGAAAGAAAAAAGAAAAAGGAGAAGGAGGAGGTGGTGGTGGAGAAGGAAAGAAAAGAAAGAAAAAAAGAGAGCCAACAATAAAGAAAGTTCTCCAATGGAACAAAATCTGAGGGTTGAGTATGATCTTAATGTAGGAGAAACAGTTCCAAGTCCCACACCCCCAGGACCATACATCTAAAGAGAACTGAGCAAGCAAGATTGGAGTCACAGTACTAAACCCATTCCACCCTCTGTCTAGGGCAAAAACCATTTGACTGGTTTTTTGAGATTCCTTAGACTTGACTCCAAAGAATTTCATCTTCCAATGATTTTGGAAATGTACTTTTTGAATTGGTAGAAAGTTATACTGACATATCTATGAATAAAAGTCCAAAAGAGTAATCAAGACACAATTTGGAAACATATCAGGGACATCTGCTTCTCATAATGGCAGACTAGGTTATTTGGACTAATGTTCTAACATAAAACAAATAAAATGTTGATTAAAATATTTTGAAAATATTTTTTAAAGTGTGAAAGTACTGAAATGATATGGACTTATTACCAGGCTTGAATTAGAGGAAAAGTTGATAACACAGAGCAGTAAGTTGGCATTCCATGCTGTTTTCACCCTGAATATATCAAGAGGAAATGATTACAAAATTGATCTAAGGTTTTGATGGATTCTCTAAGAGAAAGTGGCAAACCGAAAATTCAAATCTTAACCAAGTAGAGTCCTGTAGAGCAGAATCCTTTTAATACATATGCAAACACACAGGAAGACATACATTCACATATAAGAACACACACACATACATGCAAAACACACGTGTACACACATACATATCAAAGCCAGGAAAGCACTATTCCCACCCCTTCACAGTACAGGCTCCTTCAAAATAAATCCCACAAATCCTGATGGGGAAAGGGGAAGAGGACAAAATGGCAATGAGAAAGAGATAGAAAGTTGCCATAAAACAAGTTCTGACAGTCCAATGGAAATGGCTCAGATTTGCAAGATCAGAGTAGTGCACAAAGTGTCAAGTTTGATCATAGTCCCCCGGGTACCTGAAATGACAAACTCAGGTCAACTTTGAAGGAAGGCATCTTCATTCTGGGCCTTTGAGAAGCTACACATACCCTAGGGCCACAGGGAAGTTTTCCCATTACTTAAGGAAACAGGTAATGGACATGAGAACCAATGGGAACAACAGGAGCAGAAAATGATAGCCGATAATTGCAGATGCCAAAACCATTAGAAATGAAAACTTAAACCTTTCTAATTATTCTTTAAATAAAATAAAAATGACAGCATTTGAGGAGAGTGGTTTAAATCTAGCATGCAAGGAACCTGGAAGTCTTCATAAGAAGGTGAACAATCTGGAAAACATCAATTCTTCTTGATCACTCTAAGAATTGAGGGCACAGAGCAAATGGATGACCCCAGAATTGAAAATACACACTGGCAGACACAAATAACTGTACCTTACCACAGCAGAAGCCCCTGGGGATGAAACCCTCTGCAGGAACTCATGCTGGAGTAGAAAAACCTAAACTTTAGTTCATTGATGGCTGGAGACTCGGTGTGGATAAGGTTGAAGGTTTAAAACTCCTGAGGGGCTCCATTTTAGGGGTATACTCACACCGTTGTGAGTTTTACCTCTAAAAGGTCTACCAGGCTCTCACAGTGAAAATCAGAGAAAAGTCCTTATGTTTCCGTGGAATAGAAGAAGCACAATTTTGAAATATGCCCAGAGCATTCTGTTCTTAACAAGGGCTGCCTTCAGAAGACACAATTTTATCAGATCCTGACCGATCCATCTGATACAGTCAGAAGAAACAGAGCAAGCCTCAGACATATGTCAAAATGGCAGAAATGTTAGAATTATTAGAATTTGAGACCCTGGTTCTTGAAATATCTAAAAGATAGTTAAAGATATTAATCAATTTTAGCTTTAGCTAGTATGTATGTTGTAAATTCTAAGATCCCTAATTAAAAAAAAAAAAAAAAAAAAAAAAACCTAAGTGATGTTTTTAACACCTAGACTTACAGAAGAGAAAAAATATAATGATAAAAACTGTTCAATGCAAAATTCAGCAAAAAAAAAAATTTAAAATTAAAAAATAAAAGGGCAAGGGGTGATGAACCAGAATAAGTATAGCCCTTAGAAACACAAAATAAGATGCTGAATTTAAATGTATATGCTCCAGGAATGATGTTAGGCATAAATGAACAGAATATTCTAAATTAAAAAACCTTCAAAAAGTCTAGGGCTTTGTGTTAGTTTAAAACATGTCTAAAGCATAAAAATACAAAAATAATTTTTAGAAAGTATTGAAAACTTTGAAAATAGAAAGCTCATAAGAAAAAAGAAAGTTCATGCTATCATATTAAATCTCCGTGATAATGGACTTTCAGATGAAAACTATTGCTGGAAATAAACATGGATACATTATACTGGTAAAAGTTATACTTAGGCAGGAAATGATTAAGATTTACATTGCACACACCTAATACCTTGGTCTCCAAATATATAAAGCAGAAATTTACAACTATAAGGAATTGATAGAATAAGAACAAAATAATGAAAAAAATTAACGAAATTATAAAATAGATATATGATGAAAACTCCACACAACAACTACAGAATATATGTTATTTTTAATATACATAGAACAATTTTAAGTTAATTATATACTGGGGCATATAGTAAAATGAGGAAGTTTTAAAGAAACAGTCTTTGCACCGTATGCTCTCTGATAATGATAAAATTAAGCCAAAAATCAATAATGAAAAGCTCTGGTTTTGAAAACTAAGAAATACACTTCAAGCAGATCAAAAAATAAAACATAAAAGAAAATGTTAAGTATTTTAAGTGAAAAATAACAAAATAATAATTGCATTATGACCTGGGCTGAAACTAATGGAATATACATAAAAATTTATAATCATAGTTACTTACATTAGAAAAGTAAAAGGACTGAAAAATCAATAACTAAGTAAGCATCCTTCATAAGTTAGAATAAAAATGCCAAAATAAACCCAAACAGCATAGACCAAAAGAATTAATAAAAAAGAGCTACTATTTAATTTTAAAAATATAAAAGACTGAAGAAACTCTTTGTACATTCTTGTAAGAGGATGTCTAAGACATATTATTTAGAAAGAATTAGAAATAGTGCATGCATTCTGCTACTGTTTGTGCAAAAAATAATGTATATGGAGAGACAGAAAGGAAGACAGAGATATGGTCATAGAGAAGAGAGATCAAGAAAATGTAAGTGAAGCTGCTTTCTGTAATATGGATTATAGGTGATGGAGAGCATGAATGGGAGGGAATTTTCACTGCTATACTTTTGCAATTTCTTAAGTCATAAACAAATGGATCACATCTTTTACAAACTAAATAAAACTTTTTTTCAAATATCAAATCAGTTTCCCAAAATAAAAAGTAACACAGTAGGCTCTTCCCCCAATGTTTGATCAAAATGCAAGGAAGACACCTTTGCCTCCTGGTTTACTGATCTCGTATAGATAAAGCAGTAGCTTATGTTGATGGAAAGGGAGGTGATAATGATAGAGGTGGTGGTGATGGTGGGAGCGGGGGGATAGTGGCAGTGGTGGGGGTCCTGGAGTGGTGGTGGTGGTAGATTGGTAGGGATTGCAATAATGCTCTTGAGACTGCTCTCATAAGGTATAAAAGTTCTACTGGGCACATTTGCTGGGCACAAATGAGCTGATTTATTAATATAGGCCAAAAATATGAAAACATAATGCATCACTCCAGTTTAAGTCACCAATGATGTTCTCCCTTCTCCCTTTTGCATTCTTTTAAATTTTTTACCCATAATTTTATTGTGGTTTTTAAAAAAATGATATCTACCATCTTAAAATTTTTAAGTGAAGAGAACATTAGTTTCAACTACAAGTACAATGTTGTACTGCAGATCTGTAGAACTATTTCATCTTGCATAACTGAAACTATATGCACTGCAAGCAACTCTTCATTCTGTTTTCCTCCTAGCCCCTGGAAGCCATCACACTATTTTCTGCTTCTGAGGTTAACAACTTTAGATATCTCATATGAGTGGAATCATGCAGTATTTGTTCCTTTGTGACAGGCTTATTTCACTTAGCATAATGTCCTTAAGTTTCATCCATGTTGTTGCATATGACAAGACACCCCGTTTTCAAGGCTGAAAAATATTTCACTGTGTGTATATACCATATTTTCTTTAGCCATTCATCTTTAGATGGACATCTGAGTTGCTTCCACATCTTGGTTATTGTGAATAACGCTGCAATGAATATAGGAGTGCAAATACCTCTCAGACCCTGATTTCAATTCTTTTGGATAAATACTCATAGGTAAGAACACTGGGCCATCTCATAGTTACATTTTCCATTTTTTGAGGCACCTCCATACTGTTTTCCATAGCAGCTACACCATTTCACATTCCCATCAACAATGCACAAGTTTTCCATTTCTTCACATCCTCACCTGCACTTGTTACTTTTTTCCCCCAATAATAACCATCCTAACATGTGTGAGAAGATATAGAATTATGCTTTTGATCTGTACTTCCCTGATGATTAGTAATGTTGAGTATTTTTTCCTATACCTATTGACCACTTATATGTCTTCTTTGGAGGAATTTCTATACAAATCCTTTGTCCTTTTTTGCTATTGAGTTTTGGAAAGTTCTTTATATATTTTTGGATACCCCTTACCAGATTCATAGTCTGCAAATATTTTCTCCCATTCTGTAGACTGCATTTTAACTCGGCTGATTGTATCCTTTGCTATGCAGATGGCTTCGTGGTCAATTTAGACCCACAACATTCAGTCTGCTCATTAGTTCCCACCTGGGATTGTATTGACTATCAAAGGGTTGAAGAATAACCAATCCCTCAGGAAGTGGTCACATAATTTAAAAGGTCTGAGAAGATCTTAGCCCTAAGACACTACTTGCAATTGTTATTTGGGCCATAGAATCTTAGAGCAGTTACCAAAAAGGAAGTTAGTCCTTTTATACCTTAAAAAACATCTACTACGTGTTTGCAAAAGACCATGTATATCTTGTTGTTAAAGAAATCCTGAATATATGCTTTAGTCAGCTTTTTCACTGCTGTGAGTAAGGATGGCAAGAACAATTTTAAACGAGGAAAAGTTTATTTGAGGGCTCACAGTTTCAGAGTTCTTAGTCCACAGAAGGCTGGCTCAAGGTGAGGCAAGACATCATGGCAGAAGAATGTGGCAGAGGGAAACAGCTCACATAATGATCAGAAAGCTGAGAGAGAACCTCCACTCTCCAGATACAAAATATATACCCCAAAGCCTTGCCCCCAATTCCCACCTCCTCCAGCCACAGCCTACCACTCAATTAATCTCATCAGGTGATGAACTCACTGATTGGGTTAAGGCTGTCACAACCCAATCATTTCTCCTCTGAACCTTCTTGCATGGTCTCACACGTGAGCTTTTGGGGGACACCTCACGGCCAAACCATAACAGCATAGGACTCTAGAGATGAAGGCCCTGATGATTCTGCAGTGAGGACATGGTGATCACGTTGCCATGGAGGGAAATACTTAGTAACCTCAAGAGAAAAGCCCAGAACCTTGCCTAGGCCACTGGGCTTTGCGATTCCTTCTCCCCCTGCATGTCCACTGGCTCCGGGTCAGAGGTGAGGTGACTGATTGAATTTGCATCTCCAAAGAAGAGATTACCTCCTGAAGAGAAGCATTACCCCTGCATCACCAGCCAGCAGCTTCATCTCCCTCTAATCATACTCCTTAGTTGATTCAAACCGAGGGGGCTGATTACTCAAAGGCTCTAAAAATGGCGGGTGAAAAACGGAGCCCTTCAGATCATGTTATCCACATTCAATCAATTGTTTTTGCTCTACATTTCCCACAATCTCCATTTAGGCAACAACATGGGGGCTCTCTGATTATCTCACTGAATTCTATGCTGGTATGCTCAAAAGATTCTCAGAATCAGTTTGTCTTAATTCACTTTATTTAAAGAGGAATGCTGAGCCTGCAGTCCAAGTGATGGTTTCAAGGGGAGAAATACAACCATAAGCACTGAACAAACAATCGGAAGCAAAGAAGAAAGAGAAGGGAGGAAGGAAGAAAGAAGAGAGGTAGAACAGGACAGGACATGGAAAGTTGAAGCCCTGGGACTCACTGCCTTTAAACAAGTGTTGGTCAGAAGAAATCATAATGCCCTTCTCTAATTTGAAGACAAAATGAGCACCCTGTGAAAAAGCAAAATTGAAGAGGTCCTGTCTGCTGAGGTCTAAGTTCTCTCAAAAATAATGGTAAGTGACATTCACTGCTCCAGGAGAACCTTTTTATTATTAATAACATTATTGTTATTCCAACTTACGCCAGGTCCCTTTTTTAACATCATAAGACTCTCTGAAAGTGACTTCTGTCTGCTTAAATCCTTTCTGTCCCCTTTCCATTTCCTTTGCATTATAATACTCAAGCTAACAATACTCTAATTTTCCCCAATTGAAATGTACCATCTCCCCTCTCCAAAAAATAGCCTATTGTGATTATTGAGTAGGCATGGGTACTTTGTGCTTCATCTTTTCTGTAACTAGACAGGCTTTTTTAGTCTTATGATAACTGAAACATTTGAACAATCATTGTCCTACAGAGGAGCTGATCTTGGAGCAATTGTGCTTTGTACCACTCCATCCCCTTTGGGAGCAAGATCATTTTTAAAATAATGACTTCTCCAGCAGTTTATTACCAGCCTGGAGTCATTTTCACACCTCAGAAGTGAAGGCTTAATGAGCAGAGAAATTAAAGAGTAAAACTCTGCTAGTATCTTCTTAAATGGCAGCATTTTGGCAGCTGGGTAGAAGATGCACTTCCAAAGAGGAGAGGCATCACATTCCTCTTGTTCTCCAAGTGACCTTTAGGTAATGAACCTCTAAGTGTCCACCCCCCTGTGCCACAATGCCACCTCCTTCTTTTCCACCCTGGAGGAGACATCTGGCTAGAAGATAATAGCAAATAATAATCAGGTTGGCAAGTTACATTCCGCTAGTGGCCCTGAACACAGTAATTGCTCAGTAAAATCTTCCCGATTGAGTGATATCCTCACACCCGAGACCCCACCACCACGGAAACTCCCTAGCAAAAGTTGCCCATTCCTAAGGATCCTTTTGTTCTTTCAACCCTTTCCTAACTCTCTTTTGTGTTCCTAGGTTTCTTGGTTCTTATGTTTGTTATTTACATATATTATTGTGAATATTGGGGTCTATGTAGGTGTCTATCTTTCCAGTAGGTCAGAGTTCTGTGAGGACAATGACCAAGCAGTATCCATGTTCTATACACTGCTTAACAAAAGTAAAAATTTCATAAATACCTGGTAAGTAAAAAATATGATTATAATAATTACAATAATTCTTTTTTAAATAAGTGAGAATATCAGAGTTCGTATCATTTGATCAAAGTAGAGTGGTAAAAACCAACAAGTAGATTCAAAGATTGACTTCCACATGGTTAGCTTAAGGAAGAGTCATAATCCACATTCGAACTCTTGACTAAAATTTTCCACATCCCTATTGCAATCCAGTTTCCCTGGAGAGCTTTCATACAAGTCTCTTCATTTTCCCACCTGGAAGGATCAAAGATCTCATGTTTGGATGCTCTTTCCTTCATAATTACTGTAGTGTTTTTGGCTAAGAAATATACTGAGAGTGTGATCAGATTTGCCCAGAGCAAGCAAGTCAAATGAATGACATAGTAGAAATCAGTCTCTTTCAGTTGCTGCCGAGCCAGCATCTGCCAACCTGACTGTATATTTTGCTTGGATGGATTTTGGACTCTTATTGATGTTCAGAATGTTTTTCTCTATTGTTGTTAATATTGATAGTGAGAGTGCTAGATTTTGATTTCCAATGTTTTTATTCCTTGTTTCTTTGTGATTAGAAAAAAACACAGAGGAAAGAAGGAGGAAACGAGGAGAAAGTGGCCAATAAGAGGTGAGTAGGCACAAGATGTAGGGAGAGGAAATAGAGGTAGATGCATCCTGCCAGAAAAGCCCTCGGAGAGGAGATCACAATAAGATGACCAGTACCCAATACTATTAACAGACCCAGGGAGCATTTTTAACCAATCTCAGGTTCCACAAGTTGTTTGTTGAATGGAACTTATTGTCATCAGAGGTAGGAGATTCACTCCTTCTCTGCAGTAGATATGAGAGATGAGGCAATTTGCTTCAGAAAAGCCAATGGAATTAAGCTGGTGTTTACTGCTTTATAAAAGAATAGTGGACAAATTACCTCGCTAGGCCATATTGGGAAGAATTGTTAGTTAAAAGTGACAACCAGGCCTGTAATTTACACTGCACTTTGGAAATTTAAGCTGGGAGGCTCAGAGCTCTCAGATGGGCATTGTAAAGCTGCTTTTGTACTTCTGGCTCATTCTGTGCTGGGAATCATTTAGCCATTGACTTTAACTGCTAATACAGTTCCATCAAATACGAAGTATAAATCAAAATTACTGGATCATTCAAAATCTGTCCTCAGAGTTGTTTATATGTATTTTTTCCACCATTACTTCAGTATAGTTACAAGAGAAGCTGCTAAATTATGATATATTGTGCATGCTTTGTTGCCATCTTACTAGAGCCTCTTGCAAATAAGATGTAATCCATGACAAATTATTTTTCTAGTTATACAAAACATAAATAATGATAATAAAAAGGGAATCAAACTGATGAAGGATAGAGAGAGAGAGGAGAGATGTTTCAAATAAATAAATAGCTCTGCTTCTGGTCCTGGCTGTCCAAAATAGGTCAGTAGATAAAAGAGGAATTTTAAAACTAACTTCACCATATAGGAGCCTAAACTCCTTTCTGTCTAGTCTCACCTACTAGTGAAAGATAGAAGGCCTTCACTAGTCACATACATAACCTCTCATTTAAAACTGTTGGCCCATGCTTGACCTTGTTTTTATTTATATTTTTAACCTCCTTTATATTTTTTAATTTTTTAAAATTTGTTCTTTTTAGTTATGTATGACAGTAGAATGTATTTTGATAATCATATACATATATATACATGTATATATTATCGGCCTAATCTCCTTTCTGTCTAGTCTCACCTACTGGTGAAAGATAGAAGGCCCTCCCTAGTCATATACATAACCTCTCATTTAAAGCTGTTGACCCATGCTTGACCTTGTTTTTATTTATATTTTTAACCTCTTTTTATATTTTTCAATTTTTTTAATTTGTCTTTTTTAGTTATGCATGACAGTAGAATGTATTTTGATAACCATATACATATATATACACATATATATATCATACATGGAGTATCATTTCCCATTCTTGTGTTTGAACATGATGTGGAGTTACACTGGTCATATATTCATATATGATTATAGAATAATTAGGTTCAATTCATTCTACTGTCTTTACCATTCCCATCCCTCCTTGGTCTTGTTTTTAAAATCTGCATTCATTCTTTGTAAAAATCATTCTACCCAAAGAAATATTCAGTATATACAAATCATCATGGATCAAGCAAACAACAGTGGGAGAAGCCCAACTTCATGACCCCAGACTCCTTGAACTCCTTGGTATCCATAGTATGTCAATAGGCCTCAGGTAGTTTTTTAAAAAAAAGTCACTGGAATATTCAATCTGAGCAAATCTGCCATTCTGTCTGAATCTTTGTTTTATGACTTTTTAAATTGTGGTTCAATGAGTAAATAAATTATCATTAAATTTACTCACAGTAGAATAAGAAACATCATGGCATGGAGAAATTGCTTATGTCCGTAATGCCTCTCTGCCTGTCCTTATTTTGCCTTCTAAAATGTCCAGCCATCCAGCCTGTAGAATTATGAAAGTCACCTGCAAACATTAACAGCATCTTGTTAATTGAAGGCCCTATTTATCCCCTACTTAAGTTGTTATTTTCTCCATGTATCATTTTTTGCAACTCTCTGTGATCTTGAAAGATAAAGAAAGCAACAAATCCAAAAAACTCCCATCTCAAGTCATCACAGTCATTAATCTTGCATTAACATACCAAATCAAAAAATTTGAGAAGAGGCACTTTTCAAATTATACTTTGCATCATACTATAATGCAAACATAAAGCTAATAGATGAGGTATTAACTGAACTCTCTAATAGTAGCATCTGCAAGGACCATTAAAATTATATCACAATAACAAGATATGTTGTTTTACAGATTCCAAAACTCAGGAACATCTTTCTTTGAAAGAAGTTTCATAAACCATTACAAGTATTGTAAATTTGGAATGTCACTGCTGTATCCTCTTAGACATCAATAATCAGCCACTAACACAAGATGTTGGCTCTCCAGGGCCCCAGATCAAATCAGCAAAGCAGTTTGGAAATCTACAGAGAGAAAAGAGGCTTTGCAATTAAGAGTCTTCTGCCCATTTATAGAATCAAATTTTCCAGGAACACAGCTTAGTATAAACTACGTTTCATGAACATTCCAACATAATATAACGAACACAAGCGTTTCAATGAAGCAGAGAGCAGAGCAATTTGTACTAGCAGATGGTTCACCCTGGGATCAGAGCAATTATCTTCTTACTCCACACACAGGGGTAGCCAAAGATTCAACAGTTGACTCTTCAAAACAACTTAGCGATAGAAGTGAATTTCTGAAATATTGAAACAAGCCGGGTTTGTATCCTCCCCTCTCCACAAGGAAGTCCTAGAGAATGTTTCTAAGAGTAAAAGATTATTTCTGAGTTGGTCACCCTGCTGAGTTATCTCAGAAAACTGATCTCAGAAGATGTGGGGGCTTAGACTCCTCTCCAGTATGCTACCCTGGAACATTCAGACCTCTGTTTCTTTGATTATTTGCCTAAGAATATGATATCTTCCCTCACTACTGTATCATACTGGATCTATGGACAGATCAAAGATCTACTAAAATAACAATTACCAAATCAAAGTTTGAACTTCAGATGGTAAGAAGAAACAAATTTCGATATTATTTTCTGATTTGCAACTACAGACCATGGAACCAGATACCTAAACCTTGAATGATGCTGAATATAGTCTTCTCGGGGAAAACGGTTGAATGAAGAAAGCCAATATATAACCTTCATCTAAATTAAAATACTAGTTCAAGTCACCTGGGTTATGAATACTTCCATAGAATTTCCTTGAGTTGTGGTGTAAACATTCAGAAACTTTGGATATTTGCTTGACTGAGGCAGAAGTAACAAAAATGTTAATATGGAATTAAACACATTATGTTATGGGCTCACTACATGCCTCAGGGTTTTTTTTTTTTTGTTTTTTGTTTTTTGTTTTTTGTTTTTTTAAGTTAGAAGTAAAATAAAACAAGTAAAAATAGTTGGTGGTAGAAGATTGGACATGGGGGAAAATTATAAATCAGGCCACATACAATTTGACATTCATAGGGAGACACCCACCTTGAAAACACTTGAAACAAAGTTGTGTTCATAGAATTTATAGCTAGGGAAGAACAAAATAAATTTAAGAAGATAAGAAACAGAAAACCAAGTAGCAAGGACGTGTAGCATGAAAGCTGCCTAGATTGCATGGAAGATTCATACAATCCCGTTAAAAACTAGACATGCAAGCTTCCTCCATTGGAAGAATGTTTTAGTGAACTTTTTTGTTGCTGTGACTAAAAGACACGACCAGAACAATTGTAGAGAAATGGTAAGAAGAAACAAATTTCGATATTATTTTCTGATTTGCAACCACAGACCACAGATCAGACAGAGAGATCATTTGACTTTTTCGTGTATAACTTTCATTTAAGCTGTAGTAACTTAGTCCAAGATTATAAGGACATTATAAGTTTATTTATGGGCTCACAGTTTCAGAGTTCTCAGTCCATAGATAGCCAGCTCCATTCCTTGGGCAGCTCTCTTCCTCAGGGCCTGAGGTGAGGCAGAACATCATGGTAGAAGAGCGTGGTGGAAGAAGCAGCTCACTTGATGATCAGGAAGCAAAGAGAGAAAGCAATTCCACTTGCTAGATGCAAATACATACCCCACAGCCACACCGCCAATGCCCACCTCCTCCAGCCACACCCACCTGCCTTCAGTTACCCCCCAATTAATCCCATCAGGTGATTTATTTATTGGGTTAAGGCTGTCATAATCCAAATCATTTCTTCTCTGAACCTTCTTGCATTGTCTCACATATGAGCTTTTGGGGAACACCTCAAATCCAAACCATAACAAAGAGAAAGAGGTGGTCTATAGTTTGGAGCAGAGAGGAAAAAGTCATGGAAGAATAAAGAGAAAAAACAGAGACTACCCAGAAACCTCTTTATTTTTTTTTCACACTAGGGTTTAAAACTAGGTTCTTGAGTGTGCTAACCACACACTCTGAGTTACATCCCCAGCCCTACCCTGACATTTGGAGCGTTATATTTAGCAGAGTCTTTTTGGATGTAATGACTCCTGAAGTCTATAAATCACTACCAGGAATGAACTTCTGCCCTGGGATGAGTATAGTAGCCTCGCATGCCCCATGGATGACTGAGCAAGCTGTAAGTGCAATGGCTATTAGGAAGAAGGTATCAGAGAAGTACTCAGGGTAAAGTTTACACAGGGATGAAGAGGGTCCTGGCTTGAGAACCCCTGGCCTTGTAGATTGAATGACTTTTATCACCCAGACAGGATAGATTGCTGAAGCAGTTTTACCCTCTGATGTCTCCCTGAAGATCAACTGCAGATCTGAGATCTCTACCAAGAAAAATAAGAAAAAGAATAAGAGCAATAATTAAAAGCAAATGATTATTTAAAAACACTGAAACACAAAATGCCAAGCATTGTGCTAATCACTTTGAAGAATTTTAATTTAATCCTCATCACATTCTTTCAGAGACGTCTCATTAGTCCCACTACCATGTGAGGAAATAGGGTATTACTTTATCCTTTGGATTGTAGATTAAAAACCTGACTATCCTTTTGATACATTTTTATTATTTGAGTCAAAGATCACTGTTCCTATTAGATCAGACAGAGATCATTGGACCTTTTCACATATAACTTTCATTTAAGCTGTAGTAACTTAGTCCAAGATTATAAGGACAAGAAACCACACACTGAGAAATAGGGGTGAAGTAATGGAATGAAGAAGAGAAAGGAAAAAGAGGAAAGAGGCTGTCCAAACACCTCTGGAACTAACTGATTGTAACTAACTGATAAATTAAGTGTGCCCCCTGGAGGGTGAGCTTTTTGACCCTATGGGTTGTAATGACAACCATAAAGAAAACATCAGCAACAACAAAGGCACATTTGTAGTAGAGCGTTTGCTATGGCTTTGTTCTAAGAGCTCAATGTATATCACTTACTAAATTAACTCATTCAAGAGAATTAGTGAAGCACTCTCATATGGATATCATTTTTTTCCCCACTTTTTAAAATTTTGATTCACTGTACACAAATGGGGTACAACTATCGTTTCTCTGGTTGTACATGAAGTAGAGTCACACCATTTGTGTAATCATACATATACATAGGGTGATGATGTTTGTCTCATTCTAGTATCTTTCCTTCCCCGCCCCCTCCCCAACCCCTCATTTAACCTCTACAAAATCCATCATTTCTATGTTGTTTTATCTGAATGGTCACAGCCATGAAGAATTTACAATCAAATACTAGTAATTTAGGCTTTAGAACAAATATTTTAGTGGTTATAGGTATCTGAAATATATTTGAAATATCTTTCACATTAGAATTTTAGATTTTTTTGGCTACTCCACTAAAAAAAATCTGTCCTTTCATTTCTCAGTTGAGCTATAGATACACAAATCACTTTAATGTTACAAGACCAGAAATCTTGAATTTGGACCTGCCCTGTGTTTTACTCAATTCATTATTTAAAGAAATCCCTATAGCTAGTCTAAAAGTGTTCAGGTGGGTCTGGTATAAAATGAAGTAATGTCATCTTACTTAATGTTTTCAAAAGGGTCAAGCATTGGGTTTTATATTTTCAATTCACTAACCCTCATCCTCATAATGATATTGGTAAAAAGTACAATAGATACATCACAGCGGGTCTACAAACTTCAACATCTCAGCCACTTCTTGGCACTGCTGTTGGTGTTTTCTGCTGAATACCAATCCTGATTAGTTAGTGCTGTACAACTCAGGCTCAAAGTCTTTAATTCAGTACCTGGTTCTCAATTTTCAAATTATAATTCCACACAGTAGTGGATAGTTAGGCATTTAAAGTTCATTATTGTCTTATTTTCCAGGAGCATAACTTGTAGGTTATAAGACTTTCCCCTAATTAGTTAGCCTGCAAAGAGTCATTTCTTTCCTACATTTTATCCAACAGTATCATTTTTTTATGATTTGAGTTGTAAAATCTTTGGAAGAACATTTTATAATAGGAAACGACAAATCATAGCTCCAGTTCAACCATCTGCCTTTAATAAATACATGTTGCTTTCCCCTTGCAGACTCTGGCATTTTCTTCCTGTGACCCAATGCCAATCAAGAAAGAGAAAAAAAAAAAAGAGGGAGGGAGGATGATAATTAAAGAGAGACTTTGTAAATTGGCACTGTGAAAAACAGTCATCAATGAAGCACAATTATCTCTGAGAAATGACGCTAAGTCAGAACGCTGCTTTCAGGCATGGTTTTTCTAATATTTACTACTGTCATTATTAATGACTGTCACATCTGAAGTCAACGTAGCCTTTTTGGGACCATGGACAGGGACACACACATTCTCTCAAACAAGGAGAAGACTCCTCATTTCTTATGGCAACATGGAATATTGAGAGTTTTGAATGACAGTTGCAAGCCTTCATCCTCATTTGAGGGGGGCATCTGACTTGTTCCTGCTTCTGGGATTTCAAAACTCATTGAGGATTGATATTGGGCCCAAGACACTCGACACCTTCAGGCACACCAAGGACAAATGGTCCTGTCCAATAAACAAAACACTTTTTAAAATCATAATGCCAAGTAGGTCAGCAAGTTCACTAATAATTATTTTTTCTTTAATTCTATATGTAGAATATAAATATAGATAAATAGATATCGATATATAAAATATTTATATATATATATATATATATATTTTTTTTTTTTCATTTCAGAATCAGAGTGGCAGTATCCATCAACATTGTGTTTTGACCTTGTGCCCTCAGGGAGATTGTTAGAGTCAGGTCAGCATCAATGGGTACTATTTTATCATTGGGTCTGTTTTCCTCACATAAACTGTGAGTACTATGGAGGGTTGGTTCGGGAGGGCCATACTGTAAGCCAGAAGAGGAAATACAGGGGCGGGAGCTGAAATGTGCCAAGCAGGCAAGTTAGAAGATAAAATATAGACTAGGTTATGAAAGAACTTAGTTTGGCTACACTGTTCCTGAGGAAATTTAAATTGAGGGATGGAGAGAAAGATATAAATAAAGATATGGATATATAGAGAAAATTATTATTTTTATGTCAAATAGAAAAGCTTAATGGATATGAGAATGAGTCGAGGAAACACACTTCTTGCTTTTCAGATTTCATCTCTTTATGTCTAACTATAAAATTTTGTCTCTAATCATCTTCTAATTTTGAAAAATGGATCACAATGTTATGCTTGTTGGATAGATGTAAGTGAAGCATTGTGACTTGAAGATATTTGTTCGGAAATTGCTATTACTTCTCGCCATAAAGTTTAGAATTTTTTCATCCAAAATCGAAGAACATTCATTCAAATGTTCCTGGTTCCACCAAGTAAAGCAATTCATCTGCTTTGCTCCCCACTGAATCTCTACCACATAAAGAGTATCTGCCAGATATTCAATACATATTTGTTAAATAAATGAACCTTTCTTTCTTGGAACAAAGGAAGCTGTGTAGATTTCTTATTTCTATTACTTGAATATAGTCTATAGTAAAACATTGAATCCATAACTTGGACCTCATAGATGCTCAGTTAATATATTTTCAATGGAATTCAAAATTTAGACTCAATTCTCTGCAATGACTAGGTGCACCAAAGAATTTTTAGTCCATAGCTTTTTTCTTGCTTTCACATAGCTCACTTCTAGAATGGTCCAGGTGTCTGCCACCCACTTTTCTAAATAATAACAGTCAATATTTATTATTGAGCACTGAACTAACAGCTTTCATTTCCTTATCAATTTTATTATTGCTTTAGGGACTAATATTACTATCCCCATTGTGCAACTAACAAAACCAAGCTTGCCCCAGATCATATACACTGAAACACCAAAGTGGGGCCTGAAACCAGCTCTGCCAATTGGGACAAAAAGAATTTTGAAATCAGCATCTGAACTAAAATATATATTTATATATATGTATGTAAGTATATATATGTATATATCCTCAATGAACATGAGAGAACTTTAAATTGTCAAAATTTAAAGCAAATATCTTTAGTTTTCCAAACTCACATGTGCTCAGGATATTTTTATAACAGAAAAGTTTTGGGTTTTTTTGTCCCAGTCAATTTAACTTATTCAGATAATTTCATTACATAAAAAGAGGACAGCTACCTTACACATTTCTCAATTAAATGGTATTTATTTGTTCTTCACATTGTTCTAGGTTTTATTTATTCACAAGCATGCATCTCACACAACCCAAGTAATAATTTTGCCTACTGTCACCTGATGTTTGGAGCTACGATTTCCAGTGGAGGAAAAAGAAATAAATCTTTAAAGCCTTCTGAAATGAGATCTTTATTTACAAAGTTATGTTGCTGCATAACTGCTTCAGACAGATTTGTATTCAATGTATTTGGAGCCTTACATGCAATTCTTACTCCTGCCTTTGATCCCTCTTCTCCTAAAATGTATACACTTATTCTCTGCTTACTTTAAGATTTCAATTCTGCCTTGGAGATACTGTCCTGATAGTCTGAGTCATTGGTCCTTTTCTCAATAAAGTATAGAAGATGGATAGCTTTAGCACTTTGCTTCGGCTCTTATAAATCTAATAAATGGTTTCATCCATATTGCCTCTCCCGGAATCCTTCACATTGCCTTGGTTGGTTTTGTTACAGATAAGAAAGGGGAACATTTGCCAGCCTTGATATTGATGAGCTGAAGCAGCTACTCTAATAATTCTACATCTATACAACTTTATTCTTATTGTTCAACAAGCAATGAGTGGCATTCCCTAAGTGAAAAACAATGTGGCCAAAGCAATAAAGAACCAGATATTGTCAGGCCACTTGGTGGCTAAGTTATGCTGGGCCAGCCAATTCTGGGTGGTTCCTGAGGGTGAGCTCCTGGCAAGTACTTCAGAATCCTGGGGCCAGCTATTTTCTTTAAACAGTCAGATAAGGAGATTAGATAAACTTTCTGAACTTGTCCAGGTTCTTTGTTGAAAAACAAGGAGACAGCTTCATCAGAATGAGCTTCCTATAAATAACCAAGTTTCTAAAATTAGGAGCTGCAGTATGTTTCAAAAGAAGAAAGACATCACAAGAACTAGACCTCGGGCAGGAAATATTTGCTTTGCTTTAGCCTAGATCTCACTCATTTTATATTTTGTTTCAGCATACATTTTGGAAAACTAATTTCTTTTACCAAGCTCCCCATCAGGACTCTTCACAGATGAAGCCAACAACAACCAAAAAAACAAAAAAGAAACAAAGAAAGAAAGAAAGAAAGAAAGCCACTATTTTTCAGTATGCAAGATTGAGTAAGGTCATTTTAAACCTGAAAGTTTGGGTTTTATTTATTTATTTACTAAGGGCGATTGAGAAAAAAAAGCAAAAAGAAAATAAAAGAAAACGATTTGTCATCCTGCCTGGATTGGTTTAATTATCCTGAGATAATTTACAAATTGAATTGTGTTAGAAAATGCAGTCCTGCCAGGGGTTCAACAGAACTCTCAGTGCTAATGTGCTTGCTATTTGTGTTGGTACTTTTTCTGATCATGACCTCTGAGATTTCCAGAGTCCTCAAAGAAATTTCTTATGTCCCTTATGTTAAAAAATAAAATAAAATAAACCTTACCAGGTTCCACCCGGTACACAGTGAGGACAGTATCTTTTTGCTGTACTGAATTATCAGGTCAGCTTACTCTTTATGGGAGCCCTGTACGCTCACATTTGCCACTTGGTTTCTCACTGACAACAGTGGTGCAGGCCCAGCTGTTCCCAGCAGCTGTTCAGTGTAGAACTGCCTGAGCTGAAATTCCTTCCAGCTGATGCTGGGCCCCGGGAGCACCCAGAGACAATCACCAAGTCTGGGAATGGAGGGAGGGCAGTTCCAAAGGGAAAAACACCTAACGCCAAAGCCCCAGAGAAGTCAGGAAACCACTTCCATCCTGCCTCTGCCTCCTCTCCTAGAGGAAAAAATAACTCTGTAAACCTGTTCATCCCCATCCTGCCCTCCCGAGGGCTTCACCTTTATAATGAGCTAGACTAGAGGAGGAGATTCCATTCCGCTCCAAATGAATTATCATTATAATAGGCATCTAGGCTGCCCATCAAAGATCCCAGAACTGGGGTAGCACAAAAGTGGAGGGGGTAGGAAGGAGGAGGGGGAGGAAAAATTTACATACAGAGATAAGCATGGACACTCATTAAGAGAACAGGCCTTCACTTCAAAAAGACATGAACTCGGCACAGGTCTCCTGCCTGTTAAATATGTACAGTGTGTGCTTATTTGATGATGAAAATCAGAGGATGGCTATTTGAATGGAAATGAATTTTAATAAGTGTTTGAGGCAGAAGAAGCAGCAACCCTCCATTCTCCCCTCTATCACCAGGCACCTTCTTGACCATCATTACCACCGAGGAAAGAATGCGGGCATGCTAATCATCCGGAGAGGAATGCTCTCTCTCCTCCTCAGTCTTTGTGGGTGTTCATTAACCTTGTGGGCTCCTCAGCCAGCGCAGCACAGCTGTCCCAGGAAAATTTCCATATCCCCTAAGAAAAGCAGGGTGTGAGTTAGTGCTCAGGGATCCACCTTTTGAAAAAAGTAGGAGAAAGCTTCCTTAGGAAGGAAAGGCGAAGACTATTAGCGTTTAGTACTTGCATTGCACTATTTAAAAATTTGCAAAATTTTGCACTTAGTTTGCACTTTTATAAAATTAAGTTTAATATGGTTGTTTAGTACTCATTATTCATCCTGACAGAGAGACAAAAGAATTGTTCTCATATTGTAAATCCTAATCTCCACCTCAGTGTGAAATAAAAACCTCAACAAAAACCCTTGGATTATTTATCCCTTCTTGGCATTTCAGTATACCTGAGAACTCAAACATTTTGGTGACCTTAAAAGAGATCATGAAATCTGTCCCCTTATTCCAATCCAAGCTGAACTGGAAATGACAACAGAAGAATTTTTTTTTTTTTTAATATTTTTTTAGTTGTCAAAGGATATTTTATTTTATTGATTTATATATGTGGTGCTGAGTATCAAACCCAGGGCCTCACACATGCCTGTGCTTGCCAGTCCTGACAATAGAATAATTTTTAAAATGCTTTCAAAGAAGTGTGGCTTGAAAATGGCAGGGTACATTCTGGAAACCACAGATTCTCTAGCAACTCTCTTTTCCAGGCTCCACACTAATTCGTATGGCTGGCTTTTTCCCTGCCCTCTGTGCACAAGTCCTAAGTTTGTGAGGTTACTGACCCTAAGCTAGTCCATGCTCATTAAACTTGACCTTACAGAAGCTGCCATCCCACACAAACCTTGTGGCAAAAACCCCCAGAACAGATTGTTTTTATCCCACTGCCATCTCTAATGGGCCATTAAAGTCAGTAAATCTCTTGTAGTTTATTTTATACTAAACCAGGTTTTGGGGTTTTGTTTTGTTTTTTTGTTTTTTTTTTTTTTTTTTTCATCTTTAGAATGGAAAGAAAGCAAATGCTCCTATTGCCTAATAATAGAATATCTAAAAGCTTTAATATCAAGAAATAACTATTGTCTTCAGCAGGACCTTGACCTCTGTGTAACCTACATGTCATGGTGTTAGAGATAATGTCACTACACCCCCCACCGCTGCCGGCCACTCTCAACTGAGCATTGGAGAGAGAAGGGATCAAGGATATTCTAGCAAGATTTTCCCTCTCTAAAATCCTAAAGTGTAAGTATTGCATTCTTAAAATCATTTGCAAATGAATGTCTATGGATATGCATGTCGACCCTATCTTTTATAGTTGAGGTTTTTCATAGGTGGATTAAGACTTAATCACTGAGATTTTACCATGCAGTTCTTATCCTGTATGTTTTTACTAAACCTCAAATTAATATGTAATGAAACAGAAATTAACAAGCACATAGGGATACACACACACACACACACACACAAATCCATTGCCCCCCCCCCCACGCTGGGTAACATAAATTAACTTCTGTATTCCTTTTTTGCCAGAAGGGTATACTTTTTTTTTTCCCCCTTAATTTAGGACTTTAATTAAGTTGTTCTCTCCTACCTTCCCTTTCTCTTGAGCAACTCTTACCAGCAGCCCTGCCCTTTGAGTCTCAGTGGTGGGTAGAACAGAATACCAAGAAGCTGGGGGTAGACAGGAAAAGGTCTCTCAGCCTTTTCCTCCCGTTATGCCCCTGTTCAGCCGCCCAGGCAGTGACAGCCTAACAAGGTGCTAATGGGCCATACGTTCTAGCCCAGTTCACAGCAGGTTGTTCCAAATGGGTTGAGGAGGTTGATTTGCATTCGAAATCTTCCCTCTCTCACTTGCTTTTTTGTTTGGCCCCTTGATTTCTACTCCCCAGACGCTCTTCCAGGTTGACTTAGAGTGGAACAAAATCACATCGGTTCAGAATTTGAATTGCCTGAGTTTGGATTTTCAATGTGTCCCATTATTTCATCAAGTTGTGGTGGGGGAGGAGCAGAGGGAAAGAATAGAGAGCAAAGAGATTTTAAAATGAAAGGGAAAGATGATGACAGATGGATGCAAATGTTCCTTTTAAGTGGAGAGCAGCAGCTGATGTCAGGGCATGAAATTAAATTAGTACATCTGTGGCTGGATGCGTGTCATTCAGCTTCGCATTTCCTACTCCAGAGGAGTTTGGTTACCTCCTCATTAAGTGGCTCCCTTTCACAAGGCAAGGAATCCTTTGCTGCGCTCATGGGAGGCCCTCTTCACAAAGCAGGATTGCTGGAGAAACAAGGTGCACAGGGGCAGCCCCAGAACCCAGTGTACCCCTCACCCGGGAGGGAGGAGTGGCCCTTCCCTGAAAGGGCAGGTCCTAAGGTCAAAGGGGGCGGAGGGAAGTGCTGTGGAAGTCAGCACCCCTGTTTTCCAAGGAGACTGTGTTTACCAGTGGCCTGCGTTGTGCTGGCAAGTGACCAATCTGCCTCTGAAAACCCTAACCCACTGTGTGCCAGAGTGCTGGGGACTCATAAATATTTACAGTCATTTCCACAGAGTAACAGGACGGGCTGTCTCTTCAGAATCAGGCTTGAGGGGTGTTCCCCATAAAGAACCAGGAGCAAGCTTCCACTTCTTAGAAAGCCATGAAAGGGTGGTTCACAGCTCTGTCAAGCCCTGTCTCTCCCTTTCACTTTGCCCTCTCCCCTCTCACTGCCCAAAAGCCCAAGGCCTTGGCCAGTTTTCCCCGAGTCAGGAAGGCCTGAGTCACAGGTTTAATGGTCATAGCTTTGCTTTATAGAAACCACATGGACTGGGGAACATAATTATTCAGAAACAGTTACTTGAAACTTAAAAAAAAATGTTAAAAGCTAAACTCAATTCCTTGATATTTGCAAGGGATCCAGGATTCACCCCTGGCCATCAGCAGTGGCAGGATTCTGAGAGTGGTTCCCTCTACAAAATGTCTGAGAATCCGTGGGTGGGATCACTGTCATGGCCAGATGTTTGTGTCCCTACCAAAATTCATATGTAGGGCTGGGGCTGTGGCTCAGTGGTAGGTAGTATGCTCGCCTACCACTTGTGAGGCCCTGGGTTCCACCCTCAGCACCACATAAAAATAAAATAAAAGAATTATGTCCACCTACAACTAAAAAATATATTTAAAAAAATTAATATGTGAAGTTGGACGAGTTGGTGGTGCATGACTGTAATCCCAACTGCTCAGGAGGCTGAGGTGGGGCGATGACAAGTTGGAGATGCCAGTCTCGCCAACTTAGGAAGACTCTGTCTCAAAATAAAAGAATAAAAAGGGGTGGGGGTCTTAGCTCAGTGGTAGAGTGTTCCTGGGTTCAGTTTTTTAAAATCATATATTGAAATCCTAACCCCCAAGGTGATGTTATTAGGAGGTGGAGCCATGGAATGTGATCAGGTCATGAGGGTGGAGCCCACATGAATAGGTTTAGTGCCCTTATAAAAGGGACCTGAGAGATGTTCACTCTCTTTCTGCTACATGTGATTCAGGAGGTCAGCAGTTTATAGCTCAGAAGAGGGACCTCATTAGCCCTGACCACACTGGCACACTGATCTCAGACTTCAGCCTCCAGAACCATGAGAAATAACTGCTTGTGGTGTTTAAGCCACCCAGTTTACTGCACTTTTACAGAGCAGCCCAAGTTAAGACAATCACAAAGTTGAGTTGTGTTGCTATTTTTAAATGAAATTACCCATTGTAAACTTAAATCCACCTTTTTTTTTTTTTTTTTTTTTTTTTAAGGAAAAACAGTATCATCATGTTCATGATTCCTTATCAAGGTGAAAGAGCTAGCAAAGTCACTCTAAACTCTATGGACCTAGAAAGTAAAGCTAGAAAAGCCCACAGCAAGCAGACGTATGATGACAAAAAAGTCATGTCACTTCCTACAGACTCTATCATTTTATGAAAAAGACCTTCTTCAAGTGGTGTTCATCTATGCAGTTACATAAGCTTGGGAGGAGGAAGCCATTTTGGTAGCGCACATCTGTAATCCCAGCGACTCAAAGGATCCCAAGTTCAAGGCCAGCCTCAGCAACTTATGGAGACCTTGCCCAAAAATAAGATAAAAAGTTCTGGAGAGGTACCTACATGGTAGAGTGCCCTTTGGTTCAATCCCTAGTACCAAGGAAAAAACCTTGGGAGGAGGCCTAGGTGTTGCTGTTCACATCATCTGCTTAGATTAGCACACACTGCAATGTGTGCTTAGATTAGCACACAGTGCTTCAGGCAGTTTTCAAGTTGTCTTTTTAGATTTTTTTTTTTTTTTTGCGCTAGAAATACAGGACAAAGATGAGGAATACATAATGTCCAGACAAGGAAAAGAAGAGAGAGAATGTGTCTTCTGCAAATCCGTCAGTGTGAGATATTCTTCCCAGAGACTCTTTCACCTTACATTTGTTTCATATTATCCCTCACAGTCCAGGCAAACTCCTCATAGCATTTTGCCCACAAAATCAGCACCATACTGCTTGGTTTCCCCTTCAGACATGATTAGCCAGCCAGTCCACATTTAACTCCTGTTGTTAATCCTTTTCCAGCCAACTCCTTCATTCCCTAAAGTATTTCTGATGTGGTTCTTGGAACCGTCTCCAATATGCTAGGATGGAAGGAGCTGCCCCAAGCAAAATGCACTATCTGTGCCAGGAAGGTGTTTGCATTATTCTCCATCAATCCCTCTCTCTGAAGGAATTGGATAAGAAAGCTTGTCTTATTCCATTGTTGCCACTGTCCCATAACAAGAATCTCTGGAGTGCTTCTCCGCATGGAAAAATCAAGCCTGAGTTAGAAAAGTAAAATTGCATTGTTTCAGTAGTCAAGCCTAGATGGACATAACACTGAAGAGTATGTAAGGTGTGTCTTTGGTTCTTTCTCATTTCCCCTTCTTGCTAGCAATGCCAGTGTGGTGATTGCTTTTAGGGTCAATTTGACTGGGTTAAGGGTTACCCAGATAGCTAGAAAAATATTATTTCTGGGAACGTCTGAAGGAGCATTTCCGGAAGAGAATGGCATTTGAATCAATGGACTTTGTAAGAAATATCCACACACATTTATGGAAGGAAACACCATCCAATTAGTTAAGGGTCAAGATAGAACAAAAAAGGAGAGGAAAGAGAAATTCAATCTTTCTTCTGGAACTGGGACACTTCTTCTCTTGCCCTTAACATTGGAACTCCAGGTTCTCCAACCTTCAGACCCCATGACTTGCACCCCTGCCCCCAGTGTCTCAATCTTTTTGTCTGGACTGATATTCCCCAACTTGCATACAACGTATTTTGATACTTCTGAGACTCCATATCGTCTTAAACCAACTCACATAATAATGTCTCTCCTATCTATCAATCTATTTGTCTATCTATCTATCTCCAATTGGTCTGTTTCTCTGGAGAACCCTGTACCCATAGACTCCCATAAGTAAGCCCCACCTCTTTTACCATCTCTTCCTTCTGGGACTATTTTTTCTGGCTTTCTCCCCCATTAGAGTAGAACTTTCCTCTAGTTGATGTCCATATTTCTTAATTCACATAACAACAGTTTATATCATTGCCCCATTTGATGTGACAAAGAAATTAGAATTTAATAGAAAACTGTGATAGAACTATTAAGTTGTATTTTAGAAGTAGTAACTTTGTTGATTCATCTTTTTACAGCACATAAAGAAACCCTACTCCCCACCCTGCCCCAAAAGGGCTTAGATAACTACTTGCTGGTTTCATTTTGTTAATATGAGATGGACCCCTCAAATTTCCTTTATCTCAAGTCAAACTATACCCATAGACACCAAGATTCATTTAAGAGCAAAACATCTCTGGGATGAGCATTGGGCAATACTTTAGATTGCTATTTCTCAAACTTTATTAAATATAGGAATCTTGCCAACAATGTAGATTTTGGTTAACTAGGACTGAGAAGGAGATTGAGATTTTCCTCTGAGGTGATATGCATTTGTTTTGTGTTTCTGTACTCAAATACCTGAGGCTGCGTACTTTACACAGAAAAGAGATTTATTTATCTCAGAGTTCTAGAGATGGCAGGAGTGCACACAAGAGCAAGAGGTCATATTCTCAGGGAAGAAGCAAGAGGGTAAGAAGAGATCAGACTCACTATTTTATAACTATCAGATCATGTTGGCACTAATTCATTCTGGCAAGAGTTAACCTACTTCATGAGACCTGCATGAATTCCTTCCCAAGGATAGTCTTGACCCAGTTACCTCCCCACTGCCTCCAACTTTTTAAACGTCCCACCATTTTTCAATACTGCTACATTCGAGACCAAACTTCTAGGATGTGAACTTGAAGCAACAAACTATATCTAATTCATAGCACCTATACCTTTGGCACATGGACTATCATGAATATACAAGTCCTAGAGGGCAAGGGTGCAATTTGGGATGGGAGAAAGATAAGATGGGATTATTTCTAGAAAATCCTCTACAAAAAAGTAAGGTTGACATTAACTCAAACATAAAATGGGGCAGATTATTCAAATCCTCTTAGGTAGGGCCTATGTCATTGATTTCTTTTTTAATTATGCGTCCTTCATTCAGTGTATATTTCTAGTTCATTCGTTTATTCAACAAATATTTATCACATCCTTCCTGTGCTCCATGGGCAGCATAAGTAACTGAGGAAGAACATGGTCAAGGTTGGCATCATTCTTGTAAACACAGAGCTGAGAGAATACATAAAAAAGCTGTGTAACAGAATAATAATGATTACTTCCCATCTCACAACCAGATATACGCAAAACAGTGATCATATTAAGTATTCTTAAAGAAAATCACCTGGTTTCTGGATTAAATTGCTGTTTTCATTTTAGATCAATCTGAATGATCACTAGGTGGAATTTCATCATTAGTTTAGTGAAGAATTAGTACATGTAGAACACTTTCCTCATAACTGCTCCCAGATCAAAGCTATAGAAAATGCCCTCTCAAGAGGCTGAGTCTACTTTAGAATTCATTTATGTATGTACGAATTCATTCATTCAAAACCAATTGTTGCATGCCTACTATGTACTAGATGGTGCTCAGGGCTTGGGTCCAGAGAGGAAAGAACATAATTACTGTGTTCAAAGATTTTAATTTGAATACAATCTGGCAATAAAGTAGGACTGTTTTCATTCTTAACCATGGTGTAAAACTATAAGCTCCACCAACTCTAAGGAGAGTTTCTGGACCAACTGAGGTTGGAGAAGTTTCTGGACTAACTCATGGTTGGAGAAGACCTCAAGAATTTTGCAGGCATTTAACATCATGGCCAGACAGGGTTTATCTCAGGAATGCAGAGTTAGCTTACCAAATGAAAATCAATGTAAGACATTATTAATAGAATACATGGGGAAATATCATATGGCCATGATAATAGATGTAAAATCATTAGACAAACTCTAACACCCATTTATAATTCAAGTGAATTCTTAACAAACAAAAGATAGAAGAGAAATTTCTCCATCTCATAATGGGCATCAGAGGAAAATACACAAATGATATAATACTTAATGACAAAAGATTGAATGTTTTGTTTCCTAATATCAAGCACAAGAAAAGGATGCCCACTCTTGCTATTTCTAGTCAACATTGTACTGAAGATTATAGTCATAGAAATCAGACGATTAAAAGGAATAAAACTATACAGATTAAGAAGGAAAAATAAAACAATCTATGTAGAAAACATTAAGGAACACCCATACGCATACACATACACACAGTATTTATCAAAAATTTATGAAGTTTGCAAGATACGCATTAAAAAACCATAAAACATAATTGAAAGAAATTAAAGAAGACAAAGATAAATGGAAAGACAGCCCATGTTTATGGATTAAATACATAAATTATTAACATGGCAAGTTTCCTAATTAATCTACGGACTGTATGCAATTCCTACCCAAATCCCACTTTTTTTTTTTTTTTTTTTTTTACAAAAATTGACAAACTGACCCTAAAATCTTCAAGAGATCCAGAATAGGCAAAACAATCTTGAAAAAGAAAATTGAAGTTGGAGGTCTCATATCTTCTGATTTCAATACTATAAACAAAACCACAAAATAAAACAAAGCTATAATAACCAAGACATTGTGGTACTGACATAAGAGAAAAAGAAACATGTTTAGCAATAGGATAAAATTGAGAGCCAGAAATAAAACCTTCAATTTATGGTAAACTGATTTGTTACAAGAAAGCCAAGACAATTCAGTGGGAAAAGAACAATCTTTCAAAGAATGGTGCTAAGACAGTTGCATATCCACATGCAGAAGAAGGAAGCTGGACCTCTGTCTAACCTGGTGTACAAAAATTATCTCCAAATGGATCAAACACCTAAGTGCAAAAGCCAAAATTATAAATCTATTGAAGGAAAAAAAACATGAACTCTCCTGACTTTGGATTAGGCAATGATTTATTGAACATGATCACAAAACACAATAAAAAATTATAAAAAAATAAATAAATTGGACTTCATCAAAATTGAAAATTTTGTGTTTTATAGAACAGGCTCAAGAAAGTGGAAAGCCAGCCCACAGAATGAGAGAAAATATTTGCAAATCATATATCTATTAAGGGACTTGTATCTAGAATAAATAAAGAACTCACAACTAGCAATAAAAGGCAAATAATACCATTTTAAAGTGGGCAATGAATTAGAATAGAAATTTCTGTAAAGAAGGTATACAAGTTGACAATAAGCACTTAAACTTTGTTCAGTACCATTAAGTATTATGGAAATAAAATCAAAACTATAGTCAGATACCACATAACTTCCATTGGGATGGCTAAATCATAAAAAGATAAGAGTTGCAAAAATATAGAGAAACTGGAACCCTAAGATATTACTAGTAAAAATGTAAAAGAGTACAACTACTTTGAAAAACAGTTCATTAGGTCCTGAGTTAAACAAACAGTTATATGTTCAAAAAGCACATATCCAAGATGCAGCATTTATCCAAAAGAATTGAAAACATATGTCTACAGAAAATCTTGTACATGAATGTTCATAATAGCACTCCATATCTGCAAATTCTGAAAGCATGAATTCAACTTATCATGGTTCAAAAATATTTGGAAAAGATTTTCCAAAATTTTTCAAAAGGCCACATTTGAATTTTTCATGTTCTGAACAGTACCTTGAATCCATGTGAATGAAGTAGTGTGTAGGCATACCATGCTGTAGCCTCCTACCATGTCACAGATCCTGAGATTCTCTCCGGAAGCCATTGTGGTAGTTTTTTTTTTTTTCTCTCCAATCTCATTCATGTACTACTTAAGTGGTTGCATCTGTACTGAATACATGCAAAGTTTTCCCTGTCATTATTCCCTTAACAATACAGTATAACAACTATTTACATAGCATTTACATTGTATTAGGTATTATATATACAGATGATTTAAAGTACATGGAAGGATGTATATAGATTATATGCAAATATTATATCTTTTTATATAGGAGACTTGAGCATCTGTGAATTTGGGTATCCTGGTCAGAGGTGGGAGGGGGACAAATGCCCTGTGGATATTGAGAGGTGGCTCTATTCTTAATAGCCAAAAAGTAGAAACAACCCAAATGTTCATCAACTAATGAGCAGATAAATAAAAACATGGTAAATTCCTACAATGGAATATTAATCCACTATGAACAGGAGAGAATTAGTGATACAAGCTACAACATCAATGAGCTTTTATGTTGTACGGAATTTAAATTCACCTAAAGGAAGGAGCAGAAGCAACAAGCCTGGACTCCTTTCTCACCCACACTCTCTGGATAGGCAGAAAAATTCAATGTCAATTTCCCCACAAAAATCTCTTGTTTAAAAAAACACTTTTTCTGCTTTTGTTTCTAATTAAAATGCCACTTTTGAGTCATTTAGAAAGGGTCAGGTTGGATGTTGGCTCTTAAACCTTTGACAGCTACTGTAATTGCCCAGAGAGATTCAATAACAGCGATGGCCCTCCCAAATTTAATTTTGAAGTTTCTGCCAGGCCATTATTAACATGTAACCAGAGTACAGAAATCAAAGGACATAAGAGATGAGGAGAAAACCAATCTTATCTACCTCTGGACTGTCATCTCTCCCCTGGGCCAGGACAGTTCCTTCTAAATGGCTATTCCCCAGTGCAGAGGGATGAACTCTGAGATCTGACCCCTAGTTCTGCCACTAACTAATTACATGGTCTCAGGCAAGTTATTAAGCATGTTTGCCATTCAAAAAAGTGGGGATACTGGCATCTTTCTCTGTCCTGACAACATATTGACAACATTGTTTTATGGATAATTACTGTAGAATGAGGCAGGTCTAGGACAGACATGAGCACAGGTTGTACCAGAGTAAGGAAGGTTAGTTAGCTAGGAACAGGTGGGTAGAAGGAAAGGACAATGAAGGACAGACTTTAGGCCTGTACACCAAGAAAAATCCAGGAACCATAAAAATGAAACTGTAGGGAATCTTATCTCAACAGGCAAGCATTGGGAAATGAGATCCGGAATGCCTAGCCTTCCCCAGGCTGCAGAGAACTATAATCCCTCGAGGGAATTATTACTTAAAATCCTGGGACCCTAACTAAAACAGATAAGTATCAGAAAAGCGGGGTCTGGTACATCCAGGCCCCCAGCTACAGCTAATTATAACCCCTCAAGGGGCACTGTGGTTTCCAGATAAGTGCCACCATTTATCTCTTGCCACCAACTATGTCACAACCACCCTGTCAACCAGGATATCCAGGCCCTCATAAAGGAAGTTGCTGGGGGCTACCCAAAGGGTAAAAAACCAATTTAGGAGAGACAGGGAAATCAAGGCAAGAACAAAGGGCGCAGTTTCCTTAAAAACTCCAGCCCTGTAAGCACCACACTGCCCTCTCTTCAAAGTGGTGTGAGTCATCCCTATGCCGTACAGAACCCTCTCCCCTCACTCTATTAAACTTTGCTTCCTACTCTGTGTTTCACTCGAATTCTGTATGGCAAAATCACAAGGATCAGCACCCAAGGGCTGTGGTAGCTAACCCAGCTCAACCCGGCAGGCTCCCCAGCTCCATAACGCCAGTAGCACCCTGAAAGATCAGGGTGCTCAATGGAGCTCAGGGTAGGTCAGGAAAGCTTCCTGCACACAGATAAATATGGACTCAAATAAAATGATTCATCACCTAGAGTTGTTCACTTTTTGAAAATATAGAAGCATGTTTAGACAGTGCTTTTAATTGTTTGAGTCGCAACTATCACAGTGGCAATGGAACCTCTTCCGTAGTCATTTAAACACAGTTGGTCCCTTCTTTTAACCCTTATGCAAACACTCTTCATTCCACAGATGAGACCACTGAGGCTACCGTGCTCAGGTCACTAGTTTAAACTTGACTTGATTGATCAGTAAGAGAGATAGACCTAAAACTATTGCTGTCCAACTACGTGTCCACATTCTGTCTACCAGAGCAGTGCCTCTGAGATCTGATGATGATCAAAATTTGAGTGCCTCAAAGTTTTGAGGATCAACAGATATATTATGCACGGCTTCATCCTGCTATCCCTCTATTCCATTATTAGGAACTTTTGAAAATTTTATTTTTCCCATATTTTTACAGGTACATTATAATTATACATAATGGTGGGATTCATTATTACATATTCATTCATGCACATGATATAACAATATCACTTGGCCAATATTACCCAGTATTCAGTGTTGCATCTTGAAGGCTTTCTCCAGCTCTTCCTTTCCTAGGGAATCCCCTGGATCAAGCCCAGAAAGCAGCGTGAATAGTGGGTAAAGCACTCAAGTTTGGAGCCATTTTGGAGCTGAAATCTTTGTTGACTATATGACCTAAAACAACTTACTTTATTTGCTGTGCCTTTGTTTACTCAACTATGCAATGGAAATAATGTCTCCTTTAAAGGATTGTTATAAAGATTAAATAAGCAAGTAATGTAAGACAATTACCAAAGGCTAGGCACAGGACAAGGGTGCAATAAGTTTTATTTTATATCACACTATCCAATCCTCTTAGAAGAAAAACAAAAGAAATCAAAGGAGACAAAAATCCAAACCATTTAAACTGTCGCCCATAAGGATCTCATTTAGTGGCTGCTCTTCCCTCATGACCTTCCATCCAGCACTTGAACGCTGCCTTTAATGATCCCTATGTCTTCTGTGACTTTCATTTCCAAAGGAACCCCGAAATGCAAGTGAAAGCCCACGCTACTTCAAAACTGGAAATCCAGATGCTGATGAGAATCCAATTTGATGGTCTTTTATTATTTAATGATCACCTACTATGTGTTACTCACTGAGAGATAAAGCAATGTAGGCAGGCCCACAGTGCCTGCCCTGGAGGAACTCATGTTTCATCAGAGAGGGTTAGATAAAGCCGTAAGTGATTATAATATAAGGTGCAATAGGAGAGTCCCCTAAGATCGAAGGAAAGCGCTCTAAAGGTCCAGTATTAGAAGAGAGACTTCCATTTTGATAAAGACTTTATGAAGGAAGAAAATTCACAAGACTTTAAAAGTTAGGTAGAGCAAGAGGAGATGTCAAGAGAACATTCCAGGTGCATGGAATAAGGAAGAAATGGGATGGAGAGATGAGATCCTGATGGGAGAACATCAAGGAATCAACTTCAATTCTACTAAAGCAGGAGATAGAAATAGTCACATAGTGGGAGGTAAAGCAAGAGGCGGGTTGTGTGGAAGTTTAAATGCTGGGAGTGTAGGAAGGGTGGAAGCTAACTCAATTTGAACATAAAGAGCCCATGAATCATTTTGTTAGGGATAATATCTTTGGAGTTTTGATCAGAGTCCATTAATCAAGGGCTAAATAATAATGCTCATGGCTTGGGGAGGTGACAAGGTTTAAATTAGTCCAAATCAGTAAATATCAAACTAAATTTAGTAGATGCAAGATTCATTCTAGTTCTCTCCTTTCAATCAGAAAATCTATTGTTCCTGAATCTGAGTGTCTCTAGCCTGCAAAAATGGGCCTAGAGTCTTGTGCAGACCCAGCCAACTGTGAATCTGTCAATTTCCTTTTCCTTCCCAGATTCCAGCAAAAGGAGTCACCTTGTGACCGGGGTGGAGGAAGTCCCCCGGGTGGAGACCAGAGGACAAGGGCTTCTGACCACTAGCTATTTACTTGCACCTGGGAAACTTAGAATTCCACAGCTTATGCCAGCCAACCTGACACTCCCTGCTAACAGCCGCCTAAGGACCCCCCTCCCTCTCATCTTTTTTAATACCTCTCTTTAGAGGCTCATTTTCTCATTTGGACTGACCAGCCACCATTACTTGGCATTCAGGAAGCGTGCTTCTCCCTCATCACCTCCGCTGCGTGGAGCCTAGAGGGAAGCAGGGTGTTGAAGCCTTTTAATTTTTTCCCCTCTCCCCTTCTCCTACTGCTGGGCTTTTCTTCTTGATAAGACCCTTCTAGCAGCTTCATCAGAGCCATTGTTAACAGAAGAGGAGACTTCTCACAATGGCCACCTGACGACCTTCCCCTTTCTGCAGACAAATCAGTCCTTACAGAAAGGCCTCATTATTGCTCTTGCCTTGTTATTCTGAATGTACTGGCTTAAGGCCCCATATTCGGTGCCCTCAGGGAAGGGAGAAAGGAAGAAGGAAAGAAAAATCTGGTTTCTTGCCCTTCAGTTTTTTAAAACTATGAAATTCCACCTTTATGTCTACCTATGAAGTACCAATTTACAAAAACAATAAATGAGGGTGGGAGGCCAGTGGAGCAGAGGAGAGGGAGGCTGCAGGAGGTGAGGGAGAAGGAAGTGCTAGGGAACAGACTGGAAACTAATTGTATTTCATGAATGTGTGGTTATCAAATTGAACCCCACTCTCATGTATAGCTATAATGCACTAATAAAGCACACACACAAAAATAAAAGCAGTTATCAGAAAATTTTACCAAAGAGAAAGTTTTCAGAAAAAAAATTTTAAAAATAAAATAAAAAACTATGCTGGGTGGAAAAAAGACTCTCATTCTTCACTAATGGGATTAGAGAGACAAAACTTCTGTACCTCTTACCCTCACACACCATCTTGCAAAGTCCTTTATAGACCCAGAGGTTAACTGTGCTTCTCTGGGGGTCCTCCCTCATCCAACTCAGGGTGTTTCATCTCCTCAGAAATCAAAATGCACTGACCTCTGCTTCCCTCCAGCATCTTACTATGTCTCAAAATCGAAGAACCCTCCTTTCTGCTCTGCGCTCCTCCCGTCTAATTTCCCTTCTCTTCTGTTCTCACACCTGCAGGTTAGCTGCCATCATTCCACGGGTTCATTCACAAATTCATGGGTTAAGTGTCCCTTGTGGTTTGGCACTGTCATAAGCAAGGTGAGGAATGAATTCTCTCTCGACCTGCTCTGGCTCACATTCCTATAGATCAGAAATCCACTTTCATGGCTAAAGACTGACTCCTGCACAAACCCTGAGTCTCTCAGGCAGCAGTAACCCCACCTGATTTGCTGTGATGTCCCCCAGACACTGTCAGAGGAAGTATTCAATTTAAAGCTGCTCATTAGGGAAGATTTAATTCTGGATTTCCTAACCTGACTCCCCCGCAAATTTTAAGACTATAAAGTCCAATGAATTCATTTCTTACTCTATCTTTGGCTGCCTCTCGGAAAAGGAAATAAACCGTTTGAAGTCAAAGTGAGAAGTGAACATACAGATCCTAACCTGTCAAAGTGACCCCACCACTCCCCAACACACACACACACACACACACACACACACAACCACACTGCCTTGGGAATAAAAAAGGTGGGGGAAGAGAAAGGGAGACAGATTTACTGTTATAACTGAATAATATTTTGGAGGCAGACCAATTACTGCAGGTTTTGCTAATCTTGATGCCTCAAGCAGAAGATCTGAAGGACAACCAGATCAATTTAAATGCAAGCTTAAAGGCACTAATTTTAGTAAATGAGCAGGGAAAGCCAACAAAACCTTGACAGTGAAGTCACACCCCTCTTTTTGCTTCCCTTCCTCCCAGGCATCTAGAGAAGGAAGCAGAGCTAACGCTCAAGCGCCTGCCCCACCATGGAAAGAGGAGGCTCCGCGTACCTGAGACCCTCTCTGTAGGAACTGGTTCTCTTCCTGGTTTCTCTCCTTTCTAAACTTTGAGTTCTGTTAATAGCCTTTTCTCATAGTGAGGTGTCGACCTCACGAACTTCCTTCATCTTGGCTCATTTCAGGGTGTTGGAGTCATTGAGCAGGTGATACTTTGCTTTGGTCTACTGAAGACTAATACCCAAATGCTAAAGGAAGAATTAATAGCAGGGATTTTTCTTGAATCAAATGGGTCTCTTATGGTTTGAGTCTAAAAATGGACCCCCTAAAGCTCACATGTTGGACAATGAAGCAATGTTCAAGTTATATATTAAAAACAAAAGTGAACATTTTTTTCTCATTCAGATTAATATTGGTTATCAATAGGGTAATGGAGTAGCAGAGATCTGGTGAGATGCTGATATTCTCTGACTGTGTGCTTTACATAGACGGAGGGTCTCCACAGAGAAGGTGGTGTTGACATTTACCATGACTGGCAGCCCAACTGGTACATGTATAGTGGACACAGAAATGACTTAACTGTAGCTAACTCTCTAATTCTCTGTTATAAGAATCACAGTTCAAGAATCACCCATCTGTATAGCTAGTGGTGATGATTATACCACCTTGTGGATGTATTTAAGGGCAGTGAGCTATACACTTGCAAAAGATTAAAATAAAATATATTGTGTGAGCTATACACTTGCAAAAGATTAAAATAAAATATATTGTGTATAGTTTGCAACAAAAAAATAAAATAAAAGAATCACTCACCTTTAACCCAGAAGGTATATCAGCAGCACAACACAACACCAGAGGGTAGGATGAAACTGATAGTAAATCCAGGGGTGGGAACATGGACTGGAAGGAAAGGAGGCTGGCCTGTGAGTCATGTCAAATTTTTAAAAGTATCAACTGCTCTTCAGATTATATGTAGCCCCTTGTATGGCTTAGATATGAGGTGTCCCCTAAAACTCATATGTGAGACAATACAAGACAGTTCAGAGATAAAAGACTGAGTTATGAAAGCCTTAACCTAAACAGCGAATTAATCCAATTGAATGGATTAACTGGGTGGTATAGGCAGGTAGGACATGGTTGGAGGACATAGTCATTGGGGACGTGCCTTTGGAGTGTATTGTCCCTGGTGAGGAGTCTCTCTCTGCTTCCTGATTATCCTGTTCTGAGCTGCTTTCCTTTGCCATATCCTTCTTCCCGGATGTTCTGTCTCACCTCGGGCCCTAAGGAATGGAGTCTGTTGTCTATGGACAAATACCTTTGAAACTGTGAGCCCTGAATGAATAAACTTTTCTTCCTCTAAAATTGCTCTTACCAGGTATTTTGGTCATAGTGGCAAAAAGCTGACTAAAACACCCCTCTTATATATGGGGAATAGAAAACTAACAAGCAGGAGAAAAGATGTCGCTACAGTTTAGAAAGGTAATGAAGGAAATAAAATAGAGTCTGCCTGTAATCTGTGATCAATCAACCCAACTAAGACAACCTTCCCTATGAGGTCCCATCTCTTGGACCACATTCCCCATTACCTGGTTGAAGTTGAGTGGGACTTCCAGTCCCAGCTTTTGGTATGAATCCTTCTTTACAGGAGACCAGCCTCACCAGGAAGAGCAAGCACTCCTGGGTGCCTCTCCTCTTTGGCAGCCCTCCCATTACCACTAACTGCTGCTGTGTTGCTGGCACCCCTGGGGCAATTCCCTGCACAGCACCTGCAGAGTCTCTAGCGACAGCTTGTGGAGGAATGCAGTTCTTTGAGGGAGAGTGAAACAGGCCCAGCACAATTCTGGGCCTACCCTCCAGTGATTTTCCTTATTCCACTGCTCCTTGATTCAGAAAGTGGGGGAAGTGGGGAGGGTGGGAGGGAAAGTACTAGCTCTCAGAGGTCATTGCAGAGTAGGGTCCTTTGTGTCCTGTACATTGGTGTGTATGCCCAGGAATTCAGGGTGCTTAACAAGAGCTTCCTAATCCTCTTCATTTATTTTCCAGTGAAGCTCAAGAGTGCACAATCAATAGACATTCTAGAAACTAATCTGGACATACAAGTCTCCAGGGTGCAGAGGCAAACTAGATGCTAACAGCAACAGTGGTAGGAACTACTTGTAGTTCATTGATGCTGTTTCTTCTTCCCAAGTCTGTGATGGGACTGTACTTCCTGTCAGCCTTGCACTTAGGTGTGACCAGCAACCGAGTTCTGACGTACGTGATGTATGAAGAAATGATGGTTGCCACTTTTTAGGCCCATAAAATCTTCCACATTTGATCCTCTACTTTTTCACCCTTCATATGCCAGGTGAATAAAAATTTCAAGACTCTGGAGGAACTATAAAATGGGACACTATACAGGGGAAAAAAAAAGTGCTCATTGGTCTGTGGCATGAATGAGAAATAAACTTTCATTGTATTAAGGTGCTGTGATTTGGGGTTTGTTTATTAGAACAGCAAGCCTGACTTGGTCTTACTAGTGCAGTGACCTTTGTTGTTCTCTTTCCAACACAGCATACCCATAAAAGAAGCAGTGATGCATGTAATAAATAAAAAGAAGAAAATAAGGAGTAAAAGTCATATTTTTTCATATAAAAGCTATCCCCTGCTTAATGATACAAAACTCTTCTAGTAAGCTGACCATACCTGGAATGATTGCTAATCAAATCCCACCTCTGTAATGATAGCCATTGTAAAACCAGTTAGATTTTCTTCTGAAGAAGCTTAAGGACATAAGGAATATTTTATGAATCAAATTTATAAAAACAAAACTGAACAATTTATCATAATGAAAAACTATTATAAACCATATATATGGAAATTATCAGTAACATTATGCATGATTCTCCATTGCAAAAAGAAGTATCTGAATTACATCCACTGTTAAACATTATTCCACTGCCAGAACTTCACAGTAACAGCCTAATCAGGAACGGTCTGCCTTTTTGTCTGATGGGGCAATAGGGCAATATGCTAGTAGGTCATTCTGACAGGTATGCTTGCTATGGGTTGGTGTGGCCTATAGGACTTCCAAGACCTCTTTAAACACTGAGTTCGTGTTGTAAGAAAAGAGCCACATGATTTTGTATAATCTCCAAATACTTTTAAGTTTAGGAAGTGTCACTTTTGGGGTCCTTGGAGTGATTGTGTCACTTATTTTGTGAAAATTCCCAATTCTAAATAATAATTTTTTAAAAAGCACACACACCAAAAAAAAAAAAAAAAAAAAAAAAAAAAAAAACCAAACCATATTTGCATTTGATAAGGTCTTCCTTGTAGTTCCCTGATGCTCTTTTGGAAAATAAAATTATATTGACTTTGCATTACCCATGTTCTTACTAACTCGGGGATAAATGGAGGATGGAAAGAATCTGAATTCTTTCATGCTAAAAAGCTATCAGCATTTCAAAAGCAGGAAGGTCATTCTGCAACTTCCCTGGATATCTGGGAGGGAAAAATGTATTTGAAATAAAGTAAGTGGTTAAGAACTAGTGTTAATTGAAGATCAATCAGAAGTTAACCTACATTACATCTGAAATTATAGTGCTAATTGATAGAAAGCTAGATTCAATTTAAAAGCAGATGGTTCACATGCAGATTTTCACAACTCAAATAATATAAAAGAATAGTTACCCTGCCATATTTGTTTATTCCTTTAATAGCCAGAAATGGACCCCTTCAAAGATATATACATAAAGAAGGAACCTTTCTCCTTAGTTTTATTGGTTTAATTTCACTGAGCACCTTTGCTTGGGATAGAGGTAGGCTAGGGGAAGGCTTTAAGCTGTGAGTAGAAGCATACATATTACCAAACATAAATTGCCAGCAGGCTCTCTGTTTAACTGCTGTTGCACATAAAATCTCTGGTCCCACCAAGGAGAAATTTGCAGGCTGGTTGCATTCATCACCAGGAAAAGCCCCGGATTTTCTGCTGCTGTTGTATTTGGTGACTTGTTTTAATTAGGAACTAGGACATTGATCAGTTTTAGCCTACCAAGCACGAATTCAGGCTTAAGGTCTTATTTCTATCACCATCATTTAAAAAATAATAATTTCTGCAATTCTTCAGTTGCATGAAAACTTTGACACAGAGTTCGGTGAATCCAAAATACCTGATTGGGTTTGTCCATGTAAACCCAAGATATTTGATAAAATCAAGAAAATTATTGTTCCAGTCAAAAAGTTGATCTAAATGTAGTAAGAATGTAACCAGAATCCTAGGCCAGGAGGGACTGAGTTTGGAGGGTCCCAACAGACCATGACTGGCCCACTCCCCACAATCAGAAAAAGTAATGGTGAAGGAAAAAAAAAAGATTATTTTGGTCTACCTCTATCAATAAGATAGGGAAACCAAGGGGTCCTCAGGTCTATCTTTAGGAAGCAAACAAGAGGTTTGTTGTTAAATAGGACAAGTAACAACAAAACAAGGAGGCAAGAAATATGCATAATCAAGCAATCTTGGTCAGACTATAGTCAGGTTATTATCTTAGGATGGCCATATGGAGACTTTTTGATGATAAGAAAGTTGCTGCTGCCTGGGGGTATTTTTACCCCTTGTCACAGGACGTTTATCAATAATCCCTGTTGTTGCTGGAATCTAAGGTGACAGCAGAAGAGAATGACTCAGAGAAAAGGACAAGTCAGAACAGCAAGCTGGAGCTAGGGCAGGTTTAGGGCAATAACTGGAGATTTGTAAGTGCTGTTACCATGGACTGGAACATGATGCTATAAAAACTGGCAGCTGACAATCTATTGATTATGATGTTCCTGCAATTCTTGAAAATATTCTAGTTACTTTCATCTTGGTGTCTTTGGCCTTGAAAGGCAGGGGAATGGAATTCCCAGCCTTGGATGGACACTCCTTTAATGATCAACATGTCCACATCCAGAGCTGAGCAGGATTGGGACTCTAAGGTAGTGAGGGAGGCAGATACAAAATGGAGACAGAGATGCCAAATTTCTATCTCGCTTTTAGTTATCCATTGGATATCTGCAGGACTAAGGGGAGAGTCTGTGCACTTAGCCAAAGCAACTTCTAAGTCCCTATTTAAAAAAGAGCCCAAAGTCCATCCTTTAGCTGAAGCAAAGGGCTGTGAAGAATTTATTCTGAAGGCACCTTATCTACAGCAAAACTTGAGATAAGACCAGTGTTTTTTTGAAATGTCACTATTCAACAACCTAAAGAGCCTGTGGCACAATTCCTAGGTGCATCTTTCTAATAGTGACTAAATTTAGTGTCCTCTAAACAGTTGCTGTGTTTCTGCTCTCCATCCCAAAACACACACAAAAAATGAGGAAAAGTCACAAATTTTAGATGCAAAGATTGAACCCTTCCCTTAACAGATACATCCACTGTTTAATGGAACCTATTATTTTGGAAGCAAATCCTTTAGTTCTTAAGATGGTATTAAGGATAACAGACTTGCATTTCAGAAAATGTGTGGTCTTGAATTGAAAACAAGAAGAAGGTGGGGAAAAACAAGGAGGCTTTAAAAGGAAAGGGTCTTGCTAGATGATGAAAGGAATATTCTGCAATGAATGGACAATGAGAAATAAAACCTGCACCACCTATAAAGCACAGCTGAACACTACCTGCTCTTTATGAAGTCCTTCTGAGTGTTGAAATATGTGAGTGCAGATGGCAGTGCCTTGGTTGCTCCTGGCATACTAAAGAACAGTGGAGGGGTCTTGAGGACATAGGACCTGGTCTTGGTCTCCAATAACCAGCCACTTTATGACATTGACCAAGGTCCTCTTTCTCTGTGGGCCTTACTCCTTCATCTATAGAATAAGGAAATTATTCAGGTCAGAGTTGCCCAAAACAAGTTGGCCGGAACTTATCCACAGGGTGGTGGAGTATGCAGTGAAAAAAATTTAAAAAGGATTAAATGAAAGATTCTAAGAGTCAAAGAAACCTAGAAAACCACTCAGTGAAAGAAAAGTTCAGACAGGTGTTTTTGCTGTGGGAATCTGCAGGTCTGCTGACACGCAGGGTCATATGACACTGGCTTTTTCTGATTGGTGCATTTATTTACTTGGTTATGTCCTACCTGCCTGCCTTCTCCGATTTCAGTATCATCTCTAGGAAAACTGGGACCTGGCTGCCTTTGTTAGAGTTCAGAAAATGGTAGCACAAGGCATGGCATGTTGGGGTGCTGAGTCCTCTGAAGGAGATGGGATGGCCCCTGAAGCTAGTCCTCTGACCTTCCACAACTTTTTCCTCCCAAATTGAGTCACAGAAACCAGGATTCCTCTTCCCTGAGGTCGGTAACAGATATTTGAACCCCTTTTCCCCAAACCGAGCCTAGAAAGTTCACTGTCTCTTCTCCTTCAAAGACCCTCATTCTGGACAGAACCTGCCCCATGCCCCAGAGGAAGAAAGACTACACAGAGAGGCCAAGAAGAATCTAAATAGTCAGGACTTCGTGGGTCCCCCTCAGTCTATTAACATTGGATCATACCATTTTCTCCAAACATTTCTACCCAGCTGTCTGTTCTCCATCAAACCTAAGCACAAACAAAGAGAGTTTCCCTCAGTCTTTGGTCTTTTTTTTCTGAAGGCTCTGTGCAAGTAAAACTTTGATTTAAAATTTTGTTATGCTTCTCTCTTGTTAATCTGTCTTTTGTTACAGGAGTGTGGGCTGTGATCCTTCCAATGAATGAGGAACGGTATCACCCCTTTCCACCTACTCCTTGAAAAGGCAGTCGAATGTTAACCAGACTGGCTTCCTGTGTGTGTGGCCTCTACAGTTGCTCAGGTCCCCATGCTGAAAAGGGTCCTACACTGGGCTTAATGCTCTGCTCTTGCCATATTGATTTCCCTAATAATTTTTGAACAAGGGTTTCCAGGTTTTCCCTTGTCACTGGGGTCCACAAATCGTGTCGCCTGTCCTGATGCTATCCAAGAGCACCGAATCTAGAGACAGATTGCCTGACTTTAAAACCCAGTTCAGTCACTTACAACCTGTTGGTTGTCAGTTTCCACCTGTGCTTAGTGGGAATGATAATAATAATACATGTTCATAGAGTTCTTGCAAAGTTTAAATGAATTATATAAGCAGAACAATTTGAATAGGGTCTGGTACATTGGAAGTACCTAGATATCAGGGACCATCACCCAACACTGGAATAATGTTTTGCATGGAATAGCACTCCATAAATATTTATCAAATTAATGAGTACATGTCACAAAGTTTATGAAAACCTTTCCAAAAGAAAAATATAATATAGACTTGACAGACATTATGTCATCTGACTGCAGAAATTGTGCCTTCACCAAATCCAAAACACATGTAGACAATGAAGGTGTCTTTTCCAGACCTTTGTACTAACCATCCTGCATTTCCCCCTGGAAATAGCTAATACAAGCAGTTCCTTTCCTTGCCTTTCCTTTCCTCTCCTCTCCTCTCATCTCCTTTTCTCTTCTCTTCTTATCCTTCCTTTCTTTCTCTTTCTCTTTTTTTTTTTTTCTTTAAATAATAGAAAATTTTTTTATCACAATTGTGAAGCTAGATACTCATGATCAAGGTGTTGGCAGGGCTGTTTTCTTCTGTGACTTCCTCCTTGGCTATGGCTACCCTCTCCTACTGTTTCCTCACGTGATCTACAGGTGTGAGTCTGGGTCCTAACTTCCTCTTCTTAAAGGGACACCAGTCAGATTGGTTTAGGTCTCCCCTGTGATCTGACTTAATGTTTCAGTCAACTTTTTTCATTGCTGCGACCAAAAGACCTGACAAGAACAATTCTAAGGAGGAAAGTTTATTTGGGGCGTCATCATGTCAGAGGTCTCGGTTTGTAGATGGTAGACTTCATTCATCGGGGCTCAGGTAAGGCTGAACATCATGGAAGAAGAGTGTGTCAGAGGAAAGCAGCTCACATGATGATCAGAAAGCACAGGGAGAAAGATCTACTCAACAAGGACAAAATACAAACCCCAAAGGCAGGCCCCCAAGGACCCACCTCTTCCAGCCACAGCATATCCACCTTTAGTTACCACTCAGTTAATCCCTATTAGGGGATTAATTCACTGATTGGGTTAAGGTTCTCATAACCTTGCATCCAAACCATAACACTTAACAAAATCACCTCTTTAAAGACCCTTCTTCTAATTACAGTCATATTCTGGGGTTCTGGGGATAGGACTTCAATATTTGCTTATGCAGGGACACAATTTAAGCCACAGTAGTCACTACGCTCTCCGAAAGCTCTCCTGGTCTGAACTGGACAATCCAGAATGAATAAAGATTTAACCTGAAGCCTGAAGAGACCTTGGCTTTGCACTTCTACCCAAAATTGAGCTACAATTAGATGTGCTTGCATGTCTTCCCCTTAGAGAGATCAGAAAGGACCCCCAGAATGGGTATCCTTCTTCCCCAAATCTGAGGTGTAATGGTGTGCTAGACAGACACAAGCAAGGACTTGGTAGATAGCTCCCCCTCAGAATCAAGAGAAGAAAACTCTGTGCTCCATCTCTTAGCGACTGATTTCCAAGAGAATGCAAGTGCTACTGATGATATCCATAGCCAACCATCATGAAGCACAGGCTTTCTGTCAGGGATAAGAAAATACAAGGATTTGGGAATACATCTCAACTGTACCATTTGACAGTATTCCATCAATAGCCTCTGCCCTAGAAGAGAGTCAAGAAAAACCTGCTGTAGAATCTGTGCTCATCAGAGGTAGGGCTTGGACAGGTTCTGCTGTACCCTAACGTCCTCCCTGATGTCCTCAGTGTACATGGCCGAGCAAGCCACTGCTATACACACTGTAGACATGAAGAAACTGAGGCCCACCCTGTACGCACCTGCAGGCTCGCTGTGTGCCTGGCCCTGGGCTGCAGAGGGGAGAAGAAGAAGAAAACAGCTGAAGAACAGTCATAAAGATGGATTACAGGGTTCCAAAACATTGGAACTTTCACAGGGCTTGGTCACAGCTGTTTTTGCCCAGGCTATCTTGGCTAGATTTTGGGGATCTTTTTTCCCCCAAATTTCATTTTTCATCCTTGCCCAACACTTTCGCAACATGCTACAGACTAACAGTAGAGACATTAAAAGTCAGAGGTCAAGGTTTTGTCAAGACACACCTGGCGATATGTTAAGGGAGATCCAAAACCTGCTGTGTGAATCCAAAGTTAATAGTCAATCCAAGGGCTAAATGGTTAATCCATTTAACCCATTAGTGTTGCTCTGGAGGGATAACTAACCTCTCTGAGACTTCTTCTCATCATGTGCAAACTGTACAACCAATTTCTTAAGTGTATTTAGATATTGTATGCAAATGAGAAAATAACTTATTCTTCTATTTTTGCACAATGGTAATACATATTTAGCAAAAGGTAAACAGTTGCCCTTCAGCATCCTGAAGGGATGAATTCCTGGATGCTTAAGTTCTGGATATAAAATGGCACATAGTTTTGCATAGATAGAGCCTATGTGCATCTTCCTGTATACCTAAATCAGTTCTAGATTAAGATATCAAGTGCAATGTGAATGTTGTGAACTAGTCACCAGACTATAATTTTAGTGAAAACTGACAGAACAAGAAAGCCTCTCTATATATTCAGTACAGATGCAACCATCATAGGCCTAACAACAAGGTATGTGAACCAGATAGATACAAGGCAAATAGGACACAAATAATAAGTACTCCAGAGACTTAGAATGTGTGAAAAGGTGAGAAGCTACAGCAGGTGTCTGCAGGTTACACCATTCACAAGGCCTCAGCACAGTGTTCAGCACAAGGGAAATCCAAATTCTGCTTTTTTGGAATTTTCTGGAATTTTTTTCCTAAATATTTTCAATCCATGGTTGGTTAGATCACACATGTGAAACCCAAGAATATGGACGACCAATTACAGATAGTATGTACATTTCTATACTATATATACACACGTATAATATATATGTATACACATATGTATACATACATATACATATATATGTATGTATGGTGTTTTCAGTTAATATATCTTAAAGATAGTTGTAAGACCCTTGATAATCTGTTTTGTAGGTATTGTACAACATTATTTAAGTGGACCACAATTCACTTAAGAAGTCACCACTAAAGGATATTCATATTATTTCCAATCTTTCATTATGGATAATGTGGCCACATAAATGTATCATTAGTGTGAATACAACTATAGAATAAATTTCTAGAAATGGAATTGCACAGTCAAGGATATACTGAGTATTTGTTATTTTTATACATTGTCAAATTACTTACCACACTATGACGGAGATGTCTATCATACCTCTACCAATTCAGCATATCCTCAAATTCTCAAATAATATTTAAAACACACATTAATGCACTTTTAACTTGGATTCATCTCATTTTGAATTTCCTATGTTTGAGGGAGTCACTTGTATTTCTTTTTATTTTCTGTGTGTGTGTATGTGTGAGGAAGAGGGAGAAAGAATTCCCTGTTCATATCAGTTTTGTATTGAGTTGAACTACTTAAAGATAAATTGTGACTTTATTATTAAATTATAGGAATTCTTCATATACTTGGGAAACAAACCTTTGTGAAATCAATTGAGAATAGCTTACCAGTTTATTGCCTGTGTTTTTTTTTTTTTTTTACTTATTTGTAATAGTATATTACAAGCACAAGTTTTCATTTTCATGAAGTGAAATTAAGTGTCCACTCACATAACTATTTTGCTACACTGTTTACTTGAGCTTGTCATGTTGGCTGTACTAATAGTTCTCATGAGATTTCACTGTACTCTTCTAAATAAGAAAGATACTTATTACTCAGTTTACAGAAGAGAAAACTGAAGTTCAGAGTGTAGAAGTAACTAGTCGTTCAATTATTAAGGGCATTTCTATGATCTAAACCCAGATCCTTTTTATTACAGCCTATATTTTTGTCCTCTTTGCTTTTTGCCTACTCAAATACCTGTGCAGTTCACAAGAGTCAAGCCAGTTTGTATTTTTGTATTATTATAGCACCTTACACAGGACTAGGCACAGACATTCACTGATTAATGAACTGTTCTCTCTCTCTCTCTCCTTCTCTCTCTCTCCCTCTCCCTCTTCCTCTCCCTCTTTCTCTCTCTCTCCTTCTCTCTCTCTCTCCCTGTCACTCTCCCTCTCTCTCGCCCTCTCTCTCCCTCTTTCCTCTTCCTGTTTAATGTAGCTTTTATGGGCAACTTGTGCTAACTTCCTTTCAAGCCTCTTATATTGATTTTTTAGAAAATCCACAAAGTCCCCAGATAAGAGAGAATACACAGGAAGACAAACATCAGACACAAAATAGCTAAAGGACATTTGCTTTTAGAATAGTCTGGAGTGGCTTCATTTGGCCAGATAAATGTTTTCACTTTAAAAGGGGAAGTAAAGACTCTAGCTGAACACAGACACCCGGGTCCTCCGGTAATCAGGAGCTCACTCTAGAGCGCCAGAGGCCGAGCAGGGAGCCAGCGTCATTTCCCCACCGCAAGCAAGCCGGTGTGGCGGGGGATCAGGAGGCCTCCCTTTCCTGCTAGTCCATTTCTGGGATAGCAAGCATGTGGTTTCCCATCTGCCCTTCACAGAGCCACCCTGCCCCCGCATTCTTGGGCACTTCCCGCTGCTGCTGCTGCGCCTGTAGTTCTCTGACATGCCACCAAGCCTCCCAGAAGCAGATGTGGTTCACTGTGCCTGTGAAATTAGCAAGCGGGTAAAGGGCGCTACAGCAAGCCACCACTGCTGCGCTGCTCCCTGCCATCCATTAAAAACAGAAGCCCCAAAATCAGATCGGTTAAGGTTTCACTTAACTTTGGCCTGCACAATAAACCTATTGACTAAGGCCACGTACAAGAGAGAAGGAGGGTCGGCTTTCGGAGCGTCAACGCTCAGTGCTTCATTTAAAAATAAAAGATGGTTGTCAACATCCTGCACTCCCTTAAAAAAATGGGCCTGACAGTTACCAAAAGCCACTCTGTCATAAAATCCTGTGTTCCCCCACCTTTTCTCTCCCATGCCGATACATAATCCAAGCCCAACTCCCTCTTCCCCATGCCCTTTGTCGCTCTTCCCTCCTTCCTGGTGCCATTGAGATGCTGTGGAGCACAGAAAACCCACCTGGTTGGTCTTCAGAAACACCTGGGAAGCTCTTTATGTGAATCCTCCAACCTCAGAGCAAAGCCACTCACTGAAGCAGAATGTTATGACAGGGGACAGTGCTGGTGTTTGCGGGGTGATGGCAGTGGTACTTCATGACTTGTTATTTTCCTAATTTGGGTATGGTTTTAGTTTGCTCTGGGTTTTTTAATGATTTTAATACAAATCAATGAAGAAGAGTCAAAAACTAGGAATCGCTGCTGTAGAAAACTCTGATGCTAGAATGAACAAGTGCATTTGGTGATTTTTAAAGTTCTCTACACTGAAAAGCTGGTATTTGGTGGTTGGTGCAAAATAGACAAAGCCCATAAGGTACAGAGATTGAAGTGTGTTCAGTCTGGGTTTGGATCTTTTTTCCATCACCAAACCTCTCAACTCCTCTCCTTCTCCAACTGTAAAATGGGCATAGCAACTATCCTCACCTCATAAGGTCATTTTTTTTTTTTTTTTTTTTTTGGCGGTGCTGGGGATTTGAACCCAGGGCCTTGTGCTTGCAAGGCAAGCACTCTACCGACTGAGCTATATCCCCAGCCCTCATAAGGTCATTTTGAGCTTTACCTGATACAGCACATACAGAGGGCCCAGAATATAGTAAGCAGTCAACAAATATTAGTTCTTGTCAAATGACTTCAAATTGACTAACTCGCTGCTTAAATTGCTAATTTAAAAGGATTTTAAAACATGTAAGCAAGTGCCACATCTGTACTGGTTGTTTTTGTCTTTCACCAGTGATCTGTTTTCACTCACAGCACTTCTGACATCAAATATGCGAGGCTTTTATCTTAGACCAATCAGTTCTCTCCCTCTCTGGACACCAGCTGGGTCTCATTCAATCCAATTCAATTCAGACACTACCAGGAGTTGGTACAGACAGCACAGGTTGAGGCTCTAATCCCATAAGACAGCCCCACTTCGGGTGCCAGTTTCAAGTCCCAGGTTGCCACCTGGAGTTTTGACCAACTGGATATAAACGGGTGAGGTTGGTCCACAGTCCCTCCGCAGGTTCCATAATTTGTAAAATGGCTCCCCAAACCCAGGGAAACATTTACTTAACTAGTTTATTAAGGAGAAGATCATAAAGGATAGAAATGAACAGCTAAATGAAGAGAGATGCACAGGGTGAATTCTGGCAGGGTCCCAAGCTCAGGAACTTCTGTCCCCTTGGAGTTGGGGGATCACCCTCCTAGCACATGGAAATGTTCTCCAACCCGAAGACTACTGAAGGTGGTCATTTAGGGTTTTAGGGAGGCATGTTCAACTGAATCATTGGCTACAGGTGATTGAAAGCCATCTCCAGCTCCCTCCCCTCTGGAAGTTAAAGAGTAGGGCTGAAATTACACGGTTAGTTCCTCTGGCAACCAGCCCCCAAGCGAAAGCTATGGAGGAGGGGCTCTGAAGAGTCACCTCAGTAGCATAAAGTCAGATGATCAGAGGGGCCTTGTTATGAATAATGAAAGATGCTCTTGTTACCTCTATCACTCAGGGAATTACAGAAGTTTTTAGGAGCTCTGTGTCAAGAACCCTGGACAAAGACCAAACATTTGCTTCTTACCATATTACAAGTGATTACCCAGACTTTCCATTGGAAGCTCATATGCTGCTCTTCCTGATCCATCTCAAGGGAGAGAGGGCAGTGTCTGGCCAGCAGTGGCCAGCTAGATGGGGCAACTTGCAGCTAATGTTCCGGATAGATCACTAAAGGTAGGCTCCCAGTCCTCTGGAGCTGTAAGCACTCCAAATGCAGAACTGTAATTCAGCACACGCTGGAATGAAGAGTTAAGGGTAGAGAGGATTTTATATTCTGTTTGTAACCTCCTGGGCATCCTCCTTCTCCCTCTTCAGCCCTTTGTATGTTTACTAATCAGAGCCCAAAAAGGAACAGGGGAAGCAATTTGGTATTATGATTATAACTGTTTATGCTTCTTAATATTATCATCATCATCCGGATCATTTCTGTTGTTATTCTTACTTAATGTCTAAATGGCCCACGGGGCTTCAAGATTTACACAGTGGAGATGCCAGTTAAAGCTGTGCCTGTGCCTGAGGTCGGGCCTCTGGGCTGGCAGAGGCAGCACTGACAGACACCCTCCTTTACTCCCTGCACTGTCAGCTTCTGCAGGCAGCTACTCATTCTTCATGCCAGCCCTTCCCAGAGACAATCTCTAAGTCATTTTTCCAGGGACTTGAGGGAATTGCAAATTTATCCTCCTGCCACTAGATGGCAGGCAACACGACATGCATTTTCCAAGTAAGATATTAACGGCAGTCATAAACGATCCCCCTCTGTCTCCAAGCATTTATTCCCTATAATAAAATCAGTAAATCTCAAGCTCATTTTCGATTTCGAGCCCAGCTTCCCCTGTCTGAGAGCACCCCAGGTTTGACTGCTACAATGTCTGCCCTTCAGGGATTCATAATCACAACGCAGATAATGGCAAACCCATGTGTCTACAGCATGTGATGGTTTACAAAGCTGTAGGGTAGGTAAAGCTCTTTTGCATGCAGGATCTTATTTGACAAGTGAATGTACATACATTCCAAGCCCAGCCATAATGCGACTTCATTATATTGATGAACAATGCATACACAATTTCCTGCTGATCCAATTGCATCCTCTTTGTATGGAAACAGTTGCTACATAAGATCTTGGAGCCAATGGCAGTATTTTAAGGTACTCAACAAGTGCTAGGCATCACTTTAGCTCAGTCTCTCTGGAATGTGAAGCTGCTTCACCATGGAGAAGCAGGCAGCTGAAAGGCCAAAGGGATCACTGCTGGGCACCATGGGTACAGCATCTCAGGGTTTGACCCACACCACAGGGGTCCAGACTGTTCTGTGCTCAAAAAAAAAAAAAAAGCTACATTTTGTCATTTGCATACAGCCAGCATGAGTTAAGTCACCCTTGCACTTGAAGAATAAATTAGTTCATTCAAGAAGAGAATTAATCAGCCCAGCATGATAGCACACACCTGTGATCCCAGCTATTCAGGAGGCTGAGGTAAAAGGATCACAAGTTTGCGGCCAGCCTAAACAACACAGGGAGACCCTGTCTCAAAATAAAATTAATTAAAAAAAAAAAAAAGGCTGGGGATGTAACCTGGTGATGGAGTGCTTGCCTAGCATGTGCAAAGCCCTGGGTTCAAGTCTGAGCACTGCAAAAAAAAAAAAAAAAAAAAAAAAATAAATTAATTTTTAACAAATTTTAAAGAAAGAGAACTAATCCTGTATATAGGTAAGTGTGTGTGTTGCAGAGGTATTACTTTAAGGGACAGAGAATGGGTAAGAGAACTGAAAATCCACATGTCCGAGAGTATTTTCCCTTTGTCTCACAGTTTTATGACTCCATTTGCACAGGACTGATTCCCTTTAATAACCACTGAGGGTTTTTTACCCAGTCTGAAGTTCAAAGCCTACCTCCACATAGGCAGAAAATGATATACTGCAGAACTCATTGTTTTCTGGTGTGAACTGCAAATGACACACGTTTGTATTTCATGCAATCAACACACAAGCTGAAAACATATTGGCTAGGAGAGCGAGTATGTCCATCAGTGGAATATTCCCATTAGTGCAGCTTATTTAGCTGTGGAAAAGAATCATTGTATTCTAATAATTAAATACAGCCAGTGAATGTTATGACTTCCACATTAGAAACCCTGCTATTTATAAATTGCATATGTTTTACTATAGGGCTGGAGGAAAATGAATTGTGCATGATTTTCCCAAAAAAATAAAAATTCTAATTGCAGGTGGAGGTTTTTGAAATCCATGACTGCTCCTCTACAATGATCCTCAATCAAGTTCCTTTTTCTCCAACTAGCCACTGAGATGACCCTGTTCAATCTCCCCAGGTCACCCTCTGTCCTGGACCTCCCCATCCTGGCCTCAGGTATCTTTGGCAATGTGATTTGCTGCTTCAGAATGCAAGTTGCATTTGCAGAATGGACAGAGTAAAATCTCACCAGTTTCATTTCATCTGCGCCCGGAGCAGACTTTATAAAGCAATAAAGACTGAATGTCTAAGGACTTAAAAGAAATGTGCTATGTTATCATCATCAATTTATGAAACTCCCACAAGGAAGCGGACATGATACAAAACATACAAATTGTACGGTTGCTGCCTCCGGAAGTTTCGATGGCAAAGAACAAAAGGTTGAAATTGGATATTACTTTCTCTCTTACCTCCTCTTCCCTCGCCCTCTTTATTCTTTCTCTTTTCTCTTTTGCCTTGGAGTTGATGGGTTCCCCCTGGCGATGAGAGCTGAGAGGAGGCTCTGAATGCAATCTTTTGGAAGCTACTGAGGTGTAACCCAGTAAGGAACACTGGGAAGAGGCTAGGACAGCAAGAGGCAAGTGGTAAGGAGTGTGTGTGTGTGTGTGTGTGTGTGTGTGTGTGTGTTTGTGTGTGTTTTGGAGAAAAAGGTAAAAGTTAAGTAAAAGTTTTTTTTTTTTTTAAAGGAAAAAGGCAGAGATATAAACTAGTGATGTGCACTTGGTATGATGCACCTTCCTCCTACCACCTTGTCACCAGCCCATCCATCACATGACCATCCCATCCTTTGGTCACAAGCAGGCTGTCAGGATCTACCTGCCTGCTTCCAGGCAGGACTGAGAGCCTATTCCCTGCATGAACACTACTCTGTGTGTAGTGTGCGCCAGGCACTATGGAATGCGGCTAACTGGAACGTGTTCTCAGAGGACTGATCAAAGTGCACTGGGAATAAAGCACTCTGCCCTGACTATTGGGAACAGCGTTGGAAGTAAGGAGACATCTTAAAAGAGTCTGGAGGAGAAAAAAGGAATCTGGCAGAATTGGGGGCAGAAAAGGACATACACACAGGACAGAAGCAGGCCAACGGCACAGTCGTGATGGTAGATTGTGATGGAGAACACCCGAAGTTGGAGTTGTGGAGTTGGTCACTTTATGTCCTACAACTAGCCAAGTCATTTTGATTGCAGGTGATGATAACCAGACTGGGGCTTGAATTGGGAAACAGTGTATTATTTTCAAGGAAAATCATTATAGAGGTACTGAGATATTGCAGGGAATACACGAACAGAGGTGAAGCAAGGCTTCAGGAGCAACAGGAAACAGGGACCACACAGTGTCAGCAATTCAGGAATCCACACATCAGAGGTTTTTGCTCCCTCTCTCTCGGCATATTCTCTCTCCTCTCTCTGCATGGTGTGCATGTATGTTGTTTAGAGGCCTTCTCCTTTGCTTTTCATGTCCATAAGATGAAAAATATGACTGCCAAGAATACCTCAGCTTTCAATCTTAGATCCAGGAACCCCAAAGAAGACTGACTTCTTCCCAATTTCAGGGAAGAATTCTGATTGACCCAGTTTGCATCAGGTGTCTACGGAGGAACAATCTGCTATGGCCATGGGGCATTGAGATGTTCGAACCAGCTTGATTCAGATGCCAGTTCATTGCCAGTATATCTGGGCACCGAAGGACAGGTATTTTAATGTGACTGCCCTGAGCCATCCTGAAGACAGATAAGGGAAAAGTGCTGAGCAGACAGTTCCAAGATGCCTACTACACCATGACTCCACTCAAAGCAATAGAGAAATATTGCCATCTCTAAGGAGGCAATGACATGGTCTGACCCAATCTGTTCCCAAGAGAAAAGCAACAATCCTGCGTGGAATTCGTTATCACGTCTAATAACTTTATTGTCAGAAAGTGTTTCTTTATATCTGACCTGCTGTAATCTAAACTCCCTTTAGAGAACATGAAATATTCACTTCATGACTACAGACTCAAAGACAACCACTAAGTGTTCCTAAAATTTGTCCCCTTTAATCAAACACTGACAACAGAACTGCTGCTAGCAAACATTCTGATGGTTCTAGGGTTTTAATAGTGAATAAGATCAAGTTTATGCTGACAAGGAGTTTGAAGTCTGGAATCTAGGAAGACAGAAAGGAAAAATCAAACTCCTTCCAATTAGCATCAGAGAATTTGACTATGTCGATCTGCTCACGTTGGAAGACTTAGTTCTGAGAAGATGAAAAAGCCACACCTTCCATCCTGTCCCCATCCCCAACCTCCAGTAGCTTATGTGCTACAGGGTTAGGGCCAAAGTGCTGGTGCTGGACCTGAGGACCCCTCTCCCACCCACGGGCTGGTTCGGGTTTCACTGGGAAGCTCTCTTCAGCTCAGACTGCTCAGCCCTGCAGAGGGGGAAGCAGAGGGTTGCAGTAGGAGTTAGTCCACCAGACTCCATGATGTCCTCTGTGATTGTTCCTGGATCCAGAAGAAGTTGGTACCGAGTCTACACTGCCACATTTCAGCAGCCGGAGAAACAGGATAGGGTGGTTCCAGCCACAGGAAGGGAAAGAGACAGTAGGTACTCCTGGGAACTGGACACGGGCTTCGAACTTCCATGACAGATCAGGTCACAGGAATTAGGCTGAAGCTACCATTGCCGAAAGCCAGAAGAGCCCTGAGTGTCTGGGAAGAGCTACGGTGTATACGGGTGTCACATGCATGAGCATCTGGTGCCTCCGCTGAGGCTGATGACTCTGCCATCCCTAGGGGTGACACAGGCCCTGGAGAGACAGGGAGAAACAGCCCTTAGCACGGCACCCCCACCGCCAACCCCAAACTCCCAGCAGCGTTGAAATCAAAATCTGCACGCTTTGGAGGGGTGGGGAATGGAAGCAGCGGTTGGCATTATTTTCCCACTCTAATCGGAGTCTGGAAGCTTGGCTCCCAGGAGGCGGAGGCGGAGGCCGCTCGGGCCTCGGCGTGGGTTTGGGCGCCGCCCCCTGCCCTTGGCCGCGCTCAAAATGAGCGGCGCGCGCCCTCTTGTGGCCCCGGGGCCGCCGCCGTCTCAGGAAGCAGCTGGACACCGCGTACAAATGGACTCCGCGTAGTTAAGCTGTCAGGTCTAATGTATTTATTTGACTCTCAGCTGTTAAAATGATTTCTCTACAGCACCGCGGTTATTTACGACTATTGTCAGTACAAGGCGATGAGAAGGCAGCCGCAGAACAAAACAACAACCGCCGAAGGGAAGGTCCTGTGTGGGAGGGCCGGGGGCTCGGGCTCAGCCTTCCCCCGGCTGCAGCCGCTCTGTATTTACTTAGTCTGCCCTGGTGGCTTCAGAGCTCACTCATCCATAATGCAAAACCGACTGCCCTCAGCTCTCAGCCCACAGGCAGCCCCTACCAGTGCCCATGTGTGCCAGGGAGCTCTGCCCAAGGACGCCCCCAGCTCCCTTGAACACTGACCATTTTCCTTCGGATTTTCTAGGGGTCAGGCTGGTGTCTTCCTGATTCTGATACAGGTAAATCCCTAGACAGGTGGACCTGAGACTCAGGATGCCCTGTGGTTTTTCTTTTCCTGCTTTCTAGGTTCATGTTTCCCAAAGCAGGTTTCTGGAGATCAATATCCACATCTCCTGGAAATTTGTCAAAATTGTATATTCTTAGCTCCCACCCCAGACTTCAAAATGGAAATGCTGATGGTGGGACCCTGTGCTCTGTGCTAGAGGAAGCCCCCTAAGGGATTCGAAGAGTCCCTGCTCTAAGGATTGGAGCATCAGGGTAGACCTTGAAGTACATTTCCAGAGGGAAATGGCCCCATGCTCCCTCTCCCTGGTTCCTCCTCTTTCTTCTTTTAAAGGCTCCTGGAGGCCAGCTGCATCACAACCTCCCCTGGAGCTGATTTGGACAAAGGTCTGCTGTGACCTGCACACCCCTGGAACAGGTACAATTGAGAGTCAGGATGGGGTTAATGGCACAAGTGTTACAATCCATCTGTGTGTAGGTTCAGGTAACTCCACTTACTGGCCATGTGACCTTGGGGAAATGACTTAATCTCTATAAAATCAATGTGACAATGATGGTTTTATGGGTTATTGTAAGGTTTCGATGAGTTCATACAGTGGAGTCCTAAGAAGAATAACCAGGTAGTGTTAATAAATTCTGTTTTTATATTTTGTAAGATTGGCTTTCATGTCCATTTGTCCAAGTCTCAGGCATCCCTTGGAGCCATGGGTCATGGATAGATCACCTGCTGTCAGTAGCTCTGTGTTTATATATGGCCTCTACTGCTTATAACCTATAGCACTTGGAGCAAACCACTTAGCTTCTCTGTGTCTCATCTAAAAATCAATATCTACCTCAAGTTTTCATATAAATTATCCTACTTACTCCCTACACAAGCTTTTGTGCTAGGAAGAACAGATCTATTATGATGCCCTTTGTAGCAAAGAAACAACCAGGACTCAGAGAGACCAAGTCATGTGCCAAAGGTCACACAGCAAAGAGGTGGTGGAATCAAGACAGGAATCCATTTCCTCTGAGTCCGGCTCTCTAATGAATTTTTATGAGATAATTCATGTGTGAACACTAGACAAATGGTGGTTATTATTGTTGTAATTTTGGAAGAGCAATCAGAAGAAAAGCATCCCATTTTCTGAATATGAATACAGGAAATTAAAATAACAAACCATAAAGTCCTTCTGGAAAAAAAGAAATCAATAATACCAGAAAGAAAGAAAACAACAATAAAAAAAAAAAAAAAAAAAAAAAAAAAAAAAGTACAACATTCTGCTACCAAGATTGAGAGTAAATCGCAAAAATAAATGGAGAAGCGACACCAACATTTTCCCCTTCTTGGGAGACGTGTCTGTGTTCATGAAAGGCATAGAATTGACAGCAGGAACTGACTGTCTATTTATCCCAGGGACAGGCGCAGCCTCGTCTGTTTAGCATTTATATAGTGCTTGTCTCCTCACTGCGCCAAGATGCCAGTGAGAAACACCCGGTCAGCACAGATCAGCCCGGCTAAGGGGCAGCAAGGGTCCCTGAGCACAACACTAGGGTCTCCCAGCCCCTTCCTACCCTGTTCCTGAGTGAGGAAGAGACCTGGGGTCTTCGGAACCCCCTGAAGGTTTGCCTCTGCTGCTCATTAGCAGAGGACTCACAGGGAAGGAGCCCAAAGGGGGGACCCTGCTCAAAACACTGCTACTGAGGAGTTTTTCAACAGGTAGCTTCCCCTGGGTGGCGACGGAAAGAAACCTACAGCCTTGCTCCGGTGAACTGTCCTTAAGCTTTGCTTCTGCCCTGCCCATTTTTTCCCCACAGACTTTCCATAGACTCCCATCCTCCTTAGATATTCTGAATTTCTCTGCCTAACTTCCAGCCCTCCTCTTCCTATCTACTTTTATTTCCCTGGGCTCCCAGCTGTGGTCCTCATGATGGATTGGGGAGACCAGGAGATGGAGATGAAGACCTGGACCTGAGTTCCACGTCTGATCGTATGAAGTGTACAGTCGTGACCGAGCAAGTCTCCCAACTTTTCTACAACTTAGTTGCATCATGGTGCAGGGGTCTTGTGAAGCTGGAAACTCGTCAAACACCTGTAATGTGCTTTCAGTGGAATGTTTTTCTTTTCTTTTTTTTTTTTTTAAACCTTTCTCAGGAGCCTCTGGAATCCATTTGCCCTGGAGGAGGATGAGACTTGTTTTCTTTTGTTTTATTTTGTTTAAACAGAGGAAATGCAGAGAGAGTTACCAGTCAGCTATTGGCTAGAGAAAAGAATTTGCATCCAAATAAGTGATGTTGTCTTGAGATGTGACTTTCTGAATCTTTTGATGTTGCCTTTTTGCGTAGCTGCAATTAGGCCCCAAGTTCCAGCTCATGGAATTCTCGAATTGCCTGGAGAAGGCAGCCCACTGGCCCATGGTAGCTAAGCCCTGAGTCTCAGTGAGGAAGGGAGTTTTAGAGAGGAGCAGAAGTGATGGGGGGAAAGAAAGCTCAGAGAGGGACCAAGATGGAGAGGGAAGGCAGGCTTAGCTCAGAAGGAATCTGTGCCTTTGCCCTGGTTTCCTCACTTAGCAGTGGGAGCTCTGTTCTTGCAGATGACTCACAGGCTCCCCCTGGTTATATCCACATCAGTGCAGACTCATCACCACAATGTCATAGGCTCAATCACACACTGTGGTTCAGCTTCTCTAGCCCTGCTTTGAGCTTCAGTGACTTAGATGCCACCCAGAAGTTATCACAGCACTGCTCTCAGTGTGACCAGTGAAACAAGAAAGGCCACTGAGCCAACTCCACAGGTCTGCCATGGGGCTCACTGTGACAAGGAGATGGGAAGACAGGGCAGAGACAGAGACAGAGGGCTCTGCCAGGCAAGCAGGCCAGGGTGGGTAGGGGGGTGAGTTGGCTAGCAAGGGCTGCTGACCTTCATGAAACCAAGAATGTGACACTGGTCGAAGGCTTCATTACCAGGAGCCACCAGAGCATCCAGCAACAGAGGGACTTGAGGACATTATAAATGCTTCTTCGCTGTGCCATCCTAAAGCCAAGTGAATCCCTCAATTCCCACCTGCCATACCCCAGTCACCGTCTCAGAAAAGAACAGGAAAGAATAGAAGAGAGAGAATATTATCCCCAAATTCTGAGCATTACCTCAGGGAATGTTGAAATTAACAGAATGAACCAAGTTTTAAACCATGGTAGATTAAACATTAATCTCTTCGCCACCACTCAGGGGATATGGGAGCTTGTAAGGAAGATCAGATAAGACATAGACCACATTTGCTGAATATATGAGTCATAGATAAGAAGTCAGGATTCATCAGGCAGCTCCGCCTGTCCCCTCCAGGGGCTAAATTTATCCTCACCTCTCTGCTCCTGCAGCTCTACTGCACCTGGAGAATTTCCATCCCGTCTGTCAAACTCTCCCTCATACTCATGTCCTCCAAGAGGTGTCCCTAAGTCCTCAGGCCCTTGAGTGCCCCTCTTCATTTATTCCTTCCTCAGCCTATGTGTCCATTTGTGGATCCCAGATCAAATGCTCCTACAGATCAACACTAGGGCTACAAATGTGGCTAAGGGACAAGGCCGATGTCAGAATGTGCAGATTAAGAGACACGTCTGTAGAGTCTGAAAGCACCCAGAGACTTCGGTCACTAGCACTTGGGTACATACAGTTGCTGATCCTTTGTACGGAGTTGATTCTTGCTAAACCCTGGCTGAATGAGTGAGAGACAACTTAGTCTTAGATTCCTGTCCTTTCTCTTTCCCTGTTTGCTAGCCAGGCACAGGAAAACCAGGCCGCAGCAGCAGGTGCTTCCACCAGGGCAGGAGACACGAGGCCTGGCAGCTGTCTCTCAGGTTCCAGTGGGCACCGCTAAGCGAACACCTGCAGATACTTCTCTTTGCTTCCTAGGGTCACACAGTATGTGATGCTGTTGTACAGGGAGATGTCAGAGCATAAAATAACAGGTTTGTTGTTTGGAGCCTCTCCTTCTGCCTTTCAGCCAAGGACTTTTTTTTTTTTTTCCCCCAGCCCTAATGAGAATGATCCCTTTCACATGTTGACTCATCCTTAGGGGGGAAAAAATCTTTTATTTTCTGTTCTTCTTTATTCCTGTAGTCACTCAGTAGGTCTCTTGTGATTCTCCAGCCTGCTATTTGAATAAGATTCTATCCTCCTCAGTATATACTCTATCTTCCAGTTCATGAACATTCCAGTTATTCCAATAGACAGTGCCTGGCATTGAGTAAGCCCATAATGAATATTTATTGAATAATCAGGCACACTTTGCCTGTATTTAATATGTCAGGTCTAAATTATCCCACCTAGAATCCAAATAATTTCACACTCAACCCCCTAATCTCCTCTGTACTTTCTTTTTTTTTGTACCAGAGATTGAACTCAGGGGCACTCGACCACTGAGCCACATCCCCAGCCCTATTTTGTATTTTATTCAGACACAGGGTCTCACTAAGTTGCTTAGTGCCTCACTTTTGTTGAGGCTGACTTTGAACTCGCAATCCTCCAGCCTCGCCTGGGATTACGGGCGAGCACCACGGCACCTGACTTTCTCTTTTTTTCTGGAGTCAATACTTCCAATCCAGGGCTCCAGGAACTTTGTTGCTGTCCATCAAGGCCAGCATGATTCTGATCTCAGGTGGGAATTCTCCTGCCCTGGCATCCTCTGTATTTGCCCCATTCCATTGCCTTCTTCAACCAGGAGCCACTTGATGAGTGTCCACTTCCAGCCCATCCATCCCATAGTATTTCATGTATTATTTGCTTTCCATTTCATGTCCTTCTCAAATCCTCTCACCCCTGCCATTGTGAAAGTTCCCTAAAGCTGGACCCCTGCCATTGTGAAAGTTCCCTAAAGCTGGATACTTTTTTTTTTTTTTTTTTTTGGTACTGGAGATTTAACCCAGGGGACACTTTTCCACTACTACATATCAGGGAAATTTTTAGCCTTTTTTTAATTATCTTTTAAACCCCTATCCCCCATCCTGCTGTCATTCTGCAGACCAGGAGAACCACACATTCACTGACACCTAATAACTAGCACAGCATCAGGTCCACGGCTCGTGCTCAAGAAACATTACCAGATCAGTGACTTTCTCTTGCTAACACCTGTGGCCAGTTCCAAGTGAATTTTCCAAGTATCTCCTTCCTCTCTGTGCTGGACCGGGACGTTTAGGGATTATAAGTGGCAGAGGGATAAGTTTAACAGACCATTTAGAAAGACTTCTCCATCTACTCTGACCTAATCGGATTACCCTCCAAACACCAGTAGAAAAAGCCTAGGGAAGGAAGAGGAAAAGAGGACTGTGCTGGGGACTCTGATCTGATGACACCAAAGCAGACAGTGTCCTTTGCTTCTTGCAGTGCTCATTTTTTGGCATTTCTAGCACCAACCTGCACAGGAGGAAGTGAGCATTTAGCAGAAAGGCTGTCGTTCTGACAAACAACTTGCAGTCAGGGCCAACTCTGTCTGTGCTCCATGCCAGGCACACCAGGGAGTCAGTGGTGTGGACGAGGGGGCTGGGGATGAAAGAAACTGACTTGGCCCTGACACTCAATCTTTAAGCTGGAGGGAAAAAACTACCCTGTGTTAAAATGACCTAAGAATATTCTTAACATAAAGTCTCGACTCCATTTATGTTGTTGGCATTTACATTTTTTCACAATTCCAGAGATTTAATTTAAAACTCCTACTCTGAAACTGGGGGAGAGAATGTGGACATGCACAGTCTGGTGACACATTCCTGAAATTCAGTGAAGTTGGTCTTCAGGACCCCTAACTTCTAACAACCATTCATATTCTTTCTCTCTCTCTCTCTCTCTCTCTCTCTCTCTTTCTCTCTCTCTCTCTCCATCATCAGTTCACATCCTTCCTGTCACATCACATGCAGGGGCAAATGCCTGATCATTGCATCACCCCTCTGGGGAATTTTTCTTTAACAGAGCTCATGTGTCCTACATGGAAGAAAGGAACCGGTGGTGGGAGTTGAGGCATCAGCCAGGCAGACAGAGGCGGACTCTTTGGAGATATGAAGTTTTTCTATGAACCTTAAATCTCAGGTCCCTTCAGTCACCTTCTTTTCTGCCCAATAGCAGGGTTGCAAGAGACTCATGGGGTAGGACAGCTCCTAGGGCTCAGATTTGGAACTTGCTGGATATTTTCATTCCTCGTGTCCTAAATCTACAGATGCCCACATGCAAAGCTAGGTGAGTCATATAGAATGCTCAACAAGGAGGGTGGTGCAGATATCAAATGATGGAGAAATAACAGACATGTTAAGAACAGTTGTAGCAGCTTTACATCCACAGATCAGTCAGGTGCTCTCTGTATTACTCTTTAAGCAGGTGTTGCTAACCTAATTCTCTTTAAATCCAGTAGAAAAGTATCATTAGTCTCCATTCACAAATGAGGAAACTGAGGCTCAGAAAGCTTATATAACTTGCCCAAGTTCACATCCAGCAGTCAGTAGGTGCACTATAATTGTTACTGGTCTACTGCTTAGAAATTCTCCATTGTAGACTATGTCCAAAGGGATTATAAGACAGAAACTCTGCTGAAGGCTCCATTCTGCCTCAAAGGTGCCATTCCACCCAGAAAGCTCCATTCTACCTAGAGGGTGCCATTCTGCTAGATGGTACCATTCTACACAGAGAGTACCATTCTACCCAGAGAGCTCCATTCTACCCAGAAGGCACCATTATACCTAGAGGGCTCTTTTCCACCTGGAGAGCTCCATTCTACCCAGAGGGTACCATTCTACACAGAGGGTACCGTTCCACCCAGAGGGCTCCATTATTCCCCAACGGCTCCATTCTATCCAGAAGGCTCCATTCTACCCAGAGGGCTCCATTCTACCCAGAAGGCTCCATTCTACCCAGAAGACTCCATTCCACCCAAAAGACTCCATTCTACCCAGAGGACTCCATTCTTCCCAGACGGTGCCATTCTGTCCAGAGGGTGCCATTCTGCCTTGATGGTGCCATTCTACCCAGAGGGCTCCATTCTTCCCAGATGGTGCCATTCTATCCAGAGGGTGCCATTCTGCCTCGATGGTGCCATTCTACACAGAGGCTCCATTCTACCCAGTAGGCACCATTATACCTAGAGGGCTCTTTTCCATCTAGAGGGCTCCATTCTACCCAGAGGGTGCCATTCTACACAGAGGGTACCATTCTACCCAGAGGGCTCCATTCTACCCAGAGGGCTCCATTCTACCCAGAAGGCACCACTATACCTAGAGGGCTCTTTTCCACCTGTTGGGCTCCATTCTACCCAGAGGGTACCATTCTACATAGAGGGTACCTTTCCACCCAGAGGGTTCCATTCTTCCCAAAAGGCTCCATTCTACCCAGAGGGCACCATTATACCTAGAGGGCTCTTTTCCACCTAGAGGGCTCCATTCTGCCAAGGGTGTGTGTTGCAAGAACTGGAAAGTGGGAGGTTGGTACCCACCCTGGCAACCTGTGGCTTTGTTCCCCTCCTGCATTCCTCTCCTAGAAGCTAGAGGATTGGAACACAGCTTCTTCCCACCAAGGGAACACTGTCACAGATGAATTTTTGTTAAAGTGGGTGTATATTTTTAGAAATGTTCTGGAGTATCAGTGCATCAAAGACTGGGTCAGACAGAGCCTGGGGCTGTGGGAGGAGAGGAGTCCCGGCACTCCAAAGAAAGCTGGAGCAGCAGCTTCAAAAAGTGGTTTGATATTTTTCCCCTGATTTTGATCTTAAAAATGTCTGGAGCCCCAGACAGCACGGCAGCTTTGGCCATCAGGGCCTCTCACCACCAGGACCTCACTGCGATGCTGCAAAGGCTTCTTCTACTTAACAGAACTCTTTTGTGTGATGGAAGCGAGTGAGAGCCTAAGAGACGGGAAGTGCTGGGGTTGACAGAGACAGCCGGCTGCTGTGGCAAGGCTTCTGAAGTGTCAGCAGTGAAACAGTGGAGACGGGAGAAAGGCTGAGGCGCCCGTGCCATCCGGGAAAACTTGCTCCTTCGGCTGGCCCTGACACCTAAGGGGTTCCAGCCTGATGCCAGAGCCATTTATTTATTTATTTATTTCTCATCCTGAACCAAGAAAGCAGACAACACAGTCACTCAGCTCCTGATCTCTCAATCCTCCATCTTTGACCAGTGACAAGATGGCATTGACGAGTTCCCAAAGGCGTCAGACTCCTCTTGGGTGACATGTTTTGTTTCTATTTCTTGCTTCCTCTTTTCCGAGCAGTTTTTTGAGTGGAGACAACAGAAATAGACATCGTGATTATCCAGCCACTATTTGATCATGTGGCCCCCATCTGAGTGACATCAAAAAGACGTGATACTAAGTGTGTGGGCTTGCTGGTTATCCCTTGCCGAGGAGAACACAGCCTGGGATCTCAGCCAGCCATGTCGGTCACCCCACCATGCAGTTTCCCAGGTGGTGGCTTAGGTGTACCACCATCCCCAATCTCTCCTGCCCTGCCTGTCCCTCCTGCCCCAAGACAAACCCACATACATATGCCTGAAATATCAGATCTAAACTCTTATTCAAATGGTTTTGTAGTGCAACAGGAAAATAAAGTTGTATTTAGAAGGGACTGAAAAGGAAACTCTCACTAAAATATTAAAAATGAATAGATCTGGATGGAAAAATAGAAAATGATTTTCTCTTCTATTCATTTTATGTTTGTTCTAAATTTTTTTATCATGAGACTATATTACTTTTAAATGGAGATACTTAGTTTTTTTTTTTTTTTTTAATATGGAAAATCTAATAGGAGTACCACATTAAGACCTTATCAAATGTCTCCTATTTGAGAACTGCCAGAAAAATCCTCTGGTGATAAGGGTCATGTGCCCCTGGGCGAGTGGAAATGTACAGAGATTTGTAGAAGGACCAAATAATGGACTTGTTTTTCAAAACAAATTTCCTGGACTTCAGTTTCTTTATCTGTGAAATGAAAGTGTTGCATTAACTCATTGTGAAGATCCTTTGCAATGTATCTAACTAGAGTTCCATCAGCTTTCCATGTCCTGGGCATTTTTCCCTCTATCTCCCCTGTTCTGTCTCCTCTGCTTGGAGCTCCCATACATACTAGCTAAGACCACTAGGTTAAAACATCACAGCTTTATCAGAACTATGAGCAAGGGAAGAGAACCTAGGGCCCACTGGAAAGGGTGCTATAGATCTAAAGGAGGTACCCAGAGCTCATCCAGGCTATTTGTCTGCCTCTCTTTAACAATCAGTCCATAACATGCCAACACCTATATTTCCCCTCCTCCCACCACTCAAGTATCCGTGCAGGAGGATAGTTCACAAAATTGTTATAAACAGACCTTTTAATAATCTAGGAAGACAAGTGGGTAGTGATAAAATCATGGTCTTTGGTATTAGTCAGACCTGGCTTTGAATCCCAACTTCACCTGTTCTGAGCAGTGTGATATTCAGGATATTACGCAACCTCTCTGGTCCTTTGTTTTCTTTAACTGAAAATATAGAGACTGAACCTCACTTCTTTGTTGTGGGCGTATTTGAAAAAATAAAGCGTTCGGCACGTGCCAAGTGTTAGACATCGTCCCTCCTCCTGATAATGTAATTCCCTCTTGGTTCCTCAAAATACCATTTCATTTTCTCCTAACTTCAGGAAATATTGATAAACAATGCACAGTCTCCCAGGAAAAAGACCTTTATTTTTCCCAAGTTCAAGTCCCATAGATCAATATCAACAATCAGAATTGACATTCAACTTGTGCAACCCCAGAGATCCTGATCTGCTACTTAGTTTCTTCTCTCTCTAAACTGTACACACACATACACACACACACCCTTCAACGATATCCACTCCTCACTAGCACAAGGTGGACTAAATATCTAACGATATGCCCTGACCTTTTACCACCAGCTAAATGTCTTCAGATGTTGCCACTTTGATTATAATCCCTGCCTTCTCTTCCTATTATCTCAGATGCCAACCCCAGGAGACACATTAAATACATAATGCATTTTGACTTGCATCTGGGCTATGCTGTCTGGTGTGGGGAGGTTACAGCAGAAGCATATGCCTGCTTCTTAAAATTCAATTATTCAAATTCAATTTCTTCTCTTGCTCCCAGTCCTCACCAGCGTGTAGTCTGGGACTTTTCATCAGATCACTCAAACTGCCAGCACTGGGGCCAGAAGTTTTTCACTTCTGTTCAATTTGATTCTGCAGACATCTGCTGCTGCTGGTGGTGGTTATTGTGGTTGTTGTCCTTATGCACTTTCCAGGGTTCTGGAAGGCCAAAGACATAGAAGACAGAGTAGTAACTCTAAGGAAGTTTATGTTTGGGTAGATAAAGAGACTTATATGTATTTAACCCCAATAGTGTGTGACAAAGGCAATTTTAGCATAACAGATAAAGCAATACAAGAGTGCAAAGGAGAAAGCAATTAATTATTTCTGCTATGGGAGTAAGGGATCAGTTAGATAAGATCTGCTATCTACAATTTGGGTGGCAAAGCACTGTATACTCACAGGAACTAGATATTAGAGTCAACCAAACTGAAGCATTGTGAAGCTCAGGAGGTGCCCAGGTTTGGTAAGAATAGAACCACTGCCCACAAATATCTGCTGCCCTTTCTCAGTGGCGCTCCTCAGTTCGTGCTGGCCCCTTTACCTCTGTGCACGTTGTCCCCACTCCTCTTCACCATCTGAAACTGTCTCGGTCCTTCAAAGCTCCAATAACATCTCCTTGGTGGAGTCCTCACCCCTAACAGAATTAATTATGCCTCCCTCATCATTTGGGATTCCATTTTTGCTACTTGCTCCAATACCATTTTTGGCTCAACACTAATACTTTCTATCACCGACAGCTTTGTGTTTTAGTGTATGTAATCTTAATGTGAAAAGCCCATCAGACTCACATTTGTAGCCCTTTTCAGCAACTCACAAGTGCATAATGTGTAATAGACAGTAGATAAATGTTACGTGCATTGAAAAATCAGTGACAAATACAAACCCAATAGAAAATATATAAGAGATACTAAGCATGTTTTGGGCCAAATTACAATAGGGAAATATTTACTACCTTTCTGAACTGTAAAAGCCTTTATCCAATTGCTTGTTCAAAATCCCCTTAGGTGTATCAGAGGCAGCTCACATGAGCTTCTCAGGACCTGCCAAATGTCCTGACAGGTCTTTTCTAGCCATTTCTATGCTACAAAATGCACCCCAATCCATGAGAATGTGCTACGGAAACCTAGAGGTTATTTGTGAAGCCACTGTCCCTCACTCATCCCCTTACATTCTCTTCTTTTGACTTTCCAAATGTCTCCCAGTCTCCATCTCTAAAGCCACTACCCCATTCCACAGGGCCATCCTCTCTTACCTGGAGTACCATGATAGTCCGCCAGGAGTCTTGCATCCCTACTGACCCCTCCAATCCATTCCAAAGTACAGGATGCTTCTCATGGCCCACTCCTTGCAATCGTTCAGTGATGCCCCAAAGCTCAGGGGTAAAGACTGACCCTTTGCCACTAATTTCAAGGTCTTGCACGGTCTTGTTTAGCCATTGGCAAATTTCCTCTGTGAAAGGATAATGTTCAGTATTTTAGGCTTTGAGCTGCCTTTGGTAGAGTCTCTATTGCAAAAACTCAACTCTGCCATTGGAGCTCAAAATCAGTTATAGACAATACAAAAATAAACATGCATGCCTGTCTTCCAATACAACTTTATTCATAAAAAGTCAGCAGGTGGAATCTGGCTCAGGGGCCCCAGTTTGCTGGTCCCTCATCTAGACTATGATGACCACTCCTACTTCATCTCTTCCCATGTTCCCTCTGTTCTCTGTACTCCAGCCACAGTGTCTCCAGGTTCCAGGATTTTGCCATGCCCACTGTTGCCACAGGACTTTGTTCAGGCTGATCGTCCTCTGTCTGCAAAGCTTCTTGTCTCTTTCTCCTTTCCTTCTTCATTTTTTCTCTTTCTTCAAATCTCCCCTAGATATGACTTCTTTTGGGGAATCTTTCTTGATGCTGCAGCTGATTCAAATCCTCAGCTCAGTACTCTACAAATGTCCTGCCCTTGTCCTTCACAAAGTTCATAGCACTTTGCAAATACTTATGCATTATGGGATTGCTTAACCCCTCCCACTGGGCTGGAAGTTCCAGGAGGGTAGGTCCTACTTTACTCACCATTCAGACCCAGTGCCTTCCTGATACGGAATGCACACAGAGGGCATTGTTGGCGGATGAATAAAGGGATGAAAGAATTCCAAAGACAGAACGCATGGATACTAATAGGAATGGGAACGCTAGGTGGGAGTCTGCCTATCCTTGCCATACGAAGTGAAAAATTATAAGTTGTTACAAACTTTTCCTGAAACAAGCTGTCACTATATCTCCAAACTCTAAAAAGTGTACATATCATTTTGTTGTTTATTGGTTATTTTGTTTTTGTGGTGCTGGGGATTGAACCTGGGGCCTTGGACCTGTGAGGCAAGTGCTCCACTACTGAGTTGTCTCCCCAGCCTGGACATATCATTTGTCTTAGCAGTCCTACTTTTTGGAATTTCCTCTATTTCCACATTATGTATACAAAGACTTATGATCTGAGATTTTCATCATATCATAAAAATGAATTAATTGTAAAAGACATTGTAAGCCATCCAAATGTCCCAAAAGTTATAGGAGTAAAGTTAAATAAATTTATCCATTGAAGGCATTTACTATAGAGATGTTAGTAAATACTCATTTTTTTTTTCTGTTGCTGTTTATTTGCTTTGTTTTGTTTTGTGATGCTGAGAATCAAACCCAGGGACTCCTGCATGCTAGGCAAGTGGTCTACCACTGAACTACATCCCCAGCTCAGCAGCAATAATCTTTTAAAATCATGTTTATGCAGCAGAGAGGATCTGTGGGGCAGGGAACTATTCTGCAAGATGCTATAATAGTGAATCCATGTTACTATAAATTCGTTGGAACCTATGGAATGTACGCCACCAAGAGGGAATCATAATGAATGATAATGACGCATCAATGTAGGTTTATCAACTGCAACAAACATAGCACTCTGTGGGGGACGCTGAAAGTGGAGGAAGCCATACATATATGTAAGCAGGGCTCGTACTGGGAATCTCTGTACCTCGAACGGCTCTTAAAAATCTAATATATATATTAGATTTTTATATATATATTATATATATATAATGTATTTGATGACTTGAAAAAAATGATCACAACATATCATTCAGTCAAGGTTGGCTACATAATTTGCAGGATACAATGGAAAATGAACATGTGGAAACCCTAAGGAGGATAAAAATACCTTTCCTTTCTTCAAAGGCCTTTCATTCGACTTGGCATGGCATTTTTCTTTGCTATTTAATGTTGTTCGAAGTAAACAAAAGTTGAAAATTTAAATTATTAGCACAAATTGTACCATTCGTCTCTCTATTGTGCAATGCAAGCTTTAAATGCAAATAAAACCATTTAACTCGTTTGCAGAACCAGCAAAATTATGCAGTTTCTATTTTGAAGTTCTTACACATATATGTATTTCTCTCTGGCTAGAACTATGGAAATGATGTACAAAACGAACTCAACTGTTTTTATTTAACTTCTTGATACACACACAATCTAGCAGCACATTCTACTTTGGGCCCACTGATGCATAAGGAAGAACCGAAGGCAGAAGGAACAGCAGGTTGCCATTCTTTCCCTGTCCTTCTATGTCTTCATTTCCGGTGGCTCACTAACATAGGGGAGCGACATGAGTAAGAAAAGGTAGGATAAGTTCCCTCTGTATTTCGTATTTTTGAAAACACCACTGTCTTTCTGCATTAGGAGCAAGTTCTGGTTCAAAGGGAAAATGTGTCCTCTTGGGGTTTCAGCTTTCAGATGTGGATGTAAACTGCCTATATTGTACTCACTCTCAGCCTCAGGAAAGTGCCTTCACTGTGGACCCAACAGAATCCCATGCTCCTGGAGCACTGTGAATACCCTATGCAAACAGGACAGCGAGAACAAGTCACTCATACTGCATATACCACCTGTGCTCACACATGTCCCCTTGGACTTCACTTAGAAAATGCAAGTTCAAGATAAAACATAATAATAATAATAACTTCAGGGTGGCAATAGCAGAGTATTAAACCCAGCACACAGGGCGCATGCTCATGAAGCCAGCCCTGCATTAAGTGAAAAATAATGACAATTGATTTCGGCTTTACTTTGAAAACACACATACACACACACACACACACACACACACACACACACACACACACACAGGAATCTAAAAATGATTGGAAGGATACACATTGAAATATCGTTATGGGCTAGTTCCAAGTTTTATGAATGGCTTCTATTTTTGATTGATGTTCTGTGTTTTCTACAGAAAACCTGTTTATTCATAATAATAAAAAATAGTACATTTGCTGGGTGCAGTGGTGCACGCCTGTAATCCCAGTGGCTCAGGAGTCTGAGGCAGGAGGATCGCAAGTTCAAAGCCAGCCTCAGCAATTTAGCAAGGCACTAAGCAACTCAGTGAGACCCTGTTTCTAAATAAAATATAAAATAGGACTAGAGATGTGGCTCAGTGGTTAAGTGCCCCTGAGTTCAATTCCCAATACTAAAAAAAAGTATGTTTATATGACTCTTGCTTAGGAAGTCATCCCTTTTTACAGTCAGGGTGAGAAGAATGTCAGATGGGATGGCATTGGGGGCCTCCTGGGCTGCATCCTCAAGGAGGGAATGGATTCCATTAGACTGTTGAAGTGCTCCTTTTCCCTGTCCCCACCAGGAGGGGGAAACAGAGTGCCAGGATGGCAGAATGGCTTTGTAGTCTGTTGAAGATAGCTTTATCTATTGTTGGGACAGTTGAAGCACTCAAAATTGTGTCACCTTCTAGTCTTTGCCAATAATGTCATCATTTGATATGGAAACGATGCATACTATTAAAATGGTAATTTGATTTTTAAATAGGCTTCAGCAGCCAACTTGCTTGACTGAAGTATTTATCTTGCTCTCCCAAACCCTTTCTTCTGGAGCCACGGTGAGAGAGCTGCATGGATTAAGTTCAAGTGTGTGTTACATCTTCCTCATCTTTCTAGTTTTTTTTTTTTCTTCTTCTTCTGTTTTGATGGATGGAATGGGTTTGGCATATATTGCTGGCCTAGAGGAAGTCAGGAAGTGAATCCTGGGTGTTCAGATTTTTCTACCTGTCACGCTGCCATATTCATCATTTGTGTCTGAGGCACTTCACATAGACTGCAATATAGTAGATGCTCAGTAAACACCTGCTCCATGAATGAAAAATGGTTATGGGCTGCACAAGTGAATGAAGTGCGTAATTCACCCAGGTACCTATTTAGAATTTCTCTCTCACTGACCCAGAGCTAGAACTGACTTTTTTAAAGGACACAACAAAAAATTATGTATACGATGGTATTGAACAATCAGAATGAATACTTAGCTCAAAAATTTTCTATGAAGGTGCCTAGAACTCTATCAAAAGAGATTCATGCCTTTAGGTTAAATCCTTTCTAGAGTCTCCTTTGAAATTTCAGAAATCCACAGGAGAAAATAACATCTTAATCCTTCCTTGTCCAGCACTTTTTAGCTTATTATTAAACTAGTGTTTGTGCAGGAAATGAAAACCAAGGGTCGGTGACTTGCCTGGGTGAGGGGGTTCAGGTAAACTCCCAGATGGAGCCACACTGAATGCACACACATACACACACACACACACACACACACACACACACACACACACATCTAGAAGGATCATAGGGCCATGTTATGTGTGCTAAGGGAGACAGAAAAGAGAAAGGGAAAGATAATAAGGAGCCAAGCAAGGGAAGAGAAATGTGGAAGAAAAGGGAGATTAAATAAATGTAAATGAATTTTGCCTATTTCAAACTTTTCCTTGTGCTGCTCTACTTCCTGCTAGTTGCCTCTGGTGACGCCCCTGCTGCTGGTCATTCAACCAGACCCAGGCTGTGTTAGTCAGCTTTTTAGCTGCTATGATTAAAAGATCTAACCAGAACAATTATAGTGGGCGAAAGTTTATTTGAGGGCTCATGGTTTCAGAGGTCTCAGTCCATAGATGGCTAGCTCCAATCCTCGAGGCTTGAGGTGAGACTGAGTATCATGGTGGGAGAGTGTACAGAGGGAAGCAGCTCACAGGCTGATCAGACAGCAGAGAGAGAGAGACCCCACTCATCAGATACAAAATATGTCCCCGAAAGGCATGCCTCCAGTGCCCACCTCCTCTACCCACACCCTGCCCACCTTCAGTTATCACTCAATCCTGTCAGGGGATTAATTCACTACTTGGGTTAAGGCTCTCATAACCCAATCATTTCTCCTCTAAAGCTTCTTGTCTTGTCTCACACATAAGCTTTAGGTGGACATCCAAACCATAACACTGGCTTCTTTTTTTTTTTTTTTTAATTCATTGTTATTGTAAACAAATGGGATACATCTTGTTTCTCTGTTTGTACATGAAGTAGAGGCAGACCATTTGTGTAACCATACATTTACTTAGGGTAATAGTTTTTGATTCATTCTGTTATTTTTTTCCTCCCCCCTCCATCCTTCTCACCCCTCTTATCCTGCATCCCAGTTACTCCATGTTTAGTGTCTGGGAGGATGGAGAAGGAGTTAATAATGGGGTGGTTAAGAGATTTAAACACTTGTAGAGATCGAACCCAGACCATCAAACTGGAGCTGTGGCAAATGGGCAAGGCATTCAAAGAGGTTACCATGTTCCAGATGTGTGACTCAGAATGAAATGGGGGAGAAGGGCACAGGATAGAACTGAACAGCATGAAATGGATTGGAGTCAAAGGGTGTTGTTGAATTTTTCAAGGAGAAGGTATAATTTCAGCCCTGTCACTGTGATCCCTCCCACTAGTTGAAACAGTCAAGCATCTCTGAGAATAAATCTGAGAGAAGAATCAAACATTTAAAGGGGGAAAAAGATGAATGAACTGTCTATAAGATTTAGGTTCAGGAAACTTTAGATTATTAATGGATATTGGCTATGTGGAGATTCAGTAATGTTTCTGTCCTTTAATTTGTGTTTGTTTAATGCAGAAATTGGCTAGGCAGCCTTACCAAGGCTTTGTGATAAAGAGAAGTTTGAATTCCAAGAAACGGGTCACCCATCTCTTCTTGCTCGCGTCCTGCCAAGCCTTGTTCAGATTTCAAAGTTGTAAGAGATGGGAAAAAATTTAAAAAGGAGGATTTAAAAAATGATGTCATTTTCTTCCTTGTTTAATTATGAAAAAGCTGTGTTACTATTCTTCCTTTGTACATTGTGAGTCTTCAGGGAGAAGTAAGGAATTTTCGACTTGCTTACCCAAGTCATTATCAGAGTAGATTAGAGCGAGGCACCTTGCATGCAAATGGACCGGCTTGACTAAAAAAAATAAATTGGAGTTTAGATGGCAACAAACAAACCAGATTGAAGGCTATTTTCAATGCCCTGTCCTTGCACCAATGGAGCTGAAACTAGGACAGGGTGGTTGAATTGTTTAGTTCCATTCTCTCTCCTTCAGGACTTACTATGCACCTCTCTTCCCCCCACGTCCCCCCCTCCAACAGACATGTTGCCCAACACACACACTCTGGTTACATAAAGCTAATGGTTACCATTACTCCAAAGACATCCTATGATCAAATAACTCTGCCTGTGTCTTCAGAGCACAGGCATGCATCATAGGATACTTGCTGGAACAAGACATCTCTTAATCACAGATTTTTTACCTGTGTGTCTTTCAGAAAATACCCTTGGGTGTTAGTTTTCTGGATGCATTATTTCAGTCTCACCAACTGCTTTCTCTATCCCCCTAACCCTAACTCGTCCATATCTCTGAAATTGCTGATGGCAAAGACATAAAGTTAGTGAAGTTCGCCTGTGAGTTTTCCTGCCTTGTCTACCATTTTCCCATCCGTAGTGTCCCCCTTCAGTTGGGTGCCTCCCATCAAAACCTGCTCTGGAAAGGACTCATGCTTCTTGCTTATATTTTAGTGTGATTGTGTTTCATCTCAAACGTTGGGGCCTTAAGCCTAGTGAGAAGTCTTCTCTGTGTACCCCCACAAGGGCCTCTGGTGTGCCAGTGGTGAGATGGAGGGTGAGGTTCTCTGCGGCTCTGAATTCTACCTCCCCAGAGAGTGCTTCTCAAAGTGTGTCAGTGGACTCTGCATGTCAGCCTCCCCAAGGGCACTGATGAGCATGCAGTTGGCTCATCTGCTTCTCTCAAAAGCCACCAAGTAAGATAGGTCAGGATGAGCCCAGGAATCTGTCCTTACATAAAGTACCCCAATGATTCTGAAGCCCAAAATAATCCTATGGAGCTGATTCTAAGGACAATAAGCTAAATCTGTGCTAGTCCAGCTCCTTAACTTCCTCCAAGGTCATCCAGCCCCACTTTCACATTTTCTAAATACAAAACCGGCTCTGAGTCACTGCATGACTCACCAAAGATCACACAAGTGGTAGTCCAAGAGAGAGCATTTGAAAGCGCACTTTTGATTCCCAAACCAGGACTTGGCCCCCTGCACCTCAAAATGAGATTAGGAAAAGGTTGATACAAACCAAGAACCTACTTATAATAAGGAGCTGAAAATTGCCTAAAAACAGAACGTCCTCAGACACACTTCAAATGACTGTCCAAGTGATGTTCACACAAAGATTTCTTAGACCTGACATGGAGACTTCAAGCAAAAAGTCTAACTTTCCACCCACTGTTGGGAAACTCTACAGAAGTCCTCCAACTCCTGTTCTGATTTCTTTGGTTGAGCATATTACATCAGGACTAAATCCTTGAGTCTCTTGATTTCTTTTGAGAGGTAGGGAGTAGGTATAGTGGAGATTGAACCCAGGGACACTTTACCACTGAGCTACATCCCCAGCCCTTTTTTTTTAAATTTATTTATTTAAATTTTGAGACAGAGTCTCCCTAAGCTGCTGAGACTGGCCTTAAACTTGAAACCTCCTACCTCAGCCCTCCCCAGTCACTGGGATTGCAGGCATGTGCCACTGTACCTAGCTAAACCTCTTGACTTTTAAAAAACCTTTACCTTCATCTCTGTAAATATATATGATCAAGAAAGTGGAAAATAGCTACTAAAACATAAGACTGGGTAAAGAAGCGACATGAGCTTCCCAGGTACAGAGTCAATGTTACAGACCTCAAAGTCCCTGAAAGAGACTTGTTTCAAACCAGGAAGAAATAGAAGAGAAGAAGATATTGGGAACAAAAGTCACTTCTGTGACAACTTGTGATGGGATGACCTGCATATAGACACCAGGATGCTGGCCTCTTATGGGAAGGAAGTCAACATCTTTCTGAGGTCAACTTGCCGATCTACCCCTCTGAAGGACTTCACAGGAACTTCCAGTGACTCTGGTGTGAGGAAATACATTTTAAATCCGGGTCTTCCAACTTGAAGAAAGTCAACCCTTTTATGGAACTGGAACCCAACCTGGGGAAAATCCACCTAAGGAGAATGGGAAACAGGGACAGGAGAGTAGAAACCAAACTGAAATGACACTCACAGAGGGCAAGTTGAGAAAAATCAAAGGCCACCTCATTTACCAACGTGAAACTGTATTAGGGAGCAGGTTTATGGGTTTTATTTTGTTTTGTGTAACACGTAGAGAGTGTTTTCCACCTCAAAAGATTTTACTCCTTGCTAGTTCTAACCATTCCCCAGGGAGCACCTTCCTTTGACTTAATAAGTTTCCTCAGTTGTAATGAACTGTAAAAGAGACTTACGGACTCTTTCCCACTTATAAAAATCATCACAGATTAAAAGCCATTGGATGCCTCTTGGATTCTTTAGCCAGGAAAAAGTGGACCAAGATTTCCAGCATGGAGCAGACTTTAACGTTCAACTCAGGAGCACTGGTCTTCTGGGCAGCAGGAAGAATTAAAATCAGACAAGGCAAACACCTCACTGATGTTGCTCCTGTATATGAGAAATTCTGACATAGCCCACAAACCCTTGGGAAAAAACCTTGCAATCATTAAAAAAGTTCTCATCTCAAGGATGGGTTCTATTTGAGATAATACTAGCTTACCCAATCTGTCCTTTCAAAGACAAAAAATGTGGCCCATTTATACATGTTGAGTTAGAAACTTCATGCAGGTTTTAGTAAGCTCTGGAAGTTGTCTACCAGAGTGTGGGTTCCATAGATATTTCTTCAAAGACCACAAAGGCTTATTTCTCTTCAAAAATCTCAGCTGATCTCTCACAGCTGGCCTCAGGAGCAGGCAGAACACTCTGGATCTTTCATCTGGGTAAGGCTGGCAGAAGGAAGAACATTCATTCTTTGTAGGCAGATTGTGAGAATCAGTTCCTTCTGGTCCCAAAAAACCTATATGGTGCACAATAGATATCTGTTATTGAAAGGAGTTGAGTATTTATTACAGGACTTCATGAGTTTGGGAGATAATGCAATTTCTTGAATCAATGGAAGCTATGAGAAAATACTACTTAAGCTGAAAATGTATTCGCATTCACAGACAGACTCACCCTCCATGTTTAAATTATTCTAAAAAATAAGAACAATCACCACCCATCCTACCACTTCATATTGATTCTAACAGATAATTACTGGTGTCTCCATAATATTAAGTATTTAGGAGAAGGTCAAATGATTCAACTGAACATCTGAATGCCCAGTATACCATATGTTGTCCCAATTCCAGATATTTACAATGATCTGGATAAGAAACTACATTTCTTTTTCCATTTTTCTCCCCAAATTCCATAAAATGACAAATAGTGAAAGTATATTTAAAAACTTACAAATATAAAATGAAGTCATTTTGGGGATCTCCTGGCCCTTAAAACTTGATGTGAACCCTTTTAGAAATACTTTGAGTAAGAAACATCTTTTTAACTATAAATCACTAATGCTGTATATTTCCCCACCACCACCTTTTCCACTTTGAATGCTACAGAAGCAGCTTAGGAAAACATGTGTGTATAACAATAAATGATATTACAATGTGGCTTTGAAATGAGAATTGGTAGTGTGGGGCAGGGGAGAAACAGATGGAAAAGAAATATACCCAGAGAGAATGATTTTTGTTTAAATAAGTTCATAATATGTGAATTGCAGGATGGGAACTGACAGGGGAAGTAGAGGATCATTGTTTGAAAAGCATCAATATAAACACAGATGCAAAAGAAATCGGCTTGGGAGACCGAAAAGCCTAGCTTGAATAATGTTGCTATACCAATAAAAATCATAAAAAGAGGAAAATATATGGAGTGGGTGATTATTTCTGTGATGCTTGAAGATGTACATATCCACTGACATTCAGGGGAAAGGAAAATGTGCCTTAGCTATTCCTTAGTTGGCTATTTTTGCTACAGTTCATAATTCTTCCAGGTTTCACCAAATCACGACTTGTCTATCTACCCAGCTGTATGCTAAGCAAACCTCTCCTAGAATGAAAGGAGCTGTATACGAGTCTGCCTTGGGAAATATAAAATATGGAGATGTGAAGCATGCACAGGTTCCACCCAGCTCCCAGCCCTTGCTGACATTCATGCTACTTAATGAGAACCAGGAAATGTTTAGGGCAGACACAGGATGGGGAGTTGTCCTGGATCACACTCACTGACCAGCGTGTCCTGCGGTGCTCTGGGAAGCTGTTCACTTTCCCATCCCTCTCTTACTTCACTACTAGAAAGACTGTTATCCTGAGGGCGGTGGGGGAGGGGGATATTTGTGGTTACATAGTAATATTTATCAAATATATCAATAGATACACATAGTCACTTTTTATTATTCCACTGGCCTATCTGAAAGTATTTTGACTGAATCCATAAAAGGTAACCATGGATGATAATAATAGCCAGGTGGTATGAAGAATAATATATCTGCCAGGAATTGTGGAAATTCCATTATCTACATCATCTTGTTGGTTTCTCACAATGGCCTATGAAGGGGGCCAATTACCACCATTTTGCAGATAGGGAAAATGAGGCTCAGAGAAGTTTAATAAACTGACCAGAGTGGCAAGACTCTTAAGGAGAGCCCAACATAGGTCTCCCAAAGTTCATGCTGGTGGCCTTGATTCTGTAGAAATGACTGATCTTACATACACGACATTATTTGAGAGTTGTAGGCAAAGTTCATTCTAATCTCAATCTTCCTTTCAGAAGTTCCTGAAATGTCATTGTTAATAATTTAACATTTTGTATTAAGCATTTGTCTCTCCTTATAGGGCTTATCTTGCAAGGAACTAATGTCTTAGGAAAAATTAAAATATGTCCATCTACTTTCCTCTGTGACAATTAAGACCCCAAAAGCCTGGGAGATGGAAAGAATGGTGGATGCATTAAAAAGGGAGAGGAGGCAAGAGAAGGGACCCAAAGCAACCTTTACCTCCTTGTGATCTTGTTATGGGTAAGCCAGGTAAGGAGGAAAGCTAAGTGCACTGGGAAAGATTGTACTTATATATAAAGCATTTCAAATATTGGTCATGACCAATAGCAGGGAGCTAAGTGTTCCTCCCTGGAGGCTTTCAAGGTGAGGGAGGGACCTGTCTTCATTGAATTGAAGAGCATCTTGCCAGAGGACAGAAGATGGACAAGATGATCTCTAGAAGGGGCCTCCCAGGCTGCTATCCAACGCCCTGGTGCTGAACTGATTGGCAATCCATTTGTAGCTTTCTGAGATAGACGCATCATGTTTCATCTCCCATCTGTTATCCGGGACAGAGGAAGCAGCTCTTCTCTGTGAGAAGGGTCACTGTGGAAAAGCAATTCTCCTGTGATAAGAGCCAGGAGCAAGAACAAGCAGGAATGCAGGGGTAAGCTCCTTTTGTTGATAATTAAAAGGGGGAGACACTTCATAAAAAAATGACAGGCGATCATCTTTTCAGTGGGGTGATAACACATCTGGTTGATCTGACGTGTGGCCATCCTGGCAGTGTTATCTGAAGAGAATCAACTGTGCTCAGAGACTCACATGGTGCTTGGGTGAAGCTGCTTTCTTCTTCTGGATCAAAATATTTTATTTACCAGTTGCCATTTGTAGTTTAAACAAAATGATGGAATTTTATTTTAAATCATTTTGGGGGGTCAGCTTGTTTAAAAACCCTTAGAATGTGCTATTCTCAGTACCAAGCACATAGACTTATTTTTTTAAGTGAAGCCAGAGAATTGCAATGAAAAACAAACCAGAGAAACATTTTTCACTCATTCCTGACAATAGACAAGATGACTAAGCTCCACAGCTGACTGAATTTCACTTCATGGAAACCTCAGGAACTTCCTTTTGCCTCCCTGCCTCTGTGTCATTGGTCCAGGCTACACTCCTTTGGGGTGAACATCAGATGACTCCATATTTCCTGGCATGCCCAGCCTTGGTTCTGACATGATGATAGTGGCAGAGTAACATTTTGAGATGTTACCTGGCTTATTAGTTTCTTCATTCTCTTGTGATCAGTCATATTCCAGCTGTTGACAAGAGGCCACCTTAAACTCTGGAGCGAGAGAACAAAGATGTCAAACTGCCAGCTTCTAAGATAAAGGGTTGAGGTGTCCAGTGTAAATAGAAAATATAATAGAAGGAATTTGCTTATGTGGAACCCTCTCTGCCTTGGAGGAGAGTGGTAGGGGAATCTAGGAAATGGAGATGTGGTTCCATGATGTTTTGTACACTTAACATACTCAGACAATTTGCAAGAGAGAAACAGAACAAGAACCACTGATTTTCTGAGGTCAGAGAGAAATGATCTATGACTTTCTGGGCCCACCTGGAGCTACAGTCTCCAGCATTCCTTCAGTGATTGCTGCACCTCTGGGCAGGTAAACAATAAAGTGGGTATGTTGGGGCAGAGTGAGGATCCCTGACTGCCTCATAATATTTTCAGGGTCACAGAAAGATTCACATCTAAGTGATCTCCAAGCACATGGGCAGGGTGAGAAAGGGTGAGGAAGGTCTGATGGATGCACAGGAGCCTGAGGGTTAGAACAAAGAGGTTGAAAAGTGACCCTACGATCCTGGATGATAGAGGTGACAGCAAATCCAGAAATACATCAGTGATGCAGTTGATAGAGATTGGGGATGATTGAACACCTTGTGATGGCGGAGACATTCATGTTACATCTCTAGGAATGACAGTCTAGGACCAAGCCAGGAGAATCCTGAGAAATGGATGGTTCCGCTCCAGAAGACACCCTGGTGGAGGACCATTGTAAAACCACCCTCCTCCCCAGCTAAAAAAAAAAAAAAAAAAAAAATCATTCAGAACATAACCGAACCCTAATCACATTTGCCTATGAAGATATTGCTTAGAACTAAATATTCCTGAAAATGACTAGTCACTCTCATCAAGTGGAATGAGGGTTTCAATTCAGGATTCAGGAAATTCCTTCTCCTTTTAGGAAAAGGAAGAAACTTAATTTTGTTCACCTTAACCCGTGTTGGTGTAAATTCATATCCCATGGATATGCTCCATTCCATGGAGACACTAATGCTACATTTTGTTAAGAAACAATATAAATAAGGATTTCCCTTCAGAATCATTTGTGCATCCATCATTAGTGCTAAGCTCAGCACTTTTCTGTGTCCTGAAGGAATCTGTTGCTCAAATAAACTCCTCCATTCTGAGCTGGGATTGCTGCAGGAGATGAAAATTCCAACCTGAGTTTGGCTAGCTACAAGGCACCATTCCATTAGGATTCTTTCCCCAATTAATTATGCAAATGGTTATTGATTATTAATTAGAACATTTAGTGATGTTATTAAGAACTTGGAAGATAAATCTTTTTGACTTATATTTAACTGGTAGATTGTATAAGCAATAAAGAGTACATGAGCAATAGCTGCATAATTACATTTTATGAATAGCAGAAACCTGTAAGGGATGTGGAGAGATTTAATTGACATTTAACAAGATAACTTCAGCAAATTAATTAGGAATTATCTGCTAAAATATGAATTAACTTCTAATAATATTTTAACCAGCAACTCTAGGATGCCAGTGCCTTCTTATGGTTGCTAAAATACCTAAATAAAATATCCTGCTAGTTAAGACAATAGCACTAATTTGTCTCCCCAAAAAATCAATCAAGTTTTATTGAGATGTATTGTGTACCCAGGATATATTGGAGGATGAAAAGAAATATAGCAAACAGCTCCAGCCATGATGAAAGTCACAGCAGTTAGGAAGAACTCAGCATGAGAAACTGGTAGGAGCAGGAACTTTAGTCTGATTGAAAAACCTGATTCCTTTTACCTAAGTCTCAATTTCCTCATCTGTAAAATGGGGAATGATAAGACCTAGCTCAAAGTTTGTTGTACGAATAAATGCCTACCTTAGTGCTTGGTGCTTAGGATCCTTCAATAAATATCATTTTTGTTTTCATTTTACTACATGCATCTGAGAAGAAAATGGAATCAGCAAATGCAGTTTATACCATGCAAAAAGAGATATTCTCTATGGTGTTGTGTTGTGGGAAGCAACCATAACAATCTAATGCCCATCAGAGAAGCAATTGTCAGATACCCAAAGATGGTATAGAGTAGCATGCACTGCTTAACCAGAGCAAGGCTCATTCCAGGGGGTTAATACAAAGAGGTGCCTGGGGATTTAACAAAAGATCCGCTATGATCCACATACATTACAGATGGGTGCATACAATATAAACACTACATGCTGCCCATGTATATTTATAAATGTCAAAAAGTCTTAGACAATTACTCCTTAAGCATTTACCCACACTACCAAGGCACCTGGGAAGGGCCAGGATTGACCTTCCTGACTGTTCAAAGGGGACCTTAGCTTTGTCCAAGTTTGCTTTTAAAGGAGCTGTCAATTATACCACCTGTGTAATTAACCTTTAAACTATAGAAAATAAATGGGATGAGAGTGCAGATTAGCACAAGGGCAGTTTGCAGTGCTGTCAAGGATGGTAGATCGCCAGCAGGGAATAGGAGAGGTCAAGAGCAAGAACGTGCATTGAGTCCTGTGCCTGCCACACCCACCCTTACCATACACCTGCTGGGTGTGCCGAGAGAGGCAGGAAGCCAAGGAAACCCAGTCCAAATGCAGGACAGAGAGCATGGGAAAATGATTGACTAGGCCAAAAGGGGACATAACACAGAGAGCGGGCAGAGGAATTTGTATCTGGGGAGGAGGCAGTGAGAGGTCTCTGTGTGGTCTGTGGCAGGGGAAGGATAAGACCTAAGGAGCATTTTTAAAGATTGATTTGACAGAAGAGAAATGGAAGTCTTCAGAAGGTGGTTGAAGGCATCAGGTATGCAGTATTAATACCAGAACTGTGGAAACCGAGAAAGGTAAATCTGAGAGCCATTTGGAAGCACACCATTGTAGGAGCTGATGAGGGGAGGGGTGAGTTCAACGTGATTTCAGACTGTCTAAAGGAGGAGCCTGGAGGGTCAGGGAGTCCTGCCTCAGACGGAAACATGTTTCAAGGCAGTCAGCAACTTCAGTGATTAAAATAAAAGCATTTGCCTTTAACATGTCACGTTCTACACATCTTGGTGGAAATATCCTACTGTTGAGTTGTGTGCATATGAGAGACCTCAGCCCAAATCAGAGAACTGGAGAGACTGTATAAACTCCCCGGTGACAAGAAAGAAGTAAGATTGAAGAAGAGTCCAGAACTGCAGGAGGGACACTCACTGGCTTCATTCACTCAACCACCTCCACATCCCAGGCTCCACCATCAGATGCTATTAATCAGGTCCACATGCTTCTAAAAGAACATTATACACACATTAGAGAGGACTTTTGTTTTTAAGAAATAACTTTTTTTGTTAATTATTAACTTGTTTATTGCAGTGCTGAGGACCAAACCCAGGGTCATATGCATGCTAAGCAAACCACATCCGTAGTACAAGAAATGACTTTTAAAACTGAAGGAGGCTGCAAGGACAGCTGGTCAGTCAAGAAACATAGCCATGGACATTATCAATGAAAAATGACTCTGCCTGGAAATCTGCATTCCACTCTGCTTTTCTGTTTAAATACACCAAGAACTCTGACCCAGAAATAGCTGCTGTCCCCATTGTCTGGGCTCCTGTGGGAAAGTCCTTCTCCTCTGCCTCTGAAGTTTGCTGACCAAATGGCCACAGCTTTAAATCTAAAGCTGCCCAGTGTGTCCACTCACTGGCTCAGCATGGTCGTTCAGCTCAGGAATAATGACCTCCACCAGTTCTGGGCATTTCTATTCAACAAAGCATTCTCTCTCTTTTTTATGCATTTTGATTTCACACATTTATACCAAAAAAATAGTCTTTTCCCCTCCAGTTTTTTTTTCATTTATGAAGAAGGTAGAAAGTATATGATTGACAGGAAGCAACAGATGCCTAATGAAAGTAACGGACCCTTAACTAGTCACCCACCACTGTGCTAAGAATTGTATCTGCATCATTATCATTTATAACTATCCCCATTATAATTACTTATAATTATTCCTATTGTGGAATAGAAGCTTTCGAAAGAAACAAACAACCAGGATAGAGCAGGAGCAGCACTGAAGCGAGGTCACGTGACACCATAGCCCTGCATCCACCCTCAATCACTGCACTAGATCTAAGAAGGATTGGGGTTTCATTATTTTTTTAATTTAGATGCTCCTTTTAATCAGGGGTTTTCCCAAATAAACAAAGCCGATAGGATGATATACCAGATACATATGAGGAGATTTACTGTAAGGAATTGGCTCATGCAACTACGGAGGCTGAGAAGTTCCCAGACCTGCAGTTGGAGAGCGATAGAGTAAGTTCCAGGATGAATGCCAGCTGGTTCAAGAGCTGGGGAAAGTCAGTGTTTAGGTTTGAACCGGAAGGCAGGAAATGGACAACGCCCCATCCCAAAGGCAGGCTGGAAGGAGACCAGAAAGGGTCTGTCCCTTTGTTCTGTTCAGGCCTTCACCTGATTGTAAGAGTCCCGACACATGAGGGAGGGCAATCCACTTTACTGGGTCTCCGAATTCAAATATTAATCTCATTCAGAAACACCCAGAATAAAGTTTGACCAAATGTCTAGGCCCCCCCATGGCCTAATCAAGTTGACACAGTAAAATTAATCATCCCACCTGCTAGTTCTCTAGAATCACCTTCATGGATAGAGGTTGTGAAGGGTTGTTTTGCTTTGTTTGGTTCCCTTCCTTTGAATTTCTCTTTGTGAAAAGGAAGGTGGTCAGGGGACAAGAGAGAAGAAACACATGCTGCCCACAATTGGTCACCTGGTCCCAAAGCAGTCTGGCAGATTTCACAGGATCTTCTTTCAGGCTGGTGCAGGGCAGATTTCTTTATTAGATGAGAAACTGGGCTAGAGAGTCAAGAATTTTTCAACTCTTAGATTCTGTGTGCTGAAGTAAGTTTGCTCTCTCTGGGCCCTTTTCTCTCTATGGTGTTGAAGAAAGCTTCAGAGCTCAGTGAGGATGAGGCATTAGTTATGGCCATTCAATTTTTCCTCCACACTAAAAGGGTGTTGTCTTAAGGGTAAAATAGAGAGCAGCATCTAAAAACATAGTCTTTTAGGCTGAGAATGTAGCTCAGTGGTAGAGTGCTTGCCTAGCAATGCAAGACCCTGGCTTCAAGATCCAGTACTGGTGTGGGGGTCGGGAATCAGTCTTTGTCATCAGTCAAAGCTGGAGCTAAATTTCAGCTCTGTCAAATACTAGGTATATTTTCTTGGTCATCCCTGAGAGACTCACAGGATGGTTGAAACGATAAATACATTAATGTATAAACAGTACTTACAATTGTGCCTTCCAGGAGGTTAGCATCCATTCAGTGTGTTCTTACTGATGCTGTTTTAGCAGAAGACAAGCCCATTTCACCTGTATCAGTCATTGTCCACATTCAATTATCAGGCCAGGAGGTCCTTTGTCGCCACCTAGTGGCCTTTAATCACACTACATTACATAGGCAGCTTACCCAAATTCAATGTAAATACTGGCAAACTTTAGTGCCCAAATGAAAGACGAGGCAGAGAAAAGATTAGGTAGCACCGCAACTACCACATCACTCCCTGAAGCTTAATTTTCAGCTTCCTGCTCCTTGGTGACAGGAGCTGCTTCATCAAAAAAGCATCAGTGTATTCACGCCGATATAAAGAACATCTTTTGTTATAAATTGGAAAGTTTATTGTATTTTAAGAATCTACAAGGGTATTAAAATGTACGGAAAGGTGAGTAGAGGGTTAACCATGTGTTCTGATTAAATGGAGCACAGGGCAGGGCAGTGCAGAAGAAAAAACTTCAGTGACTATCTGGAGCCCCATACAGGGTTCCCAATAAAATCCAGGTCAAAGTGCCTTAGGCACATTGTGTTGAAGGTTTCAGCAAACTCGAGCAGAGAGCAAGCTTCAAACTCACCTCACCTCCCTTCCTCCCTGGCTCCAAAACTCCACAGAGACATCGTTTAGGAAAAAATGGTTAGGCAGTCTCCTTCCATTTCTCCAAATGTCAAAGTGAAGTCCAACAGAAAGCAATTAACAGATGTCTACCCAGCAGAGAGTGTGGGAGTTCCAGGCAGAAATGAGTGCAGGCATATCTTAGCATATCACAGGGTGGCCCCATTTACTCCCCATTACCCAGCTAAAAATAGCCTCTCTGCTTCCTTAGCTTTCTGTCTTTATTAGCATCAGTCCCAACAGGTTAGCTCTTTCCCCTTGAAAGCTTCCTTAAACAAGTGGCAAGTGAGAAAAACTAAATTCGGACTCTGCTCAGGTGCAAATTCCTCCAGGGAATTTCTAGCTACTCCCTGCAGGTGAACTACCACCAAATATTCCCCAAAATTGTACCCCAGAACCCACCCAGACCGTCCCAATCCCAGTGGCAGAAAAACAACCAAACTGTCCCTGGGGACAGATGGGGATGGGGTGGGGGTTGTAGAGAAGAGATTATATGTGGTTAGTTAGCCAGATCTTATTTGTGACATTAAATGAGCAAATCAGAAAGCATTTAAAATGATTAATTTCTCACTGGGGCTGTCAGTGAACTGTCACCAACTGACAGTTCTGTCATAAGTGTCATTTATAATGTCACAAGTCTATCCCCCATCAATGTCATTAAACAATTATACTTGGTTTACAAAAAGAAAGGGGGAGGACAGGGGAGGCTTGCAAAGCCATGTGCAATGTTGAAACAATTATATACTTTGCTGTTCCTGGGTGGTAATCCCCACCAACAATTAAATCTTACTCGATTTGTTCATTTAGGCAAATTATCAATTATTTGGAGGCGTCAGCCTGGGTAATTTTTTCCTCTCCGCTGGCAGCAGCCACCATACCCTGCCAGGATTGTTATCAATGGGATGGAGACAGAGCTTTGATAATTAGCCCTCTCTGCACCCGAGCCCACAGTTCTACTCTCCCTTTCTGTGCTTGATCTGGGGTGTTTTCTTTGTCAGCTCTTGGCATATGGGTGAGACCACTAATTCTGTGAGCTGTTTAAATAAAGATTGCTCTTCTAATGAGTGTGCCTTTTTTTTCTCCCTTCCTTTTTAAGATTTAGATAAATGCAACCTGTTATGGCATTTTTCCCTCCCTCCCTTCCGTCCTCCCTCGGTTTTACTTTCCGTTTTCTTCTTGTCGTGCTGGGCCAATTTGTTAGACTCCCACTCATTCCCCCAGGTATCCTGTCCATGAGAGGAGAGCTGTTTCAACGGATATGTTCACCAGAGTGCAAGTGATCTTTTTGGATTACTCTGTAGGACCAAGAGAAAAACATGCATAGGGGTCTAGGGAGGAGGGTAGAGAAAGTGAGGAGATACCCAGAGCTTATGAGGTGAGAACAGGAAGGACTGGGTTCTCTTGAAGCCTAAGAGGTGATTCCCTTCTGGATTAGGGGTCTACAATCAGACTTGGGAAAGAGAATTTTTTTTTTCAAAAGTATCAGGGAGTAAAGCCAGGGAAGGCCTGAGCATTTATCCAAAAAAGAGTCTGTCCTAGAGAATGTGGTCTAAGCTATTGTCATTAGGCCTTGAGTCCTCCTATGGATCTGACCCATTCCTGGCACATCCCAGAAACTGGTGCATAACTGTACTCAGTTCATTTTTATGACTTTGGCTTCTTGATGGCATCTGGGATGGACATCTGTTGTTTTTGCCTGCCAGTATCTTTCCTCTTTGTAAAGAAGACGCCTATCTTTCATAACAGAAAGAGCGGGAGGAACAGGTGAGGAGAGGTGGCAGAGGAATGCTCTTAGATTGTGTTCTTTGGGTGAAGCTGACCCCACTTCTGGATCTAGGGGTAAGCACCTGGCCAAGGCATGGTCAGTGAGCACATTCTGTCCCCCTGGACATGGTCATTAGTCCAGAGAAGGAAGCTGACCCAAAGTGAGGCAGTGACAGCTCACCCTGAACTTTTCATGGTACTGAAGAGATAAAGCCTGAGTTTAGAAGTACTGGGGACTCTCTTGCCATCCTGGGGGGAAAGAGTCCCTAAGAAAGAAGCCAAGTCCCACAAAAGCAGGGAAAGAGACAGGAGTCACTGACACACCTGCTCCAGTGTGACTTAGCTAGTGTGACCCTGGACTCTTCACTTAGATTCACTGATAAACATCATTTGCACCCATACTTAGTAAAGATGAATTTAAATTACCTGCTACTGGAAGAAGTCTGACTAATCCAGAGTCTTCTCTTTTCTCAGCTCTTCAGTTCTTCCAGTTGGTCTAAGTCTGTTTCCGTCTTCTGATTAGTCCTGCAGTGTGATGGTTTCTAATTTGTTCCTTTGTTGTAGCATCATTGTGCTACTCTCTCTGCACTTCCACCTATTTATTGACCCAATGGCAGTGAAGATTCAGAATGAGGAACTGCCATTCAGCTTCTATAAATCCTACACTGACATTTAACACTTTCTCACTAACTGGCTGCACTGAAGTCAACTCTGAATTTAATTCTGAGAGTGACTGAGGCACATGTATGTATTACATAAATGTGCCTTATGATTTTAGCAAATAATTACATGAAGGAAGGAAGTGAGGAAGGAGAGATAAAGAAAAAGGGAGGGAGAAGAAAGATGGCAGAACAGGGCATGGGGACCCCTGTCCCTTGCTTCCATATCCTATGTGAACACAATGTCATGATGTCGTGATGCCACATTGTCCCTTCCTAGAACCACAAGTGCTCAAAAGTTTTTGAGCTGGTATGTTAAAGACGATGAGAATCTGACCTACACTACCATCTTCAGCACCGCTCAGCTTGAAGTTACCTTGTTCTCAGGTTCTCACTCTTATTTTTTCAAATATTCTTTCCCTGCTTAACACCATTCATTAACTCTCCATCTCTATCCCTGCTTCCCCCACTTCTTGAACTTTCTGTCTCTGTCCACACCACATCACCTCCTTCCCTTCCCACCAGTGTCTCTTCCGCTCTGCCTCAGGCTCCAGGGATCAACAAGATGACATTATAAAACCTCTCACTGATACTTAGCATAGAGAGGCTTGCTGGTACACACTCAAAGGGGAGCGGAAGCAACCACCCAGGGCTGGAGTGGGTTGTTTATCACACCTGGCATAGCATTTGGACAGGGTCTATTTGCTGCCAAAGAGAAGCCTGGCAAAGGAGGAGAACGGAGTCCATTAGGTGCCTGCTTTGTCCACAGCACCACTGCTGCCAATAGTGTTCCGCTGAATTGACAGGCTTTCTGGCTGAATTGATTGGTTCTTCTTGTCATCTGGTACATTCAGAAACAGTTTTCCCTTGAGCTTTTTAGCTTGCAAAAGATAAATACACACTGACCTGAAATAATGGACCAGAATAAACAAATGTGTTTTCTGGCCACATTTGTCAGAAAGAATTGGAGAGAGAGGGGAAAAAAAGTAAGGATAAAAATGGGAGATGAGACACACACACATACACTCACAGAGAGAGAGAGAGAGAGAGAGAGAGAGAGAGAGAGAGAGAGATTGCTTGGAGAGAGATGGCACCCAGTGGAAAACCTGCCTGGACCACTCCAGCTGTGATGTGCTAAGAGCCAGGTTTACCCAGCCCAGGCAGCTATAGTGGAGACCAGGTGTTTCTGGAACATTGAAATGATTCTGTGTTTGATATCAGAACTAATGCTGGGGCTGGGAGAATCTAAATTACATTTAAAAGGAATCTACCTTTTTATCTTTTAACCTTAGGCCTTCCCCAGCCATGCAGAAAAATCAATCTTGGCTAATCCACTGACCAAGAAAAAGGGAAGAGAACAGGTGAACGTGTTGCATTAAACATTCACTTTACGTTTAAAGAGGTATCTGAGAGAAGGTGATGTCAGACCTCACCAGCTCAATGGATGGAATTTAGAGACTTCTTATCCACATTCCAGGGCTGGTCATCAGCCAGGAAGACAGAGGATAGAGTTCCATTACATTTTCCCACACAGATCTTAAACCAACCGCATAGCAAGGCTTTGCCAAACCTTTGGTTTCCCGACATCTCTTAGTTGAGAACTGGAAAAGATGATTTCTTCTCTATCCTTGATAGAATATAGCCAACCATATGAACATTATGTAAGCATTAGATGGAAAAGTTGAGATGGGTTTATTGCCACCTATTAAATAATAAAGAATATGCATAGTCATTGCCCCTAGTTATGTCACAGAGCTACGAAAACCCTTGGAATTTTCTAAGTGACAGGAGTGTCCTATTATTCACATCATTCCCCTTTTGACCTCATCTGAGTTTATGCTAACAGGACAACCATCATGGGCACTCAGAAAGTCTCAAAGGAGGGGCTGGCATGCCAGAAAGATGAAACACAAGATTTAGAGTATAGACCCACTACCCCAAATGCCAGAGAGAGAGGAGGGACTGGATATTGAGTTTAACCTCATGACCAATGATGTAATCAGTCATGCAACCTGATGAAATCCCACAAGTGAACTAGTGAACATATCAATAACTAGGAGGGTAGTGTACCCTGACTCCACAGATGGATGCTCCTGTCTTGGTGACCATCCTAGACCATATTCCATGTATCTCTTTGCTTGGCTTTCCATTTGCATCCTTTATAATAAGAGTAATTATAAGCATGGGCTTTTCTAAGATCTGTGTGATTCTAGTAAATAATCAAACCCTGAAAGTGTAGGAAACTCTGAATTCGTTGTTGATGAAGAAGAAATGTGGTAGCTTGGAACCTCACTTGTGACTGGCATCTGTAGAAAGGGCAGTCTTGTTGGGGACCTTACCCTTTACCTTGTCCAATCTAAGAGTAACTCTCAGCAGTTAGTGTCAGGATTGAACTGAATTGCAGGATGCCCAGCTGGTGTTAGAGAATGGGTGCTGGAATGTGCTACCTATTGAGCATTCTCAAGTAGAGAAACCAGATGCAGGGTAGTGACATGTGATCTCTGAGCTCTACAGAGACTGTCATCACCTTATATTTCCATAGCAATAGGATAATCAGTAGACAATCACTTGAGCTAAGAAATGAAATTTCTACAACTGGAGATTAAAAGTGCCAGGGATGAAGTTCACACTATCCTTCTACAGCAGGGTGACTCTTCAAACATCTCAAAAGCATAGTTTCTTTGCAATTATCTCTTTATAGTGTGACTAATACCCCTCCAACACACACACACCTGGCAATTACTCCAACCTCAAATTTATTTTCGGTCAGAGCACTTATTACCACTTAGCATGAGCTGTATTTTCTGAGACCTCAGGAAGTGAAGAATGACAGAGCATGGCGGGTGCCTCCCAGATACAAAGAAAACAGCGGATGTGACTGTAGCAATCAATGAGGATGACCACAGATACTTCATACTTTTCTTTTTTTATTGTAGTAAAATATAAATAGTACCCTATGCCTGCAATTGTAGCTTCTCAGGAGGCTGAGGGAGGAAGATCATAAGTTTGAGTCCATGGTGAGCAAGTTAGTGAGAACCTGCTTCAAAATAAAATACAAAAAGGTCTGGGAGTGTTACTTAGTGGTAGAGCACACCTGGATTCAATTCCCAGTATGCTCCCCTACCACCACCACACACTCACACACTCATAGCATAAAATTTATTATTCTAACCATTTTTAAGAGTATAGTTCTGTAGCATTAAATGCATTTTATTCTGGCACCACCATCCGTATCCTGAACTTCTTCATCTTCCCAAACTGAAACTCTTTACCCATTAAACACTAACTCCCTATTCCTCTGGCAACCACAATTCTGTTTTCTGCATCTAAGGATCTGACTTCTCTAGATGTCTCATAAGTAGGATCACATGTCTTTTTGTGATCAGCTTCTTTCACTTAACATGATGTCTTCAAGGTATATTCATGCTGTAATATGTATCAGAATTTCCTTCCTCTCCAAGGCTGGGTCAGTTTCCATCATATGTATATAGCCCACTTGGTTTTCCCATTCATCTGCCAATGGACATTTCAGTTGCTTCCCCTTTTTGGCTATAGGAATTAATGCTATGAATGTGGGTGTGGCACACAAATGTATGAGACACTTTTAAATCTGCTGGGTATATATATCCAGAAGCACAATGACTAGATCACCTGGTAATTCTGTTTAATTTTTTGAGAAATGGCCATACTATTTCCCCAGCAGTTACATCTTTTTTTTTTCCTTTTAAAAAAAATTATACATATTTTTTTGTGTGTGTTTCAAACTGGTAATGCATTCACACAGTAAAAATATTAAGATTAATAGCAGAATACCTACCTTCTACTCCTGTCTGTAAGTCATTTGTTTCCCCTCCTGGAGGCGACCAGCATTATTACTTAACACTGTTCTATTGTAGCACCCAAGTCACCCAAACAACAAAACAAGTTCAAAATCCAGGCTGAGCCTGGCTTTCCTAACAAAAAGGCCTTCAAACTATCCACTGTCTGCTCAGACAAAGGGTTAATGGCAAGCAGAATTCCAAAATGCACTGTATACAATGAATAACAAATACCCTTTTAAGACAAGAATTATAAAAGCACCAACAAGTTATTTTCCAAAATGCATGACGTGTCTTTTTTTTTTTTTTTTTTTAGCCCTTAATACTCCACTGAAAGCATTACCTAATGCCCACTCCAAAAGATTAGATCCCTTTGAAAGAAAAGAGTCAACATGCATAACACATCACAGTACCATCCTGCACTTTTCCATTTGGGTTCGCAGTTAGACATTCCCTCGTTTAAGGGAAAGAACATTTACAAAATGGCTCTTGGGGCTTAATTGGTATTTCTTTCTTTTGCCTGCCGGTATAATCCAGGAGAGGAGACTGCTAAGCAATTTAAGAACATTAGCATTGTTCCTAAATACCTACAACCAAGGTTAGTGAATGCAACTGGAAAAGCCCAAAGAGCACCTACAGAGATAAGGGAGTATTTGAAGCAGAACACATGATTCTAATGAACTTGGGCCCGCCTCACAGAAGAATCTAGCTAAGTACATTAGGGCCAACAGAGCAGACAGCAGACGCGAGGCAGTTACCTAAACGCAAGATGCTGTTCTTGGTAAGTTGTGAAATGCTGCAAATAGATCCGGGTGGGTTTGAAGCCCTAAGTCACAACAGGGTGCTAATTATGATTTCCATACTGTTGATGGCAGAGAGATTCCCCAGCAGATGCACTCCAGCTGTCCTCCTGAGTGTCCCCCTTGTCCCTCTCATGGTGGAGACCCTTGCTTGGTTTCCTCCTCTTGCTGTGCAACTCAATTAATTTGTTTGGAGATTGGAGAAGGAATTTTGGTAAGAAAAGAGTGTATGACAGGTGAGTACCAGACAGAAATAATTTTGCATGTTTTTTTTTTTAACTTCAATATGATTGTTACCTAAAGGATGACATATATAGGATCGGGTGATTCCATTTTACATCTACATTCAAAATGAACACTAGGAAATATAAATATTATAGATTTTAAGCAAATCATATTTGTGACTCTGAGATGTGTACCCAAACTACCTGATGTCCCTGGCAATGTTCTGTCGGGAAGGGGACTATGGTGACCAACCACCCAGAGCTGGGCTGAACTTCACAGACTAGGGACAAAGTTCTTTATAAAACTGCCCTCACTTCAGATACCGGTTTCAAATTCTGGAATTCCCAGGCTTTCCTTGCTTCTGGACAACTGGCTATGAATTCAGAAGTCCGCACTCTCCATTAATGTTCCATAATTTGTTAGAACAAATCAATAAACTCAGGAAAACACTATACTTACGATTGTAGTTGTATTCTAGCAAAAGAATAGGAATCCATCAGAACCAACCAAAGGGAGAAACACACAGAGCCATGTGGGAGAAGGTCCCAAATGCCAAGCTTCCTTTGTCCTCTCCCTATGGAATCAGGAGGCATCATGGGTGACAAGACAGAGTCTGTGCCTGCAAATTTTAGGCTTCTGTGCCTACAGATTTTACTAGGCCTTCATTACATAAGCATGATTGATTTAACCATGAGCCACATGCCTCAACCTGTAGCTCCCTCCCTTTCCTAGAGACTGATCTGATAATCAAGGTGACTCGAAGCCCCAACCCTCTAAGTTCATGGTTTGTCTTTCTGGCAAGGCCAGACTCCATTCTAGATCTTCCTTAATATTAACTACTTAGGGTCCCAACATGAGTCACCCTATAACTACACCCTATCAGGGAGTGAGTACCACAAATGGCAAAGATGCTTCTACTCCTTAGGAAGTTTGAAGGGTCTAGACTACATCCCAGGAACTGGAGACAAAGTCCTGCTTTTTTTTTTTTTTTTTTTTTTTTTTTTTTTTTTTTAATTATACAGGGTCTAAGATGGATAGAGGACAGTAAGGGGTGAATAGACTAGGATGGAAGATGATAAGGTCACCAGGAAGTAAAAACTCAAGAACTAGTTGGATTTCGTTATACCATATCAAGCAAATTACATAATCGTCTTGGGTTTCATGTTTTCTCTTTAATTCTCTTCATTACTAATTATAATAATAATTGCCAGTACCATTTAATGAGTGTTTATTATGTACCAGAAGCTGTGCCAAGAACTTTACCTATTTCATCTCATGTATTCTTTACAATAAACTCATGGATTTTGTCATTTTATCATCTCTATTTTGTAAAAAGTGGAGAGGTGGCTGAGACGGCAGGAGATTAAATAGCTTGTTCAAGTAAGCGGAGGAGCTGGCTGGCTCCCCATGCTGCGTGAGTCCAAGGTTCCCATTATTTTTTTTCTTTTTGTGGTGCTGGTGACCGAACCCAGGGCCTTGAGCTTGCAAGGCAAGCACTCTACCGACTGAGCTATCTCCCCAGCCCAAGGTTTCCATTCTTAATGCTACACTGACAACCTTCTGCTTGGTTTAGAGGCATATTGGGAAAATAAAGGAGACTGAAACGAAGTCTTATAATCTGAAAGGGAAGAGCCTTATAATTCAAGGTTATAAGACGACCATTATTATTATGTCACTGATTATTACTGTTAATAGCATTATTTTTATACTTCACATGAATCTGCCTACTTATTACAAAAAACGATTTCTACTTACCATACGAATCCCTTTTATAAGAGCTCTTGCAGGGAGAAGACAAGTCTTCAAATTAGATTAAGCAAAATCGCTCCCCAAGCATTTATTGTCATACCTGGTCCTATGTGCCATGGTACTTGCAACTTGGAAGAGACAGAAAGATGAGTGAGATACAGACCCTGCCATAAGACAAGTATGCACAGAATAACTCCACACCACATGGCCTGAAATGCTAAGGTCAGGGGAAGGATGGCTTATAAGCCTCAAGGAACCAAGAATAATTTTGTATTCAGAAGTAGTTGTATGGAAAGAAGATGGGGTTTCCTCCAGACAGGAGGCTAGTAGCAAGATCAAGAGGTTCAATTCAGAATTTTCAAAGGACAGAGAACATGTACATGTCCTGGTGGCAGCACGTTATCGTAGCATGAGCCCAGAATTCAAAATCAAAATTGGCGCCTCATTAATTAGCTTAATGATGTTGTGCAGAATTCCAGCTCCTCCAGCACCACTTGACCCTTTTAAAGTAAGGAAGGTAAACATCTGTAGCCCTGATGGTTTTATTGGAGTTGAGTGAGGAATCTACTGAAACACTTTTTCCAAGAACTAAGCAACATTAAACAAATATGAGCCTTTCTAATTTTTTTTCTCGTTTGTCCAGATTACAGGAAATCTGCAGAGTTATGATAGATAATACTGATGAGAAAGGAATATTGGAACCACCCCCAGGAGGGAAAGACGTTAAAGCCAGGAGCCAGGGGGAGAAGGCTGGGCTTTGTCCAGAGAAGCTGGACGCCTTGCTTTGTGTTGTCTTGCCTTTATTTGTTTTATCAAAGGTGATGATGGTATCCTTGGTACTTCATATTTCAAGAACAGCACACTTAAAAGTAAAATTGTTCTTCTGGAAGTGTCAGTGAGGATAAGAATGGAATGTGATCTGAATTTGTCTTCAAAGAAGATTATTTGAGTAGGTTTATCTTTTCTGTAGTAACATCTTGGAAAATGAACAAAATCTAAAGACACCTCAGTTCTCCACTGCCCCATCTAGAATCCAGAGCCGGCGCAGAATGGTCTGGGAAGGTCTCCACCCTCCTGGAACATTGAAGCTCATCTGTCAATAATCCTGGCCGTCTGCTGTGTCATCTCTCCAACCTCGACTTACCTTCTATGATCCTCAGAAACCGAAAGGAGGAGAAATGGGGCTCCTCGTTTGACATCAGCCAAAATTGGAGAGAGAGTGGAGAAAAACAGCTTTCACTTTAAAGTGTCCAAAATATTCTTGTACAATTAATTTTCCAATAAACAGAGATTTCTAAGAGATTTACCTTAACTAAGTTTGAAGAAGTTTAATCAAATCATTGTAATTAGCTCTATAATAATTTAGGTATGCTTTGATATTATGAAGCTAAAACCTTAATACCTTTGTTTTTAATACCAGGATTAAATATTTTAAATTAGTTCATGATAAAATTTTCAAGCATACCAAAACATAGAGAGAATAGCATAATGAATTTTTGTGCACTCCTCACTTAAATTCAACAACTGTGAAGATTTCACCATACTGACTATATCTATTCTTCTTTTCCTCACGTTTTCTGATGACATAGCTTTCAATTTATTTATATATACTTCAGTAGCTTTTAGAAATGTTAAGAAGACTTTCTGGATATGAGTTCACATTTTCTTAAGTTTATGCAGAGGTACACTTTTGTAGTTCTTACAAAGAAAGTTGTCTCCGCCATTAAAACCTTGAACAAGTTATTACTGATTTCTTCCAGTTGATTTTGGATGCTTCTGTCTCACTAAGTTCTATTATTGTTTGTAGCAGTTTCTTTCACTGGTCGAGTTTTCCAAATAGGTAATATCTTCATTATTCTTGCACTTGTACAAATTCTGCAATTTTGTTTTTGCATTTTTCTTTTGCCCCAAGTATCTCTAAAAAAGGGTTTTATCATTTGTTCACTATTTCTGGTTTAAATGCTATTTTTAGGCTCAACAGGATTGATTTATTACTTGTATTTTCTAAAATAAACTGAGACTTCACTGTGTTTTAGTATACAGAAAAAGTTAGTAAATGACCCAAACATGCTTGAAAAGGAAGTATATACTTTACTATTGGAAGTCAGTGTTCAGTATACAGCTCTACGGACTACCTCTTGTTTTTGTTTTTTGTTTTTTGGCACTTTTATATTCTTGATACTTTAATCTTGAAGGAGGTGTGTTTAAACTCCTTATTCATGACTGCCCGTCCCATAATTTCTTTTTACAAAAGTAGCAGTTTTAACTTCCACATAGTTATTTGTGATTATTGTATCTTTACTGTGAGTCGTACTCTTTAGATTTATAAAGTGGCCTTTATCGCTTTCAATATTTGTTGGCCTAAATCTGTATTTTTCTGTTATTCAGATCCTGTCCTCTGCTTTCTCTCTCTGTTTTTTTCTTTGCATTGGTACCTCATTAGATATATCTTTCTTCTTAGCCTTTCTGACTCATTTCCCTCTTGGTGTGTTGTACATAAGAGTAGGGAGTTAGGTTTTCATTAAAATCAAAAAGTTTTTTCTTTTATAGGTACATAATAAAGACCATTTACCTCATGGAAATAATTTTTCCTCAGTTTTGTCATGTTGTTTTATAGTTGTTTTTTAATTAAAACATGTAAAATGACTGATAGTCTATTGTTTGTTGCACAGGAAAATATTGATTTCATGTTTTAATTAAGTATGTACATACTTACATATATATGACTTTTTATGTCCGTAAACATACCCAATGCACATGCGAAGTCCTTTACTTTGTGATTTGTTTTATTTTTATTTCTTTTGACATTGAGAAAGGTTTCTGTTTGGGTTCTAGAGCTCATCACTATTTAATACCTTAATCGCTCTATTTAATGCTCCTCATATAATATCTCAACTAACATTTCCTTTCTCCTCTCTTCCTCCTGCCATCTAGGCTGATGCTAGTATCGCCTTAGTGATGCAGTTGAGGAGGGCCCAAGCTCGCCACTTCAACTGTCAGCCTCAAGCAGTGTGGTCTAACCTTCACCTTGAATACACCTGGCAACCTGTCAAAATTACTGCTCTTTCTGTTACCTTTCCCCCTTGCTTTCCAAGCTGAAGTCATTATTAGACTCTTTTCTATCCTTGCCTCCAATCTTAAGTTTTTGGTGTGTGTGTGTGTGTGTGTGTGTGTGTGTGTGTTACACATGGTCTTGAGAACACCTACCAGCACTCAAGGGTTTAGAGATGTTTCCACTTACTATTTAAAAATATATGTTGTACACATTTTCCGACATTATTCTAATTTCTATTTGATTTCGGGAGGAGTTTTAGAAAGATTCATAAACTGCACTGTCACCAGGATCTCACCGGTAGCAGAATTCAGAATCAATTATATTTTGATAGAATGTGAAAGAATGAAGCTTCCACAAATCCCTCATAAATTCTTACAGTCGTAGAACATCAGTTCTCTAAGAATCTTAAAGATCACAGAATCCAATAATAGGAAAGACAATTGAAAATGACCTTTGCAAAGCCAGTTTGGAAAGTAGCAGAACCAAGCAATAAATACAGCTTTCACAGAGTCTTGGCATTAGATGGGGGTCCCAAGGTCATGGGGTTCATCTTCCTACCCAGTGCAGAAGTCTCCAGAGAGAGGCAGCACAGATACCCCCTTGAATACCTTAAAGGCCTGAGATGCTACACTTAACCAGTGCCATGTATGGGGAACACAGGCTCACCTTTCACTTTTGTCACCTTGAAAAGTGCGGGCTTAGAAAGACAAAGATGAACGGTCACAAGCACCCTAGCTTTAGTTTTTGCTTTCTTGGAACCACCTCGAGGTTGACTCACAGTCTGAGCTGGAAACAATCTGCAAGTTCATCTAGTCTCCTGTGATTCATTAGTCTCTGCTTAAACATGCCTGGCAGCTCATTCTATCATCAATTATTCTGGAGTTCTTCCTTAAGTTAGATGATGCACATGAGAATATTTGTGAATTCTGCCATATTAGATAAATCTAAGAGACTGGTAGATTTTTTATATTGAATGAAATTTCCTCCCCTGTAACTTCTCGACATTTTTCTTGGTTCTGCCTTCTGAAACTATGCAGAGTAAGTCTCGTCACTCTAGTACATTATAGTCCTTGAAGTGTTGGAAGACAGCTCTTGGGCCCCTCCCTCCCGGGGAGGGCTTGAGGCATTGTCTCCAGTACAATCTTTTTAATCTCCTTGGAGTAGTACTCGAGCTTATCAATGTTTCTCTTCAAATGCCAGAAATAAACAGAATGGAACTGCATATTCTTTGTCTCAGCATCACCTTCTGTCAGCACAGTGTAAGATGACATTAGTCATTTTGATGTCTATTATTATGTCTGATTTATATTCAACTCGGAGTCAACTAATAACATTTAATTTTTCTCACAAACACCTAGTAAGCGGTTTTCACACTTTGCAAGAGCGAGTGGTTGACATTTTTGGTCCCAGATGAAACAGTGACATCAGCTGTTTCAGTGCTCCCCTGGCCTGTTGAACCTGGACGCTTCCAGCTATCAAGGTTCTCCCTGATGTGCTCTGTAACTCTCTCGGGATTTCATCCTACCTGCCTACATTTGTTCTATTTCCCTTGGAAAGTCCTACTTCTGGATAGAGAGGTCAAAAGAAAAATCTAGGTTAAACACTCCTCTTTCCTTACTCTTAACAGTTTCCTGTCATTTGGTACCACGGCTGTTTCTTCTACCTCTGAGCAGGAGAACATCTAGTGCTACCCAGGTAGTGCTGCACGCCCTCCTTGGGCTTCTGTTTACTTTTAAGGAGAAGGGAGTGGGGGTGAATTAGAAAAAAACGTAAGCTTGGATGATCTGTATCAACCAGAAGATATCTGCTATCAGCAAATGTTGGCCTACTTCCCCCTCCCATTTATTAAGCAGAGCAATATCCTCTAACACCCTGCATTTCCTTATCTATGAAATAGGAATATTTAGTAACAACCTGCATTTCCCTGGACGCTTCTAATAGCATAACTGATTTTTTTCACTCCCCTTATTTATTTTTTTATTTATCTTTTAATTTTTTTACAGACTGCATTTTGATTCATTGTACACAAATGGGGTACATCATTTTGTTTCTATGGTTGTACATGATGTAGATTCATACCATTTGTATAATCATACATGTACATAGGGTAATGATGTCTGTCTCATTCCAGCATTTTTTATACCCCCCTTCCTCTCATTTCCTTCGACATAATCTAAAGTTCCCCCATTCTTCTCTCCCTCCCAACCCCTCAACCCCCATTATATATCATTCTCCACTTATCAGGGAAAACATTTGGCCTTTGGCTTTTGGGATTGGCTTATTTCACTTAGCATGCTATTCTCCGATTCCATCCACTTATTTGCAAATGTCATAATATTATTATTCTTTATGGCTGAATATTCCATTGTGTATATATACCACATACAGGCAATTAATAAATATATGAAAAAGTGTTCAACATCTCTAGAATTAGAGAAATGCAAATTAAAACAACTCTAAGATTTCATCTTACTCCAATTAGAATGGCTATTATCAAGAACACAAATAATAATAGATGTTGGCGTGGATGTGGGGAAAAAGGCACACTTTCACATTGTTGGTGGGGTTGCGAATTGGTGCAGCCACACTGGAAAGCAGTGTGGAGAATCCTCAGAAAACTTGGAATGAACCCACTATTTGACCCAGTTATCCCACTCTTCGGTTTATACTCAAAGGACTTAAAATCAGCAGACTACAGTAACACAGCCCCTTATTTATTATGTAGACCTCCTCTGTTGAGGCTCTGCATTCAAGAAAACCTTTGTCGTGCTATATCTTGAGGCCAAGAGGTGGAAAGCCTCAGCCCCAGTGTGCATTTTCAAAAGCTGACTGGCCAGTTTGCATCGAGGGCCAACACCACCTCTGGTGAGAGGCTGGAAAATAAGCATACCTCAAAACAAACCCTTGGAGAGAAAAGGTTAATTTTTAAGTTCACACTACGATTTTTCCTAAAAATGCCCAAGTTCTTGGTCATAGCATGTTGATAGGGGAGAATAAGGGCTGCGAGGTGGAAAAGAAGAACCGAGGCTCAGAGATGAGAAGGAGGGTGTAACATATACGGGTCTGATAAGCTGTTCTTATGGCTCCCATTCAACATCAGCATTGTGGTGAATTTCATGAGGCCACCAACTGTTACCAAGCGCTATACGAAGGTGTTTTCATTTCACAGAGCCATCTCTGTGCCCATCACCAATCTCATCCATTCCCCTATTCTCTTAGATACCACTTCCCTGGGTTTTATCAATCCCTTCTTTTTCAATATTATTTTATGACATCTATTCTATTTCTAAACACTATTCTATCTCTGCATGTGTTTAATGTTACACAAATAGAATTACATTTTATGGTTCTCTTTTACTGCTTTGTGTATCCAGTTTTACATTATTAGATTTATCTATGTTGCTGTATTTTGTAATAGTTTATTTATTTTTATTGATATATAGTATTCCATTCATTCAACAATATATTTACTTTATGGCTGGACATTTGGGTTCTTTCTAGTACTTTGTTATCACAAAGATCACCAAGCATGCTAGTGTGAGCCTTCTTAGGCAAGTCTGATGGTGGTAGATACCAAAGTTTCTTTAGGTATACATTAAGTAATAGGATTGCTATTTTAAAAGCAATATGGATTTTTACTTAAATAAGAAAATATCGTTTAAAAAATATCGGGACCAATCTTCATTTACGTGCTGTGTTTGAGAGTTCTGACTGATTTACAGTCTTATCAAGCTTGATATGGCTAGACCTTTTAATTTTTGTCCATCTATTGAATGTAAAATATTTAATTATGATTTTGATTAGTATTTTTCCATTAAAGAGGTTGAATCATTTTTTCTAATTTGGTACTTCTGAGAAGTGATTGCCCATTTTCCAATTGGAATTTTTTGTCTTCTTGCAGTTTACTCATTTTTATAGATATTTGGGTTGTCCTTAAGATGTTCTTTATAGATTCTAGATACTAATGGCTTGACAAATTATGTATTTTACAAACATCTTCACCCAATTTTTATCTTCTCTCCTTAATTACCCTTATGGTTCACTTTGGAAGTTGAAATATTTGAATTTTATTCTAGTTTCATTGGTTTGTCTGTGAATGAGATATCTCCTAAGTCTGTGCCTTGCCTATTCATTTACATAACAACTTTTCTTCTTCTTCTTCTTCTTCTTCTCCTCCTCCTCCTCCTCCTCTTCCTCCTCCTCGTCCTCGTCCTCCTCCTCCTCCTTCTTCACTTTCTCTTCCTCCTCCTCCTCCTCCTCCTCCTCCTCGTCCTCCTCCTCCTCCTCCTCCTCCTTCTTCACTTTCTCCTCCTCCTCCTCGTCCTCCTCCTCCTCCTCCTCCTCCTCCTCCTTCTTCACTTTCTCCTCCTCCTCCTCGTCCTCCTCCTCCTCCTCCTCCTCCTCGTCCTCGTCCTCCTCCTCCTCCTCCTCCTCCTCCTCGTCCTCCTCCTCCTCCTCCTCGTCCTCCTCCTCCTCCTCCTCCTCCTCCTTCTTCACTTTCTCCTCCTCCTCCTCCTCCTCCTCCTCCTCGTCCTCCTCCTCCTCCTCCTCCTCCTCCTCCTCCTCCTCGTCCTCCTCCTTCTTCACTTTCTCCTCCTCCTCCTCGTCCTCCTCCTCCTCCTCCTCCTCCTCCTCCTTCTTCACTTTCTCCTCCTCCTCCTCCTCTTCCTCCTCCTCCTCCTCCTCCTCCTCCTCCTCCTCCTCCTCCTCCTCCTTCTTCACTTTCTCCTCCTCCTCCTCCTCCTCCTCCTCCTCGTCCTCCTCCTCCTCGTCCTCCTCCTCGTCCTCCTCCTCCTCCTCTTCCTCCTCCTCCTCGTCCTCCTCCTCCTCCTCCTCCTCCTCCTCCTCCTCCTCGTCCTCCTCCTCCTCCTCCTCCTCCTCCTCGTCCTCCTCCTCCTCCTCCTCCTCCTCCTCGTCCTCCTCCTCCTCCTCCTCCTCCTCCTCCTCCTCCTCCTCCTCCTCCTCCTCCGTCTCCTTCTCTTTCTTCTCCTCCTTGGCACTGGGCATTGAACGCAGGAATGCTTTACCGCTAAACTACATCCTCAACCCTTTTCATTTTTTAATTTGAGTCAAGGTCTCCCAAATTTCTGAGGGTCTCACTGAGTTGCTGAAGCTGTCCTTGAGTTTGAATTCCTCCTGTTTCAGCTTCCTGGATCTCTGGATAGTCTCTGCGTAGGTGTGTGCCACCACACCCAGTCATAACAGCTTATTTTTAATGAGCAATTTTTAAAACTTTAATATCTGATTTGTCAGTTACTTTATTTCACAATTGTTTTAAATGTCTAAGAAATACGTTAATCTCAAACAGCAAGGATCTCTTTCTGGAGTTTCTCAAAAATCCTTATAATTTTAGCTTTAAAAGTGAAATGTTTTGTATGGTAAAGTAAGAGTTTCAAGTTTATTTATTTATTTTTTCCCATAAAGATATCCAGTTGTCCTGGGCAATAATTGAAGAGAATTGCCTTTCCCATTGAATTGCTTTGGTGTCATTGTCAAAACTCAGTTGAGCCAGGCCCAGTGGCTCATAACTGTAATCCCAGGTATTTGGGAGGCTGAGGCAAGAGGATCACAAGTTCAAGGCCAGCCTCAGCAACTTAGTGAGACCCTAAGTAACTTAGTGAGACCCTGTCTCAAAATAAAAAATAAAAAGGGCCAGGGATGTGGTTCAGTGGTTAAGCGCCCCTGAGTTCAATCCCAGGGTGCAGGGAACTCAGTTGACTCCATAATTGCCAACCACAGGTATCTTTTTGTTTATTTTCCCCCCATTTTTGAAAATTTATTTTTAAGTGACACATAAAAACACAAAAACCATAACATATTTATGGAGCATGATGGACTTTTAAAATATATATGTTGTATGATGTTTAAATAAACATATCTATCTCCTAAAATGTTCAACATTTATTTAAGATGAAAACATTGAAAATTCTTTCTTCTACCTTTTTGAAATGCGTTGTGCATTGTCATTTTCCATAGTCACCCTGCTGTGTGCTAGCACACCAGGACTTCTGGCTCCTGTCTGGCTGTGACTTAGTAGTATTGACTCCTTCCTTCTCTCCCAGCCTCTGGCAACCACCATTGTACTCTCAGCTTCTACCAGATCGACGTTTTCATGTTCCACCTATGAGTGAGTGGGTGTATTTTTGAATTCTCTATTTTGTGCTGGTAGTTTTCATCCAATATATCTTCAAACATTTTTTTTCTGCTCTACTTTCTGTCTCTTCTTCTGAGTGTCCAATTACATGTATATTAGATTGCTTAACACTGCCAAACAGGTCTCTGAAGTTCTGTTCCTTTTTATTCAATATTTTTCGTCTAATTGTTGAGTTGTGTAATTTCTGTTGTTCTTGCTTTATGTTTACTGACTCTCTTCTGGCATCTCAAATCTGCTGTTAAACTCATTCAGTGAGTTTTTCACTTCAGTTATGGCTCTTTGTAGCTTCTGATTTTCCATTTTGGTTTTTTTTTTTTTTTAAATTTTCCTGATTATATCTCCCATCTGTTCATTATAACTATATCTTCTTCTAAGTCCCTGGATGTGTTCAAAATAGATACTTTAAAATCTCAGTCTCCTAATTGCAACATCTGCATCACCATGAAGTTGAGATCTATCGACTTATTTCATTCCTAGTTATGATTCACATTTTTCTATTTTTAGCATGCCTATTGATCACTGATTGATAATGGGCATTATGAAAGATGTACAAAGGCTGGATTCTATTATTTTCCCTGAAGAATGATTTTCATTAGCAAAGCTGAACTAAAACTAAATTTTGATTCTTCTGCATGGGACAAAAGCTTAAATCTCTCTTCACTACTTCCATCTTCCACTGTTTATTTGTGTGTGTGTGTGTGTGTGTGTGTGTGTGTCTGTGTGCATTCCACATGTTGCTTCACATTCTGAGGTTTTCCTTATGCAAAGACAACTAAGTGTCAGCCAAGGATTTGGGTAGATTTTTTTGTGCAGATTTTGAGGTTCACCCCTCCATGGATCCCTACCTTCTAGGATTTCTTGCCTAATTTTCCACCATTTTTCTCAGTCCCAAACCCTGTTCTTTAGCACATCAAGGCAATAAGACCCTAGGATTCTGCCCAATGGGACCTGCCACAGTGGAGAGTACCACAAACCAAAATGTACCCTTCACAGTTCACCTTTCAAGTGTTGACTCCCCATTGGTCTCTTTCTGCTTTCAGCAATTCCCCCAAAAGTTGGATAACTCTAAAAATATTTTACACATTTTGTAATTATCTTAGGTAAGAATAGGTTAGCCAAGCTACTCTGCTGTTACCAGAAACCAGAACAAATGATGTATTTTTGAAATTACGTTTTCTCAGTTTTTGTGACTGGGTACAGGAATACAATTAATGTCTATTGATTTGGGTCCCATATCTTTGCTTAATGCTCTTCTTTATTTGAATAAATTGGAACATCACAGGTTTTCTACATAACAGTAATTGTGAAAATCACATTTCTCTTTGTTTCTTTCTAATTTTTCTACCTTTTATTATGTTTTCCTACCTTTCAGCTCTGGCTAGGGCATTCAGAGCAATGTTATATAGAAATAATAAGAATGAACACCTTAGTCTTATCCATTTAATTAAGAATATTTTCAACAATTCACCAGTAAATATCATAGTTACTTTAGGTTTCCTGTGGATTTCACTGAATTGCTAAAGAAATTGCCTCCTTTTTCTAGTTTTATTCTAAGAGTTTTGTTTAAAAAAATAGATATGTGTAGAACTCCATAAAACACTTCTGTATCTATTTAAATAACTATATGATTTTCAGTTTATTCTATGTCTATGCATTGAATTACAGTAACTGATAGTCTAGTGTTGACCAATCTTTCATTACAGTGATCTAACCAAAGATCTGGTCACTGTATTTTTTTTAATGTATCACTGGAAGTTTTTTGCTAATATCTTTTTCAGAAATTTTGCAACTATGTCCCTAATAGACATTCACCTACAATAATAATTTTTCTTATTTTTATCCAGTTTTTGGTATCAACATTTCGGTAATATCAGCTAGGTAGAATGACACACACATATCCCAGTTACTCAGAAACTAGGGTGGGAGGATCACTTGAGTCCAGGACTTTGAGACCAGCCTGGGAAACATAGTGAGACCCCATCTCAAACAGAATAAAACCCACTAACAAATGACAACAATCTAAAAACACAAAATTTTTTGATAATATCAGAAATAAGTTGAAGCATTGTTCTCTTTTTACTCTGTTCTCTAATAGTGTAGGTAAATATCAATGTTATTTCTTCTTTGAATGATGCAATTTAGCAGAAAAGTAAGAAAAAACTTCAGGGACTTAAAGAATTTTTTATGAGTAGATCTTATTATCTATCCAAAATTTTTACTGTTATAGAACTAATCAACTTTTTGTTTCTTTTTGATTCAGATTCTATAACTTATTTGGGTTCTTTTTTTTTTTTTATCCATTTCATCTATTTTCAACTTTACTGGCATAAAGTTGATCATAACATCCTTTATTTCCTTTTTATCTCTGTGACATTCATAGGCTTGCCTTCTTTTCTATTTTTAATATTGATGATTTCAGTCTCTCTCTAGGATTGGTGAAACCTGCCATAGGTTTGTCAATTGTATTAGTCTTTTTAAGGAACACATTTTTAATGACTGTATCCTTATTTCTTGTTTTATTGCTATTGTGCTTATCATTATCATTTTCCTTAGTCTTTGCTTTGGGCCTATTTGGTTGCCTTTTTTCTAACTTCTCGAATTGGATGCTGATTTTATTAATTTCTGATCATGTTTTTCTTCTCTAACATAAGCATTAAAGATTTAAAGTTTTCTTCTAAGTACATTTTTAGATGAATTCTATGAACATTCCCAAACCCCATACTCGCTCTCCTGGTCTTGTTTTTACTTCACCGATCCCTTCTCCCTATCTTCTTTCTTAATGCCTCTTTTTCTCAGTCTCTGCAAGTTGGAGTTCCCCAGTACTCAGTCCTGGGATTGCTTCTTTATCTTCACACACTCCCTTAGCGGTTCAACCATGCACCTTGGCCTTATATCATCAATATGCTGGGAATTCCAAAACCTTTGTCTCTAACCTAGACCCCTGTCTTGAAATCCAACTCATATATATACCCAAGTTTTTTCTACTTGGATGTCTAAAAGAACTTCCCTACATTAGTATACTGATGCTAGTTCACTTGTCATTCAGAAAGGGTATGTTTTCTTTTAAGGCTGAGAGGGTATGTTTTCCCTCTCCATTATGTTGGCTGGATTTTACCACAATACTTGATTTCCCAATGGAGTGTTCTAGAAGGTCACATGAGCAAATCTTAAAATGTGTCCGTGCAATGTGTCTGTTTGCTTGGCATTTGTCATTGCCTTGGGTAGCTCACTGGTTCCACAATAAAAGTGGCACATGGAACAAAACTACCCTGGCTGGAGCTTGACACAGAGTCATCAAGACAAACCTATAGGCACAGTCTGCAGCAGAGCAGCCAGGCTGCCCTACAGATTTGTGACCAAGATCATAATGTTTATTATTATATGCCACTGAATTTGGTGATGGTTTATTATGCAGTGACAGCTGACTGTTACAGAAATTTATACCCAGAAATGAGTGCTTATGTTAGCAAAATCCTAAAATATATGGGCCTGGCTCAAGGAATCTGTTAAATGACGCTGAAGAGATGTCAGGCTGTGCTGTGTGATGGCAAAACATTTGGTAAAATGTCTCTTGTGATACTCTGGAGGAAAGAAAATGTACCTAATGAACAGGTCAAGTTGAGTCAGGGATTTTGAAACAAGATGTAGTAATGTGAGCTGGTTCCTGCTGAATATATATAATAAGATATTACAAGAGAGGAATGAATTCTGAAAAGAACTGGCATGAGTACAAACAGAATTAAGAGAAAATACAGAATCAAAAAATTCCAGAACTTACAAATGAAACATTTTCTAACATTCCAGAAGGCTAAGGATCATTGGTTTCCCTATCCCCTAATTCTTCCCTTTTTAAAATAGAAGTGGGTATTGTGGTTGTGTTGTCCTTGATCAATGTTGGATTAATGTTGGGTGTATAATGGACAATGAACTTGTTACTTTTAATATATAGGTCTCTAGATCAAAGGGTACATATATGAGGTTCTGGAACTTGAGCTATGTTATAACTTATGAAATTTGAGGAGATCATGGGAAGGTGTGAGTACATTTCACATGTGGGAGGGATGTGAATATTTATAATAACAGATCAGACTGGAAGAGTTTGGATTACTGGTTAGCATAGAATCTACCCTCTCTCTTCTCATCTTGGTGTGAAATATGCCAGGATGGTAGAACTTGACAGCTCGCACTTCTCCCATCATCATAAGAACAAGCCCTGGGTTCACCCTAGGTGAATAAGACACATGAAGAAGAGCTGAAGAAGGTGCATTGGTGAACACAGTGGGTTGCATGGGGGCTGAGCTACTTGCTCATGCAACTTACTTGCCCTTTGGTAATGCTTGGACTCAATCTTGGCTACACTATTTTCTTTTTATGATTATTTCTGCTAGGCCCACCCAACACTACGACTCGGTCTGATGGAAATCAACTAATTATGGACAGTTCTATACATACGGCCATTTGGTATTTCATGTTTCAGTGGTGCATATCAACTAGGGCCCAATGACATGCCAGGAACTATTTTTTTCTTTTCAAAAGGTATATAATGCTTTCTGTAGATAGCGTTGCCCACTTTCATAATCTCTGGGATATGTATCATGATTCTCTCCTCTCCTTGAACTTACCATAAACCCCAAACTGCATCTTTTCCTATCACTGACACATCCAACACCAAGGTCTGCTAGATCATAGGGTCCAAGAGGCAACACTATTCACATGAAGCATGGATCTGCCTGCTCCAGTCTGTGTCCAGAGTTGACATCCTTCTATATCTCCTGGACCTGGCATAAAGAGGTATTCCTAAGTATAGAATGTATATATGCAATTCTAGATATCAGATAATCCTATGAAGAATTGTGCTTCCTTATTGGCAGTTGATATGCAAGATACAGAATTTTTTTTTTTTTTTTACTTTGAGGAGGACTCCTGATGCACTCCTGATCACTGACCCCCTAAAAATTCTCGTGAAGTGGTAGTCTCTTTATCTTCATAGAGTTTATCTCCTATCCCCTGAAGCACATTGTCTAATTAAGACCTCCAGCAGGGTAGTCACTTTTGCTTACATTGTCTAATCAGCATGATGTCACAGATGTATGGGATCAATATGATATCCTGTGATGTGTCCAGATGGTACAGATCTCTTCATATTATATTATCAGCAAGCATGGAAGAGTTAATATAGCCCCAAGATAAAACTGAAAGAAATTTTTTTTCATTTTGTGTGAATGTAGATAATTCCTGGTCCTCTTTCCTGGTTAGTGGCTATAATACCATATCAAGCATGACAGATGCCACCAGGGCTATTACTTGGTGGAGCTTGAGGTAGTCTACAGTTATTTTCAGGAATTCATCTGGTTTCTTAAGGATCTATAAGAAAATTAAATGGAAGTAAAATACAAGTCACCAGTCCTGTGTCCTTTAGATCTTTAAGGATGGCACTAAATCTCTGCCACTCCAATCTAGAATGTGATATTGTTCTTGGCTGTGGGTAAGGGACAGTTTCCAAACCTTTTATTTGGCATTCTACACAACAGTAGCTCTTACCCTACAGGTCAAGGAGACAGTGTGTTGGTAGCTCCAACTCCCAAGTACTTCCATCCCAGTTATTCACTTAGGGACTCAAGAAATGGACACATGGTAAGCCATATTTCATCCTGTGTTCATTTATTTCCTGGTCCCTGTGTGCCTTCATTTTTATATGAGGGTCAGGATAATACTCTGTATCTCTGAATATCAATGTTGCCTCAGACTCTGTCCAATGTTATAAAAATGTTTGGATGTTCCCCTTTTCTCCCTGTATAGTCATTCAAATAAATGGACAAATGTCTCTTTTGAAAAAAATTCCAAGAAGAATATTCAATGTGTTATACTTATTGTGAGACATTACAATATGTTATACTTATGCAGGAACCATACTCCAGCAGACTTGGCCAATCCTTCACTCAATAACTTCTGGTCTAAAAATTAGCTCAGGTCTAGACACCAAGCAAGGGATCATGGCATTTTATCTGTGAAATTGACCTCAGCCTCCTACTTTTCCATTCTTGCCCCATTTTGATTGTATATATTCAGAAACATCTACTTTGACATCCTGTCTATCTTGCCCACCAGATTCCAGGTGCAATTAACCCTTTCCTTAACCATATGTCAATGCCCATTGGCTGCCCCTCTAATCTCACCAGTCTATAGAATCAAGGCTCTCAAACTCTCAATATTAAGAACTTGAATCTGGTTTTCATTCCTTTTGCCCCATTATTTCCATCACATCAATACATCAAGTTTTGTGATAACCACTCTTATAGAGGAGTGCTATATTTGAAATTGTTAATGATACTACCCCCACGTTGGATCACATTCTTGATGACCTTCATGAACAGTGTTCTCTTGGTCTTTCCATGAAATCTTCTGGTTGGTCTTCTGTCTTCTAATAATATATCCAATCCATCATAGTCTCTTCCCTGAGCCTGAGCTTGAGCCTTCTAATTATTCCTGCTATGTTAGTCAACTTTCTATAGCTGTGACAAAATACCTGAGAAACTCAACTTAGGAGGAAAGACTTCTTTTGTCTCACAATTTCAGAGGTTTCAGCACAAGGCCAGTTGGCCCTGTCACTCTGGGCCCATGGTGGGCACAGCATCATGGTGGTAAGTGCATGGTGATGCAAAGCTCCTCACCTCATGGCCACCAGGCAGAGAGAGAGAGAGAGAGAGAGAGAGAGAGAGAGAGAGAGAGAGAGAGAGAGAGAGAGAGAGAGAGAGAGAGAGAGAGAGAGAGAGAGAGAGAGAGAGAGAGAGAGAGAGAGAAAGAGAGAAAGAGAGAGAGAGAGAGAGAGAGAGAGAGAGAGAGAGGAAGAGCAGCTGGGTTGAGGTATTGCTGTACCTTTCAAAGGCACACTCCCAGTGACCTAACATCCTTCCACTGGGCCCTATTTCCTAAAAGTTATACCACCTCCCAAGAGCTCCATCAGCTGAACATCAAGCCTTCAATGCATGGTAGGGGACATTTAAGAGTCAAAACATAACACCATCATTTACAGCAACTCAGTCATTTTTATTTTGCTCAGAATGGACTTTGCTTTCTATAGGTTTCTAGGATTTATTCTAGCAATGAGTTTTTCCCCAAATCTAAAATTTTTTCGAGAGTATAAAACTATATCCTGATACAGTACACCAAGTCAGTGAATGCTTCCTATCCCTGGAACACCTTCAATATTCATTTTCCTGTGGACTCCTCTGATTTCCATAGAGGCTGACTAATTCTTGCATTTCCTATGGAATGTGGTCTCTTTCTTTCCTTCTGAGGTTCAATACTTCCTCTTATGGGTTATTTTGAAATTTAACTCATCTGGCAACTGGAAAAAGAGGCACATAAAATATATGTTATGACACAATGTTGAAATTAGTGCCAGTATGTATAAAGGTGGGCATGTATTGCCTTGTGGGATGAATCCTCTATGGTGTCTTCCCAAATAAGGGAAATGTTAACTCTTATTAGAGAGGGGTGGGCAACCTCTGCAGAGTATAAGAATTCAAGGGAGTCTACAGAAAAACAATCCATGTGAATCCACCCAATTGTTTCTGAAATCATATTTCAGGGTTCAAAGTTTTCCCAGGAAGGGCCCTGGCTTTAACATTACACCTTTGGCTGAGCACTTGCTATTGGAAGCTCCAAGACACTAACTATCAGTTCCTGTGTTTATTCTTTAGCTATATCTAAGCATCCATCAATTTCAGGAGAAAATGAGCTATTTTTAAGCAAACGAAAAAGCACTCTGGCCAACACATTTAATTTTTAGTTATTTGTTAACTACCCTCAGTTTCTCATTGTCTCACTGGTGGAGGTCAAGGGCACTGGTGTGTATTGTTCCCTTATATCTTTCCAGTTTCCAAGTCATCACACAAGGAAGGGCATCCCCATTCACTGAGATGTTTTCCAAAGTCACAATGAGTGAAAGTTTTATCAGCTGGGATGCCATCTTATGCTAACAACTGTCTGTGAACCACATACCATAGCCAGATGGTGGTCAGGAATTCATTCTCTAAATCCCATCTTATCAATTGCTTTCTTGAACCACTTCCAGCAACAACCACGTCACTTTGGCATTTCAAAGAAACAAATGTCAAGACAGTATTAAGAAAAGCAAGAGATTTGTTGAGAGATAATAACTAGGAAAGGAAAAGGAGCAAAGAAGCAGGAGTAAGCAGGGTGGGCTTTGGATCATAATGCAGGTCAATTAGCCCTGAAAATAGAGAGGGAAAGAAAACAGGCGGGAAGAAGGAAGGAGTGGATAGGAAGAACAGCAGGGACTGAAGTAGAGTTCCTTAAAAGTTTTGGCCTGCCCCAATGTTATGGTTTGGATCTGAAATGTCCCTCAAAAGCTTATGACTTGAAGGCTTGGTTCCTAGTGCATTGATGTTCAGAAGTTGAATTTTGTGAAGTTATTGAATCATGAGGGATATGATTTCATCAGTAGAGTAATCTTCTCAATAGATTAATAATTTGAATGGACTATAAGAAGAGGTAGAAACTGCAAGCAGGTGAGGACGGCTGATGGAAGTAGGTCACAGATGAATACCTTTGGGGACTACATCTTGTCCCTGGTCCCTTCTCCTGTCCTTGCTCTTTTGCGTTCCCTCTCTCCCACTCTCTCTCTCTCTCTCTCTCTCACTCTCTCTCTCTCTCTCTCTCTCCCTCCCTCTCTCTCCCTCTCTCTCGTTCCAGATGCCATGAGTTGAGTGGCTTTCCTCCATAGCACTATTCTGTCATGATGTTCTGCCTTACCCCTGGCCCAGAGCAATGGAGCCTGCCAACCATGGACTGAAACCTCCAAAACCATGAGCCAAAACAAACCTTTCTTTATTTAAGTTGTTTGCGTCAGACATTTTGTTTACAGTAATGAAAAGCTGACTAACATACCCATGTTAGGCAGAAATGGCTGTTTTGTTTTGTCCCCCAACACATATACCCTTGTGCTTAGTAATGGGCTGCAGTTGCTGGAGGAGTGGGGTTTCTAGCTTAAATACTATGTAAGAACCCCAAAACACTGAGGCTGGAGACCATCAACTTAGGTCACTCATGGGAGGTTTTCTTTCTTGATCTAAGTAATGTGCTTTCATGACTGCCACAATCCTCTAGCCCAGAACAGGCCAAGAGGGCTTTCCAGCTCATTAAAGTCAGTGAAATAAAAAATACATCAAGCTTGCTACTTTTATTAAAGGCCTACTGTGTGTCAAACAGTCTATTAGTTTAATGATACAAAAAAAGTGGAGGATATAGGTCACTGGGGCATGACCTTGAGTACCATATCTTCCTCTCCCCGCCCCCTCTTTGTCTCTCTCTCTCTCTCTCTCTCTCTCTCTCTCTCTCTCTCCTCTTTCACCATGATTAATACATTATCTGTCTTGCTGCTCAAATTCTACAGAGGACTAAGGCACACATAAAACATGAATTATGGCACAATGTCGAAATTAGTACGAGTATGTTTAAAGGTCTCCAGGAGCACAGATGAGGTATCCATTCCTTCTGCCTTGGCCAGTCAGGGAAATTTTCATAGAGATGAGGCCATTAAAGGAAGAGCAGAAGTTTGACTGGCAGGTCACAGGGCCAGGACACTCTGGGCAGAGGGAACTGTGTCCTGGGAGTGCCTAGCACAGTCACTTGGGCATGGTAGGAGTCTGCCACGTATTGATATAAGCATGGTACTTAAAGTGGGAATCCTTAAGTTGCCAAGCATAAAAACTAACTTAAATAAAAGGAGAGTCTTTAAGGAATCCCAGGAATCTCATTTTATCCAAAACTAAAAAAAAAAAAAAAAAAAAAAAAAAAAAATATATATATATATATATATATATATATATATATATATATATATACTGGGATCTCATTAGAATTACAAGTGAGTGTTGAAAAAGTTTCCTAATTGAGGCACTTGTTCTCTGCAACCCGATGCCTCACAGCAGTTACACACTTCTGCCTTCCACTGTGCATCCACTTCCTCCTCTCTGCAAATTAGATCCACCACTTATCCACTGTCCATTTCTCAGATACAGTCACCTCCCTCTCCTATTCTACACAAGCTTGTCGCCCCAGCACTCTCCACCAATTAGCAACAGATTCTACATGCCTATGTCTCTTAGGGACGTCTGCAACTTCACTTTGACATGCATTAAAAAATAAGACATATTGATGAGTTTCTAGAAAGAGGGCTAGGTGGATAGATATGTACTAAAAGAGGTGCAATGTTAACTACAGAATCTAGCCTGTGTGTTTGTAGATATTTAAGTTGTGACTCTTTCAATCGTTCTAAGTGTTTGAATTTTTTTCATCATGAAATGTTGGTAAAAGAACAAATTGTCAAAAGGGAGAATCTGATTGGCGCAGGTTATCTCTGTACCAGGCTAGGTGAGACTGAGGTCAGGTGAAGAGTTGTGGACTACCCTTCTGTTGGAGGTATGTTCCTGGATCAATCAGCCATGGCCATAGTGACTAGAAGTCATGTGATACTCAAGGGAACTTTATAGAAGGCTGATGCCGAAACATACCTCCATACCAGGTTTAATGGTAATAAGGGAGCAATAAACAGTGGAATTAGATTTTTACCATACTCAGGATGAGAATGCTGTGTTTGTGTATGTAGAACTTTGGGAGCCAAGGGAAGAAGAAAGACTATTCAGTCATTCTAAGTGCCTTCCCCTCCTTTTGATTACCAATTCTGCCTTTCTCTCCACCACAAATTCCATCACCCAGAGGGAATGCAGCCCGGGTCTCAGCAACAGGCAGATTGCTTTTATCTGCCAGGATATAGTGAACCTTGATTTAAGGATCCCTTAGGTAAGGGATGGAGTGAGATAGAAGCAAGGCCAGGGTGAGGAGAGAGGGTGGCAAGAGTAAAGGGAAACATGTAGGGGAAAACAATTTCCTTCCACTGACAAAATATAGATGGTGAACTCAGAAGTTTTCCACCATAATAAACAAGAAGAAGATGTGCAAGAAGTGGACATATAACTTTATGACCTGTGAAATTGAATTGCCTCTTACGGATTTTTACCTTTTGGTGGACAATGAGGAACTTCGTCATCTCAGGCAAGGATGGGTCATAAAAGCCACTGGAAAGGCGAGGAATCAGGCCTGTCTGATTAGAGTCCAGGAGGCCTTGGTTTCCAAGCCAGGCTTTATATATTTGAGCTTCATCCACTGTAAGTCGTGAGCTTTGTGAATTACGGTGCTTTTCAGTGGCGTCTCACCCAGTGCCATAAACACCAGAGAGAGGCAAGGCCACCCTCTTAAATCAGTATCTTGGGAGAGAAAGCAAGCCAGACACAGAAGCTGGGCAAAGAAGACAGCTGGGGAGTTCCCCCCAGCCATGGCAGCAGCCCCCAGGACTTTAATATTTGAGGTCCCACTGAACAGAGTGTCCTTCACTCACCTATAACCTGCCATGGGCTATATTTGGTAATGCAGCTTACCGAATGAACCCAGCTCACCTTATCAAAAAAGGAAGCATATCATCCCCTTCCCATCTTCTATCATAACTAGGAAAAGGATGAGGTGAGGTGAGGTAGTCAGGTAAGATGGGTCCTAGGTAGTGACTGTGATGAGAATTTCAGGCTCTGAGTTATTCTGTTCACTTACTCTCATGCCTACATATTTTTGAAGGCTTCACCTCTTCCACATGCCCTTGACCTCATCTCTCTCCCTGCCAAGACTTGTCCTAGTCTCTCACTTAGATTAATAACTATTCAACTATCTTTCCTGGATCCAGAATGGCTTCCTCAGACCATATCCTGTGAGCAAGCTGTTAGCAGGAGATGTTTGAAAGGAAACTCTGGAGAAGGCTTTGCCCTGCTCAGTCTCCTTCAGTGGATTCCTTGTTCCTAAACACAGAGTCCTAACTGGCTGACTTGGCAATCCTGGTGTTCTGTGACCTCTTCCTGGAAACCACCCCCAACCCTTAGGGTGAGCCAAGTTCCCTTCCTCAGGCTCTCAGACCCCCCAAGAAGAAACTCTATTGCAATGACACAACAGAGCTGCTTTGCCCTCATGTGAGGTAGGATTGCAAAATTTGGTAAAGAGAAAAAGTGATGTTTTCTCTATTCAGGTGGAAGGAACTGATCTATGACTAATGACACGGATGAAATCAAGACAAGGACGTGACTGGAATGAAAGCTTTGTAACTGTCTAAACCTCTCCTTCCATTCTGACCAGACAACCTGATCCACTCTATATAAACTCTACCCCGACGCCATGGCATTCAGGTAGAAGTTGAGTTCCTCGGTCTAAGAATCCAACAGGGAATTTTTACCGGAGTCTTGGAGGAGATTATGACAATTCAATCCAGACTAGAAAGGTAGAAATTGGAAAGGATAGGACTTGAGGACAAATGGAAGGGAAAGTCAAAACTGAGGGGCCAGAGGCTGGAACCAAAATCATGAGTCAGAAACAAACGTTAACTGGAGTTGGAGGCAAGTTGGGGGAGTAGCTGCAGTAAATAGAATAGAGGAAGGGGACCACTAGGTCAGTGGAGGGAAAGTGAAGTTTTAGGAATAAAATTATATTTTTATATTATGTGCATGTCCAATAAGTCTCAGGATTATATATAATTATAATGTACAATAAAAATATGACAACTTTAATAAGAAAGAAAAAACAAAGAAGAATGTGATAGGAGGGCTAATGTGGATTACCAATAGACAGTGGGCTCAGGAACTGAATGGCTGTTGTGTCTTATCTTTGGGTGTAAATGAATGCATGACCGAAGTGTGCTTGAGTGCATCTTAAAGAACGATGGCGAAGCAGGTAATACTTTAGAGGTAGCAAACTATCTCAAGGTCTTGCAACAAGGTCATCACTTTCAAGGAAATCAATTTATCATGAAATTAGTGAAAAATTCAGTTTGGGGCTCTTGACTTTCCCGTGTCCCTTTTAAGGCCCAAAATAGAAATTTTTATTTATAATTTTATATTCTTTTTCTTATATTAGTTTCGGGCCCCACAAAATCTAAATTCTCTCTACATTTTCACATTGCCAAGCTAAAATAATATGAAAAGGTTAAACAAAAATTTCACTCTCAAGTGTATACAAGTGGTCAACCCTCCATTAGAATTACCTCCAAAGTAGGAGTCAATAAATTCCTAAGTGAAACTGCCCAGGCACAAAGGAACTTGAAGTCTAAGCAAAGGAAATGAAATAGGAAAAAAAAAAAAATCTCAGGATGTAGAACTGGCCTTACCAACCATAGACAGCACTTGGCTCCCCTGAGGTCATAGTGATCACGTACCTCATCAAGGGCAAGACTTGAGCTTCAGAGCTTCTAGAGCAGGGTAGGAGGAATTATGTACATGAAGACCAAAGAGATTTAACTAATGAAGAAATCGTGTGTGTGTGCATGTGTGTTTATGCATGTGTGCCCCCAAGAGAGAGAAAGAGAGAGAGAGAGAGAGAGAGAGAGAGAGAGAGAGAGAGAGAGAGAGAGAGAGAGAGAGAGAGAGACGCAGAAGTGGAGGATGTGAGAGGAAGCAGGGAGAAGGAAGATGAAAGTCTGAAAGTCATGTAAGAGACACAGTGAAAACATATGTAAATAGATGATTCAGAGGGAAAGACAAAAGGGTAAAGTCAATTTAATTTTAAAACAATGAACTGCACCTGTCAAATTCCTCCTTTCCTTCAGTGAAGAGCTGAGTAGAATAAAAACCAATCTCTCAAAAATTCAAAGGGAAGAAAAACAAAGCTTAGGAACAATTCAGTAATGGAACCACAAGCTCTGTCAGTCTAGGTCACTGCGGCTTCAGTCCGATCACACGGGGCAGGGGCAAGCTGGGACAATTAACCCACCCAAGGCCCGTGTGCAGGTGTGTGTGTGCATGTGTGCGTGAACAATCAGGTTGAAATAAATTAGAGTCTCGTGGCTACCTTACATGAGTGATATGAGGAACACAGGGAGACACTTCAGAGCAAATTTATTTTCCTCAATCAGTTAATAGCCTGCCTGAAATTCCATCACTAGAGCAATGTATTAGAGATTAAACACACTTTTCATGTGGTCTTCACTCAAATGGCAAATGCCCTTGGTAGGGTCAACACCATAAATTATTATCAACTTTCCATACATTAGGACATCATTAGGATCACAGTCTTACAGTGATTGGAAGACTGACTAATCATTATTCTGAAAGCAGAAGGAAGCCAGAGAGGAGATGGAAATTCAAATCCAGCTCCCAAAGTTCTTGCCTTCCACATATGCATACACTGCCACATGCTCTTTAGAATAGTTTAGCTCCCAGACTGCCTCCCCGACTTTGTTGTTCTAAAAGCTATTTAGTCAAACCAGTCCTGGGGCATTAGTAAAACTGGCACTGAGAGAACACCCAGGCAGCCCCATCTGCCTGGTGACAGAGCTGCCACCATCACATTCTCACCCATGCAGAGTTGCTGAAGCTCGTCCCCATCGCTCCTGGGTTGGCAGCCACTGGAAAATTGACAAAGGAGTAAAAATCAAAAGGCAAAGTCTCGTTTTCATTTAAGCATTAGGAGAGCAAATGGAAAAGATGAGAATCAAAAGGGTTTTTATTTAAGATGCCTGATTTTGAGGAGGAGGGAAATAAGGGCTATCTTAGTCCTCTTTCCAGCTCAGTGATGGTGAAAATAAAGGTCCAGGATGATCTATAATGTAAAACTTGGGAGATAACTTTGTTTCAGGGGAAAAAACAGCTCCGGAACTTATGAATGTCAGGCAGTCTCGCAGATTGCTCACAGGAGAGGAAGGCTTGGCAACACCATTGCTCAGTGCTTGGCGGGATTAATGGGCAGGGAGGAGGAGGGCGTACACTTGTAGAGCTGACAGGATCCTTCATCAAACACAGGACTACCATGTGGGAAGTCAGTGGCTTGCAAGGAGCCCCATCCTATGGGAAAGAGGAAAGTCAGCAACATACCAATGGGTCTCAGGCTAGAGGAGACTATGGCGACCCCACGAGGAAGGAGAAAAGAGACAAGATAGAACAGATATCACTACAGAAAAAGTAACAAATGACTCAGACTCAGAAAGCTAACTATGACCTTCTATCTTGACCAAGTCTCCTCATCCTACAAATAATAAAACTACATTAACAACAATATCTAACAGGTAGTGGGCACCTACCAAGTGATTGAATTTACAATATGCATAAAGTATCCCACTTAATCTTCACAATGCTTCTATTAAGTAGGCATTGTCATCAAAATTTTACAGAAGGTTAACCTGAAACAGTTTAAAAGGTTTGAGAAGTTTAAGCAAGGTCACCCAGTTAATAAATGGAACGCCAGCATCCGTATACCCCAAACCTCTCTGCCATGCAGTCCAAGAAGGCACAGAAGCTAGTTGAGAGCTGAACCAGGCAAAAATTCCATATTCCTGTTCGTAAAGTCCTGAAAGAACTGATACCTATTGCTCCCTTCTGAGCCAGAAAGAACACAGATTTCGCCTCAGTTATTTCTCATGGTCCTGTAATACCTAGGCAGAACCTCTTGACTCATTCAGAGTTGCCTGGGAATCACCTAAATGTCCCAGGGAAATGGACATTGGCTTGTACTGATTTCAGAAGTTTCTAGTTTTGAAGAGAAGGTGCTTTGGTTCATAATAAGGAATAGCAACATAACACTGAAATTTGGACACTTATCCAGAAGCAGGGTTTCGGAGTTCTCACTGGAAGTGGGCAGCTAGCTGGTTTTTACCCAGAGAGTACATTTTTTGGATGAGTGGTTATAAAAATCCTTATGTTAAGAAAGACCTTGAGGAGTCATTTAGACCATTGCCCTTCCTCCAGGCAGCATAACATTTAAACTATCTTTGGAAAGTGATTTATTTTCTTTCCTTTAAAAAATAAAAATATCAACAAGGACTGCCACAATCACCTGTGTTCAAAAGTTTCACTCTTCTTCAGGGTCAAAGAGTTTTCCCAAGTGTATAACCCAGGACATTCTAAGGAAATACAAAACTATTCCCTGTCCCCTGTTTTACCGAGTTCTACCCCAGAATTAACAGTAATTATGTGCGGAGCACAGTTCCAAGACTGGGGATTTACCTGACCCTAACAAAATATATTCAGCCACCTCTGATATATAAGATTCTGTATGAGTGGGATGAATAGCCTAATTAGTGTTTTACAAGAGTCTGAAATGGATTGAGGTTTCAAGATGGCGGCCTAGAGGGTGGCTGCATTTCATGTTGCTCCAGGACTCAGGATTCAAAAGAGGAGATATTGAGACACTTGGGACCAACTCAAAGCAGCCGGGTGACTCTCTCCCATTGGGGAGGCGTCCCGGAAGGGACGGTAGTCCCTGAACGCAGGGAGCTTTGTGAAGTAGAGCTGCCGGCGAGACGCCCCTCCCCCCGCTGGAGCAGTGAGCTCGGACAACTGGGAGTGCCGTAAAGGAGGCCGCTCGGCACAGCGCTGGGACTCGGAGCCACCACTGGGGCTCCGGAGGCTGCCCAGGGGAGGAGCGGTGAGGAGAGCTGTGTGGACTCAGAACACCGGGGCCTGCCCTGAGGAGGAGGAGGAGGAGGAGCATGGCCGCTTGGATTCGGAGTGACTGCACCAGAGCTACAGGCGGTTGCCAGAGGAGAAGCCGCGCGGCGAGCTGTTTGAACTTAGAGCGACGCTTCTGAACACCGGGGCCTGCCCTGAGGACGAGGAGGAGGAGCGCGGCCACTTGGATTCGGAGTGGCTATACCAGAGCTACAGGCGGTTGCCAGAGGAGGGGCTGCCTGGCGAGCTGTTTGGACTCAGACCACTTCTGAACCCCGGTGCCTGCCCGGAGGAGGAGGAGGAGGAGGAGGAGGAGGAGGAGGAGCGCGGCTGGTGGTTTGGACTCGCAGTGACTGCATTAGCGCTCCAGGCGGCTGCTCAGAGGAGAAGGCGAGTGGTGAGTTGTTTGGACTTAAAGTGACAGCTCCTGAACACAGGGGGGCTGCCTGGAGGAGAAGCGCGGTGGGTCGCTTGGTCTCGAGTGGCCGCACCAGAGCTCCAGGTGGTTGCCCAGAGGACCCGTGCAGCGGGTCACGTGGATTCAGAGCCACTCAGAGTGACCGCTCCTGAACACCCGGGGGGTTATCTGGAGAAGGAGGAGGAACGGGGAGGGTCACTTCGACTCGGAGTGATTGATTGCCCAGGGCTACGGGTGGTTGGTGGGAGGAGGAGGCACGCAGTGAGTTTCATGGACTCCTAATGACTGCACCGGAATACTGGGCGGCTGTCTGGAGGAAGAGGCGTGTGGCGGGTCTCTGGGACTCAGAGTGATTGTACGGGGCCCCAGGTGGCTGCTCAGAGGAGGGGCCGCATAGCCAGGCGATTAGGTGCAGAGCAGGGTCCCAGGATCTAGGAGGCTTCTGGGTGGAAGAGCCGCACAGAGACAGGCTTAGGGGCGGAGCGAAGGTTCCAGGCCTGCGGGCAGATTCTCTGAGGAGGGGCAGCCTAAGGAGATTCATCTGCGAAGGGTGAGGCTCCCAGGCCCAGGAGGTAGGGCCAGGCCCCTGGGAACTTTGCAGAGGAAGGCAGCCCAGCCCAGGCGGTAGCTGTAAATTGAGGCGAACCTCTAGGAGGGAACTGACCAGCGAGACCTCCCCACGGGTGAGTCTTCCCTGCCGGGTGAGGTTTCCCCACAAGGACAGTAAAACCAGAGACTCAGGCCCAAACAGGCCTTGCCTCAGCCCGCAGCCTATTTCCCCTTTGGATGACCATTGGTCAACAAGTGGAGGCACCTCTGCCCACTAGCAGGGAAGATACCCCACCTGAAGGCCACCACTCCTAGAGAGGCAGCTTCCTTGTGGAGCACCACATTATCAACTTCCTCCAAGACTTCAGCCTACTGAAGGCTAAGGGGGGATATATATAGAAATCTTCAGGGACATTGTAAGTCAATAGAGGAAATCTGCAATATCTCAGCGGTCCACTGATACCTGACAATATGAGAAAACAAGGAAAGAAAATGCTGCAAACAAATCTAGATGTTACATCAATAAAACCCAATGACAGCATGGCAGAAGAAATGACAGAAAAGGAGTTCAGAATGTACATGATTAAAGAGTCTGAAATGTAAGCTAAAAAAAATTGTTCAGCTAGAAGCTTGTTACCAACCCCAAACCAATACAGAATGAATCTAGGCCTCCCATAGGGATACCTAAGAGGGAGAATCCTCAAAAATTCTAAAACTGGAATTGAAGTGGGTCTTGGCAAACAGTATTGAGAAAGAACAAGCATGGGTTTGGGGACAGACTTTGTAAGGAATTTCTGGTTTTGATACCAAACCCAGTCAAAGACACATCAAGGAAACTTCAGACCAATATCCCTAATGAGCATATATGAAAAATTCTCAATAAAATTCTGGCAAATTGCATACAAAAACATACCAAGAAAATGGTGCACCATGATCAAGTGGGTTTCATCCGAGGGATGCAAGTTTTACTCAACATAATCAATAAACATAATTCAGCACATCAATAGACTTATAAGAATCATATGATCATCTCAGTAGATTCAGAGAAAGCACTTGACAAAATACAGCACCACCCCTTCATGTTCAAAACACCAGAAAAACTAGGGATAATAGGAACATACCCCAACACTGTAAAAGTTATCTATGCTAAGTCCAAGACCAACATCATTCTAAATGGAGAAAAATTGAAAGCATTCCCTCTAAAAACTGGAGTAAGACAGGAATGCCCTCTTTCACCACTTCTATTCAACATAGTCCTGGAAACTCTAGTCAGAGCAATTAGGCAGATGAAAGAAATTAAAGAGATACAAATAGGAAAAGAAAAACTCAAACTACCACTATTTGCTGATGATATGATTCTATAGTTAGAAGATTCAAAAAATTCAACTTCTAGAGATAATAAGTGAATTCAGCAAAGCAGCAGGATATAACAGCAACACCCATAAATCAAACGCATTTCTATACATCAGTGATGAATCATCTGAAAGAGAAATTAGGAAAACTACCTAAAAAAAAAAAAAATAAGATACTTGGATATCAATTTAACAAAAGAGGTGAAAGACCTCTACAATGAAAATTACAGAACACTAAAGAGAGAAATTGAAGAAGACCTTAGGAGATGGAAAGATCTCCCTTGTTCTTGGACAAGCAGAATTAATATTGTCAAAATGGCCATACTTGCAAAAATGTTATATAGATTTAATGTAATTCCTATTAAAATCCCAATGTCATTCTTCATAAAAACAGAAAAAGCAATCATGAAATTCACTTAGAAAAATAAGAGACTAGGAATAACCAAAACAAGCCTTAACAAGAAGAGTGAGGAAAGAGTCATCACAATGCCAGGCCTTAAACTATACTACAGAGCTACAGTAACAAAAACAGCAGGGTATTGACACCAAAATAGACATGTAGACCAATGGTACAGAATAGAAGACACAGAGACAAACCCACATAAATACAGTTATCTCATACTAGACAAATGCACCAAAAATATATTGGAGAAAAGATAGCCTCTTCAAAAAATGGTGCTGAGAAAACTGGAAATCTATATGTACCAAAATGAAATTAAACCCCTATCTCTTACCCTGCATAAAACTCAACTCAAAGTGGATCAAGGATCTAGGAATTAAACCAGAGACCCTTCAACTAATAGAAGAAAAAGTAGGCCCAAATCTTTATCATGTCGGCTTAGAACCTAACTTCCTTAATATGATTCCTAAAACACAAGAAATAAAATCAAGAATCAATAAATGGGGTGGATTCAAACTAAAAACCTTCTTCTCAGTAAAGCTTCCTCTCAATAACATCAAGAGAGAGCCTACAGAATGGGAGAAAATCTTTACCACATCCACCTCACACAGAGCACTAATCTCCAGGATATATAAAAAACTCAAAAAACTTAACACCAACAAAACAAATAACCCAATCAACAAATGGGCTAAGGAAGTAAATAAACACTTCACAGAATAAGATATAAAATTGGAGTCACCGAGCGAGCTGGTTGTTGAGTCAGGCCGCCTGCACCGCGGAGGTAGCAGGCGGGCACCCAACCTGCCTGCCTGCAGAACTAGGCAGCGGGCAGCCAACCCTCCCAACCACCAGGCCGAAGACAGACACCATCACTGAGTGACCCTGCCTGACCACCGCGCCAAGGTCTGTTGCCATCGTGGAGCAAGTCAGCGGACGAGCCAGCCCGCCTGCATTGCACAGCAAGTCATAGGCTTCTTTATAGGCTGGTGCAGGCATTTTGAATTACTCCTGAGGGTGTGGCCATCATCATTGGAAGGGCAACTCCCTTCCTGAGACACCTACAGGAGGCTAGAGGACCTTTGACAAGACCCAGAAGCCGCGAAGAGGAGGTATTAAGAGACTCGGGACCAACTCAGAGCCACCAGGGAATATGCCCCACCTGAAGGCCACCACCAGTAGAAGGCCAGCTTCCTAGTGGAGCACCGCATTATTGAGTGCCTCCAAGACTTCAGGCTACTGAAGGCTAAGAGGTGAGTTATTGGAAATCTACAGAGACCATATTAGTCAATAGAGGAAATCTGCAATATCCCAGAGTTTCACTACTAGAGGGGTAGATACCTGAGCAATATGAGAAAACAAGAGAAGAAAATGTCCCAAACAAACCTAGATAGTATAGCAATAAAATCCAATGACAGCATGGCAGAAGAAATGTCAAAAAGGGAGTTCAGAATGTACATAATTAAAACAATCAGGGAAGCAAACAAGGAGATGAAAGAGCAAATGCAGGCAATGAATGATCGCACCAATCGACAGTTAAAAGAGCAAATACAGGAAACAAAAGATCATTTCAATAAAGAGTTAGAGATATTGAAAAAAAAAACAAACAGAAATCCTTGAAATGAAGGAAACAATAAACCAAATTAAAAGCTCCAGAGAAAGCATAACCAATAGGATAGAACACCTGGAAGACAGAACCTCAGATATCGAAGACAAAATATTTAATCTTGAAAACAAAGTTGACCAAACAGAAAGACGGTAAGAAATCATAAACAGAATCTACAAGAACTGTGGAATATCATTAAAAGACCCAATTTAAGAATTATTGGGATTAAGGAAGGCTTAGAGAAACAAACCAAAGGAAGGAATAACCTATTCAATGAAATAATCTCAGAAAATTTCCCAAATCTGAAGAATGAAATGAAAAGTCAAGTACAAGAGGCTTATAGGACTCCAAATACACAAAATTACAACAGACCCACACCAAGGCACATTATAATGAAAATACCTAACATACAAAATAAAGATAGAATTTTAAAGGCTGGAAGAGAAAAGAATCAAATTACATTCAGGGGGAAACCAATACGAATATCAGCAGATTTTTCAATCCTGACCGTAAAAGCTAGAAGGGCCTGGAACAACATTTTTCAAGCCCTGAGAGAAAATGGATGCCAACCAAGAATCTTACACCCAGCAAAACTTGCCTTCAGATTTTACGACGAAATAAAATCCTTCCATGATCAACCAATCTAAAAGAATTTACAAAAAGAAAGCCAGCATTATACAACATTCTCAGCAAAATATTCCAGGAGGAAGAGATGAAAAACAACAATGTAAATCAGCAAAGGGAGGAACTACCCTAAAGGAACAGCCAAATAAAGGAGAAACCAAGACATGTCAAAAAAAAAATGAGCCGAATTACCTGGAATACAAATCATATCTCAATAATAACCCTGAATGTTAATGGCCTGAATTCATCAATCAAAAGACATAGAATGGCAGATTGGATTAAAAAGAAAGATCCAACAATTTGCTGCCTGCAAAAGACTCATCTCATAAAAAGAAATAAAGACTAAAGGTGAAAGGATGTGGAAAAACATACCATGCACATGGACACAGGAAGAAAGTCGGAGTATCCATCCTCATATCAGATAATGTGGACTTCAAGCCAAAGTTAGTCAGAGGGGCTAAAGAAGGACATTTCATACTGCTTAAGGGAACCATAAATCAGGAAGAAATAACAATCATAAATATCTATGCCCCAAACAGTGGCTCATCCATATACATCAAACAAATCCTTCTCAATTCCAGGAATCAAATAGACCACAACACAATAATACTAGGTGATTTTAACACACCTCTCTGATGACTGGTCAGATCCTTCAAACAAAAATTGAACAAAGAAACCATAGATCTCAATAACACAATCAATAATTTAGACTTAACGGACCCTTATAGAATATACCATCCAACAAAGAGTGAATACACTTTCTTCTCAGCAGCACATGGATCCTTCTCTAAAATAGGCCATATTTTATGCCACAAAGTTAATGTTAGCAAATACAAGAAGATAGATACTACCTTGTATTCTATCAGATCATAATGGATTGAAGTTGGAAATAAATGAAAGAGTAAAACACAGAAACTATTCCAACATCTGGAGATTAAACAATATGCTATTATATGATGAATGGATAACAGAAGACATCAGGAAGGAAATTAAAAAATTCTTAGTGGTAAATTAGAACAAAGAAACATCATATCAAAATCTCTGGGACACTATGAAAGCAGTACTTAGAGAAAATTTTATTTCATGGAGTGCATTCAATAAAAGAAGAAAAAATCAACAAATAAGTGATCTAACACTACAGCTCAAAGCCCTAGAAAAAGAACAGACCAACACCAAAAGTAGTAGAAGACAGGAAACAGTTAAAATCAGAGCTGAAATCAACGAAATTGAAACAAAAGAAACTATAGAAAAAATTGACAAAATAAATAGTTGGTTCTTTGAAAAAATAAACAAAATTGATAAATCCTAGCCACGCTAACAAAGGAGAGAGAAAACCCAAATTCCTAAAATTCGGAATGAACAAGGAAATATCACAACAGACATGCTTGAAATACAAAACATAATTAGAAGCTATTTTGAAAATCTATACTCCAACAAAAATAGAAAATCTCAAAGACATCAACAGCTTTCTAGTGACATATGAATTACATAAACTGAACCAGGAGGACACACACAATTTAAATAGAGGACATACACAACTTAAATAAATCAATTTCAAGTAATGAAATAGAAGAAGTCATCAAAAGCCTACCAACCAAGAAAAGTCCGGGACCAGATGGGTTCTCAGCCGAGTTCTACAAAACCTTTAAAGAAGAGCTCATTCCAATACTTCTCAAAGTATTTCATGAAATAGAAGAGGAGGGAACCCTCCAAAACTCATTCTATGAAGCCAATATCACCCTAATACCTAAACCAGACAGAGACACATCCAGGAAAGAAAATTTCAGACCAATATCCTTAATGAACATTGATGCAAAAATTCTCAACAAAATCTTAGCAAATCACACACAAAATATATTAAAAAGATAGTGCACCACAATCAAGTGGGTTTTATCACAGGGATGCAAGGTTGGTTCAACATTTGAAAATCAATAAATGTAATTCACCATATCAACAGACTTAAAGTAAAGAATCACATGCTTATGTCGATAGATGCAGAACAAACATTTGATAAAATACAGCACCCCTTCATGCTCAAAACACTAGAAAAAATAGGGATAGTGGGAACATTCCTTAACATTGTAAAGGCCATCTATGCTAAGCCCATGGCCAATATCATTCTAAATGGTAAACAACTGAAAGGTTTCCCCCTAAAAACTATCCTCTTTCACCACTTCTATTCAACATTGTCCTCGAAACTCTAGCCAGAGTAATTAGACAGACCAAGGAAATTAAAGGGATACGAATAGGAAAATAAGAACTCAAACTATCCCTATTTGCTGATTATATATTTAGAGGAACCAGGAAATTCCACCAGAAAACTTTTAGAACTCATAAGTGAATTCAGTAAAGTAGCAGGATATAAGATCAATGCACATAAATCTAATGCATTTTTATACATTTTTATAAGTATACATTTTTATTCATTTTTATAAGTGATGAATCTTCAGAAAGAGAAGTTAAGAAAACTACCCCATTCACAATAGCATCGAAAAAAAATAAAATACTTGGGAATCAATCTCACAAAAGAGGTGAAAGACCTCTACAATGAGAACTACAGAACACTAAAAAAAGAAATTAAAGAACACCTTAGAAGATGGAAAGATCTCCCATGTTCTTGGATAGGCAGAATTAATATTGTCAAAATGGCCATACTACCAAAAGTGCTATACAGATTCAATGCAATTCCAATTAAAATCCCAATGATGTACCTTACAGGAATAGAGCAAGCAATTATGAAATTCATCTGGAAGATTAAAAAACCCAGAATAGCTAAAGCAATCCTCAGTAGAAAGAGTGAAGCAGGGGGTATCACAATACCAGATCTTCAATTCTATTACAAAGCAATAGTAACAAAAACGGCATGGTATTGGTACCAAAATAGACAGGTAGATCAATGGTACAGAATAGAGGACATGGACACAAACCCAAATAAATACAATTTTCTCATACTAGACAAAGGTGCCAAAAATATGCAATGGAGAAAATATAGCCTCTTCAAAATGGTGCTGGGAAAACTGGAAAACCATATGCAACAGAATGAAATTAAACCCGTATCTCTCACCCTGCACAAAACTCAACTCAAAATGGATCAAGGACCGCGGAATCAGAACAGAGACCCTGCATCTTATAGAAGAAAAAGTAGGTCCAAATCTTCAACATGTCGGCTTAGGATCAGACTTCCTTAACAGGACTCCCATAGCACAAGAAATAAAAACAAGAATCAATAACTGGGATAGATTCAAACTAAATAGCTTTCTCTCAGTAAAGGAAACTATCAGCAATGCGAAGAGAGAACCTACAGAGAGGGAGAAAATCTTTGCCACTCATACTTAAGATAGAGCACTAATTTCCAGAATCTATAAAGAACTCAAAAACTCTACACCAAGAATACAAATAACCCAATCAACAAATGGGCTAAGGAAATGAACAGACGCTTCACAGAAGAAGATCTACAAGCAATCAACAGATATATGAAAAAATGTTCAACATCTGTAGTAATAAGAGAAATTCATATCAAAACTACCCTAAGATTCCATCTCATCCCAATTAGAATGGCGATTATCAAGAATACTAGCAACAACAGGTGTTGGCGAGGACGTGGGGAAAAAGGTATACTCATACATTGCTGGTGGGGTTGCAAATTAGTGCAGCTGCTCTGGAAAGCAGTGTGGAGATTCCTTAGAACACTTGGAATGGAACCACCATTTGACCCAGCTATCCTACTCCTTGGCCTATACCCAAAGGACTTAAAATCAGCATACTACAGAGATAGAGACACAACAATGTTCATAGCTGCTTAATTCACAGTAGCCAGATTGTGGAACCAACCTAAGTGCTCATCAATTGTGAATGGATAAAGAAACTATGGTATATATATATATACACACACACACACACACACACACACACACAATGGAATATTACTCAGTCATAAAGAGTAATAAAATTATGGGATTTTGCAGGCAAATGGATGAAATTGGAGAATATCATGCTAAGTGAGATAAGCCAATCTCAAAAAAAACAAAGGATGAATGATCTTGCTGATAAGCAGATGATGACACATAATGGGGGGTGGGAGGCGGCAAGAATGGAGGAAGGAGGGACTGTATAGAGGGATAAGAGGGGTGGGAGGGGTGGGGGGAAGGAAAAAAATACAAGAATGAATCAAAAACTATTACCCTAGGTAAATGTATGATTACACAAATGGTATGCCTCTACTTCATGTACAAACAGAGAAACAAAATGTATCCCATTTGTTTACAATAAAAATAAATTTTAAAAAATAAGATATAAAATTGATCAACAAATATATGAAAAAATGTTCAATATCTCTAGCAATTACAGAAATGCAAATCCAAACTTTAAGATTTCATCTCACTCCAGTCAGAATGACAATAAACAAGAATTCAAGCAACAATTAATGTTGGTGAGGATGTGGAGAAAAAGGTACCCTCATACATTGCTGGTGGAACTGCAAATTGGTGCAACCACTCTGGAAGGCAGTATGGAGATTCCTTAGAAAACTTGGAATGAGACCACCATTTGACCCAGTTAGCCACTCCTCAGTTTACACTCAAAGGACTTAAAGTCATCATATTACAGTGACACAGCGACATCAATGTTCATAACAGCTCATTTCACAATAGCTAAACTGTGGAACTAACATAGATATCCTGCAAGAGATGAATGGATGAAGAAAATACATATGCACAATGGAATATTACTCAGCCTTAAAGAAGAATAAAGTTATGGCATTTGCAGGTTAATGGATGGAGTTTGAGAATATCATACTAAGCAAAATAAGCCAATCCCAACAAACCAAAGGTCAAATATTCTCTCTGATATGTGAATACTGATCTATAATGGGGGGGCAGTCTAGGAGGAACTTTGGATAAGGCAGAAGGGAGTAAGAGGAGGGGAGGGATGTGGGGGCGGGAAGGACAATAGAATGAGACAGACCTCATTACCCTATGTACATGTATGAGTACACAAACAGTGTGACTCTGCACCGTGTACAACCAGAGAAATGAGAAGTTGTGCTCCATTTGTGTACAATGAGTTGAAATGAATTCTGCCATCATGTATGACTAATTAGGACAAATTTTTTAAAAAGAATGTATCATCTTTTGGACAGCACAATTTTCCCAAACTTCTAAGATCTGTGACACTTGATTCCCTTTATTGGCTAGGAAAAGTTCGGACATAAATGGAAGAATTGGAAAGTCAACTAAGTACAGTCATAGCAAGGATGGAGAGGGGATCAGGCCAGTGAGTGAGTCTTTGCCTAAGATATCTGCCATCTGTGAAGATGGTCTACATCAATGGCAGATGCAGATGGCAAATGTGGCCCTTAGCTGAGAGAAAACGCTCAGAGACACAACTGGAACATCAGGCCTATAAGCCCTCTGATGTCCAAACTTTGAACACATCACTCAGCTTAATTGTTGAAATAAAATTTCCCCTAAAATGTTATACTGTAGAAATCTGTAAGTGGGAAACATATGGTATTTCCAAGGACTTTAGTCACCTCTAAACTTTGCAGAGAAAAGAAACTTTGTAAGTGAAGAACCTGATCTGTCTTTATTGAAGTGGTGGTTTACACGACTGTATGTGATTTTAAAAATCCACCAAGCTGTTTCCTAAAATTGACAGATTTTATTGCATGTTAACAATACCTCAAAATCAGGAGAAAGACAGAATTATCTACAATTAATTCTGACAAGCTTCAAAGAACTAACAGGCAGGAGACAGGGCACAACAGCTAACACTTTGGAGAAGCTGGAGGATTTCTCGTTTCCTTCACAGAATCACATTTACTCACATAAGAAAATAAATTGAAAAAATTTTTGAAAAGTTTTCTAAAACTAATAAATTTTAATTCTAGTTCAGTTTGCTCAGCTCTGAATCTCAGAGAGAAACTCCTCAAAGCGTCAGCAACAGGATCTTTATTTCCTTTCCTGAATGAGGAAGTCTACCTCTATTCCATAATAAATTAACCCCTTAAGGTTAGTAGTATGGAAGTAGTTTGTGCTTTGGGAAATTCAGACAGCAGACATATTTGGGCTCATTGTGTTTCTTTGATTGATGATTTCCCCACGACTAAAGAAGCCCTGAAAACAGCTGTTTCCACTGTACTGCTAGGGATCATGGCGCAAAGTAGGAACCCCAAGCACAAGAGAGGGTCTGGCTGGCCTCAGAATAGTCAGGTAAATGGCAGGAGAAACCAGCATCTTGTAGACATAGGAGATAATCTGTGCAAAGGAGAGGAGAGAAATGAAATGGAGACATTGTGGAGAAAATCATAATTCCACACAGGAGGTCTCACTTATTGAGTTTATCCTAGGCAGGATCAAGATTAGACGGTGACTCCTGTAAACTAAACTCACAAGAAACTAAAGCGGAGATCAAATTGCAATTCATGCATTCAGAATAGGAATACTCTTTTGCTAAGTGACCAGAATACTGGAATCCAATATTCAGAGCTCCTTATTTCAGGCAGCAGAAAACTTGGAAACTAAATTACTTACCACAGTGTTGCTTTGATGAGTGTATGGAGTAGAAAATGGGTAGCCTTGCAGGATAACTCCCAGAGGCTGTAGGAAATCTGATGAGCCGCACATGTCCCGCTGGAATCCAACTCCCCAGGGACCTGAATACTCATTTCCTTCACATTCAGAGTCTTTGTCCTGAGGATGTTAAGTGAACAATGAAAAATTTGGTCCTTTGATGCCCTTTTCTCAGCTCCATGCAGATTCACTTGTTAAATGTGCCACATACTCTACTAACCAGTTCAGAAATTGCCTCATTAATCAGCACACAACTCCAGTGACATACCTATTATCTCCATTTCATTGATGAAGAAACTGATTCCCATAGAGCTTGAGTGTTATACAAAATCACCCAAGGCTGGCAGGGATTTAAACCCAGATCTGTATTCCAGAGGTCATACTTATAAACACCATGCCATGGTCTCTTCGGGAAAGAACGAATTTATTTCATCAGGTTTCACCCTCTGAACTCAGTTGCATTCAAGACCAGCTCACCAAAGCCTCCCTCCATTGTTGTCCCCATATCACTCAGCTGACTGCAGAGTATCTTTCCAGTTTCTTCTACAAATGCAGATTTATGTATGAATTTTACTACATTAACTCTCAGAGAAGAATATTTTTTAAGACCAAATAGGGAAATAATGAGGATAATAAGATAAAATATCCAGAATGACTAGCAACACCTTTCTTTAATTTGAAGATACACAGGCTAATGATGAGGGTGGTTTCTTGTAGACAGTCAGTAAAGCCTAGGGGACAGGCTTTGGGATGCCCCAGTTTAAAATGCTCCACTCTTTTTGCAGCTGAGAGTGAACACAAAGCTTTTACCGGATCCAATGCATTCTTCCTGGGTAGGGATGACAATATCTAACCAGGCAGAACAGATCCACAAGGACATAACATGCCTGTTTCTGGATCTAAGGAGCATACAGAATCGGATAAGGGTGAACTGCAACAGGATTAACAACAACAACAGGATTATACCCTGAAGCCCTAGAGAGGCAACAGGACACAAAGACAGAGCATGATCTTTCCTCTACTTGATTTTTCCCCTTCTGTGATTTCACAGGTTGGTAGCCATCTCCTCACTGCCACATCTACTTATCATTCCAACAATAGCTCTTCATCTTGAAAGAGTTGAGCCGATTCTTTGTATTCACTTTTTTGATAATTTAAAAATTATTCATCTGCTTTATGCCAAATTCCAAGGGAATTGAGTGAATAAACATGGAACTTACACTCATCCATTCTCATCTCATTGCTCAATTGCTTTGCTCTTTTGTTCCTTTATGGTAGTTTCATGGAAGCTTGAGTAAGGAGAAGAGATAAGTGTGTTATCAATTCCCATTCTTAGTCCAATGGTTGGATTGAAGCTTTGGTTTTCTGTTTTGAATATGGAACTAAAAGCAGTGTGAAGTCACATGACTAAAAAGTCAGTCAAACATTCTCAAACTAATGGACTAGAAGCAATACTTAATGAAACTTTAAAAGATATGATTTATATACATTAAAAAAAAATAACTCCCAGTGGAAAAGTAGGATGTGATAATCTCGCTTATGTGTAAGAAATCTTCCAAACCTTACTTATTTTGCCTATTGATTTTATATTTAAGGGGCTGCTCAAAGTTCTCTCTTATGCAAAACAGCATCCCTATTGCCTATAATGTGAAATTCAAACTTGCAAGCATGGTATCTGAAATCCTCTATGAATTTTTGGTAAACAACATTTTAGCCCAACTAAATCCCTCCAAATATTGACAATTACACCTCAGAGCTCCTCACACACCAAACATTTTATTATCTTTATTCTTGCTCATGGTATTTCCTCAACCTGAAATTCACTATCAGTTACTTCCTTTCTGCTGCCTTCCTTGATCCTTGGTCAGAACCATTTCTTCATTCTGACACATACCTGGAACGCATCTTCAGATCTCTGTTTAGGATGTTTTTATCTTGGCTTGGCTTGTGGTTAACTATCAATATTCTCATTCCATTGTTTGGAAGTTTCTTGAAAGCAGATAGGAATGTATAGCACAAGGCAGGCAATAAATAAAGGTCTCTATAAATCAATTTCTAAAATAGGCAAACATATCTGCAGTAAAAAATGGGTTAATCATAAATTCAAAGTTGGGAGATAGCAGGTGTTTCTTGTAGAGATTTTTATTCCACTCAGAAAATAGCGATGCCAAGTTACACAACAAAGTTGTTGAGCCTCAGCAACTTAGCAAATGCCCTCTCCTCATCTTGTCTGCCTGGTGAGAATCTATTCATTTTTCTGCACGTGCCTGGTGAGAATCTTTTCATTTTTCTGCACGTGGAAGTATCCCCTGCCTCTGGTGATAGCCCTGGTCAGACTTATCTGTGCCTCCCTTATATCCCCAAGACATTTGGTAGAAAACGTCATTTGAGAAACAATCATGCTGTACTATAATGTCTTCTTTGACTATCTCCTGGACAATAGGCTTTATTTTTTCTAATAGGATCTCATGCACAGAATTGGATTAATCAGGATCCTTAATTAATCCTTGAGTATGCATAGTGCCTCCCTTCAATTTTTGTTGTTGTTGTTATTGTTAAACAAAGTTTGTGTAGCTAGTACTGTGCTAGGGTCTAGGAATCTGAAGTGAATAAAACACACCTCCTGTCCTCAAAGAGCTTACAGTTACTGTTTTGTCTTCTTTTTATCTCCATACTTATTTCGGTGCCTGGCATATGAGTAAGTTCCTCCTCTGATGAATCGGTTTCCTCTTCTTGAATATTGGAGAGTCCCGATGTTTAGTTTTGGAACGTTTACCTTCTTCATCAACACACTGTTGAAATTCTCACTTGGTCCCAAAGTTTTAAGTACCATCCCAAGCATATGTGATGCTCCATTTCAATCTATACCTCAACTCTAGAATTATACATCCGACTTCCTTCATGACATCTCTACCAGAATATCTCACAGGTCCAAAACAGAATTCTTGGTCCACTTCTCAGTCACCCTGCCACCAAACCTATTTCTGCCCTAGTGTTCCTCTTCTCTGTGGATGTATCGTAAACTAAATTCCCTACTCTCACATTCCACTCCTTTTTGTCTAACACATCATCTATCAGAAATATTGTTGGTTTTGCCTGATCTTCATTATCTATGTTCTTCACTACGGTACAGTTGAATGAGGCTAGAAATTTTGCCCATTTTGCTTATTCCAGCAATTCCTAGCACTTGGCATATGATATTCAATAAATACTTGTTGAATCAAGTTTAAATACACATTCTTGAAACAGATGAGTGCATGGGATCTGAGACCTGCCTTCAAGATAAATAAACTTAGAGATCAGTTATTATTATTGCTTTCACTCAGAGTCACTTTATTGGTCAGTTTTGTGTTACTACAACAAGTACCTGAGATAGTTTACTTTATAAAGAGAAAAGTCTTCTTTAGCTTACAGTTTTAGAGGTTCAAATCCAAGACTGGGTGGTCCCATGGCTTTGGCTTCTGGTGAGGATCACAGGTAGCAATGACAGTAGAGTATGTCAGAAAGCAATTATATCTCAAACTGGAGCAGAGAAAGAAATGAGGAGCCACAAGGGGCAATCCTCCAATGACCTGAAATCCCCGCCACTAGGTCACCTCCTAAAGATCCACACATCTATGAATACTGCCACCCTGGGGGCTAAATCTTTATAGGTGAACCTTTGGGGGGCCCTCAAATTGCACCATAGCTGCAAGGTAACAAGTTTTGTTTTCTGCTAATATTTTAGAACCCAGAAATCAAACATGCAATACTTCTGTAATAAGAAGGAAAAAAAAGAAAGTGGTTTTTAAATTCTTTCATTTCATAAAGAAATAAACTATGTCAGAAGCATTCTCTCCAGAAGGATGGGAGAAGTAATGAATGAATAAAACTTCTCTCATTGAATATTCCAATCAAATACTGGCAACTGCTACAAAATAAAAGACTGCCTAGTCCAACAAAAATCATTTTTCTAGAAAAAAAAAAAGGAGTGAAATAAAAACAGAAATTGGGACACAGAGTTCAATATATACATCTCTTGTTCCATACACATGTTAATAAGTGATAGAATATCAAAAGAGATAGGGAAGCTAAAAGTCATATTATACTTCTAGCATATGAACCCAAATTGTGTTATGTGTGGTAGGTAAAAGGTTAAATGATAGCATTAAAATTTCTGTATATGTAATTGCCCTAGATGGAAGACCTTCTACAGTTACAGGAATCTTGTCCAGGTTATTTCAGCTCTTGAACTAGAGAAGAGTTTTTGATAAATAATGTGGGACACAGAAACTGGTCCAGGACAATGTTTTCATGACCCTACCGAACTTCACTGTTCAAACTGTTCACCCCACTTCACCAAAGAAGAAGGGTACAATCTCTTTTCAGCATTTGTAATCTTTTGAAAGGAGTAGGAGAATCATAATTGCACATATAGATAACGTTGCCGTTTTAAGTTTCTATCCAGAATCACATCTGAGACAGTTACAGTCTCCCTCAGTGATTCAAGAGGCAGGTTTAACAATAAATGTCAACTCCTGTTACCTAGAGTGCCGTACACAGATCACATGGTGAGAAGTGGAAAGGCAACACATTCCCGGAATAAAGTGAATTCTGCATACAGATGGAAGTTTCCAAAATCAAGAGAAAATCTAGGAATTCAACAGTTTCTTCTATTTTATACCTGAGGGCTACCTTTAAATGAAAAATGAACAATGCTATCTGAACTCCTGGAGGAAAGTACAATTTAACCAGTTGAACTCTCATTTCCAGGAGATACAGTTCTCTGGCACCTAGGACTCACCTGTTAGTCCAGGTCCTCTGACAAGTAGATATCAGGGTGAGATTAAACATGGTGAATAAGTCTTATTAGGGGAAATGGCTGCATGAGAAAATAGGAAGGGAGTCAGAGAGTTGGAGAGAGCCACCAAACCTCAGTGCAAGTGTAAGACTTACAACGAAGGGAAGCAAGAAGGAAGTTTTTTTCCAAGTGTCCTAGGCCACAGTGCAGATCCAGCATGGTTCATCGGGACCATCAGGAGTCAAGACAGAAATCTGAAGAACCTGGCGCCTCCCAGGACTTGTTCTGCCTTTGGATTCCTTCCAACATCAGTCACTGTGCAGGAGCCACCTGTGGGAGGTGTGGCCTTAACATTAACGCTGTGGTAAAGCTAGGAGTCTAGTAGCTAGGGCCCTTGGTCAACTATGCTCCCTAGAGTTGGAGGTTGGCATGGGGCATTCTCATACCTGCTGCACTAACGGGCTGGGCAATAGCACCACCCCAGGATAGTAGGGAGTATTTCCTGAGCACATGGCAAATGTTAGTTCCCTTTTTCTGAGCAGAGAATTCAAAACCCCAAAGAGCTAATTAGCGGTGATTGAGAAAAACCTGTGCCCTAACTTCTGGCCCTAGAAGATGTGCTTCTCTTGTGGGGCAACCCATCCCAGAGCCCTTCATGAAGCTAAGCAGCACACCGCCCGCAAACTCTAAGTACCACCCATGGGCTTCAGCGCCAGATCCTTGAGTGCATTACCTTCAACTCCTCAAAAAAGGTGGCGATTGCATTTCCCAGAGAATTTTTTGATTAATTCATAAATCTTAAATTAAATGGAAGTAAATATCATCTTATTTCTAAAGACTAGAAGGCCTCGTGCAGCTCTGGCTGTTTGAACACCCTACCAATGAGAGATGAACAGGACTCGAATGTGCTTTTGCTTGAGAATGGGAAAAGCCACCAAAAGACTGGGACGAGGCATCCCCAAGAGTCCATAAAGTTTCTTTTAGATCGAGGTCCCCCACAGTAAAGTAGAGGGGTGGTAAGGAAGTTACTTGCATGTCCCTTCACAGGGCTGGTCTATAAGACTGGCAAGATGGTAGACTAGGAGCAGAAGTCTTGGCAACATGGTTTTTATTCCAAGTGTATTTATAGAGGGAAAAGAGAGACAGCACATGCCTTTCAGTGGAGCAGAGGTTGTTTCTCCTTTTACTTCCTAGCCCAACTTCTAAGAGGAAAAGGAATTGCCAAGAACACATAGAAAGGGCATCGGTGCCCCTCTGAAGGCCAGTTTTAAACTGGAGGACCTGGCCGGCATCAAAGACAGGAGAACTAGTGGAACTGGGAAACCAAGGGATGGAAGGGAGGCCAAAGTCAGGGTCTGTTTCTATTTACCTGGACTTTCTTCACCTGGTTTGGCAGAAACACTTGGAGGGAGGAAGAGCTGGAGACAAGGAGAGGACATTGCAGTCTCCGTAACCAATCTGGGAACAGGATTTCCTTGCTCTTTCCCCGTCAGAGATCTGAGACCTAACCCAGAGAGCCTGGCTGAAATTTCCTGGATTGGTTCCACCCAGAGAGCAAAAGAGTTCCAGCTTTCCAGACCCAGGGAAAAAACTAAAAATAGTAAACAAAACAGAGACTCAACAGTCGCCACTGATGACAGAAAAGGAAAAAAGAAGGCAAAGTGGTCCCTGCTCACAGGGGAGAGGAAGGATGGAGACAGCTAATACATCACTTGCTACTGCTGAAAGGTTTACAAAAATCCGGTGATATTTTTTAATCATCTTGCATTTTAGACCTTTAAAGTACAAATATGGATTTCAAACATATCAAGGGAACAAATTAACTTAGAAAAATGGTAATGCTTTCCAAGGTTGCACCTGCCATGAAATTGCTCCAAGTTTGCATTTTCCCCAGGTCTCGGGTGTGTCATTAGGCCAGATTGATTGCCCTCCTCCCCTGCATAGCTCCCCCATTAGAGTGTTATTGTATGGAAATTAATGGAAGGTTGGGAACATTTTTTTGCAGCTGCAGTAGTTGGAGTCAGTTTTGATTAAGCGATAGAAACCCAGCAGACGAGGGAGATCTCTTTGCTTTAGCGGCCTACTTTATTATCCAGCTTAGCGCTCGCAGCTTCTCCCTGTGAGGATCTTCTGCCTCCTTTTGGATGGTGCTGTTTACACTGACTCATCTTTGTGTCTCTTTTTTAATGTTTCCCAACTCAATTTCCCCATTAGTGCTGCAATTTGATGTGAAATGTAAAACCAGTCTACTCATTCCTCATTTTCCATTCCTGTGCTTATGCCCCTCTCACCTACTCCACGGCTGCTTTTTGGAGATGCAAGAATAAAGTAGTAATGTTCCTTACCCTCCATCCCTCTATCCTACTTATCCCTTATGAGAAATCATTGAAGGGGCCTAAACCAGCAATCAGAGTCTCAACAGCCCCAGGGGATTTCAAGGTGCAAATTAAGCCTTGGCCCGGCTGTTCAGAGAACTGACAAGTGAGGGCTGACAGTTTTCCTCTCCGAGGGCTCTGTCAGGGGCTCGCAAACGTCCCAGAAAAACTGGGGCTGTGGCAGATTAGGAGTTGATCTGCTTGTCATGCAGGGTCAACATCAGACTGCAGCAATTGAGGGCAACAAGACATGATGGAACAGAAAAGTAAAGGAGAGCGTAGGTGCGAATTGCCTGCAGAAGTTTGGAGGAGGGACATGGGGGTGGGGAGGGGAGGTTGCCTGAGCTTCTCTCGGCCTTTCCTGTATATCTATTCCAGACTTGTGTTTCTGCACTCCATTCTTTTCTACATTCATTCTACCTTTCATTCATTGCTTCTTCCTGTGGAATATTGACTGAGCCCCCTGCAGGTGTTGCACTAGATGCTGAAGCCAAAAGGGATAAAATAAGATGTTGAGGATAGCCTCCCAGTTTGATGGAGAAGATGGACATGCAAACAAAAATTATAATATAATTGTATTACATGGGTAAGAGTTCTAGAAGAAATGATAGAAACACTTTGGAGAAACAGTAGAGGAAGCAACTAAAACCGCCTGGATCAGGAAGGAAGGAGAGAGGGACCTGCTAGAGAAGATGTGCTCAGGGGAGGTAACTTTGAAACGGGTTCTTGGGTATCCGCCGGCCATAGCAAGGGTGGAAGACATAAGATTCTGGCAAGAGGGATCAACATAAGCAAAATTATGAAGGAGAAAAATACACCCACAGAAAAATAAGTGGTTTCTAATGGCTGGAGTAGAACGTTCAATGCAAAAAGCCATGGGAGAAAAGGCTGGAAAAGAAAGTTGGAATCAGATTATGAATAAGGTATTAGGCATGCGGAGGAGCTAGGAGCATATCAGTGATAGACACTGGGAGCCCTGCAGGTTTTTAAACGGAGGCATTTCATTATTCTGCTGTTTGAGAAAGTACACACTGACAGCTGTGTGGAGGAGGAACTGATGCAGGGACACTTCAGAGGATGAGGCCAGTCAGGGGTATTATGATTGACCAGGTGAGAGCCCAGGACACCTCTAAATCATCCACGTCCAGCCAAGGGGCTGTGTTAGGGCTTCTCGCCTGTCAGGAAACAATCCCAGGATCTTCTCAGAGCTCAGATGCTGAGGACATGTTTTAAAAAGTTAACTTTAAAATATTGCTATCTAGTACTTTAATAAGTTCCCTGACACATTGAATAACACTTCCTGCCTCCAGCAAGTGAGGATGGGGTCAACCTAAAATAGACATTTGCCAATGGTCAAGATTGGACTCCTGGTCCCCAGACTTGATTGATGCTTCCAGTATAGCCACAGAGTGGGCTGCACAGCCCACACCATTGACCTCATGAATCTCTCCTTAATCCACAGAGAAAATTAGCTCCTGCCTTTGAAGAGTGACGTCTGCCCCGAAGCTATAGTCCCTCTGCTGAACAAGACCAGGGCCCAATCTTTCTTCCCAAGACTTAGTCTCCGAGAAGCAGCTCTGTCTGGGGGCTGAGGGCATACTTGAATTCACCAAATCTGTTCCACCCCCTGCCAGGCAGCTACCCGCATCACTGCCTAATCATCATGCCCATGTCCAAGGCTACCACCTTTCACATTCTCCATACCTAGGATAAGCGGCTGCTGTTGAGAGTTCCTGCTGTTATCAGGAAAAAAAGCAATAGCCAATTGACCGTTACTATCTCAAATTCCTCCAGCTTAAATCAGCCAGGGGATTAATGCTGGACAGCTCCAAAATGATATACTAGGAACCAATTTTTCTTTCCCTCTATGGGCAGCCACCTTCCACCTGGAAGAATAATCCTCAAAGCTCATTTGGGAATCCAGCTCATCTTGGTTCCTTTAATAGCCTTAAAGGGACACGCTGATTCCCCAGGGCTGGCAATTTATGATCCTGATAGTATCCTCTTAGGAACAAAAGAAGGGAGGCTACATCTAAGAGCTCCCACCTGCTGAGCTCTTTGGCTTCAATCCTGCTTCTCTTCTTTCTTTCTCTTCTTTTTTCCATCTGTGCCTCCCACAAACAATGAAGCAGTGAAGAGTTCCAGTGACTGCCTAAAGAGTTGTCGGTATTGTTACAGGAGGAAAGTTGTGATTATTTCAGCTCCCGAAGGGCTTAGGGTGCTTACACTGTTTTTAGTTGCTCTAAAAGTAAATTGTCACCTGCTGCTTTGAAAGGGTAGGATGATGTCAGGTCATGATACCCACACATTGAAGAAGTTAGTTCTCACGTAAAGAGCACTATAATTACATCAGTTTAATGAAATGTTCCACAGTGGAAGACCCCATCCCCATTCCTACTTTGAATACTTGACTTGCACAAAATTCTGGCTTAGTGAAAACATCACAATTTCAGAGTAGCCTATTTTAGAATTTCAGGATATCCACCGGGTAACCTTGAATACGTTTTCAACCTTAGATGTTGTGAACATGGTTTGCCTCTTTTGCTCACGCCCCCTCCGAGTATTCAATTTTGATGGCAAGGATTCAGGCTTGTGTTGGAGAAGCCTTCCATTGATTGCCAAAAATAGATGGTCTTAGATGATCTGAACAACGGGCACAAACAGCATATTTAAAAAATGCATGGTGACACTGATCACAGGGGCCCAGCCCAGGGAAGAGTCATGAGTCAGTGGGCTCCCAAAGGACAAGGGACAGCCATCACAAGGGAGATTCAACATCAGAAAGGTCAGACCAAGACAGGAAGGTGCTGAGCAGCAAGTAGGCAAACTCTGGGTTCTTTCTTATCAAAGAGAAAAACTGCACAACTCTTAAAGGATGCAAAAACATTTTGGATAATTCTTCCTCGTCGCCCACTTCCATGTTCTTTCAGACTCAGTCAGACTTGAGATACTAAGTACCACAAAATCTCAACTGAATAAGAGAACCCCTTCAAGACCATTAAGATATACTTTTAAGGAATCTTCAAAGGCAGAGCTCATTTGAGAACCTGGAGCAGAGGGATTCCCTTTCAAAAAAAGCCTCATATATGTAGAATTTTTACTTATAATTTCAGGAGGCCCATGAAATCACTGAACACACGCAGCCAAACATGAACACTGTGGTGTAAGCTGCAGTGAAGAGGCCTATCAGCAGATTAAAGCCACTCATGCATTCATTAGCCAAAGTTATATTAAATGTCTACAAGGTGCCTACTCCTACACCAGATGATGGCAAAATATTAAACAAAGAGGACACTTCCTACCCCTTAGAAAGTTAGAGAGAGGTGTAAAAGTGCAGGGAGAGGTCCTGGTGGAATCTAACTGCTCACGGGAGACTGCTGACTTTACTTCCCCAGTGCTCACTGACTAACTGATTCCTGTGGGAATGGGGTCCTCTCTATAGGAAAAAAAATCCTCAGTTCTCAGTATTGGCAACTCAGAGACAAATAGGCTTCTCTGAAAGACGTGGGCAGATTTGAGAAAGAACCTGATGAAACCCCAACTGCAAGGGGGAAGGCTGGGATCCACCCTGAAGGACAAGCTACTCTGAGGAAGAAGAATCTGGTGTGCTGAGCTGGTGTTAGTGTCATGGCGCCCTGGCTAGGGAAGAGAACCGGCACCTGTGGCGCTTTACCTGCTCAGTTCAGCCTCCTGGAAGCCCACATATGTTCCATGAAAACAAAAGCTCACATATGGACATTAACAAACTTCCAGTCCTAGGGGTCCAAGCAACACTGTTATTGGGGCCCTCAAAAAGAACAGAACAGAGAAGAAGGAGTTTTAACCTTTTAGGGAGGAAGAAGTGACAGCTGGGATCATGGAGGGACTCCCAGCAATTCAGAGGGAGCATTGTGAGCAATGCTGCCAACCCAACGTGGAACATCTGTATGCAGCCACAGAAGAAAATGTCAGTGGTTGAAGAATGGGATGCATTATCTGTATGCATTCCAACCCAAGAAGAATGACAAGATTCTGGATGGAGGTGCTTGACGGCAGCAGCACAGGCAGTTAGCACTGCTCCTGCTTGGTGGAGCAGGGGTGCTGGCTGGGGAATGCACCCACAGTGACAGCTGTTGCAAAGACTCATGAAGCTGTGGCTAAGAAGAGAGTGTGCACTGGCATGAGCAGTAGTGCATGGAGACCAGTTCGTGTGCACGGAGTTCTACTGTGGCAAGAGAAATTTGAATGCAGATTGTAGAAATCTAGTAACTTTCCCAGTAGAGGCCCTCAAGCTAGGTATGCATATTAGTGCCATCTCATTTGCCACACAGGCTGATGAGTCCTGCAGGCATTTAGATGACACACTTGCACCATCATGATGAATGTTCAAAATTCCTAACGACCTATCTGATGTGGGTAGTAACCAGTATGAACAAACACCAGTCATAGGATTAAAATAGGGTTATAGAGTTCCCTTATTGCATCGGTGTTTAGTCTTAATAATTAGATTGCAAGGAGGTCTGCGGCATTCCCAAGGAAGGGACCACCATAGCCAGGAAGATGGTGGGCCAGTTTACTTTAGTATTCAGAAAAACAGTTATTTCCTAACCACCAGAGTAGTCTTTTGATATTTTAACAACCTACGTAGCTATGTGCCAATACCAGCTGAAAATCAATCCAAGAAAGTTTAGCAAAATTCAAAACCCTACTTGAATAAATATCACTTGAGACGCATGGTCAATAGATGCTTCAAGAGCAAGAATAATATACCACCTGGCTAGAGAGAAGGATAAAAGGCACACTGTTTGAGGAATGTTGACCTCATTCCAGAAGTCAGAGACCTGTGTTCTAGACCCGATTCAGTTCTTTGACTTTAGACATCACTGTCCAAATGTGGGAAGGGACACATGGCACACAACAGACCATGGAAGGCTGTGAGTGGCAGACCAAGAAGTGAGAACACTAGAGCCGTGCCAAGGAAGAAGGCACTCTCACAGAGGGTGCGAGATAAGAATGACAGAGAGAAGGGAGGCTTCAAGTTCCTCAGTAACATATTTCCCGAGCAGGTGTTTGGCTGGAAATCTGAATATTGTTATTGTCAAGTGGCCAAAAAGGAAATGTCAACAGCAACATTTAATAGCTTTGGTAGGAATAATAGAAGAAATCTCTGCCCAAGAAGAAATAGCAGTGGTTTAAGCCCTGTCCAAGTGACTTCCACCTGCCATTATGCAGAAAAGGAAAACAAAGAAGGAAAAATTAACAAGACATCATAGGAAGACAAATCAAAGAGCTGGCAATTCATGGTCCAGAGGCAGCTTGGAAATTGAACAGGGACCAGGAGGAGAAAAAAAAGAATGGTCAGATTCTCACAGAGCCACGGCTGCCACACAGGTCAGAAGACTACTGGGTAGATGACAGCCACTCCTTTTGGTATTAAATCCAAAAAGGAAATGGCAAGGCATACTAATAACCCTGAAACTTGGTTCCTCTTTTCTGTAGGCTAGAAGGGAAAGAAGTGATGTAAATAGCATTGCATGAACGTAGAGAATGCCCAAGGGAGAGAAGCTCAGACCTACGTGTCCTCGTGCATGTGCAGCTTTGCCATTGGTCCCCTGAAGCGAATGGCTCCTTCAGAGCTCTCTTTTTTCCTGAAGCCTGCTCCAAATACTCTGACATCAAGTGACATCCCCCTTCTCTGAGTAGTCATAGAACACAGAGGCTGAAGTCCACTTCCTGACCTTCATCAAAACTACCGACTTGTATTTGTACTTGAATTTTGTCCCACGTGCTAATTTACTTTCTCTGCTAAATTATAAATTACAAACAGCAGCAGCTATGACTGGAACTATTCTGTTGTTGATCCTGTGGTTCTTGTTTTGAACAACACAGGAGCTCTGTATTCTATGGGACACATAGATGGGAGGTTTTTAATGAATAATTATTGAAATTCAATTAAAGGAAATCTTTCATTCAACAAGCATCTATTGAATGCATTCTATGATTCAGGTGCTAAATCAAAGCAAGGGCAAAAGTAGAGACTCAGGCACACAGTAGCTTCTCAGTTGTGCCGTCACTGGAAAGTATAGGGTGGCAATAAAGTCTCTGGAACATTCAAATCCAGGTTTCCCTGAAAATGAGTATCAGAAAGAAGTAGTTCTCTATTCAGAGATGGGGCTCAAACCCAGAGCCTCATACATGTCTATAAAGAGCTCTTACCTCTGAGTTATCCCCACAGCAGGGAAGATACAACTTTTTAAGTTGCCATCACAAGATGTCTTTGTGGGAGGCAGTGATACCAGAAACCATCACATCATAGGGGAAGTATTCAAGACCATGCCATAGGATGATTCCCACCAAATCAGCACCAAATCCATTTGACTTCACATCTCTGACTTCCTCCAGCTTGGCCAAAAGTCTCCAGAAAAAATATGGCACCTATAAAACAAGACTGAGATCGGATATTTTTAAAAAGCAAGAAGACAAGTATTGAAATTGAAGTATTAGACAGTCTTAAAAATGTTAAAAATTAGAAACCAAAAAAGAGGTAGAAAAGATAAGAGATACAGCCACTCAACCCAGGAGATTTGGCATTAACTAAGAAGAGTTATAGAAATTTAGCACAAAGAAAAAAAGGAGAAGAAATTCCCAAGTGATTAACAGAAGAATTTTTCACAACAGATACAGTCTCAGAGCCAACAAAATCCTCAGTGGTTTAAATGAAAAATGAAGACCCACGCTTCGACAGACCTTTCTGAAGCTTTAGAATACTAAAACTGAAGAGAAGATATGGTTTTTCCCAAGAGGATAGGGGAAGCAAAATAAAATAGGTCATCAATAAAACAAGAAGAACCACAATGACTAAACTTTTCATCAGGAATACTGATGACTAATAGTTTGCATTACCCATTTTATTTTATTCTCACACCAAACCCATGGGATGGCTCCTGGTGTGCCTATCTTCCCCCTTCTGATATTTCTTTCCACGTGGAGGAAAACTCCACAAGTGCCATTTCCTGGACTTTCTCCATCCCCTTCCAGAAAGAAGGACTGGCTTAATCTGATTTGTGAGTTTGGAAAAATGCACTGGATATGTGCACCCCAGTGCCTTGCTTTTGCTTCCCCTTTCTTGGGACCAAAATTCCTGCAGGAAACACCCTTGCACTCTGCCTCTGCAGAGCACTCAGCTCTTATCTCTTGCCCATGTCTGCTTGGTTCATGGCTTAACATTCAGAAGCCCACTTGTTTCCAGATATGCTGTATTGCATCTCACGAAAGGCATCATCAATCAAAAGTGGCATCATTATTTTATGTGCCATGAAGAAAGAAAAAATACTGATAATTAGGCAATGCATTCCATTCTATCACTTTGAATTTTTTCACGCTTATTGAATAAGATGGTTTCTTTTAGACATGCATGTGTATGACATATCACTTTTGTATACATGAAAAAGAAAATAAATTGAGTAATATATGTCTAAAAAATTTACATTCAGAGACTGTTTTGAATCACATTTTGACTCAGAGTTATATGTCTCCATGATTTACAACAAAGCATTTTCCTCTCTGCCATTAAGAGATACCTTTGAACTCATTTTGCTCTGGAATTTTCTCCCAAGCTGCCAGGCATCTATTTTGCTAGCACTTTATCTTACAGAAGGTGTCAAGGAAGGTTTTTAGACAACAACCAGAACATGGTCCTTAATAATTTAATGACAGAAACATCAAAAGGTACAGTGGCCCGGTTTTGCCACCAAGAATAAACAAAGTCCATGTGTGTGCAGGCACTAACAACTATGTCATGACAGTCACCTGACCAATGGCAATTGTGAAATGCCACTGATTGTGAAATTCATCCTCCATTCAAAGATGGTAAATGTGAAAAGGAAGTACATCTTAGAATAAGTAAAATATAGTAGCCATTTTCTTTCCTTTCAGCTTAAGCATTAGTACAAAGGATATTCAGTCTCTTGTTTTATTATCTTGTGTTTTCAATATGTTCAAAACTTAGGTGGGAAAGAAGACTACCATTTATTGGGTCCCTTCATCCCAGTGGTAAGTATGATTAGTAAACCAATTTTGCAAGTTAAAAGATGTGACTCAGTAAAGTTAAATAACTTGCCCAAGGTTGCAAAACTCAGGGACAAAATTGGGCTGAGTCCTGGTTTATGCTACTCTAGCACTCATCACCAAGCATACTGACCTTTGTAAACCATCTGATTAAAAAAAAAAAAAAAAAAACTTTAAAGAATTAGTAGGAATTAACTTGTGAGAAGGAACAAAGATGTACATGACCTTTTCAGGAACTCTAATGGTTTCCTTGTGGCTGAAGGGCAGGAGGAGAGGCACAGGGATTTTGTGGAAAGGGACCAAAAGATGGCATTGCCCTTTACGATGATGACGGGCAATTTGGTAAAATTGTTCCTTTCCCCCCTAGCTCAAACATAGTTGTCCTGGAAAGCCTTCTTTGCTCATCCTCCAGGAGATGAGACTCTGCCATCTGCTCCCATGGTAACTCATATCCTTCATTCCTAGAACTTATTGCCCTTCACCAAAATTATGGATTTAACCATTTCTACCACTAACATAAATAAGCTAGTGAGCAGAAGATTGAGTCTATATAGGCAATGTATTGTATTCTCAGAACTGAGCATGGGGCCTGGCACAGAGGATGTGCACCCACAGCTAGCTGGCATACAAACACACGACTCAGACAGTGATAGGCATGGGCTAGCCAGAAACATAGGTGTTCACAAGCCCAAGAGGACCCATTAGAGAAATGCAAGGACTGGTCCAACATTACCAGAGAGATGTCACTGGATGAAGGGCCAAGAATAGATTAGAGGAAACAGAGTGGAAGCAAGGAGACAGTTAGAAGGCTGCCACAGTGGTCTGGACATGAAGTCCCACAGCAGGAAGATGACACTGAAAGATATCAGTAGCATAATAGTGACAAGTGGTCAAATCCATGAGACACTCAGGTATGGAAAGGGCTAAAGCATAAACCTAGGGAACACAAACATTTAAGAGATGAGTATATAAAAGGTGACAATAGAGGAGGCAAAGAAGAAGTTTCCAGAGAAATATGAAAAACAGGAGAGCAGCTGTGTCAGAGACACCAATGGTGAACAGAATTTTTAGTAGGAGCCAGAGGAGGATGTGATCAACAAGATCAAATTCATATATTTTTTCACCATTTGTATTTCTTTGTTCAGTTACTTTGCCCATTTATTGGTTTGGTTACTTTTTTTTTTTTTTTTTTTCTTTGTGTGTGTGTGTGTGTGTGTGTGTGTGTGTGTGTGTGTAAGTTTTTTAAGCTCTTTGTATATCTTAGAGATTAATACTTTATCTGAGGTGCAGGTGGTAAAGATTTTCTCCCATTCTGTAGGCTCCCTCTTTACTTTCTTGATTTTTTTCTTTGCTGTGAATAAACTTTTTAGTTTGATACCATATCATTTATTGATTCTTGATTTTACTTCTTGTGCTTTAGGAAGAATAAATACAAATGTTTAAAACCCATTTGAAAAAATGTTCAACATCTCTAGCAATTATAGAAATGCAAATTAAAACTACACTGAGATTCCATCTCAGTCTGGTCAGAATGGCAATTATCAAGAACAGTAGTAACACTAAATGTTGGTGAGGATGAGAGGGAAAAGGTTCACTCATATGTGGCTGGCAGAACTGCAAATTGGTGCAATCACTCTGGGAAGCACTATGGAGATTCCTCAGAAAACTTGGAATGGAACCATCAATTGGCCCACTCCTTGGTTTATACCCAAAGGACCTAAAATCAGCGTATTACAATAATGCTGTCACATCAATGTTTATAGCAGCTCAATTCACAATAGCCAAGCTATGGAAACAACCTCGATGCCCTTCAACAGATGAATGAGTAAAGACAATATGGTATATATACATGATGGAATATCACTCAGCCATAAAGAAGAATGAAATTATGGCATTTGCCAGTAAATGGATGGAGCTGGAGATTATCATGCTAAGTGAAATAAATCAGTCCCAAAATATCAAAGGCCATCTCTCTGATATGTGGATGCTAACCCACAACAAGGGAGGGTGGAGAAGGGAAGAATAGAAGTTCATTGGATCAGACAAAGGGGAAATAAGGGGAGATAGGAATAGGAAAGACATTAGAATTAATCAGACATAACTTTCCTATCCTTGTATATGAATATAAGACCAAGGTAACCCCATACCAGGCACAACCACACAATGGGATCCTAATTAGAATAAGTTATACTCCATGTATGTATAATATGTCAAAATATACTGTCATGCATATCTAAAAAGAACAAATTTTTTAAAAAGCAAGTTCAAATACAATCAAGAGTAGAAATAAGATTCCCATGGGGATGAGAATTAAGAGTTTGTCTGCACTGGACACAGAAGTATTGCAGAGCTGGGGTTGGGAGGTGGGAACACAGGAGACAACATTTAAAGAAGCTGACTTTTCATTAATTTTTTTAAAGAGTCTTTTAGGGATTCTATCTTTGTGTCCCTTTCATAATGTAGACATTGAATCTCAAAGAATTAAAATTTTCCAAGATCAAAAGGGTGGTAGATTGCAGAGCTGTGACTTGAATCTGTTTCCCTCTATGTTCATTTTCTTAGATCAAACCCTTGGCAAAAAAGAACTTGATTTCTTTGCATAGTCCTTTCCTGTCTCCCCTTGAGACCTTTGCTTCAAGGCAAAGAGTAGGGAGTCAAGGAAGTGAACACACATTGCTGGGAGGGCTGAAGTTGTTGTTTTGTGATTGGATAAAACTAAATATTTAAATAAAATGAGGATGAAAGCCAGTGATGATGTGGGGCAGGGGATGCATTTTCAGTTGGTGAGGTCTCCCAGGACCTGGGAAGGTCTAGGTAGAGCAGCTGGAGGCTTTAAAGTTGAATGACAAGAAACAAGAGAGATCATATGTGCTGACCTCATGGGAATAAAGGCAGAGGGAATGTGCTCTGCTCCAGGGAAGTCGGATGGATAGAAGGAGAGGAGAGGAAGAAGGGAGAAGGTGGGGGCGAGGGGACGACAGAGGAGATGAGAGGAGCGGGATCATGGCTCTCCTCAACCAGGCCAATCACTCCTATTACAAGGAAGTGAAAACGAGGATGAAGCAGAAGGACCAGAAGTATTTCCTTCATAGTGTTTCCTCCTGGGATGTGCAAAGAAATCCTCCCTGCTCTGTGGAAATATGAGGTAGAGTCAATGTGAACTTCCCCTACCTGACCCCTACCCCACAGAGCAGTCCCTTGTCCCTCAACCCTCAACCTAGCCAAGGACACTGGAGAAAATTAACAGAGGAGCCCTGTGCTGTTACTTCCCAAGTCACACCAGAGCTTGACCATAGAGGGTGGTACCTGCCGTGGGGAGGGCCCTGGTCCACTCATTTAAACAAGTTCAAAGAGAATATCTCAACTTGATCCATGGCCCTAAAAGCAAAGCCAGTGGGATCCATCAAGACCAAAATCAATAATCATTAGCCATTCACAGACTATGTATAAGGCCTGATTCTTGAATAATTTCTCAACCCAATCACACACACGACATTTGTGATTCCCAACGCATTTTTGCAAAACATTTGATATCACTTGGAACAGATTGCTGTCAGGAGGAACATTCTCCAGGTGGGGTGCTCCCCTTTCTTTCACCCTTGGCAGTCCTCCCTGACATTCTCTGGCAGTGTCTGCACCCGTATGCTATGAACCTTTTCCTTCTAACACTTTCCTGGGCTAATGCAGTCCCCTGAGGCAGCAAATCATTCCTTGAGCCCATGTTACTTCTCTTCTTCCCAGGATTTGCTCAATGGGTATAATTGGCTGCATTCAGCTCCCCTCCATCCATAAAACCATAGATCACACAGGCAGACATGGATCCCCAGTGAACCAGAACAGGCTTATGGCTTCAGGAAGGTATTAAGATATGTATATTTTATTTTATCATCCTTTCAGCATAGGAAAGCCAAGGCTTGTTGTCTGTATAGCCTCCCTGGCTAAGTAGTCAATAACTAAATAATACATTAAATGGGTTATATTTGATAAAAAGCAAAGGCCACTCAGAGGGGGAAATGAGTTCAAAACCTTCCCTTCTTTTGACCCCTTTTTTCAAATGAAGGATGAAGTCTGTGCTTCTGTTGCAGAACACCAACTCAATTAAAGCAGTTCCTATACATAGCTGCCGGAATCACTTTTGAATGTCCCCATCCTATAAACATATCATATTATAATATTAATGTGAAACCTGCTCACTTTATTGTCTCAGTCCCTTCACAGTTCATTGATTAACCAGATGCCAAGCATGCAGTCCTTCCATTGTGTGTGGGGTGGGTGTTTTATCGTGGGGGATGCATTATCAATCCCACCCAAAGTTCCTCATTGAGGTTTCTCCTATCAATTGTTTCCTTATGGCTCATAGCATATGGACAGTTTATTCTCTCATCAATCCTCAATGAGCCATTCCTGTCCTTGATAATAATAACAGCATTAATGGATGTGTTCCCATTACAGGGTATACCATTATCTCAAGCTAATTTAATTAAGCAACTCCATAGCACTGTATCCCTGCTCCCTCTTGCTCATCACGCTGTTCTCCCACTCCCCAAAAGAATGTGTTCCTGAGCTGATGAGGCTCATTTTTCTCCTTTGAGAAGCAAGAGGGTCATGGAGTGAAAGTCCAGGGAGACCTGGCCTAGTTAACAGGAGTGGAGCCCCAAGGAGGAGCCAGAAAAGGACTATGCGAAGAAATCAAGTGCTTTTTTTGGCCAAGAATTTGATGATGTAAGAAAATGAACATCAATGGAAACAGATTCAATTCATGGCTCTGCAACCCGCTATCTTTTTGATCTTGGAAAATTTTAGTTCTTTGAATTTAGTTTAGTCCTTTGGGCACAAAGATAGATTCCCTAAATGACTCTTCAAAATAATTAATAAAATAATATAGGCAGAGCCCTTAGTGTATGGTTGGTACTCCATTGATGTTAGCTCTCTCCATTTCCTCCTCTCTCTCGACTTGAGCTTCTGCAGGGGATGCTGTTGATATGTACTGCAGGTGTGTGACGCTCGACCCAAAAGGCATGTGCCTAAAAAAGAGTGTAAAACAGTTTGGAGAAATGAGTCATATCTGAAATGCAGCAAAGGAGATGCTATTTAAAGTTTCTCTGTGTTACATTCTATTGTTGAAGCAAAAGCACCATATTACCCAAAACAAGTGTGCATAAAAGAATAGACTGCTGTATGAAAGAATTTCTAGAGCTGAGTTTTAGACCTCCTCTTCTGGGAGGTCATTGAAATACAGCCAGCCCTCCATACCATGGACTCTGCTTCCACAGATGCAACCAACCACAGACCATTGGGAAAATTTTTACACCTGTACTGAACACATACAATCTTTCTCTTGTTATTATTCCCTAAACAGCACAGTGTAATAATTATTTACATAACATTTACATTGTATTAATTATTGTAAGTAAGCCAGAGATGATTTAAAGAAGGATGTGCATAGATTATATGCAATTAGTATGCCACTACTTCTAAGAATTCGAGCATGTGAGGATTCTAGTATAAATGGAACAGGGGGATCCTGGAACCAATTCTCCATGGATGTCAAAGGACAACTTTACTAATAATGTCACTAAATACCATTTACTTACAAGTTTACTATGTGTACTCTGCTAGTACTTGATGTGTATTCCTCATGTTCACTGTGAAACAGAAACCTCTTATCCCCATCTTATAGATGAGAAAACTGAGGCATAGAAAGATCATACAACATATTCAAGGTCACATAGTGAGAGGCAAGCCCAGATTTAAGCACAGGCAGTCCAGCTCTCCTGGGTCAGGGGAGGGGACCCAACAGAAGTGCATGAAAAGCCCACCTCCCCTAACCTGAGTTTCTAAAGAACCAGAATTATACTGTGTATTCTTAAGTACCTATGTCATACCCTAAATTTAAGGCTATTAAGCTCCTAAATTGAGCACCTAAAGTTTTCTTTAGAATGGCATTCTCCCCTGGGAGCACAGCTAAAATCTCCCACCTGGTGGCTCATCCTGCAGGAGAAATGAGAGAGATGCTCTTCCTACAGACCTAAGTTTCATTCTCTCCATCCTTACATGAATTTGCACTGACTGGGTCCCTGGTTGTGCATGAAATCTACAGAGGTAGAATGGGAGCTTTGAAAGATCTGGGATGGCACAGAGAGGAGAAGGTATAAATGGATCTCATCAGTTTAGCCAATTAAGATTAAAGAAAGAAGATGGAAATCTGATTACTGATTATCCGCTCTATGCCAAACCTCGTGCTGGCTATTCTCAACAGGGCAAGGAAAATGAGGTATCTAGGAGGATTTCACACTTGAGGATAGGCAAGTGCCATCCCTAATTTTCATCTACTCACTTACTTAACTAAAACATGGAAAATTGATAGATCTGTACTAATGGTTCAACACATATTTAGCTCATTTCAAAACAGAGATAAGAACTCAGCTCCAAAGACAATCTGTATTATGAGGCTTGTTATTAAGTTTGTCTTTTCAGGTACACCCCTGTATGTCCCAGATGAAACTCAGAAATAATTTAAGAGATGATTCTTGACTTTATAAAGTCATTTACGCCAGGATCCATCTAAATAGCAGAAGCCTGTCTTTCTGTTACTCAAGGTGACCCATGCCAGCTTTCCGCTTGGTAAGACATGACCTTCTCAGCTTCAAAGGAGAGCAGTACAAAAGTAACCCAGGATATTAGGTGGTCCAGTGGGTTGCAAAGATATACCAGGTTGCACAGCATTATAAATGCTTGGAGAACACAGTCTTAGACTGAGAGTTCCTGTGCTCAGGAGAGGGTGGAGAGTCCAGTCCTCCATCAATCTTCTATCTCCTGCTCTCCCAGAAAATTAAGGCAAATAAGTGACCTGTGAGAAATCTGAGACTAGGGAAATTCTAGGGCTAAGACCATCACCAAACTATCTCCTCATCTGGACCCAGAGAGAAGGCCTCTCAGACTTGCTTACCTTGGATCTCCCAACTCCACCTTGATCTCTTCCTGGGGAAAGACCAGTGGCAGAGGCAGGAAATGAACAGGCAGTTGGAAAAGTATAGTTCCAGCCTTCCAAAGTATAACTCAGTTCCCTACACCTTGAAAATTCCTTCCTACTACTTCTCTCCTCCATTTGATGACTCAAAAAAAAAAAAGGAAAGAATGAGTGAATGAATGAAAAGAAAAAGAAAGTTCAATTTCCTGAAAAGAATCTGTTATTTTTATTTTATTGAAATATTGAAATAAGAGATTTGGGGCAAGTCTTCATATTCCTGAAGACCCCAACAGTTTGGATCCTGCCTCCTGCTTGGTGGCTGATACCTTTCTTCCCTGAGAGGAAGCACAGAGTCAGTCTCAGGCAGGTGTCCTTCTCGGGAATGGCAGGTCATGTATTTTAGACAGTTGTCAGCTCTTGTTAGGATTGTTCTCCTTGGCACTGGCAATGGCCTGGTTTATGCTTCTCCCAGAAAACTGCCCCAGGTTTGGACAGTGCACCTGGCTGAATGTCCTGAGCCAGTCAGGTCCAAAAGCTCAGCTCTACAGACTGCTTGTAACTCATATTACTTGGTCTTCCACCCACAGACCCAGAGCTCAAGAGACATAATTTGAGAAACGAAAAGTTGTTCTGTGGCAGAGATGCATATGAAGTGCACAGGAGGGTCTGAGCAGGAAGAGGCTCAGCATCTCTGCTTGGCAGAGCCTGCTATTCTGGGATGGTGAACAGAGTGTATTTCACTCAGGCATTATTGAATAGGGACAGTAGCTCTGTTGGCCTGGTTCTCCAGAATTGCTACTAGCTCAGCCCTTGTCACAAGAAGTAGGCAGTCATCTGGGCTAGCCTGTGATGATGTTAGGAGAACCACAGTGGCAGGCAGGGTGAGTCTTTGGGGGAACTTTCCAGAATCACAACTGACAAAAGGATGAAGATGATAACAGCTGTGGTGGTAATGGTGATGATGCTGATGACGACTGACAGTGAAAGCTTCTAAAGTTGGATCTTGACAGAAAAGATTTGACTAGGTGGTGAGGACAGAACTTGTTGTGTTCTAAGGGAGGGAAATGACACACCAGAAGGACACAGAGTTTAGAGCAAGCAAAAGCAAATTCATGGGACAAAAAAGGAATCAGTCAATTAAAGAGGAAACCAAGTTGAATGAGGAGTGTGGTTTGAATGATGGAGGACCTTTGCTGGCACGTAGAGGATTTTCAAGTTGCTGTAGAATGAAAAAGAGAACAAAGGACTGCCAGTGAAGGCAGTGCCCGAGGAAGGTTAAAAGAGGCCAAGGGATGAACAAGAGAGAAGAGATGGAAGAAAGGTGATGGGTTTGTGAAGCTCTTGGGGAGATCTTGAGTGGAAGTGATGAGACCCACAGGGCCTCTGGCCCAACCCAAGACACCAAGAAGTACAGGGAAGTTCATGTCTCTTGGGTCAAATTTTGACCAACAGAAAACACATAACTTCTTCATTTCCTTGCAGACACATAATATATTAGTCTGTTTCCTATTGCTATTATAAAATACCTGAGGTTGGGTACTGTGTAAATAAAAGAGGTTTATTTAGCTCACAGTTTTGGAGGCTAAAAATATAAGATTGGGCAGTCCTATCAAGTTGCCTTCTGGCATCACAGAAGATGGTATCACTATGGTAGGAACAAGTGCAGAAAAGATCACATGATGAGACAGGGATCCAAAGATTCAAGGGACAGGTTTGCTTTCTTTATAACAACATGCTCTTGGGAGGAACAAATTTACTCCTCAAGACCAACATTTATCACTTCCCTCATCACCTAATTACCTTTCAGTAAGCCCCACTTCTTAAAGGTTCAACCACCCCTGAACATGGTCACACTGGGTACCAAGCTCTCAGCCATGAACCACTGGGTCATAACCAAATCATGACCCACAATAATTCATAAGGCCTTTTTTTTCCCTTTGGTACTGGGGATTGAGCCTAAGGTCACTTAACCACTGAGCCTCATTCCCAGCCCTTTCTATTTTAATTTTCAGACAGTCTCACTAAGTTGCTTAGGACCTTGTTAAGTTGTCAGCAGTTGTCAGCTGGCTTTGAACTCACGATTCTCCTGCCTCAGCCTCCTAAGCCTCTGGGATTACAGATGTGTGCCACCGCACCTAACTCATAAGACCTTCCTAAGACCAAACCATCAGCAGCACTTGTTGCAGACCTTGGGCCAGTCCGCCCGCGCCTCTCCTCGGGTCTGTTCTTCCTCCTTCACTGCCTCAGTTCCCTTTCCCTTGAATTGCACAACCAATATTAAGTGCCTAGACAAACAGTAAAGTTATTTATACTGTTAATCAATGGCCACCTTATAGACTATTCTAGGGATCTGATAGTGTGTTCTATGAATAAACATAGTCCCTGCTTCATGTTCATGGAGTTTCACCTTCAAAGTATATAATTATAAATGGAGATATGTACTCAGAAGAAAGAGGGCTCAGCTTTCTATAGCGTGTACAGCAAAGCAGCCTGGCTTTGACAAGGTCGGGGAAGTGACCTTGGAGGGGAGGCTGGCCTCAAGAGATAGGAGATAAACACCAAAGCAGGAACCGTTTGAAGGGGAAGAAGGGAGGGCAAATGTGTGGAATGAAGATCACAGCACTCTCCTGGGCCTTGTTGCTGAGCACTCGGGAATGTCACCCAGAGAGTTATTTAAGTATAAATGCTTAGTCCCTTCTCGGACATCGAAGACCCCTTGTACTAGGGAAAAGGATTCCTAGGAACAGCGTAGCAGGTTTTCTAGCTAACTTTGGTCTGCTAAATCAGAGCCTTGAGCAGTTCAGGGGAAGATTCCTAAGTCTTCCTTCTGAAACTTGGCCAGGTTAGGAAACCACAGGACCTGTCTGAATGAAAAGGGAAAGGGTGCTTTGTCCTCAGCAGGCCCTCAGCCTGCTGACAGAGCCACTCTGTCTTCTCCCTCCCCCTTATTCCCCTTCTCTTCCTCAATCCACCTCCAACCCCTGCATGAGCAGGCATTTGTACACATACGGGAGGACATACACATGTTCATGTGTACACACATGTACACACACGTGTGCACACACACACGCGCGCGTGCGCACACACACACACACACACATATGCACAGACCAGGGCCCATTTCTCTGCTTCCTTAGGTTTCTTCTCTCTGAGGCATGTTCCTGAGCTATACAGAAGCTGAGGGCCTTTCCTGATCTTTCTCCAACTCTACTGGCCTGACCCATTTGCAACCCCTCAGGCCCTTGCTATCTTCTAATCAAGTAAGTTATCAATAGTTACTTACTGATTGATTAAAAATTTCCAGATAATCATAGTGATAATTCACATGTAAGGATATGAACCATAGTTCAAAAAGACATTTTCAACGTCACATCTTATTTGGTATTTCTTGAGGAGCCAAATTGGTGTGCAGTATTATCCACAATCAATAGGTGAAGTGTCCTTCTTGACCAAAGTTAAGAAGGAAACTTGCTTCTCTATCCCCAGGGAATAAATCTCCATTTTACAAGGGTCTCCAATCACCTTAAGGCAAGGGAGTGACTAATACTGGATTCATTTTCAGACAAGCCTTATCTGGAAGGGGGTGGAGATATGAGGATAATTCATGTGGCGGGAAGAATCATTTAGCACTGCCGTGTATTAGTGGCCCTATGGTTTAGGGTTCAGGGCAACATGTCTGTGCTTTTGTTTCGTTTTGGTACTGGGGATTGAACCCAGGGGTGCTCTACCCCTGATCCACATCCCTAGTCTTTTTATTTTTTTAGTTTGAGACAGGGTCTCCCTAAGTTGCTTAGGTCCTTGCTAAATGACTGAGGCTGGCTTGAACTTGGGGTTCTCCTGCCTCAGCTCCTGGAGTCACTGGGGTAACAGGTGTGTGCCACTGTACCCAGCCTGGGTCTGTGCTTTTGAACAAAAACACTTGAGTTTGAGACTCAGTGCTGCAGTGTGTTAACTGTGTGGTCTTGACTCCTCTTCCTTCATTTAAAGTGAGGATAATCGTAGTATATAAGACAGGGATAAAGATTAAATATTAGAGATACCACCTCCAAAGCACTTCACAAAGTGTCCAGCATATACAAAACCCACTCTTTTATTGTTGTTATTAAACTGCATAGTCCCCACCTTCCCTTTTGTGAGATGGGCCTCAGCGAGGACCATCAGTCAAAGCAGGTGAATATGTTTGCTTTGGTGGGAGGTAGGGAGATTGGGAGGGAGAAGGGAGGAAACAAAGAGGAAAAAAAAAAAGACTGCTCAAAGCCCCAGGCCCACCACATGACGCCCTTCTTGTTCCACTGGCCCAGGTAGGCAGTTTTCCGACCCTGCCAGAAGGAGTGGAAATTGAACTGTGATCTGGAGAGCCATCCGTTCTGACCATTAGTCAAACACCGGGAGCCAGTTGGACCTAATTGTCTTTGAAACATCTGAAGACTAAACACTTTTTTTGGAGGTCAGGCTGCATAACTGAAAAGGCAGAGTTACCTGAGATGAAAATAAAGGCATAATAGGTTCATATAGTTGATCTGAAAATTAGCTTTAGGGGTCTCCTTATGTTGGTTTCTTAATGATGTGAAACGTAATAATGGCTTAGACCATAATAAAGATGAATTACTTTTTTTTTCAGAAAAATAATGAAAGTTGGGTAAACATCCCAAGTTTATCACTTAATTTATCCCCAGCTCGTAGGGAAGGAGAGATCGAGGAAGAGAGAGAGAGCGACCTCCCCCCAGCCCAGCCCCCATTTTTAATATTCCAAGCTATTAGATTTCAATAACCCACTCTCCAGCAATGTGTGTCTCATTTCCCTGGACAGACCAAATAGGCAATAACAGCCTCTCGGTTAGAACACTAATGTTGTAATTTAGAACTTCTGTCAAGATGAAAGATCTTTGCTAGGATCCTCAGAGGGCCCACAGCAACACTTCAACCCAGGCCCGGATAATGAAGTTTTCATTATTAAATAAAGATATTTTAGGAATGTCATAAACCATAAATCCACTCTCTTCTAGCATCCTGCCTCCTTATTGTGTTTATTTCTAGGCAAAGGTCCATCCACTTTGGGTTGCCCCTAACTCCTCCAAACATGGCCTTCCTTACCTTTCAGCCCCCTGAATCCCACTGTGATACACTCAAGTTGCTATGGTGACAGAAGAGCACGTCTTCTCCCACACTGAGGCCCACAGGCTATAAAAAAGGAGGGTGGGGATAGAGATGAGTCCCTGCTTCCTCTTCCCACCAACTCCTTCTGCCCTACTATGTCCTGCCAAAGCTGAGAGACTGACTCCAGGCAGCTTTATCTCACCTCATGGAAATGCTAACATGCACCATCAGGTCTAGCTGTTCTTAAAAATTATGGCACAATCAATTTTTAATGTGAATTTAGTGCTGGTTGGAAGCATTAGACTCTGAGTCCCAGGGAAATGGCTCATCTGTTTATCCACTTGCCAAATGTCAGGGTATAGTTTCCTCAAACCTCCCTGCCTTATCCTGATTCCCATCATGACCTCAGGAAGACAGTCTTACTGGACCTGCTCCTACCAAGCTCAGGAAAATCCCTTCTGAAACTCTCCACACTGGAGAGCAAGTGAAAACCCTCTTGTCTTCCCCATTGTTCAGTGACAGGAGCTCTGTCGCATCTCTCATCTCGGTGGTCTCCACAAGTAAGAAAATCAGAGCATCTGAAGTCAGGAACTCATTTAACAATCCCCAGTCCACTGCCGGTCGACCATACCTGACAAGCCAGCTGTCTTAAAGTTTCAGGGGAACCTTCCAGTCTATCACGGTAAAGCAAAGGAACTCTCATTAGTCTATAACCAAATGTCTCCTTGCTGTGCGTTAGGTCCTCTTATAATAGTATACAACATAAAGTTCTTAGAAAGAGATGAATTTATAACCTGTATTTTTGTTTACACCATAATCAAACAGCTAGAGCAAAACCAGCTATTAGATTAATCAGGAAAAATGGGTAGATGCAGCCAACAACAAAGATGATGATCCTCTGTGGCTTCCAGATATCTCTGTGTTGTCTTCCATCCTCATAAGATTTGAAGTTGGACAGATTTAGTGCTGAATTACTGAGAGACGTCACTTTGTCATCACCACTGCTGAGTGGACTTAAGGAACAGTTTGTCTCAGCAAAAAGCACTCCTTTCTGAAAACATCTAAGAATCCAAATTATGAATTATATATACATATAGGTACCTATATTTTAATTTATTTGAAGTCCGTCTAGGAGCATACTTCAGCTTGGGGTAGTTACTGGGGGAGAGGGCACAACAAACTATAGCGTGCTATCAGCACATGAATTAATTGAAAATAAATTTCCCCTCCCAGCACTAAACAAATGAGGAGCTTTTGGTGTGATAACACTCACACCCGCCTGTAATAGGTTGCTAAGATTCTACTAATTAAAAAAATCTCATTTGAAGATAGTTAATGGTTTCTGCATTTCTACAAAGCACTAGTCAGACTACATTTCTCTGAACTTCAGGGTCTGTGCTGATTACTACTCAATTAGTTTTGATTCAATTCACTGAAGAAAAATGTCCATTTCATTAGTGTAGAGAAATAACCATTGGACACAAAATATATTTCCCAGCATTGCTATGGCAACCCGGATGACACAGCTGAGCTCAGAATGTTAATGCCTTCCCCGGGACTATGTTTTTAAGTCAGCATGCGGCCATTAAGTCTTGCTGGGTGGGGGTGGCTGGTGCCACATTGCTGCTGATTGGCAGACAGAAGAGTCCATGAGACTCCCAAGAAGGCTGCCTTCCTGCCACTCACCTGCCCTACCACTCCCTTGTGGGTTGGGCATATCAGCAGCAGTATCAATTGCTGCTTTGCAAGTCCCCAGGCCTCTTTCTATGTGACATGCAAAGTCCAGCTGAAAAGTGAAAACTGCAGTCCATCATGCTGACGTGCTTTTTTACACGTTGCCTACTTTGTGGATGTGTGTGGCTGTCGAGGTGATGGACTGACTTTTGAGCTCTTCATCAATACATTCCGGTGGGCCCAGGCTGCTCACACTGACAGAGTGAGCTGAGGAGCCAGAGGTCTGTGCAACTCAGTGAACGGGCACCCACCTGGCGTACTCTGCTGCCATGAGAGGTGCTCCATTCCTACCCTCAACCCCACAGGGCATGTAAGTACTGGGTGGGAAGCAAAGGAATGGATCTGCTTATATGATAGGTGGCAAAAACACCAATACCAGTCATCAAGAATGATAGATGTAGCCATTATTTAGGCATTAATCAGGGCAGATAACAGAATTAGACCATAACAAAAATTTCATTTAAGAGACTAAATTTTCTAGGTTAAATAGATAATTTCCCGTATTTTCCCTTAAACTATGTCAGCATAATTTTAGATTATCAATTAACTGTTAATTGCTGTGTACTATGCTAAAAACCCCATGTCTTGGTGTAAGAGATTAAAGATAGAGAATGTGCCCTCAAGGAACAGTTTAGTTGTGAGACAGTACAGGAACCACTAATGACAGCTGCTATTTACTGGGTACTAACTGCCTGGAAGTGTTCAAAGTACTGTGTATCTCTTATTTTATTTAATCCCCATATTAGCACTATGAAGAAGATATTAACCCCATTTTATAACCAAGTACACTGAGGTTCAAAAATGTATGTGGCTAGACAATCACTAGCTCAGTTACAGTAAGTCATTGACAGAACTGGATTCAAACACAAGTCCGTCTTACACCAAAATTTCTTCAAACCAAGTCCTCTGCCTTTCATGGACACAGGAACAAAAAAGTCGGGTGGTAAATTGCTCAGTGACCGCTGATGGTTAAAAAAGCAAATACTTGAACCATAAAGAAAGCAGCAAAGTCCTACAGTATTTAATTCACTTAACTTCCTTTTTAAAATTCAGCTTCAAAGGAAAGGGCAAAACCAGAGCAACCTGTCTCCTTCGTTAGCCAGGTATTCTACACATCACTTTCCCATTCCTTCTGAGACCAGGGGAGAGGCAGGATGGTCACTGTGAGCGGCCAGAAGGCTTGCTCCAGCACAAGCGCAAGCTCTCTGCCCACCGTCTCACTGCCAGAGTCCCCGCGCCCTGCCCCAGCTCCACTCCCTCGGGATCCTGGGCATCAGAGCTTCTCTATTTTGAATCATCATCATGTCATCATTAAAGATATTTATTAAGCCTCCACATACACATTGTTCTAGTCATCCCATTTATTCTTGTTCCCTTGGCACTTCTGTAATTTTCACTCTATTTGTTTGCCGTTGCTTGACATGATTTTATGTCATCTTTATACATCTTCAGGTACAGTGCTGAAGACATCCAGAACTCTCTGAGCTCAGAGGGGCCCCTATCTTTTCTCTTTGCTCGCTGGTAACAATACCGGCGGGTCTTGGAGATAGGATATCTCAGTTCAGGAAATAACCCAATGGCTGCTTCTCTCAAATACGAGGTGGAACCGAATGAACTGGCATATACAGAGGCTTACAATCAAAAATCACGCCAGAAGTAGAGCATGTCATGGGCACAATGCCACTCCATAGACTGACCTGGGTGCTAAGGTAGCTTTTGTCAAAATGTGTCCAGATAAAATCCTAGTTCCTTAGTATGTTAAAGGATGTTAGTAGTGACAGGGTTCCAGATACACAACACCCAAATATGGCACCTTGCCATTTGAGAAAATGGCAGATGCAGGAAGCTCTCTCTAACCTTCTCTTACTCTTACCTGAAGCAGGCCTTAGAAGGATTCTTTGACCTTTCTCTAAAGAAAGTCCTAAGACTCTCATTCCACAAGGAAGACACAGAGACAATTGAGAAGAGTCTGAACACACAGGCTTTGCTGAGCTCCCTCCATCTGGGGATCATTAGATGATATCTTTTTGTCCTCCAGTCATAGTCCTGAATGCCCACAGGTGTCCCTGTTTCTTTGGGTTTTCATTTCTGAAGGCTCTCCTGTCATATAAAACTTATATTAAATATATTTGTATGTTTTTCTCTCATTACTCTTTTTTTTTTTTTTTTACAGGGGTCTCATTCATGAACTTAGCAATGGGAAAAATTACTTCTCCACTACAGGAGAAAAGAGTGAAAGAGGGGATTTTTGGTCAATTATATTGAGAAGATGCTGGGTTAAACAAAGTTAATCAAGTTTTTTTACTTCAGGGGTTCTCAGAGCTCTTAGTATGCTAATGTAGCGTATGATTCTCCAAGTGAGGAGAACGGAAGGGAGCATTATCCACAGAGCCATTTTTATCCTGGAGCATTGAGGGACTGGTATTTTACAAGCTCTGGAAAACACAGAGCAGGGGAAAATCTAGGAACTTATCTGCACACCTACATCAAGAAGTCTGGAAAATGGCATAGTCAGCAGGGACTTTTTGCATGAAGATTCTTAGGCTTCATGAGAGAAATAATAGAGGACATTAGGACTGATATTTGAGCCCAGAAAACAGAAAGTTAAAGCTACCAAAAAAGTGTAGTTAAAAAAAAAAAAAAACAAAAACAAAAAAACACCTGGTCCCAAATACAGGAGTTGGCTCAGATGGGCTAGAAACTAAAGAAGAGTTGGACCTATGTTAGTACCATGAGTTTTGATTTCTAGAGAAAACCTCTATATAACATGGGATACCATGAGATATGAATGCCTGAAAATCATGATCAAAAAGATTTAAACAATAGATGCATTAATCATTTCACCTAATAGGAAGACCAGGACTCAAATTTTTAGAATCTCTGTGATTCTAAAAATAATCATTAGTTCACATAATGCTTCCTGTTTTCCTGTATCTTATATAGTCTCTTGCCTTGATTTTGCTCTCTGTTTGCTAAAAATAACTTAGTGTTAAATTAAACTGTTTAGCCTGAGGATGACTCCATACTTGAGTCCTTATGTAAGAAACTGCAACTTAATATATAAACTAACAGAAAGCCTGTTTTAGTCAACTTTTTCACTGCTGTGACTAAAGGACCTGAACTGAACAAGAGTAAAGGTTTATTTAGGGGCTTATGGGTTCAGAGGCCTCAATCCATAGACAGCAGTCTCCATTCCTTGGGGCTGAAGATGAGGCAGGACATCATGGTGGAAGAGTGTGGCAGAGGAAACCAGCACACATGATGATCTGAAAGCAGAGAGAGAGAGAACTCCACTCGCCAGATACAAATATAAAAAGCTATACCCCTAATGCCCCACCCCCTCCAGCCACATCCCCATCTGCCTTTAGTTACCATTCAATTAATCCCACCAGGTGATTAATTCACAGATTGTCTTAAGGCTCTCATAAACCAATCATTTCTACTCTGAATTTTCTTGCATTGTCTCACAACTGAGCTTTTGGGGGACACCTCCCATCCAAACTATAACAAAGCCTAACATAGGAGTATGTGTTTATAACAATAGCTCAGTCTCTGCCAATCACAGTAGCTGAGCTTCTGTCAATCCCAGATGGTCAACTGATCAGACCATGTTCAAATAGGACAAACTTGGAGCCAAAATCTACAGAGCTGTCTGTACCTCACTTCTGCCTCCTATCTATAAAATGCTGCCTGACCACTTTGCAACCTGGGGTTCTCTGAATATGTTCTGGTTTTGAGGACTGTTCATTCCGGAATTAATTTCTACTCTACTAAGTTCTGCTAAACTTAATTTTCTAAAGTTTTTCTTGTAACATTAGGAAAGTAATATACAGGTAAACTGAATTTTTCAGAATGTCTAGAAGTACCCTTGTTTTACCCTTACAGTTCATTGATAATTAGCTAAATTCACATTAAAAATCTATGTTGAGGGGAGTGCTTGAGTGTGACATTGGCCAAATTACATTCATTGTTATATTGTGTGCATGTCCAAATTTGTAACAACAAATCACATCATTATGTACTATAAAGCAAAAACAAAAAATGTGGGGGAATCTTTATGTTGAAAAATGACTTCCCTAGAAGGTGTGTGTGGTGTGGTGCTGGGTGTGTCTCATAAGAATGGAAGGAGACCAGTAGAGGAAAGGGACCGTGGAGAGATACCAGGAAATGCTGTTGACCAGATTATACTGTATGCATGTACAAATATGTAGAGACAAATACCACTATTATGAATAATTATAATGACGAATAAAAATATGGGGAAAATGCTTTTCTTCAAAATACTGAATTACAGCTGGGCATAGTGATACATAACTGTAGTCCCAGCTACTTGGGAGACTGAGGTAGGAAGACCATGAGTTTGAGGACAGCCCGGGCAACATAGGCAACACAGGGAGACTGTGTCTCAAAAAAAAAAAAAAAAAATCGATAAATAGATAGATACCTACATAACATAAACAATTTCCCCCTGAGGTGTTGGCATCCAATGACACTGCTGAGAAATCCAAGATAGTCTATTCTTTTTCCATATAAAATGTATTTTTTTCATGTATTGACTTTTGGAGCTTCTTTTTAACTTTAATCTTATAAAACTTTATATATTTCTAAGTCTGGTTTTCTATTGTTTGTTTTACCCTTTTAGATCTGAAAACTTCATCTTTAGCTCTTGGAAATTTTTTTCTAGTGTATCTTTTGATAATTTTCTCTCTTCAATTTTTTAAATTGCTCCTTTTTTAAATACGTTTTAGTACTTAAAACTTCTGGTTCAATTCTTTATGTCATCTGCAAATTTTCTCTTTGTCTCCCCAATTGTTCTGGATTCTAGATTTCTTCAACTTATCTTTCTACCCTTCTGCTATTTTTTTTTAATTAAAAATCATAAATTTACATAGGGCAATGTTGTTTGATTCATTCTGTTATTTTTTCCCTTCCCCCCCACCCCTCCCACCGCTCTTTTCCCTCTATACAGTCCTTCCTTCCTCCATTCTTACCACCCTCCTTATCCCTAATCCTAAACCTAACCCTAACCCTAACACTAACCCCTCCTACACCCCCTTATATGTCCTCATCCGCTTATCAGCGAGATCATTTGTCCTTTAGTTTTTTGAGATTGGCTTATCTCACTTAGCATGATATCCTCCAATTTCATCCATTTGCCTGCAAATGCCATACATAATTTTATCATTCTTCATGGCGGAGTAATATTCCATTGTGTATATATGCCACAGTTTCTTTATCCATTCATCAACTGAAGGGCATCTAAGTTGGTTCCACAATCTGGCTATAGTGAATTGAGCAGCTATGAACATTGATGTGGCTGTATCTCTGTAGTATGCTGATTTTAAGTCCTTTGGGTATAGGCCAAGGAGTGGGATAGCTGGGTCAAATGATGGTTCCATTCCAAGCTTTCTGAGGAATCTCCATACTGCTTTCCAGAGTGGCTGCACTAATTTGCAACCCCACCAGCAATGTATGAGTGAGTTGTGTTAGTTAGAACAACACTATATGCTGCTATAATAAATATGCCTCCAGATTTCAGTGACTTACCACAATAAACATCAACTTCATGCTAGTGTAGCTGTTTAAACATAAGTGTTTATATATTAATCCAGAAACTTTCCTACAAAATGATTTAGGGATTTGGACTCTTTTCAGTCTTTGCTCCTGCCATCACCCAAAGCCTCACTGTTCCCTGCATTCATTCAACCAGAAGGAGAAGGAAAAAGAAGCAAATCTAATTACCAACAGCCTTGCCATTCAAGCATCATATATCCCTTTTGTTCACATTCCATTGGTAAATTGTCCTCTCTCCCTGGGGAGGGGAAAAAGAAGCACTGTAAAATATAGTCCCTGGTTAAACAACTGCTTTTCCAAAGTATCTGTACATTTGGGGGGAACCCAAATTTTATGCTCAGATTTTGACTGTTAACAGTTTTTGTTATAGCAATCACATTTTTTAAAAAAAATGTTCATGAGCTCAATCATATCCCCAAGTTGTTCTTTGTAAAGAATATACTTTTTTGTTTTGTTCATGAATAAATCACTCTTTCTATAGAATGAACTATTCTTTGTTAGCTTGATGATTTTACTTTTCAGTTTTGAAGCCAGTTTTATTTATGAACACTTGTTCCCAGTGATCTTGGTCATTCCCCTTCATGTTGTTATTTCCTTTATATTCCTTATTTATTTGAGAAGTGGGCTGAATATTCTGCACAGATGGAAAGGAATTCATCTTTTGTGTGCTTGCAGGTATGGTCCTCCTGGTAGGCTTCTTTCTTAATGGGAGGCTGATGTCTCTGGACATGGATGGACTTTGTTCCCAAGTGCCTCATCCTCAGGTATGTGAAATTAGAATGGGAGAGTGAGCAGCCTCCAAAGGTGCTAGAATGAGAAAGACTCTACTCTGAGCCACCACTCCAAATGAAATCATGTCAGAAAGCTCATCTTTAGAGGAGAACATCTAGGTGTTTCTTTGCAGACTTTGCCAGTCACTCTATAAGCAGGACCAGAGTGGGGAGGGTGGATGCAACTGTAGCAATCACTCCAAGATTGATCTCAGATTAATTTGCCTTTTTGCAATTCTCTTCCCCCTTTGGCCCTCCTTACTTACAAATACCAATCTGCAAAGGTATCTAGGTCTTCACTGGCAGGCCAATTTCACAATCACTACAACCCCAGCCAAGAGATGATGGAGCCTGAACAGCTTTCCCACTCTCTCACCTGTTAACAGGCTCCTCCCATCTATCCTAACAGGCTGTCGTCTCCCCTGCTGACAAGCCTACTTCCATACCTTTGCCACTGGTGGTCATTGTTCTGAACACTTTCAAGCCATCATTTTGATGAAGACTTAGGAGGAGAAAAGTCTTGGTTTGCAATCTCGACCAAAATTTTAAAATACTTGTGAATGTTCTTTGGAGAACATCAAGTTTTATGAAAAAGGAAGGCAATTAAAAAAAAAAAGTCATGGCTAATAGCATTCCTATAGAACCTTGGTCAGCCTTGGGGGAAAATTACCTCTCAATTTACACAGGTTGACTCCATACATTTATTTATTCATTCATTCTTTCAATAAATACTGAGAGTTTATTATATTCCACAGGTTGTGCCACATAGCAAGGCAATAACCATGAAGGAAATGGACTTCTCATCCCTGTCCTCAAGGAACTTGGAATTTATGGGTGAAATTGTCATTTAGAACTTGAAATCTAAATTTATGTTTGCACTGTTAGCAGAAGTTCAGGGCACTATGGAAGCTCATTAAAAAAGGCATTGAAATCAGGCTTTGTATGTCATGGAAGGATGACTGGATAAAGTAACATGAAAGAGGAGAATGAACTAGCTATGCTAAGGCTATGGCAGGATGGAAGCAAGTGTCCCAAATGGAGGAAAGAGTGGGTCAGGGTTTCAGAAGTGGCTCCCTTCTGCCTATGTGAATAACTTCCAATTTTACTAGTGGCTGTGCCTGGAAGACCCACCATCCACCACATGGGGCAAAATCCTCAACTCCAACACCTTCCACCCTTTGGAGTGCTAATGAAAATTTCTCCCAGAGATCTTGGCATTTCCCTTCCTTTGTGCCTCACGTGAAGTGTGAGGTAAGAGTGATGGGCACAGACTATAAAAGTGACTCCTCTCTGTGTCTACTGCCAATCTAAACTCCCTGAGGTCAGAGTTGTGTGTTTCTCACATTTGCACACCTGCACAAGCACAATGAATGGCAAGCGTGAGGCAGACTGTGTGTTGGATGTTGAATGATGAATGAATTGAATAGATACAGTGACAGAATTGTGGCAATATACCGGTTGCCTTTAGTGACATACAAATTTAAGGTGTCTGAGCAAATAAGAGCTGAAATTTATAAACAATAATTTACACATTCATTTCTAAAAATAAATATGAACCTTAATATAAGGCCCTATAAAAGATAAGGTATGTACAAGTCTTCAAACTGCTGCTACCTACAATAATGAGGCATAATAAATATCATTTCAGTATTCAGATTTCTGAGGTGCATTAGCAGGAATCAAGGAAGTTTTTTTTATTAGGTTTAACTTTCATAGCCTCAGTCTCTTCCCCCCTACTTACCCTAGCCATACAGGTTAAGCAGACTTATGAGAAGGAAAGTTCATTCAGGATAAGTCCCCTGTCAAAGATGTACATTGGCTTCAGATGGGATCAAGGAGTCAGAGGAATGACAGTCAGGTTGTTCCAGTCAATTCAGACTAAAGTACAGGTTCTTCTCACTGTGTATCAGCAAGTCTTATCAATGGGTAAAACCTGACTTTGCCACAGCGAGTACACATGATGTGAAGACAATGCACGTCAGATGGAGCTTTGGCATAAGTGAAGCAAGATAAAAGATCACCTGCAGGAGAGTAACAGGTAAGAGCTGCAGCACATTGTCAAAGACAGATTGCATATTTACTGGAAAGTGTGACAACATCGTCTCATGGGTACTTAAGGAGAACACAAGTACAGACAGGGAAGGAAACAACACAGTTCGAAAGTAACACCATGCTGAAGGGTAACCAAGTGGATAGAGCCGTAACTGTGAATGACTTAATAGACACCAGGAGACCCTGCTCTACTCCAACAACCATTGAAATTACTGCTCACTTGTTTAGTATTCAAATCTGTAGTTTGCCCACATGTGCACACAAAATGCTGAGAACTGCAGGATTTGCCCATAAGTAGCCTAACATTTGCACTTTTCTGATCCTTCTTTATTTGTGTAGATAAAATACATCTTTAAAATTTTTAACTCTTTTTTAAATCACTGTAACTAATTAGTTATGAAACTTACACAATTGTAAATAATCCCAATTGTTAGGGTGGCCATGAATTCTAATTTGCATGGAATATTTCTAGTTTTTAATCTATTGTTCCAGAGCCGGCACAGTTTAACATTAACTCTAGAATTTTCTATGTTTAACAAAACCCTAATATAAACTGAGTTTGGTAATTCTGCTGTTCTGTGCCTCTAGGTTCTGCTAATAATATATAAGGGACAGTTTTTAGGTGGTAAAAATCTAACAGATGACAAGAAATAGTCTAATCTACTTTTCCTTTTCCTTTCAAGATACATGCTGCCAACACTTCCTTGTCAAAGACAGCATGCACTTGCTGATTAAAAGAAGCAGGCTCAGAGTAGGATGCACAGAAGTCCAGCTCCTTTTGTCTCAGGGAGTGGTGAAGTAATTTGGCATTGCTGCCCCTGCTGGCCAGTCAGTGCATGAGCAGCAAGTTGTGCTGTGACCAGGACAATGGTCCAAGGCAGCTGGTAAGTAACATGGAAGCTATCAGGCCACCAATCAGTGAATGGGAATCATAAGATTAGAATATGCTGACAGCATAGACTTTCCTGTCCTACCACAGATCACAGAAAGAATATTCTGAATGCTTATTCAGAAGAACTCGTTATTATATAAGTCTGCAATTATGTATGTATTTATTGTTTTGCAATGCTTTATCTTGTTCTTTTTAAACAAATCACCTAAAAGAGTGTGTATTTTTGTGAAATAGTCAGTAGTGAATTTCTGTGTCTTAAGAAACTTGGTGATAAAAATGCAAGTGGCATCTAAATGACATCCAAGGAAGACACAAATATTCTGAAAGAACATTAGCATCTACTTCAAAAGTCAGTAACTATTTTAAGAAGACTATTCCCAAAGATTTCAATTTAACAAGTACAGCTGCATTTATATGCTGGAAAGCATGATTTTTTATTTAGAGATCAATGAGTATTTTTCTAAATTAATTTCACCACTGATTCCTAGTTTTTCTTGTATGTGGGTGAAATACGAAATAAGAGCTAGTAAAAGTATTGGCTTTATTGTTGGGGATCACTTCACTAAGAGCTAGATGTCAGTTTTACATTAGTGTCATGAGATTCTAAGTAGAAAATCCATTAATTAAATACTGCTTTTAAAATCTGTGTCATGAAAACAAAGTAAAACTTTTAGGAGTTCGTTCACCTTGGGAAATATTTAATATCATTGTAAATGTTATTATAAATGTAGGTTTTAAAAAATTCAATTTCAAGATAAAATTACTTGTGTTTATAGTGATAACATGGTACAAATCTTTGATAGAGCTCAATGTTGTAGTATAAACAGTGTTTTAATTAAATTAGGAAACCTTTGGGGCCAACCTCTAGATGGAATTGGTTGTAGTGCACATATTATTCATGAAGAGAGTTCAAACAAGTTTTGATATCTACTTATCAAAATAGAAGCTATATTTAAAGCAGCTAAATTACAATTGTTTGTTACAAAATTAACATTGCATTAAAAATACTTAGCATGGCACTACATGCTTTCTCTCTTTGTTGTATGACATGGCCAGCAATTCATATATTGGAGTCTTAACCCCCAAGGTTATAGATAGTACTAGAAGGTGAGGGCTTAGGGAAAATATTGGGTTATAAGGGGAGAAGCCCACATAAATAGGATTAGTTCCCTATTTTAAAAGAAACTCAAAAAGAGATCCTTCCCACGCCCCGAATACATGTAAACACAGCAAAAAAATGCTCATCCATCTGTGAACCAAGAAACTGCTGAATCTGCAAGGGATTTGATGTAGAACTTCCAGAAATGTGGGAAATAAATTTCCGTTGTTTATAAGCCAGTCATCCTAAATACTTTGTTAGAGCAGCCCCAACAGCAGACTAAGACACTATTACCATCAGATTTTTAAAAATGTTTGCTTTTTAAATTTTTTTTGAATACCAGAAAAAAACCCCAAGGTCTTACACATGCTAGACAAGCACTCCACTACTGAGCTACATTCTCAGCCCTAAATGTTGGATTTTAGAGATGAACTTTGTAGATCAATTGAAGCATCCAACAATGGTAGTGAATGTTATTATAAAGCAGTCCTCTAAAATGAATTTTTTTGTTTGAAAGAAGTTGCAATTTTTATGTTTACAAGTTGCAAATCTTTCATCAAAATATTCAACCAATGGAGCATCAAATTTCAGTCTTCAAAATTTTATAGAAAATTGTGATTATCGAAAGAAAATCTTAAAAGCAGAAATATAATGAAATGTAATCCAATAAATGCAAAAAAAGAGAACATACTAAATGATAAGAAATAAAAACCTATTTAAAGATGACCACAGGGTGAAAATAAAAGAATGGAAATTGATATCCCTTGCAAATGGAGCTTGAAAACAAGCAGGAAGAGCTACTCTCATATCAGACAAAGCAGAATTCAAGGCAAAATTTATCAAAAGAGACAAAGAAGGTCACTTCATACTGATAAAGGAAACAATCCAATGAGAAGATATATTGATACCAAATAATTATGCCCCAATCTTCAGTGCACTTAATTACATAAAACAGACACTACTTTACTTAGAGACACAGACCTCAGTTCAATAATACTGGATGATTTCAAAGCACCTCTCTCACCAATATCAGATCATTCATACATAAACTATTATAAATCAAATGTACTTAACAAATATTAAGTACAATGATAGCTGAGTACACTTTCTTTTCAGCTGCTCAGCTAAAATGGACCATATTTTAGACTACAGAGAAACTTAGCAAATACAAAAAAATTGATATAATTCCCTGCAAATTATCTGATCAAAGGGAATGAAATTAGAAATAAAATCCAAAAAACCCTACAGAAACTATGTAAACACATGGATATTAAACAGTACACTTTTGAATTATGAATGGGTGATGGAAAAATTCAGGGGAGAAATTTAAAAATTCTTGGAATTAAACAATAATAGTGATATAATATGCCAGAACCTCTGGGACTCCATGAAGGCAATTCTAAGAGGCAAGTTTATAGTTACGAGTGCCTATATAACAAAATCAGAAAGATCCTAAATAACCTAATGGCACATCTTAAAAAAAAAAAAAAATAAGAACAAGCCAATTCTAAAGGAAGGAAGGAAATAATTAAGATCAGAGCTGAAATCAATGAATTGAGAATTAAAAAAAAAAAATAGCAAGGATCAAATCAATGAAGAACCGGTTCCTTGAAAGGATAAACAGTATTGATAAGCCCTTAGCCAAACTAACCAAAAGAAAAATAGAGAAGACCCAAATTAATAGAGATTTTTTAAAAAAGGAGAAATCACCACAGACATCACAGAAATCCAGAGGATCATCAGGAACTATTTTGAAAACTGATATTCTAATATTGGAAAGCATAGAAGAAAGATTGCATTTCTAGAAACATACAACCTTTCAAAATTGAATCAAGAGGACATAGAAAAGCTAAACAGACCAATAACAAGCTCTGAGACAGAAGCAATAAAGAAAAGCTTCCAACAAAGAAAACCCCAGAATCAGATGGATTTCAACTGAAATCTACCAGTCCTTTAAAGAAGAACTAATGTCAGTGCTTCTCAAATTATTCCATGAATTAGGAACTAATGGAACACTTCCAAATTCATTCTATAAAACTAGTATCACCCTCATACCAAAACCAGATAAGAACATATCAAGGGAATAAAACTACAGACCAACATCCTTTATGAACTTGGTTGCTAAAACCCTTAAGATATTAGCAATTTGTATCAACTTAAGAAGATTGTATGTCATAACCAAGCTGGTTTTGTTCCAGGGATGCTAGGATGGTTTAACATGTGCAAATCAATAAATGTAATGTACCACATAAATAAAATTAAGGACAAAAATCACATAGTCATCTTGATAAATGCAGAGAAAGACTTTGACAAAATTCAGCACTCATTCATTATAAAAACACTAAAGAAACTAGGTATAGAAGGAACTCACCTCAATGTCATAAAGGCTATATATGACAAATGCAAAGCAACATCAGAGTAAATGAGGAAAAACTGAAAATATTTTGTTTAAAATGTGGAACAAAATTTCTTACAGCTCGTATTTGATATAGTACTAAAACTTCCAACCAAAGCAATTAAACAAGAGGATAAAGATAAAATATAAGAAGTCACATGATCACTGTTTACAGATAATATGATCTTGTATTTAGAAGATCCACAAAGCTCCACCAGAAGACTGCTATAGCTAATAAATGAATTCAGCAAAGTAGCAGGTTACAAAATCAACATTAAAAATCAGGAAAACAATCCTATTCATAATAACTTCAAAAAAATAAAATACACAGGAATAAATCTAACCAAGGAAGTGAAAGATCTCTACAGTAAAAACTATAAAACATAAAGAAAGAAACTAAAGAAGACACAAGAAGATGGAAGGACCTCCCGTGTTCATGGATAGGCAGAATTAATATTGTTTCAATGACCATACTATCATAAGCAATATACAAATTCAATGCAATACCCATAGAAATACCAATGACAGAACTAGAACAAAAACAAAACAAAACAAAACAAAATCCTAAATTCATTTGGAAGAATGAAAGACCCAGAATAGCCAAAGCAATTCTAAGCCAAAAAAAAAAAAAAGTTGGAGGCATTAAAATAACTGACTTCAAATTATACTACAGAGCTAACATAACAAAAACTGCATGGTACTGGCATTAAAATAGACACATAAACCAATGATACAGAATAGAAGACACAGGGACAAACCCAAGCACATATAGTAATCTGATTCTTGACAGGAAGATCTAGGAGTTCTTCTAGGAGTTGCATAGTTTCTAATCGAATTCCTCTGTCTTTGATCTATTTTGAGTTCACTTTTGTGCAGTGTGAGAGATAAGGATCTAGTCTCGTTCTTTTACACATAAATAACCAGTTATCCCAGCACCATTAGTTGAAAAGGGTGTTTTTCTTTAGCTTAAATATAATTTTTTTAAAAAACTTTAATTTTGAAATACTGTAATCATACTTTGAAATATATGACCTGTGAGAATAATCTTGTGATGGAACTTCCTTTTGATTACTAAATAAAATTATATTCTGTACCGGAATAGAACTATGTTGAGATAACCTTCAAATTTTGCAGATAAATTATTGATTTGTGTGTGTGTGTGTGTGTGCGCGCGCGCGTGCGCGCGCGCGCTGAGGATCTAATCCAGCGCCTGGCACATGGTAGGTCAGAGTGTTACCACTGATTTATACCCCTAACCCTGATGTTTTGTGTGTAAATTTTGAATTTTGCCTTTTGTTTTGTTTATTTTTAATTTTAAGTAATGGAGGCAAAAAGATAGGACATTCGAAAACATTTGAATATATATACATACATATATATATATATATAGTGATTTTAAGAATATTTTTCATCCAGAAGAATATACTCAGGATTACCAACTACCTCAATAACTGAATTATTTTCTCAACTAAGAACAGGACTACCTATAGAGAAAAGTCAGTGGAACTTATCAACAATTCTAAATGTGTTAATCATAAAATGTAGTTTTGAAGGAGACTGCAATCAATTTTATGAGGAAAAAATTCTGAATAATAAGTCATATTTAAAATTGCTTCTTCAGAAAAATAATCGTGTCATAGTATTAGAGATAGTATTAGACATTGATACAACCAAGAACTTAAATAGTTAAGACACGCTAAAAATGACCATTTGTTATTTTCAGTGTTCAAACAGCCAATATAACAATAATTTATTTAGTTTAATGTGTATGATTCTTCTGTTGTTCAGCAATTTTTCTATTTTTTTAATTATTGAGTGGTAAGAACTCATATATTTTCCCATAAAATATATTCATCTGTAAGTTAACATAAGTTATTTTAGCACTTCCTTTCACTCTGATTTTTTTCCTTTTTTTTTTTTTTTTTTTTTTTTTTGTACCAGGGATTGAACGCAGGAGTGCTTAACCACTCAGTCACATCCTCAGCCCTTTTTATTTTGATACAAGGCTGAGTTTGAGACAAGTTGCTGAGGCTGGCTTTGAACTTCGATCCTCCTGCCTCAGCCTCCCAAGCCATGTGGCTTTCAGAAATGTGCCACTGGACCTGGCCACTCCACTACTTTATACTTACCTCATGAACAAGTTCCTGTTTCCCAGGGACCAAATGGTGGAAAATTTCTCCCCAGTATAAGAAACACAGCTCATATCTCCAAGCTCCCTCCCCTGAAGGTGGTTTTCTTGCTTCAAGAACTTCCCAGAAAGTGAGAATGACCCTAGCTGCAATCTCATCCTAACCTTAGGCCACAAACTCTCAGAAATACACAATTCAAGTTAAAAGGAAACAAAAGAGACAATGCAATTCAAACCCATCTTATCTCTGCAACTTCCATTCTTGGATCTGCCTAGTGAAAAAATAGTCCTCACCTTTTCTCAAATAGTGGACCTTGGAAACTAGGGGGACAATTCTTTCTTGACCAAGACAATAGCAAATGGAATTTTTTGAAGGCTCCAGGCCTTCCTAAAGGACTCAGTGCCCCCACTAAAAAGCTTGTTTTCTGCCTGCAGCCATGCTGACTTCTGTTTTGTTTTTGTTTTTAGGTACCAGGGATTGAACCAGGGACATTTAACCACTGAGCCTCATCCCCAGCCCTTTTTTATATTTTATTTAGGGACAGAGTCTTGCTGAGTTGCTTAGGACCTCGAGTAGTTGCTGCATCTGGCTTTGTACTGGTGATCCTCCTTCATCAGTCTCCCAAGCCACCAGGATTATAGGTGTGTGCAACCACACCAGGCTGGAATATATTTTTATATAAAGTCATTTGCAGAATATGTTGTCTCTAAATGTGGTCTCTGAATTAAACATATTGGTCATAAAAATGGAACCCATCAGTATGTGAAACTTTTATGAAAATCCACCTTCTCTATGAATGGGAAGGGTATAGATAGATGGCAGTATGGGGACACCTTGATTGGGAGCTTAAAAACAACATCAAAGAGAGGTGTGTGAAATTTATTAAATCAGTAATAATGGCTTTTTAAACATGTTTTCAAACATGTTTATAAAATTTAACAGTGAGCCTAAAAATAATGGATTTAACATTTTTAAGTTTTTAAATTTGGTGTCTTAAGTAGTGAAATTGTGTTATTAAACAGAAATGTTTTAAACATACTTTTTTAGAGATTTCTCCTTACTGGAGCATATACTGCCTGTCAATTTCTAAGAGCATTGCCCCTCTAAAAACATGTAAGTTTCAGAACTAGGCTTGATTGCAGGTTAATCAACTACCAGAAAAAGTAAGCATTTTTCAGAACTATTCAAGAGTATAAAGGAAGATTTTTCTGTTTTCTGCTTAAAGTTGAGTTAGCTGACTCTCTCCCCTGACATATTTTGGAGACGGGGGAGCAAACTGTGGATAACAAAGCTTTAAGTTCTTTGAGAAACAATGGTTTTTTCTTAGTTATCAATCCTGTCTACAAATAAAATCTATTAGTACGGAAAAATAACAGCAAGAATTCACTATGCAACAAATGATTGACGTGCCTAATTTTACTGTTTTCTACTGAAAACACTCATTTTAAAGGCTGAGTAGCTAGTGCAAATTCTCATACCCAGTAAGTGATGAAGTCAGGAGGCAAAACCATATGTAACCCCAGGACACATCCTCCAGCTTTTCCCTGCACTGCCTTCTACCTAGCATCTTTGCATGTCTACCCATCATTCAAATCTCAGCTGGAATGAGAGTGAGCTGCTGTGGAGAAGGGGGAGCCCACATATGATAGCCTTCCAGAGACTCAGATGCCCATGTTCACGACGCTGCAATCTCAGGGCAAACCTGTGTCTGTATTACTCACCACTAAGTGCCTCCTTCTGTACAGGTAGCATGTATAGAGGCCAAGGACAATTAGCAGACACTCAATACTTTATGCTAAATGTTGAATTTATGAGCAGAATATTTGTTGATGAGGAGAACAGAGTGAAAAACTGAAGCTGGATATCTTGACCTTATTGACTAGTAGTCATGTTAATATTTCCACTGTTTTTTGCACTCAGTTCAGATCTAGTTTATTCATTCAGTGAATATTTATTTGACTAAGTTCAAGGCTTCAGGGAGGTAACAGTGAACACGTTTCCATGCTCCTGGAGCTAATGTTCTGGTAATCAAGGGATCTCACACAATCAATGTGGAAGGTTCACAGCTGCCCTCTGAGGTGGGTGATATTTGTAACTAGCTATCTGTCTTACATACCACAAAAATTTCTAATCCACACAATCTCATTCAACAAAGTAAATCCATGACAGAAATAATATACCCATCTGAACATGTGTTTTTATTCTATAATCCCTCTGTTCTTAACAGAATGTGATAATTCAGTACAACTTTATTCATCCTTTTGCCTTACAGTAAAGTTCTTGTGTTATGGTTTAGATAGTCGGTGCCCCCCATAAACTCATGTGTGAGGCAATGCAAGAAAGTTAGAGGTGGAATGATCGGGTTACGAGAGCCTTAACCCAATGGGTGCATTAATCCCCTGACAGGGATTAACTGGGTGGTAACTGTTGGCCTATGGGACGTAGTTAGAAGAGGTGGGTCACTGGGGCATGCCTTTGGGGTATATATTTTGTCCTCAGTGAGAGGAGAATGCTCTGACCTCTGCTTCCTTGTGCCAAGTCCTGTGCTGCTTTCCTCCTCCGTGCCTTCTAGCCCCAAAGAAATTTTCCTCCTCTGCAATTGTTCTTGTCAGGTCTTTTGGTCACAACAGCAAAAAAGAAGCTGACTAAAACAACATGCATATCTTATGTCCACCAACATTCAACCCTCTCCCCTTCCACAGCACTGCTTACTGGAGAATTAGCACTATGGTGTGCATCCCATATTTTTCATGAGGGAACCCCCGGGCCTTATTTTGCTTTATTTCTAACCTTTCCAACAACCTCAGTAAATAGATATTAATACTTCCCATTTACAGGTGGGAAGATTGCACTTCAAAACATGAATTTACCCAAGAGCACATGGCCAGCCAGTTGCTAGTTCCGGGACAAATCGTAACTGCCCTGGTCCTCCCTGGATTTTTCTCATCAGGTCATGACTCAGGCAGGGTTTCCTGGCCTCTTTTCTCTTCTGCCTTTAATCCATTCTCTGCAGCTTCACCAAAGCTATGTTTTCAAAATAGGTTTGATTATGTCACCATCCATAGAATACAGGGCTCTTTTTTGATTGTCCCCAGACTCCTTTACCAGGGTCTCCCCAGCTGCCATTCCCTACCAGTCATTTCTTCTCACAACACAGCATCCTCTTTCATGACTGCTCATGCTCAGACTTCATCTCTGCCCTGTCTTTTTTCTCCCTCTAGCAAAACCCGACTCTTCTTTTGGTACCTATTTCAAAGACCTCCTCCTTTGGAAGGCATTGCTAGCTTCTCTGGAGAATAACTCCTCCTGTAGGCACCCATGATGCCATTTAGCAATCATATAGTCACCCATCACATGGGTTTGTTTACTCAGTATCACCTTTGTTTACTTGCCTTCCCCTCCCCTCCCCCGCCCCACCCCACCCCACTACAGGAGCTCCTACGAGCAGTCAAGTTCTTATTCACTGGCTTCCCTGGAGCATAGCACTGGAACTGCCACACAGTAAGCTTTGAAAAATTCTAAATGAATAGTAAGTGACTGCTCTCTCCTTCATGTTCCTTCCCCATTAACTCCAACCCAGCAAGGCAGGAAGATAAACCCAGCTGAAGGATGGCAGAAGGGCCCCCTGCAATGTAAAGAAGAGTCAGACTCCAAGGTGCTGGTGGCCACAGCCAACCCCCAACGTGTTGCGCAGTAGAAAAGTAATTTTCAGATTGTCTTGATGTGACTTGTTAATATAATAATTGACGATCTGATTATATAATGTAAAACAGTCTGGCTATGAATAGGCCACTCTCAGAGATATAACACAAATGAGAAGGTGTCTGCATAATCGGTGTATAAATGCAAACAGGGCATTAAGCATTCCTTTTTATTCTTAAGAGCTGAAATGAGAAATCCCCCCCCCCCCCAAGCAATCTATCTCTCTCTCTTTTCTTGCTAATAAGCTTGGAGCAATTTGGAGGAAAGGTGTGATATTGCTCTCAGAGATAAATAATAACCAAAAAAAAAAAAATCATAATGTTGATGTGATTATATCTCACTGACTAAAGGGAATTAAAGGTAGATTCTTTTTATTAGTTTACTGATCCTGGGCATCCGACTTCTCATAACTGCTCAATATATCATGCTAGTTAATCATTCTTGTCGTTATCTTTAATGTCTTATTAGCGGGCTTCATTCATCTGGTTTTTATCTGTTTCATTGAAAGCAGTTTTAATCTCATTTCAGTGGCACTGATAAGCCTGTTAGTTTGCACAAATTGGTTTTGGTGACAATGTGTAGATAGCAATATCGTGTGATTTCCAAATGGAAAAGCGAAATCTATACGGGTCCAAAAGGCAGGTGGAGAGAGCAAAGGAGCAAAGAAGAGGTGCAGATGGTGTACTCGGTTTCCTAAAGGAAAAAATGAGAAGGTAGAAAACAGGATGGGAGGAATAGAGAAAATGAATTAGGAAACTCAGAAATAACTGTTAATTAAATGACTGCTACCCCACAGTTAAGGAATGCTGGCGGTGATAGCTGTGTCTTGCCACTAGGTGGCCTAATTGAGTCAACAGTGTCACATTGCTGCCATAGAGAAAGAACAGAATGTTTCGTGGTAAAGGAGGTGAATTGTGTGTTTTGCCCTGACACTGGGGTACCCCATTCTCAGTTTCCATTCTGCGTATGTTCCCATTACAACCAGACATCTTCCCTCCCAGACTTTCTTAAGGTTTCTCTCCTGCTCCAACAAGCTGTCTTTGTGTGATCTGTCCACCTACTGATCACTTCCAGGCTTTTGTCTGGTCTGACTACCCACTTTTCAGAATAAAGCCCACAATAAGCCCATTGGGCTCAGTGACTCAAAACTGCACTCAGCGCAGATGTGAAAAGTAAATACAAAGCCTGGGGATGTGGCTCAGTGGCCAAGGGCCCCTGAGTTCAATCCCCGGTGCCCCCCTCCCCCTCCAAAAAATAGTAAATAAAATTTCCTAGAGTTCGCAGATTGCAAGTCATCTTTTGGTGGTTGGGGTGGGCAGGGACAGGATCAATAACCCACCCAAGTAAGCAGCAAAGCTGAAAATGGGTATCTGACTCAGGAAGGCAGTCTCTCCTGAATCCCCTGATTCCTGCTCTCCTGAGGTCCTATACCAAGTCCAAGAAATGAGGCTCCATGTCTATTATTGCAATGGCCCCTTTCTTGGGTGCTTTGATCTTGGCATGCGTGTCTGGAAGATTTAAAACCAAAATCACACTCCAAACACACAAAACTTTCTATCTGATTTGCTCTTTGCAAGTAAAAAAAAAAAAAAAAATAGAAGAGAAAAAAGCATTTCGAGGGAAATGTGTCTCAGAATAGGCTTCAGAATCACTTGTCTCAGAGGCAAACAAATAGCAGCCGAATACAGACAGTCAATTATCTGGTGGTGTTTGGGGTGGGAGGGTGCTAATAATATTCCAGAATCCCAAACTGCCAAAACACTTTGCAGTTCCATTTTCAGCCCCTCTGCTTTTTCAAGAACGTTTGGTCCCTGTTTGTCTGATTCATTCTCACAACTCCAAATGTTGATATAAAGTCTGCTGTGAGATTCTGAGATATTTTTTCTTATTTGAAACCCAGAAGGCTACATTTCCCCAAACCTAAGCAAAGTGTTGACTCCCCTCTATTTTAGAATCTGAAACTCGTCACCAGATATTTCAGGTAATCTAAGGTTAGAAATTCTCACAATCCCTCTTTATCCCACGTTCTGATTTTTTTAGTTTTAAAGCAAATCCATCTTGTAACTATTCCATGAGCAAAGAGTTGGGGATGAAGTTTAATGCCTAGCTTCTGACTGAGTCTCTGGGGAGTAATGGAACCCCAAGATCACAGCTCAATGAAAGATTTCCAGCAACTGCCTAAAGCATGCACTGGAGAGAGCTCAGCGCTCCCTCCTGAATTATGTTTCCACTGGACAATCCTGCCAAGGGTACCATAAAGAACCCTCTAAACCAACTAGGTTTGTACTTCTATGCAGCTACATGTTGTTCCTTTAAAGGGACATGATAGCATAAGGCAACTGGGTACATGCCTAGGGCTCTGTGCACATGGTCTCCATAATTATTCAACCCAACTGAGGACACATTGGATTTGCAATGGTCTGACAAAAGGATTTCCTTTCTGAGCCAGGTTTGGACTCCATAATGTAGACGATTATACCACTGTGAGGTAACCAAAGAGTCACACAGCCCGCTGTCAGGCTGTCTGTTCTGGAAGTTCTTGTGGAGGTTGAACTTACACATGTGTTGTCTTTGTTCCTTCTTTAAGCCATGCTGCTCTTTGGAACAAAATGCACTTTCCATCAGTGAAATCCACCAGTAGCTAGTATGCACCGTATCTGGATTGCTTGTCTTGTAGCTTTGGAGATGAAATCAAGGCCTTTCATTGCGTTCTCACCTCCCGCCAATTTCCATATTGACATCCAGCTCCTAAAGGTCAGAGCATGGATCTTTGATTAATTTTCCAGCTCCACAAACTGTTACAGAATGTACTGCTAAGTGCCCACATAGCATTGAGAGTGCTGTGAAGAATTGGTGCCAGCAGCTCCAAGGCAGAGCCAAGCCTGCTTTGGGTGGGCAGAGGGATACCATCCAGAGCTAGCGAGGAAGGACCTCTTTCCTCTTCTCTCCAGTGTCCTTAGGATGATAACCAGAAAACCATGTGGATAAGAACACCTATCTGTGGAAAGTATCCAGTGCAGAGGAGTCAGAGCTGCTAATAACTTGATCCAAGTTAGTTAGCAAAGGCTGTTGGAAAACAGGAGCCAGGAAAGTGTACACGTGGCAAACGGTCCATCTGCCGAGACCCAGACTCCAAATAGTACAGACCCAACGTCAGGAGTGCAGATGTAACTGCTGACTGGGGTTCCTGATAAACTTTTTTTGAAACTTTCTGTTGTGCAGCTGATACTTATCTGAAGGTGCTCTCCCTCTACCCAGTGAAACAACATCAGGTTTCTCTGACCTGTATGAAGAAGAAGCATAAAAATAAATAATTGGAGTTGTCCAGACCCTATTAGCTCATTCTATGTCCATCACAGAACAGCATTTCTGTGCCTCTGTCCCCATGTGGTCACAAGCATCACTCAAGCTTCAGGTGGCAGCTGTTGACTCTCTCAGCTCTTGTGTGACAGCAGCTGAGGCCACATGTGCCTGATACTGAGGTCCCCATAAGCTTGCTGCCTGAAAAGCTGGGTGCCATGCTGATGAATCTCCTGAGGTTCCTGGTGCTGGTGACATGCAGTGAGACAGTTCCTCTGTCGTGCCTCTTCTTTTATAGTAGTTCCTCATCCAAGTAGGTAAGGGCTGGGTTTTGAAGGGGGGATATCAGAATCCCCCTTCCCTCCCACTGGGGCATTGTTCCTGACCAAGCTGACGCCACTCAGTCTTCTTCCTCTGGGCTACACATTTCTGCAGAATCTCAAACAAACAGACACCAGAGGACAGTGAGGAGGTCTCCCCAGATGCCCATTTTTGGTATAATACAGCCCTGGAGTAGATACATAGAAACCCTCACCAGCCCATTCTTGGGTCTGGGATATTTGGGGACATTCATTCCTTTCTATTTGACCACGTTTATTGAGCCAAATTTAATATTTGGGAAGACATATGTAACCCAGTTATAACAAAATAGTCATGGCCCTTTCTACTATCAGAGTCAGCCAAAGAAATCTAACTTCTCCATTTTTTAAGAGGATTTTAATATTTACTAAAGTTTCTTTTAATAAAAATGTAGAAGGACCAACTCATAGTCCCCAGGAAAAACTTTGTCTTTTCTTATCCCTGTGATTCTTAACGTTTGTTTCTCAGACACTCTAACTGATTGAATTCTTTCTTCCAAGAGTCCTCTGGTTGTGCAAATTTCCAGCTTTCCTCCTTCTCCCCCAATTGTTCCATTTCTGTTCTTTCTTTCTCCCTGGGAGTAAATCTCTGTCAACACCCCTCTGTGTGCTTCTCCTTTCTGTCTCTTACCACTCGTTGCCAGAATCTTACATCACAGAAGTACAAGAAACGGATCTCAGAGAGATCCACTGGAGTCTCTCTCAAGGGAGAATTCTCCCTGGAGGATAAGGTGGGGAGAAACTGATCATGCCACATGGTAAGACTCTGTTCCCTTAAGTGTTGGGGGGATGGTGGGCAAAAAAGGGATCTGTGATGCTCACATTAATACTTTGCAGCTCAGTGCACCAAGGTCAAGGCTGAGTTTAAATAAGCTTCTAATCCCTCACCTCTGCCTATGGATCTCTAAACCTATTGAGAAATGGGCACTGGAAGCATAGGGAAATCCAAATATAAATTTATTTGGTGGTGAAACTAGATTGGATAACCTTAGACCTGTGGTCAAATTCAGACTTCTTCAAGTTTCTGTCATGCTTAATCCTTGGGGCCGAGATGAGGGAGACAGACTCTGAAGAACTAACTTCACCTGCCAGCTTCCTAGAGGTGGGTGGTTTGCCTCACACCTTACTGAGCCCAGAGGGGCCGGGAACCCCAGAAGCAGTTGGGCAGCTAGACATTCTTTCAGAGGAACAGGGGCATAGGAAAGGGTGCACATTCATACCCAGAAGTCATGGAAGGGAGCAAGACACCCTGCCTTCTGCCCTTGGCCCTTTTACCTCCACAGTCAAATAAGGTATCCTCTCATGATCCAGTGCAAAAAGATTACAAAATCCCTTCCCAATATTTAGAAAGCTTTTCAAAAGTCCCATGCTTGCTAGAACAGGTCATAAATATGGAAATAAAGAGAAAATAATCTGCTATAATTATTAAGCCATCGTTTCTGCCTGCATAGGCTTCTTCTGGACATTGATCTTCCAAAAAGATTGCATTGTCTTTCTTCATTAGAAAGATGTGTGTGTGTGCGTGTGTGTGTGTGTTTTCACACAAAAACTGTGGAAAGGACTAGGAAAGAATCAGAAGAAGGGGAATCTAATTCTGACTGTCACCACCAACCTGGTTTTCATATTGGGGTTTGAATCCTGTCTCTCACATACCGAGAAGCCCCATCACCCCTGCCCAACCCCCAAGAGCCAGCCTGGGTACAGTACCTAAGTTCTCACTTTTTAAGGAAAAGAGGGTACCTCCTTAATGCCAATTCAGTTTTTAGAAATGAGCCATAATCTAAGTGTCTACAGTAGTGGGTGCCTGAATATGTTGGGGAACTGTGCAGTCTTGTTCAAATCGGGGCCCTGTGACCCAGCAGCTGAACGACCTCCTACTGGCCTTTCAGTGTCTTTGTCTTTAAAGTGAAGATTATTAACAGCAGAATCTTATCATGTGGTTTTGGAAAATAAGTGAATTAATGTTTGCAAAGTCCTAGAACAGTATCTGGCACATAGGCAGGAATATGAAGTGTTGGTTTGCCAGCACTGTTATAGCTTAGTAAATTCAGACGCAGAAGTAAATTGAATATTATAATGCCACCACAATCATTTTATGAACACTTCTAACACCATGAAAATGCTCATGCTTAATTGTTAAATTAAAATGTTTACGTGCCTTTTCTAACCATGTTTCAAAATTATGGCAAATATGTAAAATCATAACAAAAGCTTAATTGGTTACCTTCAGTAGGTCATTTATGAAAGATTTTAATATTTTCTTATGTTTCCATGCATGTAGTTTCTAATTGTCTGTATTTAACTTAAATAAAAAAAAGTTAATTTTAATGTTTTAACTAATTCTGGTATCTGGAATAGATGTTCCAGGTAAAGGATCTGAAAAAAAAAAAAAAAAAAAAAAATGCTGCTTTACCAAACTGGATATAGCACACATTATTCAGACAATAAATTCTACTTTTGATGGAAGAAAAACATTCCTTTCTCAGCAATAAATTACTCTATTCCTCCCCCACTCCACAAAAGTTATAAACTCCCTCTGTAGGTGTTTCTCCCGGGGCTGCATTCCACAGCTTCCTGGTAGGTATCAAATTCTGCTATTCCTTTGAGGGTGCATCCATCCCAAAGACAGTTGCTGCTCCAAGCAAGAAGCTTTGTAAGCCCCACCTGCCCCCATCACCCAATCACTGGGCATCCTATTTACCCAAGTATTTAGTATTTGATGACAGAATGTGCTGAAGGCCAAAGATGACAGCTGAGCCCACACTTCTGTCCCGGCTCCATTCTCCCCTCAAGGTGGAGGACTGCTTGGAATAACAAAACCTGAATCATTGTACCCACAGGTTTAATTCTCAGCCTCTAGACCTTCAATCTTCTGGAACATTCCTGTGATAGGGGCTCCGTCCTCAACTCCCATCTTTGAAGCTGATTGCCAATTTCAGGAGGTTGGAATTTCCCCCCATGTTTATGAGCTTAGATTTCTGAAAGACAAAAAAGTTTGTCTGCTGAGAGTGTCACAGGGCGCATCTCTTAGCTCTGCCACCCAACCCAAAGGCAGAGCAACTACATGGACAAATGTCATCAGAGGTTTAAATCCTGGGTGACAGCGTCTCACTCACACCCTGTTCAGAGTCAGCAAGCAGAGAAGATGGGCTCACCCTCAAGCCAGGAGCACACAGGTAGGGCCCTGCCTTGCCTCTCTGGTTGGCCCATTCTTGCCCTATTTTATTGCCTTTGGACTCATCAGTTGCAGAATATTATAGCTAGAAGAGGTTAGCCCTGACAACTAGCTCTCCCTATCACACAACTCGTTAAAGATAGAGGTAGCAGTATTAACAGCAACAAGTACAGCATTCACTACAACCAGGCACTATTCTACAGCTTTAAATACAGTAACTCACTTAAATCTGCACCACCATCTTTAAAGGAGAAACTACTAGTATCCTCACTTTATGGATAAGGATACTGAGGCTCAGAGAGGTTATATAACTTTCCCAAGTTCACACAGAGCCAGAACTCAAACCCACTTACATGAGGCCAGCATCCTTGGTCTCTTGATTCACTAATGTATTTTTTGAACTACAAAGACTAATCGCTGAAGTCAATGTCCTTAGAACCTTCTTCCTGAGTCAGCTGGAGCAGAATGTAACTAAACAATCACAGAGGTGCAAAAAAGAGTGTATTTACTTTAACTTGAAAACATTTTCTGACCTCCTGCCTTGTGTGCCAGGTGTTATGAAAAAATCAGAAATGAATAAAACCAAGGCAATTATTTTCATGCAACTTAAAACATAGTATGGGGAGATGGAAGAATGAATGAAGTGTTTAATATTAATACAAATTGCAGGAAAGGCTTTTTTATCTTTTACTTTTGAAAGGACTAAGCCCAATAGAAACATCAACCTGCAGTGAAACAAAGACCCCTGTCCCTCCTACTGCCAAAGTCCCCTTTACCAACACCCACCCTCCCGGGTAAGACCTGCAGCTGCGGCTGTAATTAGCCAAGGAAAGGGGAAGGGAATTCATGATAGCGTTTGATAATCCCATGGGTACTTATAGAGAAACTGGGAGAAAGTGTTTTGGGGACAAGGAATCTTTAAAGCTCTAAGAGGTTCTGTAATTTGCTTCTGAAGTCACAGAACTAGTATGTTATAAATGCAGAGTCTGAAACCCTGCCTGGCCCTGTAGCAAGGGCACCTCCTAGTTCTCTGCTGTCCCTCCCTCCCACCACTGCCTCTGTTCCCTGGATGCCTCTCCCAACAAAGCTTCACCCATGGGTTCCATTTGGTGAGAGACTGATGAGAATTTCTGAGTGTCGCGGGCCCCTCTTGCAGGCCTGGCCTGGCTACTTTGCCATTCCACAACAAACACATGTTTGATCTACGAGGCCACTTTCTTGCCATGAAAGGATGCGCCTCCCAAGTGACCTCTTCCTTGGTAGTTGGAGAGAAAATGTGATAAAAAGCAAGAGCCGTGTCCTTTGAAGATAATTCATACATTGGCCAATAGATGTGATAAAGTAGCTAGAAATGCAGTGCAGGCTACAAACAACTCCACATTAAAGGCATCTGTGTTTAATAAAACTAATAAATCAAATGCTGTGAGGTGGCACCTCCTGGCTGTGTTTTAGGCCTATAATTGGTGCACACGGATTATACAGGAATAAAAGGCATTAAGTAAACAGAGAGACCACTAACCTCTAATGAGCCCTCAAGTATGTCTAGGATTCTCTCTATGACTTGTCTGGGAAAGTTTATTGGAAGTAGAGCCCACTTCCTAAAAAAAAAAAAAAAAAAAAAAACCACCAATTTATTCCCATAAGTGGGGAGTATGTCCTCTCTCTAGGGATTGGTAAGGACAATGAAGAAGCAAGTAAGGAGGGGAAGGAAAGGAAGAGACGTTTGTCAGCGCATCAATTTGTCATGCATTCCGAATGTGCACTACTCATGTATTTTCTGATTTGTTTCTTACAATCCTGTGAGGAATGTGATGTCATCCCCTTACTGCAGTGAGGAAAGCATGTCCATGACATGCCTCATCCCCTGGCCAAACAAGTTGACTTTAAAGATAGAAACAGCTGAAGAAACTGAGAACATTCAACCTTGAGAAGCTAAGACCAGGAGACCAGCACTTATAAATTTTACATTGGTCTAAGATTATTATGTGAGGGGCTGGGGATATGGCTCAATGGTAGAGTATCTGCCTAGCAGGTGTAAGGCCCTGGGTTCTACTATCCCCAGTAGTTCAAGAAATATTATTATTTGAAGTATGGAAATCCTTTAGAAGGTAGTAGTCTATGGTTCAGACACAGAAGGAGAAATAGATAATGGATATTTTTGAGATCTGTTGGACTTAAAAGAAAGTGGTAGAAATTCCTTGTCTGGGGAAAAACCTAAATCTGCCAGAGAGCCTGATGAGTACTGTTGTAGAAAGGATATTTGATAAGCCTCATGCCCAGGTGCTGGCACTTACAAGCAGCATGACTTTCAGCATGCTACAACCTCTCTGACCTTCAATTTGCTTTGTAAACTGGAGATAGTAATAACTAATTTGAAGTATTTGGGGAAAGCAATAAATGAAATGATGTATGCAAAATGCTTGGTAAACACTAAAGTGCTGTCAAGCATGGGGATTGTTATTATTCCACCTTTCTGGAACTTTTCATATATAACACAACCCAGAGACAAAGGAATGCACTAAATGACTTACTATGACTTCTTTTTACCACCAGAAGTAAATTATTCAAAGCTTGGGAGTGAAGTCAATCTGCTTCCTGGGATCATTAGCTTTATAGTTTTCAGAAAACCTCAACCTAAAATAAATTCCTTCCCCTCCCCAATGAAAGATTTCAATGACCAAGTTGACTCCAGCTCCAGCAGAGTTTGAGAGCTGATGGAGCAGGTCAAGGTCAACCTTCCATTGCCAGGAAGGAAGATAGAATGTGAATCAAGATGGTCATGATTTGGGTTCATGATTTGGGGTTAGAAGAAGAAATTGGCCTTTGACCCTGGGACCATTTAATATCATGGGATTCCAGGCCTCCCTTTCAGAGGGCAACTTTAAAACAAAAATCATGGTCAGATTGATTAATTAGGGACAGAAGGCTTGAGGCCTCTTTCCTACATTTCCTAAAACTTATAGAGTACACACTAAAACTTTTCATCAATATTGTAAATAGCTCTGTCCTTTCATTAAACAAGAGATACATCAGTTTTTAGAGATCAGTTATATATAACGTCAAATTCATTCCTCGTCCGGTTTCTACAGGAAAGACTGTGCAGGCTGGTGTGTTAGTTCTTCATTACTGTAACAAATACCTGACATAATCAACTTACAAAGAGAAAAAAGGTTCTCTTCGACTTGGCAGTTTTGGAGGTTTCAATCAGTGATTGGGCAGGCTCATTGCTTTTAGTCCTCTGGTAGGGAGAACAGCACACCACAGCAGGTATATGTCATATAGCAAAGCTGTTCACTGCATGGCTGGGGAGGAAAAAATTGAAGAGGAGAGGCCGGTATCCCCCAATCCCCTTCAAGGGCACTCCCCAGTGACTGGAGGTGCTTAACCACTGAGCCACATCCCCAGCACTTTTTATTTTTTATTTTGAGACAAGATTTTGCTAAGTTGCTCAGGGCCTCGTTAAATTGCTGAGATTGACTTTGAACTTGAGATCCTCCTTCCTCGGCCTCCCAAGCTGCTGGAATACAAGCATGCGCCATCATGGCCACCAAGGACCACCTCTTAACGTTTCCACCACCATCCAACAGGGCCAAACTGTTGAACAAGACTTTAACGCATGGACCTTTAAGGGACATTAAAAATTTACATTAAAAATTTACATTAAAAATTACAGCAGTTAGTTCAGACCACACGGAAGTCCTTCAGAGGGCTTTCATCTTACACAACTCCTGAGCACGTGCAGAGCCTACAAGTCGGAAGTGGCAGACTAACTCACCCAGCCTCTCGAACTGGCAGTCACCGCGGAGGGATACTAGTGCAGAGCACTGTGCTCAGCCTGCGATGGCAAGTGTCTACTTTACCCCACACGCTTCCTCAAGGAGTTTTCTGTCAAGATGAGGAAGCTGGTACTGTTTCACCTCACAACTGTGACCCACATTTGCCTGACCTCAGTGCCACAAGAGAGATATTGAAAGTTACAAAAATTCAGAGGAAGGAAAATTTGCTCCAGCACAGGAATGATTAAGGAAGTTCTGAAAAGACCCAGTGAAAATTCACTGAGACTCAGCTATCTCCTCAATATTTTGTTAGTTATGGTAAATGGACTGTTTGCAGAACATTATTATAAAGCCAGTTAACATCTCAGTGTTCAAAAGAATTTTCCATTTGCCTCTTGGACATCTGACCCCATCTTGGCAACAGGAAATTTCAATGCCTGTGATAGCATATTGTCTGGTACAGCATTGGATTTTACACTTGAACTTAACTGTCAAAATGTGAGATTGCAGTCCTTTGCATTATGAAATTATTTCTACTTTTAAAGGGATGTTTCCATTTGGGGACTAATTCATCTTCATAGGAATAATTTCCAAACAGAACTTATTAACCTCAATTTGCACATTAAGAAACTGAAGTCCAGAAACATCATTTAAGACCACATAAAATGTCCTGAGCAGAGGCAGGCACAGGACATGGGGCCTTCTGGCCCTATCCAGGCAGGGAGATGAATGTATCATCAGCAGTCATCTGACATCCATCTAGGAGACCATGATTAATGATTGTTTGCCAAGTGTCCACTCAGATCCTTGAAGGAAAAAGCATTATAAAATTACAACATATTACTCTAATTAGTAAAGCCAAATTCCTTAAAGATGGCATCTCAATCAGAAGCTCTCTTCTGAGGCTCCCCCACCAGCAGGTAGCTCTGTAAAAGCCAGCATTTCCCGGAGTGCGGAAATCATAACTATGGTTTGCTGGTACACCTCTTGCTCAGAACAGAGACCTGAGCAGAATAAGGAACTGCTTTAGTGCAGAGGGAGTTAGATTGTGGACTGAAAGTTTGGCCTAAACCTGTTTCACTGTAAATGAAACCTAGTTTTAACTCCAACATGACTGGCTACACTGGGCAGGGAAGATGGCATAGAAAGAGTCCATGCTGGTTTCCAGGAGTAATGGGGGCAAAGAAGGCAAGCAGGTTCGTCCAACGTCTGTAGTGTGTCTTCTGGCTTTTGTCGCTTGCAATGCCTTGTGAAATGAGAACAACTGTACTCTCCCGAGAGATGAGGAGGCTTTGCACAGGTTAATGCATGTGCTCCAGGTCACACAGGGAATGAGTGGCAGGCTCCCGAGAATGTTTAACCCAAAGCTCATGCTTTTTGCATTCTTAGTTCTAAGCTAAGCTCACTGACATGAGACTGAGAAAGAGCAGGGCAGAGTCAAGTCTTAGATCAAAATTTACCTCTGGCCATGTTTCTCCACAGTAGGATCTGCTTCATGATGTAAGGGGTCAAGCCAAAATGGAAATGCAAGACCCCTTGTTCAAAAATTATTAAGACTTTTTAAACAGTGATAGAGCATTAGGTCAAAGATAGGGACCTTCTAAGCATCACACATGTACAACTGCTCAGATGGCGTGGCCATGAAGCTGGTACTGCACCACCTAGGGCAAGGGAATGAACAAAAATGAGAAGTCAAAAGTCGGAGTTGGGGACAAGTCTGGAAGTACTGTCCGAGTGGTAACAAAAACAGCCGTGTGGTCCACAGGAGTCTTACATAGCACCATGGGGTCTGTTCCTCTCTCTCTCTCTCTCTCTCTCTCTCTCTCTCTCTCTCTCACACACACACACACACACACACACAGAGGCGCTTGCATCGCCTGGGGGAACTCACAGATCAAGACTGATAAAAATTACACAGCAAGGCCCTGGGGGCAATTGTAATCCTTTTTCTAATCTCAGGAAGATTCGAAATAGCATCCCAGTGACACAGCGAATGAGAGAACATCACCCCTATTGCAGCTGTCACTTGTATCTGCAATCGGGTGAATTATAGAGATTAGCCACGTCCAAGAATTACTGCACTTTTTGCATGGTTCTGTGCGTGGCCCTTCTTAAGGTGGAATTGCTCAGGTTTGCATTCAGACTCTGGAGGAAGCTTAGGAAGTTCCGTGCTGCCACCCAGTGTTCAGAATGCAGGCCCAGGAGAAGACGCTGAAGGCCTTGTCCATTGCAGGCTGTGAAGGGGTGGGATGGGCCCTTCCCACAGTGACAAGAAGACCATACAGCTGCCCTCGGCTTCAGACAAGCTTACATTAGAGGTTGATCTTACATTAGATCCTTTATCACATCAAAATTATTAAAGTTCATCCACTAAGTAAATTTACAAGTAACTAAAAGTTGGGTTGCTTCTGAGTTAGTTCACATGTAATGCTTGGTAGGTATTCAGTAAAATGATAATTTCATTTTTGAAATTCCTTTTTTTTTTTTTTTTTTTAATGGATCCAACTGGGAAACAGGAGGGTTGTGGGAAAGAAGTCCCTTTAACATTTCCCTAACTCAAAAATACGTGAAAAGCCCCTAGGCCCTGAGCTCAATCTTTAGTATACACATGTGAAAAGTAGAGGAATGTCATGGAAGAAGGAAAAACTCAAGGGAGATTTGGATCTGGCTATCCCTGACAGTCAGTGCATATAAAAGTATTGGTCCTTTAGCTATTTCCACGTAAGCAAGAACTTTAATCTGTTAATTTATCTAGCAGAGTCACAGGCAAAACCTGGCCAGTATCCATTACACCTTAGTAACAAGATTTTGTTTTAAAATAACAAAACTCAAAGACCCCCAGTCAGGTGTACTGTCTTGTTCAATGCGCAGAAAGGGCCCCTGCCCTCTCACAGCTCAGATTGTAGTTGCTAACAGGCAAGCATCCAACACCAAATTTCATGCCCTTCATTCCCTGAGTCCCTTGTGGGATGAAGAGACAGGATATGGTGAATGACTTTTAATTGCATTTGATAATAAATGCTAAAGCCCCTCTCACAGCTCCTGGAACAGAGATACAATATGGAAATATTGATCCCCTGCCCCTCCCATCTGGATAGTGCCTCTGGTTAACAAAGTCAGCCAGTTCCTTGGTATTGAGAGCACAGAGGCTAAAGCAGGGGATGCAGAATTAACCAGCTTTGCATAAATACAGACAAATTGGACTAGCAAAAGAAATGCAAAATTCATTCTGAAAGAAGCCACAGAGACCATGTAATCTAACCTCTCAGATCACTGGCAGAAATGGAGTGCATCTATCTTGGCCACGTTGTTACTTATGGACTAATTTTGCAATTTTTGCACCTTTGCGGATTTAGAATTTCTATAGATTTAGGGTGAAGAGGGTTTTATTCTGCCAACTAGTCTCTCTTTATCCCCCTTCTATGTTTCTTGAGCTCTTTAATTTTATCTTTAACCACTCTGCTCAAGATTCTATTTCCTCCATTAACTATTTATGATCTGAATTTATTATGAGCCTATAGGATACAGCCTTTAAATCAGGTTGATGTAGTCCCCCAATTCAGAGTTGGCAGAGCCTTTGTGAATAGAACCTAGCCCCATCCAGAACTGGAGAAGAAGAATGAAGAACTTTCTTGCAGATGGAACATTCTTGCAAGTGTACATTTTTACCACTTAGAGTAAGCAAGCCTCATGAAGTTATAACCTCCTTGCTCAAGAGGTAAGGATTGAGACAGAGTCAGAAAAAGACTTGCAAAGACTCCAAGTGTGTTTCAGAGGGTAGACAGAAACTTCTGGAATTTCACTGTGTAGTTGTCTATTCCAAAGCACGTATCTGTGGGTTGACTACTGAGTTTGGTGCTGGGTACTTGAGTAGTGAGATGAACAAAATAAACTTGGGTCCCTGACATACCAGAATTTAAAGGGTAGAAAACAGTTAACTAAAAATATTCTTGGAGCCAAGTATAAGGAGTCTTGATCCTTCTTATGGAGGCTATCTCAGCCTACTGGTGATAATGCACTTTCTCCAGCTTTAAGTAACTGGCTGGAGGATGGTCCCTACACCAAAAGCTTCCATAGCCCCTCCTTCCACCCATCCACCCAACAGGACCCAATTGCTGGCAGTGGTTTTGGGGGGCTGTGAAATATTATATGGGTCTTCTGTTGCTGCTGTAACAAATTACCACAAACTTAGTGACTTCAAATAGCACAGATTTACTGTCTCACAATTTTGAGGTCAGAAGTCTCATTGGACTGAAATCAAGGTGTCATTACTGCTGTGCTCTTTTTAAAGGCTCTGAGAATTTGTTCCCTTGCCTGTCCAGCTTCTGGAGGCTGGTACCTTGTCCTCCGTCTTCAAAATCAGCAACATAGTATCCTCACACCTCTATGACTCTGGCCTCCTGCCTCCCTTGTAGAAGGACTGGTGTTTTTTTTCCACTGGACCCGCCCAGATAATTCAGAATACTCTTGCCATTTTAGGATTTCTTTCCCCGGTACTGTAGATTGAACCCAGGGCCTCTAGCATGATAGGCAAGTGCCCTACCACTGAGTTATACCCCAGCCCTTTTTATTTTTATTTATTTATATACTCTCTCTCTCTCTTTTTTTTTTTTTTTTTTTTTGCCGTACTGGGGATATGAACTCAGGGCCTTGTGCTTGCAAGGCAAGCACCCGACCAGCTGAGCTATCTCCCCAGCCCTACATTTTTTGAAACGAGTTTTCTCTAAGTTGTCCAGGCTTGTCTTCAAGATCCAAAACCCCTTTGCCATGTAACCTTGCATAGTATGAGGTTTTGGGAATTGGAACCTGGACATTTGGGGGAAATTATTTTATTATTTATTAATTATTATAGAAATTTTTAAAAACCCCACAATGATGAAATTCAAAAATGCAGACTATAACCACTTTCAAAATATCTCATTGTGTTCTTTACAAAAGAAAACCTAAGTATTCTCAAATGCACTTTTCTCACTTTACAATTAAATATGATCATCCTCCCACTTTAGCAGATATGATCCTATACATCAGCATGTTAATAACTGTACAATATTCTATCTTGATATTGTACCGTAATTGCTGAGCACAGAAGTTGTTTCCAGTACACACAAATAATGCCGTTATCAACATCCTCTTTCATGCTTATTTGTATATTTCTCTGATACTTTGTGAGAGTTCCCAGAAATGTAATTGCTGGGCCAAAGGCTGTGGCTGCTTTTAAGCCTTTAAAGAAGTATGGTTGAAGAGCCCTGCAGGAAGTTTGTGCCAATTCGCAATCTCCCCTGCAGAGTCGGAAACTGTTGCCCTGTGTTCTCAGAACCCTGGCCGAGATCAGACACTCAATCTTCCACCAAACTGATAGACTCAATTAAAATCCCATTATTATTTTCATTCATATTTCTTTGATAACCAATAAGGTTGAACAGTTTTCATAGTTTATTTTCTGCTTAGTTATTTTGTTACCTACCACTTTAGGTCCTTTGTACATTAAAATGCTTATATTTTTCTTAAGTTTTGATAATTCTATTTATTAATTCTATGCCATATATGACAATATTTGGAAATAATTATCTTAAACACTTTTATAATTTTTTTAAAATTCCATTTATTCAACTCTTGTTGCACAGGGTTTTCATTTTAGTGTGTGTATGGTAGTCAAATTGATACACACACACACACACACACACACACACACATATTTATTATCTGCCTTGAGTTTCATGCTTCCTATCAGGGACTCATGGCATTTGGGCTTCACCCACTCTAGTATCATAGAAATATTCTCTTGTAATGTTATTAATCCATCTAGATTGTTCAGCTAAAATGTGTGTTAGGGTCATTTGCTGAAAAGTTTCTTTAAGGCAGCCACTTGAAATACAAACATGCAGCTCCCCAGGGGGCTGACATCAGATTCTAAATAACAAGCATATTGTGGGTCTGTGTCCAAAACCTTGGAAGCACATCTCTAATTGGGCTCCTAATTCATCCTGTTTTTTTTTTTTTAAACTGAGTGAGACTTTCAAGAGGGAGGACTCCGCACCTCTTCCTATTCATTTGAGATAATATGACTCAGCTCCTGCTTCTCATGGTAAAGCAGTTGCTTTTGATTCTCGGTCACTAGTGTGCCCTGTTCTTTGCATCACTGGGGTGTGGGCAGGGATTCTAGGCGATGGGGTCTAGACCCATGGAGTTCTTGGTTCAAGATGCACTGCAGCAGCGTAAGCCCAACAGGAGTCAGGAGTGAGGGGTTAGCAAAATAGAACCTGGAAAAGTTATTGCCAGAGGCTCTTGCCCCATTGCCTGCCTTTTGGGGGAGACATTCGTTCCTGCCTCACCTGGAGGGGTAGCTGTGGATTCACTCTGTGAGCCGCCAGTGCAGGAGGGCCAGGTCGGACTGGAGGGGACTCTGCTGACCAAACAGGTTTTGCTGCACTCTGAACACCTAAAGATTTAGAGATAAAAGGAGGTAAAAATCTGAGCCACAGAACTTTTTGTTGAATAGAGGAACTACATGATGAATAACCTCCTTTCTTGCAGGTCTGTAAATGGAGAGTCCATAGGTCTGGAGAAGGGGAGCCCCATTACTAAGGACATCCCTTATCAAAGTAGGAAAGGGTCCACACCTGTCTTTTAGTGCACTCACTCCACAAGCAGTTATGAGGGTCTACTTCATACCTTTGTGTTCTTCCATCTGCCTCGCATGCCCTCTTCTCACCCTGTGAGTGCACAATTATCTAAGACCAACTCAATGCCTGCTCTTTATTTAAAGCCTTCCTGAACATCTTTCTGATGCTCCTGTCTCTCCTTTTTCTTTCTCCTTCAACTCCATCCATGCCTCCCAGCATTCTACAGTGGTTTTGGAACTCAATGGACTTGGGGTTGAAACTGTTCTTCCACCTACTACCTCTTGAAACCTTTGAGATGCTAACTTAAACCTTTAAGATGTCAGTTTAACAGTCATGAGCCTCAGCTGCTTCACCTGGAAGATGTAGAGACACCAACCTGCATAAGGAGGTTGTTTTGCAGATTAATTAAGAGATCAAGTGTGATGAGTAAGAGAAGGTCTCTGGCTTCCATGTGCTTATATTAATTGATTAAAATTATAACACGAGACAGCATCACTGTCATAAAAGGGACACACACAAAATACTTCTGCAAGACAGAGACAGAAGAAGAAGTCTTGTTAACCTAAATTGCCAGGAAAGGCTGATGGAGTCTCTTGAAGAAAAGGTCAAAGTCCAGCTGGGTAAAGCTTGTAGGAAAGACAGGCATGACCCAGTGAGCCAGGGATACAGGACAAAAAGTCAGGTTGTGTCCAGAGAAAAGAGCAGGCTTCAGCAGAGCTCTTAACACAATAGAAAAAGAAACTTTCTTTTTTAATTTTAAAACTTCAGAAACCAAAGTTCTCTTGAGTATGAACTGATATTATTAGAAGTATCATTTGATAGATCAACTTGCTGACTGTGCATGGCACAGTTTAAGGGCATTTATTAACCAGTTAAAAAGGTAATTGCAACTGTCCATATTGAAAAGAACAGTCTTAATTCTGGAATCAATAAAATTGACCTAAGTTGCATCCTGACTGGATGCAAGAAAGGGGATGGAGATGTCAGAGGACTCATTCTCAGTGACTTGGAGTGTGGTGGGCCTTTGAAGGAAACAAATGGTGGAGGACCACTCTTCTGGCATGCTGCCATGGAGCTCCCAGAAGGAGCAAGCACCCCATAGGAATTAGAAGCAGGGAAATGGAAGTGAGGAAAGAGGTTTTTGCCTGAGATGAAACTTAAGGATTTTTTCCACATAAATAAGAAATGGAAATTGTGTGAGAGGATGAGATGCCCAAAGTGTAGAAATACAAAAGGACCAATGACAAAAGCTCAAGTAGTGTCTACAACTTGGGGAGCAGGAACAGAAAGTAAGACCAGGATGAAGCAATATCACATGTGCAATATTCTCTGAGATCCTCTGCATTTATTTCAGTTCCCATCATCCTTCAAGGTCTTACACACTTCTTCATGAGACAGTTATTAAGAACTTGAATTTACTGGGCATGTGCTGGGTTTCAGGAACCATGTTAAACTCTTTATTCCCATTATCTCTCTTGCATAACCCTATGTATGATGCAGGCACATTAATTATACCCATTTTGCAGATGAGGAGTCAAGATTCATGAAAATTAATGAACCCAAGTCAAAGCTTAACAGGTTGTGGCTCTAAAAATCTAACTTCTTTGTTAAGCTTCTTTGAACTAGTCCCCAGTTTTTTTGGCATACAATGCAAAAATCTTTCTTTTTGGAGTTCTGCAGATTCGTGGGAGCACCCTATTTCTGCAGTGGTTAATAGCGAATCCAGTCTCTGGATTGATAACATGTGTACCTTTGGACTAATTGCTCCTTCCCTAGGGTCTCAGTTACTTCTTCAGAATGAGGTAACACCTTACGGGATCCCTATAAAGACTAAATGAAGAAGACATGAGGAAGGTGACTGGCACCAACAGTATTATTATTTTGTTGTTGTTATTAATAGGCACTCCCAACCTCTTCTGGCAGCTCCCTCCTCTGCTGATATCTACTCTGATTTCTCTCTGTAAGTACGAATGTTCAAGCAGCATTCATCAGTGCAGTTCTTTATCTGCCCATCCCCGGAGGCTGCATTCCACAGGGCACTAACTGGGCTTGGAGTGTCAAAGGGCAGGGCGTGGAAGCTTGGGGAAAGATAGGCTCAACCCATACCGACCTAGTGAGGTAAGCTGCGCAACTAATGGATGAGCCCCGTTCCTTTCTTCTTTCTGATCTGCCCTCCTCCCAAGGCCAAAGTCCTGATTTCTGTTCCCAGTGGGAGCCAGAAGGAACAGTTTGCTTCTGTCTCCAGAGAACAGGTCACCTGAGCAGCATCTTCCACACACCAGCCAGCTTCTCTGCTGCCCTGTACAGGGCAGATGAATCTGGTTTGCTCACATTTGGGGACTAGGCCCACACACAAAGCTGAATTTCCTTAAGCATGCTGTCTCCCAAGACCTTCCCCTTGGATGTCAGAATATCAGCTCCTGCCAAACCTCATTCCCATGTTCCACTTGCAAGAGGGAAAAGCATATGGACTGCTATTTTTTGCCAAAATAGATCAGAGAACAGAACTCAGTTCTCATAAAAATTGCACAGTGCCTGCTTCCCTTTCTTGCCCACAATAAAAGTTAAACACAAGGCACTCTTTTTGAAAGAAGTCTTTTTCATTGTGATCCATCTCTGTCATTTCTCACCTGCTCAAACATCCTGATCACCAAGGGAGAAGACTATACATAACTAAATTATTATTTTGTTTGCAATTATATTATATACACAATAATTTTGAGATACTTCCACTGAAATCCATTGATAATTTTAGGAACCTTTCTTACAAAGGTGGAAAAGAATCCACAGTGTTTTTTTTTTGTTTTGTTTTGTTTTGTTTTTTTACTTTTCTGTTTTAATTACTCACTGAATGAAATCTGAAAGTGTTTAATAATTAGATTTATGCCTCAAGATAAGTTCAATGGTAATTACAGGATGTCTTTATAAATTCTAATTCCAAATAATTAAATCCCAAACACATTGGATCATTATGATTATAATTAGAATAAAGGTGTCTTATATTTGAAACCAAAGTTTGGCTTTTTTGCTTAACCTTTTTTTGGACCCCATCAAAAGGGAATGCTTTGAAAAGAAATCTATTTCAATCTCTCTAATGCTGCTTTAAAATGAAATTTTTAAAACATTGTCTGCAGGAAGGCTTTCCATTGCGATATTGGCAAGGAGAAGTGAGCACGGAGATTTCTGCTGGCTTGAGGTTCCCTGGCATGCTGACATTTCTATTGTCATTTGTCATCTTAGGACACAGAGAACTCAGGAACCAGACAAAAAGGTAAAGAAGATGTAGGGAGAAGCATATCAAGGCGTCAGAAGGAAGGGTCTGTGAGATAGTCCATCTCCTCCCAACCCTAGTCTGTCCATTTGGGGGTAATTTGTTCTGAACTCCCTGTGTTAAAGATGAGAGGTGATGGGCTGGGGTTGGGTAGAGGCCTTAGAGAGAAGCCTTGCAGAGACTGCAAAATCCTTCAAATAAGACCTCCAACTAAGGCTCAGGAAGCACTAATTCTTAGGGTCTGGCAGAGATAATTAACAGAGAGGAAACGTGCCTGTCCTTTCCCAGTGCTGATGAGGCTGTTGACAGCACTTGCTAGGGCGGCTCTCATGGCAGAGGAATTTCTCTTCCTCCTCTGCAGATGCCTGTGCACCAACTTTGGGATTTGGGAAGTGACAAGGGTAGGGTTCTGTGGTTGCAAGGAGGAGTTGCAGGGTGGTGACTCTGGAAGGAGAAGTGACACACATTTTTTAAATAAATAAAATAATAATCAAGCAAACCACCCAAACCCATGTGTCTTCCCCTGCAAGGTAGACAGAGAGAAGAGCACTCTGCTTATTGGAAAGCATTTGAAGGCTAGGGAGGTGAGAGTCTGGGAGGGAAGAAGCAGAAAAGCTATAAAGAGAAGGGCAGAGAGCCCTCATAATACTTAGAAAAATGTCACACTAAAACCTCTGACTGCCAGCCCCGCAGCCGGAGGGAAAGGAGTTCCAGACAATAGCTGAGGAAGCAAGTCGAATCTTGTGTTCATTCCTGTGGTTAAAACAAGTCTCAACGACCACAAGGAAAATTCCATTCTCCCCAGACCTTAACTCCCTGCTTACCTGAGCTGCAGGCACTCTTTGTTGAAAGGCCCCTTCAAGTTAGAACTGCAATACACAAAGGCCAGGGTCCCTCCTACCTTGACCCTTTCTCTTATGTTTGCATCTTCACATCTTAACAATCGCCTCCTTTCCTTTGAGCAGCCTGGTTGCCACTTTGACTAAAGCCTATAGAAGAAAGCAGGTTCAGGAAAGGGACAAATCCCCTTCACCCTCCCCCTCCTCCAACCACAAGCCACAGTAATTTCCCAAACCTTGGAAATGTGGATGTCAAATAAAACTGTTCACTAATTCAATAAATGCTTACTGAGTGCTTACTGTGTTTCAAGCTGCAGACAAGGCATTATGGAAGACAATCCAGAACCAGCTGTTGTAAAGAACTCCCAAGTCCAGAGGCACAGGAAACATGAGCTTCCACCTGCTGCTGATTGAGACACAAGGAATGTTGTGACCACTGAGCATGGGCCTTTCCTCTTCCTTGGCATTTTCATGAGAACATCTGTCAAGTGGGCTGCCTGCTGGAGTCAGTCCAATCAAGTTTCACTCTTCCTCCCACGAAATCCCAACAACTGGTCCTTTCATCCCTCCCATGCAAGTCTTAGGTTACCTGCTCTGATCACTCTCCTTTTGGAAGAGTATCGATTACTCTTTTCTTACAAGGGAAATTATCAATAATTGTCCTAGCCAGGTCAGGAAGCTGAGGCAGGAGGATCACAAGTTCAAAGCCAGCCTCAGCAAATTAGTGAGGCCCTAAGCAATTTAGGGAGATCCTGTCTTGAAATAAAAAGTAAAAGCATAGGGATATGACTCCGTGCCCCTGGGTGGTTCAACCCCCAGTAGCCCCCCATCCCCCCCAAAAAAAAGGGAGAGTGAAAGAGAAATGTTCTGGGTCCAAGGGAAGATGCAAAACAAGTTTCCTTTTTAAAAAATACCTATAATTCCTAATTCAAGGAGGAGCTATAATTAACACACCTAGGAGAGGGAGAATTCACTCAGGGAGGCTTGGATAGTGGTGGAATCAAGCCTGTCTCTTCAGCGAGAATAAATAACATCTATATATATATATATATATATATATATATATATACTCAGAAAAGAAGCAAGTTTGGAAGATTGTGGCACTTAACAGAGATTATAATTTATTTACAGTCACACTGAGAAAGATCTAGGACTTGACACGTCTTCTGTGCTCATCTATACCACTTTCAGTAGATTCCAGTGTGTGTTTAGTAACGTGAGAGTTTTAGGAATTGATCATTGCCCTGGTGCACCTTCAGCTCCTGGTGTGCTGGTAAATTTAACAACCGGTTCTCTGAAAGAAAAATGTTCTGCTATCTTGCTTTTGCCAATCTCTATGGTGTAAATATTCCAAAATGGTTGATTTTTAAGATACCAATAAAAGGTCACCAAAAGAAGAGTGGGGAAGATGTGCAGTTAGGTCTTGATGAATGGTAAGAGCTGGTGGCTTACACATTGGCTGATTGGCAACAGATGGAAAATCTTTAACAAAGATTCAAAGAAGAATGTGTTTTAATGGTAATAGGGGGAAAGGACTGCATCACAGAGAACAGCATCTAACTATTGACCCTCTGGTTCCTCAGAAGCACAGAGCGGTGCAGAGATGTTGGAAATTATCAAGACCAATCTTCCACCTGCTCCTTATAGGGTGGGAAACAGTGCCACCAGCATAAAGGCACACACTGTTTGTTAACCAGTGACCTGCCCCAAGACACAAGCTTTCCTGCAGAACAGAAACAAAGTCTCAAGTCTGCTAGACGCAGGGTATCTTAGCCTTTGAATCACTGGCGAAGAATAAGCTCTCCCTAGGAAGGAGAAAGATACATTCTCATGTGAAGAACTCCAGCAATAATTTTCTGGGCGGGAAAACTATTGCTGCATCTCTTGGGTAAAGGTAATGGGATGGCAAAGTCTTCGGTGCTGAGGGAGCTCCAGCTTCTTCCTGCCTGTAATTCATGATCCCTGAGACAATTATGAGCACTGAAAAGGCGTAAGTCAAAGGAACATCGAATAAAACTAGATTTAGGAAAATAACACATTACATTTAAATATCCATATATATTTAATCTGTGTTTAATAATGCAAGGAATGCATTAGTCAAGGCTTAGGCAGATTACACATTTACGTTAGTTACAGAGCAGCCTGGCCCTCTGAAGTTCCCCAGCCTTGGCGCCACAGGAATGAAGGAATGGAGCGTGTCATTGCAAACCCGGGGCACTGCAGAAATGCAAATGGAAGATTGCAGAGGTCATCACAAAGTCAGGCTTGCTGCAGAGGACGGAACTGAGAGTGAACAAATCTCCAATATCCCGATAGACTTCCTTCACCTGCCACCCTATGCAGGGTAACCTCATGGAGGGACAGAATCGCTACTCCAGCAGCTGTTGTTTCTCAGCTCCTTTCCCTTGTCCTTGAGCTTTAATTCTAGATCACCAGATGGAGAATGGCTGCCTGGGCCCTTGGGGAACCTCAAGGCATGTCCCCAGGGGGTCATGCCCATGCTCCAAGGCTCAGGCTACCATCTGGAGTGGTGAGCCAGGTGAGTGTAGTCAAGGGTGAAGGAGGACTGGCAAGTGGGCCCCGCTTTTGGTGCAATCATGCACCTAGACAGGGAATCAGTGTGGATATAGTGCAGTGGATGTCAAATGACATGTGGGGCCAGGCACAGGCCTATAGTCCCAGGGGCTTGAGAGGCTAAGGCAGGAGGATCACGAGTTCAAAACCAGCCTCAGCAACTGAACAAAGCCCTAAGCAACTCAGTGAGACCCTGTCTCTAAATAAAATACAAAAAAAGGGCTGGGGATATGACTCAGTGGTTAAGTGCCCCTAAATTCAATCTTCAGTACCAAAAAAAAAAAAAAAAAAATGAGGTCCTGTAGGTCCTGGAGAGAGGGAATAAGAGGTTGGACTGCCCAAGATGCAGAAGAAATTGTCCTGTTTGATCTAAATATTACCCTATGCAGTCATCACAAAGCCTCACTCTCTCTGAGTTTGTCATGGCTCCTTTATTCCACTTGGGCAAGTCATACCTCAGACTCAGGACTTCCATTCCATGTCTAAAGTCTCTCTCAGCTTCAACTAAGGCAATCTCAAGATCAAAACTGCAGCATGAAAATATCTCAGAGACTATCTTACCCCAGCATCTGACCCAAAGAGGTCAAGCAACTCTTCTCCAAGTTTACCCAATCAGTAAATAGATTGCATAAAAGTCCTTATTTCTCATTCCAAGGGTCTGAACACATACAACATTGCCTTACCCATTAAGCACTGGATCAGGTTGGTGGTCTATGGAAAAGAGAAATGCAAACATAGTAAATGCCAGAAACTGATAAGAGCTGAAATATACACTATCTCCTAGTAGTGAGATAATAACCTATTCACTAACAGTCAAAAAGGAAGCTTAGGGTCTTATTCTGGTTCTGCTGCTTTTGCACTGCATGCTACTGAGTTGTTCTTGTACTTCTGCAGGTGTCCTTCTGCCCCTGTCACCCGCAATGCCTTCATTCTTCATTCACCAAATCACAGAATGTGTGCTAGTCTAGTCCAAAGCACACAAGAAGTGTTGAGGAAAAAGGACCCTAGGTTAGGGACACATATGAATGTGCCTCTCACCAGGATCCGAGGAAAGTGGAACTGTGCTGAAGTTCCTTATGTGACCCAATCCGTATTCTTGAGCAAGTTGTGAAAGACCCCTCTTTCTTTCTATACTCTGACACTATTCATTCTGACTCCATCTCCTATGAGACTCAATCCATGAATTAAAATGTTCCAAGCTGTTCCAAGAAAGAATTCCAAGGACCATTTCCCCAGTTTGTTTCCAGCTTCCTTTCAAGAACTGATTCTACCTAAAGACTCAAATTATCTGAAATCTCCTAATCCTACCCAGGACTCCTCCCTTGGAAGGAAAGCCAAATTACCTCTTAGTGTCTCTTTAGGTTAAGCATAACTTTGAGGAGCATGCTCATTCTAGCAGTTGGAACGTGGAAAAAACATGAGCTGTGACTCATCCATCATTTCTGAGCCAAGTATTTTGAATTTGCTCAGAGCAGGGAAATAGCCAGGGGATGGGTCGGGAAGGGGTGGGGAGCACCTCCATAGATGATAGCTAAGAACTGTGCACCTCGGTTCCAAAATGGCAAGTACAGGGGAGACTCTCAGAGCATATGCTCCTGCTCTTGCTGTGTCGTTGCCAGGTGCCCCTAAATCATTGTGAAATGGCTGCTTTCTGCCTGCCTCCACCATGTATTATGAGGCATTAATAAATAATGGGAGGTTGTAGGACCAAAAGGCGGGAAAACCCAAAGGGAAGGTGATGGAGAGGCATAATTTAACAAGTAAATGAAAGAAGCTATTAAATCATGGTTAAATTATGCTGGCACCAGCAGAAAAAAAAAAAAAAAGGATTTCCCCCTGCAAAATACATTCAATAAAATATTGAAATTTCTCTCCTGGCTGACAGAGGCATCTTCCAATCATAAGGATGAGAGTCTGTGTCTTGAGATCCTATTAGATACTGAGCTTGGACAGAAGCCCTGAAGATGGAAAGTTTCAAGGCCCTTCTCAGTACTTAGCTTTCCTAGGACAGGTCTACATTCACCCTTTGGTGCCCCAAATATTACCCAGCTATTGCTAGTGATCTCAGTCACAACTTTGCCAAGTCTATGCCTATTTCCCCATTGCCTCCCTTTGAACCATTTCAGGTTTCCATCTCAAAGAAGGGGAAATTAAGGTTTCCAAAGTTGTGACTTAAGAAAAACCCTTTGACTGTTCAAATCCCATCACACCTTTTAACACTTTGGCATTTATTATAACCTTTCAAGGAGGTTTGTTCTTTAACAAGAAAGACACATCTCATTCATCATTGTGTGACCAGAAACTAGAAAACTCCACATTTAATAAGTATTGAATCACAAGGATGGATGGATGGATGGATGGATGGATGGATGGATGGATGGATGGATGGAAGGAGAGGTAGGTGAATGTGTGCATCCAGCTGAGAGACTTGGAGAGGTGAAATGACTTGCTCAGGACTGAACTCCATGTCAGAGTTGTAACCAGCAGCCAGGCTTTTAGAATCTCAGCCCTTTACTCTTTCAACACAATGTGTTATGGCTCTTCAAGGTCACACAGAAAACTAGATCAGAGCCAGTATATGCAATCCTGTAATTCCACAGGAGCAAAAACCAAGGCACATTTCCCTCGCTGGGATTGTGTTTGACTGTGGCATAGACTGCTGTTGAGCATTTGAAGAAACTTGAGCCTCTCTGCATCTGAAGGAAGCTTCTGGAAACCCTTGGCAGAAGATCCACACAGAAGCCAGGGCACTTCACAGTGAGACTCAGCCTTCCCTTGTTTCCAGGGATGTTTGCTTCGGTCTTGGCAGAAAAACTTGCTGCCATTCAGTTTCTCATACATGCTCGGGCCCCAAGCTCCAGTGCAGGAAGCATGTGTACCAACACGCCAAGGCGATAAAGTCACAGCAGAGTAGATTTGTTTGGACAAGCAGGCTTAGCGGTCTGACAGGGTGTGTAAGACATTCGACCTACCCTGCATTTTAAGAAGGAACTACTTGGAAAATATTGGGTAATTAAGGATAAATTAATCTGGGTCCCTGAGTGGTCGGGGGTACAGAGTTTGCTTGCAACATCTTTCAAGACAATAGAGGGGCTCCTGAACCTCTCTTCAGACCATGGCATTCAGTCAAAGTAGGCTCACTAGGAATCTTCAGACCAGGGAAGATAAAGAGAGTTCACCTCAGGTCCTGTTCTCACTAGCAGGAAACACAGTCTAATAGGAAGAGACTCTGTGCTGTGGGCTTTGGAATCAGAAAGAATCAGTCTTTGACACTTAACTACATCATTTTAAGTAAGTAATTTAATTCTTTGAACCTCACTTTCTCTTTTAAGTGGGAATATTTGAACCTATTGAATCAAGTAATATCAGATTTATTTACAAGTGACTGAAACTCTAAAACACCAAGGACTTCAGTAAAATGTTAAAAGGAAACTGGATGCAAGTAGTTCTGGACTAGCATCATGGCACCATGAGTCATCCCAGTCCCAGGCTCCTTTTAGCTAGTCATGCCATCTTTCTCCAATATGTGCCCAAGTCTCAGGATGATTGTGAGCTCCAGGCACTTTGTCCAGATTCCAGCCAGCAGTCAGGGAAAGATTACTCCATCCTACCTGTCAAGGCGCCCTCTCAGGAGTTCTACATAGCCCCTCCTCGTACATCCTACTGGTCAGATTTTAGTCACATGATCTTATCTCTATGCAAGGGGAGCTGGGAGATTTCATTTTTATTCCTAATGGCTGCATGCCCAGCCAAAACTTGAAAGTTCCATTTCTTTTGAAAAAGAGGAATGACTATTGGAAGATGATAAGTCTGTCCTTTCTAATTTACAGCATAAAATGAGCCTGGCATGTAGTTTAGTCATCAGGATCGCTATGGTTAAGGCTGATGCACCCCCACCTAGCAATAGATTTCTTTGGGAAACTTGGCAAAGCCTAACACTTGACTTCATCCCAGGAACGCAATACAATCCTGTCAGATTTATCACTGAGATCAAAGTGAAGGTCCCAGTAAAGCCAAGTAGTCAACTCCAAGCGGACTCAAGGGAGAGAAAGAAAGATGCATAAAGCACTGTTCAATAAGACCCAGGAGGGAGAGACTGAAGAAGCCGTGAGAGTTTGAACGAACGGCCAGGGGTCTTCAAAACTGCTAATAATCTGTTTTATCAGTAGAGCTGCCAAGCTGTGCTTTCCATGATGGCAAAAGCAAAGGAAAAGCTATGGAGCAAGGTGAGAGTGAGGTGATACCAGAGTTCTCATGTATGAGGATTTCCTTGCGGGGAAAAGACATGGAAGAGGCAGAGGGGTATTGTCAACTGAAGAGCCGTTTTATTGGCATCTAGTGGGTGCCCAATAAGTATTTTTGGAATAGATTTTTTTAAATGTAATCTTTCCAGAGGAACAGAATATGGCCATGAAGACTGAATTAGTCATGGTTATGTAATTAGTCATGGTTCTGCAGAGGAACAGAACCCATAGGGTGTGTGTATGTGTGTGTGCGTGTAAAGAGAGAGTTTATTATAAGGATCTGGCTCATTCAATTATGGAGGCTAGCAAACTCAAAATCAGCAGGCTACCTGGAGACTCCAAGAAGAGCTGATATTCCAGTTGAGTCAAAAAGCAGCCTACTGCTTTGAGAATTCTCTTACCCTTGGTAAGAGTCTTTTATCTGAGGGTTTTCAACTGATTGTATGAGGCCCACCAAAATTCTGGCAGCAATCTGCTTTACTCAACATGCATTGATTTAAAACTTAATCTTGTCAAAACAGTACTTCCACGGAAACATACAGACAAGTTTGACCAAATATCTGGGGACTGGGGTCTAGTCAAGCTGACATATAAAATTCACCATCATAAAGACCTTCTGAGTCTTATGCAGCAATAGAATCATGCTCCTGTGGGGAATTCACTTTGCTGTAAGGTTTTCTTTGCTCCAAAATTCTTTAGTAGACAAAATAAACAGGCTACTCAAAGAAATATTTTCAAATATAAAAGTGCATCAAAGAAGGGCTCAGGCTCAAGGAACAGGTAATGGATTTTCATTTCAGAGTAGAAAGAAATTAAAAAACAGAAGCAAGGGATTGGGAATTTGGGTATTCAGACTGGATAGCACAGAACAAACCAAAATGATAGGAAATGATTAAAGCCGCAGGAGGTGGCTGATGAAGAACCCTGACAGATGAAAAGTCTGTTATTGACTAGAGCAAGAGATGGATATGTCATAGACATTAATTGAGGTTTTGCCCTTCTTGCCCCCAATAGAACCAGGGTAGCAGGAGGAGGGGGTGAGTGGGTATTTGAATGTGTAAGTGTGTATATGTGTTATGTCTGAAACATGTTTAAGTGGAAAAGAGTGGGATGGGGGGAGAAAGGTAAGAATGCCAATGCTGAAGAAAGTTTTATTTTCTTTTTAAATTGTTTTATTTGTTCTCATTAGTTATAAATGACAGTAGAATACATTTATGCATTTTGATAAATCATACATAAATGGAGTATAATTTCTCATTTTTATGATTCTACATATTGTAGGATCACATCAGTCATGCAGTCATATATGTACATGAGGTAATAATGTCTATTTCACTCTACTATCCTTCCTAACCCCATATTCTTGAAGTAGAGAATAACATAAAACAGGAACGCTCAAGGTTCACCTTGGTTTTTCATGACCAGCATGAGAAAGAGGAACGGGTGGGTGATTTGAAGAGTCCTCCATTCACTTCCAGTCATATCTCCTGGAAAACCCACCATGAGTCATTTGAGTGATGGCACAAGAGCTGCAGGCCACATGGCCCATGAATGGTGCCCTAGGTTCACATCCAAGTCCAGAGTAGAGTCCTGGATGGCTCTTCTCAAGTCCAACCATTATGGCACCTTGTTCAGCTCAGAAGATCCCAGAAGTTCTCACAGCCAAATGAACCCCAAAATGGCATACTCTACCCTTACAACTGGCCCCAGCTTTCCCACTGGCTTTATCTGCCACTGTGGCCCTGCCCATGCCCAGCTCTCCTGTCCAAACTTCCCAGTCGCGGCTCCCTGAACCCTCCTCTTTTGCCTAGCTCTGTGCTGTTTTTTGTACTATGTCCTCAGTCTGGACTTCTCCCCAGCTCTCAGCCCACCTATGGAAATTTCTAAACCCAGTCACAAGCTAGCTTCACCAGAATGTAATTTCCGTTGTATTTTAATTACAAGAGGAATGGATGTATTGTAAAATATTAAGCTAAACCAAGAAAGCATAAAGCAAAATTTTCCCCACATTGTACCTCCTATACTGCTACTGCGATTAGCAACCTGGTGCCCCCAGCTGCCAAGGTCCAAGGGCTGTGATCGGTGTGGTAGTATCTGCAGCCCTCTAATACCTCCACTCAGATAAGTAGATAAGACCTCTCCAATCTCTGGAGTGCCCTGGTACTTAGCACCCCTCTTAAGATTTATTTTCTTGTTCTGCATTGTGTTATGATTATATGTATACTTACCTTCATTGATCTCTACATTCAAGTCTTTTCTGAATTTGCTTATGAGTCATCTATATTTCTCTATCACAGAGCTTAAGATAATTGGCTCCAAATTTGGTTTAGTTCATCCAATCTTTTTGAGTAACTGTCCTGGACCCTACTCAGCTGGAGTCTTAAGGATACAGAAACAAAACATAATCAGACTTAAAGGAGCTTAAAGTTCAGAGGAAATTTCTCTCTCACCACCAACCAAGCAGAAAGGTTGCAGAATTGTTAGCTCCTAATTACTTAGAAGCAATAGATCCTGACTCTGTGCTGGTAACACGCATTTGAGCTAACAATTGCTTATGAAAATGTTTAAAAGCACTTGTAAAGCAACTATCGGAAAGGACCAAGTGATACCAAGTTCACGATGGTGAACAGGAAATGAAAATCAGTTATGAAAGGGTTAATGTTGAAGTCTTTGCAAAGTTCCCAGAGGAGTGTGACTGAGAAGGGTAGTTGGAACACCTGGGATGTTATTTATGATGTATTGAAGGCTGTCAACAGCATTCTTCCGGAGAATTTCGCCTCTAAGGGGAAGTCATTAAAAGAAGGAGGCACTGCCTCACCGGAATGGATAAAGCCTTCCAGCTTCTACTTTAATCCCTCTGACCCTAGAGATGAATTTCTTTTTTTTTTTTTTTCTTTTCTTTTTTTCCCTTGTTGATTTTTTCTTAGTCTTCAGTCATTAACTCTTATTTTTATTTTCAGCCAGTGCAGGGTATGGTGTGGAGATCCTGATGTCGGACACCAGTTTCCCATGTTGACACTGATGCATACTCACCAGCAGCAAGGGAAACTAGGACCCAGAATTTTCTCATCTGAAAAATGGGAATAACAACATCTGATTGATAGGACTATTGTAAAGACGATAATTAATTGCATTTGGGAAAGGGTTCAGCCCAGCATATGGCACAAAGCAAGTGACCAGCGAACAAGCGCTTCTTTTCTTGATAAGCCCATTTTCTCTAAGTAGAGCTTCACTGTTCTAAAGGAAAGGAGAATCCATCTCATGCTTCTCTGTGTCCCCAGAGTTTAACCAAGTTGCTACACACCAAGACTATTCAGCAAATGCCCCTGATTCCTGCCTGTCCTTGGAGAATATTGATCCTAAAGGAAATGCAGATATGCAAAAGCCCAGAGGCCAGCTCCCCACAAATGTAGCCAACAAGTCGGAGGGGTGGACAGAAAGTATCCCACAAAGGTTTGCAAGGTAGTTCAAGAGCTAGGTGGGAAAAGAAATCGTCGGCATGAGCAGGAGTGTATGACCAAAGCACGTTTTCCATTTCACTGGGCTTGAGATGAATTGTCCAAAACTCAGCTTCTTTAGTTTTCTCAAGTCAGGGCTAACTCAATATATAAAGAAACAGTTTTCATTTTGTTTCTTGGAAAGAAGATATTCATGTGAAATATGACATCTTATCTCAGCGTAGAAGGGGGCAAAGCCATAGCTCGTGAAAAAAGACATAGCTATGAGGCAATGATCTGAAAGCTTGTAAGAACTGAGCTCAGATCTTTGCATTGATCCCAAATATTTGAAAATGGTGAAAAAGAATATTTCTCCCAAAGAGGGGATGAATATGGATGATTTGTTCCAGTTTCCCTGGGCCTTGCAAAAGCATATGTTCACACCAAATCTCACTCTGTGGACTGTACACAAGATTAAACTTAGAGGAGATGAGATCAATATTGGAGCTCTGTCTAAGAACCCATCTCTTTAATACCTTTCTCATTTCCTTTAGTGGTAGAAATAGAGCTAATCTCTGTTTTTCAAATAGATGTTTTGCATTTTTTGATGGGGAGAATGAAATTGAATTAGATGGGTCTGGAGTGGTTATTGGAACCATTACATCTGGCATAATGGACATACCTAGAGAAATCATTTACATAAGGAAATCAAAGTTGGACTCATTTTTTAATCCAATGCTCTGACCTCTATTGCAGTTCTGACAAGCAAGATATATCTGAATATTTCCTAAGATGGTACATATAACAGTAAAATGCATCCCCTAAGATACCTATATAAATCAACATTTCCTTTTGCTGAGAAGAAAAACTGCCCCCACCAAAGAGGTCTTTTGAAATATTTATAGGCATATTTTCCATTCGGACCTTTATTTGAATTTTACTATCATTTAGAATATAATTCTGACATCTCCATCATTAATGTCAGCCCTGGCAATATTCCACGAAAAAACACCACTGTAACACAAGATCTAGATGTGAAAAGGATTATGATGTTATGTTTAAAGAAGGGAAAAGAAAATTAAAATAAGAGACCTATCTGAAATGATCAGAAACGAAATTCTCTTTGGGATAAAATGATCTCTACCAGATATGCAGCCATTTTAAAATAAGATTAGAGTGATATTTTATAAGAACTAAAACAGAATACAAACTATCTTTCTCTGAATGAAAAATTTGCATATCATGAACAGCAAATGAAAAAGAGATATTTTGGGGCAATTAGTCTGAAGCTTTTCCACTCTGCTTAGCAATTTCTCAACATCAATAACATCAGGGTTCTGTGTTAGTTATATAAACTCTAGGGCCCCCTCACATCAGAATCAGATTAGGGAGGATCTGCATTTTAAACAACACCCCCCCGCAATAATTCTAAAAAGCACTGGTATTTGAGAACCTTTAGTTCAGAGGCCCTCTGGAAAGCACAGGTGGACCAGGCCACAATTCAAAGAACTCTCATCTCCACCAACTTCATTCAATGGTCCTGCTTTCCTATCACTTACTACCAGAGTGACCTTAATCTCCCCCAAAGTCTCAGTTTTCTCATTTGTAAAATGGGATAATTTGCTTTGCAGATTGCCTCGTGTATTGAGGAGGAAATAATGTTCTATTAAAATACTACGTGATAGAAGCTGCTGTTTATTGCCATCATTATGACTGTGTGGCCACAAGTGTGATCATAAAAGAGAACTTGGAATCTGGCTAGTTCATATAACTTTGCCACTGCCCAGAAAAGGAATATAGAAATAACAAACTAAATAGCCCAGAACATAACTAACTAGTGGAATTCTGTGTGATCATCAAATACCAATCAAAAGTAAATACAAACCAATTGATTGGCACAGAGCTGAGATGAAAAGAACATGGATGGGAATTACAAGGTACAATTAAGTTGGGACAAAGCTGTCCCCATGTGCGGACAATCAGAGCAGAATGGCTGTTGAAAAAAAAATGTGTGATTTTGTTCATAAGCATCTTGATGAAAATTTTTGGCAAGTGGAAATACAGACCTGTGGATCTTTCTGGAAGTCCTGAGAACAAAAATAAGAAAGGAAAAGGAAATTTCCAAAGACTTGTGGTCTAAAATGGAGAATTACATGTGAATAGAGGAAAATAAGATTGAAGTGGCATTTAGAAATTGGAGCAAAGGAAAAAGGAGGAATCCAGAGATGGAAGATGATATCAAATTCTCAAACAAGTTGCCAAATGGATATAACTTTAAAACATTTCCCTTGTTGCAAATAATGACATTTAGTGATTAAAAAGCAAAGCCGTGCCATCTTTGCAGTTTGCTCAGATGTGTTGGGGATGAGGAGGGAAGGAAGCTGCTGAGCTTCTCCCAGAATAGTGGCTAGAAACACCAGGGTCAAAGTGCTGCATTCCGAAGGCTCAGAGCTTGAATTCCTTTGTGTCGCGCTGGCGGTTTAAATTTAAACCTCTGAGGGTTCCTCAGAGCTCAGATAAACTGATATCCCTCCTAGAACCTCTGCTCCAGGCCTGGCTTTTACTCATTCAGTCCTTCAGGTGGGAGATGTCCTTCCCTGTCCCTGTCTCTGACTTTGGAAGTCCTACTTATCCCTGAGGACTGATTGCAAATGTCACCCTGCCCACCACGACCCCTTTCATTACATTCATCACACCCCTCTCTCTGATTTGTGCTAGTGTTAAGCATCTGCATATAGGTCTAGGTTACGAGGGGTGGAGATTTGGGGGTCAAGGACTATATCTGGTTCATTATGTCTCTTTAGGTGCTTCTTCCACTAAGTAAGGATGCTCAAAATATATTTATGAATGATACCTCCTCATCCTATACTTTTATTGGGATTGGGATGTCTCATACCCTAAACTGATAGTACACCATGCAACAGACCCAACAGAAGAGGAAATAATGACAGAATTCTGTTTTTTATTGTAGCATTCACAGATGACTGTTTTCATGCCACAAAACCAAAGGATTGCAGTAAAGGGCTACTTTTAACCAAAGACATTTGTTAGGAGGGATCATCTATAAGTGAGGGGAGAGACTGTGGGGCCCCTGCCTGGCCGTTCTCTGCCACCTGACCTGCCACTTCTCACATAGTTGCCTATGGACTGATGCCTTATCTTGACGTCCACTAGGAGATCTGGCCTATCCATGGGTTTCCTGTCATCAGGCTGCACTCCTAACTAAAGCCATAGTACAGATCAAATCAAGGAGAATAAAAGATGCCAAGTGTCTAAAGATGGCTCCTTCGGACTCTAAAAAGGGTTGATCAAGTGTCACTCCAAGTTCGTAGACTTGTTTTTACCCACGGTGTGGCTTTGACCCTCCTGGTGGGTCTGCATTAGCACAGTGCTCTTTGACTGGAAAATGCAGCTCCAGCTAAGATACTTCAGGGCTTGTCTGTCTTGTACGTGGGTTTAAATACCATTCAACCCAACATCCAGACTTCGGAAGAAACTAAATCAAAGAGAGGAAGGGACTTCTACAATGTGATGAAGCCTGTTACTTGCAAAGGTGGGACCAGACTCTTGAAGTTTTTCAACTTGTCCAGTAAAATTTTCATCTCTAAGGATAGCCACACTTCAGCTTTCCTTAATAAAGCTCCCTATCCTCATATCCATCCCAATCAGAATATAGCCTCCCTCTTGGTTTACAAAAAGATCAGGAACATCTCCCCCACAGGAACACAGTACCAGGACATCTCACTTCAAGCTGAACTTGGCCTTCTCAGTTTCTTCCCTGTTTCTTCTGCATGCAGTTGTCTTCCCTGCACATTACCCCCAACCCCCTCACCATCTGGCCACACATCATCTTCTCCCTGAACTGGTAGTGCTTCTCTGGTATCCCTACCCAAATAATGTCATCCATTGACTACCACATCTCTCTGCTTTTTCAATCTCCATGATAATTATTGAAAATTAAGATTATTTTGTTTATTTTGTTTATTGGCTGTCTTCTTACAGTGGAATATCAGCCCCATGAGGTTAGGGACCTCATATGTCCCACTCTCTGTAGTGTCTCCAGCACCTGGAAGATTAAGGTGCAGAGTTGACACTCTGCTATTCCCTATTTTATTCATGGATGAATGCACTGAAAATCAATATAACTCTGTGCTTTAGACATGGCAGGAGTAATCTGCACTGAGATAGAGAGAGGAAATGACCTTTAAGTGGACCCTATTGACCACACTTAATGGCCACATTTTCTTCATTACACCAATCAAGGGGGAAAGAAGATGGTGTTGGGCCAACCATTTTGACTTTGTTGTCTGACTTATTCAGAGAGTCTGGCAGGTGGGTAGGAGTCTTAGTATTGCTTACTAACAAGGAACTCATAATTGCCCTGGGTAGGGGTGTTACTCAATGGTAAAGTCATGCAAGACTGATTGCATGATACAGTGATATACCTAGTGTGGTACCACACAGACACACATAGGAAATGCACACACATACACTCATATGCTCCCCTTGCCTACTACCTACTAGAAACCCCAACAAAAGCTCTCAAAATAAAAATGCATGATGTTATCTTTCTCAGAGGAATCACCTATCTCAGAACCCAAAAGAGCAGAGAGGCAGATCTCCTGGAAAAATAAAACAGAGTCCAAAAACAACTATATCTGTCATGTTTCAGTGGAAATAGTTGTTTAATCCAAGAACCAGCAAGGAGGTGTTGAAAAAGAGACTTTTGGACATCATTTGTTCTTTCATGCAGATGTATTTCGTCTGCATTCAAAGTATATCCTACGTTAAGATGGGAATATATTCCAACTCAAACTTCTTTTACTTTTAAAAGTTTTTTCAATAAATAAAGAAAAGCCCACAATGCAATTTGTTTCTCATTATGCCCCGTACACGTCCAACTATGACCAAGAATTTAAAAGGAAACAAATTCAAACTCCAGTTTAATTTCCTTTTCCCTGTGTGGCTCCGAGCTCAGTAGGCGCTCTCGGGAGCTGACGGGGGCAACATTGCACCTATTAGCACTCGTCAACCAAAAGTAGATTGTTCGGGTTTCAAGAAATGTTTTTTGAATTGGATTTAGGTTGGTGAGAAAATAAATTAAGTCAGAAATTCTTTGAGGCAAATTACATATTGAAATGAACGGTTTGATGCATAATCCCTGCACCCCCCTCAAGGAAAAGGGGAAAAAAAGACAGAAAGAAAGGAAAAAGGCAGCAGTCTTGCTTGTCTAAGCTGTGAGAATTTCTGCCGCTGCTACATCTGTGAACGCTTTACAAGGCAGTGTCTGCAGTCTGAGTTTTACAGCCTGCGCTTGATTGGCATTTGCTTGACATCTGTGGCTATATTTTTGGAGAAATTTCAAAGCTAGCGATTTCCAGTTTTTAATCACTAGAGTATTTATTTTCTACGCTGGCATAATTGTTCATGGCTCCACATTTAATTTTTATGGGAGACAATGCAAAATGAAAATCAGGGTGAATTAGTAACTTGATCTTGTATCTGTCAAGGTTTGATGGCTCGTACCTGCTCTGGAGGCCAAAAGGCAGTGAGCTGACCTCATCGTGTTGGAAAAACTGAACACATTGCTATTGTCAAGGGCCAGACGCATCCAAAGAACAAAGGGAACAGGCAAGGCTAATGAGGGAAGAGGCCATGCTACCCTGACAAGCACACTGTCTCTTGTCCCCTTTGTTCAGAACCTGGGGTCATGTTTGTGGTCACAGGTGCCATGTACAGAAGTTTAGGCAGTGTGGAAACTATTTTCACCCCTTTCTACTGAGAATGGAAAGCACCATAAGAGAACAACCTTCTTCTCAGTAAATGAAGGAATGGCCACTCGCTTTCCCATGTGGTTTAGCCAAACAGGCTGGTGTGCACATGTGTAAGAACAGAGGATGTTCGCCGGAGCTCACCAACGTTCCTGCTGCCCCACATCATGCGATCAGGGGTGGGTCTTGGCTCCTTTCAATATGCTTTTGAATTTAGCTATTTCCACTTAAGAGATAGCAATCGTCAGACTTGTATTTTAGAAGGAAAGGTTAGTGGAAGAGTTGGTCTTCACAAGATTCCTTTTGATAAACCAAAGCAGGTGAGGTACAGTAAATGCAAAAGAGAGTGAAGCTTGGATGTTTAAGAATACTGTGAAATAAAAGAGCTGAGAGGAAAAAAAATGGATAGATGATGCTCTGAGGAGCCCTGCCTCCCGCTCCATATTGCTGGCTTTGCTTTTCCAAGCGCTCCTTCACCCTGAGCTCTGCCTGGGCAAGTCCTGTACTCCTGGAATGCAGTCGTTGCCTCCCTTATCTCCAGCTAATCACTAAATAGCAGGTGGTGAAGATTCTGTTTTTCATCTCTCTTGCTCTGTCCTCTCCTCTCTTTAACTCATTTCCTCAGGGCTATGAATTTCTGAATCTTAAACAGGAAGCCTCCCTGATTTGTTCACACCTGGAGAATCCGTCTGTCTTTGGTTGGCGACTATAAAAAGGAGCAGGGAGAATCAAGGGAAGGAGCTGTTGTCTAAAGAGGGAAGAGAGATGTCAGCGTTTAAAACGTTGACACGCACTCTGAGAGGCACGTACACATGCACATATTTTAAACTAAGCATTCTTTCTTTCAACTCCTATATTTCCCTGCTCATCTCCACTCCCAGCAAATGTCGTACAAGACAAAGCGTATTTACTGTGTGTCACTTCAGTTATCAACACTCCACACAAATAGGTTGACAGAGGAAATAAGCAAAGTACCTTTGCAGGCCTGTTCGGGGTTGAAATAACAACCAGTCTGCCTAGGGGCTCCCGGAGATTAGCTTACTTTTTGCTCCTACAAATGTTAGAAGCTGGCTCTTGAGAGAAGCTGTCATCAACATGCCTGTGCCTGTGGGTGTCAGGAAGTTTCAGCCTTCTTTTAAGTTCCAGGTTCTTCATAGACTTTCCATTATTTTGGAAAGGACTTTAGAAAGTTCAGGCTCTTACCTATAGTCATCACTTTTCTCTACACTCAGAAACCAATATTTTAAGTTCTTTAGGAGGGAAATGACACAAAATATTGGAAACAAGGATGTCAACCTTAGCCCACGGTTTTCGTCTGTGGGCCTTAAACCCCATGGGAGCACCATATTTGCACAAAGCAGTGTCTACAGATTGGCTAACCAGCAAGACTCACACACGGTCTAACACTTCTAATGTATCTATTCATTTAGTCAAAAATATGCACAAGGTTAATTCACCATAACGGAGGTAGCGAGGGAAGAACAGAGTTACTGTATATTAGGTAGAGGGGAGTGAAGGGAGGGGAAAGGAAACGGGGGTAGGAATGATAGTAGACTGAAACAGATTTTATTACCTCATGTACATGTATGACTGCATGACCCATGTGATCCTAGAATATGCATAATCAGAAAAATGAGAAATTATACTCCATTTACGTATGATTTATCAAAATGTAAAAATGCATATTACTGTCATGTACAACTAATTAGAAAAAAATAAAAAATTAATTAAGAAAAAATATGCAGAGTGCCTGCTTTGTGCTAAGTTCCGAGTACACACCACACAGTCAAAGTCAAGCCCATTCTGCCCTCATGCAGCTTCTGATCCAGTGGTGAAGACACACACAAACAACTGCAGACACACAGAATGACAGAAATAACTCAGACTTGGAATGTCATATAGAGAAGTTGTGATTAATAGAATTTAAATTCCTTTAAAGGTGGTGCATTCTGTCTACTATTTAAGTATATGTTCTACCTATGTTTTCCCAAGTATTTTTTACCTGCAGTTCTATACGTTTTCTTTTTTCCAAGTCCCAGGTAAATGAGTTAATAGCAAGAATTAACATTTCACCAATATTCTAGCAACCTTTGGGAGGGCAATTCTCCCCTACATTTGAGTTGGTTTTGTTTCATTGAAATTTTGTGCTACGTCTCTGGGGAATTCTGGAAAAGAAAAAGAAAAAAGAAAAAAGAAAGAAAAACAAGAAAGAACATACCCATTTTCATAAATTCCACTTTCCCTGGGGCAGCCCCATCTCTGCCCTTGACATGGGTGAGGTTGGAGGAAAAGGCTGTGGTTGATTTTGGTATGCTGTGGAATAGCAGGCCTGGAGCCACAGGACGTGACTTGTTGGTCTATTAGACATGCTAGATGATCTCCTGAAACAAAGAAATAAAGCAAAGATTAGATGGGTGGATTTAACTGTCATGAATTATGAATGCAAAAATTACCCAGAAAATAGAGCTATATTTGAATAGGGGCCAAGCAAGATAATGAACAAGAAAACTTGTTAACTATAAGGTCCCACTTAAATCAAAAAGATCTACCAAATCCCAACTCTTAATGGAGTCTGTGTGTGAATATTCAAGGGCATAAATATCATAGGAAAGGGCTGGGGTGTAGCTCAATGGCATAGCTCTTGTCTGGTGGGCACAAGACCCTGGGTTCAATCCCTAGCACTGCAAAAAATTGAAAAATTTTAAAACGAAAGAAAGAGAGAAATAGTACAGGAATCATCTTGGTATTAATTCTTTAATAGAAAAAGATAATGGGCGCTGAGCTCACAAATGCCAGTAAGACACAGTACTTCAACTGTCTTCTTTGAGTAAAGGAAAGGTAACCAGGAATACTCATTTAAAAATAAATAGTATTTTGAACACTGTAACAACGGGCAGAACAGTAGGATGGGGTACAAATCAGGTGTACAAGAACCTGGGTTTGGAGTCCAGAGACAGGGTCCCTCCTGCTTCAAATTCCTGCCTTGGTGAATCACTTCCCTCTAATCTTCAGCACAGTTCCCTGACCTATAAAATATCAAAGGTTATTTCCAGTTCCTAGATCTATGATTCCAGGTTCAATACCAAGATGAGCTTCTGGTAAGCTCTTCCTTACATATCTGGTCACAATTATCCTTCTTATAGAATTTCTCCCGGGCTAGGGAGATAGCTCAGGGCTAGGGAGATAGCTCAGTCGGTAGAGTGCTTGCCTTGCATGCACAATGCCCTGGGTTCGATCCCCAGCACCACCAAAAAAAAAAAAAAATCTTATTCTCTAGAATTTCTCCCAACAGAACAGAAATTCCACCTATTTGCATTAGACCCGGGTTGTGGGCTCTGTCCTGAAAGAGCCCAGGCGTTATCTGTCTTCAGGCCTCTTCCAAATCATTCTGTGAGAAGACCTATTAAAGGGAGTAACCAAAAAGCCTATGGTGAGGGAAAAGATCTATTTATTTAGTATCTAGAAATGTAAATGCACAATTGAATGTCTCCCTGCCCGCTCTCTTCCACCCTCACTCTCACTGTGGCCACAAAAAGAAGAGAGAAATTAGCAGATCTTCGGCACAGTTAGATGGCGCCCGTTTTCAGCCCTGTTTTTTTCACTGAGGTAATATCTTTATCTGCTGCCAACCAGACTTGTTGGTGTATGTAATTGTTGCTTCATTCTGACTCATCACACCTTGCTTGTGGCAGTGAACTCAGGAGCCACTGTTTCCTGGTGCTCTCTGGCCTACTTTTTCCAAAATGCTGTGAGGCAGCCACAGAGCATTGTGGGATGGATTCGCTCTCCTTCGTGAGCCAACATCCTTTGGCATAGCTACTACCTATTTATTTTAGTGGGTGGAGTTGTGCAGAAGGGGACTCCTCCAGGGAAGTCACAATGTAGAAGTTCCAGTAAAAGCGTCCCAGGTTCTGCTCACTCCAGAAGAACTTTTAAAGAGTAAACTCTGGGAGCTCAGGGACCCCACAAGTTACCACGCAGGCTGTGATATCCAGAATCAGAGCCTTGAGGGAGGAGCACAGTGGGAGGAGCCCAGTGGGAGGAGAGCTTTTGATTTGAAGTCAGATAAACCCCATCCAGAATAGTCCTAGAGCTGCTTCTATTTCCGCATTCCTTGCCATATTTTAAGTCCATGCCTTATTTGTGCCTACTGTTTCTGAAATGTTCTCTCCCACTCCACAACCTCTTTCCACTAAGCTAACTCCGACTTCTCCTTAACACTCAGTTCAAACATCACCTCTTCCCAGAAGTCTTCACTGGTGCTGCCCAGCTGCAGTAGATGCCTCTTGACAGAATCCTAACACCCTCTGGATGCTTCTACCGGCGCACTTACCATACTGTTGCAAAATGACCTGTCTTTCTCACCTCGACTGTGAACTTCCTGTACACCAGAACCAACTCATCTTATTCATCTACACTTCCTGGCTATATCTTAATACATAGCCTTGTATGTTTACTGTATGAGTAAAAGACCTGGGTCATCTGCTTGGCGGCACTGTGTTCTCAGTAAGGCCAGGCTTACTCAGTTTCTGATGGTTTATCCATCCAGGAAAAGAGGAAGCAACAGTGGTCTGAGCCTCCAGGAATCTTAAAAAGTCACCTAACAGTTGGAGAATTTGTTGAATGTGTTCAATGAAGTTTCAATGCCACAGGTAGGGAAAAAGGGGCAGATAATCAGCAGGCCAGGTAACCACCATGTTAGCAAATGCTGCTAGTTTCCACCCACAATATATTGCCACAGGACTGTCCCCACCCATCCCCAACCACAAACCACAGGTGTGCATGCACACATACACACACACACACACACACCTATGAGCCCACCTACCCCAACATGCATGCTGCCTGCCCCCTCTGAGAACATACAGGACTGCTCACTGGTCGAAGGCCCCCAAATCCAGTAGCAAATCAGGTGGAATCAGAGCCCATGAGTCATCTAGGGCATATCTAACCCAGGGTTAATTTATTACACAATCATTTACTGAGCAAGTCCCTAGGGCCCTGTGCTAGGCACAGCAAGCTGATGCTTTCTAGAACATGCTTGACAGTTTTTCTCCCAAAGTCACCCCATGAAAGAGAAATCATTTCAGTCAAGCATGAGTTAAAAGTCTGGCCTTACCAAGGAAAAGAACTGTGCCGAGTCTGGGTATGGATCATTAGCATTTAATTCATTCTGCAAATGACACACGAGGTGGTACAGAATCACACTTGGGGACCCACAGAACAGTCTTCAAGTGGAGTGAAGGTTCAGGGGCAAGGGGGGAAGGACTAGGGGGGAAGGAGGAGACCTGCCAGTTTTAAACTCAGTGATGACCAAGAAGAATTATCAGGACTTTGCCATGGTCACCTCCAAAGTGTCCTAAATGTCACACATCTGAGAGGTGAAGGGGAGGGAGTTCCTTACAGGGAAACAGGGAGTGATGACGAGGCTCAGTTTAGATTTGGCCACACAGGCTACTGTGGAGGCTGTAAAAAAAAAAAAAAAAAAAAAAAAAAAAAAGGCAGAGTACAGCAGATTTTTAGGTCAGTGAAACCATCTGTGTGACACTACAGTAGTGGATATGTGTCATTATATATTTGTTCAAACCCATAGAATGTGCAACACGGAGAGTGAACCCTAATGTAAACTATGGACTTTGGGTGATAATGATGTGTCAACATGTGTTCATCAACTGTAACAGATGGGCCACACCATGGGGGACATTGATAATGGAAGAAGTGGTGGGTGAGTGGAGTCAGGGAGTAGAAAGAAAAATATCTATCCCTTCGGATGGATTTTATTGTGAACTTAAAACTGCTCCAAAAAAAATTCTATTGAAAATTTAAAAATTAAAAATAATTTTTGAAACTCTGCACATTCTCAAATTCTTTGACAGCCCTCTGAGGGAGGGATAGGTCTACAGTCCTTCCTTTTGAATGTGAGCAGGTTCCTGACTTGCTTGTAATGAAGTGAATGTGGCAGCAGTGATTTTCTGGGACTTTCAAGGCTAGGTGGGAACAGCCTTGCAGTTTCCATCTTGTTGCAACATTTGCACTTGGAGCTCAGAACCTGAACTGCTGTGTAAGAAATTCCCCCACATGGAAGCTGCCATACTGCGAGGAAGCTGAGGCAAAGGGAGAGGATTTGGGAGCTATATTAGCTGGCAGTGACAGCTGAGGTCCCAACTCAGAGCCAGCATCACCTGCCAGATTTATGAATGGAACAACTTCCTGATGAGTCCACCTTGAATTCCCCGCAGCCTTTGAATCCTCCCAGCTGAGACTGCAGACATTGTGCAACTGAAATAAACAGTTCCTGCCATGCTCTATTCAAATCCTCGACTCACAGAATCCGTGAGCTGAATGAAAAGATTGTTTTATGTCACCAAGTATGGGCGATCTGTTGTGACTGGCAGGTCTTATAGTGATCCAGTGATCCAGGACCAAATGGTATCACCAAAGGAAGAAAGGAATGCACAGACCAGAGAGTGGCACTGCAGAAGAGGGACAGTGACCTCAGCAATGCTGTTTATATTGTCTTCTCTTTTGAGATGGAAAAGGAATCGAATGTAATCACATTTCACAGGTGACCCTGGACCTGCTTCTGGTGGAGGAGCAGTTATTGGGTGCTCACATGGCCCCTCCTTTATTGCCACCTTACTTCCCTACTTGAGGAGGACAGGAGCCTCCAACTGTGCAAAAGTCCCTGTGGTTGGAAACCAAATGACTTCACAGTAAGACGTCAGTCTATTTCAAGTTGGCTCCCTGGAGAAATGCTGCAGTGGACTTGACTTGAAAACTTGCAGTCAGGAATCGGTTCCTTGCAGCAGGAGAGAAAGGTCCCCTCCTGGGGTTTCAACCTGGGCAGGCATTTCTGGAGCCAGGACTTCTGGCCACTTCTTCCCCCACCATCTCCCAGTAGTGCTTTAGGAGGTGGTGAGGGTTGTGTCTCCCCCATAGTGTCCAGAAATTTCCCTGAGATTGTTGACAGTTGTCATTCCAAAAGAGACCGTAATCAGCATGGGAATGCTGATTTAATCTCCGCTGCCAAGTGTTCCGTGTGGTAGTGTTCTCCTCACTGTTAAGAATCTCCCACCGCTTGGAAAAAGGACCGCCTTCTCACTCCTACACCTCCCACCAGACAGCTAAGTGTGCCTATCCTCATTTAAATAGAGGATTTATTAGAGTTCAAGTTTATTTTCAGAAAAGTTTTGGATACCCTTGCTCTAGGAGGAAAGGAAGGCTGAAAGCACCCAGAAACCACTCTGGATGAGAACTCACGCAAAAGATTTTATTAAGCAGACAGGCAGAGTGTGTCCGCCCGCAGGGTGAGAGAGAGAGAGAGAATAAGAGAAAGCAAGCAAGAGTGAGAGTAAGTGAGAGGGAGAGGAGAGGGAGAGGGAAAGAAAATGGCAGTGGAATTTCATGGGCTAATAGCATTTGGACCAATTACTGGCGAGGAGTTTCGTGGGCTAACAATCTGGACCAATGACTGCAGAGAATGTTTGCAGGTTGACAAGTGGACCAATGGCTGGCTAGGATATTCACAGACTGACATCTGGGTTGTAAAATGGTGTGGTGGGGCCAGAATATTGGCAGCACAAAAATAACAGATCTGATGCCAATAAAGGCTACATTCATTTGGGAGGCTAAGGATTCACCCGGCAGCAGGTCACATGTTGGGAAGCATCCAGTACCTCTGGAGCCCTTGAGAACTGGCATTGTCAAACTCCATACATTCAGTGGAGAAGTAGAGAGGGTTCCCAGAGCTGCTGGGCTCTGCCATTGACCTGGTTTGGTTTTCTGAACAGCTTTATTTTCCAAGGGTCCACACATGTTTTCAGAAGTCCTTCTCACCTACTTTGGTTTGGTCCAATTTTGACTTCCTCCTTCAATTTGGTAGGTAAATTAGACTTGAAGAAATTGACTATTCATATTACAAGAGTCTTCAGGAATTACCTAGATCATCAGGCACAATGGCACATACCTATAATCTCAGCAACTCAGGAGGCTGAGGCAGAAGGATCACAAGCTCAAAGCCAGCCTGAGAACTCAATGGGACCCTGTCTCCAAATAAAAAATTAAAAAGTCTGATGTTGTAATTCAGTGGTAGAATCCCACTGTATACAATCCCCAGTATAGTAAGGAAGGAAGGGAAGGTGGGAGGGAGGGAGGAAGGAAGGAAGGAAGATAGATCACCCAGGTCAAGTCCCAGGAAGGGAGAGTGACTTGTCCAAGGTCACTGTAGAGCACTTGCTAGTCAGAGCTGGAACTAGAGACACTGGCTCCCAAGCCAAAACTCTCTGCACTGTGCTCAGACTCCCTAGGTGAACTGCTTCCTTGAGAAAATGGATGAATTTACAGAATTTGCTAAAGATCCACTAACCACAAGACTTCTGCTGCCAGAGGTCCTGTCTACCTAAACACCCACTCCTTCTACCTCTCCTTCTACCTCAATCTCACTAGAATATTTTGGAGGTGAGCAAAAGCAATCTGCTAAGGCAATGCTTTGTTCTTCAGGCATCCTTGGAATTAAAGCTCTTGGTCATTGTAGAAATTAAGACTTTCCCACCCACTGCTCTGTCTTCTTTTTATTCTCCTCCTCACCCTGGCTCTGATTTCATGTCTGCTTTCCTGTTTCCTGAGCTAATGAAGCATTTCACATGGCCAAGCAACGAATATCGACTATTTTTTGCAAATGCCAACACCGTACTTGGACATAACAATACAATTCAATTTTGGTCAATGTGATGTTTGGAGGAGGTGTTTAATAAACTATATCCCTTGAGCACCTTGAACACATTTAGAAACATACCAAGAAAAAAAGAAGAGGGCTATTTGAAGACAGTGGAGAGATTACTTCAACATTAATAGTCAAATAGAAGGTTAGACCATCCTTCATTATGGCTGTTTGTGTATCTGTTTTTCCTACAGAAACAAACTCTTAGGGCTTTATATCATGTCCTTTTCAATCTTACAGCCCTCACAACTTCAAGCATAGTGTTTTTCACATACAAGGACTTTTGTAAATGTTCATTGAATGGACGTTTTAATATAGTGAGGACCTTCTATATAATAGGCAGAATATTAGATGTTTCCATAGTTTTTAAAAAAATTGTTCTCATAACCACCCTGCATCAGTTATTTATTACCACAATAATGATGTTTTACAAACAACCTTAAGATTAGTGATTAAAACAATAACCCTTTGCTATTCCCATGTCTCTGCGGGTCAGCTGACCAATACTGCTGACCTGGGCTGGGCTCAGTGGGTCTCTGTGCCTGCATCTTTTTCAGTCTTGAGAGCAGGTGGGGCAGCTGACCTAAGTGGGCTTAAGCAAGGTGCCTGATGGGGCCTCTTCCCACACAATTTTTCGTTTTCCAGCAGGCCAGACCAACTTTATGGTGGAAGTAGCAGGGTTCCAAACACAAGTGGAAACATGCACAGCCTATTGAGGTCTAGGCTCAGAACTGGCCACCATCACTTAGACTGCACTTCATTGGTCAAACAAATCACAAAGCCGGTCCCCAAACACAGGACTGAGGAAATCAATGTTACCTCTCAATGGAAGGAACAAGAAAGTCATGTTGCAATGGGCTGAAGGATTATGTCAGTTTTGCAATCCATCTACCATATAAGTCCAATTTTTAATATGGAGAAAGAAAATAGAGATTAAAAAACTTGAAAATGATGTAAAACTGGATTGTGGTGATGGTAGCTCAACTATAAATTTACTGAAAATCATAGAACTGTACACTTACAATGGCTGAATTTTATGAAATGTAAATTATCCCTGAGTAAAGCTGTTGAGAAAAAAACCTAAAACAATTTCAATTTATTGAAAATTGTTCCACTTGTAATTGTCCAAAAATCTGTACTTAAACTCAGGTACTCTGACATGAAACTCAATAATCTTTCCATTGCAATATATTTATCAGACCCAAAGTATTAGATTCTCAGAGTCAGGGAGCCTAAGAACTACAAAGAACTTCTACAGACTATTTTGTCCATTGCTTTTTTAAGCAGTTACATGTGATAGCCATCTAGAGCAGGTGCATAAATCCCTGTCTTAGGTTGAAAAATAGAAACAGCTCTACAGGAAACCTAGCCAGGTAAAAATATTCCTCATCTTCTCATGTGCTTTGGAATCCAGGATGATTAGTGCTGGAAAGATCTCGAACCACTGTTCTTTCCAGAACTAGGAACTACAGACAGTTCTTTAGATTTTAGCTCCCTTTTCCGACAATGGCCATATCCTTAGTAGCCAGCATTTCCAATGTGATCCGAGTCTGGTATTATCAGCATTAGCATTTTTCTTCTATTTTCGTACCCAGAGTCGAAATCTAAATGTCTTCTCTGGGGCTAACAGTGGTTGCATTTGAATTAAAATTCGTCCAGGGTACTTCTTTTGTGGGTTAAAATTTCTGACATGAGGACTCTAGGAAAGAGAATCGTTTTTAAAAGGAGGATGTGTACAACGTGCCCCTCCCCTCGTGGACATTAAGGGGTCTGCAAGCATGAACAAATGGAAAGGGGACTGGTTTTATGCTGTAATTTGGACTTGTTTAAGATGAAAAAAATAAAAAGAGTACAATCCCGAGGAGATGCATCCAAGCTCTCCATAAACAGAGCTTTGAAGAGCAAATTGAGCAGCTTTCACCAATCACACACAGACCACATCAAAAGCTGCCCGAGGAGAATCACTGGCTGGATGTCAGGCAGGGTCAGGCGAACGTTATCAAACGCTCTTTCAAGATATTATGAACCAGAATCAGAGGGAGAAAGGGAGGTAAGGAGGAGTGCCAAAAATAAGATCACGCGGAGCGGGGAGGCAAACAAGGAGATGCAGCAGCGGCGAAGCAGATGTGTGTGGAGGAAGGAGAGAAAGGCCGGTGGGGGAGGGGCGCGGAAAGATACACCGACGGGAGACTGAGAGCAAAGGAAGAAGCAGAAGAGACCATGTAGCCGAACAGAGCAAATGTCAATCAACAACAGCAAAAGAGGCTCGGAGAGGAAGGATCAGAAGCAAGGTGGCAAGAAACAGGCTCTCTATGGGAGAAGGAGCAGGGGCCATGGTGGCAGCCATCTGTCCTGAGGCTATGAAGTCCACAGGAACTTCGGTTGAAAACTAGCCAGGACAGTTCTCTTTTCCACACGGAGGAGCATCATCCTGTCTCGGGAAAAGGGGGTAGAGTGGAAAGCAAAGAAAAAAACATACTCCAACTGTCTTCCTCCCCAGCTCCTTAAATGATCTTTTATCTCCTAGGAAGGGCTATTTGATCATCGGGGCCTGCTTCACTCGGGCTTTGAAAATCGGAGGGAACACAGTCATTAGAAACCAGCCCAATGTCCACCCAAGTCCCCACTGGAGTGATTTCATCTTTTATTACAGCAAAGCCCGGGCAGTAATGTATCAGCTCAAGCTATAAATCTGCCTTCTTCATAGATCAAGTTCGATTTTCCAACTAATTGGAGGGAAACAAACTCACTCGTGGGTCAAACCGAGCAAATTTCCCCATCTCTGTCCCAGCTCTGTCCTAATCAAGAGGCGAGGGCCTTGGCTACCCAGGTTGTTCCATGTGGAGCTCTGGGGAGCTAGCGGTCAGCGGGAGGTCACCAGGGGTGAGAGGGGGGCCTGTGCACCAAGAGGAAGACACACCCGAGGAATGGAGCTGGAAGGGCTTTCTCCAAAGCAAACTGCTCGTTTTACATGTTCACCCTATAGAAAGGTATTGGAAATAAGAACACAATAAAGACAGGGTCCTAGAGACAGCCTAACTATTAGCATACCTTATACATTGGTTGGGTCCATGTCACACAGTCCGTGTCAAAAAGATGAGGCCAACTTACCATATGAAAAATCTTTGAGTTTCAGGATAAATGGTGCAGTCATTGGTCAAGGCAGAAGGTAGCATTATTGTGGGTAGCAACAAGGTTGGGGAGCTTCCTGACTTCTGTTGCTCTTTATGAAAGCAAAAGACCAGAAAATGGTCTATAATTACTGAACCATCAGCACTTAATTACAACACCTCTTATATGGGCCAACTTGGCAAATAACTCACAGCACTAATGAGTGTCCTGAGGTCCTCTTCCCGCCTCCAGCTGTACCTGGGAGTACACTGGCATAAGCACACGTACTAGTCCACCCCATACAGCAAAGGGGTCAGAGGGTAGGCCATGTTCAGACATCTGCTCAGATCTTATCTCCATCTCTTACTACCTGTTGACTTTAGATACTTCACTCAGCTTCTCTGAGCCATAGTTACCTCATCTGTAAAATGGGGGCTATAAAAATACCCTAATACCGGGTACTGTTAAGATAAAATTAAAAGATGAATGCACAACATTGAGGACAATGTCTAGCATGTAATAAGCTCTCCAAAAAAGCTATTATTATTATTATTATTATCATCATCATCATATTTTCCCACCTCTTCATCTTATCTGAAGCCAAAAAGAGAAACAGGCAAACCAAGAGAAATTGCTTATATAAAAGCCAGATAGAGCCTGGCTGTTCCATCGAAGGCAATAATTATAAAACTGCTTCATAGCACAGAGTTCCAAGAATGGAATACACATTTGGAACAAGTTCATTAAAAAATTGCTTACTCATAAAAGCTACTACCATTACAGCCTGACAAATGGAAGACACATGCCCAATAAATAAGAAGCTGGCAATCCACAAACTGACTATACCCAGAGTCCCTCGATTTCTCTCTTCCCATCTTTCAACTGTTTCATAGCCTTTTATGGGGTTATAATGACAGGTTCGGGTAGATTTTCTGTGCCTGTTTACTCGGAGTTTTTTCCACAAGTACAAGGAAAAGCCTCCAGACTTCTCTGGTTGGTCTCCCAGGATGGAACAAAGCCACCACGGCACAGAGGAAGTCTGGCGCCCAACTCTTTGCACACTAGAGTCAGCTCAGGGCTTTTCTCACCTTCCCAACCTATCTAGGGTCCTGGTTCTAGCACCTCCCCTCATGCCTCATTGGCCCATCCCAAAAGGAATTCTCTTCTGGCCAGTCTGTGTCCTACTACCTGACCCCAGTTCAAATAGGCACCTTCATGGAAATGCAGTGAGTCCTAGATAAGAAGTCAGGAGACTTCAGGGATGATCATGGATCTCAAACGCGTACAAGCTAAACACGGTCACTTAACTTCTCTGAGTCTCAGTGTTGCTATCTCTAAAATGGGGATAATGATTACCTCCATCGTAGCATTCCTATGAAATCAATGTGTTTATAATCATGAACTTGCCCTATACAGTGGTGTGAGGAGCAGATGTTGCAGTTAGTCAATAACTAAGCTCCCCCTACCAGTGCTCAGTCGTATGAACTTGGGGTGGGATTGGCAATGAAGAGGGGAGTGGCCCACCAGGCCTCTACCCTCAGATTTTTGAGTCACAGTGCAGTAGAAATCAGTGAGGCTTCAAAATGCTTCCAAGGCATTTCTAAGTACATATAGAACCGGAGGAAATGGGAAAAAGAGAGCTGGACCCTGGTGCCCTCCTTTACTCGCCCCCCGCCCCGCCCCGCCCCGCCCCAGTTATGTTTTGCTCCCTTGCCACATAAAGGCCAACAACATTAGAAAGGCAGCAACGTTCACAGAGCCTGGGGCCAAACAAACCTGTGCCAGCAATTACCAGAAACCATGGTGAATCTTACAAATTCTTACATAATGAAATGCGTGATCTCTGAGTCCACACATTCCTCTCTCACCCAAGCCTCACCTACTTGACTACTATTTTATTTGGAAGTTAAAACAAAAATTATGTGTCACTTAGTTACACAAACCAACAGTCACTTTGGGCTTTGAATAGTTTCCCTAATTTTTAAAAAGGGGGACTAAACACTAAGTAATTAGGTTTGGGATGCCAAATCCTTCCAAAGCAAATTTTTCTCAAGAATCAGCTTTCCATGTGTGGAGGCCCATTGTGCCCAGAGACAGAAAATGACTGAGTTGGACTCAAATAGGTGAAAACTGGCTTTTAGGCATCACATCTATTATTCTAGAAATATTTATTGAATTTCCACTATGGGCAAAACATAATGTTAGGTGCTATGACCAAAAAGCTCATAGTGTTTGCTATGACCAAAAAGCTCAAAAAATAGATTCAAGTCATCTCTAACCTAAGACACTGCTGGGACCTTCCTTGGCCACCTTTTCAGACTTACCAAAGGCTGTGTATTTGAAGTCTTCGTGCCACCAATGCTTGTTCTTAACCAGCACTGTGATCAGAAAATAATGGTCAGTTCTTCAGAATCAGCTGAAAACTCTCTGGAGGGATAAGAACTGGGTCTTTATTCATTCATCAATTGATAAATGGATAAAGAAACTGTGATATATATATATACCACAATGGAATATTACTCAGCCATAAAGAATAATAAAATTATGGCATTTGTAGGCAAATGGATGCAGTTGGAGAATACCATGCTAAGTGAGATACAATCCCAAAAAAACAAAGGACAAATGATCTCACTGGTAAGCGGATGATGACACATATAGGTGGTGGGAAGGGGGCAAGAATGAAGGAAGGAGGGACTGTATAGAGGGATAAGAGGGGTGGGAGGGGTGGAGGAGGAGAAAAAAAATAACAGAATGAATCAAAAACTGTTACCCTATGTAAATGTGTGATTACACAAATGGTCTGCCTCTACTTCATGTACAAACAGAGAAACAAGATGTATCCCATTTGTTTACAATAAAAATGAATTAAAAAAAAAAAAAAAGAAAGAAAGAACTGGGTCTTGATCGTTGTTCTTCTCCAGCACTAGGTTCAATGCCTCCCTACCCTGAAAAGGTGCTGTGCAGCCAGGTGAGCAGCCTGGGTTTTACCCTGTGGCCTTCTAAGCAGGTGTCACCCACCTTGTTTGAGTTTCAGTTTCCTCATCTGTAAAATCATTCAGATTTTCAAAGGTCGGAGCAAGGGTTTGTGGAGCTGGGCAGGGGACAGTGACCAGTCTCGCTGTAGGACCTTAGTGTATCTTGGGAGTTCATGTTATTGTTAAGAACAGAGCCACTCAGGGTCCCATGCAAAGGAGCCCAGTGACGTCAGAGTGAAGACAGGAGTAGTAGAATATGCACAGTCAGATCCCACAGATAAAAAAAGAAAAAAAGAAAGAGGTTCAAGTGAATTTTCTCCCCATTTCACTAAAATAATATTCTCCAAGCCTGAGACCTTTTCCCTCCTGTCTGCTGCCTGAAACTCATTTCTCCAACTGAGATCTAAGCCACCATAAATCCCATCAGGGGTCAAAATGGCTGACACAATTTTAACTACAAGAGAGCACAGCATAAATGGTGTCATTATTATCCCTAAGGACTGCTCTCTGCCTTTTCTAGGGGACAAAAGAAAAAGTCATGTTTTTTTATCTTGGAAATACACATACTCTAGAATTTTTGAGGGGCAGATTCAAGAACTCAAAAGCACAAAAATTGTTAAAGCAACAGACTCCCTGACTGAAAGTGAATGAACTTTCTTTTTCTGTCCTTACTGCTGACCTACTCTAAAACCCAGAGAGACTCTTTCTAAACAAAGTCAGCTGCCTCAGTCTCCCATAATGCTCAGTTCTCTCCACTCATAAACCAATTCTTTTCTAGCGATGGGCACCTCACCTGCTCCTGGAAGGTGCAGTATTGTAATGTGACTCGGAGACCAACTATCTGGAGTTAGTGCAGACGTCACAGGTTAGGGGCACAACCCCCAAGAAGACTGCTTCACGTCAGTAACCAGACTCAAGCTCAGGAGTCCCAGGCCACGCACCCTTCCAATCAATTAGTTATAAATGTGGGGGTTCCTACAACCCCCTCAAGTTCAACAATTCACTAGAATGACTCATGGAACTCAAAAAAGTATTGTGCTTATGATTAAACTTTTATCATGAAGGTTACAGAACAGGGTCAAATGAAAACACACACAGGGCAAGATCTGGATGAGACCTGAGTGTGCCTCTCCCCAGGGACTCAGGATGTGACATCCTCCCAGCTCACTGATGGATTCACCAGCCAAGAAGGGCATCTGAGCTTTGGTGCCTGGAGTTTTCACTGGGGTTTCACTATGCAGGCATCACTGAGTCATTGGTCCCCTCCCCTCCTGGAGACTGAACCAATACCAAGAACAACTAGTCCCCATTCTGAAGGGACCTGAGGACCCACTCAGGAGCATAAAGTCAATTGTGGTCCCAAGGACTCACCATGAATGATAAAGACACACTTATCACATGGGCCTGTTTAACAGCTCCATCCCAGGAATCTAGGACAAAAATTGACTAATTCAGTTGTTCTTCATATCTGTAGGAAATTTGTTCCAGGGTCTGCCCCCAGGATGAAATCTGCAGATGCTTAATTCCCTTATATTAAATGGCTTAGTATTTACACATAATCTACATAAATCATCTCATATACTTTAAATCATCTCCCAATTATAATACAATGTGAATACTATGTAGTTTTGATGTATTATTTAGGGAATAATGACCAGAAAAAAAAAAAAGCCAACACATTTCTAGGATAGGCACAACATTTTTCTGAATATTTCTAATTCAGGGTTGTTTGAATTCAGAGACCTAAGGTTATGGAGGGCAAGCTGTGCTTTATTACACAATAGGAAGGAAGGTTCTAGCATCTTAGATACTAACCATGTAGACCCAGTGTTGTTGACCTTGTTTTGGACTTCAGAGAGCAAGCTCCTCCTTGCTCACTCCTCGGTCTCTTCATCTCCTGGCACCGTTGTGCCAGGCAGACCTCAGGTTCAATATTCCTCATCACAAAATCTGCATCCTAACCATCTTGCTCTATCTCAATCTCAGACCAGTCAAGGAATACTGAGATAACTTCAGGAACGTGGACAAACAAGACCAGGAAGACAGAACACTCTCGAATATTTAAGAGTGAACAGAGGAAGAGAAGCCTGCAGAGGAGTCTAAGGAGGTGGGGAAATGCAACAGCTGCATAATCATGGAGGGCCAGGAAAAGAATTTTTTCACATGCAGAGGAGGCCCAGCCATGTCAACTACTGCCGAGACGTCAAGGAAGATAATAGCTTACAAGTTGCCACTGGGGTGCTGGCGATATAGCCCATCACGTAGAGTGCCTGACTCCCATGCTGGAGGCCCGGGTTCGAGTCCCCAGCACCAGGGGATTGCGGCAATAACAAACAAACAAGTTGCCACTGGATTCAGCAATGAAGTAGTCATCGATGACCTTGCTGAGGGCAATTTCTGTAGGGTAATAAGAGCAGGAGCCAGAGGGTAAAATAGAAAATGGGAAGTCAAGAAGCAGAGAAGCAGATATATGTATCTTTAAAGAGAAAGCAGTGGCTAAAAAAGGCAGCTGGGCCCGAAAGGAATTGATATGCAGTATAGAAGGTTCAAACATGTTCAAGTGCCATAGGAAGAAGCCAAAAGAGAGAGGGACTGGGTGAATATGCACGGAAGAAAGAGGGAAAATAGATTCAGCCAGACTGCTAAGGAGCAGGGGAGAAAAACTCCAGAGGTCAACAGGAAAGGGTGGAGGTAGCCCAGACAGAGTTAAGCTTCTCTTCCACAGTACCGGTAGTGACAAGGGAGGCGTAGGGGAAAATGGAGGTCCTTGTAGATTTGGTGAGTGAAGGCAAGAGTTCCTATCTTTGGCTTCTACTTTCTCTGTGAAGAAGGAACCCATGTCAAATGCTTCCCCTGCGAAGGTCAGACATTTGAGAAGAGGATAGTGAAGACGGCATGAAAAGATCAGCCTAGGGAAGCAAAGACAGAGAGCGGATTACATTCCCACATCCCATGACAGCACAACAGTGAAGATCAGAAGAGGCTGGGACCCAGAAATTAACCTCCAGATTCAGGTTTCTCCACGGCACACAGTAACACAGAGAAGGCTAATGGTGAATTAGCTGCAGGGCTGGAGATTTTCCAACCAGGCATGAAAGAAAGCCCGTAGAGCAACAATATTAGCAAGACAGAGACTGCAAGAAAATGAACCTAGAGAGGGCTTGAGGAAGGGACTCCTAGATATGAAGAATATAGAAAGAGAGATGAATGATCTGGGAGTCTCTAGGTATAAAATAGAAATAATGTGAATCATCAAGTGAAAGAAGTAGCAAGATAGAGGGTGGTGATCAGATAGAGATTGGGGTGTGATCTAGGAGATGATGAGGTCCCCAATTCACACGTGGCTCTGGTGGAGTGCATGTGCAGGTGAGACGTGAGAAGATATAGGACAGATGCTGCTGGGGTATCCTCAGGAGCACGGAGAGAAGCCAGACTGGGGGCTGCACGCCATTCTTAGTGAACAAGGAGAATGACCAGGAGACTGTTAGACAGTGACATGGAAGCACAGAGTGCAAATCACGAGTCAGGGGCCTCCTGGCCAAGTCTGACCAATCAATACCCAGGTTTTATTTTACTGGCACAATGTTTATGGTTTATGATGGATTCTTTTGCATTATTTAAAAATCAGGAGTCTTGCTATAAAAGCTGGATTCTCTGGAAGACTGCTCTTTAAACCTCAGACTGTCTAGCACAACAGGGTGTATCCCCCTCCACGTGGGCACTCCGGTGCCCACCACCCACTTCAGGGCTTGTTTTGCTCATTTAAATGACAGTTTGCTCTCAGTGGCATCTCTCTGGGGGCCTCTAGAAGACAGAAGGTAATGCCAATGTCCCCTTAGAGGGGCAAAACTTTTCCATGAATCATTTTGGGGAATCATGGTGAGAAGCCGGAATGGGGCCAAAGCCTCCTACTGGCCCTGAGATGCCAGATGGGGAAGGGGCAGTCACAGGGTCAGCAGATACTGGTCAAGGGTCAGATTCATATAAAAAGGTGGAAGGAGCAGAAGGTTAAGAGTCTAAGGCCATGAGCGAGTCTGCTGACTAGAAATCTGGGAAGACAGACATAAAGGTTTTGGAAAGAGCTGGGCCAGGAGAGAAAACACAGAGCAACGGTACAGGACAAGAAGTCACCTGGAAAACCAGGTATGTACAAACTGCTCTTGGGAGCAATCCAGGGGCTGCGATGGAGTCACTGACTTGGGCTCTGGGCACCCAAGTCAGCCTGGCAGAGGTCCTGCACTCAGGAACACCTAAGAAGGCCCTGATCCCAAGTCACTGGAAAGGAAACCACACTGACTCTCTAATGTTCAGTCAATCAGTGGACAGATCACAGAATCTTAGTAGGAGGAATCTCAACTGGATTATACCCCCATGATCCTCTGTAGAGCATCCCTCCAACAACAAAGTATGTCACCTTGAGGGTCACACAAGACCCTAACAACCAGGGGAGAGAGAAACAGAAAGGGAAGATGCCCCAAACCTGCTAGGTCTATTTAAGAACTCCACAACCCTGGATTCGAGAATCAGGAGAAAAGAACAGAAGCTTTTCTACCGTATCCTCTCATCACATGAAACCCAGTTCCACAACTCAAAAATTCTTAGCAATTCATTTCTGCCAACCTGCTATGTGGGTTTTTTTGTTTGGTTGGTTTTGCTTTTGTTTTTGTGGTGCTGGAGATCAAACCGAGAGTCTCACAAATGCTAGGCAAGAGCTCTGCCACTCAGCTGTCCCCAGCACCCCACCCTTTGTTGTTTTTTTTTTTTCTTTAATTTTTATTTTAAGACAGGAACTCAATAAGTTGCCCAGGCTAGTCTAGTTGCCTAGGCTGGCCTTCAACTTGGGCTCTTCCTGCGTTAGTATCCCCAGTAGCCCGGATTACAGGGATGACAGCACAACTGGCTCACAGCACGTGTTCACTGGACTTTTGTGAGCAGTCCAAGGAAGCTGACCACCCTGTCAAAGGACCATTTTCAAGCAAATTGGATTCCAGGTTCTGAAAAACCAACTTGCAATCTTTGGCACAGAGCTAATCAGTAGCGTAAAGACTGTCTATATAATGTCAGATTTCAGAAAACATAAAAGTTTCAGCTCGTTCAGTTCAGGAACACTATCAATCAAGACTCCGTGGTTATACCTTCTGACAATAGCTATCTATTCGCCACAGACTCTCTTTGTTCATTTTCCAAAGGATGTTCATCTTACAAAGAACTTCTTGCCCATCCCTCCTGGAATCAGCCCAGGCTCCTCCTAAAGTGCTTTGAGAAATATCAAGACCCCGTAGACAAGGTAACATTGTAGACCTTACTGCAAGCTTTGCCCCTACCTGGGGGATTATTGGGGTAGGTGTTGTGAACTCTGGAATCAACATGGAGGGACTGGGGATGTGACCTAGTGGTGGAGCCGCCTGGGTTTAATCCCCAGCGCTGCAAACGCTGCAAACAACGTGGAGACAATGTTGCTCAGTGGGTCCCTTGTTCTACAACATTGTCAAACATTCTAGACTCTTTCAATACTTTGCAACGTGACCTTAAACAAACTCAAAGGAATCGGTGGTCTCCATACACCTTTCCATTTAGACTTCCAATTGCAGATATTTTTTCTTCTTTTGATTTTTTTTTCTTCTTCTTTTCTTTTCAAAAAGGAGCAATCAAAGGAATCGGAGAACTCACAGTTTCTCACCTTGTCTTGCTTCAGCCTAAACAAGAAAATGTCTTATTAAAAAAAATAGTGGGGAGGGGTGGGAGAAAGGTGATATTTAATTTTATTGGGAAGAAGGAATCATTGCTAGAGAATGCCCGTGGCTAAATGAGACCATCAAACCCAGAGCAGAGCGGCGAGCTGTGCGCACAAATATGAAGTAATATCTTTCTACTCTGAGGGAAGCTGACACTCAATTGCAGAAGCTTCAGGCAGGCAGCGCTGAGTTGGGAGAAATCACAGCCACCTTCTTAGAACCATTTACAAGGGCTTCGCCTCTCTGCAGTGAAAGCTTAAAAATGCAAATGAAATGGGGCCATTTAAAGAAAAATATCCCTGCTAACTGTGCTCTGGGAAAGAAAAAAAAAAAACCTATAGCTCAGAGGGCAATCTTAAAGTCAATGAAACTCGGCAGCACCGGATGATGCTTCATTCTGATGGATAATGTATGCCGTACTTCTCCCTCATGAGTTTAGAAGTATTTAAAGAAAAGGGTAAAATCACCCTGTTTAGGAGATTAATTTCTTTTCAGGGAAAAGGTCTGTTTTTGCTCTCACTTCTGCTTTGATGAACAGTAAAACTAGAGCTTTCTAAATGTTTGCTGCTGAAAATTACTAAGAGCGTGTGTGGAGGATGCGGGGAATGTGGCCAGGTACAAAACCCTGAAGGGATCAAGTCCTGCCGGGTCTCCCCAGGCAAACCATGCCTATGTCATCCTGGAAGTCCAGATGAAATCCTTTCTCCAGGGACAGAGATTTTAGGAACATGCACAACATCTATCTAACACAACACTCCAGGGACTGAGCTCAGCACTTTGCATGACTTCTTGTACCTGCAACCGACTCTTCCCACAAACCAAGACACACCAGGTCCTATAACTCTACCCATTTTACAGATGAGGCAACTAATGTCAGGGAGCTAAGACAACTTATTTAAGCTTTTAAGCTTATATGCCTGGAAAGTAGCCAGGCTGGAATTCCAGTTCGGGCTCTCAGCTCCAGAGCCCAAAGTCATGCAAAGTTGAATGGCCCATTACATCCTCCCAAGGGACATTCATTTTAATTCCTTTCCATAAGCCTCTCTAAATTGCAGCACAACCTGGTAAATGATGTCTTGCTTTGGAATTTCTTTCTCTGAAATTTACCAAACCACTGCAGTGACCATGCAGGTCCTCAGTATCTGCTGAGTAGTGTCTACATAAACCTGGGGCCAAGGGACAAGGTGGGAACAAGGGCAGTTCCCTGAAAAACACATGGTTCTTGGTGCCCTTCGTGTGCTTAGAGAATAATCAGAAGTCCAACTCTATTAAGCCACTTAGCTCAAAAGAAGCACATACCTTGATTTTTCCTGATGTAATTTAAGTACATTTTCCCGTTTTGTGATGAGATATTTGAGCCAGACTACCAATCTCACCTGCTTTGCTAACTCTCAGGTAAAGAGGGCTGCCTGCATCTAACAAGATGCAAAGCAAAGAAATCTCTCCTACTCTGCTGGGGGCAAGGGAAATCGATATAGTTTTGGGGAAAAAAGTTTGGAATTATCTTGAAAACTTGGAGATACATGTTCCAATCTCAGGTACATTTCCGACAGAAATTACTGGGCTTGAGTACCAGAAATCAGGCAAGCTGCAACTGGGCACAGTGGCACTTACCTGTAATTTCTAGCTACTCAGGAGGCTGAGACAGGAGGATCCCAAGTTTGAGGTCAGACTGGACAACTTAGCAAGTCCCTGTCTCAAAAATAAAATTAAAAGGGCTGGGGATGTGGCTTAGTGGTAGAGCACTTACCTGACATTCATGAAGCCCTAATTTCCATCCCCAGGACTGGAAACACACACACACACACACACACAGCCAAAACAAACACAAAAACTGAAACTGAAAATAGCCCAAATGTCCATCAACAGTAGAAATGATAAATGCATTGAGGCACACATGTGACAAAGGCACACTCCATTCTATTTGAAAAGGAATTAATTACAGCAGCCTGCATGTATGAACATGGATGAATTTTATAAGCATAATGAGCTCAGAAGGAAGTAACAAATGAAAACAGCGTAGGATAAACACACTATTCAAACCAGAGAAGACTAGGTTATGTTGGGTAGGGATGCCTGATAGACAGTAAAGCTAATGTTTAAAAAGCCAGCAACAGGTCGGGACTGAAGTGAGGAGAGTAGTCCTCACAGAGGGGCAGGCAGTGATGTGATCGGGAAAGGGCCCATGACAGGACTGGGGGCTTCTAAGATACTGTGATATCTCCTTATGAACCTTGATGGGGGCTCAGAGCATAGCCACTTTTCAAACAGTATGTACTGAAATGCATATATGTTAGAAAACATGGTTTCTTGATATTCGTATATAATGCACTGTGTGTGACACATAAATAACAAGAAGGTTGGAGCCTGGCTCAGTCTGCCACGTGGAGTGAACCTCTCCTCTCCCTTCTCAGACAGCGTCTCACTCTGTTGCCTCCCGAGCAGCTGGGGTTGCAGGCACCCACCACCTCGCCCCTCTTGAACCACTCCTTCCACGTCAAGTTACAGGAGTTCTGCAGTCGCAGTGACTGACCCCCTTCTCAACCTGCAGTTCCCTCAAGAGCATACGAGACTGTCCAGCTCCTCTTGGATACCTACAGCTATAAACCAGTTAGTACCTCTCGTGGCGGCCCATTTCACTCTATTTTTCAGGACTTATTCTATAGACAATGGAACCCTTGGCTTGTTTTTTTAACTGTGGTAAAAGACACATCATTTTGCCACCTTTAACTGTACAGTTCGGTGACAATAAGGACGTTCACTTTGTTGGCAGCCATCACTACCATCCATCCCTAGAACTTTCATCTTTGCAAACTGAAAGTCTGTCCCCTCTAATTAATAGTACCCTCTTATCCCCTCCCCAAGTCCCTGTCTTCACCTCTACTTTCTGTCTCTATGAATTTGCCTACTCTGGTGAAAGCATAAAATATTTGTTTTTTTATGACTAGTTTTTTTGATTTGGCATAATATTTTGGAGGTCCATTCATGTTGTAGTACATGTCAGAATTTCCTTCTTTTTAAGTCTGTATAATATTCTATTATATATGAATGTATGTACTACATTTTGCTTATTTTATTCATCTGTTGTTGAACACTTGGGTTGCTTCTACTATTTGTCCATTGTGAATAATGCTGCTATGAACATGACTATAACCTCATTTCTACTTGACTGCTAATAAGTTTTTCTTTATACTCAACTAAAATTTCTCTCCTTATAACTTCTGCTGGTTGGCCTTTATTCTATGACCTTAAATCCTTGCAAGGTAAAACCTGTCCCATTTCCTCATAAAGAAGTCTTTTAGTTATCTCTTCTCTAGTTGGAATGTTGCAAGGTCTTTTGTTCTTTTAAACATTTCTCATGTTACACATTTTCCAAACTTCTCATCACCGTAACATGCCCCTCTGGATACATCTTAGATTGCATCAACTTTTATGGGAACCACATGCTATTGTTTCATCTTCTACTCTTGATCCAATGAAAAGCTCCTCACCTGGAGAGCCCTTTCCCTTTCAATCAGCCTTTGCAAAGCTAAGTCTCCCCCATTCTGTGACTGTGCAATTGATTTTTTTTTTTTTTTTTTAGTTCGGTGCAGTAGATTACCATTTATATGTGTTAAATGTCATCTTCTTGAATTTGGCCCAGAGTTCCAGTCTATAGAAATCACTTTTAATATTATCCCACACGACTCTCTCCTGCTGTACCAAAAAAAAAAAAAAAAAAAAATTGAAAATCATATTTGTTACTATGTTCCTTCAAATTATTGATTTATATATTGCACGGGACAAGGCGAAAGCAAAGGTAAATTTTGTCAATCTCTCCTTCCAGGGAATCATTTATCAACATTTCGTATATATGAATTCAACCAACTATACAACTCTCATAGTCCTATCCCTTGGGGTAGCATTCTTGTTGCCAAACATGCTGCAGAAATCAAGATATTCTAGGTTTAAGGACCTTCACATATCTGCCATAATAGTAAGTCCACAAGGGGTTAGTTGAGGGAAGCAGGGTCTATATGGGCAGCTTAAGGTCACTTCTTTGTTTCCCAGCATTCATAAAGCATGAGTTTCATAAACTGTTGAAGAGTTTCATCAGATCCAATGGCAAGTTCCCTTAAAGGGAAGCGTAAATCTTCCCTTTCCCTCTTTGTGAATCTTAGAAGACTATCTTTCTATTTCGAGTCTTCCTGGAAGTTTTCCATTCTTCATGATTGTGGAAAGCAAGAGTTTTGAGATTTCACCGGCAGTGTCTTTAATACATGGGATGCTGCCATCTGGACTGGAAGCGTCAAAATGACACCATATTAATATCGGCCCACCCGCCCTTCACTCATGTATTCTAACCCCTCTTATTTGATTTCCCTATGCGTGATGGAAACTCAACTTAAACTCCCACTCAGCTTCCATCTTATCTTGTTCCTCAAGCAGTTGGCCCATCCCTTCTTGGTAAAATTCACTGTTCATCTTGTGCTTTTAAGTCATGTTTTTGGTTGGGAGAAGATGATTGGTGGTCCCCAGGGGATAAGAAGGAAAAGATAGACATCTGGGTACCTAGCCTGATACCAGGCAGTGGAACAGGCCTCTTTACCCTGACTGTGGAGCTACTGTCAAGATTGGCATAAAGGAACAAAAGAAATGGAATCAGCTCAGAGAAAGACATGGAAATCAGCCCTGCTATTGCTGTTCTGTTGGTTAGGGTAATCGCAGACCTCAGTATTTTCATCTCAGGTGATGAGTCAGACTCAATTTTCCAAATAGGGGGACTACTGTCACTTTGGACAGAGAAATTCTCTGCTGTGTGGAACTAAGACACTCTGTGGAATGCTTAGTTTTTATGCTTTTATGACATCAAATGCCCCTCACTCGTTATCACTGTGAAAACCCCAAACAGCCATGCAATTTCCAGAGGCCCTGGTGGAGACCCACGGGTAGATGATCTTCAATGTCTCTTTCAGTCCTGAATTTCTGGATCTATAATTCTTTGCAGACAGATGCTTTGAAGTTTTTTAATCATTAATAGCTATGTTAAGTTTTAGTCAATAACACATTACATTATTGGAAGTCATTTTCTAGATGAAATAGAAGTCATCTGGTTCAATTTCAGCCAACGAACAACATTTTTGTCCGATTTTTTAAAAAAATAAATTAGCAAAAGTAACTGATTACAAATCTAGACATTAAGAAAAACTGGTACACAATTAATCATTTAAGTCGATCAGATGAAGAACCTAAATGAATAAAAGATGTTGACAAATTCTTATTACAGTATCACAACAAAGAAAAGCTAGATGCTAAATCTGTGCTTTTTACCTTTGTTTTTAAAGTCTGACATGTTTCTTATTCTCTGCTGTCACTTGCAGAAATTCTCTTGCAGATCAAAAGAATTTTCCCAAATCCAGGAGAATTAGCTACCTGCTCTGAACTGCATAGTTGCATTCTCTCAGAGCAAATCATTTAGTCCATCAACACTGTTCCTTCCAACGAGGCTTGATTTTTATGCTTCCCCTTTATAATACCTTTCTGCCCCCACCCACTAACCCCTTCCCTCACTGGTACCTCCAGCCAAGGAGAGTCAGAGCAATGGCTGGCTTGTGACCCCTCAACAGAAAGGCGCGCAACTACTTCAGTGCAATGCAGGGATTGCTACAGCCAACCTGATCAGGAAATGCTTTCTTCACAAAGCAGAGGGCCACCCTCCCACAAAAACATCTGGGTCCTTCCAAGACTTCTGAGCAAGTCCAGACAGAGAGAGAAGGTTGTGAAACTGAAGGCACCTCTCCCCCACCACCACCCTTGGTAGGGGAGTGAAAAATGAGAAAGGAGTCCTCTTAAAACAATGAATTCAATCAGGCTTCCTGTGCCTCCCAACAGTTCTAGGATCTAGCATCAGCAGAACATGTTATGTCATGTTCTGGTGTGGAGACAAAAAGAGAAGGAAATCAAACTGACTTTGCCATGGCTGGAGCTTTAAGGCTGTGGTCTCTCCTCTTGTTATCGATCTCCTTTCTTACTCTTCTTTGGGGAAAGGGAAAAAAAAGTGCAAGGTATCTGGGAACTGCATGAGAAAGGAGAGAAGGAATTGGAGATGTGAAAACAGTTTTCTACATAGAGTTACCTGCAGAAATTGGAACTAGAGGCCAAACCTCAAATTCATTTCTGTTTTTCTGCTAATTATCTGGCATAGAGAGTCAGCCCTGGGGCAGCTGCTGTTGCAGCAAATGAAGCCAGGTCTCCAGTCTGGATTGGGACCAGGCTTTGGACAAAGGCTGTATATTCTCCTAACTTCCTTTGACATAAACAGAAGAAATGGGACTGGCTCTTCTTTGTTAGGAAGGACCTGGCCAAAAAAAATGGGTTCTGACGGTAGCGATTAGAATCTAGTTTAGGTAATGAAGTTGTTGGCAATGAGTCCTACAACAAAGGACTTCTGTGAAGCATCTCACTCAGAGGTCTTAAGAATACAAATAATAATAAATGCTGGAGAGGATGTGGAGGAAAATGAACACTTTTACACCGCAGGTGGGACTGTAAATTGGAGGTCTTAATATCTGGAGACTTTCCCATCTCTCTCCTGTGTCTTGTCTGTTCTTTCCAGGAGGCAAGAGAATGATAATAGTTTCATTCTGCCTTCCTTCCTTTTTCCAATTCTTAGTTCAGCAAACATTTATTCAGCATTTATTATGTCAGTATTTGTACTTGGAACATGGAAGAGGGAAAGGGAAACCAGTAAGAGCCTTTTGGTACTAAACCAGATTTATATCCATGGTCTGCACCAATGTAGCAGTAATAAGAATGGACAGAAATGACTCAATTCAAGGCATATTAAGATGATAGAGTTGATGGATTTGGATGATAATAGTGCGTAGAAGGTAAAAGGGATAGAAGGATTGGGTGTAACTCTTAATTTTCTGGTTGAGTCAAAGGAGATGTCACTTAGAAAATGAGTACAGGAGTCTTTGGGAGAGCAAACATGGGGGGGATAGGATGAATTCAATTTTACGCAGGTTAGGTTTGAATTGCATGTAGAATATCCAAATGGAGATGTTGAAGAGAAAGTTGGAGAAATGGGTCTTACGCTTAGTTTCAAGATCAAGGTTAAAGGCATAAGCTTGTGAGGCAGTAAATGCAAGCAGTTTATTAAGGAGGAAGAAATAAAGGAATAGAAAATTATGTATCTCTCTTCATCTCCCACATAGATGACAAAACCCAAATGAAAATCCCAGATTGCTTTGGGAATTGATCACCAACTTGGATTCCCAAGAAAGATGCTGGATTATTGGGAATAAACCCCTTTAAGCTATAAAAGGCAGACTAGTTTGGCCCAGAGAGCCAGCATCTTTCAGAAACAAGCAAACTGAGCCTTGAGCAGATAGAGCTCTGCACAGCCTCCTTTCTACCCTGGAAGGCCTAGCCAATGATGTAGGACCTTTCAAAGAAAGGTACAGAACATGGTACAAAAGGTTTTATCAGCAAAGCTCCCCGGACTCATCTTATCAGCACTGCCAAACCCAGTTTTCCCAGAATGATTTCACAGGGTGGGAACATTAGCAATAGAATCAATACTTTTTAAAATCCTTTTTGAAGGGAAATCGACGTGGCTATGTTCCAAGGACTTTGACTTCTTCCCTATCCTTCTTGGATTTGTCCCCATCTGGCCATACCACAACAAGCAAAGAGCTTCTCCTTGAGTCCAGCACAGTTTCCCAAGAACGTTTTTCTTAAGGACAGAATTCTGTGGGTACGGTTTGAAAGAAGGCTATTGGCAAGTGAGATGGAATGAAACGGCAGGAATTGGGCCCAGGGAAGAGAAAGAAGAAGAACAGGGGGTCACCATGCACAACCAAGCCCAGCTGGGAGCTGAGTTATGACCTATTTTGATATGTTGAGATTTAGATATCAAACCAAGACTACCTTTTGGGGCTCAAATTTGTTCTAAGCTTAGGAAGATTTCAGGTTTTCCGAAAAAAGAGAAGAAAATTCCAGATGTCTTATTATTGTGACACTTACATTCATCAGTATAAATGCATCAGAGACACAAACTTTCCCAAAAAACATCCTCACTCATCCATTCACAGACCTGATTTCAGATTACCAGGAAGAGAGTTTCCCAGAAATGATCTCTAGAAAATTAACAATGGAAATTTTTTTTAAAAAGCAAGTTCATTTTCAGGGTTGACTTAAGGCTCTTCTGGCCAAATTAAAAAAAAAAAAAAAATGCCACCAGGAAGGGGGTCCCAGCACTTTCTAAGTATACGAGCATAATAGGACTAAAAATATTTTTTTCTTTTCCTTTTCCTCTCTCCTTAATTTTTGTATTCTTAATTAAAAAAATGGTTTTAGATTTATTTTTTTCCTCTTTTTAATTTTCCAAAAATACAGTTTTAAAATATCAAGGATTCAATTCATCAAGAATCATTCACAGGACCACCCAGCCTTGAAGAAACCAGAGCCCAGGGACAAGCTTACTCTGACACCACAAACTGGCTGGTAGCCTCACAGGGTGTTTGAGACCTCAGGCTCAACATTGTTAGTCAAGCCAATTCTGGAAGTTTTTAGTCTGGAATTGATTGAAAAGTATTCCTGGGTCTCTGGCACTTTAAAGTTTATAGGGAACTTCCGAGTATTTCAGTTCACCTTGCAACAACTCCATGAGGCTTACCATGCTGTATTACAGGGAGAGAAAAGGAAGGCCCACAAAGGTGGAGAAAAGTTCAAGGAAATAAGATTAGAAAAGACCAGAACCAGGGTCAAAGTACAAGTTTTCAAATTCCACACCAGCTCTCACATCCTATGTGCTGAAGAGATAATAGGGATCCTGCAAGATGGTGAGGGAGCCATGTTAGATAGGACAAATGCCTCATAGAGTCAATAAGACATCTTCGGTGAGCACGTCCAAACTGGAAACATGCTTTTCTCCTCTTTTCTATGCTGTGTTTCCACATTTACGAACATACCTTCTGCAGGGCCAACTGGTAACCCCTCTCCCTCTTTGGGTAAGCCCAAGAATAAGCCTAGTTGTTTCCTATGACTGGATCCCCACCCAGCATAAAACTAATTCACTGAGGCTCAGAAATTTCTAGAGAGAGATGTAGTCCACACAGCCCCGGCGGTCAGACCTACATACTTCAGTGAAAGGCAAGTTACACCCTTGCTCTTCTTGTCACCTAGTCTCTGTCACAAAACCGTAGAGACCAAGGCTTCTCAAACGTGAATGAATCACCTCCAGATCTTGTTACAGCTCAGGATGTGATTCAGTAGGTCTCAAGTGGGGCCTGAAATTATGCATTCCTCGTAAGGTGCAGGTACACCGCGGGCCCAGGACCACACTTTGAGTAGCAAGGGTGTGGAGACTCTAAGAGTTAGAAGGGGCCATAATTCATCCTTCTCAGTGTTTTGCAAACTGTGTCCCTGGGAAATTCTAACAAGGTATTTTAGGGGATCAATTGAAAGACAAAGAGGAAACCATGAGTCTCTCTGCACATTTGCTTCAACCAGGATGACTGTTTTTCCTTTCTAGAAATTAGAATGCCTCTAAGATTTCACTTCATAAAAAGATTCTTCTGTTTTTTTTTAAGTTTGAGAGCTAACACTTAAATCTAACAACCTCACTTTACAGAAGAGGAACTTGGGAGTAAGAGCAGGCGAGTGAGTCATATGAGATGACACAGCAAACTAGTGGCCAAGCAGAATCATGGCCCTGATCTTCTCCACTCGACTCTGGCTCACCTCAGAAATGCCATGACTCAGTGGTTTCTCCTCTCTCCCTTGGGTTTACCAAAGTCACCCACCAGAATCCAACCATGTCCCAGCTCTCTAGAGACAGACATCTTCCTCTCCCCACCAGGGGCTGGCTCTTCAGAATCACCCTACCATCTCTGCCTGACAAGTCAGGGCAGCCAACCGAGGAGGAGGAAGCTTACTCAAGCAAGGTAAAAGTGAGGCGCGTTCCCAGAGGCAGGGTTGGGGTTGGCTGTGGAATGGACGGGCAGGCGTGTGCTTGCAAGACCTCAGAATTCCTTGTCTCCAAGGAGGGGCTCAATTGACTCACCCGGGCACTTACAGACAGCTTACTTCAATCTGATTTGCAGATGACATGCTAGGGCAGCTGCAGGGCCCCCACTGTAGGGAAGGTTTGTCACTGGCAAAAGAAAACCTGGAGCTGGAAGAGGCCTATGGAGGCAGGGGAAAGTCCCCATGAAGAACACATCTAATGCAAAGTCTGTGAACATGAAAGATCCTATACTCTGAGGAGGAGCCAGCAAGATGGGACCTGGGGCTATTTGAGAAAAGCAAAAGACTCCAGTCTCAGCCCCAAGGACCCTACAATCTCCAGAGGTTTTAAAGAGGCAACTAATACATGAGAAACAATTAGTGGGCAATATAGAACAGCATGTAATTAAAAACCAGACAGTGGAGCGCAAAACATAACCGCCACAAAGAGCAAAAGAGATCTCTGTGGGCTGGAGATCCTGGGGAAGAAAACATGAAGAACATAGCAGCAAGCGGATGGGTAGAGCAAGACCAGAGGAGAGAAGTCAGGGATGATGGTCCCCAGGATCAGAGGAAGGAGAAGATGCTATCAACAGCATCCAGTGGGATGCAACATGAACTAAATCTTTAAGAAAGCAAGGGAGGGTGTGGCTGGCTTGGATTCAGACTCCTCCTAGCAGAGCTATGACTAATCCAACCCAGCCCAGGTCAATTCCAAAGCACGTCTGCATTTTCACAGGGCCTTTGTAATTTCCTGAGTATCAGGCAACTCCAGAAATCCTGCAAGGATACAAGCAGCTTTTGTGGTGGTCCTAAGCCAACATCAAGGTTATATATCCAAAAAATCAATATCCATTCATTGTGTCTGGCTCTGGTTAAAGCCTCAGCATGCAAAGGTTTGGTTATACCCAAAGAATAGCATCAGATCAGCCCCAGGAAAGACACCAACCCCAGAGATTCAGAGAGGCTAAAAATTTGGTTGGACACCACTCAGTTATGAAGGAGAAACCCATTACCTCCTTCTGCTCCAACACTATCTCTAGTCTAACCTGAACTAAAGAGTAAGAATGAATCTTCTTAAAATCTCATTCCTGATTCACATGCAATCTTCCCACATGTACATCTCCAAGATAGGTATGGCTGAGTGAAACCCCCTTTCCAAGGACACACTGCTTAGACTATAAAGCTAAGAATGGAATTGCTAAGTCCTGTACTTCCTGTCTCACTCCCTGGCTTCTCCCTTGATGAGGCCATCATCTGACCCTTGTGCTATCCTCAAACCAACTCAGCAGCTTGGCATTCTTCAAATCCATTGGGATTCTCAAGAATCCTGTTCCTTGACCCCAACCTCTATGTGACCCATCCTGACATTGTAAATTTTCCTTCTGTCCTTCAGCCACCAGATTGAATTCCTTCTCAAAGTCTATCTACAACCTTCAGAGGAGCTAAAGTTCTACATTAAAAATCATCTAAGACTGTTGGAGCTGGAGGGAGCCTTCCTGTCCATTTTCTCCAACCTCATCACTCAGCAAAGAAGAAAGTTAAGATCCACAGATGTGTAGTGACTTGTCCAGGGTCACACAGTTCCTGGGTAGTGGGCATAGACTAGAATCCAGGTGTCCCAAACCCCAGACCACAGGGAGTTTTGAATCACCTTATGAGAAGTTGGAATTACTGCCCAAGACCATATCTAGCCTCCACTTCACCATTGCCCTCGGCTATTTGCAAGCGAAGACACGTGCCTGCTGACCTCATGCCCCGTAAAGGATGCTGGTGGTGGGAAGAAAACGAGCGTTGGTCAGCTGCTGCATTTTATTTCACTTTACTTTAAAGCATCAGCCAGAGGTGATCACAGCACCAATCTAGTTGGCCATCCCAGATTGTACAGTCACCTCACAAAGTCAAGGCATTTTGAAAGGAAACCCACTTAAACTGCTTCATTAAAGAGTGAAAAGGCAAAACGGAGCTTATGAACTCCCTGGTTGTATCTTGTAACAATTGGGTGATTAATTCAGGTCACTCCCTGATGCTTCTTCTCAGACGTTCAAACCATCATTGTCATTTTTGTCAAGCCTCAAGCAACAGAAATCCCACGCTCACCCCATCTTCAATTCTGCTGAAAAAGAGGCTGCCTGGGTCTGGCAAGCTCTTTGGAGTCAGTGAGCTGGGAGCCCAGGACACCTGGTTTTATTCCTTATTCACTGAGTGACATTGAGCAAGTGGGCTCACATCTCTGCATTTCACCTGTGTGGGAGAGTTGAGTTGAAGGTAGAGAAGTAAGAAAAACAAATCCCCGAGTGCTTTTCTGTGCATGGAGTCTGTGACATTGACTGATACCAGTTCATTTTTTTGCTTCCAGTCAGAGTGGAATGATGGCACGGGAAACTAGCAGTTACTGAACGTCCTCTATGGGCTGGTACTGGCTCCGATCCATGACAAGGCATCATGTGAGCCCCAGATGTGGAGACAGTGATCAGAAGTGTTCAAGTTCCTCATCCCAAATAACACAGCAACCAAACAAGGGGGAGTCGGGAGTTAAATGTGTTTCTTTGACTCAAAAGACCTTGCTCTTTGCAGTATATCACACTTCCCTCAGTAAAAGGCAAGCTCGTTTTACTGAAAGATGGGGGGCGGGGGCGGGGAGAGAGAGAGAGAGAGAGAGAGAGAGAGAGAGAGAGAGAGAGAGAGAGAGAGAGAAAGAGAGAGATACAATTTCAAACACCAACAGACTGGAGTTGAAAAGGGTAAATACGTGAGTGGACATGAATGGTAAACTGGTTGCTTCCTCTAAAGAACCTTAGAGATGGTGCTAATGAAGGAATTCTAGCCCTGGAATGCCAGATTTTTTTTCCCTATCTTTTTCTTCATCTTCTCCCTCTCTCTCTCTCTCTCTCTCTCTCTCTCTCTCTCTCTCTCTCTGAGTCTCTCTCTCTCTCTCTCTCTCTCTCTCTCTGTTTTTGTTTATTTGAGAGGAAACTGAAATCTAGAGTTTCTTGTGAAACCACCTATCTGCAGTGCCTCACAAAAACTCTAAACATGGTATAAGCCCCAAAAATAGAAGCTCATGGCCAGATTGAATCCATGGCCCCTAGTTCACAAACTCTAGACACTTAGAGGATATTATTTTAATCTCCTAAGTATGGGAGTGAGAGGGACTGGGGCATTTCACTTTGGGACCCTGGGAAGGTCTTATCTCTGGATTTCCTTTTTAAGGACAGTGAGTTTTCTAGAATGCTCAGAGCGAGAGCTCTGTGATTCGACCAACCACACCAGCAATCCTCTTCTCTCTTGGGGGTGGGGGAGACGCAGCTAGACCTGCACACCTCTAGAGCCAGCCAGAGTACCCGTTTTTTCTAATAAGCAACAAATTATTTGAGGGGACTCGGTTGAAAACTAGTTCTACCCCTATAGTTAAATCCAATTATACCATAATTATAGGGAGTCTGCACACATCAGAGCTTAGTTGGAAAAGAATAGGAACACCGCAGCCCTTCAGAACATTGGCTGGAGGTAAACCTATAATTTCACCTACTGTTGTCCTGGCGGAACCTTCCTGGGAAAGAAAGCACATGTAGCTCTTGATTCTTCCACCAGAGAACAACCCAGAGGTTGACTCTGCCATTATGTGCGTTGGCTCTCTTGTGGGTTCAGAAAAGACAGGAGAGGGGCAGTGTCTCTTATTCCTTTGCAAACTGTACAGAAAATAAGGGTGAACTTGTATAGAAGTAAGTACTAGGTTTATGAAGAAATAAGAAGTTCTCATTTTTCAATTCTTACTATTCTGAATTTTCAATTTTTTTTTTCATGAGTTGGGGTAGGAAGTGAAAACATAGATCTGAATTTAAAAAAAAAAAAAAAACCGTTAGAAACTACAATGGAAATTTTTAGAAGTGTCTACCAAATGAGCCTCTTTTTCGGGAATGGGTAGGTACTAGGAATTGAACTCAGGTCAGGGACACTAGACCACTGACCACATCCCAGCCCTATTCTGTATTTTATTTAGAGACTGGGTCTCACTGAGTTGCTTAGTGCCTTGCTTTTGCTGAGTCTGGCTTTGAACTTGCGATCCTCCCGCCTCAGATTCCCGAGCAACTGGGATTACAGGCATGCGCCACCGCACCCAGTCCAGATGAGCCTATTTACTTGACCATTTTCCATTTTCACATGAACCCACAGCCCTTAAATTTGGGGAAATGTTAAATTGTTTCCATTGGCTACAGTAGAAACAAAGGGCAGAAGAGCTATGAACCTTGCAAGGTTTACTATGTACAGTATTATAACTTTGAATTTTATTAAATAGTTTGTCTTTCGGTGAAAGTCCCTGGACTTGTCTTTCCCTCTGTTGAAACCTTTTCAAATGTGTGTTTTTGACAACTGAAGTTTCTACTTTAGAGGGAACACCAGGCCTGATGTTGCCCCGGGGTTAAATATTCCGGCTGCTTCACTGAGGCCAGGCTTGATTTTGTAGCAGTAATGTCACCCTGTAATTCCTCCCTAATCCCCCTCTCATTTTTCTGACAGAATATACAACTGAAAGGAAGGGAAGTTCCAGTCAATTCATCAAGCAGGTATTCGCCCTCACATTGGGCAGGGCCTCCTGCTGGACTCTGGGAGGAAGAGAGCTGCCTCTGAGGAGTCAGAAAACCTTGTTTCAAATGAGATTCTAATGCGTGCTGGTTCTGTTACCTAAACAAACAACTCTAAAACGCATATGCTGTGAGGATCAGAGGAGCCACATGTGAGGGAAATCGGGGCACCACCGGGGCTGGCAGAGGACTCCGCCCCAGCCTCTGAGGGCAGCTCCACCCAAGGACTCAGAGAGAGGGAACCGACCAGCCACCACACAGGGAAGGAGGGAGGGAGGCCTGTGGTGGGGTGTGGGCCCAGAATGGGAATGGGGTGCTCCAGGAGGGAGGAGTTCTCCAAGACTGGGTGTCTTCTGGAGAATATTCTGGATAAAGAGTGTAAACAACCAACCTCTGCCCCCATGTGTTAAGCACTGCTGAGGAGTAAAGCGTCAGGGGAGCCACCCCAGGGAGGCCTGGGTGCCTCATTTGATGTGAAGACCATCAGAGAGGAAAAGGAAGAGTCCCCAGTGCTAGGAAATGCTTAACAGCTGGCTCAGGAGGAACCTCCTTTGTGGCATGGTATGAGGGCTCCCACTGGGGCCAGTTTGGAGCCACCAACGTGTTTAGCAGCAGAATGTCACAAGAGTCCTGAAATGTTAATGACCGGCTCTCATAAACAGATGTCAGCCAGCTGTTGCCCGCTCTGGGTTCAGTTGAGGAAAACTGGGGAAGGCCACTAGTATGAGGGCTCCCACTGGGGCCAGTTTGGAGCCACCAACGTGTTTAGCAGCAGAATGTCACAAGAGTCCTGAAATGTTAATGACCGGCTCTCATAAACAGATGTCAGCCAGCTGTTGCCCCCTCTGGGTTCAGTTGAGGAAAACTGGGGAAGGCCACTAGGTTATCAGTACTCAACACCGAACCCAGCAACCAGGTTCACCTAAGCAGCTCTTGTGTCCATAAGATCCTGCATCTTAATATTTTGGAAACTTGGTTGGGATAGACATCTGCAGCAATTGTGAAGATCTTCACAGTTTGCGGGGAACGTTTCTGTGCGCTTTCCAGACATTACTATCACGTCCCTTTTACAGATGAGGAAACCAAATGTCAAGAGTCTGTGTGACAACTAGATTGGCACACTCAGTAACTAATGTCAAACCAAAGTCAGCCATCTCTACATCTCCCCCTAACCTTAGCCCAGGACCCCAGAAGGGTCTCACATCCCACACCTCGCTCATCTCAGGAACGAAGAGAGTCCGTTCCTTTCCTCACTCTTCCCCATTCTGAGTTTCAAAGGATTGTAAATAGTTTTAGGCCAAAGGTCCTCCCAGCCTTGGGAAGAGTACATCCCAGGGTTCAGGGCCCCTTCCTCTCAGCCCCACTACCCCGGTTCTTCCCCTAGTGCTTCTCTCCCGGCCAGGGGTGGGACAGCTATCTCATCACCTACACACAATCTGCTCGGTCCCGCAGCAGGCTCCTGCTTATTAAATTGTGGGATGATCCCATTCCGCGTGGCGATGGGGCTCCTCCTCTGTTTTATTGCTCTCTTGCTCGGAAATGCTGAACTCAGCACCAAAGCCTGCTTCTCTGAGACTCAGGCAAGATGGATGGGCCTGCTCTGCTGGTGTGTGCTGAGAGCAGACACCGAGGCTCTGAGCTCCAGAATGATTTCCCCACTGAAAATGTGGTTTCTAATTGTTTGGTCTAAAGGACGCAGGTATGAGAAGGGAGACTCGGGGGTGTTTGTTTGAACCTTTGTAGTCAAAGTTTTGCAAATCCAATTCTCCCCCTCTTTGTCTACCTCATTCATTTTCCCCAAATAATCTCCCTTCTCTGACTGTCAGGCAAGCCAGGCATCCAGCATGATGCTTCACTTAAAATTAGCCGTGGGCATGTGCACGCACGCACACGCACGCACACACTCACTGCACACCGGCCCTCCTGGGGGCTGAGGGAGCAGCCTGGTGGCCTCAAAGCCTGCCTGTCTCCCTTTGCCGACTCTCTGGCCCTTTTCTTCCCATTAAAACTTGCCCCTCTCTGCCAACCTTCCCTCTCTATTTAGCAAATTTTACCTGGCATCTCATGAAACATAAAAAGCAACGCAGAGGCCGCCAGCAGTGATCGCCAGGCTTGATTCCCCGCCTGGACTCAGAGAGGAGTGCAAGACTTTGGCTGAGAGGTTTTTCCTCTGAGGCAGGGTGGGCTCTTTCCATCCCCTTCTGGTCCTTCACTCCAGGCCCCCCAGGTGAGAAAGCAATGGCCCAGGGTGGCTCTTGCAATTTTCTTTTAATCTTTTACTGAGGAAGTCAACCCTGCCCCACTGCTCAGCCCTATTTCCCTACACGGAAATCTTTTCTCCCGTTGGCACAGTTCTCTTACATTTCAGAACTCAGGTAGTTGGACTCTCCTCCATGAAGCCTTCCTGGATTCCAAGGCAAGGTCAGGGCCTCCTTTCTGGGCTCCTACAGAACCACTACAGGGCCTACTGTGCCAGCCCCTTTCTTGACAGCTCATGCCACCACATTGCCTTCCTCACGGCTCCTGCCATGAAGTTCTTGTGTTCTGGGGCTGGGACTTAGTCATCTATTAATCTCCAGCACTTGGTAGAGTGTCTGAAACATAGTAGTTGCTCACTAAATGTTCAGCAAAGATATGAATTAACGAATGACCCCAGTCTTTTCTCTCTACTCTCTACAGTTTCTAATTTTCCAAATCCTGAGAGCCCTGGGCCTAGGACTGAAGCAGGCAAACTATCTCTAGGCCAGTGTTTCTGGATCTTCTCTCCCACGTTTCATAACATGAGCTGCTTCAGGATAGGGAAGCCGCATCTAGGAAGAACACTCCCCACCCTTCTGCTTCCCCAGGTGGCAGCATTCGCATGTTAGTTTAGAAAAATAAAATCCCAATCCCAAACAAGCATTGCAGTGGGGATAGAAGTCCCCCTGATCCCTAAAGTCCAGCTGACAAAGTGCAGAGATAATCTGTGGTGCTCTAGAAGAGCTGAGACAGGTAGGGAAGGCCAGAGTGGAGAGCTACAGATAAACCGGCTCTGCTTCCACGTGCTAGAACATTCTCTGGGATCCTTCTGCCTTTAGCAGGAGGGAGGAGTGGGCCCTGGGGTGGGTCTTTCTCACCAGAAAGACCAGGGCAGGCCTGGGAGGAAGGGGCAGCAGAGGAGAAGGCAAACAGGGCAGATTCCAGCCTGACTCACTCCCTCTGTGCTCTCCAGAGAATCAGCCCATCTCAGGAAACGAGGGGCCTCCAGCCCCACCCCAGAAAGAGAGGCATGGGCAAAGAGCAGCCAGAACCCCCACAGCAGGAAAACAGGTCGCAGCTCCTGAAAATCTGGGGTAGGTTCTGGTCCACACTGGAGAGAGAAGAGGAAGGGGCACCGAACTAGACCCCAATCCTCCCGGGAACACAGGCCCACCTCCCCAGCAGGCCTTGTCACCAACACCCAGTCAACAAACGTTTACTGAGCACCTATCATGTGCCAGGTCCTTCTGGGTGCTAGGAATACGTCTTCGTTTTCAAAGACAAAGCGCATGATCTAGGGAAGGCAAGACCTCAAGAAGGAAGGTCCAAGATAGGAGACAGGTCAGCACAGACAGCAGACATTACGCGCAGCGGGGTGTGGTCTCAGGAAACAATTCACAGAGCCCCAGCTACCTGAGATCATCCACACTCCGCTCCGACTGCAGGGCCCTCACACTTGGCAGGTCAAATGAAGAGTGAGTGTGCGCCAGGAGGGAGGAGGGGCTGGGTTTGCGGCTGACTTGGGTTCAGGCCCTTGGCCCCGCCCACTCCACAGTTGTCCTGCACACCTGGTGGGAGAATACAGAGCCCGGTGGGTGGTCGGGGGTCTCCCACTTACTTCACCCTCTGAGGAGGCTACACTGACTCTGGGACCTTCAGGTCCTTTCATTGCCTGCCTGAGTCCTCTGTCCTCTATTCCTAAGAAGGTGTCTCTGTAGGGACCTGGAGACACAGATGGAAACAGCCCTAATTCTACAGCATGGGGCCGTAAAGAACAAAACATTCACCTTTTCTGTAGTCCGAAGTCCATGGACTTAGGAAGAGCCTCTCCCCCATCGTCACCGCTGCAGACTAAACATCCCGTTCCTTAACCCTCTCCTCAAGGTGACCTATTTTCAAGTTCAGTCACCATTCTTCTCACTTTTGAGTTTGTATTGACCCCTCCTAAAACGTAAAGGTCACCTCCGACAGTGACAACCAAGTATAGTCTCAGCAGTATCAAGGAGGACTATCACCTCCCTTATTTTCTGTCACATATTTCTAATAATTCCATCAAAGATATAACTTGCTTTTTTAGTAGCCATATCACACTCTTGAGTCCCGCGAAGCTTAGCATAAGCTTTAAACCCCAGGGGATTTGTGGTCGTAATCGTTTTATTTCATTATTCTTATTTTTTTTTTTTTCTCTCTCTATGCTGCTGCTAAACCACAACTGCCCCACACTAAAATTCGGCAGTTTCTTCCTGGGCCACAGACAGAACCTAGTTAGTGACAGAAGAACTAGCCTGACTCTGAGACCTAACCAGGAAACGTCTCAAGGAGAGGTCTCCCTGCTTCTCAACACACAGGGCAGAGTGGAGACCCAGCGGGAGCAGAAATCACGCCACGAAGACTCAATCTACAGAGAGCCCAAGGACTCCCTCCGGGACATAGAGCCTGATGTCCCCAGTGGCTTCCTGGGAGCTTGTTCTCTCCCAATGTCACATTGTCCTTCCTGTTTCACTCCCAAGAGACCAGCCCACTGCGAATGCTGCGCACTGGAGGCCCTCTGAACCCCAGGCAGCATCTCTTTTAGCTAATCAACTCCTGTTGATTCAACAGACCTGTCTGAGGCCCTAAGGCACAATGCTGGGCAGGAAGGGGAAGTTGCAAAGTCAGATGAGCTTGTAACCAGAAATTATTTATTCAGGAGAGACTTGTCCCTAACTCTAATACTAGGAAGATACAGAGCTGGAAATTTGAGCAGAAGGAATGAGTCTTTCCAGGAACCAGAGACCCATGTGGGGCCCACAGATTTCTAAGCACAGAGAAACCCTGGTTTGGGTGCATGATGGGGAGAAGAAATGAGGACTGGGGGCATAAGGTATATGACACCAAAAAGTGAAGTCCAAGGTTGAAAAAAAAGTGAAAAAAAATTATTGTGACAGTGGATGCTCTTCAGTGGAAGTGGGAAGAAGCCCTGTCCCACCTCCCCCAATACTCCCATTCTTCTCTACCCACAAACACACCAGTCCAGTTCAGCATCACCCCAACAAGAGTCCAGGAAATGGCTCATAGAGACTTGGAACTGGTCGCACAGGAGAAGGGAGAACTCTTGAGCTCACCTTGGAACAAGAGCTAGACAGAAGTGGGACCGGTGGCTTCAGCAAGCCACCCTGATGCTCTTCGAACAAACCAGTGTCCCACCAGTCCACAGCATCCTCCTGGACTGTGATGAACCAAGAAGAGGGAAAGAAAAAGTACTACTGCTAATCAAAGGCAGGTAGTTTCTCTGTGCTGTGTCAGTCAAGTATAGATTGATTCCATTTTTCTGAACAAATTTAGAGGCCAAAGAGGACCCCTGAAGTGGAAGAATATGACCCGTAAGACTTAGGCTTATTTTTCGCACCTGGTGATCTTAGCCTCACCCATTTCCCCTACATTTTGAAGAAGGATACATTCTTCAGCAATTAGTTACTTAACTGCCTCTGAATCATTTGTCAGCTCCTGAAAACCAGTTCCAGTCCATTCATTCTCTACTTCAAGTCTTGGGATGCTCTAGTGCCTACAGATGGTGTCCTTAGTCTCAGCCCAAGATGGCTGTTCACCGTCCTGCCTCTCAGCTACTGCTCTCTCCTCTCACACTGCACACTGACTCTAAACCCCGTGAGGGCTCTTCCTCTGGCTTTGCTTCACTCCTGTCCTGGTCCTAATCACTCTCCAGACCTCTCTTATTTAAGATGGGAGCTCATAAAAGGTAAGGTCACCTGATGCAGGCTGCCAGGCAGTGACTGAAAGTGAGGGAGCCAGTGAGGGAGTGAGTAAATGAATGAAGTACATGAAGAAAGGCAGAGAAGGAAGAAGGACAGGAGGGAAAAGGAACACAGAGTCTCCAACCCAAAAGCATATGTATGTCATCTGGGCTACGGCCTGCCAGCGGGCTGGGAAACCCTGAGGGCTGACAGTCTTGGGAAAAGTCCCTGGGCTTCAGAAAGTCACCCCATGGAGACACTGTCCGGCTCCTAGGGAGTGTATTTTATTGTACTTTTCTTCTCCCAGGAAATGTGAGGAGGAGTGCAGACAGGTGGCAGGCCCACAGAACCAGGGGAGCAGCAGGAGACTTTGTCCCAGGAGCCCTTAAGCAAGGCGGGCAGACCCAGGTAGATGAGAATCTTGATCCAACACTGCCCTTTTTTTTTTTAATTTGTTACTCATCCTTATTTTTTTTTTTTAATTTCTACAGAGTGCATTTTTATTCATTGTACACAAATGGGATACAACTTTAGAAACAGGCGTTTTGAATCATCTATTTCCAAGTCTGTCTGGAAGAGGTTTAGATTCGATGGTTTCTAAGGATATTTTTGAGCGGGTAGATTCAGTTTTCTAAAGGGACCCAGGATGGGGCTATGCCAAGATGCTCTATAGATTAGATTCCTTTCTTCCCCCTCCTTTCCCTGTAGAATGGCCAAATCTTCTTTTGCTGCACAGCAGGGGACTCTCCTTGTGGCAGACTAGGTTCCTAGGCCAAATATACATTAAGGAAACTCCCCCTTCCCTCCCCCACCTGCACTTGCTAGGGAGAACAGGGAGAGGGGACCTAGAGCAGAGGAGAGGAAGGGGAGAGGGAGAGGTGGGCAGGAAGGGTAAAGCAATCAGTGGCGGGCAGACCAACTCTTTAAAGTGCCTACCGGTTTGCCAGTTCCTTCCCCAATTCCTTTGGTCTCTTCCCGATTTCCCAGCACAAGGGTAGTCCTTCCCCCTCCCCCACCCTCAAGACTGGAAGGGAAGCAGGTTGCAAAGCCTCTTGGAGTATAAAGACACCTTGCTTCTGACAAGAAAAGCAGCATGCTCACTGTGCTAGAAGCCAAGATAAGCTGCCTTCTGGGCCTGGGCTCTGACCCTCAGGCCTCTTTCGACAGCGCTGCCTGGATAGGCTGTAGGGCTGGATTCCTGAAGTGCATTGTGGAGAGCTAGGAACCCCGGTCGCGGCTAAAAGTTCAAAAGAACCCTGACGCCTGCTGCCTGCACACCTGTATATGTGTGAATGCACACGTGCCTGCAGTCTCCCGGAGCCAAGATAAGATCTGATTGTTCCCCTCTTTCTCCTCCCCAGGTTTTGGGGAGGCACCTCAGCGTCGCCTTCTCCCTCCAAATGACAGAGACCTCACCTTCCTTTTCTGGCATTTATAGAACAATGAGAAAGTAAGGCTAACTCCTGCAGAAAGGCCTCACCATTCAGGGCCCCCAGGGGTGTGGGCTCTGAGAGGCGGAGCCAGCAGCCCGGCCCTCTCTCCATTGGTTGGGCTCAGCAGGTAACCAGAAGCTTTACTCAGAGGTGCATAAATAAAGAGTGTAACTAGTACCACCTCCTTGAAATGGGCTGAGTCCCTCTTCACCCTCCTTTTGGAAAAACCAGTTTCTCTTTTATTGTCTGTTGCCAACCTCTGTTCTAAAACTCTACCTGAATCCCGGACAGCCCTCCAAATTCTGCTCCTTTTACCTTTATCCCCTCTTCTCCCGTTCCGCTTTCCTCTTCTCTTTTCTTAAAGGGAGAAATGCACAAGTCAGGACCAGCCCTGCCTGTCCCCAGAAACCATTTCTTTTCTGCACAGGTCTGCTGAACTGGGTACTTTGTACAGTAAGTGTTGGTCATTTCTTCTTCCTGTTCTCAATCCTTGAATGGTCAAAGACCCTTCCAAGTCTTGAAATTCCTTTTTTTTCCCCTTTGACTTTAATACTCTTGACCCTCTTGACATCTCCTTTTATGTATCATTATCTTTAAAACAAACGATGATTTGTTATTTTGTATCAAATGCAAAGCTGGGCCCTGATATGTGAAGATATAGACTGATGCGTACAGGTGAGTCTGAAATCTCTGAATCTGGGGGGCTTTGGGAAAACCAAAGCTGAGTGGCTAGATCAGGAGGCTCATGGGGCTGAAAGAGAAAAATGCAAAAAGCTATGTTCGCTGCAAGTCAATCATCAACTTCCTCCAAGGCTAAAGTAGCTGATCCTGCTGCATTTTAACCAAATCCCTAGGCACTTCTGTTTTCTTGGGGATTTCCAGGGATTCCAGGCAGTAGGTCTTGGTGATAATGGAAACTGCTGTGGTAAGGCAGATGCTGAGCAGTCAAGTACCTAGATCGACTCTGTCTCGTTTCATGGAGATTTACTTTACTAACCAGGGGTGGACTGGCTTTTCAGTCCTGGGCTGCAGAGTACAGCTCTCATGGAAAATTCAGGACCTGCTTCCATTCTTTGGTTCTCATGTCCAAGTTGGTTTTATTAGGAAGATATTTGGGGCACCAACCTGAGGGCAGTTTGGGGACAAGAGAGCAGAGCAGTCGCTGACTGAAACTTAGCCCAACACATACATGGTTTGTTTGCAGACCCAGCCTAACACTATGAGTGATCAAGGTGAAGGCCACTGGGGGATTAAGTTGGTGAAAGCATGGTGGGGAGAAGAATCCAGTCGCCCGACACAGGTTCTAACTCATCTTTTCTTGTCTCTGCCTTGTGGCAGCTGCAGGTCTATAAGACAAGGGAGCTCAACCAGGGGAGGGCCTGCTTTTCCTGAGCTCCCTAAGGTCTGTGCTACCTCCCATCTCATGGCCTTCAGAGTTAACAAAGCCTTTCCAGACCTTCTCCGGAGTGTGCACCCTGGAGGGCAAGGACCTCCTGCGAGGGCAAAGGGCTGCACACTTCAGATCAAGGACTTGTGGCATCTGATGGATCCTATATGTGGGGAGGCAAAGGGAAAGGGGAAGAGGAGCTGGATAAGAAGAATTGACCCTTTTATTTTCAGAGTTGAGCTGAAATCCAAAGAGAAGGCAAAGAATCCTTCCATCCCAGAATGATTTCTGCCCACTTTCTCCTTCATTTTTGGCTCTTCATTTATCAGAGCTAACAGACCCATCTCTTTCTTCTCTTTGACTGGAAAATGGATCAGAGGCAGTGCAAGGGAATTAGGTAGTCTGGATAATTCACAAGCAGGGTACATTTCTCTTGCACGATGGGGATTTGTGAGTATTCAATAAAAGGCTGAGCAGAAGAGGATGAACCGAACTTCTTCTCCTCAGCATTGAGATCCCTGCTTCTTGGAAGCCCTGTTTCCCCTGAGCAAGGTCTTTTTGGTTCAGACCAAGGAAAGTGGGACTCTTCTGCAAAAGCTAGAAACTCCAAGCTTTGTTGAAGGTCTTTTGCTAAAGAGGCCCAATGCCCAGGGGCTGGATGTAGGAGGAGGAGCCCCATTGTTGGATACTGCCTCCCTGTTCAGGTCAGAACAAGCCCCAGGAAGAACTATTCCAACAACAAGGTGGATCTGCCCCAACCCACCCAGTCTGCGTGTCAGTGCTGAGAACAGCCTTTTATGGGGCTTACAGTGAACCGCAGGCATGTCTGAACACAGGCAGAGGCCAGAGCAGCAGCTACAGGGCAACTGGTGGGTATTTCATTTAAGAGGGGACAGAAAACTCTCAGATTCTTTGCATTCTCCCTACTTAACTCAATCTCTGAGAACCAGATTTTGATCTCCTCCTCCCTCTGCCATCTCCCATCCATAGAGAAGTAGTGGTGTTTCCAGAGCTGGGAGAAGATGCGGGGCCAGGGGAGTCTGCCTTCCAACTCCTCCATCCATCCCAACCCCGTAAATAGGCCTGGCTTCAGCCAGGAGTTCTGATCCTTCCTCTCTTTCTCACTCACCTCTTTCTGATTTCACAAACAGGCCTGCAAAGTCTGTCCATGCCCTTTGGACAATGCCTTTTGGAGAGGAAGGCCTTGTTCCTGCATTACGCCACCTGGTAAGCAAGTGCAGAATAGGTGGACTTTTCTCAAGCAGTGCAGACCACCTACCTTCTCTAGATAGCACCAACCACATCTAGCTCCACTATGGCACACACACGGTTGGGGAGGAGAGCCAGCATCCCAATTAGGTCACTGCAGAGGAAGTTCTACACAGACTTGTCTGGGACAGTTGCTTCATAGATGAGCCCAGAGTCCTTAGCCCATAGCACCCTCTGTACCACTCAGCCCTGTACGGCTCTGTAGCAGATGCAAGGATGTCTTAGTGAGCTAGCTCCCCTCAGCCTCCCTGGAGAATGTGATCCTCCGGAGGGATGTGAGTATTCAGGTCCTCAACATCTCCCAAGCTGTGATTCATGGATCCTAAAGGCCTTTGACCAGGCAACACCCCTGTGTGCAGAGTCTGAGTTGTCATGCAGCCCACCCTCAGAGGAAAAGATCCCTGACAATCCATGTGTTCTCTTGTCCTTCATTCCACCGGAGTCTGTCTCATGCCAACCAGATTTCAGTGGAGTGAAGCTCAGGAGGCATGGTGCTGTCGACCGTGCCACTGCAGCTGCAGCCGCAGCCACAGCAAGTCACTCTGACTTGGAAACAGAAGCAGCCAGTGAGAAATGTGGTCTCTGAAGGAGACATCTGGAGCTCCCGTCCTTGTGCGGAGGGACAGGCGATGGGCAGATTGGAAAAAGCACCACAGATGGGAACTGCTTAATCTTTCCTTCCTATAACTGATGCTGTGGAAATGTGTGTTTTCTGTGACTTGTAAAAATTAAAAGTTGCCTGGCTGCTGCCAAACTCCCTTGCCTCTGTGCTTTGTGCTGTCAGATGCCAACTCCCAGCCTCCTGAGCCACCACCCCTTGGGCTTAAATCCCAGCCAGGAGCCTGAAGAATCCACACAGGCTCCCTTTCTCCTTGGGGTCCCCAGGGAAGGTGGCTGGGACTCTATTTGCAATCAGCAAAGAACCCTGCTGCCCTCTGATTCCCCACGGTGCCAGCAGGACCTGAAGAACTGGGTAAAAAACTCTATTAAGATTTTTTAAAACTCATTTATATTGTAATAAAATAAATGTAAATAAGATTTAAGCGAAGGCAGATTGCAGATATTTCAGATGCTGTACAAGATATATCTCATAGCCTGGGTGTAAATTCTGCAAAGGTTAATGCAGTTAAACATATTTGACACATAAAAATGTCAGATCCAACATTAATCATTCACCAATTGTAATTGCCTTTATATGGGTCTCTTCTCCCCAAGACATATGCTTAAAACACCAGGCTCAGTAGAAATCTGGGAGGAAAAAAAACAAATAATACTTCTCAGCTGTCGGGGTCTATGATTTGCTTTGAGAGATTTAGCACTGATTTCATTGGCTTTACACTCCCATGTTATTGTGTTTCGGGTTTTTCTGTTGTTGTTTGTTTTTTGTTTTGTTTTTGTTTTTTCAACTCCACACCTTTCCTTTAGGGAAGGCATTGTGAGACAGAGAGGGCCCCTAAGTCCAAAGGAAGTAAACCCAGTTGTGAAGGACATACCCTGTGAAGCCTTGTTCTCTTGCCCCTTCCTCAGAGACAGAGGCCTCCTTCAGAAGCCAGGTCTGACTGAAGAGGCAAACACTTAACAAAGTCAGGCTCAGAAAGACAGTAGAATGAAACAGACGGTATTACCCTATGTATATATATGATTACATGAATGGTGTGAATCTACATTGTGTACAACCATAGAAATGAAAAGTTGTACCCCATTTGTGTACAACAAATCAAAATGCAGTCTGTAAAAATAAAAAAGATTTTAATAAAAAAAAAAAAAAAAAAGTCAGGTTCTTACCCTCTTCAGAAAAACCGGTTTTCACTTCCAGAATGTGCCCCAGGCAGCCAAACTCAGCAGTCCCCAGTGGACCAGGGGTGTTAGTGGTGTTTTTCTTAGGAGCCCGATATAAAAGCAACTCCAGCTTTGCAAATGGGTACCTGTCACTGGAGGATCCGAGCCCTTTCCTGGCCAGTGACCTTTGAAGGGGGGTTGGGCCTCTTCACTCTCCCATAGCCCATCCCTGGGACTGTGGGAAGGAAGAAGAAGGAAGAGCTTCTCAGACTGAGGTGGGAACCAGGGGAATAAGCATTCTTCAAACTATTTTCCTGCTTTCCAGCCATTCATTCTGAACCCCCCAAAGGGATAGGGAAGCTAATCTATAGTTTTTATTTTTATTTTTAAACCTCTTTACTCATAAAAATTATGTAGTGAATCCTATTGGGGAGTGGTGTGGTCGGAGTGTGGAGCTAATTAACTAGGTTCTGAAAGAAGTCCCAAGATCAGAACAAAAAGAGTGCCAAGCAGACATGATGTGACATTTCTATTTGCAGCTTGGTTTGAGCCTTGTGACCTGGAATCTTTTTGAAGGAAGAAGTGTGCTTGCGTATTTCTGTGTCACTTGGCTCAGGTGGGGGCAGAAACAGAAATGGCCAAAAACAGTGACAAGAGGGTAAACTGTCAGACACCAGCCAGGGTAAAATGCTATGACTACAAAGGACTCTGTCCCCAACACCTAGCTCCCGCTAGAGCACCATCTTTTCAGCAGAGATGCCGAGCTCTGCATTCCTGACACTGAGGTTGGACTGGCCCACACCTTCCCACCAAGGCAGCTCCGAATGCTGCTTCCCCTTGCAGAAGGAGAAACCCCTGCGCCTGGCCCAGAGCAGCCTGCCAGGGAAGCTGGGGCATGCCAGAGCTGCAGGGAACTGCCCATCCATCTTCCCGTCCAGCCCCCACTCTTTTATGTCTCCTGTCCTCATTGCAAAGCACGGCTCGCCAAAAACACAACACAGAGAAAATGGTTTAATCAAAATTCCCTTTGCAAGAGCAACAACAAAAAATAAAATTACCCTGCTTTCTATAGTCACAATCTTTTATTGAGGCGAAAGGCAAATATCATTGAGTCAAACCCGAATAAACAAATATATACAACCACTGGTAATTTAATATTTTGTGCTAATGGTATACACTGTAGATACAACCCAAGAGGAGTAAATTACAATCCTATCAATAATACATTGCATCCGGGCTCCAGTTCCCTACTACACAAGAGAATGTGCATTGGCAAAGAGTCTCCGAATATTAAAAGCCATGCATATAATGAGGCCATGGGTACACAAGCTAGCAACTCCCACAGGACTGTTTTCTGGTCTTTGTTATCAAGGTCTGTTATGGGGGAAATAGCCTACCTTGCAGCTTCTCAAGCTGGTACTAACTGAAGACCTCCCACCCATATTCTCAGCAGATCTCTGGGTGAAGCTTCCATCCCAGAACAACCTGCAATCAGAGCACCAATTTGTAGACTGCATAGACCACTGCAGCCATTTGAATACCTTGGATCATGGTAAATGTCCAGGATCTGCTGGGGTGGCCTAGGATCTGGACAAGGGACTCCAGAGAGCTCAGTACAGATGGCAGTATCTGAGAGAGAGATCACATGACTTATGCTCACCCTGACCCCAGTCTCCTCAAGGTGTTAGACCTGCCAAAAGAAAGGAGGATGGAAGGGAGGAGGCAGCAGGACAGATGACAGGCCAGGAGCTCACCACCTGCAAAGGAGGAGAGATATATTTGGGAATTTAAAATGTTCTAGCTACTAAAATTTTGACAGTACATTCAAATCTCCTTACTCCTCACTGCAGCAGAAACAAATGACAATCTTGTTTGAGAATGGGGAGAAAATATTTCTCTCATAGTAAGATTAATAACATGGGTGAATTAGGTTAATGTTTGCAGGAGGTCTAGTTAATGCACCGGTCACACACTGGTCTTTAATGTCCCCAGTTCAGGGAATATTGAGGACAGATGGGGCTGGCCCTTCCTTTGTCTCTTTTTAATCAGATCCTGGAAGAAGATGGGGAAGGCCAGGTGGGGAAGGAGGCTGTCAGGCCAAAGGAAGGGGATCCAGACAGCAGTTCCAGTTTCAAGCTTGGAGATGAAAAGCGCTGGTCAGACACCAGTTCTTTAGCAGGAAAAGAAGCTTCCTAAGTTGCTGAGACCTGACTGGGCTTTCTGGAGAGAGACACCTATGCATCAAAGAAAAATAATATGAAACATTCTCTTTGTCTGGAGACAAGAAGCAGCATCTGGAAGTCTTGTCACAGCTTTGCTTCCTCCTCCTTCCCCACCATCCTCCTTCAAAACCTTTCCCCTTTGGAGGGGTGAAGAGGCCATTTTTCTTTGCAGCCTGTCAGAAAGCAGGGACCAGTGGGACACCTGGTGGACAGTGCGGTAATTACACCCTCATTGAACCTCAAGCATGGCTGCCCAGAGCTGAAGAGACCCAGGGACACATTCAGATAACAGGAAATAACACAGTAAGCATCTCCCTGGAGGAGGTGAAATTGAAGTGGACTTTCGGATAGATGTTGATCTAAATTTTGGCTGTGTCCAACTATATTTGAAAAGAGATTGGTGGCTATGAGCAAATATAGAGAATCCATAGATAAACAAATGCACACTATGATTTGCAATACAATTCCCTCGTTATTTAAAGTTTACTTAGAGTCACGTTAAAATTAGACACCATTCCATAGGACCCACCAAGCTGAACAGCCAGAAGAATTCCACCTGGAAGACAGACCATAGGTGAGAAACTCACCCAAGGCAATCCAACATTGACTGCTCAAGGAGAATAGAGAGAAGTTCCTGCTTGCTCCTAAGTGGTTGCCAGCAGCGGCCTGAAGTTTCTGAGTCAGCGAGTGAGTGGTTAAGAGGGGTCAAATCAAATCTGGTGCCAATTTGATCTGGCCATGGGACTTTGGGCCAGCCACTTAACCTCTCTAAGACCCAATTTCCTTATCTGTCAAGTAGAAATAATGATAATAATGGCAAATACTTACTGAGAGCCAGGCACTGCATGCTTTGTGTAGATTAAATCATTTAATTTTCCTGGCCATTATAAGGGTTTATATTTCAGTTTTTTGGGTTGAGAGAGGGTAAGGGACTAACCCAAGGTCACACTGCTTATAAATGGCAGACTGAGATCAAAACCTGGGCTCTTTCTAGCTCTGGAGTTCACACTGGGGACCATTACTCTACCCTATTACTTAATGCTGCTGTGAGGATTAGGCAAGGTCTTATAGTTTGGATCTGAAATGTCCCCCAAAGGCCATGTGTTGAAAGTTTGGTCCCCAACTTATGGTGCTGTTAAGAGTTGCTGGAATTTTAGGAGTTTAGGTCATTGGGAGTGTGCCTTTAAAGTGGCATTGGGACTGTGGACCCTTTCCCTCTTCACTTCATGACTTCCATGAGGTGAATAGCTCTGCTCCACCATGTACTCCCCACCATAATGTTCTGCCTCACCACAGGCCCAAAGCAATAGGACTCAGAAGCCATCGACTGAAACCTAAAAACCCAAAGTCAAAACAAACCATTCCTCCAATTTTTTTTTAAGTTTTGCCCCCAAAGAGTCACATGGAACTAACCCTATTAATTGAACTTATACAGCCATCAATCTGCTCAACCTTCCTGGTAAGGAGGATACCTGAGCTAAGAAATGACATCACAAGGTACCTGATTATCAATACAAAGGCAAACTGCCATTCAGCTTTCTGAAGAGCATACAGATCCATAACAAAGGTTTAAGTGAACAAGCTTTGTTGGGTCTATAGCATGAGGCTAATTATTACCTGTAGTTAATTTAAAATCCTTAAAACTGTATATATTCGAGCAATAAACTTATCATAGGATTTTGTGTAAAAGTTCTTTTCTATAAACCTTTCTTCTTTATAAGTTGATTTTCTCAGGTATTTCTTCACAGTGACAGAAAACTGACAGGAGATGATGTATGAAAAGTGCCCAAGATTCTGTGTACTTGAAAACACTACCATAGTTCAGTATCAAGTATGAGTATATTTGAGAAGTTTAACTAGTGTCCACCCACCTGGGACAGGTAAAAAGAAGCACAATTTTAGAAACACAACATTGAATTTACTGTGCGATTTAGTCACAGCTATGATCAGCCTTAACTTCTAGAATAATCTTCTCTCATCAACTTCATTTTAGATGAGTTTCCTTTTTTGCCTTTATGTTTAGTATTTGTGAGCTTCCCTTTTTTTCAAAATAGGCATGGCATAAATCAGAAATAAATAACAATCTTTCTAAGGTAAACATCATTTCTAATTTTTACTCTAATGTTTCCAGGGAAAGGTGGCAAGTACTAGTGAAAAAGAAACTGGTGAATAGCAAATCATTTTTTTTTTTTTTAAGTTTTGAACACACAGTAACATTATTAAAAGAAATAATAAAGCAAGAAAGAGCAAACAGATGCTGAGAGAGGAGGCCGGAGTGACCTTACGGTGGCATGCTGACATTGCATTAATGCTGAGCTCAGCATGGGAGGAGCAGCTTTGTGCTGAATCCATGTGGTGTAATCCTATTAAAGAGGTTTCCAAAGGTGGGCCGCTCGGACACCAGGAGCTCCAGCTCCAGACTGGAGTTCATTCCCCAAGATGTCTCAGAGATGGGAGCAGGAGCCATAATGCCACTCAGACCCCCAGGGAACCTGGCTTCCTCCTGCTGCCTCCTGTAAGTGTCCAGCTGGTTTAAAAGTCTGAGAATTTGGGCCTGAGAGCACTCACCTGGAAGTTTCCAGGATCAGAAAGTTCTCACCTAAAGAGGGACAAAGAGCAGACCAAAAGAGAAACTAGCAATTTTTATAGAATGAGCTCCTTTTCTCATCACCTGACCCCGTGACCATCTGCCTTCCATGAAGAAAGAATGCCTTGATGGAAGAACATGCCCCTTTTTATAACAGAGCCATATCAATTACATTCCATTACTACACTATTACGGCACATTGCATTATAATCCAGCTGCTAATGGCTTCACCTCAAAAACCCACATCACTCCCCTTTGCCCTCCTGAAGGTCTGGCGTGTAGCCGAGTTGCTTTATCTGCTGCAATTAGATCCAGGTTCCTTCTTTTCGGAGTCAAACCCATGCCAGCAATGGCAGCAACTTCCCTGTGCCCCTCCAAGGAAGCTCTAGTAAATATTTCTTGATTCTTGAAGGTTAATATTGAACATTGCTCTACTTTAATTAACTGTTGCTACTTTAACTTTAATGCTCACATTATTTGCCTTGGAATCCTGTAAAAATACAGATTCTGACTCAGCAGACATAGGCTGGGGCCTGAGATGCTGCATCTTTAACAAATTCCCAGTGATGCCTCTGTGGTGCCTGGATCACACTTGGGAGAGGAAGGAATAGAGCCCTCAGGATTCAAAGCTGAGTTTCTCCCACATTATTCCTCTCGGTGCACTGAAAAGCCGGAATATGCCACCCCAAATATGCTGAATGAGCATAAGGTTATTTTGAGTTGAAGGCAGTTGAGTAATAGTTGATACAGGAAAAGCTCTTTTTCCCCTCCCTTCCTGGCCTGAAAACAGGGCCTAAATTTTCTTTTGTAAAGGTTACAGAGATTTCAGTTTGTACCAGTGTCCTCCTCTCCTGAACAAGGGAGAGAACCATTCCAGCATCAGTTCTTATCAGCTGAGATGAGTCCCCTGCATTATAAACCTCACTGAACAACCCATGTTAACCATACATTTCCTAGTCAACTGCTCATTATTTTTTCCTATCCCAGGAGACCCAGAACCTTTTTTCCCTATCCAGCCTCTTTGCCATACTTTATCAACCTTTGTTAAAATGGTATATAAGAATTCTAATCTTCTGCTTGAATCATGTGGTTTTTTTGTTTTGTTTTGTTTTGTTTTGTTTTGTTTTTTTGGTGTGTGTGTGTGTGTATATATATATGTGTGTGTGTATGTGTGAATTCTTATATGTACCTGATTTATTAAATCTGTTTTTTCCCTGCTCATTTGTCTTTTATTGTCTTTTATCACTTGGATTTGTGGTACCCATCTACTACCCTGAAAGGGTAAAGGAAGAGGGTTTGTTGTTGTTGTTGTTGTTGTTGTTGTTGTTGTTGTTTCTCTCCCTCTACTATAACACAAAGAAAATGAAAGATAATAGGACACAGAGAACTGAGGCAAGACTGCAAGGTCATAACCTTGAGATGATAAGGCACAAAAGGACCAGACCTCCACAAAACAGAGGTCTAAAACCAAAGAGTCAGGCAGGCATCTGTGGATTCAGAACCAAAGGGCAGAATCATTCATGGGTCCAAACTGCAGTTGGAGGCACATGTCTCAAGAGGGAGGTCACACTCTGGCCAAAAGAATAAGGCAGTGGTTCAACAGCCTAAACGCACAGTGTAGGGGTTCGGGAAGATGCATTCCTCAGAATCAAGGGAAGCAATGAGTCAGAAAGCCAAGCAGGCTGATGAGAAAAAAAAAAAAAAAAAAAAATGGCATCCATAACAAGAAACAAGCACTAGAAGGCTTAGAATCAACCTTGCTGGAGGCAAGTGTTCACCACAGTCAAGAATCCCTCAATTCCCCCACCAGGGCATGGACTGCATAAAGCCCACAGATATCAGGGGAGGGAAGGAACTGCATCTGCAGGAACTCTAAGGAGTTAACAGGGCAGCATTGGCAGCAGATTCTGACCCAGCACAGTTGGTGTATTTCTGACCCTTATTCTTTTCATCAAAAGATATTTCTTAAAATTGAGTCTTTATTGAGAAGATGTGAACCTAACCCTGATTTGAATGGGCATCGTAGCCGCACGTGCAAGGAGAAGTTAGAGAGGACCTGCTTTATTCCTTCCTTCTGTAACTAGAAGGAAAGCACCCTATTTTGTATTCATATTCTGTGTTCCGGATAAACTGTCAGGTCTCTCTGCCAGATTTTTATGGATAATTAGAAGGTTGCAAGAAGCAGATGTTATGAAACTATCTGTGACTAGTCCTTAATGGCGGATGACAAGAACTCAGCACCATTTCTTAATTACACAAGACATAGTGAGAAGTGTAAAAAATAGAGGGAGAGCTTGTCAAAGCCTGACAAGGTATCAAACGGTTAATCACCCACGTTGGACCTGAACATTTATTTACTACATAATTCAGAACACGAATCCCACCTCCTTTTAACTGAATAATTTTGTAAGTTCTGTGTTCTCTTGTGTTGCTTTATTTCAGCTTTTAATAATTGAAATATAAACTCCTGCATAAAATAAGTGGATTTTCTGTTTAAAACTGCCCCAAACAAGAAAATGTACATATTATGAAAAACAGAGACAGTTTTGCTATATTAGATCCCATTAAGTCATACAAAAGGAAGATACAGTGCATTGGAAAATTGGATTCTTGTCCATGAAGAAGACAACCAGGACCAGTATCTGCTGAGATCTTGCCCTATGTGAGGTCATTCATGAGCTCTTGACCATGCAACATATCATGCAATCCCCAAAGCAACTATAAGAAGTAGGTGGGCATTTCAATTAATCTCATCCTACAGGAGGGAAGTTACTTAGAATAATAACAATAATAAAAAAAATAACTACTACCACTGACAGTTATTGGATACTTAGTGTGTCCATATATTGTACCTTACATATAACATCTCATTAAGCAGGGCTGTGGCCATAATTACTTTTATTTCCACATAAAGGAAGAGGAAACTAAGGGACCAAGAGATTAAAGAACTTACCCAAGTGATTTAGGTGGTAAAATTAGAATTTCAAATCTTGGATTCCTCACTCTGAGTACAGTATATTTAACTCCTGGGATACATACACTGCCTCAGCTTCCCTAGATGTGCTCTCCCAAAATCTGAATGTTGGTGACCTCAGAATGTGACTGTAGGTGGGGATTAGGCCTTTAAGGAGATGATGAACTTAAATGAGATCACATGAGTGGGCCCTTCATCTACCCATGACTCTTGTCCTTATTAAAAAGGGCAGGTCACAGACAACTACAGAGCAAGGACCATGTGAAGACACAGAGAGAAATCAGACTTCTAAAGCCAAAGACAGAGGTCTCAAAGGAAACCAACCCTGCCAACAGGTTTTTAGCCTCCAGGATGTGAGGAAATTAATTTTTGTTGTTTAATCCACCCAGCCTGTGGTTATGGAAACAGTGAAAAACTACTACAGTGATCTCACTTGAATTCCTAACTTCTGTGAATCTCAGTTTCTTGAGTAAGAGGTCTAAGGCACTTCCCTGGTGTGGTCCCCCATGTGTGATGTCTTCAACATTCTTCAGCCTGCTAGAAGTTCCCAGCAAGTGCTTGCTTCCAATGGCTCCATAAGCTGACCATGTTCCTTATGCTCAGCCCTTCCTATTCTTCCCACCCTTTCTTTTGTCCTTTCACAAGAATATGGAAGGATGAGATCAGAAATAGCAGGAGCAGCCCTGGACAGATGTGAGGGTGAGAGCCAGCTGAGTAAACTCATCAGGACACCATAGGGTAAAACTTCTATTACCCTAAAAAACCCTTCCCACCTATTCAACAATTATTTATAAGCTCATTTATATTTACATGTATATAATGATATATAAATTTATAATCATCACCGTTTACATATTACTCGTAGAGTTATTAGCAATAGGCTGGGTACTGAAATAGAATGCTAAAAACAAAAACAAGCTTCCTACTCTCCTTGAGCATATAGTAGAAAGGGGAAACAGCCATCAGACAATTACACTATTTGATGAATCTATAATTTACAAGAAAAATAGATGCTTAAAGGAAAGAAACAGAATTCCTCAGTTCCTTTTATTTTTCAATCAAAAATGAGGCAGAAAGTGTAAATACTTCAGAAAGGGAGAGGGTCCTGACATAGTCACATCAGGCTATGAATGACTAAATCAGCCCTTTTCCCAGAGATAAGTTTTATGAGAAAAATGAAATAGCAAAGGTAATGGGGTGCTGGAAGTGGGGAAGCCTATAGAAAAGAGATGGTGAAGAACTGAAGACAAATGCTTGCCACTCCTCCACTTTGCCCGGGGCCATATTGCTTTGAGTTGGAGTCTGTTAGTGTTTACCAAATTCCTGCTGAAATAAGACATGGTTAGAGCACCAGGCTTTCTAGAGAGATAGAAACATAGCTTTGAAATGACAAAGTCCCTTCTCCTCAATATCAGTAAGCTTTCTCCTGAATCAGATAAACAGGCACACAACCAAGAATAATAATGACGACAACTCCACATAGATTATCTGTCCTTGTTTCTCAGCAGTAAAATTCACATACATACATTTCATTCTGCCACAGAGGTTGAGAGCTTATGATGAACCAGGAATGGGGTTAGGCACTAGGGCTGGAAGGAAAAAAGATGACATGAACCCATTCGCATCACCGAGGAGTTCACCATGTAGTTCACCACGGGGGGAGAAATTCAGACTCATAAACATCCACTGCATTATAATGCAACAAACGAAGTGATCAGGGGTGCAGAATCATAGAGGAAGGGGGCTTAGGACTCACAGTTAAAGATGAATCAAAACTGAGAAAGGCTAATCAGGAAATTTCCTGGGTGATGACATTTTGAACAAAGAATGAAAACAGAGGGTGAACCATACAATAAAGTACAAGGCTGAAAAAGTGTTTGCCTATCAACTGTTACAGACTGGTGGAGAGAGGGGTATTCCAATTACAGTAAATATGGGAGGGTTTCCCAGCAAGCAAACGAGACAAAGATGTCATTTAAGGATTGCTCATGGGATCAATACCTGTAAAAGGAAGAGGAAGAAAACAGATTTAGTTAGAGGGAAAAACAGAAATGTGATGCAGGCCTAATGAAAGAATGTTCTGGACTGAGCTCAGATGACCCTTTAGAATTATGCTGTGTTGTGGGTGGAAAAGACTGTACACCTGGGATAGGTCATCATATGAGAACTGCCTTGGAAGGAACCCACCTTCCAGTGTCACCTTGGCTGACATGGTTTTCTCAAGGGAGAAAATTCCCCAAAAGAGTAGAGCCAAGGGCCATCTTCCAGCAGCTCCTCCACATCAGCTGGGGGGATTGGTTCTCCATTCTTTTTTCTTTTTTTTTTCCTTACTGGAATTGAACCCAAGGGTGCTGCTCTACCACTGAGCCACATCCCAGTCCTTTTTATTTTTCATTTTGAGACAGGGTCACTTTGAGTTGCCCAGTCTGGCCCTGAACTTGAGATCCTCCTGTCTCAGCCTCCTGAAGAGGTGGGAATCCAGTTGTGAGCCATGGCATTCATCACTCTCTATTTTGAAAGAGAATCTTGGTGGCACATATAGAATACTCTGTAGTCCAACTCTTATGCCACTTGATTCTACTTCTTCACCTAAGTTCTAGGAAGAGTTCCTCCAGAATTCTAATGAAACTTCTATTTTTGGTGGGGGAGGGATCTTGGAAGAAGAAGGCTAATAGGATGATGTGTCTCTCACCACTACAATTGGCTTTGGAATTACAAATGATATCATTAGCTTCTTCCTCTGCTCTCCACTAGGTCCCCTCTCCCTCAGCTCCTACCTCTGCTGTTCTTTGTGTCTTTCTTACTTGGTAATGTGAGCCAGTTCCTTATCCTGAGGAATCTGAACTCATGGTCACCATGCCATCCCTGGACCAGGGTAGCTGCACTTGTCCATTTCCTACCAAGATCCATCAAGAGAGTATCAAGAGATGCACATGTGAACCACCTGAGCATCAAACCTACTTCTTCCTGCCCCCGGAGAGTAACAGCAGTCCTATCTCCATGCTGACCAAAGGAAACTTCTCCAGCCCAACCAGCAACTCCTTTTCTTGTATGAAGTGCTAAAGCAACAATAGTCTATAAATCAGTGGAATTCCTGCTGTGTTCTTTGGCAGCAGCATCTTCCCTTTGAAAAAGAAGGCTCCCACATATACAGAGTCCAGAGTTGAGGGCACAAGAAACATATGTTCCCCATGAGGTTGGTTGGGAAGGGGCTCTGGTTTCCACCATTTGGTTCCATACTTAGAGATTCTACCTATTACATGCATAGCGTATATAAAAAATTTTAAGCGTACATTGTTTCCTGAGCAATAGTGCCTCATCCCTTGAGAGGGTACCACTGCTGTAACTTTAATTGATCATCCTACTCTACTAGGTCGGCAGTTTCTTGGTGGTATATTATGTGATACGACCAGTAGATCTCTTCCTCAGGGGCTCCCTAGCTCATCTTTTGTCGTAAATTATGTTCCTTGGAGGAGTGCCAGGCTATATGGGATCCTGTGCCAGTGGATTTAATATCCCACAAGCCCCCAGCAGTGATGCTGGCTGAGATCCTTTTGGCAGGAAAGGCAAATCCATATCTAAAATACAAATCTACTCCTGCTAAAATCAAGTGCTTCCTCTTCCAACATGGAAGAGATCCAATATAGTAAACTTGCCACCAAGTGACCAGTTGGTCTCCTTGAGAAATAATTTGAATCTTGAGCCCAATTTTGTTCTTTGTTGGTCATTTGACAGTGAGAGTAGATAAAATAACCTTGGGAATTCATGCTGTGTGCCCATGTATAGCCTTCATCACTGCCAGCATGACCCTTCCATTCACTGATCCATTGTACACAAGCCCATGACAGATCATGAACAGGTCTTTCTATGTACTTGGTTCTATAGTATTGATCCCATGGTAGAATGTTCTCATGTTCTCTGTTAGGCATATTGATGTAAAAATTTCACACCACAGATCAACTTTCTTATGCCTATCCTCATTCTCTAGCCCAGACTTCCTTGTCCTCAAATCTTCCTATCTTTCTCTATCCAAGCTCCTTATTAGCCAGCTGACCCTTTCCCCATAGACCATGAAACCACATGTATTCTTATTCTTTTTTTTTTTTTTTTTTTTTTTTCTGGAAATTGATCTCAGGGATGCTTATGCACTGAGTTACATCCCCAGCCCTTTACTGTATTTTATTTAGAGACAGGGTCTCACTGAGTTGCTTAGGGCCTTGCTAAATTGCTGAGGCTGATTTTGAACTCAGCCTGCGGAGGGGCTGGGATTACAGGCACGTACCATCGTACCCAGCTCCACATATTCTACCCTTGGGCCACTTTTAAAAATTGTGCATGCCAAACAAAACAGATGACTCAATAGATTTCCTTTGCTTTTCTCACTGAAGATTTTCCCTCATCACTGGCTTGACTTGTAATCTTGTCCCCAAGTGGAGCTATAGTTCAGCTGTCAAACATTCCAAGACAACCCACTCATGAACCAAAATCTGGCCTTTTCTTTCTTTATTAACAGATCATGGGCACCTATATGGGCAGCCACATACGTTAGCTGAGAAAAGGACTCTGATGTAGTAGTGGAAGGGGTCAAGGAATCTAGGTGACTTGATTATGCAGCTTGCTTGTGCCCTCTGCTCCTGCTTGTGACTGATTCTACAAGTATTGCCTCCATCATTGAAAGTCATGTCCTCCTGACCACACACTTAGTGCATCTAATCAGATGTAACTCATGGTGGTCAATTCCAAATGGATGGTTATGTTATGTCTGATAGTCACCAACATTCCATCTCTACTGAGGAACCATAATACTCCATGACCTGTTTTCCAAAAGGTGTATAATTCTCTGCTGCAAATGGCATAGCCTTGTCCCAGAATCCCAGATGTCTATGTTGTGATTCTCTCACTGAATTTTCTGAAACTACAGTGCATCTTTTCCCACTGCTGGCATTTCTTATTAGGTCTGCCTGACTGTATGGTCCAAGCAACAGGTATTTACTTATATAGCCTGGACCACAGTAAAGCCCTTTCCTATTCTGAGCTCCACTCAAAACTCATAGTCTCTTATGTCACCTAACATATGGGCTGTATAATATTCCAAAGTGTGGAATACCTGCTGCAGAATCTGAACAGGTACTGTTTTCTTCTTCATGGTGGTACAAATGTACTAATGGTGGTAACTTTTATTTTGAAAGGGATATCCTAGCATGCTTCAATCATAGACCCCTAAAAACGTCGCTGACCAAAAGGCCCCCAAGTCTTCACAGGGTTTATCTCTCGCCTTCTGGAATGCATGTTTTACCAAGTCCTCCAACTTGCCCACCCAGTCTAATTAGCAGGATATCATTAATATGGAAGATCTGTGATCTGTGGGATGCTCTTTTTGGACAATATTTTTGAAAGAGGACAGAAGTTGTAAATATATACCAATGTCCAATTCAAGTTAATATGGATTGTTTCTCATGATCATTTGGAGTAGCAATGGAAAAGAACATATTTTCTAGTGCATCCCTGTATATAATGTACCTGAGGGCATATCAGTGTGTTGTAGCAAAAGGCCGCTGCAATTGGATCTACTCCTTGGCTGAGTTTTTGATCATTCATTTTCATTTTACAGGAGCTGTCTTCACAAAGACTCTATTGATGAAGTAAGTGGACATGATGATGGAGACCACCACCCTTTAGTTCTTGAAGCCCAGTTCTTGAATTTCACTGGGCTGTAATACTGTGATTTAACCACTTGCCTGGAGTGGGGCTAGTGGCACACTTACATAGGCTTTCGCTGCTCTGTCTCTTAACCCTTAGGCCAAAGACCTCAAGGAGGGCGTGCCAGCTACCAAGTGCATATATTCCAACCCTACTTGTAGACACCAGGGATACGACCTTTGGCTGGGTCTGAAGACCTACTATGAGCCAGACCCAGGCCACACCTCTCTTTATTACCTAGCCTCCATATGCCCCCACCCCACCAGCAAGGCCATGATGACCCTTCTAGTTTACAGCTATCAATGACCAATGTCTCCTCAGGTCTCATGCCCTGGAATCTTTAAAGTGTTTGAGTATTCCCCTTTCTCAGTAGAATAAATGGATGCAATCCCTGAAGGAAAAGACTGGTAGCCCCAATGCAGTATATACTCACTCTGGTGTGTTAGAGTTCCTTCTCCTAGAAACACCTTCTCTCCTCCAAGTCAGTCGATTCCAGACCTGAAATCTGACTCAAATATGAAAACTGATCAAGGAATCATGACATTTTCTTGGAGTAACTTCTATCGGCCTTCTAATCATTCATCCTTAATATTTTTTTATTGTACAGCTTGAACATGACTCTTGTTGGCTGCCCACATGTTTTGCCCTGAGGGGTGCTGTGTTCTATTAACATCTCCAGAACTCTCAGCAGGTCATCTGCTCTTGGATTCCATTATAACTTCATTGTTATTTATGATACGTGCACCCACCTGGCTTCATTTAGTGACTGCCATGTAACCACTGGTGTTATAGGCCGTAAGCATCATCATTGCTTTTAGTGATTCCATGTCCATAGCAGTGTCTCCTACTGTCAGCCCTGGTCTACAGAGGAGAACCATCACTGACCTTAGTGCCTCTCTCAATAGGGCATTCCTTGTTATCTCTAGAACCCTCTATGGAACATAATCATCTGGTACATTTCCCAGCAATATATATTATATCCACTTGAACACGCTCACTTCTCTGAGCCTGCTAATTCATTCTTCCTCCATCTGCCATGCAGTTCTGTCATTTCTATATGACTCAGTGTACCCTCTCCTCCCAGAGCAATTGCCTTTCTCCACCTGCTTAAATGTTTTTATTTATTCATTAAATACTTACTGAGTTATTAATATGTCCCAGGCACTGTGCTAGATATTGGAGGTACAAAAAGAAAGGAAGAGAAAAAAATAGGATCCACTCCCTACTGTCAAAGTGTTCACAGTCCAATTGAGCGTGTGTGTGTGTGTGTGTGTGTGTGTGTGTGTGTGCTTACTCTAGATGAAGTAGTTGAAAATGAAAGCAGAGAGCACACCGAGTACAGGAAGAATAAATAAATAAGGGTGAAATCAAATGAAATTAACTAACCTACCAAGGCAATAGCACTGTCCAGAAGGCACATCTGCCCTGTGGGCACAACTCTCTACAGCCTCTGTGTTTTCTAGTTGATCATTGACTTTCTTCTTGGGAAACCTCTGGTTTCACCTATCCCCGTGTGACAATCAGGGATGGTAGCCACTCTGCACCTCTGTCATGGCATGGAAAGGGTGAGAGGTAAGAGAGTTTCAGATAGGAGTCTCAGGATGCTTGCAAATACGCTTCCCTTTTTCTGGGTTGTTCAAGGGTAATAATCATCTTTTCCTTTTTAAGTTACCAACACTCTCGCCCACATCACTATCAAGCTTTGAGAGACAGAGCGGCTAAAAACCACTCACAGCAAATGACCACTGATGAGTCAGAAGCCCTTAAAAGCTGTAATCAGGGGCCAGTGTGGTGCAGGTGCATAATGCCCAGTGGTTAGGCAAGCAAGAGTCACCTCCAGGAAGGGTAACGATTATTCCCATCATGTGAATGCAGAGCACCACCCCCCACCAAGCATCCACCAAGCACCTGCCTTCTGGTTAATTTACCTGTGACATGTTGCCACACTTAATTGCATTTGACAATTAGTAACATTTCAACACTTCTTTTAATGGAACAATTAAGAGAGTGCTTGTCTCAGTTGCAAGAAAATATATGAGCTGATTTTTTTTTTTTTTTTTTTTTTTTTTTTGCGGGAAAAGAAAAAAAGACTAAACATAAACCCCCAGTGATAATTCAGTTATAGACAGCTTGGAGGTAAGCCCTTTCTCTTTTGCATTTTGCAAGAATTATGGGCAAGCACGCCTTTTCGTGTTTGTTTGTTTGTTGCTTGGTTTCCCTGAATGAGCATTTCTCCACCAGACAGCTCGGGGCTGTCCGTGCAGCCACGTGGTATTAATTACAAGGAAGAATGGATGCTAAGCAGTTGCTGTTACTCATTTCTCACTCGTGTTGTTGCATTGATTGCTGGGGAAAGCAGATGCCCCAAAGGCAGTTCTTCTCGCAATCAATGTGAGCCCTGGGGAAAGCTGTGAAGGAGTCTTTGTGCCTTTGTCCTGGCTTCTCATTCCCTCCAAGTAACATTCACGTGGGGAAAGTGTAGACTCTATTCCCCATGGGGCCTCTGAAAAACTTTAAAAACTGCTATTTTTATTATCTCCCCCACACCCCTATTAGCAACAGAGAGAAATTATGCTGTTCTGTTATTACAAAACTTACTTTACAGCGACAATATACAAGGCTTTGGATTCCCAAATAATTCAATATTTCCATTGTAGCTAAAACTACAAAAGGTATGTGCTTCGAGTCTCATCTATTAAGAGCTGCGAGGAGCACAGCATTAAATATGTCATTTGCAAAGGGTTTGATGCATTTCATTTTCCAAAGCAATCATTTAATAGAGGCGGGGGATGGGTTACTGAGGCGGTTTCCATGTTAGAAAAAGTCTCAAGAATATGATCTATGCTCTGGACGAGGCTTTGTGCCCACCACATTCAGGGCAGATGCCACAACCCCCATGCTCTCCTCCAACTGCCTTCACAGCCCACTGCTATCCTGGTGCTAGACAACTGGAGACCTGCTCCCCCGGAAAGTGACCTCTCCTCTCTTACCAACAGCTGACTTTCCTGCCATTCCTCCTGCCTGGGATGCTGTCTGCTTGTCCCAACCCACCCATTCCTCGACCTCTAGCTCATGTTCTTGTTCTCCACAAAGCTCCCAATTCCCTCCACAATTCTCCCTGACCCCTGACTATACTTGGATGCTTCTCACATCACTCATCATATACTACTTTGTCTTGCAAGCACTGGGGCTATTTACTTAGGCCCGAGTAGATTGTGAACCTCTCTGAGGCCAGGAACCCTGGGTTATTTTTCTTTAAATAATCCACATACCCCAGCTCAGTGTATGCTTCTTTGCATTAACAATAATAATTATATCTGTTAGGGACCCTTTAGTAAGTATTTGTCAAATTATATTTTTATTGAATTTTCACATATTGAATCTAACTTTAAAAATTATATTGGTTTGATTGACAATTGATTTTTGGTCACACCCTCCTCTCCTCACCCCTCCCCCAAACAGTGCCCCCGTGGCTGAGCCACTAGGAAGGGCAGGGAAAGCCTTTCTGGCTTTTCCAGCTTCAATTTTAACATGCCTCAGTCACCTGGGGCATCATTCGCTCCAGGGTGTCTGGGCATTTGTAACCTGAGCCCTGTCACAGTGTCCCCCAAGGGAGAGATACAATCAGAAAAGCAATAATGACTTTCCATGAGCTGGGATGAATGACCTCATCTCCCAGGTCACTAGGGCAACCATCTTCTGAAATCCACCACAGATTTATCACAATCTTCTCTCCTCTGTTCCACACTGACACTTTTCCTTCTTCTCTCTCCCCACACAAGGCAGTCGGCACCCAAGGTGCCTGACTGGACTATCTGAGGACCTAAACGGATGCTGCTGATTCAGGAGGGAAGCGGGTTGCCAGGCCCAAAAGATGAACTCGTTCCCTCTTGCTGAACATCACCAACACCTCCACGTTCCCAACATGTGTGCGAGCATGTGTGCACACACACACACATACACGCACTCAAAAGACTGCCTGCACATAGTAATGTCACATCTTGCTAATTGTATTACCTTTGCTGGTTATTATTATTAAAGTCTTGCTTTCAGGACATAGAGAAAACCAACCACATAATGATCAAAGAGACAAATGGAGCATGTCACTGCAGCAACTGTGCAATGATAATGAGTTACATAAATCAAAAGTTCAGTCATTTACCTATCAGATTGAGCAGTGAATAGGGATTTTCAGTTACTGTGATTGTTTGGTGATAGATTTTTTTTAATAACTCTTGTACGTAGATGTTCTGGAGCTAGAGATTTGTTTCCCCCAGAGACGCAGCAAAATGCTGTACAAAGAACATAGTGTGGCATGTCAGGAGACCCTCGAGCTAATTTAGCTCTGCCACCTTGGGAAGGAAGCCAGTTCCCTTCTCTGGGCTTCAAGTTCTTCTATAAAATAGAAGGGTCTTTGCACTCTTTAAGCTCCCCTTTCTTTCTGACATTCTACTTTATCCAGACTTCTTAGAAAAAAAATGAAATGGGCAGGGAACTTCCTGCATTCTGCTTCGTAGAGAGAACTGAGTTTCAGGCTTAATGAGAGTCAGCAGTCCCGGTCCACCCTTGAGATTTTTCTTACCCTTGACTAAACAGAAAAACACCAGCTTTTCTCACCCTGTACACACTGCTTCACTCGCCAGACCGTAAATCAAGAGATAGCATAACCCTCCTCTTCCTTTTACACCCGGTTAAATGGTTTGTTTGTGCAGGTAACCAGCTAGTTCCTCAAGGCTATTTCCCTCAATAGCAAACTCAGTTTGCATTGTTGAACCCTTTGTCTTGTTGATAATTTATGGGCTAATACTTCGGAACTTGGAGAATAAGTTAATATCTTGTGGACCTGTGGGGTTAATAGTTCATTTTATTCCAATTTCCCAATTGTCTAAACTTTAGGAAGTGGGACGACCCTCATGTCATACCCAGACTCAGAAAGAAGAAGCCCCATTGAGATCGCCAGATTCAAAGGGAACCTGTGGTAGAGGGTTCCTTTGAAGGTCAGTGAGAAGGAGTGTGCGTGTGTGCACACATGTATGTATGCATATCCGTGTGTGTGTGTGTGTGTGTGTGTGTGTGTGTGTGAAATAAAGCATTCATTTCTCCTGGTTTAAGTCCCTGGTTTAAGTGATGGTTACATTTATAAAGGAGAGTAAAGATGACAAAAATCTCACTCTTCCCCAACGGCTGGCCTCTGCTTCTCTCTGCAAATAAGGATCGCTTTACTTCCATCACAGGAAGAAAATAATAATAATCTCTGCATAGAAAGAGACCCGCCAAGCATGAAGCAAGTTGGCGCTGGCTCCCTTAGAAATGAACTGATAAACAAACAAATGGGAACTTGGAAGGAGGAGATGGTTTATGAATAAAACAATGTTTTATTAAGTTGCTATTAAATTTCAATTGAACAGTGCTTGGGATACATAGGCACAGACATATTCCTGAAACTAATTGGTTTTCCACATCTGCCTTGCTTCCTAATTGGACTAATTACTGCACTGTAGGATCATGTTCCTCGTACTACAGAAAGCAAAAAAACCTTGATGCACAGTGAGAGGAGCAGCAATTAGAGGGAATTAATTCATAAAGCAACATCTAAATAAATCATATTATGAGAAGACAGCAATGTAATTATTGTGACTGGTGGGTCCCTGGTGGGAGAACATCAAACTTAAACCTCAAACCTAGCAGTGGAATTCTCCCCAGATCTGTGTAACACACCTCCTATTTCATCAAGCTTGTAGTACCTATTCTTTAAGGACTAATTGAGGCGCCATGTCGGAAACAATATGGACCAACACTCCTCCTCTCCAGTGGTGGAGGAGAAAACATCAAGTCCTCACCAACTCATATTTGTCCTTTGTCAGAATTAAATATGAGCTTGATGCAACGTGGGTAATGTGTTATGGCTGCAGTTTCAAAATGGGAACTTCTGCCAACTTAAGTGTCATTATGAATCTTCTCTTGACATCCAGTGGCGTTTTTGGGGTGGTAGCTAAGAGAGCTTATTAGTAAGAATAGTGTGTTCGATTCCAGGGCTTCAGTAACTCATCTCCCCTTGCTCGGAGCTACCAGGCTGAGTTCCAGGTGGCTCTGAGGGTCCTGAGTTCCTGCAGTATTCATTTCGATTCCCACCAGCACCTCTGGCATTGGAAATCCTCTTTGAGTCAAAAGCGTGTGTTTTTGTCTTTCGTTGGTTTCCTTCTTTGGTCCTCCTGTCATCCAGAATGTACCTGAGAAGAACCTATTGTGAATCTGCTCCAGAATAAACCGTCTGAGCCTCAGTTTCCCCATCTACTATGGTCCAGTGTTTGTACTCCCCCCCACACTCATATGTTAAAACCGAAGACCCCAGGTGACAGCATTAAGAGGTGGCGTCTTTGAGAGGTGACTAGGCTCCACCTTCATGACTTGTATTAATACCCTCATAAAAGAAGGCCCAGAAAATTAGATAACCCCTTCTCCTCTATCAGGACACAGCAAAAAGATGCCACCTATGAACCAGAAAACAGATGCTTGTCAGACAAAGTATGCTGGCACCTTGGTAATGGACTTCCAGCTTTCAGAACTGTGAGAAATAAATGTCTGTTGTTTAAAAGCCACCAGTCTATGGCACTTTTTGCAGCAGCCTCAATGGCTTAAGACATCATCCGTAAGCCTGGGGAGCTGGACTGGAGGGTTCTAATAGTCCCTTCCATTTTTGACATTCTAGAAGTTTATGAATCAGAAAGTGATGTCTCAGTTAATAAGCTTGCAGTGAGGAATTAAAGAGTCATCTTTCCTCCTGACAGGTTCCCTATCTGGTCTTGTGTCCCAACTCTCCCTAAGGGTGAGGCTGGACAGTGATTTACTTCTTACTAAAGTGCCATCATATAAGATACTCCCAGAAGAGTTTTTGTGCTTTTTTTTTACATCAAGGATTATGCAAAAAATGATCATGTTTTTGCACAACACTGAAATAATCAAAACGGGTTATTTGTAGTCAGAGATCACTTGTTTCTTTGGATCAAGTTTCTGGCCATCACCAGCCTTCATGACCTATGAACTCAGAGAATTGATATCTTGTCCTGCCATAACCCATGGATGTCGTAGACACTCACTGGAGACTCTTCCTGAGGAAGGGTGACTTATTCCATGCATACTAAGTCAAAAAGTAAAAGGTTAGCAGGGACTAGAGCAAGACTTAGATGTCATTGACTTCCAGCACTAGAAGGGACTAAGTATGAAGAATTAGTGCTTTTAGACTAAAAAAAGACCTGAATCGAAATTCATTACTGGAATGTGTGAGCTTAAACATGCTATTTAACTCTGCACATCAGTCTTCATCCTCCAAATGTAGATAATATCTGCTTCATGAAGATGTCATGAGGATTAAGAAAGTTACTGTTTATAAAGTATTTAGCACCATCCTGGACCCTGACTAACATCTCAACAAATAAAAGTTACTATTATTATTATGTCACCCCCATCTGACCCTTCTGGTCATACTAATATCACTTTACCAAATGGTTGTCTATCATCATCCACTTATCAGCCTTATTCAGCCTTTGGATTTTTTTGGCATTCGCTTATTTCACTTAGCATGATATTCTCCAATTCCATCCATTTATGTGCAAATGCCATAATATTATTCTTCTTTATGGCTGAATAATATTCCATTGTGTATATATACCACAGTTTCTTTATCCATTCATCTGTCGAAGGGCACCTAGGCTGGTTCCACAATCTAGCTATTGTGAATTGAGCTTCTGTAAACATTGATGTGACTGCATTACTACAGTATGCTAATTTTAAGTCCTTTGGGTATAAACCAAGGAGTGGGATAACTGGGTCAAAAGGTGGATCCATTCCAAATTTTCTGAGAATTTTCCACACTGCTTTCTAGAGTGGCTGCACCAATTTGCAACCCCACCAGCAAAGTAAAAGTGTGCCTTTTTCATGGGTGGGTGGCGGGGAGGTGAGAGAAGAATGAAGAAACTTTAGATTACATAGAGGGAAATGAGGGGGGCGGTATGAAAAATGGTGGAATGAGACAGACATCATTACCCTATGTACATGTATGATTACTCGAATGGTATGAATCTACATTGTGCACAACCATAGAAACAAAACCATGTACCCCAATTGTGTACAATGAATCAAAATGCAGTCTGTAAAAATAAAAAAAAAAATTTAATAAAAAATAAAGTAAAAAAAATGGTTGTCTAGTTGGATTCTTCTAAGAAAGGGAATTCACCTCCTTCTGAGGCGACTCATTAAATCTTCAAGCATCCTATATCTCCTGGTTTCAACCTCTGGATCTACACTATGTCTGCCTGTCTGTGACTCTTGGAAATTGTTCAATTTGCCCAAATTGATAGGGACTACAAAGTCCTTCCCACACAGCTGAGAGAGTAAACCTGCCCTGTAAGGATCTAACCTTATAAGAGTTTTTCAGCTGAGATTATCTACAGAGGCTTGTTTTGGGGTTAGTGATTCAAACACTCCTCCAAGCAGAGTCTTCAAATGCAAAACAATGTATACCTCGATCTTGTGAACGTCAATTCCACATAGATTTATAAAAACAATTATCAACAGAGAACAGCTTTGTTTTTTATAAAAATGCTAATCTATTGACCTCCAGGCACTTCCTTAGGATGCAGATCTGTAAGAACACATTTACTCGTAATGTAGTCTAGTATTTTATGCCACATTCCGCTCTCCATTTGGATGCTAGGAGATCGTGTAGGTCATGAGTTAATATAAATTGAAGTTGAATAAATGTGAACATGACAACATGATATGCAATGGCCTCAAATAATACAAAAAGCAGGATTTCAAGCAGAAGATTTGAGTTTGTGAAGCAAAGTGCTCCAGAGAAAGCAACCCAAACACATTAGGAAAAGGGGGGTGGTGAAAACGGCAGGAGATGCCATGTCAAAAGGTCATTTGTCAACAGGTGAGTCCTTGGACCCTCGGGTATTTGGGACAATTCATTTGGGAACACCTTCCCATGTAGAAACAGGGGCCCAGGCAGTGATCCCTTGAAGGACATCTATGATGCCCAATACTCCATTCAAAAGCAAGGCTTCATGGCCAATCTCCTGCTCTTAACAGAATGTCCATCCAGTAAGAGCCAGAAAGACAAGGGATCATTTCAGAGAAGCAGAGGTCCATTCCAATCAGTGGTGCTTAGGCCATAGCAAAGGAGACCTTGCAATTGGTTCCCCAGTCAATGTCAATGGAGATGGGAGATGATATCACTCTGGTTGCAAAGATGCAAACCAGGAGGATCAGAGATCTTCACCATTGCTTGCTCACTCTCCCTCACTGCCTCCTCAGGTAATTGCTTGTCTTCTTCGTGTTGATGTTTCTATTGGACACAATTCCCTATCTACGCCCCCTAGACCCACTCATTTGCACAGTTTAGTCTAATTCTCCAAGGAGACTCTCTTCCAATAATCACCAAGCACTTAAACAATTCAACACCTTCCAAAGCTTCTTCAAAGCTTTCTTCTCTATGCTGCGGGGGTACAAGTTAGTGAAGGGAATGGTAGAAGCCAGGAGAAGAAAAGGGAGCTCAAGAATTAAGAAAAATCAGAGAGGAGTAGAATTCAATAAAGATCTCTTTTCTGAAGGGCAGAAATCAAATTTTCACTTAAAAATTTTCTGAACTCCACCACAGATTTATATCTCATATTTCACAAAATATATGCAAAACAAATGCAAAAATAAATGTTTCAAAAAACCAAAGGCTAACCCATATCTCTCACCATGCACGAAACTAAACTCAAAATGGATCAAGGACCTCGGAATCAGACCAGAGACCCTGCAGATTATAGAAGAAAAAGTAGGTCCAAATCTTCACTTTGTTGGTCTAGGATCAGACTTCCTTAACAGGACTCCCATAGCACAAGAAATAAAAGCTAGAATCAACCACTGGGATAGATTCAAACTAAAAATCTTTCTCTCAGCAAAGGAAACTATCAGCAATGCAAAGAAAGAGCCTACAGAGTGGGAGAATATTTTTGCCACTCATACTTCAGATAGAGCACTAATCTCCAGAATCTATAAAGAACTCAAAAAACTCTACTCCAAGAATTCAAATAATCCAGTCGACAAATGGGCTAAGGAAATGAATAGACACTTCACAGAAGAAGATCTACAAGCAATCAACAAACATATGGAAAAATGTTCAACATCTCTAGTAATAAGAGAAATGCAAATCAAAACCACCCTAAGATTCCATCTCACCCCAATTAGAATGGCAATTATCAAGAATACGAGGGGCTGGGGAGATAGCTCAGTTGGTAGAGTGCTTATACTCCCAAGCACAAGACCCTGGGTTCAAATCCCCAGCACTGCAAAAAAGAAAAAAAAAAAAAAAAAAGTTAGAAGAATACGAGCAACAACAGGTGTTGGCGAGGATGTGGGGAAAAAGGTACACTCATACATTGCTGGTGGGGCTGCAAATTAGTGCAGCCACTCTGGAAAGCAGTGTGGAGATTCCTTAGAAAACTTGAAATGGACCCTCCATTTGACCCAGCTATCCCACTCCTTGGCCTATACCCAAAGGACTTAAAATCAGCATACTACAGAGATACAGCCACATCAATGTTCATAGCTGCTCAATTCACAATAGCTAGACTGTGGAACCAACCTAGATGCCCTTCAATTGATGAGTGGATAAAGAAACTGTGGTATATATATACAATGGAATATTACTCAGCCATAAAGAATGATAAAATTATGGCATTTGCAGGCAAATGGATGAAATTGGAGAATATTATGCTAAGTGAGAGAAGCCAATCTCAAAAAGCCAAAGGACGAATGATATCGCTAATAAGTGGATGATGACACATAATGGGGGGAGGGAAGGGTTAGTGTTAGGGTTAGAGTTAGGGTTAGGGAGGGGGGCAAGTATGGAGGAAGGAAGCACTGTATAGAGGGAAAAGAGGGGTGGGAGGGGAGGGGGGAAGGGAAAAAATAACAGAATGAATCAAACAACGTTACTCTATGTAAATTTATGATTACACAAATGGTATGCTTTTACACCATGTACAAACAGAGAAACAACATGTATCCCATTTGTTTACAATAAAAAAATAAAAAAAAATAAAAAAACAAAGGCTGAATGTTTTCTCTGATAAGTGGATGATAATACATAATGGGATTGGGGGGGTAAGAGAAGAATGGAAGAACTTTGGATTATGTAAAGGAGGGAGGGGGCAGGAGTATGAAAGATGGTGGAATGAGACAGACATCATTACCCTATGTACATGTATGATTACACAAATGGTAAGAATCTATATCGTGTACAACCATACAAACGAAAAGTTGTACCCCATTTGTGTACAATGAATCAAAATGCAGTCTGTAAAAATAAAAAACACTAAAAAAAATTAAAAAATCAATAAAATAAACCAATGGCCTTACAAGTAATTAAATTATACAACTCTAGATATTATAAGAATTATGATTAGCCCAAATTAGCCCAAATTACAAAAACCGTAAGGCACATTCCATGATATAAAGAGAATTAGTGCATTTGGAATGCTCAAACTACCAGCTGTTTAAATTAGAGAGATTTTTTAAAATGTCAAACCAAGTCAATTCAGTATCCATGCATAAATAAGCCTTTCCAGTAAGCAGGAATAAAAATGCTTAAACAGGTGATCCAAGATGGCGGACTAGAGGGTGACTGCATCTCCAGTCGCTCCAGAACCCAGGATTCAAGAAGGGGAGGCATTGAGAGACTCGGACTAAAATAGAGCCTCAGGGTGAGTCTCCCCCACCAGGTGAAGCGCTGCCCAGGCGGCAGGCCAGGATTCGGGTGGCTTATTAGAGTAGGGCAGGGCAGCTAGAGTCCTCCCCAGGCGGTCCTGCGCACTCCGGGGGTGGGCTCCTCCCACAGGGCCAGATTCTCCAGCATCTCGGAGCAGGCCCCCCAGTGAGAGCCTTTCTGCACAGCTTCAAGTACCTGAACCAGGGCGGCAAGTTCCTGCCCACATGTTGCTTCAAGGACCAGGACAGGGCAGTCAGGGACTTCCCCAAGCAGCCCGCAACCCGGCTCCCTCCGGCGGGAAGCACCTTTCCAGGCTAGCTTCTCGGAGCAGACCCCCCAGTGAGAGCCTTTCCACACAGAGCCAGCTCCAAGTTCTGGAACCAGTAGAGGACTAGGGGCAGCTTTCCTTGGAAGCACTGCATTATCAAGTTACTCCAAGACTTCAGGCTACTGAAGGCAGGAAGGTGATACACTGGAAATCTACAGGGACAATATAAGCCAATAGAAGAATTCTGCAATATCACAAAGTCCCACTAACATCTGACCAATATGAGAAAAACAAGGGAAGAAAATGTCCCAAACAAACCTAGATACTATATCAATAAAACCCAATGACAGCACAGCAGAAGAAATGTCAGAAAGGGAGTTCAGAATGTACATAATTAAAACAATCAGGGAAGCAAACAAGGAGATGAAAGAGCAAATGCAGGCATTGAAGGAGGAGATGAAAGAGCAAATGCAGGCATTAAATGATCACACCAATCAACAGTTAAAGGAGCAAATATGGGAAGCAAGAGATCATTTCAATAAAGAGTTAGAGATATTAAAAAAAAAAAACAGAAATCTTTGAAATGAAGGAAACAATAAACCAAGTTAAAAACTCCATAGAAAGCATAACCAATAGGATAGAACACCTGGAAGACAGAACCTCAGATATTGAACACAAAATATTTAATCTTGAAAACAAAGTTGACTAAACAGAAAAGATGGTAAGAAATCATGAACAGAATCTACAAGAATTATGGGATATCATGAAAAGGCCAAATTTAAGAATTATTGGGATTGAGGAAGGCTTAGAGAAACAAACCAAAGGAATGAACAATCTATTCAATGAAATAATATCAGAAAATTTCCCAAATCTGAAGAATGAAATGGAAAACCAAGTACAAGAGGCTTATAGGACTCCAAATATACAAAATTACAACAGACCCACACCAAGGCACATTATAATGAAAATACCTAACATACAAAATAAAGACAGAATTTTAAAGGCCGCAAAACAAAAGAATTAAATTACATTCAGGGGGAAATCTGAATAAGAATATCAGCAGATTTTTCAATCCAGAACCTAAAAGCTAGAAGGGCCTGGAACAACATTTACCAAGCCTTGAAAGAAAATGGATGCCAACCAAGAATCTTATACCCAGCAAAACTTACTTTCAGATTTGACGATGAAATAAGATCCTTCCATGATAAACAAAAGATAAAGGAATTTACAAAAAGAAAGCCAGCATTGCAGAACATTCTCAGCAAAATATTCCATGAGGAAGAGATGAAAAATGATGCAAATCAGCAACGGGAGGAATTAGCCTAAAGGAATAGCCAAATAAAGGGGAAACCAAATCATGTCAAAAAACAAAAATGAGTCAAATGACTGGGAATACAAATCATATCACAATAATAACCCTGAATGTTAATGGCCTGAACTCATCAATCAAAAGACATAGACTGGCAGAATGGATTAAAAGGAAAAATCCAACAATTTGCTGCCTGCAAGAGACTCATCTCATAGAAAGAGACACCCATAGACTAAAGGTAAAAGGATGGGAAAAAACATACCATGCACACGGACACAGCAAAAAAGCTGGAGTATCCATCGTCATTTCAGATAATGTGGACTTCAAGCCAAAACTAGTCAGAAGGGATAAAGAAGGACATTACATACTGCTTAAGGGAAGCATAAATCAGCAAGACATAACAATCATAAACATCTATGCCCCGAACATTGGCTCATCCATGTACGTCAAACAAATCCTTCTCAATTCCAGAAATCAAATAGACCACAACACAATAATACTAGGCGATTTTAACACACCTCTCTCACCGCTGGATAGATCGTCCAAACAAAAATTAAATAAAGAAACCATAGATCTCAATAACACAATCAACAACTTAGACTTAACCAACTTTATATAGAATATACCATCCAACAAAGAACGAATACACTTTCTTCTCAGCAGCACATGGATCCTTCTCTAAAATAGACCATGTCTTATGCCACAAAGCTACTGTTAGCAAATACAAGGAGACAGAGATACTACCTAGTACTCTATCAGATCATAATGGATTGAAATTAGAAATAAATGACAGAATAAAAAACAGAAACTTCTCCAATACCTGGAGATTAAATAATACACTATTATATGATGAATGGATAACAGAAGACATCAGGAGGGAAATAAAAAAATTTTTAGAAGTAAACGAGAACAAAGACACATCATATCAAAATCTCTGGGACACTATGAAAGCAGTACTTAGAGGAAGATTTATTTCATGGGGTGCATTCAACAAAAGAAGTAGAAATCAACAAATAAACGACTTAACACTACAGCTCAAAGCCTTAGAAAAAGAAGAGCAGACCAACACCAAAAGTAGTAGAAAACAGGAAATAGTTAAAATCAGAGCCGAAATCAACGAAATTAAAACAAAAGAAACAATCGGAAAAATTAGCAAAATAAATAGTTGGTTCTTTGAAAAAATAAACAAAATTGATAAACCCTTAGCCACACTAACAAAGAGAAAGAGGGAGAAAACTCAAATTACTAAAATTCAGAATGAACAAGGAAATATCACAACAGACACGAGTGAAATACAAAACATAATTAGAAGCTATTTTGAAAATCTATACTCCAACAAAACAGAAAACCTCGAAGACATCAACAAGTTTCTAGAGACATATGAATTACCTAAACTGAACGAGGAGGACATACACAACTTAAATAAATCAATTTCAAGCAATGAAATAGAAGAGGTCATCAAAAGCCTACCAACAAAGAAAAGTCCAGGACCAGATGGGTTCTCAGCTGAGTTCTACAAAACCTTTAAAGAAGAGCTCATTCCAATACTTCTCAAAGTATTCCATAAAATAGAAGAGGAGGGAACCCTCCCAAACTCATTCTATGAAGCCTATATCACCCTGATACCTAAACCCGATAGAGACACATCAAGGAAAGAAAATTTCAGACTAATATCCTTAATGAACATCGATGCAAAAATTCTCAACAAAATTTTAGCAAATTGCATACAAAAATATATTAAAAAGATAGTGCACCACGATCAAGTGGGTTTTATCCCAGGGATGCAAGGTTGGTTCAACATCTGGAAATCAATAAATGTCATTCACCATATCAACAGGCTAAAAGTTAAGAATCACATGATTATTTCAATAGATGCAGAAAAAGCATTCGATAAAATATAGCATCCCTTCATGCTCAAAACACTAGAGAAAATTGGGGTAGTGGGATCATTCCTTAACATTGTGAAGGCCATCTATGCTAAGCTCATGGCCAATATCATTCTAAATGGTGAAAAACTGAAAGCATTCCCCCTAAAAACTGGAACAAGGCAGGGATGCCCTCTTTCACCACTTCTATTCAATATCGTTATTGAGACTCTAGCCAGAGCAATTAGACAAACCAAAGAAATTAAAGGGATACGAATTGGAAAAGAGGAACTCAAACTATCCCTGTTCGCTGATGACATGATTATATATTTAGAGGAACCTGGAAATTCCACCAGAAAACTCTTAGAACTCATAAGTGAATTCAGTAAAGTAGCAGGTTACAAGATCAATGCTCATAAATCCAATGCATTTTTATACATAAGTGATGGATCTTCAGAAAGAGAAATTAGGAAAACTACCCCATTCACAATAGCATCAAAAAAATAAAATAAAATACTTGGGAATCAATCTCACAAAAGAAGTGAAAGACCTCTACAATGAGAACTACAGAACACTAAAGAAGAAATCAAAGAAAATCTTAGAAGATGGAAAGATCTTCCATGTTCTTGGATAGGAAGAATTAATATTGTCAAAATGGCCATACTACCAAAAATGCAATTCCAATTAAAATCCCAATGGTGTACCTTACAGAAATAGAGCAAGCAATTATGAAATTCATCTGGAAGAATAAGAAACCCAGAATAGCTAAAGCAATCCTCAGTAGAAAGAGTGAAGCAGGGGGTATCGCAATACCAGATCTTCAACTCTATTACAAAGCAATAGTAACAAAAACGGCATGGTATTGGTACCAAAATAGACAGGTAGATCAATGGTACAGAATAGAGGACATGGACACAAACCCAAATAAATACAATTTTCTCATATTAGACAAAGGTTCCAAAAATATGCAATGGAGAAAAGATAGCCTCTTCAACAAATGGTGCTGGGAAAACTGGAAATCCATATGCAACAGAATGAAACTAAATCCCTATCTCTCACCCTGCACAAAACTCAACTCAAAATGGATCAAGGACCTCGGAATCAGACCAGAGACCCTGCATCTTATAGAAGAAAAAGTAGGTCCAAACCTTCAACTTGTTGGCTTAGGATCAGACTTCCTTAACAGGACTCCCATAGCACAAGAAATAAAAGCTAGAATCAACCACTGGGATAGATTCAAACTAAAAAGCTTTCTCTCAGCAAAGGAAACTATCAGTAATGTGAAGAGAGAGCCTACAGAGTGGGAGAATATCTTTGCCACTCATACTTCAGATAGAGCACTAATCTCCAGAATCTATAAAGAACTCACAAAACTCTACACCAAGAATACAAATAATCTAATCAACAAATGGGCTAAGGAAATGAACAGACACTTCACAGAAGAAGATCTACAAGCAATCAACAGATATATGAAAAAATGTTCAACATCTTTAGTAATAAGAGAAATGCAAATCAAAACTACCCTAAGATTCTATCTCACCCCAATTAGAATGGCGATTATCAAGAACACAAGCAACAATAGGTGTTGGCGAGGATGTGGGGAAAAAGGTACACTCATACATTGCTGGTGGGGTTGCAAATTAGTGCAGCCACTCTGGAAAGCAGTATGGAGATTCCTCAGAAAGCTTGGAATTGAACCACCATTTGACCCAGCTATCCCACTCCTTGGCCTATACCCAAAGGACTTAAAATCAGCATACTACAGAGATACAGCCACATCAATGTTCATAGCTGCTCAATTCACAGTAGCCAGATTGTGGAACCAACCTAGATGCCCTTCAGTTGATGAATGGATAAAGAAACTGTGGCATATATATACAATGGAATATTACTCTGCCATGAAGAATGATAAAATTATGGCATTTACAGGCAAATGGATGAAATTGGAGGATATCATGCTAAGTGAGATAAGCCAATCTCAAAAAACTAAAGGACAAATGATCTTGCTGATAAGCGGATGAGGACATATAAGGGGGGGTAGGAGGGGTTAGCGTTAGGGTTAGGGTTAGGTTTAGGGTTAGGGATAAGGACGGTGGTAAGAATGGAGGAAGGAAGAACTGTATAAAGGGAAAAGAGGGGTGGGAGGGGTGGGGGGGAAGGGAAAAAAATAACAGAAGGACTCAAACAACATTGCCCTATGTAAATTTATGATTTTTAATTAAAAAAAAAAAAAAGAATGCTTAAACATCAGGGCTGGGGTTGCAGGTCAGTGGCAGAGCGCCTGCCTAACATGTGCAAGGCACTGGGTTCAATCCTCAGCACCATATAAAAATAACTAAATTAAACAAACCTATTGTGTCCATCTACAACTTGAAAAAAAAAAAAAAAAAGAAAAAAAGACTGCCTAAACATCTGAAAATTTGGAATTTGCAACTGCCAGGTATGATTTTGGCTCTATGAATTCCCCAGAAAATCTGTTCAGTAAGAGCAAAATCCTACATGACTTGAAAAAGACAGAGAAGTTTGAACAACAACAAAAGAAATGGGGTTTTCTTTGTGCATGTGACTTTTGACATTGTTTTGTTTTGTTTTATTGTGGTGCTAGGGATGGAACCAAGGGTCTCACACATTGTAGGCAAATGCTCTACCTCTGAGCTGCACCCCCAGCCCAGAGCTGGGGACCAAATTCAAGAAGGACCTCATACATACCAGGCAGGTGCTGCACCACTGAGCTACGCTTCCAACAATAAATGTTTTATTGAGTTCAATGTTTTAGACACTGTACCAGACTTGAAGTGGGAAGGAGGAGAGTTAAGAGTGGGGATTGGATGCAATGTGGAGAACTGAACCCAGAAAGCTCTGTAGGAGAGGAAAAAAATCTTTATCTTCTACCCATCTTAGATTCTCCCCCAGAGGCTGGGCTAACAAAAAACAAACTGACAAGAGCAAAAAAAAAAGTAGGAGATGAAAAATACAAACATTCCTCAGTTTACAATGGGGTTATTTCCCAATAAACCCATCATAAACTGAAAATACCAATAAGTCCAAAAAATTCAATATAATTTTCCAAATATCATAGGTTATCCTAGCCTACCTTCACCATAATCAGAACACTTACATTAGCCTAGTGTTGGGCAAAATCATCTAACACAAAGGTTATTTTAAAATAAAGTGTTGAATGTCTCATGACATGTATTGAATACTGTGCTAAAGGTGAAAAACAGAACAGTAGTATGACAGAACAGAAGTATGGGTGCCCTTTCACACAGTTGCAAAGTCAAAAGATTATAAATCAAACCATCATCAATTGGGAACTGTCTTGATTTTCTCTCTACCTTTCATACTTCAGAGCTGGGACAGAGTCCAGTGAAAAATGACAGATTAACAAGAGACAAACAAAAGGAAGTATAGCTACATGCACAACTCATATATACATGGGAAATTCCCAGAGAAATAAATAAATCTCAGAGAATTCAACCTTAAATACCAGTCTGCTGAAACAAAACAAGAAGGGTGTGGGGAAGGCTAGTTATGGGAAGATATCCAGGAAAAAACACATAAACAAAGGGTAAACATCTATTATGCAGATTGAAGTTGGAGCTTTCTCCACTGATAAGAGACTATAGTGATTGAGACTCATCCCTTTCTTTCTGTAGAAAAGAGACTCCTAAAATGGAGATTCCCTTTATAGATTTAAGTTTCTCTTACAAAATGGTAACTTCTTCTCTATTTTCAGAGCCTCTCCTGTGTCTGTAGTTTCTCATGATAATCAGCTCAAAATAATTCTTATGCCAAAGAGGCGTATCTTGAGGTGTCATAATCTGGTCTCCTGCAAAACCAGACAGAATTATATTAGCATATGCATTATGCATAAACATGGGAGCACCCAAAGATGAAGAACTCAAAGGAGTGATAAGAATTTGGGTTTATATCCCATCTTTAAAATAGAGCAATACAACGGAGCATAGTGGTGCATGCCTATAATCCCATCAGCTGGGGAGGCTGAGACAGGAGGATCGTGAGTTCAAAGCCAGCCTCAGCAAATTAGTGAGGCCCTAAGCAATTCAGTGAGACCCGTCTTTAAATAAAATATTTTTTTTTAAAAAAAGGGGGCTGGAGATGTGACTCAGTGGTTAAGCACCCCTGGGTTCAATCCCCAATACCCACCCCCCCAAAAAATTTAGAAGTTGGAAGAGAAAGTAAAAGGACTCTGATTTTCTAATGTGGCAAGTAATAGGAAAGCAAATATATGGAGGAACAAAATAGAATATTAGGGCTAGTAAAGTTTGTTATGGAGATTCTTTTGGAGCTGTCTCTGAATGGGTCTAAAGTTGCCTCTGGTAAAATTAACTTTGTCCTTCCTGGTAAAGGAGGAAGGAGGATACCTTTATAAATTCGTGTCCTAATTTCAGGCCAGTAAGGGAAGAGAAAGATCTTTCCTTATATCTGTTTCTTCTCAATTGCCTTCAATTCAAAATAATCCTTTTGCCAAGGTGGCATAAGTGGGAGCAGCATATTCTGTATCCTAGAGCTGACTGTTCAGTGAAAGGAGACAATCATGATATAACTGGCCATGTTAGCTATCTTGGTAAGAACTTCACTTATGATCCTTGTAGTTTCTAAACTGACAGAGGATACAAATATTTGAAGGTTGTGTACTTAGCACACAGGCGTAACTTTAGAATAGAACAGATTTCACCAACTAGTGCACAGAATGCCCATAGTCGCTGTAAGTAGGGAAAAGGTACATTCCCTACATAGGGAGTTGTATGTGCACCCAGAAGATTAGCATGGAAATTCCTGGTCATGGTGAGACACCACAACTCAGCAAGATGAACACAGAATGATAAGAGGATAAGAGAGAGAACAGAAAAATGAGAGATTACACTCCATTTATGTATGATCTATCAAAATGTATAAATGCATTGTCATGTACAACTAATCAGGACAAATAAAATAAATTTTTTTTTTAAAAAAAAGAGAGAGACTAAAGGCCAAATCAAGATTGCCTTAGGTATCAAATTGAGGTCTTTGAAGCTAATCTACATACCATTAATTATAAAACTCTTGATTGTGGTTAAGAGTATTTTCCCAAATTGGTCGTAGTGACATTTTTCAATCTTGCACACTCTCTAGTGAGAGATGAGTCCATTTCTCCTTTCCCTGAATCCGGTCAGGCTGTAACTGATCTAACCAGTAGAGAGAACAGCAGAGTCCATAGCCATACTACCCTGAGCACGCCAGATCTCATCTGATCTCAGAATCTCAGAACCTAACCAGGACAGGCCTAGTTAGTACTGGGATTGGAGAGAACAGCAGAAGTGATGCTGTATGGCTTCTAGGCTGGACCATTAAAAAAGCATAGTTTCTCTTCCTCCTTCTCTCTGCTTCTGTCCTTATCTCTGTCTCTGTCACTCTCTCTATTCCTACCACCATGATGTGAGGAAGTACAGGTGACCTGCAGAGTCACTCAGTCTGATTAAGTTCCCTAAGTTCTCTGTCAATAGGTAGCATCAACCCCCACACATGTGAGTGGGCAAGTCTTCAGATGACTTTAGCTTCCAGCCGTCAAATCTTCAGCTGAGATCCCAGACTTTGTGGAGCATAGGAAATGCCCTGTTGTAATTCCTGACCCATGAAATTCAAGAGCATGGTAAATGGTTCTTCTGTGCCAATAAGTTTCAGGATAATTTATTGTGTATCCATAGTAACTAGAATATCATCTTTATAATAACAGGCTTAATAATAATAGTGCTTTACAGAGTTTCATATTCACTACTCACTTAGTCCTCAAAGGGGGTCATATTGTCACTCTCCTAATTTTATAAAAAGGCAAAGTTCCTTGGTTAAGAGACAGAGCTAACAGATGGTAGAGCTTACATTGAAATCAAAGTCTTCTGACTCCAAATCTTGTTTTCTTTCCACTCTAGTTCCTTCATTGGGTAACATTGCATTTAGGTGAACAGCAAATGGGCTCGATTAGATATAGAAGATGATTCTAATGGCAGAATAACATGTTACATGTACTGGTTCTAAAATCAAATTGCTTGGGTTCAATCCTTGGCTCCCTCCTATGAGCCATGCGATCTAGGCAATTCAAGAAACATGCCTGTGTTTCTTCACTAGTAAAGAACTTAGAACAATGTTTAGCACACCAGGATCCCCAATAAATATTGGTTGTGATTATGAATTATGGATTCCCTCTTAGATTCAGGAGAGAAGCACCCTTCCTGGGACTCCTCCACTTCTGGAAGGACCCAATATGACTCATCTCCAGTCATATCCTGACCCATTCGGCAAAAGTATATGGAGACACAAGGAAACAAGTACCCAAGTCTGTATCCTTTCCTCTGGAGCATGATTGGTGTGTCTAGGATCCTGGAATTCCCTCCATATGTGGTTGTAAACCCGTTTACATGGTGGAATTGGTTATCTGACCTGGTCATCTACCTAAGAGTAGATTGTGTTGATGACATGCTCTCCAAGTCCTACAGGTGGCCAAAACCTGGCTGTTTGTATGGAATGTGAGTGAACCTTATATATGCTAGCTCAGAATTCTCACTGTGTGTGCAAGGCCTTTTCCATGGGATGGAGCTGGGGATGTGAAGAGAAGCAGGTGTGGATAAGGGGCTGGGAGCCAGAGCCAGCTGTCCCCATGCTGCCATGTTTCATCTTGTAACTCAGAGCAATCTAAACATTTTAGATTTGAATCTGGACTTCCAGTTGTTATGAAGTTATATTTGTTAAGAAAGGAGGCCAGAATATATTCTGTTTAGAAAGGTTTTTTTAGATTGACTTATAAGTTATAAATATTTAGAGATTAGTGTTTGGATCTCCATTCATATTCCTATCCCAAACCTGCCCTGTGTTAGGATTGATAAGTTGATCAGGAAAGAGACAAAAGACAGGGAGATCAGATGAACAGCATTTGTAGGCATCGAGGTGACAAATTGGAAGCCAGATTAGCTACTAGAATCTTCAAAGGGAGAAACAGAAGGGAGAGACATCTCATCAGTAGAAATTATAGGCTTAGCCCCAGTGGAATGAGGGGTTTGAGAATGGCCTTGATGACATCTCTGACTTCCCTAGATGGTTTTGTGGATATAGAAAGGGATGATGTAAAAAGAAATAGGTTTAGGTGAAGAAAAATAATGAGTTTGATTCTGTGTTTGAGGTACCAGCTGGCTACACACATGATAAGGACTGTGGCTCACAATATGGATTTGGTAAATATTAAGACATGGAGTTGATGCAATGACCAGGATGGGAGAAGACAGTTGGGTGGCATTGTAGAGGAAGGAGAGCATCAAATATGCTCTGTCAGAATAAGCTGAAGTAACAACTGACCTTGAAGTCTCAGGAGCCTTAAACACCAAAGGTCTATTTCTCACTCAGGTATGTGTATTGTGGGTCAGCTATAGCCTCATCTCATGATACCTTTCTAGAATTCAGGCAGGTAGAGGAACATGGCTGACTTGGGCAGAAGGAAATATATCGTGGTTGCTATGGTCTGAATATTTGTGTCCTCTTCTCACCAAATTCAAATATTCACTGTAACCCTTAATATCTTGGTCCTAGGAGGTGATTAGATCATGAGGGTAGAGTCCTTAGGAATGGGATTAGTGCTCTTACAAAGGGTCCCCAGAGAGATCCCTCACCCCTTCCACCACGTGAGGATACAACAAAAAGATGCTGTGTATGAGGAATGAACTCTCACCAGACACCAACTCAGCCTGCACTTTGACCTTGTACTTCTTGTACTATGAGAAATAAATTCTGCTATTCATAAGCCAGCCAGTCTGATATTTTTGTTATAATAGCCAAATTTACTAAAACTATGGTGATTCACACATTGACTCTTGAAGTTACTTCTTGGAAATGGCAAGGCCCTGCTGTTTATATTTCATTAGGCAAAGCAAGTCACAAGGTCAGAACTGCCATCAGTGGAGTAGGACAGTATAGCCTCTCCCAGGGAGAAGCAGTTATTAATTGTGAACATTTCAGAGAAACAAGTCTTGGTGTTCTCACCTCCCTTCTTTCCCTGTTCTGCTCCTGGAGCTATCTAGCCTGGGAATGTGATGTGGACCTGCTTTTTGAATTACTAAAAGTAGTTAAACAGGTTATTTGGGGGAGAAAAGAGGGAATGAAGCACCAATGTTCCAAATAGGGGCAAATCATATACAAATACAGGTGAAGTAAGGTATTACATCAGTCAGTAAGAACCTATTTATCATCTGATAAATTCCAAGTACCAGAAAAAAAATTTTCCATAAAACCAAGAAATGATATAGAGGACAAAATTTTCCTCTACCCTCTTATATTTAGTGGCTGGTCCTGCAGAATAAACCAATGAAAGGAATTTTAATAAGAGAAGAGCATACAAACTTTATTTAAAATTGTGTTCCATAGGAGGGCTTCATAAAGAAGAAAAAAATCCCAATGAAACAGGTAGGCTTGGTGGTTTTTGTACCAAAGTATTTTAGTGAGCTTTTCATCACTATGACCAAAATACCTGACCAGAACAACTTAGATGAAGAAAACCTTAATTAGAGGTCACAGTTTCAGAGGCTCAGTCCACAGTCAGCCACCTCCATTGCTCTGGGCCTGAGGTGAGGCAAGAACATCATGGCAGAAGGGTATGGTGGAGGAAACCTGTTCAGTTCATGGCTACCAGAAGCAGAGACAGCATGCAAGGAGCCAGAGACAAAATATCATCTCCAAAGGCCCACCAACACGTGACCTAGTTCTGCAGCCAAGCCCCACCTGCCTACGGTTAACCCCATCAAAGGGGATTGATTCATCCACTGATTAGTTTACAGTGATCATCATTTAATTGTTTCAACTCTGAACATTCCTGCATTGCCTAACATGAACTTTTCAGGGGACGCCCCATATCCAGACTGAAACGCAAAGGATGGCAAATTCGTAGAGAAGTGACAAAACAAAGGAAAAGTATTTCTGTACTTTCTAGGAGAGGTAATTGAGGGAGGGTATTTGTGTGGGGTACACTCATGACAGATAAAGTTTATCTAGTGAGATTTGTTTGTATACATTTTTTTCAGTGCCATCTCTTCTCTGATGATAAGGTTGTTCTCTCCTTCCTGCAGGGGAAGTTGGATGGGGAGGCGTCACCTTCTTCAGGGAAATTTATGCTCTTCATTCAGGCAGATAGGGAAGAGCAGAGAGCTTGTCCTGTGTGCTTTTCCTCAACTGCGTGTAGTTCAAAATAATCCTTAGGGTAAAGTGTCATATTGAGGGTGTTGTATTCTGATCTCCTGCATGATTTAATGCACCCAATACAGTTAATGATTTATAGCCATAAGGGAAAACAAGTGTTCTATCAAGCATTTTCTAATTATTTTATATTCATTAGTCACTCCTAGCCATTAACTTGGTGAAGTAGTTATTAGTGTCTATCTTGGTCTATTCAGGCTTTTATAGCAATTACATATCATAATCTGGGTGACTTATAAACAGCACAAGTTTGTTTTCCTCAGTTCTGGAGGGTGGGAAATCTAATATCAAGGTACTGGAAGATTTGTCAACAGGTAAGCGCCCACTTTCTGACTCACATACAGCAACTGCTTGCTGGGTCCTCACATGATGGAAAGGGTTAGGGATCTCTTTCAGACCTCTTTTATAAGAACACTAATCCCATACATGAAGACTCCAGTCCCACCACCTAATCTTTCCCCAAAGTCCCATAGCCTAATATTATCACCTTAGGGGTTAGGATTTCAATGCATAAATTCTGAGAGGACACAAACATTCAAACTGTAGCATTCTACCACTGCTGCCCCCAAATTCATGCCTTGCTTACATGAAATATGCATTCATTTCATCCCAAAGCCTCCAAAGTCTTAACTTGGACTTTAATCAACTCCAAAGTCTGAAGTCCAAAGTTAAATATCATTTAAATCAGATACAAGTTTGCCTGAGGGTACAACTCATTCTGAGCCAATTTCCCCCCAGTCAATGAGCCTGAAAAATTGAGTAAGTTATGTTCTTTCATAATACAATGGTGGACCAGGCACAGGACAAACATTCCCACTCTGAAAGGGAGAAAGAGGAAAGAATGGAGTGACAGGTATCCAACAAGTCCAAAATCCAACATGGCAGAGAACAGTAGATCTTAAGGCTCCAGAACAGTCTTTGTTGGCTCACTGCTCTGCCTTCCAGACCCACGGAGGTGGAGTTCCCATCTTATAGGCCTACCAGGTGGTGGTCTGGCCACCATAGCTTTGGGTGGCCCTGCCCACATTGTAGCTCTCTAGGGTTGCAGTCATGTGCCTGTAGCTCTCCCAGGCAAAATGGAGGGCTAGCGGCTCTGTCAGCCTGGGGTCAAGGGACTGACATTACCTCCATGGATCCACTGGGCATTATCCAAAGAGCTGCTGGGCTGTAGCCTCACCCCCATTAGTTCTGTCTCTGGACCCTGAGGCTTTCCAGACCATCCTTGAAGTCTGAATGGAGACAACCTTACCCCTGCAACTTTACAGGATGTCACTCACACCATACCAAGCCTCCACCCCCGCAAGAGAACATCACGATGGAATGCAGGGAGCAGGGTCTCTGATGTGAGGTAGTACCCGCAATGGGAGACTCCTTCTTCAAAAGTGTGCTGCCCCTCGGGTCCTTGCACTTTGAGCTTACAAGGAGGAGGGCAATCTGCTCATCTGTGAAGTGACTTTAAGGTCATGCTTCCATGTCTTGAACAATAGGTCCTGGCTCCTATTTAGAAGGCTGCCTGTTCTTCTCATTGTCTTGATGAATAGCTCCTAATTCTCTTGCAATAGCCAATCCATATTAATTTATTTATCAAATTCAATCAGACCTTTTGTGTTCTCTCTTGAACAGTTTTCTCATTTCTCCCCAATATACATAGACTGAGAATTTTCCAGATTTTTAAGTTCTGCTTCTCTTTTGATTAACGATTCTGTCCTTAAATCATTTCCCTCTTCTCACATTTTACTATAAGCAGTCAAGAAGAACCAGACTACACCTTCAACACTTTGATTAGAAATAACTTCAGCTAAATATCTAATTCAGTCTCCCACAAATTCTACCGTCCATGAGACACTAGGAAGCAATTAGCCCAATTTGTGTGCCACTTTATAATACGGATCACTTTTCCTCTGGTTTTCAATAATATGCTCTTCATTTCTGTCTGATACCACATCACAGTAGATGTTGCCATTTGCATTTCTGTTCCTGTCACCTAAGATCACCCTTAAGAATATTAAGGCTTTCGCTACAATTATCCTCCTCTCCTTCTGAGTCTTCATCAAAACCATCCTTAATAGTATATATAAGCTGGAATATTACTCAGCTTTAAAGAAGAATGAAGTTCTGGCATTTGCTGGTAAATGGATGGAGTTAGAGAATATCATGCTAAGTGAAATAAGCCAAACCCAAAAAACCATAGGCCAAATGTTTTCTCTGATATGCGGAAGCTAATTCATAGTAATGGCGAGAGGTGGGAGAGGGAAGAATAGAATTACTTTACATTAGGTAGAGGGGAGTGAAGGGAGGGGAAGGGGTATGGGGGAAGGAATGATAGTAGAGTAAAACATTATTACTTTATGTTCATCATATGACTGCATGACTGATGTGCTCCTGCAATATGTATAATCAGAAAAATGAGAGATTGCACTCTATTTATGTATGATCTATCAAAATGTATAAATGCATTCTACCATCATGAACAACTAATTAGAAAAAATAAAATTTAAAAATTTTTTAAAAGTAGTCTACTCACAGAAATGTAGGCTTTTCTTTTTTTGGAACATACAACTCAAAATTTTTCTAACTCCTACCTATTACAAAGTTCCAAAGACACTTCCCCATTTTAGATATTTGTCCTAGTAGAATTTCCACTTGTTCATATGAATTTTGGGTCATAGTTTGCTTGGTTGCTATAACAAAATACCATAAACCAGATAGCTCATGAATAATAGAAATGTATGTCTCGAGGCAGATTTGGTGTGTAATGAGTGCTCACTCTCGGGTTTACAATGTCTTCTCACTGCGTCCTCACAAAGTGCAAGGAGCAAGAAGACTCTTTCAAGTCTTTTACAAGGGCATGAATTCCCTGGGGATAGAATCTCCATGGCCTACTCACCTCCTAAAGGTCCCACCTCCTACTATTATTTTGGGAATAAAGATTCAAACAAATGAATTTGGGGAAGAACTGACTCAAACACCAGACTAGAGCAGTGTCACTTTACAGATGGTAAGTGTAAGCCTTGAGGGGCTTAGTGACCTTCCTGAGGTGACATAGTTGAGGAGGGCTGGAGCCTAGGTTCCAACCCATCACTGGTCCTGATCCTCTATTATGTTATGTGTTCTTAGCATTCAGGGAACTGCTCCAAGTATGGAAGGACTAAGGCACAGACTGCACAAAAGAAATGCCAGAGAGGGAACTGGCTAATTGGATGCACCAGTTCCCTCTAGATGGTGTGGGTGCTTGGAGGGAGCCATGCTTTAACTCTAAGGATGGACTCTCAGGTGGTAAATGGATAGAGTTAGAGAATATCATGCTAAGTGAAATAAGCCAAACCCAAAAAACCAAAGGCCTAATGTTTTCTCTGATATAGACCAAGCATTGAGCAGGGCAGCTGAACTGCAATTGTGAAGAGAGTGTGGTATGAGGGACAGGCAGGGAAATCATACCAGCCCCACCCCAGCCCCCCAGGACTGGGAATTGAACCCAGGGCACTTTACCACAGAGCTATATCTCCCAGCCCCTTTTGTTTGTCTATTTATTTATTTATTTTTAGTTTTGAGACAGAATCTTGCTAAGTTGCTTAGGGCTTTCCTAAGCTGGTGAGGCTGGCCTCAAACTTGTGATCCTCCTGCCTGGGCTTCCAGATTTGTTGGGATTATAGGCACGCACCACCGTGCTGGAATTATATCAACTTTTGAGGTCTAACTGATTAACCATTGTATCTCGTCAGATCTTTCCTCATCTCCCAAGCAGGTTCAGACCCCAGGTCATAAAGAACTTCTCAGCTCTCTTAAAATATCACATTCTGCCTTCTATCACATCGGAAACAATATCATTTTCCTTCAGAGATGTGAACTTCCTGATGGCTGGGAAGTTTGTTCTTCTGTTTCTCTGTGCATTACACTTAGTAGCAACTCAGTGTGTCTGTTCAGTTGGTGATTGTTCCTCAAACACGACACCCTGCAGGCAAGGAGAGCTGCCCTTGACAGGAGAAAATTTTAATGGCTATTTTTTCCAAGAGTGGTTAAGGAGGCCCCTTCTGGGAGGGGTGTAAAGGGAGAGAAGGAAAGATTATTTTCAGAACATTAGGGGTTGTAGTTATTTTTTAGAATAAAAGACAGGCTTCTCTGTCAACTCAAGGATGTTCCTTTGCATTTACAAGCAATGCCATTTACTTACAAATTATAGTGGTTTTGATGCAAATGAACCACTCCAAGACAGTTTCCTCTTCCCCAGATTAGTTAAGAAGTGGTGGGAAAATTGACCAAGGATGCAGAATGCTGAGCCTGACCTGAGGCCTGTTAAAGTTCCAGGTTTCATTAGTTCTATTTCTAAAGAGGCAATTAGTAGCAAAGTGATGGGAGGAGGCTAGCCCAGGGTTTTGTTTTCATTTATGTGATTCTTAGAATGGGTGTAGCAGGCAGAGTACACACATTTGGCCCAGATGGTGTAGAGAAGTTGCTGAATGCAAAGGCAATGAGTGTCCCAGGCCAGACCCAAACCAGATCCTAAGGAGAATTGTGGTAAATCACTGAATCCTTCTGCCCTCAATTGGGAGACCCATCTCTGCCCTTATGGGAAGACCAGTGGAGACTATCAATCTAGTGACTGATACTGGACAATTTGCAATTTACAAAGAGCTTTTGCATCCATTATCTCATTTAATCTCCATAAGACTGTGTACGGTGGGAATTGTTATCTGCATTTTCTAGTGGGAAACTAGGGCTAAAAGAGGTGAAATCGCCTAAGTCACACAATCAATTAGTGATGGTGGCATGCTGCTTCTAACTCCAAATCCCTTTAGGCTCTCCTTTGCTCACAGATTGAACAGTAATGAGAAGACAAGACACGCTTATTGTAACAAACCCATATTACTTCCTAAGTGTCTGGCATGACCCAAAGATCTATCCTTATGCTAATTCATTTAATCCTCCCAACAACCTAATGAGGTAGATATGATTATTATTCTTACTGGACAGATGAGGAAACTAAAAAAGAAGTCAATATCATACAACTTATAAGTAATAGAGCAGCGATTCGAATTGAGGAAGACTGGCTCTGCAATACATGTTCTTAAGCCCTAGCAATTGTTTTACCCGCTTCCCATGGTAGAATTGGAGAAAGAATGGGACTTAGTAGCCTTATGTATTATATTCCTTAAAGAACGAAAAGATATCCTTCTACTTCCCCACACCGACAATCTTTCATGACAACTGTGTTGCCAGAAATTCCATCACTGAAGATGAGTACCTGAAGTTCTCTGAAGTTCTCATTCATATCAAAGATCCTGCAGACTGTTTGACCTTGACCGAGTAGAACATCATGATTGTGGAGAGTTAGAATGTTGCAGGTCAAGAGTCAAACTTATCTTGGGCTATCTCCATCCTTTTAATAGACATTCCCTCTCAACCTGTCTGTGTGACTTAATGTCCTCATGCTATTAAGTAAAAATCTCTCAGATTGTAAATCCAAGCTCAGCAGACCTCTAGCCTCCACCAACCTAGAGCCTTATAAGAATCCTATAACATCTGAAACTCATAGAAGAGATTTCCCTACCTTTCTACAGTCCGCCTCCCTGATGCTCTACCAGTGCATTTAACAAATGACTTAAAACCTTCTTTGTTCTGTGGCTATAAAAATTTATGTAACCTCAGACTCAGAAGGCTGAGTCAGTGGGATCACAAGTTCTAAGACTGCCTCAGCAACTTAGCAAGACCCTATGCAACTTAGCAAAACCCTGTTCAAAATAAAACACAAAAAGGGCTGGGATGTGGCTCAGTGGTAAACCCCAGGGTTATATCCCCAGTTACAAAAAAAAAAAAAAAATTATGTAACCTCTTCCACAGCAGAACATGTTATTGGGAGTAACTTGAATCCATTTCCCAGGCCATGGTCACTCATATTTGGCTCAGAATAAACTATTTTCTTATTTCCATAAAATAGGAATGTTGTTTTACATGGACAAAGTTATTAATTCCATTTGTTTAAATACTTTCTCCCTGCTTGCTTCTCCCATCCCCACCCCCACACACATATGCAGAATAAAGTCTAGGTTTATAGCAGTCAGCCTTCTACGACCTCTATCCCCTCTGACCTCAGCTCCTGCCCTTCCCTGCACTACACCTGCCTTCCAGACCCTCCAAACCTGTGAAAGCTCCGAAAAGAGCTGAGATCTTTTACTTATCCGTGCCTCTTCACATTCAGTTTCCTCATCACTGTGGAACTTAGTCTATTTGGTAAGTTTTTGTATAAGGTGCTCCCAAGTCGTTTTCAGTGCACGCCCAGAGCAACCTGGATGTTTTCTTTTCACAGGTCATAAGTGAGCAAATAAACTGGGAAACATGCAAAGGAAAAGGTAATTTTTCTTCATCTGGGTATTACCTAGTTCAGTGCCTGGTATTCCATAGATATTTGATTAAGTTTCCATAAGCTGATATTGTTCATCAATACTCTATTATAAACCAGATCATTCGTATCTTTCTTCCACAATAGAAGTAGTTTAATAGGTTTTTCCTGATTACTAAAATATTATAAATGTTTTTCATAATAACCAGAAAAGAAAATAAACATGGCTGGCAATGTGACCACCAGAGGTTATTTTCCCTTTTATCGAGTTTTCTACAACAGCAGCTTGCTAAGTAAGGATGATGCCAAAGACGTGTGCCTATTAACAGGGCCGGGAGGGAGGGAAAGTCCTAACTTATAGAGTCCTGAGCTGCCAGGCATCTGGGCATTGAGCAGTCACTGTATATGTTCTAGATCAACAGGGAGAAGTGAGCGGTCACTGACTGATGAAAGAGCACCTGGAAGAAAAGAAGAGCAAAAGCTACAAGAAAGGAATAAAGGAATAGGCTTCTTTGCGTTCTTCCAGAGCAGATATGTGGAGAAAATGTGCAAGACGTCAGCCTTTGGTTCAATTTTAACAGCTTCCTAATCATCAGAGAGATCTACGAAAAGAATATGTTGCCCCCTCAGATGGTAGGGTGCTTGTCCCTTGATGTGTTCAAGTAGCCGCTGAGAAATATTCATTCACTCAGTATTTATTGAGCACCTGCTATTTGTTAAGTGAGGTTCTAGGTGCTTGGGAACTAGACTGAAATGAGGCCATGTGGACCTTTTCTACAAGAGGTCATCCATCATGAGCTGCAGGTTGGCCACAACAGATGGGTAGACCAGATGACTTCTGACATCTTTTCTAGTGACAGCATCCAGTGAGTTCTTATCCACGAGGTGTCTGGATGCACTGCAGCTTGAATGTGGGTAGAGATGAGAGGGAGGGGAGGGCTCCCTGGGACACACTTCTATCCTCCTTGTCTGAGAACAATTACCACTTCTCCTCAATGGGAGGAGGTAAAAATGGTTACATTTTCATTTAAGTGTAAGAGAATCCACTAACAGGTTCGGGTTTGTATAACTGTTTTCATTTTGTTTGTTTTGGTTAAGTTGCTAAGGATGGAATCCAGGGTCTCACACTTGTTAGATAGGCTCTCTGCCACTGAATTCTACCCCCAATCCCTTAGAGAGCCTCTTATTTAAGTTTAAATCATGGGGGCATCTCAGTTCATGACCAAAGGATTCATTATTTCATAAAAATCATGTGCAAATTGGGCTCTTCAAAGTTACAGACTCCCTTATGCTTTTCCAGTCTGATTTGATCTTACACAAATAATAACAATAATAATTCTATCCAATTTATTTTGTAACATCCCCACATCCCTAGATCTTTTTTTTTTTTTTTTTTTTTTTTAATTTTTTGAGATAGGGTCTCACTAAATTGCTGAGATTGGCCTCAAACTTGTGATGCTCCTGCCTCAGCCTCCTGGGTCACTGGGATTACAGGCATGCACCACCTCTCCAGGCTAATTCTATCAATTTTGAGGTGGTCACTTATTTGAGAAATCAAGGTTCACATGCTTAACTTCCTAGTCCTTTTCACATCCTTGCTGTGTTCTTAGGATCTCATTCTACCATTACAGGTGACAGGGATCTTTGCAGAGAAAGGAGAGACCCCGTACAAAGAATTCAGATGGTAGCAGACAAAAGACTTGCAGCCCAAGCAAGTCTCTGGACTTTAGGTCAATGAGGACTTTAGGAGCAAATGATGTGGCACTCCCTCTCATGTAACTATCAAGCACTGTGTCCCCTGGCAATGACCCTGACCCAGCCCACTTCCTGGAAATCCAAATGGTGGCCCCTAGTGGTCCTCTCTGCCTCACGGCCTCACATTCTGGGTGGCTATTCACTCCAGTCACATCCCAGCCCCAGTAGAATTCCTGGTACCAGATCCGCTGCTTCTTTCCTTCTTTCCCAGCCTCTCCTCAATTCCAGAACCTACATTGCCTTCCACACTCAATTTTATTTATTCTTTTTTTTATTTCATAAGTTCTCTGAATGCAATTTTAGTGCTATTCTTAATAACTAGTGTGTGTGTACATTGGCACACATGTGCATACCCCCCCCACACACACACACACACATCCACACATAAGGAATTTTCCTTTTGCTTTGCTGAAAAGAAGGATTGGTCTTTAGAAGCACAATGTCTAGCAGGAAAAATGTTTGTATTTCATTCTAGAGAAGGTCACCTTCCTGTCCCATAAGAGAAATTGACTTCTCCAAATGCAGCAAAGAAAAAGCCAAAAAGTAAGTTGAATTGTTGACATTTAAGAAAAAAAAAAAAAAAAAAAAAACTGGTTGGACATAAATATTCTGCTACATGTTCATAGAGGCCCCAGTCAAAGCAGCTTAATGACTTACTGGCTCAGGGAAGGGCTGGGTGTACTCCAAGGCTGACCAGGAAGACAATGAAGCCACCAGGGAAATAAAAGACACCAGCAGAGGTGCTGCCTGGGCTGGACTCCCCTTGACTGTCAACTTCAGGGCCCTTCCCCCACTTCAGCTGCTTCGTTCTGGCTTCTGGGATCGAATGACCTGGTGGGATTCTACTGCAAGCCCAGGCAGGCACCCGGGTAAGCTATTGGGGTGCTCCTGGCAGAACCCTCTTCAAAGAGGTTACTTAAGGCAGCACCGGGAGAAGAGAGACCCAGGGAAAGCATTTGCAATGGGATTCCTCTTTTAACACTGAGATCTGAATTCCCATCAGTAGGGCAGCTGTATATAAATGCATATATTAGTCTCTACAAAAGAATACCAGTCATATGGGTAAAATTCAAGCCTTCCACCTGACTGCATTCACCCCAAATGAGTAGCATTTCCAAGTCCCATTAAAGCACCAATGGGTTAGTGGCTTCTCCTAACCCTTTACTCTGAGATGTGGTGTCCAGTCATTCCAACGAAGTCCACAGGTTGTTTCTCCTGCCCCTAAAGAAAGCTGGAAGCATCAGGGCAAAATGCAGCATAAGCATCGTCACCATGGTCACATCCTCCCCACCACTGTCCTTACCCCTCCCTACAGACAGGGCTGCTTGAGACTGAAGGCAGACAGGGAATACATTTCTTGTTCAGCTGCTCCACTGTAAGACTGTGAGCAAGTCACCTGCTCTCCTTGGAGTCTGGCTTCTTCCTTCCTGACATCAGGTCAATCACAGTCCCAGCTACTTCTCACATTACTGTGACAATTAAACAAAACAGTTCCTCCGACTTTTGGTCTAGTCCTCAGGGTTCTCAAGCTAGAGAAAGAGGCTTGAGGAACAAGCAGACCAACCTCCATCCTGTCTTCCACTCCTATCTAACCTGTCCTCAAGCTAGTGAGGACTGGATGCTCTACGGTATACCCAAACCCTGCTTCTTAAAATGCCTGAGGGTATTTTACCAATAACAATGTCCCCAGGGGATCAGAGGGGTTGTCTTGAGCAGTCAGAGGCCCTGGGACATTTTTCATCTCTCTAAAGCTTTCATCTGTGAAGGGGAGGGAAGGAAAGCAGAGAGGAAGTACTTTTCAGAGCATGCTCAAATAAGTCTGCCTGTCCTCAGCTGCCTTCTGCACAGGCCATCCCTGAGATGATGTGGGATATCCGATATGTCCTCTTAGTGGGAGAGGCTAGTTTGGGATGCTGTTGACACTGTACAAAAGTGGTAGGTCCCTTTGCCCTTCAACCCAGTGCCACTTGCAGGGCAAAACGCCTAATGAGATCATTATTTGCGTTGACTTTCAACTGCAAAAGTGGGGACTCCCAGAGCTCTCTAGCTAGAAACCCCAGGGGCTGGAGATTTAGTAGCCCATCAGGCACCAGGGCTTCCAATTTACGATTCAGAGAAAAGAAACCCTATTAATCTGGCACCTTTTATTCCACTGTAAATTCCAGCCATATTTAACTCAGCCACCATCAAGGTTCCCCCGTATCTGCCAACAGCAGGCCCATAATATAAAGCTTGCCAATTCAGGGAGAAATTAAGATCCTGCTTAATATTCAAAGGGTGGTCCCTTTCACTGGCTTCCCATCCAAAGTGTCCCACTATGTCCTGTTAGGTGGGAGTGGAGCCTTTGTGCTCTGGCTTAGGAAGCCCCTTTGGCTATGTGACTGGGGGGAAAGGGGCCTGGTTTCCTCCCACCTACTGAAGAGCAAACTGGAATGGGACTGTCCCTGAGGGTCACCTGGTGAGAGTCCCTGCCTCTCCTGAATTCCCAGAGAATGAAATGACTCTCCAAGGACATGGGGCCCAAAAGTGACAGAGCCAGGCCCAGAAACAAAGAGGGAAGGGAAATGTATATATGCATGCATGTGTATATATATGTGCTTGGTGAGCTTCTCCTGCATTCAAGGCATTTTTACAAACTCACGCCTAGCAATTGCTCACCACATACAAGGCCAGGGTTATTATCTCCACCTAAAACTGAGGGTCAGACATGCAGCTGATAAGAATCCAGCAGGCCTGGGGTTAGAGTTGTGGGCTCTAAAGGTAATTTATTTAGGGTCAGCACTTATTTACTAAGCACCTGCTATGTGCCAAGTGTTATGCTAAGAACAGGAAGTGAACGAGAGATCTCTGTCTCCCATTCTAAAGGGAAGAGACAGAAATAAAGAATTACACTGAAAAAGAAAGATGTCAGAACGATGACCACTCTGCAGAGAAGAAATGTGGGGTCTCTGAGGAGTCTGGGGGTGCCTCTCTGAGGAAGTGGCATGTAGGGAGAGATCCGAGGCCAAGAAAGACCCAGCCCTTTAACACACAGAGCAAAGGAGAACAGAAGCAAAGAAATAGCCACTGAAAAGGGTCCAAGGTAGGGACAATTGAGGATGGCTACTTCTGAGAAACAGGAAGAAGGCTAAGTTGGAGAGGTTAGAGGAGCCTGAGGTAGGGGCAGGCCAGGAGGCAACCAAAGGTGAAGAGTTTAATTTCTATTCCAAGGGTGTTAGAAACCACTAGAAGGTTTTAAGTGTGAGACTGACATGAGCTGTTTGACTGAAAAAGAGCCAGGGGCCCATACAGCTTGGGGGAGTGACAGATGTGATTGCTTCCCTGGTTAATAGTTTCAGAGAAATCCCCTCAAATAGCCAAGTGGGCCAGCTTCTCTATGATGTTATCTAAGTTATAGCTATTGAATTCTTGCTAGCAAGCTTTTCTTCAGGCAAAGAAAACACTAAACCTCTTAAAAATAAAAACATAAAGGGGTAAGAACCCAAGAAATCTGTATTGGTCCTGGTACAGTTGACCAGATAAGTCATTCCCAGCTCATGGATATGGGTAATAAGTCCCAAGTCAGGGATGTCTGGAGAGAGGACCCAGAAGACGACAGGCCTAGATTCCGGGCTATGCCAAGAATCCCTCAAAATCCAATAGCATGGACAGCCTCTCTGCCTAACTCCCAAACCTTATTCCAGTGTGCATGAAACTGTTAGGAAGCTGAGTGAGTAATTTCTCATGTCTTAATACAAAATGGTAGTCATAGTTCAAAGTCCACAACTGGGGTTGGAGTTGTGGCTCAGTGGTAGAGCACTTGCCTGGCATGTGTGAGGCCCTGGGTTCCATACTCAGCACGACATATAAAGAAAAGGTACATTGACAACTAAATAAATAAATATATATATGTATATATATATATATATATATATATATATATATATATATATATATATAATGTAAAGTCCACAACTCAGGCCCTGGAGGACGATAGAAGGCATAGTTCTCCTTCTGCTTCATGGGACATCCAATCACCTTCACCTCCTTATGGACTTGCTTGGAAATGATACCTGGACCACCAGACATCCTCAATAGAACTACAAGGAGAATCACTGATGGTCTGGAGGAACCCAGTGTACACTAGCAAGGGGGAGAGCACTCTGACACCCAGCAGCATCCAGGGGCTGTAGACGTCCACCAGGTCTCTTTCTGTTGGCTGCGAAGTGGATCCCCTAGTGGAGAGTATTTTGGAGTACTGTGCAGGTCAACCCACACTCCTCACAGTTCACAGTGCTGCTCCTTTAAAATAAGAATCAAAAGCCCTCCAAGTCAGACGCCATAGTGCGTGCCTGTAATCCCAGTGTCTCCAAAGGTTGAGGCAGGAGGAGCAACAAATTCAAAGCCAACCTCAGTAACATATCGAGACCCTATCTCAAAATAAAAACTAAAAAAAGAACTGGGTATGTGACTCGGTAGTTAAGCACCCCTGGGTTCAATCCCTGGCCCTAAAAAAGAAAAAGAAAAGAAGCAAGCCCTCCAAGAAGATAAGGACTAGGACCCTCTCCTTTTAGGAGATAAGAAAATGAAAGCAGAGGTTTAGTGACTTTTGAGAAGTCACCTTGCAGTAAGACATAGACCTGGGATTTGAATCAGGTCCTCAAAGTTCAAACCTTATGCGATTTCAAATGACAGTGTGATCAGTTGTTGTCCAAGTGAGTAGCAAGTCCCCCTCTTTGCAGCCCTGGGAGGAGACTGCGGAGACCCGGTGGCAGAGAAGCTATTTAGGAGGCACCATGCAGAAAAAGAAACGCTGTGTTCTAAGGGAACGTAATTGATCTGATTTATCTGAACATGGATAAGGAACTACCCAGGTCCTCACAGTACAAGGAGTCCTGGTTTATTGTGCCCTCCCTGAGGCAGGTTTTAAAAAGTTATAAAAGACTGCATTTTTATCTCTTGATGCCTACCCTGTAGATTAATCAGCTCCCCGATCTCACCGACTCCCCCTCCAGCAGCACACAGCAGGGAGGGACTGGGGCTGTTGCTCAGCGTGGGGACAGGCAAGAAGGAAGAAGATGGGGATTGGGGGTGGAATTTCTGTTTGTTCCTAAGCCAAGTATGCTTGTCCCACTCCAGGCCCTTCAGGGTAAGGAGTGAAACTAGATTTAAGGGGCTTCAAAGAAAAATCACAACTGATTGGCAAGTCTGAATTCCATCCAAGTTGGGGAGAATTGTGGGATAAGAGGTGGAGTGGGAAGTGATTGAGACTTTTAACTCCTTCTGTTGGAGATGTCTGACCTGCCTAAATCAATAGTCTTCTAACCCTAAATAAAAAACCACACTGAATTTTTGTTTAGAATGCAGATTCCTAGGCACATTCCTAAAGGTTTCAATTTGATTCCGAAGACTTAGGGCACAGTATAAGGATCTGCCCTGTCACAAGGACACCCAGAGCATTCTAATAAAGTGGGCCACAAGACCTACAAGATGATACTTTGAGACAAACTTGGCTGCCTGGACCAGATCCACAGGCAGGATTCCCAGATTTCCTCCCTCGTAACACTTTACTTAGAGAAAGGTGTAGAGCCCACCAATCCCCATAACTCACTTCTCTGTTCCCAGCAACACAATGCAAAGGACACTCCCTCTTCTCTGCCTCTGACTTCACTTCCAGATTCTGTTCTAGCCTGTGACACCATCCAAACTTTCTCCTCCAGCACCTTGTGAGATAGTTGCTCATGGGTTATAGGCTATGTAGGAAATAAAAGGAGTTTAGGAGGCAGCAATAGCCTAGAAAAGTGGAGAAGACTGTAAGTTCTATGGTGGGGTTTATAGAAGAAGTGGAATAGAAAAGCAAAACAGTCCCTGTTAACAGCAAGATCTAGATGTTTCCACTGTATATCACTTCCACGTGGGAAGCAAAGAGACAGAGACTGTGGAGTTAAACACATCATCCACATGGGCATTGAGATTGCCCAGAACAAGCCAGAAAGTACATATTTCAGTGAAGGGATGGCCATGACCAGCAGATGAGAAGACCATAGCAACCTGTGGTTGTCAGGGGCTAATGAAGGAACGATGCTGAACCCTGATGGTGGAAATCAGGAAGGAACGCCTGGGGGAAGTCAACCTGCTCTCCAGGCTGGAGTTGGGGGAGGGGTAGTGGTAGAAAGAAAAACAAGAAAAACGAATAATTTCCAAGGATATTATTGCCCCCAAAAAATCCAAAAAGTGGTTCTATCAAATGGGACCAGTTAACACAGTGTCATGCAGTAGCATAGGTTCTAGCCTGGCTTTGCTGATTTCTAGTCCTGGAACCTAAGACAGTTCATTTCCTCTCCCTTTGCCTCACTATGTAAAATGAAGATAAAAGTACGCCTACTTTGTAAGATTTGATAAATCAATGTATGTTGGTGATTAGCACAGGGCATAATGCATATTAAATAGTCAATAAATGTTAACTATTATTACTAATATTATTTTTAAAAATTAATGCCCAGATAAAATAACCTAGGAAAAGTGAGGAGGTGAGGCAAAATTACTTGGAAATTTTCGCAGAGACTGACTAGACACCCATCCGTCCATTTCCTCTCCCTGGGAACACAAGACTTTATTTCTCAATCTCCTTCACAGTTTGATTGACTCTTGTGAAGTAAGAACTTTCTGTGAAGTAATTGTGAATGTTTTCTGAGGAACCTATCCCAAGCACAAAAAAGAAAATAGTATTTGTCTAGGGCTGAACAAATGCAATTAGAGGATCCAGTTCTCTTTGGATTGGGAATGAGCCCTGTGTTTCCTTCTTAACTCCTCCGTGGGCAAGGCCCTGTGTTCTACAGATCATTGTACAGAGGAGAGATACCTCTACCAAGGAAAGCCAGATAGTAGAGAATGTCATTCTCTAGCATTCTCTAGAATGCTCCCTAGAGCGTCTCTGATAAGGAAGGAGGATACAGCAAGATGCCCATGACATGAGTTACCATCTTCATAGACAAGTTGCCCTTACCTGGTGCCATTCCCCACATATGCCGCCATAGTCTCACCAAAACTTTTAAATTGTGGATAGGTCCCATTTTCACTGAGGCGGTTGAGCTTGTTGAGAAGCAGGAGTGAGGAGCAGGGGAGTGCCGGGCCACTCACTCAGGGAAACCCACAGCCTTGACTTAGTGCTATATTGTAATCAGTTGGACACAGCCTATAATTTTACCAGGATATATAAATGGAGACCCTCCAATGGAAAGACTTATGATTCCTTTAGTGAAGCAATATTCAAGGAGCGTTCCTTCTAGGTACAAGATACCATGCTAAGGGTCGGATGGCAAACCATTTAAAGTCCCAATCTTTCCCAAAGATTTTCATTGAAATTAATGATAGCAGTGAGGAAAGTGCTACCCAAAAGTGATAAAGACCTGATCTTCTTCATCTTCCTTTCATTAATGCCTTCTGTTTTGAACTACCCTGGGCAAGCCTTGTTTGTGAGAGACAGTTTCAGTTTCTCCATCTTTACAATGGAATATCACACCTCTTCCTAAGAATCGGTTGAAACGATTCATGCACACATTTCACAAAATGTGTATTCTCTGATTTTGAGTCCCCACTGTATAAGTGGAATTATTTTTCACTGCAGCATTTCTGAGTCTTTTTCTTATTCTTTACTTTGAACTGTAAAATTAAGTTCATAAAGGCATTTGGCAAGGGTGGAGGAAGTTACTAATGGCTAGCACTGGTAAACTGTTTTCATGTCTCTTTAGTAATCTGTGACCACATTTTGAATATTTATCAATATTTTTTAATATTAAGGCAGCTGTTAGTCGGATGTGTTTAGTTGTTGGTCCCTCTTTTTATAACTGCCAGTTGCCTGTTCTATTAGTATACAAAAATGTGGAAGGCCTCCCAATCACCATTTCTGCTATGTCCTTAGGATGTGCAGTAAAAAATATAGAAATAACAGTGTATGTTATAGATGACTTTATTTACTTTGGTGACTGTTTATAGTTTCTAAATAAAAGAATGAACATTTAAAAAGTGTATATTCTCACCCAAATGTAAGGAAGTATTGCAAGAGATTCCCAGTTGTTCTTCCCTTCTGAAGATCCCAGCATGCTAAAAGGTAAGAGAACTTACAGGTGACTTTGAGTTTTACCAAAGTAGACAGGACTGGAAGTCCATTTCAGGCTGAGTCCCAGGAAGACAGAAATCACTAGCCAGAGGCTCATTCTGAATCCCAGTTGTTCACACTCCTGGATGTGACCGGAACCCCTTGAACAATCCTTGCTCTCCTGTTCTTTATCAGTATGTTCTACAGGGTATCCTACAGTCGTCTCTCCCGCTTTACTCAAAAATGTTACCTGAACACCAGCAGCACCTATATCCCCTGGGTGCTTGTTAAATGCAAAAACATATGTCCTAACCTACACCTCTGGAATCATAATTTAAATGCTAATGCCATTCCCAGATGATTCAGTGTGCTTACAGTTTGGGACACGCTAGCCTAAAATATAAGGTGACTTCTCTCCAGCTCCTTTACTATGTGTTGACAATGTGCTGGGTGCAGAAATTATACTCTTGAACCCCCAGAATACAGGGGAAATGTCTGTCTGAAATCGTGGTGAAATGAGGCAGGTTATAGGCAGATAAGAGGTGGCAGTGACTGCCCCACAGTAAGTTGATATGGTAGAATGTGGGAACTGTTCTGATATGCATGGCAAAGGACTGTGGGAACATGGGAAGAGTGAAGTTGGCATGAGCAGTTTACTCGGATTCACAAAGGAAGCAATGCTGGGGCTTAACATTGAAGGATGAGTAAGAGCAGGATGGGTGGAGCAGTAAGCGGGATGATGGACACAAAAGCAAGAGGAGGCCTGTTCTGCTCTTGGCTAGAGGCCTGAGCTCTGCCCTCACCATGGGAAAGCTCTCCTCCACTGGGCAGTCTGCCAACAATAAGTGTGGAGCCTTGGGCAAGTCACTGCTCCCAGCTGGGCCTTATCTTCATCTAACTTGGATCAGGTCTGGGAAATCTTCAAACTATAGAGTCCTTTCAACCTTCAGCATTGGCCAAAGAGTCCGGACTCTGGGTCCTGCCATTACAACACTGTGTTGGACATCTGCCTACCTCTAAAAGGAGGCAAAGGAATGCAAAGTGGAGTGAATTCCACATATTTATGTTGAAGACCAGAATATACCACCCCCAGGTGTGACTGCAGAGGAGTTCAGGATATGTCACCCCAAATGATGCCACTGTAGTCTACTGAGGATTTTGTACCAAAGGCACCTGAAACACAGCAAAGGGAGGGAGAAGCTTTCTCTAAACTCCACTTATCTGCCTATAGATCGAGCCTCCAAAAGGAATTCAACTCTCATAAATCCCTCTGGGAATTTCAACCAGGCAAGGTCGACTTAACAAGAGAAAGGAGACTAGAAATCAACACCACATCCTAACCTTGTCACAAATGATCACGTGTTCCATGTGTCCTTCTAAGGGCTCATTTGTCCTTTCTAAAACATCACTTCATCGACCCTCTTCTCCCTCCCCGATTAAAATGGTATATAGCTCTCAACTCTCACTTGTTTGGATATTCACTTTTTTTCTCTCAAGATGATTCCATTCATGCGATGTCAAAAATAATAAATCTGTGTGTCTCTTCCCCTGATCATCTGCTTGTTGTCAGTGAGCTTTGCAGACCCTGCTATGGAACCTGGGTATCTTCCTTCCCTGAAGCTCACAAGTACGACAAAAAGGGACGACTTCTTAGATTTCAGGCCAGTGCTAATACTGGATGCTTCACTAGTTCTTCAGCAGTAACTCTAGGGTAACTATCCCCTGCCCAGTTTGATGACCAGAGACTTCCTCTTACTATAGGCCCTAGAGCTATAATTTTCATATGTATTTTTAGTAGAAGTCTCTTTCTTAAACCACATAGGAAAGAGCATAATATGAAGTAAGGATCAAAAGGAAACCAATTCATGGGCAGGTTAAATCTTCATCACATTGTCATACTTTATGTGGGGTCCCCTTGCCCCTGTCATCACCACCCCAGTTCCTGGATTGAGCATCTAATGAAACAACGCCCAGGCAGTGGTGGAAGCTGAGGAGAAGGCTGCAGGGAGCCCTGGGGCTGTGGAAGAGCCTCCTTAGAGGAAGACAGCATGGGGACCGAGAGCAGCACCCTGAAAGAAGTCGGGAAGTGAGAAAAGCAGAAAAGAGAGGATCAGATATAAGAGGGCAAACACATGAACAAAAGAGGAAAACAGAGACAAGAGCAGGAAGAGAGCTTCCCAAAAGACCAATTAAGTGCTCTTACGGAAGCCTGAGCGCCTACTGCATACACTTTACAAAAAGTGGTCCCAGCCATCTTTTGTTACGTGCTTGCTTTTGTTGTGTTCCCCACAAAAGATCCTGACCATGGCACCTCAGAACATGGCCTCATTTGGAAATAGGATCCTTGCAGATGTAATTACTTAGAATGGACCCTTACTCCAAAATCACTGGTGTCCTTATAAGAAAAGAATCCCAAGCCAGGCATGGTGGCACACGCCTGTAATCCCAGCAGCCTGGGAGACTGAGGCAGGAGGATCACAAGTTCAAAATCAGCCTCAGCAACAGTGAGGCACTCAGCAACTCAATGAGACCCTGTCTCTAAATTAAAAAATACAAAGTAGGCTCAGTGGTTGAGAGCCCCTGAGTTCAGTCAAAGCATCCCAGAGACAGAGATGCACAGGCAGGATGCTCTGTGGTGGTAAAGGCAGAGACGACAAGCAGAGGGACATGGAGGGAAAATCCTCCCCAGAGTTTCAGGGGGGGCATGGCCCTGCTAACACCTTGATCTTAGACTTGTAGCCCTCACAAGAATATAAATTTCTGTTTTTTCAAGCCATCCATTTTGGGGCACATTGTTATGCAACCCCAAGAAGCCAGTACATTTGCTATGGTACTAGCATAGGTTTTGCTAGAGAAATCATCCCAGCTACTCAGCAGATCAGCAAGACCAGGGCATAGACACAGAGAGCTGGCTCAGAGAGCTGGTGTCCCTGAGCCAGCCTGGCACTCTCTGTCCTCTTGGGCCATTTCTACATAGCAGAGGCAAAGCAAGTCAATCACATCCTCTCTCCGAGCCACATAAACAGGGATGAAAGAGAAAGAAAGGGGGAGAGTGGGAGGGAGAGCAAGAAAGAGTAGATTGGAGTCCAGCTTACTCAAGACAATGTTTGCCTTGCAGAATCTAATCCGAGTCAAATCTGTGGCCAGAAGGAAGAAGCATCCAATACAAAAGAGATTTCATACGACAGTAAAGCATCCACATCAATGTTTATAGCAGCTCAATTCACAATATGCCCATGGAACCAACCTAGATACCCTTCAACAGATGAATGGATAAAGAAACTGTGATTATAGATAGATAGATAGATAGATAGATAGATAGATAGATAGATAGATAGATAGATACAGATATATAGATATATACAATGGAATATTATTCAGTCTTAAAGAAGAATATTATTATGGCATTTGCAGATAAATGGATGGAATTGAGAATTTCATGCTAAGTGAAGTAAGCCACTCCCAAAAAACCAAAGGCCAGATGTTTTCCCTGATAAGTGAATGATGATATATAATGGGGTTGGGGGATGAGAGAAGAATGGAGGAACTTTAGATTACCTAGAGGGAACTGAGAGGGAGGGGTATGAAAAGTGGTGGAATGAGACAGACATCATTACCCTATGTACATGTATGATTACACGAATGGTATAAATCTACATTGCGCGCAACCATAGAAATGAAATGATGTACCCCATTTGTGTACAATGAATCAAAATGCAGACTGTGAAAAATAAAAATCATAATTAATTAATTAATTAATTTAATGTAATTTAAAAATAAAGTAAAGAACAGTCCAAGAAGGTATTCCCCCGAGGGCAAGGGTGTAGACAGACACTGAGATAAAGGCCTGCTGCAGGGGCCAGGCATCCCCTTATTGTGACCAAAACCTGAAGGCTTGCAGACCAGGAGAGAAGAAAGGGAAGCAAGTGTATAAAAGGAAGCATGGTAGGAAAGGGAAGGAGTCCAGAATGTTCAACCCTCCCAAATGGCCCAGAACCAAGGGCACCCCTGGGACACAGGTTCCAGTTTTAAAACAATCCTGGGCAAACCAGGATGAATTGGTCACCCAACATGACAGTAGAAAAGTAGGAGTAAGGTTCGCATGGTAGGAGAAGCTGTAAGTCAGCCCCCATTTGATGTTTGCAAAAGAGATCTAGACCTGTCTACATCAATTCAGATCACAGTCCTCCTATGTGCTGACCAGAAGGGTCTGTGATGGATTAGGGTGAACTGGTGCTTAGGATTCTTTCAGAACCTCCACTCTGACCAAGGATACTTGGGACACAATGGTAGGTGATGTGAGGACCCCCTTCTGCAGTCCAGGAGAATTTGTCCCATCAAGTAGAGGGGAGAAGCCCCTCACTCATATCTCACCACCATACCTCCATGTCCAGTGGGACTGGGTCACCATATTGCTCAGCCCCACACGAAGCCCTCCAAGAGAGTGAGGCCAAGGCTCTGTCCACAGGGGTGCTTTCCAGACTTCCAGCCCACCCTGCCATAAATCAGACTTGGGATGCTCTGAAGGATGCATGGAAAATGTCATTTACCAACTTGTTCCCACCAGGTGAGAGGTTTCCTGTTGATGTTCCTATGTCCTCCTGGGTGTACACCCGTCATAGCCCTTTTACAGTTTATCAGGGTCACTGATTTTATTTTTGATCTCCTATGCTTGCTTGAAACTCATATCCTTCCCAACAGAGCCCACACCTTTCTTATCTCTTAAGCCCTAGTGCCCAGGAAAATGCTAGGCATGTGGGAGTTTCTGGCAAGTAAGTTGATTAGTTAATTAATGAGTTCATCAACGTTGATCAGCATGATCTTTCACTCTGACTCAAGTGTCTAACAATTGCTAAATCCTATGACCCAGCACTTTCTAGATTTGTAACACCTCGGTCATTAAGCCACCTGCAGGCAGTTAGAGAAAGAAAAGAGGAAACACTTCAGAGCCCTGCAGCTTCCGAGAGTCACCTGAGGGAGCGGTCACTGTGTCCAGCTCAAAGGCAAGCCCAGGGCTTATGTCAGGGCAGCTACAAAAGCTTGGGGAGGGGACGCTCATTGCAACAGGCTATTCCCTGATGGTCCAACTCTTCCACTCTCACCTGCTTGCTGTGGCTCTAAAAGAAGGAACACAAAGCTGGGCTGGGGAGAAAACCAACCACGGAGCTCCAGACAGATGCATGATAAAGGACAAATAGAGTGGCAAAAATTGTCTAAAAGAATACTTGGCTTGAGCACCCTGTGCATTAATCCTATTTTACAAAGAAGGCCCTCAGTAATGAGGGTGAATTGGTGCTTAGGATTCACTCACAACCTCCACTCTGACCAAGGACATTTGGGACAGAAATGGGAGGTGATGCGAGGATCCCCTTTTGTCACCTAGCAGAATTTGAGAATTTGGGGCTCATCTCTATTCCACTATTGTACATCTTCAGTCAGGTGTCAGAGCCTCTGAGCCTCCTTGGTCCATCTCAGCATTTGATTAATAACTCTTCCACCCCAGGTCTAGCAGGTGGGCACCTGAAGCAACATACCTCAGACATTTTGAACTCTTCTGGAGATGGACCCTGGAGAAATTCAAAGCAGAATTTTCTCTATCTTTAAATGACTCCCAGAGCTCCAAGGACAGTTATTTTAGAAAAACCTACTGATGGACTGAGCATTTTTGAACCCAAAAGCTAATGTACCTTCCTCCATAAAGAGCTGGGCCCTGATGGATTTTTGCTGCATAGAAAGCGAGTCACTCATAGAAAGCGAGACCGTCATCCGGGATGTCTGTTGGTAAATAAGGCTTATCCTTTGTAATGTGCGTCCATTCCATGTCCACTCCAACCCTGCTCCAAATTCTTTTGTTCTGAAATGTAAAAAAAAGATAGGCCTAATGTTTCACTGACCCCCTGTGGGCATAAGAAAGAAGTACATTCGTTCTCTAGACCAGGATTTCCCGCAGTGGGCCAAGGAAGAACTTCTTAAATCTTAACTACCTGATGGAAAATTCATGTGAAATAAGATCCCACATGCTATTTCATCACTCATCCCAGGACCCCTCGGGCCCTGGTGGAAGAGCCTCCTCACAATCTAACCGGTACCTAAGTCCATTTTTTAAATTCACACCGTAGCAGAGCAGGCAGGGTGTAATAGGAATTACCTGCAGAACTGACTGAAAGACAGTTTCTTGAGTTCCACTCTCACACAGGATCTGATGTTGTGGGGCTGGGGTAGACCTGGGAATTGGTATTATTTGACTAAGAAAAAATTTTTAAAGCTTTATAGTTACACATAGTAGTTGGGTTCATCCGACAAACTCATACATTTATGGAATGTGATTGCAGCTCACGATCTCCCCCTTTATCCCTCCTGACCTCCCTCCTCTCCCCGTTCACCTTCCTCTACTCTACTAGACTTCCTTTCACTCATCTATTCATTTATATGTGACTGGTTCTCTTTACTTATACATTAAGGTGAAGTTCCCTGAGCTATATTTACATATGCACATAACATGAGTTTTGAAGACTTCCTTCTGCATTGCCTCCCTTATCCGTTCCTCCACTCTGCCTCTCAATCTCTTTCTCCTGCATTACTGATCTTCCTTTTATCCTTCCTTCCCCCTTTCCTTGATTTACTCTAATTTCCATATATGAGAGAAAACATTCAACCTTTTGAGTTTCTGCCTTTGGCTTATTTCACTTAGTATAATATTCTCAATTTCCATCCATTTATCAGCAAATGCCATAATTTCATTGAGGGGGGCGGTACTGGGGATTGAACTCAAGGGCACTTGACCACTGAGCCACATTCTTGGCCCTATTTTTTATTTTATGTAGAGACGGGGTTTAGAGTTGCTTAGCACCTTGCTTTTGCTGAAGCTGGCTTTGAACTCTCGAGCCTCCTGCCTCAGCCTCCTGGACTGCTGGGATTACAGGCATGCACCACTGTACCCAGTGCATTCTTTTTAATGTCTGAATAGAACCCCAATTAGATTAAATTACATATATATTATATATGTATATATACATATATAATTGTGATATATGTGTATATATGTGTTTATATATATGCATGTGCATATATATATATGCATATGTATTTATATATGTTGAGACACCATGCTGAAGTGTATATGACATAGGTTCACTTGGCCTCCTTTTCCTATGGTAAATACCAAGAGACCATTTGCCCCACTTTTAAGGCAAGAAAACTGAGGCTGGGTGAGGCAGAATAACACACTCCTAGTAAGGGCAGAGCAAGCCTCAAACTCAACATATGTGATTTTAAACCTAAGTGCTCACCCACTGCCCCACTCTGCCTCAGAGCATAACACAGACTCTAACCTTTTGTGATCCTCTGAACTTCCCCCAAATTTGACATATAGTGATGCACTTGTGGCCTCCAGGGGCATACATTTAATCAACCTCTATTCCCTAAGATCTTCAAGATGAGGCACAGCTCAACTTGGAGAAGGAAACACCTTATATATACTATTGAAACTTGAACTTAATATCAATTGTAGCTTTTCAATCTACTAGAAATTTTTAGCTAAGCTGCTGTCAGAACCTTCAACAGGCACTGGATTCATTAAATACAAGAATATTGCAAATTACTCGAAGAGCAAACATCCAGGACAGAAATAAAGATGGTCCATAAAGATAGGTCCAAGATCCAAAGACAGAAATCACCAAGAAGCACTATTTAAATGGGTCAAAGAAAGAAGTAGAATTATTCTCACTAAACCCTGTATTAGTCATCTGTTGCTGTGTAACAAATTATCCCAAAATTTAGCGGCTTAAAACAACAATTATAATCTCACAGTTTATAAGGCTCAGAAATTTGGGCACAGTTGAGTAATTCTCAGTCATCATCTCTCACCAGAGTTCAGACAAGCTGGAGGCCAAGGCTACTATCTTCCTGAGGCTGGCAGATCTACTCCCTGGATCAAGTACAAGTTTGCTGGGCAGGCTCTGTCCCTCAGATTCTGCATGCCTCGGTTTCTTGCCACATGGTCCTGCCTCTCCACAGGGTTGCCTCTGTGTCCTTACATGGAGATGGGGGCTGGGGATGTGTGGTAGAGCACTTGCCTAGCATGCAAGAGGCCCTGGGTTTGATCCCTGGCACTACAAAAATAAATAATGAATAAGACAAAACAGAGATGAGGTCCCCCGGGGTAAATGATAGAGAAAGAATGGAAGCTATACTTGTTTATAACCTAATTCCAGAAGGGGCATGCCTAGTCTGTTGGCTTTGGACAACACTGATGCAATGTGGAAGGGTTGATATCTTGGGGCCGTCTGGAGGCTGGCCACTGCAAACTCCTTTTTCTGCCTTTGCCTCCCTTCCTGGTCCTCATAGGACCAAACACCTCCTCCATGGGCCAGGCACTGTACCGAGCACCAGTGAGACAGCCATGAATACGACACCGGCCTCCGCCATCCTGGAGCTCTGAGTCATGTCAGTCGGGTAGTCACACAAATGAAGGTAAGTTAAAACTGTGTGAAGAAACTGTCAGAAGGAAAGCATGTATGATATGAGAGTGTAACATGGTGGAGGGCATGGGATTTGGACTAAGGGAATTAAAAGTTTTCTTCTGAGGAAAAAAAATTTTTAATCAATTCCTCCAAGCCAAGTAGGAGTGAGCACCAGAGAAAGACTATCTCAGCGAGGAAATGGGAACGTAACTGCTGTCAGAGGAGATCATGGCACATCCAAGGACTTGAAAAGCCTGTGTAAAGAGAGCTCAGTGGGCCAAGGAGCGATGTGTGAGCTCCTCACTCCTGGTCTTTCCTCTCCACTTCCTTTCTCTCCTCCAAAGTGCACCCTTAGGGTCCAGCTGAAGTTCTGCTCTGTGAGCCTTTATCTACTCCAACCCTCACCTGGGTTCCTTGTCCAATCCTAAACCACCTAAACCTAATGCCTTGCAGTTTCCAAGTCATTGTGTAGCACGCTGTGCTATTGCATGGGTTTGTATCTGTCCTTTCCCATATAAGGAACTCTCTGAGGCTCAGAGCCTTAGCTAGTTTTTATATTCTTGTGTAAATATTATAATGCATGACAGAATAGGTATTCAACATGCCTGAATAAATTTCCATGGAGCCTGTGGTAGGATTGAAATCTGCCTGTATACTTGTACAACACACGATTGTACTCTCCACTTTTTCAAAATCACACAAAGGCACGTGCACGCGCGCACACACACACACACACACACACACACACACATCTACCTACAGAGTAGGCTCTGAAAGTGGGGGTGGTAGATAGGACAAGCAAAACCTGGTAAGATTAGACCATCCTGGGTGATTTTAATCCAGTGGCAGGAAAGGAATGAGGACTTCTAAATGATAGGTTGAACATGCATAGTCACAGTTCCTCTCTCCCAGATCTCCACTAGTATTGTTGAAGAAATGCTTAAAGTATAAACTCTCAAAAACAAACAAAATCCAAAAATGGCATAAGCAAAAAAAAAAAAAAAAATTAAAGCTGGAAAACAGACATGAGTTGTAAGTTGGTGATTTAGCAAATGGAAAAGTTAAACCAATTCCCTTGCTGGTAGTGGAGAACTATACCTCGCATAGCAATGGATCCTGAAGAACCTCCCCACACTCAAGGACTGGCAGCACATAGCAGTTCTGGAAGTGGGGATAGAGCTGCACTGAAAACAGGAGGAACCGTCTAATATCTGCTCAGAAGCAGCTACTCTCAGAAACACACCTGGAATGATCAAGTCATAGAAGGACTACACATATTGTACAAACCATTCTTATAAAGTTCAAAAAAAATTCAAAGCATACATTTTATGGATATATATATGTTCTTAAGCTGTTTAAAATATGAAAATAACAAGTATGAAACATGATAAAAATTTAGGATGGTGAAGGAGGCAGGGAGATGGGAAAGAGATGGGTGCAAAACTATTTAAAATGTTCTAGTTCTTAATTGAAGTTCATTTTATTAATATGCTTCATAATTTACCTATGTTACTTGTATGTTTTTGTACATAATATTTATATATTGAATTTTGTATAATTATCACTACTATAGTTTAACTCTAAAATGTCCCCTGAAGGCTGATGTGTTAAAAGCTTAGTCCCTCTATTGGGAGATTGTGGAAACTTGAAGAGGTGGGGCCAAATGGGAAGTCCTCTGGTCACTGGGGTCATGCCCCAAAGGGGATATTGGGAGCCTGGCCACTCCTGCTCCTCTTTCCACTTACTGGCCATGAGGTGATCATCTTTGTTCTACTATAAGTTCTTTGACATGATGTGATGTCTTACCCAGGTTCAAAAGCAGCAGAGCCAGCTGACCATGGACTGAAGCTCTGAAGCTTTAATCTGTGATGCTTTGAACTAATATAAACCTTTCTTCTTTTTAAGTTTATTATCTCAGTTCTTTTATTACAGTAGCAAAAAACTGACTAATATTACATAATTTAAAATTAAAAGACAGATCACCAGATCTCTTCATCCATTCCATGTACCTGGGTAACTGCTTCTTTCTCACCTAAAAAGAAGACTAGAGATTTAATCTTTAAAGAGAGTAAAACAGAGTATCATTGAAGTGATAGACACCAACCAGAGACATACTATAAATAGCATAAAATTAATATCCATACTTGTGTATTCATGAACTTCAACTTTGACCCTCCAATCAATTTCCACAAAACTTGCAGCCAGGTCTATAAGGTAGATACTTAAAAGATGTCACTTGGAAAATCTGACCATTTCAAAAGTGAAAGTGAAAGATTTTCACACTGGAGGTTTTTCAACAAATAGTCCACCCTGATCACCTTGTAGAAAATAGTTGATAGTCAACAGACCCCACCTATGTGCTCAGAGATTTCTGTTTGCTTTTTGGTGCTCATTCATAAATAAGAGCAAATGACTAAGGATTCCTAAACATATGAAGACAAGTAAATACACATGCAAATCAAAGAGAAAATAGCAACTTACAGGAAACACACAATGCAAGGAAAACAAAAACTTGAAAGATTTTAATCAATATTTTCAGAAAGATTGTGGGTACAAAACAGAAATACATGATTTAGGGAAAATTAAAAGAACAAAAAAAGTTCTCTTAAAAATTAAAAAGATGAATGAGAAATAAAATAGCCTAATATATGAGTTTAAAGGTTAAAGAAATTTCCTAGAAAGTAAACCAGAGTTCTAAGAGGAAGAAAGAGGGGGAAAAAAGAGTGAAAAACAGAACTGAAAGGAAAATAGAAGTGTCTTTCTTTGGGGTACTACAACAGAACACCACAGACTAGGTTTTATATTGGATTTACCACAAATCCAAGTTTACTTCTTATTATTCAGGAGACTGGGCAGTCCAAGATCACGATACCAACAAAGTTGGTGCTGGCGAGTGCCCACCTCCTGGTTCCTACATACCGTCTTTTCATTCTGACCTCACATGGCAGCAGGGGTGAACTCTCTGAGGTCACCAGTTCCATTCATGAGATTTTCACCCTTATGACCTAATAATCCCGCAAAGTCCCCTCCCCTAAAACCATCAGTTGTTAATTAGATTCAACATTCAGTCTACTGCAAGAAAGGATTAAATAAATCAGCTTGGAAGATCCCGTATTCAAATAAGAGAAATTCTCCCCAGTGTCAACAGAGAACATGCAAACATACTTGAAAGGAGAATTCCCCAGAATTGCAAGATATGAATTTCCAGATTGAAATGGTCCACTCAATAACCATCAAAAGAGAACTAACCAATTTCATTTATTTCATATAAACATGAAATTTCAGAACACTTGAGAAAAAGAAGAGATCCTACAATCCTTTTGGAATAGTAGGGAATGGGGAGGGACAGATTACATATGAAGGGTTGGTAGTTAATCAAAATGCCTCTGGACTTCTTAATAGCAACAACCAAGAGCTAAAAGACTGGGAAATTCATCAAAATTCTGAAGGGAAGTATTTTCAACCTAGAATGCTATGCCCATAAAAAATATGAATTAAGTATGAGAATACAATAATGAACTTTCAAGACACCCAAGGTCTCAAGAAATTTACTTCCTATTCATACTTTCTCAGGATGACATTGGCTGCCTTTTCCTCCCAATTCTTGTAGAATTTTTGATCTACAGTTCTGGAGTCTGAGAGACTCAACATCCCTTTACATTCTTAAAAGTCCTTGAGGTTCCCAAAGTGCTTTGGTGTATATTGACTATATGTATTGATATTTACCATACAAACACTAAAACAGATAAAAATTATTTTAAATAAATTTTAAATAGCAATAATAAACCTAAAGTATGTTAGTAAAACAACATATTTTTATAAAAGTATGTTTTCAAGAAACAGAATAATGCACTGTTTTATCTTCCACAAATTTTTTATATGTCTGACTTAATAGAAGACATTTGGATTGGTATATCTGCTTCTTTATTCAATATTTTGGGGTCTGTTCTTTTGATGAAGTAGATGAAGAAAATCAAACCATACAAAGGGAAAAGAATTTCAACATCCCTTTCCAATAATAGTGGGTATTCTTTGATTCTCTACCAAAATGCAACAAACAATAAGTCCTGAAAGGTTACAGGTAACATGGAATTTGAAATGCTATTAGTGAACTTTATGTACACTAAAATCTAGTAGACTATCATGCATTTTGAATGGTTCCTTTATCCATGCACACTTTTATAACAGCATGCATTGGTCATTTGGAAAATAGTATTCTAAAGAATAATACAGATCTTCCAAACATTGACACATTTCATCATACAACAGCAAAAATAATCATAATCATTAAGATCACCACCAATCTCATAAAATATTTTATTTAAAAAATTGAGGAACAGTCAAGCTCACAGTAGTAAATAAAAGTTTTCCAAAATTCTAATTTTCATTAAGGTTTCACTTTTATCACAGGCAAGAATATAGCTATAATTGTTTTCCTTGACCAGACCACTTAATGCATTTATTTTAAAATACCTGTCAAAAACCCAGAACTGAATAATGATAGTTTGCCTTTCAGTAATCCTTTTAAGTAAAAATGATGTTCTCTAGAAAAAGTGTCCGCTTCAGTCCACAACCCAATCACATAACTGTTTTTCCTCAAGATACTCATGGTTCTTTGGTACACAGCAAAAGTGCTTTATGAATAATTCTTATGTTGTCACACAAAGTATTTTATAAAATCTAAAGAATGAATTCTTAAGGGAAACCAACATTAACGTCAGTTGGTGAAAAATATGATTCCTACAACAATTTAGTGTGCTGCTTCATTAACACTAAGGCACCAGTGGTTTTATACACCACAACTTTTATACCATCAGTGCAAATGTCAGCCCAGTGATAAAGGAAAATAATGTCTGAGTATTAGTATGAAGTGTTTTGACCTCACAAATCTCTTGAAAGAAATTTAGGGACATCCAGGGATCCAAGTACCACACTCTGAGGACCACTGTCCCCAGGCATTCGTTGTAAATGATGGATTAATTTCTCCCCATGCATCTGGAAGGGAACCAGTTGTCCACCATCCTTAGGGAGAACTGAGCAAATTGTCACTCAAATTCTGTGATCTTGTGATTCAAAGGAGGGATCACTTTTGAGAAAGATTACCATTGTGTGTATATGTATCTTTGATACAAAATAAAATCAAAATTCATTTAAGGGAGGTAAATTGAGACTCTGAGACTACAAACACAGACTCCTGGACACTGAGACTCAGTTGCAGTCACCAGCAGTCCTTATACACTCTCCTCTGTCCTCTCATCAGGATCAGGATTAATGAGGAAACAAATCAAGTTATCAAGGTCAGGGGCAAGACCTTGTGATATACACTCACATTAGTAATCATGCAGCCTAGAGGCCTAGACCAGAGGTCAGGAGACCAGGTGCTTACCTCTATGGTGTGATGTGGTAAGAAAATCACTGACTTTGTCAAGTCACATTCAGATCCCCATTTGGCCACTTACTAGCTTACTGGCCAACACACTTCAACCTTTCCCTTTCCTCATCTGTAACATTACAATTGTATTTATCCTCACAGGTTTTGAAACTATTAAGTAAAATAATGACTCTCTGATTTGATACAGAAATTCCGTATAATGTTATATGCGTAAAGCAGGAGCACATGTCCCTGACTTCATAGAGCTGACCCTTGAGGAGTCAGCACAGCACGCACAGAGGAAGAGGTGGATGCACCATGCCCTGTATAACTTTTAACCCAAGGTCCTGCCTAGAAGGACCCTGGATGCTCTCAGGGGCCACTTCTCTCTCCAGCCATGTCCATCATATCACCTTGGGACACATTATTCTCTACTATCCCTATAACCATTCTCAAGAAATCCAGAAAGAAAAAGAAAAAAAAAAAAAAAAAAAAAAAACTAAGCAGGGAGAAGCAGCCCAGACCAAGGCAGCCACCTGCCCAGCAAGTGCCCTGGAGAGTTCCAAAGCCCTGTCTGCCAAGCAGGCTTGACCCCCGACACACGAGGACAATCTATGTATGAGTGTTGTGTCCTGAAAGCTTTTGTTTATGGTGGAAAAACACTAGCCTGAGTGGGTGAGTGTGACCAAGAGGATCATTTACAAAGCTGACTTCCTGGGTTTCCTGCTGGCTGAACACATCTACCAACATTTACCTGACTGTGGTCAGAAGGTCAACAAAGGCCTTGCTCCTGTGGAGGCCCCAGCTGGGCTGTGAGGAACTCTGTGGAACTCCTGTAGCTCTGTAAGTTTGAGGATAATATCAGAGGGCTGATGCTAGCAGACTTCATCTCCATTTCAGTTTCCCCAAAGAGTTTCTAAGGGAGAAAAAGGAATTCTGCAAAGCACACAGCCTGGGTTCTCTGTTTCATAATGGTTCCTCATGCTGGGGTGAGAACTCTTACTCCCTCCCAGAAGCATCAAAGAAATGGAACTCCCTGCCCCACACGATGGCTCTTCTGTATGCTGAGCCAGAGTGACTCCGCATAGATGCCACACCAACAATGTGACTTTCACTGACAGAGGTCACCAAGAAAGATGAAACCACCACTCCTGAACAGGAGACACAATTTAGAAATCAGCTGTGCCCATGTTCCACCATCTGCTGCTGAGCAAGAGTAATTAAAATGGAGGGAAAACCTGTTGACAAGTTAATAACAGTGCTAAAATCTCAAAGGGATAACTGGCAAACAGTCCATCATTAAGGCAGAACAGAAAGGTGGCCCTCGGGAAATGCCCCGACATATAAAGGAGATGAAAGAGAAACAAGAAGAATGGTGACTGATCTGAAACTTCCCTAACTCTGTCAGCCTGCAGGCGAGTTTTTGCTCACACTTGCTTTTATCTTGTCCCCACCCTGGGAGGCTGCTTGGTAGGATCACCTATGGCAAATTTTCCACGTCCATCACGGGGATGCTATCTCACCCTGGAAGTCTCTGGAACCCAGACACTTCAGGAACTGAGCTTTGCTAAATGGAAGTCAAGAAGGCTGGCCAGGCGGCTTTCTTCTGTGTTCAGGGGTGAACTCAGATGCTCAGCAGAGCTCCCTGCAAGACAAGTCATGATGAGCATGGCTTGCCCCAGGTTTGGCACCCCAAAAGCAGCGACAGTTTCAGAGCTACTGGCCGGGCATTTTGCAGAATGAGCACAATAGGGTGAACTGAGGACTCAGAGAAAGCAACCTGCTGCAGATAATCAAAGCCCGGTCTCTCATCCCAGAATATATCCTTCTAAATCTGCAATGACTCCCCAGAGCCAAGTTTTACAAGGCAAACTCTTTAATATCTTATGGGGTCTTTGACATGTTGCCCATCTTTCAAGCTTCACCTTGTGGGCCATACACAATCTTTCTTTCCTCCAGCCACAGAGAGCCTGTCTACACTTCTTGCACATTCTAGTCTTTGCAACTTCTGTTCCCTCTGCCGTGGCAGCTCTTCTTTTCCTTTCATGCAGAGCAATAGGTATATTAAGGACCCTCTGTATGAACTTGACCTTCTCAGGACTCCTTGCATTTTGTTCCCTTTAATACATTCGCATTGCATGAAAATTATCTGTTTGTTTAATAATCATCTAATAATCATGATCATTAATTGGATGCTATGTTCCAGGGGCTGGCCGTGGGGTGTTTACATATATACTTCTGACATAACCCTGTAAGAGAGGTATTATTATTCTCATTTCAAGAAGTTCAGAAATGTTATGAGACTTGCCCAAAACTTCCCAAGCTGAATTCAACCCAAGATGGCCTGGGTCATAAGACAGAGCTCCTCAAAAGCAAGGATGATGATATATTCATCCCTCATCCCTCATATTACATCAGATCCCCAAGTAAATATTTGTAAAAGGAAGAAATAAGGACAAATAGAGAAACGTATTTGTGTTAACTGCCAACTCCAGAGAAGTGCTTATCTTTCACAGGGTCCTTTTCTTAGCATTCTACTTGCCTTCCTTGTATTTAATTTTTGCCAAAATGCCTGTAAGGTAGGCACTGTTATTATCAGCATCTATTATGGCACCTGACACATAATAGATGCTCAGTTAGCACATGTTGTATGAATTAACCTCCACTTGATAGGTGTACTGAGGTTTGGAAATATTACATATTTGGGATACATGGCAAGGGAAGCGGCACAGCTAGACCTGGAATCCAGGCATAGCCTTCTTCAACTGTAGCAAGAATGCTGGCAAACTGCTCTCTCCTCCTTTAACATGGCTCTGGATGAAGCACAGCATTTGAGATTTCCAAATAGCCTACGCGAGTTACCAAGTTGAGCCTTCTCTGTAGCATGCTTCAGAAGCTGACGCTTGGTAGAAATCATCCATGGTCAACTTGGGAAGCCCGAATTCAGGTCTTGGCTCTTTTACAAGATAGCAAAAGAGCCTCCGTGAGACACGTACACTCTCTGAGTCCAGTTTCTGCATCGACAAATCAGGGTATTGTTGATTCAAATGCCAATAGAGAGTGTATAAAGTTGACATGGCGATAAAGATAATTTCATCAATGATCACAATAACTCGCACATCTCAGGCCTGATAAAGGGTTTCCAGGTGCTCACTGACTCTCAGGCAAGACAGACAGGGTAGGGAGTCAGTAGTTATCCTGAAACTCCTCCAGCAGGAAGCTTCCAGAAAGCCCAATTAGCAGCCTTGCCCCCTGCCTGGTCCTGGGCAACCCTAGATCCCTGGAGAAGCTGCTGTCATCTCTCTTCCTCTGATTTTATTAGGACTGTAATTGTACATTTCTCTGCTTACCTGTGGTGATGAAAGAGCATCAGCGTTTCCATAATGCATGACTCAGGGTGTGACACTGGCTCCTCGTGCCACTTCTCACTGCAACGATGCAGCACCAAAAAGCCATCCCTCATCGTGTAGAAAACATTCCCCACGCTGCAGCGTCTCTATTTGCAACAGCCTCCAAGATATTCATGTGATAGATCATATATTTGCCTGAATCAATATTTCCCTGACACTAGGAAGCCTGCCATCCATCCGTCCCATTTTGTTTGATAGAGCCCTTCTGTGTCGCCTTTACTCAGCCAGACGGGACCACAGGCCCTCCTTCTCCACCTGATGGATGACGTCCAGATGAATGATCGCTTCATAAATTACCGTCTCGGGAGCAAGAGCCCCCAGAACTCAGTCAAGCCTGTGCGGCAATGGAGCAGACAGCAAGGAGAAGCAGCGTGAAAGGCAAAGTTTCCTAGAACTTAAGCCAGGAAATCTCTTTGTCCAACGTTCAGATTTAACAGATAAAAAAACTGAAGTTTAGAGTGGCTGAGTGACTCGTCCAAGATCAGACAGTGGGTTACAAGCAGTTTTTGGACTGCCACCACACACGCCAGCCCCAGAAACTTCGACTTTATTTTGGCCTTTTGGTTTGAGTTTGGTTTGGTTTGTTTTTAACGGCTCAGGAAAGATGGACTGGTGTGGGCCCTGCTCAAGTCTCAGGAAGAAAGGAAAATTCAATTCAAATCCTTTCTACTCTGCACCTAGCAAAGTACTCCAGTGTGAATAAAACAGTCCCTACAACCTGGAACCGTGGCACACACCTGTAATTCCAGCAGCTTAGGAGGCTGAGGCAAGAGGATCACAAGTTCAAAGCCAGCCTCAGCAACTCAGCAAGGCCCTAAGCAACTTAGTAAGACTGTGTCTCAAAATAAAAAGTAAAAAGGGCCGGGGAGTGTCTCTGTGGTTAAGGATGTCAGTCATAAGGACAGGCAAAAACTGGAAGCTTCATTCATCACTGGTGGGAACGTAAAAAAGTGCAGCCACTTTGGAAAACAGTTCCTCAGAAAGTTGAATGTAGAGAGAATTCACAACCCCCAACTCCGCCTGGGTATGTACCCAAGAGATGTGAAATCCTAGGTCCTCACAAATGCGTGTACATGAATATTCATTGCACCATTACTGATAATAGCCAAAAGTGACAAAATGAATGTCCACCAACAGATGAGTGGGTTGACAAATGTGAAATAAGTCTGTGCAGAATGTTTTTTGATCACGAAAAGAAATGAAGTATGGATGCCTTCTACAATATGGATGAACCTTAAAAACATGCTAAGTGAGAGAAACCAATCACAAAAGATCACATGTTGTATAATTCCATTTATATGATATGTCCAGACTAGTCAAACCTATATACACAGAAAGTAGAAAAGCAGTTGCTTAGGCCTGGGGTGTGCAGTGGGGAGTGGGGGTGACTGCTCATGAATGTGAGGGATAGGGGCAGACAGATGAGGATGGTAGGAACATGAGGTGAAGGGAACAGTTCTATAAAAAGGGCCCACTGGGCTGACCACCATGTTTTCTTTTCCAAGAAGCAATGTACCCGCAACCCTGCCTGGCTTAAATGGATAGGGTATGTCACAGTCCTCAAAAAACTACCTGTTATCTGCAAAAGAAATGCAGGCCTGAAATAACATCAATAAGAGGAGACCAAGGTACACTGAAGGGGAATATTTTTGTGACTCTTTTCACAGACCAGATCCCAAAATGCAAGAAGATAAGGATAATTCCTCCTAACCATAAAATCTGTAAGAATTTATCATTAAGAATCCAATTTGAACCAGTCAGCATGGGCCAAAGTGACTTAAGAGTTGTCATGGCGGTGGGGACGTCAACGTCTGACGTCATTCTGCTGTCAGTCAAAAGTCAAGAGGTGGACCTGAACAGAACTCTCTGAAAACTTCTCTAGGATCCCCAATAAAACTGAGTGCAGCAGAGAGGCATGCTGTCCCTCTTCACTCTGAGAGGACCCACACTCTCCCTTGAGAGTGTCCCCTTTCCCCCTTTCCTATCTCTTCTAATAAACTCATGCCTGTTACTCTGAGTGAGATGTCTGAAATCTTTCTGACTTGATCACAAGAATCAGGATTGGGGGTGGGGTGGGGATCTTTGTGCTGCCTCAGTTTCCCAGAAGGCCCCAGTCCTTTAACACAAGGTTTCTTTCTGAGTTGACAAAAATGCCCTAAACTTAGATTGTAGTAGGGGTCACACACCTCTGTGAATATACTAAGAATCATTGCACTGTATGCTTTAAATGGGTGAGTTTTATGGTGTTTGAAATATATCTCAATGAAAGTATTAAAAAAGAAAAAGAATACCTTGGGAATAAACCTCACCCGTCCACTGAGGGCCTTTCCTAATGCCCACCTTCCAGCTCCCAAGTAGCTACAATTGCTTGAATTCTCTCAAAGCCCCATTATTCCCTAGGTGTTGTTTCTTCTCTCACTTTCCTTCCTGGCCTCATTGCTTGTGTGTCATTTTTATCTATTATACTAAATAGCTTCAAATTTCATAAATGTATGAAACAGAGCAGACTCAATATCATTCCTGGAAGACACTCACTCTGGCTTTCCGTTATACCTTTGTCACACAGGGAAGAACAGAACGATGTTTCAGCCCACACAGGACGCGGGCCTGACCTGGGCCCACCCAGTCACCAGAGTGTTGCACACATAAATGTCATTGTCACAGTGTGTGTGGTTGTGGGGGCAGTGCAACTGAGAAATCTCTAAAGGGGCAAAATCTGCAGAGCAATGGCTGAGTTTTGCAGGCTGGGCCTTTCCTCAGCTAGGAATTCACGAAATATGTGTGAAATTCTTCCTTTGGCACTCAGTTTGAGATTCTGTAACCAAAAGAAGATCAAGCAAAGGTGCTGACAGGGTGGCGACCAAGGACAGAAGGAATTAAATTTGTTCTCCCTCTGGCCACCTGCAGGGTGAGCCCTAGTGAGCCCTAGATGAACAGAAAAAGGCTGAGACTTTTTGTTTGTTTGTTTGTAATTGAGATCTGTACTTGGGCACCAAACTAGTGAAGAGGACGGGCGACACCCAGAGAAGAGGCAGGAGAGGAAGAGCGCTTCACCAGGCACTGAACTGCAACACAGGCAGAGTGGAGCTGGGTGGAGTCCATCTATCTAGCACGCAGGGACCAGGAAGCCTTTACAAATAAGAGACTCAGCAACTTCTATGGCAATGGGAGCTTGTTTTGCAGTCGGCTGCAAAGGCCTCCCTGAAATCTAATTCAATTCTTTCCCCCCAGTGAAAATCAAGCAGAGAAGACAGAGGTAATTCATTTTCACAGTGTGGTCCCGAGCGGTCAGCTACTGCCAGTGTATCCCTGATGCTTCATCTGCTGGTCACTGACATTGAAATAAAAATACACATCAGCTGGCGCGTGTGTGTGCGCGCACATGCACAGCTTCAAAGGGCACGAGGGCATGCACATGCACACGCATACTACCCCTACACACCGCTGGCACTTCTGGATACTAAAGCTTTTCTATAGATTCAAGGAACTGGAATGAGTGACCTGGAAGCCTGAGTTTGGAGAGGAACCCATGGTTCTCTTCTTTTAGAACTGAAAAAAAAAATTTAAAGGGCATTCATGCATCGCCACCTAATGGTAGTTGTATCTCATTACAGTCTTGGACTTGTTCAAGACAAACTGGTAGATGCATCCAAAGAATAAGACTTATGGTGAAAGATGTATACTTGGACTTTATCTTCCAAATACATATCCCAGATTTACAGCTGAAACTTATGGTTGGTCCTTAATGAGTGTGTGCAGTGAGTGCCTTTTGCCAAAAACACAGCTGTGGCTGCATTTCCTCAGTGCCCTTTTCCGGTTCCTCTACTGTTTGGCTGCTCCCAGCTACACCTCCCATACTTTCTAGAGCCCCTTTGTCACCTTTAGCACAAAGCTTTAACCCCCTGTTCCACACAGTCCTGAAATCTGTCAATTCCAGCTGTTGTCACTCACTTTCCCAGATGTAGGATCAGGCACTGATGACAGATCTCATTTATCACACAATTTTGTCTGGAGCCAGTCTTCCACATGCATCTTCACCTTATGCTCCAGGTTCTAGCCTGGCTTTGTGGCTCCAGGTTCTAGTCTGGAAAGGCCTTGGTGGCCTCTTGTTATACACTGGTTATGACAAGTCACAACCCATGAGGTTAGCTGAGTGACTCCTGATGGCTTTTGAGAGCCCGTGGAGATTAGAAACCCAGAGTACCAAGAAGAAAGGAAGGGCCTTTGTGGTCATCCAGACCACATGGAGTTGTATCCATGAGAACAGTCTGGGATTTCTCTTCTTCTCCCTGGGCTCAGCAGTTCCTCTCCTCAGACTCTTCCAACTAAAAGACAATGGGTCACTGTGTCCTTTTAAAGATTGGAATAACAAAGTTCAGAGATGTTAAGTCATGTGCCCATGACCATACAATGGAGATCAGGGAAGGCTGGGATCTGGGTCTCCCAATTACCAGGCCTTGGCACCTCCTTCTGGGGTCAGACAGAGCTGGGTTTCAGAGACCTGATGACTGTACCTCTCTGTGAAATGACATATGCATTGCAAAATGCACCTTGGTTGGTGGTGAAGAGTTGTCTTAAGTGACAGGTCCCTAACTCTACTGCATCTTCCAGAAGAGTCCTGTTTCGGAAGTTCAAACCATTTGTGTTAAAGTAAATGTGTGAGCTATTCACACACTCTACTCTCAGCTGCAAGAGTAGAACTTCTAATGTTCTAGATGGGGATGGAAAAGTCTGATTGTGACAAACACCTCTCTCTCTCTCCCTCTCTCTCTCTCTCTCTCTCTCTCTCTCTCTCTCTCTCTCTCTCTCTCTCTCTCTCTCTCCCTCTCTCTCTCTCTCTCTCCTTTCCCCCTTTTTTCTCCTCCACCTTTACCTTCCTCTTTCCTCTCCATCACTCCCTTGAGTCCTTCCTCAGTAATTCCCTTTAGAGTTTGACCAGACTTTTATAAAAGGTGGTGGGGTAGGGAATATCCAGGACTTTGTTGGCACAAACACAATTTTTTCCCAATTCTGTAAACATTCCTCCACTTAAATATTCAAAACTCCCTTAAAATCGACCTGAGGAAAGCCTTGGCATCTTCCTTCCTTCTGTGAGGGAGGAATCCATTAGCCTCATTCCATCAAATGAATATGGGAACTGTCTAATGAAAGGGGTCCCATCTGCCTTTTCCCTCTGTGCTCAACATACTCTATTAAGAGATGGACATAAATATTACCCAGCTGGAGCCTAGTGGACCAGAGAATGTTGGACAAGCTAAGGATGCCCCTATTTATGCTCGGCATAAGAGAGGCCAGCCACCCATTAGGTGGCTAACTGGAACTTTGCCCAAAAGAAGATCAACAAAAATTGCTGGGAATAAATACACTGTTCTTTTGATTTTGAATCTAGCTATCCATCCTAGGGTAAGGAAAAATAGACTATTAGAATAATCAATCCTTTTTGCCTAGGAAATACCCCATTTTTAAACAGAAAGTCTCATGTCCTAAGACACCTCGTAATCCTGGGAAGTCAAGATGGCTGGTCTCTCTTGGTCCTAACATTGTTTCACGGCTGCTGCTTTGATCACGACTCTTTGATTACTTACATGCAATTAGTCACCAAGTCCTACTGACTTTTATTTTGAAAAGTCCCTGGAATCTGCCATTTCCCATTTTTCCTACCATCACAACAACAATCACAATAGGAAGAAACACCACCTGCCAGGAACAATGGTAGCACATCCAAGAAAGCCTGAACGGAGAAGAATAGGAATGAATAAGCACATAGAACTCAGATTTTTCCCCAAATTATTTGATAGTGAAATTAATTTTTCACACAACAGCTCACAGGCCCATTGTTCGCTCATCTAGCTCACCGATGTAATGTTTTGCAGAATTAGAAAGAATATTTTAAAACATCAAGACAAGCTCATGCTTTTAAGTATGGAAACTCTGAGTCCTTAGAGGAGAGAGTGGCCCAAGCCACATTGCTCACTGCTTGTTATGGTTTGGATGTGAGGTGTCCCCCAATAGCTCATGAGAGACAGTGCAGGAAGGTTCAGAAGAGAAATGATTGGGTTGTAAGAGTCTTAACCCAATCCATGAATTAATCCCTGATGGGATTAATCCCTGGCGGGATTAATTGAAGTGATACGATGTGGCTGGAGGAGATTGGAATGGGGTGTGGCTCTGGGGTATATATTTTGTATCTGGAAAGTGGAGTCTCTCTCTGCTTCCTGATGATGTGAAACCACGAGCCCTCAAATAAACCTTTTCTCCTCTACAATTGTGCTGGTCAGATCCTTTCAGTCACAGCAATGCAAATGCTGACTAAAACACCACTGGGATGTGCCAGCTTTGAATAGAGTTCAGGGTTCCTTACATGATCCACTACTTCTCTCCCCACTGAAGCCCTGCTAGTCATTGGAGACCAACCTTTTCACTCCTCTACATTCATTGGTTGGTGGCCACACAAGCCCACACTGATACCAACTTTTGCTAAATTGCTGTAACAGTTGGTTGTTTTTATCCTTCAGTTTGCTACTGAGTACCAGCCCGGGTATCACCACTTGTCAGCTGGTGACCCTGTCATCCATTGCCAATTCACCCCAGCATCCTTTCAAGCACAGCCCAGAAAGAGCTTCAGTATCCTTTTCTGCATAACACTCCAGATGGCCATAGTGACCTGGGTAGCATGTGAGATGGGACACCATCGAGACTCTGACTTTGTCATTAGTATCATGTGTGTGCCATCACTGGAGATCATATTGGAACTTCCTGAGCAGCAAACCCAATATCTCCAGATTCTTTCACCAAACCATTGGTTCCACGTATAGTCCTTTGCCCTAACAAATGCTCTGTAATTACTTGAATGCTTGAATATTAAACATTAAAATGATAATTACTAACATTTCCCCAATGCTTAGTTACAGCATACTTTCACACAGTACCACAGTTTACTAATTCTCAAAGCAACCCCGGGAGGTAGGTATGATTTTGCTCCCCATTTCCTCTTAGGGAGCTTCCAAAGAGCTGAGAGATGGTTTCTTACAGGCCCCTGCAGGGCTTAGCTCAGGATGGGTGGTTGATTTGTGGAATTCAGGTGTGAACCTTCAGAAGGGCTGGGAGGGTGTGCAACTGGCACCAGGTCACCCACTTGCCACTGCATTGCCCAGCCCAGCAAAGTCTTAGAAATACTGCTAAGGTGTTCAAGCGCCAGATTCTCTGCCTGTTGGGTGTTTGAAATCCACCATCACTGGTTTTTCTTTCTTTCTGGTAATGAAGCAAAACCTGGTGGGTTAATTAATCCTTCTCGGCGGTGGCCAGCAGTAATAGGATCAAGAAGAAAGCCTCTCTCCTCCTGCGCTCCCAAGGGTGCCTGGCGGGAGCCTGAGAGGAGAGGCAACACAGCCTTCAGTCTGTTAATTGTTCCAGAGTAAATCATCTGTCAGCAGGAAATAGAAAAAAAGACACCTCTGATTCAGAGTCGGAACAATAAATAACATTCAGCGCTATACCCTTGAGAAAAATAAAGCTGCCGACATTCTGCTTCACGGGAAAACAAAACCGCTCAGTGTTTCCGCAGACCTGTGGAGCACAAGCGTGAGCAGGACAAAAGCCTGCCACCTGTTCTGACCTGCTGCCTCTGGGATCGGCTCAGAGGCCAGGCCCCGCCCCATCCTCAGCACTCCGCCCCGCCCCCCACGGAGGCAGACATCTAGGAAAACGTGTGCATGCAAACCGGAAATTCATTTCCTGATGGAAACCCCCTTTGGGCAAGGTAGAGGGCATAGGCAATATGCTAGTCTCCCTGGTTCTGCACAGGCACTCTCAAATCCAGCCTGAGTTTGGGCAGAGACAATCCCCCCACTTTCCTGCCAGCTCCCTCCCCTATAATCTGGTCCCCTCTTGCTCTGCTCTTCGGCCTCACTCCTCAGGTCACACTCCTGCCTCCTCCTGACATTGCTCACAACCCAGTCCCTTTTTCTCCACTTGATTAAATCCTCCTCTGTCCTTCAGGACCACCTCCTGTGAGCACTTCCCCCTGACCACACTGGGCTCCAGAGCCCTCTGGAAACTCTCCACTGTCCCCACATGGGGCGATACAGTACCATGACCAAGAAGACATGACCCAGGTTCCAGTCTGATTCCTGCTACTTATCACTGCTGTGATCTGAGCTCTGATCCTTCTGGACTGCTGGGTGTCTCTCTTCTTCCTTATGAAATGGAGTGGAGATAATAACAGTTCCTTCTTCCTAGAGTTGTGCAAAGATCAAACTGTTTAATGCATGTAAATCACTAGAACAATGCTCACTGTGCGCTATCAGTCATTCATTATATTTCACCGTAGTCGCTGGCATGTCTATCTTTTTCTCTAAGCTCTGACTTTGAGAGAACAGTTCTTCTCTCATCCATTCCTTGTCCCCAGCACTGAGCACAGTGTTCCCATATACCTGGCCCCCCTCTTGCCTATAAGAGGATTAAGCATTGCTCCCCTTTGCTATGATTTTGCAGTGCCAACCTAAGGGATAGGAACCCTGCACGTTGATAACAAGCATGATTATGTGACTTGTTTTGACCCGTGAAATCTGAGTAGAAGTGACACTAAGCCAGTTCTAGAAAGAAGCTTCAAGAGGCATTGTACGATTTCACCAGCACCTTCTCTGCTCTGTCATGAGAACAGCATGGCTCAGACAGGGGCTACATCATCCTAGAACCCAGAAGCCAGAGCATAGCTTGGAACAGGAACAGAAACCACAGCTGACCTGCAACCAGCACATTTTATGAACAAGAAATAAGCATACAACTGTAAGGCACTGAAGTTTGGGATTGTTTCTACCATGACATAACCTAGTGAAAGCTAGTGAATACCACACTCCACAAAAGCTTGTTGGTCAGTAGCTGCACTGATCAAAACAACAAATGGATGGGTGAATTGTTTTGTCATAGTTCCCAGGACTGTGGTTCTGAGTCTGTATCAGCAAATCAACTAATTTAAGCATATGCTCTTTTAATAGTGAATGTGTTTCCCCACATTTATTTTGAAATACATGAGGCAATGATTCTGTAGTCATTCAGACAATCGGAATACCCATCCCCAGGTGCCATGAGGAAGTAAGGTGGCAGTGGAGACAGTAGCACTTCTTGGCAGCTACTATGTTCCTAATACTTTACATAAACCAGCTCAGCAAGGCCTCTCAAGAATCCTAGAAACAAAGTCTATTTTCCAAAGGTGGACACTGAGGCTCAGAAACTGTATGAACAGAAGCAGTCACCAGAAATAATTAGTGATGGTCCAGATGTGAACCTATATCTATTTGAGTACAAAGCCCATGCTCTCTCCACTAAAGGACACTGTAACCATGAAAGTTACAGCCTAGGAAAGCATGGCTATCCAACAACGCTCCCTCTAGACTACTGGTATTCTTCACTGTCCTCTGGCACATCGCCCAAAATGTTAACAGTTGGAGATCTACATGGAAGCATCTGAAAATGCAATATCCCTAGTGGGATTAAGCAGACTATCAATCATTACCCTAAGTAAATGGATTTGTTTAATCAGATTGTTTTCTTATCACAAAATTAAAATCTGTATGAGAAAAGAGACAATGCTAGTTTGGGTAATGAGAAAGGGAAAAAGAAGAAAGAATAGTTTCCATCAGGATTTCAAGCCTAAAATCCCACTGGACCAGGCAGAGAAGACAATAAAGAGGGCTGGGTGGGGTATTCTGTCTGCTCCTGTTGATCATGGTAACAATGCTGAACACAGACTTCTAGAAGCTGGAAATCTGAACCTATGAAAAGTCTCCAAATGTTTAAATGTTGTCTACGAAGTCAACACCATGTTTTCCAACCTCCCCCTGAAAGTGGTCAGGCTGTGTGTTAGTTAGCTTTGTGTTTCTGTCACCAAAATACCTGACAAGAACGATTAGGGGAGGGAAAGTTGATTTGGGGCTTATAGTCTCAGTCCATAGACAGCTGAATCCATTGCTCTGAGCCAGAGGTGAGGCAGCACATCCCCACCAAAGGGTGTAGTGGAGGAAAGCGGCACTCCCCCTGGTGGCCTGGAAATAGAAGGAGCAGGGGATGCTACAGGGAAGATGAGCTCTACCTGGGCACAACCCAGTGACCTATCTCCTCCAACCACACTCCACCTGTCTACTGTTACCACCCAGTCCATTCAAACTAGGAGGGACTAATTAGGCTGCAACTTTCACAATCCAATCAATTCACCTCCAAACATCCCTGCATTAACAGGAGCTTTGGAGGAACACCTCATATCCAAACCGTAATACGTTGGTTCTGACCTATGTGTCACACATTTATTATTTATAGACATTTAAGAGAATTGCTTGCTTGGAGGGATCCATGCTTGGAGAAGAATGGAGGAAAGGAGGTTGTGAGAGCAAATTATAAGACCCATATGCTTAGGAGGGAGATGGGAAGGAGTGGCGGATGGTGAAAGGCTAGCAGGAGGGCAATGGGAGGTTACAAAAAACAAACTTCTTTTAATGTGGTTGGCCTGGGCTGGCTTGTTCTTCCCCATTTCAGTGCTGCGTCAAGTAAAAGCAAACTCTGATAAGGAAAAGCCATTTGTTCCCGAATAAACTTCATTACTTTGCTAAATATCTTTACTGGATTTCATTTGATCCTAGTCATTCTTAATTCAATATTGCACTCAGCCACCTTAACCTTTTAAAAGGAGTTTTATTGATGGTGTGTTATGCAGACATTAACATTTCTCAAAAAAAAAAAAAAAATAAAGAAAATAGAAAGAATTAAATTGCTTTGCTTAGCGATCTTAATTATCTGGAATAATTAGCTCCAGTCAATTCTCCCACAAGAGCTCTCCGGAGAAATCAGTGTTTGGGGAAAGAGAAAGAAAGGCGGGAACCAAGCTTGGGACAAAAGCAAGCATTTGGCAAGTTATTTGGAAATATCTAATTAACCCCGAGAGTGAAGCTGACAATCAAAACCACTTTCTTAGTGCTTAATTATTAAAAGCAAATAAAGAAAGCAAATATTCAGGGAGCTAGTCTACTGGGCTCTGGAAAATAGGAGTCACTTTGTGCCAACATATTCAGTAATCCCCAAACATACAGGCATGTGTGTGCTCCCTAATCTCTGTCTAAGACATTCTTCCATACCATCTCTGCTCAAAAGCTCTTCCATCAGCCCTCCCGGATGTCCCCCCACCCACCTCTCTCCTGGAGCAGAGAAAAGTACTCTCCGCTCTATGCCTCCATAAGCCTTTTGTAATTCCATTGTGTATTCATTAGGAAACTGTCTGCCCCAGCCCCCAGATTATAAACATTGCAAAATTTAGTTAAGGGAGTGTTCATCTTTATTCCCAGTACCTAGAATGTCTGGAACAGTGTAGGTGCTTGATAGGCAGGTGTTGAATACACAACGTTTTTTGTGCAAAGTCTGATATGTAGTAGAAACTTAATAAATTCTTCTTTCTTTCCTTCTTTCTGTTCTCCCTTCTTTTTTTTTCTTTCTTCCTACATACCTTCATTTCGTCTCTTCTTCTTTCCCCCTCTTTCCTTCCTTGTTTTCTTTCTTCTTTTCATTTATTTCTTCACTTTTAGTCTTTACCATGAGATTTCAGAGCAGCCAGGCCCAAGTGACAGTGTTCACCTATGTGAGTTTGCATTTTGACTTAAGATTGTTTTTCAACCAGCCAATGCAAATTGCAGTGGAATTATTGAAAACGCCACCGCAGGGGTGGGCTGGGGTGCTCCATGCAGAACCCCACCGCAAAGGAAGATTCTCGACTAGCCACTACTCTTGGGCTGCATTATGTGTAATTGAAGGTCTCGGAAGATTTGAGAACAGCCAGGGATGGGAGGGAAAAGGATGGTAAGAAGAAAATTCAACACACATACCGTCTATTGATGTAGTTCCTGGCAATTTTTCAAAACCAGTGTGTGAGTCTGTGTCAAGGGCTCTGGGAATCTTGGGGGCTATTTGCAAAATATTTATCCCCAAACTCTAAGCTGTATCTTGGGAGTCAAGTAAGAATTCATTGAGTGGAGAAAGTGTAAATTTCTTTAAAAAAAAAAAAAAAGAAGAAGAAGAAGAAGAAGGCAGTGCATAACCAAGATGCAAGATGGAAGGTCATGGTGGAAAAGAGAATTCATAGGGACCATTTGATTTTCTGCACTGCAATGGCACTCTGCTACAACACGCAAATAGGAAGCAAGTAAGATGTGAGACTGGTGGAGTTGGGAGGAGATATTGATAACCCCTGCTAACTTCTGGTCTTGGATGTGACTGAGAGGAAGCGACAGTGCCCAGCCCTGGCCTCCTCTCTGGTCTCAGTCTTAGAATACATGGCAGGCTACACTTCCTTCCTCACCCGAGTCTCCCACATGCACCCCAGACTCTGCTTGCCCAACAATCCCCCTTAGCCTCCTTCCCTACATGCCTTCTTTTCCTCTAAGAATTCTGTTCATTGTACATCATTTTCCTAGTTGTCTCAAGCAAAAATCTTGTAAAACATCTTTGATCCTCTCTTTCCCACACTCCCACACTCACTCAACCAGCAAGTCCTGAACACTCAACCTCCTGAAATTTCCAGAACCTCTGCCTTGTCCTCACTCCTACCATCACTGAAGCCATCGTCTTTCCCCTACACAATTACCACCCAACCGTCCCCTTACCTCCAGCCTGGCTCTCCTTGACTCCAGCCTCCTCATCTATCACTCTTCTGCCAGCCTGCACAAGATAAAGTCCAAGCTCTGAGACACACATGCCTGGCCCTGCTGACCCCTCGACAGGGTATCTGCCCACTTCTGTATTGCACTCCTCACGTTGGGGACTCCCAATAGACTAGAGTTCCCCCAACATTCCATGCTACCCCTTCTCTCTGGGATTTTCTTCCTACTCCCCTTTTTCCTGAACACTCTTCCCATCTTCCTTTATGTGGCTCTTGCTAACCTTTCAACATTCACAGTTCTGTCATCTCTTCCAAAACATTCTTCCTTGCAAGTCCAGACTCCTCTAGGGCCCTCCTCTGTGTTCCTGCAGCTCCTGTGCTCAGGTCTGCCTGACATCATCTGACTACATGTGACTTTCTCTGTAGGACATATGAGCTCTCCTCAAGGACAGCTGCCACCATGCCCCATCCATCATGTTAAGTCCAGATCATAATGTGGTGCTTGGCACTCTGCAGTCACACATGTATCAGCTGAGGTTCACTCCAGGAAAGACTCCCTGAGATGATTCTTTTGGCAAATAGAAAAGCTTAGCCCCAATCAAAAAGCACTGTGCCCAGACACAGAAAGAGAAGGTCAGAAAAACAACCAAGGGCTCCAGAGAGCTCTGGAGAGCTTTCATTTTTGTTTGTTTTTGTTTTGGGTTCTGAAAAGTGGAATGCGCATGGACTCTGGAGTCTAAGCATATCTGGGTTGAAATCTCAGCCTATCACTCAGCTTGTGTGACTGTCAGAGAGATACATAATCTCGCTGCTCCTTAGGCGATTTGTCTGTAAAGTTAGGATTATTTGCTTAAATAGAAAAAATGTTTGTAAAGTCCCTAGCACAGAAACTGGTACAATGCAAGTGCCCAATAAATGTTAGTTCTGCCTTCTTACCTCTCTATTTTTGGAGAAATAGAAGATCCCAGTAGCCAGGAGTAGACTGACTTCGATTACCAGAAACACACCATCTTCCTGTTTCACATATATTTAAATTTTTTAATTTATCATGTCTAGCTATAATTACTGCTACTAATTAGCTTTCATCTATTAAATGCCTATCATATGCCATGTACATGCAAGACCCTCAAGATCCACTTAGTCCTCCTGGTGTTGGTGATGGTGGTGATGATGATGGTGGTAATGGTGGTAGTGATGATGGTTGTGATGGTGGTGGTGGTGATGGTTGTGGTGATGATGATGGTGGTAATAATGATGGTGGTGGCGATGATGGTGGTGATGGTTGTGGTGATGATGGTGATGGTGGTGATGATGATGGTGCTGCTGATGGTGGTGGTGATGATCGCTTTTCCTGAGTTCTTACTATGTGCTGAGAACTTTTCTAAGTCCCCTTCAAGTACTAACTCATTTAGCCCTCACAGTAAACTTACAGGCCAGATAGTATATCCCCATTTTACCTACCAGGAAACTGAGTCTCAAAGTTGTTAAGTAATTTGTCTGAGTTATATTTTATGAAGCAATGCTGGTTATAAAATTCAAGTTTCTCCCAACACCAAGGATTCTGGTTTTGTTTGTTTGTTTTTTGGTTTTATTTTGCCAAAACAAAATAGGATCTCTCCAGGCTTTTAGTACATAGTTTTAGTCAAAGTTAAAGTGAGAACTTTATTTCATTTTTAATACCCTTCCTGATAATGTCCCTCCCCTTTTGGTAACTTTATATTGACCAATCAGCAAATCATTCATTGGGCAGAAAAAACTCAGGATCATTTTCAGCCTCCAGCTGCTCAATTAGACAACTAGAGTTACTGGTGATGACCTGCAAGACAGGATATTTTGTGGTCTATCTCCACAAAGGCCACCTATCCGTTTTACTGACAGATCATTGTATGGAAACTGTGGTGACATGTAACATTCAATAACGGACTTGTAACATACTTCCTGTGCTGTGTTGTACTTAAACATGGAGATTGAATTATGGATTTGCTTTTACAAGGGCTGCCTTTTGGTCCTGAGAATTCTGAAGAACTAGACTTAATTGTTCATCAAGAATTCACTGTATGCCTGGTGAGTCCCAGGCCCTGTGCGAGTCTGAGGACTCAGATTATGAAGTCACAGGTTCCACTCCTAAGGTGCCCACAGCCTTGTGGACGAGAATTGCAAAGAAACCGCTTCATAGGGAGTGACAAGTAAAGTTGCCATCTGCCTGGAGCTCCAGTACCTTGGGATTGTTCTTAGTGTACTGTCCAGAACTCCCTGCTTCATTTTATCCTCAGAAATCAATTGGCCATATTGTTATATTATGTATTGTGTGAATATGTAACAAATCCCAGCGGTATGCCCAACTATAATGCACCAATCAAAAAAGGTAGGGAAAAAATCCATTGGCCAGGAAATCCTCAGCCTGGAGTGGTGGAATAGGCATGGGCAGAGCGGACTTTCAGTGTGGTCATGGCACTGAAGGCCACTTGCTCCCATGTAGACTCTCTCATGGTTGGTCTCCCTGCCCTGAGTGAGAAAGGGCTGGGCTATGTCTGCAGGGTCAGCTCCTCCTCTCCTGCTGGACAGGGAACATTCCAACCCACAAAGAATGATGCGTGCCATCCTCCCCCAACTTCAGCTTCTGCAGCTTCCTCTCCCACAATCTCCCAAGCACAGCAGTGATGCTCCAGATGGACTGGAAGCCCGTGAGCAAATATTGGTTCTTGGAAGGTTAATAATTTACAAATGAACTACTGCTGATAAAAAGTCAGGGCCTCTGCTGCTGGGATAGAGAGGCGTGATATGCATGCAGCTGCTCTCTCCAGTGGGGAGCAAAGCAGCAAGGGAGCCAGGTGGCTTCTTTATAAAAGCCTTCACGGGTGGGCAAGACACATGTTCTCTCCCATATAGCAATGGGGGTTATGGGGAGCTTGAGAGTTTGATTAATTCCCTAATATTTCTTAGGTCCATAGAAGTCCAGTGATATATATATATATATATCCTTGTCCCTGGTGTTACCTTGGTAGTGTCCACTCTTCATGCCAGGAAAGACACCCAAGGATTTTATTCACCTACACACACTAGTCACTTCATTGCACCAGCCCTGGCAAACAAATTCTCTACTGAGATGTAGATTTCCCTGGAGAAACAGGTGCCTGTATTGGATCCTCTGCAGAAAGAAGAATGCAAAGTCCATTTTCTCAAGTTATGTGAGACTTCAGAGGTGTATACAGGAGTGAGAAAAGAAAGGCAGGGACAGAAGCTAATAGCAGCCCGTGCATTTAGGAGCTGGGAAAGGGAGCTCAGAGCAAGTTGATGGAACCCAAATCATTTAATCTGAAAAAGAGGGAGATGACCATATTCAACCTAGAAATTATCAGACAAGGAACACATAAAGTTTAAGAGGATGAAATGAACTTCTGCTGCAGGAAATAAATGACTGGGTTGACACATGAAAAACAGCTGTGTTGCAGGGCAGGTATTTTTCTCCCCTGCCCTGCTCCACAGTCTGGGCTGACACACATGGAAGGTAGGTTAACGAGAGAGAGCATTTAGTAATTTTAGTAATTTTCTCAGGTGGAAGACAAGAAACTCACCTCACGTAGTAGTCCCTCAGTGCTATGCTAAGAGGCAGCCCCTCTGGGCAGTGACAAAGGTCAGACTATTCAGTTATTGTGCTCTCCCCATCCCTGTCCAAAGCAGAATCCAGAACAGCACACACATAATCACACGCACACGACATCATACTCACACACCTTCACACTCACACATGAACACATAAACCCAGATACACACACATGCTCAGACTTGCACATACCACTCACACATAATGTAATCACACGTGCAACACAATCACACACTTGCATTCACACACATGCTTACAGGGACAAACACACGTACACTGATACACACACCATCTGGAAAGGAGCCAGACATGAATGATCATACCTGAAACTTGAGAAGAGATGGAAGCCAAGGCAGAGTCCTGGTGGAGAGGCTTTTAGCCCTGTTGCTTCTCTACTTCTGAAATGTCCTTCCAGACCATATCCACATGCTTCCAATTCTTGCCCATCTAGGGGGGCCTGGCTTGAGAGGATGCCCAACACCTGTCCTCTGGCAACTAAGGCTGCTAGAGGGACGCCTTAGCAGCTTCATTCCTGAGATAGGCCCTCTGCCTACAGCTAAGTAGGGTAGGGACTGGACTCCTGCCACTTAGCTTTGTATTTTATCTCCTAGAAATCAAAGATCTGACCAGAAAAAAAAAAAAAAAAAAATCATGGTCACTGAGTCATACTAATGAGGGAACTCTTAAAGGAAGTGTCCCACAACAGGGCCCTGGGGATCTGTTTCCCACCCTGCCAGTATGCATTTGTTGAGTTTTTCTGTGGATTCTGTGAGGTAGTACAATCTATTTCATATGAACATCGTCTGTTACTAAAGCTAGATGATTTTCCTTTCAATTTACGTGCAAACAAAAGACTAATACACCACTCATTCTAACTCTATTCAAATGCCACTCTTAAGGATGCCTGTAGCCAGAAAGGATCTGCTCATCAGTAAAACACCCACAGATTTTCATAACTTCATTTTCTTCTCTCTGTATTATTTCTTCCTCTCTTCCCTTCAATACTAGAGCATAAGGTCCTTGAAGGTAGAAGCAGCATCTTGCAGTTTTAGCTCACGTGGCCCCTGGCACTGCACCTTGCACATAACTGTTCTGGACTTGTATTGGTTGAACAAAGGAGTACATGCCTGATAGAATAAAATTGGGGGTGAACAAATGATCTCATGTGATGATAAGTATTTCTTTTGTTTTCCCCCTGGAATTTATGGGGTCATGATCCCCAAAGCTAAACATTCTCACTTGTGACACCGTTCATGTTGTTTCAACATACATTTGTTGACAATCAACTCTGAGCCACACCCTATGTCAGGCACCAGGGATACAAAAATGAGTAAGATATGGACTCTGGTCTAAAAGAACCTGTGGTCTCACTGGACCCAGGGTTGGGAGTAAAGCATAAATGAGGCAAAAGAACACAGCTCCCACCTCGGGACACAGCCCTGCTCCTCCTGTCCCTGGGAACAGCAGAAGTAAGAAAGGCACATATTGCATATCCACCCCAATCTTGCAACAAGATCGTATTAAAAGCCATTTTTCAAGCCTGAGTAAGATGTTTATGACCTGATAGACGATGGCTGGCAAACTCATTTCATCATAAATATCACAGTAGATAATATACTTCAGTATAAATGATGCATCTGCCTTTGCCAGGATCTTCGGAGTGAGTAATGCTCCTCCAATATGGGCTTCTTAAAGATAAACAAATTACGGGCCGTAATGACCCGAAGTTTGATTTTCTTTTTCATGAGCTTTTCTTCACCCTAATCACACTCAGGGTGGGAAGATGAAAGACACAACGGGGACTTTAAGATAGGGAGAAAAGGGTCTGTCCCTCTGCAGTGAGGCAGGAAGCAGTTAAACGGCTGAAGACAGAGCTGGTGTTTCCCTTGTTCTGGAATAAAAGGAAAGGCTCAGCAAGAAGAAAGATGTGCAGAAAGTAAGAATATAGTAAGGGTAGATTTCTTAAACATAAGCATCTTTAGAAGATTCCCAAAAGATAAAAGAAATTCTCTTTTCTTTCTCTGACACATATATATCACACATATATGGACACATGTTATGCAAACAAAATTCTATGTCTCCAAACTGTCCCCACACCGCAGAGCTCAGATAAAGATTTTTACATTCTCCAAGCCTACTGTGGCTCCTGAATTTGTTCCCTCCTCTTTTCTGAGTACAATGCATCTTAGTCTGCTTTTCTGCTGCTATAACATAATGCCTGAGACTAGTTAGTTTATAAAGAACAGAAATTTATTTGGATCATGATTCTGGAGCTTGGCAAGTCCAAGATCAAGGTACCCACACTAGGTGAGAGTCCTCTTTCTGCCTCATCACATGGTGGAAGAAAGATGGGGAAGAGAGGATGAGAGCAAGTTAGTAAGATAGGACCAAACTCCCTTTTATAACATCAATTCTTACAATAACTAGCCCATTTCCATGATGACATTAATCCATTTATAAGGACAGAGCCCACATGACCTTATCACCTCTCATTAGGCCCCACTACTCAACACTGTTGCCTTGGGGATTAAGTTTCCAACACATGAATTTTGGGGGCACACATTCAAACTACAGCACAGTATTACTTGCCTCTGTTTCAAAGGTCAGCCTTTGACATACAAATTTAAAAATCCCTCACCTCTTGATAGTCTCCAGTCTGATTTTATCAATTGTTCCACCAAAGTGTTCTGGACATTTTATTAATAAACATGCTTGAAACTTAAACCTTTCCTTATACAAATGACCAGATTCTATCGATTTAGTATCTTCTCCTGGAGGGTGGGGGGGTCAGAGAAAAATTTCAAAATGGGAAGGAAGAACATCATTAAAAACATAATAAATGAACAAATAAGAGGATCACAGTGTAATGTACTAGAACAATCTCTAGATTGGACATAGGAAAACTGGATTTAAGTAAGACCTTCATTATTTCTTATGCAAGTGGAACTCCTTAACTTTAAGTTAGTTAATTTTTCTCCCACTTAAAAATGGGTATCATCCACTTGATAGGTTACTTTGAAAATCCAATGTAATATTGAAAAAAGTCCCAGTGATCTTCCAGAGTTCAATAAACATTTATTTCACCCCAGCTTCCTAAACTGGATAGAAAAGGGTTATAAATGTACACAACATTCTATGAGATATTTTTGGAAGTGTTTTGACATTAACTGCATTTTCCAGAGGCAGGCAAGATGGAAGTGGTTTGCTTATTTTATCAATGAAGACCTGGAAGCACACAGAGGTTAAAAGATTTGCCCAGAGCTACACGGAGATTTAAAACCCAAGCCCTTGAATCTTTCTGTAGTTCTTGAAGAAAGCAAACTTTGCCGGGCAAGATCAGGTCAAAAGGGGGTATACCTTTCGTGAAATATTTACAAACTCCTATGCTATTGAACTCAGCTACTGAGCAGAGAAGAGGCCTGCACAGCAATTGGGCTGTGAGTCCAGTGGATGTGAGCTTTGCCCTCAACGAGAAAGAGCCAGCTGATACCTGGTGCCAAAATTGCAATGATGAGGTCAAGGGTTTGAATCTGTGGAAAATGGGCTATGGAAACAAATATGCAGGAACCTAAGGACAAATGTGTTCATTTCCTGGAACTGATGCAAGAAAGTACCACAAGTAGCTGACTTTTAAAAAAATTCTCTCCGAGTTCTGGAAATTCAAAATCATGATATCAGCAGAATTGTGTTTCCTCTGAACACTCCAGGGAAGAATCCTTCCTTGCCTCTTTTTGACTTCTGGTTATTACCAGCAATCCTTGGCATTCCTTGGCTTGTAGACACATTACTCCAATTTCTGCCTCCATCGTTGCTTGGTGTACTCTCTGGACATGTCTGTTTTTGTCTCTTCCACTCTCCCCTTCAGGATGCTACCATATTAGATTAAAGGTCCACTGTACTCCAGTATGACATTATCTTAACAAATTACATCCACAATGATGATATTTCCAAATAAGATCTCATTCTGGGGTTCCAGGTAGGACATGAATTTTGAACAGACACAATTCAACCTGGTACAGAAAGGAAATAAGAACCAGGCTAAAAAACAAGACTGGGAAACTCAAGCTGAGAAAACTGGAGGAAGAGAAAGACCATAAGAAAGGAAAAGGAGTAGACAGAGAGGAGGTTGGGAAAGAAAAGAAAGAGAAGAAGAGGGATGCCAGTCACGCAAGGACATGCACACACTGACTCCTGTATGCCAAGAGTGAGAGGCAGAGGAACATCTCTACTTAAAGAATTCCCCACGTGTGCACTTTCCCTCTGACTAGACACCCAAGGTTACCTAAAGCTGTTACTGGGGCCCAAACTATGGGGCCATGGAAAGTGATTCGCATACTCTTTTTGAGGCCAATAGATGGCCTCAAGAAGAAAGACGAGCTAGCCGAGGCTTCTGGAAGACCTAGCAGCTCTCACGTTCCCATCTCCTCCTCTGACTCTGGATCCAGGGACTTCCAATTTTAAAGCTGAGAATCTGGATAATGATTTTAAAAAAAAAATTCTTTGAAAAGGCAGTTCCAGGGTGGTCTTAAGTTCATTTATCTCCTCTGGAGAAGAAAATGGAACCCCTAAGAAATGTGCTGACAGCTCCCCTGAGGAGCAATAGCCCCGTCCTCAGGCAAGCTGCTAGGGGTCAGTTCGCCTCCATCATTCATCCAACCAGATGTCACCCATTGTTATTTTTCAGATTCCATATCCTGATCTTTCTAACTTCCTGGAGTTTTCCAAAGATCTCCAAAGGGAGTCTACTCATGTTAGCAGGAGCTAAAACAGACTTTAGGCAAGATGAATCATAATTCAACAGCAGGAAGGAGACCTTGGGGCTGGCAAGAGAGCCCCCCTGTGTGCACTGGGGGGGCGGTCTCTGGACACACACACACACACACACACACACACAAACACACACAAACACACACACACGTGCATGGGCAGGCTTTTGTGGAGAAGTAGGCAGAAGAAAACCCATAAATTTAACCTCAGCCATTACTAAATGAAACAGCTCTAGAACTATCTTTATCATTAGGACAATCACTTGTTCATTCATAACAGAAAGTCATATAGAACAGGCAGAATTTATGAACTTGATCTCTCCTTGCTTTTATTTTCTTTTCCCATGCTGGAAAGTAATGAGTTTGAATTTAGAATAAGGGTCCCCATTCCCTCCCTGTCTAACCATCATTTAGAGTGAAAGAGCCTTAGCTTGAAAGTCTTTCCAGGAGAATTTTCCATGCCAGCCTGACTTGGCCTAGTGTAACTGGGGAAATGTAGGTGAAAGAACAGGACAGGCAGAAGCCAACACCGCTCTGGCTTAGCCCCTGCGCCATCTTTAGAGTAGTGAAGAGGAAGAGTCCTCTATTGACAGGAATATCTCCACATCTTTGAAGTTTCTGGGTTCCTGGGCTTCCCAATTCTCTTCCCTCCCACAGCAGGAAAGGCAGTAAGGTACACATACCCATCTGAACAGTCATGGAAACAGTAATGAGTTAATAGACAATTACTCTCCATGACCACATATTGGAATATATATGTGTCAGTTGTCATAGACCTATTATTAATTCATTCATCTCCTTATTTACTCATTCATTTTTTTCTTCATCATACTTATTATAGGCTATTGTGTTAGTCAGCTTTTCGTTGCTGTGACAAATTACCTGAGAAAAATTAACTTGGAAGAGGAAAGATTTATTTCAGCTCACAGGTTCAGAGGTTTCAATCCATGGTCACTTAGTCCCATTGCTGTGTGTATTTGCTGAGGAATAACATCATGGTGGGGAATGAATACATGGTAGAGTTGCTTTCCTCTTGGTGGTAAGGCAGTGGGACAGGATCAAGATATAGTCCCTAAGGGCATGCCTCCAAGGATCCACTCTCTTCAACTAGGTCCCACCTCTTACAGTTTCTACCACCTCAGCTGTGAATTCATAACGGGTTAATCCACTGATAATGTTAAAGCCTCATGATCCAATCTCTTCCCGATAGCCCCACCTCTGAGCAATGCTGCATTGGGGACCAAACCTTCAAAATGAGCCCTTGGGGGACCTTCTCTATCCAAACAATAATAGCTTTGTTAAATACTGGGGTTATCAAGATGAAAAGAAACTCAGTCTCTAATTTTAATTCAGGGCAAAAAAAAAAAAGTGATGAGGCAGGAGGATCCCCAGTTCAAAGCAAGCTTCAGCCACTTACCAAGGCCCTAAGCAACTCAGTGAGACATTGTCTCTAAATAAAATACAAAAAAGAGCTGGCAATGTGGCTCAGTGGTTAAGTGCCCCTGAATCCAATCCCTGGTACCAAAAATAAATAAATAAATGCAAGCAAAATGAGAAAAAGAATCTCTAGGGACTGAGGGCTTCTAGAGTTTCTTCTACCCAAGGATAGGCCTTTCTTATCTCCCACAGGGCTAGTGACTGTAGATGGAATCACAAAGGAGTATTTGGGGCCTCTTCCAATTTGGGGCCCCTCCTCTGCCAGTGCCCAGCATCCCCCTCATGATCTATTGATTTGAGATTCATTCTTGAAATGATCTATGGCACTCCAATCAGATGGCAAGATAAAAATCACTAGGTCAAGACACTAAAAGAAAAAAGAAGTCTAGAAGGACCAGAAGTTTTGAAATTTGCAAAAGTGGGTGGTTATTCTGGTACCTTGTTGCAAAGGATGCTGACCTCCCCCACTCCCAGGATGCTAGGCTAAAAGAGAAAGGTCACACAGCCTAAGAGCATAAAACATAATGAAAAAAACAAGCCAAAGCAGACATGAGTGCTAAGCAGTACTAAGTTCAGCCAGGGACAATGCCACATGCTGTATTTTTCCTGCTAGAATATGGCTTGACCTAGGAAATATCCATCCTGTGAATGTTCTCTCCAGCATATGCATGTGATGTTCTCTGGCATTTGATCAGTAGTAATGCTCTTACTTGTAAGCAGCAGAGTCTGAGGGCTTGTCATCTGCATCTCACATCCATCTCTGCCTTTCCTCTGCTCAGCTGGGTATTGCAGAGATTGAAAAGACTCCTTTACTAGCATGCTCTAGTTAGTTCTGCCACTTGCAGAAGGAGACAAAGGGAAGTCAGGGTATGTTATGGTTTGAATATTAGACATCCCCCAAAAGTGTGAGACAATGCAGGAATGTTCAGAGGTGAGATGATTAGATTATGAGAGGTGTACCCTAAACAGTAGATTAATCCATTGGATGGGTTAATAACTTGAAAGGACTACTGTACTGGCTGGTGACTATAGGCATACAGGGTATAAGGAGGGAAAGTAAGTCACTGGGGAGAGTATGCCTTTGAGATTTATATGTCATCTCTGATTCCTGGCTGTTATAAACCGGGCTCCTTTCCTCTATCACACCCTTCCTCTCTGATGTTCTGCTTCATCTTGGGTCCAGAGCTGTGGAATCTGCCAAACATAGACTGAACCTCTGAAGCCAGGAACCAAAAATCAAATTTTCATCTTCTAAATTGTTCTTATCAGGTATACTGGTCACAGCCATGCCAAGCTGACTATGGGTATTTTTTTCCTTTTTAACTTTGATACAGGCCATTCCTCTGACTATGGTCACATTATTATGGGGTGCAACTTAAGAACAGACTGATCACCACTGAGAAGTCCAAATTTGAGAGTCTTTATTAAGCTGGCCGGCTGACTGTCTCACGCAACGCCCAAAAAATGGCTATTGAGAGAACAGCCCTGACCATAGGGTTGTAGGGGTTCTTATACCAAAAATCACATCAAACATAAGTGTCTGTTGCTATGATTCAAAATTACAAACATCATGAGATAATCAACAGAGGGGTAAGTGGGTCAAAATGACCCTTACCTAGGTACAAACTAAAGAATGGTTACTAACATCCACACAATCACCGTTCACATGGTACATTGTTTAGGAGCAATAGGGATCAAAAGAGAACAATTTTTCATCTCATAAGAATTGTCATTTTGCATTGATAAACATGTCACGTTAAATAACTGATGATGGATACAGAGGCGGGGCCTTCCCAAGGGAGAAGCATTTCCTATATAACATGGAGTTTCAGAGCAAAATGGAGTCTGTTTGATCATTGCCCATATAGCCTGGCCTGTAACATTTCCAAGGAGCCAAATCTGTCAGCCCATCACATCATCTCCTTAGTTCATCTCCTACCAGACAGGTCCATGATTGAAGTCCACCTCTGGGACCCGAAAATGTCACCAACTCTCACTGTGACCCTAGAGCAAGGGCTAGTAACAGCTTCTACAACTCCTAATCTTCTGATCGCCTTGCCATTCCCTGTTTGCCTTTTCAGTTTTCCTATCCTTTGTATCCGATTCACAGTATTAAATTCCCTCAGCTGAACCACCTGGAGTGGTTTCTGTTTTCTTAACTGAATTTTGATAAATTCTGATTGGGTTGAGTAGAGAAACAATTGATTAGAAGGATGCTGGGGTACTCACAGTAATGAGAGGGGTGATGGAGTATGATGCAGAGCCAAATTCACTCCTCAAAAACTACTGTGAGGACATCCTAAGAGCCAGTGCTGCACACTAGATACTAGGACCACGATGCAAAAACCAACAGCACAAAGCACTCCTCTGCCCTCAGAAACCAGCTTCCAAATAAAATTCAGATGGCTCCCTCTGATTGGCTGCATCTCTGTCATTTATTCCATACTCATTTCAGAAGACTAGAAATTGAGAACCAGATTTTTACAGCAGAGCCGAGATTCCCTTCTTAGTAATACTTTAGGGTCAAGGATCCTCCAAACATCAGAAATAGGATCAGACACCTGCAGGATAGCTGTTACGGTTTGGATCTGGAATGGTCTCCAAAAACTCGTGTGTTGAAGACTTGGTCCCCAACATAGCAATATCCAGAGGTGGGGTTTTCAGGAAATGATAGGATCATAAGGGCTCTAACCTCATCTAACCTCATCCAACCCCATCAATGGAGAGATCAGCTTGATGGATTAATAATTTGAATGAACTGCTTGGAGGTGGTGGAAACTATAGGCAGGTTGGGCATGATGGGAGGAAGTAGGTCACTGGGGACCTCTCTCTCTCTCTCTCTCTCTCTCTCTCTCTCTCTCTCTCTCTCTCTCTTCTTTCCCCTGTCTGAACTTCTCCTCTGCTACACCATTCTGCCATGACGTTCTGTCTCATCTCAGGCCCAAAGTAACAGAGCCAGTTGACCATGGACTGAAGTCTCTGAAACAGTGAGTCAAAATAAATCTTTCCTCCATTAAGTTGTTTATGTCAGGTATTTTGAGCACAGTGATGAAAGACTGAATAACACAACAGCCAAATAAATAAACATTTATCACAGGAATAATACCAGGGGTTGGGATCAAGCTGCAATCTCAGGGTCAACCTTTAAATAAGAGAATCATTTTTTGATCATTGGGTTCATGGTGTTAGAGTCTAGAACTCTATGTGGGAGCCTGCAGCTTGTGGATAACATCATGGAATCTTCCCAGTATCCCCCAGACTAATATTGGACAGGCAGCATCTACAACCATAATCACACAGTGTAGAACAGCTTCTTGCTCAAGACTGAATGTCTACCTAGCTAGGACCACTTTTCAGAATTTGGAACAAAGGCTGACCCTAACCAGAGTGAATTTTAGGAATCCCAGGTCAGTCTTTTTTCTTGATCCACTCTGCATTTCTATACTGATTCCTGAGTCTGAGCTCTTTGCTAGTTCCTGGAAACTAGGTCCCCACAATGCATTGCTGAGCCAGTTTCTATGTCCCTGCCCTTCTTCCTGGTTTCTTACTGCTCCTTCAAAGGTGAAAGTACTAATTAGCATTCCCATCTGTTCCCTCTTAGGTTCTGACTCAGTCTACCAGATGAGTCTACAGTGGAGTCCTCTGTGCCTGCTTTCAAATTTGGTCTTTCTGCAATCGTCCCAGCCTGAAGACTGCCAGCCTGGAATTTCACCTGCTACTTGTTTTTTCAAATGCAACTTAACACAGTATAACAAGGATGTATCTGAGTTGAGGCACTTTCTTACTCTAACACTACTGCTTGTATAATTTTGGTGGGCTTCTATATTTGTTACAGTTTCTCAAGTGAGTCTCCATCTTTAGTATGTAAGTGCATAAGTATCCGCTGTCCTCATGTGTTTGCTTAAAGGGCAGAATTCTGGTCAGCATCCCTCAGATTTGATTCATTAGTTCTGGGGTGATTCTGATGCAAATGCTCCACAGACCACACTGAGAAACACTGCCCAGTCAGGTGTCTAGGTCGTGCCCATTCTTCATGTGGTTACATAATTCATACTGTGTTTTAGTCAGCTCTTCATTACTGTGACCAAAATACCCGATAAGAATAACTTGAAAGAGGAAAAGTTTATTTTGGCTCACAGTTTCAGAGGTTCAGTGCATGGTCAGTGGACTTTATAGCTCTGGATCCAAGTGACACCGTGGCAGAAGGGCATGGCAGAGAAAAGGGGCTTAGGATCCAACAGCCAAGAAAGAGAGAGAGCTTTGCTTACCAGGACAAAATATAAACCCCAGAGATATACCCCCAGTGACCTACTTCCTCTAGTCACATCCTACCTGCCTACATTTGTTAATCCATATCAGTGAATTAATCCAATGATTAGATGACAGCACTCATAATTATTTCACCTCTGAACATTGTACCATTGTCCCACAAATGAGCTTTTGAGGGACACCTGTTCAAACCATAACATTGGTGCAAATGGTCTTGGTATTCAAATAAGGATTATAATTATGTCCTCTAATGATTCACCTGGAAGTGGGTATGTTAGGCTCCCCTTCACCTCAGATCTACTGGATCAGAATTTCAAGATAGGATTGCACCTGACATATGCAACTCAACAAAGTTTCAGGTGTGTCTCTGACACAAATCCCTGACTCAAACGCTGTGCCTCACTGCCTCAATCCTCTTTCCATCAAATCTCCCCGCCCGCCACTTGTTCCTCACCCATACCCTTAACTTTCCTGCAGCCTTACTTAATAATAGGGCACCTGTTGTTGAAGGATGCTGTCAAACAGGCTTCATCCTCTATTCAGTTTCTAAGACTTTATCCATATCCATTTGGCAGGAGAGTAGATTTCATTATGATCATTACCTATATGGACAAGCAGCCAAGATTTAATATCTATTGGTCAATAACTGCTTTCCTATCTAATAGCTCTTGATGGCCATCTAGAGGGGATTGTAACCTTCTTAGCTATATGGTTTCCAAAGATGTTTGGTGGTGCTCACATAGCCTACAAAAACCAAGGATCCTGAAGCCTACAGCTTAAGACTTCCCTTCTCCCAAGGGAGTGCAGTACACTGCAGCCAGTAGGGAGAAATGGAAGACCAACTTTTTCATTCTCAAACTCCAATCCATGTTTTACCTCTTCCATGAAGCCTTCCTTGATCTGAGCACTCATTCTTCTCTGACTTCCTATCACATGTCACATCACAGAACTTAGCACTGGACTATATCCTACTATTTTGTGTGTGTATCCTTCTTGCTTATATAGCAAGATTGCAGACTCTCTGAGAACAGGACCTAGGTTTTAGACTCTCCTTGATGAATCAGAGAGACAGGAAGTGAGCTGATCAGGGTCAGTTCAAAGACCACACACCAGAGTAAGTAAGAGAGTGACTGAGGACCTGACTGCACAGGTCAAGCCTGGAGGCAGCTTGCCTCCAGAGTGAAGTTAAGGTGCAATATGAAAGGTATTCATTACTCTGGATATGTCTCAGGTCACAGTCAGCAGTGGAAGACCCACTGATTGGCAAGAGAAAGGACAAAAGAAAGAACACAGGACAAAGAATGCAAGAAGAAGATGGTTTTCTGAAATCAGAAAGTAGGAAGCAGTCACCATCCAAGGACTGTCCATTACCAGCTAGACCCCCAAGCAGTAGCCAAGGCAGGGAGAAGCAGGATAGGGTCTCAAGGTACCAGGATGGACTCAAGTTACATAAGCAGTATTGGAGAAACTGGGCTTGTAGACAGGAAAACCATCAAAATCAGAGTGAAGTCATTAAGACAGTGAAGAAAGAACTGTCCTCACACTACCCCAAACTCTCAGCTGCTCCCCTGGTTCTCCTACTCATCCCCACCACCAACACAGGAGATTCTCCAGGGTTGAGAGTCCTCTCTCTCTCTCTCTTTCTCTCTGTCTCCTGACCTGACCTCTGTGGCCACACTTTCTCTTTGAATCTTTGAATCTGGTTCCAGTTCTCGATCTAATCCTGTGAAACTTGAATAATTCCTTGACTCCCAAGGTTTAAAGACTTCAAGCATGTTCCCCTTCCACTCAAGTCTTCAGGGACCTGAGGACCTGGCTGCCATTTTCTAACCCTACCATACCTAGAATCATGCAAGTACATACTTGGCGTCCATCCATACCAACACATCAGATAAACCTAGTCCAAGCAAGTGCATGCACACAAGTAGTATAGAAAATTCCTGCTGGGGTTAGCAGGCCAGCTCTAGAATTACTCTAACCTTCAAAGTTACCCTCTCTGCACTCTCTACTTTCTTCTTCTCTTAAGATCAAGGACACTTGGGTTCAAGTCTCCTAGAGTCTTATGTAAGCTAACTTTTCCAAGAAATGGCACTGACCAACCCTATGGATAAGATGACTCTGTCCCCAATCTCTGCATTCCAACTTTCCAGCTTGCTATTCCTGACCTCACACATCAAAGAATAGGATCTGAGAATCAGCACATGATAAATACTTACTGACTTGACCACTTGACTTGTGACTAGGGATATCAAACCATGGGAAGGATCCATTCATGGAGAGTAGGGGGAATACCAGCTCAGTGTCTCTGGGTACTTGGGATGGCATGGCTCAACATCTGTGGGAAGGACTGACCCTCTGTTTGTAAGGCTAGGCACAAACTCTTAAAAGGTGAATTATATGAATATATCCATATGAATATTTTAGCATCATTGTAGCATTAAAGCATGAGTCATCTCAAAAGATGGATGAAAGAAGGGGGAGGGAGCACCAAGGAGGCAGAATAATGAAGGAGCAAGGACCTTTCTGCTCAGGCTGCTTCCCTCAGACTCTGTTTCAAGGTTTTAGTATGTTTTTAATCACTGTACTATTACTTATAAAAACCAATAGCAGGTGCCTGGTGGAAGAAGAAATAATGATTCAAGCATGAGAGTCATTTTCCAATTGATTTCCTTTCTCTTCATTTCCTTTTGACCTCAGTAGAGAAGGCACAGTCTCACTATTCAAAGGAGCTATAACTCAGTCCTCACTCATGGACTTTGTTTAAGAAAGTGCTTAATATTTTTCTTCTTATGTCCCAGGGAACTACATTTCAGGTGTTTAATCATCTTTACAGCCCCCAAATATTTGGGATTTATGGAAAGCATTTAAACTCAGTTGAAAAAAATAAAAACACAGTGTCCTAAATTCAGGGTAAATTTTTACTCTCGTTATGGGTGTTAATTTATGATTCAACAATGATTTCAAGGCTTTACGTCAAATCCTCCGAGGCTTGTATTTTCTTATTATTCAACCTGGTTTTATTCTCAGTGTCAAATGAATCACACATTCAATCACACAGAGCACAGTGTCCCCCTGCCCCTGAACATATAATTCAGAATCTTCGTCTACAGAATTATGACCCCCCTGGGAAGACCAAGGTAGTCCTTGTGGTATCTCATTCCCCTTGGTGATGAAAATGTCTAATCCTTCAAAAGCCTGGTTTCCAAGGGAGTCAATGCTCCTGGGAGCTAAGCCTGGAGGCTAGAGTGTCTCAGCCATCCCGAGGAAGTGTCCTGGCAACTGCAATCCATGAGGCGTCACCACAGAGGAATGAGGTCATTTCTAGAAGAGTGGATCTATGTTCACTGAGGTGGCCTTAATTCTCTGGTCTCTGTGGTAGTAGATCCCCTATTCATTCTTTACAGGGTGAAGAAGGGGCTCAGATTTGGGGCCCAAACTTTGGTCATCATGTATTCCTCACCCTTAAGGAAAAGACAAGGAAAGTGGTCAGAACTGAAAAGGGATGAGGGCTTCAGGGCAGATTTTGGAAGTCAGGTCAAATCCTGGTACACCGAGGGCCCTCCACGAAACCCTTCTGCAGACACCATCTCAAAGCATAACACAGGCTCTGCCACCCATCCTGGCTTGGAGCCTTCTCCTCTGGATGCTGTCCTTCCATGTTGCTCCCTAGAGCACCCTTTGCTGACTTCCCCCTTTAAATCAATGACTTGTTTCAATATTGGCCTCAATTTGGGGTTCAACTGCTCACTAGGATGAACCCCTCTGTCCCAGACTCTTGGCCTAGGTAGGTGATGGTCTCACCTTCACAATCCATCGAAGCCTCCAAGATGTTCAGGTTCCATTTGCCCAGGAAGGTGATTAGAGAGTTCATGAGGCTACAGAGGAACATGTCCTGTGTCCCCTTCCTCTGTCCCTCCCCTTCAATCCACACACTCTTGCAGGAAGCCAGTCCCACTTGCTTCCCAGGGCTGAGCTGAGTTCTAGCTCCCTCCTCCACCATCCCCCTCAAAGAAGCCTTCATGTGTCCCACAGGGTCTGCTAGGTCAGAGATGTGCTGATTTATGCTCAGACAGAAGCAGAATTATTCAAAAGCATATTTAAGGGAGAGCATCTTAATAAAGAAGGGAGAAGTGGCATCATAGAGCTTCAACTAGAGGCTAGAATTATTTTAGGAAAAAATCATTCCATGGTATTGTTCAAATCATATTATATAGGGTGAAATGAAGGATGATAGAGTGAAACAGACATTATTACCTCATGCCCATATATGATTGCATGACTGATATGATCCTATAACATGCATAATCAGAAAAATGAGAAATTATACTCCATTTATGTATGATTTATTCAAATGTATAAATGCATTCTACTGTCATGTATAACTAATTAGAACAAATTTTTTGAATTAAATTAAAGAAATAGAAAGAAAGAAGCTGACATTTATTTGTTACCGACTATGTGCCAAACCCTACCATGGACTTTCCCTCACATTTTATTTATTATTTGTTTGTTTGTTTTCACTTTTTACTTATTTATTGTTATCATTTTATTTCAACCTACAAATTTTTAAAAGTTGTCTTGCTTTTACAAAACAGAAATTGCAACTTAAAGCGATTAAAAGAATAGCTCATGCCGCTCAGCTAGTACATGGCAGAGTTGGGTTCAAATCTATGTCTCTATTTTCTCCTAGATTTAGGAGTTTTCAACTCCAATACTTTTCCCAGGGATGGCATTTAGTTTCAGAAAGCCCCTTGTATGGACGCTGACATTCCTTCCTGAGCTGCTGGTGGTGGGTGTGGGGTACTTCCCTTCATCCCTACTCTCTCTTCTGGCCCTGATACCACTTGTCAGACCAAATAGGCCGAGGTGCCCACACTGGTCATGGCCCAGTAGGGGATGGACAACCTGCCACACTGCCTCCCCACCACCTTGGAGAGGTGCTTCCCCCTGTCTGAGATCCTAGAACCTCCGCAGAGCCCCTTCATACCTCGACTCCTCAGAAGCAAAGGCTGAGAGGAGAAGCCTCTGGATTTGGGTCCCTCAAGAAACTTCCCACTAGACCACTGCTTCAGTCTAACTAACCTAGAAGTTTGATCCAATTCCTCTTTATTCTCCTACCCATCTAAGAAACTGCTAGAGATTGGGGAGAGTGAGGAATCCTCATGGCATCTAACAGTGCTGCTTCTTAATACAAACATGATCCATTGAAGGGCAAGGAAACTTAAGTTTAGCGCTGAACTGTCATTACAATGCTTGAGTGCTTGAGAAGCAGGAAAGATAATACACGATGCTTTTAAGAAACCATTATTGGCACAACATCCTCATAAAAGCCCATAAAATCCCAGCGGAGTTAGACGGCCCCTTCTCAGTCTCAGTGGTCATGCATTTGCCTATTTGCGATTCAGAGACCGTCACTGCTGGCTCAGCCTCTCTTCCATACTGATCCTCTCCCACCTATGAAACTGCCAGTAAGAACTGCTGATGGAGCTTCTCCAGAAAGAAAGGGTTAAAGCAGGCGACCTAAGACCTACGGGATTCCAGGTTCACCACAAGAACCTACCTGCCCTACAACTCTCTGGCCACGCAGAACAGCAGGTGTGAGTCAAAGGATCTAAAAGGTGAAGTGTGAGACTATTACAAAGAAATAGAAAAAGACAAGCATAGTGGAGTAGGTCAAATTGTATCCCCCCAAAATATATATTCAAATCCTAAACTCCCAGAACCTGTGAATGTGACCTTAAATGGAAATAGGGGGTTTGCAGATATAATCAAGCTAAAATGAGATAGTGGATTATACTGTGCCCTAAATCCAGTGACTTGTTGTCCTTACACAAAGAGGAAGATTTGGAAAACCACAAACAAGCATGGAGGGAGGTAGGCATGAAGGGAGGCAGATATTGGAGTAATGGGATCAAGGAAGGCCAAGGAAGGCCAGCAACCATCGGAAGCCAGAAAGAGGCGGGGAAGGATTCTTCCTCAGTCTCCAGAGGAAGCATAACCCTGTCAACACCTTATAGCCTCCAAGACTATGAGAGAATAAATATTTGTTGTTTTAAGCCACACCGTTTGTAGTAATTTGTTATGGCAGCCACAGGAAACTAATATATACGCCACAGGAGTGAAATGCAAAAAGATATAAAAAAAAAGCAAAATATGAGAGAAGAAATGCAAATAACAATAAAAAATGTAAACAATGCTAAGTCTCAGTGGTAACATAAGAAATGTGACTTAAAACAATGGTGTGCCCTTTTTGCTTTTCAGATGGCAAAGATTAAAAAGAATTATAATGCCCAGGGTTAGCAAGGGGGTGGGAAATACGCCACTATTGGGAATAAGCGGGAACAAATCTTCTGGAGAGTAATATGGTAATATACATCAGAAGCTGTAAAAATCATCTTACTCAAGGAAATAATTAGGTAAGTGTGTGAAGATCTATGCATAATACCATTTTCATCAAAGCTTTGTTTGTAATGGCAAAATAAAAAAGGAAAGAAATTTAAAGTTCAAACAGTAGGGAATTGTTAAATAATTTATGTTATGTTCACACAATAAAATTATTATGAAGCCATTAAAAATGATGATGTCAATCCATATTTATCGACAAGGAGAGATGTTCAAATATATTGCCAAGTGAGAAAAGTACAGAAGAGTCTAATATAATCCCCTGTGTGTGTGTGTGTGTGTGTGTGTGTGTGTGTAGCCAGAAAGAGCAAAAGCTAGGATAGATGCCATATTACTGGTTGCTAACGTTATGAATTATTTGTTTGTTTTCTGATAGTCCAATTTTCTTAAAATGAAAATCAATACTCTAAAAAATAAATGTATTTTAAAGAAATGAGATGGATGCGAGCACTCCTGCTGCCGAGCCACATTCTGAGGGTACGTCGTTGGGGGAGACGGCCCTGGGGGGGCAGCCTTCCCCCACGCACAGGGTGTTCAGCCAAGGCCGAGAGTGCAGAAGGGGCCAAGAACAAAACAGTCCCTGCTCTTGTTGCCTAGCTCACCTTCACTCTGCTTGGAAACCTGGAACACACCGGCCCAGATCTCCTTATTCCACCTCCAAACCAACCAGTATTTCTTTCAGCTGCCATTTTGGGTTTTTCTGTTCCTTTCGACCACTTCACCCTAACTGGCAACTGAATCAGTGCTTGCATCCTCCTTTTAAAGCTTAACCCCACTTTTTCCATCTCAGCGTGAGCCCCATGCAGTCAAGGGCTTCTGGTCTACCTGCACTTCCAGGGGCCCGGCACTGTGCCTGACCCACATGCTTCTTGGACCCAATTGAATCATTAAGTTTATAGAACTGAAAGGGATTTGGCAATCGTAACAACCGACCTTCTCATTTCACATGTAAGTTAATGAAAGGCTCAGAAAACTGAAAAGACGTGCTTGTGGGCAAATCAGGGAAAGACCAGACCTGACTCCAGGACATGAAGCTCTGACGGTATCACACTGACCCTCTCCATAGGCCAGGGGGACACTGAGCCGTTGGCAGAGTCTTCAGGGAGTGTGGTCCCATCACCAGCCTCCTCCCGGGTTCTCCATTCCTCTCTCAGGCCCTTTCAAGGGGAACAAGCTTCCAGGTGAGCTGCCTCCTCGGCCTCCCTGCCCCTTGCCAGTCCTCCTTCCCTGGCCCGTCTTATTCAGTCCCTGCCTGGTGTCCTCGTGTCTCTGACCACGTCTCAGTGACCCTCCACTACCATCCATCTCAGCCTCAACCCCACGTCGACTCCAGGCCCAGCTTCCTGTGTTCTATGGGCCATTCACACATGTATTGTGCCCCCACCCCCTCTGTGTTCCTCAGGCCTCACGGTCCCCTTTCCAAACCGTGTTTAACCTAAATCCCCCACCCAGACCTGGGGATCCTGGGCCTTCCCCCCAGAGGACAGTTCTGGGGGCCTCTGCTTCAGCACAATCGCCAGCGCTCCTGACTCCCTTTGCTAAGGGCTACTCTTGCCCACAGGTAGAGAACCCCCTCTCACCCTCTGCCCTTCGCTCAGGTAAGCTAGCCTTCCCTGATCTCCCTCAGAGGGAGGGCCTGCCTCACTTCCCCATGGAGCCTCAGTCGGGGGTCAGGGGAGTCACTCTTACCCACCAAGAGATAAGCACTGCATTCCTCAGAGCGCCCCCAGGATGCTTAGAGACCATGAGCACCGTTACTCCCACTCAGGAGGAACCCCCACTGCTACCTGTGGAGAGAAAGGCTTTTGGGACAGAACTCAAGAGCAGGCCCCACGGCAAAAGGTGAGCAGATGAAGGGGGACTTGGCTTTTTCCCCCTGCACTTCACAGAAACCAAGTTCCCGGAGGCCCTCGGTGAGGAGGTGAGGGGGAGGCCCAGCTCACGCAGAGGCGCTCCTCCTAGCTCCTTACGCGTTTTGAAGCTCTTCAGATTATATTTGAAAAAAATGGACACCACTGTTAAATCAAATTTAAAAATAACTGAACTAGGGTCCTGGAGGAGAACTGCGTCTCCAGACTAAGGCAAGGATTCTGCGGTCATGACTGGAACGTGTGTTTATCTACTCCTTCAACAGACACCCTGAGTCACCACCATGTCCTGCCCCAATGCCGAGGCAGAAGCACCTGACGCTTCCATGGGACTGGAGCTGAGGACTGGGACCTGCCTTGACCTCTGCTCCAATTATCTAATGAGCCACCCCAAATACAGGGCTGAAACCAACAGCAAGTGTGTATTTGCTCACAAGCGTGCAACGTGAACAAGGGTCAGTGGCACAGCTGGTCTCTGCTTGCTCCTGTGGCTCGCAGCTGCTGCTGGTTACTGACTGGGATCTCAGTCGGAGCTGTCAGTTGAAACACCTAAATATGGCTGCCCAAGTGCCTGCTCCCATCCCTGTGTGGCTGGGTTCATGGTGCAAGTTCCCAGGAGGAAGTAGCGGCTGCCAGCCTCTGAAGATCCAGAGCTGTATGCTAGCTCACTGCTGCTTTCCCTGTGGTCTCTTAAAGTTGTCAACCATTGCAGAGACAAGGAGAAGAGACACAGCCTCCACCTCTTGATGTGAGGAGCGTTAAAGACCTGTGAGGACATGTCTTGAAAGTGCCACAGCCTGCAAGAGATCAACCAAAAGGGGAGAACAGTGAGGACGGCACACGTAGCGCACCTGCAGCTCCCTTCCAGGAAGTTCAGTGGTTCAAAGTGTGGGTGATAGTAATGCTTTCTCTGGACCCTTGCACTGCCCTAGGGAGCAGCATGCAACTTGTGGATGCCTTCCGCTTACAAGAGCTCATCACAGATTGATGAGTGACTATTCTACTGGTCCCCAGAAAGCACTCTCCATTTCTGCATCCATTCCTGAACTGCTTTGACTTCTAAGCCCCCTCGCCAAGTCAGCCAGCACCCTGAGAGATGCCTGTGCTTCTCAAAGTTCGCTGGAAGCTACCACCCTGTACCCGGTGCTCTTGTCACTGATGAGCACCAGGGACCCCTGGGCGTCATCTCCTTTGCTGTGTCTGCTCCATCCACAGATTCGGTCTGGGGTCTGCAGCAGTCTCTTGGTTCCTGACACACACTGAGTGTGCAAGGGCCTACAGCTTTCTCCCCTGCGGCGCTATTAAGCTCCAGCCCCTCGTTCATAACAAATTCCATTCTACCACCATCGAGAGCATAGCCTATGTTCAGGCAGCTGATAGTTAAGGACCAAAAAGTGGGACTTCACGTTACCTGCCAAAAAGAAAAGTCACAATGCACATTACCATTTTTTCTCTCTGTTAAAGGTTCCTGTTGCCAGAGGTCTGGAAGCAGCATAGGAAGTGAAATTTCACCTGCACCAAGTTTCAAGTGTGCAACAAGACCATGAAATAATCTTGGGATATGCCAGCATCCCAGTCTCTTCTCCTCCCAGACCAGTCGCCCTACTCCCTCCCAAGTAAGAGAGGGCACATCCAAGAAAAGATCTGGCTCCCAAACTGACAGGTGGTGGCACAGGGCTAGATTTATTGAGAAATACCTAATTAAGCTCCAGAGTAAACTAGTCACCAAGGTGTTTAATTGGCAGCATGTGACTATTAGGAGCTAATTAAGTTGTTCTCTCGTACTTTAATTAATGTTTGTCATTCGGCCGCTGTATGGTTGGTGCAAGGGTAAAGGAAACAGACGGGACCTGCTGGTCAGGCCCTAGACAGAGTGACTAGCTGTTCTCAGCGCCCGGAGCTGAGCAGATGGGGCAGGGTGGGGGCTGGGCTGCTCCCTCCTCCACCCAAGCCCCAGAAGTTACTTTGAGTAACTCGGTGAAAATTTGTTAAGCCTCTACTCTGTACCAACCAGGGAGACTGAGAGGGTAGTGGAGAGAATCTGATTAAGGCTAGGTTCAAATTCCATCTCTGCTTCTTACTGGCCTTTCTGAAGTCACCTTCATTTATTGGTCTATCTATCTTTCTATCTATCTTCGGCACTGGGGATTGAACCCAGGGGTGCTTTACCCCTGAACTAAATCTCCAGTGCTTCTTAAGTAGTTTTATTTTGAGAAAGCATCTCACTAAGATGCTGTGCTAGCCTGAAATTTGTAATCCTCCTTCCTCAGTCCTTCTGAGTTTCTGGGATTACAGGCATGTGCCACAGCACCCTGTCTGAAATCACTTTTTTAAAATTATTATTTGTAGAATGAAAACAGGTAACACTTTCTCCAGCTATTATTTCAAAATAGAAATCAGATATCCTGCCGGACGCAGTGGCGCATGCCTGTAATCCCAGTGGTTTGAGAGACTGACGCAGGAGGATCATGAGTTCAAAGCCAGCCTCAGCAATGGTGAGGCACTAACAACTCAGTGAGACCCTGTCTCTAAATAAAATACAAAATAGGGTTGGGGAGTGGATCGGTGGTTGAGTGCGCTCTGAGTTCAATCCCCAGTAACCACACCCCTCTACAAAAAAAAAAAAAAAAAAAAAAAAAAAAAAAAAAAAAAACCGAAAGAAAAGAAACCAGATATCCTGTCCCTGAATTCAAGACCCTTCAATGACTTACCATCTCAGAGTAAAAGTTCCCACGGGAATATAAAAAGCTATTCAAAATCTCTTTCTCTGCAGCTCTCCCTCCCTTCCCTCTCCACCTTCTCTTGCCTCCCTCTCCTCACTCCAACCATACAGCTCCTTTGTTGTCTCTTGGACAAATCAAGGTCTCTCCTGCCTCAGGGACTTTGCACTGACTGTTTCTTCCGCCCATAATGTTTTGCTCCCCAAATATCCACATGGCTCATGTCCTCAATCTTTGCTCCAGTTGTCTGCTCAAAGGGGCCTCTTCTGACCTCCCAACTTCAAATTCTAGCACTTTCCCCCTCAAAAGAGCTAGCAAATACTCTCTTCTATTCTGCTTTTTCTCCTTAGCATTTATTCACATCTAAATACAATATATTTCAACACACCGTGTTTATTTATTGTTTTAGAATGTCTACCCCACCCCTATATAGAAAGCAAACTCAACGATGACAGTAAATGTTTGGTTAGTGTCAGTCACTACCGCGTCTCCAGTGCCTTGCATAGCGCCTGGTCCACAACAGGCACTTGATCAATGTGTGTCGAATAAACAAATGGGTGTGAGATGAGATAAACTATGCAAAGGACATAGCGTTAAAAATACCGAGTTGTCACAAGGAAGCAGACACGTACTCAGAAGTAGCACAGCAGGGCAAACTTTTCTTCTGCAGAAGGCTGAACAGTCTGGCAAGCAAGCCCACTTGGACGGCTGTCCGCCTGCTTTTAGCCCTAAGGCAGCGCTGCCCCTGCTCTGATAGGAGGAGCTCCGGGTTACAGTCTACATGATTGGCTATTTTTAAAATTGGGGTGGGCAAAGGGAAGGGCTCTCCAGGTGGGGAATAGCTCCATTTTAACCATATGGTTTTATAGTTTAAAATGGTTCTACCTAGCCCCACGGTGTGAAACTTAAGTTTTAGGTTACAGTTAACACATTTTTGTTACAGATTGGGAAACTCAGACTACAGGTTTGACCTTGACAGAAAAGAGAGCATTCATCTTCCAATAATAGCCCGGTGCCTGGAGCATATTGGTACCTGTTGATACTCATTTCCTTCTACCTCCCCTCCTCTTCTCTGGCACTGCAATAAAAACAGGTGTCTCAGCCTTGAAGGACTTGGAATCCACCACGATGGACGCGTCTCATCACAATCACTTGCCAGACAAATGGCCTGGATCGCAGGAAGCAGGAGCAGAGGGATGAAGACAAGCGCCATCTTGTGGCCAGACTGAGTTGTTGCAATCAGCAACTCAGGATTTACTGCACACCTTTTGATAGGGTTTGGAAGTTGTCTACGCACCAAAGGTTGCTGTGCAGGAAGCTCGGTGTCCAGTGTGGTGATATTGAGGTGGTAGAACCTTTAAGAGGTAGGGCTCACTGGGAGGCGATCAGAACATGGGGGCTCTGCCCTCATGAATGGACTCATACTTGTCTCGTGGAGTGGGTTGGGTGTCACAAGAATAATAGTTCTCATGAGAGTGGATTGGTATAAAGTGAGGCCACCACACAGTTCCCTTTTTCTTCTCCTCTACACTATGATGCAGCCAAGAAACCCTTACCAGAATGCTGGTGCCACGTTGTTGGGACCCTCCAGTCTCCAGAACCAAGAACCAAATAAACCTCTTTACTTTATAAGTTAGCCAGTCTCAAGTATTTTGTTATAGCAATACAAAACAGACTAATATGCCTGTTGTAGTGCATATACTCTGGGAATCCAGACAAGAATGGCACATACTGCCTGCCAACAAGTAGCCTAGAATTAAGGCCCAAAACACTTTTCAGTAAAGGTCAAGATAGTAAATAGCTTTGGCTTTACTGGTCACACTGTCTCTGTCTCAGCTATGCACCTCTACTATTACAGTGCCTAAGCAGCCATAAAGAGCATGCAAGTGAATGGTCGTGGTTGTATGCCATTAAAAGTTTGTGGATTCCGACATTAGAATTTCATATAGTTTTTGTATGTCATAAAATAGTCCTCTTTTGATTTTCCTCAACCAATTCAAAATGTGAAAACTATTCTTAACCCCCAGGGCTGTACAATTACAGGCAATGGGCCACATCTGACTGGTGCACCATCGTTTACCAACTCCTGAATATAAAGGCGGGCAGGGGGAATAAAACTCTACAGCTTGTAACTAAGGCTTAAATTATGGTTCTACAGACTCAATCTCATCAACGTTCATAGAAGAGGGTGGTTAGTAGAGAAGGATGGGGACGCCAGGGAAGCCATTGGGGTCAAGAGCTGAGACCCGGCCAGGAAGAGGCAGGCTACATGGAGGATGGGAGCCCCCCAACCCCCGAACATGGATGATGACAGCAATAATTGTAGTAGAAATAACAATAACTAGGACCTACTGAGTGCGTGTGCCATGGCAGGCTCAGCTCTTGGCATTTTAATAGCATTGTCTGGAGTAATCTCCATAGCAAATCTACTCGCTTGTAATTTCACCACCCTTTTCAAATAAGACCAGGGCGCACAGGGTTGCTGATGAAGCCAGCCAGCCGCTGAGTCAGGATCAGCCCAGACTGTCTGCCTCCCAGCCCACCCTTCCCCTCCTCCTCCTCCAGGAGCCCCTTTGATGTAGATCCCCTCCCATTTCCTGTGATCAGATGCTGCCTGTCCCTGGTGTGCCTGCATTCATGTAAATAACCATTTTCTAAATACACTCAATGAAAAATCAATTACATAGCAAAGTGGCTGAGGTTTGGATAAACAACCTAATTGTTCCCTCTGGGGCTGCCGGCTGAGCAATCCCTACTGAGAGAAGAAAGAGAGTCGTGTTTATTAAGAGCCCCACCTCCGGCTCTGATGGTGCTTCCTCCTGGACCCTTTGGGGTCTGAGTCCCTGCAGCCAAGCCCAAGGATCACAGGGAAGCTGCCACTCTTACACCACCCATGACCAAGTGGCAACAGCAGACCTCTCAGCCAGGCTGCCTGGAGACTTTGCCCCCCAGGGGTACCGCTCTGAAGCCTGTCGCCTTGCTCTGATGGAGTTGCCGGTAATTCCTCGGGGAAGGCCACCCTGCCTGTGCCTCATACTTACAATTTCACAATTAGGTTTTGTCTCTAGTTGATAAGCAAAGACCCCCAAGGAGGTCATTCCAATAAACCTTGTCAATCATTAACACCTCCTGTGAATTAGTTTTCAGCACTTTTCAACAGGACCATTAAAATTGAGCAAATGACTGGAGAAGATGTAGATTCCAGGTTTCCAGGTTTAGGGCACAGTCAGGGAAGGTTAAAGAAAAGCAAAGTGGTCTTTGACCAGAGAGGCCCTGAAAGGAAGCGGTGGTATTCCCAAGGCCTGAATCTGCAGGGCCTAGTCCTCCTTTCTCCACTCCTTATCTGGGATATTCTGTAGTGGGCCCAGTGTGGTGGGTGGCAGGTCAAGTTTGAAGAAATAAGATACAATCCCAAACCTGAGGCTCACAAATAATTACAACAGCACACATTATGCCCTTTAGAAACGCCAGTTCTGGAATACAGAGTTCCACAGTATGACCATTTAACCTTGTAAGTAATAGGATAACAGAAAGAGTCCTAAGCAGATCGTCAAGAGACAAAGGTTCTCATCCTTATTCTGTCCTTATTCTGCTGTGTATTTGCTGTGTTACCTTGCATGGGTGTTTCCCCCTCTCTGGGCCTTCATTGACTCATCCATTCACTTATTTATTCATTCAACTCTACACCAACCCTGTGCTAAGCTCGGGTCATGTATGTAGTAAAAGCAAACACCATTGCTATTCTTTTAGGTTTACAGTCTAATGGGGGAAATAGACATGAAAGAAAGAACTTCACAGATGAGGCCTGTGTAATGACGAAGTTGAGGTGGACCGGGGGCTTTCAACCCTGGATATAGATTAGAATCAACGGGGAAACTTCCAAAGAAAGAGAAGAGTATTTGGGCATCATCCCCCAAAATTATGATTCAGACATAAGATATTTTTATAATTTCCCCCAAGTGAGTCTCATGTGTGACCAGGGTTCAAGTCACTGAACACTAACACTCCATCGGTCCTTCATATCCTATGAAGAATCTAAGACATATGTTTACTTGTATGTGTATTTCTGTATTTTTGTGTGTAGGAGAAAGATCAATATGCAAGGAGAGACCAACTGAGACCATTACCATGTGGGTAGGATAAACCAAGGCAGACCAGAAAGAATTAATACCTGTCCACATGTCCCAAGCATGTCCCTGAAGAACGTGCAATTGAATGTTTGCACAGCGTCTGTCTTCAGACTCAATCCTCTTTTTTCCATTCCTCTTTGTTTATAAAGCTGATTTAATTCAGAGCAGCAAGGTGCTCAGATCTAGGTCTCCTTTTCCCAGCCTCCATCACAACTGGATGTGACAGTGACTGGCGAGGAGATGTCATGAGATGGGGCTTCTAAGAAACCTCCCTAGGGAGGTACCCACCTAGGGGAAGCATACTTAGGTCCTTCGTTCCTTCCTTCAGTTCCATGCCTACAACAAGTGTGTGCCAGCAAGCGCATCATTAGCCATCTAGAACCACAGAGGGACGCAGGGATGGGGTGACTAGCTCAAGATAAGAGCAGAGAGGTAAAAAGAACCAGGTCCCAAGTCCTATCACAAGGTCACAGTGACCTGGATGACCTACTTCCATATCTTCTTTCACCTGAAAAAAAATCATTCATAACCTCTTACTGGTTAAGCAATGCATTGAAAGACATTTGATAGGCATTCCATATTTTACAGAGACCCCCATTAAAATAAGTTGGGAACTATCACCAGCACCGTATGGTTCTCCACCTTACCTGATAAGCTTCCCACTGCACAGTTTCCTATATTAAATGTTTCTAACAAGGAAACTTGTTATGGTTTGGGTGTGAAGTGTCCCTGAAAGCTCATGTGTAAAACGATGCAGGAAGGTTCAGATGTGAGATGAGTAGATTATGAGAGCTGTAACCTCATCCATGGGTTAATCCATCTGATGGCTTAAAGATTTGAATGGATCAATGGGAGGTAACTGCAGGAAGCCCGGTCCCTGGGGACATGCCTTTGGGTATTTATCATCCTCCGTTCCTTGCCCTTAAGCTCTCTGCTTCCTGACTGTCATGAACTGAGCAGCTTTTTTCTGCCATGCCTTCCACAGTGATGTTCTGTCTCACATCAGGCCCAGAGCAATAGAGTCAGGAGACCATGGACTGAATCTCTGAAGCCATCAGCCAAAATAAACTCCTCTAAGTTGTTTTTGTCAAGTCTTTTGGTCACAAAGAACTGACTAAAATAAAACCTGTTTCCTTTGTCCAACCTGACACTTCAGGACTTGGATTCCCCATACTCCTAAATCACAGTGTGTACATGCACAAAGAGCATCTTTTCATATTTCATGAAACTCATATTCTTCAGTGTGTTATCTGAGGATCTTTGACATAAATGTATCGACCTGCACTTACTGAAAATCCAGAATACCCAACATCTGAGCAACTCAGCCCAAAACATCAATCAAATGTTCAGTATCAGATATGACATAACAACCAGTTAAATGTTTTCTTTTCCATTTAGTTGCTGATACCTTGAAGGAATAAATTCACAGGTGCTCTGCTCAGAAACAACCCAAATCCAAAATGATACAGGTGAATTTTCTCCCTCCAGCAGCCAGTCATTCCTCTTTGCCTGTTTTCTGTGCTGACCTGGGTCCATGCAGCATACTGACCCAACTCCATGCAGCATACTGAACCAACACCATGCAGCATACTGACCTGACTCCTTGCAGGGTATGACCTTGCTCCATGCAGGGTACTGACCCATATGTTCTTACCCTGACTCGCCTGGAAGGCTTCCAGGGATGTGAACAAGCATCAAGTCTGCCTAAGACCTGGCTCATAGAATGAAGCTCTATTGAGAACCCATTCCTCCAGCAGATCTAGGAAAGTAGAAACTACCCAGCAGAGCCTCTAGTCGGGTGTGGCATTTGGGTTTGGCCACCTCAGGAATCCCAAGGAGGTCTCTCTCACCCAAAATCCTGTTAACAGCTGACATGTCCTTTCATATCACAAGAAGCTTAAACTGAAAAAAAAAAAAAAAAAAAAAAAAAAAAAAAATCCTGTGAAAGAAACACTAAGAAATTCATGGAAAGTATAAATAGCTGATAGCCTTTCCTGCTGAGAGCTGATTTTCCTGAGCTGTTGTCCTTCATCTTTTTACTTTTACCCCATCTGTGTCTTTATATATAAGTAGAATTTTTGTAGACAATATAGTTTGGTCTTGTATTTCTTGAAGATTAATAGTCTTTCTTGAATATAGTGCAACACTGTAGACAACGTTGAACAATAGGCATTAAAGTTCTTAAAAGAACTTCTGGTCACTCCACACCCTTGAGTTCTGATGGCCTGATTTCCTCTTTCTCTTCCTTCTTCTTTTACTAGTGGTCTTATTTTTTATTTTTTTTTTAATGAGCTTTGACATCTTCTGTCTTTTAATTCATATTTTTAGATCATTCATCTTTTGTTTTCCTTTGTGGTGCAGGGGATTGAACTCAGGGCCTCATCCGTGCTAGGCAAGAGCCCTGTCACTGAGCTACTCCACCAGTTTCTAGACCATCCATCTACAAAGTGAATAGCGATGTGATTGGATTCATGTCTATCACATTTTTAACTGTTTCTCACTTACGGCCTGGGTTCTCTGTTTAATTGTTTTTTCTGTTTTGTTTGCCTTCCCTTCTTCTTCTGCCTTCTCTGGTTTTCCATCACTTCACAGGTAGTGTAAGTACCTTGTAGCAGAGTAGTCTCAGTCTCCCCGCCAGTGTCTTATAACACAGCTGTCAGGCATTTCACTCATCCAAACACGATAGTCACTGAATATGCTGTGGTTTGGATATGTGGTGTCCCCCTAATCTCATGAGTGATTTAATGCAAGAATGTTCAGAGCTGAAATGATCAGATTATGAGAGGCGTAACCTCATCAGCACATTAATCCCCTGATATGGACTAACCAGGTGGTAACTATAGGCCAGGGAGTGTGGCTGGAGGAAGGAGGCCCCTGGGGCCATTGCCTTTGGGGTATTTATTTTGTCCTGGGTGTGTGGAGCTCTCTCTGCTTCCTGGCTACCATGTCCTGAGCTGCTCTCCTCCTCCATGCCCTCTGTCATGATGTTGTGCCTCATTTCAGGCCCAGAGCTATAGAGTTGACCAATCATGGACTAAACCCTCGAAACCATGAGCCAAAATAAACTTTTTCTCCTTTAAGTAGTTCTTGTCAGGTCTTTTGGTCACAGCCATGAAAAGCTGACGAAAACACAACATACGGTTACCGTTCTTACTTTGAACACTGTTCTGTTCGACCAGCTAAGGAGAAGGAGAAGAAAAGTTTTTGTTTTGCCTCCACTTATTTTTTCTCTGGCACCCATCCTTCAATCTTTATGTACATCTGAGTTCCTAACCTCTACCGTTTTCTTTCTCTCTGAACTGACTTCTTTTAACATTTCTTGAAGGGGTAGTGAGCGGGCAACGCAGCCCCTCAGTTTCTGTTTTTCCGAGAAAGTCTTAATCCACTGGGTGCAGAATTTAGGTCGGTGGTTTTTCTTTCAACACTCTAAAGACTTCACTCCTCTCTCTTCTTACCACGCGGTTTTAACAGTGAGTCCACCGTAATTCCTGCCTTTGTTCCTCTATAAGTAAGGTATTTTCTTTCCTCTGGCATCTTTCACACTTTTTTCTTTGTCTTTAGTTTTCTGAAGTTTGAATTTGCTATGCCTCAATGTCAGTTTGGGGGTATTTATCCTGCTCAGTGTTCTCAGAGCTTTCTAGATCTGTAGCTTGGTGTCTATCACTAACGTTAGAAAATTCTTGGTCGTTATTGCTTCAGGTATTTCTTCTGGTATCTCTTCAAGTATCTCTTCTTCTTCTAATCATTACACGTAGGTTACACCTTTTGTCCCACAAGAGCATGGTTCTCAAAGTATCTTCCTCCCACCAGGTGTGCCAAGGTCACTTGGGAAGATGTTAACAATGCAGATGATCAGGCCCCACTCCACCCAGACCCATTTGTTCCAGGGGTGGGACCCAGCCCCTCAGCTCTGTGGCTCTGAAGCCTATCTCTGAGGGTATGAAAGACCACAGATCACTGAAGGAAGAGGAGGAAAGGAGGGACAGTGGGGCATGTTGCGAGCAGTGAGTAAGAGAGGAATTAAGTTTGGTTCCAACAAGTGGGTTTTATTCATGCAATGCACACGCAACATCCCTAATAATAGCAAGTCACCAATACATTGAAGATTCACTCCCTTGTTCCCCTAGAGTCCAATCCCCATGGACTTACTCAATGCAACGTCTCTTAGCCAAGAAGTCAGTCAGCAAGACCGAGGGGATACTTCTCAGCCGTAGCCTCTCTCTGCTCCTCAGATGTCCTCGGTTCAGTTGTCCAATAAGCGGAGGCTGGATGGCAGTTGTCTTCGCGGGAGCGGTTGTTAGTCATCTGGCCTCAGTGACCACAGTCGATCGGCAATCATCGATAGTGTGGACAACAGCGGGGCAGTCAAGAGACAGAGCGACGTGGAGTCCTCTGTTCACGGTGCAGCTGACAGTTTGCTCCAAAAGGCCAGGGCTTTAAGTGGTGATTTTCAGCCCAGTCATGCTCGGGTCTTCACTGATAAAGACCAGAACACGACTAGACTAGGAGCCCCCACTCGAATCCTAGATAAAGGTTCATATCGGCATTGTTCAGAAGTGTCATCCTGCCACACAGCAAGTTTGTCACCAGGAGCCTTTTATGATTTTAGTTTTACAAATCCAGGCAAATACCAAATACAACTTACTATTACTGCATAACACACAACTCTAGCAGTTCCTATTATTTCCTTGTCTCATTACAGGCAGTGTCGGACTTTCATGAAAACAACCAACTGGCCCTCTCGGATTCTTGTGCATGAAAAGTTTGAGAACCACTGTGCTAAAGTGAGAAAACACACTAGGACATCTGAAAGGGGTGACGTAGAGGAAAGAGAAGGGAAACCCCTGGAGACATTGAGTGTGCCTTCGAATTTGGACCTTGATTTCTGCCTGCGTATCAGAGGAGCTTCCCATTCGGGTCTCTCATGCCGTAAGTGAGGCCTGGAGGAAGACATGGGATGAACTCCAAATGAACTGCCAGCCTCCTCACCTCCTTTCACTTTGTTCCCAGCTCATGGTCCCCAGATCAGACTTCAAGTCACAAGTAGAGCTCACTTCAAATGACTCCAGACCCACAGAAGCAGAATCTCCATGAGGCTGTATTTGAACACGATTCCCTGGGTGTTCTAACCCAGCCAGATTCTGACCTGGCAATATGGAACCATAAAACTGGGCCGGTCAGTTGTACTTCATGGAAGTTCAACACTGCCCTCAACTCCAAACCAATCCTGGTATGTTGTCACCCATACTTAAATAGCCTCTGCCCCACTGTCCCTCCCTTCCTTCCTCCTTCCTTCAGGTGAATGAAGCTGTGGTCTTTCATACCCTCAGAGATAGGCTGCAGAGCCCCAGAGCGAGTGCTGGCCCCATGCAACTCCCCCATCATTGTTTAATGCCATCAAACACAGATCTAGTGACATTGGTGAATGCCTACACTTCCTCCCAGGATGTAACTCTTTCTGTTCCTTTCCACCCCAACCAACCCACAGAGGACAGTTCATGGAAACACAGCTCCTCTCCCAAATCGGGACTAGTCACCCTAGCGCCTCAGATCTCTGTAGGACCCAATCCTATCCTAGGCCCTAGTCACCAGTTAGGGACCCTGTGTGGTCTCCAGGCTTTTACTAACTGTTCAGTATAAGACAACTTTCTGGCTCTGTGCCCTGTCCCAAGGCCTGGTACCTGTGAAGGCCATCCCTTCCCTCCTCCACGGTGCTTCAAACATCCGCCTTTCAGATTCCCAGGGTGCTCCCAGCTGTTGGAAGGCTGCCACTTTCCTGGTGCCAGTGGGTTCTAGAATCATGCTGATAGTTCTGTGCCCCTTGGACTTGGCCTGGGCTCACTCATCTAGATAGTTCCATACATCTAGAGGAAGAACTCACTCTCTGGAGCTAGGCCTGTCTCTGTAGAGTCCCTGTAGATGGACTCATTTCAGATCCCAGGACTTCTCCAATCCCTCCTGCTAGGGCTGGACCTAGGGAAAAGCAAATGAGGTACCTAGGAGGTGCTCCCCCTCAGAGTGAGGCAAGGGCAGGGTCAGCACCAAGAGTGATGCCTTAAGTTTTGCACCCTAGACTCTTCCACTCACCTCGTCCTCATCCCAACCTACCTTTTGCCCCAGGTTGCCATGAATGTGCCAGGTCCCTGTGCAAGACTAAGAGTGGGACATTACCAATCCAAGGGCTCCACAAAGTCACTCAGTCACTCTGCCAATATGTACTGTGTAGCCTTAGGTCACAAACACACATAGACACATGCAGATGGAGCCCCTGCATGTAAAGAACTCACAACATGGTGGGGAAGGGAAACCTGTGAACAAGAAATGATGACACAAGGTGGTGGGGAAGCGCTGTCACTGAGGCAAACGTGGAAAGCAGGGGCATGCGCCACAAAGAGAAACAGCAAGGGAAGGACTGAGGAAGAAGGTAGTAGATTACCTGACTTAGGAAAATAGGCAGACTCCATCCAGGGAAAGAGGAGGAAGCTGAGAGCAGGCGGAAAGCAGCCTGAGTCAAGGTGCCCTGTGTTTTGAGACCAGCAGGTGGTCAAGCGGCAGGACTAGAGCCCTGGAAGGATGATGGGGATGAGGTTGGAGAGGAAGAGGACTGGGTCCTAGAGCTGTTTAGGAGTGCCAGGCTTTGGTCTATGGTACAGGGGGCCCCTTGGAAGATTCTGAGGCTGGGGAGAAAGGGAATTAGATTCAGCACTACAAGTAAAGAATCAAAAGTCAGGGATGGTGAACAAGATTGGCAATGGGAGGCAGTTGGGAGGCTGTTTTAAGAACAGCTGGCAAGCAGTGTCTGAGTTTTCTAAGTCAGATACATCCAATGCCAGAAGCTGCTGTACCTTGGGCTGGGAAAGTGGGCAGCAGCAGGGAGCCAGTGTGACAGGCACCCCATCATTCCCTACACATCTGCCAAGCACTGGCCTCTGCAGAAAGAGAACCTAAAGCCACTGGCCCAGACCTTCTATGGGACAGCAGCCTCTAGAGTCACCTGTTGAAAATGACAAGCAAGACAGGTTCCATGAGCTTGGTCTGCAGCCGGGTACCCTCAAGCTGCTGCTGCTTTAACAAGTTTGTATTAGCCAGAAAAGCTCCTCTCTCCAGCCCGGGAAGCAAAGCACTCACCTATTCTATAGGTTTAGGATTAAATGGCCTTCGACCAAAACCCTCAAAGAAGAATGCCCACTTCCTGCCCCATTCTTCTGCAGTTCGAGGATTCCAAGAGTATGAAATGCAAATGCTGGCGAGTTTAGTTCTTATACAATTCCTTGCTGAAATATTTCCTGGGAATCTGTAATAAAGCTCCTCACATTCATGGTTCAGATATTTCTGTCCACGCTGAGAAAGCCAGGCCTAAGCCACTGTCTTCCCTCCCCTGGACCACGGCTACAGCCTCCCACCTTCTTCTTGCTTTAGATTTGCACTTCTCATTCTATTTTCCACAAAGAAGCTAGAGTTAAATATCTAAAGCACATCAATCGGATCAGGTCACATCCCTGCTTAAAATCCTTCCTGAGGCCTTCAGGATGCAGACTCCATTTAAGTGCTCCCTGGGACCTTGCGTGATGCACCCCATGACCTCTCCAGTCTCAGCTCTCACCAACCCTCCCCCAAGCCCCAGTTCAGCAATTAAATATCCCTTCCAGTTCCCTAAACCCTTCTGACTCTCGCCGGCCCCTGAGCTCTGCCCAGACCATTCTCATCATCCAGAGCCATGCTGGCTGATAGAAATGTGAGCCACACACACAATCCACAGTTTTCTAGGAGCCACCATGGAAAAAAAGAAAAAAAAAAAAACAGGTGAGCTTGTCATTAATATTAATAATACATTTTATAACTCAGTCTGTCCTAAAGGTTATCACTTCAACATATAATCCATATAAGAATCATTAATGAGATAATTGCACTCTTTGACGCTGTCGTGAAATTCTGGAGTGCACGGGGCTCCTACAGCATTTGTCACCGTGAGCTTGCCATGTTTTCAAGTGCTCGACAGCCACCTATGACTAGTGGCTTCCAGATCAGGTAGCGCAAGCCTGGAGCTTTGTCTCTGCCGCATCCCACACACCTGTCATTACTCAGGGCTCCACAACTAAGGGCTCTGCTGTCTGTAGTCGAGATGCCTCTCCTCTGTGCTGCCACAGATTCCTTAGTCCTTGCAGGTTACTGTAACAAATCGCCGCAGACTGGATGACTGCCAAACCAGAAATCTCTCTCACGGTTCTGGAGACTGGAAGTCCAAGGTCAGGCTGCCAGCATGATTGGATTCTGGTGAAGGCCCTCTTTCAACTGCAGACTGCCAACTTCTCATTGCATCCTCATGTGGTAGAAGGAGGGCAAGGGTCTCCCCCAGACCTCTTTGGTAAGGGCACTAATCTCATTCAGGATGATTCCACCCTCATGACCAGGTCACCTCTCAAAGGCCCCACCTCCTAATACTACCACCACCTTGAGGATTAGGGCTTCAACATATCAATGATGGTGGAGGGGTTTGAATATGCTGGGGGCAGGCGTGTGCAAACCTTCAGCACTAGTACTTCCTGCTCAGGTCTCTTGTAACTTCTGTGCTACACTGCAAAAGGCTGTATTCTTACCCAAATTCAAGACTGTCAGCTCCATGTAAAGCAAGGACTAATTTTGTCTTGTTGGCTATTGAGTGCCAATACTGAGCCCAGGAGTGAGCACATGCTATTCCAACTGTGTCTGATGAAAGAAGAAACTAGTCTCCCAATGGGTCCTCACCCATCACTGGAGATGCTAAGATCACTTGTAAATCCCTCTCAGGTCTCCCTTTGGCTGCACCCAACCCTACTCTACCATCAATGTGTACGCATGCTCACCCCCACCACACACTCATACAACTTCCCACATACAAATACTCACACCCAAACACACATGCACTCACACACTCCCACTGCCTACACATGCCACACACGCACAAATGGCCTCAACTTCCACACCAAAATACACACGCCCACACGCATATATACACACACACATACACACTTAATTGTAGTCACACACACTGCAGAGGTTGGTGGGAGGCCCAGAAAAATTCTTTATTTGTTCCAGGTCACAGGGAACAACAGGAGCAGGTCAGGAACTCTGTCTCAAGGTGACGTTTGAGAAAACATTTTGCCTGAGCGGGACAGGGCACAAGTATGTCTGAGCACACCAGTCATGATTTCTGTTTGCTGACAGCCAGTGACTGATGCCAGACCCAAACATCAATTAAAGACACTCCTGCATTTTCATGCCATCAGGACAGACTCTGTGGCTGTGCCTCCTCAGAGGGAAGCACTCTGCTGTCCCCAGGGCAGGCAGGGCTATGCTGACACAGCAGTGGGCAGCTCGGGATTCCTGCGGATTTGCCAGGTCCTTGTGATCCTAGGAAAGACAAAAAAGTAGACACTCCCAGAGGAAAACAAGACTTTGGGCCCCACTAAGGGGAGCTCTGGATAATGTCCTGGAGCTGTGGCCTTAAAACTGAGCACATGAATTGCGAGGAGGTGGTACTTGGCAGTGCTTGCTGAGTGAATTTGTGTGTGTGTGTGTGTGCGTGTGCCTGTGTGCACATGCATGTGTGAGTGTGCATGCAGATGGCAGAGAGAGTGAGGACCTTCCCAGGCGTAAGCAGATATGGCTAATTTGACCCACAGCAGGCCCTCAGATCCAACCTAAGTTCCTACTGAGTCCCTTTGCTCTCCTGCACACTTTTTATTTGTCTTTCTCCAACTTTACAAAAGAAAGATGTTTCTCTCTCCAGTCCCCAGCCTTACTGAGTGTGATCTCCAGAGACTGAGATTCTTTGGGGAACCAAACACAAAGGACAGTTGCGAATGAATGTTATTTTGGAGTGGGTCTCCTTACCCATGAATGAAGACACAATAAGCCCACCTTTGGACTTCCGGTGCTTCCTGCTGCATGCATTCTTTGGTTAAGAGAAAGCCACAACTTTAGTAATGGCCTTTGTTGAAATGGTTTTGAGTCAGATGTATTATAGCAGCTGGGCAATGGGAGTGTGGGCAATTCAGGGGTCAGACCTCTTCTCTGCCCTCTTCATCTTGTCAAAGAATACATTGCTTTTGACAGTCTGGGGAGAGCAAAGACAAGATGATATTGCTAGGAATTTTAATGAAGGCTAAAAATGATTTTTTGCTCCAACATATTAAACACAAGCAATCTTTTCAACTACTATCAATATAAACCCCAGGATGACAGAAAGGAATAGGACAAGGGAAGGGAGGGAGGGAGAGAGAGAGGGAGGGAGGGAGGGAAGGAGGGTCTTTGAACAGCAAAACCAGCATCTGTTTTAGAACCTTGATTGTTTTAAGCACAGGGACTTTTAAGGATGACTAAAGTTTACAAGTTGTATGAAATAAAACCCAGAGATAAAAAATTTTATGTGATTTCTTTTGAGTGCAGTGTGCATTACTCAATAGGTAGTTAAAATCTATTTTATCAATAATGTAATGAGGTATGTATTCCAATTACAATCAGTTCTGAGACTATTTATAATCTTATAAAAATGTTTAAAATGTGTCTCTCCCGCACCTCCTATTAATCAAAAAATAAAATTAAATGCCAGCTTCTGGACCAGTTCATTTCTAGTGATATATACCTTCTCTTTCAATGAATTAGTTGGAGGGTTTATCTCAGTCTAATCAAAATAAAAGAGTGATTTCAGTGTTTTTACACAGATTTTTTACTTAATTATTCCCCAAAGCCTAAGTGTAGTACACACATTTACTAAAAAGATCCACACCTTTTATCTTCTTTTAGTTTCATAAATAACTTACAATTTTAGTTGTACCTAATACTTATTTCTGACAAACTAAGTAATAAGAAATAGCATATGGATTTATTCTCATTTTCATAATTTGCTATAAAATAGATTAATTCTATCATATCCTTTATGGTTTTTGGTCTTGACTCTCTTCAATAATCCTTTTTACAAGATTAGAAGTAATCCTTCTTCATTGGTTTTTATAGTATTCCTCAAAACATATAAAGTTGATTTGAATTAAAAATTTAAGTCAGAATTTTTCTTACCAAAAGTCTGACTTGAAGACTGGCTTGACAAGGAAGACTAGCTTTGCTAAATAGATTATGCACAAGGCATTTGCCATAAATTGAATGAGCTAAATCTGAGCTGGAAGGTTTTAACAAAAAGATACTTAAACCATGTAATAAAATAAATGCACTTTATATTTTAAAATTGCACTGGGCAAAGTGTATTGAAATGTATAATATTTTAATTTTCCAACACTTTCTTAAGAAATTGAATGAGACAAGTTGCTGCTAAGTGAAAAAAAATAACAGATATAATTAATAATCATCGAATAAATTTTGGAAAAGGCTTTTTGGATATTCCCAGAAATTGAAAAGGCAAATGGCTCTAATTATGGGTGACAAATCCCTTAGGAAGTCCTTTTTTCTTTGAACAAAATTGAAAAAGAAAGTAAGTTTCAATGATGGGTCACTGTGAGATTCAGGGCATTTGAACTCAGAGTTCAAATAATTAATGACGTTACCATAATAAAATACCTTCTGTTTCCATCAATTTATGCATGTAAGATTTGTCAGTGTGCACATCTATAAAAGCAAAATAAATTTTCAATAACAAATAGAATTGATTCTGTATCCTTTCTCATTCTAGCAATAAGTAATATTTACTATCTAGTTGAGATTCACACTAATCTCATTAAGAGATATAGTCCCTATAAATTTTTACTACTTGTTTAATTTAGCACTGACAAAATTTATTTTATTCTGGTCATATGAATACTGATAACATTTATAATTATCACTCAAGAAGTATTTTTTTTTTCTTTTTTATACCCAGGATTGAACTCAGGAATGCTTAACCACTGAGCCACATCCCCAGACCTTTTTAATTTTTTTATTTGTCCTAATTAGTTACACATGACAATAGAATACACTTTGACACATCATACATAATTGGAGTATACTTTTTATTTTTTATTTTGAGAAAGGGTCTTGCTGAGCTGCTTAGGGTCTCACTAAGTTGCTGAGACTGACTTTGAACTTGGTAATCCCCCTGCTCAGTCTTCTGAGTTGCTGGGATTACTGGCATATGCCACTGTGTCTGGATGCTCAAGAAGTAATTTTAACATGTAGAACTTTAAGGAAATGTATTATTAAAAATTCTGATGATAACTAACACAGGGAATGAACTTTACTAAACTATACATCCAAAAGTGGTTAAAATGATAAATTTCATGCTGTTTCTTGCAACAACAAAAAATTAAATTTGTAAAGATATTTAGTTATAAATATGTTATTTTGGAGATGTATATTGGTTGATTAGTAAGGACAATCAACAATAAAAAGATACTACATAAGAATAAAATTCTGTGGGAGATAGACTAGAAAGATGAGCCTCAGAAGCCTAGAGAATGAAATGAATTGCCAATGTGAAAGAAAAACTGTGTTCACATGGTTTTCAAGTGGAGGCTGATGGATACCAACCCACTATGGTAGGAAGACTCCACCAAATATGTTTAATAATGGTTTCATTTTAAAGAGTATTTATAATGCCCTGAAATTATATCCTTTGGAATGGCTTCAACTGATGGAGAAAATTCTAGATGTTAACCTGTGGAGTTTAAGGAGCTCCCTGGATTTGGGGGATACTTTCAGAGTCATGTGAGCAAAACAGTAGGGCGCTTCCTATGAGGGTGGGGTTGAGGCTTCTAGTGCTTCCAGTGGGGCCAGGATTTTCTCTCCTTCTTCTTCCCACCTTGTTCTTTCCGGGCGTTTCTTTCTCCTGGAAAGAATAATCCTGTGGACCATAGTTCCCAAAGCAATGTGACCTACGAGCCACACTAGGTGTCCAGTCTTCCAAGGGAAACACAGGTTGAGCCAGGTTTTTTGTTGTTTTTATTTTTGTTTTTGTTTTTTGTACCAGGGATTGAACCCAAGGGTGCTTAACCACTGAGCCACATCCCCAGACCATTTTTTTTTTTTTGAGACAGGTTCTCACTAGTTGGCTTATCGCCTCACTAAGTTGCTGAGGCTGGCTTCAAATCTGGGGTCCTCCTGCCTCAGCCACCTCACCCAGCTGGGCCAGGTTTTTACTATATGAACTGATTCATTGATGAAAGAAGGAGAGGAGGCATAGACTTTTACTAATTGAACATCTGCCATGTGTGGGAAGTTTTATATACATACCATGAAGGATGTTTATGTAAACATAATCTCATTTATTAGTAAGAACAATCAATGTTGTTCTGATGATATTGAGCATTTACTACGTACCAGTTGCACTGGACTGAGAACTTTACACGAATGATCTTAATCCAGTCTTACAGTACTCCTATGAGGTAGGAATTATAATCATCCTCATTTTGTACAGGACAAAAATTAGGCTCAAATAAATTTCTCAAGGTTAAACAACCAGAAGTTGACAAAGTCTGATGAGGACAGCACAGACCACACTTTTGACCGCCAGCGTTGCCATGCCCATTTAAAAGGAGGCTCTGAGAATCTCAACAGGTTGCCAAGATCATAAATGCCACAACTCAGGTCAGCCAGATTCATTCATTCCCTATTTTGTCCCAGAAAGGAATCAAGGCACTTGCCTGACAACTCCAAGGATTCATATTTATCTAGAGCTCTCCACAGACACTATTTCCCTTGTTTCTCTGCCAATTTTATGAAGTGGGTAGCATGAATTTTATTCTTTTAGTATCTCCCCCGACTCTTTTTTTTCTTTTCTGCGAATGAGGAAACTAAAATCCCAGGAACCTTTCCTGAAACTTGGCAAGCCCCCTCAGTGTTCTCGAAGCTCTGGATCAGAGCAGTCTGACAGCTATTAAAACCAGCCAAGGCAGCTGATGTGACACCAGGGCCCTGAGCTCCCCAGCTGGTGCAGCTGAGCAGGAGGAGAAGCCCTAAGACACACTTCAGATGTCACCGAGGTGTGGGTTCCTAACTAACGCCCTCCACCATGCAGGGCTGTGTTTCCTCTGTCTCACTCACAGTCTTGAGCAGGTGCCATGGAGCCCCGGCCCAGGGTGAGTGGGGGAGGGATACGGCAGCAGAAGTCTGAGAACAGAGCTGAGTGTGGGTCTCCCTCCTCACTGCTGCTCCCTAAGCAGGGGTATTTTTTTGGCTGCTTTGCAGGGTCTTCACTGGACCTTGCACAAGGGCCTGTTTTTATTAATTATGCCCCAGACGATGGGGAGGGAGAGCCATCTAAACTTAATGAGAGGCACGCAAAAACCAAACAGTGACTTGATCCAGAAGAACCAGAGCTGTGTTCTAACACTGACAGAAGAGGGCAGAGACAGGCCAGAAGCCTGCCACCCTGCAGGAGGTAGGTACCCCACTCCCTGAGAGGCTCCTCTGCAGATTGCCTGCTGGGGCTTCCAAAATCCCCTTGCCTACCCTATTCCACTCCTCCCCAGAAAGGTGCATCCCAAGGAGCAATAAATGGACTCATACCAGTACTTTTTGTTTTTGTTTTTGTTTTTGTTGGGATTAGAGGGAGAGAAATAGCTTTTGTTTTCTTTTCTTCCCAGTTGGCTAAACATGACATTCGACCCACGGGCTTGGAAAACAACTTGACTAGCTGTGTGAGAGATTAGACAGGACAACAGCCTGGGGTATTCTCTCATGGAAGGAGGAAAGCCCAGGCTGTCTTTTCTTCTGAAATTTGTGGCAATCATCAGGAAAGAGCAGCTGTCAAACTTGCCTCCTGCCCCACTGGGGCACCAAGGCGCTGCAGTCTTTACTTAATTGGTTTATTAATCTTATAAAGCAATATCAGCTTCTGTCTCCTTGTGCCTCACTAGCTATCCAGTGCTGGACTTTGTAAATATGTTTAATTAAGCTCCCAAAGTCACAAGCCTTCTCTCCTCTTAGTTACACTCCCACCAGGCCAGACACCAGCCGGAACTGAAATAAACAAGTGTCTCTGCCTCCCTGTCCATCTGCTCCCACCTGGGGTGAAGTTGCCAGGGAGGACATTCTGAGCGAAGAAATGTCCTCCGTCTCATCTGTGAGTTGCTGCTCTCCATAGCAGGAGGGCTGCTGTTCTGCAGAGAGACATTAATGAAGAGTTCTAGAGGGACGGAAAAGGACAGCACTCAAACTTTTATGTATGAAGTTCTTCCAGCCACCTGCACGTATTTGGGGCGGAGATCTGTCCACCCAAGGAGCAAAGCTTCTCTAGTAGTCTCTGAACTTCAGGAGAAAATATTTCCATGCTGGGGAGGCAGTGAAGGAAACACTAGGTCAGGAAGAGAAGGTTAGAATGTGCAGACATGGAAAGAAATGCTCTCGGTTTAACAGCTACATGCTGAGATACACGACTGTGAACCTGGCAGGCAAGGTGGTGTCTAGCACAGGGCAGGGTATACAGGAGACGAAGGAGTTTGGAAAGAGGGAAGGAAGGAGGGAGGGAGGAGATGGATGGATGGATGAGAAGTAGGTGGGTATGTGGGTGGATGGATGGTTCTGGGACCAGGAACTCCACTCGCTACTACAAGGACCCTCAGGTTCCAGAAAACCAAGCTCTGGTGCTCTTTCCAAGGGAGCGTCTCCTCCTAGGAGAGTGGGTGGAGAGTGTGGTCAGAGTTGGTTTAGGTGGAGTCGATACCACATACCACCAAAACACTGCCAGCAAGAAGGAAAAAATAACCATCCATTCTCTCTACCCCTTGTTTTGAAGATAAGATGCTAAATAACTCACTGCTTGGGTTGTAGAGGTTTACTTTATTTATTCATCTATTTGTTTTTACTGAATCATGTCCACGGGGCACCCAGAGTAAACAAAACTGCAAACATTAAATCTACCATCTGGACGTTTCTAAACATCTGGTTATTTGGCATCGCGTTGACCCTGGTTGGTTGTCTTATGGTCATGGCGTTACAGCCCAGAACAGATGAAGGGCAGAAGAGGAAGCGCGCGCGGACGGGGTATCCACGGGGATGGCACCCTCCCAGAGCACCCGCAAATGTCCGCATTTCAAACGCTCTACCCTTAGGTCAGGCTATGTCCCAATTTTAAATTTGGAAAATGTGAGTCATACTTAGATACAGGGGTAAAGAAAGAATTTGAGGACAAAGGAGAGGAAGGAAGGGGGGCAAGAGAGGAGGCATCTGGAAGGGGTGCATCTCTGAGCTGGGGGAAAGAAGCACCTAGGAACAGCCCACCAGGGGCAGCGGCACCTGAGGGGATGCTTCAGACCAGCTTAGGCTGTTCTCACCCCGAACTCAAGAGCCAGAGGGAAACAGCCTCAGCACCAAGCTCCCGGGGAAGTTATCTTTCATCAATTTTAGTGATGCGGTTGCTTTTCTGATGGTGGGGGACAGAGAAGAAGGGTCCAGATATCCCCATTCGACAGAGAGGGCAATCAAGGTTCAGGAGGGATGAGGTGAAAGGCAGAGGTCAATCTAAGCTCCCGGCTTCCAGGGTGGCATCTGGATGTTATTCCTTCCCTTAAGGGAAGAGCACAGAGAAGCCTGAAAGGAGATTACAGTGCCCCACTGCCCACCTGTAGATCCAAGAAGAGCAGGCGCCGGGATGAGATGCTTGGAAGCTGGGAGAAGATTGGCCACTGAAACATGACCAGCAGACACCCCCCTCACACATACACAGACATGCACACACCTACACACGCACCTGACCTTAAGAGTCATTTGATTTAAAACCGCTAAAGAGAAAAACTTCCTCTCTGCAGAGTCCCCGGGCCTGCCCACCTGCCTTGTGTCTCCTCTCAGCCATTCCAGGCTTGCTGGAGTGTGGTTTTGTTTTCTGTGCTGGGTGATTGATTAGAAGAGCAAATTAGCTCCCACTGCTTTTAAGATGCATTTTCTTTCTTAAAGAGAAGATGATGTGAGCATTACTTCTCTCTGCCCCCTGCTGCCTTGGCTGTTGGCCTGCAGTTACTGCAGTTGTAGAAGGACCCTCCTGGAAGGGAGGAGGAGCAGCTGGCTCTTCCCTAGGAGCTGACAGCAAACCAGGCCTCTGTGGCCAAGTCCTGGACCCACTCTGCTTCCCCAGCCTTCTCCTTCTCTCCCAAGGGAATCTCTCTGGTTACTCTGGGCTATTTTCAGCCCACTCTGTACAAACACATGTGAGTCCAACTGCCTAGCACAGAGTGGACACTGTTGAATGAATGAATGAAGAAATAAATGATGAGTGAATTATAAATACTGAGATCTCAACTTCATGAAATAAATGTGCTCTGGGCTCCAAAGTTTTTCTCTTTCTCTCTCCCTGCCCCCTCTTCCCCCCACGGGCTTGCTGCAAAAGTGTTCTCTGGACCAGCAGCATCAGCAATCATCTGGGAGAAAAGCCCCAAGGTGACCTATAAACAGATTAAACTTCCAGAAGCAGTGCTCTGTGGGCCTGAGTGGAGGTAGGATGGTGAATGAGATGACCTCTTGAGACCCCTCAGTGCCTGTGTCTCTCAAAGTGATATCAGACTGACATGGTTCTGAAATGCTTAGCTCAGTGTCAGTTCAGACCAACAGACCTGGCTTAGGATGGGGAAGATGGGATTTCCACTCTTTTTGCTCTCACCCATCCCACTCTTCAGCTCCTCTGGAGATCCCAGCTGACAGATCCAGCGCACAGCATGGCTTTGCTCTAACTAATTACCAACAGTTGGCTGAAGCTACATTCGTTATTCAAAAAGGCTCATTAATCTCCTAATGCCAGTGTAGTCATGGCTGCTAATGGTGTTCTCACCTCCCCACACCCCTTTCCAGGCAGAGCATCCTGGCTCCTTCTGGCAGCACAGAAGTAGGAAATAGCTTCCTTCTCAGAAAGCTGAGCTGGGGCCTGGGGACACAGAGCCAGAGTGGGTTTTGAGTCCTGCCTCTGACTGCAGGGGTCCTAGGAGGCTGTCCCCAATTCTAGGTCACCTTTGGGTCACAGAGTCTTGGAATGGTCCAGGTAGATGAAGGAATGTATTCTAAGAATACTCTGAGGTGTGTAACTGAGACCTCTTGGCTCACCTAAGCTACCCTCTTACAGTCAAATGCAGGAACTGGTCCCTTGGAAAACTTTGTGGTGTTCAGAGACACAGAAAAGGTGCATTCTAGAAAACTCATAAGGAAGCCCTGAAATATTACAGAGCCTGATGCCAAACTCAGAATCTGAGATTCAGGTTCGTGCTCACCCTGTGGCCCAGAGATTATGAGTTAAGTGTTCTCTGGCCTTCTTCCTCTAAGCCCCGCTTCTGTGGGTTTCTCCCACAGATGACAGTCCAGGGAATGGGATCTGCTGTGTCCTCACACCTACTGCCCTGGAGCCTAGTAGTTGATAAGTCATGAGCCAGCCACACAGACACACACCTAATGGCAGGTAGAGCTCAGTGCCAGGAGGAAGAGAGAAGAGGAAGAAAGGCAGGGAAGAAAAGAGAGCAAGTGAGGGCAGCTGGTCAGGGGCTCACCTCTGAGCAGGAAGAATCCAAGGAATGTCAAGAATAAGATACTCAGTGAAGACAGTTGCCACCGACAGCAATGACTGCAGGCCAGGACAGAGCCGAGGGAGGGACAGCTTAGAGCACCATTCTCTCTTTCCTTCCAACATTTGGTTATTAAATTTTTTTCAGACAGAAAAATTGAAGGAATTATATAGGAAATGTTCAGAATAGATGATAGGTATACAGATGTCCATTTTCTTTGCTGTTTTTGTTCTTCAAATGGACAGATCTTCTGATCTCTGTCAATTCCATCAGCAGTCCCCAAACTCAGGTGAGCGAACAGTCCTGCAAAATAGTCATTGAAGGATTTGTTGAAACAATACTGCCCTCTGCTGACCACAGGCTCTCACGTCTCAGGGACACCTCTGCCTAGCAAAGAAAGCTGGAACCGATTTTTCCTGCTGAGTCCTTTGCTTGGTCTGCATCAACCCGGTGACAAGCTCATCCTCCTTTTTATTTTATTTTATTTTATTTTTTTTTGCTGGGACCCACCCCGATGCAGTCACAGGCACCAGACTGAAGTCCAACTAAGCTCAGACACTTAAGCAATGGGTTGGATCAGTAAATGTTTTTGTATCATTTTTCTACAATTATTTGCTGAACATCTGCTGATAGGAGCCCAGCACTGCTGACAGGAGGCCATCATGAAGGCTGGATGCAGTGCAAAGCTACATCTCCGAGGTACGGATAACACTGTAACAGTGGTTCACCTCTTGCCTATAGTCCTTGCTGCTCTGCCACCAAGGCTTATCTTAAAAGGGACATATTTTCTCCTCTTCTCCCTCTTTCAAATTAACAAGTGAATCACAATCATCCTACAGAGAACACCTGGAATGTAGCCTTTGAATAGTTTCTTTAAAAACCCCTCTCTTCTCCCTAATGAGCAGAATCACAGCCCCTGGGACAGAAGTCCCCTGTGCTTCTCCTTTGCTAGCAAAGTAATAAAACTTTTTTTCCCCCTTATTCTCAAAACCATGTCCTCATTATTGAATTGGCATCAGGGACAAGGACTTTTAGTAACAACATGACCACTGGGAGCCTCACTCTCTCCTTGATGAAATAGGGATCCTCTTTCCCTGGGGCAAAGAAGGGCTATGTGTGAGTCAGTTTTTCATTGCTGTGACAAATACCTGAGAAAAAATAACATAGAGTAGGAAAGATGATGTGGACTCTTGATTTCAGAGGTCTCAGTCCATGGTCAGCTGGCTCCATTGCTCTGGGCCTGAGGAAAGGCAGAACATCATGGCAGAAGGGTGTGTTGGGAAACTGCTCAGCTGATGGCAACCGAGAAGCAGAGAGCAAGGGCAAAGAAGGGGCCAGGGACAAAATATGGTACCCAAGGGCCAGCCCCCAGCAGCTACCTCCTCAGCCATGCCCCTACAGTTTCCCCCACCTCCCAGTAGTCCATTGAGCTATCAATGAAGAATCCACTGATGAGGTTAGCGATCTCATAACCCAGTCACTTCCCTGAAGCTCCACTTCTGAACATTGCTGCACTGGGGACCAAACCTTGAATACATGAGACTTTGGGAGACATTCCAGATCCAAACCATAATGGGCTATAAAGCAAAGAGTGAACAAGTGTGCAATAAACCAGATGGTTTCACACACACCTGAGAAGAACTAAAAAGCATTCATCCTTTAAAGCAACAACCGAACATTTCCAGGTGGTTTGTTAGCATTAGGTAAATACCATGGGCCTTGGTATGTTTGGCTATATTTCCAGGTAGTAGATGATTAAGTATCTCCACCAATGGGAAGGAGGACAGCAGAATGGATTGTCCCAAATAAGGTTGTGGAGCAAGGTCCCTGTGAACCTAGGAGCCAAGTGTTGAGATCTCCTTTCATTTCTTCCTTTACCACCAGTTTCTTTCGGGATCAGTTAGAGGGGTGGTTTTCAATCTTTGGCTATGTCAAAATCATGTGGAAAAAGTTGTTAAAATCAGATAGCTGGACTTACCTTTAGTCTCTGATTTAGGACTAGAGGCAAAGCTTGATAATTTGCATTTTTTTTCTTTTGGATGTGTTTTTATTGAAAGATAACATACATACAGAAAGTTGAACAAATAATAAGTGTGCAATTCAATGAGTTCTCACGTGCCCATTTAGCCATCATCTGACCTGAGTCTAGAACATTCCCAGTATCTCAGTAGCCTCACTTGTGCCCTTTCATTATCAGCAGAGAAATCTGGCCTAGAGATGGAATGAACTCTAGGACCATTTCACTTAAGAATGAAATCATTAAGACAGTGGCATCTGCAGAGGAGAAAGAAGTCACTGGAGTGGAGAGTTCTGGAAACCAGTAGGTAGCACACATTACTTATGTGCCCTTGCTACATACAGAATAGGTTTAATTAGGGAAAATCTCACGAAGCAAGGGTAGTAGAGCTCACTTTATCTCCTGAGCCCAGAGCAGCCTTTCCAACTTATAGTTTGCATTTCTAAAACATTCCCAGGTAGGACCAGACTGAGAACCCCAGGCTCAGCTGTCTGTAGTAATAGCTCCTTCATACTGCTGAATTTACACCACAAAAGTGTGGTTTTTGTTCATTCCATATATGGAATAAAAGTCAGCTAGGCTGTGCTCCACACAGTCACTCCAGAACTCAGGCCAACAGATGCCCCACCAATTTACAGTGGCAACTTCTGGAATATAGGAACTTCTCAGTTGCTGTCACCTAGGAAATGAAACTGAAGAATCACGTTTGGGCTCTTAACTGTCTCAGCCAGAAGTGATGACATAAACCACACCTACTCACTTTCCACTGAACAGGATGAGTCACACTGCCCTACCCATGTTCCCTGCAGGAGTCCCTCATGTTCCTAGAAGAGGTGAACTGGATTTGGTGAATAGGGATTGTCAGCCGCATCACCTCAGCACATCTCTTTGCACTCTCAAGAACATGTACAGTCATATCCCAATGGCAGGGTGGTCAGTGAAGACATATTTTTAGCCTTTTAAATGTTGTTCACAGAGTGGTGATAAAGAAGATGATGAGGATGATGTGGTGGTGGTGATAGATGACAACTATTGAGTGTTTACTATGCTCCAGGAACTGTTCTGTTTTTTAACCCTTGACAACAACCTTCTGTGGTAAGTGCCATTTACATTCCCATTTTATAAAGGCAGAAACCGAGGGACAATGCAGTTCAGTAGTTTGCCTAGGTTATAGTGCTAGCAAGAGAGGGCTGGGATTATAATCCAACCAGTGTGACACTGGAGAGAGTCCACATTTTTAACCACTGATCTGTTCCATCCCATTCCTGTGCAGTTATTTTTAAGACAGTCTGGGATACTGTAGTGAAAGGCCAGTTTTCTGGGGGAGCTAATAGTTTAAACCCAAAGATTCCAAATACAGACAGTGCTACAGAGAGAGCAACCACACACAGGTAACTCTACTGATCAACAAAGGAGTTGCTTCAAGGCAAATATGTTAAAACAGAATTCTGTTCCAAAATGATGCCCTTCCCTGAGGCCTATAGTGTTTGGAAGGCCATTCAAGACATGTCTGACCTCCCCTCCCCCAAAGTACAATATTCTTAGTAACTGATCAGAGATTGGAAGGATGGAACAAAACATTGCTTGACTTTTCTCAAACAATTGCCTCCCAGGTTATTCAGGTCCCTTAAATAGGGACCAGGGAATCTTCCTGGCTTCCCTCCTCTTCCCCCATCCCCTCCTCTGGCTTCTTATTCCACCTGAAGAGACACTGCAAGCTGTGGCATCCCCACCCCAAGATGTGAGCATGTCCTCTCCCTCTACCCTGGGGGACAGCAGTAAGTTCTTATTTGACAATATCATAGAAAGAGACTTTTTCAGTCTTAGCACTAATAAAAACTCCACTCTTTTAATCTGGCTCATCTAAGACTCTCAACCCAAAAGAAATTGAGAAAGGGGAATATAGGAAAGAAATATGGTTGAGAGATAGAAGAGAAAAATCCACCTGGACACTCGAGAACAGATAAATTTGGTTTTCCTTGTGTGGAATGGGGTTTAGCGACAGAGCTCCGGCTGAGCCCATAACCGCCAGCAGAGGGCGATGGTCTAGTGCTTCAAACGCGATTGATAACTCAGCCCTCAAGATCATTCCTTCAGATCTCTGGGGGCACATTATCTCATCATGAGAGATCCCTTTAACCCAAAACACAGAATACTCAATGGTTCTTGTTAGTGCATCAAAGGGAGTCTGTAACTGGCCTCAAACTGTCAGATTTCTTTCCTGGGGTTTACAGTCCTCTCATTTCCTGTTTTTCTTAATAAAAGTTCAAAATCTACTTGGCAATGATTTTGAAACACTAGAGTTTTCAAAGCAGTCTAAAAATACTGGCTATTTCATTTGAGAAGCAATCAAAGATACACGACTAGTCATTCCACCTGTCCCCCCCCCACCTCTCTCTCTCTCTCTCTCTCTCTCTCTCTCTCTCTCTCTCTCTCTCTCTCTCTCTCTCACACACACACACACACACACACACACACACAATTTACTCACTTATTCAACCTTCACGATTTCTGCTGATGACTCAAATCTACCTTTACAACCAGCGATCTAACTGAGAAGAATGATTGGGATTTAATTGCATGCTCAAATAAATCATTCTACATTGAAGGTCTGTATTGTAAAGGGCCTTCAAAAGTTTAGGGTGTGTTTTTCATGCCCAAAGGCAAAGTACCATCCAGTAGTGACTAAAACAATTCTTTGGGGCCAGGTCTCCAGATGGTTAAAATCATGAAAGGCATCTTTCCTTTCTTGCCTGTCAGATGGACCAGCGGTGGGAATTGTGCTTTGGAAAACAGACTATAACAACTTGCTTCTTTGCTGATTCTGACACATAAAGCATGTAGCACACACAGTTCCTGAAGGTACCCCATGGGCCCTGACTCCAGATTGAAAATGAAAGAATAAGGATTCAGGATTTCACACTGTCAGCAAATCCATGTCTTGATGGGGCAACAAAGGCAGACTTGGGATCTACCGGGGCTGTCATACCAGTCCGAGGGCAGAAGAGGCGGATTGACCCCCAGACTTCCTTTCTATAGCCCTGACCAACTGAGCAAGCTTCCTACTCCAGAGTTCAGCCTTAGCCATCCCTCTGGAGGTATGTCAATCTGCTAGGGCTGCCATAACAAAGTGCCACAGAATGGGTAGCTGAAATAACAGAAATTATTCTCTCACAGTTCTGAAAATTAGATCAAGGGGTAGGCATAGTTGATTCTCTCTGAGGTCTGTGAGGGAGAATCTGTTCCATGTTTCTCTCCTAGCTTCTGGAGGCTGCTGGCCATCTATGGTGGATTAAGCATCACCAGTATCTCTGCCATCCCCTTATGCTTACACTGTGTGCTTGTCTCTGTCCAAATTCCCCCTTCCCATAAGGACAGCAGACTCAGAGGATTGGTGGTCTATTATCCTCCAGTATAACCTCATCTAAACTCAACTAATTACATCTGCACTGACCCTAGTTCTGAATAAGATCGCATTCTGGAATCCTAACATTCTTAGGTTAGGACTGTAATATACAAATATTGAAGGGACACAATCCAACCCATAACAGGAGTATATGTTCTCACCCTCCACAATCAACCCCGTCTGCCAGGCCAGTTGGAGATGCCGATGTCCAGGTAATAAAGATAAAAACAATCCCTAAATAATTAGCTTTTAGATCTAATTTCTTCAGCCTTCCAACCTATCATCTTAAATTGACCATCTTACTAGGACTCGTAATTCACATGTCTCTACCTCCTCCACCTCATGCCTCCCGGTCACACTGAACGTCAGGTCTTCTCCAAAGTTACCCCAAGATTCTATGTAAATCCTCAGGGGCGTCTCACGTCCACCTTTCAGCAAGTCCACCTTTCTGCTGGTGATATTATTGCATCTCTACTAAGCTGGTGGTCCTTGCTGCTGGCTGCTGCTCCGCCATAGTCAGGGATTCTCTGCCAGCCACTCTGGTGTCACCTACTTTTCTCTGGGGCTCTGAAGTTCTTCCCTGGTGATAGTCCATCACATAACGCCTCCAATGTCCTCAACCTTCTCAGCTCCAGTGCTGCTGTGTGCAGCCAATGTGGGGAGGAGGAGAAGTGGGTTGGAAATGACTCACCTTTGTGAGGCATGTTAAGAGGCGTCTCAGAGAAGCGCTGTCTGTGCCCTCATGTTACAGCGTTTTCTGAAACAAACTTGTTTTGAGTTCAGATCACTTTTTCCCTCTAACCAGTAGTATCTTCCCCAGGATTAAGTTCGTCACGCCTCAGCAGGACGTCTCCCAGAAGATTCCTTGGCTCCCCTGCAGGCTGGTTTCTGAAGAACAATCCTGATTTACCGAGATGTGGATGGTATCCCTGAACCTACCAGTGCTTTCCCAGGGTCTGCTCAGTTCCACGCAAATAGGCTTCTGGCAGGTCCACCCCACCAGTTTTCCAGATGAACCCAGATGTGTTGGATTCTTTCTCACATTCAGCAAGTGGTAAGCATCTACTAAGTTCCAATCATATAATCAGACTCAGACATTATCACCCTATATGCATGTATGATTACATGACTGGTATAACTCTACATCGCGTACAACCAGAAGAAAGAGAAGCTATACTCCATGTATGTGTGATGTGTCAAAATGCATTCTACTCTCCTATATAACGAATTAGAACAAATTTTTAAAAATAAACACACATACAAGTTCCAATCATGTTCTAAGAACTAAAACAACAAAGATCATTATGATGTCGTCCCTGCTCTTAAAGAATCCACAGTTTGGCTGGGAAGATAGTCAAAATAAGAGATTTTCAATGCAGAATCATAAAATGAATGATAGAGGCACTTGAAGAGAGCAATGGGGTATCACGGGATTTTTTTCACCCAGCCAGAGATGATTTCTCGAGGAGCTGAAGTTTGAGATGGCTTTGAAAGGTGAAGAAATACAGGATAGATATCTTAACAGAGGGTGAGAACCTGCATGATGAAGTACATGAAGCAGAAAACAGCAGGTGTGTACAGGGAATTGAGCCAGATCCATACTGTGCTATGTAGCTTGGATTTGATCCTGAAAGCCATAGGAAGCCACGGGAAGATTTTTAAAAAGAGCAATATGCTCAGATTTGCATTACCGATCAATTGCTCTAGTGGGGCTAGTAAAGAATGGGGATGGGAAAGACCAAACTAGAGGAAATGAGACCAATTCAGAGACTCTTCCTGTAATCCAGTCAAACAGTGAAGGCATGGAGCAGAAGGGGCAAATTCAAGCAATATTTAGGAAGTGAGATCACAAAACTTGGAGATTTGTTGGATGTGGAAGAGTGGGGAGTTGCTAGGGGCTCAGACTTCCAGGGGGCATGACAGAGGAGACAGGTGGAGAGGAGAGGGAAAGACGCCTTCACACTCCCTGCTCCTGACCTTTCTCACTTCCCTTAAGACCTGCTGAACTTGAGGTGACTGTAGGACTCCTGCCCTTAGAGAATTCACATTCTATTAGAGAAGATAAATATGTGTGATCCAAATATGCCCAGACTCAATCAGCTACAGTTCTACAATCCATTGTCCACGATTCCAAAATCCAAAGAGTCCTGGAAATCTAAAAGAAATGATTAAATAAAAATTTGAAGTTTATTTGGCAGCAAAACTGAACCGAATTGACTTGGGCTAGCCGCATGACTTGTCATCTCTGACCAGGAGTAGGTTCTATGTGGGTGTGATGGCTGTCATTAGAGCCATATGACATGAAGATAGGCATTTCCCAGCAAAAGGGGGGGGGGGTGTGAATGTGCACCCAGAAAGGCAAAGGCACCAAGGAAAGATGCCAGGAAACATTCACTGTGTTCATAGAACCCCCATGCTGTCAAGCTGGGCATGGTGGAGCATGCCTGTAATTCCAGCAGCTCAGGAGGCTAAGGCAGGAGGATCGTGAGTTCAAAGCCAGCCTCAGCAACTCAGTAAGACCGTGTCTCTAAATAAAATATAAAAAAGAGCCATACTTAGATTTCTCTAATGTCACTCACACAAGAATAAATTTAGATCGAAAACCTCTGCTATGCCATGAGAGTTTATAAAGGGGCATTACTAGGACCTGACCTGTCTTTTTGCCCAGACTTAATGCTTGATAGACTTTCACCTAACTTTCTAGTTATTTTTGTGTTAACTAAACACCATCTGCAGAAGTGTTTTGCATACCTGAGCTCTAACCGGCCCTGCTCTAATCCCTGGGTGAGAAGTAGAATCTCTCCTAGGAGTCTTGTCCTGAAGGGAGAAATTGTGCCATGTCTACACTGGAGGAGAAAGGCTTGCATTTAAAAACTACGAGTATGTCCTGTAGAACACACGGGGCAGGCAATACCTGAATGGATGCATCTGTGTCTATGCTGCAAGATTCATTGCCAAATTTTGTGCACAAAATGTCTAATATCTACTGGTGGCTTTAGTGCTGCTGTGCTCTGGCTTAGAAGTCTGTACATTTCTGCTTGTGTTCCCTTTTTGGAGAAATGAGAACAAAGCAGTAGCCAGGAGTCTGGCTTACTGACTTTTTGGCTTCTGGCACCTCAGTCCTCCAGTTTTAACTGGGACCACTCCAAGTCCACATCCCAACAGCAGACTCCACAAGGTACAAAGCTTGGTCACCAGGACAGTCTTCCATTGAGGAGTCTAGAAGCCCCTACAGTCCTGTGTTCATGGGTCTGGGCCAGCATCCATCCTTTCTCGGGCTCAATGTTCAACTCTGTGCTGAGTCTCTCCCTTGTTCCCACAACCAATTCTTCTCCCCGAACCCTGTTTCCAGTCCAGATTCCTGAGCTGCAGTCCCTGCATTAGAACTCTGTCCCGTGCCCAATTTCACTGGAACAGGGATATTTCCTTGCTCTTGTTTCCATCTCTACCCCAGGCTGGGTGTCTTGTCTAGATGGTTCTCATCCTGAATTCTCCCACAAACCTCATCCTTATGCTACCTGCCAGTCTGCTTTCCTGAATCTTAGCGTACTTTGTATGATGAGCAAAGAAATTAGTAGTTGCTAAATGCCAGGCACTTAAAGATGCTTAAGGGCTCAAAGTTTAGTAAACTAAATTAATAACTGAAAATTTGAATACAATCAAAGCACAATAAAGTATTGCCCAATGCTGCAGAAAGCATCATTTATTTTTGCTATGGAAGGTTTCAGAGAATGAGATGTGAGCTCTTCTTGAAGCAGAGCGTGTAAGCCTCTGAAGAGACAAGAAGAGAACCTGCCAGCAGAGGAAATGGCCCATGCAAGGGTAGGTGACATGGAAATCTCAGAATCCTGCTTTCTCCTCCACTCCCAACTCCTGTGCTACACTGGCGCCTACCTCTCACAGGAACTTTGGGAGGGGGTAAATCACTGGGTATAGCAGCCATTGCTTACAACCACCCTCCCCAGATACTAAGCTCCTCCTGGTCTCTCTGCTTATTTTCAGCTGGGTTATGTGTTCTGCCCAGACTGACCTGACCTAACAGAGAAATGCCCACAATGACTGATGGGGTGGACTTGCAGAGGCTGGCGCTGCCAGAGCTTTCTGGGGCTGGGAAAGGGACAGGCTCAGCCTCTGTTTCTGCCCTTTGCTTCCCTCCTGGAATCTGCTTTCTCACATTCTAGTCCAGCAGAAAACAGAAACCTCTTTTTCCTCTCCTCTCTCCCACACTTCCTCTTGCAGGCCTGGTGCTTAAACATTGGGCTGACTTCAATAGCTTGATTTAGGGTCCTTGAGGCCCCAAGATCAATCAATAATTCTCTAGTGCTGCCGAACGCTCTGCCTTGCCACCCCCACAAGAAATGACTCTTTGTCCCTTTGCAATCATTTAGACTGATCGCTTTCCCCCAAGGTTTTGGAAAACCTGTACAGAGCATTCTTTCTGTTTCCTCCCACCTGTTGGGGGTGGGGAACGGAGAAACACTGAAAGCTGAGATCAAAACAATCTATGAGAAGGAGTGGCAATGCCAGCCTGCTCCCTGTCCCCATGCTGCGGACTTGTGGAAAGAAAATGCAAGGACTAGCCTTGGATCCAGAGTGCCTATTGTGCCCGGTTTCCATGCACAGCACAGAGCTGAGCCAGGCCATTGTTCTCGGCCCACAGACCTTGCCCGGCGGTGGCATCGTGCCTACAGTCCCTCCCTCCACAGGGTTCTTTCAATCCATCTCTGAAGGTCAAATTTGGACCATAGCAGTGAGAACACACAGACAAGAGATCTGGTGTCTAAATTAAGCCATTGTTTCCTTCCTGAGGAGTCGATTATTTCTGCTGATTTCTACTTCTTGTCAGCTCTATTATTTAAATGTTCTGTCTCAGGAACAATGACTGAGGGGAGCATTTGGGTGGTGGCGCTGCAGCTGCCTGGCCTCAGAACCTGCCACCTTCTGCATGGGCTGGAAGGGGGAAGAGGGAAGGAGGACTGGGAATAGGAGAGGTTCACCTCCCTGCAGGGGTGTCAAGGGACAAGACAAAGTGTTCCTTTATTGCTACTTTCCCCAGGGCCACCTGGAGGGGGAGGTATCCTGGTTGTCACCTTCCCAGACCCATTCCTAAGGAAAGGTTTTGTGTTTCACTGGCCTCCCACTCCTAAGTCTCCTAGCTAGGGAACACCTTGGTCTCATGGAGTACCAGAGTGCTTGAGAGCACTTTCCTCTTCTTGGGCAGGCGGCTCCCGGACATAGGCAGACACTCAATTTCTTGGAAAAGACAGGCGTCCCAAGAGGGGAAGGTTACCTGCCACTTCTGTCATGGGATCATAAGTGAGACTTCTCTACACATGGAGATGGTCCATGCTGGACATCTGGCCCACAAACCTGCACACGCATGAACCCACGCTCACCCTTCATGCAGACACACTGTCCCTGCCCCATACAGCCCTCACCCAGCTCTCTTGAGCTACTTTAATGGCTGTATTGATCCCTGTAGTGTCTCAAATTGATTCTTGTCCCCAGAAGGCCCTCTTCCTGAGTGTTTATCATTTTCCAAAGCCCTTCATGTACGTTATCTCATTTAATTCTTTTGGCTCTCTTGTTGAGGGAAGTATCATTTCTTTATACCCATTTTGTGCCTGAAAAACTGAGGCTCAGAAATGTCAAGAAAATTACCTAGGATCATAGTACTAGTACATAGAGCACCTAAAATCCAGTGCCAAGTCTGCCTCTCATCTTTAAGTCAATTGCTTCACTACAATGACTCTCAAAAAGGTGTACACACATTCGGATTCTGGGGTATATCCAGAAAAGATGCTCATAAAAGTCAACTATTCACTCAGTAGAATATTCCAGAATGCTTATTCTATGTCTGCTCTGTGCTGGGTACAGTGGGGGACAAAGAGGACTATCCGGAAGTCCCTGCAGTCCCACAGAGTCCTTTTTCTTGGACTGGAAAGGGGCTCTGTAATCATCCCTGGGAAGTTTCCAGAAGGCAGACATCTTGGGGGTGACTGGTCAGAGATTCCCCTCCTGAGGAAGGAAGAATAGCCAGGTGAGAGTCGGCGGAGAGGTGACATTGCAATGCCTGCCTGCTGCCTTATCCATAATAGAAACCCGGCACATATTTGTTAGTTCTTAAAATATTAAAGAAAAGGAGCATCAGCTACCACCCATATTGGAAATATGGAGAACTGACCAGAGGGTTGGTCAGAAACAGGCAGACCAAGAAAACAACCTGTTCTCCCCATCAGCCAGGCACTAGACAGGACGCCGTCACTAGAGGGCAGTGGCAGCTCACTCTTAGAAGTGAGGGAATCCTGACAGCCAAGTCTCCCCAGAGAAGCCTGTTCAGTCCTGCGGCATAATGGCTCCACCCAAGGGGCAGGTGGCTCCTCCTGGACATAGGCACTCAATTTCAGAAGGGGACAAAAGCAACTTAACTTTGATGTTTTCATATGCATCCTTCTGTTTTCTTTGACCCTGACAAAAGATTTGTTGGGAAGATTGAGGTTTTTAGCCCAGTTGACAGATGAGAAAAGGAAGATCCTTGAGATTTAGACTTATCCTAGGTTGCCCAGCTAATAGGGAGCCTGGGGGTGCAGGTGGGCCAAGTCCCTTGAGCCCCAATCCCAGGTTGAATTCAGGACTGTCTGCAAACAGGATGACGGGGCTAAATTCCTTAGTGGAATTCTCACTATAGTAATTTTTCCTTTATAGGCCATTTGCCCATTCCCTGGAGCATTAGGAAGAAGCAGAAAAAGGAGAATAAAAACAAATTGCTCAATCGGATACTCTGTAAGCAGCCATGATAAAGTGTGAATGAGGCAAGTGATATTTCTTGCCCTAGACTCCCTCCCACTGGGTTTTCAAGGTCGCACTTTGGTGACCTTGGAGAGTCCTTGCTAATTCCTTTAGCTGTGGATACAGAAATACATGCAGATAATGATGGATACAGAGAAGAAAGATCTCACAACCTCTGCTGGGAACCAGAAGCAGATCTGCATATAGGACCCGACTGGATCGCCACCAAAAATCAGAAGCCCAGAGTAGTAGGCTTCTTCCTGCCCTCAGCTCTTTTGAACACAGATGTCTCCAGGCTGGGTTATTTGGGAATAGAACTCAGACAACAATGGTGAGAAATTCTTTTTAGCAAATAGACCCACTGCAGACATAGAGGTGAGGGTCAAATGAAGATCTACCCACCTTGTAGACATTCCACCTGCCAGACGCCGCCATCCTCACCCTGCCTCCCCCAAGGCAGAGCCAGAGACAGCTGAATGTTTGATGAAACTTGGCAGAGGCTGAGGAGGAGGATGGAAAATTATAGGGGAAGTGCACATGGGGAGAAGAGACCACGAGACAGAGGAGAAGAGAAGAAAAGTGCAGGCGGATGGGGCTGCTAGGACACAGCCAGAAACCTTGCACATTCCCCGACATTCAGCGCTCTGCAGATTCGAAAGAAATTGGAAGATGCAACGTGATCTAGAAGGAATGGGCTGCTTGGTGTGTTCCTGTGGATTCTGTGTCAGTTGGGGCAACCCACTGTAAACCCATGTACTCTCAGCATTAAACCCCACCCTGCTCTTGGGACTCATGGTATCAAACACAGGACACACCAGAAAATTCTCAGTCTTTGCTTTTATTCAGTTCTTGCAACCTCTGTTGAGGACCAGAAGCATCACCTGTCAATCAAACAGCTTTTTAAACTCAGACCCACCAGTTGTTCCGGGAGAGGAGAGGATGCTCCTAACATACACTGGTGCCTCCTTTGGAACATGCCTTTCTCTTCTTCCCTCCTGCTACCACTTCAGTTCATCCCCACATCACCTGAGGTTTTGGGGACCTAAAAAGCCTCCCTATTGACTTTCCAGTCTCAAATTTCTCCAACCACAGGCACACTGCCATTGACTGCCCACAGAATTCCTTGCTAACAGGGCTGCACTGACTCTCTGCTTCCTTTCCAGTCAAATCCAAAGCCCTCATCCAGTCTGCTCACTCCCCACCCATCCAGCCTTGTCTCCCACAACACTGCAAGGCTGACATCTCATTTCCAGCTCAGGTTTTGTGGAGTCCACCCTCTGTGTTTTTCCCAATCTCACCCCACCCACCACTGATACCTCCCAAATCTAATCCTACTCATCCCTAAACCTCAGATTAACTTCTATTTTTTTTACATAACCATTCCTGATGTCTCCAGCCCACAGCAATCTCCCCAGGTCCCCATTTCTGGGTACAACATAAATTAATAGTACCTTATTTCTCTATTGATTAATCTCCAATTGTTTTCCATATTTTAGTCATATATTCTCTCCTGGGCACAGAGTTGGTGTTTAATAAATATGTAGTGGAATTGCCAATTGAGGGAAATGTGGAGAAAAGGCCATCAAATTGATCTAAATCAGCCAAAACCTGCGAGCACACCTGTGCATGTGTATAGCTATGTTTAAATGCATGCATTTGTGTCCATGCATTTTAATTCCCAAAGCTCTTTCACATCATGGAGAAATACTTCATTTCTCCAGTCACCTGTGCCAAAACTTGAGCAAGGGATGCTCCACCCCGCTTCCCCCACCACCACCTCTGATGATTGGCATGTGGCCCAGTGAGTGCTTACAGGGAGACCTAGCTTCTGACCCCAGTATAAAGAGGCAATGCTTTTTCATCTGGCACCAGACACCTTCTGAACCTATTTCTATTCCCCGACGGAGAGTTCATTCCTGGCTCTGCGACTCACCATGGCCAGCAATGTACTGGTGGATTGGAGGGAAAGGGAAAGAGGAAAGAAGAATCTGATGAGCTTGTGATAGTCTGTTCCTCGCCCAATTCAGCTTTTACAAAGTCCCAGAATTCACTGATTCATGTGGTTGGAAATTCTATGAACATAGGGACTGGGTGTGGTTTCATATCCCAAGTGCCCAGTACCCAGCCAGCACTTGATAAATATTTTAAGGAATGATTGTATGTGTGTGTGTGCTAGAGAGACTTCAGAGAGGCAGAATTCAGCTCCCATGGAGATAAACTTTCTAACATGAGTTGATACCCATGGGCATTATTTGCTGCCTCAGGCTGTGATAAACTCCCCTGCTCAGGAGTGTTCAAGTAGGAGGAGGCTAGTGGCTATTCAGGGATGCTCTACCCAGGGAATCTAAGTAGTAAGTTATGATGTTAGACAATAGTGATAATATGCTATAATGCTCATTATCAATACTATTGAGCTAGCATTTATAGAGATTTTATTATGTGCACCAATCACTAGTAAATCATATTGTACTTACTTATAATGACTCTCCAAGGGTTTTCCACCTCTGAGAGAGGATGAATCTATCAGGTCCAGTCACCATTTATCAAGCTAGGCACAGTAGAAGGATTAGGGATGGAGAAAAGAGGGACAGAAATATAGCCAAAATCCCTGCCCTTAAATAACTCTCCACTCAAGAAGAGAAACAGAAGTAGAAGCAAACTGGATACCAAGGCAGAAAAAGATGAAGAACTAAGGAGAGTCATAGACAGAGTTTGGGGAAGAGCCCAGAGGATGGAGTATTTAGTTCTGAGAGGATGGGGAAATCATGGTTTCCTGGAAGAAGTGGTGTTTCTTGGTGATTTTCAAGATTTATAGCATTTTCAAGGGCAGAGATGCAAGAAAGGGCAGTTGATACTAGTAAATCAGGATAGCAAAGGCCAGAAGCTCTGCAGTTGGTGTCTCATATGCTATGGCTGAGTGTCAGATGGGTGAAAAGAGAGATGTTGGCGAGAGGAGTCATTTTGTGCCAGATCCTGAAGTGCCTTCCATGATTGGCTAAGGGGTTTGGATATTATTCTCTCAGTGATTTTTGAGGTAGAAGCAGTGTGTTTTATTGAGGTAAGTCTAGCAGAATCAAAGTTGGATTGGAAAGTGTCTTAGTCTGTTTGGGCTACCATAATACCATAAACCAGGAAGCTTAATAAACCACATAAATATGTTTCTTATAGTTCTGGAGACTGGAAAGTCCAAGTTCAAGGCACTAGCAGATTCAATGCCTAATGAAGGGCTACTTACATGGTAGAAGTGGCAAGGCAGCTCCCAGGGTCCCTTATAAAGTCACTCATCCCATTTATGAGTGGCCCACCCTCATGATCTAATCACTTCCCACAGTTCCCACCCCCAATACCATCACCTTGGTGATCATGCTTCAACACATGAATTCGAGTGGGAACCCAAATGTTCGACCACAGCAAAGAGATCATCATAGCTAGCAAGTGCTTACCATGTGCCAGTGAAGGTTGTACGTAACTTGTATCCTGTCTCACTTCAGTCTGCTAGTGTAGGAAAAGTAAGTTCTGAAATGCCTCATTTTTCAGATGGAGAACACTGAGGCAAAGGGAAATTAAGTCACTTACGCAAAGTCACACATTCAGTTCATGCGAGACTCAGGAGTCCAGCCTAGAACTCTTCTTCAGACCCAGTCTGAACTCTCCTACGGAGGCACCTCACCCAGGACCTGGTAAGAGCCCCGCCTATCATAATGAAATACCATTGGAGAGATAGAAATATAAGAGGCCAGCACTCCCCACCTCCTTGTATGTAAGAAATGGAGAAATATTCATATCTACTTGCATCCACATGAAGACATACCAGAGAGATATACAAGAAGCTAATAAAAGTGGCAAGGTCAAGGGCAAAGGGCAGAAGTGGAGTGGGATAGGGCGATGTACCTCAATGTATGCCTTTCATATGGTTCTTATTATTGACACATGTGAATGTGTTATTTATTCAAAGTCCAAGGAGATATAAAAGAAGGCACAATTTAAAAAACAAAGGAACAAATAAAAGCATAAAGCTGATTGGATTTGGAAGACACTCAAGAAGACAATGCAGACAAAGAAATCACTTGGGCATCTTACTTTAGCACTGGGGAAGATGGGGGCCCATTGGCTTCACTGGGAGGCCCCCAGAAAAAGAGTGGGTTGGAAGGTGGCTACAATACCTTTAAGCTTATTTATTTATGAAAGTGAACATTTGGATGTTGGGGTTAAAGATGAAAACCCAGATGGGGTGTTGATTTGGGACTTTCCCATGAAGTTGGTTATGAGCCTGTGAATGTGTAACATGAAGAGATTAGAGAAAGAGAAAGCCAAAGAGCAGAAGACCGAGGTTTAAGGAACCTAACTAAAAAGACAGCCCTAGGGGAAGCTTAGGTATAGACTGTCTGGTCAAAGGGCAGGATAGAGAGTTGAGGACAAGGGAGCAGAAGGAGGGAAGAACCCCAGAGGAGAGGACTTGTCTCCTGGATCCCTTGGGTCAGAACTGAGGACAGGATGGTAGAACTGGGATCAGAATGTGCTGCTGGAGGAGAGATGTTAGGCGGAACCACCCAACATAAGGACTTCCAATGGGACAACCAAGGGCTCCTTTCCCCATCTGTAAGGAACAAGTTGACAGTGAGAGGTCTTCAGTCTCCACGTGTCAGCCAATGTAAGTAACCTAGTGGGGGTGGGGAGGGTGTTTAGATAATATACTCCAGCAACTGAGTGGTTAAAAGGTGGAACTGAGGCACACAGTCCTAGAAAGCATCTCTGACTTGCTGTTATCTTCCCATTCAGGCCAGCAAAAAGCTATAATTTGATGCTATTTTTTTTTTCATTCTCACTTTCTCTCTTTCTAAGACACTCATCAATACAAACACAATTCACACACACACACACACACACACACACACACGCACGCACACGCACACATGCGCGCACACCTCAGGCATAAAAGGGCTCATTCCAGCAAACCTTTTTCTGATACAGCTCACTGGGAGGGAGGGAAAGCAGAGCAGAGGGAAGGGAAGGGGAGATGCAAGCCACCCTAGCTATTTTTACTCCCCTTTAAGGCTGCCTGGTTACCGTCCTAGGAAAGAAAACCCCTGCATTCCTCCCCTTTAATTGGGTTTATTGTTAAAGCACTGGAGCAGCTAATCCTCACAGACCTGTAGGAGCAGGAGTGGAAGCCCAAGAGCACCGTTCTTCCGAGTCCCTGGGTAAGATGAACCTGTTTGTTTTCTCGCTTTGGGGGTCTCCTTGCCTGGTGGGAGGCATGCAGCGCCTGGAGAGTGGGTTTGAGGAGCCACTTCTGTGAGCGGCTTGGGCATTCCTTTGAGCCCCAATCCCAGTCTTCCCTGACTCTTGCAGTCTCAAGGGTAAGTTGTAGCTGCTGTGGAAAATAAGTGTGAATGGGGGTCTGAGTGGGACTTCCCCGGGGAGCCATCTGACCATCACTTCTGGGCTGGCTCCCCGGGAAGCTTGTACACTTCTGGGCAGGGAAAGAGGAGCGAAATATCTGCCCATGCCCCTGGCTCCATCCCGGGGAGGGCCCTGTCCATCTGCAGAGCATCAGGACCTCCAGTCCCCTAGCACCCCTCCCTTCTGCTCACCCTTCATCTCTTAACCTCTCTGACCCCATCTGTCAAATGGGGAAATGCTTGCTCCGCCCACCTCTCCGGGGTTTGGGAGGGGGAGCAAGGAGAACCAGTGGGCAAAAAAGAGATTTGTAAACAGTCTAGGGCTCTGCAAACCCCAGGGAGGAGGATCAGGCTCAGGCCTCCGGACAGGGTCCGTGCACAGGCTCCAGGCTTCCTGTCCCCGCTGTGCTGCGTTAAAATGCAGAACATGGGCACGCTATTGCTGTCAGTCACAAGATAGCTCCTTCACCTTCCCCTGGGGCACGTCCACCTCCCTGGAGCCTTTAAACTTCCCTAGTTTAGTTTTCTGGTAAAGCTGTTACACGGAGGTCTGGATCCAACACCGCCACCCCCATCCGCACCGTGGCCCCTTCTCTCCACGTAACTTTGACGCACAAACATTAACCCTGAGGTTTCCGGAGGTGGCTGCCAGGGCTGGCGCTGGTCTGGCTGCAGTGTGCGCCTGGCCAGCCTCTTGCTCTGGAACCAGATACACTGATCATGAGGAAAGTCTCTGGGAAGGGTCAAGAGAGTCAAGCAGGTTTCGCCTTGGGTAAGGAGATAATCTTTTCCAGATCAGAAGCCAGAGATAGACCCTGGCCTCTGTCTTCCCTCCTGAGACCTGAGCTTAACCAGGGCCAAAGACGAGACTCACATCTGAAACAGGCCACTATACAAAGTGCTTAGTAATACCTGATGTGGGGACCATACAGTTTATGATATGCTTTTCATTTATCTTCTTAAGAACAATCCCACAGAGGGTCGTGGAGTATATATTGTTATCCCCTTAGCAGAGATGAGAACACAGAGGCTCAACATGGTTAAATGGTTTGCCTGGGGTGGCAAAGCTGCATACTGGTGGTATCTATTTGATGGTGGTAGCACTACTTTGAACACAGATCATCTGGTAAATTCAGTGACCTTTCCATGTTGCTACATGGTGAGAGGGTGCAAGAGCACTCTTTAGAAAGATGAGGCAAAACTTTGGGGAAAGTCTGAGTCAGAAAAGATTTAATCTGGAGCCAGACGAGGCTTCAGTAATAGATGCAGTGCCTCCAGCCTCAATGCTGATAAGCTGAGCACTTGGGGAACTCAGCCTTCGCAGACCACCCAAGCTTTGTGTTGGGGAGCAGGGAGGGATCATTCAGGTGTTGAATTATTGCAGGACAGCCTCACAAAGAGGAAGGTGGAGATGAGTGATGTCCCCACAAAGAGGAAACAGGAAAGAAGCAACAGGTTACAAGGTATAGTGACAAGAGAACTGGTGTAGGAGTCTGAGGGACGGGGGCTCCCAGCCTAACTCTGTCGCTTCCTATCTGCTTGATTTGGGGGCTTTCTGAACATTTCTATTCATCGGTGCTTCAGCTATGACACAGTGTTAAAGTGGCAGTGAGGCATTAAACAAGATTGTGCAGGCGAGGTGCCTAGCAGGGTGCCCCACCCAGTGCTCCGTCCCTGGCGATGATTACTACAAGGCCCGGAACAATACTGGTTGGAAAGGAAAGGCGCCCCCTCTCAAAGGGGAACGCCTCCCTCGCTCCCTCTCCCCCCCTACACACGCACACCCGGCCAGAAATAAATTGCCACACGGAGTGCTTGAGAGTGACGGCGCCCAGCCTCAGACTGCCAGAGCCAGCAGAGTGAATGAGCTGCAGCATGAATGAGAGGGGGAGCGGCTGCGTCTGCAAACAGGCTGCGTGCCTGGTGCTACAACTGCAGGCGCGCCGCCATGGTCAATGGCAAGGGGGAGGCGTGGAGCAGCTGCCAGCAAAAAGGGAGCCAGACTGGGTCAGGGGGCCGCACAGCCCGTGAATGAATGTCCCCAGAGGAAAGGCTGATAACTCAGAGCTTTGTCCCAAGTTCAGCCTGTCCTTCCTTCTACAGTCCTCTCTCAGGACAGATCCTTGCTCACCACTTCTGGGAGCTACAGTAGAGAACCTGGCTGGGACATTTGGTAAGGTTGAGCCCCACGCGTGTACCAAGGAGGCACCTCCTGCATGAGAGTCAGGCTTACCAGTAGCGCATATGACACACAGGTGGCATTACCCTTAACTCCTCAGAAAGGTGCCTGAATGGAGATCAGCACATGGCCCTCAGAGAAACCTGACATAGGTGTGGTCTCCTCCCATTTGAGGACCAGATGAAGTAATTGGCTTGCCTTCAGGGCCATGATATATGAAAATACAACGCAAGATTCTCAATAAGATGAGATGCTCACACTATAAGAAGCATGTGGGACTGAAGGTTAGCTGAGGGAAGAGCAGATTCATATCCCCTGTCATGCTCACTCCTATTTAAATTGTTTTGTTTCTCTTGCTCTTTTCTCGGTGGTTAACTTATATGCCTACAATGTGGGCCCATGGACTGGCGCTTAGAGGTTACAAAATGTTTTCGTGCCCATGGATGCATTACTCAAAAGGAATGCAGGGAAATAGAGCAGGCATCATCTTTCCCGTTCAGCAGATGAAGAAAGTGAGGTCCAATGTGGTTAGGAGCGCGTTAAGAATAAGTAGGAAAATCTTTGCTCTCTCCATTGACTCCTATGTGTTGACCTCTCAGTCACCAAGTGAATCTGTAGAGAATGGGCTTCATTTCCGCTATGAGAGGAGCATTATAAATCTTAAGCAACACATGGATTCTGGTTTATTACTGCTGCAGGACTAATTTGGTTTTGGTTGCACCTAAAATAAACTGCAGGCAGAAATTGAAAGACCTTCTTGCTCAGTTATTCTGTGAACAGAAACTGGCATGGGGCTCTGGTCTTGGAATGCAGGGCTAGCACAGGGCTGGGGATAGAGAGAGCCTCTGGGGAACTGGGCCTGGGCTCTGGTTAGCTGACAAGGCCCTGGGTTGCAACCCGTGAGCTGTAAACAAGTTCTGAAAGCTGTATGGACCCAGCCATGTGCCTGTGACATTGAGGAGGGTAGGACTGTGACTGATGCCAGTGGACTGCTAGACATTTCATATATGCCTCCAAAAGAGGAACAAACACAAGGCATTAGCAATGGTCTCACTGCATCTTCCAAAGTATGCTCTGAGCAACCCCAGATCCCCTCTCTGAGAACAGCTGTTCCAAAAGGAAAGAGTTTTACCATCAACTAAATTCAGAAAATTCCACATTAAACAGCCTTAAGTAGCTTTTTTCATAGTCCTCAGAACTTTTATTTAACAAGCTAATGTGGATCATGAATCTCTAGGAAAGGAGACCATGGGACAGCAAATCTGCCTTCTTTGTGGACAGTCTTCCTGAACTAATATTCTAAAAAACAAACACCAGGGAGCCCTAATTTAATTCAATCTCCTTTTCGTTTTTTTTTTTTTTTTTTTTTTTTTTCTTTCTTTCTTTCTTTCTTTTTTTTTTTTTTTTTGACTAAAGAAAAAGATGTAAACTCAGAGATGTATAATGATCTACCTGGGGCTGCACAGTTCCTCAGTGCCAAGCCAAGACTGTGCCAAAGCTTGGCCTCTTTCTAATGTACCTCTCAACAACCCAAAAGATGCTACAAAGTCTAATATGGATCAGAGTTCAGGAAATCGTGAACCCCAGGCAAGGATAATTCCCAGCTTTAGCCTTTGACCCCTTAATAATCTGGTGTCATATATATTTCTATGACTTTGTGTGCCCCATCAGGAGGTAGAGAGCACTTTCTTATTAAAGACGATCCAACTGATAACCTCTCTCCCAAAGCCCGCAGACCCTATGGAGTCTTGTTCCCTAGAAATAAAACCCAGGAAGAAAAAGTATAAAGCAGTCTTAGGGTGGACAGATTCTTCTAGATGAGTAAGAGAGCCCGGCAAGCTCTGGAAGCCAGAGGCTTGCTCACTGTGCTCCAGAATGATTCCCACCTCTGTTCAGAAGCCCTAAGCAAAAGCCCTGGAAAAAAGCATGGCAGCCCTTCACGTGGGTGGAACTGAGGCGTGATCTCTGGGTTTAGGACTGCAGAGGTGCTGCTCCAAGGATCTCTCCATCTCTGTGCCCGTCCCTCCAGCTTGTCCATGCCCGAGCACTGTGATTGTTCTTCCGTTGCATATACATTGCACCAGATCAAAACCAATGCCTTTGGATTACCACGTGATGCTCCCAGGACTCTGGGATGTCATAACAAAAGGTTAACAGCTATTCCTTTAATAAGCATCTCAGAGCAGGGTCCTAAATGGCTGTGACTCAAGTAGGAAAATTTGGTGGGGAGGCTACATGGGAAGCAGGGGCAGAGGTAAGAGTCTAGGGAGAGTGTCCATGCAGTATAAGGTTATGAGGTGATCTGACACTTCTGGGTTATGTGGTGGCAATAGGGAAACGGTTGAAGACACACCTCATCTACCTGACAGGACCAGTGCTGCTCCTGGGACCAAATGGAGCCTGGGAAGAAGAGAGTTGAGGCCACTTGCCTCCTGGGCTCACAGCCCAATTATTTCTCACCAGTTCCTCATCAGCGGCTGCCACCAAGGATCAGACAGCCTGCCCCCAGAAGCATAGTAAGGGCTGCATTCAGAGGTGGCATCTGCCCTAAGGCTGCACTGCCAGTCCTTCAGGAAGAACCTTCCCTCTGTATTCTCCTCCCTAGCTGCAAAATCCGCCCCCGCAAGACACCAGGAAGATCAGGTCTTTGGTCTTTGAGCACTAACTAGGAGCCAGGCATTTCACTAGGCCAGAGGAAGATGACAAAACAGACCATCTTTATCCACGTGGAGTTCCTTTCTAGTGAGGATGCCGACCTCAAATGGGAATTTCAGATGGTCATGTGTATTACAGAAGAAAGGATCAGTTTGTCCGGGAGGACCTAGGTGGAACAGTCAGCAAGGGGCTCTTCCAGTGCCTCAGCAAAGTCCTGCTGACCAAGAAGTGGACACCCCAGGCCCTATGTACTCTGTCCCTGAAGTAATGATGATGGCAAGAAGCCAAGGCAATTCTGTCTTCTGTGGCTTTTCTGCCCTCTCCTGCTGCTGGGCAACAGGTAGAGCCTCACAGTGAGGGGGTGGGGGGAGGTTACCACTCTCTGTACCAGAATGCAGGTCTTCTGGCTACATGTTCCTCTCTAGAGCAATGTAAAGAATGGATTTGCACCCCCACTTCCATACCATCTTTAGCCCAAATCCTCAGCCTTCCCTGACCAACTCTGCAGGGTCGTCTTCCTCTTTCACTTTTTTTTAACCAGAGCCGAACCTTTAACGTGTGCCAGGCACAGTAATAGACACTGTGGATTCAGGCACGTGGTCCCTGTCTTTTAAGCAGACTGCCTGTGGTTTTGTTGCTTATTTATACCCCGATATACTTAGGTTTGGTCTTTCCAACTTGAATGTAAGCACTTTCAAAGCCAGGCTCATATCACAGGAATATTTGTATTTAGTCCAGTGTGTCCACACTAGGTACTCCATGAATGCTTGCTGAACCAGAGCGTTATCTCTACGGCTCAAAGATGGTCCTATGAATAAGATCATTTTCTTTGTCAGGAGCCACTTTTTCAGAGCGTTCATGAGGGTCTTCCTCTGCTGAGGAGTGAGAGTCTGAACCAGGCAGGAAAGCCAAGTCCTCTGCATCTCCTGAGCCGCGAATGTGATTCCAGCCCGAAGCCTGGGAGAAGTCTGCAGCGGCTGCCCCTGCGCTCTGAAACCCGATGCAAGTTGTTACCGGAAATAGAGTGAGAGGCGGGGAGTGCTTCGGAAGCAAATGAGAGCAATATTGGAGCCTCACGCTTCTCAGAATTTTTTTTTTTTCTTTTCCTCTGAAAGAGCCTAGATTACAGAAGTCAGGAGATGAGGGGGGAGGGCTTTAGCAGAAAGAAGCAGGGTGCAGCCGGGGAATGTGCGCCATCCCTTTCCAAGGCCACATTAGACCTGTACCATGCCAGGTGTGGGGGTCTTGAGGTGGTCTTGCTGAGGTTCTGGAGGGGTGGAAATAAAGAGCCACTGGGGGGCCAGGCAGGGGGTGGTGTTAGATCTGGGTCTCCTGTGTTTTCCACATTGCTCTGATGATGAAACGAAATTGTTAGGATTCAGTGTATGGGAGGAGGGGTGGGCGGGAAAGATGTTTTCCATGGCCTCGGCTAAGAATATGTTTTTAAAGCTATTTCAGAGCCATGGGGAAGAAGGAACAGTGAGTACAGATCTGCTAATGAGGTGGCGAAGCCTCCTGGAGAGCAGGCAGTCATTCCGCCGGGCTCCAGAAGGGGGAGTGATGAGCACGGCCAGTGGCCCAGGAACAGGACCAGACTCTGGATTGCCCCTCACCTGGGAAGGGAGTAGCCACAGTTCTGTCGCTCTGTGAAGGCGCAGGGACAGAGGTTTGCCCTTTTAAACATCCCATCCAATATTCACCCAGAACCCCTGCATTTTTCAAGACTAACCAGCTGCAGTGTGCCTCCCAAGAAGAAGCTGCCCCTAGAGACTGGGTCAGCGAAGCGAGACCTGATACCTGAAAAGATTGATATCCGTAGCAGACAAGTTCAAATTGAAACCTTCCTATTCCCCCCTTTCGCTGCCTGGCGGGGTGGGAGTTCGTGCATTCCAGTTGCCAAGCACCCTGATAAGTGGAAGCTTCTGGATTTGGAGATCAGCATCTGCAGACTACATGGCTAAACATACCCTGAACAGTTAGTTCATCTTGCTCAGAGAGATCTCTGCCAGTCAGACTCCAAGAGGTTAAGAACTAACAGAGGTAGAAGTCAAAATCAGGTTGACCTCCAAACCTGATTCTTAGCTGTGGCAGCATAAACCCTTTTTATTCTGAGGCTATCAGAAGACCTCAGAGATTCTACATTTTTAAAGGTGGAGATGGAAGGCATTGCGTGAGAGGGGCAGCCATTAGACATATTTTCCTACTTCTCTGTCAAGTTCAAGGAGTGTGGATGGAGAGGACTTAGGTAGAAGTATGTCACCCATTACTCCCAGATACCCAGTAACCCTGCCATCCAGGTTTCCCCAACACCTTGTAAGCACATACTCGTGAGTTTGCTTGCTCACCACCTGTCTCCTTTGATTGGCAACTCTAGGAGGGCAGGGCCATTGGACAACATATTGTCCATTGTTACATATCCATCAGGGGGCACATCAAAGGTGCTAAATAAATATGTTTGGACTGCTGAATGAATATGGAATCCAGAACTCTGACAGAGTTAGGATACAATTCAATTCAGATTTTAATGAATAACTGTTTACCCAGCACTGTGCTGGATATTGTGGGAGCTGCAGAGGAAACATAATTCTGCTCGTTTAAGCTATAACAGGTAGGGAGAGTAGGAGGAGGAACAGTTTGGGGGGGTGGCAGAGCTGTGATGTTAGAAAGGAGTCGGGCTAACTCTGTAGTCTGAGTAAACATCTTGGTGATCATTTGGGTAACACAGGAAACGCCTCAACTCGGCTCAGATCCCTGGAGGTGAGCACTCCCATGTTATTCTATACCTATGCACACTGTTGCCCTTAATGCACAGGTTACAAAGTAGGGTTCCACCACTGGACTCTAAACTCCTCCATCAGGTAGCAAGAGTGATGCTCATGTAGCAGGTATTCAAGAAATTTGTTGTAGTGATTTTGAAAACCCGAAAGGGAGAATACTCTTATTTTTATCAATTATCCATGTTTTGCTCTCAACCCTTCCTTCTGGCCATTACATAAATGATGTATTTTAGATTCTTTTGCAAACTGTTCCCATCTTATTTGAAAACCTAGTTGATCGGACCATTTTTTTTTCCCTCCCTTCCTCCCTCCCTCCAACAAAGCATCCCCAGAAGCTTCAACTCTGGAGGCGATGGGTCGAAAGGAAGAAGATGACTGCAGTTCCTGGAAGAAACAGACCACCAACATCCGGAAAACCTTCATCTTCATGGAAGTGCTTGGGTCGTAAGTCCTGGGGACTGGAAGCCCCTGGTGGCCTGAGGGCGGGGTGCTGGGAGAGGTTGGAAGTGTTGTTCTGGGAGCAGCAATGGATGAACTGGACCGGGGCTGCTGTGACTTATTCTCGGTACCCTAAGGGACCTAGGGGGAGTTTATGGCCTGGGGCTGGGAGAGTGGAGTGAGGGGAGGGTTTGTATAAAACCTGGGATGACTTAATGCACTAGAGTCCTCAGGGAACACCAGCCCCTTTACCCCTGCATCCATCTGAGCCACACCCAGTGGCCCCCATCATACCTCCAGATCGGTGACGATGTGTGCATTCTCGCCCTGGCAAGAGAAGAACTGGGGAGCACTTCTGGAGGTTCAGCGACCCTAGCACCTTTCTGGGCATCCTCATTTCCCCCATCAGGGATCAAACCAACCTCACTGCGTGATTTAGATGAATGAGAAGGGGCTTCTAGGCTAGAGCAGCAGCCCCGCCTCCTCTCTTCTCTGGTCTCAGTGCTTGGCCATGCCATTGTCCACACTCCTACCAGCCCGCAGGCGCCTGAGCTTGCCCCTTGACGATGATCACACAGCTGGCAGACGCGAGACAGCTTGTCTGGAGCTGGCTCTCCGCTTAGTCCTGCCTCTCCCCCAGGAGGCTGCAGTCTGACGCAGGCGGGCAGCGCTCGGGGCCATGGGCCCCCACCTCTTCAGAGCCCCAGCTGGTCAGCTAATTAGCCGGGGCTAATTGGGCCTGGGTGGCGAGGAGCGTTCGTGGGACAAACTTTCCCTCTAGCCCATCCTGGCCGAGCGGGCTGCACTCTGCCCTGGCTAGGAGAACAGCAACCTCAGATAATGACAGATGCCCTCACTCCCGCTGCAGAGAGGAAGCAGGCATGGCCGACAACAGCCCTCCGGGCCTTCCTGGCACAGGCAGAGTGCCAGATTCTGCACACACCAAAGGATCTCAGAGGTAGCGCTGGCCATCAAAGTGCCCGTCTTCTATCGGGGGCCCTTGCCAAGACATGGGTAGTTGGAGAGGGGGTTTTGGCAGGAGAGGGACAAGGCTCATGAGTGAATCGGAAATGATTTGTTAAGCATCCCTCAAATGAAGGGAAGTGGGGAGAAGGAAGGCCAGGCTGACAAGAGTGTCCCCACCTCTGCTGTAGACTTGTGCTGAGGGACTGTCAGAAAACAAAAGCGCCCTCCCTCCTCATAGAGCTCAACAAGGTCTGCTTAAAAACAGCGAGACCTAGAGGGACACTTGCCATCTGAGAGCTTACCACGCCAGCTTCGAACTTAAACATAAGGGAAAGGTGGAATAATAGTAGAGTGAACATTAATGCACCCACCACCTACATCCAACAGTTGTCGACATGTCGTTATACCAGTTGACTCTCCCATATCCTCCGGTTCCACGTGAGCAGATTCGACCAACTGTGGGTCAAATATATCCAGAAAAAAATGCTCATCTGTACCCAAAAAATCTGTTCAGAATTTTTTCCCATTACCATTACCCAATAATACATTATAACAACAATTACATTGCATTAGATATTATAAGTAATCTAGAGATGATTTAAAGTACACAGGAGGAAATGCATAAACTACAGGCAAAAACTGTATCCTTTTATATAAGAAACTTGAGCATTCACGGAGTTTGGTATCCCAGGGGGTCCTGGAATCAGTGCCCCACAGATGCTTAGGGATGTATTTGTTTTACACACATATTTCTCTGAACCATTTATTAAACAAGTTGCCAATACTGTGACATGTCACCTCTGTCTACATCACCTAGAATAAGGCCCTGCCTGTTTTGCTTTGACGCAGGCAGCCTTGACTGCTCAAAACTAGTTCTCTGCTCCCCACCCTGACAGTGGCAAGGTAAAGCCCTCTAATCCTCCCCCTTTGTCCCACCCCACCCCAATGCAGCCATGATGCAGGACTAAAGTAAAGCAAGCAGCTTGACGGTAACACCCTCTCAAGTTGCCATAATACCACACAACTTTAGGTGGCGCCATAGGCAGACCATGCCCTATAGATGGTTCCCTGGGGTATGGGCAAACTGAAGGACCTCATTTGATACCATTCCCCAATAGACCCCAGAGTGGGTATCAGCTCTGAAATCAGGGGACCATCCATCTGTGGTTCCAAAGGTTCAGGTTGAAAGGAAAAACTCAGAAGGTGAATTCTAGCATGTCACAGCTGAAGAAGTCCTTGAGGCCGTGAACTTAATTGTCATTTTATAGATTAAGAAAGTGGAGTCTAAAGAGGAGTAGGACACACACTAATCCTTTCCAGACCCCATCTTGCCCTCCATCCACTAGACCATCCACTCCTTCAGCGAATGTTGACTGAGCATTTTCTATACACAACCACACATGGGACCTGGTGCCAGCTTCAAGCACCTTCCGTTATGCCCCGCCTGACTTCACGGATGGGGACATTCCACACCTCCAAGCTCCCTCCGCCCCTCAAGCCAACGCTAGAGGGGAATCCAGCAAGCTACACCTCCAGCCCTCCAACACTGCCTCTCATGCATCCTCCCTACCCCCACCGGAAACACTTCCAACTCATCCCCCCTCCCACACTGGGTCCATTCAGCCCTTAAAATTCAGTGTACTGAGCTCAGTGTACTTTTAAATCAGGGGTGAAATATTATGTGCTCCTCAGCTATCCCAATGGGTCACTTCGTACACTTTGCACAAATTAAGACAAAGGTGCCCCTTCCCCAGCACTCTGTCTTCTGGAAGGAAAACATTGTAATAATTATTCTGTGAGTATACGTAGGGGCTACGAGGTGAATAGTACCTATTGAGACTGTGCAGTGCACAACCTGCCCAACCACTGCCCACAGGATACTGTGTTAAGTGTCAGTTTCCTGTGATCTCATAATATGCTGTCCTTATCTACCTGGGTCTGTCTCTCACACTGGATTATGAGCCCAGTACTCATCCCAGTGCCTGACACAGAGCTTCCATCAGGAGCATTCACTGAATGCCTGATAGCCTTTTTTCAAATTGAATGATAATTGCTTACTTGTCTGTGCTCCTTGCTGGTCTATAGGCTCCTTAAGAACAGAAATCCCCACCCCCCTTTTTTTTATCTTCAGTGTCTAAGACTCAGTAGGTGCTCAACAAATCTTGGCAGAAGGGATGAATGAATGAATGGACGCACAAGAAACCTCTGAAGCTCTGATGAGCTCTGTGCAGCCGAGGAGCAGGAACCAGACGCAGGAAGTGCCAAGTATTTTTTAATGCAGATTTTCAAAGTCCTTGCAAAAGCTTGACTGTGGCTGGGCCTTCATTCCAGGATTCCCAGATGGCAGGGGAGAGGGTGGCTCAGCTATTCCCTCATTTACATTCCATTCCTCCTGCATCGCTAGGTATTCTCCATGATTTTATTCAAACGATGTTAAGAATAATTATAGTATCTGACACATATGGAGTTTTGTGTTTGGTTTGGGGTGCCGGGGATTAAACCCAGGGGCACTGTGCCATTGAGCTACATCCCCAGTCCTTTTTATTTGTTATTTTGAGACAGGGTCTCACAAAGTTGACCAGTGTGGCCACAAACTTTGAGATCCTCCTGACTCAGCCTCCCAAGTCCCCAGGGTTACAGGCTGTGCCACCACGCCTGGCTAATATATTCGGCTTTAGTAGATATCTAACCTCTTTGCATATTTAATTTATTTAATCTTCTAAACAACCAACCTCACAGATCAGGGTCTAACAATGTTCTCACTTTTCAGATGAGGAAGCAAACTATAGAAATTAAGTAACTGGCTGCCCCAAAACCTGAGATTCTAACATGGACAATCAGGCTCCAGTATCCACCTTCAGCTTAGCTGCTGTTCTTCATAGTGCTGTGGATCAAACCTAGGGTTTCGTGCATGCTAGGCAAGCACGTACCACTGAGCCACATCCCTAGCCCTTTACCTGGTCTCTATAAGATCCCTGCAAATGAAGAAGCCTGCAATTTGGAATGCTACCCTGTTTTCCCTTTTGGGGTTCTATCTGCTGTCTTTAGAGAGTCTGCTCCAGAAGCTGCGGGGTTGTGTCTTTAGTCCTTGCAGACTCCACTGAATGAATGAAAGGGTGCCCAGCTCAGAAGGTTCTCTGAGATTATCACTATCTAAAACAGACTTCCCTGCCCCACTGTGTCTGAGCCTTTCCCCTATTGCCACTACCACTGCCACTCCAAAGGGTCACACTGCACCTTCTTGCAAGAGAATGGACCCTGCAGTGGTCTCTCTTTCATGGACTTGCCAAGTGGAGAAATCTCCACAGCTGAAGGAGAGTCTCTGGAAGTCATTCTGCACTTACGGAAACAGGAAAAGCACCTGCCTACTCCCCAAGTGGGGGTCTTTTCCTTCCCATATGACCCAGATGGAAAGAGCACCCTGGCACGTCTGGTAGCCCTGCCATCTGTGCAGCTGGCCCAGGCCCACAGTGGCAATGGAGACTCATTACCAGTCATTCCTTAATACCCTCCGGAATGGTCTCTAGCTATTCAGAGTAAGTTTTATCTCTTGGTATCTTCCCCTCTCAGAGGAGCATTTTCGGAAGTTTTCCTGGTGAAGCAACGGGTAACTGGGAAGCTCTTTGCCCTAAAGTGCATCAAGAAGTCACCTGCCTTCCGGGACAGCAGCTTGGAGAATGAGATTGCTGTGTTGAAAAAGTGAGTGTCTCTTAGGGTCGCAACCGTGGGATCACAATGTGCCTTCACCAATTACCTTTGAGAAAAACTGGGCTGCATTTCCACATCCAAAGATGCTGCTCCCTTTGAGACGATGGGTCAGTTTGGTCAATCAGCTAAATGTAGTCAGACAGCTGTCCTGGTTGATTTTTCCCCCCAGAAAATTGACTAGTAAACTCACTGGTGGCAGAGCTTGGTTTTGCATGTAGGCCAGAGAACAATTATCTTAAAGGAACAAAAGTTAATTGATAGCCAGCACCAGGAAGAATCAATAATTTAAGGAGACAGCATAAGACTTGAAAATTAGCTTCAATTTGATCAAAAACAAATGCAGGTTCAGCACTCCAACTGTCATGTAACCATTGGTGACACTAACAGATCATCAAATGTTAACAGCAAGACTCTTACAACAAAAAGATGAGGCAGACAAAATTCCTTAATCTCAGGAGCTCACATTTTCCAGGTGCCCACAACAAACTCTAATCCCACCCAAAGCAGAGGTGGAGCATGGAGAACATAGGGATTCCTTTTACCTACCTGGGTTCCATGAACATGGGTTGTTAGGTACATTTTCAAAGAAGGACCTTAATGCATGAATAGAAATTTTTAAGGGCAAGAGGGGAGGTACAAAAAGGAAGTTCAGACTGGGAGCAGGGTAGAATCATGGAAGTTCAAGGGCTACTAGGGAAAAGTGAGTGTTAGAAGTCCCTGAATTTGAAATGAGTAGCATCAAGGGAAAGGAGACAAAACTAAAATGTGAAATGGACCTCATTGCAAAGGATTTTAGATGTCATGATAAAGAACATCTGCTTTATTCTGTTGGCAGAGAGAAGTCCCAGAAGGGTTTTAAATAGTCACTTGATCAAAGGAGTATTTTAGAGCCATCCCTCAGAAGCATGGTGGAGGATGAGTAGCACAAGACCAGCCAGAGGATGGGAGACCAATTGTAAGACTTTCAAAACAATCTAGGCAAAGGTAGTGGCAGGGCCATGTGGAAACAAGAAAACTGGAGGCAAGAGACAGTTCAGAAAGAGAAGTGACTGGATTTGCAATTGACCAGTGAGTGTAGAAGAGAAAAACATGAAAAATGATCTGAGATTGGGCAAATGCCCACTAAGTAGAGAGCAACATCATTGCTCAAGGATAAAGAAGAAAAAGGAGAGACTTAGGAGAAGTAGAAAGAAATTGTTTGGAACATATTGATTGTAGGTATCCATGTATCTCTACGTAGAGGTATCTAATAGGATGCTAGAGATACAGGTATGCACTCCATGGACTCTAGATTCATAAAGAGCAAAGATTATGGTGGTCTTTCTTATCATTGCACTGTATCAACAACATAAGTACTATTTGTTCAGCGAGTGTGTAAGCAATAAAGTAATGGTAGCATCATGGGTTTACAAATCTATTTGAAACCATCAAGCAACAGTGCAACAGGTCTCTAGTTTTAAAAAGAGCTTAAATCAGATAGGTACAATTGATTATGTAGTTGCTATTTCCCAGGCCCTAACTTAGCATTTTTCATGCATTATCTCTTTTAATCCTGATATTACCCTATGAGAGAAATGGAGGAATGTACTCATCAGACAAGGAAAGTAAAGCCTTAGAAGATCTGAGAAAGCTAGTTCATGTTACCTAATTAGTAAGTGCCTGATCTAGATCTGGATTCAGGCCCAGCAGACTCAGGTTCTAAGGACTTAGTCCCTGTGCTGCACAGCCAGGGTAAAACTTGCTAAAGACAACCTCCTCCCAAGCATGCCCAGCATTGCTGCCTGGAAAGCCAAGCCCCTCAGCTAATATGATTAATCCACTTGACTCAGTTCCTGAGTAATCACAGACAAAGGTCACCCAGGGCAGGGTTTCCCAGCACTATTGACTCTTCAGACCAGATCATTCTAGCTGGGCTGTGCACTGTCGGATATCTAGTAGCATTTCTGCCTCCACCTTTTAGGTGCCAGTAGCCCATCCCACCCTGAGAACAACCATCAAAAGTATCTTCAGATATTGTCAAATGTCCCCTGAGGGATAAAGACATCCCCTGGTTGAGAACTGCTAATCTAAGACATAACACAGAAAATAAATATCTTCCCTGTTTTCCACAACCTCCTGGAATAATAATTTTTCAACAACTTCCTCCACAGTTACCTAAGAGGGAGTTCAGCTAATCTTCATCTCGCCTGTAGTATTGTACTTTCTCCAAGCCATGTTTCTGAAAGAGAGATGGATATATCCATGGTGTAGAATAACCTGGCCTTGGGTACCTTTAGTCTTCCTCAGTGGGTACCCCTTAGTCTTCCTTAGCTCTTCTTCTTCTTCATTTTTTTTTAAAGTTCTGAGGATCAAACCCAGAACCTCATACCTTAGTAAAATCTAAGTACACACTCTACCATTGAGCTATATCCCAAACCCTTCCTCAGCTCTCTAAACTTTCTCTTTTGCTAAAGTTTAATAAAAAACCTGGAGTAATATTGAAATGTTTGTTCCTTAAAAATAAGATGATCAATTATTCATTCAAACAATGTGGATCAAACACCACCCTGGGAATCTTTTCTCTGGAATTACTCTTTAACAACTGACTTACTACAAATGTTCCCCAAGGACTCAGTCTTCCTAAAAACTGCCATCTAGAGTCTCTAGCAGATACTCTGGAGCTGGGGCTGCATTCTTTGTCCAGATCACCTGAACCACACATACCTTTGACCCTGACACCTACTTTTTCCTAGGATCAAGCATGAGAACATCGTGACCCTGGAGGACATCTACGAGAGCTCCACTCACTACTACCTGGTCATGCAGCTGTAAGTGAAAGGCAGCCCACCTCCTACACAGAGGCCTGCGGGGGCCTGCAAGGCCCAGAGGAGATTGGTCAGTGGTGAGAACATGGCAACTAAAAGACAAAAGCAGAATTAGTCCAAGAGGTTCTCAGTTGCCAAGACTTCTTTTGGGGTCAATACACCTCTGATCATAGGCATGCTGTGTGAGATGGGGAGTAACCCTGGGATTGATTATTGAGTTGGTATGTACCAGAACAGGCTTCCCTGTCATTACAATATTTCCTACAAGTGGGCAAAGAGCTGTCTGTGCTCTTCTGCCTCCCCATCCCTCCCCTGGGACTTTCTGGGACTTCCCCCCAATGCAGAACTAAATGGGGTAATGCCAGATATAGAATGGGCCACCAGAACCCTTCTCTGACACCATGACCCTAGTCTATTTTGACCAGTCCATGTCAATCAAGTGGATAGTAAATGTATTAACATCATTTCAGGGTAAAATTACTGTAGGAGGAGAAGTCACAGGTAGATAGATTTCAATTCAATATAAAGAAAGATCTTCTCAAAAGAGATCCACTCAAAGTTAAAAAGTGTCAGTATTTTGTGTGTTCATTTGTAGGACAGAAATAGAATGTCATTAGAAAGGTCTCTATGTCATTGTCATATCCACATAAGAGTTCTACCTGATGATGACTGCATGTGGGTTGGTCGGTGTTCCTGAAGGCACAGCCTTGGGTTCACAGACACCTCTGTAGTGTCTAAAAGGTCTGCACGCATCACTCCCAGAGATCCACACCACTTTGCAAAGTCAGCGTGGCTGGGCACAATGGGTTTTGACAGACGGGCCAGTTCCTCAGAAATTTCAATGCACTAATTTGATTAATTAGATTGGTTCACTAAAGCCCAGGAAAGAGACAAAACAGACAGTCAAGGGACTGAGGTGGGAAGGGCCCAAAGTGGCAATAACGAGTGAGCAGGGACCTATGTGGCACCTTCAGGAGGCCAGTTCAACAAGATTAGCACACGGATGCTCTGCAGGCTCAGGAAAAACAAGGAGGCGGGCAGATTTAGATGTCACTTGGGAGCCACCAAGCCTCCTAAGAGCACCACTCCAGGACCCGGTCATTAGTAGTCAGCTGTGTTTGAAGAACATCTTTCTTGGGAGCCTCCAGTTCCTATCACAGAACCCAGGCCCCAAAAAGAGAAACAAGGAGAGCAAGATGGTATGGGTTTGATTGGAGACATTCTAATCCTTCATTGCTGTATGATGCTGTCATCTAATGTCATGTAACAGTGGAAATGGGGGCCAGGATGGTGAGAGCATCAGAAACCCCAGATCATGTTCAAAATAGTCCAGGGATGTTTATCCCAGAGAAGAGGAGGTCTCAGGGGAGCATTCCACCAGCTTCACATACTTGAAAAGATTCGTGTAAAAAGATGTTGTGTTTGTTTTTTGCAGTCCCAATGGGTGGAATCTGTGTCTTCTGGAAGGAATTACAGGGCATCAGGTTTCAACATAATACACAGAAATATTAAGAAGTCAAACAATTTTGTCATCAGAGGTAGTGAGCTCTCTGACAGTAATGCGTTCCAGCACAGACTAGAAAACTTCCAGGCAAAAATGATGTAAATGGTATTCAAAAGATGAAAGGTTGGACTGGGCACAGTGGCACATGCTGGTAATTCCAGCAGCTTGGGAGGTTGAGGCATGAGGATCATGAGTTCAAAGCCAGCCTCAGCCAAAGCAAGGCACTAAGCAACTCAATGAGACCCTGTCTCTAAATAAAATACAAAATAGGGGACTGAGGAGATAACTCAGCTGGTAGAGTGCTTGCCTTGCAAGCACAAGGCCCTGAGTTCGATCCCCAGTACCGCAAAAAAAAAAAAAAAAAAAAAAAAAATACAATATAGGGCTAAGAATGTGGCTCAGTGACTGAGTACCCCTGAGTTCATTCCCCAGTACCTGCCCCCGCCAAAAAAGTAATGGGAGGTTGGACTTGCTGTTAAGCTCCTCTGCATCCTGAGACACGATGCCATTTGAGTCTTGAAACACTTCTATGCTCTACCTATAACTTCAGCTTTAGGTAGTCCAGTTTTCCAAGACGAGGAAAGAAATCCTGATATAAACAGAATTGTCTCATTTTCACACCTTTTCTTTCCTACCAGTTTCCGTGTCATTCTCTGGTTCATGAAGGCTTCTTGTGTCCCAGGCCAGGAAGGAAGACAGATGAGGAATGTGTCCACAGTAAGGGATTATTGGCTTCTAATGCAACCCCAACCAGGAACATTTGCATTGTAAAGGAAGTTCCCAGAGAGAAACTTGGCCCAGAGAAATAGGCCAATGCGATAGGTATCACACCAGACACCCAAGGAGGTGTTCTGAGACTGGAGTAGGCCTCCCCTCCCCTTAAAATCAGTGTTCATGGGCACCTTCCTGTTGTGTCTCAGCTCTATCTCCCTTGGACACATAGCAAACACATTGGCATTCCACTGACCTGCATTAAGTGCTGGATTCCTGTTCTCACCCTGCGCCCACAGTGTTTCTGGAGGTGAGCTCTTTGACCGGATCCTGGAGCGAGGTGTCTACACAGAGAAGGATGCCAGTCTGGTGATCCAGCAGGTCTTGTCAGCAGTGAAATACCTCCATGAGAATGGCATCGTCCACAGAGACTTAAAGGTACCAAAGCCTGAGCACCCAGTGGGAAACAGAATGATCCTTTAGGAAAGCACATGGACTGTGAGAAGTTGAAGTGGTAAAACACAAGAGGTTTGAACCAGTTTTACACCCAAGGTCTCTTTTGCCCTCAGATTTCTTAAACAAGTCTTGAATGGTTAAACAATTGTTGTTAATTTGCACTTCAAATTTTTCCTGAACCTTTCATCATGCCTTATCCTATTAAGATATCAAAATAATTCACATATTTCTGGAACCCAGTCAGAGTGAAATCAATTGCAACAAATTCTTACTGAGGGTCTACATAGCCCCAGGCATCACAGTAGAGTTTGGTGATGTCAGAGGAATTAACCAAGGGTTGATTCCCTCAAAAAAAAAAAAAGGAGCTGGTCCTGAGGTAGTTGGGAGCGAAGGGAGAAGTTAAGGCTGAGCAAAGTCAGGACTGTAAGGAAAACAGAGCACTCTGGGGTGCGGGAGTGAGGGCACAGGTTAAAGGAAGGAAGAATGGGGGAAGATGAGCATGGTCGCAGAGTCAGGAGCCCAGGACTCAGCTTTCTTATATTAAGTAGAAGGAAAGAGAGATATGTTTCAAGTGACCGTGTCCTATACCACCCCTTTCCTTCTCCTGCAGCCTGAAAACCTGCTGTACCTCACCCCTGAAGAGAATTCGAAGATCATGATCACAGACTTTGGTCTGTCCAAGATGGAACAGAATGGTGTCATGTCCACAGCCTGTGGGACCCCGGGCTACGTGGGTGAGTCAGGGAACAGGAAGGAAGTTGACTAGTTGACTGTATTCGACCACAGGGATGTAACTCACAGAGAACGGCGACTGCGAGGAGTCAGGGTTCACCTTCGGGGTTATCCAGGGAGAGCATCCACTTATGAGGTTTAGGACCAGCCAATCCATCTATCTGCAGAACTACACCTACTTCTTTCAAATCTGACATCTTTAAAGACAGCCTACCCCGAGCCCTCTCCAGACCTTATTAGCCTATACTTTGACTGTCACCCCTGAAGACAGATCTCCTGTCTTCATCTTTCCAATGTGATCAGAGCCAGAGACAAGATAACAAACCCAAAGATCAGTAGAGAGCTGAGGAGCTGAGCACTAGCCCTAGTCTTTCTCCCACTCTAGAAGAGACCTCCATCCCCAACTGTGGGGAGCCTAGAAGTACGGGATGTTGAGTTTAGGCTTAAAGAACCTACCTATGGACCCCTAAATGTACACCCAAGGAAGCTGGGGAACTGGCAGAGGTGGGGCATCCCATCCAAACAGACCTGTGGGCTTCCAGGGCTCCTGAAAAGGTGAGTGCAGGCAGAGTGCTGGTGAAAGCATTTCTAGGATCCCTGGGGGAGGAAGCTGAGACAGAATATCCGCTCCCACCCATTTCCTTTAAACCAATCATCATCTATTTGCAGTTAGGAAATGGGAAGCAGAACCCTGACTTAGAAAGGGAACCTACTCTCTCCAGAAAAGGATGGTCAGTTACTCTCCAGAAGACGTTGAGTTTCAGTGGGTACAAAGCCGAGGTAACTGCGTGAATACAGAAGGCAGCTCTCTTCGGCCTGGGGCTCCCAATCAAAGGAAGACCTGGTCCGTGTCTTCATGGAGCTCTCAATCTGTTAGGGACCCAGAGTCCGATGGGAAAATTACTGCCTGCTCTTTAGGTGCCTCCTAACTAACGGGGAGACTCAGCCTCTGCTTTCCAGGGGCTCCTACTCTAGTGGGAGAGAGACAGCACCTACCTGGGGTTCTCCCAGTCTGAAGGAAAAATCCGACTCTTGCCCCCAGGGATCCCCTATCTGACTGGGAAGACAACGATCCTACTCTCAGAGGGTACTCAGTCTAATGGGAGGACCAGCTTCAGAGATCCCTGGTCTGATGGAGGAGTCATAGAGCCTGGCGCAGGGAATTTCCAGTCGGAAGGAGGAGGCACAACCTCCCTTCATAGGAGTCTTCCTAGGGGAAAAACAGCTTCTGCCCCTGGGAGTGTCAGTCTCACAGAAATAGCACCATCCCCCAGGCTACCCTGTTCCCTTCTCTAAGCTTCTTCCTGACCTTCAGCCCCCACCCCACAGCCCTCTTCTCTCGCCCCCAGCCCTGACTCTGACCTTGGTTTGCTGCAGCTCCGGAAGTGCTGGCCCAAAAACCCTACAGCAAGGCTGTGGATTGCTGGTCCATTGGCGTCATCACCTACATATTGTGAGTAGAAGTTGGCATGGGCTCAGACCTTGGGAAATCTGGGAGCCTGCCCACCCCTTCCTTCCCCTCCCCATCTCCATTCCTCCTCCAAAGCAAGCACGTGTGCAAGTGCACACATATGTACACTTACTCAAGCACACATCTCCAAAGGTCGCTCTGTCCTAATCTCCATCGAGTTATGAAGCAGAGCCCAGTACACACCCACTACTCAGCCACGTGGTGCTCCCTCCTCCTGCACCCACCTCCCTTTGCTGCATATAAATGTGTGGAGTCCCATTCTGGAACCAGTAGTGAAAAAGCAAGAGCTCAAGGCAGGCGGGAAGCCAGGTAGACCCAGCACCCCTGCATCCCAGTATTCTCCCCTACCTGGTCTCCCAAGGCAAAACCATAGACTGGGTGAAGCTGGTCAGGACCTCTTTTTTTTTTTTTTTTTCTCCTCTCCTTACATTGTGGGGCTCTCCCTTTCCTGACCTGCTCACCACCCCCTCCCCATCATCAATCCTTGCCTGCAGCAAGCTTTGCTTTTAGGAAAAATAATCTGCTACTAGACATTTACCCCTTAGTGTGAATTCAGATCTCTATTTCCTCAGTTTATGTTGAATAATTATTCGGGTGCTTTCATTTACACAAAAAGACTCACTGCCTACTCTGTGTCAGTCCCTAGGTTTGGTGCTAAAGAATAGAGTGACAAACAAGACAGCCTAAAAAATTCGCTCGTGAAAATCACATTCAGGTGGACATTCCACATCCTTCTCAAAGATATTTTGTACAGAGCATCCAAGAGTCAGAGGAAAGTACGGGGAGAGGTAGTGAGAGTTTGGACACATGATGTACAAAGATCAGGGATGCCTGGTCAGGCCTGGGCTCCTGGACGGTTCTTTATGGGACCTGTGCCATTCTTGAATCAGAGGTAGATCCACATCCTGTCACACTGCTGCTTCAGGACCCTCAGGCCACGCCCCCATGAGTATAGTGCGAGGCAGGGTAGGAGAGAGACTGACCCAGGGAGGATGAGGTGCTTCAGCAACCTACCTCCTTCCTGTCCCACTGCAGGCTATGTGGGTATCCTCCTTTCTACGAAGAAACTGAGTCTAAGCTTTTTGAGAAGATCAAAGAAGGCTACTATGAGTTCGAGTCTCCATTCTGGGATGACATTTCTGAGTCAGGTAAGGCCAGAGGGTGTGAAGGACAAGATAACAGGCTCAAGGCAGAGGCTGCCAAGAGAAAAGATCTTAACAAAGGATGACAGTCCTGGTTCTCCAAAGTCCCTGGGGAGCTTACAGAACAAGCTGCCAGGGAAAGTAAAGAAATCTTCATCTGGTTCAAAGGCCAGATAAACTATTTGAATCTAAGATTCATGCTCTTATTTTCTTGCAGGCAGAACCAGTGTGTCTGGTGAGAGGGGCAGGAAAGAGGGTTCACTTTAGATGAGAGGCCAGGAGGGCAGAGTCAGGTGGAGAGGAGAGTTTCAGGCCAGAATGGCAAAACCAAGGGATTAGACACCAGGACAGAGCACGCAATGTCTGTGCGTATGAGAAGGTGCTCACGCATGCTTGCTGGGCCTGTGAAGTGGAGAGCAGAACCAGAAGGAGCTGGCACTCACATGTGTGCCCACGTGCTGCTGCTGGCCCATAGATCTGTGCAAATGCATGCACACATGAAGTGCAGGCACACGGATGCCTCATGACTGGCGGGGTTTCTGCAGTGCCGTGTGGGTGACTCTGCTTGGAGCCTCTCTTCTTGGGTGGTTTCTAGTGGGTTGTTGTGAGGTGGTTGGAATTTTTTTTCTCTTTTAAGACTCTTAAAATTGCCTCTTTGGAAGATTAGCTAAAGATGCATTCACTGCCACCCACCAGCCCGGAAGTGAATTTACATCAGTCATGAAATCTGGTCCTTAGCTGTCGTGTGTCTGATTGCTCTCCTTAGCCAAGGATTTTATTTGCCACTTGCTGGAGAAGGACCCAAATGAGCGGTACACCTGCGAGAAAGCCTTGAGGCACCCCTGGTGAGTGAGAAACGGCGTGGGCCCTCAATCCTCACCCTGTGGTTCCCAAAGCCACCTGACTCATCCACATGGCGGTTTCTTGGAACTGGCTTGCCCTGAGCCCCTGACTGTGGAGACATCCAGGAGCACACAACTGTTCATCAGTCCAGGGGGAAGTGCAAACGGCATTTAATCAGGCAGGTTCTGACCCAGGAGTAGCAGGACTGGGCAATTCAGGAGGCAGACACAGCAGGCGCTGTCATTCAGCAACCCTGGGTGTCGGCTCCCAGGCTTGTAGGTGTCAGTACTAGTTGCTCAAAAGAAAACCCTCTCGTGTCCTTAAGAGCATCCTTTTACTCTAAGATCAAACCTGTTTTGTGTGAGGAGATTCAAGAGCAATCACAAAGCAGAAAACTGATAAATGTATAAATAAAATCTTGAAACATTTTTTTTCATGCTACTCCCCTGATGAAGGACTTATAATATCTTCCCACTTCCTGCCATAGTGAGCTTAAATTCCTTAGTCTTTCTAGGTTTTCCCTAATCTGACCCTTTATCTCCAGCTTCATTTCCCAAGATTACTAATGCACCTTCTTCTGTTCTAGATAGACCTAAAATTATACTTCTCTTCCTGCCCTCCCCCACCCTCTATTCCAAGCTCTTTCCTGATGATATTTTGGGTCATACCACCTGTGAGAACGTCCTGCCTCCTGCCCTCTGTGTTGCATGTTTGCAAGTCCAGGTCCCTTCCCAGAAGCCCATGACACCCACAGTCCATGCAGTCCATGCAGACTTTCTCATTCCCCTTTATTAATTATGCAGCTTATGTCAACTTCCCTGGTCCAAGACATGAAACACACCACCCCCCTGGATTGTAGGCTCCTAGGGATTTGGGTTTATATCTCTCACTTCTCTGAATCCCTTAGTGATTTTCCCAATACTGTGCACATGGCAAGTGTCTATGGAATTATCAGAGATAGGTGAATAAGAGACCAAGGGGAAGGAGCACCGTATATCAGATGGCCTCACTGAGGAAGGCTTCAGGAGGAGCTGGTTGCAAGCAAGGTTTGGAACTAAAGCATAGTAATGTCACAGTGTCCAGCGATACAGGAATCCATAAACTGTTTCCTGTAAAGTCTTTGCTGGCCACGCTGTCTCTGTGGCAGTTACTTGACTACTGGGCCCTGCTGATCTAACACAAAAACATCCATGAAAACACCTATATGAATAACCATGGCTGCATTCCAGTGAGAACATACTAGACAATCACAGATAATGGTTATATTTGACCCACAGGCCATAGTTTTCCAACCCTGCTCTTAAAGTGTTTGGTTTTGCCAAAGTGGAAGCCCACTGTGACTAGACCAGTGGGCCGAGAAACCCTGGTTCCAGCCCTTTCCTATTGTGAGTCTACCTTCTCTTGGGGGAATTCTACTCAGCTTGAACCTAGACCTGCATGCACAGCCCCCTGCCCACCCCTGGCTGAGTGTTCACAGCCACCCAGTAGCCAGGGACCCCTCCTGTACCCACAGGATTGATGGAAACACAGCCCTCCACCGCGACATCTACCCATCTGTCAGCCTCCAGATCCAGAAGAACTTTGCCAAGAGTAAATGGAGGGTGAGCTGTCCTCTGCAGGGAGTGTGCAAGCTGCTGGGGCGAGGGTGGCTGAAGGCTGGGCTAGGAGGGGGCTAGTGGAAGGGCCTACCTCAGGGCATCCCTTCAGGCAATAGAGCTCCCCTGACCCCCCTAAATGACAAGTGGGCACCTTTGTTTCAAGAGGCCACAGGAAAGGGGGATGCTTGAGTCCCTTGGGGGCTCTAAGGATCCTGTGTTTCCTTAGCAAGCCTTCAATGCGGCTGCCGTGGTGCACCACATGCGGAAGCTACACATGAACCTGCACAGCCCCAGCACCCGCCCCGAGGTGGAGAACAGGCCGCCCTCCACGCAAGCCTCAGAAGTCTCTAGACCTGGCTCCCCTGAGATTACCATCACAGAGGCACCCGCCCTGGACCAGAGCACTCCACTCCCCACACTGACCCAGATGCCCTGCCAGCATGGACCCCAGTCTGTGGCCCCTGGTGGCAGGTCCCTCAACTGTCTGGTCAATGGCTCCCTCCGCATCAGCAGCAGCCTTGTGCCCATGCACCAGGGGCCTCTGGCCACTGGACCCTGTGGCTGCTGCTCCAGCTGCCTGAGCATTGGGAACAAGGGAAAGTCTTCCTACTGCTCGGAGCCCACACTCCTCAGAAAGGCCAACAAAAAACAGTAGGTATTTTCAGCCAGCAACAGAGCCCGAGGCATGCTCAACCAGGTCTGAAAGAACCCCTGCAAAGGACAGAAAGAAATTGACAGAAAGGCCTCTTCCACTCAGAGGCAGCTCTGAGAATGGGAAAAGACTAGATGGGGGGAAGGGGTTGCTTCCAGGCCTGTCCCTACCGCTCACTCACTCTGAGGCCATTGACAGCCAGGAGTGTCTCCCTTTCTAGTTTGCTGAGCTGCAGAAGGGCTTGATTAATGTGTATTTACCTGCTCAGCCTGCTCCACAGAGACACTATAAAAGTTGAGTGAAGCAACAGAGATTGTAAAAGCTCACAGAAAACTGGGCGTATGTGAGGAGTGTGCATTAGGACCTCCATGTATGGGGAGGAAGCGGGTGGGAGCCCTGGGTGTCTTCTTTGTCTTCTCTGCAGGAGCTTGGACTTTGGGAAGCTCATGAAGGGAGAGCTGGGCAGATGCCATGGCACAGAGAACTTCCCCCTGGCTCTTCCTTCTTCCTCCCTCAAATACTTCAAGACCTCTGCTGTCTCCTTTCCAGGAACTTCAAATCAGAGGTCATGGTGCCAGTTAAAGCCAGTGGCAGCTCCCACTGCCGGGCAGGGCAGACTGGGGTCTGTCTCATTATGTGATCCCCGGAGCCCAAGCCTGTGTTACTGTAGTTTTCAGGTGAGGCCTAGAGGCCGGGAAGCCCAGACACAGGGCTCGGGGAGGGCTTCTATCCCAGAGGGAAAGCCCCACCCCAGGGTCTAAATGATGGTTCTAAGGGGACAGTGCCACTCTGAACACCTTTCCTTTGCAGGGAACATGTCCAACTCTTCTCTGCCTGTCCAAACCTGGCATCTACCCTGCAGAGGGCAGAAGGGCAGCAAGTGGCGTGGGGTCTGGCAGGAGGGGGTTCTGATGTGAAACAGCAACCTGCTGCCACCGGGGGTGGGTCTTCACAGGGGCCCTGGAGGAAGCCCCAAGGCCTGGAGGCTCCTTGAAGCTGTGGGCAGGAGGAGAGGCATCTGCCGGCTTCCAGGTCTCCCTGACCTGCCTGCTCTCTGCCCCTATGCCCTATGTGCCCTGGCTCTGTGCAGTGTGCGTAGATAGTGCTCGCCTGGGTCTGTACTGTTTGTCGTGAAAAGCTTAGTGGACTGGCCAGGCTGTGCCACCTTCTCCAAGCAAAGCCATATGGAGTCTCTACTCAGACTCCCTGCTCCGCATACACTCTCCCCTGCCTCTCCAGCCTCTGGTCTCATGGCCAGACTGGGCTCCTTATCATAGCTGCCTGCCCATCTGCATGAACACCAGGCAGCTCACAGGGCTTGCCAGGGGGCCTCAAAACTCTAATCCTTAACTCCAGGATTAGTTCCTAACTGCACTGAGACGTGCCAGCCCACTCCCAGAACATTTCAGACCCTCCCCTCCCCCGCCTCAATCTAAAAGCAGAGCTACACCATCCAAGGTGGAACAGAAAGAAATTCATGACTGGAGGCTGCACGGACCTGTCACCCTGGCCCTAATTAAGTACACTGAAAGCTAACTATTTTCCTTGCAGCCAGGAGTTCCCATCTTGTCTCTGTTCCCTTGTCTCCCTGGAAGTCCGGTGCATTGTTCTTGTCCTTCCATAGTTTTCTTGCCTCCCCTCACCTCCAGCTTCATGCTCCATGTTGTGCTCAATAAAATGAACATATTTTTCTCTACAAAGCTTCATTTTATCCTTTCAAAGGCAGAAGCAGCTCAGGGACCTCAGCCTGTTTGGAGTGGAAGGTGCCTCAACAGCTACAGGTCAGGATGGAATGAGCAATAGTGGCTGGTGTGAAGTAGAAGCCTGCAGTGTGCCGGGCACCTAGTAATGTGAGTCACACCATTCACAGCAACAGGAGCAGGGTCTGTGGAGCCTAGTGGTCCGGCTCCAGTGTCCATTCTCTTAATGACTGTGTCAGAAGAACATGAGTTTGAAGCTCAGCTCTGTGCTCCCCTGTCACTTCTGTGACCTTGGGTGAGTTCTTAGCCTTTTGTGCCTTGGTTTTCTTATTTGTCTGATGGGAATAACGGTGTCACCGTTATGCAAATGATGTGTCCAACACAGTGCTCAATAAATAATTAAAATGATTGATAGTGATCAAGAAGTTAATGTAGATAAGATGCCTCACACCATACCTAGACTGTGGTTAGCACACAAATATTCATGCCATTCCATATTTGTATGCATACACACACACACACACACACACACACACACACACACACACACAGATGGCACATACTCTTTGAGATCTCTCTGAGATCCCTGGAGACATCCTAGTCTTTGTCCCCCCTCTGAGAGCTGTGTGAATCTGGACATCTTACTTCCCCTCTCTGGGTTTCTATTTTCATATCTGTAACTAGAAGCTAGATTGCTGTCCAAAGGTGGGAACTGCTTCTCTGGCCTCCCAGGGATGGGGTCCACCTGGTCCTAGGACAGAAGGGCCCAGTCTCCCTAGGTACAGGTGATGAGCAAGCAGAACTGAGATAGTAGGGCAGCCCAGTGGTCTTGAGCTCATAGGAACACCAAATAGGAGTCAGAAATAAGTGACAAAAGTTTATTTAATGGGAAGACAGACCATTTTCCCTCTCTGAGCTTCTAGGCTCCTTTCCAAAGATTTTTATTAGGTTTTTCATTTGCACATCTTTTTTTTTTTTTTTTTTTTTTTAAGTTTTTTTGTGTTGTGTTGGTCCACAATTCAGTCACAACAGAGGACAAAGGGCAGAGAAATTGCCCAGCTTGGCTCCCTCCACTTGAGTTTCCAGGCATGATGACATACCCACCTCCACCATCTCTGTCCATAAATGTAGTGGACCCATCGGCTCAGGCTCATCCTGCTGCACACCTGGGTAGCCTAGATGTGCCATCAGTGGCATCCAAGTCTCCCGGAGTAGAAAACATTCCACCCGATCTGCCCCCCAAAACCAAAGGGAGCTGGAGATCATTTGCAGGTGGCATAATAGAGTACACGCCCGTTGATGTAGTCACGGATCTGCTCCACGCGTTTCTCCAGCCCTGTCAGGTCCGCCGAGCGCAGCATGATGGTCTGGCTCCCCCGCAGCAGCTCCGACTCCATGTCTGAGGCAGATGGAAGTGTGTAGGGAGGAGGAGTGGATGGCAAGACACCCAAAGACGCCATCCCTTCCTTTTTCTCCCGCTGCCTGGAGGCAGCATGGGCAGGAGAACCAACTCAGAGGAGGCTGGCCTCGAGGTGTGGTCTCTGCAGCCTCCTGTCTCTCCAGTCCAAGAGGCCCCCACTCCCGTTTATCCCCCCACCCCTCTCCTCTTCTCCAGGCTCTCTCAGTTGTACCAGGCTGAGGGGTGTGAGGATACTGGCACCAAGATTAGCAGCCCAGTGCTGCTGGACCCAGATAGCCGCCATCCTACCAGTGACACTTAAGTAGGTTCCTTGACAAAAGAACTGCCCAAGTGACCAGAATCCTTGCCCACTTTCCCTCCAAAAATGCCACCCCAGATTAATCTAGTTCTCCTCACACCACCCCCATCCTGGTCCCTTCTGATTATGTGTAAAGGCTTGAAGGATACTGAAGTGACCAGACTGGCCTGTCCCCTAGGCAGGAGTCCCCTCTACCACATTCCCCCAGCCTAAATTTTGCCAAGAATAGGGAGGCAGCAGGCACAGTTTTACAAGGCTCCGACTTTAGGCAGCTCTGAATATTTACAAAGTCCTCTTCTCAGGCAACTGAAATCTAACCACTCGTTGCTTCCACCCAGTTGCCCCAGGTCTGTCTCCTGGGGATGTAGGAATATATCTGCTCTGTTCCCAAATAGGAGTCCTGCCCATTTCTGAGGCTTCGTTTTCTCCAGGTTAAAGGTCTCCATTCCTCATGGGATACAATTGCTGGGCCCCTCCTTCTCTCCCTCCCCAGTCACTCTCTTCCTGATGTGTGCAGGTTTGTCAATATCCCTTACGAAGACATAGCAGCCTTCACTTGAACAGAGCATAAGAGAGTATCAGGCAGTGAATATCCACATGGACCTACAGGTTGATCAGATATTGAAATGCATTCATAGTGGTGGTTAAATCACTGCTGTTCTATTTCAGGGCCCCTATGTTCAGAGGCTACCCTCATGCATGATCCTCGCCATTATCTTCCAATTAAAAGTAAATTCCTTCAAGTGGGTCCATTCCAATGCTATGACCCAAGACTGTTCTGGCTGGTGGGTATGTGCCACACCAGTTGCTAGGTAGTTTGAATATCACCCCTAAGCTTTCACTGATTCCCCTTACTTTGGCTGCTTTGAGTTTATTAGATCTCGGCAAAAACAAGATATTAGCTCTCAGCAGTACCAAGATATTGCTGCTTCGAAACAAGCTTGCAGTTACTCAGAACTCTTGGGTCTTTCTCAGGTGAGTGACAATTTGTATTTACCAGTTAAAACCATGTTTCAGTGACATGAACCACTAGAAGCCAGGCCTCTCCTTAGCTGTACTTGTGGTTTAGGCCCACAAAGGCCAGAGGTAAGGTTTCTCCTTATTTAATTTCATCCTATTGATTTCAGCTCATCTTTTAGTCTAGCAATTGCCTTACTGTGCTGATTTTGTCATCTGGTGTATTAACTGTCTGTCATCCACAGATGTGATAAATTCTTTATCTTCATACAGAGCATGGATGGGCAAGGCCAGGAAAAGCACTGACCCAGCTTCTGGTTCCTCCTTTAAGTTCAGCTCCTTGCCCTTTAGGGGTGGGTGGCCATGGCCTCCATCTCTTCATTATGAATCCACCAACCCAACTTTCTCTGTGGGTCTACCTGGCCACCCACCGAGGTGTCTGCCAATCACTTTTGCCAAAATTCAGAGAAACTATGCAGCATTCCCTGAACACACCATCACATCTTAGAGTGTGACTTCTAGATTCCTTATTCTTCTTTCAGAGGAAACCTCAGAATCCTTTTAAAAGCTACTGTCACCCATACTAGGTGCTCAGTAAAAAGTACCTGTCATACATGCTAGATGCTCAGTAAATCCTGATCGACCTCACTCCCTTAGCACTGCTGCCTCCAACCAGAGTGGACCTCAGCAGCCCTGGGTAGGTTCCAGTCTTCAGGGGTGCCCAGAAGTCCATGCCCCTCACCTTTCATCCTGTCCATCATCTCTATGGTCTCCCCAAACAGTTCCTCTGCCTCCGTCTTGACAGTCAGAATCCGGCTGCCCTGCTCACCCAGCATGGGACTCCGATTCAGGCGGTCCTTCAACCCAGCATACTTTTGCTTTATTCTCTCAAAATCCTGAAAAAAAGTAGAACCACCTCAGTATCACCATCCTCAGTCCTAAAGGCACATGGCTAAAGCACTTGACATCACCCCAATCAGCACACAGTGACAAAATGCCTCCTATTGTCACCCATGCATGTGTTTCATGTATAAACCCTTGTGCCCCAGATTATGTCTTCAAATTCCACCTTCCCCTCTCTCTATCTCTAGCTCCGCCACTCCCCATCTCACTTTAAGCATAATGCCAAACACATACTCATAGGTTCATATTAAGGTGTCATTGAAAAGCAGACTTGGCAACTTGGTTGCATCCCAGGATTGCACTTGCCAGTGCTCCTGACCCTGGGAGAAGCAGGTGGTGCCCTTGAGACACTGGGAGAAGCTCTTTAATCTTCTCTGATCTAACTCTGGTAGGGATGGAGCCCAGATCATTGGTCTAAGCTGAGTGTCCAGGCCGGGGATTGAGGAGACAAGCTCCAGATAACACATTAAGAGACCTGCTTTGTAGAACTGGGCAGGGGTGAGTGGCCGTCTCATCTGTAGACAGCTCCAGATGTCTCAGATGGACTGGATCATCTTTGGCACCCGTGACCCAGTTACACAGAGGCAGCCAGAGGCTAAATTTGGGTTAATCCTGGAGCCCCTCACTGGTGTGTGTGTCGTCAGGCTAATTTGCTCTCTCTGTACCTCCTGGGCACTCAGTGCCCGCTTGTTGGCACCCTCTGCAAGCTGCTGGGCCTGGGCTGTCTGTGCCCTCTGCTGCCGGGCCTGGCGGCGGAGCTCCTCCATCCGTGCTTGGAAGTCACCCAGCTGAACCCTCATGCTCATCACCAGCCTTTCTGCTGGCCCCAGGACCTGCTGAACCTTTGTGGGAAAAAGGAGTAAATCTGAAAGTTTGCAGTAGCTCTTACAGGCAGCCATAGCCTGCTTCTGCCATCTTGTCTCCCACTTTTCAGACAAGGAAAACTCTGTTCAACCAGGACTTCACAATGGCTCCCCTAAGCCCCTGCCTATCCATGATATCCAGGCCTCCTTCTGCAGCTCAGCTGACCCCCTCCCCTGCCTTCTGCATCCTGGCCAAGAGACCAGAAAATCCAAAGCTCAAAACCAGACTTGAGGCTTGTAAACCAGCCTTCTCAAGACCTCCAGCTTGGTCATTAAAGTCACTTTCTAGCATCTTCTATGCCTTGTGCCTAAAATCTGTTTATTCCAAAATGGGAGCCAGGAATCCATAATGCCTCACCTCAACAACCCTGTCCTGGATGAGCTTAAGGGAGCGGCTGGTGCCTTGCATGGTGTCCTGGGCCTCCTGCAATGCCACTGTGCCCTGCCGCAAGTTCCCAACCACATCCTCTACCTGGCCTTCCACTGCGTGAGCTCGGCTCCTGAGGAACAGGAAGGAAGAGCAAAGAGAGAATGAGTGACGAGCGAATGATAAATGTGTGGTTTAATTCATGCGCCAGCCTGAGAGAACACCCTTCCCAGCTGAGACAAAGAGTAGGGACAATACTAGCTCAGTAGCTCTTCCTTCCCAGGACCCCACCAAGAGGGCATAGTGAGTGTTACAACTGAGACATCCTCTGGGCCATTTCTTACATGGAAGACAGGGTCAAGTAAGTGAAGTGTAACCTGGACTTCTCATGTCCCTTAACCATCCCCACCATAGTAAGCAGCCCCCCTGGGTCCTAGCCTTCTGCTCCTCTCTCCCAGAAACAGGGTTGGGGGCCAAAACATTAGCCCCATCCTGGGCGAGGAGAAGCTCAGGGCCCAAGGCCATACCTGGCCTGCTCAGCCTCCGTCTGGAGCCTGCGGGCCCTCGTGATATCCTGCTTGGTCTGAGACAGCACCAGGTCCACATTGGGAAGTCTGGCTGCGATGGCCTGGATCTCATTCATCTTCCGCAGGACCGTAGCCGAGTCTGTGGGCAGCCACAGAGCCAGCACGGCCTCGCTGACCTCCTGGATGGTGGCTGCATCCATATCAGGGTCTGGAAGACAACCATCCATCAGACTGGGGAGGCCACTCACCTCCCCAAGGATCAGCAGCCTGTTAAACAGCACCATGGACAATGCTTCTGAGGCCTTCTGTTGTGGCGCCCCAGAGAAATGCTGCCCACTCTCAAGCAAACTCAGGTGCCCATTCTCTGGGAATTTCCGGGGATGCTGTAGGATGATTGTCCTGTGCTCTGTGCTGTGGGGAGGAGGCGTGTCAGCACAGCTGTGGTAACTAAGTGTCTGGTGCCACAGGAAACTGCAGGCTGGGAGGAGGAGGTGCCAGACAGCTGGTACTGAGCAATGTCTGCTGCAATCAGCCCCAAACGGAGGGGAGCGGTCAGGGACTGAAGCTGCTTCCTTGGCAGTGAGACTCCTTCCCATCCACCCTCCCAGGGAAGTACTAAAAGGCAAATAAGCATTAGCGCTCTTTGCTGGAATGTCACCTTCTCAGAGGCCAATCCTGGATCTCCATCCTCACTACACCAGGACTCCTCTTCCTCTTCCTCTCCAGCACTTACAGGGCAAACACCGAACTCATTTACGTGGTTTTGGTCTCTCCCCCACGTCCCCCTGCCACTGAAAGGTAAGCTCCAGGAGAACAGAGACTGGGTTTTGCCCACAGTTCCTTCCCTAGACCCTGGCACAGTACTTGGCACTCGGAGGTCCTTGGTGTTTGTGGGGTACGTGAATGACTGCCAGATCTAGGCCTCCCATTTGCCATTCAAGCAACCTGGGATAAGTCATGTGACTTCTCAAGCTCAGTTTCCTACTCCTTGAAATAGGACTAATGATCCCCATTCCGAAGTTGTGACATGTGACAATCAATTAGCAAGCGTTTTTAACCAACTCTGAGTCAGAGAGGGAGGTCAGAAGTACAGAGATGACATCTTCCTGTTAGCTTTTATAGATTTTACCTAAACAGAAGTGTCCAGGAGGCCTCACCCACCAGAAGGTTTGGCCTGGGCCTGAACTCCTCTGTGGCCCTGGGCCCAGCCTTGCTCCACGCTTGGCAGTTTCCTCACCAGCTGGCTACACAGGTCTCTTTCCCAACCTCCTCATACCAGGTGGAATACATTCCTGGAAGGTGGAAGCCACTCCTGTTCACTGCCATGACCACAGGGCCAGCCTGCAGCATCTCAAAATAGGAGCCCAACGTATAACAGTGGCTGGGTTTAACCGGGCTCATTCTACTGCAAGCTGCATGAGAACTTTGTCCATATTGATATCAACCTCTCTTCTAACCCAGAATCCTCTCCAAATAAAGCTTACCACACACCTTCCCAGGAAAGCCTCCCTCGCTGAACACAGCCCAACCGAGCTCTGGTGCTTTGTGTATTCTGCAAAACTTTACCCAGGCCGCAGCTGCCCCACACTCAGTTCCTGGCCTTCTGAAGCTTGAAGTGGGCCCTAGTCAATATTTGCTGCTTTGCCCAATAGCCCATGAGGAGTGGAGGCTGCAAATCAAATTAGCCTCAGTCCCTGCCTTTATGGAACTTGAGATCAAGTGGGAGAGGGAGGCTCATAAACAAGGAAGCAAAATACTGAGTGACCAATGGGGTAAGCAGAGGTGACAGGACAGTCACTGGAAGTGTGCCTCACCAGGGCTAGAGGTCCAGGGAGGCTTACTAGAGAATGGGGTTCTTTCCTGAGAGAACTCTGAGAAGATGACAGGGATTATCCAGGTCAAGAAAGATGGGAGAAGGCAGGCAATCCAGAGAGGAGGAACATTAGCACAAGCGAAAGTGAGTGTGTGTGTGCCTGTCCTAGAATAAATAATGTAGATGTGCACAACAGAGGGAGAACACTGGGCTTGAATCCTACCCATACCACCTCTAAGCTGGATGTTCCTAGACAGTTTGCATAACCTCTCTGTGCTAGATTCATTATATGTAAAATAAAGTAATAATAGTACTTAGCTCATGTAGCTAGAACTAAATAATGTAATTGATGCAAAGCCCTTCATACAGTATCTGGCACTTAATAAGACTTAATGAATGCTATTAACTTTTTCAGCTCCTTTGAAGAACTGGCAAAGACAAATGATGTCTCCTCTCTCCTCCATAGACCTGCCACTCTCCCTCCCAACAGCAGTGAGTACCAGCCTCCTGCCAGTGGTCTCTGAAGCTAGAACCCCCCACTTTGATGACTGCGAGAATATTCCTGGGTCCTCCCAATTGGCAGGCCTCTCTCAGGCCCTGCACCTTCTCCCTGACTCTGGGCCCATCATAGGACTTGACCTGAGACATATCACAACTCAGAGGACAAAAAGGGCCAGGTGGCTCCATGCCTGTTTATGCCAGCCTGGGAATTCCAGCCCACTCCCACCTCCTGAGGCCTGGGCCCTGGCCACGGTTAATTCAAGATGGGCGGTCATTCAGCCTCACTGGATGTGACTCAGGGGCAAGACCCCCTTATGTGTGAGTCTGAGCCCCAAACCTTGGCCTGTCCCTTCAGGTCTCCTTGCTGGGCACCATCTCCCTGTGTCCCCAGTAACATTTCCCGCCAGTGTGTCTTATGGCCTCAAGCAAGTCATGGGACCTCCATGGATCCTTCCTGCCTCTCTCTGACCTGCCATCTGCACTCAGGAGAGAGCTATGGCCTATTTGGGGCAAAAACACTGCAATAGTAGCAAGAAGAGCCACTGTCATTACGCCAAGCCCTCAGCTCATATTAACTGGGCTCCCAGCCAGCAAATTTCCTGGCAGAGACCAGAAATCTAATAATATCAACTCACATTCCAGAGGCACCTTTAATTTTTCAAAGCACATTTTACATCAGTTATTTGATACTCAGAATAAAGTTGTGAAATACTACCATCCCCGTGTGCAAATGAAAGATGGGGCAAAGAGAAGAAGCAACATGTCCAAAGTCACACAAGTCTCCTGAGCCCTGTCCAGAGGTCTTTCCATGGCACAGCCCAGTCCCACTCTCCAGGGCAGCAGGGGAGGAGATAGAATTCATTTACTCCCTCCACCACATAGGGTGCTCTCTGTGTCTGGCCTTACGCTAGGTGTGGCAACACAGCCATAGACAAAAGAGCCACCCATCCCTGCCCTTTTGGAGTCTGCAGTCCAGCGGGAGACACATGACATATTTACAGACAAACGAATTCCATAAGCAGAGACTAAGTAGCCCAGAGAAGGGGTGGGGAATAGGGACCAGGGGGCTGACCCGGACAGTGTGGTCAGGAAGGCTCCTCTGCAGAGATGACATTGAAACTGAGACCTGGAGGCCCAGAGGCAGCAACCTTGGAAAGAGCATCCCAGGCAGGCAAAGAGCAAAGGGTGTCCAGCGAGTGAAGGAAGGAAGAGTGCAAGGTCACATCCAAGAGATGGACAAGGGCCAGACCTTGTAAGCTAAGAAAGGAGCTGGGAGTTTATCCAGGAACAAGGTGAAGCCATTGAAGGATTTAGGCAAGAGTGGGATGCCATCTGACATATTTTTAAAAGGTGTTTCAGATCGTTCTGTTGAGAATGGATCACAGGGAGCAGGAAGGGAGGCGGAAGAACAGAAGGCCACGGCCATGGGCCAGACCAGTAATGGGGGCCTGAGCCAGGGTGCTGGAGGCCATGGAGATGGGAAGGAGGTCAGGGGCTGCTAAAGTGAACATGGGAATGAGGGACAGGCAGGAACTGAACACCAGCGAGGGGAGACTGAAGGCACCTCACCCGTGAGGAAGTCCCGGACCTGCTGGATGAGGAACCGTGTGCGTCCAATATCTTCCTCCATCTGGGAGTGACTGGTGCTCACCTGTGTCTTTAGGCGCTGCGCATCCGATTGGACCTGCAAGGCAGCTTCCTCGGCTGCCTTAATCTGTTGACACACACTGTGCATCAGAAGGGGCCGGAGCTCCATGGAGCCTCTCAGCAGCCCCCAAGGATTCCATGGATCATCCTTTACCTCAGGACCTACCTACAACCATCTATAACCAACCGAGTTTGGCCTCAGAAGATGTGATGTGGATGTTGGGTTTAAAAAAAAAAATCAAAAACATTGGTTTCAAACTCTATGTCACATTTGCTGTAGAACCTTAACAAATCTAATGTTTCTTGGCTTCAGTGTCTGATTTCAAAATGTGAATTCTGGCCCTAAAGCAACTTAGCGAGACCATGTCTCTAAATGGTGGCGTGGTGGTGCATGCCTGTAATCCCAGCAGCTCAGGAGGCTGAGGCAGGAGGATCTCAAGTTCAAAGCCAGCCTCAGCAATGGCGAGGCACTAAGCAACTCAATGAGACCCCGTCTCTAAATAAAAGACAAAATAGAACTGGGGATGTGGCTCAGTGATTGAGTGCCCCTGGGGCACTCTAAACTATAAAATAAAATAAAATAAAATAAAATATAAAAAAGGACTGGGGATGTGACTCGGTGGTTAGGTGTTCCTGGGTTCAATCCCCGGTAGCAAAATAAATAAATAAATAAAGTAAAAGAAAACAGAAAGTTCGTTCTGAATTGCCCACAGAGCTCCTTCCTCTCTACCCCTTCCTACCTGTGCCCACCTCCCTGCTGCTTCACCTACCATCTGCCTGGTCTGCTGGAGCTGGTGGTTGAAACCCCGGAGCTGCTCAGCCACCTGCCCCGCCATCCGGAAGGCCCCTCCAGCCTTGGGGCGAGCACCCCTGCAATGGGAGCCACAGGTGGTGCCATTATCCTGGGGACAGAGTTCACCAGGACATGCTCCCAGGGTGCAGGCTGTCTGCCTGGAGCCGCCACAGAGCTGTGGAGAGATGGGGTGTCAAAGAGGCCCCTCAACAACCACCCCCATCCCACACCAGGAAACTAACAGTCAGACATCCCCATGACAACCAGGCACTGGAAACTTGTTTCCTTGGCAATGCATGAGCACACAGTGAGGGGCATAAGGGTCAGGATAGGTGAGCCGGTTCTCACAGGGGCAGGTTTGCCCCAGTGGGAAATGTGGGGGAGTGGCAGCAGTCCCCGTGTGACAAGCGAGGGTGGAGGGTCCACAAAGGGGGACTCCCCTGAGTCACCTTGTTGATGGTGGCTGTCAGGTCAGGCAAGGATGCCATCTCCAGCTGCAGGGCCACCAGCTGGGGGTCACCAGCACCTTCTCCTCCTCCCACCAGCCTGTCCAGTCCCTCTGCCTGTCTGCGGTCCTCCCTGAGCTGGTGCAGCAAGCGGGAGCTGTCGGAGATCTGCCGAGCGGCTTGCGATGACCGCTCATAGGCTGCGGTCAGCATCCGGAAGGCTCCTGTGGGAAGAGGGGAGAGGACAGAGCTGTCCCTGGCTCTGGAGGCCTGAAGAGATGGGGAGGGGCAGATGGAGGGGGTGGGTCGTCTGGCTCCCTCTCTTCTCACCTGAAAGATCAACATTGCTTAGTTTTTCAAACTGTTGCTTCTTATTCTGATACATAACAAGGAGGTGATTGAAGCTTCTGTCCAGACTGTCCAAGTCTCCTGGGAGGGACAACACCTCCTCCTGCAGGGGAATATCCAGCTGCAGGTCCTGAAGAGTCCGCCTGGAATGGGAGAAGAGTATTGGCTGAAACGGAGGAGGGGGGTTGCCTCCCCAGAATCAGCCTCCCCTTGGAGAAACTGCCACAGAGTCAGGAGAAACAACCTTTACAGGGGACGTGCCCTCGGCAAAGGCAACAGAGAGGGAATCCACAGGCTGAAGAGGACTCTGCTGGGCAGAGGCGGAAGCCAGCTGGGGCAGGGACACAACCTTGTCCATCCCTCTGCAGATGGGCTCATTAAATGCTCACCTTCCTCGACTCCTCTGGCCTTAGTATTGGCCATCCTCCTCCACCTCCCACAGTTCTCTCCCTGCTCCTAGCTTCCAGAGGAGCACTGCCCTGTCCCCTGCTCCTAGCCTCTCTACTGGCAGAATTCAGCGGTGGCTCCCAAACTGTTCCTCTGGAACACACATCACCCCACTGAGCTGCAGACCAACCGCCTGCTGGCTAAACAGGCCCATGGAAGGGGCTCAGGCTGCATCCCCAGGCTCAGCCACAGGGCTCCCAGGGTCCTCTCTCTCCATGCCCTCTGTCTATCCACCAAGCTCGACTCCCTTCCACAGCACCACGTGCTCCACCTCCAGCTTTGCTCAGCTACAGAACACCGGTCCACCCTCCATGCGGGTCTTTGCAGCCTTCTGAAGCCCTGTGGACACACTACGCAGTTCAGAAACTTAGGTCAGACAGCAGCTCCCCTGCGAAGCCTGCCACAGCCACGCTTCAGGGGAGTCTCGGCTCCTTATAGCATGCCCACGTTGCTGTTCAGTGTTGGCACACCAACCAGCTGCACGTGAGCTTCGGGGGGCGAAGACCGTGCACGTTAACTCTAATATCCCTCACGCCTTGTGCAATGCCTGGCTCACACCAGGGGCTTTTGAATTTCCACAGAGTGAGTGAACCAATGATTCTCCACATTTGCTCCAGCTCCTCTCCTGAGGCCCCTGAAGAAGCTTAGCAATTCCATGAGTAAAAGAGGCTTTGGTCCTCTTGGTCTGCCTTTTCCCTGCTGCCAATCACACATCTGGTGGTACACATCTCTGTGTACCACCAGTTCACTGGTGCTCAGGAAATGCAAACTGATTATAGAATCTTCCAGAACCAAATCTCACTGAGAAAGTCACCTCTGCTGTTAGGAGTGGGGTGTGGGTGGGATGGATTCCATTCCAAAAGCAAGTTAGGATCTAATTTTAGCACCCCTGCCTCTAGGATGCCCTCCACCAGGGTGACTAATCCAGAGCTGACTATCTCCTACAGGCAGCACCAAGCACTTGAAAGAGCACCGGGCTTGGGGTCCTGGCCTGTGCTTTGAGTCCAGCCCTGCCCATCACTGGCCACATGGCTGTGACATCACTTATCGATGCCTGTCTCCTTACCTGTAAAACAGAAGTAATATTAGCCACCACTCCACCCTCACAGGACTGTAACGGTGGGGAGTGGGAGCATGTGAAAATGTTCTGTAAACTATAAAGGGCCGCACAAAGGTAAGGAAGGGCCTGCGTGTCCCTTACGTGAACCTATGTGGCATAATTCTTCCAACTGCTGCACAGGGAAAGGAATACCTGATGGAGAAGATGGCATTGGCCACCTGGGCCACATCCTGCTCTGTGACCAAGGCACTGCCAAAAATTCTTTGGATCTGTTCAATCTTGGCCTTGGCATCCCGAACCCGGGAGGCTAGGCCACGGTCCTCCAGGCCTGGCCCTGACCGCAGGCCAGCAGTGGCATTGCGGAGACTGTGGAGGCGCCGAGCCTGTTCCTTGAGGTCCGAATCGTAGCTCTGGAAGCAAGGGTGGCAGGCCACGCACACTGGGTAGCGGTCACAGTAACCTCGCTGGCACTGGTCACAACGGCGCCCAGTCAAACCAGGACGGCAGAGACAGCGGCCCGAAACCTTGTCACAGCCCAGATTCTCTGTTCCTCGGAAGTCACAGTCACAGGCTAGGGCCAGGAGAAAAGGCAGTCAGAGACCAGTCGGGGTTAGGGAGATGAAGGCATTTGGTGGGGAGAGCCCTAGAGAGGAGGTCTGACCTGAGGGACTGCCTATGTGACTTGGAATAGCAGTCTACAGCCACTAGAACAAAGGCAAGACTCACCCAGAAGCCCCCAGGGACCAGGCACTGTTCCTTAGGACAGAAACCCAGACTGGGTTTGCTACTCTTATTTCCCACTTTTATAGATGAGGCAGCTCAGGCTCATAGATGAGGCTAACGGGCCTCCTCCCCAAGATGAGGAAACCGAGTGTAGAGGGGAGTGGCTCCCTAGGTCACTGGGGAGAGCAGAGCGGAGGCCAGCACTGGGCCTGGACACTCCAGTCCTGTGCTCTTGTCACTACTGCCAAGCAGACTCTGGGAATGACACCCGCCTGCTCAGGGCTTGCTTTCTCCACCCATGCAGAGAGAAGAAACAGCCCCACTCCCTGCTCCCTGCCTGAAAATGTCCATTCTCGGGGAAGTGGGAGCAAGACAACCCTCCAGAGGTGGGGACGTGGGGTGGTCTATGGTTAGCCTCACTCAAAGGCAGGAAGGACAAGCAGGGGCAGGAGTGTGGGCATTCATGGGGTTGCTTATCAATGCAGGATGTCCAACCACATTGCAGACTATGTGACCCTACCACATGCTTGTCCCACCATGCAGCTAGCGCCCACCTCGGCATCCCGTGGCCACGTCTCCATGGGTTCGGTCTGGACACTGGCGGATGGCTGCAGCGGCACTGCACTGCAGGTCACTAAACCCTTCCCTACATGGGCACTGCCCTGTGAACTGGGAGGGGGGAGAACTGTCAGGCTACCTTACAGGATCTGCCTTGCCCTGCTATCAGGGACCAGGCTCACAGACAGAGCCCTGGGCCCACCAGTTATCTGCAGAGGTGATATGCTCCCCCACCACCCCCCAAAAATACAGAGACTCCCACCCAGAGACAAGCCCAAAAGTCAAAGCCCAGAGTTGCTCTGCAGAAGATGTGGTAAATATGACATTGCCCAAGACTGAGAGCCACAGAGGGAGGGACATCTGGTGGCCTCCCCTGAGAGGACTGGGGACAGAAGCATCCCAGCCTGACTTTCAAACCGCCCCCTCGGGCAGCATGAAGTAAGACAGAGATGCTGGTGGGCAGTCTCCCCTCTCCTGCCGAGGAGCCCCTGGGGCCATCCCACCGTGTACCTGGTTGCACTGGGGGCTGAGGGAGTTGTGCGGGTCACAGGCACATGGCTCACAGCCCCGGCCGCTGGCCAACTTCCAGTGATAAGGAGCGCACTGGTCACATTTGGGACCCACCACGTTGGGCAGACACAGGCAGCGCCCACTCTCCTCGTCACAGGGCATGTCCCGCCGGGACCCCAGGATGCTGCAGTCACAACCTGCAGGAGGGCGAGCTGAGCTCAGGCTGACACCACGAAAAATTTTCAGCCCCAGAAGACACACATCCAGAGAGGAGGCCAGCCAGGAAAAAGCACTGGGAAGGGCCGTCCCCTGTGGATAACATGGCTGACTCACAGCCACTGTGCCTTCCCAGCCACCTGGCAACTTGGCGGCCTGCAGGCCCACCCTTACTCTGGCTGACTCAGTCCCAGCTTCCAGCCCGAGCCTGTGCTGCCACCTTCTGGCAGCAAGTAGCACGGCACCTGGTGCTGGGAAAGACAGGAAATCCGACCTCCTGGCACATCCCCACTATCTGCCCTTGAATGGGATTTCCTCTGAAGATGGCAGTGCAAGACTTGAACTGGGGGCCCGTGACGCCCACCCCACACCACACTGGGCCAGGCCCCCTACTCACGGTGGCAGCCCTGTGGGTTGGTGTATGTGAGTCCCGTGAAGCCTGGTTTGCAAAGGTCACAGCGCTCTCCCTGCACATGTTCTTTGCAAACACATTGCCCGGTTACTGGGTCACAGGGAGCCCCTGGCACTGCCCCATCCGGATCACACTCGCAAGCTGAGAGACAAAAGCAGCCGCAACAATGAAAACGAAGAAATTTCAAGAGCTCAGAGAAGATTCTAGAGCCATACTGCCTGGTTCAAGTCCTTCTTCCAACACTAGCTTTCTATCTTATAACCTCAATCAGGTACTGTACCCCTCTGCACCTCAGTTTCTTCATCTTTACAATGGGAAAATAATACAGCCATCATAGCTTCTTATGAGTAATAAATGAGTAAATATGAGTAGGTAGAAAGACACTTGGAGATGTTAAACACTATACCAGTACTTTTGTTTTCATTTTTTACCAAAGAACTACTATGTACCAAGCACTGAGCCAGGCACTGTCCCATGATGTCTCATGTATTGCTCGTGATAACCCCGAAAGGTGCAGATTCTCATCCTCATTGTACAGATGAGGAAGCTGAGGCTCTGAGATGCTGAAGAACTTACTAAAGATCACATTGCAAGTGAATGCTGGACACAAGAGTCAAACTCAAGGGTGTCTCAGTCTTTCCATAAACAAATACTATCAACAGGAAGTGACCCAGCTTTCCCCTACCAGATTCCTTGGCCTCTGTCATGCCTTTCAAAACAAAACACTCCTTCAGTGCCGAAGTCTTTGCTGATTAAAACGGCCTCTGCCTGCCCGCCTCCATCTAGTTTGCTCTCTCCTATGTGCAGTCTGTGGCCTTGTGGGCATGTTAGCGGCCTCTGAATGTTCCATCCCCTGCGTTCATGCATTCATTCAATAAGCATTCCTTGAGCATCAATTATTTGCTAGTCATTGTGTTAGGACCAGAGGATATAAGACATGATCTCTGCCTGGGAAGAGTTATCGGTGTTGGGGAAATACAAAAACAAGTATCAGACCACATTGCAACATGATAAAGGCAATAGCATGGGCAAAGAGCCTTCATCCCTCTTTCGGGTGTATGCTTTATATTACCAGACAGCAGGAGCTGTAGCTTGCATTTATATTTTCTCTTCTATGGGCTGATTGACTCATTGATTGATGGTTCATAGAGGTTAAATGACTTGCTTAATAGTGCACAGCTAAGTTAAAACAACCACCACAAGTCATGATCCAACCAAGTCTTCATGCTCCCCAATGGCCTTTGTATGCCCAGGGACATGTGTCCTGTTATAACCAGAGAAAGCAGGATGGATGATACCCTGGGTCCCTGGAGCCCCTACTCACGGATACAGGTCTCCTGAATAGGAGCACCTGGTCGCCGGTTCCGGAAATAGTGCAGTTGACACCGCTCACAGTTCTTGCCCTCAGTGTGGTCCCGACAATTGTCACAAACACCTCCTTGAGCCCCGTGGCTGGCAGCAAATACAGCTGGGTCGAAGTGACATGTCTCCGAATGCCCATTGCAATCACATCCTGAAAAGGGGATCCTGAGGCTGATAACCAACCAGCAACATCGCCATTCCCCAAGCAGGGGCCAAGGCAGCTCATTAGCATCTCCAGCAACTCCACCAGACTGCCAGGGCAGGGAAATGGGGAGACCAAGGTCAAGGAGCCTTGTGTAATATACCAAGGAAGAAATCTGAGTACGATGAGGACTCAGGCCTCCTGATTCCCAAGCTTGGGTGGGCAAGGGCGAAGTCGAGAACAGTGGCCATGTTGGAGCAAAGAGAGAGCCCTTTGAATGGTCTATCCTCAGCCCTCTCCATGGCCACCATGAATCTCCTGCAGGGTCACTGTCCCCCTGGGGCTATGTGAGCAAAGATTCTGACTCCAAGCGACCATATGATATAGGAAAACGGACAGTCAGAAGCCAGATATGTTTGACTCAGGGTAAAGCAACTGGAGGGGCCAGAGAAAGGAGACTCTGGGGACACTGTGAGAGCCATGTGTCATCAGCAGAGACAAAGCCCTGGCCCCTCCAGGGCTGGCTGAAAACAAGGCAGAGGCAGTAGACGATCCCACCCAATCCTCTCCCCACCCCCACAGAGCCAGGACAGCTTAAATGGCAAGGCTGCAATTTGGTTTAGATTTCAGTAATAAAAAACAGATTCTTCCTTTGTCCCAGGCAAGGTCAGTGAGTCGCAGAAGGGTCAGCATCCAACCCAGTTGCTGCAGGGGACGGGGGTGATCCCAGGTTCTTACTTTGACATTCATGGGGGTCCTGGCTCTCCGCAGGTCTCCAGGGCTGGTTGTTATAGAAGGGTGCACAGCGTTCACAGTTGGGGCCAGCAGTGTTGTGCTGGCAGACGCAGACATCATGGACCTGGGACAGGGGACCGTGGGTCATCAAGACTGATTAACAAAGGAAAGCCCCAGGGATGGAGCTGCCCTCCCCTGTGTGACCCTCCTGCCCACCACTCAGGACTGGCCCAGGCCTCAGCCCTCCGGATGCTCTTCCTGAATGCACTAGCCCTCGCCCAGCTCCTGTGACAGAGTGTCCTTCCTGCTGCTGTTCTGTGTGTAAGAGCACACATGTGAATTTTCCAGCACTGGTCCTTGCAAGGATTTTACAAGCTCATTCCTTTCACTCGGACACCCCAGGATGCCCAGTCCAAGGCTGCACCTGGAAGGTGCTCAGACACCCTGTGGGTAAACTATGATTCTAGAAGCTGGGGGCTCTCTGGGTATTTATATTCCAGCTATTCATGACTAAGTTGTTTGGCTAATGGGACTCTTACGATGAATCGTTACTAGGCTCATTAAGGTATAAAAATAGAATAGCTGTTATGTGTTAATTGCCTTCCAAATTAAACCCAACATCCTCAGCGTGGCACTGGAGGACCCGTACCATGTTTGCTCCGTTCTCATCCCCTGCTCCCTGCCAACAACCCAGCAAGCTCAGCTCTCAGTCACTCCCTGTACCCTCTTTCCCCCCATCTTTTGGCCATTGCTGATGTTTCCCCTTCCATCTGGAATTCTCTTCTTCTGTTATTCCCCAGGAAAACCCAACCCAGTAACTCCAGCAAGAATGGTACCTCCTTCATAAAACCTCCCTGGTCCCTCAAGTTACATAAATTCCAACCCTGGCTGCGCTTCACAATCACCTGGGGAAACACTGATGCCCAGACACAGTTCAACCCGAATCTCAGGGGACAGACCCAGGCGTCTGTGCCTTTTAAAAGCAGTGATTCCGCTCACTGTGCTGCCAGATTTGGGAAACACCGGGGCTGGGTGGCCCAGTGCCTCCTCTATATCCCACAGTGCTGTTCCTCACACACCAGCCATCTCCTCATCCCCTTTGAGTTCCTTTTCAATTGTCTTATGGGCCCCCGTGGATCACCTGTCTGTTCCCTTCCCCTGGACTCCTCTGCAGTTTGGGGCTGCAGTTGATCCAAGAGTGAAAAGAACAAAGCCAACTGATGCCAGACCACCTGCACCTCTTCCCCAGGCTGATTTGTACATTTCTTCATGTCCCTGTACCGCCAGGACAAACACCATACTCCCATGTGTTGACAGAGAATTGACACCTCAGAAAAGGTATCAGCCCTGCGGGACCGCCTTTGCTGGTCTTGGGTAGACTTCACGTCAATCACCTACCCTGTTTCTCACCACTGGATAAGCCTGTATCCTGGCAGGAGGTTGCAACCACCTGGATCTTTAAATCCAATAGTAAAATCAGAATAGGTGATGGTGGAGGTCCATGCAAGTTTTTTCTAAGCTCCCAATAAAATAAAAATTTATAATATTGTCATATTTACATTTTTATATAATTTGCAAGTAGCAATTTATGCATTCTAATGACAGCATGTAGGCCGGGTGAGAAGTTTGTCCCATAAGCTCCCCCTGTACAGACAGACATTTACTCACAAGTAATTGAAAATTAAAACCATCTCAAGCTATAAAACAGGCCTGAAGAAATACCACAAAATTCTGATTTCAGAAATGATAGTCACTTAGATTCATTTTCATTATTGCTAAAATATTAAACACATCTTAAATTGTGTGTCCTCCCTATGTCACAGGAGACCCAGGAACACCCTTGCTCTGCCTGGTCCTACCCTTTCCCCACCCTGAGTTGTCACCTGCACAGCAGAGGAGGGGCCTGCAGAGGCTCCAGACTTGGGTGCACAGTGGTCAGCATGGCCATGACAGAAGCAGCTCCCCTGCAGACGCAGCTGAGATACTGCAAAATAGGCGCTGGGGGGAAGGTAGCCCCTCTGGGGCACTGGGGCCAGCCTGGTGAAGTTCACTCTCAAGTTTGTGATGTCCCCCAACTCTGAGAGGGGCAGCAGCAAGAAAGGAGGGGTCGGGAAAGGAAAAACCAAGAAAGGAAGTTAGAGGCAAATAAGTCTCCTAGACCAGGAGAGATAAGGAAAAGTCTCATCACGCCTCTGTCCTGACCTCATGTTGTACCAAGGACCATCCTCCCCAGCCCCCACCTCCCACAGCATCCTACACACAATATCCCTGTGGGGCAAGCAGGGCAAGCTCTAAATTCCAGCCATGTCAGAAAAATAGGAGAGAACAGGAAATTTCCATGACCTTGGTTCCAACTGGTTTCATTCCCCACTCACAGTCCCACGGGCAGGAAGAGCAGCCAAACTGACCTTGAATTTTTTGACTTTGAGTTGCTGGAATCCCAGATGCTAAATCCATAAGGTTAAGTTGAACCTGTACAGAGGAGAGAAAGGGAAGAATCAAAGCATAAGAGTGTGCCCCAGCTCAGAACCCTTCCTTTCCAGTCCGCACTCCACCCTCCTTAAACTCAGAGGTTCTTCTTTTCAGGAACATGAGAGAGAAGACCTCATGAGGCCTGCCACCTGCCCTAGATGAGCAAGGTAACCACTAGGCCCTAAGTGAGTGTGTGTGTGTGTGTGTGTGTGTGTGTGTGTGTGTGCACGCATGCATATAACTTCTCCTCTCCAGCTAAAACTAAAGGTATCTCAAGAATTTCCTGATTTTCTTGGGTCAAAATTCTACACAATGAGGGTTCAACAGATACTAATTTTCCAATGTCCTGGGATGAATGAAGTCCCAAGACTGAATGTAGTAACCATGGCACTCCAGACAACCCTAATTTCAATGGGTTTTTTATTTATAATCAAAACCACTCACTGGATGTGACTTCCTTGCATATCTCAGGAAGTTTTTGAGCCAACATTCCACAAATCAGGAAAAAGTCCTGCCTCTGATCTGGGGTCTGGAGAGCATGGTGAACATAGATTCGGATGAGGATGTAATGAGGGAGGAGCTGTCCCGCCCCAAGGACACAGCTATGCAACCTGCAGGCAGGGACCGCTCAGCATGAGAACACTCACCTGAGAGCAGCTCTTGGGGGTCACTTGCATCCCAGCCGGGGACAGAAGAAAAGAAACCAGCTTACTCCACCAGGGGGTGGGGAATCCAGTTATGAAGGAGTTTGACCCACATTAGGAGGATTTGGGGAGAAGCAACTTTGGGTATTTCCAGAAGCAGGTTCTCATTCGCAGCTCAGAGTTTAAATTCAGGTGACCTGAATACAGGGCTTTTTATACCTGAATTTCTCTTGAAGGACTAGGACTGGACTAAATAGATGAATTCAGCCAAAAAATTTTCATTTTTGTGTTAAATCCTAACAAATTTTTGTTATTTTCTCCTCTCTGTATAAGGGTGTGCTACTGAGTAGGCTGGGAGGAGGCTATGGAAGAGAGCAGGGCTGGGTAATGCAATATCCTCAAGATGCTTCTGAAATATCCCAACAAATGCTTGCAGGGTATCATTATAGGGGAAGTCAGGACAGATTACAAGGGGAGCTGGCCAAGGGTGTTCTTGATTCTTCTCACGACTCCTTGTGATTTTGTGAACTGAGGAACACAGGTATTTCTGTGCTTATTTTTTTTCAGAATTCCCTCTACCTACCTTCCCCCCATTTAGGTGTCCATTAGGTCTCTGGGGCAGGGGCTGGCACCGGGCATCCTGCCAACTCTGGGGCTGGCCCTGGCGGACCCGGGGGAAGGCAGAGGTGCAGTCTGTAGCCAGGTACTGGTACACCCTCCAGGTCTTGCCGAAGTCTGAGGAGCGCTCGATCAGCATGCCAGCTGGCAAGGGGCCCTGAAAAGAAACAAACAGGAGGACCTTGAGTGACAAAAGGAAAGGGAGGCTCTGGGGGTGTCCCCATGGGGACACAATCACAGAAACAGGTTCCTCCAATGAGGGTGATTTCTTAGAAAGGGGCCCAGTAGGTGGGAGTGGGCTCAGGGGCAACCCTGCAGTCAATCTTTCTGGCAAACCACAGGCCACAGGAGTTTGTACCCAGGGAAACTGTGGAAAGTAAAAGAAACAAAATCTGTATTCCAGAAGATGTGAAGGTGTGACCCCTAGCTCAGTCAGCCCCCTCCCCCCACCAGGCTTCCATGCACGAAAATACTCCCACTCCTGCATTTCCCACAACAACCACTTTTATACCTAGTAAACCTGGGTTCTGCCCTTACCCCCTCCCACCCCTGTCATGTGGTCATCTATGGCCACAGTCCAGGCTATGGTCATGCTGAGCTGAATTATCACAGCCTGGAATCATGAATCATGTCCATCCTCTGTCTTGGCCCTCCAAACCACTCTCCGCACTTCACCAGAGAGCTCTTCCTGTACAGTTCTTTTGATCATGACACTCTACTATCATTCTGCATTGGCCTAAAGATACGATGCAAGCTCAACACATGACATCAAGACATACATATACCCCTGCCCCTTTCCTTGGCGATTACATTCATTTCCAGGTGACTTCCCAGCTCGTGCCACTTCTTGCACTGCAGGTTCATAAATCCAAGCTCCAAAACAGAACCTAAATCAGGCCCACCTCTCTGACTTCAGTGCCACCTCCTACCACCCACTGCCACTCTGCCTTCCCCACAGATGCCATCTTATACCCCTTCATCCATTCACTCCTACCTCTGAAATCCATCATACCTGCCCCATACAAAAAGAGCTATCTCTTTTAAAACATAAACATGGACTGTGTCACTCCTTAGCTAAAAATCCTCCACCCACTCTTTAAAAATCTGAACCCCGGACTGTGAGAGGAGAGTCCCTGGGCTCACAGGGCCTGGACTGCCTCCTCCCCTCATCTCAGACACTTCCATCTCCACACCAACCCGCACTCCCTCAACACCTTGGTGCCGTCCTCCTGTCCTCCTTCTCTGCTTGAAATGGTCCTCTCCCAAGGGATCTCTCTCACCTTCTGTTCTCAGCTTAAACATCACCTTCCTCAAAGAGGTCTTTTTATACCCATCTAACGTGTATTCTTCTGCCCACACCCTGCCCACCACGCCCCACCACACCCTTATTTCCTATCCCAGCATCTCGCCTCCTTCAGAAAGTTCACCACAATTTCCAATGACATTTCAGTTTCCTGCTTTTATTCTCTCACTAGATTAGGATTTCTCAACCTTGGCACAGTTAATATTTTGAGTTGGATAACCCTCAGTTCCAGGGGCTGCTGTGTGCATTACAGGAGTCAGCAACATTCCTGACCACTACCCACCAGATGTCCATACCATACCCACAGTCGGGTCAACCAAGATGTCTCCAGAAATTGCCACCTATCCCCTTGGGAAAGGTGGCGGGCCAAATCACCCTTGGTTCAGAAATGGCACACTGGATTGTAGGTCAACTGGCCCATCTCATTCACAGCCTTATCCCCAGCATGGAGCACACAGTAGGTGCTTCATATACATTTGCTGGATGAATGAATCTTTAGTCTGCTGCCCCCTACACATTGACATCTGTAAAACTCCCACTCACGCAGGTCTACAGCCTTCTCAACTCCACAAATGCATTTGAGCCTCCTGACCCAGCAGCCATTCACTGGGCCCTCCCCAGTGATAAACTTTCCTGTTCACCGCCTGGCCTTGGCGCTTGCTCTTCTTCCCTGGAATGAATGTTGCCTTTAACCTGGTTATTAGTGGTCTGTGAAGTTCCATCTTGCCCTGGAGGCATTCCCCCACCCCACACCAAGGCAGACCTAGCTAGATGCCCCCTCCTGTGCTCATCAACCCTCTTCTTACCAGCATCAACACCCCTTACCCTCCCACTACTGGGTCTTTGTCTTCCCCACATATTGTAAAAGCAGCTTTAAAGAGTGTTGATCTAGCTTTACTTGTTTTTCTGTGCCTAACATCTGACACCAAACCCAACATGTAATCAGTATTCAATGTGTGTGTGACAAGAACTGACAAAGAAATGGATGGGTGAAGCATAATAAAGCAATGAGACCATTTAACAGTGTCCATCCAAGTGACTGTTGCCCTTCAAAACTGTCACCTTTAGAGACTGGGCATCCATTCAAACGATGCTGTCCTTTCTCAAAATACTCTTGACCTTTACGTAAGGCATGGCCCTTAGAGCCAACTTTCTCAGTCATGTAAGAAATTAGGTCCTATTACTTTTACTCCAAGCACATTTTAACTCTCGAAAAACATATTGCTTTTCCTGATCATCTACTTATTAACCAAACTTGATCCTTTCATATTTAACATTATCTGCAGAAACAATAAAATCAAAGCTTCTGTGGAAAGAAAAAAAATGACCTGTCATGAATTAATGAATATATTCCCACCAGGCGTGGTGGCACATGCCTGTAATCCCAGTGACATGGGAGGTTGAGGCAGGAGGATTGCAAATTTGAGGCCAGCCTCAGCAACTTAGTGAGGTCCTAAGCAACTTAGTGAGACCCTTATCAAAAAAAAAATTTTTTTTTTCAAAGGGCTGGGGATGTGGCTCAGTGGTAAAGCACACCTATGTTCAATCCCCAGTGTAAAAGAAAGAAGAAAGAAAGAAAGAAAGAAAGAAAGAAAGAAAGAAAGAAAGAAAGAGAGAGAGAGAGAGAGAGAGAGAGAGAGAGAGAGAGAGAGAGAGAAAGAAAGAAAGAAAGAAAGAAAGAAAGAAAGAAAGAAAGAGAGAAAGAGAGAGAGAAAGAAAGAGAAAGAAAGAAAGAAAGAAAGAAAGAAAGAGAGAAAGAGAGAAAGAGAGAAAGAAAGAGAGAAAGAAAAAGAAAGAAAGAGAGAGAGAGAAAGAGAGAAAGAGAGAAAGAAAGAGAGAAAGAGAGAAAGAGAGAAAGAAAGAGAGAAAGAAAGAAGAAGAAAGAAAGAAAGGAAAGAAAGAAAGAAGAGAGAGAAAAAACAGAAAGAAAGAAAGAAAGAAAGGAAAGAAAAAGAGAGAAAGAAAGAAAGAAAGAAAGAAAGAAAGAAAGAAAGAAAGAAAGAAAGAGAGAAAGAGAGAGAGAAAGAGAGAAAGAGAGAAAGAGAGAAAGAGAGAAAGAGAGAAAGAGAGAAAGAGAGAAAGAGAGAGAGAAAGAGAGAAAGAGAGAAAGAAAGAGAGAAAGAGAGAAAGAAAGAAAGAAAGAAAGAAAGAAAGAAAGAAAGAAAGAAAGAAAGAAAGAAAGAAAGAAAGAAGGAAAGAAAGAAAGAAAGAAAGAAAAGAGGGAAGGAGGGGGGAGGAGGGGAGGGGAAGAGAGGAGAAGGGAGGAGGCAGAGAGGAAGGAAGGAAATATCCCTTCCAAAAGGATTATCTCAGAAATTAGTACAAGAGTCTGAAAATACTTTGAGAAGTCAGAGCACTGGAGGAGGGGAAGGTCCATCAAGAGAGCTGCCCCAAAGAGACATCTTTCATATAGATAGGTGAGTTCTTGGCTAATGGCTAAATTTAACCTCATCTGCGAAGTTATTAAACAGAGTATACCAGAATATACAAGTAGATAATAAGCAGTCAGGCCCAGCAGAATCAGTTCTCAGGCAGAGTGAGTTAATCTGATGGGTTAAGGAGAGGGGATACAGAGAAGAAGAGAATATACAATCTCATTATGGAGCCTAGCGGTACAATTCTTTCCAGGAGCCAATCCTCTATTACCACCATGATATAAGCTCATGGTGAATGCTTCCAGGCCTGGGGAGAGGGCTGCCCAGCATATGGTGCTATCACTCCCAGCCTGGGAAGAGAACACTGTTCCTCCATGGCCTAAGCCCACATGGCCCAGGACCCCTCTCTTATCCATCACCACCTCCAGAAAGCAGACCTTAAAATCCATTGTGATGCCATGAAGCTGCAATCTCCTGTCCAAGTCCAGCTGCAGAGAAACAGGGCTCACATCTGAAAGGACGAATGGTAGAAGCATTAGGTCAGAGACTTCCCACCTTCCCAGCCCTGCATAAGATCCTGAACTAGACTAGCCCTAGGAAGTTCAAAACACTCCAACCTTGATTCTTGGTTTACCTCTGGGAGAGGAGACTAGCAGCACATCTGTATTTACGCCATCTATTCAAGATCCTGCCTGATCTTGGCCAAATTTCCTCCCCACCATCACCTGATGCTTCTCATGGCTTAGTTTCAACTTGTCTGTCCACACAGATCTGTTCCTGAAGCTCAATTCTTTCTATGCACCACCCATTGAGACTACATAGAGTGAAATAAAGGCAGTTCTCTCTCCTCAGACCCTTTCCTTAACCTCCAAAAGGCTCTTCACCTCCAACATCCAGTAGATCCCAAATATAGAGTCAGAAGGTTCTGCTTGTCAACCTCCCATGCCCTTCCACTACAAGTAATGCCGAGAAACCCAAAGGACTCCTGACCACCTCCATGGAGGCCCAGTCTGTGGGCTGCTAGAGGTGGCAGATCCTTACCATTCTGGGACTGCCACCAACGCGTGGGGCCTGAGGATGAAACCACATTCTCTACCCGGTGACTGTTATAGTTGTGAGGCAGCCTGGAGTCACATTTGCAGCATTTCATTTGCCACTGTGGGGGAGGGAGATGACAGAGGTTCAGAGGTGGGGTCCTTGTCAAATTAGCCCTTGTGTCCTAAGATCCCAATACATCGTGCCGTCCACGGGAATCCTACTCCCAGGGACCCACTGATCTTAATACACTTGGAAAGGTGAATCTCTTAAAAACAGGGCTACTGGCCATCTTTTAATCCCATTCCTTTCTGTCCCTACTAACATACAATTGAAGAGTAAATAGATGTTCATGGCTACAAAGAGGTTTAAAGTGGTGGAAAAAATAACCCTGGAATGTGACAGTGCCCTGAAGAGAAACTTGAGCAGAGTGCCAAAGGCAAGAAAGAGGAGAGATTTGCATCGGTTTACCACAGAGTATATGTCAGATACAAACTGAAAAGTTTTATATCTGATCTCCTTTACCCTGAAAGTCTGGCTGGGGAAGGCTAGGATTTTGAGGATCAGGGAGAGGGGACACCAAAAAAAAAAGATAAAGAAATTTGGATTTTCAGTGCTAACTTTGTTAACCCACTTCTAACACTGATTGGCTTTATAAATTGAGTGTGGTTTGGACTAGAGTCATTCATTCATCCAACAAATATTGATGGAGTATGTTCCACATACCAGGCACTACTGTGGGCTCTGGAATTAGAATATTGAACAAAACAAAGGTCCTGGCCTTGGGGGAATGTTGTCAGATGATCTCCAAGGCCTTCCGTCACAGACACCTGCGACTGTAGGGTCTTCCTAGATTCCATATTCCCTATCCATAAGAGAGAAGCCAGTCTCACTGAGGAAGTCCCCAGGAAACTTCACCTTCCTGGACTGTGCCGATCTCTTCAGGTAATATAAACCCCGTGGGCTCCATGGCAGGGCAGAGATCAATAAGAAAAAAATATGACCAAAGAGGCCATATGTCCCTCACTCTTTTAGTCTGTGCCTATGCACACACATGCACATGCACACACACTGCACAGATTACAACATGACCATGTCCCAGCTCCCCCTGCTATACATGCAAAATTTGTTCTCCTGGAGTAAGCATGATCCCAAGCCCTGTGCCTGGCTTCAAGAGCACTGTCCAGAGGGCTACAAATTCTTCCTTCTACAAAGCAGAAGTTTTAGACTAGAACTTCCCTGCCCCGCTGGTCCTTCTTGGTAGGGACACCTGGCACTCCACACTCCCCAGGCCTCAGCTTTCCCCTAAACCTACTTTCATCATAATTGAGAAGGGGCTCTGGTGGCCACCTCTGCCACCTTCTGGTTCCTCGAACTCTGCCACATTCATGAAAGGCCATACACACACCAAACCGATGTCTTAGAACTGAATGGATTCGCCTGACAGCTCAGTTCCAAAGAGATTGAGTGGGTAGGCCCTGCCTGTGCCTTGAGTTGGAGAAACACTCACCTGCCCTCTCCACCGCCAAGAAAGGTGGGGCACAGAGAACACAGCGGGGGAGCCGCAGGCCTGCCCTGGGCCTCTGCTTCCACCCCACTTCCCAGCTCTCACATCCACTCTGCTAAAGAAGCGAACTGCCCCCTTCCTGACGCTTGGAGGCATCCATGTCGTATCCCAAAACTGCCTCATTAAACGCCATCCTTTGGGAGTTTAATGCTCAAACAATGCTGATGTATGTGTCCTACAGAAACAGTACCCACTGCCCACCTGCCCCTTCCCCATCCCTGTCACTGTCTCTTCCCTTGCCCTGTTACATTTTTCTTCATAGTACATATCTCCACTTGATACTTGTGCATTTATTATCTGTTTATTTGTTTACTGTCCATCTATTGTTTGTTTACTCCCTGAGGTCAGGAGCTTGACTTCCTTCATGCTGTATTTCTGGTGCTTAGAAAGGCACCTGGCACATAGCAGATCCTCACTAAATACTCATTGAATAAATGAATGAATGCATGTGAATTGTAAATGTTCAGTAAACACTAATTATTTTCATTAACACTATTGATAAACACTTCTTTCCCTCACTCAGAGTTTAAAAGGAGGGGTGAAGAATAGGGAGATAATCAAATGTCAATATCAAAGGATGGGCCTATACTTCCAGCTACCCCAGAGGTTTAGGCAGGAGGATTGCTTGAGCCCAGGGGTTCAGAATCAGCCTGAGCAACATAGTTAGAACCCATAGCAAAAATAAGTAAAACAAAGAAGTGACGGGATGACTACCATGTACCAAGAACTGTATTAGGTAATTTCAGTATAATTCCCTATATTGATTAATAACCCTACATGATAAGTACTATTCATCCCATTTCATAGATGAGAAGGCTGAGGCTCAAAGAAGCAACATAAATTTCCTATGGACTGATCACTAGTGTCAACACCTAAGAGTCCCTAACCACCTCTCTCACTGCTCTCTTTTTCTTCCTTCCTCTTATCCTCCTATTTCCATAGGAAACCAGTTGAACGGAAGACCCTATGGGAGACACAGTAAAGAGTGACGATGTCTATCTTGCACAATGGGCTCCAAGCAGGGTTTGTTGACACTGAAGCCAATCATGGGAGATGCCTAACGCAAAGTCTTTGAGAAGAATCCGGTTTCTTCAACTCAGTTACCATTGAGTAAAAAAAGACTGGAGATATGTCCCTGGCCGAATACCTGGGCCTTTAACATAGTCCATTCTGGATAAGAGAAGGCTCTTACTGGAGTCTGACTCCCCTCCAGGACCCTATTTTGGTCCCTGGCAGTGGGCATGCCCTTTTTTACACTCTGCCCAGTCCCTCAGGGGCAAACTTTTCCACTCCTCATCCTCTGTCTGCACTCAGCACATGTCCTGAGGAGAGACGAGGGCCAGCTGCCTTCCGGCCAGGCGCCTGTCACCAGAGCTCCCCACTCCCAGCTCTGCTGGGAGCTGATCCCAGCCTGCCCCTGGCCAGGAGAGTGCCAGAAACAAGGCTCTTTCTTTCCCTGGACCATGGGACAAAGAGCTGGAAACTGTGGAAATGCCCTTGATACTCCCAAATGACAAAATATTATGTAATTATTAAAGAGAGTTTAGAGGATGCAATTCTCAGTAACACAAAAAGAAATTTAAAAAATAAGTTTAAACAAAAATTTTAACTACATGAAGAAGTCATTATGGTATGTTTTATGGGAAAACACATTGGGCACAAACTTTTATAAACAAACATCCCTCAAAAGTATTTAAACATTTAGAAAATGTCTGGAAGGAAATATACCAATATACTAGGTAAAACCGTATGAAATTGCTGATATTCACCCATTTTGACTTACAAACATAACAACAGCATGTAGTTCAACCTAATATCTGGGTAATAGGATTCTAGGTCACCTTTTTCCTTCTCTGTTATCTTTTAATATGTTTAAACATTTATACCTTGAATATATATTAACTTTTATACCCAGGAAAATAGGCAGCATTATAAAACAAAATAAACTAAAAATGTCCAGAGTCTGGTACGGACTTGTTCCCCTGCCTCCTGCCTTGGTCTTCACAGGGGTGGTCTGGGGAACTCCATGCCTCCTCCACCCTCCTTCCACGTGTGCAGTCACTGATGGAGGGATCAGATGGCCTCATGGGCTTAAAAACTATGTGCTGCTTATCATAGTAACATAGCTAAGGAGGGATTTACTTCAATCCTTAGAGGCAGGCTAAGCCAACAGGCTTGAGACAGGTATTTTAAGTAGCTCTGCTTGTCAACTAGCTGGTGGAATGAAGGCCTGAAATAGAGCAGCTTGTGACAGAAGCCTGTATAAAGACAAGCTGCATATTTCTTTCTTCCCCCTGGGCCTCAGTGTCCCTGTCTATTTTATTCTTGTGAGCTTACATGTAGCATGTACACATACATACACACACACACACATATATAAATATACATATATATATATATATATATATGCATGTATATAAGTCTCAGTTTGAGGCTCTTCTCTCACGAGTGTTATGTGCCTCCATCTCCCTCAGAGATGGAAGCTCTCAGCTGCAGCTGCCTCCCACTCTGGGGTCATCTGGCCAGCATCCTCCTGGCTGTGCCAGCTCAGAGATGCAGCATTATTATCAATTCAGCCTGTCAGGCCTCCAGCCAGTTTGGCTTCTGCTTGCTCTCCAGCTGGAAATGCTGGGCCTTCTCCCTTCTCTTAGAGCTTTCTAGAAGCTCAGCAGTCTGGCCGGAAGACAACCCTCCCAGAGAGCTGGAGGAGGGTAGAGGAGTGAGCAAGAGCCAGCAGGGGCTTGAATCTCAGTGGAGAAGGGTGGAAAGAAAGGCAAATGCAAATGAAAGCTCCATGCCTTTGCAGAACACAGAGCTAACTCTGGGGGGAAATAGGGGAACAGGCTCAGGTTGTACATGGCACAACTCCCTTCCAGGAGTGATCCAGGGGACCGCCTGTGTCCATCTAAGAAGCTACAGTCAGGGTCATGGCCACCATCCAGGGCCAAAACAAGGAAGCCAAGACCAAAACAAAATAAGACAAAACAAAACAAAACAAAATCCAGCTGCCTTCAAGAAAAAGGCATTTCCTCCACAACAGCTTCCTCATTGGTAAAACACAGGGGTTGATGAGATAATGAAGTTCCATCTTGCTCTAACATGCTATTGGAATTCTCCTCTACTCCAGCTTATCAGTCCAGAAGTCAAAGGCACTCCCAGCAAGTATACAAAGGAAGCAAGAGAAAAATAAGATATTGGACAGATGCTGTTTAGAAAAACTCTCTTCCCAGAGAAGAGGGCAGTGGAAGAGGGAGCCCTCAAGGCCTTTAGTCAACAAAGTATCTGTTAGATTCTATGAGCTGCAGCATTTCTCTGTCCAAAAAAGATTGCCAGGCAAGGTCAAAAGTCAGGACCTACTGCAGGTGCTAGCTGTTAAGTCATTTTCAACTTCAGTTTCTTCCTCATCACAAAGTGAAATGTTGACCAAAGACTTAATTTATTACAGCCCTCTCTCTATCCTAGCTAAATTTAGAGAGGTCATTTCTGAAGCTGATTATAGAGATGATGTATACTACACACCCCAAAATCACACTGCACCAGTCTCTCTCCTGAGCACCAAATATATATATGATCTCACTTTATCCTTCCAAAATCTCTGGATTCCATTTTACAAATAGTGGGTATTCCCATTTTACAGGTTAGAAAAGTGAACCTTAGGTAAGAAGTGTGTCCAAGCCCATAAAATTAGGAAGGGATGAAGCAGAGATTCTTATCCCAGGCTGTCTGACTCAAACATACCTATGCTCTTCTGATTTAAGGAATATAGAGGTCCCCTGGCAACTACGGGAAATTGCAGGCTAGAACAGGTTTGCAGGACACTCCCTTCCTCTGCCCCCACATCCTGGGAAGGGCAACCTCAACTGTATCACAGACCTCTTCAGAAACGGAGATGTTCCCCTCGTCCTAGGTGTAAAGAGTTGATATGTGTGTCTAGGACCTCTAGAAGTTTCATGACTGGCAATGGCTTTCTAGAGCTCCTGCCTTGGCCACAGGCAGAAGGTAGAAGGCTGTCAAAGAAGCAAGGTAGGCCTGGCAGATGTTGCCCAGAGGCTTCCAGCGTGCTGAACCCTAGGGTCAAAGGGGCGAGAGGCCAGGCTCGCACAGTTGTGAAGCCATCATGGTATGTGTCTAAGTCTCCCCTTATATCTTTCCCCCTCTCTTTTCTCCATTTTGCCCCACAAGCCCCACTTCCTTGCTCATAACAACCAGGACCCTAGAATCTCACATTTCACCAACCCATGTCTCGCTTCTCTCTAACAGCAACCCCCCACCTTACCCCTTGTTGTTTTCTTCTATTCCCTCAAAAATTACTCCCCTGGTCTTACTCTCCTGAGACTCTGCGGAAGTCACAGTTAAGTTTCTGATAAACCCTTATGAGGCCTGAATGGTTGAAAAAGATCACATAGGGGTGATTGCATTTAAAACAAGGAACTCAACAACCTTCCATCCAAAACAGTGATGCTCTCTTGGTAGGAGTTTTAGACTTAGGCCTCTGGGAAACAGAAAAATGGATATTTTGGTCAGACAGGCTCAAAGCCCTCTGTGGGCAAAGGATGGTGACCATAGTACACATGTGAACACATCCTCTGCCTACACGTGAGCTTTACTGGAGGTCAAGAAAACAGACAATTGCCAGACCAAAACGGGCAGTGGCTGTTGGTGTGTGCACATGTGGGTACGGGTGTGCTTATGTGCATGTGTGTGTTGGGAAGGAGGGACTCTCCAACTGGTTACTGCTCCCAGTTTCTTTCCAAGAGATTAAAATATGACAGCTGTTTGGTTTATACAGTTAATTAACCTGAGGAATGTGCTGCGTAAGACTGTTATTTAGGCAACTGGGTAATTAAGTTTTCCCCTAGAAAGGGAGAGATGTGGGGGGTAAATAGAGCAGCGAGGGGAGCAAACACAATGTTACAGATATTCTTGGGAGCAGAACTCAGAGCTGGAAGCTTCCACATGAAACTCCCTGGTTCTTGAGGATGGGCACTAGCCCAGAGCTGACCAGTGGGTGTGGCTCAGTCTCTGCAGCACTGGCCCTGAGAAAGACTGTGAGGACCCACAGGGTCACCTGGGTATCTCAGAAGCAGGCAGTCACTAAGAAGCCTGACTAACCCAACTCCTTCATTTCATAAAATGGGAAAAGAAAGAGGAGTCATGACCTTCACAAGGGCACCAACTTATTCTAAGGTTCAAACCAGGACCAGAACTAGAGTCTTCACCCCCAATCTGGGGAGATGTTGCTGACTGTGACTGCATGTGAATTCTCCAGCAGCCCACTGTGGATCAGATTGGCAGCAGTCACCTTGGGAGGCAGAGAGCAGGCCAACCCCAGGATGGGGTGATTTCCGCGAGGTACGTGAGCATGTGTTCTGATCAAGAAAGAATCTGCAGATGGGCCATCTCGAAGTGACACAGCCCCCGGGAGGCAGGAAAGGGGAAGGGACAGGACAAAAGAGTCAGCTTCTGCCAGGCACCTTGCATTCACTTTGCATATCCATTCATACAATACTCAGAACGACCCTTTGAAGCAGGTGCTATCATTACTCCCATTTACCAAATGAAGCTCAGGGACAGCACAGAAGTGAGTGAGGAGAGAGAGATGCCAGTCACTTTAACCTGGCCTTGAGGCTGAGGGAATAACAGTGGCAGTGGTCAGTTTACCCAGAAGTTATCTCAGAGCTAGAAGAAAGCAAGCAAGGGGACAGGCTGGAACTACAGCCTTGGGAGGTTTCAATAAAGAGCAGCCTAGGCCCAAGCCCAGACAGTTAATGGGTCATGAAGGCAGGCTGCCGCCCAGAAGGACAAAGTTGGTCAAGTGGAGAGGAGGTGCCATAAGGCAAACCCAGCCAAGTCCAATATCCATTGCAAGGGTTGCAACATGAATCCAAAACCCACAGAAGCAAGACCTTGAGGCCAATACTACTTAGCCACTGAGACAGAATTAGGCAGAGGAGGTAACATGCAAACAGGCTAAGGTAGGTCCACAGGAAAGGAGCTGCTTCTCAGAGATCAGGAGCTAAGAGAAGCAATTTTGAAATTAGGAGTCCCTGCTACTCCTATAACTCCCATTCTGCTAATCAGCGGATTGGAGGTGGGAGGTGCAGTAAGACAGAAATGTCCAAAAGTCATGAACCCCTGCTGCACTTTAATTCATGCCACATCAGCAGCAGGCAGCAAGTGCCCGGTGAGTCTGTACTATGCTCAGGGCTCGCCACGTCACCCCTGCATGGAAATAGAACAGAGGCACTACCCTGAGGGGCCTTAACTTGAGGAAGGTGTGTACATGGGAGTGGAGGCTGGTAGAGAGGAGTGAGGGGTCACAGGATGAAGGGGTAGGTACTAGGACTGCAGCTCTATACCATCCACCCTCATTTCCAGCTGTGGCTATCCAGAACATTCACTGTGCCTTCTCAACACCTATGTGTTTCCGCCAGCAGTGTGGAGTCCCAGCTCATACTGAAAACTTTCCAGTAGTTCATGTGAATGACAAGAGTCACTCATGGGGTGCTGTGACAATTAGCTTACATGAAACTCTTTGCATGATGCCTAGCACATATAATGTGTGCTTCATAAATGAGAGTTGATACAAGTATCATTTGAGAACAAAATAAACTTAAAGACTGGATCTGGAATTCAACCCAGCTGAAATTTGAATTCCTAACTTCTCACACAGCTATCAGTGTATGTATCCATTGTTGGAAGCTATGGCCTCAGAGAAGCCTAGGCATGTAAAGGAGAGGAGAAGGGAAATGAAAAAAGTCAGAGAGGCAGAGGGTTGGGGAGAGGTGCTGGTAGCCAGTAGTCAGCTCATTCCCAAAGAATGTGAGAGCACAAGAGCGACCTTAAAGACCATCCTGTCCAACACTCACTCATGGAAGAAGAGAGGAAGACTAGAGGTAATTTGGGGGCCAAGTTCACACCAAAAGTTAATAGCAGAACTGGAATTAAAGGTGTTCTCACCCCCTATTCTTTTCCAAAGCCTACCTGGATTTATTTCCCCTTAGAGAAAAAGAAAAAAGAGTCAATGCTTCTCAGCTTTCATGGCAAGAAAATAGTTGAGATTTATCTATCCCTAGGGTTGCAAAAGTCTAGACTTCTCTTTTGCAAGCACTGTGTTTTGCTCTCGGGGGCTGCTTACAAACATGAAAGGCAGGCTCCCTGGAGCATCTGGGAGAGGCAGAGGGCAGGCCATGGAGAAGCCAAAAGCCCAGGCTTAGCAAGGGAGAATCTGTCCAGACAGGGCTGGGAGCAAGAGCACACCCCAATACCGGGGCTTCTGATCATGCCTTGCTTCCCCTTCCAGAAGGCAAATCAATCTGAGGAAGAAACCAGCAGGAGGTATACCTGGAATTTCCAGACATGGGATCAATGGCACAAGATTGGACAGCAGGGAATGTAGGAAAGGGCAGCTAAAATTACTCTGTTGCCTAGAAAGCTCAATAATTCCAGGTCCTCTGATGCTTGTGGAGTCATACGGGCCCACAGGGAGTACTTGCCTTACCCAACCCTGTCAAATGGGCTTTCCCAAATCCAAGTGGGTAAGAAGCAGAAACCACAGCCATCTCTGCTCGGCACCTCCAAAGTCATTAGCCAGTACTATGAAAAATAGCCAAGAGAACACTAGGGACTAAAAGGCCAATGAGACCCAGAGGCCATATCAGATACCACCTTCCAGCGTCCTGAGGACAAGGGCACCTAGAAAGAGGAAGCCATAGATAACCCGAGTCTCCTTCATAGCAATCAATCTCTCTCACGAGCCTTCTCTCCCTCTCTTTCTCTTTTCCCCCAAAGGCTGCAAAGATTCAGGGCAAACCATGCCTTACTCACTCCCTTCAGGCCTATGTTTTTTGTTGGTTTGGTTTTGTTTGGTTTGGTTTTGGTACCAGGGATTAAACCCAAGAGCAATTAACCACTGAGCCACATCTCTAGCCCTTTTAAATTTGGGGTTTTTTTGTTTGTTTGTTTGTTTTTTGTTTTTTGTTTTTTGTTTTTGAGACAGTGTCTCACTAGGTTGCTTATAGTGTGGATAAATTGCTGAGGCTAGCTTCAAACCTACAATCCTGCCCCAGCCTCCCAAACTTCTGGGATTACAGGCATGCACCACCATGTCCAGCCAGGCCTATGTTTTGAGGGCAGCAAAATGACTAATAAAGCAACTTGGAGATAAGAAAACACTGAGTGATTTTAACTCTGCAAAGAAGACCCCACCTTGTTGGGGGAAAAGAAAAGAGAAACCAAAGTTCCTACAAAAACGTTTCAGAGGTGACATGGAAGAAAAAATACAAAAGTTCTTTTAAAACACCAATTACCTAGGCCAGACGTGGTGGCACATGCCTGTGATCCCAGCGGCTTAGGAGGCTGAGGCAGGAGGATTGTGAGTTCAAAGCCAGCCTCAGCAACTCAGCAAGGCACTTAGCAACTCAGTGAGGCCCTGTCTCTAAATAAAATATAAGAACGGACTGGGAATCAAAAGACCATAGCAGACAACTTGAGGTGCTACACCTGTGTTCTGTGAGCACCACTCTTTCTAATACAGGAAGATGTATTAGCGTGCATATAATGTATGCTCCCTGCCTGAGTACTTTCTCTGAGCTAAACCAGCAAAAGGGTGTTGGTGAACGAATGTTCTAGCTCAATTCCTATGCATTGAGTCCTTCCAGTCCTCCACAGGTCCTGCATGGGACTGGACCTCAGCTGCCTCCTGTGGTGTTCACCCATTATGGCACACTCTACTGGCTTCCCTCACTGCCCTGATCATTTCCCAAGTTTCCTATAGTGCTTCCTAGGACCAGTTCCCAAACTACTTGCTGTCAAACCCTGTGTCTTGGGTTACTCTAGGGGCACCCCAACTAAGTCATCCTAATCTCAGTGTTGGTGCCTTTCAACATATTTGTCAAACACAGGGATGGTTGCCATAGGATCAGGGTCAAGTCTTGGGTTACTGTATGATAAACTCTTAAAATTTGTCTGAATTTTACTGTTTCTTCATTCTAACTTTTGTAAATTAGTTTTACACTAGTTTGTCTTCAAAAAAAAAGGGGGGTGCTGGGGTGTGGCACAGTGGGTCAATCCTCAGTACCGAAAAAAAAAAAAGGAAAAAATGGAGTAGGGAAGCTTTCAGAGATGTCCCCATTAGGCTTTGGTAAACTCTCTTTTACCTGTGGTGGTCACTTCCCTGCAATAGAACAGGACATGGGACTATGGGAAAAGTCAATTACCTTAAAGGTAAGTTAATCAACATAGCTCAAAGAATTGAGTTCCTGGATTTGTTCAGTTCCCTTTCCAATTCATCAACTAAGTCTCTGACCCTTACTGATAACCTCAAGTCACTTCTTCACTTATCTCACTGATTTATTTTTAACAAGTTTGAATATTTTCCAGTGGACCACTAAGACTAACAGATAAGTAAGTTGGCCCCTTACACATAATGTGGCAAAATGCAGAAGATAAACTCTAGCCTCCAGTCATATATTCTCCTTCTAGCTCTGCCCCACCCACACTCCAACACTGGTCAAAAAGGTGGTGGTGATAGAGGGACCATGCTCAACTCAGGTCACATTGTGGCAAGAACACCAGTCAGCACACACATCCCAGCCCCCACATTCCACCAGCCTTGTCTTTGACCACCAAAGATGGCACCTAAGATTCTGCATACTTAAAGGATCAATATTTGTCCACTGCCTATCCCCAAAGCTTGAATCTATCCTTTGCTCATGCCCAAGGGCTGAGCAAAAAACCTCCCCAGCTTTATCCAATGGAAGAGAGCCTTTGGTTAATTCTGAGTACATCATCTCTTGCCCAACCAACATGTAAATCCCTTATAAGCAGGGATCGGCCTTATGCTTTTCTTATACTTCTCCACTCTTCACAGTGCATAGAGCTTGGCCTGTACTCCGCACACTCTAAGTACTCAGTGAACAAATGGCAGGCCCACCCACCCCAGTACCTCCCACTTCCTCCAGTTCCAGTGGCCATGAAAGTAGGTCCTACCTCTCCATACTGTGTGCAGTAGGTCTCAGGCTTGGTCAGTCCACAGGTGGATGAAGCTCGGAGAAATCGGGTTCTTCCAATGAGCAAGTCCCCAACAGGTGGATAGCAGGCCCCATGGGAGCAGGCTTGTTGGGCATACAGGAAGCCAGGTAAAGCTGCAATCACAGGGGTGTGTGCTAGGATGCAGCCCAGAGAGAGGAGGGCTTAACTGGCCACCCAGAGTCCCTCAGGGGAGTTGATATTTGCAAAACTGGACCCTCTCTCTTGCTCATGATCCACTCCCTACTGTGGTGGTGATGATTACAGTCCCAATACTAAATCTGGTTTTATATCCTATAATCCCAAACTTTGAAAAGGAGAAGAAGAGAAACACTGGCAACCAAAACCCACAGATGACCTTTAAATGTTGCATCTATAGGTGGCTTTGAGAATCAAGCTACAGATACGCACAGACACCAGGACATGGTATACAGCTCTTTTTGCCTGACACACGTCCTGGCAACAGCCTAGAGGACTGCTAGAAGTAACTGCCGAGCCCTTTGTGGAAGATGGAGAGAGGCTTCATTCTTTCTACTCCTTATCTGCAAAATTGATCCAGTCACACTTAGCAGGTATTCCATTACAATTCACTAGAAAATCAAGAGCTCAAGCCACAATGGCTCTAGAACCTGCTCGAGAGTGAGAGGGTGGGAACTAAACAGTGCAGAACATTCAGGAAATCACACACCACCTTCAGGTAAGAATAAAAAGACATTTGGGAGCCTTTCAAGAGAGGCAGAGAATCTTCCTCCTCAAAGGCCCAATGGAGTAGGGAAGCTCTCACAGAAGTCCCCATTAGGCTTTGGTAAACTCTCTTTTACCTGTGGTGGTCACTTCCTTGCTATAGAACAGGACATGGGACTCTGGGAAGGGATACTCACCGAAACACAGGAAAAGGAACAGCCTCATCATCAGCCAGTGGGGTGATCCTCAGACAGAACCTCACCTGGGGAAGAACAAAAAGGCCATGTAAAATAATACAATCCCCCAGGGCACACTAGCCCCTTCCTTTTAGGCTTTCGGACTCATGGTTTTTGTTTTTGTTTTTGTTTTTGTTTTCAGAAGTCTTTACTTAGGGTCTTGACCAACAGTAAGCAGCAAACACATTTATAACCAGAAGTTCGGAAAATGCCAGTCCTAGACCCCCTTCCCAGCTGTTATGTGACTCACAGGGTACCCTGGGGAAATCCCATCCCTCTCCCAGACTTAAACTTCCTCCTCTGAAATGGTTGGGAAGGAGGATCAACCCTGCTCACTCCGCAGGGCCATAAAGAGGACATGGGGAATAGGAAGGAACAGCAAAGAGCTGTAAGAAGACCTTGCTCCTTCCTCAGGGAGAAGACAGATCTTTCTCAGGGCCTGGACCAGCAGTCTCAACCTGGTCCAGCCTACAGTCCAAAAGGCGAATAGGCCAAGTGGCAGAGAGCCTAGAAGCAAGCCCTCTCCTGCCACTGGCACCACCAAGGACCACAGTGAGGCTGAGGCTGTGGTGATCACAATTTTAGACTAAGCAGATAACTGGTAGGCAATGGGAGACAGGTGGGCCTGTTTTTGAAAAAGTGATAGAGGATTTAATCTGAACTGAAAGCAAACCAAAATTCTCCAATTATGTGCAGGGAGTCTGAAGGCAGCTAGAAATGGAGATTCCAAAGCCTCAAGTGGGGGTCCCAGAGGTGTGCCCGCCCCGTGGAAGCATACTCTATCCTTGCTCTTGCAGTGTCCCCTCTCTGCCTTGGATTGAACCTTGTCCATGCCAATGACAGCCACTGGCTTTAAGCACTCCTTTAGGAGCTGGCATGGAGGGATGAGGGACTGGCATGGGTAATCGGTGACATTTCTGGCAACCTTAAACCTTTAAATCCTACTGCTTTAAAATCATTTTTCCATCAAAGGGAGATGAGTAAAGGAGAGGGACCAGCGGGTGGAAGGAGCAGTGGGAAGGGTGAAGTTGGGGTGGGAGTGATATTGGTCAAATTATATTGTTATATTATGTGCATGTATGAATATGTAACCAAAAAAATTCCATAATTACATACAACTATAATGCACCAATTAAAAAAAATGTGGAAAGAGGAAAAAAAAAATCATTCTTTCCAATACCCAGGAATCCAGGTTGGGGGCATGCAGCCTAAGGTCCCATGATAGACAGGTGGCCTAAGAGAGAGACCTACCTCCTGATTTTTATCCAGTGCTCTCTCTGCAATCCCACCCCAGAGCTGGAAATCCCCCAGGAATGAAGCACTCTGAGCTGGGCCAGCCCAGCCTTCCTGATTCTCTTTTGTGCTCAGTTCCAGACCTGAACCTGCTTTCTTCTAAGTCACTGAGGCACTTATCAGATGTGGAAAAGCAGAGCAAACAGCAGCAGACATCTTAACCAAGCATCTGGAGGTGCGCTTACTCGGGTGAGCTCCCGGGAAGAGGAATGAATCAGGCTCTGCTACCAGACCAGGGCACCCAGAGACAGCCCTGCTCCCCACCCAGCCCCCCAGGGCAGGTGAAGGCAGGTAACATACCTCTCCAGGGGATTGCTGCTACGGTTCCCTCTCCAGATCACCTCTCTAAGAGCTCCCCTCAAATGTGGGGGTCTCCTCTCTTGGCTCCAAAGTTTTAAACAACAGCCTCAACTCTGGAGACTCCCTGGCTGGGCGTAGCCCCACTGCAGGGCGGGCCTCAGGAATCTGGCAGCAGTCACGCCCGTCTGTCGTCACTGCACCCCCACCCCAGGACGGGACTGGGCAAGTGGGTCGTCCCAGAGGCCTTTGCAGGGCCAGCCTGCCTATGGATGCCTTGGGGGATTGAGGGGGGGGGTCCTTCAAACAGAAGGCACCAGGCAAGTATTAGTGATCTTTAGAGACCCCTAGATTGGGGAAAGGCTATCAATTTGATACCAGGCACTTACTTGGCACCATTCCAAAGCCAGTGGTGGTCAGCTTCCTCTTGTTTCCTGGACCACCTTAGAGAGAAGACTAAGCAGGAGACACAACGAGAAGAGTTTGTATACAAAATGTTAAAGCCCTAAACATATCACTGGGCTGGAAGGTGAGCTGACCAGGCCCCTCCCAAAGGAAAAACGTGGAAAATCCCAGCTTCTTGGGGACTTTGGAGGATCCTTAAAAGGATCAGGAAGCGGTCAGAGCTCAACTCACCCCAGGGAAGTTTAAGAGGGATGAACAGAGGAACTCCAAACCTGGCCTCTGGCTCCCTCCACAGAGTTGGCAGGGAGCCCTAAGACAGGTAACTACCTGTGAGTCACTGCACAGGCTGCAGGGAGGGTTGGTCTGCGAGCCCCTCCCTCCTGGGCAAGAATGCCAGCCTGGAGGGCCAGAAAACAGACTTGACCACAAGTGATGGAAGGAAAGGCTGAGGCAGAGCTGGACTAGAAAAGTCAAAGCAGACTTCCCCTGGCCCTCTGCCAAGTCGGATAACACAGCTCCCTTTGTGGGGCTGTAGGCAGGCTCCTGGCTCAGGGCTCCCAGGCATAGAGCCACTGTAAACGGCAGAAACGGGTCCAATGAAAGGTTGGTCTCATTGGACACTTTTCTCCCACCCACTGGGTCAGAGGGCTTTTAGTGAGACCTGGAAGGTCATTCTGTCCCTAACTTGGCCCTGGAGCACCTTCCCTGGAATCATTTTGGAACTCTATTACCTAAAGTTGCAGTTTAAAGGAGACTCTTACTCCATTCTAGCATTTCAGTGTCTTCTAAGCAGAAAGCTGTCTACCATCACAGGGGTTATGCCCAAGCAATTGGTTGGAGAATCCTTAAGGGAGAATGTAGGATTCTGTGGATTAAACTAGGTATGTCTAACTCCCACATTCTAATTAACACAGGTTCAGGTGGGTGGGAGAATCCTATAATCAGCAAGTGGGCAGTAAGTTATTTAGATGCACAGCTGACAGGCCAATAAATGTTAGTGTCTTGCAAGCATTTCAGTGAAGTCTGCCTTAACCCAGCATGCAGAGGTCAGAACAAGAAACTTGATTTCATCAGCCCTGCAGAACACAGAGACCCCCATCGAGTCCACTGCAGAGAAGGGTCACCTTTGAGGACCCTGCATTTTGAGCACTCCCACATGGTGCTCTCTCTCCACTCCCCCAACTCTCTGAACATAAGACTTCAGGGAATTTTCATCCTCTGCCCATCACCAAAGGATGTGACAAAGAACTCAGTAATAATTAACTCAGCAGAAGAGAGGAGGTGTCGCAACCCCAGATCCTAGACCACAGGAGAGCAGGCGGGCATGTGGGGGACCTCACTGTGAGTGGCTGGGGCCCTTTAAATCCCCACTCCTTCCCCTTTCTGGGGCCAGGAGCCCAGGTAAATAAGCATTTGGTGTCTCAGACTTCACAAGCTGGGACAGGTCCCTGAGAGGTTTGGCTTCACAGAAGGGAAACATCATTTGCTCTGCTTGGGCCCCCAACACACTCCCCAGCAAAGCTCAGGAAGCTGTTTATGCAGACTGCCAAAAGTAGCCCTACTCTTCAAGGACATTGATCATTCCCAAATCAGAATCCAAAGCTTCCAGAATTCCAGAACATCAAACACAGGCTTCAGAATGTCAAAGCCTAATGTATTCAGAGATGAGTAAACTAAAATAAAGCCTTAGGCTCAGTAGGGGTCTGACCAAGGTTAAAGGGGATACGGGGACATGACCGAGTACCTCATCCTCCTTCTCCGCACCCCTTTCTTCTTATCCTGCCAGCTACTTTCCTGCTCCAAAGCAGTCACTGCCCCTGGAGCCTCGGTTCATTAGAACTAGTACTTGGGAAAGTGACTGGTAAAATCAGACTTGACTACTCTGTTTTTCTCAGATCCACACCAATCGACCAGTAAATACTGTTAGCTCCTCCCTCTAAAAGTAACCAGAATCTACTTTCACCTTCTTGGATGAGCCTCTTTGCCCTGGACTTCTGCAACAGTCTCCTCTCTGCACAGGTCTACAGTCAAAGCTGAACACAAAGGCTCACTTCACTCCCCTGCTGGGGACCCTGCAAGAGCTCCCCATCTCACTCCAGACCAGCCCACATTACCTCTCTGCCTCTGCTCCTTCCCCTCCCTCCCTTCACCCCAGCCAAAGGACTCTTTGCTGTGCCTCCAGTTGCCAGGCCTGCCTCTGTCTTAGGGTCTTTGCTTCAGCTGCTCCTGACACTTGAAATGTTCTCCCCTGCATATCTGCAAAGCAAACTCACCATTATGAAGTCTTTGTTCAAATCCTCATTTCTCAGTGAGCTTATTGTGGCTACCTTATTTAAAATTACAACCAACTTTCCTGCCTCATTTCTATCCAACATTCCTAACACTCCCAAACCCAACAACTTTGGTGGGGTTTTCTTTTCTTTTTTTTTTTTTTTTTTCTTTTTGGCAACACCACCATCTAACCAACATAAAATAATTTATCTATTTATTATGTTTATCTTCTGTCTTCCCCAAGGGAAGGTAAGTCCAGGAAGGTAGAGGTGGTTGTACATTTTGTTCACTACTCTTTTGCAAGTTCCTGGCATAGAGTAGGTGCTCAATATTTGTGGAATAAATAGATTCTCACTGAAGTGTGAATAACTGATATCATTTAATGAGTCTCCCATGCTTTTTTTGCACCTTTGGAGGGGGCACTCCAGGCTTTTGGTCACCAGAATGGATTATTAATTGTTGAAACTCATGCCTTAATCAGCAGATGCTTGAAGGTCTTTCTTCAAGGCACATATCCCAGATTACAAAAATGTCACCCTATCAATATCGGCAGTACCTTCTTTTGCCTACTTAGCAGTTACTCCTGGCAATGTCTCTGCTAGAGCATGGGGGTGGCATTAGAAGCTACTGTCTTCATTATCCATCTGTCAGGTTCAAACAGTGTAAGTTGCCAGGAAAAGCAGCCAAAATCTGATCACTGAGCAAGGGAAGGAGGAAGAAAGGACGAGAATGAAAGAGGAAGAGCAAGCCTACTCGAGGCTGCTGCACTCAGGTGTTGGAGGAAGGGGCACCCAGTGACTAAGGCTCAAGCACCACCTGAATTCAGTGAGTCATGACTGAGTCCTTGTCTGGGGGACAGGGTGGACCCCAGCAATGGCCCTGGGGATTTACCATGTGACTAAAGCTGGCGTGGTCCTATGTTCTAGCTATCCAGACAGTTGGTCAACTTTTCTGTATTCCTCCCCAGAACCAGAGAGAGAAGTGGGCCTGGAATGTTCCGGAGTCATGAAAGGGAGCCAGTTTCAGGCAGGGGCCAGACACACAGGACAGGAGACTGAGGCCACCTGAGATGGGATGACTCTATTCTCCACCTTCCCCTCTCCCTAACCTTTGCCTGCTCAACCTGAATATTTGCCTAGCTGACAGACATGCAAACTAGCTCAGGCCTAAGATCTTGGAGAAACCAGGCAGCCTGATAACCACAGCAGCTGACAATTACAGAGTGCCCTCAGTCTGCCGGGCACAGCTCTAAGTCCTCTCCATGTATTAACTCATTTAATGCCTGCCATACTGAGGTATATGGGGGCATATACCTCAGTGCCTTACTATGCAGATGAATGAAATGTGATCCGTTTTCAATCATTTCCAGCTAGTAACTGGCAACTTGAGCCAAGACTGGTTTGCTCCAGCACTCATATTCTTGATAGTTACATAGGGCTGCAGTTGTGCCACATCACCTAAGGTACCACCTGCACCCTCACTAGTCCACCAGACTCTGAACTTTATGCCTTTCAAATCTCATCAAGACCCAACATCTCAAAATTCCTACTCGTGCCCTTGTTCCAACCCTTGGAACACTGTTGTTGATTGGGATTCCAGGGTGGTCCTGATGCAATAGAAACATCCAGAACAGACACTACTCTTTTCCAAGTGCCTGGCATATAGTAAATGCTCAGGGACCTTCCTGTGGGTCTTCCATATCCACAACTTCTCTTATGTGGGAACAGATGGGAAAGGAGCTGTTTCAGTGGCTCTGGCACACACCAGCATGGCTCTCTTCTCCACCAACCGATTTGCTCCAAGGAAGGACAGGAGTGCACCAGGAGGGGTGAGAAGACAGAGAAGTTGACGGGGCAAACGTGGCAATGAGCTGACAGATTATTAATCGAGGGCATGATCAGATAACACAACCTCCCCCCACCAAAAGATGGGAATTCTCTGCCCCGGGGTCAGGATCCTGGGCCACCTTGGGGCCTCCACTCCTGCTCTGCCTCTCAAAGCACATTCCCAGTGGCTCACACTTCCTGAGAGGTACAGCTCAGAGCTGCCTGCAGCTTAATGGAGCCCTGTGCTGACCACAGCTGGCTGGCTCCCAAAGAAGAGGGAGGGATGACTGGACTCTCCTGCCTCTCCCTCCAGCTCCTCCCAGATTCTCACCTTCCTCCAGACAAGCTGGCCCATTGCCATGCCCCTTCCTCCACTCTCCACCCACTCTACCTCTGTTCAGCCACTGACCTCTGGGAACTGGGTTCTCAGGACCTAACTCCAAGTTCTGTGAACTTTGGACACAGATTTGCCATGTGGAGCTGATCATGTGGCAATGGCCCAGCCTCGCCAAGAAAAGAGATATGTACACCTGCCTGAAGGGGCAACATGTAGCCTCTCTGGCATGTCAGAGCATCTGGGGAAGTGGGGACATAAGTATGCTTGAGAGTGAGGGGGGTGTCTGCCTTCTGACATCCTTTCCCCAGCTTCCAAGGAGCTGCAACATGGGTTTTTAACATTCTAAACATGATCCACAAAAGGGCCACCAGAGAGACAGACCAAATGTCTTATGTTCGAATTGGCATTTGAGGGCTGAGTGTGGAGAAATAAGCACCTGTGGTTTGAGGGAAAGGGAGTATGGATTTGTCTGGGGACCTGTCTGGAAGTAACACCATCTAAAACCTTTTAATCAGCACTTTCTACAGAGCCTGTGGCCACACAAGGGTCTGTGTATGAACTTGACCTAGCTCCAACTCAGATAGTGTAAATTCAGAAAGCTTGAGGCTGGGGATATAACTCATTAGTACAGCATGCACTTACCGTGAACAGATCCTGGGTTCAATTCCCAGAACAAAAATTGAAAAAAAAAAAAAAAATTAAACACCTTGGGCAAGTCACTCCCTGGGTCTCAGTTTTGTCATTTCTAAATAAAGGGGTTTAATTCTCATCCAGGCTGCCCCTCAGAATTATTCAGAGAATTGAAACCATCATACACCAAGGTCAGACCAGGTCTCATCCAGAACGTTCATTAGCTTACAGATGGACAGGGACGTTCATGTGTTTTAACAGCTCCCCCAGGAATGCCAAGGTGTAGCCAGGGGTAGAAAATATTGATAACATCTCCAGCTCTAGGTGCTCTGCTTAGGCGGCTTAGGACACTAGTGAAAAGCTGAGATTTTATAGTGAAAGTGAAGAGGACTCAAGTCCCACTTCTGCACTCACCAGCTGGGTGACTTTGGACACTGCAGCTAACCTCCAGAAGCCCCATTCTCTCAATGGGAATCATGACAAAGCTCCCCACAGATCCTGTGAAGATTAAGAGAAACAACACATACACAATTCTCAGCAAAGTGCCTAGCTAGGTTTTTGCTCCACAAAAGCTGTTTCCAAGTGCATGAAAGCTCAGGTGTTGAGTGCCATGGTTGATAATGTTTGCAGTTATTAACAAAATGTAAATAGTACTCCCATCCAGATGTTTCATAACTCACCTGCCAGACAGTCGACTGACTCAGGCTGCTCCCTTGGTCCCTCAGGGGAGCCCCTGGCCCCAAACTGGGAATCTGTGTGTTCCACCCCATTTCTTAGAGGCTGCAAACTCACCTGGAGAGAGAAGCCCTCAAGAGACCTGTTTCCTAGGCATTGGCTGTTTCTGTTCTTTCTGGACAGGAAGGGAGAAGGAGTGGTGGTGGGAGAGGGAATATTTACAAACACAGAGTGCAAAGGGCAGAGGGTAAAGGAATAAGTGTAAATGTGACAGACATTTTATTTTATGACCTTCTAGAGATAGTGAAACCAGAGTCCAACACCTGATAAAGACTGCAGTCAAAGCTAGTCTGGATGGTACTTTGCAACTGAGCTCACAATGTCAGCAAGTCTGAGGGCAGTTGAGAAAAGGCCCCTTCTTTTCCTGGGGCCTCTGCATTCACAGATCAAAGTTTCGTCAATTTCCCATCAGACAAGGGTAATAAATCCTCACCCAATCTAATTCTTACCCCTCAAAACAGAATCTAAAACCAGCCCTCTTCTGATCTAAAATATTGATAAAGACATTTTTGTAACTTTGGGAAGTGCTTATGAGGTAGTTAACTAAAGGTGGGAGAAGAAAACAAATCTGAATAAAATCTACTTCACCCTAAAAGGATAAAAACAAGTACCCAGAGAGAAAATATCCAAAATGTTAACATTTTCCATCTCTTTATGTTTCTCTGTGTGCTCTCATCTTCCACAATGAGCTTATTGTAGTAGAATAAAATCAGAAACGATAAAGATAATAGGTTCAGGATAAGGAGAGTGACTTGGGTCCAGGACAAATCACCTTTCAGGATCTGCTCCCTGCTTCACCCTGAACCCCCTTCCACTAAACCCACAGACTGCCTGAGAGTTTGCTCTGTTCATTTTCAAAATGTATTGATGTACCCTTGCATGTAGATTTTGTAAGATATGGTTTCCCTTCTTAAGAAGCTTTGCCACCAGGGGCTGTGAGACATGTTACATCAGAAGAGTACTTGACATGGTTCCTCAATAAACCCATGTGTGAGAATGGAAGGAAAAAAGGCAGGAAGGAAGGGAAGGCTGTAACATGACAAGGAACCAGGACCATCTTATCTTCCTGCTTCAAAACTAACTGCTTATATGGATTAGGGTAAACCACAAAGAAACACTCATTGCTCATTTATCTATATTAGGGGGGAAAGAAGACAGGATAACTCAAATTATTGCCCTCATCCAACCTCTCCCATTCATTTCTCTGGATAATGCCAGCTGATTCTGATCTTTCCTGTTGTTCACTGAAAAATGTGTATCCCAGAAGCTGACATTGTTCAAGGGTAGATGTGCACATAAGTTCATGACTGTGACGTTGCATCTCTATCTTGTGCATGTGCACTGTCTCCAACAAGAGACTACATAAGCTCCCTATAGCCAGGATTGCCACAGAAAATACAGGAATCCCAGTTAAATTTGAATCTCACATAAACAAAGAATACTTCAGTGATACAAATGGCTCCAAATATTATATGGGACAGACTTATACTAAATTATTATTTGCTGTTTATCTGAAATTCAAAGTTTACTGGGCTTCCTGTATTTTTATTTGCTAAATCCAACAACCTCACCTGTCATGGATAGTTCATCTAGTCCCATAACTTCCAGATTTTTCCTAACCTGGTCATCATCTTTTAGAAGGTTTCCCATCTGTCAATATCCAAAATATGATGCCTCAACATGAATGTAGGTGTCCTAGTTTCCAGATGCCTTGACATTGTGGCAACCTTGGCTCTTTACCAAAGGACTCTCCAGGTGTAGGATCAAGAGCTAAGCCAACAATACAGAGATGAGCCTATCCCTCCATCATTTGGAGACTGCATGTGTGCTTCTTGGGTATTTATTCCTTTGTTTAAGTACCACTCCAGAAAGAAATAGCTGTATGTTTTGCTAAAAGAATACAAAAGAATAAAATATTTTCCAACTCCTGCTGTGTGTCAGGCCCCATTCTAAGTAAGACATACACAGTATCTCATTTAAGCATTGCTGAAGTCCTTTAGGAAGGCTGGGTGTGGGGTTGAATGCCTGTAGTCCCAGCTACTGGGAAGTTGAGATGAGATGATCACTTGAGCCCAGGAATTCAAGGTCAGCCTGGGCAACATAACCAGATTCCTTTTCAAAAAAAAAAAAAGACTCATCGAGGGTCATATTATTATCTTCTTTTTACAGCTTCAGTATTATTGGCAGCTTTTAAAAGTCACAGAGCTAGTGTTTCAACTCTAATATGTTGCAGTAATAAATTCACCATAAACTCTCAGCAGCTTAATTCCACAAAGGTTTATTTGTTGCTTGCACAAAATAATATGCAAGACAATGGTGGGAGGAGGGACCCTGTGTTCCACATAGTCACTCAGGGACTTCTGCTATCTTATAGCAGCACCAGCCAGAAACATGTAACCTGGAAAGTCACAGCAACAAGATTAGGGAGGACATGAAGGAACTCCCCGACTGAGTCTGTGCTTCAGTCCCAAATTGACACTCACTCAGGCTTCTACCCCAGTGGTCAGGACTTTTCACACAGCTCCTAAGTAATCTTCTGTGTGCCCAGAAGAGGAAACCAAAGTAGAATTTGGTGAACACATAGCACTCTCTATCACAACTAGTATAATGTGAAACCAGAATTCAAAGGCAGATCTTAAGCTTCCAAAGTCTCTTTCCACCAGAACATTTGCCCTCTCAAGATTGAGGCAATCTATTTTCCTGAAAGAAAATGTCATATGGCAAGATTTGCAGAATATGATGCCTCAAGGAAACTGATTGGAAAAGTGGCTGTGATGAATGCCTTAGATTTGCTAAGCCTAGAGCACAACATTCTCCTCCCAAGAAAACATTGAAAACATAGACAATGAGACCTCTACAAATTATAACCAGCAGACAGCTGAGATGCATTTGACTCTCCAGTCTCTGTGAGAAAAATCATGGGGGGAAGGGGTAAATCTTCAAAGTGAAGATTCTGGTCTGACTGGTTTGATCAGGGTTCTCCTTTTAACTGTGAAAGTTGCACACCCCAGGAAACCCTTCAGGCCCCAGCAAATTGGAACAGTTGGTCACTGCAGTTGTACGTCAATATTTTACTCCCGCAGAGTTTTTGAAAGTGTCACCTCAGGTGGCATTTTGTGACGGTAAACTCTATGTGAAGATGTACAACTATCTGAGAAAGTAAAATTGACTCTGAGTTCAAGAACAACCTGGAGGGAAACAGCCCATGGGAATAAAACTCTCCCATGAGAAAATGGAAAGTTCTGGAAAAAGGTTGGCTCACCTGAGCAAGCATTCCTCTTTGGCATAGAGATAGAAAACAGCATGCCAACACGAGTGTTATTCTGGAGACTACCCCACTGCTGCAGCCTGCTGGTCGGGAGGCTCATCCCAGGCAAGTCACACCATCAAATAGAGTGACCTTATAGATACTTGAACACCCATGTCTTTTTCAAGTCAAGTGCTGTTGAAACGGGTTGCTCCATCTTGAATTTGTGCCATTCTTAGAACACGTGAGCACACATGTTCACAGATGCTCACATGCCTTTGCACTTTTTCTTGCTGTGTTTTATCTTGTGAGTTTGGGCTTTTGCACCACTTGCTATGAGTTGGCTTTGGTATGGACTTTGTCCCACGCACACTCTCCATCATCTCCAGGTTAAAATCCAAAGTTCCTGATCAGGTATTCAGAGTCCAGCCAAAAATTTTCCTTTCAGGTCCTAACACACAATCCCCTTCACACGTGTGCTTTAATCCAGCCATCTGGTCCCTTGGCCACACATTCATCCAACTCTGCCTGTCTACACTGTCCTCTCCACCTTCTGTGAGCTTGGCAAAATCTTCATCCAAGACTTGGATTCAATTTCTGAAACAGTGGTGGCTTCTGTGGTAATGTCTGTAAATTCTTCCCAACTTGGGCAGCAGGTGTTACCTATACAATCGAATCGGCCATCAGTTCCATTCTGTTTTGTAAATCCCATTCATAAATATCTCTAATTTGCTTCCTTTGTTTACTCAGCTTTTAAATATTTTGCAATTTGTCCCCAAACATGGAATATAAACTCCTCAAGGTCAAGGACAACCCTTAGGTGCCCAGCTTAATGCTTGTAGTAGTATTCAAAAAATAGATAGTGACTTATTAGTATGTATTCTTGGGGCAAAGGAAGCCCTATGAATATGATGCCATGCATATTACTCCCTACATTCCTCTCAAGACTCCCTCTCCTATTCAGAAAAATAATCCTACCCCTAAGAACTGGACTCGAAAGTTCTGAATAAGCCTACGTGACCTAAAGTTCAATGCCAACTTCCTATTCTATCCACCATCACTGATGCTTAGGGGTTGGAAGACCAGAACCCAAACTCATGCTAATTTGGTATTTAGAAATACTTCTGGGTCCAACTATGAATCGAGTCACTAGAGGCTTCAAGTCCCAGCCTTTAGAACCTTGAGACATGATGAAAGAAGAACCTGTGGGTCTTCTGAGGAAAGCACAGACAGAGGGTGTTAAGGTGCAAGACAAGAGTTTTAAGGATTCTATGTCTCTCCCAAAGAATCAGAGAACACATGAAGCAAGTCTGTCAATTGCTCCTGTGTGCTAATAATGTGTCCACTGGGAGTTTCAGGCCCATCCCAACCCTTGGTCAGTGAGCACCATGCCTAATACAGTACACTAAGAAACCTCTCCCCACAGCCAAATATGAATATTTTTGTAAGTCTATTGCCTGGGGGTCAACAGTGTCAGAGACTAACATAGCATGGAAGGGAAGCTTCTCTCATCTACAGCCCATCTATGCATCCAATCTGCTGTTTGTCTGGTCTTTCTCTCTGGATCTTTGATGGTGCCTGTTATCCCTCCAGTCGTTCTGCAGCCTGAAGCTAAAGTCTGAATCCTCCCAGAAAATCAGACATCATATTATACCTTTCTACTTCTGTCTGGTCCTCTTCCTCAGTGCCTGAAATTTTCTTCAAGTTCTTCACATCAGCAGACCATTCTGACTTTTAATCTAGAAACACAAAACATCCAGAACCATCAACAAATATTTACTGAGCATCCACCCAATGTTAGGCACCTGGTAACACAGTAGTAAACAAGTTAGGCGCACTTACTATGCAGAGGAAGACCACTATCACCTGGGACACAGTTTATTAAGTTTACAACCAGCATTAATTCAACTTTTTTAGCCATCTAAGAGTCGCCCTTTCCTCTATTATATCAATAACAATAATTCTAAGAATTCTATGGTTAGATGCTCACATAAAAATTCATTCTAGCTGCTACCATCCTCAAACACCTCAAGCTTTTTTTTTCTAACCACTTCTCAAGCTGGCCTCAATCTCTGTAGCCTAGTTTGGCCCCCAAAGCAAAGGATGAACACATGTCCTTCCCTCCATTTTCTGAAGAACAAAATACACAGCCAGTATATATATATATATATATATATACTTTCACTGCCCCCCAGAATCCATCCAAGATCATAGCACATTTCTGTTGCCATCTCACCAAGTCTTGGCTTGCTGAAGTCAGGCCTCCCTCCCCCAATAGGAATACCTACCCCTTCTGTGAAACTTTTTCTCCCTTCCCAATCAGCGGAGATAGTCTCTTACCGGGTACAGTCTAAGCTGACCTGTCTACCTTGAGCTGAATCTGCTCACTACTCTTTGTCATACATCAGCCTGCATTCATTCATTTGTTCACTCATTCTGGAAATATTTAGGGGACCTCAGGAAGGTGAGGATGCCTCTTCAGGAGGGATAGAGAGGTCTATCTGAGGAGGTCATCTTGGGATGAGCCTGAAAGACTTAGAGTTAGATTTTCCAAGGCTGGTTAAACACATACTTAAGGAAGCAGCAAAGTAGCAGTACCAAAATTCCTTTTGAAATTTTGTCTTTTTAATATTTCAAAAAAGACAAGAAGTAGATACCTTAAGAAAAATTAGGATGCTGGAGGTCCCTCCCTACACATATTTTCAAGTTTAATATTGTTTTAACTCATATTTATACAACCGGGAGGAGGACTCAAACTTTTCAGGGATTAGGATCCTTAAACTCACACTCAAGGCCCTGGTGATACCAGAAAGGATTGTTCCAAGCAGAGGAAAAGCAAGCACAAAGGTCCTATGGCAGAAAAGAGCTTGGCCAGGGCTGGGATAGAGCTCAGTGGTAGAGCACTTGCCTAACATATGCAAGTTGCTGGGTTTGATCCCCACTTACACACACACACACACACACACACACACACACACACACACACAATAGAGCTAGACCTCTTTAAGGGATAAGAAGAAGGGGTGAGAAGAGCCTGAGCCAGATAAGGATTGAAACAAGGGTGGGAGGGACAGGCAGGGGCAGATCACACAGAAGAGATGATTCTCCTCCCTAGTTATGTATAAGAATTCCTTGGAATTTTTTTTTTTAAATTATGATCCATAGGCCTTACTCCAAGAAACTGACCTGGTCTGAGTAGGGCTGGGGAACTGATATTGTTTTAAGTTCCTCCAATAATTTTAATATGCAACCAGAGTAAAGACCCACTGACCTGGGGCCTGTGACCAGCCAGAAAGACAGAGAATTGAATGGTGAAGAACCTGGACCTTAGAACAAGACAGTCTGTTTTAAATCCCATCTCTGCTGCTGCTGACTAGCTGGATGAGCCCAGGCACCTTGCTTGAGCTTTTGGTTCCTCAGTTTCCTCATATGAAAAAAGCAGAAAATAGTACATCCATCTCATAGAATTGCTTGTAGGATTAATGTTAATACAGAGCCAGATCTTAGAAAGCACATAAGTAAGAATGCAAAGACTTTTAACTCCAACCATCCTATGGGAGTGACAACAGAAGCTTGGCCTAGGCCAGAGGCAGTGCAGACGCAGAGAAGTGAACAGAATCAAATTATCCATTTGCAAGTAGAACTGACAGGACCTGATGAAAAACTGGATGATGGAGATGTGGGAAAGAGGGAATAAATGGTGGTTTTTGAAAATAGAAGGGAGACCAGTAGAATAGAGGAAGAGGACTGGAGGAGGGAGAACGAGAAGGAAAAGGGAAGTACTGGGGAATGAAATTAACCAAATTGTGTTGTGTGTAGGTATGAATATGTAACAACAAATCACACTAACATGTATCATTAGAATACATCAATAAAAATTTTTTATAAAAAGGAAAACCTCATAGAAAAAAGTAACATATACTAATAATGAAGGAGGAAGTATGTGTCTGTAAAACTTTAATTTTTCTACATCTAGTATCTAATTGGGACTACATTGTACAGTTTTGTACTCTGCTCTTCTAAGTTTAATTGTTCACTAATAACATTTGCTAACTAAAAAAGAAACAAAAGATGATGGTGGCTATGGTTCAGATCTTAAATCCATATGCTAAAAGCTTGGTCACCTACCAAGCTATTGTGGCACTATTGAGTATTGAGAGGTAGTGGCACCTTTAGAAAGTGCATCCCAGTGGAAAGAAGTTAGCTCATGGGTGGCATGCCCTCGAAGGGGATATTGGGACATGGTTTATAAGTTATCCAATTCAACCTAAGACAAAGTGGTTGCTGTGTACTAAACACTTCCATGAACTATGCATTGTGCTAGCTCTGAGAACACTGTACCACACAAGACAGAGACTGTCCCTACCCTCAGGGCGCCTTGAGTTCTCCAAGGGAGACAGTCAACAGAGTTACAAAATAGAAAGTGAGGCAGCTGTGGGAACGAACAGTAAGGAGAGCTAGCTTCATCTGGACAAGAGAGGTCTCCCTGAGCATGACAGGACACTGACATTTGAAGAATAAGTAGGAGGTCACCAGGTGAGGGCGGAGGGGAAAGTGTTCCAAATGGAGAGAACAACATGAGGAAGATCTGAAGTCATGAAGGAAGAGAACGGTGTGGCTGACACCCAGAGAGTGAGGATTGAGGATATGGAATGAAGCTGGAAAAATAGATAAGGATAAGATCTTGCATGGCCCTATGAAGGCATGCTGAGAATCAGGGCATTATCCACAGGGCAAAGAGGAGGTCCACGGAAGGATTTGAAGGAAACCAGGGACACACCACGTTTGTACTTTATTCTTTTACATTTACACTGGTTAAAGTGGAGCAGAATGGAGTAGAGAGAAGTGGTCCAGACCCCAGACAGAGGCCAGCTGTGAGACCACACCAAGAGTCTAGGAGAAGATGGGGCTTAAATTCAGAGGGAGCAGAGAGGATAGAAAGCACATACAATCAACAGACATTTCAGAGGATGAATGGCAAGTCTTGGTGATTGTTTACAGATGAGAGGTGACAAAGGAAAATAAAGGAGGGCTCCCGGCCTTTAGAACTGAGCTGCTAGGTTAACATCTTAGACTAAGAAAGTTGATGGTAGAAATATTGAATTTGTCTTTAGACATGATAAGCTTGATATCTGTAAGACAGTCAAGTCAAAATGTGGACTAAGTAGAGGGGTAGACAGATGTAGAGCTCAGACTTGGCTATTGTATATGTAGAGGCAGAAATAGAAGTCCTGAGGGCTGGGGAGATAGCTCAGTTGGTAGAAAGCTTACCTTGCATGCACAAGGCCCTGGGTTCAATTCCTAGCACTGCCAAAAAAAAAAAAAGAAAAAGAAAAAGAAATGGAAGTTTTGCCAGTAAACTAAATCACCTAAAGAAAACAAAGGAAAAGAAAAAAAAAAAAAAAAGATGCTGAGGTACGCCGAGAATAGATTAGGATGAAAACTAGAAGAATACGGTGTCATGGAAGCAAAGGAGAATGTGTTTCTAGAAGAAAGGAGTGGCCAACTGTTCCTAATGTAAGCGATCATTCACACAACTGTTCATTATCTGGCTCCTGACTGCTACTTCCTCCTCATTTCCTGGCATTTCCAAAAACCCGTTCTTCATGCTGTGACACCAGTCTTGCCTAACTTCTCTTGGACTAGGCAATGCTTTTTCACACACCTCCCCTTTCAATAGGCAGGCCTCTTGTTCAGCTTCCCCCAGCCTGGGCACCCTTCCCTCCCACAGTCACCTGGTAAACACTGTACAGGCTTTAATTTCCTAAGCTGCTCACAGATTGTCACACTTAGAAACCTTGATCACCTCCTCCCCAAACTGAATATACATTCCAGTCTCTTTGTTCACCAGTCATATATGTCTATTTTTGTGCTTAGTCTAGTAAATTGTAATAATTTTATTGTATGTGTGGCCCCAACTGTAAGTTTCTGCAGGTCAAGAACAGTTTGTATTCTGCTTTCTATGACTATGTTTAAACACAGCATCAAATACATGGATGGCTTCAGCAAATGTTTCTGGAGCTTCCTGGGAGCTTCCTAAATGTTATCCAGGAAGTGTGAATGTCCCAGCTGGGATAAAGGATCATGGAAATTGCATACATGTAGCAGGAGACAAAGACAATTGAATAATAATGGCTAGCATTTATTGGTTGCTTCACTTGTGCAAGACAGCACTCAACAACTTACAGTTCTCTATCTCATTCTTTCTTCACCATACCCCATTTAACAGGAGTTATCATCACTCTCTATAGATGAGGAAATAGAGACCAAAGAAGTTAGGTTGCTTGTCAAAGGTCAGAACCCAGCAAGTGGAGGAGTCAGGACTTGAATGAATCCAAGTTTGCTTGACTCCAGAGCCCCATATTCTTAAGTCCAACTAGCATTTCAGCTTGAGGGAAGTTCCTGGTGCTGATTCAGACTTGTAAAGCATGCTGTTGTGATTCAGATGTGGTATGCGGGCAGGAGTGTGCAGGTGATTCCAACCACACCATCCATGGCAGTGTAAGGGTCCCTTGAACTGCCTGCCTGTTCCAGCAGCTTGGTGGTTCTAATTGACCAGAAGCCACAGGGTCAAATGCAAAATGTCCATGAAGTGTCTGTTCCTTAGTGTTTTGTCCCAGGGCCAATTTGGAGGGGGAGCCCAGAATGAGCCAATGACTGCAATGCCAGACACTAAGTTATGAGTGGAAGTGAAAGGTGAGGAGGACAAAGATGAGGAATTTGAGCCAAGTTGCCAGGTCTTGGGCAATTTCAATCCCAGTGCTCTGAGCCAAGGACAGGCTACCATGCCTAAAATAACCTCCCGAGAGAATCCTAACTGGTCATTTTGAAATATCTATCCCAGTACTGACTTTTTAGGTCAATGTAACTCATATTGCTTGGACCCCTATTATACCTTAGCACCATGAGAGATTTTATCTTCCACAGAGATGGGGCAAGCCCACAAGAAACAATGAGACGGCTGTATAACTCAGCGTACAATCCAGTGCCAACCCATGCAGGAGCAGTCACAAAGGCAGCTGAAATTCACAGAAAGGAGAGATCAAGGTGTGCTGGCGGCCAGTGGGTTCTTAGAGCACAGGAACTTGGACGAGGTCTCAAGAAACGCAGGAAGTCAGAAGAGAAAGGGCAGCATTTTAGGTAGGAAGAGCAGTGTGAGCACAAGGGAGCAGCAAGAATTGCTGAACAGCAACAAGAATGAATTATTTCTTGGTCTGAGAAGAAACTCCTCTGTGGAACAAAGGGTTCTTATGGGAGATGAATGGGAGAGAAAGCTAAATGGGTAGGGAAGATCAGCCAGAGAGGTCTTGGAAAATATTAGGTCATGAAATTTTATATCCAAAATTCAGAAGTTCATCATCTCAGGTTTTAAAGAGGCAATAAACAATAAAAAATGAAATTTTAAGAAGATTCATTTGATGGCAATGCTTGGGATGAATTAGAAAACATAGAACTAATGGCAAAAAGGAAAATCCAAATGCTTTATTGAGTATCTACTGACTGACTATGAATATAATAAACATGGTCTCTCCTTTTGCTTCCCAGTCCACTGCAGAGGCCATCTACTAATCCCACAGTTACCTGTTAAAGACCTACTATGTGCCAAGGATTATACTAGGCACTGGGAACACAATGAAGAGCAAAACAAAGTTCCAGCCCGCATGAAATTTATCCTCGAATGGGTGTGAAAGACAATAGAAAAACCAAACCCATCTCTCTATCAACATCAAGTCAGGTAGCAAGGGCTGTAAAGATAAACACAGCAGGACACTGAGTAGAGACGGGTGGAATCGAGTAGTCAGAAGCCTCATCAAGAAATGGACACAGTATTTCAAGCCCAGAGAACCAATAAAATAAAGATGGCACTGCTAGAAATAAAGATATTGAGAAAGGGACTTAATTTGAAAGAGTACAGAGAAGGCGAAGAGTCTTGTTTTAAGGGTGTCAAGTTTGTGATAACAGCAGGGTATCCACACAGAAATATCTAAACTCTACAACTAGTCTATAAGACTGAAGGAGAGAAAGGTTACACATGTAAATTTTAAAATCATCCACTGAGAGTTGGGGGTACAGCTCAGCAGCAGATCATATGCTTAGCATGTGGAAGTCCTTTGTTTTGATCACACACACAAACACACACACACACACACAGAGTCATCCATCAATATTTAAGGATAAGAAGTCTTCTCTCTAAAACTGATTTACATGAAATGAAAGCAACTCAAGGATTAAAGCAATTTTTTTAAGTGGCTGCAAAATAAGCAAGTACTTTTCTTGCCTATCTCAATGATGACCCCCTACCTCCAGCCTCTCAGAAACACAGGGCTGAGCTGTGACTTAGTGCAGCAGCTAGCAGCCGGTAACAAAAAAACAATATTAATAATTGAGGTTCATACACAACAAACCACCTAAAACACCTCTGTCCCCCATCTCCTCAATATCCAAGGCACAGTATTAGAGACAGCTCTTCCTCTTTGGCACTTACCCCTCGGAACTCATGTTGCCTCTTTGTGATTTTCTTCCTCTACAAATGGCTGTGTGTGTTTTAATGTGCAGGAGAAAGAATTGGAAAGCAAAATAAATTTTAAACTGGTCCTTCCAGGATTCTTGGAAAGGGCAAGAATTAAATGTTTGATAGACTCAAGGGTAAATGCTGTGGTGTGGATACAGTTTGAGTATGTCTGCTACAGTTCCATGTGTTGATAATGAATCCCCATTGTTGTCAGGGGTGTCTAGAGGTGGGGGCTTTGGGTGATTAAGTTAGATAAAGTCATTAGAGTAGAGCCCTCATGATTCAATCCATGTAGACTATACAAATAAGGAAAGAAACTAGAAGAGACACAGGTTCACACACATGTTCCCTGCCTCTTGTCATGCAATGTCCCATGTCACATGAGGATTCCACCAGGAAGAAGGTCATCACCAGATGTGGCCCCTTGATTTTGTACCTTCAGAACCATGAGCCCAAAGCAACCTCTATCTTTAAAAAATTTAACCAGTCTGTGGTATCAACAAAAAATGGACTAATACAGGTAGGGTGACTAACTGTCCCATTGTGCTCAAAACTACCTCAGTTTTAACACTGAAAGTGGTGCATCTCAGAAAATCCCTCAACCCTGAGCCAATGGAATGATTGGCCACCCTCTGACTTGCTCTGACGTTCATAGCCATAACCTGTCATGTGATGCAACACATGCTTTACTTCTCTAAAAGTGATGTCAGCCAGATGAAAGAACTTGTTTGGTTCCCAAGCCTGACCTAACTTCCCACACCCCCGCCACCCCAGGAACTGGGTCCTCTTTCCCTGCTCAGAAAGAGGAGGCATGCTCAAAACTTCCTAGGCATGAATTGACCCTGGATTCCCTGGCCTTCTACTCCCAAGACCTTCTACTGATCCTCAATTACCACCTAAACCAGCAACACCAAATCTCCCTGTGACCTTAATCCATGGCATTTTGTACCCTATGCCCAGTAAGGTGGGGTATGGGGGTGGCTACCTGGGGGTCAAATTCAGACAATCAAAGAGGAAAAGAGACAAGCTCATGGGAACTGGTGTGTGCTCTAGCACAGGAAATCACACAAAAGGGGAACCCCAGGGAAATGACAGCCTGCTGACCGTGAAAGAAGTATGGTTTACGTCTTCGAGTTACAGAAGCACAGGAAATGCTTACTACCCCATTTCAGAGTTTGGGGCTGGAAGCTGGCCTGACTCACCTTCAGAATGAAAACCAGGAGCCACAATACTGGGAACAATCCCCAATCATTCCTGCCAGTTATTCGGGGAATGCTCCGAAATTATAAGGAAGATTCAAAGAGAATGCCAAGACTTGGCTTGATCCTTGTTACAGAATTTTCCTGCCAGTCTAGGTTAAAAGAACAATAATCAGGGGACACAATCCTAGAGGGGTGATCTCCATTTGGACCCTGGTCACTTTGACTGCATGTGTACAGATTAAAATGCAAATCTTAAATTAGCTATTTTATACGTAACATTGACCAATCTCTATCCACAAATCCTCACCTGAATTACTAATACCCAAAGTAAAAGATAGTTGTTATTTATGCCTTTTTTGACTGAATTGTCCGGGGGAATACCTCAGACCACCCAAGTAAGGCAGCCCTTTCCACTTTAGCTACCAGGGCTCAGCCAGACGGACTGTGAAGGTTGTTGCGAGATTGCATCAGTGACCTTTACAATTTTCTAGCCAATGCCATTTCCCCTTGCTCCCTCAGCTTCTCCCTGTCCCTCTTAAAGTCCTTTGGCCTATTCACCTCTCCTTTCCCTCCATTTTGAGAGTTATCTGGTATATCGATAATCAAAGCTAAATGAGAACCCAACCTACCCACCACAGCGGATTATGTTTAATCCTAGTCAAATTAACCCATTAAGTCCCCAATTTTCAATTCTGAGAATATTTCAATGAAATTGACACAGGTGCAGTACCATAGGTTGAAAATCATGATCTAGAGCTAATTTGTCCTTTATTATCATTAAGAATGAAACTAGATTATCCTATAAGTAGAGCTCTGGGACAATATAATATGTTTATTTATCTAAGCCATGCTATGACTAGGGCAAATATGCTATCTAGGAGGCAGGGATAAAATATTAATCCTATATTCTCAAGTCTCCATGATTATCCACCCTGGTTTCTTACCCGACCTGTCTACTTCACCCCCTCCTGCCCTCTACTGCTTCTATGATACAGCTGAGGGAGCACATTGAAGTTGTATCCCCAGATCCAGGGAGGTGGCAAAGAATTATTAAAATATTTTCATTCTAAAGAAGCAAATTTTTACTAACAGCCCCTTCCATGCTTGCCTCCCCTAATGAAGTTGTCATTTTTCAAATGGGAGTGAGGACAATTTGGATTTAATGGCTGTTCCACAGAAACACCCTGGAGGTACAGGGACTTACCCCCACCCCACTACACACACATACCCCTACCTCTGTGCATTAAAGTCATCCTCAATGAATAGTGTTCTGTTAAGTGGCTCCAGCAATGCAGGCACCTTTGAATAAAGTCAAAAACAGGCAGGAAAGGAATAGTGTAAGAACATACTGATTTATCCATTATGTGACCTGTTTTCTTCTGTTCAGTACCTGGATACACTAAGAAATTGTCATGTCAGAAATGTACCCGGACACCTCCAGGGCCCTAGGTCCCTCCAGCGGCACACGCCGGGCGGGGGATCTTGGCATGCAGACCTGCCCTCCCGCGCAGCCCGCCGCAGTGGCCCTGTCCAGGGTTCCGCAGCTCACACAGTCAGGGCGTGCGCAACTCGTGGCACCTCCCGCCAGGTTTCTGCGGGGATCACCCCTCCCCCTCTTCCTCCCCTTCTTCCTCCTCCTCCCGCTCCTTTCTCTGGCCTGTGCAGCGCTAGCCCGGGCCAGAAAACCAGGAGGCGGGTCTCCCGCAAAAGATATAAGCGGCCCAGGGGCGCTGACGAGGTGCCAGCAGCAGAGTCTCCATCTGGAAGAGCTGCAGCTGCAGAAAAGGAGGAGAACGCCGAGGCCGGCCCGACAGACGGACGCGCTGATCGCTGCGCCGCCACCCCTGCTCACGCTGCGCCACCAAGGTAAACCCCGCCAGGGCACAGAGTCCCGGCCAAGGAGCCGGCGCCCTGTCCCGGGGAGGCTTACCACAGAGAGCTGAGGAGGGGAGGGGTGACCGGAAAGCTGGAGCCACCTTTGGGGGCTAAAGGTTCCCCCTTTTCTTCTCTGCTTCTGCTGCAGGTAACTCCCACCCCGAGACCCCGGAGTCGAAATGGAAACGGTCCAGGAGCTGATTCCTCTGGCCAAGGAGATGATGTCGCAGAAGCGCAAAGGGAAGCTGGTGAAGCTGTACGTGCTGGGCAGCGTGCTGGCCCTCTTCGGCATGGTGCTGGGCCTGGTGGAGACTGTGTGCAGCCCCTTCACGGCCGCTAGCCGTCTGCGGGGCGAGGAAGCAGTGGTGGCTGAGGGGCAGGGCGCTGGTGAGCGACAGGCCCTCGGCAGGCAAGCCCTGCCGGAGAAAGGCAAGCAGCAAGAGGCCCTTCTCGGTAGCCGGGCCCACTCCCACCGGCAGCATGCCTCCTAGGAATTTCAGTCCAGCAGAGGGAAGGGGGAGAGAGACAGACAGAGAAAGAAAGAAACAGACAGATCCTGACTCAAATGGGAGAGAAGAGGAGCCATGTGCCCTTTGAGAGAAGCCACTGACACCTAGAACTGACCTGCCACCAAAAAAAGCGGATCCACCAAAAAGAGTTTGGGATTGAGTTTTGCTGCTATGCAGTACTGCGTTGTGATAATATGTCCAAAACTCTGTATCTTTAAGCTATCTGAGAATATCATTTTGCACTAGGGAAGAAAGAGAAATGCTTTTTATACTATTATTATTTTTATTATCATTAAAGTGAACACCATTTTGCATTTTGAAATAAAAATGTTTTATACTATATCTCATAAACCAATTCCTGAAAGATGGGGTGACCTGGAATGGGCAGAATGGAAGGTGGGCATGCTGGTGACAGGTCTTCCTTGAGTACTGTGCACTGCACAGCTTATGACACTGGCCTCATGGGGACTCTGATACTGCTATTATATACTCATTCATATTGAGGACTCATTTTTGCTTCACATTAGGGATAGGAAGTGAAATTTTTATAAGTCCCACCAGAAGTAATTTAAAATCAGAACATAAATCAATTTCTGACCTAGAAAAAGCTTGCGGAGATAACTGATGAATTCCAAGGCAAGAAAAAACAAACAAACAAACAAAAAACTGTTTATTCCTTACACTTGTGTGCTGGGGTTCCTTACCATGACTGCTGATACCTTTTTCTTCCTAATTGTATTTTCATGAAAAGAGAGAGAAAAGGTGGAAGTCTGGGAGAAGAAGAAAACTACCTGGCAGAATAAGAGGCAGGCTCCCAAGAATACCTTATCAGATGAGTATTGCTGTACCCAGCCTTCCTCCCCAGGAACTTAAATTCTGGTAAGAAGTTCTAGGTTAGAAAGAAAATACTGCTTGTCACAGACCTGAGTCCTCTTCCTCCAGGAACCAGTTTGCTCTGATAAGAACTATCTCAGAATCTCTGTAGGACCCAGCAAAGAGGTAGCCAGGGGACTGAGCACAGCTTGATGCTCCTCCCTGGAATCGTTAATGTTGCCAACCCTAACTAGGGACAGACACTTTACTTTTGTTATCAAGCTGTGCAGTTTTGCCAGACCTGTGATTCAACTGACCCCCAGTCATCCCTGTACACATAAAGACACTGCATTTTATTTGTTTCTGCCAGCTCAAATTCCACCCAACACTCCTGGATTTGATCAAATACCAGCTCTCCCTAATATTTATTCTTATCACCCCAAATGAAAGAGTAATAGGCATGTGTTGAGATTAATCAAGAAAAAGAAACATATTGGGAGTTTGAAAGGAAAATAACGTCCATGACACCACTGCTCTTCCTGTTTACTAAATGGGAAATTTAACCTTATTTTAAGGCAGGGCCTAACCTTAAATGTCCAAAACCTTCCTAGGAATTCATCCAATCAAATCTTTCCATTTCAAAATGCATCTTCTATGTCTATACTCCTCTGCCCATTCAACCACCACCTCGTCCGGCTTTCAAAACCTCAAACCATGGCCTACACTCTAAAGCATGTTCACCCTAACCCAACCACTGCCAGATTGTCTTCCCTCAATACCTTTCATCTTCCTGTTCTTTGGCTTAGAAACACCAGACTTAACTCCCCTGCAGGGTTTCAGTGCCTCAGTGATCTGCTCCCAACTCTGCTCTCTACCAATTTCTTAAGCTACCCAGCATGAACACTGGTATCCTAATATTTTCTGAATCAAAGTTTTGATGTGGTCTCATAAGATTATGTCGGGTTGCAATCAAACAATTGTCCTTGGGCCTAGTTTATTTGACAATTTTATCAACAAGTAGGAGAGGTGACAGAAGGTGTGCTTATCAGTTCTGTTAGTGACACAGCACTAGGAGAAAAGTCGGGATTCAAAATAGCAGGCTGGAACCATGCATGGATATGAACCAACTGAAACTGAACAAGGAAGAAGATATGGTATAGAATTAGGTCCAAGAAAGTCAATGGCATGACCACAGAATTAGGAAGGCTTATTTTAGCAGCAGATCGTATTTTAAAAACCCAGAAATTTTCAGTGCTTACAAGCTCAATTAAAGCTAACAAGAGCTTGTAATTGGGCTGCTACAACAAATGAATTCCTTCTTAGTAGAAGTAGAATGTACAGATAAAAGAAATAGTGGGTGATTTGTTACATGTTGCAATCTGTCAGACTGGAAAACAAAGAAGTTAAGTCAACCCCTGGATTTGCTTGGGTTTGACTTCTGACTCCCCTATTTGCTATCTCCTAAAACCTTGAAAATTTCACTTAAACTCTGCCTTAAGTTATTTATATTCTTTCCTACCTACCTTCTTCAAAGGATAATTTTGCAGATTAAATGAGATACTACATGTTAAGTCCTTAAAACAGTACCTAATAGATAGTAGACAGTCAATATTATTATTACTAAAATGATTATCATATTTTAACATTATTATTTAAGTTCATCTGACTAAACAAGGATTAAGCTCATCTGACCAATGCTTTTCCATAAAATACCTTAACATAATGGTTGAAAACAAAGTTCTCAACCTTGATCATAGTGAAACACCTATTAGTTATCTTGTCCTTTATAAAACACCACAAAACTCTGACCTACTCATATAATAAATATATAATTATGCTGCACATGGTGGTACACACTGGGAATTCCAGCAACTTGGAAGGCTGAGCAGGATGATCAAAAGTTCAAGGCCAACCTCAGCAATTTAGCAAGAACCTAAGCAACTTAGCCAGAACTTATCTCAAAAAAAAAAAAAAAAGGAAATATACAATCTCATACTAGATCAGATACTATCTCATACTATACCCTATGAAAATGAATATTAGGTATCAATTTTGAGAATATTAAAAAATTCCCACGTTCTTAGGAAAAGTTTGGTTGTTCTTTAGTCATGGTAACAGAACCAGTTTAAAACCCTTTGGCTTAATCAATAACAACCCACTTGTTAACAAGCTTTTACAAGCCAAGATATGGGCAATCACTTATGAGTGCTGACCAATCAAAAATGGACTCACACCATTAATATATATCTCAATATGCCAAAAAACCAACAGTCATGCTTTTGCAGATGATGTCAATCTACTTACATCTAGGAAAATACACCAATCTCTAATCTTCATGCTCTCCAAAATCCCTATCCTGTACAAGATCAGCAGTCTTCCCTATTCAGAGAGATTGAGCAGCAAAACTCACCTTCCTATAATAAGCTATAAATTCACCTTTTACATTTTATCTCAGGCACTAAGTGGTGATTTCATCATTCTTTGACAATTCTACAGGGGTCTACTGTGATTGTTTTAAAGACCACTGCTTGGCAGTATTCCAGGATCAACAGGTAACTGACTGAACTTCCTCTGCCCAAATTCTATTTGTCTTTACATCTATTCCCAGGTAAGTAGATCTCAACAATAGTCTGAGCCCTGACCAGTCTCATTCGAGTTGTTATTGTTTTTGTTTAATTTGTAACCAAGCAAATCTTTGTATAAGATCATTTGCTCCCATTTTTTGTTTAAAAAAATTAGAAAATTTTAGTTTATGGGTGCACTTTCTGGTAAACAATTATACCCAGACCTTTGTAATTACTCAGTAATTAGACCCAGGTCTTTCTATAAGATCACATGACATTCTATGTGGGAAGTATATCATTAGCTAGCTCAAGTATGATTCTTTGTGAATTTATGGACATTCTGAGATGCATTTAAAAGATAGTTTGTGAAAGTTCATTAAACCTTTTGCTTTGGAGGCATACCATCTGATTAATTTATTTTACTACTAAATTGCTCATTCCCCTACTGCTCACTTTGATTTTCTTTGTTTGTCTGTATCATGATGTTTGTCTGGTACTGGGGATTGAGCCAAGGGGTGCTTAACCACTGAGCCACATCCCCAGCCCTTTTTTATATTTTATTTAGAGATAGGGTCTCACTGCATTGCTTAGGTCCTGGCTAAATTGCTGACGCTAGCTTTGAACTTACAATCCTCCTGCCTCAGCCTCCTGAGTCATTGGAATTATAAGCATGTACCACCACGCCCAGCTAACATAAAGTCTGGTTTTGTGTGTTTCTGTTTTGTTCTTATTTCTTATATATGAATAATGGAGGGGCTCAATGACAGAGCACTTGCCTAGCACATGCAAGGCAATGGGTTCAATTCAGCACCACATATAAATAAATAAAATAAAGGTCCATTGCCAACTAAAAAAAAAAATTATTTTTAAATAATGGAGCATTCTATAGGGAATGGATGGAAATATAGACCCAATAAGTTGCCAATGAAACACAAACTGGTCCTCCAGGGTAACCATGGAGATTCAAAAGACTAGTGCCTGATTCAGGAAAAGGCAATTGATGAACAGCTGTGAGTCTCCTACAAAACTTTCATGAGAGCACTCTTTGTCCTGTGAATGTGTGCAAGGTCACCTTCAGTCTATATTCCAGGGTCAAGGATTGGAAGGTCATTGAGTTAATGGCCTTTTTGCTTAGAAAGGGAACTCAAGATACCATTCATAGGCACACACTCTATTCAGTGGCCTCTCTTATTGTTCTTAATTTCTTCAATGTCAGACCTGTAGCCTACTCCCAAAGAACTGTTTCTCATATAAAACTGTACTGTGGTCCTAACTCTTGCACTTACTTCAGTAAAGGGCAAAATTTTGAGTCAAAATAGCAATGGCCATCATGTAGAACTTTTGTCACATCAAAATCAATAAATTAATAAATTTAGAGGTATGCCAGAGTCATTAGGAAACAAAACTCATTCCCAGCCCTTCTTATTTTTCAATTTTGAGGCAGGGTCTTGCTAAATTGCTAGAGTTGGCTTTGAATTTTCAATCCTCCTGTTTCAGTCTCTCGAGTCACTGGGATTACAGGCATGTGCTACCAGGCCCAGACACAGTGCAGGATTTTATTAGATATAGTTATGTGCTATATAATGACATTTCAGTCAATAATGGACCACATATACAATGGTGGTGGCTCCATAAGATTATAAGAGTTAATAAATTTCTATTGCTTAGTGATCCCCTACCACCTTATAGGTTTGTAGTGATGCTAGTGTAAACAAATCTACTGCAATTCCAGTTATATAAGAATATAGCACATACAATTATAGACAGTATGCAATACTTTCTATGATTACTTATTTTAAAAATTGACTATAAAATAGTATTCCATGTTACACCAGCAGCAGCCTCATACATCTCATTTACCACAGCATCGGGATGGTGATTGACCTAGACCCCTAGGTCTGCGCAAGAACTCTCTCTGCTATTCACACAATGATAAAAGCACCTAAGCATGCATTGCTCAGAATGTATCCCTGCAGCTAAGTGACACATGACTGTACTTATTGTTCTAAACTACAGATCCCTATCAACTGGTTCCATTGTTTTTCCCTCCACTACCAAAAAAAAAAAAAAAAAAGTTTAAAAGTAGCAGAGTAAGAAAGAAAAAAATTTAGGTTAGGGGCATAGCTCAGTGGCAGGCACATGTTTAGCATGTACAAGGCCCTGGGCTCAATCCCCACCCCACAAAAAAAAATAATAATAATAATAATAAAAAAGGAAAAAGGTGGGAGATAGAAAGGAAGGAGATGAAATAAAGAAAGAATGAATTTACTAACTCAGTCATAAGCCAGGTGCAGTGGTGTATGCCTGTAGACCCAGCTACGAGGAAGCTGAGACAGGAAGATAGCTTGAGTTCGGGAGTTTGAGACCAGCCTGGGCAACCCAGTGAGACCTTGTCTCAAACAAAGAAACAAAAAGCCCAGTTGTATAAAAGGAAGAACAAATGTCTTAAAAGAAAAAGGAAAAAAACTGAAAATTCAGTATAAAAAGCAATTTCAAAATCTTTCTTCTAAAGAAACTACTATAGCTTGAATGTGACTTTTCCCTTCCAAAACTCATGTTGAAACTTGATTGCCATTATGGTGATGGAAAGAGGAGGGACCTTTAAGAGGCAATTAGGCCATTAAGAAGGATTAATGAAATTCTCTCAGGACAGGATTATTTACCACCAGAGTGGGTTGTTAAAGCAGAGCTATCCCTCCTCCTTTGCCTTTTTCACACCTGCCTGCTTGCCCCTCCACTTTCTACCCTCCATGAGTTGAAGCAGCACACAGCTCTCACCAGAAGCTAAGAAGATGCAGGCATTATGCTCTCGGACTTCCCAGCCTCCATAACCATGAGCTGAATAAGCTTTCTTTCTATTTTTTTTTTTTTTTTTTTCCTTATGAATTACCCAGTCTCAGGGATTCTGGTACAGCAACAGAAAATAAACCAAGACAGGTACATTGGACAAAGATTAAAAATAATAAAACTACATAGAAATGAAAAGAGACTTCAGAAAACTTTCAAAGAGTATTCTGAAATAGACCCAATATCTGAAGTAAAGGAAAAGATTTGCCTTTTTTCCCCCTCTATTTTCCTTTCATTGGTAACATGAATTAAAGAGAAAAAAATGAATTGAAATGGGAACCTGGCAACATAGAAAATATCCACCATGTAGTTAGACATTTTCAAAGACCTTTAGAAAGTAACAAAGCTAGAAATTGAGATAATTCTCTAGAAAAAATAAAAAATAAAAAAATAAAAATAAGACCAAAAGTTTCCTAACCTCTAAGAATTGGGAACATACTGGTAGAAATACTTATAGATATTGCAAGCAGAAGATTCCTTGAAAGACCCAATATCCCATGGTGGCTAAGAAACAGAAGATCACCATCCAAAATCTGTCCAGTGGTGCTTCTCCAAAGGAGACATAAACACCCAAAACACCCAACCAGACTAAAATTATTTTCTAGTCCTTCTTCTAAAGTCCTAACTCTGAATCTTAGAGGTCCCAGTATTTAACCATGTGGATTAAACTCTATCTAGCATAGCTTACTACTTTATCCCTAGCAGAGTAGGTACTCGTAAAATATTTGTTGAATAAGGGAATAAGTAAAGAAAGGAAGTAAATTATATATATAATATATATGTATGTATGTTACATGCAAAATATATTGCATTATATATTGTATTTTATATATATGTATATATGTGTATGTACGATAATCCATTTCTTAATCCAGAAGAATTCAAACCTCTGAACTGAGATGTGATCTTCCATCATTAATTGATGTGGATCTGAGTGGAATTATTGTCTATACTTACGGAGTATCTACCCCTTATGGGTTCCACTGCAGACTCGTGTCTCCCCTCTATCATCCACTCCACCCTGCTGTTGCGATTACCATAATAGAAAACCTCCTAAGCAATTCCCAAGGAGTTTACAATTTAGAGGAATTTGAACATACAGGCCTCATAGAATACACCAGATTGCAAGAATCTCTCCTGGTAGGAAAACCTGCCCAAATCCAGTTCTTGTTCAGTAACTTCCTCTAAGGCAAAGCCAGGAATCTGAGAGTGAGCACCTGCTAAGGGTGGGACATGGGCTCTGCCTACTATGCTTCCCCACATTTAGAGCTAACAATAGTAATGGGTAAGTCTCCAGGGCAACCAGGACCACTTCCAAGTATTCCCATTCAGAGGTGCTTGGGGGGTCCTCTGTCATTTGGGGAGCCCTGATGCCCAATGCCCAGGACAGGCGCACTCTGGCTTCCCTTTGGGGCTCCCCCTGCAGGCACCTCCTGACTGCCAGCTCCGTCCTAGCATAAGGGCCTTCTTCTTGGCCTGGGTTTCACCTTCTTGTATCAGGTGGCAGACCAGCTGGTTTCAGTCCCGAATCAGGTCTTCTGACTCCTCCCAGAAACCAACCAACTTCTGAGCAGGAAATCCTGCCCCTCCCCAAAGAGTGGGAAACCACAAAGGAAGAGAGAGATGAAACAGAAGGAAAGGCAGAGGAGGAGGGAGAGAGAGAAGAGAAGCAAAAGAGAAAAGGAGATCAATAAGAAGAAGTCAAACTTATTTGAAACCTCAAGGTAAGACTTTTTAAAAAATCAGATTATATGTAATAGTATCACCATTTGTGTCAGGGCCTAGTCCATAGTAGGACCTCAACAACAACAACAACAAAAAAAATGCTGTTGAAATAATGAACTCATTGAAATGGACGGGAGGGCTGTGTTGAAAAGAAAAGAAATTTCAGTGTCAAATGCTGGTCGAAAAAAAAAAAAAGAAGAAGAAATGCCCGATGAGCTTTCAAATGTGTAGGAGGGAAGATATGATAAGATGCAGATGGAACCAGACTTCTGTTACTGGCACCGAGAGCATTCTGATCATTTTGGGACAGAAAGTTAAGTTGGAATAAAAAGTTGCAAAGATGGTATAACAAAATGTCTGCATGTTCTTTTGGAATTACACAAAAATTCCAAGTCATAAGCATTTTTTTTCAATCGGCATTAAACCAATGACAGACAAAAACCCTATGCTTTAGCTTGGAAATTATTAAAAGTACTGATATCCGCCTGTTGCATTCAATCATTGGCTGATTTAATATTGTTAATGTTTAAAGCTAGAGCTTTGAGAAAGGTTTATTTTATCTCAAGAAGTCTCATTCAATGGACCAAGGGAGGCCTAAATTTGTCCATCAAAATGCTTCATGTGCTGCCCACCTATACGTAATCCCCGTCCAGCCTGTCTGCTCGGGACACTGACCTTCTAGCCTTAAAAGGGACTGTTCAGAGAGAATTCCAAGGCACTTCTTTCAGGTCAGGGAGTTAGAGAAACCCTGACAGGAAAAGGAAATGCCATTCCCCTCCCTTACCACTTACCCAAACCCTCTTGTCGTCAATAGGCAGAATCATCCAGAGGGTTGCGGTTTACTGATCCAATCACTCGGAGAGATTAAAATAGCTAGACTCATGCTTCAGAAAACATCTATAGATGGTGATGATGTGTTTTCACAACAGTTGGCTTTTAAGAGTCCTGTTCCCCCAACTTTCCCCACAGAACTTAACAATATCAGAGGGATACACTTAAAGTGGGTTTTTTTAGTGTCCGTATTTTTCTTTGGGCTTTGCGTAAGCTAATTAGAGCTGGAAGCTGAAAGGAGGGTGGGAGAGGTAAAGAGAGACGGCACAATCTCGCTTCTGCTTGCTTGCCAAGATTTTAAAGGAATTGCCTTTCCCTATTTAGTATTATATAAAAATAAAATCCCCAAACCCTAGCTCTGTCTTAATACTCATTTCAGTACAACTAAAAGCTCCCTGAATCCAATTTCTGAGCTGGAACAAATCTTGAAGGTAATCTAATTTAATTCCTCTTGTTTGCCAGGTGAGGGAATTGAAGCCAAGACAGGGGAAGGACTTTACTCTAGGTCGTACATATGTCAATGGCAGCGGGAAGGCTAGAACCTGTTCTCCTGATCCAGGGGTCTTCAAGAAATCACCCTAACTTTACAGGAAGGTACCCAGAATGCCCAACAGCTCATAAACACTGCCACTGCTGACAGAATAAGATGTTTAGTTCAAAGATGCTCAAGTTATCCTTGCCTGGCAGAAACAGACAAAAGGAAAAGATTTTCTTAATAGTTAGGTTTTTCTAGAATCTGTTTCATTATTGTTAGGAGACAGACTTAAGGTAGGTTTGTCATGAGAAAACTAGAATATTTTCTATTCTTATTACTGATTCAGTATTTTACATATCTCATTTCTTTCTATAATCTTTGTATTATCCTCGTATTGCAAATTGTATTTAAAAAGTTTGTTTTAAGCTTGCTCACATTCACAAAGGTAATAAGATACTATTATTTCCAGATGTCTTATTGTAGGCCCAGGGTCCCACTCTGGCCTAACATGGATTTATAGCCAAGTGACTACTAACAAACTTAGTCCCTTCCCCAGCATGAGCCCTTGCTCTGGCCATTTCAACTGACTTGAGGTTACTCCGACATGTCATGCTGTTTCTAGACTCCTCACCTAAATACATACAGTTCCGTTTGGAATGCCTTTCACTCAACTTTATTTCCAAAAGTCACACTAAGTCTTCGAAATTCAGTTCCAAGGTCACCTCCTCACAGAAGTCTTTCCTGCCACTTGGGCTCTCTGAATGTCCCACTCTTTGTGCTGTGGCACTCTCTGTGCACTCTCAATATAGTACATTACCATGCCACTGTAAGCTCTGATTCCCTTGCCTACTTTCCTTCCACTTAACTACAATCTCCTTGAAGGAAGATGCCACGTATCACTTAGCCTTTATGTTTCCAGCACCTAGCACATTTTCAGGCATATGTTAGTGCTTAACAAACACCTTATTTTAAGAATGGTGGATGGATGAACAAATGAAATACCCCTCTTTCTTCTTTTAAAATCATTTAATAAAGTCTCATTTCTATGCCCTTGCCTCTTGGATAACTGGGGCGGCAGGGGATGGGGGGTGGGGGAAATAGAAGATGTCACTAATATAAAAGTCCCCTGCTTTCAAGCCTGACAGGCCACTCAAAAAAGCCTCTTTGGGGTTAAACGTAGCTCCCTGAACAAACGTATTAGTTTCTACTTCCTTACAATATACACAGATCCCAGTAGAAGAGTTTTCATGCTATGGACTGTAAGGACAAAGAGAACGAGAACACGGGAACAGGGAGACAGCAGCAGTTGAGAAGAGTCAACACCGTTTTTGAAGATGGAAAGCTAATGCCTAAATGATCAGTGACTTAGCAAATCTGAGCCTGCTGAAGCCCAAGTGCTCGCGATAGGAAGTTGACAAGAAGCCAGGAGCCCAGAAAGGGTCTCAGGGATCAGGAATCTCAGCAAACAGAGAGAGAGATGAGAGTAAAAGTAGAAGACTCTTGCCTTCCATACCTGCTCCACCTGGAGAAAGAAAGTTCATTTTCTGGAGAAACTAAAGAGACACCAGGCACAACCAAGGGTGGGGTTAGGCAGGGAGCTAGAAACAGTGGGATTAGAGAAAGCTTCCATCCTGAAAGATGAGATTCCCCAACCCCTTTTTCTGGCTCAGCTCCCAGAACAAGAACAGCCTGCCTTATACCCCTTTCCACCCACCCTACCACAGCCCACAGTAGGCAAAAGAATTAAGGAGTCATTCCTGTAGAAGGAACCCAACCAAAGAGAAAAATATGACCAACACTGATGAATGGGGGGGGGGGGTCTCCCAGTGAAATTGCCAGGTACCCTCTGGATTATTCCACAGTAGCCAGCAACTGACAGACCCTGTACTTACTTGCAAAGCTTCCAGCAGCCAGGGAATGCACTGCAAGGAACCCAGGTATGGGATGAAATCTGTGATTATTGAAGACCCCAACAGAGGCCATCGAGAAAGCAGAAGAAACCATTAACACAGCAACAGCAGCATCATTTCCCCCTAGAGAGAAGGGAAGACAACACATCTGTGAAATAAGATCAAAAAGCCTTTCCCCCACCCCCCTGAGTACAGAGAGCAAGAAAATGCTCTTCGAAATAAAAATACAACTGGAAGCTTTAAAATTATAATGAAGCCATGGAAGATATGATTATGGAAATCTCCCTGAAAGTAGGACAAAAAGGAAAAAAATAAATAAATAAGACAGAAAAAGATAAGAAACTTAAGAGATCAACCCAGGAGTTCTGACGTCTTCTAGTAAGAATCTAAAAGGAGCATACTGAGAAAAGGGAAGGGAATTCATTAACCAGCAAATAATTTCTCCAAAAATTTCCATAAATATTTAAATTTCCATATGGAATGGACCATGTGGATGCCCAACACAATGAACTAAGAAAAAAGAAAAAACAAAAAACCTTCATCAAAGCATATTATTGGGACTGGGGAGATAGCTCAGTTGGTAGAGTGCTTGCCTTGTAAGCACAAGGCCCTGGATTCGATCCCCAGCACCCAAAAAAAAAAAAAAAAAAAAAAAAGCACATTATTGGAAAGGTTAGAACCCCAGCAATTAAAGGATCTGAAAAGTTGTAGAGAGAGAAAAACAGTTCACAAACTAAGGATCAGGAATGCAAAACAGCAACCGGGCTTCTTAGTGTCAACCCTGGAAGCTAACTCTGAGAGGCAATAGAGCAATATCTTCCAATTTGGGGAGAAAATAATCTCCAATCTAGAAATCCTCACTCAGCCAAAAAAAAAAAAAAAAAAAAAAAACAAACAAGGGAAGGTAAAGTAAGGACAAGCAGACAGGGCTGACTGGAAAGACCACACTGGTGTCTGCCAGGGTCTGGTGGATTAGTGCCTGCGTAAAGATGTTAAAAATGTGAAATACCACTTCTCCATTCAAAGTCTCAACAAAGATTTCCCACCATTCCTGAGGAAGTAGCCCAAGAAAGAAAAATGGGAGCCTCCAGGTAGGATGGTCCATATACATGGCCTTTAAAGCTCCTAGTCCAGGTGGGAAGAAGAGGAAGAGCAGAAAGAGGGTCCAAGTGGGATGTCTCCAATTAAGTTGTTTTGTTTTGTTTTGTTTTGAAGAGAAATGATGGATTATCCAGTTCATGAGACCTATTTATTTGAGTTTATAGCTCCTGTTGGAGGGTTTGGAGAACAAGAACAACTAAGAGAGCAAACAAACAGAAATGAGATGATTATTAACTTCCGAGGGAAAACAAAGACTAGAAGAAAAGGGCTGCAATCCGAGTGCACTGCCTCACTCAGGGGTAAACAATGAGTCATGAAAACATGAGAACTGATCAGCCATTTGGATAAAATTGTGATCTTATAGCATTAGGAACCTAGAAAAGGTGTGTGTGTGTGTGTGTGTTGTAAAAACATTAAAAGGAAGAAAAGAAAGTTACAATATAACTCAGTAGGAAGTTAAGAAATAACTTCTAAAATTGCAAAAACCAAAAGATTATGGTTTTTAAAAAATGGAGGTGATGGTGGAATAGGAATTAAGATTTTAAAGAGATTGCCCTCTGAGTGGGACTAGGGCATGGGGACAGAAAGAGCAAAATTTTCTGTTATTCCTTATAAGACGTTTGGTACCATGTGACTTTTTAAGCCCTCCTCATGCATTATATTGATAAATATAAGAATTAGTTTTTTTTTTTTTTTTAAAGGAAATGTCTCAGTCACTACAGAGTAGTCTCCCAGGTATCCCATTCTATCTGCGAAGCCGAGGTGTTGGTACCTATAGCCCCTGCATCTCAAGAAAGCTCTGGTTGAAGTATTTACCTAATTGCCTAATGCAGAACTTCTCCAGTCTATCCACAGGTTACTTCAGAGTCATCTGGAGAGTGTCCAAGAAAATCGGAACTCAGAGGGTGGTTAGAATAGTAAAAATGGATTTTACATAGGACGGTTGCAATAGGACAAGAGGGACCTCGGTACAGAATTGCACTCAGTTTCAGTACAGCATGCACAAAGGAGAATGTGTAGCCAAATTGCAAGATGGGGACTGGTGGACGGAAAATTACCAAAAGAAAACATCAAGAGTAAGGGAGAAGGGAGGATTCTGATCTAACAGGATTCTTTCCAAAGACTGGCCAGGGTGATCAGACATCCCTGGGGAATGGTAGAGGATGAAAAAACGGATCAGATATCGAAGTTGAACAGATATTGAGGATGGTGTGTGTGTGTGTTTGTGTGTGTGTGTGTGTGTGTGTGTGTGTGTTGGGGAGGAGGCAGGTCTTACTAACTGACTTAGCAGAGTTCTTGCTAAAACTGAATTTTACAAGGATGTGCACAGATAAGCCTAGCACAAGGCCCAGGAGCCTGATCAGAGCTGAACCAAGAATCTTCGCCAGAAACTTTGTGAAAACGCAGACTTCTGCTCCCACCCTTGATGAGTCTGACTGGACAGGCCTTGGTGGGGTCTGAGATCTGCCCTTCCTTCCCCAGATGATTGAGCAAGGTTTGGGAACTACCTGACTAGAGCAGAAATTGTGAATATGTAGGGAGGGACCCAAGAGTCAGGTGATGCATATTTTGTGTGTGTACCTGTTTCTGGGCATATGTCAGTGCATTGAGTCTGTCTTTCTCCTTCCCACCCTCCTTCATCCTCTTTTCTTTTAACCCATAATTCCTGCAAAACTACTGAAAATACGATCAGAAATGAAGACTTCATCTCTGGTTTTAAACCCCTGCAGTCTGAGCTTTCTCTTCCAACCCTAGGGCTCCCTCTACTGGCAGAAGTCTGATAAAACTTTCAGTGTCCTAAATCCAGAATCTCCCTCGGTTCCCTCCCGCTTAGGTCATTTCAAAGGGCTGTTGCCAAACCCTCAAACTCCCACCAGACAGAAAATGGAAAATTAAACCTGGGAAAGATTTTCTTGACTTGAAGGTAGGAGTATATAAATAGTAGGAGGGAGCAGACGGAGGCAGAAATGAAAATGAGAGTTGTACACACATGGTGGTCAAGGCTGAGGAGGTGACACTTGAGGAATTTAACTCCCCACCTTCTTTTCTTCACCCTCTCCCAAGATTTATGGGTGAATGGGGAAGCCACATTCATCTGCCTTCCAAAAATGGAAGGAGGGAAATGAGTTAGGCCAAAAAGTTCACCGAACATGGAAGCAGAAGGCAAGGATTCAATATCCACCCTCTATTTTCCTCGATCTTCAAAAGAAGTGGTCTCCTCTTCCAAAGCCATATGCCATGTCATCTGGAATCGAGCTCCATAAATCATGTCCTTCCAGTGATTCTGTCTTCACATTCCCTTGGATCTTTCCCACAAACCAAAAAGATGCTCAGCCTAGCAGTGTCTGGCATAGAGGAAATTCTCAGAAACATTTGAATGAAAACTTAACTCCTTCCCACCCCAAAATCAAAACTCTCTTTCGAATGTGCGTGCTTCTCAAGCTCCTCAAAGGATGTCCCCGTGCTCAAACTAGACACTTCACTTCCTCGTGTGCCTCCAATCTTTAGCTCAGGTATTTCAGCTTTATTACCTTGGAACTCCCTGGCGTAGGTCTCCAGTGTGCTGGAGGAAACACCCCAGCGTATTCTTTTCCCTTCCCACCCTCCTTGACCTTTGGCATCTCCCTGAGTCTTGTCTCTGGGTTCCATATTCTCTTGAGAGAGAACAGCTCTCCCCGTTCTCTCTCACTGGTTTCTTTCTTCTGCTTGACTCTTAAGTGTTGGTGTAGTGTTCCCCCCTCAGCCTCCACCCTCTCCTGGATGGTCTTCCCAGTCCTATGGTTTCAACTTTAACTTCTATTATTTAATTCTCCCCAAAAGCCTAAGTCTTTCTCCTGAGCTTCAAATAGCTACCAGATACCTGCATCTGGATATATCATAACCACTTCATTCATGAACATGAAAAATGTTTACTCAGTGCCTATCATGTGCCAAGCACCATAGTAGCAATGGAGATTCACTGACAAGCAGGATGGGCCAGGCCTCTGTCCTCCCAGAGCTGAGTTTAGTAGGAAAGAAAGAACAGCTAAGGAATCAAGAGTGATGAGTGCTGTGATAAGAGACAAGTGTCCAGTGCTGGGAGCTCTTGTCTTGTCCATAAGAAGGTGAGGCAGCTTTCCTACAGGTGTGACGCTGAGTGGTCATACCTGAAGAACAAGAAGGGGTTGGGGGAGGGAAGATTCCTGAGAAAGGATCTCAAAGATCATGAAGAATCTGTAAAGCTGAAATAGGGACTTTGGACTTTATCCTAAGAACAATAGAGAGTCACTGACTTCTCTAAAGCTTTGAAATGTGCTGATCTGTCCCAGCATGAAGAACTGATGGATTAGAGCCCACAAGGACCTTCTCGTATGGGCAATGCCTGTCTTAAGTTGGATGGTGGGCCCACAGTCTTCACTGTGTTTATTTATTTAGTTAGTTAGTTAGTTGTAGATGGACACAATACCTTCTTTTTTTTTTATTGTGGTACTGACGATTGAACCCAAAACCTCACACTTGCAAGACAGGCCCTCTACCACCGAGCCACAACCCCAGCCTTCCATTATATTCTTATGCTTCATAAATTACTTACATTTTCATATATTCTTTAGTGCATATCAAATATTTCATAACTTTTCAAAAATGATTTGGAGAAGGTAAGATAGAGAGATGAATGAAAAGCTTACAAAAACAGAAAATAGTGACCAGCTGAGTTAGGATAGTCACAATGACTATGTGGAAATGGTTCTAGAGATGCTTAGGAGGTAAAATTTGTGAGATTTGGTGCTTAATGGAATGTGGGGATTTGCAGAGGAAGGTGCAAAGAAGGACTTCTAAGGTCCCTAGATTATCAGTTGAATAGATAGTGAAGCTGTTGATTGTAACATATATCCCTAGGAGATGGTGAGTAAAAATAACAAAGTGGTTAGAGAACTGCTTGGCAGTTCCTAAAAAGTTAAACACAAATTTACTATTCAACCCGGTAATGCCACTCCTGGGTATACACTCCAGAGAAATAAAAACAAATGTCCACACAGAAATTCTCACACCAATGTTCACAGCAGCACTATTCGTAATAAACAGGAAGTGGAAAATTCCAAATAGCTGTGAACTGGTGAATGCATAAACAAAAGCATTATCTCCATACAATGGTATGTACTTAGGCGATAAAAAAGAAACAAAGTACTGACCCCTGCCACAATATGGATGAACCTCAAACTACCATGATAAGTGAAAGAAGTCAAATGCAAAAGATCACAGAGCATAAGGCTCCACTACTGTGAAATGTCCAGAAAAGGAAGGCTATAGAGACAAAAGTGGCTGATTGATTGACTAGGACTGGGGATGAAAATAGGGAATGAATATAAATGGGCACAAGCAATCTTTTTTGGGTGAGAGAAATGTTCTAAAATTGGATCATGATGAGTTTCCCAAGTCTACAAATTAATGAAAAGTCATTGAAGAGTATGTTTAAATGAGATTATTTTATGGTATACAAATCATACTTTAATAAAGCTATTAAAATAATAAGGTTGGTTTTGGTCTGTTGAGTTAGGTGTTTAGAAATTGAGCAGACAGGTGATTATACTACCTGAAGCTAGGATAAAACACTGCTGCATAAGAGGGGGACTTAGGGCTTAGCAGTGTAAACACAGTAATCAAAACTATGTGAGTAAGGAAGATTATTCAGGGGAGAAAGAGAAGGAAAAATGAGGATGGAATCACTCATACATTGCTGGTGGAGCTGCAAATTGGTACAACCACTCTGGAAAGCAGTGTGGAGATTCCTCAGAGAACTTGGAATGGAACCACCATTTGACCCAGCTATCCCCCTCTTCAGTTAATACCCAAAGGACTTAAAATCAGCATACTACAGTGACACAGCCACATCCATGGTCATAGCAGTTCAACTCACAATAGCTAAACTATGGAACCAGCCTAGGTGCCCTTCAATAGATGAATGGATAAAGAAACTGTGGTATATATACACAATGGAATATTACTCCGCCTTAAAGAAAATCAAAATTATGGTGTTTGCAGGTAAATGGATGGAACTGGAGAATATCATGCTAAGCAAAATAAGTCAATCACCAAAATCCAAAGGCTGACTGCTTTCTCGGATATGTGGATGCTAACACACAATACGGGAGGAGATCTAGGGAAGAATAGAGGTCCTTTGGATTAGACAGAGGGGAGTGTAGAGAGGGGAGGAGCTATGGAGGTAGGAAGGACAGTAGAATGAATCAGACATTATTACCCTATGAGCATATACGATTATACAACCAGTATGATTCTATATCACTACAACCAGAAGAATGAGAAGTTATACTCTACCTATGTACAATGTGTCAAAATGCATTCTACTGTCATGATAACTAATTTTTAAAAAGTAAAAAAAAGAAAAGGGAAAACAAAACAGAATCAAGGCCAACTCCAACTTTCAAGGAATCTAAAAAGGAACAGCAGTCTATAAAAAAAAAAAAAAAAAAAAAAAACTGATAAGCAATCAGAGAAGTAGGAAGAAAACCCAGTGAAAATAAATTGACAGAGACCAAGGGAAGGGATGTTTGGGGACAGGGATACTAAAAAATCAGGTAAATGTACACAGGTAAAGAAAGGAAGGCATGGTGGAAAGACCTGGTGGGTATGGGAAGCTGGTAAGATTTTGGGGTATAGCTCCAGAGGGGCTGTAAACCCTCAAGGACAAGCCCACACCTGGATGGCAAAGCAGGGAAGAGGGAAGATGGAGGGAGAGGGCTGAATGGGTGAGCTACAGAGTGCAGAATAGCCATAATTTTCTGCATAAAGCAAAGAGTGACTACAAAGGGCCAGTGGACAAGCAGAGTTCTGGATGGGGATGCAGAGGGCCCAGAGCTGGGAGTCTTCACAACTGGAATAAATGGCCAGAACTACAAACTCCAGTAATAGCTACTTAGGACCCTCAAAGGTCTGCTCTCTGATGACTTCTCCAGGTTTATGTCTCACTGTGTAACCCCACCCCCCAAAATCCAGTGATATAGTCATATGGAGCTATTTGCAGTTTCCCAAACATGCCGTTCTCCTTCACACCTCCTTCTATTGGCTTACACTGCTTCCTGTGCATGGGATGTTCTCAAACCAACCCTCCTCTCTCCCCACACACTCCTGGAAGCCAGCTCAGTTCTCACTTTTACCTTCCTCATTTGCCTGGAGCATTCCTGCTCAGATTTCAATATGGATCAAGGTTAATTTCTTCTAGGAGGCCTTTCCTACTTGCCCATCCCACACATGGGATGGGTTATTTCCTGTTTTACACCCCCAGCATAGACTTCCACCAATGCCCATTGTCCACTAAGGTCTAGAGAGAATTTAACTTGCTTCTTCATTCATAGTATCTGACCCCTGGTAAATACCTACCTAAACAATGCTAGTAGGCGAATCTTCCACTCAGTTGCCACGTGCTATGGACCCTTTTCTTCTTTTCCTACTTAAGACCCTTTGGGGGGCCGTCTACGTCTACCATGGTGAAGGTGGGAGAGCGGGCTATGAGTAGCCATGCTCCAGGGTATTTCATCTACACCTGGGACAGAGTTCCTCAGGCAAAGCCCAATGTCACGTCTAAGGTTGCCAAGTAAAACAAGGCATCTAGTTAAATCTGTATTTCAGATAAATATTTTAATATCTCTCTTTCAATAGTTGAGATAGATTGGTACAGAGATATTCTTTTGAAAGTGTTCAATATTTATCTGAAATGCATTTAACTGGATATTCCATATCCTTCCACTTTTTCAGTGGGCTCCTCTCTCCTCTGTGCTTAGATGTGAGTCCTTGGGAGTCAGGCCCACGCTTAAAGAACTGCAGGGCAACTTAGCATCATCTGGGCCCCCACCACACTAGGAACAGAGATCAGACCAAATTTGTAAGTACAGGAGGGTCCCTCCTTTCCCAAGAGGCCAGTGGCTCTCCCAGGCAAATAAATTCCAGGTATCTGACACACCAGTGCCCCTACCACAGGCCACACATACCGGCAGGGACAGGACAGCACACATGGGGCATTGTATCCAATTTTCCCAGACCTGACAGTCCAATCAGTATAAAATATGAGTAAATCTGCCCATTGGGAATAGAGTTGAGGATAAGTGTTGCCAAATTAGAACTTCTCCCTTCATGAAATATGCAGGAAGAGAGAAAACAAGAAGGAAGGGGAGAAGGAGAAAGTCTGTTATTGGATAAAATTATATACAATGATTTTTTTTTTTTTTTCTGACATGGGAAACAGATTTTGGCAGCTGTGGCACAGATTTGAGTTCCTAAAATCAGATCTGAGGAACATTGGATTGGGGGGGGGGGGTGGGATGAAGAAAACGCATGTGAACACAATGCTAAGATCCTTCCCTGTTTCAAGGAGTTGGTGTCATTCTGCCTGAGGAAGGCAGAACCTCTGAACACCCACCTTTTGCCCCAAGGTCACCCCCTGTGCTTCCAGCAGGATTGGTTTAAAAGGCCACTTTCCAAACGGAGCGACTAAATAATCATGAAAAGCACTAGAGCTGCTGCCTCAGAAATGACAGGTGTTCCTTTCATGATCTACATTTTATGCCACATGCATGGAAATCCACCCCCCAGTTGCTCCTCCTCACATTCTTACATCTCTTATCTGTCCTCCCAGATCTGACCCATCCCACAGAGTTCCTTCACCCCCTACGCTCCTCTCACCTCCGTGCTAGTTCTTCACCCCATTTATTCAGACGGGAATGATCAAATCTATCGAGTTTCTGACCAGGCTCTGACTTGCAACTCCAGCTGGAAGAATCCACTCTGCATGGGTATTTGCAAACTTCTGGTTTTAAGACACACTCTGGGAGCCTGCTGTAGAATGTAGCTCCTCCAGGAGGAGCTGAACCAACGGCTAACTTCCTTGCTGTGGCAGGAAAAGGAACTTTGTCAATCAGGAAAATGTGACTCAAAACAAGTGTAGGGGAAACATTCATATTTTCTTTTGTCTTTGTTTTTATTGTTGTTTAGTTTTAATTTGGTGAAAACCCCCAGAAGAGGACATAGGAATGGGTTTGATCCATTCTGATCAGAATGCTGAATCCCAGGGATTTTCCTGGATTAAACTAGGCTCCAGGAAGATGGCAATTTTCTTATTGCTATAGTATCTCAGAAACTAAACAAAAACAAGAAAAAGTTGATTGAATGCCTATTTTGGAACAAGACTGGAGGGACTGAAGAGAAGCAAAGATGAAAAAGACATAATTCATGTCCTCCAGGAGATTACACGTTAATGAGAAAACCAACTGTGTAAATGTGCACATGCAGTAGATTTGATATTTATTATATGATGTGCAGACCCCAAGAGTCCCAAGACCCTCTTAAGAATTTGAAAGATTGAAATTATTTTTATAATCATACTAAGACATCATTTGACCTTTCTGGAGGCTACAGGATGTACAATAATGTCATTGCTCTAACTGCTAATGGGAGATTTGCTTATGTATTCTTGAGTTGAAAAAAAAAATCTTCAGTCTTAATTTCTAATGTATCAGTATCAGTATCAATAGGTAAAACATACATGAAAAAGTTCTTTGAGGTTCTGGATAAGTTTTAAGGGTATAAATGGGTCCTGTGACCAAAATGTTTGAGAACCACTCAGACTTCATATATCACTGCCTTTGGTGATTTAGATATTCAGTGTCCCCCAAAAGCTCATGTGTGAGACGATGCAAGAACATTCAAAGGTTAAATGATTGGGTTACTAGAGCCTTAACCCAATCTATGAATTCATCCCCTGATGGGGATTAACTGAGTGATAGCTGAAGGTAGGTATGGTATGACTGCAGGAGGTGGGCATTGGGGGTGTACTTTTGGGGTACATAATTTGTATCTGTTGAGTGAAGTCTCTCTGCTTCCTGATCATCACATGAACCATTTTCTTCTGCCACACTCCTCTGCCATGATGTTCTGCCTCACCTTCAGCCCCAAGGAATGGAGCCAAGCAACTAGAAACTGAGTCCTCTGAAACCATGAGCCTCCAAGTAAACTTTTCCTCCTCTAAAATGGTTCTTGTCCGGTCTTTTAGTCACAGCAGTGAAAAAGCTGACTAAAACACTACCATTACTGTGTACTTGTTTCTCATCAACGTATTTAATACAACAATTATTTCATCCATCTGGTTCCATGAAAAATCAATTTATTGGATGTTTTTCCTATTTTTATTGCATTATGATTGCTAGGTCATCTAATTATTCATCTCTTTTGTCTTTGGATCTTTTGAGGCTACACAATGTCGGGCTTCAATTAGTTGAGCCAACAATCAGCCATCATTAGTGCATTTCCTTTATGTTCTGCAGTTTAATCTCACTCATTAGTTTTGTTTTCTTTTAAATTTATGTTTTCTGCAGTGGACTTTACAATTCTTTATTTCTTTTTCATCAGACAATAAGCTTCTCTACTCTGCCCATCTTTCTATCATTTCAGCATCATTTGTATTTTAAAGCAACTCTTCATTGTTTCCTGACATTTACTATTAATAGCATAGGATTAAGGAAATAAATTCTAAGGATGAAAATGGAGTCTGATCTGTAATATCTGTTGGTAGCATAAAGTCCTTTATAAAATTATGCAAATATATCTGGCAGTTCTGACAGTATGTAATCTAATTTTCACTTGAATTGTATCTGTTTTCTATTTTTGTCCTCCATGAACCTTGAGCTCTATCTAGCTCTCCACTGTTCTCAAATCACCATTGTTTTCTGGAAGTGAACTTCACAGCTGTGGGCCTTTGTTGACAAATTGTTTCATCTCCTCTGGGTCTTAAATTATTTTCTCTTACTCTGAAGTGAAAATTCACTAAATATTTCCAGATACTGTATTTAGGGTCATAACTCAATTTCTCCTAAACTTGTATAAATTCCAGCCTCCCCCCATCTCTAAACCCCATTTCTCCACCTAAAAACTGATGCTCATTCTTAATATTTCACTGAAATTTGTTTCCCTGATCTATTGGTAATTTGCAGAATGTAGGATTTGCTTTGTGATGGGGTAATTTTCATGATTTGGTTGGTTGATTTTAAGTTGAAAAACTTAGCAATGACACATCTTCAATCCTTTCTCTGAGGATTACATCTCAGTGAAATCTTGTTACAGATATGCCAAGGTGGTTATTTCTATACTTCCCTGATAACAAATTCTAAATTGCTAGGGTTTTGCTCCCGCTGGTCTTTTTATTTTTACTACATTGGTGGGCATCTCACACTAGCTTTTCTTCAAGTGTGCTAGGTCTTTTCCTCCTGCCCTGGGTTTGTTCTTACTAGCGTACTCTCCATGTTTCTCATTTCTCTATAGCATTTACACGACTCATTTCAATAACTTGGTGCCTTTTTTGTTTTTGTTTTTTTTTTTTTTGAGATCATTATTTCTTCTTCATTTTCTGTTAAAGTAATAAGTGTATGTTCTGTTGCACTTGCCCGAGAGTCTTGAACTGGTCTTGGATTTCCCGCCATCTGGCTTTCTGGCTGCATTGCAATTTCCCTTTGATGTTGTAATACTTTTTCATTGAACTTGAGTGTGGGGCTTATAGGACTTGTTTGCTTTTATTTATTTTTTTCTCCCAAGATGTGCACATTTTTTTCTTGAGCTTATTTTGCTGTTTTGTGCTGTTATTTTTAATTGCTTCCGACTGGGGGGTGGGGTTGAGGGTGAGATTTGGCTTGAATTTGACTCTCTTTGCTATTACTCACATTTCTCCAGAAGCCCCGCATGCACTTCTCTCTCTCTCTCTCTCTCTCTTTCTCCCTCTCTCTCTCTCTTTCTCCTTCTCTCTCTCTCTCTCTCTCTCACACACACACACACTCTCCCCCCATTCTGCCTTTGACAAACCACTTTTGAAAAGCCATTGATCCCTGGCATAAATAGTGTTAAGAGGAAGATGGGCTCGGGGTAGGGATGCTCAGGAATCCAGTCCTGTACAGTCATGAGCTTGGCCATCTGGAAGTCTCCTCTTGCTCAATGAAATGGAGTAAACATTGTCCATTATGAAATCCACCACGCAGGCTGCCAGGGACGAATGGGATCCCACCCAAAGCCAATCGCTGCTCTGACAGGGAAATTGGCTAGCACTGCCTGAGACTACTCCAGCCTCCCCCGTCCCTGATGTCACAATTCAGAGGCTGCTGCCTGCCTAGGACGTTGTAGAAAGCTCTGTAGGTTCTCTCTGTGTGTCCTACAGGGCTCCCTGGGGCCAGGTCCTTGTCTGATGGCTTTTATGACAAAATATCTCCTCCCCATCCTGGTGCTCTCCTTGGCCTACTACTACTATTCTGCAAATGAGGAATTCAGACCAGGTAAGTACCAATGTGTCTCATTTGAGAGGAATACTTTAGAAACACAGGGATGTTAGTATATTCCTAAGGATCCAGATATATTCTTGATCCCTAAAGCTGCTGAAGAAGAAGGAACCGTGAAGTAGGATTGCATCTCTGTGTCCTCTAGCCACAGGCTGTAGGCAGAAGGGGTGCGAGGACGGTCAACCATGTAGCCAAAAGCTTGCCAAATAGATCATGCTTTACTTGGCACCCTTAATGGAAAGCAATTTCAACCCTTCTACAAAAAAGGAAGGTAATACCCAAATTCACAGCTCAGTCAGATAATTGGGCTCAATGGACAGACTGATAATTGGGGGGTAAAAAAGGACTCTGTTGTTGATGACTAAGTAGAAGTAAGGGAAAGCCCTGGAATCTCTATGAACATGTGTTTGAATGACTTTTTAAATTTTCTTTCAACTGAGCAAAATCAAATTAGCCCAGCAATGTCTGGAACTTCAGTGTTTTAGGTGAATCATGACCTTGCTGGCCTGTCCTCATGATCTCTGTACATGGAGGCTTTTAGGCATGACAGCAGACAGGCTCTGTTTTGAACATCCAGGCCAAACCCACTTCCGAACATGTTTATGAACAACTGGAACCATTCCCTCAGTGATTTACACAGTTTGATACAAACTGATCTGGACTCATCACCTTTAAATTTGGAATTTGAAATAAGCCTGCTCACATCCTTAGTGGGAGTAGGAATGTGACTGCCAAGTTAGATGTGGTCCTCACCTCCTTTTGGGGTTCTCCAGAGATGCTCCAAGGAAAGAAAGTGATTGTCACAGGGGCCAGCAAAGGGATCGGCAGAGAAATGGCTTATCATCTGGCAAAGATGGGAGCCCATGTGGTGGTGACTGCAAGGTCAGAAGAAGCTCTACAGAAGGTGAGGGTTCTCTGCCCACATACATATACTCTTATGCGTCCAGATAGGTTCTTCTATGTGCTCACATATGTACATAAAATCCGGCATGTCCTCTCTCTCTTTCTCTTCCTCTCTGTCTCTCTCTTTTTTCCAATTTTGCACTCTCATATACAAATTCAAACACCCATAAGAATATAAAAATATGCATTTCTACACACACACACACACACACATACTGTATAATCAGTCATAAAGTTCTTGAGTTGTACATGTTCACAGTCACACCTATTCACACACATTTACCCATGAAACCATAGATATAAAAATATATAGTTAGATACTGAAATTCCCATATCTGTTCAGGAAGACATATCCTTATACCTCATGCAGATGCTCAGGCACATGTCCTCTCATAGATTCACAAACTTAAACATATACTAACATTCACAAGCCTAGAGCCACCCATATAGAAACCAGCATCCCTAGCTACCATGCTTTCAGAAAGATCTAGTCACAGACCCCATGAGCATATATAAAGAATTTAATCCCCATCACAGTGATAATTTAACAATTTCAGCCCCACTGTGTTCCAAAAGCTATTTCAGAGGACAATAATCATGAGAGTCTATTTAGGAGCATACACACACACACATCCCATTTCTAAACAGGGCTATAAACAGCCTCTCATTTAAGCCCTAATTACTTCAAAGACTGTACCTAAAAGTCTACAGCCAAGACTGATACCATTTCTGCTGTCTCTCTGCAGGTGGTGTCCCACTGCCTAGATCTTGGAGCAGCCTCAGCAAACTACATTGCGGGCACCATGGAAAACATGACCTTTGCAGAGCAATTTGTTACCAAAGCAGGAGAGCTCATGGGTGAGGCTGTTTTCTCCTCTTTCTTCCTCTGAACCTTGCCCTAAAGTTCATCAGAGAGTTTTCGCAAGGGAAAGGGAAGGTATCAACCCCAGGTGGTTTCTCTCAACACAGCCATCTCTTGCAGGTGGACTAGACATGCTCATTCTCAACCACATCATCAACTCTTCTTTGGTTTTTTTTCATAATGATATCAATTTGGTGCGCAAAAACATGGAGATCAACTTCCTGAGCTATGTGGTCCTGAGTGTGGCTGCCTTGCCCATGCTGAAACAGAGCAATGGAAGCATTGCTGTCATCTCCTCAGTGGCTGGTGAGTGGGGCAGGGACAAGTGTGGAAGGTTGGAGCCAAAACAAAAAAACAAACCCAGGGATTGTGCTAGGCTGTAATGAACATGAGTTTTATCGTTTTCCATGCAGACAAGTAACACAGTACAAACTTGAAGTTGAAATGCTCATAGTGATATTAGGCAAAAGCTTATTAACAAATATGCATGGACAGGCAGAAATACTAAGGGACTTGGGTGTGTAAACTCAATGAGAGGCATGCAAACTGAGTAAAAGGGAAACTGCTAAGAACTAGTGGGCCATAAGAAATGAGGATTGGTCAAAGCAGTGGGTTACAAAATTCCTGAAAGTAACAGAAAAGGTGGTAAGTCAGGGTGCCCATGGGAAGCCTGGTGGTTTGTGATCTAAAAATGGAAGATCAAAGGGACATCAATAAGCTGCTGAAGGTACAGCCTCTCCTGGTCTCTCTAGTGGAGAGATCTAGTCACAATGCATAAAAACGACTTTGCTTCCTCTATGACCAAGAGTCATAGGATGGTAAAATTAGTTGATGCAAAGGAAGACATGAAATACTTTCACATCATACAATAAGCAGGTTAGCTAGGGCAAAAGGAAATGAATAAAAACAACAACAACTATTTACAAAACAATTAGCACAACATGCCTATATTAGGGACATTCTCCAAAAATCTCAACTTGTTACTTTAAAAGTCCAATTCAAACAACCAAGTAGGGAGGAAACATATAGAGAAATGTTCATGAACACATCTCTTTGGGATTGAGAAAGGACCCTTGGTGCTTTGGAGGGTGACAGTATCAGAAGTCATCACCAGTAAAAAGCCAGAGTTTCTGGGCTGAGAGATTCCTAGGTGCATTTCATCATGGACCCAAAAGAGAAGTTCTACACACTGTTGTTGATTTGTCAGTTAGAGGGATGTGCCTGGAAGGTCCAAACACCAGGATCAAATCCAGCCATCTTTAATGTAGTTCCTGGCAACATAAAAACAAATGACCTAGAAGACTCTGTAAACTGTGAAGTACTTCACAAATGTCCATTCTTACTGAAAATAATAACATCATCTCTGTTGTAAAGAGTTCCCCTTTCTGGTCCAGGAAAGGCCGCATAGTGATTGGATAAAGGGCCAGTGTGTCTGTGCTACCCGCCAAACAGAGTGATTGATATGCATCCCTGTGCTTCCCAGCCAACACAGACTCCCCACCCCTCCCCAGTCACAGACTCTCTCTGGCCTGAAAGGAAGGGAGAGTTTCCAGATGCATACTGAGTGGGAGGGTGCTGGGCACATCCCCAATGCATCCCGGGGCATTGGCCAAAACCTTCACATCGGTTATCGTGTAGGTGGCTTTAATGATTTTAGTTGATTAAACAATACATTCACTCTAGGCAAAGGATGTGTTTCATCTTTGGTTGGAGAATTTAAACTTTATAATGCATGCACTACCTGAATGTGCTCAGAAGAAATATGAATTACTGTAGAAGTTCAAGGGCATGATGAAATTCTGATAACCTCTGTTTTCACATATCTTCTACACCTACAGAATGACATGTGGTAATTGCTATGGATTTGGTGGAGGGGGTAAAAATTTAGTTGGATTACTATTCCCTTGTGCCTATTGTTTGTATAGCCAAGAGTTCTGCCTTTTTGTTATGAAGCACATCTGTGAACTTACAAAGCACAGACACATTGCTTTCTCTCCCTAACTGATGAGTATTCTGTGTTCCATGATGTATTCTAAACAGTCAGTAAACATATTTATTAATCCTCCCCCTTAAAATCTGAATTCCACAAACATGAGATACTAAACATCAGCGTGGTCCTAAGGTCAGTGAAAGAGTATTGGGATAGAAGCAGGGCATGGTAGTACATGCCTGTAATCCCAGCAATTCAGGAGGTCGAGGCTGAAACATCCAAATTGGAGGCTGACTGGCAACGCAGAGAGACCATGTCTTAAATTAGAAAATGAAAAGAGCTGAGGATGTTGTTCAGTGGTAAAGTGTCCTGGGTCAATCCCCAGTACCACAAAAAATAGAAGTATTGAGATAGAATTTTAATCATTTCCTCTAGGGGAACACATTGTTAAGGAATTACAGTGACAAGAAACTATTTTTGTTCCCAATACCTTTCCAGGTATTGCAATACATGGAAGTATTATATTTTAAATGTGTTCTTTTAAAGACTCAGATGCTACTTTAGCATTAAACAGTATTGATGCTTCTGGGAATCTATGGCACACATTCATCCCAAAGTAACACCTTTGTTTGGCACCTACTGATCTACTTTCTTGTATATGTAACATCCAGTTACATTTACTAGTCTCCCCTCCTTCCACCACGTGCTAGTTTGGACATAAGCTTAGCTACTTTAACAAATATCCATTTTACAATGCCCTAAGCAAATCTATTTTTTTTCTCCCATGAAACAGCCTAAGTTAGGCAGTCCAGGGCTGATATGGTAGTGACACCCCATAAAGCTGTATAAGAACCCTTCTGTCTTAGAGTCACCATCCCTATGGTGCCGTTTTCATCTGCATGTTCAAGATGGTCTGCTGTTATATCTGAATTCTAGCAAAAGAAATATGAAGAAAGAAGGATACAGTCTGAAAATTGTACTCTTCTCCTACAATTGTGATCTTTATTCATGTGTTCAGCTAAAATTCAAGGGTTCTATTTCTATATGAGGCATTGATATTGCTAAACAACTAATGATTTCTCCTGTGTCCCTCATGCCAAGAAACACTAAGTGTAGAAGAAAACACGCCCTTCAGGTGACCTGACACATACAAAAACATGCTTGTGGACACACACACATGCACACCCAGACCCACACTGTCTCTCACATTCAAGGTCCATCACAAAAACAAAACCCCTTCCATCAGTCAGGGGATACAGGCAGTGTGAAAGAACAGGAGAAAGAATGGAAAGAGAATGCCAGATAGTATTTGTTAAACAAACTGGAATTGACATAATTCTTGAATTTGACTTTTTTTAAAAATCACTGGACTGGGCAGAGAATATTTGGAAACATCTGGCAAAAGTTTATCTGTCATTAATCAAAATGGGTTGTCTTAGGTTTAATTCTAGAAGGTGAAGCTGATTCCATTTTTGAGCCCCTTGGTTTTGTGAACCCCATAACAATGGTGCATCCTACCAGTTACATAGGTGACTGTTGGAACTGATCATCTAATGCTGCTGCTCCACACCTCCTCTTTCCCCCTCAAACAGTCCTGGACAAACCCCATCATCGCTCCACTCCTTTCTCCTCTCAAATCTATTTAACTCACACCTCACATCAAATCTTTCTCAGGATTTGATGTGAGCCGTTTAAACATTTCCTCTTTGTCTTTATTACATTTTGATAAATTACCTTTAGAAATTCTACTTCCTCTCTATTTCTCTCTCTCTCTCTCTTTTAATTTCCCAGTGATCCCAATACTACTAATAGCAATAACACAAATGCTAAGCATACTGGGCAAGCATAAGCGTAGGGATAATGGCTCTTCTGTGTTAAAGAAAATGAAAGGCATATTTTGAAATGAAACTAGACATAATAAAAGACTGGGTTTCTTAAATCTCAAAAATGAAAATACTCTGAAAGGAATAAAGAAACTTGTCAATAACCCCTGAATGCTCAGTCCTCTCTTTGGAAGCTGTAAAACTATAACCTACAGTTACCTATTAAGTTTTCTCCCAATCTTCCAGAAGATCAACTTTTAAATATATATATGTATATGTATTTAAGGTATAAATATATTTTTAATTTCTGTATATTTATTTATCAATATATTAATGAATATGTTTATAAAGCAATTAGATTGTTGATTAAATTAATTAATTATATGAATATATAGTTTAAATAAATATATATAGAAAGAGTTTTATTCAAATATATTCCTTTTCTGGTTTACTCTTTTGCATCATTGTTACATACTATTTTTAAAATGTAAATGTACAGTATTTCAGTATACTAGTCAGGGGCAAATACTTCATAAGACAATGCTTTGGTGGCAAAACTAAACTAAGGAATGAAGTCACTTGTTGGACCTTAATCTATTTGTCAGTCGAGGGCTGCCTGTGTGGTCCAAACCTATTTCAAGAATTTGACATTATAAAGAGAAAAAAAAAAAAAAATGTTTCTCAAATATACATATCAACTAACAGGATTTGGAATAGCCATAATGTTGTTTTACATAAAGACAGGAATATACAGATGTTAATATCGTCTGCAGCTCTGGCACTCACTCCTTCCTGAAACACGGGCCAGTTCCTCAGCGTATGGATATGGCGGAGGTCCTGAAAAGATGTGAAAGGCCTTGGAACTAGAGTGGAAAGCAGTAATCTATTCGTCCTCAAATTTGTACTAATTATTCTAAGAAAATATGCATCTTATCCTTAAATCCAGTTACCTCAGAAGTAATTTTCAGGGAACACTATTTCCGAGATGAGCGGAAGTGTTTAGGCATGTGAAGAGAGCCATAGCAAAATACAGAGGAGTGGTCTGTTTATAGATGTGTCATCTACAGGACCTAGAAGAATGCCAGAGACCGAGAGCATGGGCATAAACATTCCAGGAGTCATTGTTGCCTACATTTTAGAGATTGTATTTGGGCAAAACCTGAAGGATCAAGACAGAACTTGCTAGATTTATCTAAAAGCTCTATGTTGTATCTGCCCAAACAGAAGGGGATAGAAGCCAGGCACAGTGGCACATGCCTATAATCCCAGTGATTCCAGAGGCTGAGGCAGGAGGATCTCAAGTTCAAGGCCAGCCTGGGCAACCTAGCAAGACTGTGTCAAAATAAAATTTGAGGATGTGGCATAGTGGTAGAGCACCCCTGGGTTCAACCCCCAGTACAAAAAAAAAAAAAAAAAAAGTGGGGAGACATGACACTTTTTGAAGAAGAAGCAACAGTTTGGCACAGGTTGAAAACAATATAATGCTATCCATAACAAGTATTACTTCAAGTTCCCCTAAAAAGCTGGGGTGGAACTTAAATAGTCAAAGCTACTTAATGACTAGACCACAGGTTTCATTCATGTGTACATCTAGATGAAAATATCAAATTTCTATCATTATTCACGTCTTTATGTTTCCTCACTAGGGGTTTGAATAGGCCTATAACAAATACATTCTATTTGGAAATATATAAATAGAAAAACAAGTCTTAAGAAGAACATAAATGTGCCCAAATTAGACTCAACGCAGATAATATATTTAAGTTTCAAATTTAGCTCTCAAATTTCTTAACAAGAAGAAAAAAAGATCAGTATACTATAGAGATAAGATTATATTCAAAAGAAAGCAAATAACATTTTTTTCATAAAAGGTTATAATAGAAGGCAAAAGTAATGGAAAGAGCAATTCCTCCAACAATTTTTAAAGAAGTTTCTATGACATAAAAGTTTCATATATACACACACACAATAAATATTTGGAAAACAAAAAAATGTATAAAACTGAAAACAAATTATTCATGTTCCTGTAGTCTAGATATAATCATGCTAATATTTTGCAGAATTTCCTTCCAAATATATAAACATATAGCTATTGTAAATTATATATATTATGTATAAATATAATTATATTATATATAAGTTATATATACAGATATAGTTACAGTCAATTCTTTTCCCATTAGTAACCACACTGAAGATACTCTCAATGTTTTCACATTGTAAAAATCCCACAACAAATGTTCTTATATCTGAATTGGTGATGAAGTTGATGACTATTTCCTTGACAGATTCTTACCATTAGACTGAGTACAATAATGGGAACATTTTTAAGACTATTGCTACATATCACCAAATAATTTCAGATAAAATGACAAATAAGAGCCAGGTATCGTGGCGTGCACCTCTAATTCCAGCTATTCAGGAGGTTGACGTGGGAGGATCACTCGAGCATAGGAATTCAAAACTAGCTTGGCAACGTAAAACATAGTGAGACTCTATCTCTAAATAAATATCAAATAAATGAAAGAAAGGAAGAAAGAAAAATAAAAACCTGGACTTTTTCAAAATATACAAAGTAAAAATCAATTTAAATGAATTTAAGAATCATTTCCCTTTCCCATTCCAAATAAGTCTTCATCTCACACCTACTTTGCAGAATTAACTAAGTTTTCAGAATTGACAATTCTGTAGGAAAAAGAAAAAGATGTTTAGTAGTTCTAATTTGAACTTCTTTGTTTACTCGTAAGATGGAACGAGGGCCCTGTCCCCTTGACAGCAATAAAATTCTGTTTTTTGTTTACCATTATATCCTCAGTGCCTACAACAGCACCTGGCATGTAGTAGACATGATACCAAAAGCTTGGTCCTCATCCCTGTTGCTGATCCAATAAGGAGGACAAGGTTGAGAAAAAGGAAAAAGTTGTATTGCTCTGCTAGCAAAGGAGAAAGGCAACAGACTCAAGTCACATAGACTGCCGTTCTAACTGCCAGGGAGAACAGAGGGTTTTAAAGAGGGCAAGACAAGGGCTGTTTTCCAAGGATTGTTATCAGTATATCTAATTGATATTTACCTTATATTCCTGAAGGAGCTGTAGTTCCAATGTCCATGTCCAGAGTTTCTTTATTCTTACAGACAGTGATTGGAGGGGCAGATAACTCAGCATAGGACAGAAGAAATGCTGATCTTGTTTCCCTCATACCTGCAGAGGGGAAGAAGGAGAAAAGGAAGGGGGTAAATAATGTCAGTTTTAAAATAAGCCACCAGCAGTTGAGCGGCAAGTTTTCTATTCAAAGCTCGAAGTTGACCCCTGTCAGATGAAAGGGACTCTCATTACATTTTACCCACTGTCAGTTTCTACCTTAATGGGCAAAGACATCTCCAAGCTGCTTTCTGCTGACAATGTACAACAAAGGGGGTCCCTAGAATTAAAGGTTTTTACCTGTTATTGTCATTTTTTCTTATGGACTTTTATGGGAAGGGATGGAGAGGTGATTCCAAACTTGGTGGTCCCTAGAAGAAACATACTAATTTACTGCAGTTAAATTTGACTGAGTTATTATACAAACTGTTTTAATCTACTTTTTTTCTGTTATAGTCATTTTCCCCTATCTCCTGAGGTACCAGGAAGGGTCTCCCATACACTATTTTATGAGGGTTCTATTTAAGCCTATTTCTGGAGTTACCCATATCTGGAGGACAGCAAGTGGCAACATCTTATCCCACTGCAGGTGGGTTTCTCTGGCAGAATTTAGCCACCATTTTCTTTAAGGCAAGATTCATCTTTTCCATTCTCCCTAGATTGGGGTCTCCAGGATATGCGTAACTTGCACTGTATATCTACTGTTCTGCTCATTTGTTGGGTCACTTTTGCAATGAAAGACAGTCCATTGTAACTTTGCATGAAGTAGAGGAACCTGTATCTTAGAATCAGCTCCTTCAAGAGGACTTGAATTCTTTCCAAAGCTTTTTCTGTCTCGCTGGGATAAGCCTCAACCCACTCTGAGAAGATATCTGCAGAATAAGCCACTATCTGGAGTTTCTTGTGGTGTGGGGCATTTGGGTAAAATCTATTTGCCAATCATCAAAAGATTGTAGTCCTACATATCATGTTCCTTTCAGTCTTGAGATTGTTTGGAGCACACAATACACTGTTGAGTCACCTGCTGAATAGTCTGTTGGACACATGACCCTTGCAAGTGGGGCTTGATGAAATTTACCAAAGAATCCCACCCTTAGTGAGTACTCACTCTCCTGTAGAGTCAAACCAGTGCTTCGGGCAGGAGGCTGATCCCATGGGAATTTCATCTCCACTTGGCAGTGCTATCCCAGGAGTCAAAACTCCACTTTGGCACATTTCTCATCCTCCTCAGTATAAAGAGATTTATATTGGTCTAACTTAAGGTGAAATGTTAGGGCACTGACAAACAGTTTACTCTTTGTGGCCCTTTTGGCTGCACTATTAGAGGTTTGATTTTTCCTGGCCATGGAAGCGTTCATTTCTAATGATTGGGTTAATTCATGATTGTCACCTGCTTTGGTTTGACCACAGTGTATATGAATGCCAATATTTTTATAGCACATTTAATGTCCTTGTTTTCAGCAGTGAGGACTCATCCTCCTGTTGAGATAGCTCCATGTGAATATAGTATCATGGACACACATTTTGAGTCAGTGTAAATGTTTACCTTCTTTCTTTTGGTCAGTCTTGTCAGAACAATTAGCTAAGCTTTCTGGGCTGATAGTCCCAGCAATGAAGGCTTGGCTTCCAGTACCTGTTGCTCTCTGACCATGGCATATCCAGCTATCTTATGGCCATTATGCATGAAACTGCCCCCATCAGCCAGCCAGCCCAGCCCAGCTCTGATAGGCTAATCAAACAAATTCAATCTACTGGAGTAATCAGTCTTTAAGATCTTTGAGCAGTCATGTATTGGCCCATCATTATCAGCAGGCAACAGTGTTGCTGGATTTAACATGGACATGGTTTTGAGGACATTTGGGTTGCCTGTTATCTCCCTATCTTTTCAGCAGTCAGCCAGTAGACACCCTTTTATTTTAATAGGACCAGGACTGGGTGAGGAACAAACACAGTAATGGGTGGTCTAAGATGAACTTCTCAGCCTCTTGTAGTAAATCACAAGTGGCAGCTATTGTCTGAAGGCCGAGGGGTCATCTTTTTTTTTTTTTTTTTTTTTTTTTTTGCATGGCCAAGGTGTTTTGAAAAATAGGCTGCTGGTTGCCATATGTCCCCCAAGGCCAGTAAGAGAACTCCAAGGACTGTACCTTGTTTCTCATGCATATGAGCTCCTTTGGTAGGTAGGCCTAGAGCATGCGCTGTTATGAGGCTCTGTTTTAACTTTTAAAAGACAACATGGAATTCTGGGGTCCAAGCAAAGACTCAATTTCTGTTCCTACTGAGTCCTCATGCAGGGGTTTAGCTATTAGATTAAAATGAGAGATCCAAATATGGTAGAATCCTGCCATTCCCAGGAATCTACATAGTGGCCTGGGGTTCCTGGGCTCTCTAAGTCGCAAGATAGCCTATTTCTAGTATGACATTCAACTTTGGGTTCCTTGGCTAATCTGGAATTCCAGATAAGTAACTTCTTGTTTACAAATCTGAGCCTTTTTAGTGGATACCTCATATCCACATGAGGTAAGGTAGTTCAACACAATTAATAATGTTTTTGAAGGGCATTGCTATAAGCATGTCATCCACATCAGGCAAAAGGATTCCTTCATCCATCCATAACCCTTTCAGGTCTTTTGCTATACTCTCATTAAACAGAGGACAGTTTTCAAATCCCTGAGGTAGGCATGTTCAGCAATACTGGGTGGTTACTTTGGTTTTGGGGTTCCTGCCACTCAAAAGCAAATGATAATTGCAACCTCCTTTCCAGTGGGAGGCAGAAGAATGCATCCTTTGAGTCCAACATAAGGAACCAGTTATAGTTACCTGGCACCACAATCAGCAAGGTATAGGGATCTGATACCATGGGATGAATATACTGGACAGTATTATTTATAGCTCTCAAGTCTTGCACAAAACAATACTCACCAATGTGAAGTTTCTAAACAGGCAAAATAAAAATATTATAGGGAATCTTTCAAAACTGATTCAATCTGTGTTCTACAAATTCATCTAGAAGAGGATGGATTCCTATCAATGTTTTTATCTCCTAAGAGGGTATGGTTTCTTCCTGGGGCAGGTTAACTCTTCCTTGAGTAAACTCTTGTTTGGGGTAGTGTTGACCACCCTTCCTAGACTCATTGCCCTAATGACCTTACTCACTTTCTCATTGACCTTCACTAGAGTGAACTCAGTTTCCTTTCCCTGGTTGGCAAGGGAAAGTTGGAACCAGGGCACATTTCCAGCGGCACTTTGAAAATGGTGTCATTGCTTTTAGGGTGAGATTATCTGTGCATTTAATTTACATAACAAAGCTCATTCCAAGAGAGGAATTGGACAATCTGGCATATGCAAGAAGTTATGTCTTAATCTTTGTTCTGCCAGTTCGTTTTCAAGGGGTTGGAGCAACAAATGCTGCTGAGTCTGATTCATCACTCCTATCACTTCTAGGGTTCTACTGCATGAAAAGGTTAATTTAGAATTTAAAACAGAAAAACTTGTGCCAATATTGATCAAGAAGCCAATCAATTGGGTTCCCAATGTCAGTTATACCCAGGGCTCTTGTGGGGCAATTGGTATAGGAATCTCCACTAAGGCCTGGAGCCCCTTGCCCTACCTTTTGTCATCTGAGCCTTATTTCTAGGAGATCATTTGTTTTACAGAAGAGCGACATTATCCTGGGGATCTCTGCTGCCTTAGACAATTCTCTTTAGTTTTTGCTCCTCACAGGGAATTATATACCTTAAAGGCAATATCAACTAGCTGTGATGGGTTTATGTCAACTGCCCCCTCCCCCTGCTGAAGCATCCTCCTGTCTGGGACACTCTGTCCAATGAAAGTCATATTAATCAAACAGAAATTTTCAGGGGTCTCTCTCTGAAGAAACAATCAGGGCCAAAGGCAGGTGTCTGTATACCCAGAGACTGGGGCATTTGCTCAGCCTGGCAGGCAGAATGCAGTGCTGGACCCAGATGTGTCTTCTGATGGGCAGGAGGGAAAGTGCAGCCATCCCCATGGTGTGAGGTGGTAGAGCAGAGAGTACAAGAGTAGAGGTACCCAGGTGGTTCTCCTCCTCTCCTGTTAAGGCCTGCTGCCCTGGCTATAGCTAAGGGGACTCCAGGTCCTGGAAGCAAAGCCAGAACTGGGTTCCTACTGAGGAAGCTCCTACTTGTTTCTCTGCAGCCACAGCCCCTGCTGCTCTAAGCAAGGTCCTAGGCTGTTTGACTTTCAGCCCTGCCTTTTGCCCCGGAGTCACAAAGTCTGACTGAAGAGGCTGTTTTTTGTTTTTGTATTTTATGTTTTATTTTAGCCTTGAATTCTAGAAGCAGAACCCAGTGTGGGGGTTGTTTTCTGTTTGTTTTGTTTTGTTTTTTTCTCTTGCTCAATTGTTCATCATGCTGATCCCCCTGTGTATTTATGCCAATGGGGCATTGCCCAAGAGGAATTGCCCAGCTCTGTGATGGGTGTTTCACCAGCAAAATGGGATGCATTGTTGAGTCTTAAAAAGGAAGACCATTCTCATACCTGGGTCATAATCTCTCAGGGCCTACAGTAGGGTACTCACTGCTGCCACATTCTCTTCAGTCGGCAGGTCCTCCATGGCATGTCTCACTCATCAAAAGTTTCTCCACAACCTGGACAGTTCACCATGATTTTTTCTCCAGGTGGGGGCCTACAGATCCTCAACTTGCAGTGGGGACAACTTGGAGATGGACCCGAGATAGAGGTTGGCCAAGAGATAGTTCTGGCCAGCCAGCACTAGGTTAAAAGGATTTAAAACTTTCTTAACTTTTCCTTTTGGTGGTCTACAATCCTTGCACACCAGAGGCTGTGCCTTTTATTGCATCATGTACTTCCTGGCTGTTCAAACTGCATAAATGCCTGCACATACAAAATTTCCTTCATTTATCTGACCTCTGATAGACCAAAGGATAGGTTATATAACAATTCAAAACACCATACAGTGGTCACCTTTCCTCACCTTCCAAAACATGCATTGACCAGCCTATGTTACAGTAAAACACCATCTTTTTCTTAGTTAGAGGCTTATAGCTCCATTAAGACAAAATCTTTCCCAAGAGACCACTGGCAGGAATTGACATGGTGTTGACCTTGTCTTAAAAGGGTCAGTAACAGATATAACAAAAACACACAGACACAGAGGGAACTCCTACAAAACCAAGGCCAGTAGATTGGAAAGCTTTAAAACAGACAGATTGGGGGAAGTTCCTAAATTCCCTATGCCCACTTAACTGTGATCCCTATACTAGTAGTGCCATAGCTATTCCCAACAAGAGGGACCAAACGTTCTCAAAAAGGGGAAATCAGATGTGTGGAATCAAAGTTCTCAGTACACACACCAGGAGAGCTTACCAGATGACTGAGGTGTCATTACTGCAGTGCATTTGGTTTTCTTTTTCTTAAAGTAGACCAAATGGTGGAGCAAACCATACCAGCTCAGGGAGAAAAAGTAGGATTTTCCTGAAGCAACAGGAGCTTCAGCAGCTGCTAGGACAGTTCCTCAGCCCCTCCTTTTACTTACAGGAAGAGCTCCTCCTGTCTGACTCGAGGCAAATTCATCCCATCTCCCTATTCTCCATTGATGGGCTCTCAACAAGCTCATACTCAGAGCATCACGCCTACCCAAGAAGTCTGGGGGGGGCCACTTTCATGTCCCACCTGGGTAGCCAGTTTTGTCCATGTCCCTGATTCTGATCCAGTAATAAAGTTTTGAGAAAAATAGAAAACTTGTATTGCTCTGCTAGCAAAAGAGAAAGACAAAGGACTCAAGTCACATAGGTTGCCATTCTAACTGCCTGGGAGAACAGAGGGCTTTAAAAAGATCAATAGAGGGGCTGTTTTGCAAGTATCATTTTCAATATATCTAATAAATGTTTAACATCTTCTTGAAAAAGCTGTACTTCTTAGTTCCCGGATCTGGAATTTCTTTATTCTTGTAGATAGTGAGTAGAAGGGCAGATAACTTGACTTTGGATAGGAAAAATGTTACTCTTGTTTCCCCCATGGTTGGAAAAGGGAAGAAGGAGAAGAAGAAGAAAAAAAAAAAAAAAATATATATATATATATATGTATATATCAGTTTTAAAATAAGCCACCAATAATTAGGCAGCAAGTTTTATATGAAAAGCATGAAGTAGACCCCTAGTATATGAAAGGAACCCCTGCTAGAGACATTTAATTAAAGTCTTGTAACTTGGAAACAAATTTCACTTTCATGTGTTAATGGGCTACTGATATATTTCATCCCATGAACCATTTTTCCATGACCTTGCCCATTGAAATGGTAGCAAACATTTTCTAACAAATATAAGTTAGTAGCTTCTTTTGCAAACTTTGAAAAAGGTATGTCATTGAAAATGTAAAATTAATAAAATAAAAATAAAATTTAGATATTTATTGAGGGTCCACTCTAAGCCAGGCACTATGCCAAGATGCCAGGGCTATGGCAATGAGTGAGAATGGCTAAGATGCCTGTCCCGGAGCCCATAGTCCAATGTGAGCCATTTTGTTATTGTATTGTTTCTAGTCATAAGAAAACTGGGAGCAACCTAAATACCCACCTCTTGGAACAGACTCCTAAATTGTAATGAAATATTATCCAAATGTTATATATATGACCACAAAACTATAATGTTTAAATGTAAAACACTTTACAGAATATTATACATAGTATGAGCTCAACAGTGTTAAATGAAAAGGAGCTTTTCATTTTGTACACTTTTTTTTTTTTTTTTTTTTTTTTGCAGTACTGGAGATCGAACTCAGGGCCTTGTGCTTGCAAGGCAAGCACTCTACCAGCTGAGCTATCTCCCCAGCCCCATTTTGTACACTTCTGAACTGCTTCTTGTACAATTAACATGGTACAAAATTTTATTAGAACAAATTTTTTAAAAAGAAAAGTAAAGGATAGGGTTCTATGATGGTAACCAAAAACAAAATATTTCTGTTTTCAGGATGGGTGACTTCAGGAGGACAGAGATGTGTCCCACCTCAAAGTAAACAAATAAATTCAAATTACAGTCACTAAAGACTAGTGCAGGAGGAGGTTATTGCTATTCGTTAGGGTTTTGTGGCTTTTACTATTGTTTGGCTTTTTGGTTTATCTACAAAGTTATCGATTGTTTAAAACTTTGTTAATGCTGCATAGTAGATTGTGAGATGGGAACTATCATATACTACTAATAGGAAAGGGTATGGTCCTTTTATTTACTTTTCTTTGACAGTGCTAGTACTCGGTAATAGCCTCACATATGCTAAGCAAGAGCTCTACCACTGAGCTACACCCCCATCCCTTTCTAATCATGTTAATTCATTTTCACTCTTGATTTTTAAAAGTTCAGTCTTTTATTTTTTTATTCAGTCTTAAGCAACTTGGCAATGTGTACAAATAACCTTAAAACTATTTCTATCATTTTGCTAAGCAAAGGAAATGCTAAAAATCTATCAAAAATAATCATCACTGCAATAACAGATATAGTTACAAAAACATTTATTGCAGAATTTCTTTCAATGGATCTATGGACTTATAAACAGATAATGATGCCTAAGACAGTCACCTGACATGTCCCTGAAATCAGCCATCACAGTCAACTGAAAGTCAAAACCTAATCAATAACTTTGTTGGTTTTACTTCGTGAGTTTTAAATTATTTAATATTTTTCCATGAAGTTGTCTCTTTCAAGAACTCCCACATAGTGCATAAAATAAATCCTTTATTTCTAGAATAAGAAAATTAGCCTTTCCCTGTACCCTTTAAATAAATAAATGTTGAACAGCATTTAAAGAATGTCATTTTGAAAATTGCCAGTTCTCTGGTCCACATGGGGCACACATCTGACTCAGTCCAAGAGAGATGGCTGAATTTATGAAAAATTGCAGTTGACAAGCCTCCAGGAAATTAGGCCACCCAAGGATCTCCCAGGAATGTCATGGTTATACCTGCTTCTCTGAAAACATCTGCTCCTCTTTCTTTTCTTTCTACTAACCTCTGCTTCATTTGGTGCATAATTCAACCTTAATGCCACAATCCCCTTCTCAGGAAACAACTCTCAGTGTACTGTTGATTTCTGCCACGTTGCCAAGTATCTTGATCATCTGTCTCTCAACTTCAGTTTTCCCCCAAAGAAAAGCTATCTCATTGGTTTAGCTAAATGGAAAAGAGTCAATCCCTCCAAGCCATTCATAATGACCAGCCTAGAAAGGTATAGTCATTGAGTCAGGTCTAATCAATCAAGGTCACAGGAAGGGCAGTCTTAGATCAGAAGGGTAGACAATGAGATGACTAAGAATATACCTCTCTAAATCACTTGCATACCCTTCCCTAAATATTGCTTCTGCCAGGCCATCCAAATGCCAATCAGGAAACCAAAGAATCCAAGTTTATCATTGTAACATTGCATGGTGAGTGTAGAATCAGAGCAAGGAAGGTTCATGGTTGTGATATGTTTCACTGATTTCAAAATGCACATTGATTAACATTTTAACAACACTGAAAGAGATGCACCTCACACAGAGTGCATCTTACAATCACTATCAGCTAAGCAGTGGTTTAGAATAGTTGACATTACCTGTACATGCAAACGTAGCCATTGCTGTTCATACTGTCATGCTTCAATTGAGTGGCATTATGCACTTTGTTGTTAGACACACTTACTTAGTGTAATGTCTTTTAAAAATTGAACCAGGATTCAGTCTTAAAACAAATAGTGACTGTGAATGTAGAAATGCATAGATTCAGAGCAGTGTGGTATAAATTTGACACTAATGAAGCAAATATTATTTATATAGGAATGACTAAAATTTCATTCCAATTGCTGTATCGGAACTAACAAAGGAAAATACTCACAAAAGATGAATCTCTGTTTTGTTTTATTAATGTGAGTATGGAAACATATTCACCCAGCAATACAACTGAAGGAAAAAAGAAATTCCCAACTCCTTTGGAATTGATGTAAAAAAAATCCAAAGTATCAATTACATCTGATATAATGAATTTAATGAATATTAAGACATTACTATCTGTCCATAACACATTATTATAAGATAAAAAGAGTGCCACCATCCAAAGTAGCAATTAGGTATCAGTTACTTGGAAAACACTCTTTCAAGAAATACTGCATGTTAAAGGGTAATATTGCATGGGGGGAAGTGACTTTGATTTTAAAAGAATCATTATGAATGTGTAGGAATGATACATGATTTAAAACAACTATGCATATATGTGTAAAGGAACTTTTCCAACAGGTACAGAATAAAAATTCTAAGGGATAAGAATCATGCTATCATTCTTGGCATTCATTGGCAGTCTTTTTCTTCCTTAGTATACAAAATAATTATGTGTCTTACAACTGCTTGCCCCTTAAAGCTAATGAAATTCACCATTTCATCCGCAGCGGCCTGCCTCTGCATTCTTTAAAGGCAGGCCCTCTGTTTACTCATCTCTGATTTTCCAGTGCTAACAAATTTGGCAAATAATCAACACATTCTTTCTGAATGAATTGGTGGCAAATTGACTTACTAGTACTTAAATCTCTAATTTTATGTCTTTTCTCAAACTATGATGGCAATGCACAGCCATATTTCCCCTTCTGTTTTTTTAACTGAATAGCTTACCTACTTTCTTTTTTAAACTGGTTCTTTTTAGTTATATATGACAGCAGAATTCATTTTTATACAATTATACAAGCATGGAATATATCTCATTCTAGTTAGAGTCCCATTCTTAGGTTATACATGGTGGTGGGATTCACTGTGTTGGTTTTATATATGTACCTGGGAAAACTATGTCAGATTCATTCCACTGTCTTTCCTCTGCCTATCCCCCTCCCTTCCCTCCATTCCCCATTGTCTAAACTACTGCACTTTCTTCCCCTCACCACCTCTCTTATTGTGGGTCAGTGTCCACCTATCAGAGAAAACATTTGGCCTTTTGTTTTGGGGGACTGGCTCAATTCACTTAGCATCATACACTCCAGATGCATCCATTTGCTGGCAAATGTCATGATATCTTATCTAGATTTTCATGGCAGGGTTTTTTAATGGGGACACGATTGGCTTTTGGGATGGGACCATTCTTCATTATGTGAAGAGGGTAAACATGTGGTCTGACATGGGCTTTAAGAGCCCAGGTGGGATGAGGAGGAAGAGGCAAACTGAAGGATGATCACATACAGGGGATATTAATCAAAAAAGTAATATATATTGAGAATAATCGAAACCTGTCTCACTGCTGGTGTTACAAATATAAAAAGGGAGAAAATGAACCCTGTGGTATTGTACTAGAATTGGTGGTGCAGGTATTAGTTGGTTTTTAATATACTTGGATAAATATGGAAATACAGATATATGTATCTATACACACATGCATATATTCCCCCTCATTATATCCACTGAGACCTGGGAACATACTTAGCTCCCAGATCTTATTTTCTAAATATCATTTGCCACTAAAAGAATGAAGTCTTCTTGAAAAGATGATTCCAGTAGTAGTAGTGTCAAGAAAGGTACAAGAGGAGCCTTAAAATCTTGTTTTGCCAGTAAACAAAGAACTTCTCAAAGAATAGTAAGTATACATTACTGGGATACAGGGACTAACTTTAAAGGTATCCCAGTAGCCAAATCTGGGACTACTGGAGTATTAAAATAATAATGACAATGATAGAATATGGTTCATTTCATATGATAGGAAAATTAAAAGCTCATGATGATATAAATACATACATGAATAAATAAATAAGTGAATAAATAAATAAGTGGAGAGAGGAGAAATCTTTTCCAAAAAGTGGAAAGTCAAATGACAAATATAGAAGGAATAATGAAATTGGAAAATCACCAATTAGCAACCATCACAGTAATAATTCAGCCAGGATGGATCAATGGGAACTAAAACAAGCTGTAAAAGTTTAATAAGAAACAAAATATTTACAGAGCCTCAAAATACCACTCTACTCAAAAACAAAAAAGTAAGAAACCTAATTGAAAAATGGGCAAAGGACTTAAATAGACATCTCCCCCAAGAAGATTTACAAATGCCCACATGAAAAGATGCTTCAACATCTCTAATCAATCATAAAGAAAATGTAAATCAAAACTACAATGAGAATTTGACTTACACCCTTCAGAATGGCCGCTATTAAGAAAAAAAAAAAAAAAGGATGTGGGTTAAGTAGCATATGCCTGTATTCTCAGCAACTCAGGAAGCTGAGGCAGGAGGATCACAAGTTCAAGGTCAGCCTCAGCAACTTGATAAGACCCTCAGCAACTTAGCAAGACCGCTCTCAAAATAAAAAAATAAAAAGGGCTGGGCATGTGGCTTTTTGGTAAAAAGAACACCCCTATATTCAAAGCTCGGTACTGCAAAAGAAGTAAAGGAAGGAAAAAAGAAAGAGGAAAGAGGAAGGGAAGGGAGGAGAAAAGAGGAGAGAAGAGTAGTCAAAGAATATAAAGAAAATGGAAACTGTGTACTACTGATGGGAATGTAAAATAATGCAACTGCTGTGAAAAACAGTACAGCACTTCCTCAAAAATTAAAATAAAATTACCATATAATCCAGCAATTCTATTTCTGAGAATATACTTCTTATGTCTTGAATGTAAGGTGTCCCCACTACCACCAAAAAAAGAGATCATGATAGACAATGCAGGAATTTTCAGACTGTTCAGAGGTGAAATGATTAGATTATGAGACCTGCAACCTAATCAGTAGATGAATCCATCTAATAGATTAATAATTTGACTATATTACTGAATGGTAACTGTTAGCAGGTAGGATGTGGCTGTGGAAAGAAGGTCACTACCAGTGTACCCCTGGGGATTGTATTTTGTCCCTGGCTCCTTTCTCTCCTTCTCTTTTCTCTTCTCTTCCTTTTCTCTTTCTTTCTTCTCTCTCTCTTTCTCTCTCACTCTCTCTCTCTCTCTCCTTCCTGGCTGCCATGATCTGGTCAGCTTTTCTCCATCATGCTCTTTTGCCATAATATACTGCCTCAGGCCCAGAACAATGCAGTTGGTTGACCATGTACTGAACCTCTGAGACCATGAGCCCAAATAAACATTTCCTCCTCTAAATTGATCTTTTCAGGTATTTTGGTCACTGCAACAAAAAACTGATTAACAGAAATTGGTACTGAGAGTGAGTCCATTGCTGTGACTAACTTTACCATGTGGTTAAGACACCTTTAGAACTGGCTTGTGAGAGAAGTTTGGAAAAGTTTAGAGATGCAGGGTGGAGAAGTTTAATGGATAATCCTGGTGGAAGCTCAGAAAACCAGAATGTCCATAGGAATGCGGACAATAATGACTGTGCTCATGAGGTTTCAGATAGTAATAGGACTCTATTGGGAATTGGACTAGAGATGATTCATGTTAAATCCTATCAAAGAATCTTTCCACTTTTTTCCCATGTTCTATGACTTTCTGTGAGGCTAAATTTAAAGGTGATGGACTAATTAATCTGATAGAGGAAATTCAAAGTAACATACCATTCAGGCACTGGTATAGGTATTGCTAGAAGTTTTTAGCCAGGTTTACTGTGAAAATTGGGAGCAGAAAGCAGAGAAGAAAGATTTTAAAAACTTATAGTTTGGTCAAAAAAAATGGTTATAAACTTGGGGTCAAGAAAAAGGTGATTGCTGAAGAGATCACTGCCGAAGAAAAGTTAAATACTTTTCACAGAGCAACAGAAAAGATGCCTTGATAGCATCTCAGGAATCAGTAAGACCATGTGTATGGTGGACTAAAGGGTGTAAAAGCAAAAATTAATTTAAGAAAACCAAGGGGAACCAGGCATGGTGACACATGCCTGTAATCCCAGTGACTTGGGAGGCTAAGGCAGGATGATCACAAGTTCAAATCCAGCACCAGCAACATAGGGAGATCCTCAGTAAATTAGCAAGACCCTGTCTCAAAATAAAATATAAAACCAGCTAGGGATATGGTTCAGTGGTTAAGTGCCTCTGGGTTCAGTCCCCAGTAACCTCCTCCCTGCACCACAAACACAGAGAGAGAGAGAGAGAGAGAGAGAGAGAGACAGAGACAGAGACAGAGACAGAGACAGAGACAGAGACAGAGAGAGAGTAAAACTATGGGGCCAGCCTGCTCACCTGGGGGTACATAGGAAAGTGCTTCCCCAGATTGCCATTATATAATAGAAGTGGGTAACTTACTTTGGGTCTTTACAGGGACTCACAGCCAAGAGTTTGTCTGGAGTTTCAGATGAGACTTTTAACTTTTAATTTTTACTTTTGGGCAATGCTATAATTGTTATGACTGTGGGGACTTTTAGAGATGAACTGAATGCATTTTGCACTGTGAGATGAACATGAGCCTTTGGAAGCCGGAGGCAAAATATTATGGTATGGATATGAGGTATCCCTAAAAAGAGCATGTTAGACAATGAAGGAATGTTCAGAATGTATATTCCATAGGTGAAATTATTATATTATTAGAACTATAACCTAACCAGTGGATTAATCCATTTGATAAATTAATAATTTGAATGGATTACTGATGATAACTATAAGCAGGTGGGACATGACTGGTGGAAGCAGGTCACTGGGGGTTATTTCATTACTGATGATGTAAATTAATCTTGATCATTTGATTACAATGGTATTAATCATGTTCCTCCACTGTGAAATTATTCTCTTTCCCTTGTAAGCAATTTATTTTGTAGAGTGGTACTTTTTTGCACTATGTTAATCACATTGTCCCTTGGGGATTATATTGTGTCCCTAACTCCTTGCTCCCTCTCTCTGCTTCCTGGCTTCCATGAACTGAAAAACTTTCTTTCACCACACCCTTCCACCATGATATTTTGCCTTGCCTCAGGCCCAGAGCAATGGAGCAGGCGACCACAGACTGAACCTCTGAAACTATGAGCCCAAAATTCACTTTTCTTCCTCAAGTAGATCTTGTCAGGTATTTTGATCATGGTGACAAAAAACTGACTAAACAATACTCAAAGATCAAAAGCAGAGTCTCAATGAGATATCTGTACACACTTATTCATAGCAGTATTATTCAAAACAGCTAAAACATAAGAGCAACCCAATGGATAAGCAAAACGTAATACATATATACAATGTAATAATAGTCTAAAAAGGAAGGAAATACTGACACATACTACAACATGGATGAACCATGGAGAGACATCCATGCAAATTAAAATAAACCAGTCACAAAAGATAAAAATTATATTAATACACTTATATGAGGTACTTAGAGTAGTCATATTTGTATAAAGTAAGATGATGGTTGTCAAGAACTGAGAGAAAGAGAGAATGAACAGTTATGGTTTAATGAATATAAAGATTATAATGAATATAAAGTTCCATTTTGCAACATAAAAAAGATTTTGGAGATGGATGATGGTAATGATTGCACAACAGTATGAATGTACTTAAAGCCATTGAACTGTATATTTGTATAAGATGATTAAGATCATACAAAAAAGTACTACTCTATAAAATAGTTACTGATTACAAAGAAAAGAGTAATTTCACAGTGGGAAGAACATGACAGATACCATCTGAATCAAATGATCAAGATTAACTAACATCACTAGTAATGGAATAAACTGAAATCATGTGTCACCCAATGGGATGGAATGTGAAGAACAAAGAATTATTTCTATAATTCTTCCAAAAATGCATAGCCCAAATCAAATAGCACAAGGATACATCATCAGACAAATCCAAACTGAAGGACATTCATCCATAGCGTATTGATAAATGTTTAACAACTAGCTCTCTGCAAAGAAATAAAAAAATTAAAACTTCACTTGTAGCATTTCCATAGTGTAAATACTCCCATGACAGTCATAGCCATATGATGTCGACTTGCCTGAAAAATTTGTGAACATTTAACTGTCAGTTCTCATGATCCGGTGTGAGCCAGTCCTAGCATAGGAACTTGTACAAAATAACTGAATGTACTCTTCAGCAACATCTAGGTCATAAAAGTCAAAGAAAGATTGAGTAATTGTTTAAAATTTAAAAAAATTTGGACTGGGGATGTATCTCAGTGGTAGAGTGCTTGCCTTGTACACATGAGGTCCTAAGTTCAATCCCTGGCATCACCAAAAAAAAAAAAAAAAAAAAAAAAAAAAATTGAAGGAATTTGAAGAATGATGACAACTAAATGTAACACATGATCATTGATTGAATCCTTTTGCTCTAAAGGATATTTAGATACATGCCAAAATGTGAAAGGGGTCTGTGGAATTAGATGACAGGATACATCAATATTACGATAGTGGGTTGACTAGCGACTCCCAAAAAAGGTATATACCACATACTAACTCAACAAACCTATGGATATGAACTTACTTAGAAAAAAATCTTTGCAGATATGATTAAGGATCTTGAGATGAGATCATTCTGGATTACCTAAGTGAGCTCTAAATCCAATGGCAAGTGTTCGTATAAAAGGGAAGAAGAAGAAACAAAGGGGAGAAGGCCAGAGATAGAGATTAGAGCAAAGTGATGTAGCCTTAGGAAGCTAACAGCAAGGAAAGATCCTCCCTGGGAGCATGGCCCTGTGACACCTCGATTTCACACTACTTAATTCCAGAATTGTGTGAGAAGAAATTTATCTTTAGCAGTCCAGATTTCCATAAATTATTACAACAATCCTAAGAAACTAATGAATTTCTCATTTTGATTATTATATTGTGGTTATGTAGGAGTGTCCCTATGTGTAAGAAATGGACACTAAAGCATTCAAGGGTGATAAGATATAAGGTCGGCCATGACTTCAATTATAGCAATTATCCTCAAAGGGCTCAGGAAAAAGAAAGGAAGAAAGAAAGAAAGAAAGAAAGAAAGAAAGAAAGAAAGAAAGAAAGAAAGAAAGAGAGAGAGAGAGAGAGAGAGAGAGAGAGAGAGAGAGAGAGAGAGAGAGAAGAGAGAGAGAGGGAGGGAGGGAGGGAGGGAGAGAGAAAGAGAGAGAGAGAAAGAAAAGAAAAGGAAGGAAGGAAGGAAGTTGCATGTACTTATCTTTCAACTTTTGAAATTATTTCAAAAGTAAAAGAAATTCCCCATCCTAGGTGTCTAGTGACTTGGAGGAGATATGAAAATATATTTTGTGGGGCTTTGTCATGAGTTCTTAAGAGATCACCTGCAGGAGACACCCTGCCACTGCAGTTTCGTAGGGGTGAGCAGTGCCTTCTCTAGGTCAATACTTTTGGTTTCGCCTTCTTCTCAGCTCCAGGGCTTTGATCAGCCCCACCTTCTTGGTTCAGTCCATTCCACCATCCCTGGGCAGGTGCTCTAGTCCAGCCCCCAAACACAGGATTCACATTTGATCTCTGGGAAGAATGCCAATCATGGACATAATTGATCCCACAATACATTCACATTTGTCCTCGGGGTTGCCTTTAAACTTCCAGATGTGAGTCAAACACCAGTTTTGGAACTGCAGGGGACATTTAGAAAGTTCTCCAGATAATGTTTTAGAAGCACCTCTCATCTGGCTTGAGGTGAGGGAGATACAACTGCCTCCTCTGAGTCTTGATAGGCAGACATGCAGATACTGATTATTTTTCCTTCTCCAAGCACTATTTAGGCTGGCTATGGATGGTTAGGTAATGTTGGTAGAACTAGTTTGGGCCCACCCTTCCACTCTGAAGGCTCTTCGAATCTATCTCTTTATTTTTGTCCTCAGAGAGGTGCTGATATTCTAGGACAACAGGAGGAACCACATTTCACATCCTGTTACACATAGGCCCCATACCAGCCTGGAAATACTCTTGCAAAAGTCATCTTGTAAAAATTTGGTAACAGATCTTATCTAACTTATCTCTGGAGCATTTTGTATTATTACAACACTATGTACTCCTCCCTTGTCTTCAGCCAAAACACTCCCCTGGATTTCCTGTCAGCTTTACTGGTCTCTTTTAGGGTTCTCTTCCTCTCTCCAACCTTGTTGGTTTCCTGGGATTCTTCCATCCTAAACCCACTTCTCTATCCACTCAACACTCTTCCTGGGCAATTCCATCCATCTCCATTGCTTCAGTTTTCACTGGATTATAAAGTTGTCTCAATACTTATGATGATATCTCAGGTGCTCCACGACCTGGAGAAAACAGATGGATTTATCTTTAGAACCGATTCAACCCAAAATACTATAGAGTTGAGACCATAAGAACAGATTTTTAGGAAAAACTGGAAAGAAAGGCGAGGTGGGATCCAGGATGTGTTTCCAGCCTCAAAGCCATGAAAGCATGGTGAACCTCGAATTGGTGCTCACTCAATAGAGGATGTGGCTCATTTGCCTGGGGTCATTCTAAAAGTCTGAAGGAAGACAGAAATGAAACTTTTCAATCCTGTACACTTTCTTCTGAGCATTCAATCAAAGCAGCTGAAAATATGCCTTTGAAATGGAAATCATCTTAAAGTCTCAGCAAGGCAGTTGAGGATGGAGGGTGGGGAGAGGATGAACAAAAGCACCAAAGCCTCCCTCTGACCTCTTCTGCTCAGCTAACAAGCCCCAGTGCATAGCTTCCTTGCCAGCTCTCTGGCTCTTGCTGTTTCTACAGTGGCTAAGTCCCAGCGTTTCTAGGACAGAGCTAATTGCAAACATTCTGTCCTATTTATCACCACGTCTACACTCATACGTGTCAGACTCCTCATTCCACATTTTGTTTCAGAAAATATGGTCACCATAGTTCAGTTTCTTTGTGGTCTAAAATTTCCCAGAAGAGAAATCTAACTGTCATATATCTATTTTATGCAATGACTCCATTCTCTGCAAATAAACCAAAACTTGACCTGGGGCACAAGCATTTAGGCTTCCCATCACCTCACTTTTATGATTACGTATTATTATAGTACACTTATTCATTGACTAATTTTATTTAATGACACTCATACTCTGGCACAGTTTTTTAACTGGTGGCTGGGTAAGTGGACCTTGTAGGATTCTATCAGGAAAACAAAACATGATGCTTCCCTCCCACTGCCTGTCCAAACCTGCTTTATGGGAACCTGCTCTTCCCTGAACTGTGTGATCTAGGGCAGATAGCAGCACTTTTCTGGTCACTTTGGGACAATAAAAGATGCTCTGGCTCCTCCCAGTCTCAAAAATGGACTCACTTCAGTAGTTAAACTGCCTATCCATGTGTAATCTAACTTTTTCACAGAAGTTTCTCCCCATATAAAGCTGGAAGCTGTTCTTGGTAAGAAACCTGGATGGGAAAGAGAGATGTGTTCAGCTTTTCCTCCTTTCTTCACCTCCTCTTCATTCATCAGGCTCCCTCAAGTCTTTCTTGGGCCAAAGGAAGGGGGACAATGCAGAGAAGAAAAGTTAGAGGTAGGAAAAGTCTTCCTTGGCTAGAACTGGGCAAGTGGAGCCTTGGTCCCTCTGACCCTGGCAGAGGCTGAGAGCTCATGCTTTCTGGTCATGGGGTGGATGATCAAATCCACTCCTGGCATGGGATCTTTCACAGGTTCTTTGGAGGCCCCTCATGGAGAATGGAGTATTAGTATTTCTTTCTGCAATTTGGCAGGAGTTGCTTGTTATTTCCTTCAGGGAATAAAGGGAAAACACACTCACACGTCAAGATGTCCTTTTGGACTGATTGAAAACGGCCCCAGGAGAGAAGGGATGAGCCCTGGGAAGAGGCCCACAGGGCCGTGAGTAGAGCAAAGGTTGGGTTTCAGCCCACCCACAGGGGAAAGTTCCCTGCATACAACACAACTCGCACTGACAGCAGCCTTTCAGTCCCAGCCTCTCGAGTTGGGTCAAATCCCAGTCCTCCTCCGTGTCCCATAGACTCCTGGAGACAGGTTCTCAAAGGTGTCTTTTAAGTTCCCCTTAAAAGGATTAACATGAGGAGAAGCCCCTACCCTTCTTGGAAGATCAATGAGACATTGACTCTGCACTTCTCCTGAACTCCCTCTCTGACCTCAACTTCAGCCCTGTGCTTCCCCTGGGGTGGTTGAGGGTTTAAGTGTTTTTGGATTTTGCCCATTTACTTGTTTGTTTGCATTACTGTGTCCCACACAGGTGAGCAGGTGGTCAGATACGAAGCTATTTGCCAACTACTGGTGTTCTTAGCCCTTGAGCTCAGCTGAAATTAGAGCAGGAAAAGTCAAATTTTAACAACCTGTTGCATATGGTTTATTTCACTTTCACTGTTCTTTTCACTCACAGAACCTTTTCTAAACAATAAAAATCTGGATTTTTTTGAGGGCTTTAATGTTTACAGCTTTCTGGAACTTTTAAACTATATTGTACATGGAACCAAATGCAGAGGTTTCTTCACACATACTAATTGGCATTATAGAGGAAAGAATGTATAAGAACAATATCTGTGAAGAGGAAACAATTTTTAATTACATGCACCAATATTGTTTTGGAATGATATGAACCTGAGAGATTTTTCTCTTTTTTCTGCTTTTTAATATATTCCAGCTCTCCTTTAGTGAGTCTGGACCAATTCACAATCTTTATCTGAAATTCCAAAATGCCCAAATCCCAGAATCCACAAGGGCAAAAGAAGAAAAAAAGTCTCTGAAAGCAAAGAATTTTATTTTCATAATAACTCTACATAATTAATTTAAGCTGAATTGAGGCAAAGTTGGTTTTTTGTCTTGTTTTGTTTTTTGTTTTTTGTTTTGCACAGTACTGGGTATCAACCCAGAGCCTTATGCATGCTAAGGAAGCACTAAACTTCACCCCCATCCCTTTTTAATTTTAAGATAGTCTCATTAAGTTGCCCGGACTGACCTGGAACTTGTGATCCTCCTTCCTCAGCCTCCAGAGCAGCTAGAATTACAGATGAGTACCACCATGCCTGGCAAAGCAAGGCCTTTTTAAAAAAATCTGTGTGAGCTTTCAAATGTTTAAATGCAGAAATTATAATGTGTTTGTTTACAGGACGCCTCCCAACATACTCCCTTCTAAATCCAAAAATAGTTCTGAATTTCATAACAAATCTGGCCAAAGAGTTTTAAGTAGGTACTCATAAGGCTGTGCTTTCATAAAGGAGAAAATGTTATGAACTTGTCTATTATTTTCTGGTCCTACCAGTTTCTCACAGCCTCGCTTGGTCCTGCCCCTTGTCTTTTTATATGAGTGTTAAAACATAAAATGGCATAATTTTCACTTCTGATAGTGAATGGTTATGTGAAAAATGCTAATGACTTTTTTCTTGGCATGTTAGAAGCTTTCTTTTTTTAAATTGTTCTTTTTGTTATACATGACAGTAGAATGTATTTTGACATAGCATACATATATGGAGTAGGACTCCTCTTTTTTGGTTGTACCTGATGTGGAGTTGCACTGGTCTTGTATTCATATATGAACATAGGAAAGTTATATCTGATTCATTCTTCTTCTTTCCCATTCCCAACCCCCTTCCTTCCTCCCACTCCCCCTTGTTCAATTGGGTGCACTTCCCCTTCCCTCCCCTCTGCCTATTGTGGGTCAGCATCTGCATATCAGAGAGAACATTTGGCCTTTGGTTTGGGGGATTGGCTTATTTCACTTAGCATGATAGTCTCCAGTTACATCTGTTTACTGGCAAATGCTATAATTTCGTTATTCTTTATGGCTGAGTAATATTCCATGGTGTATACATACCACGTTTTCTTTATCCATTCATCTGTTGAAGTGTACCTAGGTTGGTTCCATAGCTTAGCTATTGTGAATTGAGCTGCTACAAACATTGATGTGGCCGCATCACTATAGTATTCTAGACTTTAAGTCCTTTGGATATATACCGAGGAGGGGGAGAGCTAGTTCAAATGGTGGTTCCATTCCAAGTTTTCTGAGGAATCTCCACACTGCTTTCCAGAGTGGTTGCACCAATTTGCAGTCCCACCAGTAGGTCTAAGTGTCCCCTTATCTCTGTACAAGCCATTTCCCCACCTTCCTGATCCTTTCTTCATTTCCTTCATCAAAGCAAAGTTCAGAACTTGCCTTCTCTAGGTGGAGTTTCCTGGTTAGTTCATGTCCATCTTCACCTGAACAACCAGTTTAGATTTGGAACACATGTCTTCCCACCCCCATATTAGTTTGGGCTTTAAAGAGATTTAGTAACTAATAGCTCAGCGACTGCTCATCCAGCTGACACTGTGGTACTTCAGCCTCTTCCAAACACATTCCCTTCCCATTTCTCCTGGTAGACCCCAGACTAGGTCCAACAAGCTCATGCTGTCAGGTCGTTATGCCTCCACGCCAACTCTCAAAACCTACGGTTTTGCAGTTTATCGATAAAGCCACTCTTTTCTACTGAACACTTTTGCATGGCTGCCACTCCAGAATACAGACTAGAAAAATCAGGGCAGAGAGCCAGCTTCAAATTGTAGGTTAACAGGCCCCACATGGTCCTTATGTGCCCTGAATTTGAGAATTATTGGTTTAAAGATTTGCAAATCAATAGCAGGTCATGAGCTTTAAGAGATGAAATATAGTTATAATGAAAGTTAATAACAGTTGCAGCCACAGTTAGTTATATTATAGTGTATCTAATGCATAATCTTCATAATAAAAGCTAACAATTTTTCAACAGTCTTCATCTGGACTTGACCCTTGCCTGATACATTTTTTCCCCACTATTTACAAACATTTTTTAAGCCATGTATCTATGTTATGGATTTTTCAGGAAGTCTTCTGCCATGTCTGGCTCCTTTCCTACCTTTCTCTCTTCTTCTTTACCTATCACCTTCCTCTCCTCTCCTCTGCCTCTCCTAAATGGTTCCTGAAAAACCTTTTAGGACCCTTCTCTGTACCTTGAGCAGAAGGTTCAATTAAGGATGGGAAATTGGATGGACTGAGCCCCAAGAAGGGTACAAAAATCACCACTATAGATATTCATATTAGGACTTCTCACAGAGTCCCATTTCTATATCTCTGTTGCCCTCTGAACAAACACATGAAATACCATTGTCAATATCTTTATCACCATTGAGGAAGGGTATAGTAAGCTACAAAAGTGTAACCCTCCAAAGATATGTCCACCTGGATCCTGTGAATGTGACCTTACACAGACAAGGATCCTTGCATATATAAGATCTGAAAATGAAATCATCTGGATTATCGGGCTGGGACAACATCCAATGGTGAGTGTCCTTATAAGAAGACTACAAAACACAGACAAAAGATGAGCAGGCACCCAGGAAAAAGTGTTGTGAAGATGGAGGCAGAAATTAGAGTATAGCATCTATAAGTCAAGGAACACCAAAGACTTATAGCCAACATGAGAAGCTGGAAGAGACAAAGGAGTGTTCTATGTCAGAGCCTTTGGAGAGAAGATGGTCATGTTGATACCTTGGTTATGGAATTATGGCTTCCCGAACTGGTTTTTGTTTTGTTTTGTTTTGTTTTGTTTTGTTTTGTTTTGTTTGGAGTTTTTCTTGTTTTTGTTTTTTTGTTTTGTTTTGATTTGTTTTGATACCAGGAATTGAACCCAGGGGTGCCTAACCACTGAGTCACATCCCCAGTGCATTTTTTTTATGTTTTATTTTGAGACAGGGTCTCACTAAGTTGCTTAGGTCCTTACTAAATTGCTGAGGCTGGCTTTGAACTCACAATCCTCCTGCCTCAGCCTCCTGAGTCACTGGGATTACAGGTGTGTGCCACCACATCCAGCTTGTCCTCCAGAACTATGAGAAAATAAATTTCTGTCCTCTTAAGCCATCCATTTTGTGGTATTGGGAAACCAATATAAAGAGACTAGAAATGACTAGCCTATCTATTTATGGGTACCTCATATGTCAGTTTAAAACAGGAAATAATACTGCCGTTCAAAAATTTTGCCTATTTTGGGCATGTCTGTCAAATCAGAGACATGCCCAACACAAAGAGAGCTGGATTTGACACTTGGCTCCTGGAAAACACTCATATAAAAAACAGTGGTTTTGGTAGAGAAAATACCATGTAGTGCTTGAAAATGTTGACCACGCTGGGTGTGGTGGCGCACACCTGTAATCCCAGCTGGTCCAGGAGGATCTGGAGTTCAAAGTCAGCCTCAGCAATTTAGCAAGGTCCCAAGCAACTCAGTGAGATCCTGCCTCTGATTAAAATATACAATAGGGCTAGGGATGTGGCTCAGTGGTGAAGAGTCCCTGGGATCAATCACTGGTACCTAAAAAAAAATGTTGAAAAAGAATGTGTCAACCACTAGAGTCAAACTTGAATTCTCATTTTTCCATTCATTAACCTTAGAACTTTGTACAATTACTTAGCCTTTGAACACATAAGAGCTAAAAAAAAAATTTAGCTCCTATTCAGCCCCAACTTTTGTGGTTATATCTGCCCCATAGTCCTGCTTATTTCTGCAGGATACTTGTCTCTACTGACTTTCTCTTTCCATGACTGGAAACATATACCCAAGTCCCAACCTTATATAACCTTTTCCAAATCCATCAACAGCAATTAGAGCCCTTGTATCACTTATTTCATTTTTGTAAGAGAGAGACCATGATGTGGTTCAAGCCAGTGTGCATGTTACCTATCACTGAATTGACCTTCTGAGTCTAGGAAAATGTCTCTTTGAAGGTGATGTGTGTAGTAGGACAATGGTATGCATTTCTAGTACACTGAGTCTTTTTAAATTTTATATACTCAAACCTATTTATATCTTCCTTCATAGTGTATGCCTTTTATTTTATGCTTTAAAAGTATCTCTTAACTTCAGATGATAAATTCACCCATATCTTATTATTTTACTTTCCATAAATATTCTCTAATGTAATTTGAATTTATAAGAATGGCATTTTTCTTTCTTCCAAGTAACTAGTTATTTGTCACATCATAATTTTTTGAATAGCTTATATTTTTCTCACCAACTAAAATACTAACACTGTTAACAATAATAGTATTCTCTGAATGCTTTCTATGTGCTAGAGTTTGTGCTAAGTATATTACATAGAGCATTTAGCTCGGTAATATTATTATTCACATACTATGTCTAAAAACTAGCATACTTGGGATTCATATCCAGGTCATCTGACTCTAAAGCTCATACTTTTAACGACCATGCTATCCTATAAATAACTTGGATCTATTTCTTTGTTTTGCTTAAACATTAAGGAAAATTATTGATATAACTGGAAGTTCATATGTAGGGTGGGTTTCACAGTTGATTTGGCTCATGCTCATTGTTCCCATGATTTCTTTGGGTCTGCTCTCTTCCATGTGACGTCATCCTCAGGCTAACAGTAAGCTAGCTAAAATAGTTCTATGCCCTCATCCATGCACAAAAATGCCTATCAGAAGAGAAAGAAGATTATTGCTCTCAGAAACACTCCCTGAAGAAAAAAGCTTTCTGAGACACTCCAGCAAAATTCTCCTCAAGTCTTATTGGTTCAGAATGGGCCACATGTCCATTTCTGTATCAACAATTAGTAAAAAAGGATGAGAGTAAATATATTATCCAAGCGAACACCTAGAGTTTGAGATGGTATCAGATTTTTTTTGGCACATGGACTGTGTAGAAGTGAAAAGGACTATCAAATTCATCTCCCAGATGCAAAAAAAATAAAAATAACAGGGGATTTAACAAAGTAGGAGGTAAATCAAGTCTGAAGGCAGTATACTAAGTTGGCAGCAAAGTACCCAGGCTTTCTCCTTCTATCTCAATGTTCTGCCATCCTCAACATGTGACTTCTACCTCATGGACCAAGACTGCTCTGCAGCCAAGCTATCATATCCAATATCCAGACACCTGGACGAGGAGTGCAAACAAATAGACTGAATTCTCCCTTTAAGGACATATCTTAGAAGTTATATGATAATCTTCTTCCTACATACCATTGGACAGAACTTATCATTTGGCAACATCTGACTTAGGGAAGCTACAAAATGTGGACTTAATTCCAGATAAATATAAGTCCAAATACAAATCGGGGTTTTACTATTATGGAATAAGAACAGAATATATATCGAGAGAATGCTAGCAGTATTTGCAACAATAGAAACATGAGTGCAATTTGGGATTCTGTACAAGAATAAAAAAAAGAAAACTAAATGCTGGTTAAGCAACCCACAAAGTGTTCTTCAGCCTTGCTGAGATCATTGGCCCAGCCCTGGACTAACAAGTAACCCGGTGGTATTAAATGCTCCAGATGGAAACCCTATGTCACATACCCATTCCCATAACTTGGCCATGAGTCATCCCAACCCAATTTTCATGACTGAGATGGAGTTGGGGTAGTTTTCTAAAAAGATAAATTTGTATGTTTTATTTGTAAAAACTCTTTACATATTGAGTATTTAGGGCATAATACTTTTGTCCATCTAATGTGTTGCATATGGTTTTCTAGTTTATTATTTATTTTCCCTTTATACTGATATTATCATACTATTGACATATAGAAATTTTACATTTTATAAGATCAAATATTCAATGACTGCATTTTTTTTACTTTTCTATTAGAATGGTCTTTCATAACCAAGGATTTAGTAAATATTCACTTATATTATCTTTTTTCTCTAACTGAATTATTTTTGTGTCAGTCAGAAGTTGCAATCTGCTGTATCCAAACCCCATTTATAAGGCTTTAAAAAATCGGGTTCCCATGCTTTTACACTGTTGGTGGCATTGTAAATTAGTACCAACAGCTATGGAAATCCACATGGAGATTCCTCAAGACTAGGAATGGAACCGCCAAATATGGACCCAGTTATACCACTCCTCAGTGTTATCCTAAAGAATTAAATTCAGCATGTTATAGCAATACATGCATACCCATGTTTATAGAAGCGTAATTCACAATAGCCAAATTATGGAACCAGCCTAGGTGTTCGTCACCAGATGGATGGATAAAGAAACTGTGGTATATACACACAATGGAGCTTTATTTGACTATAAAGAATGAAATTAGACCATTTACAGGAAAATGGACAGAACGTAAGAACAGTATATCAAGCAAAATAAACCAAACTCTCCAAGTCAAAGGTTGTATATTTTCTCACATGAGTAGAAGCTAGAGAGGCGGAAAAAAAAAAAAAAAAAAGATGGGCGGAAATCTCATGAAAATAGAAGGGAGGGGCTGGGGAATGTAGATCAAGCACGAGGCCCTGGGTTCAATCCCCAGCACCACAAAAAAATAAATAAATAAATAGAAAGGAGACCAACAGAATAAAGGAAGGGGGCCAGGGAGAAGGAGGAGAGGAGGGAAGGGGGATATAATTGACCAAATTATGTTGTTATATTGTGTGCAATTACAAATATGTAACAACAAATCCACTGTTATGTATAATTATACTGCCCTACTAAAAAATCCAGAGTGAAAAACAAACAAGCAAACAAACAGGGGTTCCTTCTTCTAAAGTAATAAGTTCAGGGCTGTTTTGGTGAACTTACAAGGTCTTCAAAAATCCAAGCTCATTCCATATTTCTGTTCCACTATCCTTAATATTAAGCTTTTCCTAAGGTTCACAAAACGACTGCTATAAATTTAGGCATCACATATGAAGTTTATTTAGAAAGAAAAAGAAATAGCAAAATATGAAAGCTGAATCCATCTATTTTATCAAGAAGTCAGTGTCTTTCCTGGAAATCCCATGTTAGATTTCTCATTGGCCAGAATTATATCATGTAGCCAACTAGAGCAAGGAATCTTGGAGAAATGTTATTTCCCTCTGAGTACATGGCTGTCCTGAACAAAATCAAATTATCTTATTAAAGAAGGGGGAATAAATATTGGGAAGGCAATACTGTCTGCCATGATTTTCTACCTAATTTTTCATATATGCTATAAATAATTAACTTTATTTGTTTAAAATTAGCCAAATAACTTTCCCATAATCTTTATTGAATAAGCAATCCTTTTTTCACTGATTTGGCACACATCTACATTATACTTTAAAATGTAGAGGTTTTTAAAGTAGATGTTCTAACAATGTTCAGAAAAGAGTGTAATGTCTCAGTTCACTTCTACTCTCTTCTCTTGGAAAGGGTAAAAAGAATAGGCTATCCTATGAGGTATATATTCATATATACTCCCCAAAGCTATAGTGAGAATCAGGGTAATGAAAATTTTTTAAAAGAGGGGAGGAGTTCCATGTAAAACTCAAAGTCTAGGATTTATTACCCCCTTCACACAGAAAGTAAAACATAACTTTCCCATTATCAATGACAGGTCACTGAGTTGGCAGAGAGCTCTTCAATCTCCAGCACTTGGATCAGAGGTGAAAGAGTTAGCAGCTGTGGGATTGCATAGCTCTTCTGTAACCCAGTTTATTTATCACCCTTACTAAAAACTCTAACCAATCCCTCTTCAATGAACTCCATCTTGCAGCCCACCCCACACCCTACACCTTTAATGCCTGATATTTTTCTCCCCTCAGAAATTCAACACAACAGGATAATTTAAGTGTTAGTGATAAATACTCAAAGAGGTACTCCATAGGGGTTACAAAACCTATCACAAATCAAAATAAGTTGTCAAAAACTGAAATGAATTGCCTTGTTAACCCATTTCTTTAATCTATCATTTAGGGAAAATAGCTTATCCTCTGATTGCTCCTTATTCTGCAAGCAAGTTTGCCCTGGATGGGTTCTTCTCTTCCCTTAGGACAGAATATTTACTGTCCAAGGTCAATGTGTCAATCACTCTGTGTGTGCTGGGCCTCATAAACACAGGTAAGGTTAAAATACTGGAATAAATGATCAACAGTTGGACTATCTGCCTTACTTTTTGGATAAAGGGTGGTAAAGGGAGGTACCGTAGTCCCTGACACATGAGTCACTCAACAAGATGCAGTGACTGACAGAAGTCCAGAGCCCTCTCACTAATGAAGCACTTCTGTCACTGGTGGAGTCTCTAACCACTCTTTGACCCTCCTTTCCATTCTGACCACCAAGTTTATTAAGTGACACCACATTCATCACCTTATCCTTCCCTGAATATCTTATTCCCTCATGGACTCTCAATGACCGTTACATTTTTTTTCTTGGTACTAGGGATGGAACCCAGGGCCTTATGCTTGGTAGGCAGATGCTTGACCACTGAGTTATATTTTCAGTCCTATTTTTCATTTTTATTTTGAGACAAGGTCTTAAAGTGTTTCAGGCTGTCCTTGAACTTGTGATCCTCCCACTTCAGCCTCCAGTGTAGCTAGAATTTCAGGTCTGTGCCACCACACCCAGCTTACTTTTTTTACATAAGACTTATAAAATACAAATGTGTTTCTCTTAGTAATATAAATAGCAATACACGCTTATAACATAAGCCCTTAGTATCCACTGACACTAAGAAGTACACAATATCAATTTTTTAGTATTCTTGCCCAAAATGTATCACCTCACCCAAATCAGATCAATGGATAAACCCAAATGCAGGGACATTCCTCAAAACAACTGATCAGTACTGTTCAAAAGTAACAAGGTCATGAGAGACAAGGAAAGACTGAAGAATTGTCATAGGTTGGAGAAAAAATAAGAAGAAATTTCTACTAAGTAAAATCCTGGATATAATCCTAGCACACAAAAAAGACATTAAGGAAAAATAAGTTCTGTAACAAAGTTAATTTTATTATACTTATTCTTGATCATTGCACAGTGATCATGCATAATATGACAATCAGGAGAAGTAGGACGTGGTATATAAGAGGACACTTGGTACAATTTTTACAAGTTTTCTCTAAGTCCAAATGTAAGTTTATCTAAAACATTCATCAAATGTTAAAATAAAAGTGTATTTAAAAAGTAATTGAGACCAGGCATGGTGGTGCATGCCTGTAATCCCAATGGCTTGGAAAGCTGAGGCAGGAGGATCACAGGTTCAAAGCCAGCCTCAGCAAAAGCAGGGCACTAAAGTCATTTAGTGAGACCCTGTCTGTAAATAAAATACAAAATAGGGCTGGGGACGTGGCTCAGGGGTTGAGTGCCCCTGAGTTCAATCCCTGGTACCCAAGAAATTTAAAAAAGAAAGAAAGAAAGAAAGAATAATTGAGTAGCAGTTACAGAACAGGAGAGACAGAGGCACAGAGTGAAACAACAAAGGGAAGGAGAGAGAGGGAAGGTGTATGAGAAGGACATGAAAACTTGGAAGGAGAGAGAAGGTAGCAGTAGCATTTCTTCTCAGTGAGAGTGGTTAATGTTAAGAAAGGAGGAAAAACCTGGGCTGTATCTTTCCTTTGACAAGTCAGTAAGTCATCACCATACAGCTCTTTTTGCTCACTGACACTTCCTGTTAGCTGCTGGGTCATCATGTGACTTTCGTCCTTATTTTGCTCTTCCTGTATTAACTCCCCACTCCAACCAAAACACCCAAGATAGGAGCATGATTCAGTCTCCCAACTGATCACCTCTAACTGCCCCCACAAATCTCTTTCCAGGGAGGCAAAGCCTCTGTTAGAACCAAGGTGTCTCTAGGACCAACAGGCTTTAAACATACCCAACTCTCCATATATTCCCTATAGGACATGTGATTTCAGACATTGGTAAATAGTCCCCTGACTGCTATGCTATTGCTACCTGCAGTTCTTCAGTCATATATTCTCTACTCATCTTGGATAACCCCACACTTCCCTTGTCATTCTACAGAAACAGCCATGGAGGCAACTTCTGGGGTATTATCTGAACAAGCAGCTCCAAAGGAGGACTGTGCCCTGGAGATCATCAAAGGGGCAGCTCTGCGTAAAGAGGAAATTTACTATGGCACCTCATACTGGAATGCTCTCCTGCTGGGAAATCCAGGGAGGAGGATCATGGAATTTCTCTCATTGAGGAAATATAAATTTGACAGATTATTAAACAACTAGTAACTCCCTTAGGACTGACCATGGTAAGGGATCTTGGAGTATTCTGCCCAATATTTCTGCAAGCTCTATTCATGAAAATACCTTCTGAAAGGGATAAAGAGTGCTTCCAGAGACATGCAAATCACAGGGTACATCTCACAATTGGAAGGAGTTCCTCTAACACTTGCACAGTGGAAATTTAATTGTAATAAATGTCATGAACCACTTTACAGCCTACGTTTGTGGAAGTGATAGTAACATTAGGTATAATTAAAAGATAGTTATATCCAATTTACCTCATATGTAATAATATTATGATGCTTAATATGATATTAATTATAATAAAGGTCACATAAACTTTATAAAATCAAAACTGGGAGCTATAACTTGAGCTTACTCAGCATGATTCCTTTAAAACCAGAAACTACAAGTGACATTTTTCAATGTTCATCTCTTATTTTGTGGTCTGAACTTTTTATCTATTCTGAATTGAAGAAACCATCCTACTCATCATTTAGTGGACATCATATCTTTGTCATTTCTGCATATTTCAGATACTCTTCATATTATTGTACATTGCTTCTCTGAAAAGGAGGACACCTGAACATAAGTCACTAAGGCAAACTCAGAAGGTGGAGGGGTTCCTAGAAACCTGAGTCACAGAACTTAGGCTGGTATATTTCTCTTAGAATCCATTAAGCATCTACATAAGCATCTATCTATATTCTCAAAGTACATTGGAAGTTTGGAGAGAAGGGATTGGAGTTCAAATCCCACCGCTTGCTCATTTAGTCATGCATTCATTCAACAAACATTGCTAGGTATCACCTGACTATGACCAAATGGGAAACAAAACATCAGCTATACTGACAACTCAGCAAAACCCTCTATTGGTCAGCACCTAATAGGTAAGAGATGGTACCCACATGTTAGATGATTTTAGTAGAGTCTAATAAAAAGGGGATTATCTACAAAAGTGTGAGGAAAGCCTACACGAGCAATAGTGTAGTATCTCAGGGCTAGTTACAGTTCTTTCTACCCAGAGGCCTGTAGACACAAGAGGACAGTACTGTTAACAGAAGCCATGATAGACAGACCTGTTTGGAGAGTGCCACATGACAGAGCTGTGCCATTTGGTTAGAGGATGTAGTCACTAAAGACCAAGAAGAAGAAAACTGGGGCAATAAACATCAAGCTTCACTTTTTCCCCCTCTTTGATCTCTGGTCAGTACTTTTCATTAGCTGAACAGGGAGCAAAGCAAAAAACTGGTATAGACCATACTTTTCAGCTTCCCCATGCACCAAGCAGGGTGGAAATGAATGGAAGTAGTTCTAGAGAGATAGATGGAATATGAAGATAGATAGATAGATAGATAGATAGATAGATAGATAGATAGATAGATAGATAGATAGACCCAGCATGAGCTCAACACTCCCAAACATAGCGTCCTGCTAAGTGATGCTAAGACACAGACATCCTTTCCTGTCTCTGAATCTTAATGCCTGGGCAGTAGGATAGATTAGAGTCTATAGAAACCCACCAACCACATAGAAAAGAAACTGGAGCAAAGATTGTGAATATGGCTAGTCTTAGATAGGGATCCTTTCCAGTTATGCTCAACACACGGCAGTAAGAGAGGCCTGACTGCACTTGTGTGCAAGAAAAAACACCATAAGCATGAAGTCTGGTTTCTAACTAGACAGGATACTAAACACAAGCAGGCACGGCTGACACTAGCAAAATGCAATCTGATAGACGTCTCAGTTTCTAATCAATCAGATCAACACCACTCAATCTCTTGCAGAAATGAGGCTCCCCCTCCAGAATGAGAAGAGAAAGGATAGCAATTCCATTCATGAAGGATGGAGACAATATTATAGCTGAGTTAGAATTTGCTGGGGACTGGTAAAAGCTTTCTACAAGATCCTTCCCCAGAATCTAAAGGAGATGATCTCAAAAACGAGGTCTGAGAACTGAAACCATCTACACCCACATAGCTTATCATCTTCATTAATGTGACATTAAAATTCCATTGTCCTTATCAGTGTGACTTTACTATTCCAAGAAACACTTGTGCAGTAAAATAAATGTAAAAAGCCCATTTTAAAATGCTCAGTTTTTCAATAAATAGCATTGAATGACTGCTACTCCTAAAGACTCCCTGGATCCCTCACTTCCAAACCCTGGCTATACTGTGCTCACCAATTCCAAACTGCTGTATTATAATCCTTACCCAATACTCACTGAACCACCTTGCAAAAGCCCCGCCTTAAACTAGATGCCAGCACCTCATAAACACTCAGACTTTACCCTCCCCATTCTGGTAGACTCTGGCTGTATCGAGGTGGTACTCCTCTTTACCTGGGTAAGCAAGAAACCCAGTTTGCCTTATCAGCAAGTTGTTTCAGTTGTTCTCAAGGAGACAGCATTCAATAAGCCCTTCCCAAGAGATCATCTTTTTTTTAATATTCACTAATATTTAATAACAGATACATTAAAAAATTTTACATGATGACTTCACACCTTTTTTCCTTAATAAAATGTTATAAAGGGAGTCGAAGACTTTTGTACTCAGAAGTAACCTCATGAACCTCTTCCCTTTCTGCCATAGGTAAAATAGTTATATCTTAAAATTGGTTTGTAGGTTTCACATCCATGTTCTTGTATGTTAATTACATATGTATCCACCCATAAATGTTACATTATTCGATTGCTTTAAATTTACCTAAATGCCAAAATTCTGCTACTTGCTTTTATAATTTTACATTTTTTGATTTATTTTATTGTACATGATAATTATACATAATAGTGGGATTCATTATGCCATATTCATACATGTATATAATTTTTTATTGTTTGTTCTATTTAGTTATACATGACAGCAAAATGCATTTTGATTCATTGTACACGAATGGATGATAAGTATTATTCCACTGCTTTACAAACATATTACAATTTGTACAACACAATGTACACAAATGTGTATTTCCTCTATATAGTCCAAGAGATCATCTTAAGGGTTCCTAACCTGCTCCCCTGTCCCCCCTTCTCAGAAGTGTCAGGGTTTCCAGCAGCTGGAGTCAACTTCCAATTTTAGTAGTCCACCAGCAGAACAGTGGCCCTTATCATTGGATCAGTTTCACTTACCTGCCCTGTCTAGCTTACTTTATCATGAGCTTAATGATAAAGGCACAATGTCCATGTTCACATCACATGTGGAATCCAGGTGTATATCACTCACATCTCACACTGACATAAAATTTAGCATCACTTTGTGAATTATAAAAGGAATTCTGCCCTCACTGAAAGGATTCATGAGCACTCCAGTGTTATGGAGGGAAAAAAGAAGACTGAGTTTATATCCATTCAGTGTATGTCTCTTAAGCCAGGAGTTTACCCCTTGGCAGTGCCCCTCTCAAAGTGCTTTACCACTTATCTGAGTCCAACTCTCAGGTAGTACAACATCTTTCTTCCTTCTCTCCCATTTATCATGCACAGTGGCCATAGTTGAGGCCACCTAGCAATATCTTTTGAAACAGAAATAATATCTTCCCATGAAGAAGTTATTTTAATCATTAGGAAAATAAGAATTTCACCAAGTATTACATTTGTCATAGCCAAAACAAAATTGAAAACAGTCTTAATGTTTACCCACTGGAAAATGTTTAAATTAGAGGACATTAATATTATGAAACCACTATGTCATAGTAAGAAGGGATCAAGTTGACTTATATGTACTCACACAAAAGAAACTCCAAGGCATATGGAATGAGCAGGGATGGAGAATGGGAAGGCTAACTATATGAGGCATTATTCTCAGACCTTACAAAATTAGGAATGTCTTGCCCTAAGGGGTAGACCTGAGGTTCTTAAAATGGTAGTGTGATGGACCGAGTTGTAAAAGGCAGGTTTAAACCCTAATCCCTAGTACCTCAGAATATGACTCTATTTGGAAATAGATCATTAGTTACACTGAGATGAGGTCATGGTGAATGAGGATGGGCAATATGAGTCCTTACAAGGAGGCATCTATGGGGGGGGTAAAGGCACACAGAGAGAACAGTGTATGGTAACAGGAGCAGAATTCCAGTGATGAAGCTGCAGGCAACCAATGTCAAGGACAAAAACCTCCACCAGCAGTAAGAAGGGGCAAAGAAAGTATTCCTCTCCACAGACTGCAGAGGGACTGTGGCCCTGCCAGCAGTCTGATTTCGATTTTCTAGCCTCCAAGACTGAAAATGAATAAATTTCTACTGTTTTAAGCCACCCAGTCTACTTTGTTGCTGAAGCCCCAGGAAATGAATGCAGGCAGTTATATCATAACCTTGCGCTACCAACAAAGACAAGTCAAGAGGTACAGGTCTCTTGACAGAGAGTTTCACTTCTAGGAAAAATGTGATATGATTAAAACAGAATCATGTCATACCTACATCAAAACCCACTCGGAATAAAGATCTAAGTCTTACAGAGACCTAAAAATCCCACATGATCTCGTTCCTCATTAGCTTTTAGACCTACTCTCCTACTAGCTTCCCCTCCCCTCTCCCACCACATTGGCCTACCTATTCCTGGAATGCGTTCAGCACATTCTGTGTGCCTGGAATGACTCACAGGCCGGCTTCTCTCTTCCTTCAGTTTTTTCCTCAAAAGTTGCCTTCTCAACTAGGCCTACCTTAACCACCCTAAATGAAATTTCAGAACTGCCCAGATATGTTATATCTCCCTTCTCTGATTTTTATTTGTTTTGTTTTTTTGGTGCTGGGGATCACACCCATGGCCTTGGGCTTACAAGGCAAGCACTCTACCGACTGAGCTATCTCCCCAGTCCCCTTCTCTGATTTTTATATCTCCTGCCCGCCCCCCTTTTTTTGTTAATTATCTTGTTTATTTTCTGTCCCTGTTCAAATTACTATGGCTGCCTAACAAACATCCCCAAATTTAGTGCCTTAAAACATGAAATATGTGGACCACTCACAAATGAGCAGCCTGGGCAGAGATCAGGTGGGTTACTTAATTACTGCTCCATCACTGAGACCGCAGTGGCTTAAAAGAATCATCAGATAGTTTGCTCATGCACATGTCTGGCACCTGTGTTAGAAGTACCTAAACAATTGGGACTTGAAATAGCTACTGGGGCCTGAAGAGCATCTTGGGCATCTCTCTACCTTTCTATTGTCTCTCAGATTGGCAACTTCAGAGCTGCTGAACTTCTTACAGAGCCTCAGGACTCCAGCCATAAGTCCTAAGAGAAAGAGTCAGGCAGAAGTTGAATTGCCTTCTAGGACCAATCATACACTTGTGGTCAAAGCAGTTCTGAAGACCCACACATTTTGAGGAGAAGAGAACACAAACCTCACCTCTTGTTGGAGAAGTGTCAGCGTTACATCATAAGAACTACATGTGGGATAGGCAACATACTAAAGTATCCACCTTTGGAAAATACCATCTGCCACGCTCCTCCTCCTAGAACTGGCTTTGTCACAGACCCAAGTCCAGCTGCTTGCCAATTGAAAGGCAATGCTTGGGAGATGAGAGTTGGTGGGAAGGAAAGGAGGTTTACTCAATGCCCACCCTGAGAAGATAGAGGAGCTATTATTCTCAAAGTTCCATCTTGAGGAACTCAGGGAATGCATAGGGCTTTTATAGGGAGGGAAAGGAGGAACAGGGAGAAATGGGCAGGAAGACTATGTGCTGAGAGGGGTCTTTGTCATCCAGGTCTGTGTCTGAGGCTAGTTACAAAGTTACAAGTTAAATATTACAGCAATTTACATGCTAGGTCTAGTTAGTAAATACATGGAATTAAAGAATAAGAAGGGTGTTACACATTCCAGTGTTAACTGAAGGTCACCAGACGTTCTGAGTTCTGTAAAGCTAAAGAAAGATTATTTAGCAGTTACCATCTTAATATTTAGGTATGGCTTTCCTTTAGAATTTAGAATGCCAGGGAAAAGGAGGGGTAATCAAAGGACACTTCAAAAAATGGGCAGCGCTGTTACAGCTTCATGAGGACAGGAGTTTTGTCTGCTTAGTTTCTTATACCCCAGCACCTAGAGGAACACCTGCCACATTGGTGCTGAGCCAGAGAAAAACATGAGGGGTCTGGATGCCAATGATGAGCTATTGCATCAGACCCAGAATGCAGAGTTTCTGGGGCTGACGCAGGACAGGCAAAAAGCCAGGTTCGTAAGAGAAGAGCCCTGCAGATTGTCAACAGGATGGAGGAAGGAAGGCTGATCAGGAGGAGAGATGAGTGTTGAGACAGGAATATGATCAAAGGGCAAATCTACATCCAAAGTCAAGTTGAAATTAGTTTTCCTCAGGCCCAAAGACAAACTAAAGACTTCGGACTGTTCTATGTAAATAGACATTTCCCTGATTCTGCCCACTTGCAGTTTTTCAGATGACCCGGGTGAGTAGGAGAACAATGTAAGCAGTGAAACAGTATCGATGATGTTAATATTAAATTAGATCTTGCTTCTTTTTGGTCCCTGTTTAACAACTAGCGCTCCAGAAAAAAGCAGGGGTAAATGCCTGAATTTCTGATGTGTAGCATCTGCCTATTTCTGGCATGTAAATATGTAAATGGTCAGTTTTAAGCCTCCCACGTGATGTGGCTCTCTGTGAATGAGGAGATGGGTATCATGGGCTTCTCAAGCCTCGACAGCTGACTCTGGCACACCATAGTGACTCTCTCTTCCGCATTCCCGACAGAATTAATTCCTTTTAAACAGTCAGCTCACTGTCTCGCCCCTCCAGGATTTGAAATCAAACTCTGATAACATGAATCAAACTGAATTTTTTTTTTTTCCCTGTCAGCAAGCACGGCCAAGCTGACTAGCTTGGCTCCGATTGCCAGAGAAAGAGAGGGAAGCGGGGCTCCCAAAGACATGGGATGTCCACACTCTTCAGTTCTAAGAGCATTGGCATATGGATGGAACCAACAGCCTCAAAGTGTCAGAGAGTCCTACAGTCTAGACTTTCATATTTGTAAGCCCTGCTTTCCCCTGAGAGTAACAGAAAATTCAACCGTCTGACACGGCTGAATCATGTAGAGATTTACTTTCCTCCCATAATAAAAGTCTGGGTGGGGCAGACCAGAGTCTTCAGAGAGCCAGGCTTCTTCTGTCTTTCCACTCAGCTATCCATCTTCCTCCTCATAGCTGTGTGGCCTTGAGACAGCTGCTCTGCCTTCAGAATTACTCTTTTTTTTTTTTTTTTTTTTTTTTCCCTCAGCAAGAGAAAAGACAAGGTGAAAGGCAGAAGATGCATGTGGGCTGAATTCAATCCCTGAGAGAGTACATCCTGGGAAGCCCTTCATTCAGATCCACATTACATGATCACCTTTCCCAGCAGGAGAAGTCGATAAATGGATTTTCAACCAGGTATTTTGCCAATCCAAACAAAATTCGGGGTTCTCTTAGGCCAGCAGGCATTTGTCACAAGTGTAAATCACCACCAAAGCAGAAAGGACACATAATTCCTAAGATATCAGGCTCTCAAGCACACCGACAGCATCCATTCCCACGGACTATCTGTAAGATTCTAATTGGTCCATATGGCTCCATACTGGAAATCACGCTAGGCCTTCCACCTCTTCAGATTTCCCTTTGGGAAACTGTTAATCCCTCACCTTGGTTAAAAAAAAAAAAAAAAAAAAAAAAAGTGTAATCAAAGGTTCTAGATATCAGGTGTGAGGGAGCCCGGAGGATTGACACCCAAAATCCATCATTTATATTGGGATTCACTCTTGGTACTATATATTCTAAAGGTTTGGACAAATGTATAATGACAAATATCCATCATTATAACATCATACATAGTTTTACTGCCCTAGAAATTCTCTGAGTCCTGTCTTTTTATCTTCAGAGGAGATGACTCTCATTGACAGGCTTCCCACCTGCTGTTCCCAGAGAACTATTCTCAAGGACAGTTAAGTCTTATCTCTATACCAAGTCTTTCCCCAGAGCATCTATGCTTCTGTTCTCCATGTATACTAGATTGTTTTCCTGGGCTAGACTGCTCTCAGCCAGCATCTCAGACCCATCCCAGAGGATGGTTGCTGTGGTCTGAATGTGTTTCCCAAAAGTTCATGTGCTACAAATTTATCCCCAAAGCATCAGTGTTGAGAGGTGGAATCTTTTGGCTATTATTCTGTGCTGATTTTGACCTCATGGATGAAGTAATTAACTCACAGAGTAATGGATTGATAGGTTATCCTATTAATAGTGACCTTTCCTGGAAAATTTTTTTTTAAATCAAGCTCTCTGGTTTGCTTGCTCTGTCTCACTGCATGCTGCTCTCTGCTATGTTATGATGATGTACAAACAAGGCCCTTAGCAGATGCTGAGGCTGGGTATGAAGGGATACTCTTGGACTTCCCAGCCTCCAAAATCACAGACCAAATATATCTTTTCTCTACAAATTACCCAATATGGTATTCAGTTATAACAACAGAAAACAGAGTGAGACAATAGTCTATATGACAGACTTCAAGGGACTTCAAGGGACTGAATTAAAGATTCTCCAGAGTGGTGGTGTCCAAAGCTTTTGATCACATACTTCATCATTAAATCATTAAAAAATTGTGATTAAGCATATATACTTCTAAAGGAGATACAATAATCATTTATGTAACATATGCATATAATAATTACTAACATACAACATGCAGACATAAACATCTTTAAAGGACAAGATAAAATAAATATGAATTCTAATCTTTGCTTCTCAAACCCCAGTAGTTTTTACTACACGTCTCCTTTAGACACATGACTCTAAAGTTGCATTAGAGTAAGAAGGCAGCATAGGCTTCTAACCACTTCTTTAGGACTTGAGTTATGGGTCGGACCTTCTCCTGGCTCAAGATGAACTCCCATTCCCCTGTCAAGGTGCTGTAGGGTACCACCCCTTCTGATATTGCCTAAGTCTAAGAATTTTCCAAGAAATTTCTTCATTTGTACTCACCCAGTGCTCTGGGACACAAATACTAACAAGTCCCAGAAGCATCCCTTACTTTCTCAAGGGAAGTAAGTAAATAAGCTAATTTGTACTAGTAAGGGAAAGGGACATACATCGGCCACTCTGTATGAGTATTCATGACGTTTCACAATGTCAACATCTCAGCACCCCTAGTTTCCATCCTTCCCCAGGGGGGTCACCAGTTTTTGGCAAATGCCATGGGATTGTTTGGGGGGTTTTTTGATGTTATTCTATATTTTCCTTTTTAAACTTTGTACCTATTGCCTGTCAAAATTCTGCAGAAGTACAACTCTTAATAAAATAATGCTGGCCCAGTGCTTTGAAATGATAGCTATCACCCACAGGACAGAGAGAATAAAACTTTATAATGCACTTCAGGTAAACATAGTCTGAGAACCACTCCTGCTAAACCTCCTTTGCTCAAATGGGGCTAAGAGGGTTTTGACACTGACTCCCAGTGGTCAATCACTGCCCATCCCTTACCCTACACCCCACCCACCTACTGCATCCCCTGAAGTGAGACGAGACCAGAACAACAACTGGGAGAGATCCATCCCAATCCACAAGGATCAACCAAAACCTAACTACCGGATGATTGTTCAGTGATGTTTTCATAGAAAGATCTTGACTAAGATTAGGGAACATGAAAGAAATGGGAGAGTTGTCAAAATGCAAATCAAAACTACTCTAAGATTTCACCTCACTCCAGTCAGAATGCAATTATCAAGAATACAAGCAACAACAAATGTTGGCAAGGATGTGTGGCAGGAGGGAAGTACACTCATACATTGCTGATGGGACTGCAAATTGGTGCACCCATTATGGAAAGCAGTACGGAGATTCCTCAGAAAACTTGGAATGGAGCCACCATTTGAACCAGCTATCCCCCTCCTCACTTTATACCCGAAGGACTTAAAATCATCATACTACGGTGATGCAGCCACATCAATGTTTACAGAAGCTCAATTCACAATAGTCAAACTATGGAATCAACCTAGATGCCTTTCAACAGATGAATGGAAAAAGAAACTGTGGTATATATACACAATGGAATATTACTCAGTCTTAAAGAAGAATGAAATTATGGCATTTGCTGGTAGGTGTATGGAGCTGGAAAATATCATGCTAAGTGAAATAAACCAATCCCAAAAATTAAAGGTCAAATGTTTTCTCCAGTATGTGCATATTAATTCACAATAAGGGGGCTAAGGAAAAATGGAGATACTTTGGATTAGACAGAGGGGAGTGAAGGGAGGGGAGGGACTTTGAGGGTAGGAAGGACAGTAGAATGAATTGGACATTATTATCCTATATACATATATGATTTCATGACTGGTGTGATTCTACATCATGTACAACCAGAAGAATGAGAAGTTATACTCCAATTATGTACGATGTGTCAAAATGCATTCTACTGTCATGTATAACTAACTAGAGCAAATTTTCTTAAAAAAGAAAAAAAATGGACTCACTTATGTCAACCCAACAACAACAACAACAACAAAAAGTAAATAAAGCTAGGAGGTTATGAAGGAAGAAATCTTGACCTGAGATTTTTTTGCCTGAGAATAACTATCACAAAGGACTCTGCTGGAACCATGAGATTGCACAGAGGCCACTGCAGCCTTATACAAAAATAATTCCACAAACTGTTCATCTTTGGACTTAGGACACTTTTTATTAACCACTGAAACCAAGGATTATTGTTTGAAAATAACTGATGCAACCTCCTCATTTTTGCCTTTAAAAACTTACCCTTCTACTTATTTGAATGCGCCCATAGTTTACTATGCAATGCATATTCCCATTGTAACACTCCCAAGTAAATATCACTATTCTTTGAAGAATCTCTGATTACTTTTTATTTTGTTTTGTTTTTGTTTTATATTGACAAGTATGACTTGGCAATCCTTCTATTGAGTACCCTCAAAGAAATTAAATCATCCTGTGATAAAGGTGTCTGCACCTTTATCATCATGTCATTATTCATGGTGTGTGTGTGTGTGTGTGTGTGTGTGTGTGTATGTACACAAATATATACATAAATGTATGTGAATACACATATATACACACACACAATATACACATGATGTACATATGTACATATATATGTATACACATAATGGAATATTATTAGACCTTAAAAAAGGAGATCCTGTCATTTGCAACATGTATACATGTATGAACTTAGAGGACATTATGCTAAGTAAAATAAGCTAGAACAGAAAGATAAACACAGCATAACTTCACTTAATGCAGAATCATAACAAAAAAAAACTCAAAATACTTAGTATCGAAAGGTAGAACATTGTTCAATGGTTACCATTGGAGTCAAAATGGGGGATGGGGAGATAGAAATCAGAACACATAGCTTCATTTACACAGGTTAAATAAGCCTAGAGAGCTAACTACCAGGTAGGGGATGGCACCTCAATGAGGATCCCTGCTGGACCCAAGAATTAAATTTCATAAGATAAATTAATAAAAGAAAAGCTTTCAAATATATTTAATAAAATTTTGTGGCACTAGAACTCTCATAAGGAAATGAAGATCAAAAGAAGCAGTTAGAGTCAGTTACTTATATGCTGAATTGGACAAAGAATGGTAGACCATGAAAATCTGATAAGGGCTCAGATATTTAACGGGACACAGAAGTGACTAAAAGGATAAAAATTAGTTTAACAAGGTTGGTTTGCACATTTTTCTCTTGGCCTCAATTTCGTGTCCTTAACAATAAAAATATTGCTTTTTTTTCTTAGTTTAAGGAGGACAAGTATCTCATAGGAATTGCAACTTGTGCTTTAAAAAAAAAAAAAAAAAAAAAAAAGCTCAAAGGTCAGAGTGATCTTTTGACCCTGATGTTTCATAAGTGCCTTTAACTTAAGTAGTCAATATGCCAGAATGGCACAGCTTAACACTACACCAGAAGGAGGACAGTTAACAAAATTGTATTATATACTAGAACTTTACTAAGAGAGACTTTAGGTTCTTTCATGGCCCCCTCTCCCCGCACACACATACCAAAGTTTAACTATGTGAGTAATGGGTATGTTAGTTTGCTTGACTATGGTAATCATATATACAATTATAGCATAATATGTAAGTACTTATATACTACATATATATATGGTAAAACTATATTACATATCATTTTGTATTTACATATACTGTATGTAACTACATATAGATATGTTATAGATATAGATATATAAATTAATACTTAAAAAATAGAAAAATGTATATACCAAGCAGTGGATAGCTGAGTCAAATGATATACATATAAGACTGCATGACCAATGTGATCCTATAATAGGTACAATCAGAAAAATGAAAACTTACACTCCATTTATATGATTTATCAAAATGCATAAATGCATTCTATTGTCATGTACAACTCTTAGAACAAATAAAAGATTTTTAAAAAATAAAAGGCATCTAAATTGACAAGAAGTTAACATGCAGACAACATGATCTTGTATCTAGAAAATCTTCAGGAATTCACCAGAAGATCTATTCAAACTAACCATGACCCGTATGAGGATACAGGATACAAGAATGAGATGATGTTTTAAAATTATTTATGGGATGGCAGGTGCACAACTCTGTGAAAATATGGAAAATTGTTGAATTCAACACTTCAGATGGGTTAAATTTATGGCATGTGAATTTTCTCTCAGAAAAGCAATTTGAGCTATTTGTAGTTTGTGCCTCATTTGATAAGTAAGAATTTGTTTTCCTGAAGGTATGATAGAACCTCAAAATTTAGGAATTAAAGGAGACATCATTATATCATTTAAAAAAAAAATAGAAAAATGCCAGATGAACAGCAGCTAAATTGGGGAGGCTTTAAAGAAAGGAGTTTCTGAGAAGGTGGGTAAGAAAACAGAGGCCACAGAGGAGGACACATGAGCATTTTGCAAAACCTGGGGGCATGCCAAAGAGCCCTATGCCATGAGGGCTAAGGCCCAAAGGACACAGCGTTCACATGTCTCTGTGCGAAGAGACTGGCTGATCTGGGACTGTTGGGGTGAGGTGTTTCTGGGTTTCCTGCTGTCTTTGGACAGTCCTGTGGCACCCTGAGCCCCAGGTGACACAGTGGACCCAAAAGCTAGCCCACCCCACCACCAAAGAGCAAGACCCTGACTGGACTTCCCGTCACAGGCCTCCCTCTGCCTTCCGGGGTGGCAGCCCCACCCAGTGGCTGAACGCAGCACCATGGGATTCCTGGCAAGACTCTACTACCACCTCCTCTTGAAGGAGCCCACAAGCAAGTCACTGTTCGCAGCCCAAGAACAAACCTAGAGGAGGCCAACTCAGCCATCTGGTGACAGCCCTGCCCTGGCAGCCTTGAGCTTGGCCTTGAGCTGCGAGGAGGAGGACCTGTTCAATAGCGACAGCTAGTGGTCATCCTCAAAAACAAGGTGCTCCAAGCCTGACAGAAAGAAACAAAAAGGCACCCGGAAACCAGGACAGGCAGCTCTGAGTGGAGGTAGGCTCATATCCAAAGCCATTCTTGGGTACGGTGGTCCGTAAAAACTCCAAATTGTGGTCCTCCGAAAGCCCCTGCCATCTTCTCCGCTCAGAGTGCTCTTCATTCTCCCTTTTTCTGCTCAACCTTTTAAGGCTTAGCCTGACCATCATCGCCTCTAGGAAAATGTTCTTCCTGCCACCCAGGCTCACCTCTTAAGGTTGGGATAGATGATCCCCCAACTCTGTCCCATGCCTCTACAATTTTCTACATCCATCACTTGAGTTTATTGCACCTTAAATTTACCTTTAAAATTCTCTTCTGGGTCTGTGTGTAAATGTGTGAAGACACTGACTGTACTTTTCTTACTGTTGCATCCCTAGTACTAAATGCAGTTCTTAGCATGTATAAGGTATTTAATTTTTGAGAAATAATGCATTCACAGCCCCTGTACAAAGACAGTCTTTAGTAGAAACAGAGACCCTGAGCCGAGCATGGTGGCCACACCTTTAACCCCAGCTACTCACAAGTCTGAGGCAGGAAGATCACAAGGTCAAGGTCAACTTCAGCAATTTAGCAAGTCTGTCTCAAAATAAAAAGGGGTGAAGATGTAGCTCAGTGGTAGAAAGCCCCTGGGTTCAATCCCTAGTACTGCCAAAAAGGAAATAGAAAAGAAAGAAGAAACATCCTGGTAACACAACAATTTTGCATTTCAAAGAAGAGGTGTAAATGGATCTAAAAGTCATCTCTCCGGATTCCAGCCATTTCTCCTTGTACCACATCACCCCGGTTTTTGCCTCCCACTAACACCTAGCAGCCCTGAGCCCTTGAGCTGTTGGGAACACCCCCTCCTCTGGATAGCTTTCTTGATCTTGCCCTTGAGCTATTGGGAACACCCCCACATCTGGGCAGCTCTCTTGATCTTGCCAACTCTGGCAATTTCAACTGCCCCAAAGCCCAGTTCTAAACAGTATTCTTGTCAGAACAAAAATGCTTATTCACTAACCTGCACCATAAAATCCACTCCAGGGAGTTTACCCTAAAGAAAATATTTTTAAGAGAAAAGCAAACAAAAAAGATCTGCAAAAAGATGCCCATTTGCAACATGATCTGTAAAAGGTAAAAAATAGAAAATCTCCATATAAATAAAATTTCTTTGTATAACTTTCATATGAACAAAATTACAAATCACACTGTGCAAAAACTAGTAAGAGTTTCACCATATTGGGACAATTTTATTTTTATTTTATTAGCAAACACATCTGTAGTACTTACTATGTTCAAGCACTATTCTACTCTGAATATTAATGCATTTAAATCTTCAAAACAACCCTAAGAAGTAGGTGTGCTATTATGATTCCCATTACTTATCCCAGAGCACATTTGGTTTGGTGTGACTTAAAATAGAAGTTAAATAGCCTACAGAGCACTTACTTTGAAGGACGCTATGAGTCACTTCAAATATTTTTCTTTTATGTTGTATAATGTGACACACATTTTTAAAATAATCTGTGTTGGGTGAACTTAAAAATGTACATTTTAACTTTTGCCATTATTCCATGGATGGAGAGGTGCCACGTGCTTATTAATCTTTCTAAGTGATTGATTTTAAATGATTCTTTTTTCCTCCTATGGATGTTTTTATAAAATTATATCAAACAAAATGTACTCATCCACTAACCACTCTTCCATTTTCATTCAATTGTAGAGCTGATGAGAATCAATTTTATCATAACGATTAAAAAGTCACAGGTAGATGTTCCCAATTGCAGATGTTGCTATGGCAATAGTGATTGCTAACATTTATTGAGTGCATTATGAGTATATTTGATGTAATCCTAAAATAATACTGTAAACTAGATTTATTGCTTTGTTTTTTCCCAGTGCTGGGAATTGAAACCAGAGTCTTATGGGTGATAAGCACATGTTCTACACCCAACTAGATACTACTATTGTTATCTTACAAGGGAGGAAACCCAGATGCAAAAAGGTTAGATAATTTACCAAACTTAAACAGACAGTAAGTGGTAAGGTTTAAAGTGATTAAGTTCAACTTCAAGATCAAGCAGTCCAACTTCTGAGTGCACCTGCCAATCAATTATTCCTGGCTGCCATTCAAGGCAGAGTGCTTCAGATGAGCTACAGCCTTGAAGAGCAGAAACAGAAGTGATATGTAAATAAATCTTGTGGGGATGTGGTTCAGTGGTAGAGCATTACCTGGCAGGTTCAAGGTTCTGAGTTTGCTCCCCAGTACTCACTCTCCAAAAAAAGTTTAAAAATCTTATTACAAAGTTGGAAGTTATCTTAGCTCTGAATTATTATAATTACAGAAAATTACAGTCCAAATTTCATTTTTATTATGTGAATTCAATTGTATTTACATTGCATAATCAGTGGTTAATAATTATTTTGAGTAATACTAGGCTGCATGGCTACTTCTTAATAAATAGATTGTGGTATACTTATAAAGGATCATGACAGCATTAAAAGACAAAAAATATGGAAAAATTAAAAAATGAAAAATAATTATGATTTAGTATTAAGAATAGACATAATTATAGATTTAACTACACTCAAAATATGTATAAAAATACACACGCATGTGGACAAAAACTAATATATGAAACTGATTTGTGATTGGTAGTAGGATTAAAGTACTTATTTTTGTATTTTTAAAAATATTGGGCTGGGGTTATAGCTCAGTGGTAAAGCACTTGCCTAGTACGTTTGAGGCACTGGGTTCAATTCTTAGCACCTCCTATAAATAAATAAATAAATGTCCATTGATATCTAAAAATATATATTTTTAAAAAATCTTTTAGTGGTTCCATAATTTTTACAAAACTGAATATTTTTCTATCTACTTGTCACCTTTTTCTTCCTTTTTTTTTTTTTTTTAAATTTTTTTGGCAGTGCTGGTGCTGGAACCCTGGTTCTCAAGCATGCTAGGCAAGTGCTCCACCACTGAGTCACATCTCCAGTCCTATTTTACCTTCTTGATCAATCTCCAATGTAAGCCACTCAAGTGCTCTCTGCCAAGCAGTCCGACAAAAAACTACTGCATCCATTTTCTTAGTGAGATTAGACGTAGTTCAATTTTACTACATCAATTTAAATATTCTTTGTTAGAGATAAGTAAAAAACTAGATTGGAAAGTTATGCAGAAAATATGTAAAATGTAGGGGAAAAAAGTCTCTGGAAGATATCTCAGTTTGGAAAGCAAGGCCATTTGTGAAATAATTAGAGGCTGCGCCAAGAAGGGAAATTGTCACTTTCAGAAAGGGGACCACACTAGTAAATAACTAACCTTATTAGAGAGGCAGCATCTCCCACATTAGACTGTCAGCACACTCACTACTGTTGAGGTTCTCGGGATGCTCAGCTGGAAACATTTATAATGGTTGACTGCCTAAGCAATAAGAAAAACAATATGTACAGGAAGAAAAGGAAGTGGAAGCATATTTCAATGAATAGAAGTTTCATATCTTTAATTTCGTGTTAGGAGATGATTTTTGGTAACTCAGTAATACATTTGGTAAGTATGTTCTTTAATAACGTGAAGTTTTTGGTCATAAACTAGGAGTTCCCAAGTTCTGTTTACTAGACAACTCACATACACTGTGGAGAGGAGTTTGGAGCTTTAGTTGAGCCCTAAAAAGAAGAAAGTTTAGAAAGCAGTATTTCATACTGAGAGAACAAGTCATTCTGATATTTAATTCAGAAATAAGCATTATTTCATATTCTGGCAGGCTCAAGAAGACACACGTGAAATGAAGGTTAAAAGGGAAGAACCAAACTGCCCTAAAGATGGACATATAGTTTGTCCTTTGGAGCAAAACAGAGATGGGGTACCTGGAAGGCCCTCCTTTGTCTGGTCTACCGTATTCTTTCTTCTTCCGGCTCACCTACCCCAGGCCTGAGGCTGCATCCGGTCAGGGATCTTCAGAGTGAAAGCCTGTGAGCCCATCCTCCTCATGATGCTATGACAAAAAGTAACTTGTTCCTTGTTCAATGTTGGACCCACAAGAATAGACCCAAAGTTATTTGTGCCTTATGGTTTGGTCTTTCAGATTTTTAGCACTGTCAAACTTAAAAAAAAAAAAAAAAAGAAAAGAAAGAAAGAGAAATTCTCCAAAGATTCATTTGTTTTGAAATATCAGTGCAATAGAAATACACATGCCATATTAAACAGAGTATAGTCAAAGAGGCTAAGGCAAGGGCATGTTTTTAAAGGCAAAATGAGGAGGGTTACATAAGATCTTTTGAAACAATAACCCTTTATTGCAAAGATCAATAACAAGGGTGGCATCTGTCTAAGTCAGAACAGACAGCTGATGAGCAGAAGTATATTTTTGTATAAGATTGCAGGGGGCTTTGTTTAAGGTTGTGATTCTCATATCACTTTTTTGTGAATTTTTCTTGTTATCAGACATACGCACATGAGATTCCATCCTTCGTAACTTCCCAGCTTTATTTAATATCCTTCTTTTATTATTTTTTATTTGGGGTAGAGGTTAGGGCTATGAATTTGATTCTGAAAACTCACACAGCATCTCTACAACAGATAAAGCTCTTGCCAGTATTGAACTCTCTTATAGCACAACTTTTAAGCTGTATGATGCTAAAAAGCCTCTACCAACAATGGTGATACAAAGCCACAAAAGAGATGAAAAGGACTGAGTACTATATCCTGTCATGAATGTAAAGTCATAATTTCCCTGTAGAGAGGCAATCCTGCAAATGTATAGGAGTTGAGGAAATATTTTCCTCCTGATGAATTTAGAATTTATCACCTCTAAGAATAAATATTTGTCCTTGGGTTGTTTGTGTGAACATCTAATTAAATGCTTACCAGTTAGACACTCTGAAGGCCAAAGAGCAGAGTCTGTGAAAACTTTGAATAGAAACAGATTTAATTATGCCAACTCTGAACTGCTGTGCAAACTTAGTCAGCTTTTCCTTCTCTTCAGCAAATACTTGAGCTAGTCAGTGTATAAAGACAATTTATTTAGGCTCATATTTTGAAGGTTCCACTCCATGATCATGCCATTGTTTTGGGGCCTGAGGCAAATCAGCACATCACAGCAGAAGAGTGTGGCAAAGAAAACCACTCACATCATGTCCAGGAAATGAAGGAGAGAGAAGAAGAGGCCAATCAAAGTCATACCTCCAATGACCTAAACACGTCCCACAAGGCCCCACCTCTTAAAGATACTACCATCTTCTAATAGTAAGCTGGAGCCAACTCTTTAATACATGAACCTTTGGGGGACATTCCCAATCCAAACTATAGCAAGGTGCCAAGACCATCATGTATTTTCTTATTAAGAGTGCCTGTGAAACAGTACGGAGATTCCTTAGAAAACTTGGAATGGAACCACAATTGACCCAGTTATCCCACTCCTTGGCCTATACCCAAAAGACTTAAAATCAGCATACTACAGTGACACAGCTACATCAATGTTTATAGCAGCTCAATTCACAATCGCTAGATTGTGGAACCAACTTAGATGCCCTTCAATAGATGAATGGATAAAGAAACTGTGGCATATATACACAATGGAATATTATTCAGCCATAAAGAAGAATAAAATTATGGCATTTGCAGGTAAATGGATGGAACTGGAGAATATCATGCTAAGTGAAATAAGCCAATCCCAAAAAAACAAAGGCCAAATGATTTCTCTGATAAGTGGATGATGATACATAATGGGGGGTGGGAGGGAGACAAGAATGTAGGAAGGATGGATTGTATAGAGAAAAGTGAGGTGTGGGGAGGGGGTGGGGGGAAGGAAAAATAATAGAATGAGACAAACATCATTACCCAATGTACATGTATGATTACACAAATGGTATGTCTCTCCTTCGTGTACAACAGAGAAACGAAAGTTGTACCCCATTTGTGTAAAAGGAATTAAAATTAAAAAAAAAAAAAAAAAAGAGTGCCCGTGGCATTATTCTGAAATAAATAACTTGGACTCCAGGAATGCATTGCTGAGAAAACACTGTTGGGGGGTATAGAAAAAGATTCTAAGACAAAAACAACTCTTAGAGTAAACTTGCCATTTCCCAAAAGTTTAGTAGGAAATCACCCAGTAGACTGGAAAGAGAAGCAAAAATAGAACCCCCAAAAGGGGGTTCCCATGAAGTCTTTAACTTCTTAGTGTTGTCTCTTGAAATATGGGAAAAACCATTTTAGCATAAGTTTGTTTTCTTTTCATAATTGGTATCCCGTTTAGTAACCCCAATTCTACAATAAAATCTCATAATCCCACACATGCTTGTATGATATTGTGGGAAGTAAAGCAACCAGGCTATAAACCAAAGAGTTTTTCCCTTCAGGGGAGCCCAAACAAGGCCCAGCATCTATCAAGGAGTCTCTGTCCGGAAGTTCCAGAATATGACAATCAACAAGGAAGCCATGGTTCCCAGTAAACCAGGAAATGAGGAGAAGCACAGAGTGCTGGTCAATCGATGCCAGGTGCTCAGTTTCAAGATTAAACCTTCCCTTTACATCCCATACAGATGAAGGGGACCCTCAGGTAGAGGCCAGGTGATGAAGAGAGTGTTTATCACAACTTGAGTCTAATTTGGTGAACTAGTTTTCTTAAATCCATTTTATCTAGATTTTCAAAATCATTGACATAGTTATACAAATGATTCTACAATTATTGTAATTTCCACTGCATTGTGGTCACTTTCAAGGTATCATTCCTAAATTTTGTATCTTTTGTACACATTTCTTTCTGATTTTTAATGGACTGTAAATAGTTTTTTGCAGAAATTCACATTATAGTCTTCTGTCCCACCCAGTGCTCTAGGCCCTGAACTCCCTGTTTCAGTCAGCTTTTTCATTACTGGGACCAAAAAACCAAGAACAATTTTAGAGGAGGAAAAATTTAGTTGGTGCACATGGTTTCAGATGCCTCTGTCCATAGAGGGCAGACTCTTGCTTTAGGCCCAAGGTGAGTCAGAATATCACGGCAGAAAGCTGTGGTGGAGGAAAGCAGTGTACACAGAACCAGGAAGGAGAGAGAGAGAGAGAGAGAGAGAGAGAGAGAGAGAGAAAGAACTCTCTTCACCATCACAAAATATAAACCCCAGCTGACATGGTGGCACATGCCTGGGAATGGTGGTGACCCAGGAGGCAGAGATAGGAGGATCACAAGTTCCAGACCTGCCTCAGCAACTTAGCAAGGCCTTAAGCAACCTAGTGAGACCTTGTCTCAAAATAAAAAATGAAAAGGTTTGGGGATGTAGTTCAATGATAAAGCTCCCCTGGGTTAAATTCTCAGCACCCCCCCCCAAAAAAAAAGTATATATGTATATATATATTTTTATAGGCATATCTCCAATGATTCACCTCCTCCAGCCACTCCCCCTACCTACAGTTATTGCCCAGTTAATCCCTATCAGTGGATTAATGCACTGATTAGGTTAAGGTTAACATAATCCAATCATCTCACCTTTCAACTTTCTTACATTGTCTCACACATGAGCTAAACCATAACCCTCTGGAACCCTCTCACTCCACCATGTCAATAAAATTCTCTTATTTGCCCACATTGGACTCTCCAACCCCTCCATCCTTTACCCATTCCATCTCTGTGTGTCAAACTCCAGATACCAGCCTTGGACTACTGTGTCATCCTGAGGGAATGTCCTTGCCTTGCTCTCTAGTGCTTGAGAATCCATCCTCTGTTCTTTTCAACTGCCTGTTCCTTGTTTATTTCTCCTCAGAGAATAGAGGAAGTAGAAGCAGTATAGAGGATTCTGACAAACTCCTCACATTGACAAATGTTATCTTTGTTTGTGGCACTAGGTGTTGAACCCAGGGCCTCCCAAATGTGAGGCAAGCACTCTACCACTGAGTTACATCCCCAACCCTTTTTGCTTTGAGACAGGGTCTCACTAAGTTGCTGAGGCTGGCCTCAAACTTGCAATCCTCCTGCCTTGTCCTCCTGAGTTGCTGGGATTACAGGTGTGTGCCACCCTGCCTGGCAACGAATGTTATCACAGCTCATTACCTGCCTCATAGGAGCCCACATAAATTATCTAACCATCAGTGTGAGTGGCTCATTTAGACAAGGTGAATTACACAAGTTTACAAATCTGTTCAGTGAACTTGTCTCAATCCAGTGCCCTCTCCACTATTTTATCCTGAACTTCTTGGGAATTCCCTAACTAGATCATCTGTAATAGTTTCTTTTTAATGCATATAAACCAGTTCCTTTTATTTTTCCCCCAAATTTCCTAGTTTAATTGGCTGGGAAATTTTCTTTATAAGATTCTGCCTGCTACTTCACTCTTCATCTTTCAGCTATGTTCCTTTGCTTCTGAAAGAGCAAATCCAGAGCTGGCCTTGGTCCAGATTTCTGTGAAAGACCCCAGGTCTTCAGAAGAATGGAATCTCTTCCCAATCCAAGCTGGGAAATGGGAAAACCTTACACAGAGAACCACCCAGTACACACGAAAACCTACACTGAGAAAATCTCATCTAGGTCTTACTACTAAAAAGACATTTTCCCCTCCTAGAAACTGCAAAGTTGGAATGGGACCCAGAAGCCATCCTTGTCTAATCCTGGAAACAGCTCTTGACTTGAAACTGTCCAAGAGCTCAAACCTATCCAGCAGCAGGAGGAAGGGTGGCTGGGGTGCCCTCTGATGGGAGGAGCTCCTCAGCCCAGCCCTGGAGGCCCCAGGGTTCAGGGGCCCACTCTGATTGCACAGACAGCGAGAGGAACTGGGGCTTGCGAGCATTGTGGCTTTGTCTGTTTCCTGTTTCAGAGAGGCTGCAGTGCAAAAAGAAAGACAGTACCAAGAAGGGAAATGCTAAGGGGGCCCAGAGACTTGAATTGACAACTTGCACTTTACCCAGTAACTGCTGTGCTCCACCTGGGATCAGAACCAAGATCTGTCCAGGAACTGGAATGCTTTCCTGAGCTGCTTAGGCTGGAGCCTGGGACCCAGAGGTAACTGTGAAAGAGGATGCTTTTGTGTCAGGTTTGGGACCTTTGAGTTTGGGGTGGGGCAGAAGGCACTCCACCATCAAGCTAGGAACATAGAAGGGAGGAGGCCTAGGAGTGGGTAGTAGAGTTTAAGAGTGTTAGGGGTTTGGTAACCAAGAAAGCATCCTACATGGGATTCCTGAGTCCCCAGCCAGACACAGGGATACAGCTTCCACCATCATGCCTGTGCTCCATCCATTAGATTAGAAGTGAGTCACATGACCTGGAGTTCATGTTACTCGGTGACAGGGGCATGAATTAACTGATCTTTTAAAGTTCCTTTCAAAGCAGGGGTCTCATCACATGAAGCTGCTTTTCCAGTAGCTTAGGAGCAGGACCCTCTCCCTCAGCCCACATTGAGAGCTCTGGGTGGGAAAAGCCAGACCATGCAGGAAGCCATTCATTGTCTCTACATACATATAGCCAGGAAGAAGAGGCGGAACTTGGAAAGGCAATGACAAGCCACAGTCAAGTACAGGGTAGCACCCTGGTTTCTCCCTGTTGTAGTGAGGAAAGCCTCCCCCCACCAGCACTACCCCTTCCTCCTAGCTATAACTGGGACCTGTTAGACTGCCAGATAGCCTGGGCAGCGGTCTCATGACCTTCTGTGAACCCTATAAGGAACAGTACCTTTCGTTGCTGTAGCCTATTCCTGTTCATCAGTCATCCCACATGATTTCTTCTTTTTAAGAAAGTCAGTATGGTCAAGACATCCCAGAAAGCTGGGTATGACTCCACTCACCTGGGTCACTCCAAATCCCACCAGGTGTAGGGGCCTGGGGACCTCGGAATGCTCCTCTAAGGGGCCCTCTCGACCTCAATTCCCCTCTTGAGTAACAAATCCCAATGTCTGGCCTTGAGGTTGCAGAATGGAGCAGCAATAGGTTCAGTGGACCTAGGTGGAGTCCCGAGAGACCTCATCTCAGGCCCATCTTCTCCCCAACAGCCTTTTCCGCCTCACAGCTGAAAGGCGCGGGAATTTTCAACACTGGTGAATATATCTCCACTGCAAACCTGAAGGTAAGCTGAGGCCAAATAGGGAAGGACCTCACACCCCACATTTTAATGGTGCTGTGCAGGTAGGCGGGATGCCAGTTCCTCACCCCTGTCTCTTCTTTGCCATTCTGCTTGGCCTGATTGATATGGTGGTTGTGTCTGAACCATAGAGAAGTCCTTTCTCCCTGTAGCCCAAACCCAAACAAAGGTTAGAGAAGTAAAGGTGATTTTAAGCTGGGGCCATATCCCCTCCATCTGGAAAACAATATGCTTCTTCAGTGAGAGAAAGGGTTGGAGAAATTAGAGAAAGAGATCAGGCATTCTTAGTCCTGGGAGCGCTTTAGCTTGGGGCCTCTCTCTTACAGCACCAAATATTCAGTATCCAACATCAATACAAGGATAATAGTAACTTTGTTTATCATTATAAAAAGCTAACATTTATTGTATACCATATGCCAGGTGCATGAATGTGCGTTTTGCCATTTAGTTCTCAAAACCTTTCCGTGTAGGTTTTAGCCCCATCTTATAAATGAAACTGAGGCTTAGAGACATTTAATAGCTTGTCCAAAAATACACACAGGTAGGCAAAGACAGAGCTAGGATTTGAATCCACAGAATCACACCCCAGAGCAAAAGCTTTCCTCCACAATGGATGGCAGAATAACCAGGGGCTATGTTTCAGGGACGCTACAAGTATAGGTTCTAGACATAGAGTTTGTGTGCACATAATTTCAAATCTCTTTCATCATGTCATTTATAACAACACAAATGGACCTCTCAGATCCTTTACTAAGATTTTTAAAATATATTTTTTAGTCGTAGACAGACACAATACCTTTATTTTTATGTGGTGCTGAGGATCAAACTCAGCGCCTCACACATGCTAGGCAAGCATTCTACCACTGAGCTACAAGCCCAGTCCCCTTTACTATTTATTTATTTTTTAATAAATAAAGTAACAGGTGGGATGTCTAGGGACACCCAAGGAGTAGGAGTGAGGAGAAAAGCGATTCAAAGATGATATGTAGAAGATAAATATTGACAACCTCACAATTCTTCTTAGGGTCAGCAGTGCCCAAGGCCAGAATGTGTCCCTCCAGCCCTCAAGTCAGGCATTTGACAATGCCCAAGGCGTGGCTACATAATACTCCTCCACAGAGTGATAATCCTCCACCCATGTCCCCTGGGAATGAGTGCTATGATCAGAGAAAGAGAGCAAGAAAACCTGCAGAACTCCAGACTGAGCAGGGATGGGCAATGGAGCCCCAACAAAGGAGCAGAGAAGCGGCTACCTGTTGAGTTTCTTTGGCTTATAAATAAACCCAAGTGGCCAGAGCTGGCAAATGCCTACTGGCTGGTGAAGCTGAGAGACTCTTCTCCAACCTACCTAGAAACTATGTTCTCAGGGCAGTGGGTAATGAAGTCCTGGGTCAGAGAGAAAAGGCAGCAGCTGTGAGGGGGAGTAGCTCTTCCTTCATCAGTCCCTGGTCTGACTCCAGGGAGCAGAGGGGGCAGGGCACAGAATTTTCTATGCTCAGGAACCAGCTCATCCAAGTCCAACAAAGCTACCAGCGATTTCTAGGACAATAAACAAATTTACAGAAGGTAGGTAGAAGAGGGTAGGATAGAGAGGCACAGGAAGGAAGAAAGGGTTAGGGTTTGGGGACTATGTGGACAGCAGGTAAGGCCATGTAGAGGGACATCAAAGGAGGCCTCTTCACCAAGCCTTGTCCCCTGGGGACTTTGGGTTACTGCTTTTGCATGTTTGTTTTATTTCTCTGTTGTTTAGAGGAGCCTTATTAAGGTATAATTCATGCGTTTTCTGGTTTAGAAGGCAGAAGCTGTATCTGGGATAAGGAAAGCAAACTTGGCACCAGACAGCCTTGACAGGGAGATGACTCAAAATAAAATGTAACTCTCATCTCCAAGAGATATCATTCCAGATGCTTGGAAGTGGGTCAACAACTGGGTATGTGGCAGATGCTCAACCATTACTGATTTGACTTAATCTGCACCTGAGAGTCAGGGCCCAGTTCTGGTCATGGAGTAGACACCAGCGGAGCAACATCAGTATGTCATGATGGAGGAGTAAGGGCAGGTTTCCCTCCGAAAACATGCCAGGTCTGAGCCCACAAGTTGGTTGCTGAGGGTCAAGATGGGAGCAGTGGGTGCCAGTCACAGGTCTGATCACTTCCTGAGGGGGACATGATGATCCCTCCAGGTCATGAGAAGTACCGTTCTATTTTAGTAACAACTTGGGCCAAGACAGCAGTAAAGATGCCCATTTTCTTTTTATGTTGGGTGTAAACAGGGAGAATTTATTTCTCTAAAAGTGTGGAAAATAAACACACCTGCTATTCAAGATGCTATCAACTCATTGTGATTTTTATCAATTGTTTCTAAAGTTCCCCTGACTTAGAGAACGGGAGATGTTTAGTCAAGGAAGGGGCAGTGCACTACCCAGAGGTGGGGCACGGGCTAGAAGCAGGAATTTGCTTTTATTAGATTTTATAGGGTCCTTAAGGATTAAGCCCAGGAGTCCTGGCTCCCAGTGTGAAACCACTGCATCCTCGGTTTTCAAACCACAGGATGGAGCCCTGTCCTATTTCTGCCCCCTGATTTGGGAAGATAGTCATTTTTCTGCCCATCTTCTGGCTCCTCCCTCTTGGCATTTGGCAGATCCAGGCAGCTATTCAAGGAACTGGAAGCCAAGCACAACAGGTGCTCCAGAGGTCAGCATGATCAGCCCAGACCCCAGGCCCTCCCCTGCCTTGGCCCGGAGGCCTGAGAGCTACGAGGCCAAGTGTGAGCGTCGGCAGGAGACCCGTGAAAGCCGCCGCCGTCGCCCCAACATAACTACTTGCCGCCAGGTGGGGAAGGCGCTAAGGTCCCAGCGTAGAGAGCAGCTCCAGAGAGCTCGACAACTGCAGTTCTTCAGGAGGAGGAACCTGGAAGTGGAGGAGAAAGGCCAGGCTCAGAGACCCTGGGCCCGGGAGCAAGTTCCCTCCAGGAGGAAAAGCCAGGCAGCTGTCCTCAAGGAGCCCTTGTCTGCTAACAGGATCTCTTTTCCCGGACAGCAGGTGGGCCATATCCAGGGACACACTGCTTTGTGGGGAAAAGGGGCAAAGGCGTAGGCAGGTTTAAAGTCACTAATGAGTAATTTAAATTAAGTTCCTTCTTCCCCAGTCATACAGTGAAGTCTCCATTAGCCACTTATTCGGAGATTTTGGTTGTGGTGCTTTGTTTGTTTAGCTCTTTTTTTTGTTTGTTTTGCATTTGCCTTTCAGGAGAGAGAAAATAAATTTTAAAACGATTTCATAGTCATTACCTAGTATCAGTTCAAATTTCAGCAATCCGTACTTATCTTCCACATAGGTAGAATTTATACATATTTTCTACAGCTACCTTATAGCATTCATTCGTCCATTATTCAAAAGATATTTCCTGAATGCTTACTATATGCCAGGTACCCAGGCCAGTCCTCTTGATGTCCTCTCTAAACACACACACACACACACACACACACACACACACACACACACACCTATTCTCTATTCTGTGAGGCTTTTGCCCAACTCATCTCTTTCTCTTGCAACATTGCAATTCTATTAAATTCACTAAATTAAGGCCTCATCTAGTCCAGGAAGCCTTCCCTAGCTTCTCCAGGCCAACTCTGCTTTCTGTGAATCTGGGAGGTTATAAATCCTCTAAGATTATATAATTCATTTTTCTGTTCCAGAAAAGAGCAGTGTTGGTCAAAAAGCAGGGTCTATTTAGATGACCTCAGCCATCCAACCATCTCTGTCTTTCTATCCATGTTGTGAGCACGTTGATAGGAGGAATGGATCCACCATATTCCCTGGAAATGCTTGGCATGGTGCCATATCAGAGTAGGTGCTCTGTCAGGATTTCTTAATAATGGATTTGTTATGCGCCACCAGAGGTGCCATTCAAAGAAATAATTCTGGAGCCCAGTTGAAAAAGAGAAACCACTCTCTTTCTAAGACAAGTTTTCTGAATGCTTTGAGGGAAGAAAAATATGAGAATCGAAAATACAATTAACTAAAGAACTCCACCTCTGAGGCTGGGCATGGTGGCACATGCCTGTAATCCCAGCAGTTTAGGAGTCTGAGGCAGGAGGATCACAAGTTCAAAACCAGCCTCAGTGACTTAGTGAGGCCCTAAGCAACTTAGTGAGACCCAGTCTCAAAATAAAAAATAAAAAAAGAGCTGGGGATATGGCTCAGTGGCTAAGCACCCCTGGGTTCAATACCCAGAAAGAAAGAAAGAAAGAAGAGAGAGAGAGAGAGAGAGAGAGAAGAAAAAGTAAAAGAAAAAGAATTCTACCTCTGCCTATCAATTATTCAATGTTTTATTGAGATTGAGTTGGCCACATGTCTGGATACCACTGGTATTTATTTCTTTGCCCTTTTTTAATATACTGCTGTTGTCTGCTTGGTTTTGTTCTGGTTTGGGTTTTTGGTTTGGGGGAATATTTTTTGAGATAAGGTCTCACTATATTGCCCAGGCTGTTCTCAAACTGTTGGGCTCAAGTGATCCTCCCACCTAGCCTCATAAGTAGATGGGACTACATATGCAAACCACCAGCATCTTATCCTTTTTGTGTTATATTATCAATATCAACTTTTTGAGTTTTTGAGAAGAAAATACAAAAGGGACTGACTAAATTGTGACTATAACTGCTGCACTCCTTCCTTCAACTCCCAACTTCACTTCTCCCCACACGCAAACTCAGCAGTTCCACAGCTATGATTCACAGGCAGGAATCCATCTCTAGAAACTCACTGTATATAGACAGGAGACTGAGATGTAGAAAAGGCAGGATCTGAACCCACATGTCCCCCTGCCCATTCAGTCCAGTTCTCTTTCCACATCACCACACTGGCTGTTGTAAGTGGCTGAAACCAAACAAGGTAATCTAGCAAGAATGATTGGAGACAAGTCCAGCTCCCCATTTGCCTGACCTGAAGTGGCTACTATCCATAATTATCTCCCCAAGGCTCCGCCCCCTAATACTAGCACATTAAGAAATAGAATTTCAACATGAATTGTGCGACACCTTCAGTCTACAACAGACATGATCATCAGTTCTTCTTTCTACAAATCTGGAGAATCTTTTTCTAAGAGGCTCTAAACAGTGGTTTTCAGCATCCTTCACATGTTTTTCAGGTGACAAGGACCAACACCGAGGTCTCTCCAACCCCGCATCACCCTCTCCCAAGTGTCCAGAGGGTTGGGGCCGACCACCACTCCTCACAGGCAAGGGTGCTTCCATCCCAAGACTCTCCCATCAAGAAACTTCAAAAACACCACCGTGGTAAGACAAAGCTCCCTCATTCAATGAGGCAGTGGAGAATCCTTTTCCCTCCCCACTTCCTTCACTTCCTCCTATTGGGTTCTCAATCACCTTCTCCTCCATCTCTCAGGTACTCAGACAAAGGCAGAAGAGGCACAGCTAACAATTAAGAATGATGCCAGTCAACAAACCAAGTGAGTTTCTTTCATGTTCCTGGCCCTTCTCATTTTATCCTCACATGGCAGACAGCAGAGAGAGAAAGAGATGCTGACTTCCATCAAATTTCATCTTTTCTTTTCTTCTAAACTTTTACTTGAATACCCCCACCCAGTATAGTGAAGAAAGAACACAGCCAATATCCATGTTCACCCTAATTTTAAAAAGAAGGGTCACAGCAGCGTGGGAGGCTGAGGCAGGAGGATTTCAAGTTCAAAGCCAGCCTCAGCAACTTAGCGAGGTACTAAGCAACTCAGCGAGACCCTGTCTCTAAATAAAAATATAAAAAAAGGGCTGGGGGTATGACTCAGTAGTTAAGCACTATTGGGTTCAATTCCCAGTACCAAAAAAATAAAAAAGGGACCATTCCCCCACCCTACTGGCTCTTCAGAAGGGAACCCAGAAGGAATCCACCCACTGCCTCCTGACTTGCTTCTTTGGTCCATTGTTTTTTTTCCCTTCTCTTCTCAGTTATGGAGTTGCAGTTCTGGATAAGGTAAGAACATCCTCATTTTAAAGGGGTTGAATCAGATGGGGTCTAAGCTCTGACACTCAGGTGTTTCATGATAAACTGAGATAGGGTGGAAGACACCTTCTTTCTGGATGGTAAGGGAGCACTGAGCACAGACACGGGGCCTAGTGGGGCCCTGTGAGACCCAATGTAGAAGAGGTTGGCTCCACACAAGCCAGCCCAGGTTTTGGTTTTATGCTCCAGGATTTCAAGCGACCTTTTTTGAATACTTTTTTTCTTTTTCTCTAGGAAATCATCCAGCTTTCTGAGTACCTCAAAGTAAGTGGCTTGTGACCTCTCTGCTCAGCTTCTCCATCCACTACTCTCTCCTCCTGGTTAAACTTTATTTCTTGCATTTTGCCCCCAACCCTAGGAGGCCCTACAAAGAGAGTTGGTCCTAAAGCAGAAAATGGTGATTCTCCAAGACCTTCTGTCTACCCTGATTCAGGTCTCTGACAGCTCTTGGAAGGTAAGGGAATAAAACCTTTGTTTTAAAAGAGTTCATATGGGCATCTACGTGTGCCCATCTCATTTTTATTTCCATAGCACCCTGCAAAAGAAGGAGTGGCCTCAGGCTGGAGATATAGCTCAGTGGGTAGAATGATTGCCTTGAATGCACAAGGTCCTGGGTTCAATCCCCGGCACCACAAGGAAAAACAGAAAAAAAGAATAGTCTCACGGTCTCATGGTCTCACTACTGAGGAGTAAACTGGGAAAAAGCAGAAAGTGGGGAATGTGACCTTCAGACCTAGAAGTCAAGCAGGTCACAGTAATTAATGATATGGGTCATCAACTGAAGGTCATGCTGCTAAATTCACTAGGAAGGCTTGGAACCAAAAGTGGCAAGAAGGCTCATTTTTTTAATATTTGGGAATAAAAGGAGGAAGTTCCCAGTATAGCTTATATTACTGAATATGATAAATATCAAGTGATTTTTACATGGGATTCACACCAATATTCATTTATGCCAACCTGTACCCACTACTCAGCACAGACATGAATGTCAGAGTGGGAAGGGACCTTAAATATGATCTAGTTTAATCTTATTGTTCCCATGAAGAAATCGGGTCCCAGAGAGGTCAAGTGATTTGCCCAAAATCACATAGCTAATTAGTAGCAAAACTGGAAGTTCTGGGCTCTAATTTTAGTCCATTCATTCCAAAGATAGTCATAGATCATGTTCTTCCTAGTGAGCACTGGGCTAGCACTGGACATCCTAAGATTCTTTAGACAAAGATCCTGCTTTTAGGAAGCTCATGATTTTCTAAGGAAGTCATATACATAAATAATACAAAGGTATGAGAAACAGCCAGGTACAGTGGCACATGCCTGAAATCCCAGAGACTTGGGAGTCTGAGGCAGGAGGATCACAAGTTCCAGGCCAGTCTCAGAAACTTAGCACGAACCTGTATCAAAATATTAAAAAATTAAAAGGGTTAGCAATGTAGCTCAGTGATAGAATGTCTCTGGGTTCAATCTCAGTACCTCAAAAAAAATGGAATATACTTTGAAATTTTAATTTTAAAATAATAATAGTTAACCATTGCATGCTAACTTAAATTACATATTCTTTATTTAAAAACATATATTTGGGCCTGGGGTTGTGGCTCAGTGGTAGAGCACTTGGCTAGCATATATGAGGCACTGGGTTCTATTCTCAGCACCACATAGAAATAAATGAAGAAAGTAAAGGTCTATCAACATCTAAAAAAAAATTTTTTTAAACATTTACAAAAACAAAAAATAAGAGTGGCATTGCTTTACACTTTCGTAAACCCTTTTAAGTCCATCTGAACAAAAGACAGCTAAACTCTCTTACTTACTTTTAAATTCAATCTGTTGGAATACATTCTTTTGGTTGAAGTATATGAAGAATATTCAATCTCACACAGACATTTCACTGGAAAATATCCCTTGCAGATCCCCTGAAAGGGCCTCAAGGATTCCCATGTTCCTCAGACTTCATACCGAAACCTGTGTATTGAGAGAGTAATGAGGAGATTGATGCCACCAGGTATAAAACACCAGGTACAGTGAGGTAGAACAGAGACTTCACAGGCCTCCAGGAACACCTCGCCCTGCCAGGGAGATGGCTTGCACCTCCACAGAGAAAATTATCACAAGGGTGTTGGACATAGATAAGAAGTTTCCTAAGCTCAGCCCTTCCTTCTCCTGTCAGTCGTCAAACCAGGATTTGGGAGTCTGACCAGGGCTGCTGCTTCCTAAGACAGTCGTTTTCATTACAGAAGAGGAGCCTGGGGCAGACAGCTGTGCATGCCAGGTGGTTTCCAGTGCTGACCTAAATTAAGATCATCTCACTCATTTGCGGACATTTGATAAGTTCCTATTCCTTGCTGGGCTCTGTGGGTTTCAGGAACAAAAGAAGTCAAGTCCTCACTCTTAAGGAGTTCACAGTCCATCCAGGAAGAAGCAAACATAATAAATAACTCCAAAATAGTGTGACTAGGCTACAACAGCAGTATTTGTAACATGATACAGGGGGAAAAAATTATTCTTTCAGAATTATTTCCTCCACAGGAAAAAAGAGTATCTCAGCTGGGTCCTAAAGGATGAGTAGGAGTTCACCAGTACAGAATAGAGTGATGATAGGGGAAAAAAGCAGAAAGAAAAAGGATGCATAAGATAAAGGAATCAGAATGACCACAGGCCTAGATATGGCAGAGCACTGGGTGTGACTGAAATGAAGGGATCATAGCAGAGCACCACCAAAGAATGGTTCTCAAGCAGATTTCTAGAATTATTACTGTTGAAAAATACAATATATGGATCTCTTTTTAAAGGAAAGATATATACATATATAGATACAGGTTGCATGTCTGTGCACATGTATCTCAGAGATCTGTGAAAATGCATGCTACCACTAGTTTGAGAAACACTGCTACAGGCAAGAAACAGGGTAGCAATGGAACTATACCTTATTTGGGTTTAAAGTCCTATACTTAGCAGTGTCTACCCAGCCTTAGAAGGAACTTCATCTCTATCTGTGGAACTGAAATGAAATTGAATGATCAGATCTGTGTTTAACAGGTTCTCTGACAAGGACCTGGCTCTGGCTATGGGTGGTGGGGATGGAGATTTGTAATAGCACAGGGAAGCCACACTTAGAGCTTGAATTACAGCAAGTTTGATGGGAATGGGGAAGATACGTTAAGGGACATTTCTGATATAGACTCGGAGGGGGAGCTTCACTCCATGGTACAGCCCAAGAACAGAAGTTCCTCTGGTTGTGGTTTTCTCCTTCAATTCTTCCCACCCCTCCCAATCTTCACCTTCTCTATTTCCTCCCCACCCCCAAGCCTGAAGCTTCCTGTTTTTAAGAAAAACAGTATCAGACTGTTCAATTGAAGGCTTTTGCTTTCCCCAAAACAAGATAATTCAATTCTCTATCCATTCCATGACAGCTTCAACTTCAGTGAAAGGATAGAACCAGTCTGGTATTTGAGGAAAATAATTGGATGAATGTGGTCAGAACTGGGACTCTGACATCCAGCCCAGTTCACACTTTATTTTTTTCCATTTGGCCTCCGTGATTTGAATCTCCAACTTCATACGCAGAGAAGCCCATAGAAAATTCTCTCTATTAGGACCTCAATAGGAGGTCCTAATATTAGGAGGCACCTTTGGCTGCCTCCACTTCCAAGCTGACACTGAGCCTTTGGGCTTCACAGCCCTGCAGTGTAGCTGAGAACCTGAGCCGGGTCCAAACCTCAGAGCTGCAGCAGCTCAGTCAACTGAGAAAATTCAACCTTGGACAATATAAAAGAAATGGAGGCAGGGCACTCCCGGGTTTTAAGATCTGCAAAATGGAACCCAGAGCGGTGGTGCATTCTGTAATTCCAGCAATGTGGGAGGCTGAGGCAGGAGGATTGCAAGTTCAAGAGTAGTCTCATCATTTAGTAAAAGCCTCAGCATTTAGGAAGACCCCATCTCAAAATAGAAAAACATAAAGGACTGGGATGTAGCTCAGTGGTAAAGTACCCCTGGGTTCAATCCTCAGTATCAGAAATAAAATAAAAATAATAAAAGATCTGCAAAGTTAGCCAAGTATGGTAATACTTGTAATACCTGTAATCCCAGTCTCTCAGCTGGGCAGGAGGATCACAAGTTCAAAAACAGCCCCAGCAACTTGGCAAAATCCTAAGCAACTTAGTGAGGTCCTGTCTCAAAATAAAAAAATAAAAAGGGCTAAGGATGTGGTTACATTCCCCTGGGTTCAATCCCTGATACAAAAAAAAAAAAAAAAAAAAAATCTGCAAAGTAGAATCAAGATCTTAAGAAAGATCTTAAGATGACGGTACAGACGCGGATTGGCTACAAGCCCCAAGCAAGCTCTGCTAAAGCAGAGAGATGAGCTGTGGACTGGTACTTCTGTGGTGAGATGGTGGTGTTTCTGGGGAGCAGATCAGAGGCAGGGGAAAACCAAGCAGAAGCAGAAGTTGAAGCCCTCAGACCAGCACCAGGTGTGTATGGCCTCTGCCTTGCTTCCTCTTCCACCAGGGGGTAACTGTGCCCTCTGAGCCCAGGGCTGCCTAGGTCAGCAATAAGCCTGTAAGAAGTGCTTCTTCTCACATACTGTAATACTGGGCTTCAGCAAGGGGAGAACAGGGGCTCAGACCAAGAAATTCACATGGCCCATTTGCAACCACTTGGCTGCAACTTTCCTGCCTGCCTTGGGGAGTCTGGGAAGGCAGAGCTGTGGACAAAGATTTTGACCAAGTCCTGGACTTGGGTGGCCCTTCATCCCCAATGAAGGGACCATCATGAATTGTTTTGTATTGCAACATGAATGGAAAAGTAATTTGGTGTTGGGCTAAAATACAAAAACAGTTGGAAGAGACAAAATATTGATTTAAAGCCATATTGTGGAACAGGGAGAAAGAAACTACCCAAAAAGAATAGGAGACTCTGGAAATTTTAGGACTACTGCCTTGGGCCTGTTTTCTTTCGAAACTATAGCAAGGTAATCCTTAAATTTGGTGGGTTTGGTGACATTCTACAGAGTTTAGAGAAAGAAAAATGCAGAGTTAGAAGATCTGAACCAGGGGAGGAAGGTATGCAGCCAGTTGATTTCAGGACCTGTGGATTGACAATGCACAGGCCACTTTGGGGAATGAGGCTGTTTTACCAGTTACTCTAAGACCCAAAGAGTGGAAGTGTTTGTCCATCTCTTTTATCTGTCCCAAAGCTCTGTGGTTAATGTAGATGCCAAATCCCTGACTCTTGGCTCTCTCTCACATGAGACATTGGGAAAAACATTAATAGCAGGAGGCACTTTAAGAAATTATTTTTGGCAATGTTTTTTGCTTTTGCAAGGCCCAGCTGAGTAACGCAGGAAGCAGAAAGGGTGGGGGCACCCCCTGGCCCCAATGGTTAGAAGAATCAGCCAAACAAGATCAAAACAGGAGCTGTGAGATACCACTTCCTGCCTCCCCCAGGCACCCTAACGCTCATTCAGGGAGGCAGATCTCAAAACAGAGGTCCCTCCTTGGCCCCTAGACCATTATAGACTGGAAATGCTATGAGGTTTCCAGAAAACATTCAAACTGTCGGACTGAAAGGGACAACAGCATTCCAGGTCCGAGGAGAAGTGAAATTTGTAGACCCCCCAAGGTGGCCCACAGGGCCTGAATGGAAAAAGTCAGAGAAAGAATAATGAAAACTAGTTACTGCTAAAGAGGCCATGATGCTTTCTCCAGAAAACTTGCTATCACTGATGGCACTCCCCACCCCATGGACAGATAGGCCTGAAATAAAACTAAAGGCTAGAAGAACAAAACTCCTACCTGAAAAAAAGGGCACAAACATACAAAGCAACAAGGAAATTGTTAACTGCTCTGCTAAAATGCTAAAAAACTGAAAAACAATGGCTCTTTCTGCCCACTTTTCTCCACTTTCAATCTTGAGATCAGCATCCCCCTTGGAATGTCAAAAATGCCATTAGTTACCCAGCATGAAGAAGGTCCTGGGTTCAATTTCTAGCACCACCAAAAAGAAAGAGAGACAGAGAGAGACAGAGAGAGAGAGAGAGAGAGAGAGAGAGAGAGAGAGAGAGAGAGAGAGAGAGAGAGAGAGAGAGGGAGAGAGAAGAGAGAAGAGAGAAAAAGAAAAGAAAAAAGAAAAAAGGAAGGTAGGCCATAAGACTAATCCAGCTTGTGAAGAAATAGAATGTGACTTTCTGGGACGCACTCTTACCCTGCCCTGCTCCCACTCTGTTTTAATATCTCTCCCTCCATTACTCTCTTTCTTCAAGAATTTCTCATTTGGAGTCATAGGTATGTGTGTATGTGTGTGCTATAAGGAAGGGGAATGCATTAGTACAGCCAGCCCTATTTATTGCAGCTTCCATGTCATTGGATTCAACTAATCTCAGATCAAAACTAATTAAAAAAAAAATCCAGAAACTTTTTCTTCTCTTTATTGTCACTATCCCCTGAACAATACAGCAGTATTAACTATTTATATAGCATTTGCATTATAAGCAATCTAAAGATGATTTTAAGTATGGGGGAGGATATGCACAGGTTATATGCAAATACTACACAATTTTTATAAGGGGCTTGAGTATCCATGGATTTTGGCATCTGAGGGGGAGGAGGAAACATGAAACCAATCCTCAGTGGATACCAAGGGATTACCGTATTTCTAAGGCTGCCATAACAAAATACTACAGCCTGGGTGGCTTCAACGACAGAAATTAATTTTCTCACAGTCTGGAGACTGAGATCAAGGTGTCAGCAGGTGTTGTTTCTCCTGTGGCCTCTCTCCTTGGTTGCAGATGGCCATCTTAACTCTGTTGTCACATGATCTTCCTTGGTGTCTCTTGGTGTCCTGATCTCCTCTTTTTATAAAGATACCAGTCATGTTGGATTGGGGCCCAACTAATGACCTCATTTTAACTGAATTACTTCTTCAAAGATTCTGTCTCCAAGTACGGTCACATTATGAATTACTGAGGGTTAGAACTTGAACATATAAATTCAGGGGAATAAGGGAAAGAATACAGATTCCCCCTGTAGCCTTACTGGTCTATACTTTATGGGTAAAGTCCAGGTACAAGACTGAGATGAGGTGGAGAGGGAGGTAATGGAGAAAGGAAGACAGCTTAGAAACATTCCTTCCGGTGGTCCCCTGCTATGATACTCTTAAGAATATTTGATGGTGAACCTCAAAGTAAAAGAGGATTTAGGGAACCAGTCTGATTCATCCTGTTCTACTCCAGAGAAAAAGATCTTTTCCTTCTCCTTTTTCTTTTTCTTTTTTAATTTATTTCTATATAGGGGATTGAACCCAGGAGCTACCACTAAGCTACATCTCCAGCCTTTTTTATTTTTTATTTTGAGGCAGGATTTCACTAAGTTGCTGAGGTTAACCTCTAATTTGCAATTCTCCTGTCTCAAACTCCCAAAGATCCTCTTCTACTGCATTTCTTTGTCATCTGTGCTCCTCTGAACCCTCCTGAAAGAATTCAGTTCCATAAACATTTAAGCACTGACCATACGCTGAGCAATGGCCTGGGAATATAGAATTAATCTCTTTGCAGGCTATATTTTGGCCCAAGTTTATTAACTCCTCCTCACATTTGCTCCAGGGACAGCTTAATGAGGACAAACTGAAGGGCAAACTAAGGTCCTTGGAAAACCAGCTCTACACCTGTACCCAGGTAAGCATTCTGAAGGATACTTCCAGCTCATGAATGTGGAATTAAATGAGAAGAATGCTTGAACCTCAATCCTATTATCTAGAAATGCTACCAAATAGAGAGTAACACATCTATTCTTACCCAGTTCTGGCTTGACCGTTTTCACTTTGGTACGTAATTTGTTATATCACTATCTGTACCTTTCTCTCTTCTTCCCATTATCTTTTCTTTTGCACCTTGTAAGGGAATACCAGCTCTAAAAACTTTGTCAGTTCCAGAGGAACCTTGAAAATCCCCAAAACTGTAGGGAGAGGCCCTTGGTAAAAAATAAATAAATAAAAATATCGTGATATATATATATAGATAGATAGATAGATAGATAGATATAGATATAGATATAGATATATCACAATACCCAGATAACCTTCACAGGTCCCAATCTTTGAACAGATGAGTTGCACATTATAAAGAAGTTTTGTAAAATTACTTTCATTCCATGGGCAACTTTCTTCTAGTAGCAACCTCTGTAAGAAAGTAAGAGTGTAACTCTTGGCTCTTCTGTGACATTATTGTCCAGTTTCAGCAATCTCTTGATTTGGCCTAATCATGAATTATAAAAAGCAGAAATCAGCTTTCATACTTGCATGTGGAGTTAGAGTTAAGGTAGTCCAGGCAGTAGAGTTGGGGTCTTGCAGAACAGAGTTTATATAGTCCATAGGTTTTCCGGTCCACAAATTTTACTTTTTTTCAATCTGGCCTGCTTTGTTAGGCTCTTCTAAACTAAATAATACCAACCAAGCTCCTAAGAGATTGACATATAATCCAGAATGCCAGCCTATTCATTTTCAATGGGAGATGAAGCTGGCCAGACACCAGCATGGTAAGTCCAATAACTGGAACATCCCCCATGTACAAAACAAAAATTCCAAAAACAGAAGACCTATTTTAAATAAAAATTCTAAAAACATAAGACCTATTCACATATAAGTCCAAATTTTCAGACAATTCCAAACTAAATGGAAATGATTCATATTGATCCCTAAATTTTCATTATCTGGATATTTTGCTTCTCCCATGAGTAGTTCAGAATTGACAATGACAAAGCTGCCTATCTTCTCCTGAATCACAGCATGTAGAGATGAAGTGCATGGGAAAGTCAAGACCCCCAGTGAATTTGCAAATCTGTTCTTGTGTAATTGTCAATCCTAAAGCCAGGAATAATTTCAAAATCCAAATTTACTAATTCTAAAAGCATTAATTGAGTTTACTATGGATTTCTCAGACTCCTGAGGCCATACAGATTTTTTAAAAGCAATAGTAATGTGCACCTTGCTTTGAAGGAGTTTACAATCCAATAAGGTAGAGAGATGAATTGATGGAGTGAAATAATGAAGGCATACAGAGGATACTATGTAAACACTAAGAAAAGTACCTGGAGTTGGGTAATGGGGGAGTGGTTAGTCAAGATTTATCAGAACTGATGATACTGGGGCTAACTCTTGAGCGTGAGTGAGCTTAGCCATGAGAAAAAGGTGGGTAAGGGGGCTCTAGTCAAAAGAACCTATTTGGGCAATGACAGAGGCCAAAAAGCAATGCTTAGGAGATCTGCAACCAGTTTTATTTGGGCAGAGACAGCATGAAGAAAAAGTCTAGGTTGAAAGTATCCATGTCAAGGAGTTTGGACCTGATCTTTAGGACACTGAGGATCCACTGAGAGATTTACACAGGAAGTACCATGATCAGATTTGCATGTTAGAAAGAATCTCTGAGTAAGTTCTGAAGAAGGGCAAGACTTGAAGATAAGGAAACTACTGCATTAACCCATTTAATAGAGTCTGAATTAAGAAAGTAACAGTAGGGATAGAGAGGTGACAAGTATGAGCTGTTCAGGAAGTTGACTTGACAAGGCTCAAAGACCAATTAATTCCTGGAAGAAAGAGAAAAATTAAAAATGATTACCTGGGTTAGAGTTTGGGAGAGTGGGTAGGTTATAATGTTGATCACTGAGATAGGAAACTCAGGCAAAAAAAAAAAAAAAAAAAAAAAAAAAAAAAAAAAACAGGTAAAGAAATATGAGTTGTTTGGACATATTGGATTCCAAAAGCCTACACAAGGCCTAGGGTACAATGAACAGAAATCCAATGGCACTCACCTTTCAGATCACCTGAGTTGACTCTCTCTGCTCAGCTTCAACCCAAATCACTGGTATCTCTACCTTAGGGGAAAGGACCAAATTTTCATTTCTGTATCCATGCTCAGTATTTGGCACATAGAAGCTCAATGTATAATTGTTGAACTTCATCAAATTTACAGAAATACTCCCCTTGGGGAATGAGAAAGGTGCTATTGGAGATGGAAGACCAGAAAAACAGCTACGAGCAGAAGGCCAAAGAGTCACTGCAAAAAATGCTGGAAGAGAAAATAAGTGCAGAACAGCAATTGCAGAGCACACAGGTGAGGATGCTGCACAGTTCTTGGGGCTAGGGACCCAGGGGCAGTTCTGGGAAGCAAGGCGGCTAGCTACACAATTTCTTGGAAACTTCTCTTTCATTAAAAACACCTAGAATTTATTAATCTAAAATAAAATGTGTATTTAGAGGGAATACAATGTGCTTTTGCAGCCCTTCCACCGAGCTGTTGCCTTGATGGGGGAGGCTTTCACTGAAACCCTCTTCTCTCTGATCTCCCTCAGCGGTCCCTAGTTCTGGCGGAGCAGAAATGTGAAGAATGGAGGAGCCAGTATGAGTCTCTGAAAGAGGACTGGAGGGCCCTTGGGACCCAGCACAGAGAGCTGGAGAGCCAACTTCATGTGCTCCAGTCTAAACTGCAGGTACAGGCCCTAGGGGTGGGAAGAGGAGGAAGGTAGGAGAAGGAGGGTGGTAGTGAGAAAAGCTGCTCCCAGCTTGGGGACTCCAAGGGCATCTCAGAGCATCTAGCTTTCAGCTCCTCAGTCACTACCCACTTAGTACTAGGCTCACTGGGCTCTGAAATACAGTTTTGAGTTTAGTAAGGATGCCTGTATTATTCATGTAAATGAACTCTGTGCTTACTGGAATGACACTATCCAAATGCACATCTCAACCTTTGTTGTTCTCATCTTCCCGTCAACTACAAGGCAATTCTTAGAAAGATGTTTGAGTTTCTTAAACCTTAATTCTTCATGAAAAAAAAATGGCTCTACTGTCCTCAAAACAAACAAACAATAGTGCTAGAATGAAAAGTAAAAAGGAAGTGAAAATATTAAGAAAAGGTATGACTTGTTATGCCTTAATTTCAGGATTTATCAGTGTTAGGACATGTTCCTTGTAAATACCAGAAGTCTAATGCACTCTTAAAAATGTGAGGAACAAAGAAAAGGAGAGAATACTTAGAGAAAGAGAGAGATCCACATTTTTCCATTTCCCTTATATTCCTCTCTCTCTAAAATTATATAATCTTCAGTAATTTTCCTCTTCCACGGGACCTGCTCCCCACCTCCACCCTGTACTGACCTGCTTCTATGCTGGCCCTTCCCTCCTCCTTGCAGGGAGCAGACAGTAGAGACTCGCAGATGAACCAAGCTCTGCGTCTTCTGGAGAATGAGCACCAGGAACTGCAGGCCAAGATTGAATGCCTGCAAGGGGACAGAGACCTGTGCAACTCAGATACCCAGGACCTACAAGGTACTCTTCTTGGAGGCCTCAGGAGCATAGGAACCATGACTAAGTGAGCTCAGAGAAAGGAAGCTGAGTAAAAGACTCATCCTTCATTTGTTTGCTTGATCTTAGGATTTCATTTTACCTTGAGGGAAAGGCAGGGCTATTTTAATCATCCAAGATTAAAATTAATTTTACTACACTAGAGGATATCTTGTTGTATGAGCTCTCTTCTCCAGCCCATCCCTCTGAGCTTGATCACAGTCATTCCCATATTAGTCACAAGTATTAAGGCCACATTCCTAATTTGAAAAGGAAAGGTCAGTTCAAATACAAGGCAAAATGAAGGTCACCCAGTCAGTCTGTATCTGCTGAAAGGACCAGATAATGTACAAATGGAATCCTTAATCCAGCCCAACATTGTTGATACAGACCCCTGGTGGTTGATGTGGTACTTGGGTGCTGGTCTAACTCTTCAGAATTGAGGACAAACAGAAGACAGAGCAATTTCCATTTGACACCTATCAGAGGCACAGACAAGATAGCACCAATTATTCCAATTACTCACTTCCATACTCAGGTGTTGAGCTCTTTAAGCTGGGTTCTTCTATTTTGGCTTGCACCATTTCACTTTCAGATCAACTAAAGAGGTCAGAGGAAGAGAAAATTGCCCTGATGACCAGAGTACAGCAGCTGCAGAGTAAGTTTCCTTTCTGGATTCTCAGATAAGCTTGTTGGTGTTCCTTGAGCTCCTGCCCCACAACACACATTCAGAAGGTCTAGGGGCCCAGTCTCTGGCATATCCTCCTATATATTCTAGACCTACTTCTTAAGTAGGGTCACTTACATAGCTCTTCACAAGTTGTCAGTCTCTATTCTTTTTTTCTACTTTTCTCCTTCCATGCCAATGACAACCACTTGCATTTCTACCAGAATTAGATTTTTAAAAGTACTGGATTTTCTAGGGTAGTTCTTCTCTTATGTATGCTAACTTATTAGGCATATGAATGTGCCACTTAGACCTTTCTCACTAGGAATGGTTCTGAAAATTAACCACTTACTGAGCCATACTAAATGTGAGGATATGATAACAAACTTACAGTTCCTTCTTTTACATTCTAAAAAAGGTCTACGAACCAGTGCATGAAAAATATTAGTGCTATGTCAAGTCATGATAACAGCTATAGAGGGAGTAGGCTAAAGGGAAAATAGTCACTATTTTATATAGGATCATCTAGGAAAGTTTGTATTATAAGATAACAGTTAAGCAGAGACTTAAGAAGATAAAGACATGGTAGGAGGAGATATAAGGATGATAAAATTGTAACAAAGCATCACAAACTGAGTGACCTAAACTACAGAAAAATATCATCTCACAGTTCCAGAGACTAGATGTCAAAATCAAGGTGTCAGTAGAGTTAATTCCTTCTGAGGGCTTTTGAGGACTTTGATCTATTCCAGGTGTCTTTCTTTGGCTTGTAGATGATCATATTCTCCGTCGTGTCCAAATTTCTCCTTTTTACAAGAATATCAGTTACTTGATTTTGGCCCACCTTACTGACCTTACTTTTACCTGTACTCTTTCTCCAAGGATGGTCACATTCTGAGGTATGGGGGGTTAGGGCTTCAACATATAAATTGGGGAGCACAAAATTCAATCTATAACAGAAGGGCACATTATTAATAAGGTTCTAAGCAAAGGTCTGTCAAGAGGCTCTTTGCATCTTTGCAGTAGCAGGGACAAGCTTCTTGTATTTTCCAACAGGTCTGCTTCAGAATCAATCCTTACAGCTTCAAGAACAGGAGAAACTCTTAAAGAAAGGTCAGCAAATTTACTACCACCAATTCTAAGGTATTGCTCTTTCCTTGCCTGCTAGAGGCAGGGGGATGGACTACATGATCTCTTGGGAGTCCCACCCAGTTTGGGGAGTCTGTTGAGTCAGGGATAGAAGGTAGTCTTTTAAGGACTGATCATTGGTCCTGAGGACAATTTTAACTAGTTAGCCTCCTATCTGGAGAGGTATATAAACTGTGAAAAATAATTTCTACTTTCTCTGAAAACATATGTCTATGTGGAAGATTATAATAAATTGATTTTGAACTCAGGATTTCATGTCAATTCTTACACACTTAACTTTCCAAATCACATTCAATTCCCCAGTCCCAAATCTTATAGCATGCAAGAGTCCTCTCACACTAGCCCTACAGTCTGACCAAGTTTCCTGAAAAGAATTTGACATGTATACTGGGGGACAATAGCTCCTCATGATATTATCCATAACACCCAGCCTTTTGTTTTCTCCTCATAATCACTGGGTATAATATGAAAGGCAGAAACCATTTTGTCCACATAGGATGGATAAGAAAATAAAGGTCTCTGGTCACACAAATTAAGGATAGAGCTAAGATAATCAAGAACTTCTGACTTCTAGTCTAGTGCTCTTTTCACCAAAGCTAAGACTGCAAGGGGGCTGAAAACCCATCTTTAAAGCACATTAGATAAAGTCTAGGATATGACTGCCATTTTCAGGACTTTGAAATGAGAATGTAAGGGAAAAGGAAAACCTGCTTCATGAACTAGAAAATGTGGCATACAAAGAAATTCAATGAGTAAGTATTCACTAGAAATATCAGGCAGGTCTAGGAGATACAAAGTAAAGTAAGATGCCAAATTTGCCCTCCAGGTGTTGTCCAGGCTGAGCAGGGTTCCCCCAAATGGGAATTTTTTTAAGCCAGAAAATTTCATCTCAGTCTAGCCAAAGGGTAGGCCCTTCCCATTCCCTCCCTTCCCCTATTCCTAGGGGTCTCACTCAGTGACAGGACCCTCCCTCACAGGTGTGGGCCTCACTATCACTGAGAATCTGGCTGCTCTTTTAGATGAGGCTTTGCCTGTGTGGAGTGCAAAGCCCTCCCACAATGAAGTGGAGCCTGAGGGTACAGGGAAAGAGAAAGACTGGGATCTCAGAGACCAGCTGCAGAAGAAGACTTTGCAGTTCCAGGCCAAGGAAAAGGAGGTGAGCTGTTAACCTACAATTACAAGAAGCTCATTCATGTGTGGCAGAGAAAACTGCTGAGAGAAATAAGACAGCAGGGATTAAACTGTGTTTAAGTTTAAATTGTGATTAGATGCCCATAGGTTTTTCAATTGCCCTTATAAAATGTCCACTCTTGTATTGATTTGTCATTCTTTTCCCTTCCTTATTTATTCCCTATTTAAGGTTTAAATAGTTATCTTTTTTAAGAAAGTCAAACTAAACCCAAACATAACTGATAAACATATTTTTGGTGTGTGTGTGTGTGTGTGTGTGTGTGTGTGTGTGTGTGTGTGTGTTGCAGTGCTAGGGATCAAAGCCAGGGGCTCCTGAATGATAGACAAGCACCCTACTATGATGCTACACCCCCCGACTCACATTTGATAAACATATTAACTTCCCAAACTTTGTCTCACATTAAATATCTTAAAGCGTTACACACAGCATCTTTTAAATAGCAGAAGTTTATATATATATATAAGCTTTACACATATATATGTATATATATATACACACACACATATGTACATACGTATGTATGTATGTATGTATGTATATATATGTTTGTGTGTGTGTCCCTGAAAGCACACATAAGCAATAGCTCCCTGGAAAGACTTGTATTACAATCACTTTGAAGTCTTTTGTGCCTTAAGAATTTCATTTTTTGGTCTTCCCATTTACAAAGTTCTTGTACATACACTGTCACATAAAACCATTTACAATGTATAAAGTATAATACATGAAGTACAATTTTTTAAATGAACACATTCCAGAAAAACAAGTGAGACAGTGCAAAGACTAAAATTTATGAGGAAGGTTGAGAAGGGGGACTGGTTCACTCAAAATGAGTGAAGGAGTGAGTACCTTACTCAGAACACTCTCCCCTTCCTGGGTTCTGTCTCAAGACAGAATTGATGGTAATGACCCCAATGATATTCTCCCCAGTGCAGAGAATTGCATTCGGAGTTAGACAACCTCAGTGACGAGTACCTCTCCTGCTTGCGTAAGCTACAGCACTGTCGGGAAGAGCTGAACCACAGCCAGCAGCCACCTCCCAGAGTAAGAGGGTCCATCCTCCTGTACAACCCTAAATGGTGGGGGATAATTTCTTTCTTAGCCAAGTCTTACAGATAAAATTTGCCAGCCCACACCAATATCTGGTCATCCTTCCTACTCTGGTTGATTTAGTCTATATTGAAAGTTCAGCAATCATGAAAGAAACACTGACCCATGCATCCAAATCCAATTTTCGTGGAACTCTTGAAGTTTAAGGGAAAGATCTGCTATAGGCTGAGCATTCCTAAGCTGAATATTCAAAGTTGGAAATGCTCTGAATATAAAACTTTTTGAGCATTAACATGATATTCAAAAAGTTTCAGATTTCAGAGTGTTGGTGGTGTTTCAGATTTTTTTTCAAGTAGCTCTTCTCAACTGGTAAAGTCTATTCAAATATTACAAAATCTGAAAACCTCCAAAATTTGAAACACTACAAGTCCTAAGAATTTTGGGTAAGGGATTCTCAAGCTGCATTAGCCCAGGCATGAAAGGGTGTTCTTTTAGTCCACGTCAGCATGATGACAAGGACAGGGAAGGAGAGCAAAGGTACTGAGGCATATAAACAAATAATATAATTTTGCTGAGTTATTTTCCACCCGGAATTTTTCATATCAGCATTTAAACATTTGGCCCCTACTGGACATGGTTCCTTAGGCCAAGGACCATTAGTAAAGTGGTTTTATCCCAAGGGAGATGACAGAAAGTGAGACATTGAAGTAAATAGCTTTTTCTGTCACCAACCCTAGGTCTTCCCTTGGGCTACAATAGGAAGGACTGCTTTTGCCCATATTTTCTCTTAAGTGACTTATGGCTGCTTTCTCCTATCCCCCTTCCCTCCACACAGAAGCAATGTGGCCAATGGCTCCCCATGCTGATGGTGGTGATTGCTACAGCACTGGCAGTATTCCTGGCCCACAAAGAAAACCTGAGAATCTGAATAACTTGTGACAGAAGTCTACGGTAAAAATTAGCTGCAAACAACTCAATGAAAAATGCAGAAGGTTTGCGTATTTTACAGCTTGGGTTTTCCCTCCAACTGAACTGGGATTTCTGATTTTTTTTTTTTTTTTTAACCTACAGTAAATAAACTTTACCTCACCAAACTGTCCCCTGGAACCTTCAAATTATTCCTAAATAACACATCACAAGTGTGACACTTAAGCATCCTGGTCTATAATTGGAGGTGCAGAAACACCCACAGCCCTCCTTTTCTAAAGACTCTGTATCTACACAGGGTAGGATACCACACAAAGGTATCATACTGCTTATCCTCTACAACCCTTCTTTCCCCCTACTGTCTCTTTCCTTCTTATTCAGTGAAAAATGAATACACATCTCTGCTAACTAGAAAAGACCTCCTAGTATAGAAATGGCAAATATGTATTACCAATGCTACCACACCACCACCATCACCTATTCCCATTCGTGTGTAGGCCAGATGAATACAGCACCCTTCCCTAGGGTCCTCAGGCACTTAAAACCTGCATTTGAAATGATTCCTATTCAACATCCCAACCCAAAGATGAGCACTTACTGAATACCTTCCACATAGGAGGACAATTAAGGTCAGAGGGCCACAGCCGGCAGTGTGACTATCTCAGAAGAGATGCTGAGGTCAGCAAAGTCATTCTGAGTCCTAAATTGGGTTCTGAGGTTCTTCTCCCAGACGTTTAGAGTGTCCCTCAGGGCTGGGAACAAGATTTCTGGGACACTAAAGGAATAGAGCAGGACTGAGGGTTGACCTAGTAGCCATGAGATCCGGACACTGAACACCCGTAGTGGCGTCAGGGCTAAGCAATTGTCATCGCCCTGGTTCAGGTGAAAGGTGTAAGAGAGAGGATAACCCAGGAGGATCCCAAATACAGTACAGAGATTCCAGTCTGAGGAATGGAGCATGCTGTGGGAGACTCCCAAGGATACGTCCCTCTGTAGCCCCTGCAAATGAGTGATGATCTCTGTCACAATGTCCTTCAAATCCTGAAGCTGGTTCAGGGAACAGATAGAAGGGTGAGGTTGGGAGCTGGAAACATCCACAAAGGCTATGGTACCAAGCAGCACCTGTTCTAAGTGCTGACATACATGAGCAGGACTGACAATGAAGTTATTTTCTCCAATTTCAAGAATGTGAAGTCCCAGAGTAGGGAAGCCCAGCCCCTGCAGCTCCTCCAGATAGTTCTGGAGTGCCAATGCTCCTGCACAGTTGCAATCATACAGCACAGCTGGTTTCAGCCCCCGGGACACAGCCAGCACCTCTCCAGCTAGGTGAAGGCAGATGGCTCGAGGTGGATCCTTTTTCTTTCCCATGCCCAGGGTCTGCTGAGCAACTGCCACCAGTAACTGAGGGCTCAGTGTTGACATGAGATCTGGAAGTAACATCAAGCTTTCACGTCTTAAGTCACAGTTCCCTTCCCTGGGTTGCAACTCAGCTCCAGACACTTGAGGAAGAGGCTGGAAACAAAGTGGTAGCAGGAAATTATTAATACCAGTCAGTGACACACAGGAAACCTGCCAACAGCCTTCCCATAAAGTCTTACAGCTTTTCCCAAGTTATTTGCCCTTCCCTCTATTTGGGAAGGCTCAGCCAGGAAAGACAAGATGGGAGTCACCAACTCTAACCAGTATCTCTGGTGGACTACATCTCCCTTGATCCCTAATTTGTCTTTCAAACCTTATAGCTAAATTCCTATTATCTCTGACTTCTATTCTAAATTGTACCTATTACCAATTACATTCTCTGAATCTAACTTTAGGGAATTCAGGTCAGAGAAGAGGCAAGACAGTCTCTGGCAAAACTCAACACATTTCACCCAAAACTACCCTTCTGGGACAGAGCTCTCGATTCCAAATGTACTCTTTTACTCCCAACTTCCCCTTCTCTTCACAAGAATAGCTGATTACACTAGAACGTGGACTAAACCACCACCTCACCCTGAGACATAAAAATAAATCAATGAAATAGGTTAGAACTGCACAAAGGTTGTTTTAACTTTTGTTGACCCTGCCCTTCCCTTATAGAAGTTATCCAAGGACTCTGGGAAGATGGGCTCCAACCCACATACCACACATCTGAGATTACAGTGACTTGTTAAATGAGGTAGCTGTCTCCCTCACAAACGTTACACTTCCACTTCCGCTGCAGGTTCGCGGGCTCAGGGACCCCTTCCGGCTTCCTGCCCGCTGCCGGGAAGGTGGCTAGTTCTCCGCAACCCGCCAAAACATTAGAAATCCCGCCAGTTCATGAACCCTTGCAACCCGCTCCGCTTCAGGCCGGCGAAAACATCCTCTTGCGCACGCGCACCCACTCAAGCCCCGCCCGCTTCTCCCCTTTCCGGTGATGTCATCCAGTCAGCTCCAGCTCCTCACGTTAGAACCACTAGCAAGGCAGCCCCACGGAGTAGCGGAAGTAGGGGGCCGCCTTCGGCACGCCCCTTCCGGCCGGCAAAACCTGCCCCGCCCATATTCCAGGAACTGGGAGGGGCGGAAGTGGACTAAAGATGCAGGCACCTGTTCCAACTTGCTGTAAGCAGCTGCCCTTTGCTTCCTGGTGTGCTCTGTTTGTGTTATACAGTCCGATGGCCCGCTTGACTGGGAAGCTAGACAGGACACAGAACACTGTCTTCCCTTGTGGAGACAAGTGGAGGGGCCAAGGGGAGGAGGAGAGAAGGGAAAGGGGAAAAACTGGTGAATGATAGTGGCCAAATTATATTGCTGTATTGTTTGCAGGTACGAATATGTAACAAGAAATCCCTACCGTGTGTACAACCATAATGCACCAGTAAAAATTATGGAAAAAAGAATAAACCCCCTTTGGATCTGGGGAAATCCAAGTTTTCTAACAGATGGACTATGTCTCAAGTCCAACGGACGTTTTGTAGAATATCCTTAGTCGTGAGTGGAGCTGTAAGGCTTCTAAATCAAATTTGATAGGTGAGTTCCAAGGATCAAATATGTCTAGACAGGATGTACTGAATAAATATGTGCTAGGCATGCTCCTAGGCTTCAAAGGTATTACATTGTACAAAACAGATAAAACCCGCCACCTTCATAGAGCACAAGTCCTAGGAATCCTGTTTGATGATTTCAAATGGGATGCGAAGCTGGGAACTGTGGCATATGCCTATGACTCCAACTATTCAGGAAACTGAGGCAGGAGGACCACAAGTTCAAGGCTAGCCTCAGCAACTTTTCCAAACCCTGTCCCAAAATAAAAAGTAAAATGGACTGGGGATGTATCTCAGTGGTGAGGTGCCCCTAGGTTCAATGAGAAGAGAAGATCCAGAGGTTTTTCAATCAGGTTATTACTAAGAAAAAGTTTTATTTGACAGATTTGACCCATCCCAAGAAAGGAAACATTTTCTTGAGAAAACCAGAGTATCTGAGGAAATGACCCAAATTTATGGGCAGTAAGATAGAGACAAAGGAGCTGCAGGTGCCTGTGTACTAGAGGTTTACACTCCTGGCTCTATCTTGGTGAAGGACCAGCTTGTAGGGGTTGCCAGCCTAACTGGTTCTTAGCACAGAGGGAATCAGAAGCAGAGACTAGAAAATGATATATCTAGTCCTCTAATTTTAGAATCTTTTTCCTCCTCATATTTATTTTATTTATTCATGGTGGCTAGCAGTAAATCCCAAAAATGGAAGGCTTATTTCGTTCATTCATTTATTATAGCAAAAAATATTTGAGAACACACTGTATCAGACACTGTTCTAAGGCTGACAGCAAAGTCCAAGACAATCTTCCCCTTCAACAAGTTTGTAGTCAAGCAGGATGCATGCTTAACAATTATAAGAGACATGATTATTCTGAAAGAGAAAGTTTAGGGTGCTATGGGAACATATAACCAAGGACCTAATTATAGAGGGAACAGACCAACCCAAATCCAGCACTTTCCCTCCCAATTCACTACAGTGGTTTCTTTTTAACTTTGAATTAAACTAGTGTAGTGGGGTACACAGTGAAAAAAAGTGAGAACTGACAATCTAACTCCCTTCCCAGGTTTAAGCAAGGTGAAGACAAGGCAGTAAAAGATGCTCCAGAGTGAGTAGTGTAACCAGCAGACAGCAGACTGAGTCCCCAATAAATGAAAGACATCTGGTATCTATCAAAACCAGAAAAAGAGGACTGGAGGTGCTAAGAGAAGATCCCAGGATGTATTTTCCCAGCATCCTGAAAAAGATTTAAAACAAGAAACCAGGCTATCTAGTTAAAATCACATAAAACCATTCATCCATCCCTTTGACACATTCATAAACTTTTCATTGCAATCACATACTAAAAAGTTTGGTCCTTCTTGACACTTCAGAACACTTATTTTCAACATTCTTTACCAGCTCACATCATCTAGCCTCCCATCTAGATAGACATCCTGGCTGTTAGCATTCTACAAAAGAAGGGAAAGAAACCACCCCATATTCAACATTGCCCTCCCAAATTACTTAAAATGGATATCTTTTTAACTTTTCTTTCCCAGGTAGAGATAAGACAGCCAAACATCAGAACCAAATCTCTCACTTCACCTACTCAACAAAATAACCAAAAAACGCAATTTTATTTCTTGCATGATTCCTAGTCTCTAAAAGCCCAACTCTTCCCTGTGAGCACTTGATCTTTACCCAGATTTCTCTTGGTCATGCTTTGAAAAATACCAGATTTCATTAAGTCTCTTAAGGACCCTAAATCAAGGCTTAAGTATTTTAAATAACTACCACTGTCACCTTGGATTAAGTTGAGCTTCTAATTTCTCTAAATAAAGCTAGCACAACTTTTGGTTATTTGAAAAGTAGGAGGTGGTTTAGTTTACTGGTGACACATGGGCTTCCTTACTATGACCTGACACAAATAGACACCAGTATTCAAGTGAACTGGGGCCCACAACTAGAGACTACCACCTTGTTTTCTACTAGGTATTGGAGTTTAAATCATGTATAATTTCTTCTTAGAAGGGTCAGGGGCTAAGCAAAGATTACTAGGTAAGACAGTTCATGATATAGCTGCAGTGTTCTATACCACTCTTCACCTTCATTGATCACACCCAGATACCTGCCCTAGTAAGGAAGATGAGCAGGTTTGTGTTAGGTGAGTCTATTCCAGAAGAGTGCTGCCCAGCCCTTCTTCACCCTGGCCTTAGCACACCCAACATCTCATTTTTTCCAACACCAAAAATCCAAATGACAGGAAGACTCTTAAAAGTGTCCAAATAAAAACAGGCCCTTTTAGAGTCAGAGGAATATATCCTAGATGGCCAGCTCATTCCCAGGCTTTCCCCAGAAAAGGAAACAAGAAAAAGAGAGTTCCTGCCTCTGAAATCTACCACTGAGTCACCTGTGCTCATCTCTCACACACACAAGGTGGTATCTGAGTGGTGACAAGGTGAACACCAGACAACTCATTCTTTCACAGAATCCATAGGCTTTCTGTGTCATCATTAGCTTCCTTTTAGAAGCTCATTTTATAAGCTTTTACTCCACAGGCAGGCCAGGTGACTTTCAGACTTTGGCACCCATTTCTATTTAGATATCCAGCTTGGTTCCTAAGCAACCAGTTAGCTCCTCTCCCTCTTACTTCCCCCATTAGGGAGCCAGCTTACTGTACTAGCAGAACAGGTCAAACAGAGCTCAATCCTGGACAGATCAGTGCTTGAGGGAACTTTAATGAAAGCAAGAAAAAAATGTGGTACATGAACAATGCAGGCAGGTTCTGATCCAGGCGGTTTTGCCTTGTACAAGTAGAATACAGTACCTGAGTCAGAGTTTTAAAACTGAACATAATTCTGGGCATCGGTCCAATTCTGATTTATTTACAAATGATAAATTTGAAGCCCAGAAGTTAAATGACTTGTTCAAGGTCACATTGGAAGCAAAGCTACAGCTAGAACACTGGTGTCCAAACTCCCAGACTAAATTTCCTTCTACCATCTGATGTTTTTAAGAAGAAAAGGAAATTTGAGCAGTGACTTTTTTCCATAAATTAAATCAACTTTAAAAGCTAGGTATATTTGAAAAGTCTCAGAATTCTAACATTGTTAAAAGAAAAAGATTTTAAAAGCTGGTTAGATCTAAATATTTTTTTTAAATTGAAAAAAAAAAAAAAACACCACATATGTACAATGTTGTAAAAAAGAAAGAGAGAGGGAGGGAGGGAGGGAGAAGATGGCATTCATGATTACTGGGAAGGCAGAGCAGGGGGGAGTTGCATGCTGGGAGTGGGCTGCATGGGCTGCCAGCTTTCTTGGGTTTGAAGGATGCGATACAATTGCTTCAGCTGAGCAACAATGTTATCTTTGATGTCTGGAGTCGAGATCTGGAGGCGAACACTGCCACTGTCAAAGGATCGTGTGAAATCACCAGAAAACATCTCATAGATCATCCGAGCCACCACTGGAATGACCTGTTCAGGACACAAAGCACACAAGTATCCAGTGAGATCAAGGTAATCTTTATCTGTTTGTTTGTTATTGGCACTGGAGATTGAACCCAGGGATCGCACCCCCGCACCTGTTTTTTGAGAGGGTCTTGTTATCCCCAGCCTCAGGTCCCTGACTCTCTGGGATTACAAATGTGTGCTACCATGCCAAACTTGAAAAGGTATTTTTAAATAGCAGGTGGGACCCAAAACTGAAGGAAGAACCAAGAAGTCTCTGAGGAAGTACCGACTGCAATGTCCATATATGGATATACCTTCATCTCTCCAGACCATCTGCCAACTTTCACTGTAGTTGGTTCAGTTGAAGGTAAAGCATTTAAATGTAGCATCACATCACATGCCTAAATAAATGACTGCTTACTTAGCAAGACCAAATGCCATCTATTGCCAGCTTCATTGCACAACCCTGGGCCCAACCCCAAGTGCCCTCGCTGCCACTCCTAGAATAAGGTTACATTCTTAAAAACAACTCAAAAGATTTTTCTAAGAAAAGCTGGCAAGAGTCATATCTTATAAGGTCTCAGTAAGATTCTAACATCATAAGAGAATGAAAAATAAGGTCTTTGCTAAATCAATCACCCATTTTAAGAACCTCTTCCAGGTTGGCTATACTGCACAAAGCCTGAATCTGCTACCCTATCTTATGGGGCAAAAATTCATGCAGGCTGATGGATGCTTAATCAGGACACAACTCAAACCTGGGGGCTAAAGCATTGGCAAAAAGAAGAATTGTTTTCTTCTTATCTTATCTCCTTGTTTCCTCACCTGAACCAAGATGAGTTTCCTTTCCAGGGGTTTCCCATCTGGCCATTCTTCCCCAAAGCATAAGTAGATCTCAAATGGTGGCTGCTTCTCTATCTGTCCTTTCTGGTGGGCAATGAGATCTGCAGAAGGTAGAAGAACAAGTTTGATACACTAGGTCAGTCCATAACCATTCAAGAAATACCATCTTTCATGCTGCCCCTTAGCCACTAGCTATATGTGGCAATTAATTTTAAATTAATTGAAAGTATATAGTCCCATTGCCAGACATAGTGGCACATGCCTGTAATCCCAGCGCTCGCTCGGGAGGCTGAGGCAGGAGGGTCACAAGTTCAAGGTCAGCCTCAGCAACTTAGCAAGGCTCTGAGCAACTTAGTGAGAGCCTGTCTCAAAATAAAAAATAAAAAAGGGCTGGAAATGTGGCTCAGTGATTAAGTGCCCTTGGGATCCATCTCTGGTACAAAAAATAATAAGGAAAGGAAATAGTCCCTTCGCCACCTTAGTCACACTTCCATGCTCAATGGCCACATGTGGCTACCAGCTACCATACTGGACAACACTAATATAGAATATTCCAATCATTTCAGAGCGTTTTATTGGATGTAGTTGATCTAGTCTTGGGTTCAAAGCACATTGTGAAATTCACATCTTAATTCTCTTCCTAAAATTATCTGTTTCAATTCACCAAATATTCCTCAAAAGCAAATAGTATATATTTTCCTGACTAGGATGAACAAGGCTACCTTCTCAAGTTAAATAAAAGCTAGTAGCATTCAGGGATTTATGACAATACTATCTTCCTCTTGCCACTGAAGGAGCCACAACCAGTCTACAAATAGCTTCCAAGTAAATTGCCTTCTAGTGGATTTCCCTTCCTCATGCCTAGGTCACTTTCATTTTCAGAATCTAGGTTCTCTTCTCCCTGGACCTCCACCAGAAGAAATTTTTGATTAAGATCACTACTGAGTCAGGAAAGGAGGGAAAATAAAAGAAAGGATGGAGGAAGATAAAACATCCAGAGAGCAGTTCCGATCATCAAACTTCTGAAAAAAGACTCACCACTCAAGAACGTTTCCAAACAAAATAGCTTGACCTTCTTTTGTCTCTCAATCAGGTTGGGAGCAACAAGTGATGGGGCACATGGCCCAGACCAGTACACCTTACACTGGCACAGCCTTATGGCATAAATGGCATGACCGCTGACCTCCAGGATCAGTCCTCTGTCCATGACGTCTAGCAGCTTGCTGGTGAACAGCTTCTGCTTCTCATTGGTGATATGTTCTGGACCTGGGAATTTGACCTGCTCCAGACTGACAGGACCAAAGAGCTCCTCCTGGTCAGGCATGGGACCCAGGTCCCCATAAAAGAGCCGACAACCCTGAGGGTTGCTCACTGTCATGGTCTGCCCATATTCCTTCCCACGGTACTGAAACTTGATGTCCAGGTCAGTCACTGCAAGGTGAGAGATGACAGTGAGAGTTCTGCTCCACTTCTCTGCCTGTCTATCCCTAATTCATGCAAGTCCATCATTATCAAGCCACCTTTCAAATGGCACTCAGGAAGGCCATTGCCACAGTTATTCTTCCTGAAATAAAGGGAGACGTCAACATATCCCTAGAATACTCACACAAATGTTTGCCTTGAAACAAAGTGTTTAATGCCTATCTATACTATCTCTGGTCAATCACCACTCCTAAGGGCTAGAATTTCACCAAAGTGCTGAGTTCTTGGTATCCCATATTCACTGACTGAATCTCCACAACAATAAACATTGGAAGGAATTAAAAAAGTAAGATGTCTGGTTTGTGTTTAATTTTTGGCTCATTGTTTAAAGAAGCTAGAAGAACAAAAATAATACCCAACCATCTTTCTGGAAATCACATGTGAGTGTATACTGGATCTGTTCTAATATATCCCAAAAGCACAGTGCACTTCAAAGTAAATTTTTACTTGGTATGTCTTCATTACACCCAATAGGCCTTATCAAAGCTACTTAGCCCCTTGAACAAAATATTTGCTCTCACACCTAAATGTAGTGTGAAAGGGAGATCAGGGTAATGACATAGATGTTTAAGATAAATTTGTACCAAATTCAGAAATACCCCTAAAGCCCCCTCAAAATCAAGAACCTCCTTGACCATATCCATGGCCATTAACCTCCCTATCCCACAACTGGTTTTTTCACAAATCCCCTAGTCAGACTAATAAACTCAGGCCTCCTACCCACCTAAGAGGTGAGTAACCTGGAGGTGTAACTAATCAGAGCACCCCCATGTGCAACCAGACATGGGGCAATGTTTCTTTTCTTCCCTAGTGACTCATCTGACAAGAAACAGACACAGGGGCACCTGAGGGGCAGGTAACTACTCTCTACATTGCAAAGAAATGGAAGCAGAAGGTGCAATAGGAAAGGGATTATTGTAAGAGATGAAGACCCAGAAAGATCAGAGCTCACTTACTTGGGAGAGAGCTGATCCACAGCTCTGGAGAGCTATAGAAGGGCTGAATGGGTGCCTGGGGCACTTCCATCTCCAGAGGTTCTGTTTTGGGCCACACCGCTTCAGGGCTACAGTTGCCCACACTGCAGTTGCCCACACTAGCTGGTGCCATGGGAGAACCTAGAACAGAAGGATGTGGGTGAGCAGGCAGGGCAGCACACATGAACATTACCTGCTCTGAGACTCTAAGAACTAACAAGACGCAGACAAGAATCAAACACTTAAACATGATCTAGTGTGATCTCCCAGCCCAATTATTCCCACAACTCACAATACAAGGTAAGATTCCCCAACCCCTGCCTGCTTCCTAATCATATTATTTCCCCCATAAACTCACAGTTTTAAAAAACTTGTATTTGCCAAAGGTTAACAGAGACAGTGATTTATCTCAGGGAATCGAGGGGGCATTAAATTAGAAAGGGCCTGAGTGTGAGATGCTTTGCAATAAAGTTTGGTCCCAGCAATTATATAGAAGCTTGTTGTCTTCCATAAAGTGAACTTAATTAGCCAATTAGCTTCAAGTAAATATTAATATATAGAAATCCTATTAAAACCAACAAATATTTTTACATGTATAAAATATCTGGAAGACTAAAAAGGACAAAGAAAAAAATTAAAAGTATATTTAAAAAAAGGTCTGGAAGGATACTCAAGAACATAGAGCTGTCTTCTCCAGGGAAAGAACTGGAAGGTTCAGGGAGAGAATAGGAGAAAACTTTTCATTTATTACCTTATTGTACAATTATGAATTTTAAACCATGTGAAAGTAATATTTATTCAAATGTACTCAATTAAATCTTTAAAAAGAGTGAAAACCCTAATCCTATGTCCCTGCTACTGTCAAAGTTGGCTTGCTCCAAAGTCAGATTTCTCCTCCTAGCCTCACCTCTTAGGCATCTATTCTTCAATAATTCTTCTTCCTCTGCCCCAACAGCTCTGAAATCACAGAGGTTAATGTTTCTTTGACCCTCTTTGTTCAAGTGTAGTTAAATCTATGTATCCAATTCACATTTTTGTTTTTAATATATAATCCACACCTTTCCAAAAACAATCTAAGGCAGCCCAAAACATAAAGACACACATTAGCTTTAATAAAATATGAGCAGAAATAGGAAATCAGGATCCTGGAATAACTGGTTTCATCCTTTTAAGGGGTGAGAATAACAGAATAAGTCAGCCAAGAATTTGGGGGAAATCTGCATTTCCAGATGTCCAACTCTTAAAATTTCTCTAAGTGGGAATATAGCATGTGGCAATACTGACCTAGAAGATTTCCATGAAATTTTTATTTACTCATCACTTGGCTACAAAAATCTAAATGGCAGGATAAACGAAGGGGGGGGAGTGGACAGACAACAAGTGTCATTCCTGGTTCTCAAAGATAAAGACCCCCAAATCCTTAAGAAAACATCTTGATATACTGTTTTTTAGGTGGCAGTCATTTCAAGTGACCCATGACATCCACGTGGTACTAAGAATACGGTAAAAAGCTGAACAGGATATAAATCATTTAGCTCAGAGCATTTCAGTGGACAGATGAAGTAAAGATATTGCAGAAGAACAATTCAACTTGTGTTTGAGTATCTTCAGAATGTGTGCGGTCACATAGTGGCTTCCCAACCTCTCAACTAATTTTTCCTGGGGAGCTGAATTTCAAAGTCCACAAAAGAAAGGTTTCTTGCAGATAAATCCCATCAGAGTCTAGTAACAGCACTATTAAAAATAGCAAGTTTTCCATGATATAGCCTGAGTAGAGTACTCCCTGTGGAGGAAGTGATACAGAATTTATACCAAAGGAAATAATAGAAGAGTTTTCCTACAATTCATAAAAATTATATCTGTACTTGCCCTGAAAAAAAAATAGGCAGAATTTATAACCACTGATATGTTTGCATATGAGATCTGGAATGAGTTTTTTTTTTTTTTTTTTTTTCCTTGAATTAGATGTCCTCTATGCCTAGAACCCACTTCATTACACTGAAATAATTGAGCTAGTAGAGTTTCCTTTCCTGTGACTCCTGCTTGCTCACAGACCAGCAGTCTGACCGCAGGGCCCAATGATTGCTCCCAAGGTAGGAGTAGCCAAGGGGTCAGCAGTTTCAAGGCCAAAATCCCTTACATCCTCCTTATCCCTTTGTACCACCCACCAGTCCACTGACCATTGATGTTCAGGAAGGGGAAGGTGTCCTGAATAGGAACATGGTGCTGAGACTGATCAAGTTCATCTTCTTCATCTTCTTCATCCACATCATTATCCTTCTCATCCCAGGGAGCAGACCCTGTAGATCCTACCCATAACACATATGCCCATAGGTGAGTGCTTCAAGTTGAATTGTCATCGCTGCAGCTGACCCACCACCTAAGCTAGGGACTACTAGCACAGAGAGCACAGAGTCTCCTCAGGATTAGCATGCACTCTCAATGCCCTAACTTAAAAAAAAAAAAAAAAAAAAAAAATGGGAACCAATGATGTATTAACTCCCAGTTCCAAATATTCCTATCCAAAAGCTGCATATCCTGTTCCCTTCTCTTAAACATTAATCTCTGCACATTAGCATTGCTACCTCTAGCTTCCTATACACAGGCACCCCTTTTAAGAACTTAAGGATACCAACTCTCCACCCTCTGAGCTTCATATAAGGCAGAGACTCTTATCTTAGGGTGGGGCCTCCCTGGATTCACTGTACATGTCTAAATTTTCTGACTCTCACTATTCAATAAGCATTGAGTAAATAGGAGTATCAGGTGTTTTTCTCTTAGTAAAAGTATCCTACAAATTAAATGATCACTCATCCAACATTTCTAAAGAACTTAATACCTTTTACAAGTCGTATCAATTGATTCTTACAATAGTCTTTGAAATAGGCAAGTTGAGATCCCACAATTTAGAGCTGAAGAGGCCCAATGACTTGATTCAAGTCCCACAACAGGTGAAGTGATAAGAGTGAAGTTTAGAACTCAAACCTTCTAGGCTCTAATTCCTCCTCCTACAAAACAACCTGACCTCTCAAGTCCCAAGAGAGGCTATTTTTACAGCAGAACTCTATACTCTGTCTACCTTCTCATGTTCTAACAATGCAGGCAATAACCATTCCCCTATACGAGCAAGAACACATTTACACCATTTGCTCTCTGGAGCCTTCCTACAGAAAGGTCTTCATGTTTTTCCAGTCTAAAACTCTGAAAATCAGACTGTTTTTGATTTGACTATCTCTTTAAGAGTCAATTCCACAACCTGGCATATGGCCCACCTTCTTCCCAGCACCTTGGGCCTTACCTGGGTTAATGATCGAACCCTGGGGCTGAGGGATGTCACAAACTTGATATATCTTCACTGGGTTCATAGGCACCTCCTTGGTACCATCATACATCAGGTTGAATTCCCTGCTCTTGTTGAGAGCACAGCGGAGCTGGGCCTTCCATTTAGCTGGGTCAGGGTCATCCACCCCTTCCTGGTACTTCCCCGTTTCTACAGCCCAGGCCTAAGGAACAGGAAACTGCAGTGAGTGCCTACTATTGCCTGGGAGCAGTGCATGCTCACCCCTTCTCATATAGACACACACACACACACACACACCTGGGGAGTGTCCCACATCTTATCCCCATTTTACAGAGATTGCAGCAGGCAACATTGCCCTTAGGACGAGGAGGGGCAGGGCCAAAGGGAAATAAGCTATGTGCAAACACAATCTTTTAAGAGGAGGAACTTTATCTCAAGCCCAGTACCAGCACCTGTCAAGACAACAATGCTACAATGAAGGGTTGAAAATAATAAAAAAGTCTGAGTCAAATCTTTTTTCTTCTTCTTTCTTTTAACTGTTTTTGTTATGGGTTGCTTATATAGGAGTATGTACAACAAAGAGGAGTGGCCGAGCTATCTCCCCAGCCCTTTCCTTCAGTCTTTAATCTATGCATAAAGAACTGTAGAAACCCAGTGCCTTTAGGAGGACAGGAAGCACACTATGGGGGATCAGTTTGCCCCACGTGGCCAAGGATTGAAAATGCTAATAAACCCATTCTTCTCATCTTTCTCTATTCCCAAACTCCTACTGCATTGGAAACTTCATGCCACCAGCCACACTGATGGCTGGTGGCATGAGATAAAACCACTTTGACTCCTCCTCTCTGGTTTCAAATAGGGGAACTTGCAGCAGCATCGGTAGATAAGAGAAACAAGGTAGCCTCCCCAGTGAGGAAAAGGAAAAACCAGGCTGCTTGGCCTATAGACCAAGTTCCTTAGAAACAAAGCAGGTAGTAGAAACCTATCCAAGTCTCACAGGCAATTAAGTTTCCACTCACTGGATACCCACTCTCCTTGGTTGCTAACATACACTCTGCTGTCTAAGCTGTCTTCAGGAGTGTGACATCTTCTCATGCAGAATAAGGAAATGTCATTAGATAAAATCAACATATGAAGCACACATTAACTATTCAAGCTGAAAGGGCATACCACTTGTGCAAACCCAACATCTCTGTCTCTGGTTCTGAACACAGACTTCTTCCTAAAGCTGAAACTGAATTTTACTACCCTATTCTGGAACTCTTTGATTTCCCTCAGTCACCCCCTCTACCGGCAGTCACAAGGAAGATTCTTTCCAGAGCTAATCTAAACCCTCTTCCTCCTCTTCCAATTCAGACTCACTTCCTCTTACCATCTTCTCAGGCTTGGGTTCCTACATCAGTGGCTTAGCAGGAACTAGAGGCTTAACTGCTGCTCCATTTCATCTGATCCCCTAGGGGATTTCAACTTCACTGGTCCCTAGTGTTTGGGAGACACATCTGCAGTTACTTGCTGTACCTGGCTGCTGCCTCCCCATATTTTCCCTTCTGTTTGTTTGATCCTCCACATTCTTGCTCACTCTGGTCCCACCCAGCCAATTCAGGCTGTGCAGATTTTGGCAGAAGCCTGCGAATTTCTGTGGTTCCCTAAAGCCCTGCCACTCCATGGAGAGCAGCCAGACTAACTCAGAACCACAGCCCCACCTTCCTGCTTACCATACAGCATCCTCCTGGCCTACTCAGATGACACTGAGGATTCATGTCTAATGCAGCAGAGGACTGTACTCTTTTCAAAATCAAGAAAGATGGTCCTATGTAGTAACATGTGGCAATCTCTGGGACTTATAAATATTACTTGTTCAAACCCATCCTGAGTTGTGCTTTAGAGAAATTCTGATCTCTATATAGGTCCCTCCTTCCTTCCTTCCTTCCTTCCTTCCTTCCTTCCTTCCTCCCTCCCTCCCTCCCTCCCTCCCTTCCTTCCTTCCTTCGTCCCTCCCTCCCTCCCTCCCTTCCTTCCTTCCTTCCTTCCTTCCTTCCCTCCTTCCCTCCCTCTCTTTCTTTTTTAACTGTGTATTGAAAAACCCAGAGGCACTTTACCACTGAGTCACATCCCCAGCCCTTTTTATGTTTAAGTTTGAGACAGAGTCTTGCTAAGTTGCTTAAGGGCCTCACTAAGTTGCTGAGGCTGATCTTAAACTTGCAATCCTCCTGTCTCAGCCTCCCAAATCACTGGGATTACAGGTGTGCACCACTGTACCCAGCCTTTATTTTTTTTTTTTCTAAAATGAAGATAATCTCTATATTTTTATGATGGTTTACAAATCCATTCCAAAACTTTCTTTCATTTAATTCTCACAATAATCCTGCAAGTCAGGTAAGACTGATTTCATACCCAATTTATTACATGGGGAAACTGAAGTCCAGTGAGATTGCATGCCTTGCTGAAGGGGCAGTTGATGATAAAATGATTTGAGGCCAGATATTCCAATTCTCCATAAAGCTTAGAAAAGGCAGTCTTATAGTAGGAAGCGGGTAGAAGAACAGACAGACATGAGTTCAAGTCCTGGATCTACCACACACTGGCTGTGTGATTTTGGCATAACTAGTCAGATCCTCAGAGAGTCAGCTTCTGCATCTACAACATACAGGTAATACCTCCCTTACAGGGGTATCATGAGAATTAAATGAGACCATAGACAAAGGCACCCAGTGCATGCCAGTGCCTCTTGTGTGTCTTACCAAAGGCGCATCAGAGCTTGGGCTCTGTGAAAGCACCCTTACTCTTCTCCTGACCTCCCAGCCCTCCCTCAGCATTCTGCAGACACAGTGATACAAATAAAACCAAACAGACTCCTCGGAGCTTTCCTCAACTCCCTAAGCATGCAGATCACCCTCATGAGTGAGGCTTTCGGGAACCAACCTCTTCCCCATGACCAAATGAACACTTCAATTGTAGATCCAGTTTCAGACCAAGGCCACAAGGGAGGCCAAGGCAGGCCAATCCCCTTCTCAATGCCAACTTCAATAACTGGCGGGTTTGCAAATGTTTTCTACAACACTTCTTTATTATTGATATCTACATTAGGAGTGTTCATTTACATTCCTTCTAAGTACCCACAGCCCAGTTTTCTCTCTGCCTCTCCTCTCTACACCTGACAAAACCCAGTCAGGTGGGGACACATCACTAGGAGCTTTCTGCTGGGCTCTGACCCCACCTTTTCTGCCATTTCCTGAGCCAGTATCAACAAGAAGCTAGGACATCAATCTGGAGAGGCCCACAGTCAGGACTGGATTACACTTTTGCCTTCCAGTTCACAGGGAAAAAAAGGGCAAACTTGCTTCTCTGAGTCTTGGGACTTCAGGAATAAAATCTACTTCTGAGATGGAAGGGAGCAGCAGGGAGAAGTTGGTCTGAAGTGGAAGTGCATCTCCTGGAAGTACAACCACATGGAACCTACTGCCCACCTACTTCTGTCTGAAGTCAAGCTTTGGTTTCACTTCAATTTTGTAAAATGCTATGTGATCAAATCTTGCTTTCAGTTCAATAAAATGACTATCATATCAGAGCTATTTTTTTATTTAAGAAAACATAATTAAGCTGTAGTTCAGCGGTGAGAGAGTATGCTTTGCATGTGCAAGGCCCTGGATTCAATTCCAGCACCACAAAAAAAAAAAAAAAAAAAAAAAAAAATTTTTAAAGAATAAAATATTTGTACTTAATCACTCTTAACTGTTAAGGAGATGTTAAGAATATGGGCAGGGGCTGGAGTTGTGGCTCAGTGGTAGAGCACTTGCCTGGCCTGTGTGAGACCCTAGGTTCAATACTCAGCACCACATATAAATAAAATAAAAATCCATTGACAACTAAAAAAAATTTGTAAAAATAAAGAAAATGGGCAATATATTCTAATATTAAAAGAATAACTTCCTGAGGGCCCTCTACACCCATCTTACAGGCTATGACAGGGGCCTGCTGACACACATGTTCTGTCCTGATCTAATAGCCATCCTCAGGCCCAAGCATCTCTTCCTGGCAAGAGCCCTGAAGTGTGGGGAGCCATCCACATCTAGCAGAATCAGACTTGGCTGAGCCATGGGATACAGAGGTCTGACTCCCAGGAACTGGCAGTCATGGGAGTGTTTCAGAACTCCGAGGAACAAATGGCCCTATATAGAGTGGCTCACTGTCTGAGGATGTGCTAATTCCCTAAGCAAATGGCTTCCCTAACTCTGCCCCAGCCTGTTTCTCACAGAAGAAGCCCCACCTGGTCCGGGCCCCTTTACCTATGTATTTATAAATAAAGGTGAAGGTGGGGGTTCTCCATCTTGTTGGAAGCCAGATCTGGTATGGCCTGATCCGTCACACCCCCTTCCTTTTGAAAAGAGTATTTAGCTCTTGTGTATTTATTGATTAGATAAGTTGATTGGTAATTAATTGATTTATTGCCAGCACCACCGTCCTCCGACAATTAACCCTTCCCTCATCCATGTGGGACGTGGCTGAAATCCCCACACTGAAGGAATGAAGAAAAGTGGCTGACCTAAGCACATCAGTACTACCACTTACAGATTAGCTGAACCCACCTAAACTCCTCTGGGATATGAATTAAATGCCTTCAACCAATGGGAAAGAGATATACCCCAAGAATTATTATGCCTGCTAAGTTTGGGTACCTCTATCATAAACCTGTTCCATCAGTTTTGGATTTAGTGTATTCCCCGTGCCAAAACAGACAAAGAAAACAAACCAACCCAGGAAGTTCTAAGAAAACTGGAAAAAAAATTCAACTCAGATGGTAGTTCTTTACCTTAAAAATGGTATTTTCCTCTTCTTGCTGGGGGCTATGACGTGTGGCATGTTTCCAGGGAATCTGGAAGCGTTTGGAGTCTCTGTGTAGCCAGATAAGTCCAGGGTAGAGACCACTATCCACCTGAGCCACCAGCCAGGGCTTCAGTCGGACTCTGCGGGGATGGAGGGCCATGATCTGGGGGGTGGGGGGACATGAGAAATGGGGAGAGCAGGAGAATTAGGGCAGTCACTGGGAACTTTTCCCAGCTACCATTCCCGTATGCTAGAGCTACAGTTTCACTAGATTACAGCAAAGAAACTAAATAGGGGAATAAACTGAGCCAGGTGGGAAAGAGGTAAAAAGGTTCTTTTGATTCTTATTCCAAAGCCATTTATACTTCATGCTCTAGCCAAATCAGACTTATCATGCAAGTAGATCACATTTCTTCTATTTAAATCCTGAAGTTGAAAAATAAAAAGGTGATGTCATCCCTGCTGGAACAGTCTTTTCTGAAGTCCTAAGGGCTTTGGAAAAGAAGGGCAATTGCTCTTTTCAATTTCTCCTCAGGAGAAGGAAAGAAAAAAGTTATGGAAACAGCAAGGCAAGAAGTATATTGTCTTTTCAAATGAAATAACTGAAAATGAGTGGGAATGTTTCAGTAAGAAGTTCACATCATGACAGTAGGTGAGGGGCGAGTCCTGGATTCCAAAGTCCTCACTTACATGGGTGAGCAGGCAGTCTGTCCAAGCAGTCTGTTCACCGGGATCTGAAGAGCTGGGTTGAGTTTTCTTTCTCCTGACTGCCCAAAAATTCTGTACCGAAAAAAAAAAAAAAAAAAAAAAAAGTGGTCTCTAGGAGAAGGTTCGGGAACAGTAGAGACAAAGTCTCTGAGAACACCTCCCCAAAACTGAGTCTGGTAAAGCTCAGAAGCCCCACAATAATCAAATCCCACAGTTGCTAACTTTAGCCTACAAGAAACAGACACAGGACAAGCCCTGAATGGTTAGCAGAGCCTCTTCACCTGGGTCTGTTTATCTCCCCACAGAGGCTGGAGTGAGTCGATTAGTTAGAGGCGCCAGCCTGGGTAAAGTCTGCAGTTGATTCTCATAAAAATATACGGGCACAACAGATAACATTCGGCAGCAGCCAGCACTCAGCAGAAAACAAAGGCCTGCCTGGATTAGGTGCCCAAAGAAAAAAACAGTCACTAGAGAATTATTTGCCTGAGATGTTATGTTTGGACTTTTTGGTGGTTTTATTTTGCTTTTACTTAAGAAATAGATGCCCGGAAAAACAACAGTCATTCAACAAATATTTGTTCACCCACTACTGTGTGCCAAGCACTGTGTTGGTTATTACACGAAGCCCAATGTTTTCATCAGATGTCCATTTTTGAGAAAAATCCACATTGGAACTGCTCAAGCCCCACAACATCCTGAAAAGAAGTGACATTCACACCCAGAAAGAGCCCTACCTAGAACACAGTTCTGAAACCACACCAGTTGAGTAGGCTGAAGGCTCCCACTCAGACAAGGGGTGACCCCAATCCCACTTCCATCCCCAATTAGACTCCCAACAAATGTGAAGAACCCAAACCCAACTCAGCCTCTGGCACTTTAAGAGCAAGGTAGAAACTGCTCTCATCTGATCCTTCTGACCCAATTACCAAGTCCTGCAACTGAAACCTTCCCCGGGGGAGCACAGCTCACAGTAGGCAAGTGAGCTTGGCAAGCAGTGTTCAAGTGCCCCTGTTCTTCACCTTGGCACAGGGTGTTTTGAAGGGCAGCATGCAAGGCCATTAAACCGTGGAGTACACGTACTCCTTGTAAGCAGGAGGGAATGCATATTCTTCCAAGGGCAAGTTCAACCTTCTCCTTCCCAGTCATAGCCCTACTAAAAGGAGAATGGGGCAAAGGAAGGAAAAAAGAGAATAAGGAAATGGACTGGAAATCAATCAGTCTAGCAAGGAGCTTTTGAGAATTTCCATTGCAATACTGGTAAGTCTGTGTCAGAGCCTGTCAGACACATGAAATCCACCTCTTGACTGATCATGGACTTGAAGATCTTATTGTAGTTGGTCCATAGCCCATGAAGAAAAAAAAATATATATATGAGGCAATCCAGCCATAAGTAGCTGCAGCTAGTGATGGGGAAGGAACAGCCCCCATAGAGATCAGTGATGAAGATACAGAGCCTGGGTTCTCAGTGTTCTCCCCAGATGGGACTATACCTAAGCAACCCCACTTCAGTTCATGGGAAGGAGCCCCAGCCTGCCCTCCGTGGGCCCTTCCTCCCTCAATGCCAGCCCGCTCCACCTTTTGAAAGTCAGCATGATCTCCCCCACCTGCCATCTGGTAACTAAGACTCTTAAAACAGGCAGAGAGAGAAAACTGAAAACAACCAAAATGCCAAGAGTTGGAAATGGCTGTTCTATATTCAGGCTGCAATAACAAACAGCCATTAATACAAAGTGTCTGAAGAACTTTTATGGAATTTGGGGAAAAGTTTACAATTCAAAGTTGGGAGGGGAGCATCTTACAACACTGATTATCTAGCAGTATTTCCACTTTGTAACATAACATACTATTACACAAGTGCACATACACACAGACATGAAAAAGGGAAACAAATATACCAATGCAACATGATTTTTACAATGGTTACCTTATGATGAATTACGGGTACTTTTTATACTTTCCTATACGATTTACATTTTTCTATAATGACACATTTCAATTTTTTTAACTGCCAGTAATATTTTTTTTAACTACAGGAACATACCATTTCTTACAAAAGATGATAACGATCCTTCATCTCTGCATAAGATTTTCAGTTTTACATGTACTTTTACTTAGTGTGACTGATTTTCTCCTCAGGATCCTAGAAGTAGTATTATTCCCATTTTACAGCTAGGTTAACTGAGACACAGAAAAATTCTGTGCATTATCTGGGCCCCAGAACCAACACTCCTAAGTCAGAGTGAGCTGTATCAAATCTAGCTAGTTACTGCACCCTACATTCCAAGACCCTCCCATCTTCTTCTACACACTAAGAGAACAAACCAAAAACAACAATACAGCCTCGGCAAAGGACCAACAAAGTGAGTGGGGAGGAGATTGCGTGACACTCATTCTCAAACACACCTAAATCAGAGCTCTCTTTCTAAACATTCTCGCCACTCAAACTTACCCTAATTAAAATCAGCCCTGGTATCTTCATCTGCCATCACAGCAAAATTCAAGGTTTGTATCTCTAACAGGTATTTAGCCATCCAAAAGACAAAGATGCCACCCATCCTCTCCCCTCACAGTGAACATAGAACAGGGACACTTTCATCCTCCCCAGGGCACTAACTGTCCTCTCTCACACCCTGGTTCCAGGGGACACGACCTCTATAAAAACTATCAGCACCACGTTCACAACCCCTGACCAGGCCAGTTTCCAGGGACACTGCTAGCTCAAAGCCGAGATTTGGTTGTCATTAGTTTTGCTCATAGTAAAATACACCCACCATTTCTTGCAGACAGATCTTCAGACAAGTCCCACTTGTTCCTTTCCTCCTGAATGAAACTGAAATGCCGTCCTGAGTTCCTCAAGCTTCTCTCCATTAAATTTAGTCCTACTTAGGGGAAAATCCTGGATCTCTATGCATAATTCACCCTTCCTTCTTGCAGGATTAAAATTGGGGGATGACAAAAGGGGATGCACGATATTGGTGACACAGTCATGTTTTATACACACATCTAACCCTAAACGTCTTCAATTCTTGTTGAAGCAACTTCTCTCTCTCCCTTCCCTGGCTTTCACTCTTGACATCCACCAAGAGAACAGGGTAGGAGCCATAAAGTAGGCTCCCTATAAAGAGTGGCACCCCAGGCCTCCTTTCCAGTCAGGCTTTGGAGACTTTCCCCATTTCTCCACACCTGCCTCCAGCCCCTTCAGGCAGAGGGCCTCACCCCCGAGCGGCCACACCTAGCGCCACCCTCCCCAACACCTAGTTTGGCTACTTGGAAATTCAAGGGTGTCTCCCAGGCCCAGGGCAGAGGCCTGACTGTGCTAAACAAATGCAGGGAAGGAAAACAAACCGGCCAAAGTTCCAGGTCGCCCTGATTCCCAATTTCCCAAAACACCCACCAGGACCGAGGGCCGGCGCGCCTGGGAAGTTCCCTCTGGGGCACAGGGGCCAGTGACCAAGTGGGTTAAGACAGAAGGGCCGTGGAGGGTGGGGGCACCTTGGCGCGATCCCATGGTGAGGTGAGTAGGTGGGGGCCAAGGGCAGCGAATTCCATTTCCGCGGGAGGGAATGGACTTCGGTGTGAAGCCAGGAGGGGACCCAGCGCTGCGGAACTAGGACCCCAAAGCTACCTGGAGGAGGGCAACCGGCACTCAGCCCCAGTGGGTAGCAAAGCAGGCTCTCCCACCCACACCAACTCCGTAGTGGAACCCTTCTCCACCCACCGAGGTGTCTCCCCTCGCTCTAGGATCTCCAGAAGTTGGCGTCCCCACCTTTCCTCAGTTGGCTACCCGACGCTGACGTCCCTCCGAATCAAATCCGCAGCTAAGATCACGCGTAGCCACCGTCCCCCTCGACGGCTTGGCCCAGTGGCACCTGGCTCTGCGCAAGTGGGGACTGCGGATTCTTCTCAGAGTCGCGCACCAGCCCTTACCTGCCCAGCCCAGGTGCGCGGAGCTCACGTCAGCGCCTCGCCCCAGAACGCCACAGCCCCCTCCGCCGTCGGGCACGCCTTCCAGGTGTGGCCACGCCCTCCGGCGTTCAGGATTGGCAGCGGGCGAGAAATATGATACCTGAGTTCCTGGGCGTCCACCCGCCCAGCCTCTTCCCCAGCCCACTCCCAGCTTCTAACCTGGGCTAAGAAAAGTCCCAGATGTAGGCCTCGCCTTTATGCCTCGGGGCTGGTGGTCCTGGGAACTGGAAGCCACTGGGAGGTCAAATCTAAGTTGAGAGGGTGCCTCCCCACCTTCATGCCCCATAATTACCCAGAAGTATGCAGACAGTTAAGCACAAATAAGGGTTTAGAGATTGGCCCTACTACCCGTGGAGTTGGCTATGGGGAAGGGACTCTGATACTAGGCCCTGTCCTGTGCCTTCCAGACTGAAATTCTGCCTTCACTGTCTGCCTCTTACGGTGTGACCCTGGATAAGTTAGTTTCTTGGTTTCAGTTTCCTCATACAGTCAATTAAATAATAATCCCTGCCTTTTCTAATCACTATCAGGTAATGATTAAAAACATAACCTCTGGAGCCAACTATTGGGGTTCCAGCCCCAACTCCATCAGGTACTACAGATTCTTGAAAGTTTCTGAAGTTCTCTGGGTCTCAATTTCTTAGCTGTAGAATGAGGTTAGTAATGGTATCTCCCCATAAGGATGTTGTGGGGATTCAACAAATCACTGCATATAAAGTGCTTGGGGACATATCTGGCACTTATCAAGTGCTATGTTAAGTACTTGGAATTATGGGGGTAAGGATTTAAAGAAAAAACCTACAGACAGTGCTTCACAGAATAAGAGGGCACTCTTTGTTATTTCTTGAAATTCAAGTCCCATTTGCTTAATGAGCATTCTCTCACCTTCCCCATCATATAGAGCACATGCTTACTGGCAGTTATATACCAGTAAATGAAACAAACCTCCCATTCTCAAGCATTGCACTGTCACAGGTGAGATGGGGCATGGGCAGAGCACTTAGGTTTTGGAGTTTAAAGTAATGAGGGGGAATCTGGAGGAGCGGTGTTATGGCTAGATTGTGCCCCACCTCCAAATGTCGAAGTTCTAACCTCCAGTATCTCAGAATGTGACCTTATTTGGAGAGAGGGTCTTACAGAGGTAATCAAATTAAAATGAGGTCATTAAGATAGCCCTAATCCAATATGACTGGTGTCCTCATAAAAGGAAGAGATTTGGACACAGAGGTAGACATTCATAGAGGGAATATGATGCAAAAAGACATGGAGAGAAGATGGCGCTCTACAAGTCATAGAGAGAGACCTAAAAAAGGTCCTCCTCCCACAGCCCTGGGCAGACTCTAATGACACCTTTAAACCCAGGGGTGCTTTACCACTAGAGTACATCCCCAGACTTTTTATTTTTTAAGACATGATCATGCTGACTTCTCCGTGTGACCCTCACTTCAGTTGTGAGGCTGGCCTCAAACTTGCCATCCTCCTGCCTCAGCCTCACAAATCCCTGGGATTACAGGTGTGACCCACCATGCCTGGCTATTTTGGATTTTGAATCTCAAGAACAATGAGAAAGTTTGGCGCTGTGGTACACACCTGTAATCCCAGCTACTCAGGAGGTTAAGCCAGGAAAATCTCAAGTTCAAAGTGTGATTGGACAATTTAGTGAGAACCCATCTCAAAGTAAAAAACAAAAAGGACTGGGTTGCGGCCAGTAGTAGAGCACCCCTGGATCAAATCCTCAGGGAGAATAGAAAAGATGAAAAATAAATTTCTCTTGTTTATGCCACCTCATCTGTGGTGCTTTGTTATGGCAACCCTAGAAAAATAATCCAGTTGGAGAGCCCCTGGTAATAATGTAGGTTTGTTCCTAACCCCAACTCAGCTTTGGAATGTAGTCAGCAAAGGCCTGGGAAGGCAGCAAGGCCCTGAGGCCTGAGTGTCAACCACTGCCCCGTGGCCACTCTTCCCTTCACTGGGGAGGGGCTAGTTTACCAACCCAGCCTGCTCTTTACTGCTAATGAACTCGCTAAATAAGCAGCATCTTCCAACTGGCCCAGGGCTGGGCTGCTGAGACCAAGCGAACACTCCACTTCGGGTGAGTATGCAGAATCAGGGGGATACCACTCCATTTGCCATTTGAGGGGAGCCAAAAACCCACACACAGTCACTTACTTTTGCACTAGTTGAAATTCCCATTGCTAAAGTGATTTCTTAAGGATCTTCATTAGAAGATACACATTTTAGGATCAGGAAAATTCAAGATAGGGGAATTCTTCTAGATTCTTTATTCCAGGGGTAAAACTGGCTTGGAGACTTTTGTTTGACCCATGCTGTATTTTAAGTACCAAGAGATTTCACATACAACATCTACATTCACAGCCTCTCTCTCTCTCTCTCTCTCTTAAGTTGCAGATAGACATAATACCTTTATGTTATTTACTTATTATTATGTGGTGTTGAGGATGGAACCCACTGCCTCACACGTGCTAGGCAAGCACTCCACCACCGAGCCACAACCCCAGCCCTTCACAGCATCTCTTGAAGGGTCATGTGCTTCTGGACACTCTGGCCAGAAGTTCTACCTGGCACCAGCAGCCCAGAGGAAGCCTGTACATAACAGTCAGGACAACCCCACTCTGTTGAGCTTAGTCCTTTACTTTGACTGCCTGACCCTGTAGACATCTGAGTCCAAGTCCCCACTTCTTATAGATGAAAAAACTGAGGCCCTAGAGGTAAAATAATCTATTCAAAGTCACCAGGCAAATCATCCACAAAACCAAGACTAGACTCAAACCCAGGGCTCTTTCCAGTGGGACCCTGTTCAGCATTCCAGCCAGAATCTGTTCTGAATGGTGCTATACTATTTGTTATCTTTTTTTCAAAATCATCCATGGATCTAGGTGCCATTGTTATAGTGAATAAAATAAAACCCCTGTTTTCATGTCATTCCACTGAAGATTCAATGAAAGGACAGAACATAAGAGCAATTAAGATGGAGATAAACTTAGCAGTAGGCCACCCTAAAGTCTTCTTTGCTTGAGACATGTTTCATCTGGTTTGGTCTGGGGGTTAAGAACATCTTGTGAGTCCCTCCAAAAGACAATGGAGGAATCCATTCTTCAGTATTCCCCACATAGCCCCTTCAGGATTCAGGGACTTGGGCCTGTGATGTTCTTTGTTGCTGCTCAGGTGGGGCATTGCTGACTCACTTGTGCGTCTGAGTTTCAGGCACAGTGATGTACGCTTCATTACAGGGGCCCTGATTCACAGCACGGGGAACTGGGAAATTCCCTTCTTCCACTCCCAGTCAGCTCTTATTTTGTGGGAAGTGGTCTCTTTCACTACTCAGAGACTCTAACCTCTGTAATTTCAGACCTGTGGCAAAAAAAAAAAAAAAAAAAAAAAAGTCGTGAGATCCAAATCCTACTCCATTCTTGGCAGAGCAGAGGGTGTGGCAACTGGGAACCTTCCCAAGGGCTCTGTACAGTGGAGAGCTTAGTCTTGCTGGAGTCAATGATAATAAATAATATCTAAGACTAGACAGCAGTTTGGTTGGGGTGCTGAAAAAGGAGTGGGGCTATCAAGTTAAGCCAATTCTGTGCTCCCACAAAGGAACTCAGACCTCAATCAGCCTGAGGGATGGTATTCTGGAGTCCATCAGGTCTACTCAAAATCCTTTCTTGGCCCTGGTTTATCTCTGCCTCCATCCAAGTATTTCAAGGTACCAGGGATAGAGATGAGCCTAACACATTGCCTGAACCACAGCCTACACTGAATACACATTGTTTGCTTTTTTTAACTTTTTCATTGTTCTTTTTAGTTATATATATGAGAGTAGAATGTATTTTGACATATCATACATACATAGATTATAACTTCCCATTCTTGTGGTTGTACATGATGTGGAGTTACACTGTTTGTGTAATCATATGGGAACATAGAAAATTATGTCCAATTCATTCTACTTCCTTTCCTATTCCCATCCTCCCGCTTCCCGTCATTCCCCTTTGCACACATTGGTTGTTACTCTGTTACTGTCCCTGCCTCTGTCCTCTTACGCTGTGTGAATTGTATCCCAGAATATACTTCAAATTCCATAATCAGGGAGATGGTGTGGAGCTGCAGCAGGCTGGCAACAGAAACACATGCCTGAATCTCACTTTGCAACCCCAGCAGTGGAACAGACATAGGCTTGGAACTCTAAGACAATTCCCCTCTATTGTGTTGAAAGTTCATCTGTGACCCTCTTTATCCTTGAATCAAAATGAGAATGGATGAGTGTCTCAAAAAGCAGCTTTCTTTATTCCAAAGTTGGCTCTGCGTGGAAGGAGGCGGAAAACTGAGGCTCAGTTAAATCACTTGGAGGTAGGCCTCCTCCCAAGCCCTTCCTTCCCTGAGAATCCACTTCCCATCTCAGCCTGGCCAGGGGAGTTTCCATGGCTCTCCACACACACACACACACACACACACACAAGAAAAAAGCTCAACAAGAAACTATAACCATCATGAATGTGAAGATTTACAGTTCTGATTTCAAATATGCTGTCCCATGGGGATGGAGCAGTGACCTGATCGGCACCAAAAAACCTATCCTGCAATTATATGCTGCTTTGAAATGAGCTACTGGATATGGAAGTTCTCTGAGATTGGCAGAGTGGCATGTGAATGGCCTTGACCATCACTGCTATCACCTGCCTTTTATTTCCTCTGTGTGAATCATTCTCTTCAAACCTCTGTCAAGTCCTTGAGGGTAACCAGACAGGAACTATTGTAGGCCACGAACAAGCACAGTGTCCTGTCCTCAGTGAGAGCTAAAGAAAAATTGGGCAATTTGTTGACTTTGGAAAAATGAGATATGAATGGATACAGAATCTTTTATGGGGAGTAATATATCAAGAAGCCAGACTTCTGATCAATATGATTGATAGACCAAATGTGGTTGTCTCTTCTCCATCCCCAGGTCATTATAGGACAATTATAATAAAGGAGTGTGTGTGTGTGTGTGTGTGTGTGTGTGTGTGTGTGTGTGCACGTGCGTATGTGCACGTGTGTGTGCTCGTGTGTGTACGCCTGTGAGTGTATTAACCCACAAGGTTTAAGGGAGGACAAAAAGTCATGGGAGGGGAGACAAGAATAGATAAGAGGTTTCAACAAAAATATCAGAGACAAAATATTATTTCAGCAAAAATAGGGAATGTGGAGTGCTGATGTTTTGGTTATAAACTTACAGTACTACTTTATTTTTATTTTTATTTTACTTATTTATATATTTTTGGTAGTAGGGATTGAACCCAGGGTGCTTAACCACTGAGCCATATCCCTAGCCCTTTTTATGTTTTAGTTTGTGACAGGGTCTTGCTAAGTTTCTTAGGACCTTGCTAAGGTGCTGAGACTGGCTTTGAACCTGTAATCCTCCTGCCTCAGCCTCCTGAGCCACTGGGACTACAAATGTGCACCACCATCCCGATGCAGATATGCATTACATTTAACAAAAATATTTTCATCATTACTTTTGGATTTTTTTTTTTAAGAAAGAAGAAAGAGCACTTGCAAAGGATGTGAACAAATTCCATAGATGTCTTCTAGTTCCAACAAGTTCTAGCGCTAAGTAAACTGCAGAGGCAGCAATGAGATCCAAAGAACGAACTGCTTTCAAAACGTATCTCAAATTCCCTTCTCTTATTTCTTAGTTGTATGAACTATCCAAGCCTCAGTTTACTAACCTCAAATAAGAGTACTACCTATTTCACAGGACTGACAATAGGATAAGTTGAAAAAAACAAAACAATAATGATCTCAGCAGACATTATTTTTCCTTACTTCTGTATTCCCACCCACATTCATCTTTAGGCAAGAATATGGCATGGCTCTGGGCAACCAATATTCATTTAATAAGAACCTGTGAAATAACCAGGTGCAGTGGTGCACACCTATATCCCAGCAGCTTGGAGGCTGAGGCAGGAGGATCATGAGTTCAAAGCCAGCCTCAGCAACTTAGCAAGGCCCTAAGCAACTCAGCGAGACCCTGTCTCTAAAGTATGAACAGAGGCTGGAGGTGTGGCTCGTCGGTGGTTAAATTCCTGGTACCAAAAAAAAAAAAAAAAAAAGGAAGGAAGCAAGCTGTGAAATTCAGAAATGTATTCCTGTATCTTTATACAGAAATAATATGAGGCATCTCATATTTCTGTTGACTGTATTAGGAGTAAGGCCTAAGTGTGAACCTCAGAGCCTGGTGAATAACTCTCTTAAGGAGATGCGGCTCACTAAAGGACAGAGAAGGAGAGTATAAATGAGAGGTTCTTTGACAAAGTAGCAGCCCCACCCCTTCACCCGTCCACTGTGAGAACTTTCTCTTAATGCAGTCCACATGCCCAGCCTCAACCCAGATTAATGTCCTAGTCAACAACCCTGTGGTTCTGTAGATAAAGCAAAGATGGTGTCTCCAGGGATTTCCACTCTCTTGAGTGGCTCTAGGCTGACCAGAGACATCCTACAAACCCCCTTCCACCCTAATTTCTCCACAATGCCTAAAAGCTTCACGTTGCATAGTATTCAAAGAGCTCCCTGGATCTGGTCCCTACCCCTAACAGCTCCTCCTCAATTCCTATGTCTTAAATCCCCGTTTTGTCCAACTAAGGTGCTAAGGTCTAAACCACCTTTTAAAATAGCTAGATGCCATAGAGGGTTAGCTCAGACAAGGAAGAAAGGGAATATATATAAAAAATACAGGAGTTCAGCCAGAAATGGTGTTGCATGCCTATAATCTCAGGGACTTGGGAGGCTGGGCAGGAAGAAGGCAAGTTCAAAGCCAGTCTCAGCAACTTAGCGAGGCTCTAAGTGACTTAGTGAGACCCAATCTCCAAACCAAAAATAAAAAGGGCTGGGGATATGACTCAGAGATTAAACACCCTTGGGTTCAAATAAAGCAGGAGTTCAGAGTGGATCTCATACAATACCTGGTTAAGAGAACCCTCAGGAAAGAGAGGAATTTAGGTTTGTTTGTTTGTTTTGTTTTTGTTTTTGTTGTTTTGGTACCCAGGATTGAACCCAAAGAAGATTAACCACTGACCCACCTCTCAAGCACATTTTATTTTTTTATTTTGAGGCAGGGTCTCACTGAGTTTCTTAGGGTCTCTCTGAGTTGCTAAGGTTGGCTTTGAAATCCCCATCCTCCTGCCTCAGCCTCTAGAGTTCCTGGGATTACAGGCATGCACCTCTGCACTCAGCAAATTTAGGCCCTTTTAAGACAGACTGAGACCAGAACTCTGGGACACAGGTGACCCAGGCATCATTCCTTCATTCATCATTCAGTCAATATTTATTGAGCATCTACTATACAACAGGAAAAAATCCGTGCCCTTTCGAAACTGCCTGCCTCTGATTATCTCCTGTTCCTCTGGAAGCTCTCTGTTTAAACGTCCACTTATAGATTCTTCCACTGTCGTAATCATCTCCTAACCCAGGTTCCCGCCCCACTACGATCTATCCTACAACCCGCAGGAACTCTGATGCCACCACTCTCCTGCTCAAGAACACTCCACGATTTCCTCATGTTTATTGAATCAAGAAACTTCATTCACTCACTAAATGAATGTGTATTGTGTATCTAATCTTGGTGGGGACATAGCTGTAAAGCAAGACCGAAAGATAACAATTTCTGTTCTCATGGTATTTACATGGATAAATAAGTAAAACTTGTTCATTAATGGTAATATCTAAGAACAACAGGACAACTGAAGGATGTCGGAAGTAGCGTGGATGCGACTAACTTTTAGATACACTAATCAGGAAGATGATAGTTGCACAACAGCCTAAGACTGTGAAAGGAGACGTGAAGGCTGACAAGTGACAAGGCCCTGAGGCAGGAGGAAGCTTGCTTGCTAAGGACAGGCAAGGAGGTTCAGTGTGGCGGGAGCAGAGTGGGCAGTGAGTGAGGGGGGAGTGGTAGCACGTGAGATCTGAGAGGTAAAGACTGCTTATTTTACTCTGGGAGTAATAGGGAGCCCTGGAAGCCATTGAGCAGAGACTGATAGGGCATGACTTGACTGTGGTTTTGCTGAGTTTCAGAAAAAATGCCAGACTGGGAAGGCCCTTTTCTGGCCCTTGCCTACTTTTCCAGCCATATATTTTACCATTCCTCTGCCCTTCAACCCTATTCAATTTGTCTTCCTTGAATACACTTTGCACCTGCTGACCTGCCATCCTTGATGAAGTTCCCACTGATGTGAATATTAATAAAGTAACAACTGGACAAATAGTTACTGCTTATGAAGTATCAATAACTCCACTTAGACACCTTTTGTGCCTTATCTAATTTCATTCACAGATATTACCTCATTGAATAGTCATATTTTTGTCCTCATTTATTGGGAAAATTGGGACTTTTTACAAATTGTCACCAATTGGAAGGTTTCTGAACCCAACTGAAATCTCAAGTGAGCCATTTGCATCTTGGAAGGTCTCCAGACTATGTGACTTTCTGGGCATTTCCTCACAGGAAGTCTTCACATAGGGAGAAAAGTTGTTTAAGATGGTCCTCAAGTGTCAGTTTTCTGGATAGAAAAATGAAAGTAAAAAGCATTTCAAGCAAAGACAATTGCATTGCAATGGTTCAGAGGTACCTTTCAGGATAGTCAGAACACTGTGATTTGCTGGAGTATTTGCAGGGTTAAATTAGGCAGATAAGAGATCTAGAAGATCTCAAACGTCATATAGACGACTGGACTTTCTCCCATTTACAGTGAAAAGTCATTGAAAGGTTTTAGATTAAAAAAAAAAAAACATGATGTAGGTTGAACAAGATAAGAGTGTCTAGAAATGGTGAGGGTTGCAGTTACCTGGACAGCATACTTTCTGTCTATAGTAATAAGATACCAATCTCTGGTTGATGGTTACCATACATATATCCAGGCCTAGAGCATGGTGATGCATGCCTGTAATCCTAGAGATTCTGGAGGCTTCTAAGACAGAGGATCACAAGTCTGAGGCCAGCCTCAGAAACTTAGTGACAACTTGTCTCAAACTAAAAATAAAAAAGGGCTACGGATATAACGGGGTAGTAAAGGGTCCCTAGAATCAATCCATAATACAGAAAGGAAGGAAGGAAGGAAGGAAGGAAGGAAGTGAGGGAGGGAGGGAGGGAGGGAGGGAGGGAGGAAAGGAAAGGAAAGGAAAAAGAAATACCGGTCCAGTTTTGCCACTGGGAAAGCTAGGTTTTGATGCAAAAATCTAATTTTTTATACATTTGCAACAAATTTTTAATTATATGAGACATATAAAACACCCTATAGGAGATTTTATTCAGGGGCATCTCTCCTGGAAGTATAAATAAGTTCCAAGAGAGTAGGGGTTTTGTCCATCTTGTTGGCCAATATATTCCGAGGGCCTGGCATACAGCAGGTATATAATACACATTTGCTAAATGCATGTGTGGGCTAGTTAATAGCACTCTAATTTTACACTCAAGTAAACAGAGACTCATGGAGAATAATCCCCAAGATTACATGAAAAATGGCCACAGTCAGGTCCAAATCCAAATCTCTGACCTCCAGAAGAGAGAAGTTGATGTGCAAAAGAGATGGAATAAGCATAGAAAGAGCTCTTCCTCAGGCTCTTACGTGACCCCCTAACATAGGGCTGTCCTCATATTACCAATGTCCCGTGGATGACTCCACCTACTTTTAATCCCCAGAGAAACTTCCGATCCCTCTATCTGGGACTGTTTTTTCCCCTCTTATTTTTTTCAGACTTAGGAATCAGAGATGAGGCAGCCCACACACCACCTGTCCCTCCCTAGCACAAAGACATCTGCATAACACTGAGCTGCTGGTGGTAACAGTTGCTTCCCAGCCTTTCAAATCCAAAGAAGGACCCACCAACCAGGCCTATGCTGGCCAGATGCCTGGACAGCCAAATCCCTTGGGGTAGCCGGGGAAACTTCAAAGCTCTGTCTTCTCTAGTTCCTATTTACTAAACATTCTTAGCAAAGCTGGCCATGGCTGCTGCCTGAATACAAGAGGAAGGAGGTGGGAAAACAGTAGATTGAGTTGAAGGGGTATTTGAGGAAATATAATACCAGCATTGGAGGCTTCTAAAATAAGAGTCAGGATTTCTGCTAAGCTCTCAGTTGAAATAAAAGCAATCCTTCGTTTCTCTCTTCCTTCCTTCCTCTAGTCAGTCAGTCAATCAATGAACAATTAATAAAGACCTTTCATGTTCCACATCTGGCTGGTAATGATTCGAACAAAGTCCATGGGTTGAATGTATCACACTGTTCATATTTCCATGCACTTTTCTTAAGAAAGGATAAGGAGGGGTGGAAACATTGGTATGTTTTACCAACTATAATAATTCACGGGGCGGGGGGGACGGGTTGTTGTTGTTTAATATAATGAGTAATTTTCCCAGTGTGAGCTTTTCTGGAATCCTTCCAAAATCTTGGAAGGAAAAGTTGTGGTTGGATATGCTGCCCCTCTCTGCCCAGGGATCACCTGCACAGTATTGCTAGCCAGTCAGCCAAGTTCATCTTAGACACTTTCACTTTTCTTAAGTGGCTTTATTTTCAATTATATCAGAGGATTTTTTAAACATTTAATTTTGAAAAGAATTTTATCCAAGGTCCCAGAGCTAGTAAGTGGTGAAGAGGAAGCTGGCCCCACCTGCTCTGTTTGACTCCAAGACTTTCCATTAGGTCATGATGGGGGACTGAGGGTTGGCGCTTTGGAATGTTAATCTTGCCCAGAGGCCCAAAGTAATATCCCAGGATGTGAATGTGTGTGACCATCTGTCTGTCCTGGGGGTGTGAAGAAAGCAACATGCTCTGTCCTTGACCCTGGCTGAGCCCAGGGGCTCAATCTGGAGCTTCAAGGGCCTGGGAACTTTCTACAAGTGTCAATGTCTGGAGGCCCCAAGAGTTTCGCTCTGGCTCAGATCAGACATCGCAACCTCCCAGTTACTATTCTGTGCTGTGGCAAGTATCAGCTTGTCTTCCCTTCCCCACCCTGCCAGGGAAACCTGCAGCATTTCTAGTTCAGGCCCAGACCCGTCCTGGCAGCCCAGATTCCACTGCCTAGGCAGGAAGCTGATCTCAGCCCAGTGACCATTTCTCTCTAGTTTTTGTCACTGAGGAATTTCCATTCCAGCAGTTTGGGGCGATGGGGGCGGGTTGCCACAGATTTCTCTCTTAAGCTATAGAGGGGTTGGCAGAGGTAAGGGTATGGAGAAGGAAAGATAGGAGGGAAGGGTGAACAAGATTTAGAGATTTCATGCCCGAGGCTGCTTTATCCCCAAATTCCAAGTCGAAGAAAGGAGTTGGGAAGTGGAAGGCTGGACTGTAGGTCCAGCTGTCCAGACCTTGAGTTGCTGCCCCCAGCGCTGAAAGGAATGTTCTCACATTCCCAGATGAGGGTGAGAAAGAGGCTGGGCCTGGGCAGGTCTGCAGAGTCCTTGTTCCCTGTGCCCCTGGGGGAACACGCCCTGACTTGCTGACCTCTCAGGTCTGGGTCTGTTGGGTAGGAATCAGGCTCTGATAGAGTGTGTGTGTGTGTGTGTGTGTGTGTGTGTGTGTGTGTGTGTGTGTGTGTGTGTGTAGTACCTAGGGCAGGGTTGCCAGATTTAGCAAATTATTTTATAGAAGACACAGTTAAATTTGAATTTCAGATAAACAACAAATATATGAATACACTAAGCAACTATTTGTTGTTCATCTAAAATTCAAATTTAGCTGGATCTCCTCGATTTTATCTGGTGATTTCAATATAGGGGAACTGAACTTAGAGAAAGTGGACCTTGGCTGACACTCCATTGCACCACTCTCTGATCCCAGATTCCGGCCTTGTCCCTTTCCTCACCCGGAAGCAGAAGAATTCCTTGGGCATTGGCTTTCCAGGCCACTGCCTGGGGCCCCAGCCCACACAGCTAGACTCCTCCAACTTTAGTTCTCAAACTCCAGAGACTTTCATGTCGACCGTTAATGCTCCATCCTGGAGCCCCTTTGAAGATGAAAAGCTCTCCTGAGAAGTGAAATGCTCTGTTGTTATAATTAACATAATTAAAAGCAATTTTTCTCATAGTCCCATAGAAAACTGCAACCCCAGCTCTAGTCTCTGTTCCCACCCCATCCTGACTTAGACTGGAGTTGTTTTGATTTTCCTCTCCAGATGATTCTTTGGCAGGCGAAGGCTGCCAGGTACAGTCCTCACCCTCTCCTGGGAATGTCTACATGTACTTTCCTAGGTTGGAACCACCTGGTGAATAGTCAATCCTGGAGCTATCATTTAAACCCTAGCCCTAAACCAGGATGAAAGGGATGCCAGGGACTGCAGTGTCACCCGTCAACCCAATGCCCTGCTTGCTAGGAGCAAACTCTTCCTTGATTCCAAGAGCCAGGGTATTGCTGTGCAGAGTGACCATGCAGGAGAACGTGCAAGCACTTCTCTCCTAAGGTAACTGGTCACACAGTGGTATCCATAGCAGCTGGAGACCATGCCCAGAGGCCCCAGATGAAGCCTATTGTCTTAATTATTTTTAGGATGAGCATCCTTCTGCTTTCCTCAAGGAGGTGATAAATTTGTCCATAGAAGAGCTGCAGTATTTCATTCCCTAAAGGTCTAGCATAGAGGAGATGTTCAGTGTTACTAATTGGGTTGTGCTGAATTAACTCATTCATAATAGGCCAAAGAAGCATCTTTGTCTGTCTCTCTCTCTCTCTCTAGATTCCCAGAGCCTCTAGCAGACAGCTCTAGGGCTTCCTGTCATACTTACACTATGATTAGTGTCTGTCCAATAATGTGATTGTCAAAAATTATAGAAACGTTCTATGTGACTTTTGTTGGCAATGTAAGGTCTCTGCCCAAACTGGCCAGAAGCTCAAGAATTTTAGATTGTAGACTAATGATGACAAATGAGCAAGAGATTATAAAATTATCTAGAATCTATTGTTAGTATCTTTATGTTGGTCCTGTGTTAGATTCTCTTCAAAAAACAAAAAGGAATCTTGGAACTCAGATGAGTATGTTCTCAGTACCTGGTCTTTCTGCACTGCTCCTCTCTCCATGAGACACACACACATACACACACATCCCTGCATTCACATGCATGCACATACTTACCTGGGAGCAGCAGAGCTAAGTCTTCCCAACCCTTTCTATTTCACCAGTTTAACTTAATAGGAGCTAGTGCCTCGGCAGCAAATAGTGCTCAACAACCTAGGGCCAGATCATTCTCTGCACTACTGACCTGGTATTTTTGAAATTCCAAGTCACCAGAACATGTCAGATGAACTAGTTGTGCCTGCGGAGGTCTAATGACAGACAGATGTGATTAAGAAATAAACTTAGCACTGGGGACCCAAAGCCTAGAGGGTGTCCAAGAGGAGGGCTGGCTCTGGGACAACAGGCGGTTGACACAGAAACCTTCTAACCCGTTTGCCTAGGAAAATGACCATGCATAAGTGAATCGAAGAGCTTAGATCTGAAAGAACTGCATGATTGCTGGTCTTGGCATGGAAGGCCTTCAACTGAGCATAACTAGTTGCCGGGGTGGAGAGGGTGGAGGAGGATGGAGAGCAGAGGAGGGAGAGAGGAGTAAACGAGATTTCAGCAGTGACTACTCAGGATGAATGGAGTCAGCACCTTTGAAGGACTTGGTCAAACCAGTGGAAGAGAGGACTTGTTGCTAATATAATCATGCATATGCTGGGCAGAATTGGAATTATATATTAAAAAGCAAACTCAGTCCTTTTAAGCACAGAGACAACTTTCAAAGTGATTGTTCATAAAATAATATGACTGATTTAGGAAATAAACCTTAACCATCTTTTCTTAGAGAAAAAGCTAGTGTTTTCATTTTTTAATCAGGAAAACCCAATTCTCTGGATTTCTTTTAATGATTTTTTCTTTCAAGGTCTTTGTTGTTTTTTGAAGAGCCAGAACTAGTTCCAGGACATATTCCTGTGTGGTTAATTTTTTTTTCCTTGAATCCCAACTGACAATCTTCAACACTTACCCCATCTCTCCTTATACTAGAACCTGCCCTATCCCAAATATACTCACCATCATCCACCTAAGTCATTGAAAGAACCACAGTTACAGTTACTTTAGAACTAGAAGGCAAAATTATTCACATATTACCCTGGCTCCAAAATCCCTAGTTGTGTCTTCAGACACAGATAGAGGAGCCGAAAGTTCAAAGAGCAAGGAAAATACTCAAAGGAAAATATTCTACTGCATTCACCATCGAATTACAAACAGGTTTGCAATCAGCTTTTGTGGACTTTTCAATGCAAAAATTTATAATAAACTCGTGAAAGGAAGTTTTCAGTTAAATTTCATTTCTGAATGTCTAGTTCTAACTAAAATGAATGCTTGGAGAAGAAATTGAAGGGAAATAAAAATGGACAAGAGAATGATGTAAAATTTTTTTTTTTTTTTTTTTTTTTTTTTTTTTTTTTTTGGTACTGGGGATTGAACCCAGTAGGATAGTTAACCACTGAGTCACATCCCCAGCCCTTATTTTATATTTTATTTAGAGACAAGACCTTGCTAAGTTGCTTTGACCTCGCTATCCTCCTGCCTCAGCCTTCTGAACTACTGGGATTACAGGTATGCACCACCTTGCTCAGCAGAAAATCTTATCTATTAGAATTGTATGGTGGTTGAAGTAAAACTGAGGAAATCTGATATTTCAGGAGCTTTACTATTTGAAGAAGAAAAGTTGTACCTAAAATGAAAGGTAAATTATTGCTCAAGAGAAAATGGTTATGATCTCTGACACCAACCACACCAGGTGTAATAGACTCAGTAGCTGGGCCTGGGAGTCAGGCTGCACTGATGAGTTATCAGTGGGAGACCATTGATTTAGGCTAATTGGCAATTATAGACTCAATTTCATTTAAGATTGTATTTCTTACTTTGTACAAGTAGGACCACAGGGCTGGGGATGTAGCATAGAAGTAAAGCACTTTCCTAGCAGTCACAAGGCCCTGAGTTTGCTCCTCTGCAAAAAATAAAAAAATAAAAAAAATAAAAAAGTAGGACCATAATGTGTATATATGTGGAGGAATTTTTCCTCCTTGTATCTTAAAAAAAAATTTCATAAATCAACAAATAGATTGATTGTTGGTATTCAAAAAGTCATAATTTTCTTAGGCCAGATGATGTGTTAAAGATAGACAAGGAAAAATAAAAGAATCATAGTCATCCTTAAAAGGTGGAGCCTCAGAAGAGGACTTCAGTCACTGATGATGTGCCCTTGAAAGGGACACCTCCTCACTTTTTTACTTGTTGGCCATGAGGTGACTGGTTTTGCTTCGCCACACACCCACGTCATGAAATCTGGCCTCACCACAGGACCTAAAGCAAAGGGTTCAACCAATCATGAATTGAAACTTCCAAAACTGTGAGCCAAAATAACCCTTTTCTCTAAATTGATTTGTCTCAGGTTTTTTCTTTTGTAAATAGTGATGGAAAGCTGAGACATCAGCTATGACTATTCCCCAATTCTGGCTGTGAGTTCTCTGTCCACAATGCAGTGATGCGTAGTCAATAATTACTCAACAAACGAATACCCTTTAGGTCTTATACTAGACCTAGTGGCAAATATGAAGTGTTAAAGTCATTTAGCATCAAATGCATGACCAAGATTCAAATCAGGATCCATCTGAGTCCAGCACCCTCCATCTTTATCCCATTGTAAAGAATCTGTCAGTAAATGTGGGACAATCAACTTTCCTCCTCATCCAGTGATTACTCCTTTGTCACCTTGCTGGTTATTCCTCATCTCCTCAGCCTCTTAAAACTTCAGGGTCCCAGGGTTCAGTTCTTAAACTTCTTGGTATTTATTTAGGTGACCTCATCCGATCACTGGAGTGGTCTTTTTTTTTTTTTTTTTTTTTTTTTTTTTTTTTTTTTTTATGGTGCTGGGGATTGAACCCAGAGGTGCTTAACCACTGAGATACATCCCCAGTCCTTTTCCAATTTTATTTTGAGACGGGGGTCTCACTAAGTTGCAAGATTAGCCTTGAACTTGAGATCCTATTGCCTCAGCCTCCTGAGTTGCTAGGATTACAAGTGTGTGCCACTGCACCAGGTGCTTAGCCCATTTTCTGTTGCTTTAATAGGCCCGAGACTGGGTTATTTATAAAGTAAAGACATTTATTTAACTCACAGTTCCGAAGGCTGGAAGTTCAAGAGCATGGTGCTGGCATCTGGCAAGGGCCTTATGCTACTTCATCTCACGGCCAAAAAGCAGAAGGGCAAGCAGACTTGTGCACAAGGTTGTTATAAAGGGGTGGCCTCCCTTTATAATAACCTGCAGTTCCTTGAGAACTAGAACTCACTCACTTCCTCAACAATTAATCCACTCTGTGAGTGTGACATTTAATTCCTTCATGAGGGCAGAGCCCTCAAAACCAAACACCTCTTAAAGTTCCTTTCAAAACCATTCATTGGTACACAAAACAAGAGTTTTGGAGGGGACAAACCATATTCAAGACATAGCAGTCCCATTTATATGCTGACCATTCCCAAGATGCATGGGCATCTTGCATCTCTCCCCTGAACTCCAGATGTACACACAGATGTGTGTACCTCATGAAACTTTACACTTGAATGTCTGATAGGATCTCAAACTTAACAAGTGAATTGAATTATCTGGGCATGATTGAGCAGATTGGATGCAGGGTCTCTGAGCCCTATGAATAAAGACAGAAGACTTTAAAAACTGTGGGGAGCAAGACCTTTAGGTGTCCCATGTTATCCCATCATGTGCAACCACACAGTGACCAGCAAGGATGGCATAGAAATCATTCATTAATATTTATCAATAAAACTCACTACAGTCTGAGATTATGGTGCCTATTTCAGGAGAGACGTGAGATTCTGGTTCCAAGAAATGTTGAGAAGTGGGAGGAATCATTTGATTAAAATGTGAAAAAGACTCCAAAGTCTTAGTGGGCAGCATCAATAGCAAAGTAACTGCTTGAGGAAGGCACTGGAAAGGAAGATCTAATAGCTGTGCCACCCACACCAGACATCACTACAAATTCTCTAAAGTTCAGATTTTATCACATAACCCTTTGTCTGAAATGCTTAACAACTCCTCATCTTTTATGGGATTAGACCTAAGCCCTTCAGCAGGGGACACAGGACTTTGATGGACTGGCACCTCACCTCCTTGTCTCTTCAACAACCCCCACACCACTTCCCGTCTGCTTAAGTACCACGTGCACTTGGAAGTTCTCCAAACACATATCACACCTTTGCCCATCCTATTCTGTCTGCCTGGAATGTTCGTTCCCTACTGTTTACCCAGGAAAATGACTCCACCCAACCCCTGTCCCCTTCCTACAGAACCAAGTTCTTTATCCTCTGGGTTCCTATAACCCTTTGTACATCTTTAATCCCATACAGTGTAATTATTTGTTAATTGATTTGTCTTCCAAGTAGATTATGAGATCTTCAAGGAAAAGTCTGAGGTTATAGCTTTTTGAAATTTATTTAAGTACTAAGGTTTAAACCCAGGAGCACTTTATCACTGAACTATTTCCCCAGTCCTTTTTATTTTTTTATTTTAAAACAGGGTCTCACTAAGTTGTCAAGGTTGGACTCAAACTTGAGATCCTCCTGCCTTAGCCTCTGAGTTGCTGGGTTTACAGGCAGGAGTCTTTGCACTGGGAAGGTTTGAGCTTTTTAAATCGTTGGTGCCTAGTGTCATGTCTGGAATACTGTTAACTGCTTAGTATTTGATAAATGCATAAATGTGTGCATTGCCAGAAAATATTTTAAAAAGAGTGCAGTTATACCAATATTCCAATAGTGATATAAAAATTTGTCCCATCTAACACAGAATTGTAGGCTTCTTTTAAAATAGATCAATATAAACTGATAAAAAATATATTTAGTTGTAGACTAGACCTAATGTGAATCAGTCCCTGATATTCAATCCTAAGGAAACATATTTATCAAAAGTCAGTGCATTCCAGACTCTGGGTTTAACAGTGGATACTTGTTTTGAGTACAGGTGAACAGAAAGGGTGGCAACCATATATAATAATGTTTTACATTTCTACATTAGGAAGAATGCATTACAAAACTCATTTTCTACAATCTGCTCTACGTAGAAAGTTTATTTATCTGTATACAATAAGTGTGGAGTCCAATGACTTCGCAGCTTTCTAATTTCCAGTTGCCCTATAACTCTCATATCCTGCCTCGAACCACACACACACACACACACACACACACACACTCACACACACATACACACACACTTTGTTCATCTGATCAACAGAAACAACTCATATGGCCTAAAATTTAGACTAATTAGAAAATTTTGAATTCAATATGAATTTTCAGTAAATATGCCTGACTGACAAAGGCTCAGCCAAAGCAGATTCTCCCAGCCTGAGTAAACACTTAGCATCCAGCACTGATCAGCTCACCATTTACGACAGTGTAGTGTAATTGTCTACGTACTTATCTATACTCTGACATGACTGTGAACTCCTTGAGGAAGCAGACATGGATCTTATTCTTTTTCCTAGCTCGAGCAGCCAACCTAGCACCTGGCATATCACAAGTGTTCGGTAAATATGTTTTGAATTATTAACTAAGTTAATTTCATAATTTCTTGAAGGTAGTGAGAGATTAATTTCTGCCTGTAATCTCAGAAAGAAGCTCAATTGATTTGAAGGTGTAGAGTCATGTGTATATGTGTGGTGGAAGAGCTGGTCTTACGAATAGGAAACTTTCTGATTTAGGACCACTAAGAAGACACATAATCACATGCACATGCAGGCGCGTGCACACACACACACACACACACACACACACACACACACACCTTTCCCAGAATCTTCTCAAACCAGAGGTAAAAATGTCTAAATTTTCATCAATGAAGTCATACCTTTGGATTATGTATGGCTCCCTCTCAGATATGACTTTGGTGGAGGGTACTGGGATTGAATACAGGGACTTTACCACTGAGCTACACCAGATTTTTTCATTTTTTATTTTGAGACGGGGTCTCTCTAAGTTACTTAGGATCTCATTAAGTTGCTGAGGATGGCCTTGAACTTGTGATCCTCCTGCCTCAGCCTCCGGAGTCACTGGGATTACAGGTGTGAGCCACCCCACCCAATCAGATGTGACCTTTTTTAATCACAGAAGTTTTGTTTCAAATCTCAAAAATCCCCAGTTTCTGAGATGCTCCCCCAAACTGTGCTCTCCTGTCTCTATTGAGAATCTCAGCTAGAACCCTACTTCCTTTCTTTAGTTTACATCAGAAAGTGTTTATATATATTTATATACATATATGTGTGTATATATATATACATATATGTATGTGTGTGTATATATATATATGTTGGCAATGGACCTTTATTATTAACCATTATTTTATTTACTTATATGTGGGACTGAGAATCAGACCTAGTGCCTTGTACATGCTAGGCAACTGCTCTGCCACTGAGCCACGACCCCAGTCTAAGAATGTGTTTTTATCTGTTGCTTTGAGAAAGATAACTATATATCAAATAAGCTCATTCAAACCATATATGTATTAGGTTAAAAGGAATTTAATCACTTGTGTAACTCCGTGAGTTCATAATGATACTGGAAACAAAATCACAAACTCAATCATCATCCTTTAGAAGACTTAGTGACCAACTTTTTACATTGAAAATTGGTAAGTAAAGGGAAATAATTAAGCATTTATTCTTCCTCTACAAGTTGTACTACCGGGAGATCAAAATTCACGTAAGGGAGAAGTCTGTCAGTAAGTAAAGAAGAAAAGATGGAATTAAAATATTGCCCCCTAAGATAGAATTAAAATACACTAATGAATTTATACATTGTGTATCATGTTTGGTAACATCACAAAAAGAAAGGTAATTTTACATCATATGCCTATGATAGAGGTATAAAATATCAACTCTAAAAAATTTGTTCAAAATTCTAGGTCCAACAAACAATTTATAGAACAGCAGAACATAGTAAACCAATAAAGGGCAAACAGAAGTTAGAACACTGTCTGGATATATGAAGCTATTAGACAGCTGATACTTTTTAGGTGAAATAATGCAATTATGGCTATGTTTGAAAAAAGAACACCTGATCTTTTAGAAATGGATACTAAAATATTTATAGATGAAATAATATGATTTCTGGGATTTCTTCAAAAACAATACAGAATATATGCAGGGGCAGTGGTTGCACAAATATGTAGAACAAGATACTTTGAGTTGATAATTGTTGAATAACGGGTAAGTGGAGTTCATCATACCAGTTTGTCTAGTTTTGTAATTACTGTACTTAAAATTTTCCATAGAATGTTTTCTTTTAAATTATTAACAGCTTTCAGAATATTCTGATACTCCTGTCCTAAATGGGTAATCATACTTTTCCCAACTCTTAAGATCATTATCTGAGGGAGTCTTCTGAAAATTGCAAATACCCCAGTAAGAGTAACTTATTAATCCCTTAACATCTCTTTGCAAACTAATATGGAAGATTATCTCCTAGACTACTTTTAACCCTGAAAATACTGAATGCCTGTGAGTAGATATAAAAGAAAACCTAAGGAGAGAGAAAAGACAGGGCTGAGGGAGGGAAGAAGAAAGAAGAACAAACTTTGTCTTCATTACAATGTCCCTAGGCCTTTCATTTGTTGGCATGTACATCTTTGTGTGAACTGTACTAAGAGAACTTCCACTAGGGCAGGATAAAAAAGATTAAATTCTTGGTTATCAGGTTCATCTTTCACAAAGGATCCCCTTTATGTTGTCAAAAGCTAATATAAATAGTTTGGGGAGAAAAAGGGCTTGTTTTCCATTACTCAGTAAGCCAATGATGAGACAGGTTAGGTGGGGCCAGGGTGTATTTTTTACTGAACCTAAGAATAGCCTTGACCGCTCTACACTGAACCACAAGAATGTGGAAACTAGGAGACAGTAAGCATCACCTCAAGTTCTCAAGAATATAGTTTTTCATGGAAGCTCTCTCAAAGAACACCAAGAAATTGGATGCCTCTGGGGAAGAAAAGTAGGGTGCTTGCAGTATGGTAAAAGGAGAAAAAAAAAGTACAGTTCTTTATTCTTATGACCAGGTTATACTGGATCAGTACCTTAAAACATATGATGACATTTTGCAAACAGTCTTTTGTTGACTTGACTCTACCTTTTATCTTGAATCTAGACAGAAGACAGATGTCTATTTATGGGTTCCTTGGCTGGGCCAGCTGCTTGGCACCACTGGCTCTGTTTGCACATTGTCTTGGTATTGTTTCTCCTGTCCTCTGTCCCACCCCAGCCTGTTGGGCTCCAATTAGGAGTATTCAATGCCCACTAGAATGGACAAGAATAGCATTCTAGTAGTTTTATGTAACATCTACAATGTGGCATGGTGTCCAGCAGAAAAGGTTTCACTCTGCTTATCCTGTGGTCTCAAACAGCCCTGCACACTGCTGCATATTTCGGTTCTGTGCTGTTTTCTTGCTGGTTTTTTTGTTTTTGTTTTTGTTTTTGTTTTCATATCAGGGATTGAACCCAAAGGCACTTAACCACTGAGCCACAGCCCCACTCCTTTTTATTTTTCATTTTGAGACAGGGTCTCACTAAGTTGCTGAGATGGCTTTGAATTTGCAATCCTCCTGTCTCAGCCTCCCAAGTGGGTAGCATTACAGGTGTGCACAACCACACCTGGTTTGCCTTTCCATCTTTATTTATTTAGGCATTTTGCAGTGCTGGGGATTGATCCTGGGGCCTCTTGCATGCGCTCTAACACTGAGCTACACTCCCAGCTCCTATTTGTTGTTATTTAGACACAAATCCACCCCTTTTAAGTGTACATTTTGATTCTTTTTGGTAATTACATACAACAAATAAGCACCACTGTAATTGAGATAGAATGGTTCCTTCACCTTAAAAAGTTTTTCATCCCCCTTTGCTTGAGGTCAGGTTTGAGACACTAGATTTAGTTATACAGTGTTCTCTGACATGGACTCTCAGGGTGATTTTAGTAAAGTCACTTTACCTCTCTGGATGTGTTTCTGCTTGTGTCAAAAAAAAGAATGTTAGGAAAGATTTGTTTCCAGGGTGCTCTGCTAATACTCTCAGAAAATGCAGGGGTCAGTGAAGTTGGAAACCTCACCACTGAAGTGGTATTCTTCATGTAAAAGCCCACGTCTGCATTAGACAAAGTCAGGTTTTTCATCTCATCTCTTGCTAGTGGGTAACCTTTCTAAGCATCAATTTCCTCATCTGCACATCAGGTTTATTAACAAGACGAATTTGTATACGGCTGTGACGAAGAAGTGAGATATGACAGCATCCTTAAAGGTTGGTAGTGTTTAATATAAATACAGTTACTGCATTCATTTCTGCTACTACACATTTACGCTGGCTGATTACAACAACCAAAACAGAAGCACAAAGCAAATCCCCACCCTCGACCCCAACCTATCCTCCCCGTGAAGTCCCTAGGCCGAGGCTGTCAAAGTTCTGGGGTTCAGAGGACGCACTGGCACGCGCACACATTCTCCTACGAAGCCTCGACAGGGGGCAGGATCTGGACCCGGAAGTTCTAGCGCCTGTCGTACAAGCGCGACGTAAAGCGGATCTGCTTTACGGCACCCTGCTTCCGCCGTAAAGCGCCGTGGGCGAGTCCACGTGCGAATGTTGATGTGACAACTTCCTGGTCAAAAACTTACCGAGGTGGGCGAAATGGGCAAACGCAGGAGCAGAAGCCAGAGCCAACTGCTCAGTACCTTGACGAAAAAACAGAAGAAGCACCTGCGGGATTTCGGCGAGGAGCACCCCTTTTATGACAGGTCTGGAGGAGCTTGCCTGGGGCCCGCGGTGCCGGCGAATGTTCTTAGTGTGAGCCGCGTTACCCAGATTTGGTCCGCGGGTCTCAGGAATAGTGATAGGGCGGCTCCCTCCTGTTCCCACGTTTCCCCGGCTCCCATAGTGCCTGGCTGGGAGAATTCTGGAGGCAACACGCTGGGAGAAAGGGTTCTTCACGGGTCTTCTAGCTCGTGTTGAGTCCGAAACTAGATTAACGACACGCTTATCGTGTGGGCAGGTTTTCCTATGGTTTAAGCTCTTCTAAGGTTTTTTTTTTTTTTTTTTTTTTTTTTTTTTTCCTCTCGTGTGTGTTTAAATAATTGGTGGGGATTTTCGACATTACTCATATATCCATTTACAGTAGGGGAGCAAATGTATCGGTGATTGTGGGTCCTCTGGAAATGTCCGGATCAGTTGTCTTAGTGCTTATCCACCACGTTGGACTGCTTTATCTGTAGTTAGAGGTACATTCTAATTAACAAACTTGCTCGGAAAAGGTAAACCTCGAAGCATCTTATTTGCTAAATTGTATTCTTTTGGATAAGAGCCAGTTACTATGTGACTCGTTTTTGACATGTAATGTCATCAAACTTCTCATTTGCCAGTTACCGGTTTGTCAGTCTTGTAATCCCTGTCCAAGTGAGTATGTCGTTTTTACATGACTGTAGTTACAATGTACTTTTTTGTTGTTTTTTTGTTTTTGGCTAGTGGACACTTTTTACCACAGGTTCTTTTACCCCTGAGCTACATTCCCAGGCCCTTTTAAATATTTTGAGGCAGAGTCTCACTAAATTGCCGAGGCAGTCCTTGAACTTATGATCCTCCTGCCTAAGCCTCCTGAGTAACTGGATTACAAGCATGAGCTACCACACGGGGTTATAATGTCCTTTTGATAGTATTCTACCCTTTTCATTTAAAATTATGTCATTAGACATTTTCATAATTATTATAAACTAGTAGAGTTTAACGAACTGTTTCTTCCCAGGATTTCTGGAAAGGAAGCCAAACCACAGATTTGTCAACTGGTAATGCTTTATACCTTCTTTATAATCATTGGCTCTGGATTTATACCTTTAAGATTACGTGTAATGTGTTATTACATTTCCGTTCTTTTCAGTTTTACATGCAAGCGACTATTTAAGTAATATTACTTAGTTTTTAATGTAAATGTCTATAAAAATTCTATTGTGATAATTTGTACAGAAGCCAGAATTTGAGACTGTCCCTTGATACTAGCCTGTTAGACCCTGTTAAAGAAGTTTATCAGAGGGTCTTTTAGTGCATCCCCAGGGGGAGTATCTTTTTTTTTTTTTTTTTTTTTTCTTAGCATAAAAGGAGCCACAAATAGAGTACAAACAAACAATGTTCCTGGCACATCTTTGAGTTAGTTAACAAACTCAAAGATTCTACATTTTTTATTGTTGTTGTTTTATAATTTTCCTATTGGTCCTTTTAACATGTAGACTGATGTCTGGGACATAAGTTCAATCTCTTTGTAAACTAAAGTTCTGTGGGGCGTTTGTTTGTTTGTCTTACTGGGGATTGAACCCAGGGTCGTATGCATGCTAGGCAAGCACTCTACCACTGGCTACATCCCCAGCCCTTTATATTTTATATTTGACACAGAGTCTCCCTAACTCGCCCAAGCTGTCTTCAAACATGTGATCTCCTACCTCAGTCTCCTGAGGAGCTGGGATTATAGGTGTGTGCCACCATGGCTGACTAAGTTCTATGTTTTAAAAGTTAGTTTCTAACCATCTGGGGCATTAGTGTTCAGAGAATATAAAAACTTTTAGAATGCAAGCTAGATTTCCTGTCTTAAGTAAATATGGCACTGAGCTTGGTTGAATAAATGAGATTGGGTATATGTAGCAAAGTTGATTTTTATTTTAAAAAGCGTAAACCTGTTGGCTTGATGATAGTCTTAGGCTGACCATGAGAAAAATAAAAATTTTGTTCTTGAAGTTTCCATTTTCCTTTTAGTCAGAGAGTTCAGATACTTCAAATTCAGAAAGTGAATCAGAAAGTGAACCAGAACAAGTTTCTGGGTACCACAAACTACTTGCTTCATTAAAGAATGTTTCTGAGGAAGATGAGGAAGAAGAAGAGGAGGAAGAAGACAGTGTTGTAGATGATGCAGAAGTGAATAGTGAAGGTGCTGATGATGATGTCATTGTGGAAGAAGAAACTGCAGCAGCATCTGCTAAGATGCAGGAGAGTAAGTATTTTGATGTTGGCTGGTTATCTTTGCCAGATGGTGCAGTTTGGGCACAGTTCCTTGTATGGTGTAAGTTGGGCATGAGCAGAGATTTGATTTGTTTGGGTTTGGCTGTATATTGAGAATCTGATGGAAACTCAGGACTTCCTCATCAGAAAAATGCAGAAATATCATTTTGCTTACTATTTCAGGGACTTTGTCAATCGAGGAAGAACATACTTGTTATTGTGACCTCTCAATTTGTTGAAGAGGTGATTGTTCTTTCCTTAAGGAGATCAAGTTCGATGAAAGATAGACATAAAAAATACACAAATTTTCAAGCAGTAGGTTTGCATTTGCATGGAACAACTAGAGAGAAGATGTTGAAGAGATACAAAGTGATTGTATGGTTGTATACTGCCAGGGTAAATTAGGGAAGACTTCAGGGAAGAACTGGAATTGAATTGAAATCTCAGAGGGACTCCATCTCACTCAGATCTTTATTTTTTTTTTTTTTGGTACTGGGAGTTGAACCCAGAGGCACTTTACTACTGAGCTACTGGACTACATCCACAGTATTTTTTTTTTTTTTTGGAGACAGGATTTCACTAAGTTGTCCAGGCCGGTTTCAAACTTGCGGTCTCCCTCCTCCTCAGTTTCTGGGATTAGAGGTGTGTACCACTGTAGCCAACCTCACTCATACTTCTTGGTAATTTTTCTTTAACTTTAAAATCAGTTTCATTGGGGTTATGTTGTACATATGATAAAATATGCCAAATTTAAAGGTACAATTTGATAAGTTTTGACAAATGAATAAATATCATTGCCACAAATCAAGATACAGAATATTTTCATTACTTCCAAAAAGTTCCATCCTGTCTTTTTGCCATCAGTTTCCCACCTTTGATATCAGGTAACCAGTGGCCTGATTTCTGTTACTATAGATTATTTTTATCTGTTTCAGAAATTTGTATAAATGAGATCTTGTGATCTGAACCCTTTCCTGTCTATCTTTTGTTCCTCATGTTACTGCAGTACATCCACGTTCAGACCTTACTTGTTCATTCCTTTTAGTTTCTGGAGCAGTATTCCATTTGTTGAATATGTCTGGGTGACTTTACATCTTATCATCTTAATGCCAATTTTTCTTTCTGCCTCCTTTTTCTCTATACTTTATCACATCATTCTTAGTATTTTAACTGATCAGCTTTACTGGGATAAAAATTCATTACCTGAGATTTAGGGCTTATGGGTCTTCAGTTTGGGGTTTTTGTTGTTGTTTTTAATTAAAGGGTTGTTTTTTTTTTTTTTTTTTCTTTTAATGATAAAAAGGCATATCTACTTTGAAATTTCAAGAAGTTAGAGTATGGTTAACCTGTATCTTCACCCCCAAGAAAAAATATTGTATCTATAACTTTTTAGACCATGTTATTATTGATATGTAAGTTCAAGTACATACTTATATTTGCATGTTTATATGTGTAATGATCTCATATATATTTGTGACTTATTTTTTTCTTTAATTATATGCCATGGACCTTTTTCTATATCTGTAATATAACTGGATTCACATTAACTTGTTAACTATATATTTCTCAGTTGTAAATTGAATGTGGTAATTTATTTAATATTTCATTTATAGACATTTCATTTTTTTCCTAGTTATTTCTTTTCATAATTAGTGTTGCTTTGAAAATCCTTTCATGTACTTCTTGGTGTGGCATTTTAGAGTAATTTCGTAGAACTGGAACTGGATGTATTAATCAGAGTTCTCCAGAGAAACAGAACTAATCAGATGTGTATATATAGAAAGAGATGTATTTTAAGGAGTTTGGCTCATGTGGTCGTGAAAGCTTGGCAAATGCACAGTATCTGATGGAGAATGCTGACAGGCTTGAGAATCAAGAGACAGTTGCAGTTCAGTTCCAGAGGCATTCAGGAGATTCAGGAGGAGCCTTTGTTGGAGTTAAAATTCAAAGGCAGTTTACTAGAAAGTTTCCCTCTTGGTTATAGGAGATCAACCTTTTCTTTTGTTCTCTTCAGGCCTTCCTTCAGCAATTTGGATGAGGCCCACTCACATTTTGGAGAGTAATCTTTTTTACCCAAAGTGTACCAATTTAAGTGTAAATTTCATCTAAAAACACCTTTACAGAAATATCCCAGGTAATGTTTAGCCAAATATCTAGGCATTGAGTCCCAGCTAAGCTGACAAAATTAAACATCTACTAGATCAACAATCAGGCTTAATTTTGAAATCTATGTCTTCCACCTGAATTATTTATTATTTAAAAGTACATAACAGCAGTGAACATCAATGTTGGTATAAGCTAAAGAATTTGTATTTTTCAACAAAAGTATTGTTACATTTATGTAACAATACTAAATATCAAAATAAATATAAAAATATCAAAATATTTCTCAAAATAGATGTGACCTTATCTGCTGACCCTGAAGGACAGGATGGGGAAAAGCCACCTGACACATCAGACAAATCCCCAGAGGATTTCACAGATGCCAAACATGAGTCACTGTTCAGCCTGGAAACCAATTTTCTGGAAGAGGAAAGTGGAGATAACTGTTCTCTGAAAGCATCACAAGGTCAGAGCGCAGAGTGTATTGTCAGAATTCACCAGGTGTTTGGTGGGGTTAAACACTAATTCATGCTTTGTCTGTCTCCTGATACTGGAACTAGCAACAATAAAAACAGATAATTAATTGGCTAGATCTAGAGCTGGGAAAAATTACTTCTCAAAGATATTTTGTGTTTTTCAGTAGTTGGTATTGGGGCATAGGGATATTTAGGAGAATAAATAGCTTAAGAATGATAGTGGGGAAGGCTAATTCCCAAGGTCTCACATTTCTAGATTTGGGGTTAGAGGAAGACTACTGATTTCCTTCCCAAGCAGGAAAAGAAGAAAAAATAAAATGAGAAAATACTTCCTACTTTTCTTTTTGTACCTTACTTATTCTTCCTTATAGCACTGAATTTTCAGATTTGTGAGACCCAGGAGTAGCCAATGTGAGTGGTCCTTTTTACCAAGGAGAACTTCCAAAGCTTAAACTCCTCCCTGTCTCACTCATCTTCCTTAGTCTCTCAGTTGTTCCTTTGACCAAATGACATACAGTTGGACAAGATGTTCTATGGCAGGCTTAAGCAGGACCTCTCTCAACAAGGTCCTTTTTCAGTCTGTGCCTGGGTCAGGTTAATGTCATTCTGTGTCCTGACTACCTTTGCTACTTCCATTGTCCTTCTTCAGTGTAACTTTCCCACTAATAAAGCTGAAATTTTACTCCTCATTTGGCTCATTTAGTTGTGTTTGCTGTTATGCAAGAAAAGGAAAAGCAACAGGTAGAATTCTAGCACAAACTCAATTTCTTTTTTTTGTAGATGGACACAATACCTTTTATATTATTTATTTATTTACTTATTTATTTTTATGTGGTGCTGAGGATTGAACCCAGGGCCTCACATGTGCTAGGCAAGCACTCTACTAGTGAGCCACAACCCCAGCCCAAAACCCCATTCTAAGACAACAATTTTAGAAACCCTGGAGGAAGCATTAAGAAACTTAACTGTTCTAAAATTTCTCTGGATACTTTCTCCTGTATAAATATATTAGCATATAGATTTCTTATGTAGTATTACTCACTCTTACCTTAGGCATTTAATACAAATTGCTTTTTTTTTTTTTTTTTTTTTTTTTTTTGGTGGTGCTGGGGATTGAACCCAGGGCCTTGTGCTTGCAAGGCAAGCACTCTACCAACTGAGCTATCTCCCCAGCCCACCATTTGCATTTTATTTGAAGTTTTCCCATTTAGATCTTTAAATGAGTCATTTAACTTTTAATATTCCTTTTTGGGGATTGGGATCCAGGAATTGAATCCAGGGGTGCTTAAACACTAAGCCATATCCTAAGCCCTTTTTATTTTTTATTTTGAGACAGTGTCTTGCTAAGTTTCTCAGGACTTCATTAAGTTTCTGAGGCTAGCTTTGAACTTCAATCCTCCTTCCTCAGCCTCCTAATTGCTGGGATTATAGTCATGTGCCACTGCGCCCAGCTAAATGTTTCATTTCTTAATGAGCAGACTGGGAGAGAAGGTTGGGTGACCAGCACTTTAAAGCACTAAAGATTATTCAGAATGTAGTACTATCATTTGGATAGCCATTTGTGCTAAATGTATGAATATTCTTTATTCTGCATTAGATCCATTTGTACAACATGTGAGCAAAGAACTGAAAGAAAAAGAAATTCAAGCTGTTGCCACAAATCCCAAAACTACCCATCAGCTAAAAGTAAGTGTTGTTTGGTAATCCCAGTCATGAATGGAGAAAGCTCTAAATAAAACAGAAGTCGTGGATTTAGAGGGCTCCCAGAATATATGGTATATACCAGTAGTACTTGATTTGATAGAGAAGCAGGACATTGGAAGGCTGGAACAGCCTAGAGGGGCACAGGTATAGTTAGAAAAGGTGCTGGGAGGTGGGAGTGGGAGTGCTGTTTAATACAGTGATGTGAAAGAGATGCTTTGGAGACAGGTGCTCCAGAATTTAGACCAGAATGCAAGGGGCTATCACTAACCCATGACAACTTAATCTTTCTCTCTGCTCTTCTCATGTTAGAGAGAAACCGTAATGCCACTTAAAAATAAAGAAATTTAGCTTACTGACTAAAACAGTAGATACAAGCTGAATATCCCTTATCTGAAATGCTTGGGACAAGAAATATTTTATATTTTGGAGTTCTTCAGATTTGGGAATATTTGCATAGACATTACCAATTGAACATCGCTAATGTGAAAATCTGAAGTCCAAAATGTTCTGAAATTTGAAACTTTTAAAAATTTAGATTTTGAAGCATTTTAGATTTTTGGAGGAGGGATGCTTATCTTACACCCCTATTGTTCCTTTGAGGTATCTGAGATAGTTCACAAGTAAATTGTTGAGATATTGGACAGTGTTTACTTTGTTTTCACCACTGTTATTGTTCATGAGAGTTGGTCATCTTTTTTTAATTTTTATTGCGGTTTTAATTACAGCTACACATGCAGGTGTAAGAAGTCATCCAAAGTCACCTGTTGTGCCCTTACTCAGCTTCCCCCAATGTTAACATCTAGTGGAACTATAATATCACAACAGGGAAATTGACATTGATGCCATCTATGTATCTTATACAGATTTCTCTGCTTATACTCCTATTCAACTCTGTATGTTTAGCTCTGTACAGTTTTATCATTGTGGGATCCTGTATTGATCATCACAGTCAAAGTACAGAACATTCATAGCATTGTGGGTGGGTCTCTGTTACCCTCTTATAATCATATCTACCTCCCTCTGCACTCTACATTCCTAACCACTGGTATCCACTAATCTAGTCTCCATTTCTATAATTTTGTTATTTCAAAAATGTTAAGTGGAATTGTCTTGTCAGCTTTTCCACTATGGTGACGAAAAGACCTGACCAGAACAATTATAGAAGAGGAAAAGTTTATTTGTGGGCTCATGGTTTCAGAGGTCTTAGTCCTTAGAAAGCCAACTCCATTCCTTGAGGTTCGAGGTAATACTGAACATTGTGGTGGAAGAGTGTGGCAGAGGAAAACAGCTCACATGGTGATCAGGATGCAGAGAGAGAGACAGTCTCCATTCTCCTGATATAAATAAATACCCCAAAACCATGCCCCAATTCCCATCATCTCCAGCCATACCCTACCACTTCAGTTACCACTCAGTTAATCCCATTAGGGATTAATTTTCTGATTGGGTTAAGACTCTTACAACCCAATCATTTCTCTTCTGAACCTTCTTGCATTGTCTCACGTTTGAGCTTTTGGGAGACATCTCACATCCGAACCATAACAGGAATCATACTGTAGTTCATTTCTTTTTACTGCCAAGGACATCTATTTTTAGAGCAGCAATTTTGCTTCAATGTTCCTAAACTTATATCCCACAAAATGATATTCCTTAGGATTCTAATATGTATGTCTCAAATAAAAGAAGAAGAAAAAGGAGAAAAAGTTAAGAAAAATTTATTTCATTCCGAAGTAAATTTGAAAGACTCTGGGGTAAACAAAGTGGAGAGAGTTCTTGTTTTAAGATTTTTTCATAACCTTTAGGATCTATTGTACATTTTTAATCTGAGGGGGATTAGATTTTGTGATATTTATCAAAGGTATTTGACCACAGAGTCTCTTTTTTCTAGAATGAATTTTGACTCTTTCCAGAATGTGTTCCACAGAACAGTGTGGGAAACACTGATAGAGTAAAGAGCTCGGATTTGAAGTCAGGAGCCTTGCATACTAGCCCTCTGCTCCATTCCCTCTTGCGTAAACTTTGTTTGGATCCTACTACCTCTGTGTAAGCTACAGCATTTCTACACTGTAATATGAGTATTATTGCATCTCCTTTGTGGGGTCATATGAGGGCTGAATGAGATGATCTATAAATCATGAAGGTTCTTGGTACTTAAATTAATAAAGTACTTGGTGAATGCCAAGTGTTATTATTCATTTCTAACTTAGCTCTTTATCTGACTTTCCCCTAGTGGCCGATCCTGGGCCAAATTGTCTTTTCATCCAAGTTTCAGAAGTTGGAAACATTTAAACCTCCAAAAGATATTGACTTAAAGTCACTTCATCTCCAGAAGCCTCTGGAATCCACCTGGACCAAGACTAACAGCCAGTTCCTATCTGGAGCCCCCAAATCAAATAGTCTCTTCACTCCCCTTCAGAAAGAGCTCTTCTTAATTATGAATTCCTACCAGGACCTGTTCTACCCAGAAAGGACTGCCCTGAGAAATGGGGAAGAAATCCGCCATGTATACTGCCTGCATGTGATAAATCATGTCCTCAAAGCCAATGCCCAAGTGCTTGGCAACAATAGCAGGCGCCGAAGCCAGAAACTTGGGGTGGGTGATGATGATGACTTCAGGGACCAAGGGCTAACAAGGCCCAAGGTGAGTGACAATAGGAAATTTTACCCTCAAAGAAACTTCATGGTACTGTTATATAGATGTGTAGCACTAAGCTTGTATTTGAGTGTTTTAATAATTGACTGGAATAATGAATGAACCCAAAAATGAGCATATTAAGTTGGCCAGATAATATCAGAGCAGTGCTTTTGAAAGCTCAGTGGGCTATTTCTGACAATGGAAACTATAAAAAGGATATACCTCAGGATATTCTTCTGAAGGACAAACTTAGAGCATACACAAAGAACACATATAATCTTTTCCTTGTGGTTTTTAGAGCTGGATGGGACCCTAATGAACCTTTTACTCAATCCTTATATAACACAGCTAGGGTCAGAGACCCAGATTTATAGAGGATCTTATTAAAGAGAACCAAGGAAAGAGTCGCAGAGATGGGACTGGAATGAGGATTCTTTTTTTTTTTTGTGGTACTGGGGATTGAATCCAGGGCCTTGTGCTTACAAGGTAAGCATTCTACCAACTGAGCCTTATCTCCAGCCCTGAATGAGGATTCTTTTCACTAAGCCACATGAATTGGAAACAAAAATCTCTTCTTTCTTCTGTAAAGTTAGTGCTGCTTAAAGTCATGACTACATTTATTTGTGCTTATAAGTCTTAAGTCCCAGTGGATTTGAAGCGTTAATAGGAAAGGCACTTCTTAATTCTGTCTACGCTTTTCATGTTATGGAGCTAGGCTTTGTCCCCTTGACCCCTTAGCCTATATCTCTCCATATTGAAGAAGACTCATCTTTTTAGATTTTGCACTGAGCTTAATTGGGTTCTAGGATATTGATAATGATGTGGCTCCTAGAGATTTCTTAGTCAAACTGCCTTGTTTGCTTGCTGGGGAAACCAGATCCAAGCTGGGATAGTAACTCAGCCCTCTTAAATCTTGGTTCACCATTTCTTTTCTGAATCACAGCACTTCTTTTACCTAGTTGATTCCTGTTCTGAGAAGCTGTGTTAGAGTCTTGAATCTCAGGATTATAAGGTTATCTGTTTACATTTAGCATTGCATGAAAGAACAAGAGCCAGATTACCCATGAAGCATATTTATAGTTTGGTGAATTGCCTAGTTTGACTGGGTTTGCATTCATTAATTTACAAAAAGATAGTTCAGAATTAACCATTTAGTAACCATCTTCTTTGTTGTCAACAGTAACTTTAAGCATTGTTTTAAAAGTTTAGAAAACAAACTCCTGTTTTTCCAATTGGATCACAGTCTTATTTCAGAAATACTTCATCAAGAAAAATATACTAGGAATGTACTCAAAAAGTAATAATGTATTAATCCTTTATCTTCTTTATTTCTTCTCTACTTATTTCATGTATTTATTCAGCATTTACTTGTTGAATAGGTATCATGGATAAAAATACTATACTAAATTCTGGGAGTCAGAAATGTATAATAATACTTGTCCTCAAAGTCATTGTGTATTTATATTCTTGAGTTTTTGTTAGTTAACACACCTGTTATAGGTATTGCCTTTTGCTAAATTCTGTTTGAGAAATGTGCTCCATGGACCCTTTGGACCAATGTCCTGTGCTATGGCTACAAAAGATGTTTAGCTTCTAGTTCTGAGCCATGCCCTATGCAAAGTGGGTAGATTAGATATAGTCAGGACCACTGCTTTGCACAGGCTTTTGAACTCCAATTCCTCAGCAAGTTCATCCGAGCTATCGTTCCTTCCTTTTGTCCCTACCACTGCACTCATTGCCCTCCCCACACACAGGTACTGATAGTGGTGCCATTCCGGGAAGCTGCTTTGCGGGTAGTGCAACTCTTCATCAGCCTCCTCGAGGGTGACAGCAAGAAGAAAATCATTGTGAGCAACAAAAAAAGGTTTCAGGGAGAATATGGATCAGATCCTGAAGAGAGACCCCCCAACCTAAAGAGGCCTGAGGATTATGAAGCTGTGTTTATGGGCAACATTGATGACCACTTCAGAATTGGTAATTTCTCCTTGTCAAGCCTAAGCTACCATGGAACCTAAGCTCCAGCTAGAGGCTAGAAAGTTGGAAATTAGTGCTCTTCCAGTGGGTCACTTACTCAGCCTCTAACAGAACCATTGTGCATTGGAGAGGTCTTGTTTGCCTTGGCTGGTGTGGTGAATGAAGTCTCTGAAGCCATGTATAGAAAGTACATGCACATTTGTAACAAATGATTTAGTCTACCTGTAGCCGGTAGCACATCAACAGGAGCTACAAAGGCTTCTTAGGGAAGTTGGAAAAGACAGGGTCTGGGTAGGGTCACCTGGGAGGTAGATAGATTGAGCATCAGTGCAGAAGAATGAATTTCCACCCTGTCTGCTCTGTAGAGTGTCTCCACATGTGATTTAACTCTCATGCAACTTTTTACATTTTTTGCCTTTTTTTTTTTTTTTTTTTTTAACAAGGGATTGAACCCTAGGATGCTTTACCATTGAGCCACATCCCCAGCCCTTTTTTATTTTGAGACAGGGCCTTATGAAGTTGCTTAGGGCCTTGCTGGATTGCTGAGGCTGGTCTTGAACTTGTAATCCTCCTACCTCAGCCTCCCGAACCACTGAGATTACAGGTGTGTACCACCACACCCAGCATTTTGCTTGTTTTTCATCCAACTCTCATTTACTCAGTTGGTTATATTTTGGTAGAGTAAAGTTCTTGGGAAAATATGCATTAGTCATGTGTATATTCACAAACATTTATGGAATATCTGTAGCATGCCAGGTACTGGTAAGAAGCTGGGAATATAGAAATCAAAGTTATGGTTCCTGCTGCCAAGGAAGTCCAACCTAAAGAGAAAACAGACCATATTGGATAAGAAATATGCAATGGGTATTCTGGGACCATTTAAAGCCAGCCCTTACCCAAGATGGAACTGGGGTGGTTAGGAAAGCCATCTTGGCATTGCTGTCTATTAGGGTGAAAACTGAGTAAGATTTAGCCTGTTGCAGGGGCAGGGGAGGGGTGTAGAGTTGGAGTGGAAGAAAATGTTTCAGACAGGAAACTGCCTGTGCAGAGGTATTTGGGTGACAAAGCCTGAGACAGCCTAGGATTCACACAGGCTTTGGTATATATGCAGTGTAAAGTGCAAGGAAATAAACTGTTGTTCTTTCACTTGAAATGCACAGAAGTCTAGCAGGCAGTTGGCATATTGATCTGAAGGGAAGAGATATGGACTGGAAATATAATTTGTATGAAGGTGCTGTTAGAGTCATGGTTATTGAACATATTTATCAAAAGTTTTATTAGAGTAGAACTGATGGGCAAATCCAGCCAAGGGTCTATGGAAGAAGAAGCATTTGGTTATGGAAAAAGGGTCAGGTTAATGATAATTAGAACTAAGTGTTGAAGTCATGAAAATTATTAGAAAGGAGAGTACTCTTTTAAGGAAGATATGCACTTGTGTATTCTTGACAAGGAATCCTAAAAGTATCCTTTGAACTGGCAACTGAGGGTTGTTGGGGACCTCATCAGAGTCATTTCCATGGAGTCCTGAGAATCAGCAGCCAGATGCCAATGGATTGAGAAGTAAATGGCAGATTCAAATGTAGAGAAGACTGTATGGAGAAGTTTGACAATAAGGAAAGAAAATGAAAGTGGGAGCTTTCTGAAGGGATTATAGACACAGGAAGGATTATCATTATCCTTATTTTTTAACAATTAAAGCATTTTGAGTTGCTCATGGTGGTGCATGCCTATAATCAGGAGGCTGAAGCAGGAGGATCACAAGTTTCAGACCAACTGGGCAACTTGACAAGACTCTGTTTCAAAAATGAAAAATAATAAAGTCTGGGGACATAACTCAGAGGTAGAATGCCCCTGAGTTTAGTCCCCAGTAGTGCAAAAGAAAAAAGCACTTTGAGCACAAGTATATGATAAGAGGAGCAGAGGGAAATGTGGAAGGTGTAAGAGAGGAGGATGTTTTAAGAGGATGCTTGTTAGCAACTAATGAGCCAATATGCACTTGGTGTTTTGTGTAGGAGTGGCAATACTTCAGAGGAGCATCCGACTCTATGCCCCTTTTTACTCCTCGGACATCCTCATTGCTTCCCCTCTGGGCTTGAGGACCATCATTGGTGGAGAAGGAGAGAAGAAGAGAGATTTTGACTTTTTGTCTTCTATTGAGCTTCTCATCATTGATCAAGCTGACATTTACCTGATGCAGAACTGGGAGCATGTCCTGGTAATGCTGATCATTCACATTTAGAAAGGTGACATTCTTATTTATAGAGACAAGAAGTTCAATAGTTTAAGTCTTAAAAGGTACAAGACCAGATCAAAACTGTTTGAAAACAGGGAAATATTCTACATTTTCCAGTTTGAAAAAGTCTTTTCCCCTCTTTTACTCAGAGATGAGTTAACAGTTAAACTATTTGGAGGGTAAATATTCTTGTCTGTATTTTCAATTCTACAGAAAAGATTTCTTCCTCTTAAAGGTCTCTTCTGATGAATGGATATATGCATGTGTACATGCATAAATAGGTAGATGAAAATGCTCTCTAGTAACATCTGTACCTAATAATTTCTCATTCAGTTTATGCTCATTCTCTTCTTTTTTTTTTTTTTTAATAATTTTAGTTGTTGATGAACCTTTATTTTATTTATTTATATGTGGTGCCAAGAATCGAACCCATGCCTCACACATGCCAGGCAAGCACTCTACCCCTGAACCACAACCCCAACCCAATGCTCATTGTCTTTTGTTTGGATTTCAGTGGAGATAGGAAAACATTGCCTAAGATTTCTTAATGTGGGACCTTGTTTTATGGAAGTCTTTATCCCCCTACTCTGTTTATGCTATAATTTTTTGCTCCTCTTCCCATACTCTGCAGTGTTGTTTTAGGGTTGAAAAACTGTGCTTTGGGATATCCTTATTACAGAACTGTAGGTGTGGTTCTTTAAGGCATGTGGAAACTCACTTTTCCTATAACTCCAGGACTTGAAGCTAAAAGAAGAGTAGTAACCAGGGTGACATTTCAGAAGTTCCTTTTAAAGGAATGTTCTGTTTTTAAAGGAACAGATACCATTTTGATCTTTTATTTTTAAAAGTCTAGGAGGTGGCCAGTTTCAACTTAATATTTGGGGTAGTTGTCTGATGATGGGTAGGTCACTCATCCTTCTGTGCCAGTTTTCTTGCTGTAATTTTGGGAGATGATAGTACATCCCCCATGAAATTAAGATAATAGACTTATAAAATGCTAAGCTCTGCTCATCACATAAATGCTCAGTAGACACTAATGGTAGTATTATTTTTGCTGAAAGCATTTGATGAACCACATGAACTTACTACCTTTGGACTCTCATGGGGTTGACTTTTCTCGAGTGCGAATGTGGAGCCTCAATAATTGGTCCAAGTACTATCGCCAGACACTGCTCTTTGGAGCCCTGCAGGATGCCCAGATCAACTCAGTGTTCAACAAGTACTGTGTCAATTTACAAGGACAGGTAGGTTCTCTCTGTTTCCTCTGGATCTTCATGAATCTCTTTTTATTATTGGGTCATACATCAGAAGAATATGATTTGGTCAAGAAGGGAATGCCTCGCCTCCTAAAGTTTTCATTAACTGCTGACAGGTGGCTGTGAGGAATGTCCCACTGACAGGCTCCATTAACCATGTTCTGGTACAGCTCCCACATGTCTTCCAGAGGATGCAAGCTGAAAACCTAGCTTCAGTGATTGATGCCAGGTAACCCACTCCTCTTATTGGGCCCCTTGGGGCCACATATATTTGACTTTGACTTAGAAACTTATAGTTGGATTATGTGTTGCTTTTACTGATTATTGTCTACCAAATTCAATGGTATAATTAAACTCAATCACACTGTTTGACAGAGGAGGAAACTGAAGCCCAGAAAGAAATGGTGACTTAGCTTAGGTCTCCTAGCTAGTTAGTGGTGGGATTGGTACTGTCAGTGCTACTTCCCCTTTGACTGGCATTTAAAAACCACATGACACTGCTTTGTGCTGCAAGTTAACCCCGTGTCAGCAATTTAATTGTCAGCCCTTTGGAGCTAGAACTTTTTTGAATTTTGTATGAATTTTTTTCTCTTTTTCCTTATTGAATTTAGTTACCAGAATGGTGCTTAGCATATGGGAGATGTTGGTGATTATTTGTTGACTGACTGACTGACTGAATGAATGAATGAATGGTTTGGTATATATTTCCTCGAGTAATTCTCTGGGATATAATGGCATTGCATATGTTTTTTATGGCAAATAATGGTAATACATTTTAAAATGTGCATATCAATGATTATATCCTTATATAATCTCTTTGAGAGGAGGTAAGTCATATTGACCTCTAAGGAACTAATCTCTTAATGTGAAACTGTGATTTGCTTGGGTCACAAGTTAGTGGATACTAGAGGATCAACTCTCAACCATTAACTTTGCCCTTTTTTCCAAATCAGGTTTAACTTTTTTGTAAACAAGATTTTGCCTCAGTACCGTGATGCAGTCATGTCCCACACACTCATCTATATCCCCTCCTACTTTGACTTTGTGCGCCTTCGAAATTACTTCAAGAAGGAGGAACTGAACTTCACTCATATCTGCGAGTACACCCAGAAATCTGGTGTCTCCAGGGCCAGACACTTCTTCCTTCAAGGAGAGAAACAGTTTCTGCTCCTCACAGAACGCTTCCATTTCTACAAAAGGTAAAGTAGTGCCCAGTTTTCACCTCCGTTCTGAAGAAGAGATGCAGTGCAGATCATGGACTGCTTCCCAGCACATGGTAGGCTTTGCATTCTTACAGAGAAGCCAAAGGATTTGGGGCTGGACAGACTCCTCTTGCTGGGTTGGTTGCTTGCTTGTTTTCCTCCCCCAAATGGGCATTGTTGGAAAGGTTGTAAGGACAAGAGCGTATCCTGTATATAGATCTGGAGTGCATCGCCAGTTGCACACTTCAGGGACAACTCAGATGAATACAGGCAAGGCAGGGACCTGTCACTGAAACACAGACAGAAGTATTGAGGGCTTTGTGGTCAGAGGAGATAGAGGCTGAGCACTGTGTTAGTGTTCCGAAAGTTGCAGTGATCCGAAGAGATGTGGACACGGTAACTTCTTTGCCTTTCAGGCTTTGACTTTGGATCACATTAGATGGTGCACCTTGGTGTTGCATGACTTTAATTTGTGCTGATATTAAAATCGTGCTCCCAGCCAATGTTCCCTTTTCCAGGATGGTGAGGGAGGAATCCCAGTTGCTTGCTTGAGTGCAGCAGGGCTGACCTGACTTGATCTCTTCAGGTAGTCTACTCACTAGTTCATCTAAATGGAGAGTTGAAAATTGACTAAATTTGTGTTTACTTAGCTCCATTCTTGGCACATAATACTGCTTGTCCAAAGAGTGTTAATGAATGGCTGCTTGTTGGTATCATTATTTGCTTTGTTCTAGTAAGTTGTGGTTTCATGCTTGAAGGTATTTTGAGCAAGATGTACTCACTAGGTCTTAGAAGCCTTGAGCTTTCTATTGCTTGAAAAAAGAAAGCTAGCTCTTTAAGTGAAGTGGGTGGATTGGAAATCTTCCCAGCATCATTGTCTATAGCAAGTGCTGGGCTGAGGGCTAATCTCAAATATCTTAGCTGCTTTCAAAGAGGGAATAGTGTCAGAGAAGCCATTTGTAGACAGGACAGTTCCTTGTCTTATAATTTATTTACAAGCCTTGTTGCCCCCAAAGTCACCATTAAGTCAAATCTCAGGATGTGCTATTTGCACTTTGCTATGAACTGATTTAATGGGTGTGTCTTGTGATGAAGATGAATGAGACACAGTAATGTGTTTCAGAGTTCTACACAGCTAATTATTTCAGGGTTTCTAGCTATTGAATTTTTTGCTTGAGAGATCACCAAACTGATCATGGATATTTTGTTCTACAATGCCTTTGTGATTTGGTTTTGTATTTGACCTTAGAAAAAGTGTGTGTGTGTGTGTGTGTGTTGCTTGGGATTGAACCCAGGGCCTCACATGCTAGCAAGTGCTCTACCACTGAGCTACATCCCCAGCCCTTGAAGTACATGTAAACTGTGAAATTCCAACTCTGAAATTGTTTTATATTCTCTGTGACAATTGACAGTGTTAGAAAGATGAAAATTCATTTTTATCCTGAAGATTTATTTTCTCTGGGGAGCTGAAACCCCAGATTGGATGGGCATTTGGTTATGATTGCCCTGCCAAGCACGATTCACAGCTCTTTTCCTGTGTATTCATAGTGGATTACCCCAGCAGAAAAGATTCTTAACCAGGGGAAGTTGGAAACCCTTAATAGTGTGATTTACAGAGTTTGAAAAGGCCACTAGAGTACTTCCTGCCCCTATATGAGAATCCCAGGTTCTTAGAAGTAATAGACTTGGTCTTTCTAAGCCATACAAAGGGACCAGCCTTTCAGGTTAACTGTGGTTGCCTCATTAATAATTGGCAGGTAGGAACCCTTGATTTTAGGTCCTGTCAGGTTAGGAGTATTTGTAGAGGTCACTGAAGATTCAAAGCATATATGAGGCAGGAGCAAAGCAGATGAAAGGGTCTAGGAAAAGGGATGCTCAGGAAGTAGAATCAGTACTAACTGCCTTTCTGAAAAGGTCGAGTCACATTCCAGGAGAATTTAGTCTCTATTGTGGGCAAATTGGGATTAAGAGATTTCCTTGGTCATATGGGATTTGCTTTCTTGGTTGTCTTTGCATGTGTTTTCATATAACACTTAGTGGTTTTCTTTTTCCCAATTACAAGAGTATTGCACAATTATTGTAAAAACTTGGAAAATCTAGGTTACAAAAGGAAAATGTGATCACCTACCACCTCACTTCCCTGGTACACATACTGATTTTTGGTGAAATTTTTCCTGCTTTTTTGTTTGTTTGTTTTTAATATGCAAAGTATGTGGGCACACATATATATTTACAGGTTTATTTTTAAAATACCAAAATTGCAATTACACTGTATACATAGGGATTCATTTCCTTTATTTTGTGTTTTATGTGCTTATTAAAAATTTCTAATATTTTAATATTTGGGGGATATATATCTGCAGATTGTGTATGTATTTTTAAATTAATACATATAATTTTATCACATATCCTTCTTTCCCCCAACTTTTTGTTCAGAAAGATTTCATTTTGCAAACATAAAATAAGCATCTATAAACCCTTTCACTCAGAACTTGCCAGCATTTTACCATACTCACACTCTCCATATACCTCTTGCTTTTTCTTTCTGAAGCATTTGAAAGTAAATCGTAAGCTGGGTACAGGGCTCAGGCTGAGGGAATAGCAAGACACTGTGGCAAAAAAAAGAAGAGAGGAAGACTGTGTTGTAGGAGGTTTCTTGACAACTTCACCCCTAAATATTTCAGTTCCTAAAAATAAGAAGATTGTTTCATCTAACCACAACATCATTATCACGCCATTTAATGTTACTACTGTATCATCTAATGCATGATCTGTATTCAACTCTTCCTAGTTGTCTCCAAGATGACCATTGTAAATGCTGTCCTCCCTACACACACAATTCAGGATCCAGTTAAATATCATGCATTTTGTTCAACTTGTTTCTTTATCTACCTTAGTCCTAACTAGGGGCAATCTTGCTCCCCAGGAACATTTGGCAATATCTGGAGATTTTTTCAAACGTTAGACCTGGAGGTTTAGCTGAGAGCAGGATGCTGCCTAAACATCCTGCAGTACACAGAACAACCCCTGCAACAATTTGTGGTTCAGAATATCAGTAGTATTGAAGTTGAAAAACTCTAATAGTATAATTGTCTTGCTGTATTTATTTTTTATAAGTGACTTTTTTTTTTGAAGAGTCCAATTCAGTTTCCTGTAGAATATCCCATAATCTGAATTCATCTAATTGTTTCTTTCATATTAGATCAGTGTTTCCCAAACTTTGTTGTGTATTACAGTTCTCAGGTCACATCCCATTACTGATTAAATCACAATGTCTGGGGATGGGTGCCAAACATAAATTTGAAAACTAAAACCAAGTGATTCCAGTGTGTATTAGTTTAGAGACTGCTGTTTTAGCTCAAACTTTTTTGGGTAAGAATGCTACACAAGAGATATCATGTACTTTGTACCTTATCTCATAAAGAGGCACATGATGTCACTGCCATTCCAGCTGCATGTCGGAAATATTCCAAGAAAAAAATTGCATCTGAACTGAACTCATACAGACTTTTTCTTGGCATTATTCCCTAAACAATACAGTGTAACAGCTTCTTACATTGCATTTACATTGTATTAGGTATTATAAGTAACCTAGAGATTATTTAAAATACACAGGAGGCATAGATTATGTGCAAATTACAATGCCATTTTTATATAAGAGACTTAAGCATCTGTGGATTTTAGTATCTGAGCGGGGACCAGAAACCAATCTTGTACAGATACCTCAGGATGACTTTATATACCAGAATGCAAGAACATCTATATGCATATATTTTGATGATATTCTTACCTAAGTTATTTCCTTAGGATAGATTTTGAAAGGAAAACTTACACAAGTAAAAATTTGGTGTACATTACTATTTATTTGCAACTTCCCATCCTCCCTACATCTTCTCCCCCCACCAAGAAATAGATTCACACACAAAATAACTTTTACTCTGTTGACCTATTGTTGTAAAACCCCACAGAATTGCCAGTGACTTGGTAGTCAAAGTAAAACTTGATTGTTTTAGTGTCTTTTCTTGCTCTTCCATGTTTTCTGTAATTTTCAATTGAACATGGAGTCTGAGGTAATAATACTTAAAAGTGTGTTTTACCAGTGTAGGTGGGTGTTCCAGTGTAGTCTGAATTTGATGGTTACCATAGTGACTTTCTATATACCTGTCTTCAGACTCCTCCAGCAAAGGGCTTAGTTTGGGATCTGGAGTGCTGGAGGGTTTCTGTCAGTATCTTGATCTTGCAGCTGTCATCAAGTCCTATACTCCTGTGCCAGAGGAGGACCTGCCTGTGTACTCTTGCCCTTCACCCAGGCTCCTACTATCTCCCTGTAAGACATAAAGCAGCAGTTTGCTGGTTATCCTGGTCCTGCTCAGATTTAGCATGTCATGTTCATTCCAGACTTCCTAGGCAGGGCATTCTCAGGGTAAAAACCAGACCCTCCACACTCTATCTTGTATCTGTGAGGTGGTAGGAAGGAGTACCTAGTTTCTCCCCCCAGTACTGAGAAAAAGAATACATTCTTTATGGAAAGGCAATGTTGAAAAGTGAACCATATAATAGATCACAGTTATAAATTGAGAAAAAGAGAATCTTCAGAGAGATCAGAATGAGCCGTGAGATTAAAAGGCAAGGAAAACTTATGAATAAAATAATATTCTCAAGGTACTATAACATCAATGTGTGAGACAGTCTTCACAGGAAAAGTCAGAACTTTGTCAGTGTATAAACTCTTTTGTTATGAAGTCCCAGAGGGAATATTTGACCTTGACTCGAACCATACGGTAAGTCCCTAGGGTCTACTCCCCCCTACCACCACCGCACAGCACTGTGCAGCAGGGAAAGAGGTGGAAATGCATAAGCTGTTGAAACTAATTGCTTTCTCATGATGCCTAATAGGTCCTCAGGCAGGATCCTGTAAATGGATGAAGTTGGGACATCTGCCATGAAGCTAACATGTCTACAGGATGACAAGAAAAGACTAATGGAATGCATTTATGATTTGTGCAGTTTATATGCTGCGTCTGACCTCATCTCCATTAAAGCATATCATATTTTGCCTGATTATAAGAAGGATAATATTGTAAATGTTTAATTTTCTGTGACAGATTTTTTTTTTTTTTTTTTTTTTTTTTTGGTACCAGGGATTGAACCCAGTGGCAGTTAATCACTGAGCCATATCCCAGCCCGTTTTATTTTTTATTTTGAGTCAGGGTCTCGCTGAGTTTACTCAAGGCCTTGCTAAGTTGCTGAAACTGACTTTGAGCTTGCAATTCTCCTGACACAGCCTCCCAAGGCTTTGGGATTATAGACATGTCACTGTGCCCAGTTCTATGACATTTTTAATCCTGGTCTACTGTCTTCACCCAACCTCAACCTGTGCAGATGAGGCTTAAGAAATGCAAATTTATGTTATTCTTGTTAGCCAAACAAAATAACCTTTGCTCGGTCTATTGCACCATTGTCTCCCTCCTCTCTCATGAAGCAACAGAAGTGAACTCTGCCCCTGTAAAGCACTGAGGTAGCCTTTCTGTGAATTGTTTCTCGGTAGACAGCTTCTCTTTTCCATTCTTACAGGTATACAATAAAAGGCATCAGGAACCTGATATTCTATGAACTGCCAACATATCCTCACTTCTACAGTGAAATCTGTAATATGCTGAGAGCCACCAGCAGAGGAGAAGAAGCCACATGGACTTGCACTGTCCTTTATTCCAAATATGATGCCCAGAGGTTAGCTGCTGTGGTTGGTGTAGAGCGGGCAGCACAGATGCTGCAATCCAACAAGAATGTCCACCTTTTTATCACTGGAGAAAAATGAAAATTGGTTGGACAGAACATGGTATTTGGCACTGATGCACTGATGCTGTGCCAGTGGGATCCATTTTGATTACTAGCAGGAAAGGAATTGATACAAGGAAGGAGCACCGAGCAGCGTCAGTCTTGTCAGTACTTCTTTCTTTTCAGTCCATGTGTTCCTGAAAGGCTAAATGGCAACCAAATTTTGATAAATCACAGCCTTTGGAGGTCAAGAAGGATCTAGAAAGACTAAAAAATTAACAAATTGAAACTTTCATTTGTGAATCTTTTTGTTGTAATCTTATTGTTTGCCATAAATTCTTTTATTATGATTTTTATCTATAATTTATTACACTTATGTTCAGATTCGCCTGTTTGATACTTTCTTAAAGCATACATGTAACATAAAGCATTGCTTCTGAGGATTGGTTGAGAAAGTGGAATACTTCTTGCTATTGCATGTCATCTTAATTTTAGATGGCACAGATTTTGTGTAACATATTTTCCCCAGCCAAACTTTTTAAAAATGTTATAAATATTCTACTTTAATCCAACCTAGAAAAGTACATTCGCTCACTGATCATTTTATAACTCATAATGGTAAATGTTTTAAATTAGTTTAAAATATACATTAAAAATCTTGTTATATAAAGATAACAGTTTCTACTGTGTCTCAAGAAATAGCTTTGTTGGAACTCACAGCTGAAATATCCATCTTCAAACCATTGTCTTTATCATTACTATTGATATTTTTGTTATATCACATAAAAAGAAAAAGGGAATTGCTCTTTTTAAAAAAATTTTTGGTTCTTTTATGGTTTTCTTGTTTGGGTTTTTTTGTTGTTATTGTTGTTTTGTTTTGTGGAACTGGAGATTGAACCCAGGGGTGCTCTACCACTGAGCTCTATCTCCAGCCCTTTTTATTTTTATTTTGAGACAGGGTCTCATAAAATTGCCCATACTGGCCTTGAATTTGCAATTTTCCTGCCTTAGCCTCCTGAGTAGCTAGGATTATAGGTACGCACCACTTCACCCAACTCAACATTTCTGTTTTGAAGTATTCTCAAATAGGAAAGTTGCAAGTGCATAATTTGAGCCATTTGAAAGTAGGCTGTCAAGCTGGTGGGCCTACCATTTCCAAATCCTTCAGTGTGTTTTTCCTATGAGCAAGGGCATTATTTTGGGTAACCACAAAACAGCCATCAGAATAAGAAAACTGCCATTAATACCTTATTACCATCTAATCCTTGGACCCATTCAGGTTTTGCCAAATGTATTAATAGTGTCCTTAATGATGAAAGGATATTGTTCAGAGTCACACATTGACTTTAATTATAGTGTCTGGTTTAGTGCCCTTTATTCTGGAAGAGTACCTTGTTTTTCGTTGACTTTCTTGAGCTTGATATTTTGGAGATTACAGACCAGAGTTATTTTATAGGATGGTGTTTTCTTATGATTAAATTTAAGTTATGCATATTTGGCAGGAAGAACACAGTAGTGATGGTGTGTCCTTCTCACAGCAACCTATTAGGTGACATGTGATTTCAGTGTGTTTCTTCACCTATAACAAGTCACCGATAAGTGACTTTGACCACTTGTCTGAGGTGGTGTTTTCAGCCTTTTCTGCTATAAAGTGACCATGCATTCATTTATATCAGTATAGACATGTAGTTTCTTTTATTTAATTGGTTACAATCAGATACTGTCCTTATTTCTTCAGATGCTTACATGGTCTCAGATATGGCCAGTGAGAACACCTTCAAACTAGACTCTATCCTTTTTTTTTTTTTTTTTTTTTTTTTTTTTTTTTAGTTGTCAATGGACCTTTATTTTACTTATTTATATGTGGTGCTGAGAATCAAACCCAGTGCCTCACACATACTAGGCAAGTACTCTACTACTGAGCCACAACCCCATCCCTCAACCCTGTATTCTTTTAATGTGTCCCCCTTCTGCTTGTCCATTGCTGAATTTCCTTTTTTCTTTTTTTGGAGAGGAAAGGTAACAGGGGGTACTGGGGATGAAACCCAGGGTCTGTATATGAGAGGCAAGGCCTCAACCACTGAGCTATACCCCAGCCCTTTTTGTTTTTATTTATTTTTATCTTGAGAAAGGATATTTCTGAGTTTCCCAGGCTAGCCTGGAACTTGGGATTCTCCTGCCTCAGCCTCCTGAGTAGCTCAGATTATAAGCAAGAAATCTTTCTAGGTTTTTCTATTTTAGCCTTGCTTTCTTTCAGAACAAAACTATTTTGAAAACTAAGCTTTTGAGTGCTAGGTGTGTTTATAATATTGGTTCCACTTACCTGGCCTAGTCCTGGGTCCTCCTAGTGGCCTGAGCTTGGGGATATTTGCAGTATGTGAACATGTATACACAAACACATGTGCATACACTAACATCTGAATTTACTCTCTCTATATATATATTGGAAATCATGAATTCAAACTAGTGCCTTCAGTTCCAATCTGACACCACAGGGTTCCTTCTAATTTTCTCCCTTTCCTTATTAAACTCCTTTCTCACAGTGGTTCCCATTATCTTCAGTGTAACAACCCATAATTGGCACAGATTTTTTTTCCAACTTGGAAACATTTAAATGGCTTATCAAAAAATATATATCATTTTGGGATAGTTTTCCTGCTAAATATTTAAATATGTATTTTTACTTTTTTTTATTTCCTCAGGATGGTATATATAGATTGGTTCCCAAATTTCAAAAATTTTAGGTGATAGATACAAGCTAATAAAATCCATGCTAACAAGAGCTTTCTGTATCCTTAGATGTGCCCTGTGGTTATTGGTGTATTTGAGCTGCTATTTACCATAGATCTATACTTTATAAGAAAAGAAACGAATCTTACTTGCTTAGTTCACAAATATGAGGCAACATGATTACTTCCGTCTTATTCCATATTTTTTTTCCTGTGAATTGTAGTTCATCTTATGGCTTTCATTATCACTATTCACAAAAGTCCCAAATGTGCAACTTCTCTGGCTGTCTATTCACATGTGAGCCTGGATTTCAGGTTCATGATAACCCTAGTAGTACACGTTTTATTAAGTAGCCCCATGATTTTCATGCTGGTTTAGAGCCAAACCCAGCCAATTTCTGCTATGCTGCAGAGAATTTCAGGTGTGAACAAAATAGTATTGCTTTGTTCCTGGCTGAGCATATAGAAAGTAAGCCTCAGCATTGGTCCTGGCTCGAGTGGATTGCAGTGAGTTGAGTGTCTGGAGTGTTTTCATTAAAAGGAAACCTTAACATCCAGTATCTCTCACACATACCCAAGGGAGAAGAGGCCGTAGGGCTGTGGATGATAATTTGCAAACTGGAATTAGCATCTTAGTGTTTCTTAGGCTCATTTGCAGCAAGTGACTATATAAAGACTAGAGAGTAGAGAAAGGAACCATCCCAGTCCTGGGAAGAGGTGGAGTCATATATAGAGAACTTACCCAGAAAGCAAGACTTTTAAACTTTTTTTCTTCATAGTAATAACAACTAGCTTAGCACTTTCTTTTTGAAGGGGGGGAAGCTTTGAATAGTGAATACTTCTCACAGCTGGCTGCACCATGTGGCAATATTCAAAAAACAAGAACAAGCTAATCACAGAGAACCAGCAGCAGCAAAACAGCCCTCTGCTGGCTCCCAAAGGGCTTATAATTGAGTGCAGATGGTCCCGGCGGGGATGGGGAGTGTGTCCCTGCTGACTCCTCACACCCTGGAGGACCAAGGGGGGCTCCTGAAGGCCCTCAGCCCTGATTGTGCACTCATTGGGGCAGGAAGCCATGCTGCAGAGGGAGGAGAGGGAAGGCAGGTGGTGCCTCAGCCTGCTGGCTGCCTTCTGCCCGGCTTCCCAAGGCCACGTGAGCACGTCTTCAGGCAGCCCACGTTTAGATTTGATGAGTCTAAGGTCTCGAGATTACAGAAGGCCTGGGGTGAGGGAGCAGGAGCTGGAAGTTCTTTATAATCATCTGAAGAGCCTCATGTTGTGAGCTGCCAGTGGTCTTCCAGAAGCTTCTTGGAGGATGAATGTCGTGGAAACAGACTGCTCGTTTCGGGGTGCTTTCTCCAGTTGGGTGAGCTACCTAGCCTTCCCTACAGCTAGCCTTCCCTCTCCTCTCCCCGCCTCTCCTTTCCCTTTCCCAATTTCTTTCTTGAAGAAGTAGGGTGGTGATCTTCATTACCAAATTCTCACTTCAGACTTCTCCCTTTAAAAAGCTTTTCTGGAAGTCTGGCTACATAGAATTCTGAACAAATTTCCATTTTTAATTGTAGGCAGTGAATGGGGAGTAGATAATCCAAATCTGATGTAATTTTTGGAAGGTGATAAAGAGAACTTGTTTCCTTTTCCTCTGGGCCTATTTATTCCCTCCAAAGTGAGCCCACCATGTTCAGCTGACAGAGAAGCATGTTTCTAAAAACTTGTGTTCTTCCTTCTATAGCATATGCTCCAACCACAGTTGCAATAAAATTCTGCATTTCATGTTCTGTCTAAAACTGAACACATTCCTCTCTTCTCCCCAAGTTTATTTTTGTTCCCCTTCCACAAGGAGCTTCCTTTTGTCAAATGTGGAAAGAGTTTCTCCTGGTGTAGCATGTATTTCAGCATGAGTCCTGGGTGCCTCTTATGCCCTGGCCACATGGCTGTCCTCCTATGGGAGGTAGCCACATGGTAAAGAAGAAGGCTCCAAATCTCTCTCAAACAGATGGTGGTGACTTCAATAGTTAGAGCCCTGTGCTCAGAGGAGGTCAGGACTAGATCTGAATGCCACAAGGGGATGTTTCCCTGCAGAGATCAGAACCTGCCCATGGTGGGCAGCTGTCCCCTCACTGCTATTAGAAATCCCTTTACTTGTTTGTCCTTTTGATGGCCCTCACAGTCAGACAAGAGATGGCACATTCTTAGGTATTCCTGACTGAGCTGTCCAGGTCGTAAGTCTTGGGCCTCTGTAGCTGGCTGTGACCAGTTGGGAACAGTAGCCTCAGCTGACACACAGAAAGAAAACAGTCTGCTGCTTGGCTAATTTGGAATCTGCGCTGAATTCTTGCCATCTGTTGTTCCAGCTGAGCCAAGGCCAAAGCTATTTTACCTTTTGTCAACCCAGGGAATGACACAACACCATCACTGAGGTATCTGCCCAGTGTCCTGTAGTCCTCGTCCTCACTGACCTCTGTCGCCCTCTCACCTGCCAGTTTGACTCCCCAGGGAGAGATGACCCTGGACTCAGAGCTACTGTTTGTTTACAGATGTTCATGTTTACAGGGTTTCTGTCTTTGTGTTCTCTCATTATTCAAAGCCAGCCCTGAACTGGGTATTTAGACCAACATTGCCACTAACACTGGCTCTGAGCAAGTTTTCACAGATACTTCTCAGTTTTCTCATCTTTACAAAGTGGGGAATAATCCCCACTATCTTTGCAGGGAAGCCATGAAAGAAAGTGGAAGAGATTGCTATTGCCTGACCTGTATCCACCTACCTCCCTAGTACTGAACTCTGGATTCTAATGGGGTGACAAAACACCCAGTGAAAATAGACTTCCCAGGCCTGTTTCCCCCAGCATTATGCTGTGGCCATTGAGACATAAGCACTCACCACTAGGTGAGACCTTGGGAGAGTTCTTAAAACTGAGAGGAACACCCGCTTTCCCTCTTGTTCTTCCTTTTTTCCTGCCAGGAAAACATCAGTGATGGTGGAAGCTCCCATGGATGGAAGCTTTGCAGAGAGGATGGTGGAGCAGAAAACAGGTTCTCTAAGCACATTCTGTAGCAGGTGTACCAGTCCTGCAGGTTCTCCTTTAATGTAAATAAGTACCTATTATTTTTAAACCACTGAGGCCAGACCTCTGTTACTAACAGTTCCTAACTGAGATGAACACCAAAAATGCTTCCACAGACTTCTGATGTCCAAAGACCCTGCCTGCTTATTCTGTTCCCTGTGGGTATCAACTTCAGGACAGTACTCCAGGGGTGATGCTTGACTCTTTGGTGGCAGTGAGGAGTGAATGCTAAGGAGTGTCTGTGCTATCACTTCTGACACCTCCACACTGAATCCATGAAAGGGAGGGAGGACAAGTATCATAGGATTTTTGGAAACAATGAGATAATAGCAGAAAAATAACTGGCAAGAAACAGACTGGAACCCTCTGGATCAGGTGACCACTTGCTCTTCAACTTCTGGTATATTTCAAAGCAAAACAAGTCAACAAATCAGAACCCAAATCAGGAGGAGCCAGGAGGTCTTATGACCCAATCTGCCACTTGATTTATGAACTACCTGAGGTCATCTCTGAGAGGTGGCCTCCAGTCTCTGCTTGAATGCCTTCAAGGTGATGTGCTTGCTGTGGCTTTTCTAATCAGCTCTGATTGTCAAAGATGCTATAAAACTTCGTCCATCAATTCTACTTCTGTTTCTAAAGCTACAGGTCTTCATCCCCTTCCACTGGCCAAACCTATGTTTGAAGACATCTGCCATGTCCTAGGAGTCTCTTCTCCACACCAATCATCCTTACTGCCTTCAACTCTTTTTTTTTCTTGAGAAGGTATTTGTTATTTTTATTTATTCAATACCAACCCATTCTCCTTCAGCAAAGACAAGTGAAACAGTGAAAAAGAAAATTCACAACTATACATGTTTGGTAACTATTATTAATGTCTTCTTATATTTCCTCCCAGATTCTTTTCTGCATGAACAATAATAGTAGGCAACAGTGCATATGTAAATATAGACTTTTGCATTAAAAGGTAGTTTTGTTCAGTAATCTGCTTAGCACAGTGCCCGACACTTTATAAGACAAGGTAGCATTGGTTGAAGCACTTAGGAAGTGCAGGAAACTCTTCTACGCTCTTTGCATCTGTTCAACCAGTCCTCACACCCATTTTAGGTAGCCATCATCCTTTCTTCTCATCCCATAGAGAAGGAATCGGACACAGAGATGTGAAATAACTTGCTCAGTCAGGAGCACCCCTCCGGGTTGGAACACCAGCAGTATGACCTCAAGAACCTATTTGCTGGATAATTACTTCTCTAAAACAAAAACAGAAAAGAACAGCTAATGTTATTACCCCTTTTAAAGGAGCAAGTTTCTGAATTGTTGAACTGTTGAAAGGGCTAAGGAGATTATGTTTTCTTGGGGAGGGTTGTTACAAAGGCTGCTTTGTGTGCCATCTTTCTGGATTTTATGACATTCTAAAGGGGAATCTGTGCTTCTGAAAAGCTTCGTGTCTCATGTGTCATGGAATTATTGAAGGCATATTTTTAGCTCCTTTGTTACCCTGTTTATCTTTGGTCCTTCAAGCTTTATCCAGAGAAACCTAATTCCTAATATCAGTCCAAGTAAAAATGGAGAAGGTGGCTCTTCTTGAAACACATGTAGCATAACAGTAGTTAAAATCATGAGACTGAAGCCAGACTGCTTAGATTTAAATCTTTTTAAAATTTTAAAAAATTTATGTATTTACTTATTCATTTATGTATGTATTTTTGTACCAGGGATTGAATCCATGGGCACTTTACCTCCAAGCTACATTCCTAGCCCTTTTTAACTTTTTATTTTGAGACAGTGTCTGATTAAATTGCTTAGGGACCTCACTAAATTGCCTTGCAATCCTCTTGCCTCAGCCTCCTGGGTCACTGGGATTACAGCCACATGCCACTATGTCACCGTGCCCAACTACTCAATAAATCTTAACTAGTATTATGTAGACCTTCCCTTCTACATTATGAAGCTTTAAAAATGAGTCTTAGATCATTAAATATTATTTTATATGGCTCTTATATGCTTATACATTTTGTGTGAAATAAAAGAGGTTTTGAGATAGAGAACTTCAGAAAATAACTGTGGGGTTTTACTCAGCAAATTCCAATTCTTTAAGGATAAAAAATACTTAAGGGTTGGAGTTGAGGCTCAGTTATAGAGTGCTTTCCTGGCACGTGCGAGGCCCTGGGTTCGATACTCAGCACCACATATAAATAAATAAAAGATCCATTGACAACTAAAAAAAATATTAAAAAAAAAAAAAAGCCTGAAGTTTTTATGCACTATAAACACCAGGCGGCGCTATGAGCAAGAGCAGTAAGGCCGTCTTCCCCTCCCTGAGGCACCTGCTGCCTCCACAGCAACCTGGGCTGTGCAGCTCCGAGTTGAGAAAACCCAGAGATCCAGGGTTTTAAGGAGATTCAAAGAGAGTAACAAAAAATAAAAATATGGTATTGTTTAATTGTTATATGTTGACACCTTATTTAAATGGTTCTATACATAGTATGTTTATTTCAGGAAACAATTTTTATAGAATAGTGAACATTGTATTTTGAGAAATGGAAGGTCTCCAGTAGGTACTATGACATATTTAAATTCACAAATAAATTTTTTTATCCCCAAACTATAACTTTAGGAATAACCCCCTTGGAGATAACAACCAAATTCATATACATGAGGCCCAAGCCAAATGGCTCCCTGGACCAAACCCCGTGGAAGAGATTGGCCACAATCCTTTGGAATTCTGGTTTCTTGTCTAAGCTTTCCTACCAGAGAGGTCAGAGTTTTCCTCACACAGAGAAGGAGATTTTCTTTATGGGGTGCCTTTCTTAGCTTCTTATCTATTCTCTTCTCTCAGGCGTAGCTTGGCACTGTCTACCTTCTTGAGACATTTCCAACTGTGCCTGCCCTGGGTAGGTTCCTCCTGACATTTCCTTCCTTTTGGATCCTCCTCTTGGAAACATTATTTTCCAGGTCAAAAGACATCAAGAAACCATGGGGAAATAAGTGAATCAATACACATTGAACACTTGCAGTGAGCTAGGAACTGTCCTGAGTACTTTATGTAGATCATCTCAAAACAACCCTTGAAACTAACCACTTAGCTACCACCATTTTGCAGGGGAAATGGATCTCAGAGTAGTTAAGTAAGTATTCTGAAATTAAACAGCTAGTTAATAGCTAAGGTTACTGTTTTCTGTTGTTTTGTTTTGCTTTGTTTCTGTTCTCCCCATGTGATTGACTATAATGGAGCAAGAGGTCAGGACCAGCTGCTCAGATGAAGATGAATCTGCAAAGGGATCTCTCCCTTCTTATTGTGCCCACATCTTAAGCATTTTATCAGTGCATTGCCTCTCAAGCATGAGCTCATCTCTCTAACTCCCTTCCCACTTCAGTAGTCTCTCTGCCATATCCAGGCCCTCAACCTGATAGCCTAGACTTTCTGAGTCCCAACTTTCTCTTTCACTGGGGATGCAACCTTACTTCGTCTTACCTTAGTTTCCTTACTTGTAAGGTGAAGTTAAAGATGTGTTTCTTGGGGGCAGGTGGTATTGTAAGGAGAACTGAAACCACATATGTAATTTTAGAGCTCACAGAGTTCCTTTCTTTCTTTTCCCTAGGACTGCCCATTGATTCATTCACTCTATGAATATGTACTGAGCACCCACCATGTGCCAGGACTTATTTTAGGTACTTAGGATACAGCAGTAGATGAGACAGACATGTTTCCTGTACTCACAGAGTGCGTGGGAGAGACAGAAAAGAAACAATTGGAAACTGGATAAAAATATAATCTCAGATGGTGCTAAATGCTGGGAGAAAATAAAGCAGGGTGAAAGAATAGAGATCTTTGACCATTCTGTTTCCTTTGCCCAGAATCCCCAGTCATAATTTCTACCTCTGTTGAACTCTATTCATCTTTCAAGCCTCCTGCAAATGACAATCTCTGTGCTTGTCAGTCATCACCGTCCATTATCAACTGTAATCATGTCTTCCTCTAGATTTTTCCACTGGTTGTCTAAATCTACTGTGAGGCTAAGGACACTCACTCTGGTTTTACTCATTGTTGTATTGTCCACCCTCAAGAGAAGATGCACAACAGGGCACAGTGGCACATGCCTGTAATCCCAGCAACTCTGGAGACTGAGGCAGAAGGATCACAAGTTCAAAGCCAGCCTCAGCAACTTAGCAAGCTCCTTAGCAACTTAGTGAGACCCCATCTCAAAATAAAAAGCAAAAAGGGCTTGGATGTGGCTCAGTGGTTAAGCACCCCTGGGTTCAATTCCCAGTACCAAAATAAAATAAAATAAGCTTTCCAAATATATTGAAGAGGAAAACTGACATAATCTCCCCCAACCATCTGACATGCTGGTTTGCAAATGACAGCTCACTGTGGGCATGCAATGGGAGGAGAAAACAGGCACCCTGGAACTTCAAGATGGGGACAAAAGAACAAACTTCCAAACAAATAAAATTAAATATCCCCACAGGGTGTGTGTATGTCCATGTGTCTGTCTCAGAGACAATGATAGGTTGGCAGGAGGAAAAGATCCAGGGATCTGGTTCTCTTTTCCCTTAAAAAAAAAAAAAATTTAAAAGCCCCAGAAGGATTTGTGCAGGAAGCTGGATTTCTGGAAACCACTTGAATAAAGGCACTTTGCAGAGGCTGAGTGAGGTCGCCTGGCTCTCAGTGCCCCTGGTGAGCCATCAGCCACCTGCACTGCCCCAGCTCCAGCAGCAGAGTAGCAGCTTCAGAGTTTTTAATGAGATACTTAGAGTGTGTGTGTGCTTCTCCCTAGGGCCCTAATCATTTCCCAGAAAGTGGCCACCCAGCACCACCTTGGAATTGGAGGTGGTTGTTTTTTTTTTTTTTTTTTTTTTTTTCTACCTCCAGCCATGACAGGGTGAGGAGATGTCAACAGGACGGGGAATGGCTACGTAACACCTGTCACAGAGTTCCTCCCAGCTCCTGTGGGTGTGCGGGGAGATTTCCCGGTTTGGTTCTATCTGTTATGAAACCTGAGGCGAAGACTAAATCTGGATGCATTATTTAACTCCCATGGTCGGGGAAAGCAGCTTGAAGCTCTTGGGCACAGTAAGGAATCTAGCCCAGCAGTCATCATTTGTGCCCCACAGGAACCTGAACTCAGAGGAAATGCCAACTGTCACCCTTTGGTGACAACATTCCAGCTGTACCACCAAAAATCTGGCTTGGAGAGTATGGCAGCCTCCTTACACTCCATCAAAACAAAGCAGAGTGATTTATCCAGATGCTAATTTATGCTGCTTTTTATTGCTTTAGCTGTCCCTGCAAATTTCCATTGAGTTAACCAGTTCTTTGTGCTCTTTGCCTTGGGGAGCTTTCAAAGAGGTAAAATAGCATTTTTCAGGCTCAGAGAACTTAGTGACTTGTCCTGGAGGTAGAGGACATTGATTCTAGGTTTGGAGGAGACAGCAGCCAAGGAAGAGCTTTGAGGGTTCCTTCTAGACTGGAAGGGTATTGCCATGGTCCTTTATGCCCAAGCATGGCATACAGGCAATGAAATCATCCATTTCAGCTGGGTGCAATGGTGCACACCTATAATCCCAGCGACTCAGGAGGAGCTCAGATTCAAAGCCAGCCTCAGCAACTTAGGGAGACCCTGTCTCTAAATAAAATATAAAAAGGCCTAGGGATGTGGCTCAGTGGTTAAGTGCCTCTGGGTTCAATCCCTGATACAAAAAAAAGAGAAAAAAAAAAAAAAAAAAAAAAAAAAAAAGACTGCTAGTACAGCACCTCAGGCCTTCTTCCCAAGAGCAAACAGTAGGGCAGAGCTGGGAAGCAGAGCCCCAAGTGGCCTGTTCACAAAGGTGGCCATTGACATTCTGGAATGAGTCATGTGTTCATTTGCTAGGGCTCCAGAAACAAAGAACTTCAGGTTGGGTGGCTTTAAAAACCAAAGTTTCTTCTCAATTCTGAAGTCTAAAAGTCTGAGCTGGAGGTGGCAGCCCCTTTGGTTTCTTCTGAGGCCGATCCTCTTGGCTGATAGATGACTGTCTTCTCTCTTGTCTCCACCTGGTCTTCCCTCTGTGTAGACCAGTCTCCCGATCTTCTCTTCTTATGAGGGTGCAAATCAATATTGGATGGGGGTCCACCAAGTCACCCCATTTTACCTTAATTACCTTTTTAAAGACTCTCTCTCCCACTTGTGTCAGGTTCTGAACTACTCTTCTAAGGGTTAGGATTTGAATGTGAATTGGGGCTGGACACAAGTCAACCCATCACAGGTATTCATTCCCCTTTCTGCAGGCCTTGGAGCAATACAGACTCACGATCTATCAGTAAAAAGAAAAGCTACTAAGAAAGGAGACCACACTTCCAAAGGAAAGCAACATTTGGTAGGAACAAATCCAGGCCTTGGAGCCATGCTTACTAGAAGGGGAAACTGAAAATCTGCTTCTTGCCAACATAGGCTTTGATACTTGTTCCACCTGGGCTGCAAGGCCAGGCTGTGCTACCCACAGTTCAGCCCCACTGGCCCCCTTCCATCCACTCCTGTTCTCTTGGAGCAGCCTGGGGAAAGCACTCCGATGTTTTGATTTTCTTTTCCCAGCTACTCTAGAAGAAAGTCTGTGGGGCATCTTTGCAGAAGGCTGCAACTATTTTGCTATAGAAAAGTACCCAAACCTCTCGATTAGCAAACAGTTTTTAAGAAATTCCTCATTAGACCTTTTAGTGGCAAAAGCCTGACCCTAGAAGATTGGTCCTATGGTGGTTCTATTAGGGAGGCGGGATTCAAAACAAAGGAAAGACTAAGTCATTAATAATGACTGATTAGTAATAAGAAGAATTCTTCTCCCCCAGGAGGCCCACTTGTCTGGACCATATCTGGGGACTGCTCAGGCTCTCAGCTGGGACTACCAAGAGGAGCCAGGCAGACAGAGTGACCACACTGAGGCATTGGCCTCCTGCTCCTCCCTGCTGGGTGGCAGGAGCAGTGGCTGCTTTCTCCAGGAATGCCACAGCTCCTGTTAGACCACCCTCTGTGCCCAGCCCGCTCTCTGGATTCCCTCCCTTCGCCCACGGGACACTCCACCATCCATGGTTAGGGTTCCCTCACCCTGGCTCTACCTTTAGACACTTCGCTAATCTCTCATTGCTAACTCATTTCAATGTGTCATCTGTTTCCTTTCAGGACCCTGAATGTTCCTATATGCCAGGAAGTTATAAATATAGATGTACATCTCTTTTTTATTGAAAAAAAAAAAACCCAACATTGTTGGAATATAACTCACCATACAATTCACCCATTTAAATGTACAGCCAATTAGTTTGTAGGATATTTACAGATTGTGCAAACATCTCCACAGTCAACTTTAGAACCTCACATCCTTAAACCATTACCCCCTTTCCCTTCTCCCCACCACTTAGTCCTAAGCAATCACTAATCACCTTTTTGCAGATTCCCCTGTTCTGTTTCTTTCATATGACTAGAACGACACTGTGGTCTTTTAAGACTGGTTTCTTTTGACCTAGCATGTTTTGAGATTCTTCCAAGTTACAGTTTGTATCAGCACGTCATTATTTTTTTTTTGACTGATTAATATTCCACTGTACAAATAGAACACATTTTATTTCTCCATTTGTCAGTTGATGGGCATTGGGTTTGTTTCCACCTTTTGGTCATCATGAATAATGTCGCCATAAACATTCAGGTACAAGTTTTTGCGTGGACATGGGTTTTCATTTCTTTTGTGTCTCCACCTAGGAGTGGAATTGCTAAATCATGTGGGAACTTGCTAGACTGTTTTCCAAGGCAGCAGCACCAGCAGCTATATGAGGGTTTTGATTTCTTCACATGCTCAACAACACTTGTAATTCTCTGCATTTTTTATTCTAGCCCACCCTCCTCGAGGAGTGCAGTGGTATTTCATCATGGTTTTGATCCATTTCCTGGATGATTAATGATGTCAAGCATCTTTTAAAGTGCTAATTGGCACATAGATTTGTGCTCACAACTACTTCATGAGGTGGATGGGTTATCACTTCCATTGTACAGATGAGAAAAATGAGGCACAGGGGTGTGAAGCAGCCACTAGGGTATGCAGGCAGTGAAGGACCTGCCCCTAACCACTAGAGAATACTGCCCTTGCCTTGAAGAACAAGATGAATTGAAGGATGGTGACACAGCAAGAAGGCAGGGTGGCCGTAGGACTTTCAAGAAGAGGAATATCTTCTCAGTTTTAAATAGTTTATACTGCTGCATATAAATCTCCTTCATCTCCATGTGTGAATGGTTATTTTGTGGAAAGCAAGGAAAGGGGGCCAAGTTCTTTCATGTCTGGGCTAAAGCCAGGGTGAAAATAGAGGAACAGCCACAAGATATAGGGCAGAGAACAAGAACTCAGCTGGGGAGAAAGCTGGAGCCAGCACTCATAACACCACAGAGGTCCCTTAATAATTCACAGAATGTGGGAGAAGGCCCCAGCTTTCCAGAGTCCACATAGTTCAAACCAGCCTTATCTGGATCTGAGGGCCTGGACAACCCCCAGCTGGATTTCATTTCTAAAGTGGTAGCAGAAGTATGGCAGAGTTGTCTCGACGCCTCCCCATGCTGCCTCCAATTCTTGGCCTCTTATCCAGATGAACATGTGGGTCCCAAAGCCTGCTCTTTCCTCCTCCTCTCTTCATATTTTTGCTGAACACCCTGGCCTTTATTTCCCACCTTGAAGAGACAGGAAAATCAACATCATTCTCCAAAACATTCCTCCAAGATGGACCCATAAGAATTCAGGAAAGTTGGAGGACCTCTGCTTAGAAGCTTTCTGCCCTCGAACTCATTCAAGAGTCTTTTCTTTTTACCACAAGTGCTCCCATTCACACCCTCAACACACACACACACACACACACACACACACACACACACACCTCTCCTGATTTGCTGCCAGACTGCCTGATGATTCTCTCTGAGGTGAGAAACCAAGGTAACAAGGAGGGAATGAGTTTGTAAAGCAAGTATATTTTCCGAGTTTCCATTCTGTCTTCCCAGCATGCGTCTGCTGATTTATCATGAGAGCCAGAGATGGTTTAGGAATGATGGACAGTCCTCTAAGGAAGCGATGCCAGAAGCATGATGAGCAGAAATGCTGAACAAGATGCTGGCTGGAGGGGAAATCAATCTCCCAGGCCGATTACTTTGGGTGGGAGCCAAGAGAGGCTGAAACTTATTATAGCTACAGTCATCTTTCTTGCTACTTTTTTTTTTTCCAGATCCTAGAATAAAATCAGATTAACCTCAAAGCTCAAGGTAGCTAAGTGGTCCACACATAGCATAGCAATGCCTCAAAGCAGATGACAATTATAAAAATGCATATAATGCATCTCCCTACTCTCTGTAAGTTACTTTCTTCTGTAATTTATGACCTTTCTTCTGTAATTTATGGAGTAACCAGTACAGCACTGGGTCAAAAAGGTCACCTAGAAACTTGCTGAAATGAACTGCCTTAAAGTAGACGTGAAAGGAACTTTCTTTGCTTTTCTTTCTTTCTTTTCTTAACAAAGAGACTTTGTCTAATTTGCCAACTGAGAAATGAAAGCCAGATGAGTCCAATTCATGATGATGCATGGAGAGGGGGATGGATACTTGTAAACAAGGGAAGCCCACAGTGAATTTTGGAGGAGAAAGTTTCTATACAATGTTCAAAATATGATTCTCATACACACATATAGTCAAAGACGTTTCTAATTCACTAGTGAGAGAACCAACAGGAGGAGAGAATCAAATCAAAGGCAAAAACACAGACTATTTTCTATGATCACTGTGGAAGAAGGTTCCAAAACTACACGGAACTGGTTAACGTTCTACACAGAAATAAGATGAGAACCTCTGGGGTTATGTTTTCCATTTGACAGAGTTCATTTGCATTTCTACTTAACAAAAGTAATTTGCAAGTTAGCAACCTTCTCAAGAAAACATCTAAATTTACAGAGTCTGGTCCCTAATCATTAGTAATTAGTGAGTCTAAGTTACTCCCCTACCATCAGATGACTGTCAGTTGGGCTCATTAGACAACATGATACTGACATTAAATGGCACTTGTAACATGTTTGTCTTATTTTCAAATTTTGGATAATTTTTCTGAACACACAGCTTCATTCTTGGCAAGATATCCCTTGCCATAAATAAAATCACCGTATATGATTGCATGTAAGCCAAGAAAATGATTTTCAGAAGTGATCTAATCCAAAATGCAAAACTTCCCTTTACTCTTTTGCCATTTTTCCACCTTCCAGCATAATTCTTGAGTTCAGTGGAAATTTACCCCTCTCATGCTGACTTGTTTTAAGTCCTAGATTTATAAGCCAGTATTTCCTATTGTGAGAGGTAATCCTAATTGTTTTCTTTTGCTTTTCTCCTCACAGGTCAGAAGCCATTTCTCTGGATCCCACTCAAGCTCAGGCCGGCTGTGCCAATACCATCAACAGCACTGACTGTATTTATGGGCAAGCAGCATCTGACAGTGCGAGAATTTCTTGTTGAATAGCTTGGAGTATATCCCTGCCCTAATGAACCAGGATTAATAAACTCGGCAATAGAGTTTTGGAGGCTTTTTTGTCCAGCTCAGAGGATAGGACGTGGGAATAGCCCAAATTTGTCTCTATAGCACTTTAAAACTGGCAAAGGCAGGTGAGAGGATTAGCACTTGTAACTGCTACTGCCACCTGCTATACCAGCCTGGGATCAAAAAAAGAACATTTCTCTGGTTCAGTCCCATTTGCTACCATGAGCCCTCCAGTCTGCTCATTTTCTTCCCTGGGTTCCAGGATACCCTGAGAAACATTTCACATGGGTGCATAGAACAGCCCCCTGGGTTATCACTATCATCTATTTCTTATCTCTAGTCCTACCCTGGCTTGCTGTTTACGTTCTATTAGAAGGATCACATGTGTCTGGGAAGCCACCTGGAAACAATCATAGAGACCCCATTCATTGGTGCCAAAGCCACTAGCACTGGGATCACAAATCCCCTGTGTTGTCTGATGCCTACCATGTCCCTGCTAGTGATACTGAAATTTCAATCCTTGTCCCTGATTGCAATTCCATAATGAGGACAAGGTTTTGAGAAAAAGGAAAAAGTTTTGCTTTCTTTGCTAGCAAAGGAGAACGGCAACAGAATCACGCCATAGAAGCTGCAACTCTGACAGTGGAGGGGAATACAGGGATTAAAAAAGGGGGTACAAGGACTGTTTTCCAAATATCATTAGCAATGTTGCTAACTAATGCTTAATTTATATTCTTTAAAGAGCTGTTGTTCCAGTTTCCAGGTCCAGAGTTTCTTTATTCTTGTGGACAATGAGCAGAAAGCCAGTCAACTTGGCACAGGGCAGGAAGAATGTTAATCTCATTCCCCTGGTGGTTGGAGAGGGGAAGAGGGAGAAGAGGAAAGAAAGCAAACATGTCGATTTAAAAATAATCCTCCAGTGATCAAGCAGCAAGGTCTATATTCAAAGCATGAAGTGGACCCCCATTGCATGAAAGGGCCTCTTTTATTCTAGACTCTATGAAACAGTTTCCTTAATTCTTTCTTTGGAGTTCCCTCTCTCCCTAGGACTCAGGCAGGTATTTTTAATGCCATCCTCACACATGGACCCAGATTTGTAAACTCTACTCTTCACTTTTCAAAATGAACTCTTTCCTGGGAGGTTCAGGGGAAATGCCTCTTAGGGGGCCCCGCCCATGATTCTTCAGATATGTTCAGGAAGAACAAAGCTGGGGTTCAGGTCGAGACCCTGTCACTCCTAAAAATGGACATGGTGGGAAAACAGGACCACACCTATCAATTCAGAGAAGGAGGCTCACAAATATTTCCTTTTCCTTAGTGAAGGAAAGAGAGGGAAAAATTTCCTGGCTTCTTCTGAATCAAATCTTCGAAGCGAGATTTTGTTATTCAAGGGAAGAAATAGAGGGATATTCAAAGAGAGAGGGCAGTAAAACCAAATGTAAAGTCTCAGCTGTATAGTTAATGAGTCTGGGCAAGTCATGTCCTTTTCATGGCCTCCCTTTCCTTATACATCACGTGACAGTGCTCCTTCAGATCTGGGGTTGACAAACTTTTTCAGTGAAAGCACAAACAATAAATATTTAAGTTTTATGGGTCATTCTGCCTCCGTCACAGCTACTCAGCCCTGCTCTTAGTTATAGCACGATAGCAGTTCTGAACAATGTGTGGCTATATTCCAATAAAACCATTTATACAAATGGGCAGTGGACTGAATTTGACCCATTTACCATAGTTTGCCAATTTCGGGTCTAGATGACCTTCAAAACCTCTTTAGATTTCAATATTCCTTCAGGTTAGAAGTAAATTTCTTTGACATCATACATACGATTCATTTAAATATAAAATCCCAAATACCATAGCACCAACAATTTAGCTATTATTTCAGATAAACTTTTTTTCTTTCTCCAGTGATAACTTGAATTTCAACAGCATCTATTGAGAGCCTAGCATGTGCCAGGTGATGCTTTTGCTGATGGAAAATCTAACAATAAATATGACTAAATCCTAGACCTCAAATTGCTCACAGTGTAATGAAAAAGACACGTAAAATGCATAATTGTGAATCATCACCGTAATTGCTATAATCATGTTAAAATCCAGTATCAAGACTTGAATCAAGTTTTATTACATCCAAATTTCAAGTGCTAGAGGGGACCAGGTTCAAGGACATTACAATGCAACGTGCAGAATATACAGAAAATCAGGTGGGTCATCTGAAGTGCATTCCTGTGAGAATTTATGGTCACAACTTTTTAGGGAAGTCCTGACTAGGATTGGTCCACAGGGCAAGGTAAAAACAGATTGGGCTTAATATCTAAAGACTGGCCATCTGTGGCAAAAGTCAGACCTTTGTTCCACTGCAAAGAAGTAAAACATAGCTCTTGGCACAGAACACGCCCCAAGAACTTCCTGACCTGGAGAGCCACTTGTGACAGTCCTTAGGAATAGAAATGTCCAAGAATGCTGTGCTTTCACTCTCACAGGGCACCTCCCCAACTGCACACAGTGTTTTATTTCTTGCTGTGTCTTTTTTCAGGGAGATGAGGGACTGGTGGAGGAGATGATTGGACCACAAGCAAGTTATTGTGCTAAGAGTTCATTTTTGATATATTTATTTCTGAATTATCATCATGGCTTGATATATCCTTTCCATAAAGCTTGCAATAAATTTGAAGTTCCTCTGACGATGTGGCCAGATGAATCAAAAGGCTTCTCTCAGTCAAATCTTGAATAGCCACTCAGATGTAATTGGAAGAAAAACAACACTGATGATTCAAAACACCTCAACTCATTTCTAGTTGTCTTTGGTATGTTGAGCCTTTTGGCAGGAATATATACAGATATATTTATTTTCCACATTTTAGAGATGCACAGAAGCTTAAAATTTTACCTGAGGCCTTCATTGCACAGATGATGAAAGGGAAGTTTAAAGAAAGAAAATGAAGTACTTGCCTAAGGTCACATAATTAGTTAATGAAAGAACCAAAATCAAAACCTCAGACTTCAGATGTCAGATTGCAAGCTTTGTGAACTATTGTAAGAAGTGTATTTTACCCTGGCATTTCTTAAGAAAAAAAAAAAAATCTGGTATTTTCTCTTCTGTTCTCTTCTAATTGATGATTTCCTTTTAAAACATACTGTTCGTGGCCGATGAGATTGACTTCACAACCCACTACAAAGTCTGAGCTGGCGTTTTGGGAACGGTGCTCTAGATCAGAGTTACTCACATGCCATCCTGGCCAGACACCAGATGAAAGGGGTGCTTTCTCATGACAGTGTGAAAAAATATTTTCCTTTGGAAGATTACATTTCTACTGGCACTTTTCACAAGCGAATAGAATGAATTTGTGACTCTTTGGTTTTCTTGGGGGGAAAAAATTAAAAATGCATAAAAAGCAAGCTGCAAATCTGTCAGATATTTTCAAACTATATTTAAAATTCACCTTCTCCATGAATTCTTTCCAGACTAACCTCAGGAAGCTCTGATCCTCTCAACACTGATGTACATTGTTGCAATACATTCAGACATTCATCCTAAACCTAATTTTTATTCCCTTTCTTCTAGGAAAATTGCACCCCCCCCCAAATTTCCATTGGCATCTGGGGAACTCTCTCACTTGCTTATTCCCAAATCTGGGAGGTGAGGATGAAGACTCATGTGTATAATGCTGAATTACAAAGCTTCTATCTATACATGTCAAAATATTATATATTTGCGTGTTGAAAATATTATGGGAGTGCAACAAAAATGTCAAAATCAAATGATTCAAAATGGAAATTGGGCTTTATTTTTTTAAAGATCAGATTTCTAATGCAAATTTAGAAACTTTTTAGCCTATGGGGAGTACAGACCCATCTGGATTCAACCTCTCACTTTTCCTCTTCTTCTGCAAGGATCCCTTTGAAATTCGTTTTGTTTTTCTCAGCCACCAAAGCCCAGGAAACCATGGCTGGGAGGAGCAGAAGGGAGACACATAGGAGCAAAAGACTTGAAGCGTCCTGGTACTGCAGAATAATGCTACGCATGGGAGAATGAGCCTGAAGCTGTGGCTTCTCTGAAAACCTTACACAATCGCCTTCAGGCCTGATCTGTTTCCTTTCCCAGCTTGAACTGCCGTTTCCTAAAGTGACTTCACTTTCCTTCTTCTCCAAGAGGCGGCAGCAGAAAGAAGGAAGCGGAAAGGCAGAGGCCAACCGCCCATCTCAATGGCTGCCTCAGCCACGCTCTGACAGCTGAGCTGATGGGAAAATTGCTCCTAATTAAATCACTTCATAAAAAAAGACAACATTTTCCATCTGAATGCACTCTGCAATTCTCACGGTGGGTAATTTGTTGTTTTAATATGCTGGAGAGGTTGAATTCCAAGGTTGTAGCCGCTGACAGTCCGCAAAAGCAATGCCCTTGCTCTGTGGAGGGTTCTGAGGAAAGCTGACAAATGACAGTTCCTTGTGATAATCCTGTTTGCTAGAGACCTGGGGGCTGAGATCGGGCCTTCTTAGTCTGTAGGTTTAAGATGATTCCAAGCGAACAAGATCAAAACAAAACAAAACAGAAAACCAGGAAAAAAAACTTTGCTTAACTGAAAAGTAGGGGAAGGCGTCCTTTAGCAGATCCCTCTGGGATAGGGGAAGAGGGCGCCCCATCAGCCATCTTTAAACAGAAGCATGTTCACCTTCATCCAGCTCTGATTTTAGGGCAACTGGAGAGGCAAGGCTGATGGTTTCAGGCTGTGGGCTATGAAGTTAGACCAAGTTCATCTCAGTTCTAAGGCATCCTGGTTGTGTGAGCCTGGACAGCGTGGTAACCTCTCTCGGTCTCTTTTTCCTGGTCTATCAAGACAGCAATAATATCTCCTTCTTGGGAGGTGGTGGCAAAGAGTAAAGTCAATGATAGTTGTACAGCATCTGGCGATAGAAAATACTCATTAAATGGCAGAGGGAGAGGCGCTTTCCCCACTTTACCAATGAAAAAGTGGAGGATTAGAGAGAAAGGAACTTGGCCAAGGTCATAAAACCAGGGAGTGGTAGAGTCTGGGTTCTGTGTGGTTCCAAATCTAGGCACTGAGGCTTCACATTGGTGGCGCAGAGGCAACACTTAAGTACATACAGTTTTATTAACTGTGAGCCAAGAACTATTTCTGACGTACATACCTGTACAGGGCAGGTCAATCACAGAGCACACAGATTATATTCCTTGAGATATATCCTGGCCAAAAAGATGCCAATCCCTTTTAATTCATGGGCCAATGTGCTCAAGGATTCTGTTGCTGAAAACTCCTGAGCCTATTTTTCTTGAATTCTGGAACATTTGATCTTTTGGGTTTTTTGTAGCCACAGCCTGCTCATTCAATTTTTTTCTATCTGAGGAAAAAAGAAATTTCTCTCTTAATTTCCCAAGACCCTAAAGAATATTGGTGGTCCTGGCTCCTTGCCTTCTGATTTCTACTTCTCTCCCAAGTTTCCATTTTAGTTCAACCTCAGTGGAAAATTCCACTGTGGCCTTCTATGGACAAACGCAGACTCTTTAATTATATTGAATCTACCGAGATCTATTTTATAATCCTAACAGGGTCAGCCACTGGGTTCCTGTGACTGCTGCATGATCCATTCTGCTGGGCATAGGGGTCCCTCAGGGAGGCTAATTGACAGTGGCCAGTCATCTGTCATGAGTCACTTCTATTGTGCTAGAAAATAGAAATTTATGGCTTTGATCAATAATTCCCCTTAGGGCTCAGCATTCCCTGGCTCCATTTCTAGTTGGCACTTTGAAGCAGCATCAGGGATTTTTTTTTCTTTTTGGTGTGTTTGTTTGTTTTGTTCTTTTCTATTAGAAATAGATTCCCTCCTTGGTACAGTTTCTCTGACGGCCTTCATTGAAAGAAACCAGAAGCTGCCATAATTTGGATTGTGTTCAATTCTTTCCTCTATCATTTGGATTTCCTTCCTCTATGCTTCCTGCTCCTTTCTTTCCTCCCTTTTTCCTTCCTGTTTATCTTTTATATCAGTTCTTTTGCTTTCCTACTCTTTCCCTCTCTTTCACCATTTTTTTTTTTTTGGTGGGGGGGACTGGGGATTGAACCCAGAGCCTTGTGCTTGTGAGGCAAACGCTCTACCAACTGAGCTATATCCCCAGCCCTCTTTCACCATTCTTCTTAATTAATTGACTATCAATTAGGCATTCAATCAATCGTGCTAGGTAACCGAGCACCCAAGAATGAAATGGTCTCTGTTCTCAGGGAACTCTGAGTTTATAACTGACTAGAAAACTTTCCTATCCTGTCTTCTTTATTCCAATTTATATGGAAGTCTGAAAATCTAGATATTACTTAGGGTCAGTAAATATTTTCTTATGAAAACTCAAAAACTCTTTAAGAATTCTGGCTTCATTAGTCATTCACACATTAGTGTGAACTAATTCAATAAGATTGCTTTCTCTCTCATACTTAGTTAAGCAACTGCTTTGTAAAAATACAGATTCTGATTGGAGAAGGAGAAATAGGGGATTTGAAGTTACAAAACAGTATTTGGAGGTTTGGCAACTTCAGGGAAGCACGAGAGAGATTCTTTTCACCCAAAGCTTATCAAACGCCTCTGTGACCTATAGTTTTCATTTAAACCAAGATTGTATCAGAGAATTTGGAGGCTTTATCATTTTTATTTCTCCAGTCACAAAAACCTTTGATCTTACTCTCAGCTGCAATAGGTGGAATGATTTTACTGAATGTCTTCCTCACCAGAGTAAGGCTATGAGATCGGTATGTTATCTGTCTTATGGATAATTTTGTCTTTGTTGCCTAAAACTATGAGTGATCCATACGTAGTAGTGCCAAATAGATATCTGATGAATGAATGAATCAATGAATAGTCAGATACAAACTGCTACGGTAGCACAAAGGAAGGGGGAAATTAATCAGGTGGAAGGTTTGGTTTAGAAAAAACTTCACTGAGAAGAGTTTTTCCGGAAGAGCTAGTAAACTATTTGCCTGGAGCTCAAAGACAAAAGAGGAAGAAAGTACCTTTGCTGAGAAATAGTAGGAAACCTACCTTGTTGAAGCATTAACACTTTTAAAAAAGGAACAGTTTGATAGTGAACTCTTCCTTGAACACAATGGAAAGTGTAGCGGGCTACAAGCATATAGGCTGGTGGGATGGATGATTCCACTTCCCTCCTGAGCAGTGTAGAAACTCAGGAAAGCGGAGATACCTTTAAGCTGAGAAGAGGTTGCCAAGGGAATTAACTACCTGTGGTCCTGTAGTCACAGGGAAGAGCCTCCCTTGAGGCCTCTGTGGACCATTGGAATTCTCCAAAGGGCTGAGTGCTGTCTTTCTCAAGAGTCATCACTCCTCCCATCCAGGAGTCTTCTCCAAATTTGTTCTATAGGGTCATGCCTATCCAAAGTGAGCAACAGGGTGACCATGCAGTCTCTTTTCAGAGCAATCTACCTAATACCCCAGGCCAGCATAGGTGTGAGGATGGTTCTGCCCCCAGGCAGGGAGAAAAATCAAAAGTCCCTTGGCGAGCCCATTTGGCCTGAGGTTCCATGGTTACCACACATGACTGGCTGCATAAGCTGACCTAGTTTTCAGCTCCCCTACTGCTGGCAGGTGTGGTTAACTCAACAGTCTTGCATCATCTGCTGCATTCACATCCCTCGCCAACTTGAACCTAGGGATGATTCCTTCCTGGTGTCCTTTCTTTTTTCTTTGTCTCAGAAATAACAAGGAGTCATGGGCCTGCCATACATCACCCTAACAGCAGAAAGTGGCGGTTTCTGATTAGTGGGATCCACAGGAGCAGCGGGAGGATTGTGGCAACCCTGGCTGCTCTGCCTGGCAGCCCTGTCATCCCTCAGAGACGGGTGTTCTGTCTGTGTCAACAAGAATCCGTCTGTGTATTATTCATGTAGCCGGACATAATGAATTCAGCTGTTTGCTAGTGCAGCAAATGGGTTTTTTTCCCAGAGATATTAGGATCAAGCTGAGTAATAGGATGTGTCCATACCCAAGTAATGTCCATTTATTAGCTTCAGTGGGAACACACACATTAAGAAAATCACATTTCATGTGGCTCTGTAGCTGAGAGAACTGCTTGTTAAAAATTTCCACTCAAGCAACCTCAAGCTAAGGATTCGTATTCCAAAGAGCTGGACCTATTTCACTAAAAGTGTTTACTTGAGAAGTAGAAAAAAAATCCCACAAGCTCAATGAGCTCAAATGACTCTGCCTTATATAAAATCCCTATGGGAAAGTTAACCTTAGTGGAGGAGAAAAGCTATAGGTCTACAGAGAGGGCAACCCAGGGGAAATGGCTGACACATGCTGTCTTTCAACATAATGTCAATTGGCTTTTTAAAATGGTAACATGGGGTTGACTTTAATTGCCTATGAGGTTACACTGGGGACAAGAATAGGCTTCTCAGTCATCAGGAGGAGCAGCGACCTACTTGATTCCAGGGACTGGGGGAAGGTTCCTATAGTCCTCTTCAGAAACTTCTCAGCAGCTCCACTATGACTAAAATCTCACCATTTCAGATTCATTTCTTGGCTTAAGATTTACTTCTTTCCAATGAAAGATATCGCTAGAAAGTACCACACATGAAACCTTTTGACTTTGTATACAGTGCCAGCATCCACAATTGTATATTGTGGACCTGCTCAGTATTATCAGCACAGATGATTTGAACCTCTTCCTTGTGAATGAGTTTTGATGGAAGGGAGGGTGAAAACTGGAATGTTCTGGGATCTCATGCAAGGGGAAGAGACTATAGATAGGTAGGGAATGAGGCAGAGTTTCAGAAAGGTAAGAAAAAGTGGGGCAAACCCACTCTTCCTTTAGCAGCATAGAGGTCCCAAGGCAGTCCTGAATGAGAAGCTGTTCCTCCATGAGTCTGTCAAGCATGTCCCCCACAGAAAGAGGCCCCCTTGGCACTAACTTGGCATTTGGAGCAGTCAGTGTTATGACCTAGTGAAACTAACTATCCATGTTCCCTGGCAGACAAGTAATGCTCAGACCATCAGGTCAGAAAATACAAGGGTCTCTTGCTAGGTAAGCACCTCTCTCATCCCATCTCCAGGGCCCCTGGTTCCCGTTCCATTCAGATCCCCCTCCAGGCATCAGCTTGCATTTCTTGTCCTTCTCAGATGTTGCTCCCACCTACTCAACTTCTGGGGTCTTCTTTTCCCCTAATTTCTGAGTGGGTTTCCAGCTCAGAGCTGTACTCATTCTTCTTTGCTTTCCTAAAAGACAGACACAGACCTCCCCCAACCCCTACCAGTTTTTAATCACTTGCCACCAGGGAAAATCAGCCAAGGTATAAAACATGTTGTAATAATGGGGTGAACACAAAGTTTCCAGAATTTTGCTCAGTTTTTCTGGTCACTGGCCCTCACCAGATGCAGAGCAGATGCCAGTAGTATGCTTTTGGACTTCCCAGAGTCCCAAATGTAAATAGACTTCTGCTACAGTTTGAGTCTGGAATGTCCCCCAAAGGCCCATGTGCTGAAGTCTTAGTTCCCATGTTGGTGCTATTGGGAGGTGGCGGAACCTTTAAGAGGTGGGGCCCAGTGGGAGGTTTTATGTCCTGGGAGTGTGACCTTGGCAGGGATGTTGGGAACCTAGCCACTCTTCTTTCTCTCTCTTTGCTTCTCAGTCACTCAGGTAATAGCTTGCTCCACCACATACTCCCCACCATGATGTTCTGCCTTATCATAAGCCCAAAATGAATGGGTCTGCCCTACCATGGACTGACCATTAGCAGAAATAAGCATTGCCTTTTTATTGTACCAAGGATGGATGTTCAATCACTGAGTCACGTCTCCAGCCCTTTTTTTTTTTCACTTAAATTTTGAGACAGGGTCTTGCTGAGTTTCTTAGGGCCTCACTAAATTGCTGAGAGTCTGGCTTTGAACTTGTAATCCTCCTGTCTCAGGCTCTCAAGTCACTGGGATTACAGGCATGTGCCACCATGTCCAGCAATATTTCCTCTTTTAAAATTGATTATCCCAGGCGTTTTTTTACACTGAGGGAAAGTTGACTAACACAACTTCTTTTCTATTACCTCGTCTCAAGGATTCTGTTGTAGCAATAGAAATTAGACTAAGGCCCTTTTCAAAGGGTAGATATGATTGTTGTCCTCCTAATTAAAACTCTACTGTGGATGCCCTTTTCCCTCAGCATACTATTCAAGCTTCTCACAATGGCCTGTGAGGTAGACCACAAAGTGTCTCTGCTTAACTCCCCAACCTTTTCTTTGGCAAAGCTGCTCGCCTACCTTGCCCAACTGTTTTGGGCCAGCCTATATGGGCAATGACCAAACAGATTCCATTTTACCTTGAGACTCCATGTTATGCAGGAAATGCTTTCCCCATGGGAACACCCCTCCTCTGTATCCATCAACGGTTACTCAGCATGGCATGTTTGGCAACACAAAATGACAATTCTTACACAATGTAAGATTGCTCTCCCTCTGGGTTCCATTTTTCTTGGGTAGTGTACCCTAACCACATAAAACATTAACATTTGTTTAAATGTTAGTAACCATTCTCTGATTGTCATAGCAACAGCCTCTTATGATTAATGTACTAACATGCTTTACTTATAATATAAAAGGTGTACTCTAACCCCTGGAGGGGGTTGAAGGGTGTAGACTTGGTTCCATCTCCTGCTTTAAGATCGATTGACTCGGTGACTTATTGCAATCTCGCCATAACACTATTTCACCTTTTCCATTTCTGAGGGCAGAACATTTCTTCATACCTCTGGGCCTTATCTGTGGTGTGCTCTCTGCAACCCACTGACTCTAATGTTATTGTCACCTTTATCAAAAGGGCCCTTCTCTCTAGCAGGTAGGTTCTAAATTAGACTTGAGGAAGAACGCTGGTTGTAATGTAGATGGCCAGTAACTTAGGGCAATTCTACTCCCATTTTGGTGATCTGGCATGATGAAGATGGGCTCACCCTTTATTTCTAATATAATAGAAATACATTTTAGCATATATAATATAGTTCAACTAGATAAGGACAACTCTCTGGAGTTAACATTCTCAGCTTCAACTGCTAGCTTAACACTTAACCCTTAGTTTCTTCATTTTTAAAATGGGCATAATGATACCTACCTTATAGGGTTGTTGTAAGAAATAAAGGCATGAACACAAGGTCCTAGATCTGAAAACATTGGAGAGCAAGTGCTTAGTGAATGTTGGCTTTAGGTATCGTCATTAGTAATAATATTTATAGAATTTCATTTTCCTCATGAAATCATCAGAAGGATTTTGCCCCCATAACTGTTGCAGAGAAGATCATGTGATTCAGCAGCCATGCCTGCATTCTGACTGGTGACAGAAACTGACTGACAGGAGTAGTCAGCCAATGAAGACAAACAACTCATTCCTCCCTACCCACCCAGCTCTGTATTTTGCAAGTGGATCCATGACCTGATAGATATGATGTTGTGCAAAGTACTTCTGCCTCTAGTCTTAAGGCCAGGATTTAGCTGGAATCCAGGTTACTCCAAATCACTACATCATCCTACCTCTGTAGGAAACAGTATAATGCTCTTCTAACTTCCATGATTTCATATGATTCCCACAGCGACCCCCTTAAGGCTTTGGACAGACTTCTCTTTATCACGTGCCTCTGAAAATGCTTTAGCTGCTGACATTTGGATGGAAACCAAGATAACACTTTAAAATAAATTTCGTTTTGCTTTGTTTTAATCTAAATTGTTTGCTTTGGTGGTTTTGTACAGACGCAACCAGAGGGACAGAAAGAGATGCTTTGCAGTTAGAGTTAACTCAAACCACTGGGCAGGAAAAATCTGGGGAATTTGGGCTGGTTTTATAAAAAGAACCATACCATATTTTTCAGCTGAACAGAAAGTGTTCAAAGGGAAAAGAAAGGAAGATAGGAAACAAATGAGACATCTCTTTCCTCACGGAGAATGTGAGCTGCTCACCCAGTGGTTTGCAGTGGCTGTAGCATCTGTCACACTTCAGTGACAACCAAAATGCCTTGGAGATAAGGCAACAATTATGAGACCTGAGAAGAAATGAAAGAAAACCCAATCGTAGCCAAATAACACTGCCATCTATTAACAAATTATTACAGGCTGAAGCAGGCTTTAATGAGATTTTAACAAAAGAAATCTAGCCGCATTCCTCTGGGGCAAAGAGATTTTTATTATGATGTGAATGATTAAGCTGGAAGGGGCCCTCCCTGGGAGTGCCAATAAAGAGGAAATGTGTGAGCCCTGCCTCTCTCCTCTCCCAGTGCTGACTAGGAGAAAAGGACCCATGTAATGCTGTTCCAGGTTTAGTTCTGTACACGGTCTGGTGAACCAAGCAAATCCTTAGGAAAATTGCATTAGATTTTTGTGTGGTGAATCCAATAATCCATTGTGCTTTTGGTTATCCTAAAGGGCAGCATGAAATTCTCAAGAGATTGTAAGTCAGAGGGCACAGTGATGGCACTAATTTGGAGGAACTACCTAGAATCGAGAACTGCCTGCCTATGATCTTGCAAAACCACTGGGGTTTCAGAAGAGAAGATAAGAGTGTAATGTCCTTGGTTCTTCTAAAGGGGAAAGAGAAAATAGTTTACAGGAGGAGTAGGTCAGAGCAAGGGAGGAAAATATGCAATCCAAGAAAGTTAGATGAACTAGGCCTCCTGCATGGGTTGAATCTTCCTTTTTAATTCTCCCACTCCTTTCATCTAGCCACTAGATAAAAATGCATAGGGAGGGCTGGGGCCGTGGCTCAGTGGTAGAGCGCTTGTCTAGCATATGTGAGGCACTAGGTTCGATCCTCAGCACCACATAAGAATAAGTAAATAAAGTAAAGGTATTGTGTCCATCTACAACTAAAAATGTATATTAAGAAAATGCATGGGGAGTCAATAATATCAATGGAAGATTTAACCATTTCATTACTAATATTTCTGTCATATAGGAATTTGTTTTATTTGAAATAAGAACCTTCAGTGCCTCACTGAGGGACACTGAGGAATAACTGAGATGATCCAAGAAGGTCTGGAATGTTAAATAGCAAAATATCTTAGGAAAGGGACACTGGACCTCCTTCTGGGAGGAACATCAGGTCCCCTGTCTGCCGATGAGTTAGGGAGACTGACCCTCAGCATCTGGGGCACAGTATAAGACTAGGTCACATTTTGTGGCAGAATAACAACCAGAATAGCTACATACTGTGCTGGTTATACTCCCCCTGAGACTGATGGCAGACATGGGCTGTTAAAATATTTAGTGTCTGATAATGTATGATAAATGGGGAAGGAGTATAGCAGCACTTCTCTTAATGGCTCACACTGCAGGAAAGGCATTTAATAGAATTGAAGATGAACTTAAGATGACATAGAAGATAAATCTTAGGAATATACATCTTTGGGAGAAAGAGCTCATTTTGTTAGAATATAGTGCTATTTTTATTATTAGCTAACATTTATTAAGCATTAAGTGCCAGGTGCTCTTTTAGGGGTTTTACATATGTTAACTTAGTGCTTCTCATGTTATCAGTGATTATGAACACATATTTTAAAAACATTTTTTAATCTCATGAACAAATGCTTTTGTAGAGTGCATTAAAGATTAATTACTAAAAAAGAATTTTTTAAAAAAATTCAAAATTCAAGTTCAATTGTTATTATTAGCTATCACTAGATTTAATATATAAAATTATTCTGTCAAGTAAGTTCTCATGCAAGTTTCTAAATGCATACTCTTCGCTCTTCGTTGCTATTACTTATCTCTCCACAGATCAGTAACAAACCTTCACAGACTAGCACAAGTATATGGACAATATGTTGAAGAGTACTATATTATTTTATCTAAATCTCATTAAATTTTCCTATGATATACTTAATATCTTCATTCTACAAATAAGGATACTGAGATACAAAGTAGTTATCTTGTGATTGAGGCCAAATTACATCTTAAAGCAGTCAATTAGCTTTGCAAAGAGAAAATTTTTTATTTCATGATCATAGAACATTGTCCTACCCAGTCATTGTAAAATTAAGAGTAACTTTAAAAAAGCAAGCTTTAATGAGAAAGCATAGATGGAGCATTATAACTCAAGTTTTTTTTGAAAAACCATGAAAAAAATAAATGACACTTTAGTATTATCCTCATTACTTTATTGAACAACATGGCAAAGTGTTTCAGACTGTGGCTTGGTAGCTGCCTGCGTTTATTTCTTGGCTTGGGCACCAGCTTGCTATGTGAGCTTGCTAGTTCCAACCTATAAGAATCATTAGAGGTGTGTGTGCGTGGGAGAAGGGATCTGGTGGGGCCGTGGACAACACGGAGAGACGCTGGTGCACGTGGCGGGCCCAGGCCGCAGCCGCAGGTGTCTTCTACCTCAGGATATCAAGGCAGCAGTCTTCCCTTTCCCGGAAGCTTGAACACAAGACGTTCTTTCATACATCAGAATTCACCTGAGAGTGGTACTGCTGCAGCCAGTGGGAATTTCAAGGGAAAAATTGGGAAATGGCAATGGATTGAAGGTGAATGCTGGCTTTTTACATATCTTATAGGAATTTCAAGCATTATTCTTTTTTTTTTTTTTTATTGTAAACAAATGGGATACATGTTGTTTCTCTGTACATGGCGTAAAGGCATACCATTTGTGTAATCATAAATTTACATAGAGCAATGTTGTTTGATTCATTCTGTTATTTTTTCCCTTCCCCCCACCCCTCCCACCCCTCTTTACCATCTATACAGTAGTTCCTTCCTCCATACTTGCCCCCCTCCCTAACCCTAACTCTAAACCCTTCCCTCCCCCCCATTATGTGTCATCATCCACTTATTAGCGATATCATTCGTCCTTTGGCTTTTTGGAATTGGCTTGTCTCACTTAGCATGATATTCTCCAATTTCATCCATTTGCCTGCAAATGTCATAATTTTATCATTCTTATGGCTGAGTAATATTCCATAGTATATATATACCACAGTTTCTTTATCCACTCATCAATTGAAGGGCATCTAGGTTGGTTCCACAGTCTGGCTATTGTGAATTGAGCAGCTATGAACATTGATGTGGCTGTATTTCTGTAGTATGCAGATTTTAAGTCCTTTGGGTATAGGCCAAGGAGTGGGATAGCTGGGTCAAATGGTGGTTCCATTCCAAGTTTTCTGAGGAATCTCCACACTGCTTTCCAGAGTGGCTGCACTAATTTGCAGCCCCACCAGCAGTGTATGAGTGTACCTTTCTCCCCACATCCTCGCCAACACCTGTTGTTGCTCATATTCTTGATAATCACCATTCTAATTGGGGTGAGATGGAATCTTAGGGTGGTTTTGATTTGCATTTCTCTTATTACTAGAGATGTTGAACATTTTTCCATATGTTTGTTGATTGCTTGTAGATCTTCTTCTGTGAAGTGTCTATTCATTTCCTTAGCCCATTTGACGACTGGATTATTTGAATTATTGGAGTAGAGTTTTTTTGAGTTCTTTATAGATTCTGGAGATTAGTGCTCTATCTGAAGTATGATTGGCAAAGATATTCTCCCACTCTGTAGGCTCTTTCTTCGCATTGCTGATAGTTTCCTTTGCTGAGAGAAAGCTTTTTAGTTTGAATCTATCCCAGTGGTTGATTCTAGCTTTTATTTCTTGTGCTATGGGAGTCCTGTTAAGGAAGTCTGGTCCTAGACCAACAAGGTGAAGATTTGGACCTACTTTTTCTACTATAATCTGCAGGGTCTCTGGTCTGATTCCGAGGTCCTTAATCCATTTTGAGTTTAGTTTCGTGCATGGTGAGAGATATGGGTTTAGTTTCATTCTGTTGCATATGGATTTCCAATTCTCCCAGCACCATTGTTGAAGAGGCTATCTTTTCTCCATTGCATATTTTTGGCCCCTTTGTCTAGTATGAGAAAATTGTATTTATTTGGGTTTGTGTCCGTGTCCTCTATTCTGTACCATTGATCTACCTTTCTATTTTGGTACCAATACCATGCCGTTTTTGTTACTATTGCTTTGTAGTAGAGTTGAAGATCTGGTATTGCAATACCCCCTGTTTCACTCTTCCTGCTAAGGATTGCTTTAGCTATTCTGGGTTTCTTATTCTTCCAGATGAATTTCATAATTGCCTGCTCTATTTCTGTAAGGTACGTCATTGGGATTTTAATTGGAATTGCATTGAATTTGTATAGCACTTTAGGTAGTATGGCCATTTTGACAATATTAATTCTTCCTATCCAAGAACATGGAAGATCTTTCCATCTTCTAAGGTGTTCTTTAATTTCTTTCTTTAGTGTTGTATAGTTCTCATTGTAGAGGCCTTTCACCTCTTTTGTGAGATTGATTCCCAAGTATTTTATTTTTTTCGAGGCTATTGTGAATGGGGTAGTTTTCCTAATTTCTCTTTCTGAAGATTCATCACTTATGTATAAAAATGCATTGGATTTATGGGCATTGATCTTGTAACCTGCTACTTACTGAAATCACTTATGAGTTCTAAGAGTTTTCTGGTGGAATTTCCAGGTTCCTCTAAATATATAATCATGTCATCAGCGAACAGGGATAGTTTGAGTTCTTCTTTTCCAATTCGTATCCCTTTAATTTCTTTGGTTTGTCTAATTGCTCTGGCCAGAGTCTCAAGAACGATGTGGAATAGAAGTGGTGAAAGAGGGCATCCCTGCCTTGTTCCAGTTTTTAGGGGGAATGCTTTCAGTTTTTCACCATTTAGAATGATATTAGCCATGGGCTTAGCATAAATGGCCTTTACAATATTAAGGAATGTTCCCACTATCCCTATTTTTTCTAGTGTTTTGAGCATGAAGGGGTGCTGTATTTTATCAAATGCTTTTTCTGCATCTATTGAAATAATCATGTGATTCTTGACTTTAAGTCTATTAATATGGTGAATTACGTTTATTGATTTCCTGATGTTGAACCAACCTTGCATCCCTGGGATGAAACCCACTTGATCATGGTGCACTATCTTTTTAATATGTTTTTGTATGCGATTTGCTAAAGTTTTGTTGAGAATTTTTGCGTCGATGTTCATTAAGGATATTGGTCTGAAATTTTCTTTCCTTGATGAGTCTCTGTCTGGTTTAGGTATCAGTGTGATATTGGCTTCATAGAATGAGTTTGGGAGGGTTCCCTCCTCTTCTATTTTATGGAATACTTTGAGAAGTATTGGAATGAGCTCTTCCTTAAAGGTTTGTAGAACTCGGCTGAGAACCCATCTGGTCCCGAACTTTTCTTTGTTGGTAGGCTTTTGATGACTTCTTCTATTCAGTACTTGAAATTGGTCTATTTAAATTGTTTATGTCCTCCTCATTCAGTTTAGGCAATTCATATGTCTCTAGAAACCTGTTGATGTCTTCGAAATTTTCTATTTTTTGGAGTATAGATTTTCAAAATAGCTTCTGATTATGTTTTGTATTCAGTCCTGTCTGTTGTGATATTTCCTTCTTCATTCCGAATTTTAGTGATTTGGGTTTTCTCTCGTCTTCTCTTTGTTAGTGTGGCTAAAGGTTTATCAATTTTGTTTATTTTTTCGAAGAACCAACTATTTATTTTGTCAATTTTTTGTATTGTTTCTTTTGTTTCAATTTCATTGATTTCAGCTCTGAGTTTAACTATTCCTGTCTTCTACTACTTTTGGTGCTGTTCTGTTCTTCTTTTTCTAAGGCTTGAGCTGTAGTGTTAGGTTGTTTATTTGTTGAGTTTTACTTCTTTTATTAAATGCGCTCCATGAAAATAAATTTCCCTCTGAGTACTGCTTTCATAGTGTCCCAGAGATTTTGATATGATGTTTCTTTGTTCTCATTACCTCTAAGAATTTTTTAATTTCCTTCCTAATATCTTCTGTTATCCATTCATCATATAATAGCATATTGTTAATCTCCAGATGTTGGAATAGTTTCTGTGTTTTACTCTTTCATTTATTTCTAACTTCAATCCATTATGATCTGATAGAATACATGCTAGTGTCTCTATCTTCTTGTATTTGCTAACATTAGCTTTGTGGCATAATATATGGTCTATTTTAGAGAAGGATCCATCGTGCTGCTGAGAAGAAAGTGTATTCACTCTTGGTTGGATGGAATATTCTATAAATGTCCGTTAAGTCTAAATTATTGATTGTGTTGTTGAGATCTATGGTTTCTTTGCTCAATTTTTGTCTGGAAGATCTGTCCAGTGGTGAGAGCGTCGTGTTAAAATCACCTAGTATTATTGTGTTGTGGTCTATTTGGTTTCTGAAATTGAGAAGGATTTGTTTGACATACATAGATGAGCCACTGTTTGGGGCATAGATGTTTATGATTGTTATATCTTGCTGATTATGCTTCCCTTAAGCAGTATGAAATGACCTTCTTTATCCCTTCTGACTAACTTTGGCTTGAAGTCCACATTATCGGAAATGAGGATGGATACTCCAGCTTTTTTGCTGAGTCCATGTGCATGGTATGTTTTTCCCCATCCTTTCACCTTTAATCTATGGGTATCTTTTTCTATGAGGTGAGTCTCTTGCAGGCAACATATTGTTGGATCTTTCTTTTTAATCCAGTCTGCCAGTCTATGTCTTTTGATTGATGAATTCAGGCCATTAACATTCAGGGTTATTATAGAGAAATGATTTGGTTTCCCGGTCATTTGGTTCATTTTTAAAATTTTGTTTATTTATTTGTTTGACACAACTTGTTTCCTCCTTTATTTGACAATTCCTTTAGGATAATTCCTCCCTTTGCTGATTTGCTTCTTTGTTTTTCATCTCTTCCTCATGGAATATTTTGTTGAGAATGTTCTGTAATGCTGGCTTTCTTTAGTAAATTCTTTTAGCTTTTGTTTATCATGGAAGGATTTTATTTCATCGTCAAATTTGAAGGTAAGTTTTGCTGGGTATAAGATTCTTGGTTGGCATCCATTTTCTTCAGGGCTTGAAAATGTTGTTCCAGGACCTTCTAGCTTTTAGGGTCTGGATTGAAAATCTGCTGATATGCGTATTGGTTTCCCCCTGAATGTATTTTGGTTCTTTTCTCTCACAGCCTTTAAAATTCTGTCTTTATTTTGTATGTTAGGTATTTTCATTATAATGTGCCTTGGTGTGGGTCTGTTGTAATTTTGTGTATTTGGAGTCCTGTAAGCCTCTTGAACTTGATTTTCCATTTCATTCTTCAGATTTGGGAAATTTTCTGATATTATTTCATTGAATAGGTTGTTCATTCCTTTGGCTTGTTTCTCTAGGCCTTCCTCAATCCCAATAATTCTTAAATTTGGCCTTTTCATGATATCCCATAGTTCTTGTAGATTCTGTTCATGATTTCTTACCATCTTCTCTGTTTGTTCAGCTTTGTTTTCAAGGTTAAATATTTGTCTTCAATGTCTGAGGTTCTGTCTTCCAGGTGTTCTATCCTATTGGATATGCTTTCTATGGAGTTCTTAATTTGGTTTATGTTTCCTTCATGTCAAGGATTTCTGTTTGGTTTTTTTCAATATCTCTAACTCTTTATTGAAATGATCTTTTGCTTCCTGTATTTGCTCTTTAACTGTCGATTGGTGCGATCAATCAATGCTTGCATTTGCTCTTTCATCTCATCATTCAATGCTTGCATTTGCTCTTTCATCTCCCCTCGTTTGCTTCTCTGATCATTTTAATTATGTACATTCTGAACTCCTTTTCTGTCATTTCTTCTGCCATGCTGTCATGGGTTTTATTGATGTAACATCTAAGATTTGTTTGTAGCATTTTCTTTCCTTGTTTTCTCTTGTTGTTCAGATATCAGTGGACCGCTGAGATATTGCAGATTTCCTCTGTTGATTTACAATGACCCTGAAGATTTCTATATATATCCCCTCTTAGCCTTCAGTAGGCTGAAGTCTTGGAGGAGGTTGATAATGCGGTGCTCCACAAGGAAGCTGCCTCTCTAGGAGTGGTGGCCTTCAGGTGGGGTATATTCCCTGCTAGTGGGCAGAGGTGCCTCCACTTGTTGACCAATGGTCATCCAAAGGGGACCTAGGCTGTGGGCTGAGGCAAGGCCTGTTTGGGCCTGTGTCTCTGGTTTTACCATCCTTGTGGGGAAACCTCACCAGGCAGGGAAGACTCACCCAGTGGGGAGGTCTCGCTGGTCAGTTTCCTCCTAGAGGTTCCCCTCAATTTACAGCTACTGCCTGGGCTGGGCTGCCTTCCTCTGCAAAGTTTCCAGGGGCCCGGCCCTACCTCCTGGGCCTGGGAGCCTCACCCTTCGCAGATGAATCTCCTTAGGCTGCCCCTCCTCAGAGAATTTGCCCATAGGCCTGGAACCTTTGCTCCGCCCTAAGCCTGTCTCTGTGCGGCTCTTCCACCCAGAAGCCTCCTAGATCCTGGGACCCTGTTCTGCACCTAATCGCCTGGCTATGCGGCCCCTCCTCTGAGCAGCCACCTGTGGCCCCGAACAATCGCTCTGAGTCCCAGAGACCCGCCACAGGCCTCTTCCTCCAGACAGCCGCCCAGTATGCCGGTGCGGTCACTAGGAGTCCAAGAAACTCACTTCGTGCCTCCTCCTCCCACCAACCACCCGTAGCCCGGGGCAATCAATCACTCCGAGTCGAAGTGACCCTCCCCGTTCCTCCTCCTTCTCCAGATAACCCCCCAGGTGTTCAGAAGCAGTCCCTCTGAGTGGCTCTGAATCCACGTGACCCGCTGCACGGGTCCTCTGGGCACCGCCCGGAGCTCTGGTGTGGCCCCTCAAGACCAAGCGTCCCACCACGCTTCTCCTCCAGGCAGCCCCCCTGTGTTCAGGAGCTGTCACTTTAAGACCAAACAACTCACCACTCGCCTTCTCCTCTGAGCAGCCGCCTGGAGCGCTAATGCAGTCACTGCGAGTCCAAAGGACCCGCCGAGCTCCTTCTCCTCCTTCTCCTACTCCTCCGGGCAGGCCCCGGGGTTCAGAAGTGGTCAGAGTCCAAACAGCTCGCCACGCAGCCCCTTCTCTGGCAACCGCCTATAGATCCCGTGTAGTCACCCGAATCCAAGCGGCCGCTCCTCTTCCTCCTTGTCCTCAGGGCAGGCCCCGGTGTTCAGAAGCGTCGTTCTGATTCCAAACAGCTCACCGTGCGGCTTCTCCTCTGGCAATCGCCTGCAGCTCTGGTGCAGTCTCTCCGAATCCAAGTGGCCACGCTCCTCTCCTCCTCCTCAGGGCAGGCCCCGGTGTCCTGAGTCCACACAGTTCTCCCCGCCACTCCTCCCCCGGGCAGCCGCCGGAGCCCCAGTGGCTGCTCCGAGTCCCAGCGCTGTGCCGAGCGGCCTCCTCTATGGCGCTCCAGCGGGGGAAGGGGCGTCTCGTCGGCAGTTCTACTTCACAAAGTTTCCTGCGTTCCGGGACCCCCGTCCCATCCGGGATGCCCCCCCAGGGGGTGAGAGTCACCCGGCTACTTTGAGTTGGTCCCAAGCGTCTCAATATCTCCTCTCTTGAATCCTGAGTTCTGGAGCAACACGTAATGCAGCCACCCTCTAGGCCGCCATCTTGAAAACTCTCAAGCATTATTCTTGACTGCTACATTCTGCTGAATGTTCACTGGGTGAAACTGAAGGTCCTTCACTCAGAAGAAACAAATCAAGAAGAACCTGTGCCTTACGCGCTCCCCAGCTGCTGTGGATGGCCCTGACTCTCTTGACTGCCCTTCCCAGTAGGATGTCACTGAGATCCCTCAAATGGAGCCTCTTGTTGTTGTCACTCCTGAGTTTCCTCGTGATGTGGTACCTCAGCCTTCCTCACTACAACATGATAGAGCGTGTGAACTGGATGTACTTCTATGAGTATGAGCCAATTTACAGACAAGACTTTCGCTTTACACTTCGAGAGCACTCAAACTGTTCTCATCAAAACCCATTTCTGGTCATCCTGGTGATCTCACACCCCTCAGATGTGAAAGCCAGGCAGGCCATTAGGGTTACTTGGGGTGAAAAGAAGTCTTGGTGGGGATATGAGGTTCTTACATTTTTCTTATTAGGCCAGGAAGCTGAAAGGGAAGACAAAATGTTAGCATTGTCCTTAGAGGACGAGCACCTTCTTTATGGTGACATAATACGACAAGATTTTTTAGACACATATAATAACCTGACCTTGAAAACCATTATGGCATTCAGGTGGGTAACTGAGTTTTGCCCCAATGCCAAGTACATCATGAAGACAGACACTGATGTTTTCATTAATACTGGCAATTTAGTGAAGTATCTTTTAAATTTAAATCACTCAGAGAAGTTTTTCACAGGTTATCCTCTAATTGACAATTATTCCTATAGAGGATTTTACCAGAAAAACCATATTTCGTACCAGGAGTATCCTTTCAAGGTGTTCCCTCCCTACTGCAGTGGGTTGGGTTATATAATGTCCAGAGATTTGGTGCCAAGAATCTATGAAATGATGGGTCATGTAAAACCCATCAAGTTTGAAGATGTTTATGTTGGGATCTGTGTGAATTTGTTAAAAGTGGACATTCATATTCCAGAAGACACAAACCTTTTCTTTTTATATAGAATCCATTTAGATGTCTGCCAACTCAGACGTGTAATTGCAGCCCATGGCTTTTCTTCCAAGGAAATCATCACCTTTTGGCAGGTTATGCTAAGGAACACCACATGCCATTATTAACTTTACACTCTACCAAAAATCTGGAGAAGGGCAGGGTACTTCGTGGAAAGTCTTAAAGTTGGTATTGTGGAAAACTCAGAAAAGTCAGTGTGCTGGCTCACACTGAACTGAAGTCATGGAGAACCCATGGACTAGAGACTGGAGGGCCACACATTACTAGTGATTTATTTTGACAAAATTCAAGTCAGCTCCTTTAAAAGTGGAAATCAGAGGAATTAAACGTAAAGTAATCAGAGGTTTTTGTCTGTAAAATTAATAGGCCCAAACATTGAACATGTTGTTCTATAGACTAGAATTTCTTAAAAGGGTTTCCTGAATTATAAGCTCATTAGTTCATAAAAACAAAACAACGTGGAGTTCTGTTTATTGAATGGTCTAGTCACTTAAGGGTTTAGGATGTATTTTACATGGATTACCAACTTTTAAAAAATATATAGTTCTATGTGAAAAATACTTCACTGATGTTGTACTGAACAAAATTATATCTGTTTTTGGTCATTCAGAAGACATTTAAAGATGTTGCAATATTTTGGAGTTACCAGTTATTATTTAATGTTATTTCAAACTTTCTGGGTGTTTAGATGTTATGGTGGTTTCAATACCGTATAATAGAATATTGAATCAGTTCTTATATTTGAGCTTTGTTCTGATTATTTCATTGATCAGTTTATTATTGATAGCCCCATTAATGTGAAGTCATAAGTCACTTATTGAGTATGAGTAATCTCTTGGACTTCATTTTATATTTTACTGTGGTAATGTAAAGAATAATTACAGCAAGAAAAAAAAAGAATCATTAGAAGGAATAACTGTGTTGATATATGTAAAGTATTTTTTAAATGCCTAGCACATAGGAAGTGCTCAGAAGATGTGATATTTGCACATGAAAAGTTATATTGCGATACATCAGAATCCCTACAGACTCTAATCTGTCATGGTCTAACCTCTAGTAAACAAGCCAACCCTCCCTACCTTCAACTATGGTCATTGTTGGAACTCAGCACTACTTCAGGGGCCAGTGCCAGACCCCGTAACACAGCAGATTTTTCAACAGAAGCACTATTGACATTTGGGGTTGGATAATTCTTTGTCTTGCGGGGCTGTTGCATGTACTGTAGGATAAAAAGCATTCTTGACCTCCACCTACTAGATGCCAGCCTCACCTCTGTTCAGTTGTGACAATCAAAAATGTCTTTAGTTATTGTCAAGTGTTCCCTGAGAAGCAAATTTGTCCCCAGTTGAGAACCACTGATAGAGCAAAAAGAAAATATTAATAACAGTCACTATATTTTTATAGTTTCTTACTTTTTAAAGGCTTTTGCAAATTTTAGTTGGGAAAAAAGAACAAAAGGGAAAGGACAAGAAAATATCAGAAGAGGAAAAGAGAAAAGAATAAAAGGAGAGAGGGAGGGAGAAGGAGAAGGGAGGGACATGATGCAAAAACTATAGAGATGGCCTGTGCTGACACACTCCTGTAATCCCAGTGACTGTAATCCCAGGAGGATCAAGAGTCTGAGGCCAGTCACAGCAATTTAGCAAGGCCCTAAGTAACTGAGAGCTACCCTATCTCAAAATAAAACATTGAAAGGGCTGGGGAATGTAACTGGGTGATTAAGTGTCCCTGGGTTCAATCCCTGGGGGGGGGATATATAAATATATATATATACACAAAGAGATGAAGCAGGGCAGACATTGAGAAAACAAAGGAGTGACCAAACAGGTGTGTGAGTGCGTGTGATCTCCTGTGAGTTCCTCTCCAGCTGCATGTCCTGCCAACACCTTCTACTCAACATGATCAAAACTGAACTCAGCAGGTTTTTCCCAAAAGACGGGTTCCTTCTTTGTGGTTCTAGTTTGTTACTGACCTCACCATTCACCCAGTAACCCAGATCTGCAAACGAAAGTCCTCTTAAAAAGACACCCCTTTCCAATCCTCCTCAGTTCCCAACATACATTCAGTTATTAGATCTGCCAGTTCCACTCCTCTTATCTTCCTCAGAGGCAGGGTCACACATCCACCTGATGAATATACTAAAAAGATCCTCAACCCATCATTCCCATTTTATTTTTATTTTTTTATATGGCATGTTTTATTTTTAGGTACAATTTTAAGTTTTCCTCACAAAAAGAATTTGTTAGCGATATTTCTTTTTTTCTGCATTTTTTATTGGCTCTCATTCTGTCTTTGGCCAGCCCAACCTAGTATTAGCGAAGAATCCTGCTCAGCCAATTTAGTGAGAGTCCCCTCACCATTGATATATGATCACCCTTGATATCTAATCAAGTTTCTCATCCCTACCTCTGATTTTTTTTCCACATTTTTATTGGTGTATTATAGTTGTACACAATGATGGGATTTGTTGTTATGTATTCATATATGTGCACAATATGAGAGAAAACATGACCTTTGACCTTCTGAGTGACTTATTTTGCTTAATATAATGGTCTCTAGTTCCACCCATTTTCCTGCAAATGCCATAATTTCATTTTTCTTGTGGCTGAATAAAACTCTATTGTGTATATATGTATATACATATGTACACACCACATTTCCCATTCATCCATTGATGGATACCTAGACTGATTCCATAGTTTGGCTATTATGAATTGCTGCTATAAACATGGATATGCATGTATCACTGTAGTATAACGACTTTAATTCTTCAGGATAAATACTTTGGAGTGGTATAAGTGGGTCATGTGGTGGTTCCCTACCTAGCCTTTTGAGAAACCTCCATACCGATTTCCGTAGTAGTTATAATAATTTATGATTTCACCAAAAGTGTAAAAGTGTTCATTTTTCTCCACATCCTCTCCAGCATTTATTATTGTTTGTATTCTTGATGGCTGCCATTCTGATTGGTGAGTGCATCACTTCAGTTTTATAGAAACTTAAGCCCACAGAGGTCAAGGGTGGACCCAGGACAGATTACTGAGTCTTAGTTTCCCAGATTGTAAAATGAAGATGATACCATGTGATTTATGGAGTCATGAGCTGGCACAGAGCTGATCTATCACAGTGTGATTTGGTAATTCTGCTCTCCACCAATCAGTTAAAGAAACTGTTTTTCCTCATTTACCACACTGCTGGATAGGGTCCTCTTGTCTGTCCCTTGCCTGTACCCAGTGCTTCTGTCCATTTGACCTCATCATTTCATTCCTCTTGCTACTTTCTCAATTCCCGGCCATCCTTCAACACTTCTCATCTAATGCCCTGTGAGAGACCCCTTGGTGGTCTTCTAGGCTCTAAGCTCTTTGTAAACCAACCCATTTCACATATCGCTGACAGATTAATGGCATTGAGATCAAGTTGCTCATTTATTTTTTATTATTATTATTATTTTTTTTAGTTTCACTAGTTTCCCATATATAATCTAAACTTCCTGGTCTATCATTATGCAATCTCTCCTCTTCCTCCCCACTCTCTGAATCCATCCAACTTGTCTTCCTAATTATAATTCTGCATCATGCCTCTTATCTATTATCAAACTAAAAATGCATTTTCTTTTATATACCCAAGCTTTCCCACAAATTCCCTTCTCTCATGTGCATCTTCCTGGAATTTCTTTTCTAAAATCCACATGTCCTTCTTCTACCCATCCACCATCATTTGTTCATGAAGCTTATCCTCATATTCCTGGTTAATATGTGTTCAATCTCCCTCTTCTCTGTCCTCTCCATCTACATGTATTACATGGAATTCATGCCTTTCCACTTTGTATCATAGGTAACTATGTTAATATACTCCTGCTGAACTGGAGGCCCTCAAAGACTCAATATGTACAGATTGACTTATCTTTGTATCTACCATGGGACTTACTATAATAAATATTTACCTGGTCTATAATGGTCATGTAAATGACATTAACTTTCATACTTATTTATACCCCACGAAACTCATACCTATTTACCTATCTAAATGGCAAATCCAAACTAGCAAACTATAGAAACACGAAGAAAGCCTCTGAAAAGTCAGAAGTTTGTGTCATGTGAACAGCCTGGCATGTGTGCATGCATATGCATGAGTGGTAGTACAAAATAGGGATGCAGTGTTCTGAAGTCATGCAGGACTGGTTTCTAATCCTAGCACTAACACTTATCAGCTAGGGTAGAAACAAAATAAATAATATACAAAGTTAATTTACCAAACTGCAGGTACATACTAATTACCTATTAAATAACTAGTTTAATAGGTTTAATATGTTAGGATTTAGCATTTGGCAATGAGAGTATTATTAGAATAACTGCTCTCTTACACACGTGTACGTGTAGATAGGTCTACAGTTACCAACTAAGAATTTTTATTTTCAAACTGGATAGTCTATTTTCAAGTCTCACTCTTTAGTCTTTTGTTTCTCTAGTTAGCTTGCATATGTCCTATCTCTTTCATTCTGTTAGGGTCCATATGCATGGGAAAATTCTGGAGCTGTTAATAACACCATTTATCAAGTTTCTACTATATACTATTAATCTTCCAACAACTCTTTAAAGCAGACTAGCTGGTCTCCATCATATGGGTGAAGAAACAGAATCAAAGAGGGTAGTATTTTCCTAGTGTTTTCCATATAGCCTGTGAATTTTGGACTCCTCCTCCAATGACCACACTTGCTACTTGCCTTAGGTCATGATGGTGAAGCAATCTAAATGTCAGGTCAAGGGGCTGGGATCATGGCTCAGTGGTAGCGGGCTTGCCTTGCACGTGTGAGGCACTGGGTTCAATCCTCAGCACCACATAAAAATAAATAAATAAAATAAAGGTATCGTGTCCATCTCCAACTTAAAAAAAATTAGAAAGAGATAACCTACCAAAACTTTAAAAAAATTTTTTTTAAATAAATGCCAGGTCAAGGTGAGAAACAATGATTTATTTGCTCTATCCATTTCTCAGAAATTCTGGGCTTAGAGCTCTCTGAAATATTGAAACGAAGTTGATTTCAATCCTGTTTAAAGGGTAAACAACATTTTCAGGTGGAGGGAAACTTTATAATACTCTCCCACCTTTTCCTACAGAGGTGGTAGCTTCCACCAACTGCTCAAGTCTCCATTCCCTATTGCTTCCTCCCAAGAGAGGAAACCTGTTGAAGTCCTTATTCTTTATAAATAAGCAGTGCTATTGGCCTCCAAAACAGGACCAGGCCCTACAGGTCACCCAGTTCAGCCTTTTCCATCTATCCTTCTAGGTGATGCAGAACCCATTTTCTGTCTCTTGCCAATGCAACAAAGAAAACTGGAGCTACCCTGCTTGTGATGGGTTGAGTGACAAACCTTGTAGTGAATTTACTGCAGACTCAGAGTCTCCACCCTCTTTCCACTTCTCTCTCTCCTCCCTGGGTTGCTCAGGCCTGTTTCAAGGTCCGGTTCCAGCGAAGAGATGAGTGTCCCTACGTTGGCATCACCACTTTTCTCTGTTCCCAGTTGCACCATAGATCCCCACATCATGGAGATTATTGGGGACTTGCTGAACCATCAATAAAAGTTATTTCTGTCCCCTTTTGGATGATGGTTCTTATGTTTTATCTAACAGTAAGAATTCAGAGAGAAAAAGAAGGTAGTTTTAGGGCCAGAGCCTCTGGCTTCATTGCTAGGACAGTGGCTTTCTGTGTCTTGGTTGGTTCTATAGCAAAGCTAACCTCATTTTCATAGATCATCTAAGCTGCAGGCAGTGCTTTTAAGACATGTGCATAACTTTTATCAACAACCCTGAGATGGCCTGCCACTGGAAATCTCATTTTGAAGTTAACAAGGTTGGGTGGAGAAACTTTGGGCAATTTTTGTTCAGGTACCAGAGTTCAAAATGAAAAACTGCTTATTCTAATTTTGTCAGAAGTAGCTCACGCAAGTTAACAAGTTAATTCTGACAGAAGCCAGTCTAGGCAGATTTACTTACATTCCTACATACCATCTTAAAAATAAAGTTCTAGCCCCACCCCCAGAACAAATGCTCTGTGGTTTGGACAAGCAAGGCCTCTTTCTGGGCCACAGTGTCCTCATCTGAACAATGACTGCTTTGATCCAGATCATCAATGACACCCCATCTGCTCCCATATTCTGTTTACACTCAGAAGTTAGGTATTTGGGCCTGGGTTGGCTTCAGGGCATATTTTGGTGGTTCTGAGGGGTTTGGGGAGATGAGTGAATCTAGAGGAAAAATCCAATGAATAAAAAGAAGAAACTTGCCAGATGCAAAGTGGGAGTTTATTCCAGGCATATTAAATTATCATGAAACACATCCATCTACAGTTATTAAGAACAGGAAACACTGCTCTGCTTGCCTAAAACCCTCATTTCCAAAGCAATAACAAATTATTCATTTCCTTCATAAGTTCTTTAGTCCTTGGGATATTTAGCACCAGGAGTTTGACCATGTTATGACTTATTCTCATAACCTGTGATAAAAATTTTGCTAAATATTTTACACAAGAGACTTTGGTATTGCTTATGGGTCCTCGTTCATTTATGTTGCTTTTAGTATAGTAGCTTAGCAGTTGGTCATAGACTTAAAAAAAAAAACAAAAAACAGGACACATATGTCCCAGATTTGCAGTATTTTCATAAATAGATAACAAAAGCACTCTCCTTTTATGCAAATATGTGTCAAAGATCACTGAAATTAAAGTTTTACTTTCTCAACCATGTAAAAGAATGTGCATTCTGTTGCTGCATAATAAATTATCATAAACTTAGAGGCTTAAAGCAACATCCATTTAGTATCTCACTGTTCTGTAGATCAAAAGTCTGCCTGAGCTTTTTTTTTTTTTTTTTTTTTAGGAGTGGGGTAGCCGGGACTGAACTCAGGGGCACTCAACCACTGAGCCACATCCCTAGCCCTATTTCGTATTTTATTTGAAGGCAAGGTCTCACTGAGTTGCTTAGTGCCTCACTTTTGCTGAAGCTGGCTTTGAATTAGTGATCCTTCTGCCTCAACCTCCCGAGCCACTGGGATTACAGACCTGTGCCACCACACTTAGCTGTTTGAGCTTTGCTGGATTCTCTACACAGGATCTGACAAGGCCAAAATCGAAATGTTTCCAGATGGCTCTTTCCCGGAGGATTTGGGAAGAATCTGCTTCCAGTCTCATTCAAGCTGCTGGCAGAATTCTGCTCCTGTGGTTGTAGGACTGAGATCTCACTGGCTGTTGGTGGGTGGTTGCTCCTAGTTGCCTAAGGCCACTCACATTCTTCAGCAGATGGCCTCTTCCTTCTTCAAGTCAGCAATGGTCCATTGAATCCCACTGGTGTTTTGAATCTCTGACTTCCTCTTCTGCTGCTAGACAAAGAAAATGCTCTGCTCTTAAAGTGTTCATCCACTAAGTCGGGCCCATCAGGATGTTCTTCATATGTCAAGGTCAACTGATTTGTGACTAATAAGCAAAATCCCTTCTCAGCATTACCTGAATTAGTGTTTGACTAAATAACTAAGAGATGAGAAACCCCCATTCCCTCCCTCCCTCTCATGTACACACACACACACACACACACACACACACACACACACACACACAGTCTTATATCCATCCAGTTGGCTCTGATTCTTTGGAGACCCCTAAGTAATACATCATCCTTAAGAGGTTAGAATGACATTGATAAGGTTGAAATGTGTATGAAGAGAAACAATGAATCTTGTAGATTATTCCCATTTGGAGAGGAACGAACTGTCATGGATTTAAGAAAGGATGGTGTGCGCAAAGAAGGATTTATGAAATATGAACGAACAGAAAAGAAGTGGAGGTTTCACATAGCAGACCTGGGGTGCTGGGCAGAGAGTGATGTATTCTAGGAGCAAGGAGAAAGCAGGCCAAATGGAGTTCTAAGGGGTAGAGGGAAATGTTGTTAAAAAGACAACCTGGACGGGCCTCTGGAAAGCCCTGAAAGGCCCTGAGCAGCCCTATGCATAGAACACAGCTGTAGAGGATCTTAAAAATTCATCTTTTTAAACAAACAACATTAAATGCTTCCCCTGTGGCAGGCTAGAGTTCGTGTAATTGTCCAGGCCTCCATCTAGAAACAGGGAAGCTGAGACATAGGGTAGCCATCCTCAGGTCACACAGGAAATCACTGCAGAAAAGTGCAATCTCAGGAGGCCTCAGTCAGACCCTGGGCACATCTTCCGGCTTCCTACTTCTCCAAGCTCCTCTCCTACCTCCTCCCACATGCTTGCTGCATCCCAATCATGCTTGCTTCCTTGTTGTTGCCCAAACAAGCCAAGTTCACTCCCACCTCAGAGTCACCACACTTGTACTTTCTGCCCAAGGGCCCTGTCTTGAGTTTTTGCTGAAGCATCTTGTCTCAGATCTTGGCTCAGTGGCTGTCTTCTGAGAATGGCCTTCCCTCAACATAGCCTCAAACAGGGCCTCCTCCAAACCTTTCCCATTGCCCTGGCTTATTTACAGGCATTCATCAATATCTGGTTTTATTATTATTATTAATTTATTTATCTCTTATTTGTCTCCCCAACTAGAATATACGTCCCACGAAAGCAGAATGTGTTCACTGAGGTGATATGCTCACCACTATAATCCCAGCAGCTTGAACAGTGCATAAGAACATTAGGTACTCTACAAACACCAATGGAATAGATGAATGTGGAATATAGATCTCAGCTCATCTTGGTCAAGTGATTGAGAGGAGATAAGAGATAGAAAGACACAAAGAGACACTTTCATGAGGTACAGAGAGATACCTCCAGCAATCACCTCTGGTCCTATGATCCTGCCTTTGTCTTCTTTTACTTTTTCTCCAAAGCAGATGCCTCTAGATTGCATTATTGAGGTAATAGTTCTTACTGGATAAATATCACAAGTAGTAGCTGGGTGTGAGGTCTAGACCTTGTAGAGTCAGCTACTTGGGAACTGAGGTAGGAGGATCACTTGAGCCCAGGAGTTCAAGGCTAGCCTGAGCTAGTTGAGATCTTGTCTCTTAAAAAATAAACACATAATGAGTCTTAATTTTAAAAATCATGACTAGTACCAACTTCAGCTATCCACTCAATTCCCCCTGATGACAGTTTGAAACCAAACCTTATACACCTCTCCGCAGCATCCCCTCTCACCTGAGAAGTTGAAGGCCAGATGATATGAACCCTCTCAAGTTTCCCTGTCCTCACTTCAGTTCCCTGTTCTTTATCTCCAATCTTTCAGTTTTCCTTTTCTGCTTTAAAAGATGTACCCATTTCTATTTAAAGAGTTTCTTCTCTATTTCTTTTTTTTTTTTTTATTGTAAACAAATGGGATACATGTTGTTTCTCTGTTTGTACATGGCGTAAAGGCATACCATTTGTGTAATCATAAATTTACATAGAGTAATGTTGTTTGATTCATTCTGTTATTTTTTCCATTCCCCCCACCCCTCCCACCCTTCTTTACCTTCTATACAGTACTTCCTTCCTCCATACTTGCCCCCCTCCCTAACCCTAACTCTAACCCTAACACTAACCCTTCCCTCCCCCCCCATTATGTGTCATCCTCCACTTATTAGCGATATCATTCATCCTTGGTTTTTGAGATTGGCTTATCTCACTTAGCATGATATTCTCCAATTTCATCCATTTGCCTGCAAATGCCATAATTTTATCATTCTTTATGGCTAAGTAATATTCCATTGTATATATATACCACAGTTTCTTTATCCACTCATCAATTGAAGGGCATCTAGGTTGGTTCCACAGTCTGGCTATTGTGAATTGAGCAGCTATGAACATTGATGTGGCTGTATCTCTGTAGTATGCTGATTTTAAGTCCTTTGGGTATAGGCCAAGGAGTGGGATAGCTGGGTCAAATGGAGGGTCCATTCCAAGTTTTCTAAGGAATCTCCACACTGCTTTCCAGAGTGGCTGCACTAATTTGCAGCCCCACCAGCAATGTATGAGTGTACCTTTCTCCCCACATCCTCGCCAACACCTGTTGTTGCTCGTATTCTTGATAATCGCCATTCTAATTGGGGTGAGATGGAACCTTAGGGTGGTTTTGATTTGCATTTCTCTTATTACTAGAGATGTTGAACATTTTTCCATATGTTTGTTGATTGCTTGTAGATCTTCTTCTGTGAAGTGTCTATTCATTTCCTTAGCCCATTTGACGACTGGATTATTTGAATTATTGGAGTAGAGTTTTTTGAGTTCTTTATAGATTCTGGAGATTAGTGCTCTATCTGAAGTATGATTGGCAAAGATATTCTCCCACTCTGTAGGCTCTTTCTTCGCATTGCTGATAGTTTCCTTTGCTGAGAGAAAGCTTTTTAGTTTGAATCTATCCCAGTGGTTGATTCTAGCTTTTATTTCTTGTGCTATGGGAGTCCTGTTAAGGAAGTCTGATCCTAGACCAACAAGGTGAAGATTTGGACCTACTTTTTCTTCTATAATCTTCAGGGTCTCTGGTCTGATTCCGAGGTCCTTAATCCATTTTGAGTTTAGTTTCCTGCATGGTGAGAGATATGGGTTTAGTTTCATTCTGTTGCATATGGATTTCCAATTCTCCCAGCACCATTTGTTGAAGAGGCTATCTTTTCTCCATTGCATATTTTCTCATACTAGACCTTTGTCTAGTATGAGAAAATTGTATTTATTTGGGTTTGTGTCCGTGTCCTCTATTCTGTACCATTGATCTACCTTTCTATTTTGGTACCAATACCATGCCGTTTTGGTTACTATTGCTTTGTAGTAGAGTTGAAGATCTGGTATTGCGATACCCCCTGCTTTGCTCTTTCCGCTAAGGATTGCTTTAACTATTCTGGGTTTCTTATTCTTCCAGATGAACTTCATAATAGCTTGCTCTATTTCTGTAAGGTACGTCATTGGGATTTTAATTGGAATTGCATTGAATTTGTATAGCACTTTAGGTAGTATAGCCATTTTGACAATATTAATTCTTCCTATCCAAGAACATGGAAGATCTTTCCATCTTCTAAGGTGTTCTTTAATTTCTTTCTTTAGTGTTGTATAGTTCTCATTGTAGAGGTCTTTCACCTCTTTTGTGAGATTGATTCCCAAGTATTTTATTTTTTTTGAGGCTATTGTGAATGGGATAGTTTTCCTAATTTCTCTTTCTGAAGATTCATCACTTATGTATAAAAATGCGTTGGATTTATGGGCATTGATCTTGTAACCTGCTACTTTACTGAATTCACCTATGAGTTCTAAGAGTTTTCTGGTGGAATTTCCAGGTTCCTCTAAATATATAATCATGTCATCAGCAAACAGGGATAGTTTGAGTTCTTCTTTTCCAATTCGTATCCCTTTAATTTCTTTGGTTTGTCTAATTGCTCTGGCCAGAGTCTCAAGAACGATGTGGAATAGAAGTGGTGAAAGAGGGCATCCCTGCCTTGTTCCAGTTTTTAGGGGGAATGCTTTCAGTTTTTCACCATTTAGAATGATATTAGCCATGGGCTTAGCATAAATGGCCTTTACAATGTTAAGGAATGTTCCCACTATCCCTATTTTTTCTAGTGTTTTGAGCATGAAGGGGTGCTGTATTTTATCAAATGCTTTTTCTGCATCTATTGAAATAATCATGTGATTCTTGACTTTAAGTCTATTAATATGGTGAATTACGTTTATTGATTTCCTGATGTTGAACCAACCTTGCATCCCTGGGATGAAACCCACTTGATCATGGTGCACTATCTTTTTAATATGTTTTTGTATGCGATTTGCTAAAATTTTGTTGAGAATTTTTGCGTCGATGTTCATTAAGGATATTGGTCTGAAATTTTCTTTCCTTGATGAGTCTCTGTCTGGTTTAGGTATCAGTGTGATATTGGCTTCATAGAATGAGTTTGGGAGGGTTCCCTCCTCTTCTATTTTATGGAATACTTTGAGAAGTATTGGAATGAGCTCTTCTTTAAAGGTTTTGTAGAACTCGGCTGAGAACCCATCTGGTCCCGAACTTTTCTTTGTTGGTAGGCTTTTGATGACTTCTTCTATTTCAGTACTTGAAATTGGTCTATTTAAATTGTTTATGTCCTCCTCGTTCAGTTTAGGCAATTCATATGTCTCTAGAAACCTGTTGATGTCTTCGAAATTTTCTATTTTGTTGGAGTATAGATTTTCAAAATAGCTTCTAATTATGTTTTGTATTTCAATCCTGTCTGTTGTGATATTTCCTTGTTCATTCCAAATTTTAGTGATTTGGGTTTTCTCTCGTCTTCTCTTTGTTAGTGTGGCTAAAGGTTTATCAATTTTGTTTATTTTTTCGAAGAACCAACTATTTATTTTGTCAATTTTTGTATTGTTTCTTTTGTTTCAATTTCATTGATTTCAGCTCTGAGTTTAACTATTTCCTGTCTTCTACTACTTTTGGTGCTGTTCTGTTCTTCTTTTTCTAGGGCTTTGAGTTGTAGTGTTAGGTCGTTTATTTGTTGAGTTTTACTTCTTTTATTAAATGCGCTCCATGAAATAAATTTCCCTCTAAGTACTGCTTTCATAGTGTCCCAGAGATTTTGATATGATGTTTCTTTGTTCTCATTTACCTCTAAGAATTTTTTAATTTCCTTCCTAATATCTTCTGTTATCCATTCATCATATAATAGCATATTGTTTAATCTCCAGATGTTGGAATAGTTTCTGTGTTTTACTCTTTCATTTATTTCTAACTTCAATCCATTATGATCTGATAGAATACATGGTAGTGTCTCTATCTTCTTGTGTTTGCTAACATTAGCTTTGTGGCATAATATATGGTCTATTTTAGAGAAGGATCCATGTGCTGCTGAGAAGAAAGTGTATTCGCTCTTGGTTGGATGGTATATTCTATGAATGTCCGTTAAGTCTAAATTATTGATTGTGTTATTGAGATCTATGGTTTCTTTGTTCAATTTTTGTCTGGAAGATCTGTCCAGTGGTGAGAGAGGCGTGTTAAAATCACCTAGTATTATTGTGTTATGGTCTATTTGGTTTCTGAAATTGAGAAGGATTTGTTTGACATACATGGATGAGCCACTGTTTGGGGCATAGATGTTTATGATTGTTATATCTTGCTGATTTATGCTTCTCTTAAGCAGTATGAAATGACCTTCTTTATCCCTTCTGACTAACTTTGGCTTGAAGTCCACATTATCGGAAATGAGGATGGATACTCCAGCTTTTTTGCTGAGTCCATGTGCATGGTATGTTTTTCCCCATCCTTTCACCTTTAGTCTATGGGTATCTTTTTCTATGAGGTGAGTCTCTTGCAGGCAACATATTGTTGGATCTTTCTTTTTAATCCAGTCTGCCAGTCTATGTCTTTTGATTGATGAATTCAGGCCATTAACATTCAGGGTTATTATAGAGATATGATTTGGTTTCCCGGTCATTTGGTTCATTTTTTAAATTTTATTTATTTATTTGTTTGACACAACTTGTTTCCTCCTTTATTTGACAATTCCTTTAGGATAATCCCTCCCTTTGCTGATTTGCTTCTTTGTTTTTCATCTCTTCCTCATGGAATATTTTGCTGAGAGTGTTCTGTAATGCTGGCTTTCTTTTTGTAAATTCTTTTAGCTTTTGTTTATCATGGAAGGATTTTATTTCATCGTCAAATTTGAAGGTAAGTTTTGCTGGGTATAAGATTCTTGGTTGGCATCCATTTTCTTTCAGGGCTTGAAAAATGTTGTTCCAGGCCCTTCTAGCTTTTAGGGTCTGGATTGAAAAATCTGCTGATATACGTATTGGTTTCCCCCTGAATGTAATTTGGTTCTTTTCTCTCACAGTCTTTAAAATTCTGCCTTTATTTTGTATGTTAGGTATTTTCATTATAATGTGCCTTGGTGTGGGTCTGTTGTAATTTTGTGTATTTGGAGTCCTATAAGCCTCTTGAACTTGATTTTCCATTTCATTCTTCAGATTTGGGAAATTTTCTGATATTATTTCATTGAATAAATTGTTCATTCCTTTGGCTTGTTTCTCTAGGCCTTCCTCAATCCCAATAATTCTTAAATTTGGCCTTTTCATGATATCCCATAGTTCTTGTAGATTCTGTTCATGATTTCTTACCATCTTCTCTGTTTGTTCAACTTTGTTTTCAAAGTTAAATATTTTGTCTTCAATGTCTGAGGTTCTGTCTTCCAGGTGTTCTATCCTATTGGATATGCTTTCTATGGAGTTTTTAATTTGGTTTATTGTTTCCTTCATGTCAAGGATTTCTGTTTGGTTTTTTTTCAATATCTCTAACTCTTTATTGAAATGATCTTTTGCTTCCTGTATTTGCTCTTTTAACTGTCGATTGGTGCGATCATTCAATGCTTGCATTTGCTCTTTCATCTCATCATTCAGTGCATGCACTTGCTCTTTCATCTCCTCGTTTGCTTCTCTGATCATTTTAATTATGTACATTCTGAACTCCTTTTCTGTCATTTCTTCTGCCATGCTGTCATTGGGTTTTATTGATGTAACATCTAGATTTGTTTGCAGCATTTTCTTTCCTTGTTTTCTCATATTGTTCAGGTATCAGTGGACCACTGAGATATTGCAGATTCCTCTATTGACTTACAATGTCCCTTGAAGATTTTCTATATATTTCCCCCCTTAGCCTTCAGTAGGCTGAAATCTTGGAGGAAGTTGATAATGCGGTGCTCCACAAGGAAGCTGCCTCTCTAGGAGTGGTGGCCTTCAGATGGGGGTATAATCCCTGCTAGTGACAGAGGTGCCTTCCACTTGTTGACCAATGGTCATCCATAGGGGAACTAGGCTGCGGGCTGAGGCAAGGCCTGTTTGGGCCTGAGTCTATGGTTTTACCGTCCTTGTGGGGAAACCTTACCCAGCAGGGAAGACTCACCCGATGGGAGGTCCTCGCTGGTCAGCTCCCTCCTAGAGGTTCCCCTCAATTTACAGCTACCGCCTGAGCTGGGCTGCCTTCCTCTGCAAAGTTCCCAGGGGCCCAGCCCTACCTCCTGGGCCTGGGAGCCTCACCCTTCGCAGATGAATCTCCTTAGGCTGCCCCTCCTCAGAGAATCTGTCCGCAGGCCTGGAACCTTTGCTCCGCCCTAAGCCTGTCTCTGTGCGGCTCTTCCACCAAGAAGCCTCCTAGATTCTGGGACCCTGCTCTGCACCCAATCGCCTGGCTATGCGGCCCCTCCTCTGAGCAGCCACCTGGGGCCCCGTACAATCACTCTGAGTCCCAGAGACCCGCCACACGCCTCTTCCTCCAGACAGCCGCCCAGTATTCCGGTGCGGTCACTAGGAGTCCAAGCAACTCACTGCGTGCCTCCACCTCCCACCAACCACCCGTAGCCTGGGGCAATCAATCACTCCGAGTCGAAGTGACCCTCCCCGTTCCTCCTCCTTCTCCAGATAACCCCCCAGGTGTTCAGAAGCGGTCGCTCTGAGTGGCTCTGAATCCACGTGACCCGCTGCACCTCTGGGCAACTGCCCGGAGCTCTGGTGCGGCCACTCAATACCAAGCGTCCCACCACGCTTCTCCTCCAGGCAGCCCCCCTGTGTTCAGGACCTGTCACTTTAAGTCCAAACAACTCACCACTCGCCTTCTCCTCTGAGCAGCCGCCTGGAGCGCTAATGCAGTCACTGTGAGTCCAAACGACCCGCCGCACTCCTCCTCCTCCTCCTACTCCTCCGGGCAGGCCCCGGGGTTCAGAAGTGGTCTGAGTCCAAACAGCTCGCCATGCAGCCCCTCCTCTGGCAACCGCCTGTAGCTCTAGTGTAGTCACTCTGAATCCAAGCGGCCGCGCTCCTCTTCCTCCTCCTCGTCCTCAGGGAGCAGGGGCCCCGGGGGTTCAGAAGCAGTCCGTTCTGAGTCCAAACAGCTCGCCGCGCAGCTTCTCCTCTGGCAACCGCCTGTAGCTCTGGTGGCAGTCACTCTGAATCCAAGCGGCCACGTTCCTCCTCCTCCTCCTCAGGGCAGGCCCCGGTGTTCTGAGTCCACACAGCTCTCCTCGCCACTCCTCCCCTGGGCAGCTGCCGGAGCCCCAGTGGTTGCTCCGAGTCCCAGCGCTGTGCCGAGCGACCTCCTCTCCGATGCTCCCAGTTGTCCGAGCTCACTGCTCCAGCGGGGGGAGGGGCGTCTCGCCAGCAGCTCTACTTCACAAAGTTTCCTGCATTCCGGGACCACCATCCCATCCAGGACGCCTTCCCAACGGGTGAGAGTCACCCGGCTGCTTTGAGTTGGTCCCAAGTGTCTCAATATCTCCTCTTTTGAATCTTGAGTCCTGGAGCAACATGAAATGCAGCCACCCTCTAGGCCGCCATCTTGAAACCTCCCTCTATTTCTTCATTTAATCCCTCCTCAATTGATCTTCTGCCTGCCCCTGATCCACACTGTTATGGGGAGCAACTTAAGAACAGACCGATCACCACTGAGAAGTCCAAATTTGAGAGTCTTTATTAAGCTGGCCAGCTGACTATCTCACACAATGCCCAAAAAAAATGGCTATTGAGAGAACAGCCCCGACCACAGGGTTGTAGGGGTTCTTATACCAAAAATCACATCAATCATAAGTGTCCGTTGCTATGATTCAAAATTACAAACTAACCTCATGAGAGCATTGACAGAGGGGAAAGTGGGTTAAAATGACCCTTACCCAGGTACAAACTAAAGAATACTTACTAACATCCACACAATCACGGTTCACATGGTACACTGTTTAGGAGCAATAGGAATCAAAAGAGAGCAATTTTTACTACATAGGAGTTGCCATTGTATATTATTAAACATGTCACACCAAGTAACTGATGATGGGCACAGAGGCGGGGTGTTCCCATGGGAGAAGCTTATTTCCTACATAACATGGAGTCTCAGAGCAAAATGGAATCTGTTTAGTCATTTCCCTTAGAGTCTGGCCTAGAACATTCTCATGGAGTCAGATCTGTCAGCCCATCACAACGCTTGACATTGCCAGCCAAGTATCATCAATAAGCCATATCTAAAAAAAAAAAAAAAAAAAAAAAAAAAAAAAAAAATATGCCATATCTATACATATAGCTCTCTCCCTCTAACCCCTTCGATAGCTCCTCAAACTCAAAATTCTTGAGTTTGGTCTTCAAGGCTCTCCCAAGGGTGAGGCCACTTTAGCTCTTCAATCTTATTTCTATGCATCCTAGAATTAAAGCAATGTCAAAGTACATAGTTATTTGCTTGCAATTTTAATGCAGTGAAGCTGTTGGCTTGCAGCTGTGACAATAAAAGACACCGGGCCACAGAGAATCTGGTACAAAGGCACTCTGACAGAGCAAATTCCATCACATCAGTTCTACTGTTTTCCATGACTGGCTAATCCACCCCAAAGAGAGTCTGAATCAGCTGGCTTCTTCCTCTAAGACCTTCCTGGACGCCTACCTGTTTACAAGTGGGTGTGTGGCTGCACTGCAGAGTACACAGAGCTTTTGAGTCAATGATCTTGGATTTCATTTCTCCAATTATTTTATGCCACCTTAAGCCTCCCCTTCCTTCCATGAGCATGGATAACTGGAAGCCGACTGAGTGATAGAATTGCATGATGAGATAAATTCATTCAACAAACATTCAGCAAACACTTATTACAAACCCATTGTGCTGAGTGTGTGGCACATGCCTGTAATCCCAGTGGCCAGGTAGGCTGAGGCAGGAAGATCCAAGTTCAAAGCCAGCCTCAGCAACTTAGCAAGGCCTTAAGCAACTCAGCCAAAACCTGCCTCTAAATCAAACATAAAAAGGTCTGGGGACATGGCTCAGTGGTTAAGCACCCCTAGATTCAATCCCTGGAACCAAAAATAAATACATAAATAAATAAAATTAAAAAGAATCCAGTGTATGCTACCTGGGGATGGTCAGAGTATGTAAGGGGACAAAATCATGTAAACATTACTTTAAAAGACTATTTACTATAACACAGGTATTTGCAATATAATACAAACTAAGGGAACTGAGAGTGCTTCTCTGATGGTCTAAAAAGGATAGAGAAGGCTTTGTGGGCAAGGGGCCAAGACATGGAGGATGTAAATGAGAGAGGCAAGGCTAGAAAAGGGGGTAAAATTTTCAGATTTCAACTCTATTATCATAAAATTTGAATAGTGTTTTAAAATGACATGACAGAACACATTTCTTAATGGTATTATCTGACCCATTCCAAATAATGACTACATGCATTTTTGCTCCTTTACTTTTGGGTTAAGGGTCAACTGAGGTTTGCAAGCAGCAGCTGAAAGATGGTCACAATTTATCAGGATAGATTAGAGACGCCCATGCTGTGCTGAAGCTTGTGGACTTCTGAGCTGCAAAAAATAAACAAAAACAGAAGCAAACAAACAAACAAAACAAGTTGCTCAGGCTGGGGGAGAGAAGTAGAAGAGAACAGTAGAAGGGCAAAAAGAGGAGAGCCCAGAGCAAGCCTAAGGCTAGAGAATTGTGAGGTTGCAATCTGAGTCATCCAGGGATTGTTTTTTTAAAAAGTGGGTCCATCATGATGTTTCTGGAAGAGTATATAATTTAGAACTTATATGACATATAAGTTATGAGGCAGTGATTAACCATGTAGCTAAAGAACTAGAGGATGGGTAACTTGTTGGAGACTATGTAACTCCCTATTTAGCACAATGCCTATTGGTTCATTTGCAGGATTCAGAACAAAATATAACAATATATCAAACATGGCATTCTGGGTCAAACCAGAATATGTGAAGTATTAAAGGACGCTTCATGGAATCAGCAGTAGCAGCCTCTAAGGTTATCATCTGAGGTTGTAGAAGTATCACATTGCTAACCTCTTCCTATGAATTTCTATTTTTAGAAAATTTCTATTTTTAGAAAAGCAGCATGCATTTAAACTACTTTCAATAAATATTCAAGATTTTTTTTTAAAGAACTGTATTAATTTACCTTGCCAGCATCAGATTCACCACAACCTCAACTACATTTAGTAAAGTAAGTTACTGAGTGAATAGCTGATGACATGGTATATTTGAAACAGCACCTCAAATTGGTTTCAATGCATATCTTTGATTACTGGAGTTATCTCTTCAGGCTGGCACAAAGCTATTAGAAAGTTCTTACGGAGTTACAATATTATATAGATAAGGGCATTTCCATTTGAATAGGGTGTTGTCACCAATTTGAAGGTTTCTCCTTTTCTTTCATCTCCCACAGAAATCAACGTAGTATATAGTCATTGAATTCTTTTGAATCTCTCTCTAGAAGGCCTCTTACATCTATCTATAAATTATTTTTATTCCCACAACCATTAGCATAGTTCATAGACCATAAAACTTAAATCCTGTGCTACTGCAGTTGTCTCCCTGCCTTCAGTCTTCCCCAAGGTAATAAACACAATTCATTCACTGAGGAACTACTATAAGCAAGGCAGACTGCTACCAGTTATGCAGTTATTAGTTCTCAAAACAACTCCAGGGCTGGGGAGACAGCTCAGTCGGTAGAGTGCTTGCCTCTCAAGCACAAGGCCCTGAGTTCAATCCCCAGCGCCACAAAAAAAAAAAAAAAAAAAAAAAAAAAAAAAAAAAACTTCATAAGAGCCAGGGTTGTGGCTCAGTGGTAGAGCACTTGTCTGGCATGTGTAAGGCACTGGGTTCGATTCTCAGAACCATAAATAAAGGTCCAATGACAACTAAAAAAAAATTAAAAAAAATAAAACGACTCCATGAGACAGATATTAACTCTACTTTATAGATGAGGAAAGTGAAACACAGAAAATTAAGATTATCGTTGAGTTTACACAACCAGTAAGTGGAAGAGCAGAATTTTATCCTGAATCGGAATGATTTCAAAAACCTGTGCCTTCTCTGAAATACTCTGTAATTGGTCTCGTAACCTGTCCTGTGCATTTTGTACTTGTTATTAAGTCACTGTCTCCTAGCTCCAAACCCATCCCTTTAATACTCTGTTCTGTGATGCTAGAGCTGGGATTTTGCAAACCACATTCTGCTTTGCTGCCTGACTCTGTTGGGCTCTGTTAACAGAGACATTAAAAGGAGAACACACAAGCCTGGAGGAAGGGGAAGAGTTTCCTGTCTGCTTCCTGTGGGCTTCCTGTCTGCATAAGTTGCCATGAGCATCACCCCTGTAGTACTTCTTTACTCCGAAAGCGCAGCCCTCACCCAAAGCGGCCGCTAAATCCAGTTTGCAGTTTTTCTAATACTTGCAGAATAAGTTTCATCACATCCAGAGACTCCAGCATCAGCCAGCTGGTGCCCCGTTTCAGAGGGTGGGTCCCATCCCCACCGAGGCTCTGCAAGTCTCTTCCTCATCTGAGTTTCATTCCTCAGAGTCTCTCCTCTTCCCTTCCAGGATTTCATAATTCCAACCTCCTCCATTTGTTCTCTCAGCCCTACGGCTACTAGCATTTCCTCCTGTTGCTAACTTCATAATACCTTAGAGTTCTCTTTTACCCTTTCAGCTAACTTGTTTGACAACTCTATACCTTGTTAAAAATTCTGGAGAGGCTGCTGCCAGGAAGTACTTACTCTAGGAAGCAAGTGAACCTAAGTGATTCACGAAGCAAAACAGTGGATACTGAGCTGCTGCTCTCAGATCCCCTTTTAGGGGCCAGAACACCCATTTTCTGCCAGTGGGAACATTGGCTACTGATGACTCACAGCTGTGTCCTCAGCTTCATGGAATTGTCCCATCCAAGTCTATATCGCTTGTCAGGAGTGACTTATGGTCAACAACTGCCTGAATGAGAGGGGACACAGGTCAACACCCCTTCCTTAATCTGGGCCCCAGGCTTCCTATAGGATCAGCAGAGGCCTCAGGGGCTACCTCGTGGTGGGTCACGTTCTCCCTTGGCTTCCTTGAGGTATGTTCCCTAGAGTAGTCCCAATAAACCTTCTGTTGGCAACAGTCCATCACAGTCCTTTTCTGAGCATCTCCAATATACCAACCTAAATTAGAGATGCCTGGATCTGAGTCTGCAGAGATTCAGGTAGGCACAATGATTGAGCTTGGGGTGGTGAAAGGCTAGTTCTAAAAAAAAGTAGAATTATAGGAACAGTCATAATTTCCATTTTCATAAGCCCAAAGCAAAATAAAAACAGTATGCAGGACTATAATTTCTGAAAAATAGCCTATTGCAGAGACAATGTGGCTAACAAGACCCCGGGAGCATTCTCAGAATATTTTTGTTGTTATATATTTTCACCTACTTTTTAGCTTTAACCAGTCAAATTGCTTCAAAACCCTGAGGCCAGTTCAGAATACATATGCCACACTGGCACTAAAAATCTGCATATCTTATTTTCTTTTTCATTGCCTATAATTCTATAAACAAAAGGAAAAATAACATGAAATTGCAACTTCCATTCACATTATATAAAATTTAACTTTTGTAGAGAAGGAATTGATTTAAATCATTGAAACCCTAAAAAGTCTAATGAACAAAAGAGTCATCTCCCATAACATTATTATTCTAAGAGGTCGCTACTTGAGTTTTCAAAAGCTTACTCATGGACTTAATTTTCTTAGTCTGCAAACAAATTGAAGTATATATAAATGCTATCAAAATTATATACTGTAGTTTTGAGATAATAACCAATTAGTTTTTAATGAAAGGAAATTTAAACAAAGAAAATAAAATATTCTTCAATTAATAGGTTTGTTTATACCTCAAACACTGAATAAAACCTCCTAAGACATTTCAAGAGAAAATTGACTATTCTTGGCTTATTTTTAGCATCATTATAAGCTATAATTACATTTTGTTTTAGGGAACAAAAACTTCATAACAACTAAATATCTGGATACTAGAAATTTGGTAATCTGAACAAATTCAAGATGAGAAATACTTAATTCATGCTTAAATTCAATGACTTATTGGAAAGAAGTCTCAATTAAATCCTGGGTAGAGTGATGAATTCTCATGCTTTATTTAACCTGATATGATATTGCTAGTTTTCTTTTTAACAAGGCCTTAAAACAGTGTTGTGAAACAGTCTAGTGTATGTGTTTTTATAAAATCTGTATTTTGTTTGGCTATATTTTATGATATGCTTATTTATATCATGGTTATATTCCCTCACAGTTTTTCATTATAAATTGGATCATAAATATCCGCCTACTTGCAGTTTCTTGATTTCCCTCTTTTTCATTCCTTCACATGTTCTCTTCACAGTAACCACTCATTTTCTTGCCTTCCTGGATAGCATAGAGAAGAAGACACATTGAAGAGGGGATGAAGAGAGGCATGACAAGAGGCTGAGGCAGAGGCGCTGTGGTCAGTGGGGGCCTTTGCCTGCCATCCAGAAAGGTATGGAAAGCAGCTATTCTACAAGAATCAGCTAAGAATGAACACATATTAGGAGAACTTAATATTTTAACCAAGCGAAAACTAAATTTAGATACAAGCACAAGATTAAATACATACTTGTTAATAGTCAACATAGCAACTAGGCCTGGCTACGAAGCAGTACATATTATTAACTGTCATTAATCTCTGAGCTCTGGGTTTAAGGCCCTGTGAAAATATTTTTGTGTGTACGTGCATTCATACCACTCTTCAGTCTACAGTGGATTTGAGGGGACTTTACAGATTTCTATATATAATGAAGTAGGAGAGTTGAATTTAAAACAAACAAACAAAAAACAACCAGTGTGCTGGTATTTGCTGGTACATCATCTAGTCTCCTTTTCCTTCCTCCTACCTTCACCAGTCTTTTGTTTTGGTATGCATCCCTCCTGAGTAACAAAGTGAAAACTGACCCCACTTCCAGATATAGGAGTGGGTTCTGATTACTATAACTCAATCAGGGTCATGCCATCAGTCATATGATAGTGAACGGGAGTTCCCTATTCAAGTGTGGACATAGGACCCTCTGGCAGTTTTAAAACTTAGTCCTCAAATTCTCCAATACCCCTCCTTGTGAGAGATAGAGTCCTTGAATCTGGGCTCTTTGATTCTTGATCAATGGAATGTATCAGGTTGACATTTATATTTAGTAGAAACATAAATGTAGTAGTAGCTGAGTTGCTGGCTGTGGAGGTGAACCATCTTGGAAGTAAAGCCTCCAGTCAATTAGTGAGCTAAATAAATAATTGTTGTTCTTTTAAATCACTAAATTGTACTGTGGTTTATAATACAACAATTGGTAACTAGAACACTAGTACTCAAACCCTTGTATGCAACCTTTTCTCCTCTCCCTTAAGAAATTTGGGACCCTTTATCCATGGAGAAATATAATGTTGTAATATCTTTTTGCTTGTCTTTAAAAATTTTTTCTCTTCATTCCCTTCCTGCTTTCCCTCCACCCTTCCCCTTTCCTAGCATTCAGTTATCCTTTTCAATAAAAATGAATATCCTTTAATTTGGGGCAATATCCTTGGTAATCTTTCTTTAATGATTTCCTTCCTTTCATTTTCTCTGTTCTTTCTTTCTGGAACCCCACATGGGACAAATTGGATCTTTTACATTGATTTTCTAATTCCCTTTCCTTTTGTTCATCTTCTTTCTTTTCTATTTATTTTCCAACCCTAATGCTGAATTTTTAATTTCAGCTAGCAGATATTTAACTTCCAAGAACTGTCTTACTCTTTGAGTTTATCTTTCAGGTAGGATTTTGTTATTTTTTCCATGGATAAAATATTTCTCTTTCTTCTCTGGGGACAATAATCTTAACGATTTCCTAAAAACATTTCTGCTTTCTATGTCATTTGTATTTCTTTGATGTTTCTTTTCTCTGTTCATTTCGATCTCTCTTTTATTTTGGAGGTATTTAATTTTTTAATACTTTTTAATTATAATTGTGCATATTATTTGTGCAAAATAATGGATTTCTTCATGTTATTTTCATACATGTTCATAATTTATTTTGATTATATTCACCCTCCCTATTACTCTCTGTTGCCCTCCCCTCCCCCTCCCCTGGCTCCCTCTCCCTTTCCTAATAGTCCCTTTACTACTTTCATGTGGTCTTTTTAATTCTTTATAGATTCCACATGAGAAAAAACATGTGATACTTGTCTTTCTGAGTATGGCCTATTTCACTTAATATAAAATATTAAACTTTCTGTAAAGCTGGTAATAATGTTCTTTCTTTTACTTTTAGTTTTAGTGGTTTGAGTCTTTTTCTTTTTCCTTAGTCAATCTAGCTAAAGTTTTGTTCATTTGTTAAACTTTCAAAGGACTAGCTTTTTATTTCATTGTTTTTCTCTATTTTAAAATTTTCTGTTTCATCAATTTCCCCCTCTAATCATTATTTCCTTCTTTTTTGCATTGAATATTTTCTAATGAAGCATTTAAATTTTTAATGATAATTTTTCTACCTACCTATCTGTATTTTAATGGTTTCTCTAAGGCTTACCATATTTACCTAATCAGAATCATCTTCGGTTTTATAGTAACAATTCCAGTGAGATATAAACATTTTATTCCTTATTCTTCTATCTCCTTTCCCAGCTTTTTGTGGTATCAATTATGCATAGTTATAATTATAAATGTTACAATGCCAACAATACAGTAATGTAGCTATTACTTTATTACTTTTGTATCTTTTAAAGAAACTGAGAAAAAAAGGGAAGCAAGTATATCTTTATAGATTTTGTTATATTAACTTTCTGGTTTATCATTCCTTGTTCTCTTTATTTATTTCTGTAGATTCAAGTTACCATCTGGAATGATTTTCTTAGCCTGGTACACCTTTGTTCTGGCCCATCTCCTTTGGACTGTTAATAGCAAATATATTGCATTCTCTATATTTTACATGTCAAGTAATATATTACATACTGTACTGGCTTGTATAATAAGGGCATGTATTCATTGGATGAGTCTTTGAGTTATAACAGTTCATCATTTTTCTTTTCTCATCTCTTTATTGTTTATTTCTGTGTGCTTAAGAAGTAGTAGAGGAAAGTGATAGAGCACTTGCCTGTGTAGGCCCTGGGTTTGATTCTCAGTACCACATATAAATAAGTAAAATAAAAGATTCATTGACAACTAAAAAATATATACATTTAAAAAAAAGAAGTAGTAAAAGGAAAAGGAAGAGACCATAACTGATTCATAGCAGACCTGGGAAAGATGAGTTCCCAGCAAGAAGAGACTGAAAGAAAGGTCAAGTTATTTTAGCAATATTGTGCAGAAATTAAGAGCATATATTGTTTTCTTTTTAGTCAATTAGACTGCTACTCCCTAGCTAAGTGATTCTGAGCAACTAAGTTACTTTGTTTTTCTGAGCTTCCATTTCCTCATCAGTATAATGAGTATAACAATATTTATGTGGCACTGGGAGTTAAGGGGAGTGATATATTCCAGGTGTTCAATACATAATGATTATACTCAACCCAGAAATAAAGATTCGGAGCACAACTCCACAAGTCCTACAGAAGCACTATGACCAGCAGGAAGGGTAATGACCCATGGTTATTCTGACTATCCCTAGTAGGACTACTTCACTGCAGACCAAAGTATGATCCAAGGTACAGGGATGTAGGGCCAATAAATACGATGTGAAACTTTTTAGATATTTTATCCTTGTCTTAGAAAACTGCTGCACATATTTGGAAGACAGATGGTCAAAATCCCCTGTGACTCCACAGTGGGGTGGTTTTGGTTCGTTATTTCTATGGCAAAACATTTTATTTGCAGGTCTTCTATTTATATGCATATTTGCTGGAGAGCTGTGAAAGTTAGCAGAATGAGGAGGAGAGGGAATACTTGGCACTAACATACTCCTTTGTTTTTCTTGGAGTCGTAGTATAATTTGCTTAGGAAAAAAGATAAAGACGTTCTTTGAAGAAGAATCTTAATTAGTTGACTGCGGTGTATGGTGATAGCAGATAACAAAGCATTCAGATAATCATAGAAATCTTTATCAACATAGAATGTACCTTTATGATATATTTTGCAATGACCATTACTTAGCCTCAACATATTCCCTTTCTCATCTTCCTGGTGTTTTAAATAACTCCTTTCATAAAATGTATAAATTGTAATTAAGTAAGTTCATGGGCAGAACTTTCAGCAATATTAATATTTTAGAAAAAATTATCAGGAAAAAACTCATAAGGAGAAGTGGCTTGGTCTGCTAAAGTAGCTGATCTCAGCTTATAGAAGCTATCATGTCCCCCATGGGGTACAATAATGCAGAGTCCTTTTCCCAATGAAGCAAGAGGGACCCTTCTGAAAAGCTACCGCTTGTTCCTCTCTTGGCTGCTAGGTTAATTACTAGGTTTAAATCCTGGCATGCTCAGCTGGAGACATACTATGCCTGAAAAGGGAGAAAAGAGATTATACCCCAAAGAAGCAGGAAGAATTAGCTTACATGTACTGGCAGGAGCTAGGGTGGTAGATCAAAGAAGAGAGAAAATAAGACTGAATAAGCAAGGGTTCATTGAGTCAGGGACACATCTCAGTGGGAGAAAGAGTGGCTCTTCATAGTAACAAAAACTGCATGTCCTGGCATAAAAGACACGTAGATCAATGGAATAGAACAAGAAGACAGACAAATCCACTCAGCTGCAGTCATCTGATTCTGTACAAAGGTGTCAAAAATGTTGGAGAAGAGATAGTCTCTTTAATAAATGGTAGTGGGGAAACTGGATATGTTGAAGAATGAAACTAGATCCTTATCTCAGCCTGTACAAAAGTCAATTTGAGATGGATCAAAGACCTAGGTAAAAGACCAAAAATTTTGCAACTGCTAGAAGAAAACTTAGGAGAAGCACTTCAACATATGGGAACAGGTAACAACTTTCTGAATGGAACTATGGCTCAGGAAATAAAACAAAGACTGAATAAATGAGATAGCATAAAATTAAAAGCTTCTGTGCAGCAAACAGAGTGAAGAGATAATTTACAGAGTGGGAGAAGATCTTTGCCAGCTACTCTTCCAACAGAGGATTAATATCCAGGATATATAAAGAACTCAAAAAAAAAAATCAACACCAAAAGCACAAAAACAAGAGAAATAAAAAAACAAAACCAAATAACCCATTCAATAAGTAGGCAAATGAGACCGACAGACACTGTTCAAAAAAGTACAAAAATGACCAATTAAATGAAAAAATGTTCCACATCTTTGGCCATTGGGGCAATACAAACTAAAACTACATAAGATTCCATCTTACTCCAGTCATAATGGCAATCATCAAGAATACAAATAACAATGCTGGTGAGGATGGCAGTGGGGGGAGGGATTCTTATACACTATTCAGTGGAAATGTAAATTGGAACAGCCACTATGGAAATCAGTATGGAGTTTCCTCAAAAAGACTAAAAATTGAACTAGCACATGACCCAGCTATACCATTCCTCAATATTTATCCAAAAGAATTATAGTTGGCACACTTAAGAGATATATGCATACCCATGTTTATCACAGCACAATTCACAATAACCAAGTTATGGAACCAGCCGAGGTTTGTGTCATCAGATGAATGGATAAAGAAAATGTGGTATGTATACACAATGGAGTTCTATTGAGCCATATAAAGAATTAAACTATACAATTTGCTGGAACATGGATGGATCTGAAAAGCATCATATTAAGCAAAATAAGCCAGACCCTGAGAGATGAGTGTTACATGTTTTTTCTCTGATGTGGTAGCTGGGTGGGCGGGGGGGATGCATGAAAGCAGAAGGGAGACCATTGGGGTAGGGGAAGGGCATAAGAGGGAGGGAGGGGCGTAAGGTGAGATAATGGGGAGTGAAATTGATGAAATTATGTTATATGCATGCACCAATATGCCACAGTGTAACTTACCAATCTGTAGATTTAATGTGCAGCAATTAAAAAACATACGAAAGGAAGGAAAAAAAGAAGGAAGGCTGACAGAAACCTGGAGAAAGTGATGGTTCATACTAGGTGAAACGGAAATGCCTGAATGGCCAAGAAGATTGTGGCAGGAGAAATTTAAAGGTTCAGGGAACTGGGTATGTTGGAATATATATTACATGAAGCCAGAACGTCCATTAGAGGATTATCTTGCACAGAAGGACCTAGAAGTCACCTCATTTATCAAATTATCAGGAACGTGCTAATGCTACAGGCAGCAGCACTACTAGGAAGATAAATGTTGCTTCTTCTCTATAGGCTAGGGCTGATGGTAGGAGATGTGGTCACAGGGCTGGCCACTCAAAGAAATGGGGATAATGGAGTCCTGAAACAAAAAAAGTCAGCTTCTGATCCTCAGTTGCCAGAAGCCAGGGGAAAACAATTATGATATTGATTGGCAAATTTGTAGAGAAAGCCAAGGGAACTTAAATCTATAAGGGAGCTGTGGAGATCCAGTGAACATGGCATCCCTCAGGGCAAAACAAATGGAAAGTCAACAAGGGTGCTGCTTCATACAATTGAAAGAATGCAAGAATGGGTGAACCGAAGGCTAAGTGCAATTTCCTCAATGAAAAGTTTTAATGCTTTGTTTAATTCAAAAACCAATCCGAAATTAAGCCAATTTTCAGACCCTAAAGTTATTACCTGAAAAGGTCAGGAAAAATATATAGTTAAGATTTCTCTAGATCTTCTCCAAAGGGACTTACAGCTATTTACTTAGATGACTACAAACTACGGCAAGGAGAAGGTGTGACATTTTGAAGACAGTTGGATATAGGAACTAAGTTAACCTAGAGATCTGAAGGGTCTCTGTGGCCCTCCTGTTACAATGGAGTCACATGAAGGGCCTTAGAAGGCATCCAACATGGAACATTCACTGAGTACTAGAACAAGTAGACAAAATGATTTGGCCAGTTGACATTAGCTAGCCTTGATCACTAAGTATCTCTGAATGGATAGATGTGGGAACAGAATGATCATAGTGACAGAGGAGTTGATGCATGAACTCAGTGGCATAGAGTCCCCTCTACCAAGGCATACTGAAATACTATTGTTTCTGAATATTCACCCAGTCAGCAACAGAGACCAACACTGAGTTTACATATGACATCTTTCCTTGAGAAACCAACTGACCATTTGGTTTTAAGGTCCCTCCCATCCTGGAAGGGCTAATGATTTATTGGCACAGAAAATGTTACTCATTCTGAGTTTGGCTTTGTCTTTCCATCGCTAGGAAGCTTATGCAGTACCTTATTCCTAGGCATGGAATACTTCAGCATTCCAGTCTGTCACCAATGAAGGATCCTAAAGGAATCAATAACCATGGAAGCTCCTGGCCACATCATACCATCCAGAAGCAACTGGTCTGACACAGCATTTGAACAACCTGTTCAAGGCAGAATTGAAGAGTCATCTTGGAAACATATTTTGCAAGGGTTGACTGACATCCTGCATGATGTAGTACATACAATTACAATGAATGAGATTTTGATATAAGGTTTAGAAAACAAGGTATGGAAACATGAGTGGCTGCCTTTACCATCATTTCCAGTGACCCATTTGGGCACATTGTGCTCCTGGTTCCTACAATTCTAGGCTATGTGAGTTCACTCTCAAAGTGGGGAATGATCTTGCCAGGGTCCCACTGAATTACAAACTAAAAGCTGCCACCTGGCATTTTGGACTCCTTTGCCTAGGATCAGCAGAATAGAAAAGGAATCCTCATCTTGTTAGAGGTAATTACCTAGTTCTCAGGAGACTGCTATTACATAATAAGGCTGCTGTTACATAATAAGGACAGAGAGACAGAGCTATGAAATGCGGGGTATCTTTGAATTACTTCTTAATACTCTCTTGACCACTTGACCATTAACCCATGACTGTGCATGAAAAAATGCAGCAACTCTGACTTAATTGAGGGGTTAGAGCTCAGAAACTTCAGAAATGAGGGTTTATCTATGTCACCAGGTAACCCATTAAGATCTCCAGAAATGATAACTCAGTGTGAGTAAAATTTAGAATGGGTATTGGAAAAGGAACACAATGATTACCAGACACAAACCTACAATCCATGGTAGAGATGGGTGCTGCAGTTTATCCTATTAGTTTTCATCTAAGTTTCTCCTCAAGAAGGGAGGTTATGTTAGACAGCTCTTCATTGCTGTGATAAAATACCTAAGCAAATCACCTTGAAGGAGGAAATATTTATTTTGGCTTACTTCATTACTTTTATACCTGTGGCAAGACAGAATATCATGGTAGAACGGTAGGATGGAGGAAAGCTGCTCACTTCTGGCAGCCAGGAAGCAAAGAGGAAGAAAGGTGTTAGAGACAAGATATAGTTTCCAAGGGCACAGCTCTGAGAACCTAATTCCTCAAACTAGGTTCCATTGTACAGTTTCTACCAGTTTCCAAAAGTCAGTTCAGCTCTGAATCCCTCAATGGATTAACCCATTGATTCGATTGTTCCCCCAAACCTCACCTCTGAACATTGCTACTTAGGGACCAAGCCTTCAACACTTAAACCTTTACGAGACATTCCAGATCCAAACCATATCAGAAGCTAGTAGGAACCATGGAGATGTTGAAGGATACACTACAAGGCAAGCAATGTTCTCCCTACACAGAGCCAGAACCAGAACCAAAGACTGACTGATCATGGCGGCCAGTGGCGGTGTGTGTAGTAGGGAGGCCTAGGGTTAGACCTTTTCTACTCAAGGGGCAATTCCTCTAAAAGGCAGTCTTTACTCTGGGGCTTGCTAATGGAGTTGCTGAAACATTCTCAGAGTTACACAATAGTTTGAAGTTCTTTCTACTCAATGTTCATTCCTTTTCCTTTCCTTTCACAGGGGTCAAACCCATACTGTGATCTGAAGTCTTCCCCTCTCATAGATATTCACATTAATACATTTCTTGCATTTCTAACTCCATCTTGGCATTGACTTCCAAGAAAACTCAAACTGACATATCTATTTTGAGGCCTTAGTTAGGGTATTTCTATAAATTGAGCAGATAAATTCCTTTTCTTATTTCCTTTACCTTTTTCTTTTAAAAAGAATCAAACTCATATATGCACAGAATTTTAAAAGTAAGCTATTTCTTAAAGACTTGCTATTAAAAAATTTTCTTTCTCCTAATTAGGCAACAATTTCCTTTTGTTTATCTGGTTAATTTGAAATTTATCTTCCTCTTTCTAAATAATAGGCTGTATTGCTCCTACTTGATTTTTCAGTTGTAGATATAATCTATTCCACTATGGAAAAAGAGGATTTAACTCTTTCCCTTTCCTACATCTACACCCTTCATATATGCACATTTGCTATAATTATTACATTCCTCAAAGTATTGTTGGGATTTATTTTTATTTATAGAAGGTATTGTTTCCATTGTGTGTGTGTGTGTGTGTGTGTGTGTGTGTGTGTGTGTGTGTTTGGTAACCAGTGGAAACTGAACTCAGATGAGCTCTACCACTGAGATACCTCCTCAAAGTATTAAATTATACTTTGGTTATATTTAATGTTCACATTTGATATTCAGTGTTTACATTGTCATGACTAACTGATTGTTATTCAGAGCTAAGCCATGTAGTGAACTGTGGTTACATTTTATTTCTTGCAGTCAGAAGTCAATCATTGTCTTATGTTTTTGTTCTGTTTTATTCTATGATCTTGGTTTTTCATGTTTCCATCTCTTCAGGTTCAAGTGTCTAAATAGCCTTCCAAGATGTTTAAGCACATCAAAAAGTCTATCAATTTCATCTTCCTGAAGAAGTAAGTCTCTCTCATGGGGCCTCCTAACTTGACCCTGTAGAACTCACTGCCTTCCATGCTTGGTGTCCAGAAGTTCCCAGTTCTTCTCTTACTATCATTCCAGGATTCCAAGAGTTTCTCCTATGCATTAGAACTCCTGTTTCCGATAATCTGTTTCTTTCTCTTTTTTTATTTATTCTCTTGCTATGTTGGGGAAACTTTCTCAAATAGCTATTTAAGAAAGGGTGCATTGCAAGAAGGATTTTTTTGAGATCATACACATCTGAAAATGTCTTTTTTCTACCTTTCTATCCTATTTATAATTTGGAAGGACAGATGTTTAGGTTGGAAATAATCTTCTAGAATTTTGAAGGCATTTCTTTATCACCTTCTAGCATATAATATTGTTTCTTGGAAGTCTAAAATCAAACTAGACAATTCGTTGGGTGGCTATTATGTATTAGACTGTTTCATATTTATTCTTGTGATACACCTGATTTCTGATCTTTTGCTATCCTCAGTATTCTAAAAAAAATCATGAGATATGGCTTCATGTAGGTCTCCTTTCATCAGGTGTACTTGTTCTCAGAGTACCCTTTTAATCTGTAAAGTCATGTTCTTCAAATATGGGAACACTATATTTTTTCTTTGATGATTTCTTCTTTCTGAAACTCCTTTTATTTGTATATTAAAACTTCTGTGTCCTTACTCCCCACCCCACCCCCATTTTCTAAATCTTTGTCATTTTGCTTAACTTTCTAATAGATGGGTTCAACTGAATCTTTAACCCTTCCATTGGATTTTAATTTTATTTTTAATTAAGCAATTTTATATTCTAAATGTCTCTTTTTATACTGTTTTTTTGTTTACTAATGTCACTGTCTCAAATACCTGGGATAATCAACTTAAAAGGAGAAAAGTTTTATTTTGGTTCAGTTTCAGAGGTTTTGGTCCATGCTTGCTTGGCCTTGCTATGGGATTGTGATGGCACAGACCATCATGGTGGGAGCACATGACTGAGGAGGCTTATTCCCCACATGGCATCCAGGAAGCCAAAGAGGAGGGGAAAATCCTAATATTCCCTTCAAGGGCGTAACCCAATGACTTAACTTCCTCTCACTAGGCCCTGCCTCCTAAATATTCCACTACCTTTCAATAGCACCACAGGCTGGTGACCAAGTCCTTAGCACAAGGGCCTTTAGAGGACACTTATCTAAACCTCAGGAATTGAAGTGTTTTTTGTTTGTTTGTTTGTTTGTTTGTTTGTCATCTCAAGCCTAAGTTAAGGGTGGGAATAGAATAGCTTTGAGGATCTCGAATCAAGTGTCTGTGAACTTCATTCTAAATCTTAAGGTGATAACACTAAACTATCATGATCTTTGACTTTCTCAACTCGAATGAAAGAAAAAAGTTGAATGGAGCTGACTGGTCCATGTGAGCAAGGTGTTAGCCCTAGGACCCCATGACCAAGGGTCAAAGTATATACACAAACATGACTCCCGGGATCTTACCATTCATAGATGGGAGAATAATTTTTAGAGAAGAGGAGATATGTCATGGAATAAGAAGATATCCCCAAAGATATATTTTTCTACTGTTTTTTTAATGATTCTTCTTTAATACTTTTTAAACATAAACATTTTCAATATGTGTCAAATTCCAGAACTTAAAATGGAAAATAATCTGCATTTAAAACCAGTTTTTATGGAGTGGTTTACATAAGAATCACTTGGAGGGGGTACTTCCTGATGCAAAATAAATTTGTTTCCATTACATTACAAAAGACCTGATTTTTTAGAGCAGTTTTAGGCTCACAGCAAAACTGAATGGAGGACACAGAAATCTCCCATAAATCCCCTGCCCCCATATCTACATAACCTTCCTCATCATCAACATCTGAGGTACTTTTTATTTATTTATTTATTTTTAAATTTTTTTGGTACCAGGGGTGCTTAACACTGAGCCATATCACCAGCCCCTTCTATTTTTTTTTTTGAGGCAGGGTTTTGCTAAGTTGTTTAGGGCCTCGCTAAGTTACTAAAGCTGGCTTTGAACTTGGGATCTTCCTGCCTCCTCCTGAGCCACTGGGATTACAGGCATGTGCCACTAAGCCCAGCCTGAGCTTCTTTTCCAAAATGTGGAATTTCAGGTCTCACCTCCAGGGAATGTGATTCATTTTGTATGAGATGGAATCTGGAAATTTGTGTTTTTTACAAACCCCAGGTAATACTGAGGCAGTACCACACTTTGGTAAACACCTGTGTATAAAAATATTTTTTCAGATTAAAAATATTATTTAAGCTGTGTGGGTACGATGGCGCACACCTGTAATCCCAGAGGCTCCGGAGGCTGAGGCAGGAGGATTGCGAGTTCAAAACCAGCCTCAGCAAAAGTGAGGTGCTAAGTAATTTAGTGAGACCCTGTCTCTAAATAAAATACAAAATAGTAGTGGAAATATGGCTCAGTAGTCAGGTACCCCTGAGTTCAATACCTGGTACCCAAAAATAAAAAATAAAAATATTATTTAGAGTAACTATAAATTGGTTTTTGCCTTTTTTAAAAAAAAATTTTTAAGTCGTAGATGGATACAATGCCTTTATTTTGTTTATTTAATTTTATGTGGTGCTGAGAATGGAATCCAGTGCCTCACACATGATAGTCGAGCCCTCTACCAATGAGCCACAACCCCAGCCCTGGTTTTGACCTTTTTTTTTTTTTTTTTAGAAAACTTTTACATTATATGCTTTTGTTTCTGTACTTTAATCATTATTTTCAATTTAGCCTTGCTTAGCCTTTTTAAAAAATCTGATTTTATTTCAGGAGCCAAGAAACACATAACTATATTAAGACAGGTGTTTAAAGGAAAGACTTAGGTATTTAGTATACTGTTGGGGGACATTTGCTTAACTCTCCAGTTTGGATGGCCACCAGAGCGAACCTTCTTGGCAAAGGTTATAAACTTGCTACCAAAAGTTCTTAGTGAAAATGCAAATTGAGAATGTAGGTCAATGAGGGCATGGAATAATATTATAATTATCACAGCCACCTCATCACCTGCTGGCCTAATCAGTTTCTGGAAAAGAAGTTTCTTATCTTTCAAAAAGAAGTCATTTTAAAAAAAGATTCCTGTATCCTCAAATGGATCACTGTCTTAACAATGATATTGGACCTAATTTTTTTTTAGGCAAGTGCAGGATATGCTATTGTATATTACCCAGAGATGAATTCATGGAGGAAAAATTTAAGAACTTAATCCATTGTTGCCTTAGTTTTAAGAATGAGTTAGCATTCAATTTCCTTCTTTCCCTTGGGTTTTTTTGTTTGTTTTGTTTTTAGTAATTATGATGACATATCAATAAGATTTTCTTATTATTTTCCATTATAAATCTTTCAGATACATAAAATATAAAGTAATTATATCTTATTTTTGTTGTTATAACTTGGGTTTCTTTTAGAAAATATTTATGGCTTATGCTATTGTTTGTGTAGTTCAACTATTATTTTGAATTTAATCTTGCTTATTCTTTATTATAACAGATGAAAATCTAGCTAATTTGAATTAATTAGCAAATTACATTGATGAAGGATATTTATGTTAAGAACAAATTCACACAAGTTAAGTTTAAGAGTACAAAATAAAAATCAGGAAATAATCATTTCATTACATTGCAAAAGCCTATCGTAATGCCTTGATGGATTTTACATTTGCGTTTCAGGGAGCAAGTCTGTGCTGTATCTATATCTCATATCTGAAACCTCTCACTAAGGCTTTGTTCTTTTATTAACCTCAATAATCTACATTATATTTTTGTTTGGGTATACTGTTGTGACTGAATAATTTCCCATAAGATGTTCTTAATCCCCATATTTTTTTGTGAATTTCACCATTATTTTTGTCTCCTATGCTTATAATATTATAACTGCTTTTTTAAAATCTTGTATTCAATCCTTTATCTGTTTTCCCACTCTACATTTTAATCAGGACTTTTTCGGTTGCAAGTAACAGAATTTGAAACTCCAATGAGCTTAAGTGAAAATAAGAATTTGTTGGGAGGATCCTGAGATAGTTCACAGAATCAAAGAAGTTGCTCAGGAACTAGAGCATGTCTAGGAACCTTAGGAACTGTGCAAATTGATGCTACCAGAATGTGCTCTTTCTGTTTCTATCTGGATAACAGCTATATTTTTTTATTACGCCCCACAAAGTTGGGATTCCAGGATCAGACTAAGGTCACACCCTTATGGCTCCACCTTCATTCAAAAATCTGTTTGACCTCAAGTTTAAATTCAACCAGACTCAATTCTCTCTCATTTGTCCAACTTATGTTACATGCTTATTCTTTGGACCAGTTGTGTGAGTGGTGGGATGTTATACTATTGGATTGGCCCAGCCTATATCTTATGCTACCTTGGGATATGTGTGAGTGTGTGTGTGTGTGTGTGTGTGTGTGTGTGTGTGTGTGTGTGTGTGGTGTGTGATTGAAAGAGAAAAAGATATAAGTTTTTTTTTTTTTTTTTTTACTATGTTGAAATACCAATCTGACAATGATGGCTTTTTGTTGGCAGAGTCCCAAAGTGGCTCGGAGTATCATGTAGCAAGAGACAAGGAATGTACCTGTGTACGTGTTTGTGTTTCTTCCTCTTTTTGTAAAGGGACCAGGACTCAATGATGGGAGCTATACCCTAATAACCTTGCCTAATCCTAATAACTTTTCACTTTTAAACATCATAGATTAAATTTCCACCTTCTTATTATCATTAAATATGACATTGGGGATTAAACTCCTGCATGAATTGCAGGGATGAATTATATTCAAACCATAGTAGCAGCTGTATTAGTCCATGTACTCTAAGAAAACAGATGCCAAAACAGGATTAAATATATTTTAAGGATTTTATTGGAGGAAATACGAATATGAAAGAAAATCTTTTAAGGAGGGAGTTGGAAATGGCTGAGAAGCATCAGACCATGACGTAATGTGACACTGAGTGAAAAAGAGCTAGAGAGAGAGAGAGAGGGAGAAAGAGAGCAGCTTAGGTCTATATTGCTGTGCAGCAGCCTATAGGAGTTTCCGCAAGGCTATCCCGTAGTTCTTGAGGCAAAGTTGGCTGGAAGAGGAGTCCCTTGTCTCCTTGGAATGGATTTACCTTGTTATCACTGTGATAGTCATTGGCAGGAGCAGCCTGAAGGAGGGGTGGCCTCAGTGCAAACACGGAGCTGGATTTCCAAGTGCAGCAGCCATGGTCCTCAGTCAATTGTGCTCCCTGTGGTAAGAGGTCTGAAAAGCACCCAGAAACCACTCAGGACCCAGGAACTCATGCAAGAGATTTTATTAAGCGGACAAGCAGTGTCTGCCTGCAGAGAGAGAGAGAGAAAGAGAGAGAGAGAGCGAGAGAGAGAGAAATGGTGGGGGAGCTATTCTTAAGTAGTGGAATTTCGTGGGCTAATAACAATGGACCAATGACTGGCTAGGGAGTTTGCTGCTAACAATCTGGACCAATGACTGCCTAGAATGTTCGCAGGCTGTTCGGAGACTGCCCAACGGACAAATGGCTGACTAGGATGTTCGCAGACTGACGATCTGGGTTGTAAAATGGTGTTTGAGGATGGGGGTGCAGATTACTGGCAGTAGCAAAATAGCAGATCTGATGCCAATAATGTCTAAAATGGGCATTGTCATAGAAGTACGACAGTCCCCTTCAGAATCATATGGCTGGAGTGGAACAGCCACTAAAGAAGGGATAAAGTGGACAGATTAAAAAAAATAACATCCAGCAAACTATAAGTATTATCAAAATCCTTCTAACATGCCTAAATCTTTTTTTTTTTTTCCCCATTCCCACAGTTGTTCTGGTTGTCCTTGCTTTCACTGTCTTATTCTTGGATGATCATAGTATCTTCTGAATAATTTATGCCTTTATTCAACCAACTCTATATGCCACCTTATAATTTTCTGCCTGAAACATCGCTTTGAACATACCATTTTCTTGCTAAAAGCCTTACAAGACTTTGGGAGCAGTCTCAAATCCTCATTCTGGCATTCAGAATCTTCTGACTCTTACTATTATTCCCCAGTGCTACTCCTTTACTGTAGTAAATCTCACCATTCTTCAAGACTACCATGATCAATGCTAACTCAAGCTTGTCTTAGATCATAGGAACTTAGATGGGGGGAAGTCTCTATAAAAGCACCAAAAATTGTTCTTCACTTTAGCTTCTCAACCATAGGGAGAATAGAAGTGAATCATCTTTGGAGATTTATACCACAGTATAAATTAGGAAGAGTGATGAGGGAGAGAGAGACAGAGATACTGACCTAAGTCTATTTTTCCTGAGACAAAACTAGCATATGGTCCTTCAGGATATTGAGAGCAGGTGGCTGTAATAAAACGAAGGCTACTAAGGATTTGGACTGTGGGAGAGGTGGGGATGGAAAGGCTATAGTACAGGTTCCAGAGAGGGTCCCTTTAGCAAGAAGAAAGCCCACTGGGAAAACATCATCTTCAGGTACCACCAAAGACCTCCATCAACACAGCGTGAAAACAAACATAAAAAAACACCAAGCAAGAAGGAGGGGAAGGGATGGCAGCTTCCCAAACCTCATCCGCCTCATGTTTTTGTTGACTAGATCTGTTATCATAATTCTGTTCCAGTAGAGCTTGCATATAGGGTATGATTTCAAACTAGTTTATTGTGGTAAAAATCCAATTATTATACACCCTAAACCAAGAAAGACTATTCATAACAACAATAATCTCAGCACCAGGGCTTATAATAAGCCCAGATCTGTGTCTGTGCAGCTGCCACCCACTCGTTTTGGCTCTAACTCTTGTGACCATACAGAATAAGCCTGATCTCTTTTCATCTGGCAGTCATTCAAATATTTGAAAACAATTATCATGGAGTCCCTGAGTCATTTCTCTTACAGACTAAACATTATCAGCTTTTTAACCTTTTTTTCTCGGAATATAATTAGAAATGTCTTGCTGCTGAATTCACTCCAGGTATTTTCTTACCAGGGCAGAGAAGAGTGGGATTTCTTTGTGATAGATAATAGGTCTCTCAAATTACAGCCTAGAATTGCATTAATAATTTCAGTAAGCACCCTATATATACACTCTGAACTTAATTAAAACTACAGGTCTATTCTATCTGTGCTGTTTCTGGCTTAGGTTTTTTTCTATTCTGTTTTCATTCACTTATTGGAGGGCTTTGTTGAGGATTTCTTATTAATTAAATACATTTTTACTAATGAGAGACCACTGTGGACTTAGTGCTGGGAGTTAGCAGAGATTTGCCACTAGGAATCCTCTCACATTCCCGTGAACCAAGGAAGCCAGAGATGGCAGAGATCCTGAATCAGGACAAAAGGTGAGGTAAAGGAGGCAGCTAGGGTACAAAATTCAAGAGGACACTCACTCTCAGGTTTGTGCAAGTGTAGCACACACAGTGTACTATTTTAAACTATTTTAGAGTTCTTCATACAGTTCCCTCTCTGGTTGATTGCTTTGTATAAGCTGAGAACATAGCTCAGGCAGGTTAGTTCAGGCATTTGCCATTTTGGTACAGAATCTAAAAGATATTTATACATTTTTTATATTCTGCCTAAAGGACCTTGAAAACGCATGCCCTTGTTTAAAATACATTGGGGAATATGATAGTTGTTACATGGTATACTGAATTCAGAATATAAGACTGGGTTTTCCAAAAGCTTCCCATGAAGGCACTGGAAGGAGACAGCAGAATTTTTGCCCTTACTACACAGGTATTTATACTCAGGGGTCTCCTTTTGTTTGTGGATCCTTGATGTTATTGTCCAAATTTGTCTCTAAAATTATCACCAGGATCCAGATTCTCCCAACTGCAGCGATATACACCTCAGAATATTAAATGACTTAGCAATGACCAGCATCAATGGAAAAACCTTATATAGAAAATTTGGAGACAATAAGAACTTCAGCTGTGATTATGTAAATGAGCCTCAGACATAAAAGAAGTTTAAATCAAAAGGAAATGGCCCCTAGGAGAAAGCAGTAAAACCCTCTCCACAAAAACAAAGAGAAAGAAAGCACAGGCTACCATAGGTTGCATATACACCTCCTCCCTCAGGCTGGGTTGCTTTCTCAGGCTCAAACCAATTCTATTTGAGGAACTCTCCATTTAAGCCTCCTCAGAGAAAGCGGACAAGGTAGATGGATGAGACTGAACCTAAGGTTCAGTCTAGGGCCTACTCAATTGTGAAAAGACACTCAAAATTCTGTAATATATGTTAATATAAAATGTCAGGAAAGGTCTTACCTTTGATAGGGGTGGGTTTGGGAATCATCCTGGAGGAAGAGAGGGGCCATTGGAATATATATATATATTTTTTTTTTCAGAATATAATAATATTCTTTAAATGTCATTAAATTCAAATACCATAGGAAGATAAAATATGAAGTGAAAATCTATTCCACGCTTCTATCTCCCAAAGAAAACAACTGTTAACAGTTTGGTGTATATCCATCCAACACTCTTGCGCCTTAAAACTTTCTTATTACATATCCATTAGAATTCTTCAGATAAAAAGAACCAATAGGATATGGTGTGTGTGTGTGTGTGTGTGTGTGTGTGTGTGTGTGTAGTAATGCATTGAATAATGATATTTCTTTCCATCAATGAGAAATCACATATATAATGGTGATCCCATAAGATTATAATGGAGCTGAAAAATTCCCATCATCTAATGGTGTTGAAGCCAACATAATGTCATAGCAGAACACATTACTCACAAGTTTGTGGTGATGCTGGTGCAAACGGACTATGCTGCCAGTCATAAAAGTAGGGCACAAACAACTATGTATAGTACATAAAACTTGACAGTGATAATAACTTTGTTACTAGTTTATATATTTATTATCCTATGCTTTTAATAGTTATTTTAGATAATGATTTTAGAATGTACTTGTTCTACTTATCAGCAAGAAAAAAAGCCTTCTTCATGGTATCAATTAGTCCTTCCGCATTATAGTACATTTATTCTATAACAACATTTTCTTGAATATATTCTTCAGACTTTATTTTCTAATTTAAATTTGTTTATTTCTAGGTTCATTGCCTGTTCTATGATTTTTTTCCCTTTTGTACTCCTGAGTTAGTTTCATTGTTTCTTGGACCTTCAGTTTCCTCTCCCTTGGATTGCTTTCTCTTTTTGTTGGGCTAACTCCTCAGGTTAAAAAAAAAAAAAATTTAAATTAAATGTTCATGTAAACAGATCTTTGAAACTCAAGCTTTCCTGAAATGACTTCATTTGACCTCTTCCTGATTGAGTCTGGCTTAACACAGAATTGGACGTTTATATTAATTTCTCCTCAAGGTTCCATAGTCTTTGCTCTATTCTTTTCTAACACCCACTTTTTTTGTTGTTGTTTGATTCATTCTGTTATTTTTTCCCTTCCCCCAACCCTTCCCACCCCTCTTTTATCTCCATACAGTCCTTCCTCCATTCTTGCCCCCCTCTCTAACCCTAACTCTAACCCTAACACTAACCCCTCCTACCCCCCATTATGTGTCATCATCCACTTATCAGCAAGATCATTCATCCTTTGGTTTTTTGAGATTGGCTTATCTCACTTAGCATATTCTCCAATTCCATCCATTTGCCTGCAAATGCCATAATTTTATCATTCTTTATGGCTGAGTAGTATTCCATTGTATATATATACCACAGTTTCTTTATCCATTCATCAACTGAAGGGCATCTAGGTTGGTTCCACAGTCTGGCTATTGTGAATTGAGCAGCTATGAACATTGATGTGGCTGTATCTCTGTAGTATGCTGATTTTAAGTCCTTTGGGTATAGGCCAAGGAGTGGGATAGCTGGGTCAAATGGTGGTTCCATTCCAAGTTTTCTGAGGAATCTCCACACTGCTTTCCAGAGTGGCTGCACTAATTTGCAACCCCACCAGCGATGTATGAGTGTACCTTTCTCCCCACAACCTTGCCAACACCTGTTGTTGCTTGTATTCTTGATAATTGCCATTCTAATTGGGGTGAGATGGAATCTTAGGGTGGTTTTGATTTGCATTTCTTTTATTACTAGAGATGTTGAACATTTTTCCATATGTTTGTTGATTGCTTGTAGCTCTTCTTCTGTGAAGTGTCTGTTCATTTCCTTAGCCCATTTGTCGATTGGGTTATTTGCATTCTCGGTGTAGAGTTTTTTGAGTTCTTTATAGATTCTGGAGATTAGTGCTCTATCTGAAGTATGATTGGCAAAGATTTTCTCCCACTCTGTAGGCTCTTTCTTCGCATTGCTGATAGTTTCCTTTGCTGAGAGAAAGCTTTTTAGTTTGAATCTATCCCAGTTATTGATTCTTGCTTTTATTTCTTGTGCTATGGGAGTCCTGTTGAGGAAGTCTGGTCCTAAACCGACATGTTGAAGATCTAGCCCTACTTTTTCTTCTATAATCTGTAGGGTCTCTGGTCTGATTCTGAGGTCCTTAATCCATTTTGAGTTTAGTTTCGTGCACGGTGAGAGATATGGGTTTAGTTTCATTCTGTTGCATATGGATTTCCAATTCTCCCAGCACCATTTGTTGAAGAGGCTATCTTTTCTCCATTGCATATTTTTGGCACCTTGGTCTAGTATGAGAAAATTGTATTTATTTGGGTTTGTGTCCGTGTCCTCTATTCTGTACCATTGATCTACCTTTCTATTTTGGTACCAATACCATGCCGTTTTTGTTACTATTGCTTTGTAGTAGAGTTGAAGATCTGGTATTGCAATACCCCCTGCTTCGCTCTTTCCGCTAAGGATTGCTTTAACTATTCTGGGTTTCTTATTCTTCCAGATGAACTTCATAATAGCTTGCTCTATTTCTGTAAGGTACGTCATTGGGATTTTAATTGGAATTGCATTGCATCTGTATAGCACTTTTGGTAATATGGCCATTTTGACAATATTAATTCTTCCTATCCAAGAACATGGGAGATGCTTCCATCTTCTAAGGTTTTCTTTAATTTCTTTCTTTAGTGTTCTGTAGTTCTCATTGTAGAGATCTTTCACCTCTTTTGTGAGATTGATTCCCAAGTATTTTATTTTTTTCCAGGCTATTGTGAATGGGGTCGTTTTCCTAACTTCTCTTTCTGAAAATTCATCACTTATGTATAAAAATGCATTGGATTTATGAGCATTGATCTTGTAACCTGCTACCTTACTGAATTCACTTATGAGTTCTAAAGGTTTTCTGGTGGAATTTCCCAGTTCCTCTAAGTATATAATCATATCATCAGCAAATAACACCCACTTTGTTGTTGAGATCACTGATACCTATTGGAACTTCATCTTTTGGAGGATTTTTTTTTTGAGGGGGGGGGTGCTGGGGATCAAACCCAGGGCCTTGTGCTTACAAGGCAAGCACCCTACCAACTGAGCTATCTCCCCAGCCCCAGGTTTTTTTTTTTTTTTTTTTTGATTTGTCTTTTTAAAGAACCTCTAGAAGCCTTATGAATCTTCATTATCCTTAGTGTTCTGAAATTCCATGGGAGGTGTCTAGATGTGAATTTTTATATTCATCAAGTCTAGATGTGAATTTTTACATTCATCAAGTCTAGAGGCTTTTTTTTTTTTTTTTTTTTTAGATTTGGGAAATATTTTTGCATTGTATCTTTAACTATCTGTACACCATACTCTCTCTTCTTTTCCTGGTGAACTCTTGTCAGCTAAACACTAGACTTTTAGATTGATCTATGATTTTAAATCTTTTCTGATATTTTCCATTTTTGCTTGCCTTTTTTCTTTTTTTATCAGTTTTTTGAGACACACTTAACAAAAAGTAAATTGCATGTGTTTGCCGTAAACGTTTTGACAAGTTTTGACATAGGTACACATCCATGAAACCACCACCATAATCAGGAGAACAAATTAATCACCAGTATCTTCCATGTGAGGCTTCCTTCTGTCCCTTAGTAATCTCTCTGTTCTGTCCCTTCCTAGCCTTGCTTACCTCTTTCCCCCCAGACAACCATTGATCTACTCTCTGTTACAGATTATGTAATTTGCATACTTCAAACTTATAATAAGTGGAATCACAAAGTATTTTTTCTTGTCCATGGCTTCTTTCATTTAGCAAAATTATTTGGAGATACACCCATGATGTTGTAGGCATCAATAGTTTATTTCTTTTAATTATTGGGTATTATTCATTTATATGGATATACCATTTATCCATTTGCTTATTGATGAACACTTGTTTTTTTTTTTTTTTTTTCCAGTTTGGGTAACTTCAAATAAAGCTGCTATAAATACTCATGTACATCTTTGCATAGACATAATGCTTTCTTTCTCTTGAACAAATATCTAGGTGAAAAATGACTAGATTGTATGGTAGGTATATGTTTAACTTTTAATGAAACTGCCAAATTGTTTTCCAAAATGTGGGTACTATTTTTTTTTTCTGGGAGAAAAATCACTTTATTCTAATTAACTCAAAGAAGAACATAAGAACAGCTGGCTTAAGGAGGCCACACAAACATTTGTCCAGACCCAAATTCTGAACCAACTCAGTGTACTTCCATACAGTTAGCATACTCTCTTTCACTGCCATTCAGAAACATTGAAGTTATTAAGTTAGGTTTTACATTGCAGTTTTATGTTTCATTCTTTCACTATCAATTACATTTTTATGCTAAAGTAACTTGGTCATCGGAGTCAATTTTCCAATTCTTCAATTTGAACTTCTTGATTAGACTAATCGGTTAGCAATTCTGCACTCTCAGTACCTCATTGAAACCCTCACAGAGCTTACCATCATCCCAGTCTGGGCACACTCCAAACATTATTCTATCTCATGAAAGCAAGGGTCACCAAGCTACTGCTGCTGTGCTGGTTGGCTTACCCGAGGCTCCTGACAAGTTATATTGGGCTTTGAGGGCTTAGCAATATTTCCTCTGCTGAAGCCCTCAATGATGGCATGGCCTGGGAGTGTGCCCCACAGCAGAGCCCATGGGCACACCGGCTACAGGGTTCATCATCTGGGCTTTCAGACTTAGCTGCTAGTGTGCCATTGTAGGTGAGCTGACTGCAGTTGGTGAGGCTTCAGCTGGCAGCTGAGCTGCTGGTGCTGGCCTAGAGCAGTTCTCATCTGAGGGGCCTGGCTGGCTGGCTACATGTGAGATGCTGCTTTGGCTTCCAGACAGCATGCTAAGTGTACAGAGGCTAGGCTTTCAGAGTCTGTTGGTACTATTGCCATCCCTTCTGATGAATGATTTGCTTTAATAATCATATGTTTAAACTCCAATAAATCTTTCCTATTCTTGGATTTCTCTTTGTTTTCATAACAGTCTTTGTTTAATGAGCTCCTCCATGTGCTCTTGCCATGATGTGATGCCTTGCCACAGCTCTAAAAGCCAACAGGTCAATTGATCATGAACTGGAACCAAAATAAACTTTTTCTCTATCATGTTGAATTTCTCAGGTATTTGTTACAGTAACCAAAAGTTAACACACAGGTGGGGATTTCTTAGGCAATTGCAAGTTAACTGATGCTTAAATGATTTAGAATTGGATCCCAGTGGAGACTGTGCAAAGGACAATATATTTACTATGTTATAGGCTGTGAGTTTGAAACAGTATGCACTCAAACAACACTGAGTTTAATTTAGTAATGTAGAAATACAACAAATCAAGTATATTTTGGTTGGGTGAGAAGTCTGCAGAATAAAAAAGATATGGCTTAGTATCTTAAAAAGGAGTACATTTCCCCCTCTAAACTGAAACAATAATATACAGTGGACAGAAAGTAGTAGAAATGGCAGGTTCCCCAGTAGTTATACCTATTATTTTATATATCATCTTTTCTATTTATCAAAAGCTAAAATATTTACAAATACAGTTTTAGGAGAAAAATTCAATTACTTAGGTAGTTACTAGCACATGTCTTTTTTAGATCCATACTTTGTAGTCTTTTTAAAATAGAGTGAGCATCTTCATGAGGCAAAAATTTACACAGATGGCCAAGCATCGTGGCGTACACCTGTAATCCCAGCGGCTCTGGAAGCTGAAGCAGGAGAACAGCAAGTTCAAAGTTAGCCTCAGCAAAAGTGAGACACTAAGCAACTCATTGAGACCCTGTCTCTAAATAAATTACAAAATAGGTCTGGGGATATCACTCAGGGGTTGAGTGCCCCTGAGTTCAATCCCTGGTACCCCACCCCTAACTATACACAGAAACTGAAATGTAAATAATACATAGAGTCTTACAGTTCACTTCCCAACCTTACTATATCATTTAAAGTCCTGATATTGTACTCCTACAAATCATTGTTTTGTAATTGATTGTTGAGGCCCAACTTTTTAAATCCTCCAAAGATGTTACATAATTCCTGTAATAAATTGTACTACCTTAAAAAAAAAAACACTAGTAAATTTTGAAAATATTAAGAGTATGGCAAGTTATACCTTGCTAAACTCTATAAAAATTTCCTCTTTCATCCATAACAGTAAGTTTCTGTATTAGGAAAAAAAATTAGATGATAATTAGAAATACTCTGTATTAAAAGTTCTTTATCCACTTTTAGTTCCACTTTGTAACAACTGTCAATGGCTATTTTATCTCACTGTTGTGCAAATATATACAGCAAATTTTAACAATTACTAATATGAGGGGTCCATGACACCCAGCCCTATTACAATTTATTTATTCATTTAACAAAAATGAATTAAGCACATACTTCTACTTTTATAAAGAGAATAATGGTTGAGGTTCTGGTATTTGATAACTGTAAGCAAGAAAGGTTCTTAGTGACCTTCATAGAATTTCTATTCTGAGTCAGGCCTACACATTTGTAGTTACATAAACTAAAGAGATTTCAGTGTCTTTGTTGGAGAAGCAGATTAGTTTTTTCATCTACTCAGATTATCAATTTGTTTTAGGTATAGAATTCAATTTTATGGATGCATGTTCTTAAAAATTTCTTAAAGTTGCTTCCTGCTTTCTGCATGATAGGTAGTTATATCTACTCGTGGATGACATATTTATGTTATTTAAAAAGAATTATGGCATATTTTTGACCTTTGAGTGGAAGTCATTACATAAATGTCACTTGTTATTATCATAAAAATATTCAGCTGTGGGGAAAAAAAGACTTTAAATATAGTCAAGTACTTGTATCTAGAACAAAACAATATACTTCTTGGTTATGAATAAGAACACTTAGCTATTATATCCTGTATCCTACTAAGAAGGTACTTGTTGATCATTTTATGTTAAATTGGTGTATATGTTTAGAAGTTCTATTTATTCTCTCATGTAGACAGGCCAGTATCAGGCTGTGTTAGTTCTCTCAAAACAAAATGCAGCATACTGCTCCATGAAGTTAGCCAACAGCAATAACCTCACTGAGCAACGCAACAAATATAACAGAGATTATATGGGAAGAACACCATATTTACAGAGAAAAAGGAAAAAATGTAGCTGGCTCTTCTATCTGCATAAAAGGCTTAAATGATAAAATGGAAGGAAAGTATAGGGTAATAAATTAGTGTCTGTGGTATTTGATCTCCCCTTTCTTTAGTACAGCTGTGCTACTTCTGAAGCTTTAGGTGGCAGGAAGAAAAGCCTACCATTTGATCTAAGTTCTTAAAAACAATTCTAGGGATCTGTGTCTGTGGCTCAGTGGTAAAAGCATTTGCCTCGCATGAGTGAGGCACTGGGTTCAATTCTCAGTACCACAAAAAATAAATAAAATAAAGGTATTGAGTCCATCTACAATTATAAAAATTTTTTAAAAAATCTGGAAAGTTCCATGTTATTCTTTTGGTTATTAATGTGCTGCCTAAAGGGGGTGAACTGGCAATTTTTAAGGAAAATACTTGCTGAAGGCAATGGAAAAGAAAAAATTATTCTGATTTTTTTTCTTCCTTTCTCAATCTTTACTTCCACGCAGTATGACAGATATATTTCTTATTATACTAGTCATCAGGTAGCATTGCCACACACAGGAAATTATTACTATTCATATCAGAGACATTACAGTTTATCTTACCAAGTACCCATTAAATAATTCTCTTAGTAGTCACTGCATAAACATGACCATATCATTTCTGTAGTCCTAAGGCTATGCTGTCCAATAAAGCAGATGTTAGCTATATTTGACTCTTTAAATAAAAATAAAAATTCCTCAGTTGTACTAGTTATATTTTGAGTGCTTAATAGCCAGATGTGGTTTGTTACTACTAATATGGCCATAAATAAAGAATTGTCTGTGACAATTTTATTGTCTGTGAATTCTGCTCCAAAGGAACATTTCTGCTCTAAAGGAACTTCAGTGAAAGGTACTAAGAGGGACATTCTTGGAAGAGAATTAGAAGGCAGACATGTTGAGATGAATGTCTTGAAGGTAAAGTACCCTTAGAGTTATTCCTTTTTTCTTTGCTTTGTTTTTTGAGACAAGGTCTTACTAAGTTGCCCTGACTAGACTTCAATTTGCAAACTTTCTGCCTCAGCCTCCTGAGTAGTTGGGACTGTAAGTGTGCACCATTGCACCTTTAAGATTTTGCTATACAGCAACTTCCTTTTGAAAACTATCTTCCTTCTTCCCTAGTTCATCTGTATGGGTCCCATGGGGGTAATATATTCTTCCATGCTCCTGCCACTATGGCTATAAAAGATTTGTTCACAGGTACGCTCCTGACCTAAGCTAGACTAATTTTGTATCTGGCCTACTGATTGGTCTGGAGCAGGCTAGCTTATTTAAATTGAGCCAATGACACCCCACATTTTAATTTGTGGATGTAGGGCCTAGAAAGTTGGCAAAACTGATGTACTATAAAGCTTGGAATCTCTCAAGGGTCATGTTTTTGTGCCATGGGGAGAAAGCTAATCTGTGGTGAATAAGCAAAATAAAGTCAACTTGCAGAAAGAAATAAAGAGTCAAAAAGTATATGATAACATTTGGGTTCTCAAGTTTAGTTGATCCTGAGGCTCAGCTTTATTTATGTACTCATATGTTCATAATTAACTTTCCAATTTCCTTAAGCAAGTCCAAATTGAGTTGCTCTCATTTGCAACCAAAAAGGTATTAAACAATGCAGAATTAATTGGAGACAGAGCATCTTGTTGGAATGTATGGGTTCAGAAAGGCACGTATAGCTTAAAAGTTCATAACACAAACAAATGTAAACAAAATAAGGCAATTATACACTTTGATATGGCCCTGATAATTATATTTATTTTAAACAGGAACTAATTCTGTAAATGCAAAAATCAGTCATATTATTTTGTAAAGTTAACTTTTTGTCTTTTGTTTCACTTCAAGAAGGGTGGAAAAATTCAAAGTTATCAGAATAAATAACTAACATTATAGTTGTTTCCATGACATTATAATTCATCAGCTACATGTTATTACTGGTTTTACACTAGGTTCTTCTGTGCAGGTACATCTTTTCAGATATTTGCAATTGCTAAAAAAGCTTATAGTGTAAAAATGTCTTTTTACTCAATGGTTCAAAATGCTGGAATAACATAATTTAACATCTACTAAATTTTTAAAATGTATTTTTGCATACATGTGTTGTTTTTATTTCTGTATGTGCAACTGTATGTTGCCAGATAACATTTTTCCCATTCTTTTACAGACTTCGGTCTTTTTCAATTAGTAGTTTAAATTAAATAAAGGAAGATTCTAGCTTAAAAGAATGGGCTTGTTCTTGAAAGTACATTGGGAACTTCTATTATTTGGAATATATTTTCTCCTTAAGATGATATTGCTATTAATGATGGTTGGCTATGTAGCTTGGTACACAAAAATTACTTAACTAATGTAGGTGAAATTACTTTTCACTTTACCTTTGACTTGATCTTCCTACATAAGTCACTCTAATGCTCAAGTTTTCCATTGATGTTTCAGTCACATTACTTGGTTATTAGATTTTGGCTCTCCTGGAAATCAAACTGTCATTTAAAATAATATCTCTATGGAAAACTGATTTGAAACTTAAAATACCAAAAACATTTCCATTTCATAGTCACAAGAAAGGAAATTACTTTGACTTCTTATTTCCACTTGCATTTCTATAACACACAATGGGGAAATTAGGTAATTGCTTGAATTATATGTTTGTAAACTATTCTGCAATAACTCATTATAAAGAAGAAGGAAGAATTAAAAATGAAGCTCTTGATCACCTAGTGTGTTAAAAGTACATAGCCTAACCATAACTTGGAGGTATATGTTCAAGATTAGAAATAATTTTTGTCACTAAGCAGAATGTGTAATTAATATAAAAATTTTAAGTTATCATTGAAATTTCCCAAACCGAAAGTATTGAATATATAACATGTTCTAGAAATAGGAATATATAGAGAAGCTACATTAAAAAGCTGATTCTAAGTAACTACTGTCTTAGCTCATTTTCTGTTCTATAGCTGAATACCCAGGACTGTATACTTTGTAAAGAAAATAGGTTTATTTTTTATTCATGGTTCTAAAGGCTGACAAGTTCAAGACTGGTGGCTGCATCTGATGAAGGATTCATGCTGCATTCTAACATGGAGGGTAGCATCACATGGTGGGGGTATATGTGAGAGTGGCAAGTGGGCAGGTGCAGAAGAGGCAGGGGACAAAGGAGTTGACTCACTTTTTAACAACTCACTCTGCTGACAACTAACAATAATTAATCCAGGTTGGTAGGAACTGCATTAATCCCTTCACGAAGGTTCTGCCCTTGTTACCCAACACCACTTTAAGGCTCTACCTCCTGTCAATACTGTTACATTGGCAAGTAATTTTCAGCATGAGTTTGGCAGGAACAAACCACATCTTAACAAGAGCAGCTGCTAATCAAACTCAGAAACTATTTGAAATGTTGGGAAGCTTAGGTAATTCATATAATATTTTCTAATATTAGTCTCACAGATATTTTCCAACTAATTTTTGGAGAGTATAGTTTTTGTTTTTCACTAAAGACAACATAGTAGGGAGAATTATGCATTTTAATCAAAAGGAGGAAATGTCAACAATACTGAGCAGCTGTGACTTAAGTTTCCAGATTTGATAAGTTTGACACTAAAGTCCTCCCTGCCACCCCATATAAATTTTCTGAGCATACTATGGTGATATTAACTTGGGTTATGAAAGCTCTTCTAACTTGATCGTATATACAGTAACTTGTATAACTGGTAATGAAATGTAATTTTTTTCTGTCTTTCAATATGAAATTCTTAAAAAAGGTTGAACAATTGGGTCACACAGAGTTCAAGACTGTTTTAAGATGGCTGCCTGGGGGAAATGTTATTAATTACACATATTTTATGTGAATCCTACAGATATAGTGAAAATACATACACCCATGAAGTTTCCTATCCTGAAATATAGACATTTTTGAGTTTTCGAGGTAGATCCTTTAATAATAATTCTTGTTTGTAGTCAGGTTTTCGCACAGTGCCTGGCTCGAACAGATATTCAATGAACTAATAAAAGAATGTCTATTGAACATAAACATGTGACTAAGGGAGAGGTTATGTAAAAGCAATGAAAGACAGTTTCTGCTCCAGATTACAGTCCAACCTCACTTACATAAGTGCAAAATATTTTCTTCTTTGTGTCAGTCCCTAACAGAGCTAAGGTGCCCTAGGAGTTATCATTTTCCTCACACGGAATAATTACTAACTCCCTGTTCCTCAATGTTGTTTATGCCCTTGATTGTCAACGCCCTGAAAGTACAAAATGAAAATGAAATTGAGTAAACAGTTGAATGGTTGAAGTACCTCAAGTAAAAATTAAGTTGTCAATTGTTACTCTGTTGAAGGTTGGACTGTGACTGTTCACAATGCTCTTAGATTTGCAAGTTGAAAAAGAACAAACGTGCACGCAGTATGCTTTCCAGGACCCCTTAAAAAAAAAAAAAAATCTAACCCCTACTCTTGTGTGGCCACAAATGGGTGTTTACAATGGATGGTCAAACGCCAACTCATACTCCCAAGGGGTCGGGGGGGGGGGGCACAAAGCTGAAGGTGGTGGTAAACCTCATCAGGAGCGAGGCTGAGGGGTAAAGTGTGCACACACACGTGTGTGTGTGTCTGTGTGAAGGAGGGAGGGAGAGAGGGAGAGGGAGAGAAGTGGAGAGAGAGAGAGAGAGAGAGAGAGAGAAATCACGCGCGAGCGATCTGCATGTCCTCAGAATCCCTCTCTCCTCTTTGCCTTGTGCCAACTAGCTGTCTCTGTCCCACAGCGGAGAACAAAATCAAGAGAGACCTTCACATCATCAAATCCGAGAGTTACTGGGTGGAATCCCAGAGCCCTACTTAACGGAGACCTGTCCATGGTCCTGACCACATCCTCTCCTCCTTCCCTCCCTCCTCGGATCCGGATGGGGCTAGCAACCAAGGAGCCGGCGCCCGGCGTGGTCCCGGCTCGCGGAGGCTCCGGCTCCGGCCGCCCACACGCCCCGGCGCCCCTCCGGCGGGTCCGGCTCGGCTCTCCGGCCCCGGCACCTGTTTTGAATCCCGGCGCGAGGCGCGGTGGGGGCGGCGGGCTGGGGGCGGGGCGCGTCACGTGCCGCCCGCGGCGGCGGCGGCCCCGGGAAGGTTCCATTTCTTCCGCCACCCGCACTCCGGGCGCTCGGGCCCCTCCCCGCCCCGCCCTCCCGCCCCGCCCGCGGCTCCCATCGCGGTCGCGCAGCCCGGCGACTCCGGGCCGGGCCCGTCCCTGCCGCTAGCGGACTCGGCTGGTCCTGCGCCCTCCCGCCCGTCGCCCCCGCCATCCAGTTGGTGCGGTCCATGGCGAGCACATCATGGCGATTGAAGGTAAGTGGAGGCTGACGGTGGTGAGCGAGGAGGGGAACGCCCAGCCAGCGCGGGCTCGGAGGGGTCGGGGAGGCCGAGGTGCGGACGGGGCGGTCTCCTGAGGGCCTGGACTAGCAACTAGGCGCAGGGGTCCCAACAGCGCCCCGGGAGGCGGGTGGGCGGAGCGGCGCGGCGGGAACGCCAGACCTGGCTCGCCCGCGCGCCCCGGCCCTCGCGGTGCAGGCGGTCTCGGCCGTCGCGCGCCGGGGCGCGGGTGCGGAGCGCAGGTACCGGGTCGCGGCCGCCTCCTCCGGGCCCAGCAAAGTGGGCTTCTGCTGCCGCCCTGCAGACCCGGCGGGACGGGAGGTGCGAGGGTACGGGGCTCGAGCTGCACCCCTCCCATTACGCTCGCCCCAACAAACCTCCTGAGATACCTACCTGCCTTCGTGCCAGACTGAGCCCATTTTTGCTCCCCCTTTTCTGACCCTTCCCCACCCCTGCTCTGGAACTGATTTTTCTTTCTATCCATTACTCTTCTCTTTGGTGTTGTAGGATACCAGGAAATTTGGGGTGACGTTAATTTCCTCAAAAAAAAAAATTTTTTTCCGCTTAACACTGAAAACGACTTTTCTCAATGAAGTAAATACACCTTTACAACTAGTGCACTTTTAGAATCCTGCAAATAGTATTTTTCTGTTTTGGTGCAAACAGTACTCATATTTTAAAAAGTAGCTTCCTAAGAGTTAAGTTCCTACATAAGTAGGTGGCACTAACGTGTACTTTTCTCTTGTTCCAGAACATGGAACTGGAATAAGTGTCTATATTTTGTCTTACTTTTAAGGACGATATTGTGACAATTAATATCACATCTAGGATATTTATGTGAAAACCTACAGCAACTTCCAGCTCCTGCCTCACTGTTAACTCAAACAATGCAAGTGACTTGTTAAATTTCCCTGTGTATATACTCATCTGTATTGATGTGCAAGGTGCCTATAACTGTATCATTATTTGTGCACATTGAATGTGTGTTCCTCCTAAATTAAACTTTTCACAGGGCTTCCCATATAGATGACAAATCACTAGTATAGCACACATATCTGGGGAGTTTGTGTCAGATCCTGTGAACTCCAAAATTAATGAAACTGTTTATTTCATTTAAGAGGTTAAGTACCTACGTTATGTGGGATACACATTCAGAGAGTTTCAAATATCTACTTTTGCTAGGATGATGGGAATAACATCTACTGACAAGTAAGATTTACCTCTCACCTTTGATATTCCTGTTATCTTGAGCAGTACTTTCAACTACTCTTCCTCACTATACTTTTTACTAGAGCTTAAAAATAAGGAGACTGATTTATGTTGTATATTTTCTCATCCAATTTGTGGTAAAATAGTGAAGGTAAGATTTGTCCAGAACGTGAGGAAAAGATTAGATAGATAGCATTCAGATATGGTCTTTCTTTCTTTTTTTTTTTTTTAGTTTGTCCATTAAATGTTACTGATTCCTTTTTCATGTAAACTGCTGGTATTTTGCTCTGTCCACTACTTCTGTGTTTAAAGAACAAGATTTAAAAAATGTTCATATTCATGAGATTCTTCTGTAGGTTTATTATTATTTTGTTTTGGTGCTGAGGATTGAGCCCAGGGTGGCATGCATGCAGGCACATACTCTACCACTGAGCTATACCCACAAGCTTCTTATCTGTTTGAGATACTCTTATAAATATTTTTATACTTAAGCATTTGTTTAGGTTTTGTGGTATAAAGATCAACCAATTATGTCTTTCCTAGTTAGGTGAATAAACCGTATTAATATATCTAAAAGATGTCAGGTCCAGTTAAACTTTCTTTCTTATCACTTACTAAGGCAGATTTTTTAATATTCATCATCCCTATATAAAGTGAGCTCTAGATGAAGATTCTGTACTAGGAACATCTGAGAATTTTAAGATTTTCAGATGTAAACATCTAACATTGTTCTCAATGAAGAGATTCCGAATGCTGAAACATCGCTGCTCCATTCACCTGTTAATTCAACAAACATTGATTGTATGGTAGCTGTACATAGTATTCTGTACTAAACTTCATGGGTCCATAAAGGTGAATAATACCACAATTTTTTCCTCAAAAGTTAGCATTCTAGTGAAGGGGGACAGATAATTTTAAACATACAATTGTAATATAGTATGAATACCAAGAGATGAATCTTATTTCCATTGTTTAAAAAGTGATGATGGATTCAACACTGGTTTGGAGACAGTTTTTATATTCAGAAAGTCTTTGTACTTGGCCTAAAGTCTGCCATTCAGTAACTTGTGTCTATCCATCTGGTTCTGCTTTCTGTAACAATAATTAAAAGTCTTCTATTCTCTGTCTACACAGCATCCTCTCTAGCATTTGAAAACAAATATAGAATGTTTTCTTTTTTAGACATACTATCCAGGTTCTTCCTCTGGAGGATCTATACTGTTTTAAAATTTGGACTATAGTGGTGGGCTATTCCATTCCAGTTGTACTGTTGAATAGCATGTATTAAAACTTTTATATCACCCTTTAAATTGTGCATAATCTTATTAATGTAACTTAATATTAGAATAGCCTTTTTGGAGCTTCATGTTGGCTCAAGATGAGGCTATAATCAACAAAAAGCACAGGTTTTACCTGGACTACTCTCAAGTCATGTGTCTTTAGTCCTTTGTATAACCTACCAATGTTTTTAATTGAAGAACAGGTCATATCTATCAGTTAATATACTCTGTCCCAGTGTTTTGGACCTTGAGTCTAGACTTTTAAGTATGAAGATTCACTTTTATTTCCTCCTCTGTGGAACCCTTATTTTATGGCATCAGTTTAATTCTAAATATCATTCATTTCTTCCTTATAAGTCAAACATTTAACAACTAATCAGGCTCTCAAATAAATATCTGATGATACCATATAAGATGTTAGTATACTGAACTAACATAATTTCACTCAGATGTGATGAATTTAGTCCAGTCTTAATTAAAAGTACAATTTTTAAAAGGTATTTTGAAATATTGAATAGTTTAAATATCCTTCTTGTTACTCTAGTTCTTGGGTGATACCATGTTGGGAATTGTGTTCTACCTAGCCTGTCGAAGCATGTAATTGCTGTCCAGCATATTAACTCTTCTAGTGTTGGCCTCTGTTGGTCTTACATTGTTGACTAATTTTCTGCTTTTTTATGTTTACTCCTGACAACATAGTCCTTAATCATCTCTGTCTTTCTTTTGTGGTTCTGGGAATTGATCCCAAGGATGCTCTACCAAGGAGCTGCACCCACAGTCATTATTTTTGATTTTGAGACAGGATCTTGCTAAATTGCTGAGACTGTCCTTGAATTTGCCATTCTCTTTCTTCAGCCTCCTGAAGCAAGGTTGCTAGGATTATAGGTGTGCACCACTGGGCCCTGAATCTTCTCTCAGTCTACTTGACCTCATGTTATTTGTGTTTCTGTTCTCAGTCTTATTGTCATCATCTGCTTTATACTTTCTGCACACATTGAACAATTTTTTAATCACTTGTTTACAAATCTGTTTTCACAGCGCAGGTATAAATTCCTAGAGGATAATATTTTACTCATGTTAGTACTCCTTAAATTTTGAACAGTACCTGAATATAATGTCTTCAACCCATGTTTCCTGAATTGTTTTGTGGCTTTCTGAAGATTATATATTCATGGATTCCATCCATTGCCCAGATGCATATCTTTAACACTAAATTTTCCTGACTTATGTTTCCAGATGGTAGCTAGGTATCTTCACTTGGCCTACATTGATCCAAAATATGTAGCTGAGAACATAGGAATGTCCTAAACCACAGTTGTTATTGCAGCCACCAAATATCACCTCCATACTCCTCCACTTCATGCAGCTTTACCAGCTGAGTGGCATTTTAAATAACCAGACATTCAAGTTAGAAACTTGGACATCAACCCTATGTTATAATTCACATCTCAAACTAATTTATTTTGCTTGGTGTTTATGTTATTTAGTTTATGCCCTTATTAAGAGACTTCCATTAGTTTCCTAATTAGTCTTATCTCTGGTCTTCAGTTTCCTTCCAATTCACTTTCCAAACTCGTGCTAATTGTCTTTGTAAAATGCAAATCTCAATGTTTTAAACCTTAGGATAAAACTGTTTCTTAATGTCTGACCCATTTCCTCATCCAATCTTCTTTTTTCCATATCTTCCATAAAAGTAACAGAAGACTCTGCAGCATGTTTTGTGGAAGTAAAAAATGAGCACCTTTATTGTTAGCTTGGTATACCAAAGTAGTTAATTTAACTACTTAACCTCTCTGGAAAGCAGTTTAAAAATTGTAAAAGAAGTTTGGAAAGATCTGTGTATGTATGTGTACATATATACCTTTTATTCATAGTGCAGCTTGTGGTTTGCCACACATTTCCAAATATGCTATATTTTAGACCTATTGCTGGAATTCTGAGATAGTCATTAAGACTTTTCTTGACCCTCAGATTTTTAAGGCAGAATTTGAGTTTTCAGAAACCATTTGAAATATTGAATTTAAAAAACCTATGGAAACATGTTATATTATTAGTCTTGAAGGAGAACATCAAGCCCCTTACTTGTTCTCTCTGTTATATTATTAGAGAGATAACCTTATTATATACCTATGTAGGGTCAGTGTGATTAGGATGTCACACCTATACACCCTCTGTAGCAGAGCGAGATGATTTATTGAATAGTTTATTTCTGGGTGAATTACAGTTCAGTTTAATCAAGGATATTCTTAAAAGTGATACTTTGACTTGTAGCAAAGATAAAATTTCTAATATTTAAGAAAATTTATTTTAGTTGTAGATGAACACAATATCTTTATTTTATTTATGTGGTGCTGAGGATCAAACCCAGTGCCTCACACATGCTAGGCAAGCACTCTACCACTGAACTCCAACTCCAGCCTCCAAATTTCTAATCTTTGACAGAGACTTGAGACATGTTTGTACATTTAAATGGGGTTGTTCAGAGACCTCTAGAGGTAACTTTTTAGTAATTTACAGTTTACTTGAGGTTCCTTTTCTAACTTACTAAACCAAATTAGAAACAAGTAGCAAACACAAGAGAAATTGTTGTCTTATATTTTTTATTGCTTTAAGGTGGTAATAGAATGCAACAGTGCATACCAATGGGGAAAGCAGAGGGAACCATATGTTGGCTTAATTTATACAATTTGTTGGGTAATACTGTTTGCATTATTACTTTCTTTGAAAGACTATGTTTGTACATACTATATATGTAGTAGTATAGTAGATTTTCCTTTTAGATTTGATCTCTGTTTAACTGACTTCACCCCAAGTGGCTGTATATCAATAATGTAAGATTGAACAAACTACGATATGTAGAATATTTCAAGCTTCTGAGTAAAATGATTATATGTATATTTTATATATGTAGTGATACCTTAATTAATTGAAAGCATCAATTTACTGTTTTGTAGGAGGATGAAATAGGGACAAACAGTAAACTGTTACTAGGGATTTATTTACAAATAAACTTCTAAGAACCATATGTATATTCAGAGAAATTTCTTATTTTCACATTTTTAGGACTGTATTTAGATAGATATTCAAACTAGTATTTTGAGTTATCATGAGGTGATGTAATGAAGTATTATCTTCAGTATTCTGAGTTTACAAATTTAGTAATGCATATTGTAGTTTTAAAAAATTAATCTGATGTAGTAGTCAAAACAAAAAGATTTTGTTTTATTCTCATTTAACTAGAAAATTGAGTTCAGCCGAGAGAGAGAAAGTGTGTGTGCACATATTATTCAGGGATTTATTGTGTTATGTTAATGAGTTTCTAATAGTCAAAAACCTAATTAGCAAACTGAATAAAAAGTGGCACACTGATTGGAAATGGATTAGTGAATAGTAAATTTAATTTTATAATATGAAATTTATATTTCATAGAAAAAAATTATTGAATAAATGCATAGGAACTTATATAGATCAAATAAGATACTGTATTGAGCATGCTTTATATATTATGAAGTACTCTAAGATAAGACATGTCGTGAATAGAGTTTTATTTGGTTACTCTATGTGATGCTGTTGTGGAGATGAGTATGTGCCTTAAAGTCCAGGCTACAGTTGAATATAAATACTACAGTTTTGAGTTTACAATAAATGTAGAAAGAACTTGATTGAGTCAGACTTTTAATTCTACAGTGATTGCAGAGTAACAACAAAAACCAAAGTGATTCCATTTTGGGTGGATAAACTCCTAGAGGATTGGAGGCCTGAAGGTTTTGTTTGTTTTTGTTTTTTAAAGAAAATTTTAAGAAAGAGAACAAGTTAAGTATGAGCAGGTTAACATTTTTTTTGGGGGGTGCTGGGGATTGAACCCAGGGCCTTGTGCTTGCCTTGCAAGCACTCTACCAACTGAGCTATCTCCCCAGCCCCAGAAGGTTAACATTTATTTTGGAATATTTGTACAGAAGAGTATTGATATTCAGTGATAATTGATGCTTTAAAAGAGAAGAAAACATCGTACAGAAATCTTCTTTGATTGCTGGGCTTGAACTCTTCACTTTTCTTTGAATTCTATATTCTTGCTGGGAAAGCTAAGGGAATTAACCCTTTTTAGTGTCCATCATGGGCCATTCATCACATAGCCAATCTTTCAGTTGTGGTTAGCACGACTTTACCCTCTCAACTGTAGTAGTCATCTGCTTAATGAAGGATTTTTTTGTTTGTTTGTTTTTTGCTTTTTGCTTTTTAAATCAGTGTGGACTTAGTTTCAAAATCCTGGGTAACACTGCCCTTTGCTCCAACTCTAGCAGCTAACCCATGAAAATCAGCATGCAAGATGGAACCTGTTTTCAGTCCTGCAGTTATTTTTATTACCACTTTACAAATGACTATTTTATTTTGTGGTACTAGGGATTGAACCCAGGGCCCCTCATTTTGGGACAATTATGAGACAGGGTCTTGCTAAGTTGCTGAGACTGGCTTTAAACTTGTGATCCTCCTGTGTTAGCTACCCGAGTTGCTGGGATTATAGGTGCAAACCACAATACCTCCCTTTTAGTTACTTTTTTCTTACCCTACAGATTAAGTAACAAGCATAAAGTTACAAAGATGGTACTGGGTGATGCTGACTTCAGAGTTCGGTCTGGCTAAATTCAAAATTCATGATCTTTCTACAATATTATATTTTAAATTAGGGACCAGAACTGGTATATTCTTTGAATGAATGGCCTAAGTAGGGACAAAAGTAATATGTGTCTAGAAGTCAGTAGTTAAGTTGTTTGAGGGTAGTTGGCAGCATTAATAGGAGATATTTAAAATTTCATCTTCATTATGTGTAGAATAGGTGTTTACATAAGAATTAACTATAACAATGTGTGAGGGAAGGTTAACTTAAGGACCATGTGTACTTTAATGGATGTACTTTGAAGAATCTTTAAATGAGATGAAATTTAACATATTTCTACAGTAGACTTGCCATGTTTGACCAAGAAGAAATAAGTAAATCTGTAAATTTTGGTGTTTTAGGATAATGGTCAGAACATGATAGATAAAAATACAGTGAATTTTGAAAAGGACACTTAAAGGAACTAAATTGTGGTTTTGTATACCCAGATCTACTTTTTTTTTTTTTTGATACCAGAGATTGAACCTGGGGTGCTTAACCATTGAGCCACATCTCCAGCCCTTTTAAATGTTTTATTTAGAGACAGGGTCTCATGGATCTATTTCAATGGGATTGTAACATCGCTACACATTTTCTTTTGTAAACGTGGAAAAATATGTATTTGTGCACATCCATGCACATCTGTTTCCTCTTATTTCTCACCAATTATGGAGGACTATGCCAGGTTATATTATGCTCCTACATTGGTTTGCCTGAGGGAAAAGATGGTAACTGATTAAGCTTGTCATTTTCTATTGCTCATTTCCATGTTGCTTAGATGATTATTTCAAAAGCAATGTTAATATTACCTCTGAAAAGTTTTTGCAAAATTCACTTCTATTTAAATTGCCTTAGAAGATTAGAAAACAATTTTCTAATTTTCTTTTTTCATAAAAATGAAAAAGTTTTTACTTTCTTTTTTTTAAAAATAATTTTAGTTGTAGGTGGACACAATACTTTTATTTTATTTTTATGTGGTACCGAGGATTGAAACTAGTGCCTCACATGTGCTAGGCAAGAGGTGTACTGCTGAGCTAAACCCCATCCCAGTTTTTACTTTCTCAACTGTATTAAACATAATGTTAAATTTTTTTTTCATTAACAATTTAGTTACCTTTAGTGTCTGGGTTAGTTATTTGATACTATAAAATAATGAATTAGACAACTTTATTTTTGAGTACAGTTTTTTCTTATATTGTGTGATTCTCATGGGTACTTTGACAAATATAGTAATTATTTGACTAGCTTTTTAAAATTTGTGAGGTTTTTAAATATAGATAGGTTAAATACTTATAAAAGGGAGATAGTTTTCACTGTCATACCATAGTTTTTTGTTACTATTTATACTAAGCCTTGTAAAAACTGCTGTTATATTTAAGATTGATAGTAAAACTTAACCAATTTATATTAAATACATGGGAGAGCCTAGTTTTAATTGCACATATTAAAAATTGCACCCTGGTTACATGGATAAAGTGCATAACTCAAACTATGTTACCAGTGTTAGCTTCTGGAGAATATACCTTAATGACCACATAGAAGAAGTATTTCTAAGTAACCTAAGAAAACATCATGGGCCTCAATCAGTATTGTAGTTATTGTAATTACTTGATTCTTCCAATGTCTTGAAAATTTGTTATAATTTGATAAAAGTATCCACTTATTTGTTTGGTGTCTCTTCAATTTTCATAGCTGTATTTCATTCTAGCCCTTCAGCAAATGATGTGTGATTGCTCATTGATAATATTCCAATTAATACTGTATTTTACCCTGGGAGTTTGCTGGATAATAATTCTTTTATAATCATGGCTTAACGTCAGGTACTTTTTCTTGCTAAGTCTGTCTTTCTGATAGTGATTAGTCTATATTGCTGATAAGAAGGAAACAATGGCATTATTGCAGCCAAGTTAGACTGTAGATCTAACCTACTTTAGTGATAGAAATACTGTTTTCTAGCTTATTAGCTTGCTTCTCAGATGACCTACATTTATCTTTAGTGGATATAATGGTATTTTATTTCTCGTATAATTGCTGTAAGATATTTCTATTTCTTATAACTGAACTGTTCATAATAAGCCTCTGTAATGAATTAAATGATTAGATTATTTACTTTTATATGAAGTTTTAAAGTAATTTATAGTGTAATGATTCAATCTTACATGCACAGAACTATAGAAGATTTTATTGAACCTACATTAAATCAGCATGTTTGTATGTGAAGGAAATTTGTATTTACATAGTAACTAATAAAATTAGTCTTAAAATAAATTAGAATAATCAGTATATATTTGTGGGTGTAATATGTTTTAATATATGTATACATAGTGGAATAATAATCACTTATCTGTCACATCACCTACTCATTTTTTGTGGTGAGAATTTAAAATCTACTCCCTTAGCAATTTTCAAGCATACAATAACTTATTTTTAACACAAGTTAAAAAGGTTTATAACCAAATTATTTATATCCAACCCAAACTTAGGTTAGTCCAAATGTTTATGAATTGAAATTCATGTATGTATAAATATATATAGGCATGTGTGCATGTATATGTATATACACAGTGGAATTTTATACAGTGATGAAAAGGAATGAATCACAACCACAGTAATAAAATGGATTAATCTTCTAAATATTGATAGAAGCAAGACTCAAAAATGCCTGCTCAGTATTTTATTTATATACATTTTATAAACAGATAAAACTAAGCTGTATTGTTAGTACTCAGGAGAGTGGTTACTTCTGGGGAATAGGATAGTACCTATGAAGTTACCTAAGGGGACTCCCGGGATGCTGGCCAAGTTCTTTCTTGCCTTGTTTTGTGGTAACTAATTTGCATAGAACATGATTGGTTTGTGAACTTTTGTGTGTGTCTTTTCCTACCCAATAGGTAGGTATTTTTAAAAGTGAAACATTAATATATCTTTCAAAAAATGTTAAAACAGTTTTTTGGGGGGTTAAATTTGTTAGTTTTCATCATCACAAATTTGTCTTATGAATTTTTAAGAGCGGGTAACTGGAGAATGGGGAGAGTCATGTTCCACTTTATACCCTGTGAGTATACTTGATAAAAAATAACTAATACCTTTACAGGATTTACCTGTCTGTAATGACTTACCTATATGTGTGTTGAAGCTGATGCAAAAGTGGGCCCTTCTTGCAGTTTTCCTTCTAGATGATATGAAGAGGGGTTTGAGAAGTGGTGATGTGATTTCTGCTTGAGAGGCTTACTGTTCAAAAATACCATGCTTGAATGAAGTATTTTCATTGCAAAACTTTATAAGACCTTAATTTCTGTGTTGTTCAGGAAAATTCCAAGTGCCAAGCTATCACATTAATTTAGTTAAGTTTTTAAAAAAATTTTAGTTGTAGATGGATATAATAACTTTATTTTTATTTACTTATTTTTATGGGGTGCTGAGGATTGAACCTGGTTATTCAAACGTGCGAGATGAGTGCTCTGCCACTGAGTCACAACCTCAGCCCTAATTTAGTTAAGTTTAAAGAGAAGAATTAGGGAACTTTTTTTCCAAGATCATTTCTAGGTGCTAATTTAAAATGATTCTTTGTAACTGTCAAGCTCAGGCTATTTTCTTTGGTTTTAATGCCTCATAAACTTTTTTTTTTTTTTTTTTTTAAATAGGTGGAGAGAGAACCTGTGGAGTACATGAACTTATCTGTATTAGAAAAGGTAAGTCAATACTCTGTAAAGATATTTAAATATTAAATAAACAGAGTTCACAATAAATTTTTTTGTGAGATGGCAGATAATTTGGGTTTTTAAGGCATAACATTTAATAAATATTAATGTTTGTTATTTGTATTATAGATGTAAACATACATAAAGTACATGTTGATTACTTTGTGGCTCTTGAGAGTTGCTGCTTTATATTTAGTTTTGTTGGACTGATAAAGTCTGGTTTCTAGCATATTGATTTTTAGACATGGTGAAGAGGCAAAGAATGGAGGGTTTGATTTTTGTTCCCTTTCAGAATCTGGAATCTGAGTGCATGCTGATCTCCCATTGACTTCTGTTCTATTACTGTGCCCCATCAGAGAGATGTGAGGAGTTGGTTGAAATTCAAATCGGGAACATATCCAAAGACCACAACATCCTATGACACGAACAACTGTCTATGCTTCCTTAGACAACTGGGTGGTTCAACAAGGTGGCCCCAGGAAAGGTAATTCAGTTATTAGGTGGAATGCAAGGAATCAGGTGTTCTCCAGATTTGGAAGAATCAGGAGAACATTGGGTGTCCCCACAGCTCTGTAGAAGTAATCATAAATCTGTGAAATGGTGTGAAGAAAGGAAGAGATAGACCTGGGGAGGCCAGGGAAAGAAATTCTCATAAATTTACCACTCTTGTCTCTTTTTAAACTTGGAGCACTTTCTTTTTCTTGCATCTCTTGAAAAGTCACCTGACCTTCTTGGGTCTGGTCAGCTAGCAACTCTCCTCACCCTAATATTTCTCCTGGAGGAGGTTTCGGAGCAGTGTCAGTGTTAGTGATACATGGGTGTGATTGGCATTTCAGGGAAATGTCAGCATATTCTCAGCAAGTCTTTGACAGCTCTGAAAATCTTAGATTTTTCAGAGTTGAAAAAAATGTTTAATCCTTCTTAGGTGAATTTACGTGGCTATTATTGACATGGTCATGTAATATATCTGTGTGTCACTGCCTACAATTACTTTTCATTTAAAAACAATCTTCCTTTGTTAGCATGTAGCTTATCTATACCTTTCCTCTGGTACCTCCAAGTAGGAGATTGAAGTCAGTTCTTATGCAGATTTGTGCTTCTTACCTAATATGGAGGGACGGGAAGAAAGCGGGAAAAATTGGTACATGTTTTTTTCTATGTAAATATTTTTAGTCCTGTATCCTCATGTTTTAATCCAGAGTTACTGTAAATGTTTTAAATAATTTTTTAGTTATTACCTTGTCCCACTGAAAGTTTTAAAAACTTTTTATTTGATGGGACAGCAAAAGAAGCTGCTATACAGATTGTTATCAAAAGCTATTAAAGCCATAGTCAGATGAAGGGAAAATCAAGACAAGAATAGAGACCACTAGAAGGAAGGAAACTAAGTATGAAGCGGGTCTCTCATGGCTATAGTGGAAGCAGAAAGCTACAGTGGAGAACACAGAATATAAGAATATTGATTTCATTACACACTCTTACTTCTTCATTGTTGTCTTCATTCCTAACCGGATAGTTGTCAGAATATGCTTTGCCCACATCTCTCTATATTTCCCACATTTCTCTACGTTAGTTTACCCTATTGACTTCCTTCCATTTTTCTGTGGAGTTTTGATTTATGATTAAACTTTTAGAAAAAAATTATTCACTCTGTAACCATGTTATGGAAAAGTGTCTGAATCTCTGTTTATATGTATTTTCTTGAAATTTAGTGCAGTGTCTTATTCTAGTGGATGTTGCATAAGTATTTAAATATTTCTAGAATTAAGACCGAGGGCTAAAGCTTTTGCATTTTAAGCTGGACTTTTGTAAATTACAGCATATGATTAGGTAAAGTAGAATGAGTATTAATAATTCTGGTAAAATGATATTTCTGACATTACACTCAATTTCTTTTTACTTGTTTATTTCTTCTCTGTCTCTTTTACTGACTTCTCCCTCCATCAGACCTGTAAATATGGAATAGACCAGGATTTCGTCCTCAATTTACTTCATTTTCTATCTTTTCCCTCTCTTTGATTTTATGTAGTTTTACTGTTTTGAATGCTTTGTGAATTTATAAATCCAGCTATGGACTGTCTTTGAACTCTTCTCTTTTATCAAACTACTTACTCGAAATTTCTTTCTTGATGTCTATTAAAATGACAACTTGACATGTCTAAAATGAAAGTCTTGATTTTCTAACATGAACCGCTACCTTCCTCAGTCTCTGGTAATTAATAGCACTGTTTACCCAGTTGCTAAGTCCTAACTTAAGAACCTTCCTATGTTTCTCTCATTCTTATACTACCTACATTTATTTGTAAGTTTTGTCAATTCTACCTGCAAAATATATTTTGAATCCATCCTTTTTTTCCATTCTGCTGCTCTCATTGTAGTCTGAATTTCTTATTTTCTTTTGCCTAGACCACTGTTTTCTAGTATATATATTCTTATTTCTTTTCCTTTCTATGAAAGGTGGCATACTATTTATTATTGTTTTGTATCTGGATTATTTTAAAGCTTATGTCCTAGAATTAAATTCATACCAATAGGATGAGATCTTATTTTTCTCTCTCTGCATTCTTCTCCAGTATGAGAACATCATAATTTATTCACTTAATTTCCCACTAATGGAAATTGCCATGTTTTCAAATTTTTCCTATTAAAATACTGTCACAGTGCATACCTTTGTTCATGAATAATTGCTTATTAGTGGAGGTCTGTTTTTGGATAGATTCTGAAAAATAAGATTGCTGGGTTCAAGGGGAATTATATAATTGCATTAAAAATTGCAAAGTTCCTCACCTCATAGATTGTCTCATTTTACTTTTCCACCAAAATTTATATGAACTCAAAGCTGTCAGAGTGTCTTAAACTTTTGGATTTTTATTGTTTTTGCTGCTGTTAATCTGGTAAATAAAATTGTAGTTCAGTGTCATTTAAATTTTCTCTGGTAAGTGAGGTTGATTATTTTTTTGATATCTGTATATAGAGTATACAAATGTGCTTGGTTTGATTTGAAGGACACCAAAAGAACCTGCTTCTTCTGAAATTCTCTCCTAAGTATTCCAGGGTTTCTCCTTGCTTGGCATTTGTTAAATTAGGATCCATCTAGTTTTTAGAGATTCATTTCAGAATACATTACCTGGGAAGGAAAAGGTCCTCCAGCATTCTCATCTAAACACATTATCACAGTGTATCCAATTGTTTCACTTTCATAGTAGAAAGCAGAAAATTAAGGCATGATACCCAAGACAGTGTGATAGCTGTGAGGAAAAGGGTTGGATAAGTGGGTGAAAAGCGGAAGTAGAACAGTCTTAGAGCGTGTCCAGAAGAGGCAGATTTGAGATGCCAAGGGCAGACTATTTATAGAACACTGAAGACTGATTGTACCTATTTCATAGTTTTGCCTGAGTTGTTTGGCATTGTCCCTATTTTTTTTTTTTCTTTTAAGCATAGAGGAGACTCAAGCCCCCCTGGCTGTTCTTAACTTTTCTTGACTTGGGATGAATAGAGGAGTAAAATCTGAAGAGAAAGGTTATATTAGAAATTAGTTCTTACTGGGACTGTGAAACTGGAACCTTTCCATTCCTTTCTTAACAACATATAAATCCAAGACCTTGGAGTTGAGTGGGAGTTGTTTTTTTCTTTTCTTTTTTTAAAATTGGCATCTGTGACTACTTTATTGTGTCTTCTGGTAACCTTTTTACTGTTTCCTGGAATGGGCTGTAGGGGTTTCTAGGTTCCAATGTCATGTGTAACGCAGCAGTGTCAGACAGCAGTTTTAGTGGTCCATATCAATGTAACCAGGTGTCCTTGTGTGGTTGATGGAAACCAAAAGCCCATAGAATGCCTATAGGTTATGAAGGTAGGGGATGAATTTCTCTTCTTAATTTTCTCCTTTGTGTCTTATGTATTCTTGTATATTTGATTACTTTAGAAAATGGTTTGTGTTGGGCACTGTCCTAGGCATGTGGGATATCATATTCAGTAAGAAAACTTTCTTGCTCTTATGTAGCTTATAATGTTGGGGTTGAGGGAAATATATAATAAACATAAAATAATTTTAGGTAGCTAAATGCTGTGAAGACATAGAATACAATGATGATGATGATGATGACGATATGTGTGTGTGTGTGTGTGTTTGTGTATGTGTGAAAGAGAGAATATATGGGTCAGTGTCAGAGAGTCTTCAGATGGAATAGGCAGGTAAGGCTTGTCTTAGGAGATAACATTTAGAGAAGATTAACATGATGAAAAGAAGGGAGAACATAGATCAGGGGAAGGTCACAGTTACAGAACAGAGAACTGTAAATGCCCTGAGGTGGGAACAAGACTTTGCATGTCCAAGGAACTGAAAGAAGTATGACTGTAGAAGTAAGTAATGAATTAGCCTAGGAACTCTCACAAAATAAGAGAGGTAGGTGGGAAGGTTAAGTAGGAGAGGCAGGTGGTATCCAGATCCTGTATGGATTTTCAGGCCATGGTAAGGGGTTTGTATTTAATCTTAAACATCACGAGAAGCTCAAAGAGGGTTTTAAGCAGGGGAGTGACCCTAAAAACCTAATAGTGCTGCTAATACATGACAAATAAGGAGTAGAAAGTATAAGTAAAGAGACCATTGGGAAACTCCTGAAGACGTCTTGGTGTGTTAGTCATGGAGAAATGTCTGGATTTAGGATGTATTTATAGGTAGAACCGATGAACTTTGAAAAGAGATTAGTGCACAGAAAAGCGAGGAAGACTTAGATTTTGGCAGCACTTTCAAATTGTGGTGCTGTTGAATAAGGTAGGACAGATTGAGCAAGAGCTGGTGGGGCAGGGTGATGGTTCATAGGAATCAGGTATTCCATTTTGAACATGTCAAGTTTGAGATACTTACCAAACATTTATTGGAGATGTGGGGAAGACATTTGGATATTTAAATCTGGAATTTAGATAGAAACTTGGGGTTTTTGGTTTTTAAAGCCATGGTACTTGTTGAGATTACCATGCCATTGAGCATAGATAGAAAAGAGAAGATGACCAAGTATAGCATTGACATGAAATATGGATTTATATATAAATTAAAACATTTTTTTTAATATTAAAAGGTAGCATTTATTGAACATGTACTAGAGTTTTTACATACCTCCTTCATTTTCTTTATTTAGTCACTCTATAAAGTAGGTGCTATTACTATTTTTTTTGAGCAGAGGATCTTTTTATTTTCCACATTTTTTATTGGCACATTACAGTTGTACATGTGGTGTGATTTGTTGTTACATAGTTGTACTTGCATACAATATAACAATATAATTTGGCCAATATCACTTACCGGCACTTACCCTCTTCTTCCCTTTGTCTCACCCTCTGATCCTTTTCCTCTACTGAATTCCCTTTGATTTTCATGAGATTCCTCCTCCCCAACCTTTCTTTTCTTTTTTCCCCTCTAGCTTCCACACACAAGAGGAAATATAGGACCCTTGACCCTCTGAGTTTGGCTTATTTCGCATAACATAATTGTCTCTAATTCCATCCATTTTCCTGCAAATGACATTATTTCATTTTTCTTTATAGCTTAATAAAACTCCATTTGGTATATATACCACATTTTCTTTATCCATTCATCTATTAATGGACACCCAGGATGGTTCCATAGTTTGATTGTGGTGAACTATGGCGCTATTAACATGCATATGCATGTATCACTGCAGCATGATGACTTTAATTCTTCAAAATATTGAGGAGTGGTATATTGGATCATATGGTGGTTCCATTCCTAGTCTTTTGAGGAAGCTCATAGTGATTTCCCTGCTGGTTTGTTTCCCTACTAATTTACAATCCTGCCAACAGTGTAAAAGTTTCCTTTTTCTCTACATCCTCTCCAGCATTTATTATTATTTGTATTCTTTTATATTATTATTTGTATTCTGGATGACTGCCATTCTAACTGATGTAAGGTGAAATCTCAGTGTAGTTTTGATATGCACTTCCCTTAATTGCTAATGATGTTGAACATTTTTTCATGTTGACCATTTATATTTCTTCTTTTGAGAAGTGTCTGTTTAATTTACTTGCCCATTTATTAATTGGGTTATTTGATTTTTTTTGGCATTAAGTTTTTTGAGCTCTGTATATATACTAGATATTAAATCTGTCAGTAGAGTAGTTAACAAAGATTTTATCTATTCTGTGGGTTCTCACTTTACAGTCCTAATTGTTTCCTTTGCTGTTCAGAATCTTTTTAATTTGATGCCATCAGTTGATTAACTCTTGACATTGTTTCCTGAGCCTTTAGGGGTCCTATTGAGAAAGTTGTTGCCTGTTCCTATATGCTGGAGTGTTGACCTTACATTTTCTTCTAGGAGTTGTGTAGTTGCTGGTCTAATTCCTAGGTCTTTGATCCATTTTAAGTGGATTTTTGTGCAGAGGAGCAGTAAGGGTCTAGTTTCATTCTTTTTGAAAATAAATAATTTATTAACTTAATGAATTTATTGTCTTTGGATTAATACAGAAGGACAATTATTGCTTGCCTCACTTTGTGCTGGGGATAAGTGATTTTCCGATGACTGTTAATTAGAAGCATTTTGCAGCAATGTGTGTTCTCAGTTGATTTTAATATAGTGGTTCTTTTCAAGTTTGAGGTTTTGACAATTAGAGAAAAAGTAAGATAACAAGGTATGGTCTATGCACTGAGAGAGTAGAAATGGTGTGGTTAAATTTCACCCAAAATATTCTATTAGACCATGAACTCGTGTTAGCTGTGTTAGATTCCACTTTTAAAAGTGAAACTACAGCAGATATAAACAGAACTATGACACACGTAACTTTGTCTTAATTTTCTCTTTTCTTTAAAAATAAAAGCTCTGATTTTATTTTTTATTTATTTTTTATTTTTTTGCAGTTTAAAAATCTGCTTTTATTTTTTTCTTTTTTTATTTTATTTTAATTAAAAATCATAAATTTACAGAGGGCAATGTTGTTTGATTCATTCTGTTATTTTTTTCCCTTCCCCCCCACCCCTCCCACCCCTCTTTTCCCTCTATACAGTCCTTCCTTTCTGATTTTTAAATAAAAGTAATACTTACACGGAGGGCATTCCCTTAACCCTTTCTTTCTCCACACCAGTCCTGCTCCTCAGGTACAAAGACTGACTCTTTTAAGCTGTCTTTTTTTTTTTCATGTTTACCTTCATATTCTAAAGTTTCCCTATGAGTTCTTGACTTTTGAAAATATTTAGATCTTTTGATTTCCTGCTGTGTTAGTAGTAGATTAGCAGAGTGGCTAGTTTTGTGTGGATTTAGAGTCAGTTTTCCTGGACTCTGATGCTATCTTTCTGCTTCTTAGTAACTGCTGTCCTTGGGCAGATTACTTAGCCCTTATGTACCTCACTGTCCTCATCTGTGTGTAGAATGGGTTAACAGTTTTGTCGTTCACATATGTTATTGTGAGATTTAAACTAGTTAATATACATAAAGGCATTAGCAGTTGATTTATTGACTTAAACCTATCAATAAAAGTAATTAATAAGAAAACTATAATAGTTTTAATAGTAAGATATTGTTTTATCCTCACATGCATTTCTCCATATCTCATTTTTCTAGTATGACTGTATTTCTTGGTTAAGTCAATTGTCAGAAATTACATTTTTATGATGAATATTGTTTGTGGCAAAGTATTAGGCCAGAAGTATATTTCTTTTTTTGTATAATTTCCCATCTCCTCTTAAAATGCCCTGTCCTGTCTACTTTCAGTCACCCACCTCAGCTCTTCATTAGCCATGGTTTAGAATTCATGCCGATTTGTCTGTCATTCAGATTTTTTTTCTGCCACCCTTCCACCCATACTAAAATATACCTTTTCCATGGCCTATATCCTTAAATTAACCTGTTTTGCTTCCCTTGGAAATGATTAGTCAGCATTTTGTATTACTTAAATTACTATTAACTGCTATTCCAGGTATACCCTAAACAAATGACTCAAACAGGAGAAAAGTTTCTTCCTTTCTTCAGTGTGTTTAAATCAGGTATTTGGAATGGTCACAGGGCATTCTTTCTGCAGTGATGCAGGGATTCAGGTTCTTTCCATCTTGTGACTCTGACGACTTTTGTGTGTAGCTTTGGAGGTAACTGTGTCCATCTTCATCAAGTAGGGAGCACAGAGGAAAGAAAGGGAAATTAGGATTGTGCCTAGGAGATTCTTATGGGCTAAGGCCTGAACATCCCTTAGGATTCATATCTCATGTCAATAATTTAGTCACATGGCTACATCTAGCTACAAAACAGGCCAGGAGCCAGCGAATCCAAGAAGTATAGTGAGCTATAGCCTGCCATATATCAATTAACCTACCCTAACATAAAATGCCTACTTTTCCATTGTCTTACATGTACCATTTATATCAGTGATGATTATGTGGATAAATTGTGTGTAGGTGCAGTTGTAGAGCTTAAAGGTGTGGTTTTAGGGAGAGAGTTGAAGGTTAGATAGAAGGGGAGGTTGGTATAAAAACATACTGGAGGTTTTCATTGTGTTTTATTTTGGTGGAGCTGGATTGTGAATCCTTTGGCTTGGTAACTCTTTTGTCCTGCAGGACCATTTCCCATTCTCCTTCTTTTCCCCTTTATGTAACATCCAGTTGCCGAAGGGTCTTCTTTCTTGCCTTTTTCTTTTCCACAAGCTGTAAGTTACAAAATCTGCCCAGTTATCCCTTTATGTCATACTTGCCCTTTAGCTTGCCTATGCTTTCAGGTTCCTCTGTGCTCTGATCTACTTTTTTTGGTGCTGGTGGTAGTGGTGGTGGTGTTAGTATTTCCAAACTTGGCATGGACCTATTTATCTTTCTAGCAGTAGCTTTAGAACAGCCTTATGCTCCTTTGCTATCTTCTCTGTTCATTTTCCTTGCAGTTTTTCTCTTTCCTTTGCTTTCAACAGTCTTTCAGTGGAGCTGGAATGGGGTAGGAGCATGAGCTGTAGTGCCCTACAGTTTGATGTTTTGTTTTTAGTCACATTTGTTTTGATATTTCCACATTGTTTTCAAGCTATTCTGAGGACATGATTTTTATGTAGATTTATGTTTCCTTTCTTGTTTTATGCAGTTTTGGGAGGAAATATTGAAGCATGGAGTTAGGCAGATTCCATTTTTCTTCAGATACTCAGAAGTGTCTGTGGTATGTTAATATAATGAAATTGTTAATGTAAGTCTAGCTTCTTAATAGTTTTTTCCCTTTTTCTTTCTTCCCTCCCCCTCCATCTTATCTTTCTCTTTAGTATCCTTTTGAGACTTTCTTGAGAAATCCTTCTGTACCCCTAAGATCATAACAATATGTTATTTTAAAAACGCTTCAAATCTTGTGTTTCATGTTTAAGTGTTAATCCTTCTGAAATTGATTTTTTTTAGGTGGTTGAGATATGAACCCAGTTTTGTATTTTCCTTATGGATAACCAGTAGTTCCGGCACAGAAATATTTAAGACATTTAAGGTATTTCCCACTGATCATCTCTGTGTCATCTCTGTGGTTTATTGAAGTTTCTATCAAGTTGGTTGGTCTATTTTGTACCATCTATTAACTTATCTATTCCTTAACAGCATCTATCTAATTATTAGAGCTTTGTGGTTCTTATTACTTATTAGGACTAATCCCCCTTATTTTTCTTCAGTGATACTATGATTATTTCTGGGCTTTCAATTTTCCATTTTAGTTTTCACTTTATAATTATCTTGCCAAATAAATTTCTTAAAAAGCCATATATATGTATTTTTTCCCCTCTCCCAGTACTAGGGATTGAACCTGAGGCCCTCCACATGCTAGGCAAGTGCTCTACCACTGAGCTACATTCCCACACTCCCACCGCATTTGAAATTTTAATGGGAATTGCATTGGATCTTTAGATCATTGTGGAGATAATAAATATCTTTAGGTTACTGGGACTTCTTGTTCTTGAACATGGCATATCAAGGCATTGGTTTAATGTCTTTCAATAAAGTTTAGAAAATTTCTGTGTAAAGATCTTTCATATCTTTTGTTTGATTTATCTTTAGATATATCTTTTTTGATTGCTATCATAAAAAGTATAGTAATAGACATGTAATAAGTTTTTATATATTGTCCTATATGCAGCCATATTGATAAGCCATTTTAATATTTCTTTAGATATATTGGGTTTTCTATGTATACAGTCATATCAAATGCATATAATTTCAGTTTTTTTGGTACCAGGGATTGAACTCAGGGGTACTCAGCCACTGAGCCACACCCCCAGCCATATTTTTGTATTTTTTAAGGGACAGGGTCTCATTAAGTTGCTTAGCCCCTCACTTTTGCTGAGGCTGGCTTTGATCTCAAAATCCTCTTGCCTCAGCCTCCTGAGCCACTGGGATTACAGGCATGCATCCCCCCTGCCTGGCAGTAATTTCACTTTTATATATTACTTTCCAGTTTTGTTTTTTTTGGCAGCTTCTAGGGAAAATTAAGTAAAATAGAACTTAAAGAATACTGAGTAATCCTCCTATAAATGCTTGTCTAGGAAAATCTTAAAATTGGATACTAACAAGTGTTGGTATAGGTACAGAAAAATTGGAACCCCCATATGTTGCTTCTAGGAATGTAAAATGGCACAGCCACATTAGAAATTATTTTGAAAGTTTCTTAAACAATTAAATGTAGAATTACTATATAACATAGTAATTGTACTGATAGGTTTATATCTAAGAGAATTAAAAACATGTTTATACAAAAGCTTATATATGAATGCTTGTAGCAGTATTATTCATAATAGCCCAAAGTGGAAACACTCTAAATATTCATTAGTTGATAAGTGTATTAAATAAAATGTGGCATATCTGTATACATGTATATATGTCTATATATGAAATATTATTCATCCATTAGAAAGAATGAAATATTGAAGTAAACTATAACCTGGATTGGTCTTGAAAGCATGCTAAGTGAAACAAGCCAGACACAAAAGGCCATATATTAAATGATTCCACTCATATGAAAGGTCCAGAATAGGTAAGTACATAGAGACAGAAATTAGATTAGTGGTTGCCAGGGTTGGGAGAGTGAGGGAATAGGAAGTTACTAATAGGTGCTAATGGGTGTGGGCTTTTTTGAGAGGGATGATGAAAATCATGAAGTTAGTGGTGATCATCATACAATTTTATGAATATACTATGGGTCACTGAATTATGCCCTTTAAAATGGTAAATTTCATGGTATATGTATTTTATCTTAAAGTGCTGCTTACATTGTGAAACGTTAGTCTTGTGGGCTCCTCTTTTATGCAAAAGTTTCCATCACCTGAAATTCTCTTCCTTTGATATTTATTACTTTAGATCTTTTATGTTTTTATGAGCCCCAAATTAAAGTAATGATATACCGCAGACAGGTGGATGTATACATTTATGTGTGCTTATATGTTCAAATTGTACCAACTCATAAGTTGGCTTCTAGTTTTATAGCAGAAGCTTGCTTTATGGTCTTCACATGTTAGTATTTTCTGATACCAAATCTGTCTTTATGGCATTAGTTTACTTGATTTATACAAATCAACTCATATTTCTGAATGCAGACAATCTGTTTTGGAATTTAGGTAAAAGAATCTTTTTAGTGGTTAAAGAATGGAAGATATCAGTGGTAAACTTATTTTTGTAGTTCAGGAAAAGTACATATGTATTTTTCAACTTTGAAATAAAAATGGCTTTACTAAGTCCATGGGGGAAAATGTATAGATGTTCATTCATTACCTGCTATACTTTTTCCTTCATCAAAAGGACGTTACTTGTTTACGTCACCAAGTATAAACATCTGGGCATAATTGAAAATGAATAACAGATCACTTTCTAATCTTTTCTTTCATTTGAATCAAAGACTGTCTTGAAGTTATGTTGACCACCTATGGTTCTTGGCAATTTGCTTCTAAGGTGATCTTTACAATTTCCTTCAAATATGACCCTAAATAATAACTTAAACTTCATGAGTTAACATCTTGAAGTGAGTATTGCTATCTGAGAGCAAAGATTTTCTCTCATATTGTTGACATAGGATTTTGCTTGGTAGTGATAGGTTTACAAATTATGGGGTTGGACAGATAGCATTTTGTTTTCATCTAATTCTTTTTTTATTTACTATTATATCCATCTAGTCCTAAGAGTTTCTGTTCTAATACACAATTGTGTTAGGATAATACAATTATAAAGTAGGAGAGTACCAAGCATAGAGATAAGGAGAGTTTGGAGACAATAGCTAGTATGACTGCAGTTAATAGAGCTGGGGGAGAGGCTAAACCTCATAACTTTTTAAGCTCATGACAGGTTGAGGAGTATTTCTCTCTGTTATTCTTTTTTTCTGAACTGGCTGCCATTGCTTTGAGGGTGAATGAAAATCTAGTAAGGTTTTTTTACTGCTTGTGTTCTTAGATTCTCCTTTTTAGTTTAGACAGATTTGTTCTTTCTTCCTTTTCCCTCCTTTAGTGTATTCTGGGCTCTTCCCTCTTTTGGTGGTATTTTAGCTGTCTCTTTTGGGTAAGCATCTGTAATTTGTAAAGTTTTTGCATTATATTCTGACTTTTGAGGGCTGAAGTAGGATAGGAATTTTTTGCTTAGTGTCCATACTTGACTTCAAACCTTTTGTAGTTCTAATTATACAGAGTAAAAGAATACATTAAAATACCTTTTCTTCTTTTTAGTATTTAGAAGAAAGAGTACAGGAAAATCATGTAAATTTTGAACTATATAAATTTAGAATTCAGGATGTATGGATTAAATTTCCCCAATTTGCTTCATTCAAGGTGTGCAACTGAATGAAGTTCTTGGCATCTCATTGCTCCCACATATGTAAAATGGTGACACTGTTTATATTAGTTTTGACTCACTACAATAAAATACTTGAGGAAAAGTAATTTAAGACAAAAGGTTTATTTAATTCACAATTTGAAAGTTTAGCATTTAAGATAAGGGCAGCTCCATTGGTCTGGCCTCTGGTGAAGGCAGATGGTGGCACATCATGGCAGTGGTACATTTTAGAGAGAGTGGTTACATTTTGCAGCAGAGAGAGAAGACAGGTGGATCCCACAGTCCTTTGTGAGGGCATACCCCCAGTGACCTAAGGACCTTCCACTAGGCCTCCTCACCTTGTGATATTATTTTCATCTCCCAAAAGCACCACTTTATGTACCAAACCTTTAACATGCAGAATTTCTTTTGGGCGGAGGCATATCAGTATTGAAACCATAGCACTATTAATGTCATCTGTATTTGAGAGCAAGACTTCTGTGAGGACCAAATGAAATAAAGTATATGAAAGCCTTTGTAGCCAGTGAACTGGTATTATATATTATTATTATCTTATTGAAGAAGATAGGGACAGTCTTGGAACCTGGAGACTCTTAGAGATGGGCCAATTGTACTCCATATGTGTAAATTTTGGAAGGTATATTCTGATTATTTCTGTTGTTCACTTTTGAATGATGTGACACTTAGGATTTTGAATATGTGAGAACTACTAGTGATAGCATGAACTTTCTAAAATGTTTCAGTAATTCATTTAAATAATGGTGTATGTATATAGGAAGCACTTTGCTGATCTCTTAACAAGTAGGTGACTCCTAGTTTGAAAAAACCACTAATCTTTGGATGTTGGTATAGAAGTAGATTTCCATAATCAATTTCTATGCAAGTCCAATAAAAATATTTTTCTATTGTTAGATTAACATTAGAATTTGAAATACAGTAGTCCTCTGATATTTGTGGTTTTGTTTTCTGAAATTTTAGTTACCTATGGTCAACCATGGTCAAAAAATATTCAATGAAAAGTTCCAAAAATAAACCTATTTTAAATTACAGTATGTTCTGAGCAGCATGATGAAATCTCACACTATCTCACTCCATTTCATCCAGGATGTGAGCATCAATTTGTCCAGCATGTCTGTGCTATATTTTGTTCTCTACCCATTAATCACTTAGTAGTCTTTTTGATTATCAAATTGTCTATTGAAGGATTACATTGCTTGTGTTCAGGTAGCTCTTATTTTACTAAATGACCCTAAAGCCCAAGAATCAAGATGCTGGCAATTTTATTTTACAGTATATTGTTATAATTGTTCTACTTCTTATTATTAGCTATTGTTAGTGTCAGTTTGTATGTGTAGGAAAAAACATAGACTATATATATTTGGGTACTATCTGTGATTTTAGGCATCCACTGGGAATCCTGGAACATATCCCCCAAGCTTAAGCAGTGACTTCTGTACTAAAAATTATTTAAAATAATAATTCTATGTTATTCTTCCCTTTTATTTGTTGTATTCTAAGGAGTATGTAATAAACAGTGTGGTCTTTATAAAGATAAAATTTAGTTTGAATTTATTTTTTAAAGATGTCTAAAGTGGTAATCCCAGCAACTTTTAAGGCTGAGGCAGGAGGATCACAAGTTCATAATCAGCCTTGACAATTTAGTAAGGCTCTACACACCTTAGTGAGACTCTGTCTTTAAAAAAAAAAAAAAAAAAAAAAAAGTAGCCCTGATTTCAATCCCCAGTACAAAAAAAGAGAAAAAGTCTAAGGTGGGAGTGGTGGTGTTCATCTGTAGTCCCAGTTACATGGGGAATCTGAGGTGAGAGGATTGCTTTAGATCAAGTTGGGCAACGCAACAAGAGTGTTTAAAAAAGAAAATCTAGAATTATTATTATATACTGTTGGTGGGAATATAAATTAATATAGCTACTTTGGAAAACAATATGGAGGTTCCTTAAGAAATTATATATAGAATTAGCATATGATCCAGCATTCCACTGCTGGGTTTTTAATCCAAAGGAATTGATTTCACAAAGAGATACTTGTCCTCCTATATTTATTGCCAAACTGTTTACAATAGCTAACATATAGAATCAACTGAAGTGCCCATCAAAGGATGAATGGATAAAGGAATCTGATATATATACACAGTGGAATATTATTCAGACACAGAGAGGATACAATCCTGTCATTTACAGCAACATGTATGGAACTAAAGGTCATAATGTTAAATGAAATAAAGCAGGCACAGAAAGACAAGTACCACATGATTTCTCTACTACACAGAAGCTCAGAACTACTGAGCAGAATAGTGGTTACCAGAGGCCAGAGCTGGAGGGGAGGGATAGAGTTGGGGAGATTGCCTAACAGATACAAAGTCACAGCCAGATACAAGGAATAAGTGCTGGTGTTCTATTACAGGGAGGATGATTATAGTTCATGGTATAATTTAAAATAGCAAGAAGAGAGGATTTTCATCACAAAGAAATGCTCATTGTTTGAAACAGTGAATAACCCAAGTACCTTGAGTTGATCAACATACATGTGTATTAAGTACCAAACCTTCACATGGTAACCCATAAAGATGTACAATTATCTGTCAAAATTTTTAAAAAAATTCTAGAGTTGTAATAGTTCTTCCATTTACTTTCTTACTGTTTTCAGATTTTTTGGTTCTGGGGGTAGATAGCTTTCCTTTTAGTGTAGTTCAGTAATTTCTAGACAGGGCTAATAATAGATATTCTTGAATTGAGGCAACCAATAGATTTTTATAATTGCTTTCTTGGAATATATTTTAAGCTCCCCCCTTCAAGGAATTTCAATTAAGTTGTGAATTTATAGACTTGATGGTAGCAAGGAATAGGGCTTTCGCGACTATAATTAAAATGACACTTTCATTTACAATTTAATAGAAGGTGGAAATCTTGGAGCTATATTTTCTTTGATTCATTCTCAGCTTCCTTGAACTTCTTAATGAAAGGTTTATGTGTACCCAGAGGGAAAGAACCTACTGCATTGACTCATGCCTGTTATTTTTAGTTTTATATTCCAAATTGAGGCTGTTATAAGTTATTATAAGCACTAAGTAAGTAAAGCAGACCCTCAGCATTTGAAGGTGAAATTCAGGGGACAAGGAGAAAGAGTACACTGTGAAGTTTGTAGGAGTATGAGAATCTCGTAATAAAAATGTGAGCAGGTGGGTGATAAAAACTTTGTGAACATGAGTCTTGTGCCTAACCCATTTTGCTTTTCTCTGAATTACTCCTGTCATAAAGTACAATTTTTAATGGGTGTGGTGGTACATGCCTGTGCCAGCAACTCGGGAGGCCAAGGCAAGAGGATACAAGTTTGAGGCCTGCTTTATCAATTTAGCAAGATCCTAAGCAACTTAGGAATGTGGTTCAATCTCCAGGACAAAACAAAACAAAACAATAAAACAAAACAAAAACTTAAAGAAAAAAAAGTACAATTTTTTTCTCTTATTTCTTTCCTAAAGGCTGTTTTATTTGTGAGTTTTGTGAGCATATTACTGAGATGTTTTACAGAATGATGTGTGTGGACCAACTTCAGAAATTTAAAGCCTATTACCATTTATTAACCCAACTGTATTAGACTCTTCAATAACTCACGTTGAAAGGGGACAGACGGCCATTTATTGTTACTAGAACGGAAGGATTAAAATGTTTTTATTTATCTAGTCCTTGGTCCAAGGAAGAGGTCCAGGCATGCTTTTGCTCAGTGTTTCCCTGATCTGTATCTGAGTTGTCCAGGGTCTTTGTGGCTGTTCTTTTTTATCCTTGAGAGAAGGAGGTGCAGGATTGATGCCTGAGGTCATCCTGACAGAATTGGTATTATACATACCAACCAGTGTTGTTTCTTTCAGTGGTAAGGGTTCAAGCATTTTACACAATGTCCCCACTACCAGTTTAGTTTTGCTTTCTCTCTCCTAATATGTTTTTTCACTAGATGGAGTGGAGAAAAGGAAAGTTTTTTTTCTTTCTTATTGACTTATTTTATCTTAAGCAGGCAGAGGAGGGCATATACTGATTAATACACTAACAATTTTGGCTATAAGTCATATATACACACTAAGTTATACATATATACTAACTATATTACTAATTAATATTATCTGAAGTACTTATTTTACCTAAATTAATTATATACATTACATATAACATACATACATGTTTTTTTGTGTGTATGTGTATGAAATATGCTTGTGGCTGTGTTCTTTCCATCCATGAATTTAATTTTCTGTTAATTCTGGTATCTGACCATTTTGAAAAGGAGGGAAAATATGTACTGAGGACAATTTCTATACATTAACTGAAATATGCTTCATATTTCCCACATTTCAACCCCAGATGTTAGATACCCACAATCAAACTTTTAAAAGATATATCCACAAAGTAAGAGTGATATATCTGGTGATATTGCTTAGATTTGAAGGTATTTTCCTCAAAGAATTGGCCATTGACCTCAGTAAATTTATTTATTATAAAATAAATATTCTAAGCAATTATGTCTCTAATCCAGTTGGAATTATACAAATGGAAGTTATTGAATGAGCCATCCTTTGCATGCTAATTTACAGTAGTATTGTTATCACATGCTTGGGTCAGTTTCTATATTCTATTTTTTTCTTTCACTGATCTGTAGGTGTTTTCTGGAACTACTGGTGTCATGTTTTTATTACTGTGGCTTTTGTTATCTACTATAAAAGGGCCTTTTCCATTTGTGTTTGTTTAAAACATTTCCTGGCTATTCTTTTATGTTTATTTCCCCAGTTGAATTTTGAAATCACCTTTGTCAGGTATCCTGTCTACAATTTATGTTCCACTCCTTTTTCCAAAAAGAATCTCAATGGAATTGAGTTAAATTTGTAAATGTGTTTATCTTTTTATTCAGAAATATTATATCTGCTTTCTCTTATGTCTCCCAGTAGTGTTTTATAAGTTATATACATTTCTTATTTAGTTATTCCTATTATATTTTGCATGTTTTGTTGCTGTAGTGAATGGGACTTAAACATTTCTTATTTCTTGCATATAAAATGTTACTGAGTTATTTTGAGTAATTTTTGTATATGATGTAAGATACAGATAAAACTTCACATATTTAGCATATGGATATCCAGTTGTTTCATTATCATTTCTTGAAAAGACTGTCCTTTCTCCTTTGAAATGCTTTTGTTCCTTTGTAGAAAATCAGTATATCATATTTTGTGGGTATATTTCTGACTGGACAAAGGAATGATTTACATTCCAAGTAGGATGGCCCAATCTTTTTCATCATCCTATGCAAAGTGGTGTGCAATTCAAAACGTGTTTATTTCTGGATTCCATTTAATATATCAGACCACAATTAGTCAATTAGTTTTGCAGTTAATCAAAACTGAGGAAATTAAAACTGAATAAGGAAGGCACTATTGTACTGTAACTTTATAATCAGTCTTGAAGTTTGGTGTAGTGTAAATTCTTAAAATTTGTTCCTTTTAAGCTTATTTTGAGTATTCCAGATTCTTTACATTTCCATGTGAATTTTAGCATCAGCTTGTCAGTTTCTCTGGAAAAACTTAGTGGAATTTTGCATAGGATTGTGTTAATAAACCTGTAGATAAATTGGGAATGAATGCCATCTTACGTATTGTACTGGCTTGATACATGAACATAGTTTGTTTTCAGTCTGCAGTTTTTCTCAGATATATTTGTAGTTGTCAGTGTACAGTTGTACACATCTTTTGTCAGCTTTGTCATTGAGTTTAATTTTAATGTTATCAAAAGTAGAATTTTTAAATTTGATTTTTAGTGATTCTTTGGTAGGATACAAATTAATTTTTGTATACAATTACTTTTTGTACTCATTTTGTATTGATTTGTAGATAAAATTGATCTTATATCGTCCAGTTTTGCCAAACTCATTTGTGAGTTCTAGTAGCTTTTCGTGTAGATTCTAAGGAAATTTCTAGACATAGATGATCATATCTGTGAATAGACAGTGTTACCTTTTTCTTTCCAATCTGGATGTTTTAACTTCTATTTCCTACCTTATTGTACTAACTGGAACCTTAATAGTATTAAATAGAAGTAGTAGGAATGTGATCTCAGGGGAAAAGCATTCAGTCTTTCCACAAGTAAATATAATGATAGTTGTAGGTCTGTTTTTAGACTTTTTAGACTTTTTTAAATCTGGTTGAGAAATTTGCTTTCTATTCCTAGCTTGTTGAGAAATTTTCTAAGATTTTAAAAAAAATTTTGTTAAGACCTTTTCTTGCATTTATTGAGATGATTCTGTGGTTTTTAACTTTTTTTTTAAGTTTGTTTACATGGTGAGTCACATATTAAACTAACCTTTTATTCTCAAGCTAAACTCCACTTTTTTTAAAAATTATTATTTTTATTTAGCTTTTAATTTTTTACAGACTGCATTTTGATTCATTGTTCACAAATGGGGTACCTCATTTCGTTTCTATGGTTGTACACAATGTAGATTCATACCATTCGTATAATCATACATATACATAGGGTAATGATGTCTGTCTCATTCCACCATTTTTCATACCCCCCTCCCTCTCATTTCCTTCTGCATATTCTAAAGTTCCCCCATTATTCTCTCATTCCCCACCCTCACCCCCTCATTCTCCACTTATCAGGGAAAACATTTGGCCTTTGGTTTTTTGGGCTTGGCTTATTTCACTTAGCATGATATTCTCCCACTTGGTTTTAATGGGTTATCTTTTTAAGATATTGTTGGGTTGAATTTGCTAAAATTTTATTAACACTTTCTGCATCTGTGTTCATGAGGGATACTGGCTTGTAGTTTTACTTTCTTATCATCTTTGTCTAGTCTTTGTAGCAAGGTGATACTTACCTTGGAAAATAACTGGAAGTATTATTCCCCATTTCTTCAATTTTTCTGAGAGAATTTGTGAATATCGGTGTTATTTCTTCCTTAAATATTTGGTACAATTCACCTGAAAAGCCATCTAGGCATGGAGTTTTCTTTGTGGGAATATTTTTGTCTAAACTTTGAATTTTAAAAATACGTATAGGCCTATTTAGATTATCTGTTTTTTTCTTGAGTTTTGATCATTTGTGTCTTTTAAGGAATTTGTTAATTTCTTTTGAGTTTTTGGATTTATTGACATGAAGTTGATCATAGTATTCCTCTTATCCTATTAACATCTGTAAACTCTCTACTAATGTAATCTCTTTTATTCCTTGTGTTGGTAATTTTTGTCATGTCTTTTTTTCCGCTGATCATTATGACTAGAAGTTTATGTTTTTTTGTTTTTCTCTTGAGCCTGGTTTTGTTTTTGTTGATATTTCTCTATTGTGTGTTTGTTTTTTTAGCTTACTGATTTCTGTTCTGATCTTTATTTCCTCTTTTCCCAGCTGTGGGTTGTATTTGTTTTTCTTTTTGTAGTTTCTTAATATAGATGTTCTTAATGCTATCAAGTAATAAATATTTTGTGATGCCTCTTCTAGAATTTCAAAATTAAGTCCATAGATCATAAAACCTACTTCCACACTAAATTGTGATAAAATCAGTAGATTGAACTATCCATAATTTAACTGAGGAACAAAATTTACTCTGCAGTGATAGCTTATTTCAGTATGTAAACAACCAAGTAGACTTGCACAGTTGCACGACAGTTGCATACTAGGGTGATTACAGGGTGATTACATGTGCATAGTAGGTTCACTGTGAATGTGATTGCTGAGCATGTGACCTGGTTTTAGATCTTTGATTTGACACTTTGTTTTCTAAAATAAGCATTGAGTGCTATGAACTTTCTTTGTAGTATTGTTTTAGCTGCATCCCACAAATTTGGTATGTTGTAATTTTCTCTGTTGATAATATTGTCCAGTTCCTCATTGGATTTCTTCATTGACTTGTGTATCATTTGGAATTTTGTTATTTTGTTTCCAAATATTTGGATATTTTCCAAATACATTTCTGATTTGAATTTTTAATTCCATTATGGTCAGAAAATATACTATGACTTGAATCCTTTTAAATTTATTGAGAATTGTATTATGACTTGAAATACAGCATGTTTTATGTGTACTAGAAAGAATGTATATTCCACTATGTTGAGTGGAGTGTTTTTTAAATGTCAGTTATGTCAAGTTACTTGATAGTATTCCAGTCTTTTGCATTATTTTCTGTCTACTTGTTCTATTGGCAGTTGTGGATTATCTTTTTCTTGAAATTCCATTGTTTACTGTTTCACCTATATTGACATTCTGTTATAAACATTTAGAATTATTATGTCTTCCTAATGAATTAACCTCTTTATAATTATGAAATGACTCTTTTATCTCTGGTGATATTCTTTACTTTGACATGTACTTTATCTGGCATAAAACTTGCTACTGCAGTTTTCTCTTTCTTTTTTGAATTTAAGACAATTTTTTAGAGCAAGTTTAGATTCACAGCAAAATTGAGTGGAAGGTATTTCCTATATATCCTTTTCCCCCACATATACACAGCTTCCCTCATTATTAACATCCAGCACCAGAGTGATGCTTTTGTTGATGAAACCACATTGACATGTCTTTTATCATTTATAGTCCATAGTTTACATTAGGGTTCACTCTTGGTGTTGTATATTCTAAAGGTTTTAACAAATGTATGATGATATATATCCACCACGATTATATTATACAAAATAGTTTCACAACCCTAAAAATCCTCTGTGTTCCACTGCTTCATCCCTCGATGATACTGGTACTGTTGGTTATCAGTGACGAGTTCTGCTTCCTCAAATGTTGAAGTTTGAATGTAAGAGAAGTGCGCTGAGGCAAGCATAGAAAGCACATTTTATTTAAAAAGTATTAATACACACTTTCCCAGGAGGGAGAAGGGGGCCATATCTGGTGTCCTGGTGTCCGAAGAAGTGGGAGTGTCCTGCCCCTTTCATACATTTTACGTTTTCTTTGTTCTCCTGCTCTCTCCCCCTTTTCTCTCTCCTTCTTTGGATGTGACTAGGCATGGAATGGACAAAAGGCGAGAAACAGATGGGCAGGGGCAGGGGCAGGGCCAAATGGAGTGATGCAGGAAGGTAGCAGCCCAGGGGGCATTCATTAGCAGCTCCCTGTCCTCTCAGGTTGTGCTTCATTAAGAGCCTTCTGGGAGGGGCAGTATAGGGATGTAATCTTGGTAATCAAAGGGCTCTGGAGGCATTAACATTCCAGTCTCCCAGGGTTGGTCTTCAACTCCCAGGACTCAGCCATCCTCCATTTTCATGATTCCACCCAAGCAACAACTGATTGCCCCCAGCAACAACTGATCTCCATAGTTTTGCCTTTTCTGGCATATTAAATAGTGGGAATCGTGCCAGGTAGAGTGGAGCCTTACAGATTGGCTTCTTTCACTGAGTAATTCATATTTGAGGTTCCTCCTGTTCCTTCTATGGTTTGACAGTGAATTTCTCTTTGGGGCTGAATCATATTCCATTATCTGGATATGCCACAGTTTGTTTATCCATTCACCTACTGAAGGACATCTTGGTTGTTTCTAAGTTTTGGCAGTTATGATTAAAGCTGCTATGCAAGTTTTTTGTGTGGACATAAGTTTTCAACTCTTTTAGGTAAATACTAAGTACAGTTGCTGAGTCATGTGGTTGAGTGTGTTTAGCCTTGTAAGAAATTGCCAAAATATTTAAAGTGACTGTACCATTTTGAATTGCCACCAGTAAATTAGTTTCTCATTACACATCCTCAGCAGCATTTGGTGTTGTCAGTGTTCTGGAGTTTGGTCATTCTAATAGGTATGTAGTGATGTCTGTGTTTTAATTTGCATTTCCCTGATGCCAATTATGTGGAACATCTTTTCATATGCTTATTTGCCATCTGTATATCTTCCTCAGTGAGATGTCTGTTAAGGTCTTTGACCCATTTTTAAATCAGGCTGTTTTCTTATCATTGAATTTTAAGAGTTCTTTGTGTATTTTGGATCACAGTCCTTTATCAGATGTGTCATTTGCAAATATTTCCTCCCACTCCATGTCTTGTCTTCTCATTTTGTTGACATTATGTTCCATGGAGCAGAAATTTTAAATTTTAATGAAGTCTGGCTTGTCAGTTGTTTTTCTTGGATTGTGACTTTGGTATTGTATCTAAAAATCCATTTTTGTCCATTATGTCTCTAAAGTTTTTTTTTTTTTTTCCTCCTTTCTCTCTTTTTCTGAAACTCCTGATGCAAATGTATTTCTGCTTGAAGGGGTTTCACAGGTTCCTCATGTCTATTCAGTCTGCCTTTTTTCTGTTTCTCAAAGTGGACAATTCCAGTGGTCTTATCTTAAAATTTGCTCTTTCTTTCACATGTTCACTCAAATCTGTAATTGTGCTGTTTTAGTAAGTTTTTAATTTATTCTTTTGTGTTTTTTTTTTAACTTAAAAGAATTTCTATTTGCTTTCCTTTTTATAATTTGTATCTATTGACACTCCCTGTTCTATACAGCATTCTGTTGTCCTGATTTTAGTTCTTGGTCCAGTATTTACTTTAGCTCTTGAGCATATTTAGAACAGTTAGTTTAATATCCTTGACTAGTAACTCTAATGACAGGGTTTCCTCAGGGATAGTTTCCATAAAATTGAGCAGTGTACAAAGTCCAACTCTAATCCCCTAATTTCTCAACCCTGTCAGGGCAGTGGGAACAGGAGCCCATTTTTCTGGAGTGATTGGCTTTATCTTTGAAAGAGTCAAACTTTTTTTTTCCCTTCCCTGAGAATGGACCAATTTTTTCTATGCTTTGTAATTTTTTTTGAGAACTGAATATTTTGAATATTATAATGTAATTCTGGAATCAAATTCTGCTTTTCAGGAGTTATACTTTTGCTTGATAGCTATTAGTCCTGTTAGTGACCTTCCCAGACTACTTTTGGAAAGTCTGTATTTCTTCCTGTGTAGTCACTGAAAATTCTTTTTCATTATATGTGCCAGTGACCTCATAGAGGTTTTCTTAAATATATGCATCAAACAAAACAAAGTAGTATGTGTCTCTAAATTTTCCCATAGCCACTGCTGGGAAAGCCACTGTAACCCAAGGTGGCAAAAACAAAAGCCAGCATCTTCACCACCTTCAGGAATTGCCAGAGTGACCAAAATACACAGTCTCGGCAGAATCCTGGCTTCTGGTTCTAGCACAACCAGTCACTCTGGGAAAATGAGCTCCTGTTACCACGGCCCTGCTAGAGTTGAGGAATTAGAGGATCAGATCTGGTTACTCAATTTTATCAACCTTTTTCTTTATTGGGAGTCCAGGGTTGCTCCAAGTGTCCAGTGAGTTAGAATTCCAAAACAGTTGATTCTAAGGTTTTCTTCAACCTTAATGGTTGTTTCAGTGAAGAAACCAAACTTTAAAGCTAAACTACTCCACCATTTTCTGTCTTGTCACTCCGTTATCTTTTTAAAAAATGTGAACAAGACAAATGGTATTGGCCCATGTGCTTCTTTCCCATTTTCACTGCTCTGTATTCCTTTTTCTTTTCCTACTTGAAGGACTTTAACATTTCTCACAGCTTGTTTACTGGTGATAAGTAATTTCAACTTTTGTATGTCTCAAAGTTGTGTCCCCCCTTTATAATTTAATCTTTGTTTTTCAAAGATATTGTCACTAGTAAGGAATTATAGGTTTGCAGTTGACTATTCTGTTCTTTCAGTACTTTAAAGGTAGTGTTCTACTTTTTTCTAGTTTCTGAGGAGCAGTGTCTTATCAAACTTATCTTTATTTCCCTTTTGTGTATGATCTATTTTTGTGTGTGTGTGGGAGACTTTAAAAATTTCATCTTTATAACTGGTTTTTAGCAATCTGTGTATAATGTCTCTTTGTGCACTTGTCTAGATTGTTCTTTTTTTTTTTTTCATCGTGCTGTGGATTGAACCCAGGGCCTTGTGCATGCAAGACAGGCACTCTACCAACTGAGCTATATCCCCAGCCCCTTAGATTTTTCTTATACTTGGAGTTTATTGAGCTACTTTTCTTTTGTATGTTCATTAAATTTGAAAAAAATCATGACCATTGTTTCTTCAAACTTTTCCTTGATTTCCACTTTTCTTGCCTCTTCATGGACTCCAGTTAACGTGTATATTTGTACACTTGAAGTCCAAGCTTACTGATTCTTTTTTCATTTTTTTAGTCTTTTTTTTTCTTGTTGTATTTTAGCTTATATGATTTATGTTGATGTCTTCAAGTTAACTAATGCCTTCTTTTTGCAGTGCTCAGTTAATTTCTCAGTGTGTTTTTATCTCAGACATTGTAAGCTTTTACCTTTAAAAGCTTGATTTAAGGGCTGAGGTTGTGGCTCAGTGGTAGAGCAGTTGCCTAGCATGTGTGAGGCCCTGGGTTCAATCCTCAGCACCACATGTAAATAAAATAAATGTCCATTGACAACTAAAAAAAACAATTTAAAAAGCTTGATTTAAGCTTATAAATATTTCCATGTCTCTCAACACAGTTTTCTCGTTTTTTTGAATATATCATAACTGTTAGTTGTCCTTGTTTATTAATTTTATTACTTTTTAGAGTAGTTTGTATTTGTATTTATTTATTTCCCTTTGCTTCTTGGCATGCCATATATATGTTTGTGTGTGTGTGTGTGTGTGTGTGTGTATACATATATATATAAAATCAGATGTTAAACATTGTTACATTTCCCTTATTGAGTGTTGGATAATTTTGATTAGTTCTTGAGCTTTTTTCTGAGATAGGACTAGAATATCTGGGGACAGTGTGTTCCTTTGGTCTTACTTTTAACCTTAACATGTTAGGAGGAGCAAGCTCTACATACAGCTTGCTGTGGTTTAGATATGAAATGTCCTTCAAAGTTCTGTGTGTTGAAGATGTGGTCACCCTCCTGTGCCACTATTGAAAGGTGGTAGAATCTTTAAGAGGTGGGGCCTCTTAAAGATTTGTTTTTGTTTTGGATCATTGTGGGCATGCCCTTGGAAGGGTTATTGGAACTCTGGCACCTTCCTTAGCTCTGGGCTGCCACGAGGTGAACAGAGCTCTTCTGCTTCACAATCTCTCCATGATGTACTCTGCCACTCCTCACCCAAAGCAGCAGGACCAAGTGACCATGGACTGAAACCTCTGAAACTGTGAGCCAAAATAAACCATTCCTCATTTTAAGTGGATTATCTCAGTTATTTTGTCACAGTGATGGAAAGCTAACTTATAACCTAAAGTTAATTTATTTATTTTTTATATTTTTTTGGTTGTCAGTGGACCTTTATTTTACTTATTTATATGTGGTGTGGAGAATTGACCCAGTACCTCACACATGCCAGTCAAGCACTCTACCACTGAGCTACAACCCCAGCCCTTAAAGTTAATTTTCTGAGGCAAGATCTTTCATGGTGTTCTAGTAAATGGCCCATAAGTTAGAGATTTTTTAGAAATTCTGAATCATGGGAATAATTGCTATTTCTTGCTCTGTGCTAGGTTTGGTTACTTTTCCTTTTTATCTTAGGTGGTTCTTTTTCTAGCCTCTCTTTCCTTAGACTTAAGTGCTAAGAAGGATTCTACTCTATATCTTGGATAACTCAGTGTAGATAATCTGCTTAGCTTTTTCTTATCCATTACTTAGCCATGTGGACTTCAATTTTTTTTGGATTCTTTAGGCTCTAATCTCCTCAATCCAGGGAAACCCCTGGGCTCTTGGACTACTTCCTTTATGGTAGATTATTTTCCTCTTTCTCTAAATTGTAAGTTTGGAAGCCTGTAATTGTTAGATTCATCTCATTTTTTTTCCTTTCTTTGAATGATCACTGCCTTCGTTGCCTATGTCTGATGTCTCTAATATCATTGTTTCATATATTTTGTGTTTTTTTTTTAGTATTTTCAGATGGTACACTAAATCTGATTTTTGTTATCTTTTTTAATGGAAGCAGAAAAAATTATGATCAGAATGGGTTCATTCTTGGTATTTAAATAGAGTACAAAAATCTGGAGCAGAGATTTTAGAATAGAGACTGGGAAACTACATAGGAAATGAGAGTTCTGGATTTGAGAACAAGATATGGAATTTAGGTAGGAAGAGGAGACAAATATGATTAAGAAGAATTAGAAATTATACAATGTAGTTTTATCAATGAAAAGTGTTAAAAATTGATTGAAGTAGAAAATTAGTTATGTGTTTTTGTTTTTGTTTTGTATCAGGGATTAAACCAAGAGGTGCTCAACCACTGAGTCGCATCCTCATCCTTTTTTAATTTTTATTTTTGAGACAGGATCTTACTAAGTTGCTTAGGGTGTTGCTAAGTTGCTGAGGCTGGCTTTGAACTTGTGATACTCCTGCCTCAGCCTTCCGAGTTGCTGGGATTACAGGGCCAGACATAGTCATATGTTAGATATCTAAAGAATGCCTTTGATTTACCTTGAGGAAAGGCATTCTCTATCTAACATAAAACTTTTGAACAGTTGATTTCTCAATGAGATTACTTAAGTTTTAACATTACAGAAATGGTGAGACAGATGTAGTGCTTATATTATTCTCATTCATTTTTAACTTAATATTTAACAATGATAAAAGATAATGTGTTTTATATTTACTTAAAAGTTAAATGTATTTTATATTATGTTTTAAGCATGTGGGGGTAGAGTTTAGTATAGTTATGTTAACCAGTAGATATATGGTGCCATCTAATGGCTGATATGAAGATCATTTTAGTAAATGGCATAATACTTTGCATTGCATATATGTGCTGAACTATTTGTTAACCTGAAATACTTGTTGCTTTAAATGTCCACAGTACAGTTATTTTTCAAACATATGTTTATATTTTCATTTTAATTTAATGTTTTTTATATTTAATTGGGTCAATGTCTAATTTTTTTCATAAAGTCATATATATGCAGTTAGCTTATTTTAAAATGTTTAATGTAAATTTTGCATATAAAACCTTCCATCTGTATCTTTTGTCGTTGTTGTTCCTGTTTCCTCATCCTACTCCCAATGTAGAGTTACAGATTATTCATTGTGGAATCTCAGTTCTGTTGTCATCAGAGTTCATTCTTTCTTCTTCCTCCCTCTCTCTTTTTGTATATTTTGTAAAATATATCCAGTATGTGAGAATATTTGATAGATGAACAATTTTTAAGTGGTGTTCTGAATTATTAGGGGTTCTCTGGAGCCACTTCAGAGGCTGTTGTGGAAGTTGCTCAAGTTAGAAAAGTAGCATATTGAAGGCTGTAGAAGTTCTGAACTGAAAAAAAGTGCAGCTCTGTTTAGCCCAGTATTTCCTAAGTACATCCATCGTGGAACCCATCCTTTTCTTTTAATACTGCCTCTTAGCATCCTGTTGATTGAGTGCTCCTCAGAACCTCATTTTTGGAATTGTTCTGTGTTCCCTTTATAAGGATGAGGGGATCCTTCTTAAATATTTTTTTTTTTTAATGAAATAAAATTCGTTTTTCAGTCAGACAGTAACGCTTATTCTTTATTAAAAAACTTAGCAAATGCTGAGAAGTATTCTGAAAACATGATACACATAATTCCATCTTCCACTGATGACAGCTCTTAATATTTTAGAATATTTTCTATAGCCTTTTAACAAATATATGTGGAATTTAGAAGGAAATAGAAATCACTATTCTATAGCTTGTTTCATGTCCTGAATTTTTACTTGTCTAATATTGCATTATAAATATATTCTTATATTGTTAACTATATTTCATTTTATTTTTTAATTATCTGATGTTTAATAACAGTATGGTTTTCAATTTATGGATATTATTTTTTGTCATTATTTACTTATTATCTGTTAACCAAACTGCTAATTCTGCAGTTTAAGTGTTTAAATTATTTACTATTACCAATAGTGCTGTAGTGAGTATAACATGTTTAAAATGTTTTAGTTGTTCTGAATATTTCCTTAGAAAGAAAGATCTCTATATTGACAAAAAAGTCTTGGAAGCTGGGCATAGTGGCACATGCCTGTAATCCCAGCAGCTCAGGAGGCTGAGGGAGGAGGATCATGAGTTCAGAGCCAGCTTTGGCAATTTAGTGAGGCCTTAAGCAACTCAGTGAGACCCTTTCTCTAAGTAAAATACAAAAAATGGCTGGGGATGTGGCTCAGTGGTTAAGTGCCCCTGGGTTTAATCCCCAGTGCCAAAACAAAAACAAAAACAAAAAGTTCCTGGAAATAGATTATCTGGGTCAAAGAATATCCCCCTTTTAATGCCTTTTATAAAATTTTCAGCAGTTTACATAGATAGGAGTCACATTCAAGGCTTTGTTTCCTCTGTATTCTTGTCATCTTTAGCTTTTTGTTTGTTTGTTTGTTTTTTTCAGTGCTGGAGATTGAACCCAGGGCCTTGTGCTTGCAAGGCAAGAACTCCACCAATTGAACTATATCCCCCGCCCCATCTTTAGTTTAAAAACTTATTAAATTGATTATTGTTTGAAGTTGCATTTCTCCGTTTACTGTGAGGCTGTGTATTTTTTCAGTTTTAACAATGATTCAACATTAAAAAATTAAAGATAATTCTTTAGTGAAATCCTTTGGAAAATGCTCTTGTAGATTTATGAATTTATTTAAATTATTAAGAATGTGTTAATAGTGATTGTTTTTTGTTTTGGTTACGTGTTAAAATTTGTTGGTTGGTTGTTTAACTTTGACTTTTGTGACTTTTTTGATACAGAGAATTTTCATATTATGTGTAATAAAAATTTGAATATTTTTGTCTATTTTTAAAATTTCTTATTTGTTCTTTTAGTTATACATGACAGTAGAATGTGTTTGGACACCATACATGTAGTATAACTTCCCATTTTTTTAGTTTTACATGATGTGGAGTTACACTGATTGCATATTCATATAAGAACATAGGAGTGTAATGTCCAATTCATTCTATCTTTCCTATTCTCATTGCTCCTCCCTTCCCTTTATCCTCCTTTGTCTAATCCAGTGAATTTCTGCCCCCAACCCCTTAAAGTGAGTTAGCATTCGCATATCAGAGAGAACTTTTGGTCTTTGGTTTTTAAGGATTGCCTTTTTCACTTAGCATGATATTCTCCATTTCCATCCATGAAATTACTGGCACATAATTTAATTCTTCTTTATGCCTGAGTAGTATTCCATTGTGGCTATATACCACATTTTCTTTATCCATTCATCTGTTGAAGGGTACCTAGGTTGGTTCCATTGTTTAGCTATTGTGAATTGAACTGCTAGGTAAATGTTGATGTGACCAATGAATCATTTGTATTTTGGTTTTATTTTATAAATTTTACCATAAAATCAAAATTCATCTAATTTACCCATTTTTGAGATATGTATTTTTCTGACTGTAAAAGAAGTATGCATTCACCATCAAATATTTGAGAAACAAATTATGGAAAAAATAAAAACTACATGCAGTCACTATACCTGGAACTGATAATACCATTTATTTTATGGCCATTAAATCTATTTATTCTTTACTGATTTGAAATGCCTTTTTAAATCATATATATTTTTTCTATGCATATTAGATAATACTGAACTTTTTATGTTGTATTATTATTATATCCTTTTGTTAATATCATACAATACAATTGCACCTTGGTGTAATACATTTCAATATTTGATTTAGTCAAACCTCATTATACATTATAAAACATTTTCTTCCTATTCCTTACTATGCTCTTGACAAACATACCTTTATAGTGATCTAAAACACATTTCATCCTTAGTGGCCACTATGTTTCTATCTCCATAATTTTATATGTTAAAGAATGTTATATAAGTAGACTTAATACAGTATGTGCTCTTTTGAGATTACAATTTTTTTTCACTTAGCATATCCTATTCTTGAGGTGCCCCCAAGTTTGTTTATGTGAATCAAGAATTTGTTTCTTTATATTGCTGAGATTATTCCATGGTATGGAAGTACCAATCTGTTTAACCATTTACCTATTGAAGGACTACTCTTAAATCACAACTGTTACTGGTGGTTATGTTCTTCAAAGTGGTACTCGTGGCTGAACTTATTACCAGTTTGATTATATTGATTGTATATGTTGATGCTAAGATACATGTCCAGCCCAGGGCTTATTGTAAAGAGATAAAATGAAAGAGGAATCCGTCACAACAGAGGCACAAATATAACATCTCAGAAAGCATAAGGAAGCAAGCCAACAATATGACTGCAAAAATTTATAACTCCCCAACAACTGAATCCATAGACATTGAAGTGGATTTAAATGCTGGACAGAGAATGCAAAAGGTAAATTGTTAAAATGATTAGTGAATCTAAAGGAACTCTAAGGATGAGAACTAAGGGAGAAAATACAGATATAAAAGAATATTTCTATAAAGAGATTTTAAAAATGAACTAAATCAGAAATCTCGGAAATGAAAAGTAAGTCAAGAGAAAAGTGCAGTTGAAAGTCTGTTCAATAGATTGTATAAATTACAAAATAATTTCAGAGCTTTAAGACGTTAGGCACTCTGGAATATTCACACAGTACTAAGGAGAGAGAGAGAGAGAGAGAGAGAGAGAGAGAGAGAGAGAGAGAGAGAGAGAGAGAGAGAGAGAGAGAGAAAGAAACAGAGAAAATATGATCAGCATATACAGGAACTCTTGGACAATAGTAGGAGACCTAACTTAAGGTTCATACTTACTGAAGAAGAAACAGAGATGCAGGCTAATGGCATTGATAACTCATTAATTGAAATCATAGAAAAGTCTTCAAACTTTGGGAATAATATGGATATTCAGATACTGGGAATATTTTGAATCCTGAATAGATAAGATTGGAAATTCTAATGTCTACATGACACATTAGAATTAAAATGCCAGGGGCTGATACTGTAGCTCAGTGGTAGATTATGCACTTGCCTCACATGTGTGAGGTATTGGGTTCGATCCTTAGCACCACATAAAAAAATAAGTAAGTAAATGAATAAATAAAGATATTGTGCCCATCTACATTTAAAAAAATTTTTTTAAATAAAATGCCAAAAATCCAGATCAAGGAAAAAAATTTAAAAGCTACAAAAGAGAAATGCCAATTCATCCACAGAGTAAAACCAATTAGAAATACCAGCATATTTCTTAGCAGAAACCCTAAAATCCAGGAGGGTTCAGAATGATGTATTTCAAGCCCTGAAAGTAAATAACTGTCAGCCTAGATTGCTGTTTCTAGCAAAAATATCCTTCAGAATTTGTGAAATTAAAAATATCCCAACAAAAGCATAAACCAAATGAATTTATGTCTACTACGACAAATGATACTTAGAGGAATCATATACACTGAAGATGAAAACAAATGAGAATTTGGAAAAGAATAATTCTTATTAGTAGAGTAGATAAGCGATTGAGAATTAGTATTGAATCATACATTAGAAATAAATCAAAATGGCAAGAAATAATACATACCTCTCTCTATATGACAGCACTGAATGTAAATGGACTTAGTTTTCTAACTGAAAGACATAGCCTGGCAGAATGGATTAAAAAACAGGGCCCAACTCTGTGTTGCCTGCAAGAAATACCTTCACAGGCAAAGACATCTACAGGCTGAAAGTGAAAGGTTGGAAAATGAAATTCCATGTAGATGGAACCTGAAAACAAATAGGATTAGCGACTCATATCCAATAAAGCAGACTTTAAACCAAAATTGCAAGAGATGAAGGTCAAAACATAATGGTAAAGGGAAATCATCCAACAAAGGATATACAGATGGTAAATATATTTGCCTCAAAAGTCCAGGAACCTAATTACATGAAATAAACACTACTTGACATACAGTCTTACGTAGATCTCAGTACAATAATATTGGATGTTTTGAATGTACCTGTCACCAATAGATAAGTGATCCAGGCATAAAATCATTGAAGACCCTCAGACCTAAAAACTAAGTTAAATGGACTTAACAGACATCTAGAGCATATTTTATCCAGTGACAGCTGACTACCCTTCCTTCTCAGCTGCTCATGGAATTTTCTGTAAAATAGATCCCATTTTAGGCCCCAAAGCTAGTCTTAACAACAACAACAACAAAAAGTTAATGTAATTCCTTACATCTTATCAGATCACAATGGAATGAAATTGGAAATCAACAGCAAGAAAAACTACAGAAACTGAATAAACACATGGAGATTGAACAATATACTTTTGAATGATGAGTGGGTTATCGAAGAAATCAGGAGCAATTTAAAAATTCTTAAGAACCAAATGAGAATAGAAATACAATATACTAAAATCTCCAGGACACAATGAAAAGCAGTTTTAAGAGCAAAGTTTATAGCTATGAGTGTCTACATAAAAAAATTGAAAAGATCCCAAATAATCTAATGATTTATGTCAAGACCTTAGAAAAACAAGAAGAAATCAATTCTAAAACTAGTATCAAGACAGAAATATAAAATGATCAGAGCCAACATTAATGAATAGAGAATAAAAATCAATAAAAAGGATCAATGAAACAGTTCATTTTTTAAAAAAGATATGCAAGATTGATAAACCCTTAGCCAACTAACCAAAAAAAAAAAAAAAAAAAAAAAAAAAGGAAAAAACAAAAGAAAAAATAGAAAAAGAATACCAAATTAATAAAGTTTGAGGAAAAGGAGCTATCAGAATAGATATCACTGAATTCTAGGGGGTCTTGAGGGCCTATTTTAAAAACTTGTATTGTAATAAATTGGAAAATCTAAAAGAAATGAATAAATCTTAAGCACAAAGACCTACCCAAATTAAACCAAGGTATTAAAAAACGTAAACAGACCAATATCAAGCAATGAGATTGAAGCAGTAATAAAAAGCCTTCCAATAAAAGCACAGTCCAGGACCAGATGGATTCACAGCTGAATTCTTTGAGATCTTTAAAGAAGAAATAATTCTAATAATCCTCAAATTTTCCCAAGAAATAGAAAGGGAGGGAACACTCCCAAACTCATGCTACAGTGCTAGTGTCACCCTGACATCAAAACCAGATAAGGACAAACCAAGGAAAAAATACTAAGACCAATTTCCTTGATGAACATAAAATGCAAAAATTTTTAATGAGATCGGCAGTAGAGTAAGAAGATTATACATTATGATCAAGTTGGTTTCATTCCTGTGATGCAGGGATGATTGAACCTCAGGAAATCAAATGTGATATACCATATAAATAGAATCTAGGACTAAAATCATATGCTTATTTCAATAGATGCAGGAAAGCCTTCAACAAAATTCAGCTCCCATTCAACATAAAAAATACTGAGGTAACTAGCAATAGAAGGAAAATATCATAAAGCAAGCATCATATTGAATGGGAAAACACTGAAATAATTTCATCTGTAATAAGGGACAAGACAGGGATGTCCACTGTCACCATTCATATTTATAAAGTACTTGGAATTTTAGCCAGAGCAGTTAGGCAAGAGAAGGAAACAAAGGGAATAAAAATAGGAAAGAAAGAAGTCAATTTATCACTATTTGCAGGTGATATGATCCTATATTTAGAAGATCCTAAAAGCTTTACCAGAAGACTTCTAGAGCTGATCAACAACTTCAGCAAAGTAGCAGGATACAAAATTACCATAGAAAACCCAACAGCTTTTCTAAGTATCAATAATGAATTCACTGAGAAGGAAATCAGGAAAACAATTTCCTTCTCAGTAGCCTCAAAAGAAATATAATACTTAGTAGTAAATCTGACCAAATAGGTGAAATTCTTTGCCACAAAAGTGACAAAACTGAAAAAAGAAAACAAGATCACATTAGCAGTTGGAAAGATTTCTATGTTCATGGACAGAAAGAATTAATATTGTTAAATGAGTAGATTACCAAAAGTGATCTACAGTTTCAGTGTAATCCCCATCAAAATATCAATGACATTCATAACAAAACTTAGAAGAATAAAAGACCCAGAATAGCCAAAGCAGTTCTGAGCAAAAATAGCAATGTTGGAAGCATCACAATACCTGTTTTCAAATTACACAACAGAGGCATAGTAACTAAATCAGCATGGTACAGGCATTAAAAACAAATATGTAGACTAATGGAATAGAATAGAAGACACAGTGACAAACCCACCCAAATGCAGTCATCTGATCCTTGAAAAAGGTGCCATAAACGTATGTTGGAGAAAAAAAACAGCCTTTTCAGCAAGTGGTTCTGGCAAAACAGGACCTCTGAATGTAGAAAAATGAAACTAGATCCCTACTTCTCAGTTTGCATAAGAGTCATTTCAAGGTGGAGCAGACACTTTGCAGCTACTATAAGAAAATAGAAATACTCCAACCTCTAGGTCCAGGCAGTGACTTCTTCACTTGGATTCCTAAAGCTCAGGAAATAATACCAAGAATTAATAAATGGGAAGGTATCATTTAAAAAACTTGTACACAGCAAAGGAAACAAGACCATGATGAGAGAGCCTACAGGATGGGAGAAATCTTTGTCCTCTGCTAAAGCATATAGTTAGGGAATTTTACCCATCCTTAAAAGTCCATGAAAATTCTAGAGCAGAGTTCATTTGAGTAGAGCTGTGAAAGGTAAGAACTGACAAGGCAAGGTCAAGTGCAGAGAGAAGAAAGGCAGAGGTAGAGAAGGGCAGTTCAGTCAAATGTATGGGAAGACATGGAGTGAGAGAAGCGTTTGGGACAGAATGGGCTCAACAATTCTTAGAAATTACCACTGTAATTCAGAAGTCACTAGTCCTGATTTATAGGGGATAAACAACAATTTATCTTGGACAACTAGTAAAAGCTGTATCTAGTTATTAACAGTAATTTTCAGGGGCCCTGATTCCCTGTTTTAATTGTAAAAGACTATTTGTATATAAAACATACCAAAGAATTACAGTAGTAGTGTTATTTCTCCTTGATATTTTCACACTAAAAGATTTGGGGAATTATGTGGTAAACTTCATTAATAATTATTTTCAGTCATCTGTTGAAGTCAAACAGAGAACCTTTACTTTAAAACCTTTACTTTAAAAATTTACTATAAAAAATCTTTTTTAAATAAAATGCAGCTTTTCCAAAATAGCATTATCTGATGAGTCTATCAGTGCCCAATGTATTGCCCTCACTTTTTAGAAGTCTAAAATTTTGTCTTTTCCCAGGAGCCAGACAGCCTATTAAGGGGAAAAAAGAAATAGAATTTTCATCTATGACCATAAAAGTAGAGAAGAAATTTTATTTGGGAAGAAAGAATAGAATTGCAATCCAGGACACACATGTACAAGCTGGGGTGGCCTCTGGTACACCTGGAAAACAAAGGCAATGTTCGGAGTTTTATTAGGACAGAATTCTGCTAGTCATTTGTGGGAGCTAGCAAGCTCTGATTGGTGAGAAGCAGCAGTTACTTTGTAAAGCTATTATTATTATTATTATTATTAGGTACCAGAGATTGAACTCAGGGGCACTCAATCACATCTCCAACCCTGTTTTGTATTTAATTTAGAGACAGGGTTTCACTGAGTTGCTCAGGACCTTTCTTTTGCTGAGGCTGGCTTTGAACTCACGATCCTCCTGCCTCAGTCTCCCAAGCCACTGAGATTACAGGCATGTATCACCACACCCGGCTTGTAAATCTAGTCTTAAGGTCATAGTTGGTAGTTATGTCCACAATTGCTAAGAAGAAAATACGTAGTCTTAAAAATAAGTCAGACTGTTTCACTGAACTAATATAGTAAGCAGTTCCTAGGAAGATTGATTCTGACCTAAGCATATTCTCCCCATGGCCTCTGGACTTGTATGAGAAGAATGTTTTTATTTGTATGCTCAACTTCCACACATCCATTTAACTGAAAGAGTAATCTGTCCAAAGTTATATTCTACCAAGTACTTTTCTTTAGTGTTTTTGTTGTTGTTGTTTGTTTTAACTGATGTGACTCTGCAGACACTTTGAAAGAATATATGTCTGCATGTGGTAAGAGCAGCAAGAATTTGGAAAGTCATTTTTTAGTGATTTAGAGAGGTCTGGCTGCCACCTGCCTGCATTTAAAACTGAGGAAGAGAGACTTCCCAAAGGAAAGTCTATGAGGAAAGGTATGAGGTAGGGATTTTTTCCTCCTTATTAACCTGGTGGTCAGAGTGGTAATGGACTCTGACCCTGGCCTTTACATCTTTGTTCTAGCAAGAACTTTATTTAGAAAAATTCAAGGTCTAGCAGTACTTATTCCAAAATGCAAAACAAAACCACACACCAAAAAAGTTTCTGTAAAGGGAACTGTATTATATCTATACACAACTTTTGCTCTACTGTGACATCTAAACCAGTTTCCCATCTAAAATTTATTACATATTGCCAAATTCTTACAAATATTATTTTTATAACTTTTTGAATACATAATTTTATTCAGTTTTCTTCTGTTTTTTGATTTGTTCCTTATTGTGAAATATTCTTCAGATCTGTTCTTTACATGTGTTTTTTGTGAATTACTGAATTTAGTTTTTATATAATTATTATTTATCATCACTAATTTACTATTTTGAAAAATCTCAAAGTTTCATTCTTAATTTGAACTTTAAAATTTTTTAAAAAATTTGTTCTTTTCAGTTATTCTTGACAGTAAAACATACACGTATATATATATTTTTTCAGTTCTGGGGATCAAACCCAGGGTCTTATGCTTGCAAGACAAGCACTCTACCAACTGAGGTATCTCCCCAGCCTAGTGAAACATATTTTGACATGTCATACATACATGGAGTATAACTTCCCATTTTTGTGTTTGTAGATGATGTGGAGTTATACTTGTTGTGTGTTCATATATGAACATAGGAAAATTGTGTCAGATTCATTCTGTCTTTTGAATTTGAACTTTTAAAATATTCTGCTTACAACAAGATATTTAGCCATTTGGAACATGGCTTGAAATAGTTCTTCTTAACTTTTCTCTCAAGCAAAATTTAATCTCAGTTTGTAAAAATTTATATGCCCCTCTCCTTTCTTGATGGCCTGTTTTACTTTTGAATCCTCTCAGTTAAATAGGATTTCTATTTTTAGATGCCCTTATAGATAATTTTCTGTTCTTAGAGTTCTGCATTAAGTAATTAATTGATCTTTATAAACTAAAACAGTCACCTTTAACTTTTTTTTTTTTTTCTATAGTGTAGGATAAGTTCACTTTTGGCATAGGACTTTTTAATATTTTTTAAATGAAGTTGATTAAATGAAGTTTAAATGAAGTTGATGTGAACATCTTCACTGATCTGACTTTATTTTGGAATTTGAGACCATAATTGCTTTCATTGGAATCTAATAGCATAATAGAAGGCATATGTTTCACCTGTTAGAAACTTTACACTGCTGATTTCTACTTGACTTGTATTGTACCTTTGTTTTAAATTTTTCTTGACACATTTTACTGAACCAACATTTTCATTAACATTTATCAGTGTTTGGTTCCTGGTAGGGTAAGTAACCTTGTAGTTTCCATATCAAACTTCATATTGTTGCAATGTATTATTTCTTTAATAAGGTTCCTAGCATATCTTTCTTTCAGTGAATTAGCAATCATGCCCAACCTAGTAGCACCTTTTACAAAATTAATGAACATATTCTTAGTTTTTTCAGGTCATCAGTAAAGGTATTAAAATACGCAGTTCTGTGGAGTGGCTCTCTTTAAACTTCTTTGAGTCATTGAGTTTTGATATGGTCATATTCATTTGTCTGTCTCAACTCAGCTATGTACACAGCTGTTGCTGTTCCCTGACTTCAAGTTGTTGAACCAGAGAAACAATATTTAGTTAGTGACTTATGAAGCCTCCTTGGCATTATATGTAGTCACCACTGAAGACAAATGTGATAAACTACAGAGGTTGGCCTAAGGTGAAAAAGCAAAAAAGGTTTATTGGCAATAAAACCTGATCATGCCTGAGAGAGGTCTTAGAAGCAGCCTTTAGTTATGAAGTCTAGCAGTGTACTTGTTGGACTTCCAAGTCTTCTTCCAAAACTTAGATTCTACCTGAGTTTGTGGATTAAACTGAAGTTTCATAGTAGAGGAAGATGTAAGATTTGTTTAAGAAAGCTAAACATTTTATGTTTTCTTTGTTTATGTAACTACTCATTATTGCACAGAAAGAAATTGTTTTCTTGACTGCTTCACTGAAACAAAGATTGTTTTTTTTGTGTCATATTTTCCTGTAGATAATTGAGAATATTTATGTTGATAACTTGTAGTGATATTTTCCCACGTAACTGCAGTGGTTGTTTTAAAAACAGTTAGCATTTGGCATTTAACCCATAGTCTGCATTTCGTTTACTTGAATGTCAATATGACTTCTGTAGGAAGAAGATCATTTGGTAAGACATATGCATGACTACCACCTTTTTACAACAGAAGTTAATATTCACAAAATTAGTTAAGTAATTTATATATTTTTATGTGATTATGATATAATGCCAGGGATTGGAAGTTATCTATCATTGGAAATAAAGTATTAGTGGAGCAAGTAAAGAAAGAGCATTTAAAATTTAATATGGTATGTTCTGTGTGTGTCTGTATGAGACCGCCTGAAAGGCAGACTGGAACCTCTTTTCTCCTACTCTGTTCAGTTAAGGTAGCCCACATTGCAGGATTACTGCGGTTACTTTCTAAACTGTGTCTTACAGTCAGTCCTTCTCCACTCCTGTTCTTATTTTTATGTCTCAGTTATCACTTCTGTGTGTAAAATATTGTATTGAGTCCAGTTGCTTTTATTTTTATCACTTTAAAATATTAACTTTTAGTTAAATTATTTATTCCCTTTCTAAATCTCCCACTGCAGTGGATACTAACAGAAGGTATGCTATGGTACACCACCAGATTTTACTTTTCTCAATTTCATTTTTTCATCGAGTATCTTTTTTTCTTTTTTATTGACAAATTTGTTCTTCATCTGTGTGATTGATGCTAATTTAGTTGCAGGTTACCCTTAACTTGGGACACTATGCCTTACTTCATAAAATTTTTCTTACTGAAAATAGCCCATACTTAATTTATTTTTATTTTTAATTTAATTTAATCTTTGGGGGGGGGGCACCAGGGCTTGAACTCAGGGGCACTCGACCACTGAGCCACATCCCCAGCCCTAATTTGTGTTTTATTTAGAGAGACTCTCATTGAGTTACTTAGCACCTCACTTAACTGAGGCTGGCTTTGAACTTGCAACCCTCCTGCCTCAGCCTACCGAGCTGCTGGGATTACAGGCATGTGTGATCGTCCTCAACTTGCCCATACTTTAATGTCCTAAACTTTGTATATTCAGCCTCTAAGGACCAAGACAAACTGCTTTCCAGTTGATTCTGCTTTCCATTTCATTCTGCTTCAATATTGCTAATCTTTGTTCATTAACTGTTTGCCCCTGAAATTAAAGAAATGTATCTCTTTTGCAAAGCTTTTTTTTTTTTTTTAGTAATTTTTCTTTAAAAGTGCAAATATTCCTGCTTTCTGTATGTCTGCTACAGATATCCTATCAGTGCAAAAGGTTTATGTATAGGTATCACTTTGTGAATGGAACTCCATGGTTTTTATTCAGTATGCCTTGGAAAGGAAAGTGAATAGTCCTTAAATTCAAATTGCTGTTTTTAAGTCTCACAATATGCCCTTGATCTCTTGTCATCTGTAACTAAAGTGTGCTGGACCTGTTTACTTACTGTATTAGAAAACATGATAAGATGGCAAGGTAAATGAATCTTTGATTATGTGTGTGTAGGTTCAGACACAGTAAATCCATGTGCCTTTAACCATTTAGTTTTTTCAACAAAGGCAGCATCTCTTCAAAACGGGTCAGGCTTGGGGAGAAATATGTTTTCAGAATGAGCAAAGGATGTTTTGGTCACTTTGAGAATAGAATTTGTTGGCATACATAAAATTTTAGGAAAAAAGTTGATGTCTAAGAGATTTGAAAGGAACTGCTTTTTGTTTTTCAGAGTTTTGATGGTTTTGAGCTAAATCCTATACTAAGCATATCTGAAACTAGTTGATATCACAGGTTGGCTTTAACTGGAAGTTTCTCCTGCAGTTGGTGTTGAATTTTCAAAATCTTATCTTTAGTAACTTAACTATGAAGATCTCAATTGAGAAGAAGAGCTCAGAATCATTGAAAAAGTAAAGCAGAGAAACAAGTGACCTTAGATATTGCCATTTGTCGTTTAGACTATTTCAAACTAAATGATATGTATTAAATAGACAATAAAACATTTGAGGTGGTTAGTTCTAAAGAATGGCAGTACTTTGCTGTAGGGAGATTTGTCAGGAAAATATGTTTTACTCTAAACTTCATTAGAATTATAACTTTGAAACCTCAATTAAGACTGTCCTTGAAAAAAATCTCTGCCAGAGAATATTTGACAGACTTATATATTAAATATTTGGTTTAAATATATTATTATGAGAGCATTACATACTATTAAGTCTGAGTATTAAGTATTTGGTTTAAATGTATCATGAACGTATTATGAATTTATTTTTCCATACTTAATAAAGTTTGAATTTTGTTTTTCCTATTTTTTGTTGTCATTATGATAGTTGAATGAAAATTCACTTTATCTCATTGTACTTGAAGGAGCTGTAGCAAACCTGTTGATGGTTTGACTTGTTAAACAGGTTGGGTACCATCTTATTTTATGAATATGGTTGGGTAACGTTCTCTCAGAGAGTACTGTTTTTGTGAAGAACTTAGTGTTCCACATGACTTCCATTTGTGCCTTCCCCTTGGTTTTCTCTTTGAGTTATTTAACAGTGAATTATATCACTTACTAGTAAATGCTATCTTTAATGTTATTTTAAAAAGAGTTAATATTATATATCACTTTATTCCTTTTTTGATTCCAGTTTTGCATCTTTTATATCATAAAATAAAAGTTTTATGGGAGATGTATGCAACAGTTGAGATGTTACAAAAGGAAATTTAAACATATCAAATTAAACCTTTTCCTAAATGGTTTCTTTGAATCACTGATAATTATCTAATTCTGCCCAAATCAGAACAAAACAAACTCTGTAGTTTTGTAATTTTTCTGATTAAAATATGAAAAAAAATTTAGGCCTAATTAAATAGAAAACGAGTATTTGTTTTAAAATGAAAGTTGATTTCTGCTAGGCACTGTGTGGCGCAGGCCTGTAATCCCAGTGACTGGGGAGGTTGAAGCAGGATAATAACAAGTTCAAGGCCAGTCTCAGCAACTTATTGGGGCCCTAAGCAACATAGCAAGATCCTGTCTCAAAATTAAAAAATAAGAAGGGCTAGGAATTTAGCTCAGAGGTAAAGCACCTCTAAGTTCAATCTCCAGTACCAAAACAAACAAACAAAAAAAACCAAGTTGATTTCTTACCTAGTTCACATTTTGGTCAAGAGATAGAATTGCATCTGTTAAATGAATTATTAAAGTCTCCATGACATGGAGTTAGAGGACTAGGGTTTCAAGCTCAGCAGGACAAATCAGCAATATATCCCTTATAATGTAAATTGTAAGTTTTGCTTTTTATCCTTTTTGCTCGGAAGCATTATATGAAGCCTAGGTATGTTTTGTTGAATTTTGCATTGTAAATATAATGAGTAATGAATAGGATAGTCTTGTAAAATGTCTTTAAAGAGTTTTGATACAAATGAATTTTACTTAGAGTATGATTATGGCACAGGCTAATCAAAACTGAAAATATATTGATTTAGTAGATAAATAGTGCCCTAATATTAATTATTTGTATGTATAGTCTTGGTATTTTTCCTCACGAACTTTACATAGAAAAGGTTATTTTGTGAAGAAATGTAAAGAATTTATGAGATTTTGAAAGTCAAAATGGATTTTTCTTGCTTTGATCTTTGTATTTTATCTTTTTTTGGAATAATCAATATCTGTAGAAATTTAAATGAATTTCACCACTATTAATGGAAGCTTTGCAATATCTTTTTTAAAGTTTTATTTTTTAAAAGTATATGTATTCATTTCTAAATATAGAGTAAAGATAACTGCCTAAACCAGTTCAGTTTATATGGCACAAATAATCATTAATCTGGGACAAATTAAACTCTGTATTTTCTAATGAAATATTATAACTTATGCTCCTTTTTTACTTTGCAGTATGGTTTTAGAAATTCATATAGAGGATCATATAGTTCATTATATTATATTAGTTATATTCTTTATTGAATAGTACTAATGATTATCAGTCTTATTGTTCTGTAGAACATTTTTAGTTCTATAATTCTTACTAACTTTTCAAATGTGGCATATAACATAAGAATGTACTATTAATGTTTTTAAGTGTAGTTCTAAAATTATTTTAAAAATATTTTGAAAAGTATCTTGAATAGAAAAAACTTAGTTATATTTTATATACTTATTTTGAGAAAGCTGAATTAGTTGGTGTCTTTCTAGGTGAAAGCCAAGCAGTAAAACATTTCCTCATAATGTATGGGGTAAGCTATGTAACTTTGGTCACATAGCTTTCTCTTATTTTTTATATGCAGGTTGGTAGTAAGCACCAGTATTGCTTGGTGTTTAAGACCATGAACTCTGGAGTCCGAATGTCTGGGTTCCTAGCTATATGTCTACTACGTGACCTTGCTCAAGTTAATTATTCTCTGAACCTCAGTTTATTAATCTAAATCCTAAGGTGATATCATAGTACTTAACTATCATAAAATTGTTTTGAACACTATATTTTAAAATGAAAGAGAGTATAACAGTATCTGGTAAATGTGAAGCAAAGAGATTAACAATTAACAGTTTGAATTCAGGACTCAGTGTGCCTGACAAGTTCAAATCCAGATTCTGTCATTGAATAATCATATTAAGATCTTGAAAATTTTACTGAGTCTTTCATTTTCAATATCTGTATCTATCAAATTGGATTGTAGCAAGAATTAAATGAGATAATGCTTGTAAAGCAACAGTCACCTGTAAAAAAATGAGCATTCCTTATGTGTTTGATACTGTTAAAAGTTGTTATTAATTTGACTTGGTTTTGTTGTTTAGAATATTAAAATTTTGAAGATTTGGATTATGGGGAAAAAAGCATTAATGAATTCTGAGTTATTGACTGCATTCAGCAAATTTAATATTCAAATGTATATTAACCTAAACCAATTATTGACTGCATGCTTTTATATAGAGATTTTGAAGGCCATTCATAAGAGGTGACAGGCATTTTCAAATAGATTTACTTGCCTGCAGTAGATTATCTAGAAGACTTGAAAAGGTTATATATAGGCAAATTAACCATATTCTTAGAAGTGCTTATGTAGAATGGCTCTGTATTCAGATTCATAGTATAAATAAGGGTTTAAGGGGATATTCCATCTTATAGTGAATGAAATGTATTGTTTTATTAGTGAGGTCTAATTGTAATTTAGTTTTTTTGTTGATAATGTGCAGCATTCACATCTTTGATCTTATTTTATTGTATATACTATCACCGTTCTATGCACAAGTGAGATTTAGCAAATGTTTCTATACTCAGAACTTACTGGCCATCTTCTGATATCATGTCATTTAAAATAATTCAGATTATTTTAGCCCAGAGATGAGGATGAAAATAGAAATGTGAAGATTTTAAACATTTTGTTAAAGACATGCTGTTTAATTTTGTATTTATAGCAGCATCACTATTTAAAATCATAAATACATATTTTGTATGAATAGAAAATTGACAAGTGATAGTTTCAAAGGGAGTTGTGTGAGTACTATATTTACAATATATTTACTATATTTCCTAGTGGGGAAAGCTTCTTTTTAATCTGAAAATTTATAATACGAGAGATTGACCATTAAAAGGCTACTACCTACATTTGTTGGTTTGGCTTTATTTAGTGAATGAAGTTTTTCACATGTAATTAGAGAAGCAAAAGAGAAAAATCCCATATCTTTTATAACTAATCTGACCTTTATCAGGACACCATAATCATAATTCCCTCAAAATACTCCGTCGTTTCTAATGTAACTTGTCAAAAACTAAACTATTTACCTCTCTTCTTCTAATTCCTTCTTTTCCCCCACGCTGTAAACCAATTATCTTTACTCTTAAATTTTTTAAGTTTAGTTAATGGCATTACCATTTACTCCATCTCTCAAACTGGAAACTATAATTATCCTCAATCTAATTGGGTCATTATCAGTTTTCTTTAAACAAGGTCTAGAATTCATTTCTCTTTTCTGCCACTGCTGCTACCACTTATTGAAGAACTGGTCACACCTTCATATATTCACCCCCTATCATTTTCCAGTTTTATGAGTGTTTTATCAATATGGTTCTATAAGGCAAACCTGTAACCGTGTTGTTCCCTAAGTATAAAATCTTTAGGATGATATTCAAGATTCTTTGACAGTTTGGAGCTTGCTTTCATTTTCAGTCACAGCCCCTAGAATATATTCTTGATCTTTCCTGAACATTCATTCACTCATTCATTTATTCATTCATTTACACATTTATATGTCAGCTATATGAGGTTGTGCTAGGTATTTTGAGGACACAGAGATAAATAAGACAGCCGTGACTGTTGTTCTTTAGTGCTTATAGTACTGTCATGTCTATTGTTTATGTATTTATGCTATTTTAGCTGACCTTTTACTATTTATTGAGTTTCTGTTAGTCTTTTTTTTTTTTTTTAACCAAATGTATCTCTTTTCCAAACCACTTTGTGACTTTCTTAAATGGTATTGTTTCTTTGTGTTCCAGTAATAATTTATACTCATACCTTATTATAGTCTTTCCTGTATTTTACTCACTTGGAGAAGTTGAAGGAGAGTTATCTGTTCTTACTTTACAGAATCTCCCCAAATCTCCCCAAGTGGTTTCATGTCATTCTCTCTCTCTCTCTCTAGTTTTTTTTAGATGTTGATAGACCTTTATTTCATTCATTTATTTGTATGTGGTGCTGAGAATTGAACCCAGTGCCTCACACATGCTAGGCTCTACCACTGAACCACAATCCTAGCCCCCATGTTATTCTCTTGAGACCAAATTCTTTTCAGAATCTGGTAGCTTATCAGAGCAGTTTCATTCTGTTTCTGATATATACAGTGATTTCTTGTCTCTAGAACATCATACAATGTTGTTCCTTTTGCCTAAAGAGTTAACTAATTCTTACTGTTCTTAAAATACAATCATGGAGGCCATAACTTTGAGAAAAACTTACTTGATCCTTCAATACTGGATGTAGTGTTCCTGTGGTTCTCAGGGTTCTTATTCTTCCAATTGTAGTCTTTATTATACTGCATTGTAACTACCTTTACCAGGTTGTTCAAGAAAAACAAGAGCCGTGTACATAACTATGCCTGTAATTAACTGTGTAACTGATGCTCCAAAAATATTTGTCGGTTGAATGAATGAGGGTGATATGGTAAAGAAAAGTGTTGGCCATTCCAGGCAGGGGGAAGTGGATAAACAAAAAATGGAGTGTGATATTTAATGTTGCCAATTCTAAGGCAGTAATGTAGATCCCCTATGACTAGAGTATATATTGAAAAAAGAGGCAGGAGCTTTAAATAATAACAATATGTTCTCATGAATTTGGTAATTTTTGTGCATGAGAAATAATTTTTACTGATTCTTGTTAAAAATTTCATAATACTCTTCAATGGGTTAAACATTTGCTAACTGCCTATTTTGTAGACCATTGTTTTTCTTTTCAAATTGTTTCAACATAATTTATAGGAAACTTTTAGAAAATTTGAATGAATGCTGTTGAATGTATTTAATAACTGTTGTTAAACTTTGTGTTTTTCTCATAAACTGTTTTAAACTATGATGATTTTAAAATATAGTTCAAATAAGGCAGTAATCTAACTTATGTGTGAGGGTTTCCTTCTTATTCGTAGCTTAAAGAAAAATAAATGCTTACAGCTGTGACTTTTTTCTCTCTAGTATCTCCAGAGGCAGTTGGATTTTTGTCAGCTGTTGGGGTGTTTATTATCTTGATGCTGCTCCTTTTTCTCTATATTAATAAGAAGTTCTGTTTTGAAAATGTTGGCGGGTTTCCAGATCTTGGTTCAGGATACAGTACAAGGAAGAATTCACAAGACAAAATGTGTAAGTATCATTTACTTTTTCTCTTTTTATCTGTACTATTATTTATTTTAATTCATACAGTAGGAAGATTGACTTTGACATATAGTAAGCTTATTTTTGAACCTCTGCCCCTGTTTAAAAAAAAATAAAACTAGTAAATAAATTGTGTTCTGACATCCTTCTGTTGGCCATGAATTGCTAAGATATTACATAAAGGTGAATTGTCTATTATCACAAAATACTTTTATTTTTCATTTATAAGATATGTGTTTGGAAGAAGGAGATATCTTAATACTTTATTCATTGTCACATAGCTCTCCAGAGAACTTTCTCCCCGTGTCCCGAGAAGATTTTTGATACTAGTCACCTTTTTTTTTTTTTTTTTTTAACCTGCAGTATAGTTTTCAGCTGATGGATAATTTTATTGCTTGGAGGAGGTGATTTTTCTTCTGCTAACTTAATTATAAAGATAAATTCTGATTATAAAAAGTATATGTTCATTCCCTCCCTTGGCACTGTAGGCATTATATTACTTAGTATCTAGGTACTGGGAAGGGCAGTTTATGATACTGTTCTTTCTCTTATGTGAATGCTTTTTTACAGGGTTTTTTATTTTTCCTTTTTATTAAGTAAGAATTTTTTATTTTCTATTTCTAAAGATAAGGAAACAAGTTGTTAATTGAGAAAAGTTTTGATAAGTGCCTGTTGTGGTGATTCACACCTATAATCCCAGTCAATAGGGAGGCTGAGGCAGGAGGATCCTATGTTCAAGGCCAACCTCAGAAATTTAGCAAAGCCCTAAGCAACTTAGTAAGACCCTGTTTCAAAATAAAATGGGGCTGGGGATGTGGGTCAGTGGTTAAGTGCCCCTGGGTTTAATCTCCATTACAAAAAAGAAAGAGGTTTGATGAGTAATAGCAGAGAAGCCTTGCCTGCCTTGTCTATGAACATGTGTTGGAGACATGCTTTTTTTTTTTTTTTTTTTAACTTCTGATAAGAGGTGATAACCTCATTACTTTTAAAAGTCTATTAATTATTAAATTACATTTTGTGACTTTTGTGTTAGGAAATGGTCATACTTTATGTGGTTTTGACTTGGTTAATTTCGATGTTTCTCAGACTTCACTTCAGTCCTGCTCTTTTTTGGTACTGATGATTGAACCCAGGGATGCTTTACCATTGAGCTACATCCCTACCCCTTTTATCTTTTATTTTGAGACAGGGCCTTATTAAGTTACTAAGACTGGCCTTAAACTTACAATCTTCCTGCATTAGCCTTCTAAGTAGCTGGGGTAATAGGCAAGGACCACCGAGCCCAGCTCATCCTGCTTTTTGATCATTTGTGTAAGTGAATTGGTTAAAGATAGCTCTTTCAACATCTGTTGGTCATTCTCTGGTTCAGCATTTCTGATTTTTCTTTGGTCAAATAAACCCTCTTTATACCCATAAAAATTATTAAGGACTCCAAAGAGCTTTTGTTCATGTGGTTTACATCTATTAATATGCACCATATTAGGAGTTAAAACTTAGCAACTTTAAAAATATATTTTATCAATTTTTTTAAACTAAGAAGGCTGTTAGCTGTTAATTTAAATAACATTCTTAATAGTTTAAAAAGTTATGTATTTTCTAAAACCAAAAAGAAAAGTTTGGAAAAAGAGTGAGTTTTCTTTTTTTTTAAATGTTTTCTTGAAAAACAAAGAAATTTATTACAACCAGCATAATGGGAGACAGCTGAATTCTGGTATCTGCTTCTACCTTCATTCTTCTACCTTATGTAGTCTAGAAAACCTCAGTGTGTTCTTGTAAGCAAATCAGAGTAGAAAAGTTAAATACCCCCTTACTGGTAATATACAAGTTTGACCTTGAGGAGTCAAGGTGTCAAGGATTTTCTTAATTTTTCTGAGCCTTGTATTTTCTTTCATTTATTAAACAGGAATAATATTTATCAGATAGGGTTATTATAAAATCAAATAAGATTAAATTTGTGAATTATAATACTTTCCATGTGCCACTCAGCAGATGTCCTCACCTGCTCTCCCATTCTGACCTGTATGCAAAATTGTTTATATATTTCCCCCATAATAATTTTTATTTGAAATAATGTTGGTAGTTTAATAGGATAGTTCCCTTGTGTAGACTATTAATAAATAAACTGAAAGTACATAATAAAAATCCTTTTTATATTCTTCTTTCAGGTATAGAATAAAAACCAATAGTGTTTGAGGGGAAAATGTTATCTTGCTGCTGTTGTGATAGCTATGGAGTGGGAAAAAATGTCATTACATTTAAACCAAGTGGTTTGACTTTTTTTTTTTTTTTTTTGTGGAAGAGTCTTTACTTCAACATATTTCTACCAATGCTTTATGATTTTACAGAAAAATTAAAAGCTACTGTGTGAAATACTAATGAGCTAATGATTAGCAACATTTAAGTATTAAATTCAAGTTCCAAAGTAGTTGATGTTTTGAGAAGAGAAAATTCCATTGTTGTACCTTTTAGGAACAAGGAATTAGAAAATGGCATTTTTCAAAACTTTTCAGCAGAATCTGCCTTCGGTGTCCTCCCTGGTGGACACAATCAGTAGTGCTGTAGAAGACTTGACCACTGCTGTTGGGGAGGTCAGCTATGCTTTAACTGACTCAGTTGCTGAGCAGGTAACAAGTATGATAAATGGCTTTCGCCCTGAAGAGGAAATTTCGGCTGCAGAAGAAACTGTGAACACTTCTGACCCAAAAAATACCATGTTACCAGAAGTTTTCAACAACAATGCTTTCCAGAAAACACAGTTCAATTTAGAGCACAGAGCAAAGCAAATAAATTATAATAATACTTTAGCTTCACAAGAGCAAGAAATGCACAAAGGAAGATTATTTAAACATACTAATGATAGGCCACAGACAATATCAGAGTATCAAGAAACTGGTAATGTTAGTGATTCTTCTTTGAAAGGCTACATGAAAAATGATGGGGTCTCAGTTATCAAGCAGGATACAAAAGCTGGATCTACTTGTCATGGACTTGAAAGTGCTGACATATGTAAAAAAATTGGATTAGGAATCTCCAATAATGGTAAGAATGATTTAAAGGAGGTAAGATATCAAGAAATGAAAGAAAATGAGACTACCACCAATGGAATAAGCATATTGTATGAGAAAAAGAAATACATTGTTACAGATAATCATAAAAGAGAAGAATATGCTAAATCTCAATATATGTTTTGGGGAAGAGATCAAGAGAAAATGGGGCATTTCAGCAAAAGTGAACATCTTGTTGATTTAAGGCATTCTGATCATTTAAAGGAAGCTGAAAAACATATGAAGTGTAAAGAATTCAAAGGGAATGAGTGTTCTCCAAAAGATATTTTGACAAACAATAGACAGAAACCCACTGTGAAAGAAGATATATATGTACCATCATCAACTAATTCTAAAAATACATTTTCTGGAAAAACCAACCCACAAATAAACCCAGCAAAGTACCACAAAGTGAAAGGAGACATTAAAACAAAGAAAAATGAAGCCAATTCTGCCAAGAAAGGAACAGCAAAGGGTAAAGTTGAAAAATATTCTAAGATAGTACCAGAAAAAGGTGAGGTCTCCTAATGTTGGTTTGAGTGATTAAATTTTCTCTTGAGTTTTTGTTTTCAGTTAGGAAAACAATATCCAAATTTCTCAATTTTCCTGTCTGTGTCTACATATCTAATTTAAGAATTTCTTGAATCTTCTTACTGGGAAATATAAAAGTCATTTTTTAAAACTATCATTTCAAGAGCCTTCATGTTGTTTGTATACCACAAGGTATGGCTGCTGATACTTAGGTTATTTGGCCATCGTTTCCTCCCTTGGTACTGACATTGAACCTGGTGGTACTTCCATCACTGAAACACATCCCCAGTGCTTTTTATTTTTTATTTTGAGACAGTTTCTCCCCAAGTTGCCTAGGCTAGCCTTGAACTTGGTTCCTCTCATCTCAGCCTCCTGAATTGCTGAGATTATAGACATCCAACTTCTTTTCCTTATTTTCTTTCTTTCTTTTTTCTTTTTTCTTTTTCTTTTTTTTTTTTTTCGCTAGGGATTGAACCCAGGCCCTTGTGTATGAATTATATCCCCAGCCCCTTAACTTTTCTCTTTTTTAGAAGAATTTTTTTAAGTTGTAGATGGACACAATGACTTTATTTTATTTATTTTTATGTGGTGCTGAGAATTGAACCCAGTGCCTCACATGCACGAGGCAAGTGCTCTACCTCTGAGCTACAACTCTGGCACCAACCCCCAACTTTTCTTAATGACCATTTATTTTACAACCAGAAACTCTATAGTTGTTTTCAAGTATGTATATGCTTTAGTCAGAGTTTATTTGGTATCCTGTACTTGTATTTTATAATTTTTAATGTTTAAACTAACTGCTAAGTTCTTTATACAACATTGCTCTTCAAAACTGCTGTAGTAAGAATCTATATAAAATGTTTTCTATTTTTCCTTGAGAGCAGATCTTATTTTTTTGAATGACATGCTTCAGGATATGTATGTATTCATTTAGCCATATTTTAAAAATTTTATGACTGCTTAGTTCACAATGAGTATACATGAACAATACATTGTTAGTCGTGAGTTCTTTATATTGAATTAAGATTCTGTGTGCATTTATAGTTTTCCACCATGGTATTTGTGAAATTTTCAAAATGTCATTGCAGTTCATACTGTAGTAACTGCCTCTGATAATTCTAAATCATTTCCATTTATTGCTGGTCTAATCACAAGACTAAAAGTACACAGGATTTTATAAAACATTTATCTGGAATTTTTCTGTAAATTCACTTTCTTATAAGATAACAGTCTATTCTTATAGTAGTTTTTGAGTGTGAGATTCAGTGGATTTTGGTAACTGACTTAGTCTTGGTAGGCTTATTACTCAAAGTAGCAAACGTAAGAAACATAAAATAAAGTAAAATATTTTACATAGTATTTTATTCAGAATATAACAATATGATGAACATCACGAATCCAGCAGAACAGGGTTTTAAATATAGTTTTGTTTTATTTTTATTAGAAAACATGCTGTTACCCAAAGGAACCAAATATCCCTCAAGTCTTCCAGAATATAGTTAGTACTAAACTTAAACATGTTGTATTCCAAAAATCATCTTGGAAGTTTTTTGACCCTGTGTTTAGCCACACTATAATATTATTAATACCTCTATTTTAGGTTTTGGCATAGGAGTTATAAGATATAGAACAAGGAGGAAGAGTTTCCTTTTCTACTTCTGATGCAAGGTTTCTTCAGGTAGCATTTTATACTAGATGAAGTTTGACCATAGAGTAGGTGCCCTCACAGAGCTTTTAGCCCTCCTGCTGCCTTAAGCCAACCACTGTGGCATCTTCAAAGCGCACAGCTCTCAACAGGGAATCAGAAGACCAACTTTGCCACCTTCTTGGCATTGTTCAATAAGACTTTCAATGGCAAAGTTCTGCCTTTAGGCATTGTTCCATATAGAACCCAATAGCTGTTTGTGGCTATGAGCCTCAAAATGTGACTGACAACATAGAGACTGGGATTTTAAAGTGTATTCAACTTTAATTAATTTAAATTTACGTTGTCACATGTGACTACTGGCTACACATTGGGCAGTACATTTTATGAAATCATGAGCTGATCAATTTTGACTGCTGCTAATGATTTTTAAAATAATTTAAAATTTTTATCTCTTGAAAATTTTGTTTAAAATTTAGGTATATTTAAGTAAAAATTTTCTAGTAATACCACTTTTCACAGATGATAAATGTTAGCAGTTTAGTATATATCCCTCCAGACATTTTTGTAGACTGAATGTCTATATATATATTTCATGAAGGAGTATATAGTATGTATGTGTATGTATGTTTGTGTATATATATGTGTGTGTATATATTATATACACACACATACATGATGGGAATATAATTATATCTTGTATGATATGACTTTCTTTTTTCTCTTAACATGATGTGCTAATTATTCTTGCCTGTGAGTACTTGTAAGTTTACCACCTTACTTCTAAGACTGTGTAGTATATCATTGCATAGATTCATTATAATTTATTTAATCAAGGCCCAAAGATGGACATTTTGGTTATGTATTATTTTGTTTTTCTTTTGCTATTAAACATAGTGCTGTGAGTTTTCTCAAACATGTATCTTTGTTCACCTGTCAATTTTCTTTGGTTGAATTCTTAGAAGTGGACTCGAAAGATTCCTAGAAATGAATCAAAGACACTTTGCAGATTTAAGAAGTGAATATTTTGCCAACTTATTCTCTAGAAAAATTGTTCCAATTATAATTCCACCAATAGTTATGTCTGCCCATTTCTATTTTACTATTAGTACTGAGCATTGCCAGTTTTGATATTATCGTCCAGAATGAAAATAAAAAATGTATCTTGTTAAATGAACTATTTGAATCAGATCCATATATACCAGCAGCAATCATAACTTTGTGTGCTACTGATCCTTTTAAAAATTTTGTATAAATGGCAAGCACTGTAATTTCCTTTATATGTAATAAGATTACATATAATCCCTGTGACTAAGATTATTTATATAATTAGAATACACAAATTAATATTTTCCTATTAAAACATAAAAATCTAAAGCTCAGACTTCTTACATGAAAAATTGTATTTCTCTAAAGCTGAAAATTCAGGGATTCAAGGTGTGTGTATGTGTATTGGTGTATGTACCTGTAAAGCACTATGCTTTAAAGGCAATTTATTCAGTAATTTCAAGGATTGTCTCTTAATTGATTTCATCCTATATGCTGACATGTATATGTGTGTCACACACATATATATGTAAATTTAGCAAATTTATAATGTTGTATTGCATTAAAATTATCATTTCCTATTCCTGTCATTCCAAATAGATAATTCCTACATGGACAAAGATGAGCATGGTTCATCCTCTGAAAGTGAAGATGAAGCACTGGGTAAATATCATGAGGCCTTATCCAGAACACATAATTCTAGACTACCATTGGTAGATTCTAGACAAAAGAACTATGCTTGGGAAACAAGACAAAAATACAGTCCTTTATCTGCAGAGTATGATGGATACAGTAGTGAAGCATCAATAGACGAAGGTAAGACAGTTTGTTTTTTAAATGACACACTATTGTATTAGATTTTTTTTGTCTAAAATTATAAGCATCTGTGGTTGTACAATAAGAAGAGGACATTAGAGTCACATTTGTGAGAATATAACTTTTTCAAATCCTTGGACTCAAGCTATAAATCCAAACCAATACTGAAACACAAAAAAGCAAAACAAATAATATAAGTAATATTTTAATTGTAGTTCTCATTTCACAATGAACATATATGCCTAACATGCATGATATAGAAGAAAAGAATGTGGTGTTCTTATAGATGGAATCAGTTCTCATATACCTGTTATAGAAGCTTATTGGATCTATGTATCTCACAGTGTTAAATATGACTCCAGGGTGTTAATGTCAGCTTCTTCATTCACTGTGCCCCTGAATATCAGCCAAATGATTCACATGGCACACAGCAGAGAAAAATTGTGATTTGTTCTGTGCAGAAGGGAAAAACAGTTTGAGATGAATTTTTGAGAGCTGATATTATATTACATGATGCTTTAAAAGCAATTTAAGGGTTTTTCAAGGATTTCGTTAATTTTAAGGATTATTTTGTCTCTAATTGGTTTCATTTTATGTGCTGACCTGAACTTTAAAACACAATCTGGGGGGTGGGAGGGAGGCAAGAATGGAGGAAGGATGGATTGTATAGATGAAAAGAGGGGTGGGAAGAGGATGGGGGGAAGGAAAAATAACAGAATGACACCAACATCATTACCCTATGTACATGTATGATTACACAAACGGTGCGACTCCTTGTACAACCAGGGAAACAAGTTGTACCCCATTTGTGTACTATAAATCAAAATAAATAAACAACAACAAAAAACCCCAGTCTATGCCAAAGATAAAGTCTGCTCTTACATTTTTATCTTTCTGTAATATAAATAAAAAAGTTTTGCCATTAATTAAAGTATATTTATTTTCACATTAAAAATACACTGTTCATTTGCTTGTATGACTTCTTGTAGCAATTATTATCTTTATACCTAGATATGAAGAAAAGAGCAATATATTTCCTAAATACCATATTGTATTATATACAAACAGAAATCCTCCTTAATTTTGTAGCTGTGATTTTTGTTTTTATTGATGATTTAAAGTCTTACCTCAGAGTATAAATTGTCAAAGGGGCCAGATCATCAATTTTTGATTTTGGCTTCATGCTAACTAAAAAATTAGTATACCTCAAATTTATTTCTGCTAATACATAGATACAATAAATTAACTTGATACCAAATGATTACCATATAGTAAGGTTTATTAAGAGACACAAAGGAAGAAATAAAAAGTATCAGATGTGTCTAAATAATACAAAGCAGTAAACCCAGTCCCCAGTTTATGTGTACCTCTGGCACATGAATAATAGAGCAGAAAGAATGGATTTTAAAATCTGACCCTTGTTGACATTCTGGCTCTCTCTTAACATATTAGCTAGGAAACCTATAGTCAATTTTTTAGATGTTTCATTGTGTCTAAATGTGGATAACACTGATCTGTTAGGACTGTCTCATGAATATCAATTGATACATGTAGTACAGTTTTTAGTTAGTGTCTGGCACCTAGTAGGTAAGTGATCAGTCAGTGTAATTGAAGATGGGGGTAGTGAAAGCACAGTGATGGTAAAGGTAACATGTAGTCATGAGCAAGGCCTGAGTTTAGAGTCTGCGACCCTAGATACTTCCCGATCCTAGATACTTCCTTTCTGTAGATGCAGTTAAGGATTTTTTTTTTTTTTTTCCTACTCACTCCATCTCTCCCCTCACATTCTGTTCTCCTCTGCTGTCTTGATTGTATTTCCACATAGTCCTATTATTCTAATATGGCTCTGGAACTGGTACAGTTGTCTGAGAGTCACCTCATTTCATTTTACCCAGATATTTAGGACCTATTGTGAATTTTCCTACACATTTCTACTAGAAATTCAGTATGTCTTGGTGAATAGTTAAATGTGTAGAATCAAGTGAAGAATCACGATATTTAGGCAGTGCACGGTGGTGCATGCCTGTAATCCCAGCAGCTTGGGAGACTTAGGCAGGATGATAGTGAATTCAAAGCCAGTGTCAGCAATTTAGTGAGATCCTAAGCAACTCAGCAAGACTCTGTTTCTAACTAAAAATTTTAAAAAGGGCTGAGGATATGCTTTAGTGGTTAAGCAACCCTGGATTCAATCCCCAATACAAAAAAATTTTTAAAAAAGAATCAGGAAATTTAGTTCAGAGAGTATTAGAGAGGTAAGTTTATGGGAGAAGATACTTAGTTTTGGTCATGTTCAATTTGATGTGCCTATGAATTATCCAGATGGAAATACCTTTGTTAAAATGTTGTCATTGGGATTTAGGGTGGTGGGGACCAAGGGTTAATGAAAGATAACAACAGACTGGGAGAATAGATTGTGTACCATAGGTTATTGCTTATTTAAAGATCGAAGCCCAAAACAGGTTCAGTGGATTTGGGGAAGAACAGAGTTTATTTCAGAGTTCAAAATTTTAGAAGGAAGCAGTTTCAAATGATAGTACATTGTGAACATACAGTCAAGGATGCAGAAGCACTACAAAATGCTGGAAGATTTTAGGAAGGGAAGTGAAATAGCATCCACTGGGGGAGAAATGAAAGAACCTCAGAGAGAAAATGTATTTGGCTTCAGCTTTTAAGAATGGGGAGAAAGTTGGTTAAAAGACTTAAGTCTAGGTGTTTCAGATAGAGGAAACTTCATAAACCCCAAGGTACAAAGTGATAAAATGTAGGGAATATTTCAGGAACAAAACGTTCTCTTGTCTCAAGTGTGTGTGTGTGTGTGTGTGTGTGTGTGTGTGTGTGTATAGTGTACATATTGGGAATAGGAGACAAATTGGAAAGAGAAATGAGGTCTGAAATCTGGTGTACCTTCCTGACTCAGAAGATTGGGTTGAATTTATTTTGCAGTGAGAAGTTACTCAAGGTTTTTCACCAAGTAATCATGAGTGGGGATGTGCTTTAGAAAGATTAATTTAGCAGCAAGAAGGCTATAGGAAAAGAGATCAATTAAATGGATCTTTGGAGTAGTCTATATGGAAAATGATAAACATTTTAATTACAGTAGTAGCAATAGGAATATAGGAGGATGTAAAAGAAATTAAGGAAATAGAATTTACAGGGTTTAGAAACTAAACCTATTTTGAATATTAGAAAAATATTAGAAAATTTTGAATATTAGAAAAAAAGGAAGATCCAAGTTTCCATCAGTTATGATTAGGAGAATGATGATGTCATTAATGTACATGTGAAACCCAGAGAGGGATCCATTCTTGGTTGGAAGTGCGGAATAAGTAGGAGATATGACATGTTGTTTTGTATATGTGGTAAGGCAGGGTATTTAAGCATTTGGATATGGTCATTGAGTTTGCAGTCATGAATGGAGTTAGGGAGATTCTCAGATTATTTATACTTAGACATAGAAATCATAAGAGTAGACTAAATGAAAGAGAAAGTAAGGAGAGAAAATGTCACATAAACAGTAGAGACAGTAAAAGAGTTACAGAAGAAAATCAGGAGAATGTTGTATTTTATTATGCATAGAAGGAGAGATTCAAGGAGTGTGGAGAGACCAGGGATGATGAGAATGCAAACAAGCCTCCCTTTCCAGTAGAAGTTGATCAATAACTTCCAGTGTAAGTTTGAGTAGGATAGAGTAATAAAGAAGTGAGATTGACTGTTGTTAAGGAAGGAATACTGGATAAGAAAGTGTGGCTTTGCTGCCTACACTCTTACCACCTCCTTGCCTTACCAACTTTAAGAAAGAGAAATAGGTTGAAGGGGTTTATAAATCAACTATTAGCCTTTTCACCCCCACCCACCCGTAATTACCCTCTTCTGGTATGTATTTAGAGAGGAGGGGAATACTTCCGATACACATTGTGCTCTACCAGGTGTTTTGCACATCTGCAGATCTGCCTCTTCAGAAACTACTCGCTGCATGACTGATCACAGGAGGCTCCTGGGAACAGTTGTCTGGATAGGATATGGTTCATTTTCCCAAGGCACAAGTAAAGACAGGAAGAGAGTAGGTATTCTTCTCCTTAGTGCTCTGTACCCTTTTTTTCTGCATATCATTGTCACCTAAGTTTATGAAGGTTAGACTCTACTACCATGGGTTGAGGTAATAGCTGAAGAGAATTATAAGGTTGAAGGAAAACCATTTTAAAATGTACATCTTTCACATGGCTTAGTACTGCCTCTTAAACTTAGTACTGAGACTTCAGTTCAGTATTCAACACCCTAATTCTAGTTGAGAACCTTTGGAACAGCCAATATTGGAAGCAAATCTGCTACAGTCTTGGGGTAGGAAGAGCCTCAGTGGGGAGTAGGAGAGACCAGTGCAGGAGAACTTCGGTAGTAAAAACTATCACTTATTGAGGTCCTACTGTGTGCCTGACTCAGTTTCTGTATACTTTGTTGTACTTAGTCTTCACTACAATTCATTAGGGTAGGTAAGATTATCCCCCTTTTACAGCAGTGAAGAGATTTTAGATCAGGTAATTTGTCAGGTCCAGTACAAAATTCATATTATTCGACTTCTCCTATTTTAATAACTCCCTAAATTGATTTCATACAAGATGATCACCTTCAGTTGTTTTTTTTTTTTTTTTTTTTTAATATTATAAACCTGAAATTTAGATATTCAAAAAAAGCAACAAAAAAAGTGATGGCATATTTGTTGATCATGTTTTCTCCTCTAGGTGGCCATATTCATCTTTTATTTTTATTTTTGGAAATTATGAAAAGGAATGATATCTTCAAGAAAATTTTCTAGGAAAAATAAACATTAAAACAATTTATCAAACTCTTTGTTCACTTTTTTATTTTTACTGTGTCATTCTTAAAATTAAAGGCATTTTCTTATTAACTGGTCTTATTTTAAAATGGTCAGGCCTTGAGCCTCTATTGCTCACCCCACTCACCTCTACCTTATGGAGTGTTACTTTTACCTACACCTTCAATAAATCTGTACTTTGCCTGTTAACAAAAACAAAAAGAATCAAAGATAGTTTGCTGATTTTTAAATTGGTGAGCTAGACCAATCTCTGAAGTTCCCTTCATGCTAATTAATATTTTTCCATTTTTATATTAGAAATCTATGTAAGATGATTTTATAAAGATCACATTTAGTGTAAAATTATTGAACATCTTTATATTATTTATAGCTTTTTATTTTTAATTCACCTTAGAGATTAGCAAGCTATATCTATATATTATAGAAAGTAATATTAAAATTGTGTTATTTGGGGAGCAAATTAATTTAAAACACTATTAAAAATAATTTCCAACATCACTACATGTTAGGGATATACAGGATATATATGCACACGTCATTCTTTTCCTCTTATGGTTACATCGAAGCTTCATGCAGTTAATTTTGATATTATCTTAAAATTAGGGTCACTAAAACATAGACTTTATTTCTTTTAAAATTATTATTTTATTCTTTAAAATTAGGGCCACTAAAGCATATTTTTTGTTTCCTTAAAAATTAATTTTTAAAAATAATTTAGTATTTAATAGAAATAGTTTTTTATGTTTTCTTTAGGAGCATTTTAACTAATTTAGAAAGCTTATTCTAATTTCTGCAGTTTCTTTGTGAAGAAGGTATTCTATCTGTATTTTCCAGAATTCTTTGATGTAAAATATGTTTAGTGACTTACAATAGAGAAAGTTAAATTTATTATATGATTTGTTTAGATATTTGGAAAACTTTTTCTTTGATTTCAGGTTCTTGTTCATGAATGCTTCTTTTTTGAAGGATTCTTTCTTGTGTGAAAACATTTTTCGAATAGGACCAATTAGAAGGGCAATTGATCTTGAAGACTTTAGTTAGCATTTTTTGGAGATCTTTTAATATAGTGAGATCTCTTTATCCCAGTACTATTGAATTCTTATTTTAAAAATTAATTTTACATTGAATTTTTATTGTAAAATATATATCACATAAAACCATTCTAGGGGCTGGAGTTGTAGCTCAGTGGTAGAGCACTTGCCTAGCACGTGAGGCACTGGGTTCAATCCTCAGCACCACATAAAAAAATAAACAAAGTAAAGGCATTGTGTCCGTATACAACTAAAAACTGTATATATTAAAAAAAAATCTAATACTTTAAGTATACAGTTCAGTGGTATTAAGTACATTCATATTGCATACAACCATTGCCATCTCTAGGATTTTTTCATAATCCTAAACTGAAACTTTAGTCATTAAAAAAATAAATCTGTATCATCCTCTTCCCTTCCCCTGATAACCAATATTCTACTTTCTCCATGAAAGTGAGTACTCTAGGTGCCACATTTAAGTAGAATAGCACTGTATTTTTTATTTTTATTTTTTGGTCTGGTTTATTTCACTCTGCATGATGTCTTTAAGGTTCATTCATGTTATGTTGTAGCATTGTATCAGAATTTCATTTCTTCTTTTTTCTCCATTTTTAAAAGTTGGGGTAAAATACAAATAGCATAAATGTACTTTTGTAACCATTTTTAGTATATAGTTTGGTGGTGTTAAGTATGTACTGTTAGTGTGCATCTTCAGACCTCTTCATCTTGCAAATCTTAACTGTATATCCATTAAAGAGTAATTTCCCATTCTCCCCTTCTTTTAACTCCTGGAAACCACCATTTTTTTCTGTCTCTATGATTTTGGCTATTTTACTCATATAGGTGAAATCACTCACTATTTGTAATTTTGTGATTGACTTATTTTACTCAACACATTGCACTGAAGGTTCATCCATATCATAGCATATGTCAGAATTTATTTCCTTAAGGCCAAATAATATTCTGTTATTACATACCATACTTTGTTTATTCATTCATATATCAAGAGATACTTGGTTTACTTCTGCATTGTAGTAATTGTGAATAGTGCCCCTGTCAACATAGGAATGCAGATATTTCTTTGAGCCCCAACTTCGAGTTGATTTGAGTAAATACCCTGAAGTGAAACAGGTAGGGTTTTAGTTAACTTTCTCATTACTTGGACCAAAAGACTTGACAAGAATAATTAGAGGAGGAAAAGTTTATTGTAGGGATCATGGTTTCAGAAGTCTCAGTCCATAGATACCTGACTCCATTCCTCAGGGCCCGAGTTAAGGCAGGAGTGCAGTGGAGGAAAGTGGCTCCATTCATCCTCCTGGGAGGGTGGGAGAGAGAACACAAAATATACACTGCAAAGGCATGCCCCCAGAGGCCGACCTCCTCCAGCCACACCCTACCTACCTATAGTTACCACCCATTTATACCTACCAGGGGATTAATATACTGATTAGGTTTAAACTCTCATAGCCCAGTCATTTTACCTCTAAACTTTCTTGTATTGCCCCACACATGAGCTTTTGGAAGACACTTCACATCTAAACTGTAACATTCTGCCCTTACCCTCACCTCCGCCTGGAAGCTCATGCCCATCTCATAGTGCAAAATACATTTAGTCCGTTTCCAACAGTCTCCGTAGTCTTAACAGTTCAAGGATTGTCAAAAGTCCAAGTACAAAATCTTTTGTGAGACCCAAGGCAAACTCTCAGCCTGAGTTCCTGTAAAAATCAAAAGCAAATTACCTGTATCCAATATAAAAAGATAAAGAGTAAACATTTCCATTCCAAAAGGAAGAAATTGGGGCCTAAAAAGAAGGGATTGGATCAAAGCAAGACCACATTCCAGCGGGGCAAACAAGTCCCATATCTCCATGTCCAGCATCTGGGGCACATGGTATCCTGATATTTTCTCCAAAGGGCTTGTCTAGCTCTGCCCCTATAACTTTGCTAGTTGCAGCCTATGTGACCTCTCTGCTTCCTGGTACTATGTGCTGAGCTGCTTTCCTTCACTACACTCTTTTTTGCCACAATGTTCTGTCTTACCTCAAGTCCTGAAGAATGGAGCCAGCTGTCTATGGACTGAGAAACCATGAGTGCCAAATAAACTTTTTCTTCATAAAATTATTCGTCAGGTGTTTTGATCATGGCAGCAAAAAAAACTGACTAAAACAGGTAGATAAAATGGTAATTCTATTTTAATTCTTTCAGGAACTACCATACTGTTTTCTACAGTGGCATAACCATTTTACTTTCCCTCCAGTAGTGCACAAAGGCCCTAATTTATCCATAGCTTCAACACTTTTTATTTTCAGCTTTTTTTATAATAGGTATCCTACAAGGTGTGAGATGGTATCTCATTATAATTTGATTTGCATTTCCCTAGTGATTAAGTGATGTTGAACAATTTTTCCTATACACCTTTTCATGTACATATTGATCATACATGTGTCTGTCTTCTCTGGAATAATTCTATTCATATCCTTTACCCATTTTTGAATCAGATTCTTTGTTGAGTTTTAGGAATTGTCAAATTTTCTTCATAAGAAATGTTAACTCCTTATCAAGGATTTGTAAATACTTTCTTTCTGGGGGTTATATTTGTATTTTATTGGTAGTGTTTTTTGATGCACAAAAATATTTTACTTTCTATGAAGTCCAGTTTATCTGTTCTTCCTCTTCCGTTATATATACCTTTCATGTCATATCCAAGAATTACAAATCCAGTGTTGTGGAGCTTTTCCTGTCTTTTTTTTCTAAGAGTGTCATGGTGTTACATCTTATATTTAGGACAGGATCCAGTTTGAATTAATTTATTAAGTAAGAGTGCAACTTCATTCTTTTGGATTCTTTTGCCATTTGTTGAAAAAATCCTTCTCCCCACTGAATGATATTGGCATACTTGTCAAAATTATTTGAACATGTTTGGGGGGTTTATTTCTGAACTCTTTATTTCTTTAGTCTTTGTATTTACTTTAGTATCACATGGCTTTGATTACTAAGGTGTTTTGAAATCAAGAAGTATTAGACTTCCACTTTCATTTACTTTTTCATCATTAAATATGGTGTTTGCTATGACTTTTCACAGATAGCTTTTTTTTGAGGGGGAGAGTGCTGGGGATTGAACCCAGGGCCTTGTGCTTATAAGGCAAGTACTCTACTGACTGAGCTATCCCCCCAGCCCCCACAGATAGCTTTTATTATATTGAGACACTTTTCTACTAGTCCTCACTTAAATGCTTTTATCATGAATGGGTGCTGGATTTGGTCTAGTGCCTTTTTTGCATCAGTTGAGATGATGATGTAGTTTTAAACCCCTTCATTCATTTAATGTGTTTTGTTATATTGATTGAATTTTGGGTGTTTAATCATCTTTACATTGTAGTAATAAATCCCACTTGGTCATGGAGTGAAATTCTTTTAATATGCTGCTAAATTCAGCTTGCTAGTACTTTGTTGAGGATTTTGGCGTCAACATTCACAAGGGGCATTAGTCTGTACTTTCCCTGTGGTGTTTTTGTCTGGCTTTGATATCAAGATAATGCTGGCCTCACAAAATGAGTTTGTGAATGTTTCTTATTCAGTTTTTTTTTTTTAAAGTTTGAGAATGAGTATTAAATCTTTAAATATTTGGTAGAATACACTGGTGAAACCATCATTTCCAAGGCTTTTTGTTATTGGGAGATTTTTGTTTACTTTTTTCTTCAATGCCCTTATTTATTTTATGTCTATTCAGATTTTTCTCTATCTTGGTAGATTTTGTGGTACTAGGAACTGGAGATGGAATGATAATTCCCAGAAAGACAGGCAGGGCTAGAAATCTGCTTTCTGTTTGTTTTAAAGACAGTGTCCTGCCTTAGCCTCTCAAGTAGCTGGAACCACAAGCTTGTGACACTCCCTCCATATATTTCATTTTTTTAAATGTCTGAGTAGTATTCTATTGGAGCTAAATATACCCACCTCATGCATTCATGATTGGTTCTGTAACTTGACTGTTGTGAATAGTGCTGCAATAAATCACTGTTGGCTGATATGTCTTTGTTATGATTCTTTCGTTACCTTTGGGTACCCAGTAATGAGATTGCTGAATCATATGGTAATTCTATTTTCAGTTTTAAGGAAGCTCTGTACTGTAATCCATAATGGCTTTACTAATATACATTCCCACCAATAGTGTATAGAGTTTCAGTTTCTCCAAATTCTTGCATTTGTCATAATATTTTCACTTTATTTGCATTTGTTTAATGCTGAGTTTATTCCCATGCTGTTTTTGTTTCTTCAGTTTCTTCTGGAATATCTTTTTCTTCTGTGCAACTGTCTCTTCTGGTTTAGGAACAGTTTGTTCCTTTTCAGTGAGGATCATCTTAGTGTAGTAGGGGAACTCATGTATGAGATAATATGATCATGAGCTCTGTAAGTACATCTCAGGTGCTTCGTTCACCTGGATATATTTTCAGTGACCAGAGAATCTACTTCTAAATTCTTAAGTTCAGCATTACTCTCTGCATTTTTAAGCATGTGCAGCAAAAATTCATCATTCTTTTTGGGCCACTGACCCTGTGTCCAGCCCTGACTGTTTGGCCTGGACACACCTCTCAACTCCACCATTTTAATGCTGGAATGACACACAGACTTTTTAAAAATGACATCTTTCAGATATGTACTTGGTAGTTATTCAAATATGCATACCATTGGTGGACTGGGCAGTTTCATGGGTGTTCTTAATGTGAACATGAAGATTGAAACATCTTGATTTCTATGATTTTGTGGGATGTTCTGGGTCAAGAGAGTAGTGAACCATTGTCACAGCTCACCTCAGGCCACTGGTAGAGCCATGCCTTACTTTTTGTCTTGCTGATATAGACAGTCCAACTGTGGAGAAATGATATGTTATTGTAGTTTTCATTTTCATTTCCCAGTTGATTAGTATGTTGAGAAATTTTTCATGTACTTGTAGGATATTTGTATATCTTTTTTGGGGAAATAGCTATTCAGATCATTTGCCTAATTTCAATCAGATTATTTGCCTTTTTGCTATTGAGCTCCTTATATATCCTGAATGTTAATTTGTTGGATAAATCTTTAGCAAATGTTTTCTTCCATTCTGGAAATCATCTCTTCGTTCTGTTATTTCCTTTGCTGTGCAGAGCTTTTTAGTTTGATTTAGTCCGATTTATCTAATTTTTGTTTTTGTTGCATGTGCTTTGGAAGACTTTTCCAAAAAAATACTTGCCTATACCAGTGTCTCAAAATGTTTTCCCTGTATTTTCTTCCGGTAGTTTCATAGTTTCAGGTCTTAGGTTTAAGTCTTAAACTCATTTTGAGTTGATTTTTGTATGTGGCAAGAAATAGGGCTCTTGTTTTCATTCTTCTGCATATGTATGTCCAGTTGCATTTATTGAAGAGGCTGCCCTTTCCCTATTGTATGTACTTGGCATCTTTGTGGAAAATCATTTGGCTGTAGGTACATTGATTAATTTCTGGCTTTTCTGTTTCATTGGTCTATGTGTCAGTTTTTATGCCAGTACCATACTGTCCTTTTGATATCAGTGGAATCAGAGGTAAGAGAGAATGGCATTCCGCCCATTAGATTATTTTCTTGTTACAGGTTTCATTTCATTTATGTTTGAGTTCTGCAGAAAGCAGGGGGTCTATTGCAAGACATTATAAAGCTTTTTCAGTAAACTCTGTAATACCTACATATTGTTGTTTGGCGACACTTTCTAAAAGAGACTGTCCTAAAGGAGAGAAAGCCATTCTTCCTTCTCTGCTGTGGACTTCAACACTTAACTGTCTAAAAGAGAATAATATAAAGGAGGAAAAGCTATTTTTTGCCTCTTTACTATGGACTGCCATGCACTTTTGACGCCTTGAGAGCTCAAGGGTAACTAGTAGAGAATGACTAGGCCTAAAAGTACAACAGGAAAGTATTGCCTGGTGGAGCACTTAGATATCATGGTAGAGTTAAGTAAATTCCATTTTTCTGCTCTCATACTTTTATTCCTTTTCTCAGAGAAGGATACCATTGGAATTGCCTGAATATGCTAAATTATGAAGGATTAAGTGCATTGCCATCATTTACATCCAACTTAGGCATTTTTATGTAGTATCAGCATGCCAGAATGACATCAACACAAGTGAATTTCATTGGTATAGCAGATGAACTCAGAGCCTTAGGAAAAATAGCCAAATGACCAACAATTTCTACCAGGTGTTTCTACTTTTTCTCTTCTGTTTCTACTAACATCTGTTACCCTTACGTTGCTCTAGGCACTTCATCAAGTTTATCCCACTCCATGTATTTTTATTCTCAAATCTAGGAATATTGTTTATCATTAGGGGTTTCCAAATGATCAGTTATTACTTTCTTAAAAAGGAAGAGGGAAAGAGGAAAACATAGTTAATCAGATCATTAAAGCATGAAATTCTAATTGTTTATGAGATTAATTCCTTATACTCCTTTAATTTTTCTTATAAGTGACTGACTCTATTACTAATTAAAAAAACCTCAACGCTGAAAAAGAGAATGTAAATAATTACAAATAAATACTGGAACTGAAGACTGTATCAGGGCTGTTAATTTCTTTCTTAAACATTTTTTGTGAAGAGTATTATTAGAAACAAGTTAATCTCCTTGTACTATCCTTTCAATTTGCCCTTCATGTTTCCTATTCTACACATTAAATGTGTTGAATGTATCTATGCATTTGCATAGTTTAATTATAAATTTTCTAAATTTTCCTTAACATTCCTGAAATTGTAGTATTATTTTTTAAAAAGGAGTTTGCTTTAAAATTAAAACTTAGAATGGGAAAGGATCATTCAGATATTCCTTTTTCCAATTTCTGCTGTAGTACAAGTGAGAATTAGGGGAGGACAAAAAGTAGAAGGCACTTAAGATAGTGAAAGCATTAACAACTAAATTGTTTAAATGATAATGTCCAAAGGACATGTCCTGTCTGTCGCATGTTTAGATAGATACTACTTATGATTTGAGTTTTGAGAAGCAGGAGACCTGACTAAACTTTTATCGGGCAGTGGAAATAGTCTGTGAGAGCTGTATTAGTTGTGCATCTATAAAATTATATGTTGTGGTAATATAGATTCTCTTTCTGCTTCATTCATGTTGAATATTAATTTCTGAGCACTTCAAAGAGATAAATATCAACAGCATTGTCAGTTTTTTGGTGAAATGAAATTGAGTTTTCATTTATTTTAATTTAAAAATTCTGAAAATTCTCTCACCTAAGCAATTTTAATGTAAAAATTTTTTTGAGACTTATTACCTTTGATAAAATAAATTAACATTGAAATCTCTGACATGTGAGTCAGAAATTACCTTGAGAAACTAAGAGGTGTTTTGATGCCTTGTGATATATTTTTATTTTGCTTCATATGTACTTATAAAAGATTTTCTTAGAAAATATGGTTATATTCAAGTCTCTGATGATAATATCATCAACCAAAAGTAAAGTAATTTTGCTGGATTTTGAGGATTAGTAAGACAGTTACCTAATATTTAGGTAAGTATTTTCCTTTTTTATAACTTAAGCAATCTTTTAGTTATTGTAGCTTGTTTTAGTATTTAAATGAAAAACATTATCAGATTTTATTCATTGGTTACTTTGGAAATACTTCTTTAAGCATAAATTTAATGAAGCATTGATTATCTATGAAGAAATTATTTATACCTTTAATAATTTTAATCTTACAGTGAACACCTTTTTGTGTGTGTATGTACATGTGTTAGATGGGTATGGAACCTTGGGCCTTGTGCATGCTAAGCATGTGCTTTATCCCTGAGTTGCACCCAGCCCCCAGTGAATAACTCTTTATAAGTGATATATTATTTCATTTTTACTAAATGGATCAATGGCAAAATATAGTTCTACAAATAAGAATAACTATAGTTTATTGATTGATAAACTATTTTCAACACTATATAAATTTAATGTTTTGAATCTTCACACTAACCCTGAGACAAGATCTGTTACTGTCCATATATTTCAGGTGAGGCATCTTATTATGGTTTGATATGAAGTGTCCACCAAAGACTTCTGTGTTAATTCAGGAATATTTGGAGGTAAAATGATTGCATTGTGAGAGCTGTAATCTATATCAGTCCATTCTAGTTTGAGAGTGGTGATTGTAACTCACTGGGAGGTAACTGTAAGTAGGTTGGACCTGACTGGATCACCAGGGCATACTCTGGAATCATTGTTCTTCTCTGCAGCCCCTTTCCCCTCCCTCTCTGCATCATTCCTTCACATGCCCATCTGACATGATGTTCTGCCTCACCTTGAACCTAGAGCAGTGGAGTCGGCCCTCCATGGACTAAATCCCTTGAACTTAGAGTCAAAATAAATTTGTCTGCCTCTGAATTGTTCTTGTCAGATATTTCTGTCACGGTGACATAAAGCTAGCTAACTGACACATTTCTGAACCACAGTAAGGTCAGGCAGTGTTGTGTAAGGTTATATAGCAAGTGTGGGGACAGCCAGGATTCAGAGACAAATGTTCTGTCTCAGAGCTAATGCCCTGAACTCTTCCATTAAAATGTCTTGATCATCTGTTTTTTGTATAACTTCTACATGCCCAATAAATACTTTATTGCTACTTTTATTGTGTAAGTAAGACATCTTTATCATAGAAAGACCAGACAATTCAGGTGAACAGAATCATCATTCATAGTCTAACTATGAGAGCACATAAAACTTTCTTATACTTTTATAAACATTTTTCTTTGTATATATGTTTTTTAATCAAATAGGTTTTTGCTTTACATAGGTTGTCGTAATCTGCTTTTGTTTCACTCAGAAACAGTTTTTCATTCCATTATCTATTTTCAGTAACATCAGATGTACAAATGTACAATATTTGGGTAGACTATATTTATTTAGCAATTTCCAATTAGGGGTATTTTGTTTGTATGTTTCTCTTTTAAATGAATGGAGATGTTTTTAATAATTCCTTTAAACTTAAATCCTTAGTATTCTCTCTTTCATTAAGACACACTTGAACTTCACTGCCTGGAGGTACTCTTTTCATACTGTGCTTATGTTTTTAATAAGCACTTTTTTTTTTTTTTTTTTTTTTGGTGCTGGGGATCGAACCCAGGGCCTTGTGCTTACAAGGCAAGCATGCTACCGACTAAGCTGTCTCCCCAGCCCTTTAATAAGCGCTTTTGATGTGACATGTTCATGTTTGTGTTTTGTATTATGCTGTAAATAATTGAAGGTTTGAGATTACACTGACCTGGAAATGATATTAAAAATTTTTAGATAATATAAATTAATGTATGTATCAAGAATGAGTAAAAATAAACAGTATATTCTTTTTAATTCTCTGGTAAATTAGAATTTATTATAAAACTAAATACCAAAGGGTACAAGTTATAGAAAAAAGTATCCAATCGTTCTAGTGTTTCGAAATCATTTAACTATTTTTTGGAATTATTGCTGCCATTGTTAGCTAAATAATCTGCTTTCTTGAACTCTTCCAAGTATTTTCCTATGAAATTTATAGTTGTTAGTTGACTTATAGTCTCAATAACCAGAAACTTTCTCTTAATATTAATGATAATTGTTCCTGGAATAAAATTCTTTATCAGCTTCTGCTGAATGAACCAAATAATAATTAAATGAAAATACTTTTTAAACTGCATGAAACAGAGATATTGTTATATTTAATATTTTTAGTACCATCTAAATGCACAAAAATAATTTATTGGAGTCTCATATTTAAGAAGTCTGAACTTGGATGGTTATCTGTGTGAGAGAAGAAGACCAGAGACAGAGGCACAAAGAGAAAGAGAAAGCAGAAGGTGGAAAACTTGGGCTCTGTTGTTGAACTACCTGAGTCTGAATCCTGGCTCTACCATCTTTCTGTTTTTGCTAATTTTTTTTTTAAGAAGTGGGCCTGATTATAATATATTACAAAAACAAACTAATATTCATTTATAACAATGCCAGTCATTGGAGAAGTGATCAGTAAGGGCTAGCTCTCATTTTATCAGTAAAGTTAATATTATTATTTTGGTTTTGACTGGATATTCAATGAGTGTGTGAAAACTTAGAACATTAAAAAGGGTCTCGTATCTAGGCCATCCCTCCAACCGCAAATTGCTGAGCTTCCAAGATCTCTGTTCTATTAGGGAGTTCCTACAGAACACCACCAGGATTGATGACCGTGATAGCTTCCATTACCAGTCCTGTGAGAGACCACAGTTACTGTAGGATGTTGTATGAGGGAAATGTGGGCAGGTAGAAGGTGGCCACAACCTGGTTAGGCCAGAAGGACCTTGAGCATTTTGTCCACCAGGATGCCATTGCCAAGGCTGTCTACTCTGGCATCTGTGGGGACATGAAAGGATAGGGCCTGGAGGCCTGGTGGATGCTAGAGAATCCCCTGTCCAAGGCTCCTCAGAAAGATGAGGAAGACATAGGACCAGAATTGTCTACTTACTTAGGCACCAAATAGCCCCAAAGAAGATTTCCAAATAAGGAAACCAATACTATATTGACATTGTGTGGCTGAATGTCAGCCTTAAGCTGATCAGTGGTTTTAGTTTGCTTGTTGGCGAAATAGATGAAGCCCTATAACTTACCAAAAACCAAAAATATTCCCCCCAAACACAGAAAACCTCCCTATAGGAAGTATATACGAGGGATGGGATGGCAGTACATGAATGCTTAATGTTTAAATTGCTGTTGAGAGATGTTTAGCATATATTAAGTGAAAAAAAAAGTTAAAACAATTTTTGAACTCTGCTACCTTTTATCTAAGAATACAGGAATATATTATATTTTAAACCAATGGTAGGAAAATCCAAAACATTCAAAGCTAAAGCTGATGTACTTCCAAAATTACTCACTCTGGATTTTAAACCCTAGGTGCCACTGAGATCATTGAGTCAAGTATTGCAGGATATCCTATTCTAGGAGAAATGAGAATATAACTTATGTTGTTCTGGATAGTTCTTCTTTAGCTCAGAATGTTGCATTCTGGTTATGTTCTGTAGCTATTCAAGAATGAGGTCAACCAGAAAAATCTAAGAACCTGTCCTTGTCTTCATGTAGGGGCAGCGGTAGAAGACAGTTTTCTCTGATAAATCTTGTTTTTCATGACAATTAAAAAAATTATATTTAAGCCAGGCTCAGTAGCACACACCTGTAATCCCAGTGGCTTGGGAGGCTGAGGCAGGAGGATCACAAGTTCAAAGCCAGCCTCAGCAAAAGCAAGATGCTAAGCAACTCAGTGAGACCCTGCCTCTAAATAAAATATGAAAAATAGGACTGGGGATGTGGCTCAGTGATTGAGTGTCCCTGAGTTCAATCCCTGGTACGCCCCCAAAAAAATTATATTTAAAGATAAATCTTCTAGGGGCTGGGGATATAGCTCAGTTGGTAAAGTGCTTGCCTTACAAGCACAAGGCCCTGGGTTCGATCCCCAGCACAAAAAAAAAAAAAAAAGATAAATTTTCTAAAATTCAAAAGTACAATGAAACAAATTAACCTAATTAAGTACTGTTAGCCTAACCATTCAAAGAAGATGTTAAAGTTTTAGAAAAGTAGAAATTGACATTTGTTTTGATAATCGAAGACATTAGAGTTGTCTTAACTGTATTAGCAGCAATGGGATAGACATAGGAAGTTTGAGTCATAGTTTAGAATCAGAATCAGAAAAATTGGAAATCATGAGGGCTGAAAGAACATAAGAAATCTAGGATTAATTTCTGGGATTTGGGTTGACTCATGAAAATGAAATGGTGTAAGAAAGACTAGCCTAGAAATAAGAATTTTCTGAACATGTTAAGATACTTGTGAGACTATCCACTTAGAAGATCAAGTTGAAATCTCCAGAATCTATAAAGAACTCAAAAAACTCTACACCAAGAATGCAAATAACCCAATTGACAAATGGGCTAAGGAAATGAACAGACACTTCACAGAAGAAGATCTACAAGCAATCAACAAACATATGGAAAAATGTTCAACATCTCTAGTAATAAGAGAAATGCAAATCAAAACCACCCTAAGATTCCATCTCACCCCAATTAGAATGGCGATTATCAAGAATACAAGCAACAACAGGTGTTGGCGAGGATGTGGGGAGAAAGGTACACTCATACATTGCTGGTGGGGTTGCAAATTAGTGCAGCCACTCTGGAAAGCAGTGTGGAGATTCCTCAGAAAACTTGGAATGGAACCACCATTTGACCCAGCTATCCCACTCCTTGGCCTATACCCAAAGAACTTAAAATCAGCATACTACGGAGATACAGCCACATCAATGTTCATAGCTGCTCAATTCACAATAGCCAGATTGTAGAACCAACCTAGATGCCCTTCAATTGATGAATGGATAAAGAAACTGTGGTATATATATATATATAATGGAATATTACTCAGCCATAAAGAATGATAAAATTATGGCATTTGCAGGCAAATGGATGAAATTGGAGAATATCATGCTGAGATAAGCCAATCTCAAAAACCAAAGGACGAATGATATCGCTAATAAGTGGATGATGACATGTAATGGGGGGAGGGAGGGGTTAGTGTTAGGGTTAGAGTTAGGGTTAGGGAGGGGGGCAAGAATGGAGGAAGGACTGTATAGAGGGAAAAGAGGGATGGCAGGGGTGGGGGGAAGGGAAAAAATAACAGAATGAATCAAACAACATTACCCTATGTAGATTTATGATTACACAAATGGTACGCCTTTACTCCATGTACAGAGAAACAACATGTATCCCATTTGTTTACAATAAAAAAAAAAACCTGGCAAATAAAGTAATAATTTGTTTTATCTTAAAAAAAAAAAAAAGAAGATCAAGTTGACAATTCACTGTGTAAGTCTGGATACTCGGAGGAAAGCTCTGAGCTGGAGATAGGATTTGGGAATCGTATCAATATAGTTGGTATTGAAACTTGGTGCTCTATTTTTATTATATACTATACCACAATTAAATCCCTCACAGACTATTCTAGATTTCTGATGAGGGTACTAGGAACAAGATAAATTTCAGTAATGTGGACAGTAGTATAAGGAGTAAATAATTTCTGGGTTGGTTCTTTGAGACTGTGTGACTATCCTGTTCCCTGGTACCCTTTATTTTTAGCATTCATTTATAATTCTTGCCTAAATCAAATATTATCATTTTTGTTTTATATTAATACTCATTGACTTTTTATTTGGTGTTGTTCATCCCTGTCATTTTTCATTTATAGTCTCAAATTATCCTAAATTTAGGCATTGACAGTCCACACTGACTGCTATTCTTTTTTGACATGTCCCCATCAAATTTTGAACACTTCCTTACTTTAAATGCCTTTTTGGAATAACGGTTATATTCTCATCTTGTATTTTCCCTTCCCAGCCCGAGAATCAGACATTTTGCTTTTTTATGAGGAGTGATATTTAGAAATCCAGATCTACGTGTGCTTGTTACTACTGGTGTGATTGCTTCTAGGTTCTTTTGTGAACAGTTTGTTTTAATACCACAAATTCAAATCCAGTACCACAGAGCTCTTCCTCATTTTGTATTTGTGTTACCCATAACTCAGTCCTTGTCTCCCACTGCCAATCCAATAACGAGGACACTGTTTTGAGCAAAAGGAAAAAGAAGTTTTATATCTTTGCTAGTAAAGGAGAAGCACAGGAGACTTCTGTTCCAGAGGATGTGATTCTCCACATCAAGGGGAGCAGGGGGCTTTTAAAGAAGTGATTCAAAGGCTACATTCCACATGTTCTCTGTTGGAATTTTAATTCACTTGTTAATTTGAAAGATAGTCGTTTCTGAGATCTTCTGGTGCCATCCCCAAAGTTTGAATTACTTCTCTTCTGTGGTGGTGTGTGCTCAAGGACAGATAACTCTGCCTAGGATGGGGAAGAAAGATAATCCTGTTTCACTGAGATTAGGGAGGGGGAGCGATTAAGGAGGAGGAGAGAGAGAGGTAGAGAAAGGAACATGTGCATTTTAAAAAGAACTGGCAGTGACAGAGCAGAAAGGACTATATTCAAAGCATAGGACCATTGTTACATTTGTATCTCCCTTACTCCATAGAACCATGGTTCCCCCACAAATTTATGTATTTCTTTCTTTGCTCAATTCTCCAATACATTGAAAATAGGTGGGGAATTGCTACCCAAACCCCTCACCAGCAATAAAAATATTCAATAAAATTCAAGGATTTTTTGCAATCTATATATCCTTAGAATATATCCCACTAAGGGTGTACAGTGTTCACAAGTTACCTAAATTATTTATTTTTTGATTAGTTATGTTTGCTGTAAATATAACTTTAAATATTTTGATTCATTTAGTGTTGGGTTTTCTGTTTTTATCAGTTTAATTCTGTATTTGAACATGTAAAAATGTAAATATAGATTAAGAGTAAAAACTGAGTAAAAAGGCAGTCTCAGAGAAATCCCATTTCTTTATTCTTTTTAACTTCATTTCCATAGTTTCTGGTTGATCCTTCTGTTTCCTTTTGCACATATGCCTATGTATGGGTTTTATTATTTCTCTTTCATTGTTATATAAACAGCATTAAGATAGTATCTTGTGTATATGTATGTGTGTATGTATATACATACATTTTCTTTTCATCACTTTATATATCTGGAAATCAGCCATAAGTTCTAGAGATCATCCTCCTTTTCTATTTTTGCAGGGTCCACTCTTGAATAAGTACGAAATTTTTTCAAGCAGTTTCCTTCATATAGGGGAAACATTGACCAGTTAGACTACTTTCTATAGATTATTATTATCAAATTTTTTGAGTTTTTAGTTGCATATCCTTGTCACTGTTTACTTTATACTTAATATGAGATGAGACTGCTAATTATATCTTAGTTGTTTTTATATTTTAAAACTTTCTTATTGTCTGATACTAATTTTAACTTTTGGACCCTCTTTGGAAATATAATCCAATTTCTTGGTTTGTATTCTAGATGGAAACCAGTCAGAAGCATTCTGTTGTCTAACAAATTGCTAGCAATAGCTCTTTAAATTTTTTTCAAGGTTTTGGTTAAGTTACTCTTATAAGAATGATTTGTTTTGATTTCTAACTGTAGAATTTTTAGCACATTAAGTCTCTTTGAGTTTTTTCTCCCATAATGAGCTGTCTGTGGCCAGTTTTAGATTTTAAAAGGTAAGCACAGAAGCAAAGTATTCTGAGACAATTTAATCAGTAATAGTAAATAATAGAGAGCTGATAGTCAGGAAGCATCATAAATGCCCAGGAGTCCATTCAAAAGATTGCTAACAGGATATAAATGCAATATATTAAATTAATGAGGCATATTATTTTTAAAAATAAAAAAAAATTCCATGTGCCTATTAAAAGTTGTGTTTCCCCCTTATTAAAATTTAACCTACCTTTAAATTCAATTTTGGATTTTAGGTGTTATTAAATGCCAGGATCATTCTGCTATATACTTTGTATTTTCTTATGACTACTTACTGTATTACAATATTGTATAATATCCTACATGACTATAAATGATCTACTATTCTTTACATATAGTGAAATAGCCTAGATCAAAGAAGACCAAATTACTCCAAAACATGGAAATTTTATATCATCCATATGATATGGACATAAATATTTTTCACTTTAACTCCTTATGATCATACATAGAAGATAAGACTATATTGTAGTAGACTCCCTTTTTCTCTTTCACTGTAGTAAATCACTACTTTATGCCACTAATTTTTTTTTAATGCCTATTATACTTTTCACAGAGATAGAAAAGTAGCTATTTAAGAGAAATTAAATTCTTTCTGGGAAGCTGAGAAGGCTTGTGTGGCTGGGGTGGTAATAGTAGGAGTAGTATAAGTAGTAAAATTAAGTTGCTATAGATCATTTAGGGACTAAGCTCCTGGGCAATTTGGGCTTTCTCTTTGACATTAGAGACAGTACATTCCTAGTATTCAGTATGTTGTTCTGCAAATTTTGCTTATAGAATGAGTGTTTAAACTTAATTTCAAATTCTGGTATAAAGCTCATTGAAATCTAAATCCATTAACCTTTATTCTACCTCTAGTCTTATTATCACAATACCTTTAATTTTTAATGAAAGTAATTCATGCACATAAGTATGTAAAAAAAAAATCAAGTTTTCTTTTTTTGGCTTACTTCCTCATTTTGGTATGGAGCATATTTTCTAGTAGGTTCCTGAGAACCTGCGTATTGGAGATGAGCTTTTTGAGGTGCTACACATTTGAAAGTTTCTTTATCCTCACTTCTTAATTGATGATCTGACCAGGTAGGGAGTACTAGAATGGAAATCATTTTCCTTGAGGATTTGAAGCCACTGCTTTGTTGTCTTCTTACTTATAGTGCTGCTGTAAGTAGTCTCTGCTACTTTGATCTTTGTTCATCTTTAGATTATTTGTTTTATTTTCTCAGTAGACTTGAATATATTCTTCTTGCTTGTACTGTGAAAACTTGTAATGAGGTAACTGGAGCACAACTTTTTCATTCTTAATGCCAGGCACTTTGTGGCATTTTTCGTCTTCTCACTTCTTCAAATAGAGAAAGTTGCTGGAATCCTTTCTTCCATTGTTTTTTTTTTTTTCAATTTTTTAACTTTTTGTTTCCTGAAATGTCTCTTAGTTTGATACCAAAATTCTTAGTTTGCTTCCATACTTTTCTTATTTTTTCACTTGTTTTTATTCCTGGATTTTTCTATTTTGTCTTCCAATTTATTTATTGACTTTCTGCTCTCATACTTACCAAGTTGTTTTTCAGTCTGCATTCCTTTGTTAAAGCATTTGCTTATTTTATGAGTGCAATTTCTTTTCATAACCAAGGATATTCTTCTATCTAAAATTTTTTTGTTTATTAATTATGTTACCTGTTTCCTTCTGTTTTGTTTTCTTGTCTTTAATGTTACAGGTTTTCTCACACGTGGAAAATTTTTTGTCATTGACAGAGTGATACACAAAACAGCAAATTATAAACTGTGCATGGGCTGAACTTGAGGTGATTGGGAAGGAATGGGATCATTCCCTTGAGACTGCATGTGTCAGTGTTTATCAGTAAAGTCCGAGGTCATTCTGTTTTTCAGAATAATCCTCTATTATTTTCATCATTCTACTTCTGTAGAATTTTGTAGAAAGAGAGACACTCCTCCAGAGGGAAGGGGGTTCAGAACTGGTGCCCCAGGGAGTGGGGGTGTCCTGCCCCTTTTATAGATCTTATGTTTCCTTTCTTTTCATGGCCCCTCCTCCCGTCCTGCCTCCTGAAGGTATTAACCTTCCAATTCCTTTGAATCAGGTTCCATCTTCTCAACCCCGCCTGATCTTCTTCTGTCTGCACTAACTGCCTGTCCTTTGTTCTTACTTCATTCCTCCCTCTAATCAAGGGAACCCTTACTGCTGTAAGAAGAAATGGACAATGACTGCTCTGGCTGTTTCTAGCTGAGAGGGGGCAATGTGCAACAAGCCCACAAGCCAAGCCGTTCAGGTTTCCCTTTTAGGGATGTTGTGGATGGGACAGCCTAGGGGTCTGTGGTAAGTGGTTTGGAAAGCACAGGTTGTAAAGTCATCTGAGAGGTGGGTGCTTCTATGAGAGAAACAAAAAGACATTAGTACTGGAATGAGATTAATACCAAATAAATGTTGCAGCATCTGGAACATGTCAGTGAATATCATGATGATGATAGAAACCAGTAATTTTTTTTTTTTTTTTTTTTTTTTTTTAACCAGGAACTGCAAGAGCTAAGATGTTGTTCCCATGATAAGGCCGATGAGGATGTGGCCTGTATTTGGGAATGTAAATCTTTAAGGATTTTAGTTTTATGTCAGAGTTATCAGGAATGTAAACATAACACTTTGTTTTTATAATGTCACAGATGCCCCTATAAGATGTAGTTAAGATAACAAATGTCACTTGATTTTGTAAAATACATTTTTATTGACATATCCTTTGTGTTTAGTAGAGATCCCTTTATTTACTGTTATTTAGGACTAACTAATTATACTACCAAACAGATCAAGTCTGCCTATGTAGGAGGTTAGGGAGATTTATAGGCCTTAAATTGACTAAAAAAAGCTTTTGACTCTGAGAGTCTCCTTGGATAGTTGTCAGGCACTACTAAGAATCCCTCTTTTATTGCCTCCAGCCTTACTCTTGGTGGGGCTGACACAGTATATATCTTAAGTTACATTAAAAGAACTACTGTCTTTCCTTTTAAATGCCCAGGTATGGCTATACTTTGGTTATAATTGTTTTTGCTAGGTGTTTAAGACCAAGCTGGTTAAGTAGACCTCATTCCTTTCTGTTGTTAAGAGTCAGCTGAGTTTCCTCAGGGGGTACCTCTTGGGAACTTGTAAGTAGCCTCTTTGTTCCTCTAGTGCCATCTATCAGGATAGGTCAGGGTCTTTTTGACCACGTGGCTTCCCTTGGAAGCATCAGGGACATCTCTCTCTCCAACGACCCTTTTCTTTGCAGTGTGTGCACTGGTCAACTTTTTGTTCTTTAGGGTCTCATTGATTCCCCTGATTGGGAGGTCATGTGGCACAGAGTTGTAAGTCCTTAGAGAAGTCCCTTCCTTCCCTGGGTTCAAGCTGATCTCAGAGGGCAAGAGCCAAATATTGGCTGTTTTCTTTTTGGGCCCTTTTACTTCCTTAACTTTAGTTTCCAAGTTTTGGTCTTAAACATCCAGCAAGCCAGTTTCAACAGACTTAAAGTAAGAGTACTGTATTTTACCTTTAATATCTATAGCTTTATAATTATTTTACCCCTTCTATTTAATCGGGATCAGTATTGGTACTAAAAGTCAGACTTGCATCTTGTCTGTCCTGTAGGTGTTGGCTTTTTATCTCAAATCAGGTTGTTATATTAGAAGTTGTACTTCTGCAAGGCAATATTAGACAATAGTTATAAAGTTTACAAGAAAATTATAAAAATGAAATTAACAAGAGTAATTGAGTTTGTATAATAGCTGTGAACCAAGAAACATAATTTTGATAATCCCAAACCTTTACTTCAAACTTTAGTTTGAAGAATACCAGCTTGGTAAAATGTTGTTCTAAATCTTATATTTAAAAGACTTGTATACTTAGAAGATATGAATACATCTAGTATACAAAGAAGCCAGTAACAGCACTAGAGTTACACTGATGTTCTCTTATATTAACCAAGTTTAACTTTCAAAATATTCAGAATCTGTAGTATAGTGTATTACTCTAAAATAGCAATTGTTTTTTAACCAGAGTTGTTCAAACCTTAATTCCTTTAAGACTAGTTCCTCTAAATAAAACTTACCAGACACAAGAATTTATCTTGATAGATAAGATCACATTACTGTTTTAAGAAATTTTTGTTACTTCAACACAGAGTGTTAAACTTTGGTTTTTATCAGTACATTAATATTTGGCCTTAGAAAAAACCTTGCATAACTTTAACTGATTGTGCCACTTTTAGTTAACTTCATTACATACAAACTTTTTGAGATTTATCTTCCACCAGCCTTCTGCAACTTACTTAGACATTCTATAACTTTTTACTTTACCACACAAAGACTTTCTCACCCAGAAACATTTCTTTTGCCTTCTACTTTGCATACTAAACTATCTCTCCATACCTAGAACTTCCTTATATCTCTTTCCTAGCTGTTGACCCCTTTTTAAGTTCACATTCTGAAACAGTTTTTAAAAATTTTCTGAATTTAAACAAATTACTGTACTTTAATAAGATGAAATACTTTTTTATAGTACTTTAATTGAAATCCAACTGAAAACTCTTGTATTCTTTGTATGTAATAAGTCTATTCTTTGTATATAATAGAATATTTGTATCTAATAGAATCTTAACTCTTAGTAACCTTGGTTTTACTGGAGACACAGAAACAAAGCAATCTTAAACCTTTTTCATTTACCAATTTTATTAGAACACATTTAATGTCTAAATATATTCTTATGAAATTTAAGAATTTGGGTGTTCTTTTGTTAAATACATTAAATTATTTCACTTCACTTGAATGTATTTTCACAGTATTTTATGTAGTGCTCACTGAGTGCAAATTTAGTAAGTCAGTAATTTCTATATTTTAAGAAACAAAATCATGAACCTAATTTTTCTAATTAAAATCTCTCAGATTCCCTATTTCTGGACTTGTTGTGTTTGATTCCTTAGTATGCTTTTTGTTTTCCCTTGTTTGCATTCATTCTGATTTGTTTGCAAAATGGGATAATAAATTTATTCATATTTGATAGTAGCTATACTCCTACTTCCTGATAGCTTGACAACAGAATCCTTTGCATTGTAGGTTTTTTTTATGACTATTTGGGAGTAAAGAGGGTCATCCTTTAGAATATATAGAATATATGAATTTTCCATCTCTTTCTAGTCTCTGTAAGCATTTAATCAGATTGTACATAAAGACCTATGCTTACAACAGGTTTCTATGATGTTTGAGGAAAAGAGTTAATCCCTGCATTAATTGTACTTGTATCAGGATGTTGAATGGTGTTTTTTGAGCATTCTTGTTATTCTGGAATTGTTGATGAGGGACTCAAAGCTGTAATGAAGAAGAGATGATTCTCCATCTCCCCACTGTCCAAAATCTTGAGTTGCTGATAGTCTGGATCAGACATATCTCTTAAGTATTTTTTATGGGATAACCCAAATTTGTTTTATTACTCCCAAATACCATTCCACTTGCCATGCTTCTACTTCCATCTTATGGCAAATAAATAGGAGATGGGGGAAGGAAAAGAAAAGAGAGGTGGTGGAAAATTGGGAGATTGTATGATAAAACAGCTCTCTTACGTCACTCCCTTTCTCAGTGTTATGTAAAGTTCTTGGAGGACATAGAGTTGAATGTTTATGAGGTTTCGTGTAGAGGGACACAGAAAGTAGAAGAGGAACTAACTGGGCATTCGGCAAGCCAGGAAATGCTCCGCCTAATTAGAAGACTGGGAGCATGAACTGCTGACCATAGGAGAAGACTTGTCTGCCCTATTTTGAGAAGTTCTTGGTGACTGGGAGACCAAGATGAAGAGGAACATCATATAGATGAATCATGTGCATCATTTATGAAGAAACCCCACCATATCAGCAAAAGTCATCATAGCTTATCAGGCTAGAGTGAGGTTTAGGGTAGCTTCCTACCACCTGCAGGCAACCAGGAAGGCTATCCCAGCAATTCACTCAATGCTTTGATAGGTCAATGAGCTATGGACTATTATTCTGTTTCACAAGTTAAAAACTTTGTGTATAGACTCGAGATTTAAGTTACACCTGAGAATTTAATATTGTTCTAGCTTAAGATTCTTTATTCATGGAAAGTGGGAATGAATGAACTGTGCTTTAAGATTGGATGAGGGAAATTCAGTATCATACAATTAAAAAAGATTAAAATTTAAGCTGCTTTATGCTATATTCCACTGAGTTTAATAAATTATTTAAATATCTGAATACAGTTCAACTCAGTTTTAGTAATACATATTTAGAGTATCACAAAACACTAGTGATGTTATAGTATTCTATAATTAATGAAGACCAACATTAGAATTATATAGACCTTACAAAATTTAGTAATTTAAGAATGATTTGGTGGTTAACACATAAATTTACTCCTGTTAACCTAAGAGAAATTATATATTATAGGCATTCCAACATAAAGAATATACATTTATCTATGTATTATACATAACCTATATATTGCCAAGTTTTGCCAGCTTATGGACACAAATAGGACCATATTAACATTAATTCCCAAGTAGTGGGCATTAATGATACTAATATTCTCTTTAAATTTTTATTAATTTTACTAAGTTATACAATTTATGGGGCATAGTGTGATAATTTGATACATATGAACAGCATGTAATGATCAAGTTAGTTAACATTTCCATCTCCTTAGCCATTTAAAAAGTTTTTCATTAATGAACTTATTTTGGATGCAAAAATCATATTTCATTATGTGTTAATACATATTGATTGTCAGGGTACTTAATGTTTCCATCTCCTTATCGTTTTGTATTTGAAGTCTTTATATTTCTTCCTCTAGTTTTTTTTTTTAAATTAAATTTACAATAGGTTATGTGAGTTGTAGTCCTCCCACTGTGCGATAGAACACTAAACTTTATTGCTTCTTTCTGTGTTTAGATACCTATTATTCATCCCACTATCCTGTCCACCCACTTTCCAAGCCTCTAATAATCATAATGATATTAATAATTCTGAATAATGACAGCTTTATCTACTCATACAGAGAATCTTAAACTCCTGCGTTTCCCATTTCTTCTCTTTTGGGGAGCTCACGAGGAGTGCCATTCACTCACTCACTCATACATTAGCTACTATACTTCTTTTTTTTTTTTTTAAACCTGTGTTCCAAACTGCCCTTCTCTGATCAGTTCTGTCATCCAGGACACATTGTCAACACTTTTTAAAATTGTACTACTTGTCCTCTACCTTCGTGGCACTCAATTATTGACGTGATGTAACAGCTCAGTTCTTTTGCATGTGGAAGAAAGAATTCTCCTTTTGTGTTATACTTAGTTTAGGTAACCTTTTGTCAGATTTATGGGCTCCGAGATGTTAACAAGAGTTTTAAAAGCATGTCCTTTCAGTTCATGCACTGCATGTTTTCTTCTTGGGGAGCGAATACATTGCTAAAATAGTTTTGTAGGATGGAATCTTTTACCAACCATCACCTGGCACTCGGGGTCATTACTTTTCTCAGACCTCAAGTCCTGTGGCCTCAAATAGCTTTCTATGACACATACCTCCTTTCCTCTAATTGTCACTGTCCAAAATCTCATTAGCTGGGTGAGGTGGTGCACACCTGCAATCCCAGTGGCTCAGAAGACTGTGAGGCAGGAGGATTGCAGTTTTGAAGTCAGTCTCAGCAACATTGCAAGGATGTAAGCAACCTAGTGAGATAGGCCCTGTCTCTGAAAAAATAAAAAGGGCTGGGAATGTGGCTTAGTGGTTAAGTGCCCTTGGGTTCAAATGCCAGTACCCACTTCCCCCACAAAAAAAAAACCCCAAAAACAAAACAAAAGAATCTTATTGTTCCTGTCAGAACTTTGGATTTCTCATTCCCTTTACCCTCTAATTTGCTAGACTTATTCAGACCTATCTGCATATAGTCTTAGTTTAAGATGTTTTCCCTGGAGGCTTCCCACTCTGTCATATAAATCAGTGGATGTGAATAGACTCACCAAGGTTATGGAGTTGGGGATGTGGGTGTTGGGGACTGAGAGGTGAGAAGTGGAGTAAAGAGGATGTCATCTAATTCCATGTATGAGATGTATCTGAATCTCAACTCCAGTTTAGTCTTGCCTTCTATTGTTGAACTTTGTATGCAACTTCATTTTCTTTTATTCCTTAAACCTACTTAAGGTAAGTAGTTAGAGCCACCATGTGTGGTTTTGCTGGTCTGTGTTCAGCAGCCCTGTAAATGGAAGACATGGCTTCCAATCCTACCCTACTATAAACTGTCCCTTTGCCCTTTACCCAGACTCTGTTCTTCCTTTAGAAGGTAAGAGTAGGCAGTATGATCTGAGGTTCATTTCATTTTTCTTATTCTGGGGTCCTGTGTTCCTAACTAGAACAATTAAGATTTCCTTTTATTGCCATTATTATTTCCAGTATAATGCAGAAAGTTAGTTATAAAAACTAAAGTAGGTATGTAGTTTACATTCATCTTTGTTTTAGTTCTTTTGTGTTAACTGTTTTTCTAAAACTTAACCTTACTCTCTATCCAAAGTAATAAGAAAATACTATGCTTTTTAAACTCCGGTGCTTATACTACAAATATTCCAAAGTAGATTTGTAATAGAGAAAATTCTGAGCTAATAACATGATTGGAAAGCTTGAAAATGCTACTTGAATGTAATTGTAAGCAAGAAAGAAGGGGAAAAAACATATTTATCTAGTGGTCCATGCTGCTGTTATTGCTTAGTGAGACTGGGCCTTTTTTTTTGGGGAGGGGGGCAGTTTTTCATTTGCTGTTACTAGTATGATTTTGAATTTCTGTGCCTCAGGTTTTTTTTTTTTTTTTTTTTTTTTTTAGCTTTAATTGGTGGTTGAATTATTATTATTTTCCTGATATTTTCTTACAGAATATATTTTTCTTACAGAATATTTTCTAACTGAACAGATTTAGCCAACAGTATTCTCTGTCAATTTCCTAATTAAATTCAGGTCCTAACAAATGAAAGTATTTTTGATTTATCCACTCTGTCATCTGAACATTTGTTTAAGTTGTCCATCCCTATAAAAAAAAAAAAAAAAAAAAAAGGTATTTTCTCTGTACCTGAACTAGATTCTGTCTTTACTAAATGGACTTCCATGCCTTCCCTGTATTTCCCAGAGGCCTGCCATTTAATCTGTTTTTCATTATCTCCAATACCAATGAATCCTTTTTCTCTACTCCATTAATTTCATCCTTCATATTTTTGCACCTCGACATTAATGGACTGTCATTGTAGAGAATATTATGTTTGGTATGTCTGTAATATTGAGTAGGACTAATATAAAATTTTCATAATTCAGTTGGGTTGCATGAACAATGATGTTCATATTCTAGAAGGTTTCTTTAAATGAATTATATTTGAAGCTTCTGGGAAAAGTTATCAAAATATATACATTTATTCTTGCTTATGAGAATTTTAATCCAGAGACTAGTCAATTATGTGTCACATTTTGAGTTATTGGAAACATTTATTTTTATTAGTCTTCAAATTAGACCTTTCTAGACTATGACCTAGTGATCTTTCTTTTCTTACTCTTTGAAAAGCAAACATCTACTATGAAGATGACAAAAAATAGAATCTAGTATAACAGATACTCGGTGGTTTATCTTTACATGCTTACCCAATAAACTTCAGTTTCAATTTGATAAATTCAAATCTTTCTAGATCTAGATCATTTCTAGACTAAATATTCATTTTAGAAATATAGTAATTGTATTTATGTTTAAAGAATTTAAATGAGTCTAACTTTACTTATTTAAAATATAATCTGAATTTAAGTGTAAAAATAAATCTCAGTTCATGGTATAACTTGGAGCTTTTATTTTGTAATTCTGTGTACATTTTGGTTGTTGGCAAAACAGTATATTATTATAGTGTGAGCTTTTGAATCTTATTCTGCCTTGTGTCTTTCCCTATTTAAAATTAATTTTCTAAGACTACTATAGTTGCCTTATTTTTTTAATTATCTCTTTTCAGTAGTATAAAATCTCTTCTACAGTGGCTTTGCATTTTTGGCATTCTATTGCAGAAAGTATCAATTTGTCACATAAAAAGAAAAATTAGATATACTTTATTCATGTTAAAGTCACACCCTAGCTTTTTTAAAGGCAGCTTTGACTTAGAGTTGCAAGCCTGAGGATATTGATTTGAATTATGCATGACTGTCTGGTGTGCAGTTGCATTAGCCTGCTGGATGGGTAATGTAAACATGTTCTGAATTTTAAGTACATGACAGTATATGAGTGGCAGGTTAAAAATAGAACTAATAACCAAGAACATATTTGGAAATTTGATTCTTACAGTGATGATATCTGCAAATGGTTGACTGTATCTACAAATATAAGATACTGTCTGATAAGTGTACTAGGTCAGTGATTTTCCCCCAATTTGTTGAACTTTTGACAGTAGAAAATAAAAACATAATAATGTCAAGTAAATAAGGATTACCTTTCACAGATTATTAGTTGATTGCTTAGGCATAATGTTTCTAATACATTTTTCAGTCTCTAAGCCGGGAGTTTTAGAAGGTTGTTATACCACCTTTCCATTAACCCATCTGTTTTGAATTCTGGAATTACAGTGAGTACAATTAAACCTTGTAGTTTACATTGAAATGTGACATTCTAGTCTCATAAAATTCTGTACCTTTTCCTCCCCTTTGAAATAGAGAAATAACAATCAATTCTAAATATAGTCTATATCTTTGACACTTATATTTTCATTTTATATTTCTAAATATACATTTCATCTAAAGTTGTAGATTATTATGAAATAGCTTGTTCTAGGCTTTGATATTAAATGTTATAGATGTGCAGTTCATATACTTATAAATAATATGCAAGTATATACATATATATAAATAATATGTAAGTATATACATGTGAGATAAATTTGACCCATTTTTCTTGTGCATTATACTATTTTTCTTACTGATTCATAAGAGCTCATAGACATTAAGAGTATTAATCTTTGTTTTATGGAATATTTTTTCTCATTGATATTTTTATATTATCAATGGTGATTTTGCCTATCTAGAATTTTAATATTATGACAGATTTTTCAGATTTTTTTTTTAATGGCTTCTGGATTTTATGTTATGTTCAGACCTTTCTTGTTTTGAGGTTTAGAATATTGGTTTCATGTTCTTTTCTAGTATTTTTATTTCTTTTTTTTTTTTACTGTAAACCTTTGGTCCAGCTCTGATTTATTTTGCTTCAGTGGCTGAAGTATGAATATCCAGCTTTCTTTTCCAGATTCCTATTTATCAGTGTTATAGACTGAATAACTTCTTTTTTTTCTTGGTACTGGAATATTTAACCCAAGGGTATTTTATCACTAAGCCATATTCCCAACCCATTTATATTTTTTATATTGAGACAGAGTCTCACTAAGTTGCTGGGAGCCTCACTAAGTTGCTAAGGCTGGCCTTAAACTTGTGATCCTCCTGTCTCAGCCTCCCTAGTCACTGGGAATACAGGCATGCACCACCATGCCTGGCTAAAAACTCTAACTTTTTAATCACTGACTTGAAATGTTTCTTTTGTTATGTGCTCAATTCTTGTTCACATTTGTATCTATCTCCAAACTTTATTCTCTTCTTATTAACTTCTCTATTATAGTGTCTAATATTGTAAAACATTAATTTTGTCAGAATTTTTTTTTTTTTTTTTTGTGGTGCTGGGGATTGAACCCAGGGCCTTCTGCTTGCGAGGCAAGCACTCTACCAACTGAGTTATATCCCCAGATTTTTAATTGTTATTTATAATTGTTATTTTTATACATTAATTCTTTAGAACAGTTTTGGTGCTATTTGATTGAGATCATAGTGAACTTACATTGAATATTTCTTGATTACTTTTTAATGCCAATATTGATTACCAATATGAAGTTTTTCAGTGTCCCTCCTTTCCATTTCAAAATGTCTTTTCATTTTATCCATTGTCTCTACTTTATATTTTAGTATTCAAACAATTTTCTTATGCCTTTGTTGGTTTCTTCATTTGGTTTTGCTGGGATTCATCAGCAATCACTTACCTTTTTTATTGTGTGACTTAATTTCTTCCTCTTCATGTTTCATTTACTTCTGCTCTTAGGTTCTTCTGTGTGAACATTGTTCTCCATCTAATCATCTGCTTTTGAGAGATTTTTTTTCAATATTTTACAAAACTCTTCTCAATTGAGATGTAATATCCTTATAACCTTTTTGGTTATTCCATACCAGTACCCTCTTTCCTTTTCCTTATAAATTCTATGTAAAGGCTAGCTGATAGATGCTTCCCTATCTTCACTATTTTTTCAAATCTTTTGAAAGCTACATTTTCATTCTTTCACTCTAGTGAAAAAAAATTAATTTTTTCACTAAAATTTACCCCGTGTAAGTGGAATCTCATGTAAGTGAAATCATCATGGGAGAAGAGATATCTCCAGAGAAGGGTCCAAGGAGTTCCCAGAGGACAGGGGGAGCTCACCTCAGGACCAGCAGTGTTCTTGGCATATATGAAAGGAAAAATTTCAGCAAGAGCCAGACAAAGGCATAGACAGAGGCTTATTTAGTAAAATAGATGCACATTCAGGGGAGAATGTGGACTATCTTGAGAGAAGCAGTGCTGGCTTGGGCTGGGGTCCAATATTTATAGAACATCTGTATCAGGGCCAGACTGAGGTACATCCCAGGTGGAACTGCACAATTTTGTGCCAGTTTTCCCTGCACTTGTGTATTGCCCTCATTTTCCAAGGTCATGGGCCAAGGGCATGTTGCTCAAGATCTAGTTATGCTTTCTACATCTCAGTGACTGTGGCTGTTTCCTTTAAGACTCTGTGTTTCTCTCTCTTTATCTTAAATCCCTATCTCAGAATTATATAATATTTGCCTTTCTGTGTGTAAGTGAAATAAGCAGTATTCAGGGTATATCCATGTCGTGGCATGTGTCAGAATTGCATTCTCTTTAAATCTTTATTTAATTTATTGTGGTTAAATACACAAAACATAAAATTTGCCATCTTTGTCATTTTTAAGTGTATGATACTTTGGCAGTAAGTACATTCACATTGGTTTGCAACTTTCACCACCACTTGTTTCCAGAACTTTTTCATCATTCCACATTCTTTACCCATTAAAAAATAACAATTTATTTCCCTCTTCCCTTAGTCCCCGATAATTGCTGTTCTACTTTCTATCTCTAAGAATTTTTCTAGACCAGGTAATATTTTTTCTTTTGTGTTTAGTTTCTTTCACTTAGTGTAATGTCTTCAATGTCTACCATGTTATAGCATGTATCACAACTTTATTCATTTTCATGACTGACTGATACTCCATTCACTGTATGTATGTGCCACATTTTCCGTACTCATTCATCCACCTTTGGATACTTGAGATGCTTCTACCTTTTGCAATTGTAAGCAAATACTTCTGTGAATATTGGTATACAAATATCTATTGAATCATTGCTTTCAGTTCTTTGGGGTCTATACCTGGGGATGGAATTACTGGATCATATGGCAATTCTATGGTGAACTTTATTGCAGAACTGCCAAACTTTTCTGCATTGTCTGAACCATTTTACATACCCACCAGCAATGCAAATCCTCACCATTGTTTCTGCAAATCCTCACCACCATTTTTTATTTTCATTCTGTTGTTGTTCTGATTTTAATAATAGCCATTCTAATTGTGTAAAGTAGCATCTCTTTGTGGCTTCGCTTTGCATTTCCTCAGTGACTAGTGACACTGAACATTGTGTTTATTGACCATTTCTGTCTTTTCTTTGGAGAAATGTATATGCAAGTCCTTTGCTCATTTTTGAATTGCTTTTTTTTTTAATTATTTGAGTTTTTCTTCCATTCTGTGGGTTATCTTTTCACTATCTTGATAGTGTGCTTTGATGCCCCAAAGTGTATGATTTTGATAAATTATAGTTTATATTTTTTCCTTTGATGACTGTGCTATTTGCATCATATTTAAGAAATAATTCCCAATTACAGTGTAATGACAGGGTTCATTTCTTCCTTCTAAGACTTTTATAGTTTAAACTCTAAAGGTCTTTGATCCATTTTGAATTAATTGCTAATATGGGGTAAGATCATTGGATGTCCAACTTCATTCTTTTGCATGTGGATATCCACATATTCTAGCAACATCTGTTGAAGTCTATTCTTTCTCCATTGAATGGCCATGGCACACTTATCAAAATCAATTTGGTTTTATTTCTGAACTCTCAAGTATGTTTCACTGATCTATATTTTGGTCCTTATTCTAGTTCCTACTATCTTGATTATAATAATTTATACTATGTTTGTAAAGTATAAGTTTAAGGTTTTCTTCTTTTTCATGATTTTTTTGAGTGTGTGCCTTAGTTATTTTTTAATGTTTTTATTAGTGCATTATAGTATGCATAAAAGGTTCATTTTGATATATTCATAACTGCATATAACATAGTTTGCTACATTTGATTCCAAACACTTCCCCTTTCTCTCCTTTCCTTTCTCCTCTGGATCCCCTTCCCGTACTCTATTGGTCTTTCTTCTGTTTATTTTTTTTAAGTTGGTGCATCATAACTATAAAATCAGAATGTATTGTGATATATTGATATATACACACAGTATAATTTGGTCAACTTCATTCCCCAGTTCTTTCTCTTTCCTTCTCCAGACCCTACTACCTCTACTCCATTGATTCTCCTTCTATTTTCACAAGTTCTCCCTTTTTTAATTCTTTTTTTTTTTCTCTCTACCTTCCACATATGAGAGAAAACATTCAGTCTTTGACTTTCTGAGTCTGTCTTATTTCACTTAGCATGATGTTCTCTAGTTCCATCCATTTATCAACCACTGACATAATATTATTCTTCTTTGTAACTGACTAGAACTCCATTGTGTATATGCACCACACTTTCTTTATTCATTAGTCCTTGGATGGGCACCTGACTGTATCCATAGCTTGACCATTGTGAATTGTACTGCTCTAAATGTTGGTATGCATGTATCACTGTAATATGCTGATTTTAGTTCTTTGGCATAAATATCAAGGAGTGAAATAGCTGGGTAATATGATGGTTCCATTCTTAGTCTTTTGAAGAATCTTGACACTGCTTTCTAAAGTTGGTTGTACTAAATTTCAGTCCTACTAACAATATATAAGTGTATTTTTTTTCCCTATGTCCTCACCAGTAATTATCATTATTTGTACTCTTGGTGATTGCAATTCTAACTGGGGTGAAATGAAATCTCAGTGTGGTTTTTGATTTGCTTCCCCTTGATTGCTAAGGACAGTGAACATTTTTTCATGTATTTGTTGACCATTTGTATTTCTTCTTTTGAAAAAATGCCCATTTAGATCTTTGCCCATTTATTGAGTGGGGTTTTAGGTGGTGTTATGTTTGAGGGTTTTTGATGTTTTTTTTTTTTCCTTTTGAATTCTTTATATACTCTGCTTATTAATTCCCTGTCAGAAGAGTAGCTGGCAAAGATTTTCTCCCTTTCAGTAGTTTCTCTTTTTATGCTTTTTCTGTACAGAAACTTTTTAATTTAATGCCACCCAACTTGATAATTCTTGGTATTATTTCTTACATTTATGAGTCTTACTAAGGAAATTGGTGCCTGTGCCAATATGTTGGAGTGTTGAACCTATTTTTTATCTTCTAACAGTTGCAAAGCTTTAAGTCAAATTTCTAGATCTTTGATCTACTTTTAAGTAGATTTTTGTGCAGGGTAAGAGGTAGGTGTCTAATTTCATTCTTCTACATATGAATATTCAGTTTTACCACATTTTTTAAAAGGCTATGTTTTCTCCAACATATGTTTTGGCACCTTTGTCAAGGATTAGATGACTGTATTTATGTGAATTTATTCTGTATCTTCTAGTGTATTCCATTGGTCTTTATATCTGCTTTTATGCTAATTTCATGTTGTTTTTGTGACTGTACCTTTCTAGCATTATTTGAGATAAACTATTGTGATGACTCCAGGCTTACTCTTGTTCCTCATGATTGCTTTGGCTATTTGGGGCCGTGTATTCTTCCATATAAATTTTAGGAGAATTTTTTTCTAATTCTGTGAAGATTGTCATTGGCATTTTAATGAAAATCTAATTGAATTTGTAAATTGCTTTTTGTAATGCGACTATTTTGATGATACTAAATTCTCCCTATCCATGAACATGGTAGATCTGTCTGTCTTCTAAGATCTTCTTCAGTGGTTTTCTTTGGTGTTTTATGATTTTCATTTAGAGGCCTTTTACCTCCTTAGTGGAAGAGCTTTATTCCTAAGTATTTTGTTTTGTGTCTTTGAGGCTAATGTTAATGTAGTAGTTTTCTTGATTTCCCCGCCCCCCCTTGGAAAATTCATTATTGGCACATAAGAAAGCTGTGGACTTTAGTACTTTGATCTTGTGCCCTGCTACTTTGCAGAATTTTAAAATCAGATATAGAAGTCTTTTGGTAGAGTTTTTTCCTTGGGGGTAGGGGAGCTCTGAACCATGTCATCAGCAAAGAGTTTGACTTCTTATCCTACTTGTATCCCTTTAATTTCCTTCTCTTGCTTGATTGCTCTGGCTAGAGTTTTCAAAAACTATATTGAATAGAAGCAGTAAGAGTAGACATTTTTGTCTTACTCCTGATTTTAAAGGAAATGCTTTCAGTTTTTCTCCTTTCAGTGTGAGGTTACCTTTGGGATTGTCATAGATAGCTTTTATGATGTTGAGATAAGTTCCTTCTTCCCTAGCTTCTTCAGTGTTTTTAAAATGAGGGGGTGCTGAATTATGTCAAAAGCTTTTCCTGCATATGTTGAGTTGATCTTGTGATTTTTGTCCTTGATTCTATTTATGTGATGATTTACATTTATTGATTTTGATCCATTGAACCAGCATCCCTGGGAAGAATTCAACTTGTCATGATGTACGATCTCCTTAAAGTGTTTTTGAATGCAGTTTGCTCATATTTTATTAAGGATTTTTGTGTCTGTGTTTTCATCAGGGATATTGCCATATAGTTTTTTTTTCCTTGATGTATTTTTATCTGGTTTTAATGTCAGGGTGATACTGGCTTCATAGAATCAGTTTGGGAATTTTTTCCCTCCCTTTCATGGAATAATTTGAGGATTGGTATTAGTTCTTGTTTATAGGTCTGCCAACTCAGCTAAAAATCCATCTGACCTGGGCTTCGCTTTGTTAGGAGACTTTTTAGTAATTCTTAATTTTATTGCTTGATATTGGTCTGTTTAGGTTTCTGTATACCTTTGGTTCAATTTGGGAAGGTCATATGTCTAGAAATTTGTCAGTTATCTTCAAGATTTTCCAATTTATTGGCCTGTCAGTTTTCAAAATATTCCCTAATGATCCTCTGAATTTCAGAAATGTCTGTGGTGATATTTTCTTTTTTATCTCTAATTTTATTGATTTGGATCTTCTCTCTTTTTGGTTAGTTTCACTTGGGGTTTATCAACCTCAACCTGCTTTACCTTTTCAAAGAACTAACTCTTTCATTAATCCTTTATAATTTTTTTATTCTCTATTTCATTAACTTTGACTATGATCCTAATTATTTCCTATCTCTTATGGATTTGGGAATTACTTCATTCCTGCCTTTCTAGGGCCTTGACATGTAGCATTAGATTTTTATTTGGAATCTTTATTTTTATTTTTTATTTTTTTATGGCCACTTAATGCTATAAACTTTCCTCTTAGAACTGCCCTCATAGTATCTCAGACATTTTGGTTTATTGTATCACTATTCTCATTTGATTTTAGGAATTTTTAAATTTCTTCTTTCATTTCTTCTGTGTCCCATTCCTCATTTGAAGTGGTGTTATTCAATTTGTACCTGTTAATGTGGTTTCTATAATTCTTCCTGCTGTTGATTTCTAATTTCATTCCATTATGATCTGATAAGATGCATGGGATAATAATGATTTTTAAAAAAAATTTTCAAACTTGGCTTTGTAATCTAAATTATAGTCTATTTTAGAAAGGTTCCATAAACTGCTGATAATAAAGTATATTCAGCTGTTGTTTGATGAAATGTTCTATAGATTTCTGTTAGGTGTGATTTATAGTATTATTTAGATTGAAGTTATCTTTTTTGATTTTACATCTGAATGACCTCCCAGTTGTGAAAGGAGTGTGTTGAAATCACTCAGTATTATTGTATTGTAGTCTGTCTGGGACTTACTATCACGAAGAATTTGTTCTATCTAATTATGTGCACTGACATTTGGGGTGTAAATATTTACTATTGTTTTATCTTCTTGTTGGATTTTCCTTTACCAATATATAGTGACCTTTTTTGTCTGTTCTGATTAATTTTTGTGTGAAATATGCTTTGTCCAATATGAGAATAGCTACTCCAGCTTTTTTCAGACTATATTTGCATGGAATATCTTCTTCCATCCTTTTTATTTTATGTATTTTCTATAGTGCTGGTTTAGTGGTCATATATTCTTTGTATCTTTATCATGGAAAGTTTTTATTTTATCTTTGATTTTGAATGATAACTTTACTGATTATAGCAATCTTGGCTGGCAGTCATTTTGTTTGGGCATTTAGAATGCTTCATTTAAAGCCCTCCTGGTTTTTTAGAGTCTGAATTGAGAAGTCAGGAGCAAGCCTTGTTAGTTTTACTCTTAATGTGACTTGACATGTTTCTCTTGCAGCTTTTAACATTCTGTCCTTATTCTCTGTTCTAATGTTTTTTTAGAAAGATTCTTTTATGATCTTTCCTATTTGAACCTCTGTATGCCTCTTGTGTGTGGATGTCCACCTCATTCCTGAGATTTGGAAATTTTTCTGCTATTATTTCACTGAAAAGATTCTTAATACCACTAGAACCTCTTCTGTCTTCTGTACTCTCTTCTATCCTGATGACTTTTACATTTGATATCTTAATGTTATTCCTGGGTTCTTGCTTATTCTGCTCATGGTATTTGTTTTTCTTTACACTACCACGTGTTCCAATTCACTTACCTTGTCTTCAAGACCTAAGGTTCTGTTTTCAGTGTAATCCAATCTGTTGACAGTGTTTACAAGTGAATTTTTTATTTGGTTTATTGTGTCTTTTATTTCCAGGAATTCTGATTAGTTTCAGAATCTATCTTTATTGAAATGATATTTTACCTCCTGTATTTGCTCTAATTATTTCCTTAGATCTTCTTTTAGCTCATTAGTGATTTTAATAATCAATTTTTAAAAATTCTTTCTCTGAAATTTCATCCACTTTCATATCTGAGTTCCTTTGTTGGGGGATTATAAACTTTGTGGTGAGACTCATTTGCCTGTTTCCTCTATTTTTAAAAGTCTTGGACTCAAGCATCTGTTGGGATGGATTCCTTTTCCTTTTTTAGCTTCAACACATGGGCTTAGTGTAGTCCAGTTGTTAGTTTTCATTGCCAGTACCTCAGTTTGCCACTGCACTATTGATTTTATTCACTATTCAAGAACCATTGTAACACTATGGGCTTCTCTGAACCATCATTTTGGAATCTTCTTTGAGTTTGTTATAGGAGTAGATGTCTAAGAGTGAGACCTGACACCCACCCCACTCCCAGTCATTCCTACTTGTTGTTGATTTGGGTTTTTTTGTTTCCTTTATTCTACATGTTAAAGTATTGTTGAAGCCTGAGCAGGGTTAGTTTGTGTATGGAGCAAAGGGCACTATCACTTGGCTTAGTGCTATAGCTATTCTGAGTGATTGCTTTAGTTGTTTTTCATAGTCTTTACAAATACATGTGGACTTTGGATCAGTTTGAAAAATTTCTGATGAAATCATGTGAGATTATTACAGGGATTATATTGAAATTATAAATCAGGTTGGAAAACATCACCATCTTAACAATGTTAAATCTTCTAGTCCCATCAACAGAAGATGTTTGTCTAGTGTTTTAGATTCTTTAATTTCTTTCAAAAATGGTTTTACAGTTTTCATGCATTTTCATATCATCTTTTCTTGTATAGCAGAATTTCATTCCTCATAATACTGAGTAATAATCCATTTTGTGTATACACCACATTTCATTTATTCATTCATCTGTTGATGAGCATTTGTGTTGCTTCTGTCTTTTGACTTTTGTGTATAATGGTGTTGTGAACACTAATGTGTAAGTATCTATTTGAGTCCCTACTTTTAGTTCTTATGAGTATATTCTTAGATGTTGAATTGCTTGAATCTGACAGTTTTTGCTTATGCTTTTTGGTGCATTGTCATTAGGTACATGCATATAAATAATTGATCCATCTTTCTGATGGATCAACCCTTTTAAAAATATCCCTTTTTATCTGTAGTTAATTTTTCCCCCCCAGTACCAGGGATTGAACTCAGGGGCACTCAATCACTGAACCACATCCCCCCAACCCTTTTTTTTTTTATTATTTTTTATTTTTTTTAGTGACAGGGTCTTACTGAGTTGCTTAGTGACTCACCATTGCTGAGGCTGGCTTTGAACTTGCAATCTTTCTGCCTCAGCCTCCCAAGCTGCTGGGATTACAGGTGTGCACCACCACACTTAGCTATCTATAGTACTTTTGTTTTAAAATATATTTTTCTGATATCGGTATATCCACTTCTACTTTCTCGTGGGTGCTATTTTGAATATATCAATATATGTCTTTTTCCAAATTTTTACTTTCAGTTTAGGTATGTCATGGACATATTGTGGGTTTGGTTCCAGAATACTACAGTAAAGTTACTATTCCAGTTAGGCAAGTCACACAAATTTCTTGGCTTCCCAGTGCATATAAAAGTCAAGTTTATAATGTACTGTAATCTCTTCCATGTGAAATAGCATTATGTCTAAAAAACAATGTGTATACATTAATTTAAAAATATTTTAGTGTTGAAAAATGCTAATACTTATCTAAACTGTTGGAAAAAAATAGTTCTGATAGACTTGCTTGATACAGGGTTGCCACAGACTTCAATTTGTTTACTGTGAAGCACAGTAAAGGGAAGTATAGTAAAATTAGGTATATCTATAATTGTATTGTTTAAAGTGTGCCTTCTGCAGACAGCATATGGTTGGATCATGTTTTTTTTGTGTTGTTGTTTGTTCGTTTGTTTGGCTTTGAATTTGGTTTTGGTGGGGCTAGGAATTGAACTCAGGGTCTTACACATGTACTAAGCAGGCACTCTAATACTGAGGTACATCCCCAGCCCTTGGATCGTGTTTTTGTTTGTTTGTTTTTAAATCCAGTCTGATAGTCTCTGAGAGTTTGATTGGATTATTTAATCCATTCACATTTGATATTTTTGATATGATTTGATTTATATTTTCTATTTTTCTCCTGTATGTCTCAAGTATTTTTTATTTTTAAACTGCTTTCTTTTACTCCTCCTTTACTACTTTCTTTTACATCGTGGGGATATTTTCTAGTGTAGCATTCTAATTTCTTTAAATTATATTTTCACTGTTTTTGAGAGTTTGTTTTTAAATTGGTTACCCAAAGGCATTGTAATTTTTTAAAACTAGATTCATATTTATATTTGCTTAATTATAGTTATATGTAGAAACACTGCCCTCATGTATTTCTATTCCCTTCCCATTTTTCTGTTGTATTACTTTTATATGTATACATTTATTCATATAATAAAACAAACATTATTATAAATTATTAAGTTATCATTATAGTCTTTTCTGTTAGACCAGTACAGATTTGTTCCTACCTGTCTCCTTTTGTACTCTTACTAGCAAATATGTTACATTTGTGTGTGTTATAGGCCTAAGAATTCATTATATACATAGTATTCCATGTGGTGTTTTTAAATTCAGTTTGTGAGGGTAGAAAAAACTTGTTTTTACTGTCTTTTATTGATTAAGTATCCTTTTATTTTACTATTTTTACCTTGATTCATATTATCATATGAAGTTTATTGCTTTCAGCCTGAAGAATGTTCTTTATTATTTTTTGTAAGACCAAGTCTATCAGCAACAAATTCTCAGATTTTGTGTATTTTTGAAAGTCATTGTTTTATCTTCTTTTTAAAAAGCTAGATTTGCTTGATGTAGATTTCTTGGTTAATAGGTTTTTTTTTTTCTTTGAGTTCTTTGAATATGTTGTCCCATTGCCTTCTGACCTCTATTGTTTTTCTTTGAGAAAGTAGCTGTTACTCTTATGTGGTTCTGTGTTTCATGCACTGTTTTTCAATCATTGCTTTCAAGTTTATTTTTTCTTGTTTCTGACTTTCAGCATTTGTACTCTGATGTGTCTGTTTATACATCTCTTTGCCTTTATATTGATTTTGTTGAGTTTCTCAGACACATACACTATTGAATTTCCATAAATTTTGGAATTTTTTGACATTACATCTTTAGTTATTTTTTCTGCTCCTTTCTCTCTCCTTTCCTTCTGATATTACTGTTACTCATATGTTGGTGCACTAAACGATACCTCATGTTTTTATGAGATTGTCTTCATTTCTCTTCATTATTATTCTTTCTGTTTCTTAGTTTATAAAATTTCTACCAGTCTTACCTTGTGTTTACTTATTTCTTCCACCATTTCAAATTACTTCTTAAACCATTCTAGTGAAATTTTTATGTATGTTTTTAGTTTTCAATTCTGTGATTTCCATTTGGTTCTTTTTTATAATTGTTAATTTTTTAATTTTGTTTATATAATTGTTAATTTTATTTGATGCAACATTCTGATTATGCTTGTTCTTATTTCTTTCATCATAGTTTCCTTTGAAAATGTTTATAATGGCTACTCCAAAGGTTTTTCGTAATAAATCCAATATCTGTCTCTTAAGTTTCTATTTTTTCCTTCTTTTCTTTCCCTCCCTCCCTCCCTTCCTTCTTTTCCTCCCTCTCTCCCTTCCTCCTCCTCTCTTTCTTTCATGTGGGTCATAGTTTCCTGTATCTTTGTATGCCTCCCAATTTTTTGTTGAAACCTGGACATTTTAGATGTAATATAACAAGTTGAGGTCCTGGTACCTTCCACCACAGGGTTCATTATTACTGTTTGTTTACTTATTTAGTGAGTGACTGGATTATTTTAGTGAAGTCTTTCTCTCTCTAATAAGGTTCTACTCCGATTTTATTCTTTGTGAAGGCCCAGCTTGAAGCATCTTGGAATCACCTTGGGATGATAGTGGTTTAGGTGGCTCTCCTCTCTCCCTCTAACCAGAAACAGCTGTTAAACTCCACTAATTGCCAGCTGTTTCTTTGGTGCTTTCAGCAGTACCTCAGGGCATAAATTGCTCTATAAACTAATCCAATCAAACTGCCTCTTTCGGCGTATGATTTCTGAATTCACTGACTTTAGTTATCTTATTCTTTTACTTCTGTAGTTTAGCCTGTATCCTGTGGAATCTAGAAAGCTCACCAGTTGTCTTCATCACAACCTCCACTGTTCTTGAGAGCACCTTGAGTCTCAAACTCTTTTTTTTTTTTTTTTAAGTCAGATCTTTTGGGAGGAAAATAGGAGCTGTTTTATGTCTGTTTTCTTCCTCTAGGCAAAAATCTCTGAATGGGGGCATTGGAGATGGGGTTCGGGACAATGGCAAGTCTCTCTCTGATATTACTGCTCTGGTTGCTGATTGTTCACTGTGGGAGCAGCAGCAGCCTGAGGTCCTCTTGGCTTGCCTTTCCTGGAACCACTGCCTTACAATGAAAACGATAATTGAGGCTCCAGTATTCTCAGCATGCAACATGCGCAGCAAAGCCCTCTACTATGTGAGTGGGGGCTCTGTAAAAGAAGAACATTTCCACCTCTCTTCATGCTCAACAGGGACTTACTAGCCTCAGCAACAGGCAGCTGGAGACAGGATAAGCAATATTGACATTCTGCTCCTCCCTGGGGAAAAAAATCTTCCTGAGTGCTGAAGGGTAGGGTACCATATGTTCTTGACTGTAGCAATCTACAGTAGTTTCCATCTCAGTAAGCTTAAAGGGAAAAGAGGGAGCAGTTTAGACTGTTAACCATAGATTTTCACCTTTCTTACTGAATTTTTATGGATTTTTGTTAATGAGACGTTTCTTCATTTGCTGTTTATTTCTATAGGCTTTAAATTGTCTTTTCATTATATATAATTCTCACCAGTTTTACCGAGGAATATGTCAGTAAATATCCATATACCATCATAGCAGAGATCAATCTCCCGTTTGTTTTAAAATTAAATGTTTCAAATGTACATTTTTTTAAGTGAACCATTAAATAGATCTGAATAGCTGTATACATCTTCACATTTTATAATTTGGTATTCATGAATGCATTTCTTACATATTTAAAAAATTTTAGCTCCCATTAACAATATGTAAGCATTATTATTGATCTGTAATATCCTCATCAGTGTTTACGGTGTTGTCAGACTTCTGCATTTTTTGGCAGTCTCCTGTGCATTCCAGTTGTGGAGTTTCTAGGAAGAACAGATAAGAAATGTGAGGTGTAAAGAGTGAAAAGGATTAAAGAACAAGCATTGTTTGGAAGTGATATGATAGATCTACCTAGAAGAATAAGAAAGATTCTATAGGCAAATTATTAAAAATTGTATTTTATCAAGAAAGTTTGTTCATTATTTCTAATAATTTATCTGTAGTTCAGGCTATGAACTCCATTATAATGTTTACTATTAATGAATTTGCTTCTTCCCATTTTAAAGGGAATGCTTATAATGGTTTCAAACCTTTTGTGATGTTTGTTCTGAGAAGGTTTTTAATGAATTATGGAACCTATCTTCTGTTCCTAGTTCCCTAAAGGTATTTTTTAGTCATAAATTGATGTTTAATGTTATAGTTTTCTCTTTCTGATATTTTGAGATAATATATTTTTATTTTAATCTGTTTGTTACGAATTATATACTAAAAGCTATTCCTTTGATTTACCAACCTTGCATTTCTTAAATAAAATAAAACTTGTCATGTGATATTTCATTACTTTTCTGTTGTCTTTAGAATTTTTATAACTATATTCCTAAAGGAGTTTTCTGTAAACTTTCCTTATTGTTTTTGAGTTTTAGAATCAAGGTTTTCCCCACAAATTGTGTTTTGTGTAAATTCTTGGAATTGTGGTTATAAAATTATCAATATTCCTTTTAAAAAAATATCCTGTCAGAATTTTCTTTTAAAAAAAGGATTCTTAGCTCTTTTAAGGAAACTGGTTTTGCTTTTGTCAGTCTTCTCTATTGAAAGCTTTTTGTTTTGTTTTAACATTAATTCTGTATTATTAACTTTTTTCTATTTTCTTTGGATTTATACTTTTTAACTTACTCATGTTGATTCTTTATTATATTTTAATTTTTTTGTTTTCTTACATGCATTTAAGACTACGCCCTCTTTAACTGCATTTTAATTTAATTGGGGGTACACATTAACATTCAATATTTTATCATTTTCTTATTTTCTTCTGGTTTTGAAATTTTTTCCATTTCCTAAGTTTGGATTTTAAAATATTCAAATGCATTAAGCTTGTTTCTGAGTTATAAGTTAAATATATTGTCTCAGATAAGAAAATCTACATAATGACAGCTTTGGCCATTTCTTAAGAATTGCATTTTGTGGCCAGAGTGTTTGCATGGGTCAGGGAATAAGTATTCAGTGTGTCAAAGTGGAGTATGTATTCTTTAATTCTTGGCTGTAAGGTTCTGTGAATGTCCTTTAGTCAAACTTATTGTATTCAAATCTGCTGTACCCTTCAGAAATTTTTTCTGCCTTTCCTTTTAATCATTTGGAGAGATATATTAAATCTCCCATGAACATTGTGGAATTTTAATGTTCTTTTACCTTGTAATTCTATTTTTCTATAATTATTTTAAAGTTACATTAAAAAGAACTTATATGTTTACAAATTCATATTTTTCCATTTAGTTGTCCCATAAGTTATTTTGTGACTTTGATTTTTGTCAAGTGTATCTATTTCCATGCTTTATTATTTAACCTTTTTTTATTCGTAGTTTTAATTGTATCTATTAAACATTCAGTATTTGTTACAGTATTTTAAATTATTATGTTTTAATTTATTTCAACCATATTACTTTGATATATTTGCTCCACTTTTTCCATGCTTTTTTCCCCTCTGTCATGATGTGACTTTTTTAGCATTTTATTTGTTTTTTAACAGTGATAAATATTTAAAAAATTTTTTTCATACATGTATGTAGGTTAATAGTGTCTGTCTCAATCTACTGTCCTTCCCATCTCCACCTGCCCCATCCCTCCCCTTACTCCCCTCTGTATAATCCAAAATTCCTTCATTCTTCCCTACCCACCCCTGACTATGGATTAGCATCTGCTTATCAGAGAAAACATTCCACCTTTGGTTATTTGGGATTGGCATATTTTGATGTGGTTTTTTAAAAAAATTTTGGTTGTCAGTGGTCCTTTATTTTACTTATATGTGGAACTGAGAATTGAACCCAGTGCCTCACGCATGCTAGCATACGCTCTACCACTGAGCCACAACCCCAGCCCCCATGATATGATTTTTAGGGGCATGATATGCAGTGTGCAAAAGTTTTTAATGGTGTCCACATTTGAGGGTTTCTGTGTCTCTAGATTATTCTCAGAAAAGATCACATTTTCAACAGCTATAGGAATTTTAGAAACATTGAAGCAAAGCATTATTTCACCTTAAAGTTGAATTTACTAATGATATTTAGCATAGTATTAGTATAAAATATCTGAAAAATATAGTACTCATATTACTTGGCATACGCATCTTAGTCTCATGCTCACTCACTTATTTTAATCTCAACATGAGACTCCTTCTGCCCTACTCTCCATCTTCTTTTTCATTGTGCATTTGCCACATATTAAGTTGTAGAATCATGGAATAAGGTCGGAGAAAGCTTTTATACTGCAGTAAGGTCTGTACCCCAAGTATTAAAAGGTAAAACCTTGTTGAAGTGATTTTCAAGACAGGAGATTCTCTTTCATAATCTATTGCAGCTTTAGCACTTTTAACTTTTAAAAAGAATTAATCACTTATTCCATTTCAGTTCTGAAATGGAACAGTTCAATGTTTTGGATTTATACTAGTTAAAATTAGAAGGATCTTAGTGATCCAGTTTATTTTGTGCATTTCATAGAGATGGGTCCAGAATGCTGAAATGCTCACTTAGACCATGGGTTCAAACTCAGGATTCCTCCCTCCTTGTTCAATGTTTTTGTTTGTTTGTTTGTTTGTTTTTAATGCCTAACATAAAAGCTTTACAAATCAGAATCTCTTCTGCTTGCCTTTGGTATTTCAGTGACTTGAATAATGCTTAGCACAAAGTATATACTAAAATAAATGTTTGTTGTTTACAAAGAGAGAGAGAGGGAAGGAGGGAGAGAGAGAGAAAATTCAGGTAAACCTAGAATTGCTGTGTTTTAGGTGATTTGTACTTTATTGTATATGGGCACTGAGAGGCACACTGAAACACAGGAGTGCTTCTCAGTACAGGCCTTTTTTGCTGTTCCCCCAAACTCTTCACTGAACATCGCACTGAGTTTCCATTAGTAATCTTGAAAGAAGCTGATTTAGGTAGATATATTTTATCTGCTAGTCAACAAGAGTAGTCTGATTTCTTTCTTTTCTTTTTGTAGTTTAGACATGAAGTAAACTAGATATTAAATGTTCCTTGTGATTCCTGATAAGAGCTTCAGAGATGTATTATTTTTTTCCCTCAGCTAATTCTCATGTAAGCTGAATGATCCTACTTCCTTTATTCTGTGGTTTCTATTTAGAAACTTGATAGTCTTTCAATAATGCAAAAAATGCTTTCCATTCTGCAGATGGATAAATTGAGGCATTATGAGGTTTGGAACCTGTGTGTGGAATTTATTTTATCAGATTGGATATGTGCTACTTATAAATTCAAGAACTTAACTATAAGTTAATCATATATTGGGTTCTAAGAGTATTTTAATTCACTCAATCTATACCATCTTTAGGTCACAAATCCTTGGAGAAGAAATATTATGTATTACTGCGTTAATTTTTCTTAAAAATAAAATTTTAAATAATTAGATATTCATGAAGAGGGCTTATCAGACCACATTTATTAATTCTTGTGGATCATTATGGCATGTAAGGAAGCTGAGACATGATTTGAATGTGTACATTTGTCTTCAAAAGTAAAGTATATCTCTAACAGTCTGCCTCACTACTCCATACATATTTATGCTATTTTTTAAGGTATAAGTCACAAAAGGAAATGCTGAAAAATACTTTTAGAAGCCAAGTTTAATATTCAAATATTGAATTTTTAAAAAAATATCTCAAACTTGGTAAAAGATTTTAAATAATTAAGAAACATTTGTTGCAATAAGAAAGGGGAACGTATAAGTCAAAATGAGATGATTTCTGACATAGGTCAAAAAACTTTTGCTGGTAATTTTGTCTGGTAATGAAAAACTCATTTTCTATTACATTTTTCATTGATTTTTTTTATAAGCCAGCACTTAACCTTGAGCAGTCTATGTGCTCATAAATGAGCTCTTCTGAAAATTTTTATTATATGTTGTATAATATGAATATTCCTATGAGATATTACATTTAATACCATTAGAAGTTTTATTACTAAAGATTTTAAAACACAAGTTTACTTACATTCAGATTTCATTCTGAATTGTCCTATAGGCTTATTTTAATGTTTATACCTTTCCTTTCATAGTAACTTGTATTTTCTATCACTGAATTAATGTCTATTACGAATTTTTAAAATAATTTACTGGCTTGTTGGTTTGTTTAATTAAAACACATATTCTATTATTTTAAAGCATGAGTAGTGGTACAATTAGAAATTCATAGTATCTCGATGGCTTGATTCCTGCCATGTCAGTTTTCTTGTGTTTGATGAGACACATAAAGCAGTTGTGGGAGAATGCTTGTCACTGGTATCCATGGTAACACCAAAGATACTTTGGAACTCAGAAGCATGGAGTAAGCCACAGTAATAGGTCTCATTATAAGGGCAAAATACATAAAAGGTTCAGGCATATGCTTTTAATTAGTTGCCCAAAATAACTAGAACTGGAGATGATGAAATGAAATAAGTTTTTCACTGTTAGAAATAGTATGGGCAGCCTTTGACATTTTAATGATTGTCTTTTACTAAAAGTAAGGGAGAGATACACTGCCTACTCACAGCAGTATAGTTTCTTAATCACAATGTGAACAAGGAAGTGCATGTTGATAAAAGGAAGACCTAGTGTCATACTGATATAAATGTAGAATTTCCTTATCATTTTTAATTCTTATCCCTACAACATAGATTACCTAGGCTTTTCCTCATAGATTCTGGAAGAAAAATACTGTCTGCACAATGTGCAAGAATGATACCATGCATTTTTGTTTTAAATGCAAATGAGACAGTAGCCAAAATTCTTATTGTTCAGATATATTACATTTTCAGTCTATTTTGGAACATACTAAATTTGAATGCAATAAAGCAAGATTTAAGACAAGTAGACTAGAATAATTAAGTATTTTCTGTTTAAGAATTATGATGGATTAAAGATTAATAACCCTTTTACGACAAAATTCTTTTAAGATTTTCTTTTGAAATGCAATCTGTAAAGAATAATCTTGTGTTGCATTGCAATTCAACACATTATTTCTTCCTGTTGCTATAGAAACTAATTCTGGTGCAGCTGTGATTGCTAATCAAAATTCTAACATTATACAACCTTTTCCCCCCTTAGTGCTTCATTTTATTTTTAGTTACAAAATAATAAATTTCAATGATGCATTCATAACAATGGTCACAACACTAATGCAGAGATTTTTAAAAAATTGAGCCCTTTTCTTTGAAAATAAGGAGATTTTTCTTATTGTATAGTTTCAATATGAATAACAAGAAAACAAAGCTTTTTTGCTGAATTACAAAGGTCTGTAATTGCTGTATTACATCAACATTGTGAAGTACTTAACTGCTTCATAATCCTCAATTGCTACTATTTCAACCATCTATTTTTGAAGTGTCTGGTTACTTGGTATTATAAAAATGAAAAAATACATAAAGTCCTCAGAGTGCCTGATGTCTTTTTACACAAAATGGGAATGAAACTTCCTTATTATCTGCATAGTGTTGAGATCGCACCCCAGTTAATATAATAAGTAAAATCTAATTAGTTATTTTCATTCTTGCCTTTATTGGTGTATATATGTGCACCAACAAACTTCACTGTTACCTTTGTCCAGTATAAATCTATCTATTTTTCAGATCAGAACTTTTTTTTTCTTTCTAAAGCATGTTGATTCTTTGCCATCTCATAAAACAGTTACAAAAACTTATACCAACTTATTTGTAGCAAAAATGCCCCCTCTTTCTCTTTTAACTGGGCTTAAACAAATTCTAAAATCTTTGCTATGTAATATAATGTCAGTTACCATATTTTATTTGCATATGCTATCCCAGAATTTTATTTCTGATTTGGTGTATCAAGTGCCAAGGCAAATAAATATGAAATTTATTATTTTAAATTATTAATTGGTTTTCAATGAAAACGCAGACATGTAAATAACTATCTTATATCAATTAAATAAAACATGGGAAAAGTGGTAGACATGATTTAATAATACAAATATATTAATTTTTACCTCCATTTACTCATACACATTTTTTTATGCTGACTGACAAGAGCACGTAAAATTGTAAGGGCACATGTAATGTTGGTCACTTGAGAAAGTGCCAAATATCTAAAATTTTACCTGGAAATAAGGTCAGCTCTATTTTATTAGATTTGCTGCATCTCTGATATAATTTGAATACTGTGTAAAGTCTTAGCTTTCTATATGGCCAAAGATAAGTGAAAATTCATTACTTAAGCATACTTTTAATAAAGATTTATGGAAATATTTCTGATTTATATTTTATACTTAAGCTTAAGTGAATATTTAATAATTTTGGGTCACAATTAATATTGTTTACTGGGTAGAACCAAACTAAAATTGCAGATTAAGATGCCCAGGCTAATTCAGATGGAAAGGTGTGTGTTGCAAAATGACTTTAGATGTAAGCAACAATTCTGTATCTTGCTTTTTTTAAAAAAATGTTTATTTTCTATTTTTATTTGTTCTTTTTAGATATACATGACAGTAGAGTGTATTATGGCATATTATACATACATGGATTGTAACTTATTCTAATTAAGATCCTATTCTTGTGATTGTACATGATAGGAGTTAACCTGGTCATGTATTCAAATATGAGGATAGGAAAGTTATGTCCTATTAATTCTACTCTTCTTCCTATTCCCCTCCCCGTGTCTTGCTTTTTGAAAACTCCTTGTTTGATTACATTTTGTTAAGGCTTTTTATAGAGTTGGAGTAAGGTGATATGATATTCTTTAGTGTTACAGGGCAGAATTTCTCCAAATTAATCTGAAAACAAATTTAGGTGTTCTTTTGCTTTTTCTCAAAAACATTTAAGACTGAAAAGAATGTGGGTGTAATTTATTAATGCTTTTTGAGTGTCACCTACCTTTTAGGATTAGTAATGTTTATGTGGTAAGTCTTTACTATTACTGTGAACACTGTATGAAGCAACTAAAACATTAACTCAGTTAATCTGCAAAAATATCTGTGAGGTTCGTGCTGTTGTAATTCCTAATTTACAGATAAGCAAATGAAAGCATTCAAAGAGGTAAATAAATTGCCAATAGTCACACAACTCATAAATGGGAGAAATAGAATACAAACCAAGCAGTGTAATACCCAAGCCCACATTGTTAGCTCCTGAGAAGTGTTATACAGACAACACAAATTATTATATGAGCATAAGATATTGGTAGAAACAGGCATCCCTTTACTAGCCTGAAAATACTGCCCTATCATTTGCATTGTTTATGAATAATGTTGTAAGAAATAGACTTCCCACTTTCAAAAATTTCTTTTAGGATGTTTACAGGTCACTGTGGTTCACTTTATAGTAATTCTTTACTATCCAAAGAAAATAACCTCTAAAAAGCAATACATTTTTTTCTAGCTTTTCATAAAATTTTCTTTGTATAGACTTATGGTCCCAAAGGTGTATTTTTGATATTCATATGGGACTGAAATTTGTGTTAGTAGTAACTTCATGATGAATTTATTTTTAAGGGTTAGCGTTATGTTTTTATAATTTCCTTTTCCATAGGTTTATCCCTGCTTTTCAATAGCAGGACTCCTTTTTATTTATTTTATTTTGTCTGGCACTAACAAATTTTTATACTTTATTTATCTATTGAGACCTTACATTGTAGAATTTGGGAAAATCAAGAGTCATTTTCTCTACTCAGAATGTGACACCAGTTGGAGAAATATATATTTTAAAAGCTTTATTGAGATATATGCCACATACCATGAAATATACTCATTTATAGTATGCAAATTTGATTGTTTTTAATATAATTAGAGTTGCACAGTCATCAGAAAATTCTTATCACCCCCAAAAGAAATGTTTTACCCATTAGTAATCTCCATCACTGCTCTCCAGCCTTAGGTAACCACTGATCTAACATTTTGTCTCCATATATTTGTCTGTTTCACACATTTCATATAAATGCTATAATGCTAAATAATGCTATAATGCTAAATGCTGTGACTTTTTTGTGACTGATTTCTGTCACTTAGCATAGTTTTCAAGGTTCTTCCGTATTGTAGTATGTATCAGTACTTCATTTCTTTTTGTTGCCAAATAGTATTCTGTTGTATAAATACATCACATTTTATCACTTTATCATTTAATGGGCATTTGGGTTTTTTTCTGTTTTTTTTTTTTTTTTTTTTTGGGCTACTGTAGATAATGCTGCTATGAATTTGTGTTTTGTTTCTCTTGAGTAGTTACAAATTTAAAAGTGAAATTTCTGGGTCATATATAACTCTGTATTTAATTTTTTTAGAGAATGACAAATTATTTTTCAAAGTGATTGTACAAGTATACATTCTTATGAATAATCTATAAAAATTCCTGTTTTTCTACAACTTTGTCAATACTTATTTTTGTGTATATTTTTATCATAGATATTCTAATGAATATGATTCTCACTGTGATTTGGGGAAAAATTTTTAAAACAAAAAATTATGCCAGGAATGGTGTTGCACACCTATAGTCCCAGAGGCTAGGAAGGCTGAGGCAGGAAGTTTGCAAGTTCAAGGGCAGCCTCAGCAACTAAGTGAGACCCTGAGCAACTTTGTGAGACCCTATCTCAAAATAAAAAGGACTGGGGACGTGGGTAAGTGGTTAAGTGCACCTAGGATCAATTTCTAGTACCAAAAATAAACAAACAAGTCTCTCTGTAGACAGGCCAAAGAGATAAAGACAAGGCCTCTTTAAAAAAATTTTTTTATAATATGCTGAGTGTTATAGGAACTATGTACAGAATGTGACACAAAGGAAGGATTGTTAAAAAGACCAGAAAAGTTTTTTTGCTAGAAATAAAGTCTTGGACATTGGAAACAAAGGACATAAGAGCAAACACCATGTGCAGTATATTTATTAGACATGAAAATATACATCAATTTCATGGAACTGTAAATCATCTGAAAAGGTTGATACAGTGGTTTTTAAGTTTCATATGGGGCATGAAGCTAATTCACTGGGTCTTGATACATTTAAAAAATAAAGTTGATTCAGTTGTTTTAGAATTGATTCTAATTGCATAAAATAAGGGTACTACTTAATGACTGTTTTCCCCATAATTTAGTAATATCTTTGTCAACTGTATTTATTATGTGGGTCCTGCTTTAGGAGTTTGGAATTCCTTGGTCTAGAGTATATGCTGAAGGGCAAAAAGGTGTGAGAACATGTTTTCCCATTTTGTTCCCTTGATATTTCTGAATAGACTGTCAGAAGAAAAATGTTGCTGGCTATCTTTGTATAATATATTGTACATGTATGAATCTTTTAAAGTTGTAAGATTATAACAACTTTTTTAATCACTGGCATTTTTTTTGCCTGAGTAGAATGACTTGTAGAATTATGTCATTGTTTCTCAGTCTTCTAAAATTATTGACTACCTCTAGAGATCATTTTTATTTAACTTAAATTAATTAATTGATTTGGATTTAATTTCTACCTAACGAGAAAGGTAAGTACAAAGTTTCATCAGATAGGGTTAAGTTTTGGTGGACTTAAGAACATTGTAATAGCAAAACTATTTTTTGTTTTGTTTGTTGGCTACTACTCCAAGAAACAATTAAAATTGGGGATGAAATTTTTTAGTTTGAATCCATCCCATTTATTGATTCTTCATTTTATTTCTTGCGCTTTAGGAGTCTTGTTAAGGAAGTCAGGTCCTAAGCCGACATGATGACTTGGGCCTACTTTTAGGACAGGGTCTCTGGACTAATTCCTAGGTCCTTGATCCATTTTGAGTTGAGTTTTATGCATATGGATCCATTTTGAGTTGAGTTTTGCTGCATATGGATTTCCAGTTTTCCTAGCACCATTTGTTGAAGAGGCTATGGAGAATATCATGCTAAGCTAAATAATCCAACCCCAAAAAAACAAAGGCCAAATGTTTTCTCTGATATGTGAATCCTGATCCATAATGGGGTGAGGGGGATCTAGGGAAGAATGGAGGAACTTTAGATTAGACAGAAGGTAGGGGAGAAAAGATGGTGGAATGAGACAGACATTATTATCCTATGTACATGTATAATTGCAGGAATGATATGACTCTGCATTGTGTATAACCAGAGAAATGAAAAGTTGTGCTCCGTTTGTGTACAATGAGTCGAAATGCATTTTGCTGTCATGTATAACTATTGGAACTCACCCCGAAAATAAATTGGAGATGATATACATTGCCCATGTTGAAAATGCCTAATGTAGCTTATTCTTGGTTTTTGGATTTTTTTTTTTTTTTAATTGAAAGTCTTGGTTTTGGGTGCAGCAGCACACTCATTTAATCCCAGCAATTCAGGAGGCTAAAGCAGGAGAATCTTAACTTTTGAGTCCAGCCTCAGCAACTTAGTGAGATCTTTAGCAACTTAGCAACACCCTGTCTCAAAAAATAAAAATGTGCTGGGGATATAGATCAGCCCCTGGGCTGATCTGATTAAGTGCCTCAGGGTTCAATTCCTACTACAAAAAAAAAAGGGTGGGGTGACTTGAGATTTCTACTGTGGCCTATGAGAGAGTAACTCTGGAAGGGCTTGATCCTACCAGAAAAATAATATAAAAATTTGTTTTCAAACATTATACAATAGGCAGGGTAGGACTATGATCCATGAGAGAAGGTAAACAAATGCTTATAGCCTAGAGGCAATTTCCAGGCTGAAGTTCAAGGAACAGAACCAAAATTGAATCTGACAGTCCCCCAAGTTGAGATAACAGAGATTGAGGTTCAGGCAGATAAAGTCAGAGTTTATGGGGCAGAGTGTTGGAGAAAAAAGAGCTGCACAAAGAGCGTAGCTTTAAAGATCTTCAGAGTGCTTCCCTGAAGTTGTTGGCTGGGTTTTACTCTGTACATAGTAGGAGGAAGTTACAAAGACTAAGAAAGGAAGCACCCAAAAGCTAAGCAGAACAATTCCCAGAACATACATGGTGATAAAAATTATTTGTGTTCCCACTCTCCAGAGCAGAGACCCTGTAGAACATCTCGGATATAGTCCTCAGAAGGAACAGAAGAAGGTACTACTAAGATAGTGGAGCTAGTTTAGCATTAAACTCTTGATCTACTCTAACAGTTTTAAAAGGAAGTCTCAAAAAAATTAAACGTCAAGAAATGTAATTGCATGCCAAGGCAAAGTCAAGCACTCTTTAGTAAAACAACAGAATCTACCACTCAACAGCATTAAGATTTTAAATGCCTAACATCTCTTTAGAAACTTGCCAGACCTAAAAAGAAGCAGGAAACGAATACCCATAACCATGAGTGTTTGGTGGTGGAGGCATGGGAGGACAATACATAAAAGTAGAAATAACAGATTGTAGAATTAGCAAAGAACTTAAAACAGCTAGTATAAATATTGTAAATATGATTATGGTTGTATTTATACCAGATGTTTATACTTTTAAAGGATTGTAAAACATATATATGCATACATAGAGAATATGTGGTAGACATATATGTGACCCACAAAGCCTAAAATAATTATTACGTTGGAAGGAAGGAGGATGGCAAGTTCAAAGCCAGCCTCAGCAACTTAGTAAGGCACTGAACAACTCAGTGAGACCCTGTCTCTGGATAAAATATTTTAAAAAGGGTTGGGGATGTGATTGAGTGGTTAAGCACCCCTGGGTTTAATACCTAGTACCAAAAGAAAAAACAAACAAAAATTATTATTATGTGATCTGTTAGCACAATAAGACTGGGTTGGACACAAACGTCACGGATCATCTCAGCTTTTTATTCAGGAACAGGATTACACCCATGGGAATGGACCCACTCTCCTGGTAAAAAATGAGCCACTGGACAAAGGAGGGGACTGGGCTTATATAGGTTATACTAAGAAGTCACTTAATAAATGAGCATGTCGGCTTGAGCACTTAGGAATTTGGGGTCTGTTTTACTAGGTGAAATGGGAGAGGGTCTGGAGTCAGCAGTCAGTATTTGGGATTTATCTTACTGGACCAGAAGGAAAGCAGGGGTCAGTAGTTGGTATCTGGGAAAGGATTTGTTTAGGAAAAGATCAGTGCTTTGGCCCCTTCCCAGAGACTATCATTCCAGACTTGATGGATATCTCCTCCCTAGGTCCTATCTTGTCACTGGGAAAGAATGTATTAGGAAAAGATCAATGCTATCAATGTATGACTTTCTTTTTTTGCTCCCTTTTTCCAGGCCTCACTATTTTAGGGTTTGTCATTTTCCATATCTAATATGTATATTCCAGAAAGTTTGTCCATCCCTGGGTATAGATAATTATATTATTTATAAATGGCTTAATTGTGTCAATTAAAAGGCAGAGATTATCAGATGGCCTTTGTTTTAGTTAGGTTTTTTTTTTGTTGTTGTTGCTGTGACTAACCTGACCATGTGGTTTGGAACTTTTTGAACTTTTTGGAATTTGTGGGAGGAATTTTGAGATGTTTAACAGTGCAAGCTGGAAATGCTATAGGTTGTTGTAAATGGCACTTAATGACCAATTCTGGTGGGAGCTCAGAAGACCAGAATGGCAATTGGACAGGGCTCAAGAGGCTTCAGAAAAGGAGGACTCTTGGAATTTGAAGTAGAGGCCATTCGTGTTGTTTTGGCTGAGAAGTTGTCTACATTTTGCCCATGTCCCGAGACACTCTGTGAAGTTGATTTTAAAAGCAACAGATTTCTTAATCTGGCGGAAGAAATTTCTAGGCCACAGCATTCAGGAGGTGGCATTGATATTGCTAGCCACTATTAGTCAGATTCATTGTGACATTCAGGAGAAGAAAGCAGAGCAGAAAGATTGAAAAACTTGAACTTGAAAGGTAGGAATAAAACTGGGGTTAGGGAAGTTGTTAAAGACTTTATTCTCATTAAAGAAGTGCTGAAGACTTTGCCCAGAGACAATAAGATCACTTGAGGGCACCTCAGGAACTGGCAAGACCACACCCATCTCAAGCTCAAGGGAGTAAAGATGAAAATTCTCTTAAGACCAGTGGGGTACCCTTCTTGCACAAGGGGGGCTAGGAAGTTTTTTAACAGACTCAGATACCCAGACACTCAGAGGCTGCTGCAGCAAGGTCCCTGGAGGCTTGTCTGCTGCTGAAGATGGTAGCAGACCTTGTCTTCAGCCACGTGGTACTAGTTCTATAGGAATGCAATTTGCCAGAGTTAGGGGATCATGGAGGCTTCCACTATGCTTTCAGAAAAAGGCCTTGGAATCCAGGCAAGGTACAGCAGGGTCACAGTCCTTGAAGGCACCCCCTACGAAGGCAAAGTAGTAAATTTGAAGAGGAAGCCAAAGCTACAGTGGAGACCCCCTGAGATTAAGAAATGCCAGTAACTGTGGAACTGTAGGAAAGCTGCAGGTATCAAGCAGAGACAAGCCAATAGAAAGGCCACTTGGGCTGCAACCAACAAGGTGACAGGGGCGGAGCTACATAGGCCCTTTGGAGAGAGCATCATGATGCCATGTGCCAAAGATTCTGGACATGAGCTACAGTACTTGTTTACCCAGCTGGATTTCCATCTTTCTTTGGTCCCTATCACTTCTTTCTATGCCCCTAATTTTGTGAATGTTTACTCTGTACCATTCTATATTGGGTACTTGTAAATTGTTTTTAATTTTACAGGAGCTCACAAAGATTGCTTGGAACCTCAGAGAAGACTTTGGACGTGAACTTTGAGCAATCTGAGAACTGTTGAGACTATGGAAACTCTTAGAAATGGACAAAATATATTTTGTATTTTGAGATGGATGTGAGCTTTTGGGGGCCAGGGGCAGAATGTTATGGTTTAGATGTGAGGTGTCTCCCAAAAGGTCACGTGTGATACAATGCAAGAAGGTTCAGAGAAGAAATGATTGGGTTGTGGGAGTCTTAACCCAATGAGTGATTTAATCCCCTGATAGGGATTGACTGAATGGCAACTAAAGTGGTAGTGTATGACTTTGGGTATATATTTGTATTTGGCAAGTGGAGATTCTCTCTCTGCTTCTTGATCACTATAAAGTTAGTTGTTTCCCTCCACCGCACTCTCCTACCATGATGTTCAGCTCACCTTAAGTCCCAAGGAATGGAACCAGCCTTCTATGAACTAAGACCTCTGAAACCATGAGCCCTCAAATAAACTTTTCCTCCTCTACAGTTGTTTTAGTCAGGTCCTTTAGTCTCAGCAGTGAAAAAGCTGACTGAAACATTATTTTATAAAGCCCATAATAGGGCTGGGGGATGTAGCTCGGTTGGTAGAGTGCCTGCCTTGTTCTCTCCAAAGGGCTTATGTAGCTCCGCCCTGTCACCTTGTTGGTTACAGCCCAAGTGGACTTTCTGTTGGCTGGTCTCTGCTTGATTCCTGCTCTGGGTTTAATTCCCAGCACCACCACAAGAAAAATAAATAAGTAAATAAATTAAAAGCTCATAATAGCAAGATCCAGATATATAGTCTACAATAAACCTAATATAAATATGAAGACACAAATAATTTAAAAATAAAGAAGAAAAGTTATACCATGGAAACATCTATTCAAGCAAAACTAAGGTGGCTATATTAATATAAGACAAAGATGATTTTAGAACAAGGAATTACCAGATAGAGACATTTTTCATAATATGAGTCAGTTTACCAAGGAAGACATTAAAAACCCTAAAATAATGGTGCAAAAACTTTTCCACTAAAAACTGTGAAATATTGTTTGTAGAATTTAAAGACTAGTCATATTTCATGTTCATTGATTATAGCCTCAATATTCTTAATGGTGGGAGATACCTGTTCTTCTACTTTTGATGTATAGATTGGTAATGGTCCCAATAATGTCCCCCCCCCCCCCCGCAACATTTGACAAGCTAAAAGTTTTATTGAAATGAAAAGGGCATAGGACACTACATGGCTTTTAGAATGGCCAAATTCACAACACTGGCAAATAACCACATCTTGGCAACAATGTGGAACAATGGTAACTGTCTCATTCTTATTGGTAGAAATGCATAATGGTACAGCCACTTTGGAAGACAGCTTGGCAGTCTCAAAAAACCCACACATTCCCATGCAACCAACATTCACACTCCTTGATATTACCCAAACACTTTGAAAACCTGTGTCTACTCAAAAACCTACACATGAATGTTTGTAGCAGCTTCATTCACAATTACCAAACATGGAAGCAAACAAGATATTCTTCAGTAATAAGTGTAAATAAACTGTGGTTTATCCAGACATTGAGATATTATTCAGTACTAAAAAGAAATGAACTACCAAGCCCTGAAAAGACCTGGAGGCAATGTAAAATATATTACCACGTGAGAGAAACCAATCCGAAAAGGCTATGTATATATTAGATAATTCCAACTGTATGACATTCTGGAAAAGGAAAACTGTTAAGACAATTAAAGATCAGTGGCTGACAGGGCTAATGGGAAGGAGGAATGAATAGGCAGAGTACAGAGAATTCTTAGGGTAATAAAACTACTCCGTATGGTACTATAATTATGGATTCATATCATTATACACTTGTCCAACTTAGAGAATGTACACCAAGAGTGAATCCTAATAAAAACAATGGGCTGTAGGTAATAATGATGTGTGAATGTAACTTCCTCCATTAACAAATGGATCCTTCTGGTGGAAGGTGGTGATAAGAGGAGAGGCTGTGCATGTGGTGGGCAGAGTTTATGGGAATGTTCCCTCAGTTTTGCTGTGAACCCAAAATCACTCTAAAATATAAGTTCTGAATTTTTGTTTTTATTTTGTGATACTGGGAACTGAACCCAGAGGTGCTCTAACACTGAGCTTGATCCCCACCCCTTTTATTCACTAAGTTGCTAAGACTGGCCAAGAACTTGAGATTCTCCTCAGTCAGCCTCGTGAGTAGCTGGGATTATAGCTGTGTGCTACAGTGCCTGATTTAAAGTCTATTGTTTTTAAAGTGTCCATAGAAGTCAAATAATTTTGAAAAAACAAATTTAAAGGACTTATCCTACCTGTTTTCAAACTTAGGGTAAAGGTTCAGTAATCACAGAGCATGGTACTAGCATAAAGCTAGCCATATAGATCAGTGAATATAAAAAAGTCTAGAAACAGGTCCTCATACATGCCAGTTATTTTCAGCAAGGTAAATAATTCAGTGAGGAACACGTAGTCTTTCTACAACTGGTACTGCAAAAACTGGGTGTCTGCATGGAAGATAAGGTCTCAAGCACAAAAATTAATTCCAGGGAGTTCATATACATAAATGTAAAACTAAAACTTAGTTACTAGGAGTACACATAGAAAATATTTGTGGTTTTGAATTAGGCACCGATTTTTTTTTTAATTATTTATTTTTTGATTTTTTTACAGACTGCATTTTGATCCAATATACATAAATGGGGTACATCATTCCGTTTGTTTTTACAGGATGTAGATTCATACCATTCATATAATCATACATGTACATAGGGTAATGACGTCTGTCTCATCCCACCATTTTTCATACCCTACCTCTCATTTCCTTCTACATAATCTAAATTCCCCCATTCTTCTCTCACTCCCCACATCTCCACCCCCATTATATCATTCTCCACTTATCAGGGAAAACAAATATGATTACAAAGGTATGACTCATAAAAGAAAATTTGATGGCTACATTTAAATAAAATCCTTTTGCTTTTCAAAAGAAAGAAAATGAAAAGGCAAAGACACACACTGTGAGAAATATTGAGAAACATGTAAAGACCTGTGTTCAGCTTGCATGGAGAACTCTTACTAATCAATAATAAGAAGCTTGCAACTTGATTTTAAAATTATGCAAGATTTGGATGGATGCTTCACCAGAGATTTCTGAATGGCCAATAAGCACATGAAAAGATGCTCAGATCATTAGTCATTTGTGGAAATGCAAACTGAAACCACTATGAGATATAACTATACACCCACTGGAATGATTAAAACTTAAACAGACTAGCAGCACCAAATACTGGTGAGGATATTGAACTAGTAGGTCTTGCATATGCTGCTGGGGGTTGGCTTTTTGTTGTTTTTCTTTGTTTTTCACTTATTTGTTTGTTTTCAGTTCTGTAAATTGAACCTAGAGTTCCATGCATGATAGGCAAGTGCTCTACCACTGAGCTACATCCCTAGTCATTTTAATATCATATCAGATGACTGGGCATATAGCTCAGTGGTAGAATATTTGCCTAGTATCTGTGAAGCCCTGGATTGATTCCCCAGCACCAAATAAATAAAATCAGTGTTGTAACAGGAAACACTAGTAGGAATTTCCTGGATGTCATCTCGTTAAATTGTTCAATTTTGTGAACAGAATACCTTCCAGTATCCCCTGAAAGAAATCCTAAGTCATTTCCAAATTTATAATATCAACTTTAGGTTATTTTAACTAGTGTATATGGTAAGAGGTGCTGGGTAGCCAATTTAGGACCTAATGCATGTTAGTTAAGTGCTCTACCACCAAGTTACAACTCCAGACCCTATTTTAATTACTCTTGTTAGACTTTCACATTTGTTCTTAGAAGGAATTTTTTTTTTTTTAGTGGTGATTTCTTATATTTTTTCCCACATCATAGAATATATTTAACTTGTTTTAATTTAGAAGAGTTTTGAAACTTTAGGCAGTGAGTAACATCCTTCAATATCATCTGCTTTTCTATTTCTTAATGTTCAAAACAGAAAGAAGCAAAGATACTGAGTTCACAGTCTGTGAACCCAGATGTATCACTGTCCTGCCAGTCATCTTGAAGGAAACAGCTCCTCTAGAATTATCTTGTTCTTTATTCAACAGAGCATTTTAGTCATTGTGTTTTAGCAATGACTAAATGTTGCTAGGTACTGTAGGTACAGAGATAAAAGAGTACCTGCTTTCACAGGAGCTCACAGTTAAAACATCTGAAAAAATAATTGCAGTGCATTATAATGATAAAAGCAAAGTATGATGTAGAAAACAATTACAATACTTAGCTCAATGGGTATGGTGAGTGTATGTATTTTGGATGTGTGATACACTGGACCAGTGGGAGAGAATGAACTTTTCAAAGAGGTAATAACTAAGCAGTTCTTGAAGGACACTATGTGAAATTACCTAAGTAAAAGAGGGGAGAATGTGAAGGATACCCTGGGTGAGGGAGGAGCATGTATGAAATGCAGCGTAAAGGAATACAACAGAATCAGGAAAATTGCTAGTAAATTGCCTCTTGACTAGATTGAGGACTGTAACAGTCCTGGGTTGGGGTCCCTGGGAGATGAAGCTGGAATAGGAGCTTGATTACTGAGACTTTTTTAGAGCATGATAGAAAACAGAATATTGTCCTGAATGTGATGTGTAACATTTAAAGACTAAAGAACTGGTTCTGTAGAACTGTCATACTATACAAGAAGAAAATATTTTGTCCCCAGTACCTGAGAAAAACTACGTCTCTTCTGGGCATAATTATGTAGTTTTTGATATGGTATATAATGAACACAAGTGGAGAAATGAACATATGGCCTTAGCCTCATAAGCATCATGAACTAACCAACTGTATTAACCCACACTTAACTATAGAACATCTAGTTCCACACTTTCACAAAACACATATACAAAATCAGAATGCTTTAATTATAATAATACTATATAGCTTATAGGGAGTTTGAATTAGAACTGACAAATATATGATAGTGAAACATTTGAAATCTCTTTTGATCAAAAAGTATTGTGATTAAGGATAGGGATCAGAAATTCATTTGGAGAGAAGTCATGCTGCATTCACTTGTGGAAATTCTTTTAGTCCTGTAGTAAATAGAAGTTAATGATAAATGTTGAGATTTTAAGTTGAGGTAAAGTAAATGCAGTTGTTTTAAAATTTATAAACTTTTCTGTATTAGAAAGAATTCAATTTGCTATATATGGAGTTAAATTTTAGAAATTATGATACTTAATGCACACTTGTCTTTTCAGTTGTTGAGTATGCAAATATTTTCTAACCCTAAGATCCATTCCAGGCCATGCTAGTACTCTGATCTTGATCTTTCTCCTCTTGAGTTCTTACATCCAGCCAGATCGTTGGCAGCTACCCAATAAATGAGATGATGCAGGGATTATTTCAGATTACCAGGAAAATAAACCAAGCAGAAATTAGGGTTTCAAGGCATGGTACAAAAATAATCTGATCTCTGTTTTCTAATAAGCATTTAAAGGTGCAAAAAAAATTTTTTTTTTTAAATCTAGAGACATCCACTGCAACTTGACTATCAGTTTGCCAGTGGTCCTTTATCTCAGGACCTACTACAGACATTTGAGCACCATTTGGTTTGCCAGGTCTCAGTGGTCAAGTGTAGAACTTCTCCCACTCTCCTCAGTCATCTGGAGAGACTTATCTTGCTTGCTGTGTGCACTATTCAAAGATAATAGCTTTTTACTTTACCTGTGAGTTGGAGCTCTATAATCGAATAGGTGATGTGCTGCTTTCAAAATTTAGAGTGAAACAAGCCATTGTCTCCTTTGTGGAAGATAGACAAGGAGTAAGAAATCCTTTTTGACTTTGAGAGAATATTCCATCACTTCCTTGGGTCCTCCAGGAACTTTATTGAGGTGGCAAGCCCCACCCATCAGATGTAATTCTCAGTTCCATCTCAAATGACATCTTATCCCAAGGCACTTCATCCTTCAACTCTTCTACTCTTCTTGTCCTAATTTGCTATTATCCAAGGAGATGTAGTATGGAATGTTGAGGCAACCAAGGTCAGAACAGACTGGGGCATAGAATAAGAGTACTGTTTTCCTAAAGCAGGACAATAGATATATTGCCAATGAAATCAGTCTTTTAATTTCTTTTCTCTCTAGATTGTTACAAAAGGAAAATTCACTTGCTGTCTTAAAGCTACATCTCAAATATCAAGGCAGTCTTAATTTACTCATAAGGAGACTCCATCTGGAGTGGTAACTGCAACTGAAATCATCTTCTAATTAAGTTTATGATAATCTGGCAATATTTTTCAAACCCTTTTAAATCTTTGCATTGGCTAACTAGTGAGGTATTACCAAGCCTGTAATTCTCAAGGTCTGCTTTTCCTTCCGGATGCCTTGTTTCTAAGAAAGGAAACTACTTATTTCCAACTATCTCTTCCTAAAGCATAAAGCCACTGCTTAGTAATCCACTTTGGAGTCCACTGATTGCTAAAAGTATACATTCTAATTATAAACTCAAGAACTGGAAAAATAATAGCAAGCTGGTTTCTTAGATTTATTCTTAGGTATTTAATGTTATCTGATAACTGTTATATGTGGGATAGCTTTTAAATTTTACTTTCTAATTGCTCATTTCACATGTGTAGAAATTCAATTGATTTTTAAAATAGTTATATCCTGTGATCTTGCTGAATTTACTAACTCATAGATTATCTTTAAATTATTTTTTGGTTTTCTACGTCACAGTCGTCTTCTGAGAATGTGACAGATTTATTAATTTATTTCCAGTTGGTTTACATCTTTTTTTTTTTCTCGTCTTATTGCACTGGCTAGGACCTCCAGTACATTGTTGAATAGAAGTGGTGATAACAGACATCCTTGTCTCATTCCGATCTCAGAGGTAAAACTTTCAACATTTCATCATTAAATCTGATGTTTTAATTGTAGGGACTTGTCATAAATACCCTTAGGAGATAAAGGAATTGCTTCTAAGTTTGCACACAAATGAACAAATCACAAATGGACAGTGAATTCTATCAAACGCTTTTTTAAAAGCTATTACAATTATCCTATTACTTTTTACCTTTATTCTTTCATTGCAGTCAATTAGATTTATTATATTTTGAATGTTAAATCCATGAGAATAAACCCATATTCCTAGTGTAAACCCAACTTGTTTGTGATACAGTGTCCTGCTTATACAACTCTGGGTTTGGTTTGCCAATATTATGTACAGAGCTTTTGGATCTATGTTAAAAAGAGGGATTTTTTGATTTTTTTTTCTTTTTTTTGCATTGCAAGATACTCTATAAAGTCCTAGTGTCAGGGTTATTCTAGCCTTCTGAAATAATTTAAGAAATATTCTCTCTTCTAAACATCACCTGAAATAGTTTATAGTATGATTGATGGGGTTTTGTCTTCCTGAAGTGATAAATTTATCAATGAAGCCATCTGGGCCTAGAATTTTGTTTTTGAGGAGGTTTTCAGTTATAGATTGAATTTTTATAATGGATTTTAGATTGCATAATTTTCCTGGGTCCATTTTGATAGGTCTTGGAGTTACTCTATGCAGGTATTCTGTTTTGTGAAAGTATGCCCTTCATTGCATCTTGTCACAGAATTTTGATTTGTTCTTTCTCATAATGTTCACTTTTCTTTTTTTCATTAAGGTGGCATCTATCAGACTTGTTCACAGTAAAGTTTCCCCTCATAATAATAAGTATTTTATGGGAAGTTACTTTGTAATTATGGATATATCGTTTTCCTCAAAAATCCTTCAGTTTACTCATATGGACTTCAATGAGTTATATACTACTATAGTTACTTATTTCAAAGCTCAAATTTGTTAGTGGAATTTACTAGGAGTGGGGACTGGAGGGGAAATGCTCCTCCAAGTTGACTTGTTCTTTTGACATGTCCTCATCATTGCTTAAACATGACCTTACTTTCAACACAACCAGTTTTTCTAATCTCATGTCATACTTTCCTGAACCTAACTCTGGATTAGCCATTTCTTCTAGGAGTCCTGGTTCCTTGTAGTGGAGAATAGATTCAGAAGCCACGATCTGAATCTAGGTATGCTCATTACTACTGAGGTGGTAGTGGTCTTAAATCTCAGTGGATAAAGCTAGGGTATTAACGTATAGGTACATATGAAAGTATACTCACATACATATACACATTTATACTATATTTATATGAATAGTTAAAAACTAATGAGTTCACATTGATGTCTCTAATTCTAATCCAACATCACAGAACTGGTTCTAGTTTTTTTCCCTTTCCGTATTTATAATACCCTTCTCTAACAGTGAGGGACCTGGCTGCCATTAATCTTAATATATTACTTTTCTGATCAGTCGACAAACATGCCCTCTCATCTCTCTACTTGCGTTCCTTTTGTGTTCTGATATCCCATGCATCTTTTCTCACTTGGGGGTGTACTCATGACCCTGAGAGCATGGGCTCTAACATCCCAGGGTAGTTTGCCCCACAATGGATGCCATCATTGTTTACATAAGCTCTGACTTCCTGCTTCAGTTCAGCACTGTGGACCAAGACTCCGCCTTTACCCTGCATAGTTGCCTTCCTCACCCCCTTTGGGCTCTGTTTTAGTCAGCTTTTTCATCACTCTAATCAAAAGACCTGATAAAAACAATGTAGAGGAGGAAAAGTTTATTTGGCTCACAGCTTCAGAGGTCTCAGTCCATAGTTGGATGACTCCATTGCTCTGGACCAAAGGTCAAGCAGAACATCATGGCAAAAGGATGTGATGGAAGAACATGGCACCGGGAAGTAGAGAGAAAGAGCTGTACTTAACAGAGACAAAACATACCCCCAGTTAATCAATTCAACTGAATTAATGCACAGAGATTAGGTTAAAGCTTCATAGGCCAGTCATTTTGAAACTGGAGTTTTGGGATAAAACCAGATTCCCTGATTCTGCTAGCAGATGTGGTTTGTGCAGGCTGAAGGCCTCACCAGTTTCCCTTCTGAATTACTCTCTGGCAAATGTGAAGAATAAAATCCATGGACAATAACAAAAGAGAAGAGTTAACAAAGTAGGATTTGTTAAGTGAGAAGAGATAGAACTCCTGCATTGCAGGAAGGGACCTGATAGTATTACAGGACTGGGGCCTTCCAGGAAACTGAGATTGTGAAGACCACCCCTTCTTCAAACCTCTATTCTAGTGATCAAGTCAGAAACATTCCAGACATGTCACTCAGAGTAACAGGCATAAGTTTATTAAAGGCATAGGAAAAGGGGATACTTTCAAGGGAGAGTGTGGGTCCTCTCAGAGAGGAAGCCCAGCTCATCTTTCCTGCACTCCCGTTTTATTTGGGATCCCAGAGAACTTTCCAGAAAGTCCCACCCAGGCCTACCTCTTGACTTTTGACTGACAGCAGAATGACATCAGACTTCCAAGTTTCCACTGCCATGACAACTCTAGGTCACTGTAGCTTCCCCTGCCACCACCACCAGTGAAGACCCCTGCTTTCCTTTGCCCTACTCAGAAGCATTAGGACTGAATTTTAAAGGGGGAAAAGATGAAGGGAAAACTCAAATGTCTTTTGAATGTCTGTAGGATTTGAAATGATATGCTCAGTACTATTCCTGACATTAGTAACTTATTACATCTTTTTCTTCCTGACTATTCTCTTCTACCAGTTTATCAATTTTAGTTGTTTTTCAAATGAATTATATTTTGGTGTGCTGATGCTTTGTAATACATGCATATTTTTACTGTGCTACTTGGGGTTTAATTTTATGATTTAAAAAAAAAAAATGTCCTCAAGTGGATACTTAGGTCATCACCATATGATTAAAATTTTCTTCTAAGCATGGCTTTAGCCATATCCCACAGGTGTTTATGTGAATTATTTTTAATCCTTCTCTTCATTATATAATTTAATTTCATTGTTATTTCTTTTGATTTATGGGTTATTTATAGTATGTTTTAATTTCTAGTTATTTTTGTCCAGTTTTCTATAGATTTTCTACTAATATTTTTGTTTGATATTCAGTTTAATTCCACAGCAATCAGATAACAACCTCTTTGTGCTTCTAATTTTGTAAAATATGGGGAACCTTAATTTGTTAACCAGTTTATAATCAATTTTGGCAAATTTTCACAGGTACTTGGAAAGCGAGTTCTGCAGTTGTGAATATTCACCATTTTTTAGAGCTCTGTGGTTCTCTCCACTGTCTTAAAACATAAGGTTACAAGCTATTGGTCATATTCTGCAAGTGGATGCATAATGTTTTTTCTAGGTTAAGAAAATATCTCCAAGTTGTTGTGTAGGTGCTGTGCAGTATGCAGAGGATAAGTTAAATTTCTTTGATGTATCCATATTGGCCCCTTTTATGAACATGTCATTTCCATTAAAATAAGGGTATAAAATTAGGTAGGAAAGCAAAACCTAAAGTAATGAGAGGACATCATCATTTTGGTGTTTGATAGTCCCACTAGAAAGTTTTTCTTAAGGTTTATATTTACTGTGTAATTTAATAATAATATAAATTATGTTACTTTATAAAACAGTTGTCTTAAACTTTTTCCAGTGTCAATTAAATTTAAGCCAAGTCTTAGTTATTACGCTATGTAGACAGCCAGGAAGTAGTTGCCATGTGGAATATGAAGAGATAATTGCAAAAGTTACAAAAGGAAAATTCTTAAGACTATATATATATTAATGAAATTTGAATTCCTGTACATTAGCATGTTCTTTGCTTTGGAAAGTACAATACAGAAGTGAGGATAAGAGTGGGGCATTATTATTTTCAAAACTTTGAGAATGAGTTATGGCCAAAATAAAATTTTTTTCTTATTATTTAACATAATATTGTTTTCTCCAAATCTAAAAGATAGTAGTGAGAGCTACTCATTGAGCCTATTTAGCATATTCACATATCACAAACTTATTTTGTGTAATTCGTGTAATTTGTGCCTTGATCTCTAAGTCAAGAGCTAGACTAAATCTAAACAAGAGCTGAATGACAGGAGGTTAAAATACACTCTAGTTGTCTGGCAACTGAGCAGGAATCTAATAAAATAATAGAAAGAAGGTATATCATTATTACCACACAATTATACCATGCTGGTAATAGCAAAAGCAAATTTGGGGAAGGATTATTATAAAACAGTTGTTGGGAGGTAGGAAAGCCACAGAGAGAAAAAGTGTTTTGATTGAGATTAAAAACTGAGAGTATATTGCCAAATTGAGAGATAAGGAAGACAAGGACTGGATCATATTTGTTTTCGAGCCAGTATCCTCTCTGTCTTCCTCCTTCCTGGACCTTCCTTTGTTATGTTATCTACTCTTTCCATATATATATGATCAGTTACCTTAACCCATCCCTACCTTCAAACTTTTGATGGCTTCTGATTAATTTAAACCAATTATAGTAATCCCATTTCTCCTACCAGTGATGGGTTTAGGAATAGGTTTTAGGAACGTGACCCACTTCTGTCCAGGCAATCTGTGGGGCAGTATGCCGAGACTTCTGGGAAAGATCATCTTTCTTCTCAGAACAAAGGTAAAGGAAAAAAAAAAATGGTGCATTGACTCCTAGAACCACTACATTGTGAAATTTTAATTAACTTCTGATACAGTAAGTATTTAAGTATAGCCACTTAATTTAATTCATGGCTGATTATACATGTTTTAAAGGACAGGAGAATATTGGTTTAGTTAGTATTCTAACTTGCAGTACTAACTCATAGAATAGTTAGTATACTATACTCACTAACTAGTTTTCTTTATTCAGATTTAGGGCTTTTGATCAAATACGTAAGTTTTTGCTAAGTGAATACACTTAGCAAAGTGTATTAACAAAAAAACAAAGCAAAGTAACAATTTATTTTGTGTATTCATTTGAAAAATTAAATATATTTTATTTTAAAATGAGGCTTATAGTTTTTATACAAAGTTTTATATAAAGTTCATCTTAGGAAAAACACAGGAACTGTATTGAATATTGGAGTTGAACTCCATAACAGTTTCTATACAGACTACTTTTGTCAGGGTCCTATTTGTGGAAGGAGATGCACAGTCCATTAAATAAAAATGAGCATCCCCGGCACTGAAAACGAAAAAAAAAAGTGTTTAAATTTAATAATTGCATTTAGAATTTATCTGAACAGATGCATCTATTTTAAAATTGTGTACTAGACTCTCTTCCTATCCCCCTCCCATTTCCACCTCTAGCAAGCCTTGTTCACAGATAGTTTATTCTTAATCTCTGAGGTAAAAATTTAAAGGATCATTTAAGAGTGATCAAGTTATCACTAGAATTGGAGATGCCTCATGTAGACCAGATGGAACCATGCTTAGGAGTATACAGACTCAGGGAATGGGGACATGTAATGGAAAAAAGACAGCATAATTCTCATTTGTTGTGTGTCGGAGGTTAGCAAATGGGGATTGGGTCTGATTCAATGGACACCTCATTTTCAGATTCTAGATCCAGGATAGATATGAAAAAACAGTCCTGACACTGCTAAACTAACTGAGATTTAAGTTTTTCTCAGTAACTAAAAAAGTAAAAAGCAAAAAATACATGAGGGGTTTATGTTTGTTTAACCTACCATATTTTTATTGCTTTGGCTAAGAGACCACAGATGACAGGGAATAGATGAAGTATGTGTGCAGCTGGGATTGTTTTGAAAGAGTGAACCAAGTAAAAAAAGCTATTTAACAAAGACTTGTTTCTATGGTGTGTAACAGGACCTCTCTTAGTTTATAACTTATTTTTCCTGATCTTTGCAGGAAGAGAGGAGTGGAAACCAGATTATTTTGTTTCTGCACCTGAACTAGGGAAGAAGGAAACTACTTTAGTAAATCTAATAGTTATGTTTCCACAAATTTTTTTAATCTAGTGTTTTTAAGCTATTTATAATTATTATAGATTCTACTGTACTTTGAGGCTAATTGAAAACAGTGACCAGATTCTTAATCATTATCAGGAAACTGCATTCAGAGAATGAGAAGAACACCCCCACTGGATGAATTGCAGCCACCACCGTATCAGGATGACAGTGGTTCTCCCCATCTCTCATGTACACCTTCAGAAATTGGGGACGGTAAATGTGAATTTTCCCACTGCAGCAATAGTCCACGATGCTCATATAACAAGTGTCCAAGTGAAGGAAGCACAGGTCATGAAATAGAAAGTTTTCATAATAAAGGATATGAAGAAGATGTTCCAAGTGACAGCACTGCCGTTCTGAGCCCTGAAGTAAGTAAAGCACATAAAGTTAAAAATGGATGTTATATAATAATCCTGTGCTTTTCTTTTTGGTAAGAAGAATGGGTTTTATCAGTATCTTATCCCTTTGTAGCTTATGATACCAGTTTCCATTCTTAAGCTAGTCTTTACCAACAAACTGACCAAAGCTGTCCCATCTAGTCTTTAGCTACCTTCTGCCACCAAAGAAAGATGGATGATTAAAAATGGATGGTGGTGGTGGTGGTGGTGGTGGTTTAAACACTTTACATAAAACATTCTGGAATTATTTACCTTCTTCTTTCATCTCAAGGTTATGATTTATATTTTTATTATGTATTTATTTGGATTTTTATTGTTATTAATGTTTTACAAGTCTTTTGAAATCATTTTATTACATTTTCATTCATAGACTATGAAAGGGATAGATGATATCAGCCTTACTTAATGCAATTTGAATTCATGGTATCCTGTATCCAGAATGGTTAATTGGTTAAATTTAAGTCTTTTTTTGTAACAAAAACGTGAAAATAACAACAAAAGTAATTTTTGCTATTTCAGAGTATTGCCATTGTTCTAAAAATGATTTATTTTTAGAATTTACTTTTTTTCAAAGCTTTTTAGGTTGCAAGCTTTTACAACTTTTGTTCCTGACAGCATTCAGTACTACTGAATGTGTATGTCTGTGTTCTTTCTAGGTGAATTTTTTTGCTCTGCTGTCAGAATTAAATAATGAAGGTATTTTCCCAAGCCACAAAATAATTAAGCTGTAGGTAGAATTTCCTTAATTTGTGGTTTTTCTTCTATAATTTGAAAAAGCACTTTGCTAATATTTTTCTAATATTTATGATATTGTAGTATAACATCTGACCTGGGAGAAAATTCTACATTGATATTTTAAGCTTAATATATTAGTGTTTTATGATTTTTCACAAAGAATGTTTGTGTTCTATCATATAAACAAAATTAAGACAGCTGCCGTATGGTTTTTCAAACTGTATAATAAGTTAACAGTGAAGCCTAAGCTATAAAATTCATAATAGTAATAACTATCACAGTTGTGCTAGAAATTTTGCTGTGAACTTTACATAGTCAGCTCATTTAGCTCTACCAAACACATCTTCAGAAAGTTATATTTCTGTTTCACCAGTGAAAACATTGAGACTGAGAGAGTTAAGCAATTTGCTAAGTACAGGCAGCTCTTAAGTAGTGGAACTATAAGTCAAACCCATGTCCGTCTGACCACAAAAATGATGCTCTTAACAACTGTTATTATATTGCCATTCTTAATCTAATTTGTTGTGTAGGAGATTACTTGGATGCAGTGGTATTCTCTAAACATACCACCAGGCAAGCTATCCCAGAGGACTCAGACCAAATTAAGATGTTTAAATTACATGTGTGTTCATACTCATGCACGTGTGTGTTTTAATCTATTTCAGTTATAAAACAAGAAACAAGGAGTATGGTGAGGTAGGTGGACACACCTACCTCATGTCCTTATAGGATGTCATTAGGTATAGGTAGCAAGACCACATCGTGATTTATACAGTGCCCATACATCCTATTCCACTGTCTGTTCCATCAGCATTCCCATTTATCATGTGGTAACAAAGACCAAAGTAGAAATTTAAATAAGGGTACCAAGACACAGCAGTACACACTTGCTTTATGGAAGAGATTTAGAAGCAAATACACCTGGCTACCACTGACCGTTGCCAGTGAGCCTGCTAAACATACAGGTTTTTAATTTGCATTTCCTAAGTAGAAAACGTGGGAGACAAAGTTCCCAGCTCAGAGACAACATGTTATGGCTTGAATTTTCCATCCCTTTCTATAGATAATAAATAGTCATTTGTTCCATCATATTTTTAATTTAATTCATCTATATTTAGTTTGTTTTACAGTTATTAGTTACTGTTTTAATATATCTTATGAATTCTGCCTGTGTCTCACAAGCTGCTTTCCTTACTCATTATCTATAGTTAACCCCTATATTTTTGCTCATATTTCAGAAGCTGCTAACTTACTCTCTTTGTTAACACTTCTTTTAGATTTTCCTCTACTCTACTTAGTTTTGTGTCTTTTATAGCATCACAGAATATATTCAAACAATATAGCAAAACTGCATTGCATAAATACTTTGATATAGAATGTTAATAGCCAATGCAAGTATAGGATAGAATGTTAGTAAAAAAATTATATTTATCAAATTGATCGCAACCCTAAAATTGATAATATGTATCAATTAGAAAAGTATTTCCTCTTACTTTAATCCAGGCTCTAGCTATCTTAGTGTCTACATACACAATTGAACTAGAAGAGGGGAAGAAGGCACAGAAGAATTCTGTGGCAAGGAGTTCATAAACTCTATTGAGTCTGTGCATCTCTGTTGCTAGCTAAATGTTTTCTAAGACTTTGATCCAGGTACCTTGAAAGGGAATGATTGCTAGTTTCATGTTTGAAGTGTGCAAATAGTAGTTTTTACCTGTAAAGGCTATACTCTTTTAAACTGTGAGTTCACAGTGTTAATATTGGAATGCTCAGGGAAAAAAAAAATAGACAAAAATGAGGGAGGCATCAGAAAAACAAAATTCAGAAATAGTTATTTAGGACTATATGAGAAATTTTATTGCTTAAAAAATACTAGATATCATCATGCTATTTTATGAAATACCAAGACATTTCATTAATAATCTTCAGCAATTATGAAGTGGTATACATTAAAAAAGGTTGCTCTAAATGGTGGGGTTTTTCTTAACAAACTTAGAATGTTTACTCTGATTTACTTACACTACATAAAATAACTAAATTCTATGCATTTGTTTCCATTCCGCAAGTGTTGCTCTTCATTAGTCATACTTTTTTCCATATCTGATCCCAACTACTGTATAAGATTTATTAAAGTCAAAGTTGTTTCTTTCCTATAGAAAAGGGGAGTTCTTCCCACCTAAAATAGGGCCTGGTTCATAGTAGGTACAATAGTTAGGGTACATGTTAAGCTACTGTAACAAAGAGTCACCATCACACATACTCCAAATATATTGGCTAAATACACAGAATCTTGTTTCAGTTTCATTAAATGACAGACCAGTGTAAGTGGGTGGCTCATTTAGAGGGTCCTTGTCTTATTACTCTGCCATCCCCTCAGGTAGTGTCATAGTGCTCATGGTGCAAGCTGACCCCCACACATTGTGTACCTGCTGTGGGAAGAGCTAGTTAGTTGGACAAATAACTTCCTTTATAAAATCTGACCTGGATGTTTCACACATAACTTCTGTTTGCCTCAATCAGCCAAAGCTGAGTTCATGGACATATTCACTAAGGGGGAAGCTCTGAAGTATGACCCATGGGTTATATGTCTTTAGCTAAAACTTAGGGGGTTCTTCTGAGTAAACGAAAGAAGGAAGACTAGGGGCAGTAGAATTGCCACAGAAGGCACTAAATGCATGCTTAGAAAATTATAAAAATTGGTCCACATTTTAAAATGAAAATCATTTGAGATTTATTAAAATCCTCAAAGTGACATAGTTAAGGTTGGAAACCTGGCTTTGATATTATTGGTAACTATGTGAAACTTCCAGTATATTCCAGATAATTAGACTGGCAGGAATTTGAGACAATTAATGGTTATAATCTCTTTTAATGTCATAATTAGTATGTACAGTTTCCAGTATTTCTTCAACTTTTGAAATGTGTGTTCTTCCTTTTCAACAATAGGTAATATTGAAAAATTATATATTGTTTTTAATTCTGATTAACAATTGAAGTAAGTATGGTCTGAACTATGGAGAATACTTAGCTGTAAAAATATTTTGAGGCCTTTTTATACTTCCATATTTCACATTTCCCTTGTTTTTTTTCCCCTTTGGTTTTTAAATCTAAATAATATGTTCTTTTATATATGGGGAATTGTAGAACAAGTTCTAAAAATGAAAACAAATTTTTCAGTAGCTTTATACTTTATTTATGTTCACTTACTCTAAGTTTAATATTGAGCTGCTGGTTGCATTCTTTATAGTGTTAAGGTAAAATTTAGTAATATCCTACTAAAGGAATAGAAATACACAATAAAGTATATACTCTAAATTTTTATTTGTAAAACATATATTCAACTTTCTGAAAACGGTAATAGTGTATATTATATTCTTAATGTGTCTTTACTTAATAAGTATTTTAGTTTAACTTACCATTTCTATCACTGTGGCCCTATGATAGCTTTTGATTGTAGTTGACTGCTAATTGTACTTTTTCTGTGAGGGAAAATTAAAATTGTTTTCACATCATCCTCCTGAAGAAATATCAGGTGTTTATTTACATGCTGGATTAAGTAATAGAGTTAAAAACTGAAAACATTTAAATTTGCTTTTCTTAGGATATGTCAGCTCAAGGATCATCTTCACAGCTTCCTAAACCTTTTGATCCTGAGCCAGAAGCTAAATATGGCACACTGGATGTGACTTTTGACTATGACTCACAAGAACAGAAGCTTTTGGTAACAGTGACAGCTGTCACAGACATCCCAACATATAACAGGACAGGTGGTAACTCATGGCAAGTACACCTTGTTCTTCTACCTATAAAGAAACAGAGAGCAAAAACCAGCATCCAGAGAGGACCATGTCCTGTCTTCACAGAAACATTCAAATTTAATCACGTTGAATCTGAGATGATTGGAAATTATGCAGTTCGGTTTAGACTTTATGGTGTACATCGCATGAAAAAAGAAAAGATTGTGGGGGAAAAGATTTTTTATTTAACAAAATTGAATCTTCAAGGGAAAATGTCATTACCTGTGATACTGGAACCTTCTTATAATCATTCTGTGAGTATCTCATCATATGACCTCAATACAGTGTTATGTTCATGGAATATAATATACACAGTTTTAAAAATCTATAATCAATAACTTTCTCAATATATTGTTTATATAGTAATCATACCTTTATATAAATTTCTGGGCCTTGGATGGGTAGGTACAATTTTTTTTCTTTTCTATTAAAGTTCCTTTTGAAGATGATGATGTATAGGTTCTTTCTTGTGGATCCAAAGAATGAGACTCATGGACAGTGCAGGGTGAGAGTAAAGAAACAATTTATTTTTGAAACAGAAAGGAAGTAAAGTTCCCACAGAGAGGGGTCCCAAGTGGGTTGCCCCAGAGTTGCTCCTATCTAGGGAGGGATTTATATGGTGTTGCTGGAGGTGATCTTTAAAGCTATTGGCTAATGACTTTTAGGGAGGGGAGTTTTTTCATCCAGAGTGAGACTCTCAATGGTCATGCTGCACCCTGTCCAATCAAGCTGTTGATCACACGTCTGGGCTGTGTCTGGTTCATCAGATAGTTTGTACATGGAATTGTTACAGTCAGGGACCCTGCCCTGCCTATAATATTTCTGGTCCCTGCTCTCAGTGATACATGATTTATATATTTTATTCTATCCCTTTTCTTGCCAAGAGTCTTAGGGTTGTTCCTTTGTTGAACATGTATTAAATGGTTGATTATGACATAATCTGAACTCTTTATAGAATTAATTTTTTTCCAGGTTAAAACTGAGTGACAAATTAAGAGCTATTTATCCTCCTATCTTGTTTACTATAGTACAGAAATTATGTGCTCTGACAGATTGTATACTGCTGCCTATGTCATGACTTATTATCTTTCCAGAACTACTGTGAAATTATTTTAAAAGTTCAAAAAAATATGACCTCATTATACTTTCCACCCTTTTATAAGGAAATATTTTGAAGTATTTCTGGGAGGATCCTTTAAACCTAAGACTTCCAGCCAGTTCTCTTTTCTTTTTCCAGATTATTCACTTACAAATCTCTCCCCATATTTTTAACTAAATTCCCACAAGACTTTGCAGATCACAAGAGAGAAGTGTCTGCACCTATTTACTTAAACCAAGGAGACAACATTATGCCACATAGTTATTTAGATTATGAGAAAATCTGTCATATGTGCTATAAGTGTAAATTGTGATTTATATTTATACCTGTTACATTTAATAAAAAAGCATTTTTGCAGTATCTATTTTAGAACAGATTTAAATTTAAAAATAAAGGTATTTTATTTTAGGGTTGTTTTTAGGCTTTTAAATGTGTAAGTGTAAGTCCAAGGTTAAGGTTCCATTTCATTTACATAGGTAGCATTTGATCTTGTGGGATCTTCATTTATAGTCAGACTATATACCATTTTAACTAGATGATTCTAGCGTCTGAAAAAATAAAAAGATGGTGTATACATATCTACACCCACACACACATATATCTACATGTGTGTTTGCAAGGTAAGAAGCTTTATTGGTAGAATTAATAACTTGCTATGACATCAGATTTTCAGAATTACTTTTTTGGGTAAATGTCTTTTTAAATGACTTTAGCAGTTTATAACAAGAGAGATAAAAAGAAAATTCAGGCAATATTTTTTTCTTTTTTTAATTATTAATATTATTAGTTTAGTTGTAGGTGGACTCAATAACTTTTATTTTTATGTTGTGCTGAGGATCAAACCCAGTGCCTCACATGTGCTAGGCAAGTGCTCTACCACTGAGCCACAACCCCATTGCAGGCAATATTTTTTTAGGGGAAAGTACAAATTTTCATAAAATGGAATATTCTGTAGTTAATCTAATTTTTAAACTTTTATTATTTGATCTGAATGATAGCTAGTTTTTTCTGTGGAAAACAACATTATATACAAATAACTGCCATTGATTTAAATTAGAAGGGAAAGACTATCATCAAGAGGTATGTTTTTTATATTGTTTTATTTACTTTAAATTATCTGTTCCTAATTCCATATTCATTTTATTGATTACCCAAAGAAAATGAAGCCATAAACATATGGTTTTATTTCTGGTCAAATTAAATAATTCCTACATTGGATGTGTTAGATTATAGTCAATGATTCTAGAATCTTTTTTCTTTTTCTTTTTTTTTCTTTTTTTTTTTGCCAACTAGTGTAGTAAATTTCTTTGGAGTGTTTACAAGAAGAATTAAAAAGTTCTAGATAAATAGCTTCAAAGATTAAATAATAAAATCTGAATAAAACCATCTTCTGCTCTTAGAAAAATGTTTTCTCTGCACTGAATACTCCTCAAATTTAAATACCTATAGTTGTTCTATTCTCTTGGCTTTTCTTCTTTCTTCACCTTCTCAAAATCATGTTTGTTTTACAACTATTAGCAAACCATGGTTGTGAAGTTAACACCCATAAGGGTCAGTTGTCTGGTCATAAAAAATATTATATTGATAGAATATATATATTTTGTATATTTAATGTTCTCTTTGCTAAGCTTTAATATTACATGTAGGAATCTTGTTATAGTTTACTTGGGTGAGTTTGGTTCTAATTTTGTCAGATGTAATAAATGTGTGTATAAGAGGTACATTCATAAAAAGATACATTCATAGTTAATATTCTAGTAGTTTTTGAATAATTATTTATTATTGCTTTTGTTGCAAGAATTTTCGCCCTTTGGCAAGGGAAAGTTTTAACCCTGACAATTCACAAATTATACTTGAAATATTTTTTAAATTTCTAGTTTATTTTCATGGATAATAATAGAAAAATAGAATCCTTCATGTAATTTAGCCTCACAGCTACTTATTGAAGAACTGATTGAATCAACACATTGAGAGAAACAGACAAATGTCACCAAAATGACTTACTGAGGACTAAACAATGACTTTCTCTCAGTGCAAGATTAAAATTTAACATTGAGATATAGTTTGAGGTATTCCTCCTGACAATAGAAAATATATCAGAGTGAGAGTTTAAAGCATGAGTTCTTTGCACTTACTAGTTGTGTAAGTTTGGCAAATTACCTAATCATTGTGGGCATCAGGTTTCTCATTAGTAAAATGAGAGGATTAGAACAAATGATCTTGAGGTTCTATTCATCTCTGATGTTCTCTGATTCTACTAATATATATTGGGGAAAGGACTTAGGCAAGAACAGAATTGGAGTAAATTTTAAATCTGCTTTATATGCTTATATATCACATTTTGTGGTGAGCACGTATTATTTCCTCAGTCTTCCATATCTTTTCAACAAGTTTCAAATGATCAGGGAAATCCCAACTAAAAATTTCCATCTTCCTAAGGTAAGCTAGAAAATTCACTTTCCCAATCTCACTCATAGAGCATGAGCTTTATGACCTAGACTGTACTACTTCTGTTAATTTCTGGGAAACCTCAATATAAACTGAACAAAGAAGACACTGCACTCAAATTATGTTCCATGAAGCTGATGGTGGAGATGTTGGAGATCATAGACTAGGGTAACTCTGAAATGACTTTGCTGGTTCAGAAACAGTATTGGTGCTGGGGCCAGTAACAGCTATAGTAAAGAAAAGTCCTTGATACATGAAAGTCCTGTGGGAGCAGCAGCCAAAGTTCCTTTAACAGACCCTTCCTACTGTATGAATTTAGACTTTATTCTTGAGAGTCTTCCCTTCTAACCTGATTCCCTGTTCGTCCCCATTCTTCTAATAAATTGCCATTCCACTTTATGAGTCAAAGTTAGTTTCCAGTGTTTTCAAATAAGAACCCTGAAATAGCCATATGGTTTATATTACTTGCTTCTGTCATTTTTTTACCTCCATGCTCAATAACCAGAATATGTCGCAGTCACCCTTGCTATTCTCTCATATTTGATTTCTTATATATTCAACTAAGCATGGCACTCTTTCTTAGCGTATAAAACCACTTTCTTCACTTGAATTTTGATATTAATTTACTTTCTGTAGCATTTGCCTGGAATAGCCTTTCCTTTTATTCTTCCTAATTTTATTTTTCACTCAATTTACCAGATTTTAAAAAATATTATTAGGTTTATTTTATGGTTTATGAAAATAAAACCAATGATTTTTCTCATGGACATAACAGACAAACCTTTGTGTATAAATAATATGTGGCTAGCATTATCTATACAGAGTGACTAGTTGTGGTGATAGTTAAGATTCCTGCACATTTTTTCCAGTTACAGGGTATACCAATTTTGATTAAAACCTTGATTTACTTCATGTAATTCATATGGTCTTGGTGAGTTGCTATACAGCAAAGTTGATATTTAGCAAATGTATGTGGTCTTTCGTCTTGGGATAAGGGTGTTTTAAATTGATAGATGAACTGTAGCTCACCTGTTAAAGTTTCTTGTAGACAAATGGTTCTCAATAGTGTGATCCTGGGGCCAACAACATCAGCATTGCCTAGGAGCTTGTTACAAGTGAAGATTCTCGTCCCTGTCCCACATACTAAAGAAAAAAGAGAATGAAAGTATATTCTTTACCAGATCCTCCCAATAAGAGCACAGCCCACATAAAACTTTGATTTCAGCCTTGTGAGACTCCTCAGTAGAGCATCCTGCTCAGCCCACTTGGACTTCTGACCTACAGAAAAATGTGAGATAGTGGGTATTGTCTCAAGCTGCTAAGTTTATGGTCATTTTTTAGTGGTAGAAAATTAACATAAATTTTGGTATTAGAAAGTGGGATGCTGCCAAACAAATACCAAAAACTGTGTGAGTGGCTTTGGAATCACTGTTGTGTGAGGATTGAAAGAAGTCAGAGGAAAATTTTGAAGAACATGATCAAGAAAGCCTAAGTTATCTTTAATAGATTTAATAGAACTCTGACCTTTAAGAGCCTTGCCCTGGAAGACAAAAGGAATTGAAATACATGTTCTTGGACTTGGGCTGGGGGCATCCTTTTTATGAAATGGCAAAATGCTTAGCAGAATGTCTCCTGCAGTTATATGAAAAGAGCAACTTATAAATGATGAATTTGAATAGTTAGCCAAGGAAATTTCCAAGCAAAGTGTTGAAGGTCTGAAGGAACCAAGATTTGATGAATTGGGAAATCCCCTGTCAAGATGATAAAACATGCTAAAATTCAAAAATGGCTGCTGACAGATGGTGTAGGGTAACTGCACAGTTTTTGCTGAAACCTTAGAAGGATCAAAAGGGTAAAGTATACTAGGTTTCCTGGAAAATCTTTCTACAAAATGAAGAGTGTTCCTCAGATCACCACAATCTAACTAAAAGGCTTTTAAAAGCTGAAGACCATTTTCCCTCATCTATTTCAACAGAAGCTAAAAATAGAGATGGAATTATCTTGAAAAGATTAATGAACAAAACTTTGATTTAATGGAGGGACCTCTGTAAAATTCACATAAAACTTACAAAATTCCTGAAAAAACTCATATCAGCACATACATTAGCAGCTTGAACTAAAAGGAATTAAGAATATGAAATGAAAGGAGGGGGTAAGATTTCCACAATTCTATTGGTAGGAAGCATGCTGGTGAAACTTCCCAGCAACAGATACCTGCTTGCTATTTTTCATAAAGAATGAAAAATGACAGAGGACAGAATTGAGAGATGGAACTGAGACTCAGGAAGGCTTGTTCCCAAACCTTGACACCTATTCAGGGAACTGTAGCTATAGTTTGCCCATCAGGATTTCATAACTGCCTTGGACCAGTGACTACATTCATTTTGCCCGTCATGAACTATAAATCTGTAATTTATGTCTGTCTGCCCATTGTATGTTGGAAGTGTTAGTGGCAGATAACTTGTCTCTTTAGTTACACAGATTCCTAAGTGAGAAGAATTTTTCCCTGGAGCTGAACTGTTCACCCAGGTTTAGATAAAATTTTGGCATTTGAGAGTATGAGATTTAAATTTAGATATTTTGGTTTTTTAATGTTGAGCTGATGATGGAATGATATGAAATTTGGGGGACCTTGGGCTGGGCAATACCAACCTGTATTTTGATCATAAGAAGTATATGGTATCATGCGGGGCCAGATGGGCAGACTGGAGTAGGCAGAATTCTAAGATGGTCTCATGGCCTTTATTCCTCTGGCTTTGCTGCTATACTTATGTTACATGGCAAAAGGATTTTGAAGATGTGATTAAGGTTACGTATCAGTTGACATTAAAAGAATGTATTGCTGGGCATGGTGTGCACTCCTGTAATCCCAGCAGCTCTGGGGGCTGGGGCAGGAGGATCACAAGTTCAAGGCCAGCCTCAGCAGCTTAGCAAGACCTTATCTCAAAATAAAAATAAAAAGGGCTAAAGATGTAGCTCAGTGGTAAAGCACCCCTGGGTTCAGTCCCCCATGCTAAAAACAATAAAAAATAGATAGATAGTCAGTCAGTGTGGATCTAGCCTGTTCACATGAGCCATTTGAAAGCAAAGAAATGTTCTCTACAGGAACTGAATTTCGCCAACACCTAAATGAGGTTGGAAACAGTTCTTTCCCCAGAGCTTCCACATAAGAATCCAGCTGAGTCGATAGGTTTATTTTGCCTTGTTAGAAAGTAAACAGACAACTGAGTCCTCCCAGTCTTCTAAACTATAGAGACAGTGGGATAATAAATAGGTGTATGTTTGTGATAACTTGTTACACAGCAATAGAAAATTAATAGGGTCCACAGGGCCTGAAATATTTACTCTCTGCCTCTCCACAGAAGTTGCTGACCTCTCCTTAAAATAGCTGGGAAGTGAAATTGAATATCAAACATGCGAATCACTTCTGTAGTTGAGGAGAATATTTATGCAATCAGATAACATACTGAACATCTACTTTTATCTTGAGATATTCTTTACCAATCCATGAAATCTTTAGCATATACCATTATACAATTGTAAACATGTGTAAATCAAATTTGCAGGGACTCTTTGTTTATAACCTGTTTATTCCCCTTTCATTATTCTTCATGACTGCTTCATTAGCATAGGTATGTTGCTCGGTGTGTATTAGGTTTGTTTTACAACTTTCTAAATATAACTAGCTCCCTATAGTTAATATTATTAGTTCATGTTTTGATCCATAGTGCTTTCCATACTCTGTTCCAGAGTCATTATCATTCTAAACCTTTTCCACCAGGAGGTTTTCCTTAACTCTAGTTTATTAGAATTCTGTTTATAAGTCTTATAACAACTTTTCCTTTATAATTCTTTATAATACTTATAATTTTTCATAATTGCTTACTGTCTTAACTGTTATACCCCTAGCCTTTAGCTTAATTACTGACTTATAGACACTCCTTGGTAAATGTTTATTTAGTAAATAAGACATTGAGGTGTTCATTCATTTCAGTGTGGTGGTATGTGAATATAAGGGAAACTATAATAGCTGTGAGAAAGTCATGATATAATTAGGCTTTAAATTTTTACATACAAATTTTGTCTCAAAGGTTTAAGAAAGAAAAAGACATCGATTTTTTTAATTGAATCATAAAATACTACTGCTTAGAGATTAATGATCAAAGTATCCAGCTATCTTGATGTCCAGTAAAGAAATACATAACTTAGATCAAATCACTTGGCTAGTTTCTCCTGGCCCCCTGGTTCAAAAGATTGGGCTAGAATGCAGAGGTCCTTCTACAGCTAGTAATTTTCCAGAGATTTCAGAAGAACCAATTTAGAAATTTGAGGATTCTAAGACCATTATTATGCATGATTTCTGACATATAAACTACCTTTGAAAAGGGAATGGATGATTTTGAATGGAATCTCCCTCACAGAATTTTTCTGCATAGATACCTAATGAATCGAGTTTAAAAAGTATGAAAACTACCATAAATCTTACCAGGAGCAACCACTCAATGGAAGAAATATTTATCATTCTGGAGTGACACAAAGAAACATAGCAAAATATGTACTTAACATCTAATTCCATGCACTGTCCATCAAAAGTGATGAAACAAAAACTTAGAAATTTTAATTAAGGTCCATAGAAAAACAAATTATTGAGTAGAATGTTTTATATAGTAGAATGTGTTACTATCCACAAATATTTAGTGCCCCTTCTTGTAGAAGAGTTTTAGATTTCTGCCTGTTGAAATTGTGTTGGTTATCTCAGTATAAACTTACTTTGATACAGAAATTGCTGCAAAGTTTGGTGTTGCTACATCAAAAACCCAAAATATTTATGGCACTGATTTGAAGCCAAGCAGTAGGAAAAAAAATGAAACTTAAATTGGTATTTGGTAGTATGGTAATCCTGTTTATGTCGTGATAAAATATTTTGTAAATGTGTCACCTAAACTAATGTGGATGGCAGTTAACATAAAAATGAACTTGTAGCTCTAAGCAAAAAAGGTGGGGAAAACAAACCAATAACATCAATTTATTTACTTTTTGCATTGACTGAAAGTATTATTAGAAAAAAGGAGTTCATAATGGATCAGACAGGTTTGCAAGCAAGAATAAAAGAAAATAGATCAAATACAAATATTCAAGAACCTGTGGGGTTGAAAGGTACAAATGAGTAGTTTCCAACCCATATATGATAGAGCTGACAACACTGAGCTACCAAAGGCTTCAGAAAACTCAAGGACCAAATTGAGAACGTAATCATAATGTCCAGTGTTTAAAACATTTGAGCTGGGTGTGGTGGTACATGCCTATAATTCCAACTATTTGAGAGACTGAAGCAGGAGACTTTCAAGTTTGAGACCAGTCTGAGCAATTTAGTGAGATCCTGTCTCAAAATAAAAAGTAAAAGGCTGGGTGTAGCTCAGTAGTAGAACACCCGTGGGTTCAATCTCCAATACTGGGGTGGGAGGAGAAGAGGAATCAAAACTCTTAAGTAGATTATTGTGGTACCCAGAAAGTCATTTCTTTTAGACAGAATGGTTCTAGAAAAAGGTACTAACAGTGCAGCTCTCCTTCAGAGAGTAGGAAATGTATGAAGAATGAGAATGAGGGTAACAATGTCTGCCTTGTGTGATTTGAGAATGACAGCAGAGCAGTGGTCCCTGAATGGAGATGTTTTTGACAGTTACTCTCTCTCTGGTTCATAATTGCATGTTTGTGTAGGGGACAGCTTACCTTTTTAGTTCTGTCTCCAAATGAAGAAAAGCCACATCTGTACTCAACAGTATTTAATACCTAGAGTTCCTCCACTTTTCACCCAAGGCTGTGGGATTGATCCCCGGCACTGAAAACAAAACAAAAAACAAACAACAACAAAAACAAAAACAAGACCTGTGACTAGCATTTTTGTTTTATTTTCCTTAGAGCAGGATGGGAGTGTTTTGTATATGGGAGAATGAAGGAACAATGTTTGCTATCCAGACGAACAGGCACTCGTGGTCTTTGATATCATTCACATCTGTCCTCTTGCTCCTCCCTGCAGAAGCAGCATGCATTACTACCCTGTTGAGTTCATATGTGGCTGTGTGCTTTGCTTTGGTCTTCTGTTCATAACTTTTAAGAACCACAATAATGTTTCTGCTATTATAGAAACACATGGAAATGGAGACTCTCTTAGCTTTGAGGAGAGCCTCTTGCTAATCCGAAATAGATAAATTGTGTAAGCACAATGTAATCCGCTGTTGTATTAATTTGTAGTTATTTATTACCACAGGGTAATGAGCTTGACTGATTGACTGTTCTAAGGAATGTGTGAGCCTCTGTGACAGATAAGTGGATGATGCAGGGAACTGACTGGTAGAACTACCTTCTTTTGAAAGAACCTAAGTCTTCATGTTTATTGCAAATTGGACTCCCTAGAAATAGACCCTGAGAAGGAACTTAGTGTACCACATGCTTACTAAGGTGTGGTCTTAGAATCAATACTTGTGAAGGAGAGGAAAAGGTAACAAAATTGGTCAGAAGGAGAGCTGAAGCTGAAATGCATGCCTAACAACAGCTTCAGCCAACCCCATGGGACTCTGGAACTAAAATAGTTCTTCAGAGTTGTCCCCAGTTGGACCAAGATGGAGATGGCAATGCCTTTACATCCCCGCATCAGTCTCCTTGGATATGAACTGCCTTGGAGTGTGTAAAGGTGATGTTGGGAGTAGGCATCTGCAGTGGAGTCAAAGGTGAAATCACTGGAGATATATAAGTTGATCAGGAGAGGCCAGGTTCCTGGATAGGCTTTCTGAATGGACATTGAAGTCACAAAAGATAATGGCAGAAGTTGAAGTGTAACAAAAGATAGAATCAAGAATCATTTTCCTCAGTGAGTGAAAGGAAAGTGTTCAGGAAATGAAGAAATATCTAGGAGAACAAAATATCTCTGAGGATTACATAAGGAAAATAGTAGTTCTTTTCCATGATTTTTAGGAGTAATGTTTGCAAAAACAGCAGAGAACTTTGTTTCCTGACCTTGGGGCACTTGGAATATGAGGGAATACCTGGAATGAAAAGTCCACAGGGAATAATGTGTCCTTGGGGAAGAAATGGATTTTGATTTTTAATACAAAGTGTTGGGGTTGTCTGAGCAGAAGCTAAAGTTCAAGAATTTATCATGGATTAGAGTATCCAGGAGACATAGTGAAAAGACTCTTCTGGAAAGGAGGAGCATAATGGGAAGAAGTGCAAAGAATAAAAGAATTAATGTTAAAGTAAAAGAGATAACCAGTGTCATCAGCATCTGTCTTCATTTATATTATGCTAAATGTTGATCCTAATCATAATTTTACATCTCTATTTTAAATCTCAAATTTCACTTAAAGTCTAATTTGAATTCCATCTTTGTAGAAAAGTATTAGATCTTTCTAATATAATTTTAAGCTATTTAACTTACTTGTTTTTGTAAGTAAGTTATCAAATATGGTTATTACTTTAGAAATGTTGAATGTAGATAAATGGATGAGTAGGTATACATTTGGTGCTCATTTTTGCAGCTGATATGTTTTCTTTCTTACTAAACTTGTTTTATGACTTTCTTCCAGATTTTAAACACTTGAAGACTGGACTGTTTCATTTACTTGGTATTTTTCATAGAACCTGGAATACAGGTGTTAATGACCACTTATTAAATGATTTACCATATTGATTCAAGAAGTCTTGATTATTCTTAAATTTTTACCCAGTTCCACTTAGCAGTATTCCTTGATAAGTGTCAGTATTCTTAAAACAGCCCTAATAAGAATCTTTTATAACTTGAAATTCAATAAGTGTGCATCTTGAGGCAAACAATTTTTAAACAATAATTAATTAATTAAGAACATAAATGCTTATCCTGTTTCTTATTCAACATATAATACCACAGTATCCTATGAGTGATATACCTTCCTTATGATTTACTATGATAATGATCTCATCGTGGATACTTATAATTTCAGCTTTTAACTTCTGAAATCCCTGTGTCTCAAAAAATAGTCTATCTTTTATGTTAATGGATTTAATCAATTTGGTTTGATATTTGTACTGCTACTAATATGTATGTGCGTATGTTGCTGGGGATCAAATCCAGGGCTTCATGCATGCTAGGCACACACTCTACCACTAAACTATATTCACAGCCTCTTGTTACTTTTATGTTTAAGAGAGATCAGTTATTTCTTACATTCTGTAATTGAAATGTGTATTCTTATAAGAATCATACTTTATATTGCTAGCAAATACCTTTCAAGACTAGTTTCACAGGGTTAGGGTTGCAGCTCAGTGGTAGAGTGCTTGCCACACTTGAGGCACTGAGTTCAATCCTCAGCACCACATTTTTTTTAATTAAAATATTTTTTATTTTTACAGTCACATTTTGACTCACTGATTCATTGTATACAAGTGGGGTGCATCACATTTTTTAAAAAAAAGGTATTGCTTCCATCTACAAAAAAAAATACAGTTAAAGAAATCACAAACACACCAAAAAAACTAGTTTCACCCATTTTCACATATACTAACATTCACAGCTACTATTGTCTGTAAAAAGTCTACGTTTTCCAAATGTGGATTATTATTTTTTATAAAATAATTGAAAATAAATATTTCTTGATAAACAAATGATCAAAGTTAAAAAATACTACTTGAAGGATTTTCTGCATCTGTTTAATCCCAATTCCCTAGACAACACAGTAAGGTGAGCCATGGTTCACTTTAATAAAATTAAATAGTTAGAGACAGTTATTCAAGGAGAAAGCAAATGAACATATTGATAGAGAGGAATAAATGTAAGTCTCACATGAAGACTTGTTATCAAATATTTCAGTGAAAGGGAGAAACTAAAATAGGACATAAAAGGAAGCTTTTGTTTAAATCAGATTTTTTTTTTTAGGGAAAAAAGAAAGATTAAATGTCAGGTCTAAAATTTTGAACCGGGAGGAAGAGTTGCATGAGAAAAATTATAATTTTAGTGAATAAAACAGGTTTTGTTGTCATTGCTGTTGCTTATTTAGCATAAGGAATAAAAGACATCAAACAATTTAACTGGAAATTGTTTTGCTGAGCCATCAAAGTGCTAGTCCCTGCACTGTCAAGAGCCAGCATATATTTCATTCTTGTCTAGTAATGAATTATTTTTTCAAAAATAAGCCAGAATTGAAGGATTATCTTTAAAGATGGAAAGACTTCCCATGTTCTTGGATAAGCAAAATTAAAATTGTCAAAATGGTCCTACTACCAAAAGTGTTATATAGATTCAATGCAATCCCCATTAGAATAGAAAAAAGAACAGCCCTGAAGTTCATTAGGAAGAATAAGAGACCAGAAAAGCCAAAAAGTAATTCCAAGCAAGAAGAGCAATGTGCTGGAGGCATCACAATACCAGACTTTAAATTATACTGCAGAGATATAGTAAAAAAAAACAGCATGGTACTGGCACCAAAACAGAAAAGAAGTCTAATAGAATAAAATAGAAGACACAGAGACAAATTCACATAAATAGTCATCTTATACTCAACAAAGGTACCAAAAACATATGTTGGAGAAAAGATAGCCCTTTTAACAAATGATGTTGTTAAAATGATGTTCAGATATCCATATGAAAATGAAACTAGACCCCTATCTTCCACCCTGCACAAACATCTATTCAAAGTGGATCAGAGACCTAGGAATTAGCCTAGAAACTTTGCAACTGCTACAAGAAAACATAGGTTTATTCCTTCAATAAGTCAGTGCAGGCACCAACTTCCTTAATAAGACTTCTAAAGCACAAAAAGTAAAACCAAGAATCAGTAAGTGGGATGGTATCAAGTTAAAAAACTTCTGCATGGTAAAGGAAACAAGAATGTGAAGAGAGCCTAGTGAATGGGAGATCTTTGCCAACTGCTCCTCTAATAGGGAATTAATATCCAGAATATAAAAAGAACTTAAAAACTTCACACGCACACACACAAACTCCAAATAACCCAATTAATTAATAAATGGGCAAAAGAACTAAACATACACTTTGCAAAAAAAAAAAATTGCCAAAAAAATGTGAAAAAATGTTCAGCATCCTTAACAATCGAAAAGAACATCAAAATTACACTAAAATTTCATCTCAACCCAGTTAGAATCATAATCATCAAGAAATACAAATAACGGTAATTGCTGGCAAATGATGTGGGGAGAAAAGGCACACTTATACATTGTTGGTGAGACTCCAAATGAGTACAACTACTCTGGAAAGCAGAGGGGAGATTTCTCAAAAGACTAGGAATGGAACCACCATATTATCCAGCTATCCCACACCTTGGTATTTATCCAAAAGAACTAAAATCAGCATATTACAGTGATACAGGCATATCAATGTTTATAGCAGTGTAGTTCACAATAGCCAAATTATCCAACCCAAGTGACCATCAACAGATGAATGGATTAAGAAAATATGTAATATATATACACACACACACACACATATACATATATATATATTACAAACACAGACACCATGGGGTTTTACTCAGCCATAAAAAAGAATGAAATTGTGGCATTTGCTGGTAAGTGGATGGAACTGGAGAATACCTTGTTAAATGAAATAAGCCAAATTCATAAAGTCAAGGGTTGGGTGTTTTCTCTCATATGTGGAACCTAGAGTGAAATAAGGGAATAAGGGCAGGGGGATCCCCGTGAAAATAGAAGGGAGATCAGCGGAGCAAAGAAAGGGGATCGAGGGGGAGGGAGGAGGGATGGGAAAGGAGAGAGACAGTGAAATGAAATTATGCTATGTACATGTATGAATATACCACAGTGAATTTCACCATTATGTATATCTAGAAAGCACTAATTTAAAAAAAAAAAGCAATAAATAAATAGAAGCAAGATTAATAGTATAGAGGAAGGAGAGAAGGGAATGGGGAAGTACTGGGGACTGAAGTGGAGCATATTATATTCCACACTTGTACTATGGGTAGCTATAATGCACCATTAAAAAGTCAGAAAATGAAAGAATAAGTTTAAGGTATAGGTATTCATTTTCCTGTGCTGTTCCTTTTTTTGCCATTTATTTCTCCAAGATAGCAATTTCATTTGTTTGTAGTACTCCTTCGTATTATCAGGCACTTTATGAAAAAGAATACTATTTGATCATTTTATGGTGTAGTAAACATAACAGGTAAACATGTCCAAGTGAGCAGCATGTTCTATAACTAAGCATACTCTAAAGTGTATAAAATAGAACAAGAGCCAAAAAATTGTTCTTTATGGAAACATCGTGAGGAAATATACACCATTCAAATTCCAAATGTTAACCATTATTTTAAAGAATATTCCTTTTTGGAAATCTAGATTATTGACATCCTGAATATACATTTCTTTGTTATTACCAAAAGCTGTGAAATTATCTATATTTTACTTAATAGAAGCACTTTTGTTACTTTTTTTTTTTTTTTTTGGTACCAAGGATTGAACTCCGGGGCACTTAATGACTGAGCCACATCCCCAGTGTCCCCCTCTTTTTTTAAGTTTTAGATGGACACAATAACTTCATTTTACTTATTTTTCTGTGTTGCTGAGGATCAAACCCAGTGCCTCACATGGGCTAGACAAGTGCTCTTCCACTGAGCCACAAGCCCCACCCCACAGCCATTTTTTGTATTTTATTTAGAGTCAGGGTTTCACTGAGTTGCTTAGCACCTTGCCAAGTTGCTGAGAGTAGCTTTGAACTCAAGATCCTGCTGCCTCAGCCTCCCAAACCTCTGGGATTATAGGTGTGCACCACTGTGCCCAACATTGCCTGGGATTATAGGTATGCACAAGAGAATGATTCTATCTACTGTACTACTTATTATCATATCATTCAGTGGACTAGATGAAAATTAATGAATAATAACATTGAGTAAAGTTGTTCTTGAGGTCTGCCCTTTAAAAATGTGGTCCTCACCTGTAATCCCAGCAGCTCCAGAGGCTGAGGCTGGCTCAGCAACAGGAAGGTACTAGGCAACTCAGTGAGACCCTGTCTCTAAATAAAGATACAAAATAGAGCTGGGGATGTGGTTCAGTGGCAATATTTTATTTTTTCCTTAGTTAACTCTCCTCATCTTGCTAATAATCATAGAAAAGTAGCCAATGGGCAAATATGTTTCAAAATCAAAATTCTTAATTTTTGTATTTTCACATTTAAAATCTTAGCAGATGGGCTGGGGTTGTATTGTAGCTCAGCGGTAGAGCGCTTGCTTAGCACATGTGAGGCACTGGTTCGATCCTCAGCACCACATAAAAAAATAAGTGAATAAAATAAAGGTATCATGTCCATCTAAAAAAACAAAAATAAAAATTAAAAAAAAATTGGCAGATAATCTAAAATAGTAAATGCTTTATTTAAAATGTATTTAAGGTGGTACTTATTTTTAATTGGTAGATATGGAAGTGTGTTTCATCAGAAGGTATGTTATAAAACAACTAGTAGTAACTATATTGTTCATAGTCTTGTCTGAATTAGTAGTATTAAGGACATTTTTCCAAAAAGATCATGGTTAGATCTGCTGAGACATTTATTTTGAGTGGGACAGGGTTTAATGCTACTTGGGCAAAGTGGTACATATTTAGGTAGTAAGAATTTAAAGAGAACTGAAAAATACTAACTCGTATATGTTTTTCTGTTTTAAAAACTTGAAATTTAATTTAGGAAAGAAGTAACTTTACATTTAATGCATAATGGAATATGAGCCTTTAAAAATAGCTAGGACTAAAGAAACAATTTTTCAGAATTAAAGTGGCAGGAAGTCTCTGTTAGCAGGTTTTTAGTCTCAAAATCACATTTGTACTATAGGGTCTTGTAATGAGCTGGCAAAACATCAGTTTGAAAGTTAATAATTTTGTTCATAAAATTATTGTATATGATAAGCCAGTATATAAGTTCCTGTTGTTTAAGCAGTTGATTTAAATTTGTTGTTGAAAATGTATATGCTCCTTTAAGAACCATGTCTATAGGGAATACTGGGATCTCCTGTTAGTGTCAAATATCCATTTTTGGTATTGGACAGTATGCAACAGTTCTGGTAGAAAGGCTAATTCCCTATCCACTTCCTTTTAGCAACTGGAATTGTAATACCCCTATCTTGAGTACTTCACAAGGTTGTGATAATTAAATGAGATAATGTGTGTGAAAATCTTTGTAAGAACTAAATATTAATTATTGTCCTGAGATCAAATGGGTGTACTTAATTTAATTTGAATAATTCTAACATTTTCATACACACATTAATTTTTTAAATATTTTCTGGTATTATAGAAAATGATTATTTTCTTTCCTCTACTTCTTAGATCTAGAATTTTTTATATAGACTATATGTTAGCTATTTACTAGTCAGATACTTTGGGGCAGCTAATGATTAGTAGACAACTAAAATACATTTTTTTTTCTAAATAGAAGGACTAGTAGAAACTGAAAACTTAAGTTTGGTGAACATAGTTTTGGTCTCTTTTGGAATTACCTGATAAATAATCAAGTATATAATATGTATAGTAAAATATGTATCTTGATCCTTCTGTATTTTACAATAAAAATAAACAGTGAACTGATTAGGCTTTAATTTGGCTCACTTTTAAGGGGCTAAAATTATATGTAGGTTAATATATAATTTTCATATCAGGACTTAATAAATTTGTTTTTATAGTATAAAAATTTACTGTTAGGACATTCTCTTTTAAATCTTATTTAATTAATATATTTGCATAACGAAGTCTTCCCTAAATGCTTAGCTCTGTCCAGTTATCACAATTTCTGAATTGAGGTTATTAATTTATAAAAATGCTTTTTAACTTGAGAAACTTAAATATGTGACATGTCTTAATATATATTAAGCAAGTTGGCCTAAACTGGCACTGCCAGGAGATAGTGCAAGTAATGGTTTGTTTATTCTTGTAGTTAAAAATGGTGGATTAAGCACATGTAATTTTTCTTCTTCCTGTAATCACCACTAAAATGGTAGTACCATAGTTTACAAAATAAATACACATATATTCTCCTTCAGGTTCACACCCAGAAGGTCAAAGTTAGTCGAAAAGAGGACAACAGCAGAAGAGATACCAGCCTCTGGAGGAATTGTAGATGGAGGTTGGCATCTGATTCAGTAAAATGGCAGAAACCTAACGTAATAGAAGAGCACTAATCTGATCCACAGAACCATCTAGGCACTGCATGAGCAAGAGTCTTACTAAAAGTCTGTAAAATATATTGTATTTCCATCCAGCGTGAATTGTGGCAGGCTTATAGCTAGACTTTGGGCAGTCTTCTCTGGAAAAGCATAAGATTCTAAGCAAAGACCACCTTATATGGCCATTTAGGGACCTACTGGGGAAATTGCCTGGTCCCCATCTAATCACACTTACAACAATCAGTGAACAAACTGTGCTTTGAAGTGTAGGTTTCTGATAAGCTTTTTAAAATTTTTTTATTTGTTCTAATTAGTTATACATGACAGTAGAATGCATTTTGATAAATACATATTGTAGGATCACATTGGTCATGCAGTCATATATGTATGTGAGGTAATAATGTCTGTTTCACTCTACTATCTGTCCTACCCCCATACCCCTTCCTCTCCCTCAATCCCCTCTACCTAAACTCTGTTCTTCCCTAGTGCCCCCACCCTTATTGTGAATTAGCTTCTGCTTATCAGAGAAAACATTTTGTCTTTGGTTTTTTGGGATTGACTTACTTCGCTTAGCATGATATTCTCCAACTCTATCCATTTACTAGCAAATGCCATTATTTCATTCTTCTTTAAAACTGAGTAATATTCTGTCATGTATATATGTGTATATATATACTACATTTTCTATATCCATTCATCTGTTGAAGGGTACCTAGGTTGGTGCTATAAACATTGATGTGGCTGCATCACTATAATATGTTGATTTTAAGTCTTTTGGGTATAAACCGAGGACTGGGATAGCTGGGTCAAATGGTGGTTTCATTCCTAGTTTTCTAGGGAATCTCCATACTGCTTTCCACAATGGTTGCACCAATTTGCATTCCCACCAGCAATGTGTGGGTGTACCTTTTTCCCTTCATCCTTCTGATAAGCTTTTACTTATGCATTCTTAAACATCAATGGGCAACCATGACTCAGAAGACAAAAAGGGGAACGTCTCCACTAGGAAAGAGAAAAGTGGGGAAAAAAACATTACTTATACATCATGAAAATACATAATGCAAAGAAAATTTAAAACTAATTCTAAATAGTATTTTCAGGAATATTTGAGAAGGCATTATATACATTTTTAATGAGAGATCATACTCAGAAAAGGGATCTTTTGTAAATTTATAAATATAATTCCCAAAATAAAACATGTACTAGAAGAATTAGTATAGGGGGTTGCAAACCATTGGTCCTTCTGTTTTTATAGAGAAAATTTTATTGGAACACAGCCATGTCGTTCACTTACATATTATTTGTGGCTGCTTTGGCAATACAGGGAAAAAAAAGTGATTAGTTCTGATAGAGATAATATGACTCATAAAACCACAAAAATTTACTATCAGGATCATTACAGAAAAGGTTTGATAACCTCTATGATTAGATGATAAAGATGAAAAAAATCTCCAGAAATAAAAATAGTATAGAAAAGAAATACATAGAAACACATGGGACCAAAAAGAAAAAAGGGAAGGAGAAGTTGTCATACTAAAAATATAAGATCATTTGTCAAAGCTGAAGGGCTTAAGTCTTCAAATAAAAGTCCTGAACAACAAATGAATAAGCCTTAAATATCAATGGGCATTCTTAATGCATTCTTAAATATCAATGGGCAATCACCAACAGTGAAAAATAAGATATTAAAAGATCACAACTAACAAAAATAAATGCAGTACTAAATGCTGACGTTCTCCCACTATATGGATTTACTGAATTTTCCACGTAATTCTGTTTTTTGCTTTATGTATTTTAAAGTTCTGCATAAGTTTAGGGCTAATGAATATTTAGTTTTTTTTCTTTATTATCACTTAGTAATCCTTTTTATCCCTAAAAATGCTCTTTACCTAAAATTTATTTTGCTTTATATTAATACATAAACTTTTCTTTCTTTCTTTCTTTCTTTCTTTCTTTAAATTTTTGCTTGGTATTTTTTCCCACGCCTTTTCTTTCAATGTTACTGTGTCTCTATGTTTCAGGAATTTCTTTTAGTCTAAAATGATAAATGGTTGTATTTTTAAAAATTCAATTTAAATAATCTAAAAAAAAATTCTGATCATTAACACTGTTTCCTAAATGTATTAGAGATTGAAGGCTACCATTTGATTTTTGTTAACCCATGCAGACCTGTGATTATTGTTAACATACACTCTGGATTGCAAATTGTGCTTTAAAGTTAAACTTAGTTAAGTGTAAAGCTCAAGAGAGCACTTTGCCAAGTTGGTGTTCACCAAACTAAAATTATTGTAGCAAAAGTCTTGGATTTGTATAAAAATAACAAATTTGGTTAGTATTTATTCATGTCAAAAAATAAATAAATGTAGGTCCAAAGGGCATCAGACGTCTCAACTATATAGCTAGATACTAGAACACAGTTAAGCCAGGGCTTTAAATTGCAAGAGAAATTTATTTTCACTATATTAAGTATATAAAATACACACATATAAAATGTGTAAGTTCCTTAAATCCTTACCACAACACTATTTTGTAGATGACAAGTATTGAGTAACTTTAACTTTCCAAAAGTCACTTTTACTTTTGATTGCTGGGCAATCAGCAAATATAACCCCGCTTTCTAGTTTCTTTCCTGTATTTAGGAGGTGTACATTTCAGAGATTCCTTAGAGTTCCGGATGCTAATTAAGTTCTGCCAATTAAATGCATTTGTGCATGATTTACAAGGTCAAAGTGAGGCAGAGGCCATCTTCTTACTGCTTCAAGCAGGCAAGTTCAAGGAAAGATACCCCTCCACACACATCAGCAGCATTCTAATAGCTAGTTTTCAGCTTCACGAATGCTAAGAGGTAACTGCAGTAGCAGCAGCAGTGACAATTTCTGGATTCCTTAATCAAGCTAAGCTGGCATGTTTTTTAAATCGTATCTCCCCACCTTTTTGGTTGGCATGATTTCTCCTGTGGTCCTGCCAGAGCACCTAGACACTCTGTTCTGCAGCTCTTCTGACAATATTTTAAGTTTCTCATTTCCTGAAGTAAACCTTAAAATACCCACAGTGGTTGGTTTCCTTCACTGAATGCTTTCTGAAGCAATTCACAGTGAAGGCATAATGTTAGCATTAGAATAAGAGGTATGAGATTTTTTAGATTTTTGCATTTCTTCTAGGCCATCCTAGGAGAAATGCCATCCTTAGTACAATATACTGAGACACTCAGTTATAACTAGGGTTGATTTTTGTTATTTTTTTTTAACATAGGATGACTGAGAATAATTACATTGGTAGAAAGAGGTAAAGAAAACAACATTTATTTATTTAGCTTGAATAGTGCTCCCATGTGCTGGGTACAATTTTAAGCACTTGATGTATATTAGTCCATTTACTCTCTGAGAAAGGTACTAGAATCCTCCATTTAAAACTGAGAAAAACAGGCAATCGAAGGTTAAACTGAGTTACCCAGAGTCACACATGTAGTAAGTGGCAGAGTAAGGATTTAAATCCAGCTGTCTCCAGTCTGTGCTTTTGCCATTCTATACTTTATCATTATACCTTATAATATGACCTAAAAGGGAATTGAATTAATTTGTCTAGGAATAGTGATACAATCAAACTTAATATATGAACATGTCTTTACTCCCATGTAATTTGTTTTTGATAGATGTCAAAATCTCTCAGAATCTCTAAAATGACAAAATCATTATTTTTTTAGGACAACAATACAATATAAAATAGATTTGAAAATGGAAACTAAAAGTGCTCTTTTTATCATCAGAACTGGTGTGTTCCTGAAAATATCTTTTGACCAGTTACTGTCTTAGAAAAGTGTACTTAAAATATGCTTTTACAGATAGACCCCACCTAATGAATGTTTTGTGGTCTGGTATTCATTTATAAGTCAAAAGTTCATTTGTTGGGGCTGGGGTTGTAGCTCAGTGGTAGAGCACTTGCCTAACATGTGCAAGGCACTGGGTTTGATCCTCAGCACCACTTATGAATAAATTAAAAAGTAAGGTCCATTGGCAACTAAAAAAATATTTAAATAAATTAAGATATTGTGTCCATCTACAACTAAAAATATTGTTTTTTAAAGTTCATTTATTAATCAGTGTTTGGACAGTGTCTAGAAACTTGAACTGAGTCTGAAAAGCATTAAAGAGTCTAGGGGAACTTAAATAGCACATAGACTTTATTTCCATTGGATAAGATGATAGATAATATGTCCCATCCTCACCTTTGCTGCCATGGTAGTGGCTCTAGCAACCCAGGAATGCAGATTTGGGGGAGTTAATAAGAAGTGTCTCTATTATGGAATGTGATAGAACAGGTGACAATAAAAGGATGGCTGGTTGGTGATGGCCACATCAAGTTTCCTCAGCTGACTGCATCTGAGATTACATTGGCTAGGATTTGTTCGTAGTCGCTGCTGAACAGGCAAATCAGTGTGTTCACTATGGTTTATAACCAGAAATTTGGGCATCAGGTTTAGAGTTTATATAAACTTGCAGTTCATAAGTTTCAAATTTAGCTTTTATGCTAAAATATCTTCTTGGAAGAATATACATAAAATGAATGATTCCATCTTTAAATTTCTCTTTTTCTTTCCAGTATTTCCTGTCTTCTAGTATGTCATATGTAAAATCAATGATTGGGAAGTTATACTCCACGTATGTATAATGTGTCAAAACACACTCTTACTGTCATGTATATCTAAAAAGAACAAATAACAATTTTTAAAAATTAGATGATTTGAATCCTTATGTGACCATTAATCATATTCAAGATGAGTATAAATACATATATATTTATATTTTTTCCATTGTGAAAACAAGCAAAATTCGCAATTCTTTTGGTATTTTTTTACTTTTTTCCTTCTATTTGCCAATCTGTTTTCATCTTCTATTAATGAAAACTTACTTTTTTTTTGCCTTTGGAAAAATTTGTTTTTTTCATTTTTATATTACATTAGAAATGCCACTCTAAAAGGAATCAATATTTTAAATGCAGAATTAAAAGCTGAGATGTTTTTTCTGAAGTGCATTTTACTACCTTCATTCCTAGCTTTGAGCAGAATTTCTCAAAGTAAGCTCTACCAGCCATTCATATCATAATCTCTTAGAATATTTTTTAGTATTATTGATTCCTGGGGCTCAGCACTGGATGTACTGAATCTGAATTACTGGGAAGCAACTGAAAAGTCTTTATATTAAACAAATTTCCTAGGTGATAATTGCATACACTAAAATTTCAGAGCCACTGGTAAAGTGTTTTCCTGAAGAACATCATGGGAGTGAGTTAAGAAATATATTTTTGTCTGTTGTGTCTCATCAGATCCTTTCATCTTTTATTTCCCTTTCAGATATTTAGCTGTGTATATTCATTAGCTGTCCAAAAATCATTAAAGGGCGTAGAATTTTAACAGATTATAACGGGTATAAATAAAATTATAGTAAGAATAAAGAGAAATTTGCATTGTTGAAATTTCCTTACCATCATTTAATTATAGATGTTACTCATAAAGGAAAATAGATTACATTAAGTAAATGGTTGCATCACTTGAGTCTGTCTGTTCAAGTGAATACAACCCGACTCAAAGTGGTTTAAACAATAAGGGAAGACCAGAGGGTAGGCTGTTTTATAGTCAGGATTAAATAATACCACCACAAGACTGGCTTCTCGTTCTGCTTCCTGCTTCACCCTACCTTCTGCTCATCAGCTCCATGACTCAGTTTCACATAGTGGCCCTCTTGAAACTCATATCTCACTGGATTACATAGCCATAGTCACTTGACTATGAGGACAAGTTGTACTGATTGGCTTAATCCCAGGAGTTGTGCTGTGGGTTGCCTCCCAAGTCACATTCGATGGAAGTTTGGAAAGAGTAAATTCAGGGGATTGGAAGTAAATGATGAAGGAATGCTAGAGAGATAGCCAATTAATGTATAAGGTGATATTTATTTAAATTTGTTATTTTATTGTGACTAGAGATTGAACTGCCACTGAAGAACATTCCCAGCTATTTATTTATTTGCAGTTCTGGGGATAGAACCCAAAGGTGCTCTACCACTGAGTAACATACCCAGTCATTTTTATATTTTATTTTGAGAGAGGTTCTCATTTAGTTGTCAAAACTGGCCTCTAACTTGCAGTTTTCCTGCCTCAGCCTCCTGAGTTGCTGGGATAACAGGAGCATACCCCCATATCCAGCTTATTTAAATTTCTTGAAAATAAAATCCACCAAAGCTTTTAGTATGCTATAGATGAAATCCTCTTTTAATCAGTCTAATCTACATTGGAATTAGGCTGATGTTTTTGTATATCCCTTTAGGAATCTCGAATTCTGTTTCACGCCATTATTGTCGTTCTGATCCACTTAATTGACTGAGTTATGTCCTGAAAGGTATGATTCTCAGTCTTTTCTATGTTAGGATTACTTGAATTTTTAAAGTAAAGATGCTCAGGCCCCCATTTGGACATGTTGAATCAGGGACCTATCTTTTTAAAGCTCTGTAAGAGACTTTAATGCCTACATAATGTTGTCCTATAGAATCTATCTTATCTTCATATCTTATTCTTCACTGTTACTTCCTGAATAGCTAAGACAAAAATGAGTCATTCAGCCAAGTTCTGAAACATCTCTTGAGTCTAACCATAATATTTAACATGAAACACGCCATATCACTAAGAAAACTGTAAGGACTTGTTTTAGAGTAAAATATTTTTCCAAAACTATCTGCTCCAGTTACAACCAATTAAACTATTAAAATCATCTTTCATACAAATAGTTTTACCTAAACTACTTATAATGGAAATTGGATTTTGTTGAATAGTTTGAAATAGATGTAAATGAAGAAGTAGTTATGGGCACTAGTAAATGCTAATAATTTTATTGCTTTTGGCTTCTTTCAAAATTTTACATTTCATATATATGTTAAAGTGTTTTAAAATATTTTGTAGTTGTAGATGGACACAATATCTTTTTTTTTTTTTTTTTTAATGTGGTGCTAAGGATCAAACCCAGTGCCTTGCATGTGCAGGGCAAGCACTCTACCACTGAGCTACAGCCCCAGCCCCTGTATTTTAGAATATGAAAATTATTTTATCTTCTTGATTGATGAGAAGTTTGGCATATTTTGAGAAAATAAAAAGACAAAAAACGTTTTAGGAAGGATTAAAGTCATTATGAGAAGTGCTTTTTTGTTGTTGTTGTTGTTGTTGTTTTTGGTATCAAAGATTGAACTCAGGGGCACTTAACCACTGAGCCACATACCCAGCCTTATTTTGTATTTTATTTAGAGACAGGTCTCACTGATTTGCTTAAATTAGCACCTCACTCTTGCTGAGGCTGGCTTTGAACTCTCCATCCTTCTGCCTCAGCCTCCCGAGCCACTGGGATTACAGACCTGCACCACCATGCCTGACAGAGAAGAGAAGCTTTTGCCAGCATTCATTATATATAACCTAGAATATTGCAAATTAGATTTCCTTTATTTTATTTAAACAAAGTTTTTGTAGCACTGAAGATATGAGAACTAAATTTTCAGACAAGGACAAATCCATCATTTCCTGAATTTTATTAGGGATACAAATTTTGGAAAATATGCCAAGTGGCCCATTAACTCTCCTCAAGGTCATTTTTATAGTGTAGTTCCACCTGGATATCCTGATATTTACATTATAAATTGAAGATAGCATTTAAAGATTTGTTCCAAAATAGCACCTTATAATAAAGTGAAATAAAAAGCATTGCTATTTCTACCTATTAACATGTCATTTCCTGGAAACTGCTTTTAATGCTCTATGAAGATATTTTTAATATATTTATATATAATATGTCATAAAATAGTTCAAGTAGCTAGAGAATGCACTATAAAACTACATTAAGACTCAAATATCCTTCTATAGTCACATTGTAATGAACATATAAATCATATTTTGCCACTGCATTTGTCAGTAACTTATTCATAACATTCAAAATTTGAATCATAACTAATTTTTCAAATAGTCTGTTTTGTGGCATAAGAGAATTATTAGTGCCATTTTAAAGTTTAAGAAAGGAAATTTGAAACTCATGATATTCATAAATTTAAATTGAAATCATCATTGTCCTCATTCTTTAGTGAGAGAGTTTAAAATTTTAATTTGTGTAAAGTAGTTAGCACTGTTCCTGGCTCTTAGTATGCATTCAGTATTAGTTGTGGTTATACTACCATCATCACTGCTACTATTAACTACTACCAGCTCCTTTTATCCAGTTTTCACAAGGATAGTTTAATTTAGTTGCCTTTAAGAGAAACTTCATAGTTCATTTTCTTTATAATCCAGTTGTCACAATTAACATTCTATGTGAATAATTTTAAAAACATTTTCCCTTTTGTATTGATAGTCTCATTAATGTAAAACATTATAAAATATGAAAGAAAATGTAAATTTTTGAAGTCTTACTTTTACATTAGCAGAGTATATAGCATACTAAATGTCTTTCATACCTTATACATATTGACATTTATATTTCTTTCTATATCTATATATTGAAAGCTGTGATTCACATTGAGACCATCAACTCCAGTCCAGCACCATAGGGCTGATACTAATTTTCTTCCTTTTGATTATAATAGCTACCTTTTTTGATAAAAGTGTGGCTTCTGTTACCTTTAATGTATTGACTTATTTGATCATTCCCTTCATAAAAAAACAGTGTTCTGTTGGAGCTATCCCCTGCCCCAAATTGACATTCCAACTCCCTTTGTCATCATTCTCCTCCTATGTGAAATCTTCATTGTGCTTGGCCTCTGACATGCACACCAATCTGCACCCCAACCCTGCTACTGGGTAAAGGCACTCCTTACCCTGCACAGACTGACTCTGAATCCCCATGACAGTCTGCTTCTGATACAGGCACAGCTGCTGTACCCCTGCTTGGGCTAGATCACTATTCACTATCAACTAGATCACTATTCACTCTCCTACCCTCCCTCCCTGGGATCTGACACCTTCTGTTGGCCCACCTGTGAATCTGAGTAGAAGTCCTTCTCACTGTGTTAGCCTCTGATGGCCCATGCTTTCACTTCTCAGTGCTCTCCAGCAAGATGCCTTCCTTACCCTGGTAGGGCTGTGCTATAGTTCAAATATCAGATACCCCCAGAAGCCCATGTGTTGAATTCTTGGTACCCTGCCTGACACTACTGGGGGAGCAGGTATGGAACCTATAAGAAGTGGGGCCAATCATTGGGAGGGTGCCCTTGCAGGAACTCAAACCCCTTTTCTCTTCCTGTTTTTCACTTCCTGGCCATGAAGTGAATTGTTTTGCTCCACCACATTCTTGGATCATGATGTCCCACCACAGGCCCAAAGCAACAGGGCTGACTGATGAAGAAGTGAAACTCTGAGCCAAAATAACCTTATCTCTTTATAAGTTGATTATCTCAGGTATTTTTAAAATATATTTTAGTTGTAGATAGCCACAATACCTTTATTTTATTTATTTATTTTTATGTGGTGCTGAGGATAGAACCTAGGGCCTCAAATGTGCTAGACAAGCACTCAACCACAGAGCTACAATCCTAGCCCCATCTCAGGTATTTTTTTACAGTAGCAGTTTACTAAAACAGGCTCTTATGCCCTCAAGCTTATACCCACCTGTGGAAATTTCTTTCTCATCCTGCTCCGGCTCTGTTCACTCTTATTTGGCTACCCATCTGGACTTTCTTCTTCTATGTCTTCTTTCTCACTGTAGCTTAGACTCACTCTTCACTCTACTTAGTCTTGCCTGCCCTCCTAACCCTGCATGTACCTAATAGATTTTTGAAGATGCCCTCCTAACCCTGCTTGTACCCAATAGACTTTTTAACTTAATAACCCCTTGATGGTCTCTCAGTAAGGTCTAAGATAGTCCTAATAATTACGTGTACACTGGTAATAATGATAGCCACTAATGGATATTGACTACTAATACAGATATAGTCATATTCTGTGTAACAAATAATTGTGATATATCTTCTTTCCATGTGTCTCTAAGATACCAAGTATAAACTTCAGAGTATTGTATGTACTAGGAATTATTTTAGGCCCTCCATAATTAAAGATTCACTGGTTGAACAGTGGAACTATCCATGGTGCTGATCATACCCTAGCCTCTCTTCTGGAGTCTAGTGTAATAATCTTGAGTTCCACTATCTTGAATTGTTCACACTATTACACATCTCATATCTCTTTACCTTTTTTCCAAGTTTTTTTCTTAAATCCAGTTGAAGCTAACTTCATTCCCATACATTGCCTAGGAACTTTCATAAATCTAGATATAAATTAGTATTCTCTGAATTTATTGTATCTTGTTCTGGTCTTTTTTTTTTCCCCCTACAATGGTCAGAGGAAGACTTTCCTATAAGCCAGTAGGATGATAAATGGTTTTAATTAGTGATATCTTCTTTTAACTAACGGATGTACAATTCTATACCTACAGTCCAGCTATAATTTGAATCTTAACAGTCTCCCAAAGATACTTGTGGTAAAAGCTTGATCCCCAGCATGACATTATTGGGAGGTGGTGGAAACTTTAAGAGATGGGGCCTAGTGAGAAATTTTAGGTCACTGAGGGCTGTTCTTGGAAGGGATACTGAGACCTTTGTCCCTCCAAGTCTCTTTAATTTCCAAGGCATGAGGTAGGCAGTTTTGCTCTGTCATGCACTCCTACCATGATGTGTCACAATAGGCCTAAAGTAACATGGCTAACCAACTGTGGACTGAAACCTCTGAAACCGTGAGTGACAATAGAACTTTTCTTTTTATAAATTACTTATCTCTACTATTAGTTATAGTAACAGAAAACTGACTAACACAAGTTCTGTTGTTGCCTTTACACCCCTTTTAGTGGGAGAACATTCTAAAAATACACATGTGTTTTTAGTGAAGCTTCTTGTGTCAGGTTTTCTAGAAAATCAGACCAAGTTTGGGAGCCACTTTTCTTCTATTCTGCTGGGATATAGATTCTTTAGCTTTTGTTATTCGTTTAATATGATAGTATGATAGTATTCCTTAATATGATAGTAAACCTGAGATTTATATCAGAAGTTGCTTTTAATAGAGATGTCCTCAGATTCATGTCTTGCTCTTCATATATATGACAATATAACAAGAAATGAATAACAGAAGTTGAACTCCAACTAGGTTTATTTCTTTTAATAACTGAGTGCACCAGTAAATGTCTAAATCTGAATGAACAGCTGGAGTTCACCAGTAGTGGTACCAGTAACAGCAAATCTAATAGGGGTGTCCAGTTTTCCTTGCCTTTCATATTCTGTTAATATAGTCCATATGCACACCCAGTAGACAAACAGAAAGGTCAAAATCTTTATATTTTCTGAAATATCCTTTTTGCCTACTTGTGAATTGTTGGAAGAAATAAAAATGTATAGGATTCCTAGAGCTAAGTGGTAATTTTGATCTTTTTGGGCAACGGTTTATTCCTAAGATCCCAGCCCAAAAGATATTCTCATCTGATTATTTTACTCTTAATTAAGGCTTACTCCCATCATTTGTTTGTTTGGGGGCTTTTTTCCTTTGTTGTCACATCTGTGTCTTCAGTTTTGTCTCAAGTTAGCATTGGTCTCAAGTTATTGCCTATGTATCATTAGTTTTAAGTGGAGTCTTGTGTTTCTTCCTTTAGTTCCTTAAGTTCAGCATGTACCATATGAAGTCCTTTTTTCCCCTACCCCTAAATATGCTTCTCCTCCTCCTTTTATCATTTTATAGCACAACTGTGCAAATAGTTGATAAGTCTGTAAACCATAGGCATCACATGTATTTACTCTTGTTTGGGGGTTTCATCAAGCTTTTCAAGAGCTGTAAGTTTATAGTTTTAATTAAATTTGGAAATGTTTTTGCCATTGTTTTTTCAAATATTAATTCTGGCCACCTAACCAAACTGACTACAGCTGTATTAGACTCTTAGTCATCCCAAGGCTCATTGATAGTATGTTCTTTTTTTCTCTGGTTTGATTTTGGATAACTTTTATTATTATGTCTTCAGGTTCATTAATCTTTTCTTCTGTAGTGCCTACTGCTTTGATAATCAATCTAGTATGTTTTTCATCCCAGTTGTATTTTTCAATCTCAGAATTAAATTTGGGTCACCTTAATCTATTGTCTTTCCTTAACATGCCCATACTTTATTCCATTATCTTGAACTGTAGAGCATATTTATAATACCTGTTTTAATGTCCTGTCTATAGATTCTATCATCAGTGCCCATGCCACTTCTGAGATTTTTTTTATTGACTTTTTCTCGTGTTATGGGTTGCATTTTCCTTCTTTTTTTTTTTTTTAATTTTTTTGAGACAGGGTCTAAGTTAACTGCCTATGACCCCACTATGTTGTTGAGGCTGGCTTTGAACTTGCAACTCTCCTGCGTCAGTCTCACAAGTGGCTGGAATAACCGCATAAGCCACCATACCCAGCTGTATTTTCCTTTTTTCCATGCTTAATAACTTTTTAATGAATGCCAGATGTGGCAAATTTTACATTTTGGGGTGCTAAATTCTTTTGTCTTTACAAACTTTTGAGCTTTGTTTAATCTGAAACAGTTTGATCCTTTTCAGACTTGGTTTTAAGTTTTGCTTAGGCATTATTAATAATTGGGCATTTTTTATTCTGGGACTAATTTCCTTCTAAATATGTAATCCAGTACCCCATATATTACAAGTGTTCTCCACATTATCTGTTCAGAATGTAAATTATTCCTAGGCCTATTTGAGTACTGGAAATTGTTCTGCCTGATTCTTTCTAGCACATCTTTCTTTGGCCAGAGATACTTTGGGATTTTTTTTTAAAAAAAGACATTTTTAAGATGTGAGCAATAATTGAGCATATGTAAATATAGATGAGACAGATTTATTGAAAAGTGATTTTTTTTTAGGATATAAGACAGAAACATTAGTACAGTTATGTATCTCTTAATGATGTAGACATATTCTGAGAAGTGGATTGTTAGGCAATTTTGTTGCCATGCAAACATCACAGAGTGTATTTACACAGACTTTCATGGTATAGGTTGATCATTCTGTGTCTAGATGTAATGAAGAGACAAGATAAGCAAGAAATGTGGAAGGGTGTTACTGGTGTAATACAGCATATTGTTTTACAGTAAACCTTTTTTTTATAAGTTCTTTATAGAGTATACTCTAAAATAATAGTAAATACGTAGACCAGTAACATAGTTGTTTATTGTCTTTATTGTGTGCTGTACATAATAGTATATGCTTTGCTTTTATATGATTGGCAGCAGTTAGGTTTGATTTTCACCACAGACATGTGAGTGCTGCATTATGCTACAGTGTTATAACAGCTACAGTTGTACTAGGTGATAGAAATTTTTTGACTTCATTATATAATCTTATGAAACTACTAACATATATGCAGCCTGTTATTGACCTACTACACAACACATGACTTTTTTGAAAAAGAAGACTGGAGAAAAATAGGATCTAGACAACAAGTGGAAAAAATGATCTGAAGTAACAGGAATGGTTCCTTTTATAATGATAAGAAAGGAAAGGATTCAGATGTAGGAAAGTTTGTAGACATTTTTGCAGGAAGTTGAGGAAGATTTAGCATATTTAGGGGTGTGTGTGTGTGTGTGTGTGTGTGTGTGTGTGTGTGTATGTATGTGTATGTAGCAGAAGGTAAGAATAAGTAAGGAGAAATGGGACTAGAGACTAGATCAGCTCAGGAAGGAAGGTTCTACTTCATCACATTGTGCAGTGTTTCCCTAATACAGTCAAGTAGTTACAAGCTTCATCCAAGCTTAGCATTTTACTAAGTTGAATAGACTGAGAAACTAAAGCTTAGGACATTTACAAGTGAATGATTGAAATGATAAATCTTGGAATATAGCCATCATGGAGGAGGAAGTGAAATCTGGAAGGAACTGATAAGCAGAAAATACAGGAAAAGTGGGCTAGAGGGCCAAAGTGAAAGAGGTCTTGAAAATCAGAATCGGGTCCTGTTCCCCTGGTGTTGAAGATTGAATACCCGAGAAACACAGAGATGAGAGCAAAAAGTTTTATTTAAGGATAAAACAGAGAGAGAGAGACTCCTCTGGAGAGGAGGGGGTCCAGAGTTGATGCCCCAGAAAGTGTGGGTATCTTACCACTTTTCCTGTCTTCTTGTATTCTTTCCTCCTCTTATCTAGCTTACATGGCCAAAAGTGGGAAAGGAGCCTTCCATGGGTACTTCTCCTATTTTCTGCCCAGAAAGGCTGGAAGGGAGCCACCCAGGGGGCATTCATTAACAGCTCCTTGCTGGAAGAAATAATTCCCTGCAGGCAGGTCACCTTGGCAACAACTTGAAGGAGTGAGGAGATCTCTGGAGGTATTAGCATTTTTATTTCCTTTTGAATCAGTCCCCATTTTCCTGACCTAATCATTCATTATCTACACTCACTGTCCTTTTGCTCTGGTCTTAAAAGTATGGCATTGTGAAGGTAGTTGAGTGAACAACTTATATTAGAGAACAGAAGTTGTGGAACTTCTACTTAGTAATTTTGACAAAAAAAAAAAAAAAAACTAACCCTGCCTATAGTGACACTCAGGCTCAAAAGTAATGAGACTGGAGATGAGAAAATAAAACCACCTAGTATCCAGGGTATTAAGAAGGGTCATTCACTGTTTAATTCATCTTCAGTTACTTTAACTCAAAGAGAAGTTAGGGTGAGGGGAAGTCTGTGAGTGAGGTGGCAGTCCTCAGTACTTAAACAAGCCTTACTAGGTAATCAGTGGTTGATAATGTTACTGGAAGGGAGTCAAGTGTCAGGAGTTTCCGACTAAATCATTGTCTGCAGAAATGCTTTGTAGAATCATAACATGTTTTAAATGTTTATAAAAGTAAGTATATGTCATTATTATAGCAGATTTGAAGGGACTTTGTCTAATTCCACAGTTTTTATTCACCTCCACTAGAAGTCATCGCAAATAATATGGGAATTCGCAACAGAAAGCTAGTGTGGGCCCCATGTTTTCATTTTTGTTTTTATTGTAGGATTTTTCCACATTTTTACTGACAATATAATTGTACATAATGATGGATTTGTTATTATATATTCATATATGCACATAATAAAACAATGCAATTTGGCCAATACCACTCCCCAGCACTTACCCCCTCCCTTTGTGCCTCCCATCGCTTGGTCCCTTTCTTCTGATCGTCTTTTGATTTCCCTGAAATCCACCCCCACCTTTCTTTTCCTTTTTCCTTTCTAACTTTCACATATGAGAGAAAACAAGACCCTTGACCTTAGTTTGATTTACTTCACTTAACATAATGTTTGCTAGTTCCATCCATTTTCCTGCAAATACCATAATTTCATTTATCTTTATGTCTGAACAAAACTCCATTGTGTGTATATATCACATTTTCTTTATCCATTCATCCACTGAGGGACACCTATGCTGGTCCCATAGTTTGGCTATTGTCAATGGTGCTGCTGTAAACATGGGTTTGCATGTATCATTATATTGTGATGACTTTATTTCTTTAGGGTAAATATTGAGGAGTGCTATACCTGGGTCATATGGTGGTTTCATTCCTAGTCTGTTGAAGATCCTCCATACTGATTTCCAATGTGTTGGGGGCTGTGCCATGTTGACGGCGCCTGATCACATGGGCAGCGAGGAGGTTAACTGACATAAGCACCCTCAGGTGATTTATCGTCCAGGCACGCAATGTATACACGTGTTCTTGAGCACTCCTAATTGTGCCTGCTCGGACTTCTAGCGTCTGGCCTAATCTTTGCATAAGAGGTGTGGCCCTACTCTCTGCCTCCTGGAGGTGATATAAGCGTAGGCGGAGCGAGACAGCCCAGCAGCAGCAGCTAGTAGGGAAAAGCAACAGCAGCTAGCAGAAGAAGTGGCAAGTAGAAAGAAATGACAGCAGAGCAGCAGCTACCAGAAAGAAGCACAGAGAAGCCATTAGCAGAAAGGAAGCAGAAAGAAGTGGCAAGTAGAAAGAAATGACAGCGGAGCAGCAGCTAACAGAAAGAAGCACAGAGAAGCCATTAGCAGAAAGGAAGCAAAAAGAAGTGGCAAGTAGAAAGAAAAGACAGCGGAGCAGCAGCTAGTAGAAAGCAGAACAGCAGCTAGCAGAAAGCGGCGGAAGGCAGATCGCAGAGCGGAGAACTGAGAGGCATCACTAAAGCACCTTAGGTAGACGCACCCTTAGTTCACAGGATGCAGGACGCACCAGTAAGAAGCAGCAGACCTTAGGGTGTAGCAAGTCTTTCTTCCTCTAAGCTCTAAGTAAAGCCTGTCCTTCTCTCAAAGTCTCTCTCTTAAGCAAAGTCTCTCTTTCTCTCTGATAAGCAAAGTCTCTCCCTCTCTCCTCTCAAAGCAAGTAAGCCTCATTTCCTCTATCCTCTATAAACAAGCAAGGAAGGAAGCAGCCCAGAGATAGAAGTAGCTCAGTTTCCAGTCCACCACCCATAAGACCCATGCAAATTGTTGCTGCAAGCGGTGACAAATATCCACGGATTTGGTACCGCAAAGAGCCAGCAACAATAGTGATTATACTAATTTACAATGCCACCAGAAGTGTAAAAGTGTTCCTTTTGGGCCCCATGTTTGAGAGAGAAATACCATAGCATGCAGCCTCCTTCACTGCTTGTACTCCTGGTCTCAATTGGTTGTTGCCACACACCCACTGACTTCACCGTCACCATCAAATTGGTATTCTTCAGTGGAAATGTGAGTTTCTCACTGCTCTCAATTGTCGGTGGGGAACAGGGGCTTAAACTTGTTAGTAAGACATGTTTATGGAGCTAAAAGTCCAGAATCTTGATTTCTAGTCTATTTTCTACAGAATATCTTGATATAAAACTTCTTGAAAGGTATTTATCCTTTTCAGGCCTTGCTTTTCTCATCTTCAAGGTAAGCAGGGTGCTTAAAATGCAGTCATGCATCATGTAAGGATGTTTTGGTCAATGACAGACCACATATACAGCAGTGGTCCTTAGGTTCTATCTCCTAGGAATATTGTGCTATCTTAATTTGTCACCATACACTCCATGATATTCATGCAACATCAAAATCACCTGAAGACACATTTTATATTTACTCTGATATGTGGAAGCTAACCCACAGTAATGGGGGTGGATAAGAAGTTCAGTCAGTAGATTAGACAAAGGGGAATGAAGGAAAGGGAGGGAGGATAGGAAAAGAAAAGACAGTGGGATGAATCTGTACATACATGAATACACCACAATGAATCTCACCATCATGTATATCCATAAGAAATTAATTTTTAAAAAATAATAACTATAGGTAAATGGCAGAAAGATCAAGAGAGAGAAGGGAGCAGGGAGAAGGCAAAGGGAATGGGAAGGAGAGGTACTGGGGTCTGAATTAGAATCAGATATAGTCCATGCTTGTATAATTTTCTACTGTTATGTATAACTAAAAAGAACTAATTAAAAAAACAGCCATGTTCTGTCAAATGACACATGACTATAGATGAAATAGATGAATTTGAACAGAGTTCTATAGGAATATTCTGGGATTCTGGAAATTCCTGCTTAAAAAGTTTTTTGAATTATCACTTATTTTTACATGCACATGATATAACAGTATAATCTGGCCATTATTATCATCCCCCAGTATTTCCCCTTTCCTGCCCTTCCTCCCTGCCCCTGGTCCCTTTCCTCTACTTCCTTCAATTTTCATGAGGTCCTTCCCCCACCTTTCTTTTCTTTTTTTCTGTCTAGCTTCCACATATGAGAATAAACATACAACCCTTGTCCTTCTGGGTTTGGCTTATTTCACTTAACACAATGGTCCCAAGTTCCATTCATTTTCCTGCAAATGGTCTAATTTCATTTTTCTTTATGGCTAAATAAAATTCCATTGTGCATGTATACCACATTTTCTTTATCTCTTTATTAATTGATAGATAAATAGGCTGGTTCCTTAGTTTGGCTGTTGTGAATTGTGTTGCTGTAAACATGGGTGTGCTTGTATTGCTATAGTATAATGACTTTAATTCTTCAGGATTAGAACCAAGGAGTTGTATATCTGAGTCATATGGTGGTTCCATTCCTAATCCTTTGAGGAACCTTCATTACTGATTTCCATAGTAGTTGTACTAAATTACAATCCCCCCAGCAGTGTAAAAGTGTTCCTTGTTCTTCACATCCTCTCCAGAAGTTATTACTGTTTGTATTCTTGGTGCTTCCATTCTAACTGAAATAAAATGAAATCTCAGTGTAGTTTTTTGCTTTTTCCTAATTGCTAATGATGTTGAACATTGTTTCATATGTTTGTTGGCCATTTGTATTTCTTGTTTTGAGATGCATCTGTTTAATTCATTTGCCTACTTAATAATTGGGTTATTTGGGGGGTTTTGGTGTTGATTTTTTTTTTAGTTCTTTCTATACTCTAGCTATTAATTCTCTGTCAGAAGAGTGGGTGACAAAGATTTTTCTCCCAGTCTGTGATTTTTCTCTTCACATTCTCAATTGTTTCCTTTGATGTGCAGAATCTTTTTAATTTGATGCCATCCTATTTATAAACTCTTGGCATTATTTCCTGAGGTTTAGAGTTTAACCCAATCTCAGTCTCCCAGTAAGATAGTCTTGACACCTATTGAAATAGTCTTGTATAAAATAATGTCTTCTTTAACATTTTAACAAAGTATCAGAATTTTTTTCTTTAACAGCATTTCTTTTTTCTTACCTAATTGCCCCCCTAGATCCTCCAGTATATTGTTGAGTTGAAATAGTGAAAGCAGAAATCCTTTTCTTATTCCCTGATCTTAGAAGGAAAGTATTCAGTCTTTTACCACTAAAAAATTATGTTAGCTGTGGGGTTTTCTTTCTTTCTTTTTTTTTTTTTTTTTTTTTTTTTTTCTTTTCGGTGCTGGGGATCGAACCCAGGGCCTTAAGCACTCTTCTGACTGAGCTATCTCCCCAGCCCAGGGTTTTCTTATATGTCCTTCTATTCCCAAGTAATTGAGTGGTTTTATTGTTAAAGTCTGTTGCATTTTGTCAAATGCTTTTTCTTATATCTGTTGAGATGGGCATGTGGTTTTTGTCTTTGGTTCTAAATATGGAATATTATATTTGTTGATTTTTATACATTAACCTTATGTTCCTTGATAAATCTCATTTAGCTATGATGAAATCCTGTTTATATTTTGCTAGGTGCAGTTTGCTAGTGTTTTATTAAGGAGTTTTTGAATAGTCATAAGAGATGTAGGTTTTTAGTTTTCTTGTGATGTCTTTGTTTTGGTATTTTTGCCTCAAGGAATGAACTGGGAAATGTGTCCTGTTTTTTTTGGCAGGGGGTTGTCCTCTTTGGGGGGAAGTTTTTAAAATTGGTATGTATTGTCCTAGGGTTGCAATAAAATATCACAAACCAGACAGCTTATAGCAACAGAAATTCATTATTTCTAGAATATTGAAATCAAGATATTCATAGAACTTGTTCCTTCTGAAGTCTGAGGGAGATTTTGTTCCTTTCCTTTCTGCTAACTAGTAACAATCCTTGGTGATCGTTGGCTTGTATATGTCAGTCTGCCTATGTGTTGAGATGACATTCTCCCTGTGTGTCTTTGTGTCTCTGCTTTCCCTTCTAATAAGAGCACCAGTCAGATTGAATTGAGGAGTCTACCTTACTCCAGTGACTTCAATTTAAAGTTCATCTTAATAATTCTACAGAGACCCTATTTCCAGATAAGTTCACATTCACAGATAGCAAGTATTAGAACTTGAATGTTTCTTTTGTGGAAGCCATTGAATCTACAGTTCATTGAATTTACCACTGAAGCCATCTGGGCCTAGACTTTACTTTGTGGAAAGGTTTTTGATTACAAATTCAATATTGCTATAGATGTATTCACATTTTCCATTTATTCTAAGATCATTTTATCAGTTATGTCTTTCTAGGATTTTTTCCATTCCTTTTAGTTTGTCTAATACATTGAATTGTAAAGAATTCCCTTATATTTTTTTGTTTCTGGAAGGCCAATAATGGTAATCCTTCTTTTGTACTTAATTTTAATAATTTCAATATTCTTTTTTCTTAGTCACTCTAACTAAATGTCAGTTTTGTTGGTCTTTTCAAAGAATTTCTGGTTTTGTGGATTTTTCTCTATTGTTTTTCTAGTCTTTTCACTCTAATCTGTTATGTCCTGTCTTCTCTTTGCTTTGGGTTTAACTTACCCTTGTTTTTCTAGTTGTTTTAAGGTAGAGAAGCTATTGATTTGAGATCTTTTTTTTTCTATAATGCACACATTTTGGCTACAAATCTCAAAGTATTTTTTAATTTCACTTCTTATTTCCTCTTTGATCTATTGGTTGTTTAGGAGCGTGTGATTTAATTTGCATGTTTGTGATTTCCCAAATTTCATTGTTAGTGATTTCTAATTTGATTCCGTGGTACTTGGAGAACATATTTCATATGATTCTATCTTTCAAAATTTCTTGAGACTTTTTTTTTTGTCCAAATAGTGATCGTGGTCTATCCATGGAAAATGTTCCTTGTAACACTTGAAAAGAATGTGAATTTTGCTGTGTTCTGTAGATATCTTTCAGATGCAATTAGTTCATACTGTTTAAATCTTCTTGTAACTTATTGATCTTCTGTCCACCTGTTCTGTTCAGTATTAAAAATGAAGTATTGAAGTCTCTATCTGTTATTGTTGAGTTGTTTCTCTTTCCAATTCTGTCAATTTTGCATCTTGTATTTTGGGATTAAATTATTGGGTGTCTGTATGTTTTTGTTTTTATATCTTCTTGATGTATTGATGTATTCTTTGTCTCTAGTATCAATTTTTATCTTAACATCTATCTTGTTCAATATTGGTATAATAACTTCAGCTCTCTTTTTGTTTCTGCTTACATGATATATTCTTTCAGTAATTTTTTTATTATCACCTTATTTTTAAATCTAATATATTATTCTTATAGACATCCTGTTGTTGTTGGGTGTTTTAATCATTCTGCCAGTCTGTCTTTTGGTTGAAATGTTTAGTCCATTGACATTTAATGTAATTACTGATAAATAAAACTGCTATTTTTCTGTTTTCTGTATGCCATTTATCTTTTGTTTCTCTTCTCCATTACAGCTTTCTTTGGTGTTAAATATTTATTTTTTAGTATGTCGTTTTATTTACCTTGCTTCTTTTACTATTTTTCAAGTTATATTCTTAGTGGTTTTTCTGGGAATTGCATTTAATATCTTAATAGTGCAGGTGAATACCAACTTTATTTCAGTTGTACTTATAATTTTATAGTAGTATGGACTTCGTTCCCTTACTTTCCCTTTTTGCTGTTATTATTCTACAAGTTACATTTTATGTATAAGTTCATCAACAAATTTTTATAATTATTACTTTATTCCATGTCTTTTAAATCAGATAGTAAAAGAGTTATGTAGAAGAGCTATTCTTGCTGTAACAAATTACCTCAAACTTAAAATAGATTTATTATTTTACAGTTCTGACAGTTGTAAGTCCAAAATATGTCAAGGATATACTCCTTCTTTGTTTCGTTTTGTTTCTCCATCTTCTAAAAGCCACTTAATATTTCTTGGTTCATGGCCCCTTCCTCCATCTTCAAAACCAGCAACATGGTGTCTTGGCATCTTCCCTGACTCACCCCTCACCCCTCTCTGCCTCTAACTCCTACCTCCCTCTTACAAGAGCCCTTTTGATTCCATTGGATCCACTCAGTTATTACAGAATTATCTTCCCATTACAAGATCCTTAATCACGTACCTTTATTCTATCCTAAAGGATTTCCCATTAATATTCACTTTAGAATAGGTTTGCCAGTGACAAATTCTCTTAGTTTTTTCTTATCTAGGATTGTCTTACTTTCTTACATTATTTTGAAAGGAAAGTTTTGCTGAATGTTGAATTCAGCACTTGGGATATGTTGTTCCACTGCCTCCTAGCTTCAGTCATTTCTCATAAGACATCAGCTGCTATTCTTTTTGAGAAGCCCTTAAATATATAATGAATTGCTTTTCTTTTATTACTTTCAAGATTGCCTTTTTGTATTTTACTCTTTACAGTTTAATATCAAAATGTGGATATCTTTAGTTCATATTATTTGGAGTTCATTGAGCTAGTTAGACCTGCACACCAATGTTTTTCTTTGGACTTGGGAATTTTTCAGTCATTATTTATTCAAATGTTTTCTGTATCATTTCTCTCCTCTGGGACCCCTGTTATGTGTGTATGCTATCATGTTTGATGATGTCTCACAGGTCTTAGAGGCACTTTTCATTTTCTCATAATTTTTTTCTTTTCTTCTCCTCAAACTAAAAAGTCTCAATTGATCTATCTTAAAATTAATGGATTCTTTCCTTTGCCAATTCAGGTCTGCTGTTGCTCACATCTGTTGGATTTCTCATTTCATTTATACTTTTCAAATCCAGGTTTTTTTGCTTTATAAATTGATTTCTATCTCTTTACAAAGAGTCTTTATGTGATAAGATGTTCTCCACTTTAATTATTCTTCAGATGTGATTTCCATTGTTTTTTAAAAGAGCTTTCTTAAAGTCTTACCTAAAGCCCAGTATCTGGCCTTCTTTGGATAGTTTCTAATGATTGTTTGCTGTTTATGAATCATGCTTTTCTGGTTTCTTTACATTTCTTGTAATGTTATACTGAAAACTAGAAATTTCAATATTTTAATGTACCAACTCTGGAAGCCAGCTCCAGCACCCACAGTTTGTTGTTGCTATTTATTTTTGTTGTCAATTTTTGTTTAGAGACTTTCTTAGATTAGTTCCCCAAGGTATCTACTATTTATCATTTGCCACCACTGAACTCTATTTAGTTTGATTAGTGGTCAAATAATGATTGGACCACAATTTCCAGTGAACATTAAGTCTCCCAGCCTTTGTGAAGTGGACCTGTGTGGGGCATTTCTTCAGTGTTCTAGCAGCAACTTAATCTTGCTTAATCTTGCTTCTTGCACACACAGAACCTCACGGTCGAGTAAAAGTGAAAGAGTAGGTCCTACCTAGGTCTTTTCTGGGCATGTACATAGCCTTGCACATGTGCATGGACTTCTAGATTTCCAGGAATGTTTGGAGCTTTTCAGACCTTACTATGAACATCTCATTCTCCATATCTTCCTCTTTAGTTTTTCATTAGTTGCCACTGATGTTTCTAACAGTTGTCCTAAGAGTAGAGCTGTTCAGGTCACATAGATCAAGCTCTGAATCAAATAAGATCAAGACAAAGCCTTGAGAATGGAGCCTTGCACGGAACTGTCTGACAAGTAATAACAGTTCTCTGCGGGTTGAGTTAGTAGGCACTGCAAACCCATTCTTCCTACTGGGAAGTTGATTTTCATAACTACCACACTTGAACTTTTAGTTTCAAGACTGCTGCAGAATTGGGAGTAGAGGAGGGTGGACTGGTATAGGGTAAATTTTAAATTGCAAAGTTTGTTGATCTTAGGCTATTATGCCACATTTGTTTTTAATAAATACTCCTTGGGTTGTTACATGCCTTCACTTAGTACAAAACTCTGAAAACTGTTTATTTTGACAACTTCTGCCAGTGATCATGTTGCTTTTTTGGAGAGAGCAGACTTTCAGAAGTCCTTACTTTACCATTCTGGCCTTAAATATTTTGGGGTAGAGGTATGTCACCATTCAAATAAATTTTGTGGAAGTCTAATTTATTCTAATTTATTATATCTGATGTCCTTCTCTGACATGGAGATTGGTCATTGGAATGTGATAAGCTGGCCCAAATGGTCATTCAATTAATAAAGGCCTCAATATTATCAGAAGAGCTATCCAAGGCCAAAAGTTCAAAGAATCAAAAATGAGTGACAGATCAAGTGGACATGAAAGATGACCTGATCTCCCTTATGTCTGCTTCCTCTTTCCCCTGCCACCTGTTATTTCCTATCATATACATCCATGGCAGATTGCATAGAAAGTGGTATACAAGAAGCACTGGAATGGAGAAACAATAGCTAAGACAGTATTTCATTATGGAACTAAAGTTGTCTTATCATTATCTGTTTTCAGAACACCATATGCCAGTTTGTATAATCTTATAACTGAATAGAATGTGAACAAGAATCTTTTATGATAAAGAAAAATTAGACTCTCAATAGTTAAATTATCCTAGGTGATAGGGCTAACTACATATAGTCACTCTTAGTTCTTTTGATTTCTTATTAAGTACTCTTTGTACTAGATAGTAAGACTCTACTAGAGGAGTGAAGTAGTAAGGAAGAACCAATTTTGAGATGTTTTCTAGAGGAAAAGTCACTAGGATATGTCTGGTCATTATGCAAGTTAAAGAGGAGGGAGATGCCCAAGATCGGAAAAATGTAATTCATAGAAAAGATAATTTAAATATATTACAACTACCCAGAAGACAAATGTTATTCTGATGTGGGGAAATAAAGGTACAGTTGTTAATTCAGTGAAGAATCAGGGAAATACTGAATACTGAAACCAAAAATGTATATATTTTCCTAATTTTCCACCAGGTGTCAGCAGCACATTAAACAAACAATAGCAATTGAAAGGGTTATTTGGTAGTAAATGTCAAAATTTGTTAAATATTATTCTGTTGGGAGTATATTTTCTTTCTTTGTTCCTACTCTCAGATTGTTTGTACTTAAATAATCTTGAAAAAATGTAGATATTATTTAGAGCTTCATTGATTGTTTCATCATCTAAATTAATATGATTTTTCAGACTACTACAGGATTACTTAACTAAGTTTTCACTTCTCAGGAGACTCAAAATATTTTGAAGAAACTGGGTCAGCAGGGGGCAGCATAATCTTACAGTGTTTAAAATTTGGTCATTGGAATGACCATTCAGAAACAGATGTAAAGATAGTGTGTACATAGATTTCCAAGTTTTTAAAGCATTCAACCCCTTTATTTCAAATGAAAAATTTATTTATAATCCAAATATATAAAGCAGATAAAAAGTAATAATTTTCCAGTAGAAATCTTATTTTATAATGTTTCATTGTAACATCAAATCCTGAAAGTAATAGAATTGTTTTGATGAACAAAAAATTTAGATTAAAACTTTCTGGAGGGTTCTATTACTGTATTCCTTTTACAGATAAGAAAACAGTCCCAAGGAAATTGTAAAACATGCCCAAGTTCACATAGATGGCAAAATGTTAGGACTTACACATAAACTCAGTGGTCTCTCTTAAGTGTAGACTCCTGCAATTATACAACTACAGATATGTTCTAGCCTTACTGCTGCTGTGAAAATCAGTCCTCTTTGTTTTGTTTTAATTACACAATTCAGAGAAATTTTAATTTACATAAATAAGGAGTTACAAAGTAACTTTTTAATAGCCTGCTTTAATATCTCCAAATACTTCTCAATGAGAGAAAGTTGGACAGGAAATCTTTAGGATACAAACAGTAAAACATTCACTCTGCAATACAAATAAATGTATTGATTTTCTCTATTGTTAACAAGTGGTATACTACTAAGGAAGAAGACACAGTTATTCCACATTTTATAAAGTGAAACATGGAGAAACTAAATACCTTCCCAAAATCGCATTCCCCTGGAAATCTGACTCCAAAATTTGCTTTCCTCACCAATATACTGTATTGCCTGTTTTGTACTTGTATCACTCACGTTACTTGCATCACTTTTATTTTAGTATTTAAATTTAACAATGAAATCTAATAGGTTTCACACAGTTGGAAAATTAATGGGCTATGGATAATAGGGTATAATATAAAACATAGATAACATTTGGAAATAATTCAGGGTCATCATCTTCTAAATGGCATTCTCTTTACTTTTTAAATAGAAAAAACATATAAATTCACACACATATATTAACATGAATTCAGGTTATCATATTTAAAGCATTCATTAAAGAAACATTTTGCACCACTTTGCATAGGAATAACTGATTCTAGCACTCTATAAGCTTAGTGACCAATATTAAGTAAGTTCACACCTTCAGATGTACATGTGAGGTTGTTTGTGGAGTATAGAGCTTAACTACCTTAGCAACTCAAGATATATTACCAGTGACTCTTATCTCAGAAAGCAAGCTTTTGCAGTCAGAAATGCTCTAGACCAGAAGAAGTCAGGCAGCTTCATTAATTTTGAAGCAAAAATCATAGTTCTTAATATATGTTAATACTATTAAGTTACAAAAATCTTATATGATGTCTCACTATGTATCTAGAGCTCTGTGACTAATTATAATAAAACATTTTTAAAATCCGTTTTACTACAGAATAAAAAATTGGAGTTTTTTTCTCAAGATGTAAAATGTACGCAAACTACAGGAATTCTCTGAGGTAGACCATCACTAGCACAACTGAGTAAATCATGATCCCTGCCCAAGCATTCAGTCATGCCACATGTTTAGCCTTATGGTGTTATTTTTCACAGACATCTTAGCGTGTTACCTCCTAGTTCAAAATGCTTCTCTTACTTCCGCTGCTTAGGGTATGTCCAGGTTTTCTAACCACCACATTTCACATTTTTCATTATTTGTTCTTTTCATTCAGCAATATTTATTAAGTACCTGCTGAGTGATAGGTATTGTACTAATTTGTGGACACCCAAAGAGGGGCAAAACAAATATTCTTCCTCAAGGAACTTACAGTCAGTCTACGGGTAAGATGGTCAAAGCAACAGTTACAATACAGTAGAGTGAGTCTCTGATAGAAATATTGGCATAGTGCTGGGTGAGTATAATTTAGTGTCAGCTTCACTTCTAACTGCATTTTCACCCCCTACCCATATATACCAGCCACGATAGATCACGTTACATTTACCGAATGTGCTATCCACTTTGGGACCTTAGCTCATGCTTTCGTTTGAAATGCCCTTCCCTGTGCCTATTGAAATTCTTTTAAAATCAGTGTCAACTGTCTCTTGTCAAGATATAGTTTCTGTTGTCCAGAGTTTATTGTATCTATGATATTTTCTCCCATAAAACCTCTCTAGGCATTTTCTCATAATCTGCCTTGAAATCAATCCATCTCTGCCCTAATAGAGTGCTTGTGCAGAACAGACTTTCAAAAAAATTTTATGCTGATAATTTTCTAAATAGCAATTCTGTTTTGAGTATGTTTCCTTCTAGTAAGGTAAAACAATGTGCAGTCTATCATTTTAGCAACTGACCTTAAGTCCAGTCACAAATAAAACAAATTGGGATTATGAGATGAATATGAATGTTTCTAACTTATTAAACAAACTGAGAATAAAGATATTATATTAGATAATAGAGTATAATGGACATATTGGTTTTCTATGAGGGTACTGTCCCCTCCACTTTTTTCCTGAATAAAATCCTGTTTTGTTTAGGAAACCAAACTTAGGTCATATAGTATTCCATAGGAAAAAAAATAATAAGTTCCATCAAAGGTGAATTCATATTTTTTTTTATTTTATTGTAGACAAATGGGATACATGTTGCGTCTCTGTTTGTACATGGTGCAAAGGCATACCATTTGTGTAATCCTAAATCCACATACAATAATGTTGTTTGATTCATTCTGTTATTTTTGAATTCATATTTTGAAAAGCAGAAATACAAAGAAATGATCCACTATGAATGACAATCAGCAGACCCAAAAGAAAGATATATTGGCAGTTCTAGAACTCATAGAACACTGTGAAATAAATTATAATATGTTTTAACAGAATAAAGAGATAAACTAAGAGGGAAACCACAAAGAATAAGACAGTATGAGCAAAGAGGCAGACTTTAATAATGACCTCTAGAATAAAAAAAGCAACATCATTAAAAAGAGTCCGTGAAAAAAATGTAAAAAAGAAAACAAGAAATTTGAAGGGCAGAATGAGAGATGAGAAAAAATGAGAGCAAGATCTGAAATACACAGCTCTTCAGATTGAGCAAGCAAGGTCCTAAACAGCAGTTTTTAAAATGATCCACACCCATTAAAACTGCCGTGAAAAAAATGAACACCAAAGATGAAACGATGAAAGAGACTGCAGAGGAAATATAGGGGAACAATAATTTGACTTATAGAAGGTTTTTCAGCAGCCATGTGAAGACCAGAAGGCAGTGCAGCAGTGTGGTATCTTTAAGGTGTCAAAGCAAAGCAACTACCAGCTTGGAATATTGTAGCCTCCTGAATCATTACTTAGTAGAGAAGGCAAACACCAGATATTTTTAGGCCAAGACCAAGAGAGTTTATCACCCATAAATTGTTGCTAGAATCATTACTTAAACATATACTTTTGTAAGAAAAACATTGAATTCAAAATGAAGAAATGGAAGAAGTTATGAGCCAGGATATTGTTAAACATGTAGAAAAATCATGTAGAAAAGCTAAATAAGCAGAGAGATTAAGCAGAAAAATACTAGTAAGGATATGGACAATTTCAGTGACACTTAACCAGTTTAATTTAATGGATACTTGTGGGACCTTTGCCCAATAAATTTTAAAATATGCACTTTCTTTAAGCATATGTAGAACGTTTTAAAATGTCAACCATATGCTAGACCACAAAGAAATTCTTCACAAATATTAAGAATCAATATCACATAAATTTCTTTCTTTGACCATACTGTAATAAAATTAGAAATTTGTTTAACAATTATCTGTGAGGCACATACTACATACATGCCAGATATTCCAGGAATTCAATGTACATTAATTAAATTTTTTAAATTTTTTTATTTGTTCTAAGTAATAGAATGACAGTAGAATGCATTTATGCATTTTGATAAGTCATACATCAATGGAGTTATAATTTCTCATTTTTCTAATTGTACATATTGTAGGATCACGTCGGTCATGCAGTCATATATGTACATGAGGTATTAATGTCTGTTTCACTTTACTGTCTTTCTTACCCCCATACACCTTCCTGTCTCCCTCGCTTCACTGCCCTCTACCTAATCTAAAATAACTATTCTTCCCTACCTGCCTCACCCCACTGCTTATTGTGAATTAGCTTCTGCATATCAGAGAAAACTTTTGGTCCCTGGTTTTTTGGGTCTGGCTCATTTTGCTTAGCATGATATTCTCCAACTCCATCCATTTACCAGTGAATGCCATAATTTCATTCTTCTTTAAAGCTGAGTAATATTCCATCACGTATATAAACACACACACACACACACACACACCACATTTTAATGAAAAATTTTGACATGCATGAGATTTATTTTTAGGTAAGTGAGGAAAGGAGAAAGATAATACAGTAAATATGTGGTCTGTAAGAAGGTTAAAAGTATTCTGGGAGAAAACAGAAGTAGGGTAAGCAGGATCAAGGATGCCAATTGGAAAGGAGATGAAATTTTAAATATAAGGTCAGGGTAAGGCTCATTGAGAATGTGACATGTAAGCAAAGACTCAGAATAGACACAGGCATTAACCACTTGTATATCAGGAAAGAACATGTAAGCAGATCAAACAGCCCACTCTGAGCGCAGAGGGTATACTATGTGGTGTTCAAAGAGTAGCAACGAGGGAAATGGTAGAACACTTGCCTGACACGTGTGAGGCACTGGGTTCATTTCTTAGCATCACATATAAATAAGTCAATGAAAATAAAGATCTATCAACATCTTAAATTTTTTTAAAAAAATATTAAATAAAAAAGAAAAATTGTAAAATGGTTTAAAGAAAACAAAATCTGATTCTATGAAATTACTAATAAAGTAGATAAACCCCTGGAGATATTGATCAAGAAAAAAACAATACATTAGATGAAAAGAAGGCTATAATCTTACTAATTCAAAGGAAATTTCAAAATCATGAGAAAAACTCCAGGAAAGCAAATTTTAAAACTTAAATGAAATAAGCGGTTTTCTTTAAAAATACAAATTTCTGAAAAGTGATTTTGAAATAATAGAACAAACTGACTTGTTCTTGATGGCTCATGCCTATAAACCCATCAACTCGGGAGAGTGAGGCAGGAGGCTCCCAAGTTCAAAATGAGCCTGGGCAACATAGTGAGACCCTGTCTCAAAAAATAATTTTAAAAAAGGACTCGGGGTATAATTTAGTAGAGCACCCCTGTGTTCAGTCCCCAGTGCCACAAAAAGGAAGGAAGAAAGGAAGGAAGGAAAGAAAAGAAAGGACACATGAAAAGACTTACCATTAAATGAATTCAATCAATAGTTAAAAAAAAAAAGAAAAGAAAAAAAAAAAGATCACCTTAAAATAAAGAGGAAAAAAAAAGACCCAACTCCAGTGAACAAACAACTTCTATGCTACATAAGCTGTTTGGGAAAAGGAAAAGAAAAAGTACCCAGCTTTTATCCTGAGACTTGTGTAATTGTAACACCAACTAAACATGAATAGCCTTAGAACATTATTAACTGGTTTCACTTATGAACATATATTGAACATATATGCTGAACCCCTAAATTCAATTTTTATTTTGTCTTGTTTGTTTTTTGTTTTGGTTTTGTACCAGGGATTGAACTTAGGGGCACTGAACCACAGAGCCACATCCCCAGCCCTTTTTATTTTTTGAGACAGGGTCTCACTAAGTTGCATAGGGCCTTGCTAAATTGCTGAGACTGGCTTTAAACTTGTAATCCTCCTGGCTTAGCCTCCTGAGCTGCTGAATTACAGGTGTACACTACCATGCCTGTCCTTAAATGTTTTTAAATTGAATTCAGAAAAAAGTACACAAATGTCACATGCTGAAAAGATGTACCTGTGTGTGTATATAGTCTTCAAATTAGTATTCCAAGACAGCATGAGAAAAAAATTATAAATTTAATAAGTTGTTCTCATAAGCATATAAACAAAAATGTCAAATTGAGTATGTTCACATTGAATACAGCAAAAAATAATGTGTATGTATAAATTTTGGTCACAGGAGGAATTTTCCATGACCATTTCCACACGATCCTGTAGTCAAATGCTGGAGATATGAAATATCTTGTTTCTATTTGTTTTACAATTAATTTTTCTTTAAAGCCTTCTTAACTAATATATTAATTTCTCAGTGTTAATATGTAGGACTTATGAAAGAAAAAATGAGTTTTTACTTTTGTTTTAAAAAGGAGGAATATACCAGATTTGGGGAACAAGCCTGGGAATGGAGATAGGGGAGCTGGTTCTTCATGACAAAGTTCAAGGCCTGGATCAGTGAGTGCCTGAAGCTACTGTTGTAGGAACTATTGTGATTATATAGTCCAGTAAGTTCCCTTGTGTTTCTTAAGTCACTTAAAGTTGGATATTTTGTCACTTGCAACTTAAAGTATGCTAATAAAGTGTACAATTTTAGGCAGACTAGCTTCCAACACCACTGTGAAATTTAAACTACCCATCCATCCACTGCTTTCCTCAGTAGTCTATCCTATTTATTTATTTAATTATTTAGTGATACTAGGGATTTAACCCAGAGGCTCTTTACCACTGAGCCACATGCCCAACTCTTTTTCTTTATTTTTTAATTTGAGACAAGGTCTCACTAAGTTGCTGAGGGCCTCTCTAAGTTGCTGAGGCTGGCCTTGAATTTGTGATCCTCCTGCCTCAGCCTTCCAAGCCACTGTGATTACAGGTGTGCATCATAGCATCCTGCTGTCCTTTAGATTTACTTGGTGTTTGGACAATCCCTACCAAAAACACAGACTGGCTTTCCTTTACAATGGATGTTCAGGGCAGCGAAGGCAGAATTTGGAGCATTATGCTGTTCTGCTTTCTCCCTCTTGAAATTGCCTCTGGTTATCTCCTGGGTACCTAGTTCCCTGAGGCTAGGAGAAGTCCCTAAGGAGGGAGCACTGCTGCTCAGGATGAAGCTCACTGTTAGTGGCAGTTCTAGCATCGCAGTAGGCATCTTCCCCAGGTTTACCCTTCATCACCCTCAGGGCCCCCATCACCCCCATTTCAGAAAAGTATAATGGAAGCATTTTATATGTAAAGACAATTAAAAGCCTAGCACTCTCTTCAAACCACAGTGAATAAGTTCAACAGAAACTCTTCAAATTTATTCTAATTATCATTGTACAGTTTCACCTTTAAAATGTTGAGCATATCAATTCAATATTCATGGAAAGCCCAGGATGTTTACTTCTTAGGGATTCTGTTGTATTTTAAATTGTATGGCTTTTCTAGATGTATTTATAAGTTCTCACTTAATTTTAACCAGTTAGCACAGTTAAGGAAATGTATTGGCTGCCATGAGCACTAATTGTGGTTATGATAAACATTATATAGTTTATTCATTTATCTGAAATTTTAAATGGATTTTTTCCTACTCTCACACAATTGCTTATAATCCTTTACCCTAGGGCAAAAGACTCAGGGAAGGAGGGAAGTAATAAAAAGAAATAAAATATTATGCAAGATGGGAAGTTTTACTTTGGGGAGCCTGTGGGACTAGTCCTTTAAGTCGATCTAGTTATGACTGGAATTTGTTTGACTTTGGGTTAATCACCTCTTCGTTGCTGCCACCAAGGCAAGCCCCAGCTGTAAATTAATGACAGGGTCTGCAGAGAGTCCTGAATGGAGCAGCGTGCCCTGAGGAATAGTGTGAAGAAAGATGCCACCTGAGCATACATATAGTATGTGTCTTTAATTTGTTTTTGCTGCTGTGGAGCTGTTTGTGTAGTTGTTCTACCCTGCTTTTGTGCTCAGGGATCTCCTTGGACTGCCCTAACTACCAGCCTCAGGTGGGCAGGCACACTGATGGCAGTGGAAAGTCCTTGAGATGAGCACTTTTTCTAAGGTAGAAATTCAGAATGAACTTTTAGGCAATAGTTTTTTCTGTTTAACAGGATACTATTTCCGTTAAATGTTACTATATCTCAGCAGGACTTACTAAAATAGAATCAAGAGCATCAAGATGCTCTTGCTTTTTTGTTGTGCTTGGAGATAAGAATTTTCCCAGCAGCAGAATGGAGAGAGAAGGTGGTTGTTTTCCTGAGGAGCAAGAAAAGTTCTCTCCCATCACTTCCTTTGGGGGACACTTTGTTGCTCAAAGTTGGCAGTATGGCCTGTGTGCTGATTCGCAGCTCTTAGGTTCACATTTTATTATATGACAGTAGGTTAATGTGAAGAGTACTATGTTACGAAAAATGGGTTTCATAATATTCTAACAGATGCTGTTAGTATAATAGCCTAATGTAACAAATGCACCAAATGTGTTCAAGCATGTTTTTGACACTATTTTCATAAGTGATGATATATCCTAATTGAAACTTACTAAAATTATGTTTTCTCCTCCAACTGTCATGAAAACATACCAAACTTGGTGTTTTGTATACCCATGATTTAGGAATATAAAATGTATGTTCCTTGTGGCTTTCCACTCTTGAGATTTAGAGTTAGATTTGAAAATGAGATAGTATTCTTCCTGAAAATTAGTCCAATGAACTTATTCAATCCTGATATATATGTTAATTCTCCTTCATTACTTAGATAGCCAATAACTTGAAGATTTACGTGAAACATTCTTACAGTGAGTAGCGTTTAGTGTCTTCCTTTTCTTCCTTTTTTCTTTCTGACTCATGGAGTGAATACCTTTATGAAACTTCAAAGGAAATTTTGAATATTTATTTTACCATTTTGTGTTTGTTTGTACATATTATGTCCTTGTATCATATAATTCTTCAACCTTTTTTTTTTCTTGGTGAAACGCAATATACATTAGAAGCATGTAAATAATAGAAATGGTACCACCCATTTATCATAAATTAATTACCATCCACATTAAGGAATTAAAAAATACCTAATATCCCCAGAAATCTGTCATGCCCTTTCCAGTCATCTTACCTTCTCCTCCTACCCCCAGAGTTAACCACAATTTTGACTTAAATATTAATCATTTTCTTGCTTTTCTTTATAGTCTTTTGCCACCTATTCATGCTTCTAGAACACTATGACTTATTTTGCCTAATAGTTTTTTCTTGTTGTTGTTATTTTCATTTTGGTTTTTTGTTGCTGCTATGGTTGTTTTGAAATTTACATAAATGGAATTATGCCACTAGGATGTATCCATATGAAACCACCCTTTTTCATTCAGTTACATTTGTAAATCTATAATGGTTTTCATTGCTGTATAGTATAGCATTGCATGAACTCACCACAAATTATTGATCCATTGTACTGTTTGGGTCCAACATGAGGAATATTGCTGTGGACATTCTTTTCATATCTCTTGATGATATGAAAGCATGGTGCATATGTAGGAGTGAAATTGCCAAGCCTTAGGTGTGTGTATTTTTGACATTTTTAAAAGCAATATCACTTTACACTCCCATCAGGGGAATACGATAGTTCTGTCTCTCTGTATCCTTACCACACTTGGTATCCTTTTAGCCCATCTGTTTGTTGTATTACCTCATGGTTTTAATTTCCATTTCTCTGATTACTAATGAAGTCAAGCAAATGCAAAGAAGCCTGTTGAGATTTTTATTGGAATTACATTTAACTTATAGATCATTATGGAGAATGTTACAAAACTCAACTAATACATTAGTTTATCTATATAGCACTTTTCAATTTCTCTCAGTAAAGTTCATTACTTTCTGTATAGATGCTTTGCTTATCATTTGTTCCATTCATTCCTAGATATTTTATACCTTTATGCGATAATGAATGCTATTTTAGTAAATTCATTTTCAGATTTGTTGCTGACAGATAGGAATATATACGTGAATTTTTAAATTTTACCTTTGTACACAACTGCAGTTCTTCTGTAGTTTAGATTTGCTATATGCATAATTATACGTTCTGTACCAAGTACAGTTTTATCTGCTTCCCTTCCAAATTATGATACTTTTACTTTCATCTTCTTGTCTTTAGTATGACTAGGACCTTCACTGGGTGGGGTCTCCACTACAGTGTGACTAGAGTGGTGATAGTAGTTTCAAAGAGGAAATATTTTTTTCTGTTTCAAAGGGCAAATCATTTTTAGTATGGTGCTGCATATTGCTGAATTTAGTTTGCTAACAGTTTATTTAGCATTTTTTTAATCTCTCATGAAAGAAAATCTTGTAATTCTTTTCTTATGTCCTTGTTAGGCTTTGGTTTTAAGGTTTTGCTAGATTCTTAAAGGAAGTTGAGCAGTGTTTCTTTTTCACTCTCTGGAAGAATTTGTTAAAAAGTAGCATTATTAATTGAGATTCACTAGTGAAGCCATCTGGACTAAAGTTTTTTGCGTTTGCTTGTGTTTATTTTGGAAAGGATTTTAATTATAAGCTCAGTTTCTTCAGGAAGAATACTTAGATACTCTATTTCTTCTGGTGTCCCTTTTAGCTATAGTTTTCTAGGAATGTGTCCAGGACATTCAAATTTCAGATTTATTGGAAGAAAGTTGTTCATACTGTCTTCTTATCTTTCCATGATCTGTAGAATATGTAGTGATGTCTCCTTTTTCATTCTTCATATTTGATGTTTGTGCTTTCTCCCTTCTCCTGCCCCCTTTCTCAGTTGGATTCTCCAAAAATTTATCCTTTTTATTAGTCTTTTAAAAAATCTAAGGGTTATTTAGGAGTACTTAATTTTCAAGCATACAAAGATTTTATTCTTCTCTGGAAAATAGTTTGTGTTCTAATTAAAACATTATAAATAACTTTTATCATCTGAAATCCTTTTTTTTTTGCTTTATGTTTGTAAAGTTCTGTGTGCTTAGAAAAATGTGTATTCTATGTTTGTTGGGTATTGTGCTGTATATGCCACCATTAGGTCAGTTTTACTTATTCTGATATTCATACCCTCTACATCCTTACTGTGTGTGTTTGTCTCATTGGACCAGTTATTGAGAGAAGTATACTAATGACCCAACTGATTTTAATCTTCTTTGTATCTTTCTAGTTGTGACAAGTTTTGCTTTCTGTATTTTCAGCCCATGTTATAAAATCCATGCAAATTTGAAATTATTTTATCTTCCTGGTAAAGTGAGTGCTTCATCATTAAGTATACTTCTTCACCTTCAATATGGTTATTGCCTTGAAGTCAACCCTGATGATTCTAATGTAGCTTACCAATTTTCTTTTGATTGTTATATCCATGGTACACTTTTAACTTTTGTGTATATCTATGTCGACTTATAAATAGTAGATAGTTTTGTTTACTGAAAGTATACTAATCTTTGTCTTTAAAGGCACAATGAAGACATTTAATTTAATGTAATTAAATCTAAATTGTGTCAGTTTTTTAAGGTTGATAACTTTTTAGACAATAATTTTTCATATTCATAAAAAAGTTCATTACATCTATAAACAAATTTATCTTCTTTGATATATATATATATAAATATGCAGAAATTTATGAGATTTTATCATATTCTATTACTTCTTTGACTCCTATGCAATGAAAAGTGATCTAGCAACTAAAATATCCAAGGACAATATTTCTAATCTAATATTTGGGGAATTCAGTTTGCAACTCTTGGCTTTATCATGTTTACCTACCTAATTCCAATAAGCACGACATTACAGTATATCTCTAATAAGTCTTTCTTACAAAATACTACAAAATTTCATTTTTATTAACAGGGTTGTGACTCCCAAATGAGCATGTCAGAAATGTCCTGTAGTGAAAGTACATCGTCTTGTCAATCTCTTGAACATGGTTCAGTTCCAGAGATTCTCATTGGCCTGCTTTATAATGCCACAACTGGAAGATTATCAGCAGAAGTGATAAAAGGCAGCCACTTCAAAAACTTGGCAGCAAACAGACCACCCAGTGAGTGAAAAAAATTTTTTTTCTAATTGTAATGTTTTCTGTACTTATGGGACTCTCAGCATTAGGGGCTTCAATCCTATCATTTTAGTCTTAACCAATCAAAATGAAATGATGAATCATCAGCTAATCTGTTTCATGTTTTCTGTTCCCAGTCATTTGGGAAGTAGAAAAAATTTGAAATTCAAAATATTAATTGTATGGTGACAGGAATTTTAATTTTCACATGTCTGCAGAATAAATTATCCCTATCATAGCCATTATCTTTTGATAGAAAAAGTTACAGGGTTTTAAAAAGTGAGTGATATTCATAAGTGTGAACAGAAAGGTGTGCAGTGTTGTTAACTGAAAGGTAAAGTTGTTTTCTGTCTTCATGCAGTACTATGAACAAATGTATTTTCTTCTGTATTTCCTTCTTTTTTCCTTAACAATTTAAAAGGAACTGTTTCTTTAGATTTTCTTCTCATTTAAAATTATAGGCGGTTCAGGGTGTAGCTCAGTGGTAGAATTTGTGCTTAGCGTGTGCAGGCCCTGGACTCACTACCCAGCACCACAGAAAAAAATAAAAGTTTAAAAAAAAATTTTTAATTATAAACCAGTACTGCCAACAGACTTTTCTTAGATGGAATGGGCTTTACCTTTACCAGACAAACAGAATAAGGAACAGTTTGGGGGTTGACCCTAGATGGTCGGAAGTGAAAGCTAAAAATGCACCTCTGCCCTATTTGCTTTCAGCTTCTCTTACCTTCAGTTCAAGAGGACGGAAGCATAGAAAGACTGTGTTCCAATTTACATCTAAAACTTTTTGTTGATAGCTAAGAAAGGTAAACCAGGAACAAAGCAACTTCACTATATACTTCTCTAAAATTAAATCTGTTAATGCCTGAACTAAAAATTGGAAAGGTAATCTGGAATAATAATACCTCCTTAAATTTGCTTAAAGATTTCACACAGACTTGTTTAATGCAGTCTTTTACTCCAGGTATCAAGCAATTATTAAAGCACTCTTGAATTAAGTTAACTTCATTCTCAGTGTCAAAAAAAATTCATTATTCAATGGAGGTTAAAAGTCATAAAAATATATTTGGTCTGCCCAAGTAATGTTGGAAAGATCATAGAATCCATCTATCCCTGAATTGTAAGTCTGAAAGCCAAATTGTATTCACATTTCTACCTTAGACAGATGACCTAGCTTCCCTAAGTGTGTTTCTTTATAAGTAAAGTTAAGGCTGTGTCTCTCACAGAGTGATTGTGAAATCCAGATCTGACAAATGTGCATAAAGGTTAGAATTAGTATTATCCACTTTTTTATTTGAAAGGAAATATTCAGTGGGAGGAAAGAAGCCATTCCTAGAATAAACAGACTGACAAGTATGACTCAATTATCTACAGTTATACACAGTGTGAATGCAAATTAAAATGACTAGAAAGATAACCTATAGAATAAGACTTATAGATAAAAGGAAGCACGATGAGGCATGACAAGCTCAAGAGTGCACACTCTACATAGACAGCCTGACTGAAGATATTTTAACAGTACCAGATATGACACCATTTGGGGTCACACTGAGCCACAAGTATGTGCTATTCATACTTTAGCTGATAGTTTAATAATTTTTTTGACAAATACTTAACTGGAGATGTTAAAAAGTAGGAGAATGAAATGGTACTCTGCTAGAAATAGAAAACAGAACTTAAAAAGAATCAGAGCTCAAAAGGATCTGAAGAGCAAGGTTGGGTAGTAAGCAGATTAAGAAAGATTAGCAACCACAACACAGAGTTGATTTTTCAAGTTAAAGAGTGGATGATAACAATTGACATTATTTTAGAGTTAGATTTTTCAGTATAAGGTTAATTAATGGTGTTAGCTGAGAGGCAACTAGTAAGCAAATATGTCAGTTTTTTAAAATAATTATATGAAAGTAGAGTATTTATTCAGGAGATGTAAGACATTTAAAAAGTGATATGCCAGACAATTCTATCATTTTGTCCTAAACTGTATGTTATATAAAATTATAGCCCTTCATGTATACCTAGGTCTAAACCTTGAACTATGTTGTAGACTGAATAATTCCAATTTAATCCAAAGAAATAGCAATATTCAAGAGCAAAAATTGTGATAACTGTGTATTATTTTGCATAACTTAGTTTTATATTAGAGAAATAAAACTTTCAAATATTAAATATTGCATGGATAAACTTAAAATTTAGTATAATAATGATGATGATCCTATAATGACTTTTATTCAGTCTTTTGTAGTCTAATAATTTGCATGATTCTATGTTCAATGTGCTTTAGACCAAGATATCATTATAAAGATGTTCCCCTTTAAAATAGTGTAATTTTCATTTAAGATTACACAATGACCTTAAAATTTTTCATTCCATGAAATTTACCCAGAAACCCTTTTGTTCAGCCCTCTACTTGAATTAAAATGCTAAAGTTTTGTGTTTTTCCACTCCAGTGAACAGTGTTTCCTCTTTAATTCTGACCTTTGACCCTCTTTCACCCAACGATTGACATCTGGTCATTATTTCTTTTACTGCTTTCCACCCCCTGTTGTCAGATGGACTGTTCTGTTGTCTAAAACACTTGATAGGTGGACAGGTTTATATAATCCGAGGTGAGTTCCTGTAGAGGCTAATTGGATGTTGTCTTTTCATGCAAAAACAAAATACCCTAAAACTTGCCAGCAGTGAAGCTGTCCACCATGTTGGTTTCTGAAAATATGCACATTTATTATCTGTGATACTTGAAATAAAACTAACTTAGAATTTATCTCTGATTATGGATGATGGTATTCAGAGTATTAATAAAATAAGCCAAACTTTTTAAAATAAGTTTTTATTTTTCCATTTATTTGTATTTTGACTTATATAACAGAAATAGATATTTCATGAGAAATATTGCAATTGTCTTTGAAACTAATTGAAATTTTTATATGAAGTACACATGATGGATCAACATGCTGAAGATCATTTGCATGAGTCTAAAGAACTTGAAAACATAATCTTTTAAAGAGGATTTATCTTTGATTCAATCAGGCAATGAAATGTTATTTTTCACTTTGTACACTAAACATCACATTGGTTTTTTTTTTATGATTCATGAAATAGTTAAGATGTCATACTTAAAATTTCACATTGAATCATATCTAAAAGAAACCCTCTAGTATTTATTTTAACTACTCAAAAAAAGCACATTAAATGTATCCTTGCATGAAACCAGGAAAGTTTTACTTGGTTTGCTAAACTTTGAACCCTTAATGCATTTGGCTTTATTATGGCCCTTAAATGTTTTAAAAATATATTTAAAAACCACATCCATGCAGAGATTTTTTTGACATTTCATCCTAAGCTATTTTGATGTCATCTTTGCATTCTTGTCTTCCTCTTTTTCTCTTCACCATTTGCCTTCATTTCTATTTGTTTGTTTATTCTTATTCTCTGAAAACACAGTGGAATGCTTTACAGTGTTGTGGCTAATTGAGCTTGCTAAGTGTTTATTAATGCCATGATGTCCTGCTTAGTGAAGCTAAATGGGAATGGGAATGGGCAGGGGAGGCAATGTGATGTCATAGATGGGGTGGGAGGGTTAAGGAAGGATTATGAGGTATACCTTTAAATTCTATTATGGAGAAATAGAGAGGTTGAGAAATTATTACACCCCAGATATTTTCGGCCTACTTAGCATTCTCTGTACTTCTCACATTTTATAAGTATCTATATCAAAATGGAATTAGTTGAATTTCCATTAAACATGGTATACACCATATCCTTATGAAGTATAAATACTGAATCTTCTCAGCACTTATTTTAAGGAAATTGTTTCAAGTTTGTTGCAAATGATATTTGTGTTGGTTTTTTTTTTTTTTTCCTTTAGATACATATGTTAAGTTAACTCTACTGAATTCCATGGGTCAAGAGATGTCCAAGTGCAAGACATCCATCCGCAGAGGGCAGCCAAATCCAGTATACAAGGAAACTTTTGTATTTCAAGTAGCTCTATTTCAACTTTCTGATGTGACACTTATACTATCTGTGTATAACAACGCAGCATGAAAAGAAAAGAAATGATAGGCTGGATTTCTTTAGGTCTGAACAGCTCTGGAGAAGAGGAACTCAATCATTGGACTGAAATGAAGGAGTCGAAAGGACAGCAAGTATGTAGATGGCATGCGTTACTAGAGTCGTGATGAACAGGATGAACGAGCCGTCAGTCAAAGGCCACATTCTTTCTGATTACAACACTGCTCTTTTCACCTGGTCACCATTAGAAGAGCTGTTTTTTGAAGAATAATATTCAACATTCTACCAAAATTCTTTAAATGCTGTGGAAAGAACGTCTAATACTGACATACATGAAGAAAAGATATGTCTCTGGTGGAGCTTGTGTGGAAACTGAGAAACCAACATTATTGTTAAACTAACAGTCCTCCAGAGATTTAAAGCTATGCTTTTGATTTGAAATCACTTTTACTTTAGCAAAAGAGCCAGTAATTTTATGGAAGATTATAAGTGATTTTTAAAAATCAGAATTTTCGTTGCATCACTATTTTAATATCACCCTACATATTACCCATAAAATATTTTAAATGGCCAGTCTTGGTGTTTATAATGTTCTTTAATATGAAAAAATAGTTCTCCAACACTATCACAAGTTATATCTAATGAAGGGTTTCAATCACATTGAAAATTATTTTGTCTCAGACATGTCCTTTGTGCCCTTAGTTTCATTGTGCCTCAGTTCTTCTCCATAGCACTAAATCTAAGTGCAAGCAAATATTCATTTTCATGAAGGAATTTTGAAGATGTGTTGTTTTTCAAAAGTTTATTTCTTTATTTGCCTCTGCTTCTGCCTGATCCAAAGAGACCAAGTCATGTCCTGGTCCCTTGCAAGCCTTCTAGACAGGTTGTACTGTAGAACTATGTAACTTTCTGTTGAAAGCACTTCCTGTATTCTTGTATTCCAATGTAGGAAGCCAATAGAACAGGACTTTACTTTAGAACTAGTTTCAGTGATTGACTCTTTACAATTGTGTAATGTGAAAAATGTTTTTCTACAAACTGAAAATAAGAGAAGCTGTTGGAAATTGAAAGCAATTCACATTAAAGAAAAATTTAATTGTCTGCTCTGAGTATTTAGTAAGCAACACTGCATAAAGCAGGTAGCACTCAAAATAAGAAACTCTGTCACCCTCACTTCAGTTTATATGGTGATGTAAAGACTATCCTGTTCACAGTTTGATTCAGAGCATCAAGTTCAAAACAGTTCTGAGATTCTTTATGAAGTTTCTAGTGACTTGTGACTAGATTTTATGAAATTTACAGATAACGTTCTTCAACGTGATGTCATCTTGTGCCTTTCATGTAAGTTCAATTTGCTCATACAGCTTGGAAGTTGTATTTGCAAAATTAGGCCTTCAATTTTTTATAAATGTAAAGATTCCTCAGAACAGTGTCACAAGATCTTTATTTCCTCTGAAGTGTGTAAAAGTTATATAATGTACTAATTTTTTTAAATGGCAAGGCACTTTCATTTGTTGTTTTTATATTTAGGAACTCTGATTAATCAGGAATATTATAAGCTATTTTCTTTTCAATTTTGCTTCTTACCTAATATATAATTTTATGCATATACTTTATTAAATAGAATATGTTTTGTATATATGAAAAGTATTTTCTTTTTTTCTCTTTCTCATTTTTAGTGAAACTAGACAGAAATGTACTATTTACCAATTACTAAAAAGCAGTATATCATTGTTCCTAGTCCCAACTAAGTACAATATGTTATTGTAAGCTAGAAATCATTATTACCATCATAAAACCATGCATAGATATTACTATTTCAGCTTGACTGTACTGAAAGGCCTTAAAAGAGATCCAAAAAGACCCCATAAACTCAAATTTTTTAGATTAAAAAAGGCAGCTCTATGCTTTAATACTTGTCAGTTATAAGAAAAAAATGCAAATGAGCAACATGGGGTTTAAGAATATATGTTAGAGTGTTGCATTAAAGAAAAAAAATCCATCCTTTAATTGTTACATCTGTGAACTTTTTCCAGAATTTTTTAAATAAATGAGTTAGAGTACAGAGTCAAAACATGGGTGGAATGGCAAAATACCTCATTTAAGTATTTTCATCAACAGTGTGAGAAAAATTTGAAGGGGGATGTAGATTTTACTGAGAAATTAGATTTAGGCATTTGATGCTACAGTTATCTTTCCTGTCTCTGAAACAACTATCTACATTGTTAATACCTGGTATCTTCCCAATAAAGAGAGTTGTCAATCTTTAGCTGTAACAGAGCTTAATCAAATACGTTAATATGACCAGCCTGGTGCTTTCACCTTTAGTAAGAAAAAGACAACTGTTATTTGTTTAATCTACCTTTCTTCAGGCTGTACCCAGAATTGTGTGTATGATCTGATAGCTCTTTAGGGGCTTATCTAGTATAAGTCCCAAATCTTATGTAGCCTAAAAACTAATCAACATTTTATAAATTTTGGGAAGGACCCTCCTCCACCCCAGCTGCCAAGTCCTCAAAGATAATAAATTATCTATATGTGTGTCCATATGTTCACACATGCCTACACTCACACATGACATACATATGTATACATATATGTATTTGTAAAGGTGAAGGTGCCCTGGCTTTTTCAGACAATTAAATAGAAAAATACTTATCAAATTTATGGATTATTTTTCTCCTTTATATAAATTACTAGATGTTATATTTGGTTTATTTTTAATTTTTTTGTTTTATTTGTCCTAATTAGTTGTACATGACAGTAGAATGCATTTATACATTTTGATAGATCATACATAAATGGAGTGTAATCTCTCATTTTTCCGATTGTACATATTGCAGGATCACAATGGGTCATGCAGTCATGCATGTACATGAGGTAATAATGTCTGTTTCACTCTACTATCCTTCCTCCCCCCTTCGCTCCCCTCTAGTTATATTTGGTTTTGAGTGCTGTTTGGTACTAATCTCCACCACACATAGCAAAATATATCTTTTCTTCCTGTTGTTTGACACAACCTAGAATAATTTCTCCTTCAGAATTGTCTGTTTTCTTCAAAAAGGATTAGGGTTCAAGAGACCCACTTCACTCTGCTTAATCTAACATACAAGACAATACTACTACTTTTTGTGTGGTGCTTGAATTCACATGAAAGCTTCAAGGCAAAATTTATATCTCAGTAATATAGCAAATAGGTGCCCACTGGTGGGCAGCAGGTGTTTGAGTCAGAAACTTGAGAAAGATAGCCGACTTTTTTATATTTGGCTAAAATCCCCTAAGTTTTATAATTAAATGAGCTAGTCCAAATATGACAGTTGACTGGCATTTATAGGTGCTCTTGCACCTGAAATTACACTATCCCAAATGAATTGCAAAATGTAGTAGTTTATTACTGCCCAGGAAACAAAGCATATTTAAAACTGGTGAAGAATTTTAATATAATATCGTCTCTTTCAGAAACCTAATTCTGTAATCTGTATCTCAGTACTAGTCACAGTTTGTTTGAAATCCACTTGCACGTTATCTTACCATGTGTTCACTGCATTCTTGATAGTGTTCTGTTGACTAACAAAAATAATAAATACCACAGTTTAAGAAAAGAAAACCCAATGAGAAGATATCTAAAGTACCCTGATTAATATACACATGATATCATAGTCTCTCAAGTGAACTAAAAAATAGACTATTTGAAGTTTGAATCTTAGATGACATAAAAACAGTAGTAGTCATCACATTTTATTTTCTTGTTCAGATATGAATATAAATGATACGATTTTGTTTGCATGAAATTACCACTTATATAGACTAGATAATTCAGAGAAATTTACATATATATTTATAATTAACAAATTTTCTTAGTTTTTTTTCCATCATACTGCCCCCCAGTTCATCTGACTTACATTGGAAGTAACAATATATTTATCACCAACCATACTTAATATTGAACACAAGCTTAAGCATGCTGCAAAGCATTTTCTTTTATTTCCCCTACGTTTTTATTGGTGCGTTATAGTTGTACATACTGATGGCACTTGTTGTTACATATTTGTACATGCACACAATATAACAATATAATTCCCCAGCACTCCCCCAGCCCTGCCTCTCCCATCCCTTGATCTCTTTCCTCTATTGATCTCCCTTTGATTTCCATGAAATTCATGCCCACCTTTCTTTTCCTTCCTGTCTTCCACATATGACAAAACATAAGTCCCTTGACCTACCAAATTTGACTTACTTCACTTAACATAATCGTTACTAGTTCCATCCTTTTCCTGCAAATACCATAATTTCATTTTTCTTTATGGCTGCATAAAACTCCATTGTATATATATACCACATTTTCTTTATCCATTCATCCATTGAGGTACACCTATGCTGGTCCCATAGTTTGACTATTGTGAATTGTGCTGCTGTAAACATGGGTAACTGCAAAGCATTTTAAAACATCATCTGTGCCCTCCAAAAAGTGTAATAATGATGATGATAACAGCTATAATCTACTAAAGATATAGAACAATAATTTACTATTTTGTTTGATTCTTACAACAATACTATTAGGTAGGTAATATAATCCCTATTTTAATCAGTGAAGAAATTGCAGCATAGAGAGGTTAAGCAGACTTTCCTAAGGTCATCCAGTAAGTAAGCAGCAGAACTGGGATTAGAACTCAGATGTACATTGCTCTAAACACCATATCTGTGCATACTGCAGTTGCATTCCTCTTTTTTAATTGCATACAAAAAGTTAGAACATATTTATCAATAAACCTACCTACCTTAACTGAAGGAAGAACTAGCAGGTGGGAAACAGCTCAGGAAAAGAACAGACAAGACTAGAGGTTTATTTTTTCCCAGAACACAAAGGGGAATTTTCTATCATGTTTCGTAGATGATTTTTATTTTAAAACTTGGTATTAATTACTACAGTTAGATTCTAAAAGTATATTAATCAGTTCATTCTGCTTTTTGATCACATTTGGTAACCCAAGGTGTTTAAATCACTTCTGACCACCCTTCTTACCCTGTGAAGTGGATAGTTGTGTCTGCTAGCCTACATCTGACTCATCAGTGTTAAGGAGAAAGCCTTCTCATTGCAGTTTGTGTTTCTTGTATTATGTTTTATAAGAATCGTAGTTAGTTTATTCCATATGTCTCTCTTCCCCCCAGGTGGTAGTAAATAAATGCTTTGTCTCATTACCTTTATTATATGTGCCTTTGCTCATAGTAGGCACACAATAAATATTGAATTGAACTAAATTCTCTATGGAAGAAATCAATAATACTATTATGTAAGTTTCATTTTGTACAAATCTTGTGTTATGCATGGATTTATTTTTTCCTTCATTTAGTGTATATTTATAAAATACCAATTATGTGCATGAGTTGTTCTAAGAGCTACAGATGCAGAGGTAATACATTGGATAGACAAAGTCTTTGCCCTCAGGGGCCTTAAATTCTAAGGTAGGAATATGAGAACAGAATAGAGTAATTTCATTCTAATCTGATGAAATGTTAAGATAGAGACACAAAGAGAGCACTGTGGGATTCAGTAAGGAATAAAACATGGAGTTCAAAAATATCTTCCTGGAGAAGATAATACCTAGTTGGGGACTTAAAGAATGAATATGGGTTAAATTCCCATCAAACTCCAAGGCATATTACAAAATAGTGGTTTCTAAGAGCTAGTGTGCTTAAGAATTATCTCTAGAGCTTAAATTGTATTCCAAACTCTACCTCCAGAGATTCTGTTTCACTTGGTCTGGAGGGAAGTCCAATAATCTAAATTTTCTTAAGCTCCCCAAGAAATCCTATCAGATATATTGGTATAGAATATTGAGCTTATTACATAGAATTATTGATAGCAGTGTTTCAGTGCCTATAGATTAAATCTTTATGATAGAGATAAATAAGAGTGATTAAGACTAATGTTAATGTTATGATTATACTAAGACTGATGTTGCTTGTACGTCCTTAAAGAGAAATATTTAATGAAAAAAATGGGAAGTAATAATTATGATTTCCTGTCCATTCACATTCAACGTGACTTTTTCAAAAGTCTTCCTTGGTATAATTCATTAATTTATGATGTTGGTTTTGTGATTCCTGAAACTTTATTTACTGTTAAATATTTACCTCTAAGGTGTCTTTGCAATAATTAGATACAAGACAAAGAACCTGAGGAGTTTTTATCTAGTATTCATTCTCTGTCAGTATTTTGGGTGAATAGGACTGACCTGTAAGAAATCGTATAGGAGCAGTGGCAGATAGTGGCAGTTTTGTGTTCTTGTTATAGTAAGCCTTCTCCTTTCTCTTACTTTTTTCTCAATGGCTTCATTGTCACCACACCTTCAGATGAACCTCAGTCCTGGATTCTTCACTAGGAACAGCAGTGTTTCTGCCATTTCTGATCTAATCTCTATTTCCTTGATTGCTTTGTTCTTCCTTAGGGTCCTTGATTTCAAATAGCAAGTTAACACAGAAGCCTCAAGACTTCTGCTTCCCCTAAAAGTAAATGCTGTGGTTAAGGCATCTGAGTCTGTTTCCCTCATTCAAAGGTAACCATACTTCCCTCTCAATAATATTTTGCCTGAATATATTTTAAATTTTGAAAGTTTTCTTTCCTCCCACAAAGATATGTGAGCAACCCACCAAACAATGGAGTTATTTGAATATTTGAAATAACATTGTTATAGAATTGGACTGACTGCCTTGTGATTGCTCACATATCACTGTGTTGAATCTGGTCACAGTTAAAGGTTAATACAATGTTAATGTGATAAAGTTTGATATACTAGAATTATTAGTTAATTATCCAAATTGGATTTAAAATCTTACTCTTTTCCCTCTCCCTTTATACTCGTATGCAGATTCCTTAAGTGTTTCCTCTTTTTTCCTCCCTGTCTTCCCCCCAACACACACACCTCTTATCCTATACGTGCACAGTTGGTACCAAAGTTAGTCAAAGCTGAATAGTACCTGTTGAAAAGGGATGCTCTGACTTTTTTCACTTAATCTTATGGACTAGACAGTAGGGAGGACCAGACAGTCTTTCTCAAAGACTGCAGGAAGAACCAAAGCATAATACCCTCAATCACACAGGCTATCTACTGCTTTTGTGATAGCCGATGTCATTATCCTTTACACAGTACCTTGAATAGTCTGAAGTCCCCTAAAACCATGTTGTATGGGCTGGGAGCAGAGAAGAAAACTATTAATCTAGCAAAAGTTTGGCATAATTTTACAGAATTTCAACCTCTCACTACATAAAATTTTCTAATTATGAGAAGAAAGTCACTGCTCTGCAGTAACTGTGCAAGATATTTGACATTATTTCATTGTTAGCTTGATAGTCTATATCCTTAAATTGTCTTATTATTTTAGGGCCTTTCTCATGCCTCTTCTTCATTATTCTGATTATTAGTAAACCTAATTTGTATTATCTGGTTTTTGAGTTTGTCTTTTAAATATTCAAGACTACTTTAAAAGAAAACCATAATAACTTCCTCTTTATCCTTTAGCATGTGTTCTTTCACCTCCCAGTGTGTTGTAAAATGATTATGCACTGGCTGACATACAATGCTCCATTATACACTGGAAAAATAATTTTTAAAAGTATATGTTTATGATTTATAAATTGTAATTTTATATATTTATGTATTCAGATATTATTTATTTCCATAAGTCTAAGCAGTTAATATTAAATATTTCATTCATTGAGAAAATAGAAATTTTCTCATATCTCTGAGATTCATTGTTTCTCTTTGCTGTTCTTATCTGGTTGAACTGTGGACCTCATCAGAAGTCTTTGTCAGGTTCCAAGCGTGCTCTCCTCCTCCAGCTGATGTAGTTTTTAGTAATGACCAAACCATCCATACTGTCAGCAGTACGTCTTCGTAGTCATTTCTGTTCAGAACCCCCCATTAATGTTGCTGACGGTGGTACATAAGCACCAGTAGGAGAAGAGACCCCTCAGGTATAGAGCATTGGTATCTCACAACCCTGATAGGAATGACACTTACAATACCTAAATATAATTTCAGTGAGATGGAATAGAGGCCGGCTTCTTGGAAATGGGGATCTTCTCCCTGCCCCCTCTAGCTTGCATGTTGTCTTTATTTTAAATTTTGTCAGAAGGCTTTTAAAATTTTTTTTACGATTTCACAGGTAATTCAAAAATTTGAAAACTGAAGTAAATACCTAAAATTATAGGGGAAAAAATTGGGGTGTTTGTGTTCTTGTTTTTGTTTTGAGTTGTCTTTTTTAATAAATATTGGAAATATTTACAGTATTCTGTAATCATGTTACGTGTGTTGTGTGAGGGGAGACCAGGATAGCTTTGGCACATAAATTGACTCTTAGTATTTTAGTATATTTTAACGATTATTTGAAGCACACCTAGAAATTAGTGGTGATTCTTCAAAAGCATTTTAATATTATAAGTTTTATGTTACCAACAGACAAATTCAGTAGTAACTTGCATTAAAAAAGAAGTTTGTCCATGATTCTGCATAATTGTATTTTAATGTGCTTTGTTTTGTGGTGAAAATAATATTTGTGGCAAACAATTTTGAGGAATCTTTTAAGCTGACAGAGGAGATAGCCCAACTTTGACTTGACTTTTTACTAGCATTTTGAAATAAGAAAGTCTGTGTTACTTTTCAGTTACTTGAGTCTTGAGGGAGAATAGTTATTATATGAATTTTAAGAGTCTTAATAAATGTAGGGATCTATTCTTTTCTAAAACTCAAGCGTTTTAGAACTCAATACTCTTGCATTGTGCTTTATTTCTCAAATAATGTAATTTTTATGGTCAAACTCAATTAATGGAATCTTTATTTGATATTCCTTAACCAACCGACCCTCCTTCCTTCCTTCCTTCCTTCCTTCCTTTCCTTCCTTCCTCCTTCCCTTCCTTCCTTCCTTCCTTCCTTCCTTCCTAGTTTTTTTTTTTTTTTTTTCCTTTTGAGGCAGAAGTTTCCTTAATAGTATAGTTTTCTACAGAGTCTTCATACTTATTTTCTAATAATGGATATAATAGTGAAATGAAGTTTAAATGCTCTATTGAGCAAAATTCTGTCAAAACGATCTGAAGAAATACACTGCTGATGAACATTTCCTTTGGTCTTAACTGTCTCCAATATACTTGTGAGTAACCAAACCATTAATGGACCTTATCAAGTGTCTATATGGTTATCAACAGTGTTGTATTATTGTCACATTAGTTTGCATTTTTGTCAAAAACTATGAACAGACAAGTGTGTGAAGCAATCTGTTTTCTAGAATGGGCTTATATATCTACTTATTTTCACATAATTGAAAATGTGCTACGTGTTGCGTTGTATTCTCCACAATCTACTTTTCTACTATATACACGATTGTCTCGGTGCCTTTTTCCTTTTGTATAATTGTATTACATAAAGAAACCGCTGACCTCTGCATAAACAATGTAAAAAATGTTGAAATTACTATTCCAAGAAGATTTTAATGGCAGTTTAATTTTCCAGAGAATAAATTTTTGTGTGGGTTAAAAGTATTTTTCTTCACTTTTATGTAAAAAAGTTGTTCAGTACTCACATCAAATGGTAAACATCTGATTTCTCTGATGATAATATATCAAAATCAGCCCTGACTCTCATCACCGGCAAGTAAGTGTTAATATGACTGTTCACAAAATAAAATGTCAATTACATCAGCAAATTTCACATGGATACTGTTATTGGAATCTTAGGTTTGAAAAAGAATCTCATTTAATATTCTATAAGATATTTCTATCAGAATGTTGGGACATAGTATTATCTTAATTGTAAGTCAGATCTGGCCTCCAAAGAAAATAAACTCCAGTGAGCACAGTGGCACTTGCCTGTAATCCCAGTGCTTCTGGAAGCTGAAGCAGGAGGATCACTGGTTCGAGGCCAGCCTCAACAATTTAGCAAGGCCCTAAGCAACGTTGAGGTCCTGTCTCAAAATTTTTAAAAAGTATAAAGGGCTGGGGATGTGCTCATTAGTTAAGCGCCCCTGGGTTCAATCCCTGGTACACACCAACACATACACGAAAAAAGAAAATAGACTCCAGACATACATATTTTAAAATAATTCCTGTAAAGTTCATACAAATCGAGATTAAACCAGTAGCTTTACCATGGTCTCAATATCCCTAGCTAGAATATAAACATGGGTACCATTTTCCACCTTAAACTTCCATTTAATGTGACTTTCTCATGATCATGTTGATACTGTCCTTTAATATAAACAATATCATTTTCTACTTGACAGGTAGAGTCGCGTGTTGATTTTTAAATTCTTTTTTATTAGGTAATTGTATTGTTTCCCAAAGACCTTGAACTGAGGTACTTTTCACCTTTCATTACCTTGTCCATTTTATTTCCAGCAACAAAGGTTTATAAAGTACCATTTACAAGTACTATTTTGCATATGAAAAGAATTTAAACATTTGGTGCTCTAAATTGCCAGAAATTTGAAGTTGCTGCATCATCTAATCTCTGATGTCTTGGAATCCTAGGTTTCCTAAATCAACTGGAGTCACATATCTAATATTTGCCTGTTTTGAATTGTTGGTTCCATAAATCAACTGAGCATTTCAAAGTGAAACACCAGTGCCCAGCTGGTCCGCTTTACCTTTTTTTTTTTTTTTTTTTTTTGTAGAGTTGTCTCTATTGAAACAGTGAAAATGTGGACACTTCTGCTCAGAATAAATGGATCATAATATAGCTTCCATCTACAGTTTTAAGTAATTTGTATCTCTTCCCAGTACTTTGCTCATTCTTCCACTTTATCAAACATTTTAGGCTTCCCCTATTAAGACATTTAAGTTTCAAGAAGCAAAAACACAAGACTTCTTGAGCATTCGTAAGAAAAATGTTTCCAAATTTAAACATCTCAGCAAGGTGTGATTTATTAGTTATTTAGCACTTTGAAAAAGAATCATTGCATCTGGGTTGTGGTTTATTGTCTTAGAATATAATTGATATGAAGTGAAATTCCAGCAGAAAACTGTCACATAAGTTAGTATTTTCTGTTGTTACAGAGAGATTTGGATAGTTAGTCATCATAACATGTTATTATACTTAAGATTATGTTTTAATTGCAAATCGCTTGTAACTCTGATCTCCGGTATGCAAATAACATTTAAGTCAACTTTTTCTTTCATAGATTATCAAAATATTCCATAATGTTTCCCATTTGAAAATAAAGTCATTCCAGTTTAAAAACAAAAGGTCTCAGTAAAATATGTGGGATATTTTGTTTGGTTAGTACTTTATAATGAATAATAAAAGTATAATACACTAAATGCTTCTATGTAATTAATGCCAAATAAATGGGGACAAATTACAGCCATGCATTGCTTAATGATGGGATATGTCTGAGAAATGTTCTACTCAGTCTCATCATTGTGTGAAGAAACTGCCAGACTTCCAAAGTGTCTGTACATTTTGCATTTCCACCAGCAATGAATGGAAGTTCTTTTGGTACCCACCACTGCAACAATCGGGTTTGTTCAGTTTCTTACATTTTAGCATTCTTGTGATTTTTAGTAGTATCTCATTGTTTTAATTTATAGTTCCCTACAGATGCAGTTTCTAAATCTGTATACTTTTGTTAGTGAGGTGTCTGTTCAGATCTTTTCCCATTTTTTACATTGGTTTGCTTTTCTAATCTCGAGTTCTTTGTATGTTATATCTATCAAATACAATGTTTCACAAGTATTTTCTCTTAGGGTAATGTCTTTTCATTCTTTCAACAATGTCTTTCAGAGAGCCCAAGTGTTCATTGTAAGGAAGTTCAACTTATCTATTTTTTTCTTTCATGGGTTGATGTTTATATAAAAACATTTTATTTTGATGTTTATATAAAAATTCATCACCAAACCCATATTGCCTAGATTTTCTCCTGTTTTTTTTCTCAATTTTCTATTTTTCAATTTTCCATTTATGTCTATCAACTATTTTCAGTAAAAACTTATTAAAGTCTGTACCTGTATTTATTTATTTACTTTTGTGGATGAAGAGATAATTGTTTAAGCACTATTTTTGACGTGTCCTCTGCTCTTTTGTCAAAGATGAGTTAACTGTATTTGTATGGTCTATTTTTTTTTTTCTTTTAAAATTTTGTTCTTTTTAGTTATACATGACAGTAGAATCTATTCTGATATAATTATACAAGCATGGAATAGATCCATCTTATTCTAATTCTCATTTATTTTTCAGTGACCTGTGGACCTATTTCTTTTACCAATAAACATGCTATCTTTACTACTGTAATCTTACAGTTAAATCTTGATATTAGGTACTGTGAGAACTCTGTTCTTCAGTATTGTCTTAAATATTTTAGGCATTTAATCTTTTCTACATAAACTTTAGAACCAATTTGTTGGTATCTACAAAATAGCTTCTTGCATTTTTTTATGGGGATTGTGTTGAACTTAAAGATCAGTGTGAGAATTGACTTTTTTTTTTTTTTAATGATTTTGGCTTTTGAGAATTGACATTTTAATATTGAGTTTTCTACTCCAGGAGCATTTAATATCTTTCCATTTATTTAAATTTTTACATGATTTCTTTCATTATTACTTTTATAGTTTTCATATATAGGTCCTAGTTTTCTGAGAGCTTTTATAATGGATGGCTATTGAATCTTGTCAAATGCTTTTCTGCATTAATGAGTAATGATCACGTGGGGGTTTTCCTCCTAGATCCCTCCTCCTGCAGTTGAAGTGGTGGTTTACACTGATAGGTTTCTAACATGATCTAGCCTTCATACCTAGAATAAGTCTCATATGGGAATGATAAATAGTAACATTTCTTGTTATACATTGTCAGATTCCATTTGCTCATATTTGGAAGATTATCAGTCCGGAGTTCCTCCTTTGTCTTCACCTCTTAGTATTAGGCTCCTAGGACAAATTAAGAGTGTTCCATCTAACTTCTATTTTCTAGAAAAATTTTTTGGAGAATTGGCATCATTTTATTTTAAAATGTTTGGTAAAATTTATTTGTGAAACTGGACCTGGTGCTTTCTTTCTTCTTTACAATATTTTTATTATTTGTTGATGAACCTTTATTTATTTATCTGTATATGGTGCTGAGAACTGAACCCAGTACCTCACACATGCAAGCAAGCACTCTACCACGGAGCCACAATCCCAGCCCCCTGGTGCTTGCTTTTCTTTCTTTCTTTTTTTTTTTTTTAAGTTATTTTTGTATTACCTACCAGCCTGTTCATAGGATTTACTTCTTTTGTGTCAGTTTTGATCTTTGTGTCTGTAATGGAATTGATGTTTCATTGAAGGTGTCAAACTTGTGGATGTGGAAGCTGTTGTTACTATTCCATTGTCATCCTTTTAATGTTTATGGCATCATAGTGATGACCCACTTTTACTTCTGATACTGATTCTGATTCTGATTCCTATCTTTTTCTCAGCCAAGCTAGAAGTTTATCAGTTTATTGATATTTTCAGAGAACAACTTTTGTTTTGTTGACTTTCTAGTGATTTCTTGTTTTTCAGTTTTATTGATTTCAGCTTTACTTTTTAATTTATTTTATTTGCCTTGCTTCAGGCTTAAATTGCTCTTCCTCATTTCCTAAGGGGGAAACTTAAAGGACTGATTTCAGATCTTTCTTTATTCCTGTGTGTGCCTTTAAAACTGTACATTTCCCTGCAAGCACTGTTTCCACTCCATCCCCCAAATTTTGATGTTGTATTTTAAAATTTTTATTAGTTAAAATATTTTATCCTGAGACTTTTGTATCCGTGTAATTATTTATAAGTGTGTTATTTAATTTCCAAATCAAGAAAAGGTAGCTTAATTTCAGCTTTTCTCTTCTTTCTTTCTTTTTCATTTTTTGTTGTTTGTTTGTTGTTTGTTTTAAGGATGGAAATGATAATATCCAAGCTCTTAACATGTTGAAACTAAAGCCAGAAGTTCTTGGGAAATTCTTAGGAAGGTTTTAATCGCTTGAGCCTGAGCCTATTTTCTGACCTGGAAATACAATTTGCTTAGCACAGAATTCTGACTTATAAAGTGGGTTGGCTGGGGCAAGAGCAATTGCCTCACACTTGCTTAATAAAGGTTCATGTAGTTTTATTTCCGTTTTTTCATGCTTAATGAAAGGATTATTTTGTAGCACAGTCACTTCATATACTTAAGGGATATTATTGAATTAACCATCATTACTCTATATAATACTATACCTTGGATAAATCCTATTTTCTCAGTTTTCCATCCTCTAGAGCCCTTTTGAACTACCTTAAATCCTTTAATCTGTGAAATTATAACCTTGATCCTCTGTATTTTTTAATCACAAATAACTATGGAGATTCAGTTTAATTATAAACAACTCTCAAGCACAACTTTTATTTGCCCTGTATTATTTTGGCAATTTTAATGAGTAGGCAGTATTTTGATACAGTTGGGGGGGTGTTTTGCCCCCTGCTCCCACCCCCCAGGGTTCGGTATCAAACTCAGGGCCTTGAACATGCTAAGCAAGCTCTCTATCACTGAGCTACAATATAGATGCTCTGAAGCTGTACAATGTAGATGATCTCATTTACCCAGAATAGATATACTTTCTGTAACTGAAGTTGTCAACATTCTTACTATATAGACATTCAAAGAGTTTGAAGGCCACACAAAAAATGTGTTGAACTTCAATAGAGAAATTGTTGAAAAGTAAATAAGAAAAAGTACCCTAGACCCTCATGAATACCAATTTTTTTCAGTTTTACAAGTGGTAGAATTTTAGACTGTGTGCGCATGTGTGAAATCTTTGTGGAAATTTTTAACTTTTCAGAGGACTGTAACCATTTATAATCTGCCTCTATGCTATTAATTTTATATCAGTTTTTTCTTACTTGCTTCTTTTGAAAATAGAATATTAAAACCACTTTGCTTGGGCTTCAATTCATTTAACAAATAGTTATTAAGCACCTATTCTATGTTAGAAATGTATTTGGCTCGAGACATAAATACAAATAAGATACAGTTCTTTCCCAAATGAAAGCATGTGGTCTGGTAGAGAGAGACATGCCCGAAAACAAAACAAGGCAAAACATATTAAAAGCTCAGTGATAGAAGATTATGAATGGTTCCCAAGGCTCACAGATGCTGATGGGGTTGGTTCAGAAAGGTTTGTGTGCCATCTAAAAGAGGGAGTGCATACTTTCTAGGAAATTCGGATGGAGATAGTATTTTGAATATAGGCATGAAGGTATAAGACTGACTGCATCTTATTAGTACTGTTAAGTCATTTATCATAGCTGAGGGACGTGGTATGAAAGGGAGCATGTAGGGATAGACCAAAAAACAGTATAAAGGGCTTTGATTGCCTTTGCTAAGAGGTTTCACATTTATCAGTAGACAATGCAGAATTTCTGAAGACTTTTAAACTGGACAGTAACATCACGAGATTTTTCATTTTATTGAGATCATTCTTGTAGCAATTTGGAGATGAGTTGGAACAAAGGAAAACCACTGGCAGTAGGCCCTCTGCAAATAAGCTGTCAGTCAAGGAGGTGAGGAACATTGAGGACTGGAACTAAGCAGTTGCAGAGTGAATGTGGGGAAAAAGAGAAGAAGAAATCCAGAGACTGAACAGGCCTTGGGACTGGCTAAGGTAGGAAGGATTAGGAAGAGGAAGAAGCTGGAAGATACTCAGTTACTGGCTGGGGCATTGGATACAAGTAAGATGCTACTGTCTTCAGAGACAGTGAGCTCTCTCATGGAAAAGATCCTGCATCAGCTGCCTTGGGTACCCGTGGGTATCCCAAAGAAGGTTCCCAATAGGTTACTGCATATTCAGATCCAGAGCTCAAAAGAAAAGTCTGAGCCAATGATATATAAATTTGTCTCATCAAATTTAAAATAATTGAAGTGTGAATAAACAGGATTTGTCATTTGCCCACAATATATAGTTTAATATATGTAATATATGCTGATATATTACAAGGTGACATTTAAAATCATTTGGGGAATACTAAACTCAGTGGGAAGATGGCATAGTAGATAGATAACACCTCTGCCACTTACTAAATAGTTCTATATAAAATAATGAGAAGGGGTCCAGGGTAGAGCTTCATGGCAGAGTACTTGCCTAGCATATGTAAAGCCATGGGCTGGATCCCCATCACCAAAATAAAAATAATAATTAGAAATTTTAAGATATGTTGGCATTTAAAAACTTCTCTCTAGGATACAAATGCCACCATAATTGTTACTTAAGTTGCTGTTATCCCTCTGCCAATTAGACCATTATTAAGAATTAATTTGGGGGCTAGGGATGTAGCTGATGGTAGAGCACTTGCCTAACATGCCTGAGGTCCTGAGTTCAATCCTCAGCACCACAAAAAAATAAAATAAGAGCAATTTTTGATTTTCATTTGTTCTGTGTTTTTATTTTGGAACTGGTTTCTACTATTTAGTGTTCCACAAATGTTGGATGGATGGACAGTAACTGCTAAACAAATATGAAAAATTAATGAGGCTTTAAAGTAAAAGGTTGAAAAACTGATTTTAAAACATTTCACATTGCAGTGAGCAGTATACTTTGGTATCCTGTCACACAGTATGCTATTTATCTATTTAAATAATACTGCTGTATTCAAACATTCTGGAAACATACCATTTTGATATAAAAAAACTCATTGCTTTATACTCAACTTAGATATGACAAAAATCAGAATTTCTTAAGCTTTTTAAAAATGTTCTATTAATTGAAAAATACCTACAAAGTAAACAGATTCAATAAAAAAAAATGTTCATGTACTACTCACCCAGCTTAGTAGTTAACCAACAGTCTGTCTTATCTTATTAAGTTTGTGTGTTTATCTGAAATGTACCTTGTACACGCTAGGTATTGCTGTACCACTGAACTGCATCCCCAGCCCTAGTTTTTAAAGTTTTTTTGGTTTGTTTTTTGGTTTTGGTTTTTTCTCTGGGTTTTTTTTTTTTTTTTTAAGTTTTGAAGTAAAATGTTCTACATTAAATTGCATAAATATTACTAAAATGATTGATACTAGCAAATGGATTGCCTTTGCAGCATACACTATCATGACGAACCATCTTCATAGACCAAGATTGTGTTTATACCCTTTCTAGTGGGTTGCACCCAAAGGCAACTACAATCAATGTATTCATCTTAGATTAATTTTGCTTGTTCTAAAACTTGGAGTAAGTGGAAATGTACAGAACATATTCTGTTTCCCGCTTCTTGACTAAGCGTAAGATCTTTGAGATGGATCTCATTTGTTGCATTTATGGGTTCATTCCCTTTTGTGGTTGAATAATAGTCCATTGTATATATTATACCACAATTTGTTTTCCATCCTCTTTCCTAATTTCTGTTGTATACAAACCACCCCACAAACTAAGTGGTTTTAGAAAACTGACAACTCTTATTTCTCTCATGAATCTGCACTTCATGCCTGGAAGGGTGGGGCAGCTTTTCTCTGTTCTAGTCAGAGACTGGAATCATCTTAAGACTCACACACACACACCACACATCTTGTGGTTGATACTGGCCATCAGCTGGAACTTTCTTATCTTAGCTTTCTTCACATGGCTGCTTGCTTTCCTCACAGTCTGGGAACTGGGGTCCAAGAATAAGCATCCCAAGAGAACAAGATAGTGTATTCTATCTTTATGAGCTGTCCTCAGATGTCACTAAAGCAGTACTTCCTTTGAACTCTGTTGGCCAATATAGACACAAAGTTCTATCTAGTCTCAGAGGAATAGAGCAGAGACTCCACAACTCAATGAGAGGAGTGTCCAGTGTACCTTGTAAGAACACGTGGGATAGAACATGTTACCGTAGCCATCTTTGTGGCTATCTGCCACATGCTTCATTCTGGATACTAGAGTATATATTCTCCACAGACACAATGCACTCACATCCCTCTTTCCTACATCTTTGGCCATTATGGCATTAATGTGAAGTCAAAGATTTACATCATGGTCTGGGATGTAGTTCATTGGTGGCACACTCACCTAGCGTGCATTAGACTCTGGACTTGATTGCCAGCACTGTTAAAAAAAAAAAAAATGTCATCAGATCAGTTAGATATAAGTGTGGATTTGTCTCATTCCATTGAGTAGCATTGTGAAGCACGGTGATCTAGAGAAAAGGTTTACAGTTGTTGACCTACACACAGCATGCAGCAATGGAACAGAGGATAACCCTGACCTAACGTTCAAAACAAGATTCTGCCTCAGATTCTTCTTTCAGTAGATGTAGACCATCTTGCAACTGATATAAACTTTATCAGACTACTTTCTGCTTGTAGATGTTTGAGGGTCCATGCTCTCTTTTCATATTGTTTTTCTTTGTTCCTTACAGTCCACACAGTATAATTTGTACAAAATCTTGGGGAATTTTCATGTACTGATGTCCAATCCACTATATATATGAAAACCACATTCACAAGTCAAAAGGAAGAAAAGATAGGCCTTCTCTTCCTGGGAATCTGGGTTGCAAGGGACAACACCCTCAAATGTTTAGATAATCTATTGTATAACAAAGAGAGTCTTCCTTAGATTGTTAGAGGGATCTATGGTTATTTGAAACAGTATCTAACACACCCCTAAGAATCTGAGGTCTCAAAAGATATCCAGTCCTTGGGCTTCATATGTAGGCACATTTTTCTGCAGCATCATTGATTTACCTGGAAACTATTTCTTAATTCAATATTATTTACCATTTGGAAAGGCTGAAAATGAGAAAAAATTTAATTTTTGTATCCATTAAGTCCTGGCTCCTTAGATGGTGTTTCTCTTATCTCTCTTCTAATGCACAGCCTGTCAGAAGTCAGGTGGAATTTTCAGTGCTGTATCTGCAAATCTCTTTCAGTAGATTATTGTCTGAGTTGGGTGCATTTCCTATTTTCAGTACTACTGCCCATGACTTTAGGGACTACTCTTTACCACTGTAAAGCAAAGATTTTCCCCGATGTTTCTAATGACATTTCCTCAATCTCTTCGCAGCCCTTACTGACAGCTTCCAGAAGGCCCTTGAGGCCCATGATACATCATCTCCCCGGGCCTCCACTCCTCCCACACCCAGTCCTAAAGCCAGCGCCACATGTTTTAGTTTTTTGTTTCAGCAGCACCCCATCTCCAGGTACCAAAGTCTGTTCTAGTTCTGTATTGCTGAGTAACAAATCGCCCCACATGTGGTGGCTTAAAAGACCAACATTCATTCATTTTACTCAAGAATCTGTCATCAGGCCAAACTTGGTTAGAGACACCTCATCTCTGGTCCATGCAGCATCACTGGCTGGAAGTGACTCCATTGGTTGAAATTGAAATCACTGGAAGGGTCAGTCACTAACTGGTGGTAGACAGGAAGGACATCTGTGCATGACCTCTCCTGGTTAGTGTCCTCTCAGAATAGGACCTGGTTCCAAAAGCCAGTGTTCCAGGAAAACAAGGCAGAAGCATGTGGCATTTGTACAATGGAGACTCATCAGTCACAAAGTTTCACTACTCCCACTATTTGTTGACATAGTCACCAAGGTTTGCCCAGGTACAAGTAGAGGGAAAGTAGAGATTTAATAGAAGGAGGTTGACTTTCTTTGGAAAATGACATTTGTCACATTCCTATTGAGGAACACTACTTAGTTTTAACCTATAGTTTCAGCGTGTATATTATTTACAAGTCTAGATTCCAAATGATATTTTTTGTATTGCTGATGATCAAACTATTCTCAAGGAGCTATGATTAAAGTATTAAGAAGAATAAAGAGGAGGCTTTCAAATTCCTAGAGTTGTTAACAATATTTTGAACAAAGCATAATCTTTTAAAATACTGTTTGAACATATATGATTCTAATTACCAGCCCCTAATAGATTATTTATATGTTTAATTGAATGCATTGTCTACTTTGACTATTAATTGCAATGGTTAGATTATACTATCAGGAAAAGAATTAAATTTTTCTGGCAAGGGATAGACTAATTTCTCCAGCTCCCCAACACCTGCCAACAATTTTATAAAAATATTTTGAGACCTTGGTATTGTTAATTATTAGCATGATTGTTCTCTCCCACTAGCACATTCCTATGAGGAAAATCAACTCCAATATACTTCTCATGAATTAACCGGAATATGTAATAATCTAATTGTATGCATACTTCTGCTAAGAACTAGGGTATTAAAAATTGGTCCTAAGGATCTCTTTTACTAAACGCTCTATTCAAAGGATAAAGACTTTTAAGGAAACTTCTGGGAATTATTTAACATATAATTCTTTCATCTATATTTGAGATGCCCAGCTGAATTGACAATGTTCTACAGACAAAGAGACAATGCCCCTTTTCTTGAAATCTTCTAACTGTAAAGAAACCAACAATTACTGAGTATTTACATACATTCTCGTCACCTCCTTATGTCCCCTTATAGGAGGAAAAACAAGAAAAAGAGGATATGTGAAAATGTCAATCATAATCACTTAATCTTGTTGGTTGGGTGAATCAGAAAAGAATAATCTTACCTGCTAAGATAGCGAAAGCCCACCAGGAGCACAGGGGAGTAGATGGGTACAAAACCCTGGAGCACTGTTCACTCTGATAGGGGTGTTTACCATTCAAAGTAGGAGATGTGGAATAAGTTATAAAAAAGCTGCTTAAAGTTGTTTCATACATTAATTTTTTAAAATTTATTTTTATTGTAACAAATGGGATACATCTTGTTCTCTGTTGTACATGAAGTAGAGGCATACCATTGTGTAATCACACATTTACATAGGGTATTAGTGTTTGATTTATTCTGTTATTTTTTTCCTCCCCCCCACCCCTCCCACCCCATTATTTATTAATGAAAAAGCAGGCTTCGCTAGCATGTTTCACATACATATATGTATAATGTTTACATCATATCAGTAACATTACCATTTAATTTTCAAGCAGATATTAAAAGAAAAGTATACATACTTCATGACGATAAGAGTATAAGTTTGCTTAGAATGATGGCTGTTTTAGTCATCTTTGCATCACTGTGACCAAAAGATCTAACAAAAACAAGTTAGAGGAGGAGAAGTTTGTTTTGTTTCAGTGTGTTCAGTTGTAATCAGTAGACTCCATGGTGCTGGGCCTGAGGTGAGGCAAAGCATCATGCAGAAGGACAAGGTGGAGGAATACATCTCAGACACGGCAACCAGGAAGAAGAAAGAGAGCTTCACTCCCAAGGACAAAACATAAACCCCAAGGCACATCCCCCCATTGACCTACTTCCCCCAGTCACACTCTAGTGCCTATAAGTTATGATCCAGTTAATCCATATCAGTGGATTAATCCATGATGATGAGTTTACACCCTTCATAATCTAATCATTTCAGCTCTGACAATTCTTATATTGTCCCACATATGAGTTTTCAGGGACACCTCAGAGCTAAACCATAGAAACAGTCATCGGTGGGACCATGTATGTGACTGTTACCACGGGCTCCCTACCAATTAGTATAACTCTACCCTAATTGTAGGAGGGAAGCAAAACATTGAGTTATCAGATTTGCAGATATAGTCATAGAAAGGTTCATGAATAATATTTTTTTGGAAAACGGTGTTAAGTATGATTTTGGAGAAAAATGGACAGATGTTCTTCCTATTTCCACTGTGTGAGTTGCCCCAGGAAGACAGTTACAGCGGCTACTCAGCCTTCTCTCCTACCTTCAAGCATTTGCCTGTTTTTCAAAGTCATATGATCTCATTTTGTTGAACTTCCATTGGCTCTATTTTGTTATTGAGAACATTAGATAAGAATGTTATCTAGATAGCATTCCTTCTTTGTGAACGTATAGATTATCAGGGTACAGGAAATCATAAAAGGTAAACATGGATTTGGTTATTCACATTATTCAAAGTTTTTAGTCTTTACTTCTTGAATCCATGAGTGGACGGTGGTCATTGTCTTCTCATTACCACTACAAACACAATCGCTTTATTCCCAATAAAGTTATTTCTGATTCTCTCTTGATTTTGATTTTGTTCTAAATGGGTCTCTGACAGTGACAGAGGGAAATGTCTTGAAGGGGAAATTGCTTCATATGATAGTTTTGAAATAAAATGCCTGCCAGATGGGATTGATTGGAGCTCTGAATGCAGCAGTATCAATTAAGTGAAGGGTATGTATTCCATAAAAACCTTTGGGTAAAATAATCTATGACTCATGGGCTATATTTCAAGATGTTAAATGGGGTTCATGAAAATAAAATACTAACTTTAAAAATTCCAGGGGTACTAGGAACTACAGAGATGTGTCTAGGTCTTGAGACGTAAACAAGGGAAGAAAACTTACTTGAATGTTCCAGTGGTTGTTAGTCTTTATTTCTCAGAACCCATAAGTGGATGGTTGTCATTGGCCTTCTCTTTCACTTCAAATACACTTTGTTCCCAATAAAGTATTTCTGTTTTTCTTTTTTCTTTTGATTTTGTCATTGGCAGCAACAGAGTGAAATGTGTTGAAGAGCATTTGGGACGTTAGGTATAGAGGAGGTAAGAAAAACACTCAGCTCCTTAGTTCTCCTGTCAGTAATTCTCCAACTTGCATGTGCTTACAAATCACCTGGGGAGGGAGACATATAAAAATACATATTTTTCTACACACAGAGCAGCTGAAATGTACAGCAGAGAAAAGGAATATGTCCCATTCCAAGCTGAGTATGAATTTATGGGCCACATACAATTTGAGTATAAGGTTGTCTTAAAATGTTTTCTCTCCAAACAAAGGTCACTTCAAAATTAATAATAATAACAAAGTACAGATTATTCAGGCCTCAACCTCACAGATTCTTCCCATGATATTTCAAAGATTAAATTCCATTTACCTCTGTGACCAACTGAGAGTATCTCTTGACTGGATCAGTTCTTCTCAACTTTGTAGAATTTCCTTGTTAGGATTTGGATCTTAAATGTCTCCCAAAGATCTATACAGGCTGAAGACTTGGTCCCCAGCCTGTGGCACTGTTGGAAGGTGGCAGAACCTTTAGTTGTTGGAGCCTAGTAGAAGGAAGTTGGGCCATTGCAGGGATGCTCTTGAAGGAGTAGTTGGGACTCACAGACCCTCTGTCCTCCCAGCTAACATTAGGTGAGCAGCTTTGCTCCCACATACTCCCACCATGATATTCTGCCTCACCATAGGCCCAAAGCTGACCATGCACTGGAACCTGTGAAACCATCAGCCAAAATAAATCCTTACTCCTTATAATTGATTCTCTCAGGTATTCTGTTAGTAATGAAAGTATGACTAGTGTACCCCCTTCCTGGTCCCTTCCTCTGAAAATGCGATGAATCTTTTCCTGAAATAGCCCAAACCTAGGACTAAATAATTGATGTTACCTAGAAACTTACAGTACACAATCTACTCGTCACACATCTTCAGGCTTTAAATGTATGATCTCTAGAGATCTAAAAAACATTTCCTGACTTCAGATGTATTTGCAGATTTAAATATATTTATTACATTGAATATTGTTTTAAAAATTACTCAAGTAATTTAGATGTTCACTGAGCATATTTATTATAGGATATTTTATTTGGCAGGAATTTCTCTGTATTCGTCTACTAAAATCTTTCGGGGGCTGAGTTGAAGTTCAGAGGTCCAAATTACAAACTCAGATCAATTTTCTTTGTATCACTTTGCATATCCAGGTTTTATAAAGGAAACAAGGAGTACTCCTCAATGTGGAAAGGAGTGAGGGTATAACTCTACCATCCAGTCAGGTTTAAGAATGCAATATCAGGCTGGGGAGATAGCTCAGTCGGTAGAGTGCCTGCCTTGCAAGCACAAGGCCCTGGGTTCAATCCCCAGCACTGCAAAAAAAAAAAAAAAAAAAGAATGCAATATCATTCCAATGAACTAGGGGTAAATCATACAAAGTCTTGAACCCAGAAAATGGCACTGTGACCTCTAAGAGGAAAGAGGGATATTGTAATTATCTAATGATAAATAATAACCCCAAACTTAGCAACTTTAAAAAGAAAACATTTATTTTGCTCACGAGTCCGTGAGTCGGAATTGGACTAGATGAAAAAGGAATGACTCATCTCTTCTCCATGATGTCTGGGGTCTCAGGATGATCCCAAGGCTCTGAGCTATAACACCTGAGGCTTTTCAGTCACCCTACCCCTGTCTTAGCACACAGCCTGTCTTCATGGTAGCTAGCATCCTCTGGGCTAGACCTCACCATTGTCAAACATTTTATGTGGCAGATAGGGCTCCAAGAGGAAGTCTCTTATGAGATCTGAATGGAAGGGAGGAAATCTTTTTATGACGTAGCCTCAGAGGTCTCAGAACGTCACTTTCTGCCACATTCAACTAGTCAAGTAAGTTAGATCCTCTCAGATTCAGGAAGGAAATCAGATTTCACCTATCAATGGGAAAATAGCAAAAGACTCTGCAACCATCTTCCAGTTTCTGCTACAAATTATTTACATTTATCCCCCATGCAAAATACACTTAACTGCTCCCAAGTCTCTCAAAAGTCTCATCCCATTCAGCACTGACCCAAAGTCTAACTTTTCATCATGTAGATAAGTCCCCTTGATGCAGTTCCTTAAGGACAGTCTCTTTGATTCTGAAGATTGTGGAATGAAGATACAAGTTTGTCTGTCTCCCTCACATCCCCATATCCAGTGGTGACACAGGACAGACCTAAAGGCTCTCTGTAGTTGTGGGTCTGCAATACTTGCATGACAGTAGGGTGTATTTTGACATATTAGACATACATGCAGTATAACTTATTCTACTTCAGATCCCATTCTTATGTCTGTACATGATATGGAGTTACACAGGTAACAGGTGGTATATTCATATATGAACATAGGAAAGTTACTTCTGATTCATTCTGTCTTTCCTGTTCTCACCCTGCCACTTCACTTTATTCCAATGAACTTCTATTCCCTACCTGCCGCCTTATTGTCTGTTAGCATGCACATATCAGAAAGAACATTCATCTCACTTCTCATATTTTAATGTAGGTAAATAAAAAAGGCCAAGTTAGCACTTCCTGCGTTCTGCCTGGAAATCTATTTAACCACAGCCTTGAAATCTTTCTTTTCCACATTACCCCAGGCAACAGTCTAGTTATTCTGTGAGGACATATATTACACATCCTATCCTCCAGTGACAGATGACATTTTCCCCAACATCCCCCAAGACCCCACTAATGGTTTCTAGAGACCTGAATAGGTTTCATGAATCGTCTCCTCAAGACTCTTCCAGTTTCCACCTGCCACCCTGTTCCAACCCAATGTTATATGTCTCCTTACGTTTTGTTAAACCAGCAGCCCCCTCCTGTTCCAGTTATCTATGTTGTGTAACTACTCAGACCAACAATCTTTTAAGTCCCCTCATGAGTGAGGTATTCAAACATTCAATGTTTGAATCTGGAATTCAAACACTGCATAGTGGGGATAGTTCATCTCTACCCCACCATGTCTGGGGCCTTGGATGTATGACTTGAATAGCTGGAGGCTAGAACAAAGTAGGAGCTTTCTTGGGTATTCTTGTGAAGCCAGAATTGAAGACAGGCAGTTAATGTAGAATAAGGAATCTGGTCAAATTGAGGAATGGAGGCCATATGGGAAGTTGGAGACCACCCGTGGGAGATTGGAATGTCAGTGTCTCCAGAGACCTTTTGCGAGGCAGGCACTGCCAGCTGTACTGCCAGCACTCCAGAGACCTTTTGATTACCAAGATTACCTCCCCCCCAAAAAGCTGCAGGCAGGGAATTGCTAATTAATGCCCCCTGGGCCCCTACCTGCCTGAATCCTCCCTGCCCCTTCCCCCTGCCACCTGCTTCTCACCTTTTTGCTATGTCACCGCATCTCCTGGTCCTAGTCACATAGGCAGGAAGGAAAGAAAGAAGGGGAGAGAGAACAGGAGAACAAAGGAGACCCTAATCTATAAAAGATGCAGGGCGCCCTCACCTCTTGGGATTCTAGAACATCAGCCATGGCCCCCTTCCCCCTCCAGGGAGAAGTCTGTGTTATTACCTTAAAAAAAAAAAAAAAAAAAAAAAAAATCTGCTTAACATGCTTGCCTCTGAGTGCTTCTCTGGCGTTATACTTCAGCATCTGAGGAAGCAGAACCGTCACCAATAAACGGCAGAATCACTTGTGGGATAAGGATCTCAAGGAAGTCTGACCTTTTAAATGGGTCAGGACTCCAAGAATAAGTAGAGTCAGAACTGCCTTCTTATGATCTAACTTCCAAATTCCTAAACTGTCACTCCTGGTGCATTCTATTTATCAGTCAAGTCAATATAGTCACCCCAGATTCAAGGAGAGTAAACTTATACCCCATCTCTTAATAGAAGAAATAGCAAAGAATTTGTAGCCATCTTTTATCTATCACAGGGATATTGTAGATATCAAGAGCTGATTTTCCCCCATCCAATCCAACTTCATTTTATTATTACTGCAGAAGTCAGAAAGCTTAAAGTTATATTTTCTCCACTCTCTTGTTAAGTTCACAGATATGAACCAAGTTTAGTTAAGTGGAGAGAGAGATATGAATACCCACTTTGATGGAACACATGATGTCAGAGAGGAGTCCCACAGTCAGCAGCTAAATTGGCAGAATGGTAGGCAGAATTGAGTCCCTATAGTCCCCTTCCACTGCTGTCTACACCTTTCTCCAATTACTCAATAAGAGAACTGCTATAAAGGGTTTTACAGACGTAATTGAAATCCTTTTTCATTTGCCTTCAAGTGATGATGTTTTCCTGGGTGAGCCTGAACTGATAATCAGGTGAGTATTTAAGAAAAGTCATGAGACACCCTCCTCATAGCCTTGAAGAAAACAAACCGCCATGTTATGGTAGGGAACAGCAAGATCTTCTACAGCTGAGAACGTCCCAGACTGAGGGCCAGCAAGAGGGCAGGGACTTCAGCCTTACAACCCCAAGGGGCTGACTTCTGCCAACAACAGTGAACTTGGAAGAAGACTCTAAGCCTCAGGTGAGATCATTACCCCAGTTAATACCTTGATTTCAGCCTGATGAGACCCTAGCAGATAGCCCATTTGAGCTGCTCCCTGACTTCTGATTCACACAACTGTAGGAAAGTAAGTAGGTTTTGTTTTAAGCCACTAAGTTTGTAGTACTTTGTTACATAATGTCATACTCTATTAGGACTGCTGTCACAAATGCTTTATACCGGGTAACTTACAGACAACAGAAATTTCTTTTTCACAGTTCTGGAGGCTGAAAAGTCTAAAATCAAGGCACCAGAGTTGTCTGATGAGGGCCAACTTCCTCAAGAGGTGGCATTGTTATGGTTGGGATGTCCAGGTCCTTGTGTGACATGAACAAAGAATTAAGCAAGACACACAAAAACAGAGTCCAGATTTATTGAAGGTGAAGAAAGCACTCCAGTAGGTAGAACGGTCTACCTAATGGAGTGAGAGGGGCTCACGGCCCCAATGTCTGGAAATTAGGGTCTTACATCCTGAACTGTGGGGCATTCTCTTACCTATGTGGACCCGACTGAAGACCTTACCCCCTTTTCTCCCATTGGTTGCCTTAGGATACCTGATTAGAATATTTCTCAGTTTTCTTACCCATTGGTTACTTTAGAAAACCTAATTAGAATACTGCCCACTTTATTTCCATTGGTCATTTTAAAATTTGTGCCAATGGTAGGAGTTGTCAGGGTGATAAGTCTTCAGTGGCAGGAGTTGTCATGGTGATGTCCTCTGTGGTGGGAGTTGTCATGGTAATGGGAAATGGGATTTATTGTAAACAGGGACAGGACTTTCCTCCTCATCTTGTCCTCTTGCAGCACCTTTTTAATACCCTGTCTCTGTCATTTTGGTGACCCTGAACTTCTAATAGCACCTTCCCACTACCTGGGAGAAGGGGCCAGTTAGCTCCCTGGCACTAATCCCTTCAAGAGGGCTCCTTCTAATCACCTTCCAAATGCCTCCTCCCACTACTACATTGAAGATTAGATTTCAATGTATAAATAGGGGGAGATGAATATTCAGATCATAACATATAGCAATTGAAAGCCAGCACAAGCAACATTATGATTTGGCAGGTATCTTCTCAATTGTCACAAGGCAGAGTGATTCTGACCTAAAAGATGTCATTCAATGTACATTAATTAAATTTTTTAAATTTTTTATTTGTTCTAAGTAATAGAATGACAGTAGAATGCATTTATGCATTTTGATAAGTCATACATCAATGGAGTTATAATTTCTCATTTTTCTAATTGTACATATTGTAGGATCACGTCGGTCATGCAGTCATATATGTACATGAGGTATTAACTGTTTCACTTTACTGTCTTTCTTACCCCCATACACCTTCCTGTCTCCCTCGCTTCACTGCCCTCTACCTAATCTAAAATAACTATTCTTCCCTACCTGCCTCACCCCACTGCTTATTGTGAATTAGCTTCTGCATATCAGAGAAAACTTTTGGTCCCTGGTTTTTTGGGTCTGGCTCATTTTGCTTAGCATGATATTCTCCAACTCCATCCATTTACCAGTGAATGCCATAATTTCATTCTTCTTTAAAGCTGAGTAATATTCCATCACGTATATAAACACACACACACACACACACACACCACATTTTAATGAAAAATTTTGACATGCATGAGATTTATTTTTAGGTAAGTGAGGAAAGGAGAAAGATAATACAGTAAATATGTGGTCTGTAAGAAGGTTAAAAGTATTCTGGGAGAAAACAGAAGTAGGGTAAGCAGGATCAAGGATGCCAATTGGAAAGGAGATGAAATTTTAAATATAAGGTCAGGGTAAGGCTCATTGAGAATGTGACATGTAAGCAAAGACTCAGAATAGACACAGGCATTAACCACTTGTATATCAGGAAAGAACATGTAAGCAGATCAAACAGCCCACCTGAGCGCAGAGGGTATACTATGTGGTGTTCAAAGAGTAGCAACGAGGGAAATGGTAGAACACTTGCCTGACACGTGTGAGGCACTGGGTTCATTTCTTAGCATCACATATAAATAAGTCAATGAAAATAAAGATCTATCAACATCTTAAATTTTTTTAAAAAAATTAAATAAAAAGAAAAATTGTAAAATGGTTTAAAGAAAACAAAATCTGATTCTATGAAATTACTAATAAAGTAGATAAACCCCTGGAGATATTGATCAAGAAAAAAAACAATACATTAGATGAAAAGAAGGCTATAATCTTACTAATTCAAAGGAAATTTCAAAATCATGAGAAAACTCCAGGAAAGCAAATTTTAAAACTTAAATGAAATAAGCGGTTTTCTTTAAAAATACAAATTTCTGAAAAGTGATTTTGAAATAATAGAACAAACTGACTTGTTCTTGATGGCTCATGCCTATAAACCCATCAACTCGGGAGAGTGAGGCAGGAGGCTCCCAAGTTCAAAATGAGCCTGGGCAACATAGTGAGACCCTGTCTCAAAAAATAATTTTAAAAAAGGACTCGGGGTATAATTTAGTAGAGCACCCCTGTGTTCAGTCCCCAGTGCCACAAAAAGGAAGGAAGAAAGGAAGGAAGGAAAGAAAAGAAAGGACACATGAAAAGACTTACCATTAAATGAATTCAATCAATAGTTAAAAAAAAAAGAAAAGAAAAAAAAAAAGATCACCTTAAAATAAAGAGGAAAAAAAAAGACCCAACTCCAGTGAACAAACAACTTCTATGCTACATAAGCTGTTTGGGAAAAGGAAAAGAAAAAGTACCCAGCTTTTATCCTGAGACTTGTGTAATTGTAACACCAACTAAACATGAATAGCCTTAGAACATTATTAACTGGTTTCACTTATGAACATATATTGAACATATATGCTGAACCCCTAAATTCAATTTTTATTTTGTCTTGTTTGTTTTTTGTTTTGGTTTTGTACCAGGGATTGAACTTAGGGGCACTGAACCACAGAGCCACATCCCCAGCCCTTTTTATTTTTTGAGACAGGGTCTCACTAAGTTGCATAGGGCCTTGCTAAATTGCTGAGACTGGCTTTAAACTTGTAATCCTCCTGGCTTAGCCTCCTGAGCTGCTGAATTACAGGTGTACACTACCATGCCTGTCCTTAAATGTTTTTAAATTGAATTCAGAAAAAAGTACACAAATGTCACATGCTGAAAAGATGTACCTGTGTGTGTATATAGTCTTCAAATTAGTATTCCAAGACAGCATGAGAAAAAAATTATAAATTTAATAAGTTGTTCTCATAAGCATATAAACAAAAATGTCAAATTGAGTATGTTCACATTGAATACAGCAAAAAAAATGTGTATGTATAAATTTTGGTCACAGGAGGAATTTTCCATGACCATTTCCACACGATCCTGTAGTCAAATGCTGGAGATATGAAATATCTTGTTTCTATTTGTTTTACAATTAATTTTTCTTTAAAGCCTTCTTAACTAACATATTAATTTCTCAGTGTTAATATGTAGGACTTATGAAAGAAAAATGAGTTTTTACTTTTGTTTTAAAAAGGAGGAATATACCAGATTTGGGGAACAAGCCTGGGAATGGAGATAGGGGAGCTGGTTCTTCATGACAAAGTTCAAGGCCTGGATCAGTGAGTGCCTGAAGCTACTGTTGTAGGAACTATTGTGATTATATAGTCCAGTAAGTTCCCTTGTGTTTCTTAAGTCACTTAAAGTTGGATATTTTGTCACTTGCAACTTAAAGTATGCTAATAAAGTGTACAATTTTAGGCAGACTAGCTTCCAACACCACTGTGAAATTTAAACTACCCATCCATCCACTGCTTTCCTCAGTAGTCTATCCTATTTATTTATTTAATTATTTAGTGATACTAGGGATTTAACCCAGAGGCTCTTTACCACTGAGCCACATGCCCAACTCTTTTTCTTTATTTTTAATTTGAGACAAGGTCTCACTAAGTTGCTGAGGGCCTCTCTAAGTTGCTGAGGCTGGCCTTGAATTTGTGATCCTCCTGCCTCAGCCTTCCAAGCCACTGTGATTACAGGTGTGCATCATAGCATCCTGCTGTCCTTTAGATTACTTGGTGTTTGGACAATCCCTACCAAAAAACACAGACTGGCTTTCCTTTACAATGGATGTTCAGAGGGCAGCGAAGGCAGAATTGGAGCATTATGCTGTTCTGCTTTCTCCCTCTTGAAATTGCCTCTGGTTATCTCCTGGGTACCTAGTTCCCTGAGGCTAGGAGAAGTCCCTAAGGAGGGAGCACTGCTGCTCAGGATGAAGCTCACTGTTAGTGGCAGTTCTAGCATCGCAGTAGGCATCTTCCCCAGGTTACCCTTCATCACCCTCAGGGCCCCCATCACCCCCCCCATTTCAGAAAAGTATAATGGAAGCATTTTATATGTAAAGACAATTAAAAGCCTAGCACTCTCTTCAAACCACAGTGAATAAGTTCAACAGAAACTCTTCAAATTTATTCTAATTATCATTGTACAGTTTCACCTTTAAAATGTTGAGCATATCAATTCAATATTCATGGAAAGCCCAGGATGTTTACTTCTTAGGGATTCTGTTGTATTTTAAATTGTATGGCTTTTCTAGATGTATTTATAGTTCTCACTTAATTTTAACCAGTTAGCACAGTTAAGGAAATGTATTGGCTGCCATGAGCACTAATTGTGGTTATGATAAACATTATATAGTTTATTCATTTATCTGAAATTTTAAATGGATTTTTTCCTACTCTCACACAATTGCTTATAATCCTTTACCCTAGGGCAAAAGACTCAGGGAAGGAGGGAAGTAATAAAAAGAAATAAAATATTATGCAAGATGGGAAGTTTTACTTTGGGGAGCCTGTGGGACTAGTCCTTTAAGTCGATCTAGTTATGACTGGAATTTGTTTGACTTTGGGTTAATCACCTCTTCGTTGCTGCCACCAAGGCAAGCCCCAGCTGTAAATTAATGACAGGGTCTGCAGAGAGTCCTGAATGGAGCAGCGTGCCCTGAGGAATAGTGTGAAGAAAGATGCCACCTGAGCATACATATAGTATGTGTCTTTAATTTGTTTTTTGCTGCTGTGGAGCTGTTTGTGTAGTTGTTCTACCCTGCTTTTGTGCTCAGGGATCTCCTTGGACTGCCCTAACTACCAGCCTCAGGTGGGCAGGCACACTGATGGCAGTGGAAAGTCCTTGAGATGAGCACTTTTTCTAAGGTAGAAATTCAGAATGAACTTTTAGGCAATAGTTTTTTCTGTTTAACAGGATACTATTTCCGTTAAATGTTACTATATCTCAGCAGGACTTACTAAAATAGAATCAAGAGCATCAAGATGCTCTTGCTTTTTGTTGTGCTTGGAGATAAGAATTTTCCCAGCAGCAGAATGGAGAGAGAAGGTGGTTGTTTTCCTGAGGAGCAAGAAAAGTTCTCTCCCATCACTTCCTTTGGGGGACACTTTGTTGCTCAAAGTTGGCAGTATGGCCTGTGTGCTGATTCGCAGCTCTTAGGTTCACATTTTATTATATGACAGTAGGTTAATGTGAAGAGTACTATGTTACGAAAAATGGGTTTCATAATATTCTAACAGATGCTGTTAGTATAATAGCCTAATGTAACAAATGCACCAAATGTGTTCAAGCATGTTTTTGACACTATTTTCATAAGTGATGATATATCCTAATTGAAACTTACTAAAATTATGTTTCTTCTCCTCCAACTGTCATGAAAACATACCAAACTTGGTGTTTTGTATACCCATGATTTAGGAATATAAAATGTATGTTCCTTGTGGCTTTCCACTCTTGAGATTTAGAGTTAGATTTGAAAATGAGATAGTATTCTTCCTGAAAATTAGTCCAATGAACTTATTCAATCCTGATATATATGTTAATTCTCCTTCATTACTTAGATAGCCAATAACTTGAAGATTTACGTGAAACATTCTTACAGTGAGTAGCGTTTAGTGTCTTCCTTTTCTTCCTTTTTTCTTTCTGACTCATGGAGTGAATACCTTTATGAAACTTCAAAGGAAATTTGAATATTTATTTTACCATTTTGTGTTTGTTTGTACATATTATGTCCTTGTATCATATAATTCTTCAACCTTTTTTTTTTCTTGGTGAAACGCAATATACATTAGAAGCATGTAAATAATAGAAATGGTACCACCCATTTATCATAAATTAATTACCATCCACATTAAGGAATTAAAAAAATACCTAATATCCCCAGAAATCTGTCATGCCCTTTCCAGTCATCTTACCTTCTCCTCCTACCCCCAGAGTTAACCACAATTTTGACTTAAATATTAATCATTTTCTTGCTTTTCTTTATAGTCTTTTGCCACCTATTCATGCTTCTAGAACACTATGACTTATTTTGCCTAATAGTTTTTTCTTGTTGTTGTTATTTTCATTTTGGTTTTTTGTTGCTGCTATGGTTGTTTTGAAATTTACATAATGGAATTATGCCACTAGGATGTATCCATATGAAACCACCCTTTTTCATTCAGTTACATTTGTAAATCTATAATGGTTTTCATTGCTGTATAGTATAGCATTGCATGAACTCACCACAAATTATTGATCCATTGTACTGTTTGGGTCCAACATGAGGAATATTGCTGTGGACATTCTTTTCATATCTCTTGATGATATGAAAGCATGGTGCATATGTAGGAGTGAAATTGCCAAGCCTAGGTGTGTGTATTTTTGACATTTTTAAAAGCAATATCACTTTACACTCCCATCAGGGGAATACGATAGTTCTGTCTCTCTGTATCCTTACCACACTTGGTATCCTTTTAGCCCATCTGTTTGTTGTATTACCTCATGGTTTTAATTTCCATTTCTCTGATTACTAATGAAGTCAAGCAAATGCAAAGAAGCCTGTTGAGATTTTTATTGGAATTACATTTAACTTATAGATCATTATGGAGAATGTTACAAAACTCAACTAATACATTAGTTTATCTATATAGCACTTTTCAATTTCTCTCAGTAAAGTTCATTACTTTCTGTATAGATGCTTTGCTTATCATTTGTTCCATTCATTCCTAGATATTTTATACCTTTATGCGATAATGAATGCTATTTAGTAAATTCATTTTCAGATTTGTTGCTGACAGATAGGAATATATACGTGAATTTTTAAATTTTACCTTTGTACACAACTGCAGTTCTTCTGTAGTTTAGATTTGCTATATGCATAATTATACGTTCTGTACCAAGTACAGTTTTATCTGCTTCCCTTCCAAATTATGATACTTTTACTTTCATCTTCTTGTCTTTAGTATGACTAGGACCTTCACTGGGTGGGTCTCCACTACAGTGTGACTAGAGTGGTGATAGTAGTTTCAAAGAGGAAATATTTTTTTCTGTTTCAAAGGGCAAATCATTTTTAGTATGGTGCTGCATATTGCTGAATTTAGTTTGCTAACAGTTTATTTAGCATTTTTTTAATCTCTCATGAAAGAAAATCTTGTAATTCTTTTCTTATGTCCTTGTTAGGCTTTGGTTTTAAGGTTTTGCTAGATTCTTAAAGGAAGTTGAGCAGTGTTTCTTTTTCACTCTCTGGAAGAATTTGTTAAAAAGTAGCATTATTAATTGAGATTCACTAGTGAAGCCATCTGGACTAAAGTTTTTTGCGTTTGCTTGTGTTTATTTTGGAAAGGATTTTAATTATAAGCTCAGTTTCTTCAGGAAGAATACTTAGATACTCTATTTCTTCTGGTGTCCCTTTTAGCTATAGTTTTCTAGGAATGTGTCCAGGACATTCAAATTTCAGATTTATTGGAAGAAAGTTGTTCATACTGTCTTCTTATCTTTCCATGATCTGTAGAATATGTAGTGATGTCTCCTTTTTCATTCTTCATATTTGATGTTTGTGCTTTCTCCCTTCTCCTGCCCCCTTTCTCAGTTGGATTCTCCAAAAATTTATCCTTTTTATTAGTCTTTTAAAAAATCTAAGGGTTATTTAGGAGTACTTAATTTTCAAGCATACAAAGATTTTATTCTTCTCTGGAAAATAGTTTGTGTTCTAATTAAAACATTATAATAACTTTTATCATCTGAAATCCTTTTTTTTTTGCTTTATGTTTGTAAAGTTCTGTGTGCTTAGAAAAATGTGTATTCTATGTTTGTTGGGTATTGTGCTGTATATGCCACCATTAGGTCAGTTTTACTTATTCTGATATTCATACCCTCTACATCCTTACTGTGTGTGTTTGTCTCATTGGACCAGTTATTGAGAGAAGTATACTAATGACCCAACTGATTTTAATCTTCTTTGTATCTTTCTAGTTGTGACAAGTTTTGCTTTCTGTATTTTCAGCCCATGTTATAAAATCCATGCAAATTTGAAATTATTTATCTTCCTGGTAAAGTGAGTGCTTCATCATTAAGTATACTTCTTCACCTTCAATATGGTTATTGCCTTGAAGTCAACCCTGATGATTCTAATGTAGCTTACCAATTTTCTTTTGATTGTTATATCCATGGTACACTTTTAACTTTTGTGTATATCTATGTCGACTTATAAATAGTAGATAGTTTTGTTTACTGAAAGTATACTAATCTTTGTCTTTAAAGGCACAATGAAGACATTTAATTTAATGTAATTAAATCTAAATTGGTGTCAGTTTTTTAAGGTTGATAACTTTTTAGACAATAATTTTTCATATTCATAAAAAAGTTCATTACATCTATAAACAAATTTATCTTCTTTGATATATATATATATAAATATGCAGAAATTTATGAGATTTTATCATATTCTATTACTTCTTTGACTCCTATGCAATGAAAAGTGATCTAGCAACTAAAATATCCAAGGACAATATTTCTAATCTAATATTTGGGGAATTCAGTTTGCAACTCTTGGCTTTATCATGTTTTACCTACCTAATTCCAATAAGCACGACATTACAGTATATCTCTAATAAGTCTTTCTTACAAAATACTACAAAATTTCATTTTTATTAACAGGGTTGTGACTCCCAAATGAGCATGTCAGAAATGTCCTGTAGTGAAAGTACATCGTCTTGTCAATCTCTTGAACATGGTTCAGTTCCAGAGATTCTCATTGGCCTGCTTTATAATGCCACAACTGGAAGATTATCAGCAGAAGTGATAAAAGGCAGCCACTTCAAAAACTTGGCAGCAAACAGACCACCCAGTGAGTGAAAAAAATTTTTTTTCTAATTGTAATGTTTTTCTGTACTTATGGGACTCTCAGCATTAGGGGCTTCAATCCTATCATTTTAGTCTTAACCAATCAAAATGAAATGATGAATCATCAGCTAATCTGTTTCATGTTTTCTGTTCCCAGTCATTTGGGAAGTAGAAAAAATTTGAAATTCAAAATATTAATTGTATGGTGACAGGAATTTTAATTTTTCACATGTCTGCAGAATAAATTATCCCTATCATAGCCATTATCTTTTGATAGAAAAAGTTACAGGGTTTTAAAAAGTGAGTGATATTCATAAGTGTGAACAGAAAGGTGTGCAGTGTTGTTAACTGAAAGGTAAAGTTGTTTTCTGTCTTCATGCAGTACTATGAACAAATGTATTTTCTTCTGTATTTCCTTCTTTTTTCCTTAACAATTTAAAAGGAACTGTTTCTTTAGATTTTCTTCTCATTTAAAATTATAGGCGGTTCAGGGTGTAGCTCAGTGGTAGAATTTGTGCTTAGCGTGTGCAGGCCCTGGACTCACTACCCAGCACCACAGAAAAAAATAAAAGTTTAAAAAAAAATTTTAATTATAAACCAGTACTGCCAACAGACTTTTCTTAGATGGAATGGGCTTTACCTTTACCAGACAAACAGAATAAGGAACAGTTTGGGGGTTGACCCTAGATGGTCGGAAGTGAAAGCTAAAAAATGCACCTCTGCCCTATTTGCTTTCAGCTTCTCTTACCTTCAGTTCAAGAGGACGGAAGCATAGAAAGACTGTGTTCCAATTTACATCTAAAACTTTTTGTTGATAGCTAAGAAAGGTAAACCAGGAACAAAGCAACTTCACTATATACTTCTCTAAAATTAAATCTGTTAATGCCTGAACTAAAAATTGGAAAGGTAATCTGGAATAATAATACCTCCTTAAATTTGCTTAAAGATTTCACACAGACTTGTTTAATGCAGTCTTTTACTCCAGGTATCAAGCAATTATTAAAGCACTCTTGAATTAAGTTAACTTCATTCTCAGTGTCAAAAAAAATTCATTATTCAATGGAGGTTAAAAGTCATAAAAATATATTTGGTCTGCCCAAGTAATGTTGGAAAGATCATAGAATCCATCTATCCCTGAATTGTAAGTCTGAAAGCCAAAATTGTATTCACATTTCTACCTTAGACAGATGACCTAGCTTCCCTAAGTGTGTTTCTTTATAAGTAAAGTTAAGGCTGTGTCTCTCACAGAGTGATTGTGAAATCCAGATCTGACAAATGTGCATAAAGGTTAGAATTAGTATTATCCACTTTTTTATTTGAAAGGAAATATTCAGTGGGAGGAAAGAAGCCATTCCTAGAATAAACAGACTGACAAGTATGACTCAATTATCTACAGTTATACACAGTGTGAATGCAAATTAAAATGACTAGAAAGATAACCTATAGAATAAGACTTATAGATAAAAGGAAGCACGATGAGGCATGACAAGCTCAAGAGTGCACACTCTACATAGACAGCCTGACTGAAGATATTTTAACAGTACCAGATATGACACCATTTGGGGTCACACTGAGCCACAAGTATGTGCTATTCATACTTTAGCTGATAGTTTAATAATTTTTTTGACAAATACTTAACTGGAGATGTTAAAAGTAGGAGAATGAAATGGTACTCTGCTAGAAATAGAAAACAGAAACTTAAAAAGAATCAGAGCTCAAAAGGATCTGAAGAGCAAGGTTGGGTAGTAAGCAGATTAAGAAAGATTAGCAACCACAACACAGAGTTGATTTTTCAAGTTAAAGAGTGGATGATAACAATTGACATTATTGTAGAGTTAGATTTTCAGTATAAGGTTAATTAATGGTGTTAGCTGAGAGGCAACTAGTAAGCAAATATGTCAGTTTTTTTAAAAATATTATATGAAAGTAGAGTATTTATTCAGGAGATGTAAGACATTTAAAAAGTGATATGCAGACAATTCTATCATTTGTCCTAAACTGTATGTTATATAAAATTATAGCCCTTCATGTATACCTAGGTCTAAACCTTGAACTATGTTGTAGACTGAATAATTCCAATTTATCCAAAGAAATAGCAATATTCAAGAGCAAAAATTGTGATAACTGTGTATTATTTTGCAATACTTAGTTTTATATTAGAGAAATAAAACTTTCAAATATTAATATTGCATGGATAAACTTAAATTTAGTATAATATGATGATGATCCTATAATGACTTTTATTCAGTCTTTTGTAGTCTAATATTTGCATGATTCTATGTCACTGTGCTTTAGACCAAGATATCATTATAAGATGTTCCCCTTTAAAATAGTGTAAGTTTTTCATTTAAGATTACACAATGACCTTAAATTTTTCATTCCATGAAATTTACCCAGAAACCCTTTTGTTCAGGCCTCTACTTGAATTAAAATGCTAAAGTTTTGTGTTTTTCCACTCCAGTGAACAGTGTTTTCCTCTTTAATTCTGACCTTTGACCCTTCTTTCACACCAACGATTGACATCTGGTCCTTATTTCTTTTACTGCTTTCCACCCCCTGTTTGTCAGATGGACTGTTCTGTTGTCTAAAACACTTGATAGGTGGACAGGTTTATATAATCCGAGGTGAGTTCCTGTAGAGGCTAATTGGATGTTGTCTTTTCATGCAAAAACAAAATACCCTAAAACTTGCCAGCAGTGAAGCTGTCCACCATGTTGGTTTCTGAAAATATGCACATTTATTATCTGTGATACTTGAAATAAAACTAACTTAGAATTTATCTCTGATTATGGATGATGGTATTCAGAGTATTAATAAAATACGCCAAACTTTTTAAAATAAGTTTTTATTTTTCCATTTATTTGTATTTTGACTTATATAACAGAAATAGATATTTCATGAGAAATATTGCAATTGTCTTTGAAACTAATTGAAATTTTTATATGAAGTACACATGATGGATCAACATGCTGAAGATCATTTGCATGAGTCTAAAGAACTTGAAACATAATCTTTTAAAGAGGATTTATCTTTGATTCAATCAGGCAATGAAATGTTATTTTTCACTTTGTACACTAAACATCACATTGGTTTTTTTTTTTATGATTCATGAAATAGTTAAGATGTCATACTTAAAATTTCACATTGAATCATATCTAAAAGAAACCCTCTAGTATTTATTTAACTACTCAAAAAAAGCACATTAAATGTATCCTTGCATGAAACCAGGAAAGTTTACTTGGTTTGCTAAACTTTGAACCCTTAATGCATTTGGCTTTATTATGGCCCTTAATGTTTTAAAAATATATTTAAAAAACCACATCCATGCAGAGATTTTTTGACATTTCATCCTAAGCTATTTTGATGTCATCTTTGCATTCTTGTCTTCCTCTTTTCTCTTCACCATTTGCCTTCATTTCTATTTGTTTGTTTATTCTTATTCTCTGAAAACACAGTGGAATGCTTTACAGTGTTGTGGCTAATTGAGCTTGCTAAGTGTTTATTAATGCCATGATGTCCTGCTTAGTGAAGCTAAATGGGAATGGGAATGGGCAGGGGAGGCAATGTGATGTCATAGATGGGGTGGGAGGGTTAAGGAAGGATTATGAGGTATACCTTTAAATTCTATTATGGAGAAATAGAGAGGTTGAGAAATTATTACACCCCAGATATTTTCGGCCTACTTAGCATTCTCTGTACTTCTCACATTTTATAAGTATCTATATCAAAATGGAATTAGTTGAATTTCCATTAAACATGGTATACACCATATCCTTATGAAGTATAAATACTGAATCTTCTCAGCACTTATTTTAAGGAATTGTTTCAAGTTTGTTGCAAATGATATTTGTGTTGGTTTTTTTTTTTTTTTCCTTTAGATACATATGTTAAGTTAACTCTACTGAATTCCATGGGTCAAGAGATGTCCAAGTGCAAGACATCCATCCGCAGAGGGCAGCCAAATCCAGTATACAAGGAAACTTTTGTATTTCAAGTAGCTCTATTTCAACTTTCTGATGTGACACTTATACTATCTGTGTATAACAAACGCAGCATGAAAAGAAAAGAAATGATAGGCTGGATTTCTTTAGGTCTGAACAGCTCTGGAGAAGAGGAACTCAATCATTGGACTGAAATGAAGGAGTCGAAAGGACAGCAAGTATGTAGATGGCATGCGTTACTAGAGTCGTGATGAACAGGATGAACGAGCCGTCAGTCAAAGGCCACATTCTTTCTGATTACAACACTGCTCTTTTCACCTGGTCACCATTAGAAGAGCTGTTTTTTGAAGAATAATATTCAACATTCTACCAAAATTCTTTAAATGCTGTGGAAAGAACGTCTAATACTGACATACATGAAGAAAAGATATGTCTCTGGTGGAGCTTGTGTGGAAACTGAGAAACCAACATTATTGTTAAACTAACAGTCCTCCAGAGATTTAAAGCTATGCTTTTGATTTGAAATCACTTTTACTTTAGCAAAAGAGCCAGTAATTTTATGGAAGATTATAAGTGATTTTTAAAAATCAGAATTTTCGTTGCATCACTATTTTAATATCACCCTACATATTACCCATAAAATATTTAAATGGCCAGTCTTGGTGTTTATAATGTCTTTAATATGAAAAAATAGTTCTCCAACACTATCACAAGTTATATCTAATGAAGGGTTTCAATCACATTGAAAATTATTTTGTCTCAGACATGTCCTTTGTGCCCTTAGTTTCATTGTGCCTCAGTTCTTCTCCATAGCACTAAATCTAAGTGCAAGCAAATATTCATTTTCATGAAGGAATTTTGAAGATGTGTTGTTTTTCAAAAGTTTATTTCTTTATTTGCCTCTGCTTCTGCCTGATCCAAAGAGACCAAGTCATGTCCTGGTCCCTTGCAAGCCTTCTAGACAGGTTGTACTGTAGAACTATGTAACTTTCTGTTGAAAGCACTTCCTGTATTCTTGTATTCCAATGTAGGAAGCCAATAGAACAGGACTTTACTTTAGAACTAGTTTCAGTGATTGACTCTTTACAATTGTGTAATGTGAAAAATGTTTTTCTACAAACTGAAAAATAAGAGAAGCTGTTGGAAATTGAAAGCAATTCACATTAAAGAAAAATTTAATTGTCTGCTCTGAGTATTTAGTAAGCAACACTGCATAAAGCAGGTAGCACTCAAAATAAGAAACTCTGTCACCCTCACTTCAGTTTATATGGTGATGTAAAGACTATCCTGTTCACAGTTTGATTCAGAGCATCAAGTTCAAAACAGTTCTGAGATTCTTTATGAAGTTTCTAGTGACTTGTGACTAGATTTTATGAAATTTACAGATAACGTTCTTCAACGTGATGTCATCTTGTGCCTTTCATGTAAGTTCAATTTGCTCATACAGCTTGGAAGTTGTATTTGCAAAATTAGGCCTTCAATTTTTTATAAATGTAAAGATTCCTCAGAACAGTGTCACAAGATCTTTATTTCCTCTGAAGTGTGTAAAAGTTATATAATGTACTAATTTTTTTAAATGGCAAGGCACTTTCATTTGTTGTTTTTATATTTAGGAACTCTGATTAATCAGGAATATTATAAGCTATTTTCTTTTCAATTTTGCTTCTTACCTAATATATAATTTTATGCATATACTTTATTAAATAGAATATGTTTTGTATATATGAAAAGTATTTTCTTTTTTTCTCTTTCTCATTTTTAGTGAAACTAGACAGAAATGTACTATTTACCAATTACTAAAAGCAGTATATCATTGTTCCTAGTCCCAACTAAGTACAATATGTTATTGTAAGCTAGAAATCATTATTACCATCATAAAACCATGCATAGATATTACTATTTCAGCTTGACTGTACTGAAAGGCCTTAAAAGAGATCCAAAAAGACCCCATAAACTCAAATTTTTTAGATTAAAAAAGGCAGCTCTATGCTTTAATACTTGTCAGTTATAAGAAAAAAATGCAAATGAGCAACATGGGGTTTAAGAATATATGTTAGAGTGTTGCATTAAAGAAAAAAATCCATCCTTTAATTGTTACATCTGTGAACTTTTTCCAGAATTTTTTAAATAAATGAGTTAGAGTACAGAGTCAAAACATGGGTGGAATGGCAAAATACCTCATTTAAGTATTTTCATCAACAGTGTGAGAAAAATTTGAAGGGGGATGTAGATTTTACTGAGAAATTAGATTTAGGCATTTGATGCTACAGTTATCTTTCCTGTCTCTGAAACAACTATCTACATTGTTAATACCTGGTATCTTCCCAATAAAGAGAGTTGTCAATCTTTAGCTGTAACAGAGCTTAATCAAATACGTTAATATGACCAGCCTGGTGCTTTCACCTTTAGTAAGAAAAAGACAACTGTTATTTGTTTAATCTACCTTTCTTCAGGCTGTACCAGAATTGTGTGTATGATCTGATAGCTCTTTAGGGGCTTATCTAGTATAAGTCCCAAATCTTATGTAGCCTAAAACTAATCAACATTTTATAAATTTTGGGAAGGACCCTCCTCCACCCCAGCTGCCAAGTCCTCAAAGATAATAAATTATCTATATGTGTGTCCATATGTTCACACATGCCTACACTCACACATGACATACATATGTATACATATATGTATTTGTAAAGGTGAAGGTGCCCTGGCTTTTTCAGACAATTAAATAGAAAAATACTTATCAAATTTATGGATTATTTTTCTCCTTATATAAATTACTAGATGTTATATTTGGTTTATTTTTAATTTTTTTGTTTTATTTGTCCTAATTAGTTGTACATGACAGTAGAATGCATTTATACATTTTGATAGATCATACATAAATGGAGTGTAATCTCTCATTTTTCCGATTGTACATATTGCAGGATCACATGGGTCATGCAGTCATGCATGTACATGAGGTAATAATGTCTGTTTCACTCTACTATCCTTCCTCCCCCCCTTCGCTCCCCTCTAGTTATATTTGGTTTTGAGTGCTGTTTGGTACTAATCTCCACCACACATAGCAAAATATATCTTTTCTTCCTGTTGTTTGACACAACCTAGAATAATTTCTCCTTCAGAATTGTCTGTTTTCTTCAAAAAGGATTAGGGTTCAAGAGACCCACTTCACTCTGCTTAATCTAACATACAAGACAATACTACTACTTTTTGTGTGGTGCTTGAATTCACATGAAAGCTTCAAGGCAAAATTTTATATCTCAGTAATATAGCAAATAGGTGCCCACTGGTGGGCAGCAGGTGTTGAGTCAGAAACTTGAGAAAGATAGCCGACTTTTTTATTATTTGGCTAAAATCCCCTAAGTTTTATAATTAAATGAGCTAGTCCAAATATGACAGTTGACTGGCATTTATAGGTGCTCTTGCACCTGAAATTACACTATCCCAAATGAATTGCAAAATGTAGTAGTTTATTACTGCCCAGGAAACAAAGCATATTTAAAACTGGTGAAGAATTTTAATATAATATCGTCTCTTTCAGAAACCTAATTCTGTAATCTGTATCTCAGTACTAGTCACAGTTTGTTTGAAATCCACTTGCACGTTATCTTACCATGTGTTCAGTGCATTCTTGATAGTGTTCTGTTGACTAACAAAAATAATAAATACCACAGTTTAAGAAAAGAAAACCCAATGAGAAGATATCTAAAGTACCCTGATTAATATACACATGATATCATAGTCTCTCAAGTGAACTAAAAAAATAGACTATTTGAAGTTTGAATCTTAGATGACATAAAAACAGTAGTAGTCATCACATTTTATTTTCTTGTTCAGATATGAATATAAATGATACGATTTTGTTTGCATGAAATTACCACTTATATAGACTAGATAATTCAGAGAAATTTACATATATATTTATAATTAACAAATTTTCTTAGTTTTTTTCCATCATACTGCCCCCAGTTCATCTGACTTACATTGGAAGTAACAATATATTTATCACCAACCATACTTAATATTGAACACAAGCTTAAGCATGCTGCAAAGCATTTTCTTTTATTTCCCCTACGTTTTTATTGGTGCGTTATAGTTGTACATACTGATGGCACTTGTTGTTACATATTTGTACATGCACACAATATAACAATATAATTCCCCAGCACTCCCCAGCCCTGCCTCTCCCATCCCTTGATCTCTTTCCTCTATTGATCTCCCTTTGATTTCCATGAAATTCATGCCCACCTTTCTTTTCCTTCCTGTCTTCCACATATGACAAAACATAAGTCCCTTGACCTACCAAATTTGACTTACTTCACTTAACATAATCGTTACTAGTTCCATCCTTTTCCTGCAAATACCATAATTTCATTTTTCTTTATGGCTGCATAAAACTCCATTGTATATATATACCACATTTTCTTTATCCATTCATCCATTGAGGTACACCTATGCTGGTCCCATAGTTTGACTATTGTGAATTGTGCTGCTGTAAACATGGGTAACTGCAAAGCATTTAAAACATCATCTGTGCCCTCCAAAAAGTGTAATAATGATGATGATAACAGCTATAATCTACTAAAGATATAGAACAATAATTTACTATTTTGTTTGATTCTTACAACAATACTATTAGGTAGGTAATATAATCCCTATTTTAATCAGTGAAGAAATTGCAGCATAGAGAGGTTAAGCAGACTTTCCTAAGGTCATCCAGTAGTAAGCAGCAGAACTGGGATTAGAACTCAGATGTACATTGCTCTAAACACCATATCTGTGCATACTGCAGTTGCATTCCTCTTTTTTAATTGCATACAAAAAGTTAGAACATATTTATCAATAAACCTACCTACCTTAACTGAAGGAAGAACTAGCAGGTGGGAAACAGCTCAGGAAAAAGAACAGACAAGACTAGAGGTTTATTTTTTCCCAGAACACAAAGGGGAATTTTCTATCATGTTTCGTAGATGATTTTTATTTTAAAACTTGGTATTAATTTACTACAGTTAGATTCTAAAAGTATATTAATCAGTTCATTCTGCTTTTTGATCACATTTGGTAACCCAAGGTGTTTAAATCACTTCTGACCACCCTTCTTACCCTGTGAAGTGGATAGTTGTGTCTGCTAGCCTACATCTGACTCATCAGTGTTAAGGAGAAAGCCTCTCATTGCAGTTTGTGTTTCTTGTATTATGTTTTATAAGAATCGTAGTTAGTTTTATTCCATATGTCTCTCTTCCCCCCAGGTGGTAGTAAATAAATGCTTTGTCTCATTACCTTTATTATATGTGCCTTTGCTCATAGTAGGCACACAATAAATATTGAATTGAACTAAATTCTCTATGGAAGAAATCAATAATACTATTATGTAAGTTTCATTTTGTACAAATCTTGTGTTATGCATGGATTTATTTTTCCTTCATTTAGTGTATATTTATAAAATACCAATTATGTGCATGAGTTGTTCTAAGAGCTACAGATGCAGAGGTAATACATTGGATAGACAAAGTCTTTGCCCTCAGGGGCCTTAAATTCTAAGGTAGGAATATGAGAACAGAATAGAGTAATTTCATTCTAATCTGATGAAATGTTAAGATAGAGACACAAAGAGAGCACTGTGGGATTCAGTAAAGGAATAAAACATGGAGTTCAAAAATATCTTCCTGGAGAAGATAATACCTAGTTGGGGACTTAAAGAATGAATATGGGTTAAATTCCCATCAAACTCCAAGGCATATTACAAAATAGTGGTTTCTAAGAGCTAGTGTGCTTAAGAATTATCTCTAGAGCTTAAATTGTATTCCAAAACTCTACCTCCAGAGATTCTGTTTCACTTGGTCTGGAGGGAAGTCCAATAATCTAAATTTTCTTAAGCTCCCCAAGAAATCCTATCAGATATATTGGTATAGAATATTGAGCTTATTACATAGAATTATTGATAGCAGTGTTTCAGTGCCTATAGATTAAATCTTTATGATAGAGATAAATAAGAGTGATTAAGACTAATGTTAATGTTATGATTATACTAAGACTGATGTTGCTTGTACGTCCTTAAAGAGAAATATTTAATGAAAAAAATGGGAAGTAATAATTATGATTTCCTGTCCATTCACATTCAACGTGACTTTTTCAAAAGTCTTCCTTGGTATAATTCATTAATTTTATGATGTTGGTTTTGTGATTCCTGAAACTTTATTTACTGTTAAAATATTTACCTCTAAGGTGTCTTTGCAATAATTAGATACAAGACAAAGAACCTGAGGAGTTTTTATCTAGTATTCATTCTCTGTCAGTATTTTGGGTGAATAGGACTGACCTGTAAGAAATCGTATAGGAGCAGTGGCAGATAGTGGCAGTTTTGTGTTCTTGTTATAGTAAGCCTTCTCCTTTCTCTTACTTTTTTCTCAATGGCTTCATTGTCACCACACCTTCAGATGAACCTCAGTCCTGGATTCTTCACTAGGAACAGCAGTGTTTCTGCCATTTCTGATCTAATCTCTATTTCCTTGATTGCTTTGTTCTTCCTTAGGGTCCTTGATTTCAAATAGCAAGTTAACACAGAAGCCTCAAGACTTCTGCTTCCCCTAAAAGTAAATGCTGTGGTTAAGGCATCTGAGTCTGTTTCCCCTCATTTCAAAGGTAACCATACTTCCCTCTCATAATATTTTGCCTGAATATATTTTAAATTTTGAAAGTTTTCTTTCCTCCCACAAAGATATGTGAGCAACCCACCAAACAATGGAGTTATTTGAATATTTGAAATAACATTGTTATAGAATTGGACTGACTGCCTTGTGATTGCTCACATATCACTGTGTTGAATCTGGTCACAGTTAAAGGTTAATACAATGTTAATGTGATAAAGTTTGATATACTAGAATTATTAGTTAATTATCCAAATTGGATTTAAAATCTTACTCTTTTCCCTCTCCCTTTATACTCGTATGCAGATTCCTTAAGTGTTTCCTCTTTTTTCCTCCCTGTCTTCCCCCCAACACACACACCTCTTATTCCTATACGTGCACAGTTGGTACCAAAGTTAGTCAAAGCTGAATAGTACCTGTTGAAAAGGGATGCTCTGACTTTTTTCACTTAATCTTATGGACTAGACAGTAGGGAGGACCAGACAGTCTTTCTCAAAGACTGCAGGAAGAACAAAGCATAATACCCTCAATCACAACAGGCTATCTACTGCTTTTGTGATAGCCGATGTCATTATCCTTTACACAGTACCTTGAATAGTCTGAAGTCCCCTAAAACCATGTTGTATGGGCTGGGAGCAGAGAAGAAAACTATTAATCTAGCAAAAGTTTGGCATAATTTTACAGAATTTCAACCTCTCACTACATAAAATTTTCTAATTATGAGAAGAAAGTCACTGCTCTGCAGTAACTGTGCAAGATATTTGACATTATTTCATTGTTAGCTTGATAGTCTATATCTTAAATTGTCTTATTATTTTAGGGCCTTTCTCATGCTCTTCTTCATTATTCTGATTATTAGTAAACCTAATTTGTATTATCTGGTTTTTGAGTTTGTCTTTTAAATATTCAAGACTACTTTAAAAGAAAAACCATAATAACTTCCTCTTTATTCCTTTAGCATGTGTTCTTTCACCTCCCAGTGTGTTGTAAAATGATTATGCACTGGCTGACATACAATGCTCCATTATACACTGGAAAAATAATTTTTAAAAAGTATATGTTTATGATTTATAAATTGTAATTTTTATATATTTATGTATTCAGATATTATTTATTTCCATAAGTCTAAGCAGTTAATATTAAATATTTCATTCATTGAGAAAATAGAAATTTTCTCATATCTCTGAGATTCATTGTTTCTCTTTGCTGTTCTTATCTGGTTGAACTGTGGACCTCATCAGAAGTCTTTGTCAGGTTCCAAGCGTGCTCTCCTCCTCCAGCTGATGTAGTTTTTAGTAATGACCAAACCATCCATACTGTCAGCAGTACGTCTTCGTAGTCATTTCTGTTCAGAACCCCCATTAATGTTGCTGACGGTGGTACATAAGCACCAGTAGGAGAAGAGACCCCTCAGGTATAGAGCATTGGTATCTCACAACCCTGATAGGAATGACACTTACAATACCTAAATATAATTTCAGTGAGAATGGAATAGAGGCCGGCTTCTTGGAAATGGGGATCTTCTCCCTGCCCCCTCTAGCTTGCATGTTGTCTTTATTTTAAATTTTGTCAGAAGGCTTTTAAAAATTTTTTTTACGATTTCACAGGTAATTCAAAAATTTGAAAACTGAAGTAAATACCTAAAATTATAGGGAAAAAATTGGGGTGTTTGTGTTCTTGTTTTTGTTTTGAGTTGTCTTTTTTAATAAATATTGGAAATATTTACAGTATTCTGTAATCATGTTACGTGTGTTGTGTGAGGGGAGACCAGGATAGCTTTGGCACATAAATTGACTCTTAGTATTTTAGTATATTTTAACGATTATTTGAAGCACACCTAGAAATTAGTGGTGATTCTTCAAAAGCATTTTAATATTATAAGTTTTATGTTACAACAGACAAATTCAGTAGTAACTTGCATTAAAAAAGAAGTTTGTCATGATTCTGCATAATTGTATTTTAATGTGCTTTGTTTTGTGGTGAAAATAATATTTGTGGCAACAATTTTGAGGAATCTTTTAAGCTGACAGAGGAGATAGCCCAACTTTGACTTGACTTTTACTAGCATTTTGAAATAAGAAAGTCTGTGTTACTTTTCAGTTACTTGAGTCTTGAGGGAGAATAGTTATTATATGAATTTTAAGAGTCTTAATAAATGTAGGGATCTATTCTTTTTCTAAAACTCAAGCGTTTTAGAACTCAATACTCTTGCATTGTGCTTTATTTCTCAAAATAATGTAATTTTTATGGTCAAACTCAATTAATGGAATCTTTTATTTGATATTCCTTAACCAACCGACCCTCCTTCCTTCCTTCCTTCCTTCCTTCCTTCCTTCCTTCCTTCCTTCCTTCCTTCCTTCCTTCCTTCCTTCCTTCCTAGTTTTTTTTTTTTTTTCCTTTTGAGGCAAGAAGTTTCCTTAATAGTATAGTTTCTACAGAGCTTTCATACTTATTTTTCTAATAATGGATATAATAGTGAAATGAAGTTTAAATGCTCTATGAGCAAAATTCTGTCAAACGATCTGAAGAAATACACTGCTGATGAACATTTCCTTTGGTCTTAAACTGTCTCCAATATACTTGTGAGTAACCAAACCATTAATGGACCTTATCAAGTGTCTATATGGTTATCAACAGTGTTGTATTATTGTCACATTAGTTTGCATTTTTGTCAAAACTATGAACAGACAAGTGTGTGAAGCAATCTGTTTTCTAGAATGGGCTTATATATCTACTTATTTTCACATAATTGAAAATGTGCTACGTGTTGCGTTGTATTCTCACATCTACTTTTCTACTATATACACCGATTGTCTCGGTGCCTTTTTCCTTTTGTATAATTGTATTACATAAAGAAACCGCTGACCTCTGCATAAACAATGTAAAAAATGTTGAAATTACTATTCCAAGAAGATTTTAATGGCAGTTTAATTTTCCAGAGAATAAATTTTTGTGTGGGTTAAAAGTTATTTTTCTTCACTTTTATGTAAAAAAGTTGTTCAGTACTCACATCAAATGGTAAACATCTGATTTCTCTGATGATAATATATCAAAATCAGCCCTGACTCTCATCACCGGCAAGTAAGTGTTAATATGACTGTTACACAAAATAAAATGTCAATTACATCAGCAAATTTCACATGGATAATGTTATTGGAATCTTAGGTTTGAAAAAGAATCTCATTTAAATATTCTATAAGATATTTCTATCAGAATGTTTGGGACATAGTATTATCTTTAATTGTAAGTCAGATCTGGCCTCCAAAGAAAATAAACTCCAGTTGAGCACAGTGGCACTTGCCTGTAATCCCAGTGCTTCTGGAAGCTGAAGCAGGAGGATCACTGGTTCGAGGCCAGCCTCAACAATTTAGCAAGGCCCTAAGCAACGTTGAGGTCCTGTCTCAAAATTTTTAAAAAGTATAAAGGGCTGGGGATGTGGCTCATTAGTTAAGCGCCCCTGGGTTCAATCCCTGGTACACACCAACACATACACGAAAAAAGAAAATAGACTCCAGACATACATATTTTAAAATAATTCCTGTAAAGTTCATACAAATCGAGAATTAAACCAAGTAGCTTTACCATGGTCTCAATATCCCTAGCTAGAATATAAACATGGGTACCATTTTCCACCTTAAACTTCCATTTAATGTGACTTTCTCATGATCATGTTGATACTGTCCTTTAATATAAACAATATCATTTTCTACTTGACAGTAGTAGCGTGTTGATTTTTTAAATTCTTTTTTATTAGGTAATTGTATTGTTTCCCAAAGACCTTGAACTGAGGTACTTTTCACCTTTCATTACCTTGTCCATTTTATTTCCAGCAACAAAGGTTTATAAAGTACCATTTAACAAGTACTATTTTGCATATGAAAAAGAATTTAAACATTTGGTGCTCTAAAATTGCCAGAAATTTGAAGTTGCTGCATCATCTAATCTCTGATGTCTTGGAATCCTAGGTTTCCTAAATCAACTGGAGTCACATCATCTAATATTTGCCTGTTTTGAATTGTTGGTTCCATAAATCAACTGAGCATTTCAAAGTGAAACACCAGTGCCCAGCTGGTCCGCTTTACCTTTTTTTTTTTTTTTTTTTTTGTAGAGTTGTCTCTATTGAAACAGTGAAAATGTGGAACACTTCTGCTCAGAATAAATGGATTCATAATATAGCTTCCATCTACAGTTTTAAGTAATTTGTATCTCTTCCCAGTACTTTGCTAATTCTTCCACTTTCTCAAACATTTTAGGCTTCCCCTATTAAGACATTTAAGTTTCAAGAAGCAAAAACAACAGACTTCTTGAGCATTCGTAAGAAAAATGTTTCCAAATTTTAAACATCTCAGCAAGGTGTGATTTATTAGTTATTTAGCACTTTGAAAAAGAATCATTTGCATCTGGGTTGTGGTTTATTGTCTTAGAATTATAATTGATATGAAGTGAAATTCCAGCAGAAAACTGTCACATAAGTTAGTATTTTCTGTTGTTACAGAGAGATTTGGATAGTTAGTCATCATAACATGTTATTATACTTAAGATTATGTTTTAATTGCAAATCGCTTGTAACTCTTGATCTCCGGTATGCAAAATAACATTTAAGTCAACTTTTTCTTTCCATAGATTATCAAAATATTCCATAATGTTTCCCATTTGAAAATAAAGTCATTCCCAGTTTAAAAACAAAAGGTCTCAGTAAAATATGTGGGATATTTTGTTTGGTTAGTACTTTATAATGAATAATAAAAGTATAATACACTAAATGCTTCTATGTAATTAATGCCAAATAAATGGGGACAAATTACAGCCATGCATTGCTTAATGATGGGGATATGTCTGAGAAATGTTCTACTCAGTCTCATCATTGTGTGAAGAAACTGCCAGACTTCCAAAGTGTCTGTACATTTTGCATTTCCACCAGCAATGAATGGAAGTTCTTTTGGTACCCACCACTGCCAACAATCGGGTTTGTCAGTTTCTTACATTTTAGCATTCTTGTGATTTTTAGTAGTATCTCATTGTTTTAATTTATAGTTCCCTACAGATGCAGTTTCTAAATCTGTATACTTTTGTTAGTGAGGTGTCTGTTCAGATCTTTTCCCATTTTTTACATTGGTTTGCTTTTCTAATCTCGAGTTCTTTGTATGTTATATCTATCAAATACAATGTTTCACAAGTATTTTCTCTTAGGGTAATGTCTTTTCATTCTTTCAACAATGTCTTTCAGAGAGCCCAAGTGTTCATTGTAAGGAAGTTCAACTTATCTATTTTTTTCTTTCATGGGTTGATGTTTATATAAAAACATTTTATTTTGATGTTTATATAAAAATTCATCACCAAACCCATATTGCCTAGATTTTCTCCTGTTTTTTTTCTCAATTTTCTATTTTTCAATTTTCCATTTATGTCTATCAACTATTTTCAGTAAAAACTTATTAAAGTCTGTACCTGTATTTATTTATTTACTTTTTGTGGATGAAGAGATAATTGTTTAAGCACTATTTTTGACGTGTCCTCTGCTCTTTTGTCAAAGATGAGTTAACTGTATTTGTATGGGTCTATTTTTTTTTTTCTTTTTAAAATTTTGTTCTTTTTAGTTATACATGACAGTAGAATCTATTCTGATATAATTATACAAGCATGGAATAGATCCATCTTATTCTAATTCTCATTTATTTTTCAGTGACCTGTGGACCTATTCTTTTACCAATAAACATGCTATCTTTACTACTGTAATCTTACAGTTAAATCTTGATATTAGGTACTGTGAGAACTCTGTTCTTCAGTATTGTCTTAAATATTTTAGGCATTTAATCTTTTCTACATAAACTTTAGAACCAATTTGTTGGTATCTACAAAATAGCTTCTTGCATTTTTTTATTGGGATTGTGTTGAACTTAAAGATCAGTGTGAGAATTGACTTTTTTTTTTTTTTAATGATTTTGGCTTTTGAGAATTGACATTTTAATATTGAGTTTTCTACTCCAGGAGCATTTAATATCTTTCCATTTATTTAAATTTTTACATGATTTCTTTCATTATTACTTTTATAGTTTTCCATATATAGGTCCTAGTTTTCTGAGAGCTTTTATAATGGATGGCTATTGAATCTTGTCAAATGCTTTTCTGCATTAATGAGTAATGATCACGTGGGGGTTTTCCTCCTAGATCCCTCCTCCTGCAGTTGAAGTGGTGGTTTACACTGATAGGTTTTCTAACATGATCTAGCCTTCATACCTAGAATAAGTCTCATATGGGAATGATAAATAGTAACATTTCTTGTTATACATTGTCAGATTCCATTTGCTCATATTTGGAAGATTATCAGTCCGGAGTTCCTCCTTTGTCTTCACCTCTTAGTATTAGGCCTCCTAGGACAAATTAAGAGTGTTCCATCTAACTTCTATTTTCTAGAAAAATTTTTGGAGAATTGGCATCATTTTATTTTAAAATGTTTGGTAAAATTTATTTGTGAAACTGGACCTGGTGCTTTCTTTCTTCTTTTACAATATTTTTATTATTTGTTGATGAACCTTTATTTATTTATCTGTATATGGTGCTGAGAACTGAACCCAGTACCTCACACATGCAAAGCAAGCACTCTACCACGGAGCCACAATCCCAGCCCCCTGGTGCTTGCTTTTCTTTCTTTCTTTTTTTTTTTTTTAAGTTATTTTTGTATTACCTACCAGCCTGTTCATAGGATTTACTTCTTTTGTGTCAGTTTTGATCTTTGTGTCTGTAATGGAATTGATGTTTCATTGAAGGTGTCAAACTTGTGGATGTGGAGCTGTTGTTACTATTCCATTGTCATCCTTTTAATGTTTATGGCATCATAGTGATGACCCACTTTTACTTCTGATACTGATTCTGATTCTGATTCCTATCTTTTTCTCAGCCAAGCTAGAAGTTTATCAGTTTTATTGATATTTTCAGAGAACAACTTTTGTTTTGTTGACTTTCTAGTGATTTCTTGTTTTTCAGTTTTATTGATTTCAGCTTTACTTTTTATTTATTTTATTTGCCTTGCTTCAGGCTTAAATTGCTCTTCCTCATTTCCTAAGGGGGAAACTTAAAGGACTGATTTCAGATCTTTCTTTTATTCCTGTGTGTGCCTTTAAAACTGTACATTTCCCTGCAAGCACTGTTTCCACTCCATCCCCCAAATTTTGATGTTGTATTTTAAAATTTTTATTTAGTTAAAATATTTTTATCCTGAGACTTTTGTATCCGTGTATTATTTATAAGTGTGTTATTTAATTTCCAAATCAAGAAAAGTAGCTTAATTTCAGCTTTTCTCTTCTTTCTTTCTTTTTCATTTTTGTTGTTTGTTTGTTTGTTTTGTTTTAAGGATGGAAATGATAATATCCAAGCTCTTAACATGTTGAAACTAAAGCCAGAAGTTCTTGGGAAATTCTTAGGAAGGTTTTAATCGCTTGAGCCTGAGCCTATTTTCTGACCTGGAAATACAATTTGCTTAGCACAGAATTCTGACTTATAAAGTGGGTTGGCTGGGGCAAGAGCAAATTGCCTCACACTTGCTTAATAAAGGTTCATGTAGTTTTATTTCCGTTTTTTCATGCTTAATGAAAGGATTATTTTGTAGCACAGTCACTTCATATACTTAAGGGATATTATTGAATTAACCATCATTACTCTATATAATACTATTACCTTGGATAAATCCTATTTTCTCAGTTTTCCATCCTCTAGAGCCTTTTGAACTACCTTAACATCTTTAATCTGTGAAATTATAACCTTGATCCTCTGTATTTTTTAATCACAAAATAACTATGGAGATTCAGTTTTAATTATAAACAAACTCTCAAGCACAACTTTTATTTGCCCTGTATTATTTTGGCAATTTTAATGAGTAGGCAGTATTTTGATACAGTTGGGGGGGGTGTTTTGCCCCCTGCTCCCACCCCCCAGGGTTCGGTATCAAACTCAGGGCCTTGAACATGCTAAGCAAGCTCTCTATCACTGAGCTACAATATAGATGCTCTGAAGCTGTACAATGTAGATGATCTCATTTACCCAGAATAGATATACTTTCTGTTAACTGGAAGTTGTCATACATTCTTTACTATATAGACATTCAAAGAGTTTGAAGGCCACACAAAAAATGTGTTGAACTTCAATAGAGAAATTGTTGAAAAGTAAATAAGAAAAAGTACCCTAGACCCTCATGAATACCAATTTTTTCAGTTTTACAAGTGGTAGAATTTTAGACTGTGTGCGCATGTGTGAAATCTTTGTGGAAATTTTAACTTTTCAGAGGACTGTAACCATTTATAATCTGCCTCTATGCTATTAATTTTATATCAGTTTTTTTCTTACTTGCTTCTTTTGAAAATAGAATATTAAAACCACTTTTGCTTGGGCTTCAATTCATTTAACAAATAGTTATTAAGCACCTATTCTATGTTAGAAAATGTATTTGGCTCAGAGACATAAATACAAATAAGATACAGTTCTTTCCCAAATGAAGCATGTGGTCTGGTAGAGAGAGACATGCCCGAAAACAAAACAAGGCAAAACATTATTAAAAGCTCAGTGATAGAAGATTATGAATGGTTCCAAGGCTCACAGATGCTGATGGGGTTGGTTCAGAAAGGTTTGTGTGCCATCTAAAAAGAGGAGTGCATACTTTCTAGGAAATTCGGATGGAGATAGTATTTGAATATAGGCATGAAGGTATAAGACTGACTGCATCTTTATTAGTACTGTTAAGTCATTTATCATAGCTGAGGACCGTGGTATGAAAGGGAGCACTGTAGGGATAGACCAAAAAACAGTATAAAGGGCTTTGATTGCCTTGCTAAGAGTTTCACATTTATCAGTAGACAATGCAGAATTTCTGAAGACTTTTAAACTGGACAGTAACATCACGAGATTTTCATTTTATTGAGATCATTCTTGTAGCAATTTGGAGGATGAGTTGGAACAAAGGAAAACACTGGCAGTAGGCCCTCTGCAAATAAGCTGTCAGTCAAGGAGGTGAGGAACATTGAGGACTGGAACTAAGGCAGTTGCAGAGTGAATGTGGAAAAAGAGAAAGAAGAAATCCAGAGACTGAACAGGCCTTGGTGACTGGCTAAGGTAGGAAGGATTAGGAAGAGGAAGAAGCTGGGAAGATACTCAGTTACTGGCTTGGGCAATTGGATACAAGTAAGATGCTACTGTCTTCAGAGACAGTGAGCCTCTCTCATGGAAAAGATCCTGCATCAGCTGCCTTGGGTACCCGTGGGTATCCCAAAGAAGGTTCCCAATAGGTTACTGCATATTCAGATCCAGAGCTCAAAAGAAAAGTCTGAGCCAATGATATATAAATTTGTCTCATCAAATTTAAAATTAATTGAAGTGTGAATAAACAGGATTTGTCATTTGCCCACAATATATAGTTTAATATATGTAATATATGCTGATATATTACAAGGTGAACATTTAAAAATCATTTGGGGAATACTAAACTCAGTGGGAAGATGGCATAGTAGATAGATAACACCTCTGCCACTTACTAAATAGTTCTATATAAAATAATGAGAAGGGGTCCAGGGTAGAGCTTCATGGCAGAGTACTTGCCTAGCATATGTAAAGCCATGGGCTGGATCCCCATCACCAAAATAAAAATAATAATTAGAAATTTTAAGATATGTTGGCATTTAAAAACTTCTCTCTAGGATACAAAATGCCACCATAATTGTTACTTAAGTTGCTGTTATCCCTCTGCCAATTAGACCATTATTAAGAATTAATTTGGGGGCTAGGGATGTAGCTGATGGTAGAGCACTTGCCTAACATGCCTGAGGTCCTGAGTTCAATCCTCAGCACCACAAAAAAATAAAATAAGAGCAATTTTTGATTTTCATTTGTTCTGTGTTTTTATTTTTGGAACTGGTTTCTACTATTTAGTGTTCCACAAATGTTGGATGGATGGACAGTAACTGCTAAACAAATAATGAAAAATTAATGAGCTGTTTAAAGTAAAAGGTTGAAAAAACTGATTTTAAAACATTTCACATTGCAGTGAGCAGTATACTTTGGTATCCTGTCACACAGTATGCTATTTATCTATTTAAATAATACTGCCTTATTCAAACATTCTGGAAACATACCATTTTGATATAAAAAAACTCATTGCTTTATACTCAACTTAGATATGACAAAAATCAGAATTTCTTAAGCTTTTTAAAAATGTTCTATTAAATTGAAAATACCTACAAAGTAAACAGATTCAAATAAAAAAAAAATGTTCATGTACTACTCACCCAGCTTTAGTAGTTAACCAACAGTCTGTCTTAATCTTTATTAAGTTTGTGTGTTTATCTGAATGTACCTTGTACACGCTAGGTAATTGCTGTACCACTGAACTGCATCCCCAGCCCTAGTTTTTAAAGTATTTTTTGGTTTGTTTTTTGGTTTTTGGTTTTTTTCTGGGTTTTTTTTTTTTTTTAAGTTTTGAAGTAAAATGTTCATACATTAAAATGCATAAATATTACTAAAATGATTGATACTAGCAAATGGATGTGCCTTTGCAGCATACAATATCATGACAGACCATCTTCATAGACCAAGATTTGTGTTTATACCCTTTCTTAGTGGGTTGCACCCAAAGGCAACTACAATCAATGTATTCATCTTAGATTAATTTTGCTTGTTCTAAAACTTGGAGTAAGTGGAAATGTACAGAACATATTCTGTTTCCAGCTTCTTTGACTAAGCGTAAGATCTTTGAGATGGATCTCATTTGTTGCATTTATGGGTTCATTCCCTTTTGTGGTTGAATAATAGTCCATTGTATATATTATACCACAATTTGTTTTCCATCCTCTTTTCCTAATTTTCTGTTGTATAACAAACCACCACAAACTAAGTGGTTTTAGAAAACTGACAACTTTATTTCTCTCATGAATCTGCACTTCATGCCTGGAAGGGTGGGGCAGCTTTTCTCTGTTCTAGTCAGAGACTGGAATCATCTTAAGACTCACACACACACACACACATCTTGTGGTTGATACTGGCCATCAGCTGGAACTTTCTTATCTTAGCTTTCTTCACATGGCTGCTTGCTTTCCTCACAGTCTGGGAACTGGGGTCCAAGAATAAGCATCCCAAGAGAACAAGATAGTGTATTCTATCTTTATGAGCTGTCCTCAGATGTCACAAAGCAGTACTTCCTTTGAACTCTGTTGGCCAATATAGACACAAAGTTCTATCTAGTCTCAGAGGAATAGAGCAGAGACTCCACAACTCAATGAGAGGAGTGTCAGTGTCACCTTGTAAGAACACGTGGGATAGAACATGTTACCGTAGCCATCTTTGTGGCTATCTGCCACATGCTTCATTCTGGATACTAGAGTATATATTTCTCCACAGACACAATGCACTCACATCCCTCTTCCTACATCTTTGGCCATTATGGCATTAATGTGAAGTCAAAGATTTCATCATGGTCTGGGAATGTAGTTCATTGGTGGCACACTCACCTAGCGTGCATTAGACTCTGGACTTGATTGCCAGCACTGTTAAAAAAAAAAAAAATGTCATCAGATCAGTTAGATATAAGTGTGGATTTGTCTCATTCATTGAGTAGCATTGTGAAGCACGGTGATCTAGAGAAACGGTTTACACGTTGTTGACCTACACACAGCATGCAGCAATGGAACAGAGGATAACCCCTGACCTTACCGTTCAAAACAAGATTTCTGCCTCAGATTCTTCCTTTCAGTAAGATGTAGACCATCTTGCAACTGATAAACTTTATCAGACTACTTTCTGCTTGTAGATGTTTGAGGGGTCCCATGCTCTCTTTTCATATTGTTTTTTCTTTGTTCCTTACAGTCCAACCAGTATAATTTGTACAAATCTTGGGGAATTTTCATGTACTGATTTCCAATCCACTATATTATATGAAAACCACATTCACAAGTCAAAAGGAAGAAAAGATAGGCCTTCTCTTCCTGGGAATCTGGGTTGCAATGGGACAACACCCTCAAATGTTTAGATAATCTATTGTATAACAAAGAGAGTCTTCCTTAAGATTGTTAGAGGGATCTATGTTTATTTGAAAAAGTATCTAACACACCACCTTAAGAATCTGAGGTCTCAAAAGATATCCAGTCCTTTGGCTTCATATGTAGGCCACATTTTTCTGCAGCATCATTGATTTACCTGGAAACTATTTCTTAATTCAAATATTATTTACCATTTGGAAAGGCTGAAAATGAGAAAAAATTTAATTTTTGTATCCATTAAGTCCTGGCTCCTTAGATGGTGTTTTCTCTTATCTCTCTTCTAATGCACAGCCTGTCAGAAGTCAGGTGGAATTTTCAGTGCTGTATCTGCAAATCTCTTTCAGTAGATTATTGTCTGAGTTGGGTGCATTTCCTATTTTCAGTACTACTGCCCATGACTTTAGGGACTACTCTTTACCACTGTAAAGCAAAGATTTTCCCCGATGTTTCTAATGACATTTCCTCAATCTCTTCGCAGCCCTTACTGACAGCTTCCAGAAGGCCCTTGAGGCCCATGATACATCATCTCCCCGGGCCTCCACTCCTCCCACACCCAGTCCTAAAGCCAGCGCCACATGTTTTAGTTTTTTGTTTCAGCAGCACCCCATCTCCAGGTACCAAAGTCTGTTCTAGTTCTGTATTGCTGAGTAACAAATCGCCCCACATGTGGTGGCTTAAAAGACCAACATTCATTCATTTTACTCAAGAATCTGTCATCAGGCCAAACTTGGTTAGAGACACCTCATCTCTGGTCCATGCAGCATCACTGGCTGGAAGTGACTCCATTGGTTGAAATTGAAATCACTGGAAGGGTCAGTCACCTAACTGGTGGTAGACAGGAAGGACATCTGTGCATGACCTCTCCTGGTTAGTGTCCTCTCAGAATAGGACCTGGTTCCAAAAGCCAGTGTTCCAGGAAAACAAGGCAGAAGCATGTGGCATTTGTACAATGGAGACTCATCAGTCACAAAGTTTCACTACTCCCACTATTTGTTGACATAGTCACCAAGGTTTGCCCAGGTACAAGTAGAGGGAAAGTAGAGATTTAATAGAAGGAGGTTGACTTTCTTTGGAAAATGACATTTGTCACATTCCTATTGAGGAACACTACTTAGTTTTAACCTATAGTTTCAGCGTGTATATTATTTACAAGTCTAGATTCCAAATGATATTTTTTGTATTGCTGATGATCAAACTATTCTCAAGGAGCTATGATTAAAGTATTAAGAAGAATAAAGAGGAGGCTTTCAAATTCCTAGAGTTGTTAACAATATTTTGAACAAAGCATAATCTTTTAAAATACTGTTTGAACATATATGATTCTAATTACCAGCCCCTAATAGATTATTTATATGTTTAATTGAATGCATTGTCTACTTTGACTATTAATTGCAATGGTTAGATTATACTATCAGGAAAAGAATTAAATTTTTCTGGCAAGGGATAGACTAATTTCTCCAGCTCCCCAACACCTGCCAACAATTTTATAAAAATATTTTGAGACCTTGGTATTGTTAATTATTAGCATGATTGTTCTCTCCCACTAGCACATTCCTATGAGGAAAATCAACTCCAATATACTTCTCATGAATTAACCGGAATATGTAATAATCTAATTGTATGCATACTTCTGCTAAGAACTAGGGTATTAAAAATTGGTCCTAAGGATCTCTTTTACTAAACGCTCTATTCAAAGGATAAAGACTTTTAAGGAAACTTCTGGGAATTATTTAACATATAATTCTTTCATCTATATTTGAGATGCCCAGCTGAATTGACAATGTTCTACAGACAAAGAGACAATGCCCCTTTTCTTGAAATCTTCTAACTGTAAAGAAACCAACAATTACTGAGTATTTACATACATTCTCGTCACCTCCTTATGTCCCCTTATAGGAGGAAAAACAAGAAAAAGAGGATATGTGAAAATGTCAATCATAATCACTTAATCTTGTTGGTTGGGTGAGTCAGAAAAGAATAATCTTACCTGCTAAGATAGCGAAAGCCACCAGAGCACAGGGGAGTAGATGGGTACAAAACCCTGGAGCACTGTTCACTCTGAATAGGGTGTTTACCTTCAAAGTAGGAGATGTGGAATAAGTTATAAAAAAGCTGCTTAAAGTTGTTTCATACATTAATTTTTTAAAATTTATTTTTATTGTAAACAAATGGGATACATCTTGTTTCTCTGTTTGTACATGAAGTAGAGGCATACCATTTGTGTAATCACACATTTACATAGGGTATTAGTGTTTGATTTATTCTGTTATTTTTTTCCTCCCCCCCACCCCTCCCACCCCATTATTTATTAATGAAAAAGCAGGCTTCGCTAGCATGTTTCACATACTATATATGTATAATGTTTTACATCATATCAGTAACATTACCATTTAAATTTTCAAGCAGATATTAAAAGAAAAGTATACATACTTCATGACGAGTAAGAGTATAAGTTTGCTTAGAATGATGGCTGTTTTAGTCATCTTTGCATCACTGTGACCAAAAGATCTAACAAAAACAAGTTAGAGGAGGAGAAGTTTGTTTTGTTTCAGTGGTTCAGTTGTAATCAGTAGACTCCATGGTGCTGGGCCTGAGGTGAGGCAAAGCATCATGGCAGAAGGACAAGGTGGAGGAATACATCTCAAGACACGGCAACCAGGAAGAAGAAAGAGAGCTTCACTCACCAAGGACAAAACATAAACCCCAAAGGCACATCCCCAGTGACCTACTTCCCCCAGTCACACTCTAGTGCCTATAAGTTATGATCCAGTTAATCCATATCAGTGGATTAATCCATGATGATGAGTTTACACCCTTCATAATCTAATCATTTCAGCTCTGACAATTCTTATATTGTCCCACATATGAGTTTTCCAGGGACACCTCAGAGCTAAACCATAGAAACAGTCATCGGTTGGGACCATGTATGTGACTGTTACCACGGGCTCCCTACCAATTAGTATAACTCTACCCTAATTGTAGGAGGGAAGCAAAACATTTTGAGTATCAGATTTGCAGATATAGTCATAGAAAGGTTCATGAATAATATTTTTTTGGAAAACGGTGTTAAGTATGATTTTGGAGAAAAATGGACAGATGTTCTTCCTATTTCCACTGTGTGAGTTGCCCCAGGAAGACAGTTACAGCGGCTACTCAGCCTTCTCTCCTACCTTCAAGCATTTGCCTGTTTTTCAAAGTCATATGATCTCCTTTTGTTGAACTTCCATTGGCTCTATTTTGTTATTGAGAACATTTAGATAAGAATGTTATCTAGATAGCATTCCTTCTTTGTGAACGTATAGATTATCAGGGTACAGGAAATCATAAAAGGTAAACATGGATTTGGTTATTCACATTATTCAAAGTCTTTTAGTCTTTACTTCTTGAATCCATGAGTGGACGGTGGTCATTGTCTTCTCATTACCACTACAAACACAATCGCTTTATTCCCAATAAAGTTATTTCTGATTCTCTCTTGATTTTGATTTTGTTCTAAATGGGTCTCTGACAGTGACAGAGGGAAATGTCTTGAAGGGGAAATTGCTTCATATGATAGTTTTGAAATAAAATGCCTGCCAGATGGGATTGATTGGAGCTCTGAATGCAGCAGTATCAATTAAGTGAAGGGTATGTATTCCATAAAAACCTTTGGGTAAAATAATCTATGACTCATGGGCTATATTTCAAGATGTTAAATGGGGTTCATGAAAATAAAATACTAACTTTAAAAATTCCAGGGGTACTAGGAACTACAGAGATGTGTCTAGGTCTTGAGACGTAAACAAGGGAAGAAAACTTACTTGAATGTTCCAGTGGTTGTTAGTCTTTATTTCTCAGAACCCATAAGTGGATGGTTGTCATTGCCTTCTCTTTCACTTCAAATACACTTTGTTCCCAATAAAGTATTTCTGTTTTTCTTTTTTCTTTTGATTTTGTCATTGGCAGCAACAGAGTGAAATGTGTTGAAGAGCATTTGGGACGTTAGGTATAGAGGAGGTAAGAAAAACACTCAGCTCCTTAGTTCTCCTGTCAGTAATTCTCCAACTTGCATGTGCTTACAAATCACCTGGGGAGGGAGACATATTAAAAATACATATTTTTCTACACACAGAGCAGCTGAAATGTACAGCAGAGAAAAGGAATATGTCCCATTCCAAGCTGAGTATGAATTTATGGGCCACATACAATTTGAGTATAAGGTTGTCTTAAAATGTTTTCTCTCCAAACAAAGGTCACTTCAAAATTAATAATAATAAAAAAGTACAGATTATTCAGGCCTCAACCTCACAGATTCTTCCCATGATATTTCAAAGATTAAATTCCATTTACCTCTGTGACCAACTGAGAGTATCTCTTGACTGGATCAGTTCTTCTCAACTTTGTAGAATTTCCTTGTTAGGATTTGGATCTTAAATGTCTCCCAAAGATCTATACAGGCTGAAGACTTGGTCCCCAGCCTGTGGCACTGTTGGAAGGTGGCAGAACCTTTAGTTGTTGGAGCCTAGTAGAAGGAAGTTGGGCCATTGCAGGGATGCTCTTGAAGGAGTAGTTGGGACTCACAGACCCTCTGTCCTCCCAGCTAACATTAGGTGAGCAGCTTTGCTCCCACATACTCCCACCATGATATTCTGCCTCACCATAGGCCCAAAGCTGACCATGCACTGGAACCTGTGAAACCATCAGCCAAAATAAATCCTTACTCCTTATAATTGATTCTCTCAGGTATTCTGTTAGTAATGAAAGTATGACTAGTGTACCCCCTTCCTGGTCCCTTCCTCTGAAAATGCTATGAATCTTTTTCCTGAAATAGCCCAAACCTAGGACTAAATAATTGATGTTACCTAGAAACTTACAGTACACAATCTACTCTCACACATCTTCAGGCTTTAAATGTATGATCTCTAGAGATCTAAAAAACATTTCCTGACTTCAATGATTATTGCAGATTTAAATATATTTATTATACATTGAATATTGTTTAAAAATTACTCAAGTAATTTAGATGTTCACTGAGCATATTTATTATAGGATATTTTATTTGGCAGGAATTTCTCTGTATTCTGTCTACTAAAATCTTTCGGGGGCTGAGTTGAAGTTCAGAGGTCCAAATTACAAACTCAGATCAATTTTCTTTGTATCACTTTGCATATCCAGGTTTATAAAGGAAACAAGGAGTACTCCTCAATGTGGAAAGGAGTGAGGGTATAACTCTACCATCCAGTCAGGTTTAAGAATGCAATATCAGGCTGGGGAGATAGCTCAGTCGGTAGAGTGCCTGCCTTGCAAGCACAAGGCCCTGGGTTCAATCCCCAGCACTGCAAAAAAAAAAAAAAAAAAGAATGCAATATCATTTCCAATGAACTGGGGTAAAATCATACCAAGTCTTGAACCCAGAAAATGGCACTGTGACCTCTAAGAGGAAAGAGGGATATTGTAATTATCTAATGATAAATAATAACCCCAAACTTAGCAACTTTAAAAAGAAAACATTTATTTTGCTCACGAGTCCGTGAGTCAGGAATTGGGACTAGATGAAAAAGGAATGACTCATCTCTTCTCCATGATGTCTGGGGTCTCAGGATGATCCCAAGGCTCTGAAGCTATAACACCTGAGGCTTTTCAGTCACCCTACCCCTGTCTTAGCACACAGCCTGTCTTCATGGGTAGCTTAGCATCCTCTGGGCTAGACCTCACCATTGTCAAACATTTTATGTGGCAGATAGGGCTCCAAGAGGAAGTCTCTTATGAGATCTGAATGGAAGGAGGAAATCTTTTTATGACGTAGCCTCAGAGGTCTCAGAACGTCACTTCTGCCACATTCAACTAGTCAAGTAAGTTAGATCCTCTCAGATTCAGGAAGGAAATCAGATTTCACCTATCAATGGGAAAATAGCAAAGACTCTGCAACCATCTTCCAGTTTCTGCCTACAAATTATTTACATTTATCCCCCATGCAAAATACACTTAACTGCTCCCAAGTCTCTCAAAAGTCTCATCCCATTTCAGCACTGACCCAAAGTCTAACTTTTCATCATGTAGATAAGTCCCCTTGATGCAGTTCCTTAAAGACAGTCTCTTTTGATCTGAAGATTGTGGAATGAAGATACAAGTTTGTCTGTCTCCCTCACATCCCCATATCCAGTGGTGACACAGGACAGACCTAAAGGCTCTCTGTAGTTGTGGGTCTGCAATACTTGCATGACAGTAGGGTGTATTTTGACATATTAGACATACATGCAGTATAACTTATTCTACTTCAGATCCCATTCTTATGTCTGTACATGATATGGAGTTACACAGGTAACAGGTGGTATATTCATATATGAACATAGGAAAGTTACTTCTGATTCATTCTGTCTTTCCTGTTCTCACCCTGCCACTTCACTTTATTCCAATGAACTTCTATTCCCTACCTGCCGCCTTATTGTCTGTTAGCATGCACATATCAGAAAGAACATTCATCTCACTTCTCATATTTTAATGTAGGTAAATAAAAAAAGGCCAAGTTAGCACTTCCTGCGTTCTGCCTGGAAATCTATTTAACCACAGCCTTGAAATCTTTCTTTTCCACATTACCCCAGGCAACAGTCTAGTTATTCTGTGAGGACATATATTACACATCCTATCCTCCAGTGACAGATGACATTTTCCCCAACATCCCCCAAGACCCCACTAATGGTTTCTAGAGACCTGAATAGGTTTCATGAATCGTCTCCTCAAGACTCTTCCAGTTTCCACCTGCCACCCTGTTCCAACCCAATGTTATATGTCTCCTTACGTTTTGTTAAACCAGCAGCCCCCTCCTGTTCCAGTTATCTATGTTGTGTAACTACTCAGACCAACAATCTTTTAAGTCCCCTCATGAGTGAGGTATTCAAACATTCAATGTTTGAATCTGGAATTCAAACACTGCATAGTGGGGATAGTTCATCTCTACCCCACCATGTCTGGGGCCTTGGATGTATGACTTGAATAGCTGGAGGCTAGAACAAAGTAGGAGCTTTCTTGGGTATTCTTGTGAAGCCAGAATTGAAGACAGGCAGTTAATGTAGAATAAGGAATCTGGTCAAATTGAGGAATGGAGGCCACATGGGAAGTTGGAGACCACCCGTGGGAGATTGGAATGTCAGTGTCTCCAGAGACCTTTTGCGAGGCAGGCACTGCCAGCTGTACTGCCAGCACTCCAGAGACCTTTTGATTACCAAGATTACCTCCCCCCCAAAAAGCTGCAGGCAGGGAATTGCTAATTAATGCCCCCTGGGCCCCTACCTGCCTGAATCCTCCCTGCCCCTTCCCCCTGCCACCTGCTTCTCACCTTTTTGCTATGTCACCGCATCTCCTGGTCCTAGTCACATAGGCAGGAAGGAAAGAAAGAAGGGGAGAGAGAACAGGAGAACAAAGGAGACCCTAATCTATAAAAGATGCAGGGCGCCCTCACCTCTTGGGATTCTAGAACATCAGCCATGGCCCCCTTCCCCCTCCAGGGAGAAGTCTGTGTTATTACCTTAAAAAAAAAAAAAAAAAAAAAAAAAAAATCTGCTTAACATGCTTGCCTCTGAGTGCTTCTCTGGCGTTATACTTCAGCATCTGAGGAAGCAGAACCGTCACCAATAAACGGCAGAATCACTTGTGGGATAAGGATCTCAAGGAAGTCTGACCTTTTAAATGGGTCAGGACTCCAAGAATAAGTAGAGTCAGAACTGCCTTCTTATGATCTAACTTCCAAATTCCTAAACTGTCACTCCTGGTGCATTCTATTTATCAGTCAAGTCAATATAGTCACCCCAGATTCAAGGAGAGTAAACTTATACCCCATCTCTTAATAGAAGAAATAGCAAAGAATTTGTAGCCATCTTTTATCTATCACAGGGATATTGTAGATATCAAGAGCTGATTTTCCCCCCATCCAATCCAACTTCATTTTATTATTACTGCAGAAGTCAGAAAGCTTAAAGTTATATTTTCTCCACTCTCTTGTTAAGTTCACAGATATGAACCAAGTTTAGTTAAGTGGAGAGAGAGATATGAATACCCACTTTGATGGAACACATGATGTCAGAGAGGAGTCCCACAGTCAGCAGCTAAATTGGCAGAATGGTAGGCAGAATTGAGTCCCTATAGTCCCCTTCCACTGCTGTCTACACCTTTCTCCAATTACTCAATAAGAGAACTGCTATAAAGGGTTTTACAGACGTAATTGAAATCCTTTTTCATTTGCCTTCAAGTGATGATGTTTTCCTGGGTGAGCCTGAACTGATAATCAGGTGAGTATTTAAGAAAAGTCATGAGACACCCTCCTCATAGCCTTGAAGAAAACAAACCGCCATGTTATGGTAGGGAACAGCAAGAATCTTCTACAGCTGAGAACGTCCCAGACTGAGGGCCAGCAAGAGGGCAGGGACTTCAGCCTTACAACCCCAAGGGGCTGACTTCTGCCAACAACAGTGAACTTGGAAGAAGACTCTAAGCCTCAGGTGAGATCATTACCCCAGTTAATACCTTGATTTCAGCCTGATGAGACCCTAGCAGATAGCCCATTTGAGCTGCTCCCTGACTTCTGATTCACACAACTGTAGGAAAGTAAGTAGGTTTTGTTTTAAGCCACTAAGTTTGTAGTACTTTGTTACATAATGTCATACTCTATTAGGACTGCTGTCACAAATGCTTTATACCGGGTAACTTACAGACAACAGAAATTTCTTTTTCACAGTTCTGGAGGCTGAAAAGTCTAAAATCAAGGCACCAGAGTTGTCTGATGAGGGCCAACTTCCTCAAGAGGTGGCATTGTTATGGTTGGGATGTCCAGGTCCTTGTGTGACATGAACAAAGAATTAAGCAAGACACACAAAAGTAACAGAGTCCAGATTTATTGAAGGTGAAGAAAGCACTCCAGTAGGTAGAACGGTCTACCTAATGGAGAGAGAGGGGCTCACGGCCCCAATGTCTGGAAATTAGGGTCTTACATCCTGAACTGTGGGGCATTCTCTTACCTATGTGGACCCGACTGAAGACCTTACCCCCTTTTCTCCCATTGGTTGCCTTATGATACCTGATTAGAATATTTCTCAGTTTTCTTACCCATTGGTTACTTTAGAAAACCTAATTAGAATACTGCCCACTTTATTTCCATTGGTCATTTTAAAATTTGTGCCAATGGTAGGAGTTGTCAGGGTGATAAGTCTTCAGTGGCGGGAGTTGTCATGGTGATGTCCTCTGTGGTGGGAGTTGTCATGGTAATGGGAAATGGGATTTATTGTAAACAGGGACAGGACTTTCCTCCTCATCTTGTCCTCTTGCAGCACCTTTTTAATACCCTGTCTCTGTCATTTTGGTGACCCTGAACTTCTAATAGCACCTTCCCACTACCTGGGAGAAGGGGCCAGTTAGCTCCCTGGCACTAATCCCTTCAAGAGGGCTCCTTCTAATCACCTTCCAAATGCCTCCTCCCACTACTACATTGAAGATTAGATTTCAATGTATAAATAGGGGGAGATGAATATTCAGATCATAACATATAGCAATTGAAAGCCAGCACAAGCAACATTATGATTTGGCAGGTATCTTCTCAATTGTCACAAGGCAGAGTGATTCTGAACCTAAAAGATGTAGCACAGAAGACTCCTGATCCTACAACTTCTTGGTTCATGGCATAGTTTGGTGGTCTACAAGCAGCCAGCTTTGTGTTAGGTTTGAGGGTCATTTCTGAAGTTCTGCAAATAGTTCCTTTCTTGAGTTCTTTTAAGAGTCCATGAGCAAGAGTGGGTTCTGTCCTCTGCACTTCACTAATGCTGTTTGAACCTATAAGCCATGCCGTGCACTGAGAGCTGAAGTCCAGTGGGAGAGCTGTTGGTTCCTACTGCTAGTAAAGAGTTCATTCCAATTCAGTATTTCTTGGAACTTGATCCCATCTTGGGGAAAATGTGTCTATGCGTGTAAGAATACCAAGAGTTGTGCCATCAAAGACATATCTTTCAGGGGACAAGCCAGTTTGTTACAGGAAGCTGTAGTATAATGAAGCAGAGCATCTATTGTTCATCTCGTGGCTGCTGTGCCCAAGGTGCTTGGAGTCAACCTATGATGTCACCGATCGATTCAGTGACACTAGACACTGACAGGGCTCTACTGAGTTCTGCCAACATCCAGTGATTCTGAAAGAGGGCATTAAGTGGGTCATATATGTAAAGTTGAGCTTCCAGAAAGACACTGGAAGACATTCTCCCTCTACACATGGATAAGAAAAGCCCAAGACTAAGTTGTGTATACATGGGTATGATTACTCTAAAGCCTTTTCAAGAATATTTAGCAAGTGGAACTGCTGTGTTTTACATATGACTTGAGTGTGTTCCCCAAAGTTCATGTGTTGGAGGCTTGGCCTCAGTGAGACAATGTTAAGGGCTGGTGGAGGTCCTTAGGTCAAGTGAGAGCATGCCCCTGGAAAGGATCTTTGGACTCCAGTTTTACTGTGGCTTTCTGATTGGCAATGTCATCTGTTGCTCCCATATGTGTTCCCTCCATTGTGACACCAACCACCTTGATATCTTTACCAGACTGAGCTGATGCCTATCAATGCCCTGGACCTGGACCTAAATTAATCTCTTTTCTTTTTAAAGAAACCATCCCTGGGTGTTTCATTATGGTAAAAGAAAACAGATTAATATAGGAAGGCTCATCAAAGATGTAGTAGTGTCAAGAAATTCAGATTGATCAGGACTATTTGTTGCTTCCAGACTAGCTCAAAAAGACAGGTTCTGGTCCTAGTGGAGGATTGATGGATGGGACCTACAGATGATGGTTCTGTGTGTTATGAATCTTATTTATTAAATGATAATGTTTATAAAATATATTGAACAGGGCCTGGCATATGGTAAGTTTTCTGTCAATGTTAGTTCTCTGAATCCCTTTTTTATGAAAGTATATATGTGTGCAACTTTGCTAAATTTTGACCAGAATTACAGAAAAAGGTGGTTCTTACTCTTTGTGAGCTTCTAAACTGGCAGAGAAACAATTTAGAATGGTTAGTTCCTAAATAATGAGTTAAAGAGAGACAGAAAAAGTAAAGAGTATGTGCAACCCCTTCTGTTTTAAAGAGGTCTACCCTGTAACATAACCACGTTACTTAGAACATGAATATTTTTCTATATGGTAGCAACCTAACAATAGCACATACCATGGAAGCCAAAGAACAGTGAAAGAGGAAATCGAGTGAAATCCAGAAAAATATTGGAACCAGAGGAGATGTGCAGCTATACATTAGGGCTCATATTTTAATTCTTTTAGATTCGTAAAACTCCTCATAAGTACATTTAAACACAAGGTGTCAGCACAACCTTGAGCTCACTTAACTCTCATCCCAAGATCCAGATAATTGAGTGAGGAAGACTTGGTCTAAAGACAGCAATGTAGCTTTGTTCTCTGTTTTGTGAGACATTCTACATAGTTGTAAAATACTGATGATTTTTAAATGCTGTAATATAAACTCAAAGGGGTGCTCAAAATAATATTAAGACAAAGCACAACACCATAGGAAAGCTATAAAATTTATCCAATGGGATCATATAACAAATCATATGGATTTTACAGAAACAATTTATCTGGCAGTAAACCCTAGCACGATCATGAATAATGTGTAAGGTTTACTGTTATTTGTTTCAGGCCTAATTAGAAGCCATGCATCTCAGACTATTAATAATAGAAAGCTATTTCTACAAATGCGTTTTACCACTAACATGTACCTGCTCAGCCTCAAGCAGAATCTAAGCAACTGTTTTCAATTGTAAGTGAAAGACTGTATTTTCCAGATTGCCACATCTTACAACAGGTGTTCCATATATTTGTATCCCTACATTAAATGACTGACAAAACATTACTTTTGGTGCTTGGGAATAAAGCAGGACATTACATAAGGACACAAGGGTTTATTCATCGAAAAGATGTAACAGTCCTAAATGTGTGTACTCTAATAGCTGAATCTTTGCTTTCATCCTCAGCTATTTTCTTAAGATTAATTTGTTGTGTCCAAATACATACATTTTTAAACCTCGGGCAAATCCTGCCATATTACCTTCCAGAAAGGTCATATTAATATTCCATCCAGAAAGTATCAAAAGTGCCTTCTTTCTTTATTTTCACTAACTAGATGACCATTCCATCTAAAACTATTTTTTAAAGGGCTTTTATTACTTTTAGTTTCTTTACTAATATCAACTGCAAAATTAAATGGATTTTTTTCAAGTATAGGTTCTCAGATCTGCTTTCAAAAATGAATGAGAATTATGTTAGTTATATGCAAACTAGTGCTTCAAAAATGCTTAAGAATGGGTCAAAGTTTTTCTTTGAAATTTGATATGGAGCAGTTATTTCAAACAAAATCATGTGCGTCTAAGACAGAGATAGAGACAGAGACAGAAAGCTCCAATTTAAGTAAATTCTCCCCATTAGCCTTTGTATAGCTCTATCAATAAATTGTGACATCATTATAATGATCAAATCATGTTTTACCTGACAGATTGTGACTCTCAGGGATTTTTGTTTGATAATTTTTTGTATCTGGCAATTATGTAGCTTGGTATAGTAACCATTCAATAAATGTTTGGTGAAGAAGAGATGGAATGAAGAAAGGAAATGCAAATTTCATATTCAAATATCACAAATGTCAATTGGCCTTATCCTATCAGTGGAGGTTAACTATATTTATAATTAGTTATTAATTTGTTGGTTTCTAAATTAATTGACTATATTAAAAATCCCCATGAAATTACACTGCAGAGTCTACCTAGGGCCCATCAGAATAGTCTTGCTTATTCAAATATTTTATAAACTCCATCTGATAATCTGCATTTCCCATTAGTGAAAGAGTAAGAATTGATTGACAACTGTCCAAATGTTATATGTGAACTAATCAGCCTTGTATAAGAGAGTTACATCTCTTTCTTTCCTGGTTAATTAAGGAATTAGGGTTTGTTTTATTAAAATGAGGGTAAATTTTTCATCACCATTAGAATTTTGTATTTGTGTAAAACACTTATAAAAGCTAATCTAATGAGGATTCCATTAGTCTGAAACTTCTCTTTAACCAGAACTTTGCTAGGCTATTCATAGTAATGCCTCTAAGCAGTATTTTGAAATGCATTTTGAATTATCAAGCATTTAATTATATTTAATATAGGTTGATACACTGTTTTCAAATAATTTGAAAAGTGGTGTTGCATGCAGAATCAGAAGTGATTTTAGAACTGTAGTTAATTTTAGAGATAATCAGATTGAACCCCATTGTTGTACATATAGGAAAACTAAGACTCTCAGTAAGACTTGTCCAGAGTCAACCAACTAGTTAATGTCACAGTGGAGCTGGAGCCAAGTCTACTGAAGTCCGGCCAGTTACTGTGTTAATTGAGTGTCGAGATTGACTAACTGAGCACTTCTTTCTTAACTGACCTTAATGCCTCACTTAGGGAATAGAGTGGTTTTTTTCTGTATACATATGCAGTAAGACAATGATAGGTCAAATGGCCAATTGCATTAAGATCTGTCTCTCTGATGAAAAAAAAAAAAAAAGTTAATTTCCTAAGGTCTGAATATTTTGAAGTCATATCTCTCAAAAAACACTCTCTAGTCTAGGATCTGCTTATCCCTTTATAGCTCCAGTTTTTATACAATGCTAAGCATCTGGTACTTACTTGTTAGTTCACAATGGAGAATGATAAGAATTAACAAGAAGTAGCTCAATCCTCTTTCTTCCCACCCTTAATGATCAGGTTGAGCATCTTTAGCTCTTTAATATCTGACTATGAAATCCCTTGACACCAGAAAAGACTAGCAATTTATTTGTAAGGATATGATATCTGATTGTGAAGCTTTCTGCCAGCAGAGATTTTTCAAAGATTTATCTTTCTCCTGGAGTAAATACCGTATTTTTAATTATTCATAATGTTTCTTCTGTTTTACCAGAAGCTTCCTCAGAGGACATTAAGGCTCTTCTGTTACTATAAGAGTGCAAAGTGTGAAGAGAATATATATATTTTTAGCATTTCATTGTCATTCTGGGCAAACAAATTAAACATGATTGGCAAATGCTGCCATTAGAGACAACAGAGGATGTAAGGTGAGGCAACAGAATCACATTGTGTGCACACCAGAAAACTTACATGAAAAGTAAGGTGGAGAGTGAAGAGATTTCACAGGCTTCATGACCATATTAGAGAGAAAAAAACACATCAGCATGCCTGGACAGATGACCAGAAAAGCTTTATTTAGATTTGTGCTGGAAGACTCCACAATTTTGACTTCTATCCAAGCTAAATTAGGAAAGCTGACTTTTCTTACATTGATTGTTATTAGTCAAAGAGAGAATTTCTCCATATTTCAAAGTCACTTGGAATGTTAGGTTCCTCTCTTGTAAATGAAAAGTAGCACTGTAAAGTAGCCCTATATTATAGTCCTCTATGTGTTTTTAGTGTATACTGCATGGTGCTATGTGTTTGGACAAACACCCAGTTACAACCACCCCTACAATTAAATATATGATAGCTACCTTTCTGCCCTAGTCTCTTTTGCTTCTTTGTTTACAGTCTTTTTCCCACTTTTAAACCCCAGGAACTACCCATCATTTTACTGTTTTACCTTTTTTTTTTTTTTTTAATTTATTTTTATTGTAAACAAATGGGATACGTCTTGTTTCTCTGGTTGTATATGAAGTAAAGGCATACCATTTGTGTAATCATACATTTACATAGGGTAATGGTGTTTGATTCATTCTGTTATTTTTTCCTTCCCCCTCACCCCTCCCACACCTCTTGTCCCTCTATACAGTCCCTCCTTCCTCCATTCTTGCTCCCCTCCCACCCTCCATTATGTGTCATCATCCGCTTATCAGCGAGATCATTCGTCCTTTGGATTTTTGAGATTGGCTTATCTCACTTAGCATGATATTCTCCAATTTCATCCATTTGCCTGCAAATGCCATAATTTTATCTTTCTTTATAGCTGAGTAATATTCCATTGTATATATATACCACAGTTTCTTTATCCATTCATCAATTGAAGGACATCTAGGTTGGTTCCACAATCTGGCTATGGTGAATTGAGCAGCTATGAACATTGATGTGGCTGCATCACTGTAGTATACTGATTTTTAAGTCCTTTGGGTATAGGCCAAGGAGTGGGATAGCTGGGTCAAATGGTGGTTCCATTCCAAGTTTTCCCAGGAATCCCCACACTGTTTTCCAGAGTGGCTGCATTAATTTGCAACCCCACCAGCAATGTCTGAGTGTACCTTTTTCCCCACATCCTCGCCAACACCTATTGTTGCTTGTATTCTTGATATTCGTGTTTTACCTTTTTGAGAATATTGTATAAATGGAATCACACAACATATGACCTCTTGTCTGACTTCTTTTCCTTAGCATAGTGAATTTGAGGTTCATCCACCTTGTGTATCAGTCATCTATTCCTTTTCATTGCTGAGTAGTATTCCCTGTCGTGGATGTACCAGTGTGTATATCTACTCACCAGGTGAAGCACATTTGTTTTGTTTCTAGGTTGGGATGGTTACAAATCAAATAGCTATAAGCATTCACCTACAATTTTTTTGTGAATATAAGTTTTCATTTCTCTTAGAAAAGTAGCTAGGAGTGAGATTTCTGGATGATATGGTTAAATGTATGTTTAACTTAAAAAAAAAAAAAAAAGCCAAACTATTTTCCAAAAGGGGCTGTAACATGTTTTGTTCTGACAAGCTGTATGAAATGTCAAGTTGCTTTGCATCCTTGCCAGCATTTGATATTGAAAGTCACTTTTGTTTTATTTTTAAATGTTAGCCATTCTAATAGATGAATCAATAACATATTATGATTTTAATTTGCTTTTCCCTAATGGTTTAAAATGTTGAGTATCTTTTAATGTGCTTGTTTGCCATCTGTACGTTTGGTATAGTGTATGTTCAAATCTCTTGCCCATTTTCTTATTGGCTTACTTGTATCTTTATTACAAAGATTTTAAAAAAGGGTTCTTTTTATATAAACTGTGGTTCCTAGTCCTTTGGGAGATATGTGGTTTGCAAATATTTTCTTCCAGTCTGTGGCTTTCTTTTTATTTTTTCAACACTATTTTTGAAGAGTAGTGGTTTTTAGCTTTGGTTTTGTTTTTGTGGGGATTTCGCATACAAGGGTCCAATAGTTCTAACACCATTTCTTGAAAAGACTATCTTTTCCTTTAAATCAACTTTGCACCTTTATTAAAAAAAAAAAAAAAAATCAAAATCAAAGGAGCACAGAAGAGTGGGTTGATTTCTGTGCTCTATTTTTCTGCATTGAGCTATAAGTCCACCAAATACCACAAGGTTTGATTCCTGTAACTTGATAGTGAGCCTTGAGATCAGATAATATGACTTCTCCAACTTTGTTCTGATGTTGGTCAGTAGGGAGTAGTAAGAAATGTGGGCAAATGGAGAATGCATGACCAACTTATAAACATTCAAATCTAATCTTGAAAATACAAACTTTGTTATATAGGCCAACAATACATATCTGCAGGCTGAATTCATTAGTAGACAGCCAGTTTGTTTAGAGGGAGATTTCTTGGCAGATTTCACAGCACTAACCTTTGTAGAAAAGTGTTCTTCAGCCCTCACTGCAAACAGGGATTGATCTCAGCAGTATTTTGCCAATTTTCCCAAAACAAAAACCTACCCACATATAGAGAGTACATAGTCTATCTTCTGTGAGGACCAGAAGCACTCTACAGGTTGCCTTAATCAATAAAATCAGATTTCCTTTCAGTGAGAGCTCACTGTCTCTTCAGCTTTATAAATCACTCCATTGCTTATTAATGGTTAAAATTCCTTTAGGTAAGGAAAAATCTTTGAATTCATATTCAGAGATGTCTCATCATATCACATGATCCAGCAATTTCACTCCTAGTTAACTATTCAAGAAAAATGAAGATATGTGTCCACATAAAGACTAGTACATAAACGTTCATAGAAGCTTCATTCATGACGGCCCAAAAATAGGAACGATCCAAATGTCGATCAAGTGCTGAATGGAAAAACAAAATGAAGCATATCAACCAAAAGGAATAGTATTCAGCAATTTAAGAGAGGAACTAAAACACGTTTCAGCATCTCATAAAGATTATGCTAAGTCAAAGAAGTCAAATACAAAATACCACATACTGTCCGATTTCCTTTTTCTGCAAGATCTATGAAAAGGCAAATCTATAGAGACAGAAAGTAAAGTGATGTCTGGGGCCGAGAATGGAAAAGTGGATATACTGTAACTAAGAGGGAATTTGTTAGGGTGATAAAATTCTAAAACAGGGAAGGTTGCACAGCTCAGTGAATCTAATAAAAGTCATTGCATTGTACACTTAGAGTGGATGAATTTTATGTGAATTTATATTTCAATAAAGTTTTTAAAATGCAGGTGACTGGTTGAGGTGACAGTTTAGTGTGAATGAGTTTCGAGTACACTGCAAATCTTGTCTCTGAACTAGTGTAAATAGTTACAAATTTATAAGCATAGCAGAAAGGATTAGAGTTCAGAAAAAAAACAGAGAGGTTCAGAGGAGAGGCAGCCTTGCAGAGGCGTTAGGAACTTAGCCAGAGCTTGTCTTCTAACCCGGCTCTCACACTTCCTAGCAGGACATCACAAGCAAGATATTTTTCTTCTTTTAATCTCCATTTACCCCTCCTGAAAGAGTGCCTCTCATAACACTACTGTAAAACACACACACACACACACACACACACACACACACACACACACACACGATAATGCATGTAGAACACTTAGCATAGTGCCAGAGCCATGAAAAGAGTTTTTAAAATAACCTATTATTATTTAAAATAGCAGTTTTTGAATAGAAGACAAAACTGCAAGGTGCCACTAATTTGCAGGTGACATTCCTTATTTACTCTCAACTGGGAAGAGATAGGTTTTTATCCTTTATAACCCTAAGTGCAGGCCTGGATGTCATCAGAGTCTCCGTCAACCCATCTGGAGTTTCTCTGGGACGTGCTGTGGTCTCACGCGTCCACTTGGACCTTCAGCCAGTCAGGGCATACGATCCTCAGTTCCCCTCTGAGGGAACGAAGAGTCTTCACCCTCCTGGTGTGCCTGCGGATCTCCTCCTCCTCACTCTCCAGCGGAAAGCACTACCCCCTTCCTCTCTGGGCCAGGGGGCATCGCTCTATCTCATATTCTAAGGTCTCCTGGGCAGAGTTTTATGAGCAGATCTCTAAACTTCGATTTTGGTAAGTAAAGTTCAACATTTTTTTCTCTCAACAAAGCCTGACTTCCAAGACTATTATCAAAGATGGAAAAATGATAGAAAGTTGGACCAAACTGAACAACAAATTTGTTGTTCCAACTGACACTTGTCATTTCTCCAACGGTGAAATATTAATTTGGTGAGGAGAAAAAAACAGAGCATCGCATTTTAAGAGAAATTGCAAACTACATTGATTTAACATTTTCAAAATTATTATATCTGTTACAAATGCATGAGAAAAAAGTCATTTTAAGTAAAAAGAATCAAGGAATTTTAAATTATTTTTGACTATTGGTGAGAGTGAGAAGCTCACTCATTGCTGGTGGCTGCCTGGACCTACTGAATGAGCCAATCTGAGGTCCAAGCTAATGTCTATCCAACTTGTGACCTCTTGTTGTAGTCAGCTTTTGCGATGCTTTGACTAAATGATCTGACCAGCACAATTGTAGAAGAGAGAAAGGTTTATTTGAGGGCTCAGTTTCAGAGGTCTTAGTTCATAGAAGGCTGACTCCATTCCCTGGAGCTTGAGGTGAGGCTGAACATCATGGCAGGAGAGAGTGACAGAGGGAAGCCGCTCACATCACGGTGATTAGGAAGCAGAGAGAGAGAGAGGGAGAGAGATTTCGCTTTCCAGATACAAATATATACCCCATAGCCACACCCCAATTCCCACTTCCTCCAGCCACACCCTACCACTTCAATTAATCCCATCAGGGATTAACTCACTGATTGGTTTAAGACTCTTAAAGCCCAATCATTTCTCCTCTGAACCTTCCTGCATTTGTCTCACATGTGAGCTTTTGGGGGACACCTCACATCCAAAGCATAACACCTCTGTTCACCTCTACCTAATCCCTTCCTTTCTTTCCCCCCAAATTAACAGAAATGACAATAGATTGGAACTCTCCAAGCATGGAAAGAAATTATTTTCTCTTTTATAAATAATTTACCTAATTAACTAATTTAAATACATCAAGAACATAGTTTTCTCTTTCGAACTACTATCTTTCAAGATGTGGGGATAGTTTATTCCATCTATATCAGTCAGCATGTTATTATGAAATGCACAGGTTCCTTTTAATGCTGGCAGTCTTTATTATATCCTCTTACCTATTAATTCAGTGGATTTCTAACTTCCTGAAGTATTGATGCTTAAGGTCTTCAAGGTTTATGTTCCTAGAGGATATGTTGATTCAAAATTTGTATTTTCTCAGTAGTAAGCTTTGCACATAGAAAAGGGAGCATTTCTATCTAGATTTACCCCACAGGCCTAGTGGGAGAAATTTTACTTTTTCCTATCTCATGCCCCATAGAAGGAAATGTTTAGAAGAAAACACACCCTATTGGATATACGTGTTCTTCTCCACTTCCTTCTAGAACTTCACTAGCACAAAAGAGACTGTCTAAAAGACCTCAACCTATAAGGGTGATGCAAAAGAAAGAGATGACAGTCTAACGTATCAGAGTGTGGAAGGCAGATCCACCAGTGGTATGTTCCTAAAAAAGAGAAAGGTGAAACAAACCCACGGTGAGGAAAGGGGGAATAGCCCAGAAGCCAGACAATTAGCTCCACAGAACCCCAGACAAAACTCAGAAATTACTGGTGCTAAAAAGGGAAAGCGGGGGGGGGGGGGCAAGACTGTAGAGGATGCAATTAGAAACCCCAGATCTCCTTCTGTGTGCCCAAATCCCAATAGAAAACTGATTTGCTCTCTGAAGGGACTGCACCATAGTGGCTGGGGTCATAGGACATTGGGAAACCAGGGACAGGAATATGATGCTGAAAATGAAAGTCTGTGTATGAAAGGTAAGAATCTCATTACTGTTCTTTTCTTTAGCTCCCAGGAACAATGGCATCCAGACTGACACCTCCAAGAAGGCTGGAAGATTCCTCTCTGGGGAAATAGACCAACGCAACAACAAGGAAGATTCACAGATACTACAGAGGACACCATGATTGTCCAGTCCAGCCCCCCTGGGGTGAAGACTACCACTCCGAAAGCCCCCACCACTCACACAAAGGCTCCATCCAGTTTCTCAATGTCTCACTGTTAAATTAACTACATGGTAGCAGAGAACGGAACGACTGTGCAAAGAGTGAAGTTAATCTCCTAAGAGGAAAACAAAAGACAGAGATGGAAATGGGAGAGAAAATTTAGAAATTCAGAGGACCGGTGTACATAGTGCAATATCCATAACAGAAATTCCAGAAGGAATGAGTAGATAAAACGAAGGGAAGGAGGTTATTAAGAGAATGTTCCTAACTCAGTGGCATCAGTTTCCAGATTAGGTTCAACTCAATAACAAGACACCTGTGAAAGCCATACCAAGACCCTTTGTGAAATTCCAGGACACTAAAATAAAGAGGAGACCCTAAAAACTTCCAAAGGTTTTTTTTTTTTTTTTTAAATTATGTACAATGAATCAGAAATCAAGATGGCATCAGATTTCTTAGTAATAACAATGGAAACTAGAAAAAGATGTAACAGTATTCAAAATTCTGAAGGAAATATTCTCAAACCAGAATTGTCTACTAGCCAAGTATTCAATCAAAAGAAATGATAGAATAAAGGCACTTTCAGATGTGCAAAGTATCAGAATTAAGTTAGTATTCTGATTGATGGAGGGAAAGTTGAATATGAAGAATTTATAATTAGTAAAAGGATGATGAACTATCAAGAGGGGTAAGACAGGACCCTAAAAATATGAGAATACTAAGCATAAGGAGCCACTGCTTCCTCTAGAGCAGAGACATAAAAATCCATAACCAAGGAAGGAAGAAACTGGAAGGATTTCCTCCTTCAAAGGATGAAATTCAGATCTCATCATAAGGGTGTGGCTGAAGCCTGTGGGAGGGTGGGGAAGTTCCTTGGAGTTACCAGAAGCCAAAGTGGGTCCACAGGAAGCTGGCCCTGGAGTGAACTGAAGCCAGTATGCAGGAGGCCAACCCCTGGAGGGAGCTAGAGCTGGCTGCCAGAGAACTGGAGGAGCTCACCCGAGATCGAGTGGAGAAACTTGCAGGAGAATAAGTGCCACCGAGGCCCCTGTACACCTGTTGGCAGCCGTGTGCGGCAACCAAGAAGAGAAGCCTTTTTCTGCTGGGACTTGCAATATCCTCCAGGGCCCTCAACTGGCAAAGTCTAGCATTATTCCAACTGGCAAAAGAAATGTTTACAGGGTCCAGCTCCAGTATCAAAAGAAAAAAAAAAAAAAAAAATCATCGAGTGGAGCGGCAGCAAATTGATAACAGGCACACAAAGCCGCAGAAAATGTACTTCCTATGTACCTTTTCTTAGGGAAGGTACTGAAACTGTAGTCCACCAAAAGGAAGTAAATTAAGAAAGAAGAGCATATGAGATCCAAGAAACAAGAGATGGGAGACAGTTTATAGGAATGAGATGGAGGGAATCCCAGAATGACGACAGTGGAAGTTCTCGTCTGACAGCTGGATGCAGCAGGTCTAGGGAGCAACCGGCATCTGTGATTAGAACAGAGAGATAAAGGACTCCAACAGGCAAGCCTCGAAAGACTGTGTGCACATGTGTGTGTGAGCGGGCATGCGCAAGTGAGAGAGGAGGGGTGGGGGAGAGAGGGCGGGGAGGGAGAGAGAGAGAGAGAGAGAGAAGAGAGAAGAGAGAGAATGAGAACACAGAGGAAGAAGAAAGAAGAGGAGAAAGAAAAGGGAATATTATCTAAGTTTGGCTTGTAAAAGTCCCCAAAAGCCCATGTGTTAAATCTTGGTCACAGGGAGTTACTATTGGGAGCTGCTGGAAACTTTAAGAGATGGAGTCTTAGTTACTAATCCCATCCTCAGTCTCTTTTGCTTCTTAGCCATAAGGCGAGAGGGTTTGCTCCCATGCACTGCCATCATGAAGTACCCTCACCACGGGTTTAAAAGCATAGCTCTAACCCAGTCCTCTACCAGAATCTTTAAAACTGTGAGCCCAAAATAAACCTTTTCTCATTATAAGTAAATTACCTCAGGTAATTTGTTATGACAGAAATGACTTGCGCAAACTACGTTAGGAAGATGGTGTGAGAATTGGAAGGATACAGGAGGTATAAGAGAATCTCATTCTACATAGTAGGAAGTCAATAATAGATGATAACCAAAATGAAAAATATGAAGAGTTAGCCTTCTAGAAATGTCATTTAGAAATATGAAGGTAAACATCATGAGAAAAACCTAAATGTGCATGAGTGATTGTTTCAGGGTCATGACTTGTGGATGAGGAAAGTAAGATGGGAATTGTTAGTTTTAGTAATAAAATTTACAGAACTTTAACCTTTTAAACTAGGCATATGGGTATCTTAAATTAAAATTGGGGAAAATAGGTAATAAAGGGCAAGTTCTTTCTTAATTTTGAATTGGAACGTAGGCTGAAGTTAAACACATTTCTTCACTTTCTTTCAATGAAAGATTGATTCTAAGGAATATCACCCTGTTTCGGATGTATTCTCAGAGGTATAAACTCTTGGGCAGTAAAGATGCCCTCCTCAAATTGCGTGCTAAGCAGAACTGCTGCATTCTGGAGGGAATGAGGAACTACAATGTAAGCTTGATCCATCTTTACATTAGAGAGTCAGCTTTACCGGAGGGTTACGAGCATAAAGATCCTTTTTGTGTTTTAGAAAACATGCCTGTGTAACAGAGAACAGTGGAACATTAAAACACAGTTTTGGATGAAGCCTCAATAGACATGCTCATTCTTCTTACTATTAGAAACTTAAGAATAAAAATTAAGAACTGCTGCTAGTAATTACCTTAAGGATAGGGAGAAATTGGAATTCATTTCACTGCTAAGTTAATGGTTACACTGACATCAGAGCCTTTTGAGTATTGTCATTTCCTCTCAAGAAGTTCAAGGCCCTTTAACTTTTCATAGACTTATTACCTTTCAATTCAATATTTCAAATATATATTGAATACGTGTATGGTATGGCTTAAATTGTGACCCGCCCCCATTCATATGCTGCAGTCCTTACTCTCATCTCTCAGAAGGTGACTTTTTTAGAAGTATGGTTATGACTGGTTTGATTATTAAGATGAGATCATTAAGAGTGGACCCTACTCCAATAGGGTCCTGGAGAAAGGGGGAAATGTGGATACAGGGACACACCCACAGAAAAATTACCATGAGAAAATGAAGGCAGAGGTTGGGGTGCTGTGTCTATCAGACCAGGAATGCCAAAGATTGCCAGGAAACCACCAGAAGCTAAAAGAATGGTATGGCACAGATTCTTCCTCCCTCACAGTCTTCAGAAGGAACCAACCAATCCTGTGGACAGCTTGATCTCAGGTGGCCAGCTATGTTTTAAGTCACTCAATTTGTGGTACTTTGTTACAACAGTCCTAGAAAATTAATACCTTGTGTAATATGTGTCTGAAGTGACAGTCAACTCGTTGGATAACTTTCTTTTTGTTGCAATAATTATTTAGAGTCCATATGGTTATAATATATCTTCACTACATAATTATGTCACCTGAATTAAATTCTCCAGAGCTTCATGTGTGTAGTTGCATATGAAAAGTTACGGGGGGAGATAGCAGAGAAAGAAAATATGATTATTGATTTCTTTAGACTGAATGAATTAATTGTATCATGGGGTGGAAGGGATCAGACTCACAGAAACTTTCCAGTTCCTCATTTGATTTTTTAACTAATTCAAGTCTTTTCAGTTTACATTTGGTTTATATCTTCATCCATGTTCTGTTGCCATAACAAAATACCTGAGACTGGGTAATTTTTTTTTTTTTTTTTTGGTACCAGGGATTGCACCCAGGGGTGCTTAATCACTGAGCCATGTCCGAGCCCTTTTGTATATTTTGAGACAGTGTCTCACTGAGTTGCTGAGGCTGGCTTTGAACTCAGAATCCTCCTGCCTCGGCCTCCCAAAATGCTGAGATTTTAGGTATGTGCACCACTGTACCCAGCTTGGGTAACTTATAAAGAAAAATGACCTCACATTTCTGTGGATTTGAGAGTTTGACACCTGCATCTGCTCAGGCTCTGGTGAGAGCCTTCTGGCTACATCACAGCATAGTGAATGGGATATTAAGGGGAGCAAATGCTGTGAGAAGGAGAGATTGTTTGGTGAGACAAGAAGTCAAACATTTCAGGAGTCAACCTGGAATTAAACCCAGGGGTGCTAAACCACTGAGCCACATCCCCAGCCCTTTTATTTTGTTTAGAGATAAGTTCACACTGAGTTGCTTAGGGCCTAGCTGAGTTGCTGAGACTGGCTTTGAACACATGATCCTCCTGCCTCAGCCTCCTGAGCTGATGGGATTATAAGTGTGCACCACCCCACAGGGCAACAGGTTCTTTGTATAACAACTTGCTTTCATGGGAACTAACTCACTCTGTGAGACCACCATCAATCCCTTCTATGGGTGATGCCCCCATGACCCAAGATCTTTATGCTAGGCCCCAATTCTAAAGGTTCTACCACCTCTTAATAGCACCACACTGGGAACCAAGCCTCCAGCACATGAACCTTGAAAGACGAACTACATCCAAATCATAGCAATTTGTAAGCTTTCTTAAAAGATCACTGGATGCACACAGTAGGGTATAGATTGCTTAGGATCCATAGGCTGCAAGTCAATCGTAAGTCTGCCTTTCCATTTAAAACATTCACTACTGACAAATGACCAGAGGAACTAGACGACACTGTCCTAAGACCTATGTATTACATGGAAGTCCAACTGGTTTAGAGATCTGTAGAAACAAATGGAATTAAAAGGTTTACCTAACACAAAACACATTTGTAATCAGTAGTGTGTATGTATCTTGATGCACAGTCGACCACAGACATCTCTGGAATATATGCATTATCTCAATGTGTACATCTGGAGTATCTTTAGAAAAAGTCGCATTCCTCTTCATATTCTTAAGAACATCAATTCTGGCACTTGAATCTACGTATTCAAAGTAGAGTTGAGAATTGTGATATCGCTGTGCTGATAATTCAAGTTAAAAACACTTTTTCTTTGATTATCTGAATGTTGCAGGCAAATGTAGGAACCTATTAGCGTGAATTATTATCTAGAGAATTGACTCAATTTTCCATTTCATTTTGCTCATGTAAGCATGGTCTAAATCATTGGATGAGAAATATTCCTTGCAATGAACTGCATTTAAAACCTTGGTAAAAAGTCATTTTTATCTAATGGCCAAGCATAACAAATAATAATAGTAATTCCTTACAGAGTTGGCACTGCTGAGAAAAATGAGGATCCTAGGGGTGAATTTGATGGAGAGTACACAATTTATGATTCAATTCAGGTTCTTTTCCCTACTTCAGAGGTTCTTAAACTTTTTTGTTCTGTGAACTTCCTTAACAATCTAGAGAAGCCTTTGAACTCATTCTCAGAAAAATGTTTTCAAATATATTTTTTAAAAAACTGGAGAATTACAAAAGAAACCAATTATATTAAAATACAATTATATAATTCTTTAAATTTTGTAATATAGTAATTCATGTGCATCATTAATATGTTAAATATCAAGATACGGTTGCAAAGCTAATAGTTACCATAATTGCAGAGTAGTGATAGTGTAAACAATGTTTCAAGATACCTATAATAACTAATATGCTGTGCAAATATCTATGATTTCTATTGATGACAAAGTTGCTGATATTGCTACCTATAAGACTTTGGGAGTTACCAATAAGTATAAGCACAATGTGGCATTTGTATTTTGAATTGAGATAATTATTTGATCAATTTCTGGATTGATTTGGGAACTCTTGTTGAGTTCTAAAGAGAGAGAGAGACTAAGACCTTGGAATAGCTCAATATTGGACTGTGGGTAGTGGGTGGAAGGTCTTACAGTGCCAGCCAGGGAAGCGTTACAACCATATGTTGCAATGGAATTCATTTATTCCAGAAGAATATCTACTGGGAACCAGGAATAGAGTGAATCATTCCTTTGCAACTTGGCCCTATCCTTAAATATTCAAAAGCCAGTCATAAAACTCCAGAAATCAACAGGAAATCAAATTGCATTAATTTAAGAAAAAGCCATTCATTTTGATTGGATTGGCTTTCAAGATAGGGATAAATATTCTGCATCTAGTCATGCTACAGATTCAGTAATCTTTGTTTATTAACTCTGTGTGTGTAAACATATTTTCATAGACTTAATTTTGTAAAACAGTTTTAGATTTACAGAAAACAAAAGAAATTTCCACACTCCCTGTACACTATTTTCCTTCTTATTAACAGCTTATGGTATGGGTGGGGGTTTTTTCTATTTTTTTCTTTTGCAATTAATGAACCATGATGATACATTATAATTAAAATCCATTCTTCTTCATATTTCCCTTGTTTTCACCAAATGTCCTTTTTCTGTTCTATGGGTACCACATTACATTTAGTCATCCTCTCTCCTTGGGCTCCTCTTGACTGTAACAGTTTTCTAAAACTTTCTTTGTTTTTGATGGTCTTGACAGTTTTGAGGAGTACCAGTCAAGTATTTTGTAAAATGCCTCTCAGTTGAGATTTGTCTGGTGTTTTTCTCATGATTAGGTTGAAGTGGGATTTGGGGAGGAAGACCACAGAGGTAAAGTGCCACTTCAATACATCACATCAAGCATACATACTATCAACTTGAGTTAGCATTGTTAACATTGACCTTGATCACCTGGCTGAGGTAGTATTTGCAGGGTTATAGTAAAATTATTCTTTTTTCCTCCTGACAATTCGCTTCTTACACTTCTGAAATTAAATACTAAAGAAAAAATAATTTCCATTACACATCATATTCTAGTCCTATCTAGAAGCCCAGGTCTAGAAGAGATTTGGGGAGATGGATTCATCCAGTCCTTTGTTTCTATATTCAAACCACAGGTGAGTGTCTGGATAAAAAAGCAAGGATGAAAGAATCCTGAACTCTTGACAGATCTAGGTTCTATGACTCTATTGATCAGCAAATACTTAGAGTGTACTGTGTGCTAGCTGCTTAGATATATATAACTCCAAGGCATTTCCACTACCTTAAATCATTTCTGGAACAAGGTGATATATGGTAAATAAATGTATGAGTGGAGAGACAAATGACTGATTAAGATACAAGACCATGTATCACTGTGGGTGTCAATATGAAAAAGTTGTAGTGGTTGTGGGCACATTTTTTGGGGGTTCATAAGATCTAAATTTACATTCCCGTTGCACTAAGTTAAGTACAACTTTAGATAAGTCACTTAGGCTTTCTAAACCTCAGTCTCCTTGAATATGAAAGTAGGAAAATGATACCCACTATTAAAAGATGTGCAAATCAAATAACATCTTGAAAGCATCTGGCACATAGTAGGTCCTCAGTACATTGCAGCTATCTTTACTAGGCAGGGAGCACACTTAAGAGTCACTGTAAATTAAATGGGGTCGACTTCAGAAGGGTCTTTCTCTGCAGACACTAAGCTTAAGGAATGCACGCTGCATATTCTTCTTCTGTTTTCTTGACACTTCCCACCTCCTCCACTTCCTTCTTCCTCCCTTGTTTTTTCTTAGATTTTGTTACCTCCCTCCTGTTTTCCTAGACTGCTGGTGCCTTCACACCTTTTCTGGTGCCAAGTCCCTTTGTTACTCTGGCATTTCTGAAGCAGCAAAGCTGCTTAGCGACTGATAAAATCGACTTCTCCCCCAGGTAGTCAGGGAGAGGCCAGGAGCAGGCAGAAAACAGGATGGCTACAGGACTTAGATTCCTGCATCTGTTTGTTTTGTTTGAAGTGGTTGCTTTGCTGATCCTATTACGGTAAAGGGTAATGATATTTGGGAATAAAAGTCTATGAATAAGTAATGATAATAGAAGTAAGAACCAGAGCTGTGGGATAGAAAGCTCATGTTAAAAATAGTCTGTCATTTTCAACTCTGCCTACTAAGCCTTTTCCTTGACTGAGAGACACAGTGCTTCAGTGAGAGGCGCCTGCACAGCACGCCAGTTTTCACAACCAAAGGGAAACGTGCAGCAGAGCAAAGCAGCTTCTCCATTGTGCTCAGACCACCTCCACTGACTTCCTCTGATACAGGCAATAAAACTTTTTTCCCATCCAAAACCAGGTAACCAGAGCAAAAGAACGTAAAAGTATTAAGAATGGTAACTAGCAAAATGAGAACATGTTAGGGTCTGTTGGAAAACTTCCTGCTTCTTGAGATGGTCCTTCCTCCAAGGAGCATTCGTGGTTATATACACTGCTGTAGCGCCCAGGTCGCCCAGGGATCAAATGAGAGCCTATGAGCAAGGTTGAAACCTCAGGAAATATGAGAAGAGACTGTGGCTCAGGATGAGAATTCAAACCATAGTAGCTGAGGCATCACGCATGTCATTGTCTAGAAGACTGGTCACACTGAAGTCCTCCAACCTCAGCAGAAATGGCTGCCAAGACTGGTTCTAGTGAACTGAGAAAAAACAGGCAACTCTGCAAGTAGGACTTTGTGCTGGAAAACCCCAGCCTCTGGTCCATGAAGACCAGGTCCTTAGGACTGCAAGTCAAGACATTACAACCCTAGCGAGCGACTGCTCTGGTGCCAGTCATGGCCTCGGATTTATTGTTTTAATGGCTAAGGTCACAGGCTAAGGCATTCTCCAGATTCTGCTATTAAATACAGACACCATCACCCCTCCTGCTTCCCCCATCAAACACCAGGAGTCTGTTAGGGCAGAACTGCACAAATGGGAAACACCCATCAAATGCAGCAGGAATATTAACTTCACTAGGAAGCCTTTATATGCCATTACTTTAGAAAGGATTCCTTGTTAGTCCTACCATTAAACAATTAAATTGTCAGAGATGAATTCTGTGCATGTGTGTGCAGAGCCTGCCTGTGTGTGCAGGATGTGTAATTTCCTGCTCAGGTGATGTCTGCGGCAGGTTGTTTCTTTCTTTCTTTCTCTCGCCCTCTCTCTCTCCCCCCACCCCACCCCCTCCTTCCCCCTCTCTCTCCATTCCCCCCTCCACCCCGCACCGATTGTATGGCTTTCTCTTTAGATTGTGGAAAATAAATACACCTTTCCGATGGCATAAGCAGGATTTGTTGTGAAATTTGATAGGCCCGCATGCTTTTTACTACTCATGAGGTAGGAATACAAAGAAATGCTTGAAGATGAATTTGGCTCCTGGTAGCCCCCTGCCAGAACACGATTCCTCAGTTCCCCTTTCCTGACACGAGTTATTGACATAGTTCACTCTCTCTGCATTGTATACCTGGTCACTCTATGAAGAGCTTTCAGCCAAGCCCATCACCTACAGGGGAGAAAAATGATTAGCAAATGCTATGTCTCCCTCACAGTTTTATCCTAAATAGAGCTTTATGCCTTCATAACTATCCTAGGTCTCTACCATAACATGTTTGATCTATGAAAAACATGCTTATGAGAAGTGGACACATTTTACTTAAATTCGATATTAATCATTTTAGTAGAGAAAGAACATACTACTTAAATTTAATAAATCGAATTAGTACGGCACTTAAATCTCTATACTTTTTTAAATAGCTCACATTATTACTTAATTGGAGTGCATTCTTGTCATAGCAAAACTTTTCTTTGAGGCTTGAATCTTGTGTAAAAAGGTAAAAGTTGAAATAGACTATCTGTACATTCACGTGTAAAGACTCATAGGTGAAAGTTGAGCTCGAAGAAATATTGCCAATGTCTAGAGATTCTCCGGCTCCTGAAAGAACTATATTGGGCTAATTCTCCATGTGCCAATGCAGCTTGATTGTGATGACACAGTGTCACTGACTGTGCTAATCTGTGCATAAAATGTTTAGCCTGCCTGTTTTATAACAATGTACCGATGAGGCTTGTAAGAGAAGGAAAGGGACTTTGAATCAAATTATGGATGTCTGTGGTTTCTCCACATACTGCCCCTTTTTTTGATCTTATGCCCCTTGACTTATATCTTCTTTCTGTTGGGATGACAAAAATAGGCCTTTAGGAGGCTTCTGTTGTTGCACAACAAGAATGATATTTAGGCTTAAGCAGCCTTGTGTGGCCCCTACCACCACCCTGCACAGCCTCTCCCTGGCCTCACCAAAATCAGCATTCAGGTTTTATTTTATTTTTTAAGATTTTTTTGTAGATGTTGCTAGACCTTTATTCTATTCATTTATTTATATGTGGCACTAAGAATGGAACCCAGTGCCTCACACATGCTAGGTAAGTGCTCTACCACTGAGCCACAACCCCAGCCCCGGCATTTAAGTTTTAGATGAAACATGGCACCTACTTATTTAGTAATTCATATTTCAAAATGAGTGTTCTGGACAGCATAGATACATGTGTTGAGTTTTGGTGAAGAAAAAACCAAATATGCTTTTTTGAAAGAAGGGAAAAGAATATAGTGTGGAAAATCTCTCTGAAGAAGAAATGGAAACAACAACAACCAAAAAAGGTGATATTCCTGGCAAATATCTATGTCACCATTTTCTCATTAACTTATTATCCAAGTTTATTATGTAAAAAGTTTAAATCCAGTCCATTTGCAAAGCATATGTATACACATGCATGTACACACTCTCTCTCTCTCTCTCTCTCTCTCTTTCACCACTTTTGGCTCAAAGAACTCTTCCCTCCTCCTCCTGTGCTCCCGACAACAGCATGGCCGTATTCCCAAACAGGAAGGTTTTTTAAAGCACAGAGTTGGCTTTGATTCACCCAGTGCCCTCGTTGCTGGAGCACTGAGTGCTCTAGCTCACATGAGGGATTTGGTGAACAAAGGGTTCCCTTCCTCCTCCTCTATGGCCATCCAGGTCCAACCCAAATGTCATGCATAACTTAGGACCCATTTTCTTCTAGAAGTCTTGGGATGAATGTTGGGGTCATTGGACACCTGGTGACCATGCTCTTTTAGCTAATACAATATTAATAACATTAAAGAAATTTCAATGGGAATTTTTTTTTAATTAAAAAATTACCAAGAATGTTAGAACAACATCTCTCTACACATAATTGGTATGCTTACTGTGAATCATTCCTAGCTATTCATCAATATAGGTCCCTCCAAATAATACTCTGAGCAGGGAACTATGGAGCAAAGGAGCAATGGAATTTCCCTGGAGAAATAATACTTATTGACTTGTATTACTTCTGAAATCGTCATTAATTATTAATTGCTTTGATTAAAGTCATGATACTCCTATTAAAATGCAAATATCCATGAGAGAAATAACACTCCAAGCTCATGATCAATAATGAACATCTTTTCAGGGATTATTTCAGGATTATCTGATGAAACAAATCACTTCCCACCTGTGATGGTACATAAATAAATTCCGCCACATGCAGAAACACATCAAATAACTACCTCTGTGTTATGCTTCCAGGGTACTTTGGAGAGACCCTTGCTACTAAAACTCCAGCACCTCATCCCTAATTTCTTCTTTTAAATTTAAGCTAAAGGATCTTTGTACACTGTTGACTATAGATAATGCTGAAAGAATTCACACATTTAGCCCACCAATGTTATTTTCACCTCTGAACAAATGCATTTAATAGATGTTTAAGGCAGTGATGTAACTCTTAGACTCTTGGACTCTTGACAATGTCTTCAATCATTGCACTAAGTTCTAGGACTTCAGCTTCAATATATATTCAAATAATCATACATTTCTATAATTTGCTCTCATATTCTGACTCAGCTAGACCAGGACGTTCAGCTATCTATTGGATGCTCCATCTATCTGTTCCATAAACCCCTCATATTCAACATATCCAGAGCCCTTCAAAGCTGTTCTTGACCACACAGTAACTCAACCAGCAACCTCAGGGTCACTTGCCACTCTTCTCTTTCCCACAATCAGTTAAGTATAGCCCAAAGATTCCAGCTCTGTGGCATCTCACAGCTGTCCCCTTCTCACTCAGACCTCCACTCTAATGCAGACCCACATTTCTTCCTCTCTAGGTTGCCAAAAGAGCTTCCTACCTACTATTCCCAATACCACTCTCCACTGAACCCCACTCGTCCTTAAGCGTGGCTTTGATTATGTCATTCTTCAGTTCAAAAACCTTTAATGAACTCATTGCTTATTGAAGCAAAATCAAGCTCATCTTGTTTTTCAGTATCTGTGATGATACAGCTTCATCCATCTTCTACTTTCACACGCCCTCCAGTAAAACTGGGTCACTCACTCTTCTCTAAAAGAACCCTTTGCTTTCCAACTTACATGCCTTTATTCCAGTTGTTTCTCCTTGTTGAAATACTTTTCACTCATTCCCCATTTCTACATATTGAGAGTTACCTATCTTCAAAGTCAACTTCCTAGATTTTACTTTCTTACAAAGATCTTTCTGAATTTCCCCACTAGTAATGTGATTGTCCGTCACTGATATTTCACGACTTCTATTATGCCCTGAGTTACTAATAGTACTACTAATTCTATGCTTGTCTTTGCAATTTGCCATATGGACAGCCCCATAAGTCTAGGAACAGTGCCTTACTCATTTCTACTTTACCCGCTGTGCCTAGCTCAATTCTTGCATATATGATGCATGTAATTATTGAAGTGTTTCTGAGTGAGTTTTGAAGGAAGGTGAGAAAGTGGAGGAGTTCCACATTTCTGCAAAGGTGGCTTTGCCAAGAAGTGACATTATAGGGTCCTGGAGAGCAACTTCACATACTTTGTAATTTTGTCTAAGACCGTCGCTTCGGACAAGCATCTGGGCAATGATGGAAATCTGGGTTAGGGGAAAAGAGGGTTGGTCTAGAGCACCAGCATCCACTTGATGACATATTGTATTGGAGACTCTCTGGCAGGCAGGGCAGCATGAGACAACTGGGCGCTAAGGATGTTGGGAGTATCCTCAGGTCTTGAAATGCTGCAGGCAGATGAGGACACTGAGACAAAGAATTCTACAAGAGGAAAATGACTTGGTAATAAATAAACTGCCTGCGTCACCATTCCACATGCACTAGAGTAGCTCTATTTTAGCCTTGTTGGGTTTCTGTACATAGTGAAACAACCCTCAGTTGATTCTTCAATCAATCAACATATATTTATTGTACTTGGTGTGCTGGTCACTGTGCTAAGTACTGAAGATTAGTACAGAGGTAATCTTACTTCCTAGAGAAGGAGAGAAGTGATAAATAGAATACATACATAAAACACAGAGCTTATTAACCTTCTGGATAAAAATAAAGCAGGATGTAGAGTTGAAGTGTTCAAATTTTAAGCAGAGTGGTCAGGACTTGTTAAGAATGTGACATATGAGCAGAATGTGGAAGAGGTGAGCATCCAACTGCATGGCTACCTTGGAAAATGCATTCCACACAGGAAACTGCCAGTGCAAACATCCTGAGGTAAGCAAGGCCTGGCATGTTGGAGGAACAGAAAGAAGACCAGAGTGACTCAGGTGGCTGGAGGCAGAGTGAGGTCAGAGGAATTCAGGGTGATGTAACCCTTTGCAGCCCATTGCAAAGCAATGTTCTGGCTTTTGTTTGAGTAAAATGGGGAGCCTTAGGAAAAGTTTTAGCAAAAACTAAAATCAGTGACATCAATTTTGAGCCAAGACTAAACTGAAGAGAGGGCCAAAGATCAAAGCAAAAAGACCAGTTAGGAGACTACTGCAGTATTCAAAGCAAGAGATGGTGATGATTGTAATACAAAGCTGCTCTTTCCAGTGCAGCCATTTTCCCCACCTCCCAACCACTTGTCAATCTGTGAACATCCTAGCTAGCTATTGGTTCATCAGTCACCTTGCAAGTATCCTTCTCCATTATTGGTCCCCTGTTAGCCCGGCGGAATTCAACTGCTTCATGGTAGCTACCCCGCCATCTTTTCTCATGCTTCTCTCTCTCCTACTCACTTTCTCTATCCTCCTGGCTTTCACTCTCTCTCTAGCGCGCGCCCTTTCTCGTTCCCTTTCTTTTCCTCTCATTTTCTCTCTTACCCTACAGGGAGACACTGTGCTTAAGAAACTCCCTTATGTGATTTCCCGTGTCCGGCATGGTTTTTGTGGGATCCCTTACATTGGTGCCATGACTTGGGATGGGATCTTCCACTGTCTCTTAAGCGAATGCAACCCCGTCTGAGCCCCAGTGCCCCCTGGACACAGCCCCACCTTCCATTCACCCGGAAGCTCTGCTCTGCATTCATCACCGGATTTCAGGTTGGTGAGTCATCTAGGCCGGTTCCCTTAGGCTGATTTATCCGGGACCCTCGAGGCGGCTGAGGGGTGGGGGTACCCCCAGCCACAACTTTTATAGTTACGGCAGGCCCCCTTAGTCGGTCTTATCTGCCGGGTGGATTCCTCATTTTATGGTGGAGATTCTGAGGGTTGAGGCTCATCTCGTGCTCACGCACTCATACTCGAAAACCCTGATATCAGGTCCTCAAACCCTTCCGGCACACGCATTGGTGCTTGTGTGACGACACAATCAACGTGCTGCCCCTTATCTCCAGCTCAGTACTCTGGCCTCGGGATGCCCTGGCCACAGACTTGGCTGTATCAGTCCCCACCATGGGATCTGGGTCCTCCAATCTGGCAGATTCCACCTGGGAACCCTTCGCCCAACCCCCCAGCTTAAAGCCATCAAAATTCGTTTGTGTAATGGCACACAGCTTCTGTGAGCGAGTGGGCAGATGGAAAGGGATTCCTTATCTTCAAGTCTCTTCTTTCTTGCTTCTTGGCTCTTCCTGCAGGCTCAGGCACCTCCAACCCCTGTTTCTCCATCTTCCCCTGCTTCTCTATCTCTTTTACCCCATTCTGTTTCTGCTTCCATTCCCCGGCCCAGCCCACCTAGTCCCCCTACCACGAGGTCCTGCATACACCAGTGTGGAGGGAGTAACCAGCCCAACCATCAGTGGCATATCCCAGTAAGGAGTATAATATAGCAGCCCCATTCTGCACAAGTAGTGGGAGATAATTGTTTCACAATTTTCTGCATCCAAACCTGAATTGATTACTAACCAGGAAAAAGGGTTAAAATGCCCTAGGCATCAAGTTTCTGCTAGAACATTTTAGCCCCTTTCAGATCCAGATCTCAGTCAAGGCTTACATTGAAATGTAAATGGAGGAAACCGGAATGCTCAGTGGGAAACCAGTCTCAAACCCAAGAAAAAAAGTGTCCATTTTAAATTTCTCCTGGGCTGCAACTCAGAATACTTTTTCTCTCCCTTTCACCACTTCTCTCCTTCTCATTTTCTCATGCTATAATTAATGACCATTATCATTTTTCTTCTAGGACTTTTGTTTTTCTTAAATGCTATATTTTTGAGCTCACAATTTTGATCCTACGTACCTAGGTTAATGATTTTTGATCAGTTCTCTTTATCCAACTCTAGAGTTATTTTTGAACATCTGTTACATTGCAATGGAGATAAGCATTACAAGGCCTTTGCTTTTGCGTTAAATATAAGTGCACATAAAAATTAAAAATTTAAAAATGGACCCAAATATTTTTGATTCACATGATTTAAAAAGGTTCAATTTAAATTGGGTAAACTAATAGAAGTAAAATGTCTTTAAAATTAACTCACAAGTCTCTAGGTGGTCAAATTAATAAAATGTTGATGTTTATAAAATGTCTAACATCAATTTTTCCAGGACTTTTCTTCAACAAGAAAGAGACGACAAATACTGTTTACACTTCTCTGACATCTTGGTTTTTTTTACACTTGTCTGATATCTTGGTTTTTTTTTACAATAAAATGAGTGAATTAGAGTTGACATGTATGGGATTACTCAAACGTGTTTGTTAGAGACATCTGATTAATTTACAAAGTTATTCCATGGGGTAACATACTTAAACATTATTCTTTGTATATTAAATGTGTTCATATTTTCCAGGTATACAAGCCTTTAAAGCAGAAAATTTATCAAGCTGCTATTCTTCAAATTAAACTTGTATGTAATGGTAAACAAATCATTTAATGTTCTATATAGGACCTGTCATCAATAGGGTACATGTAAAATTTGTTAAATGTATTTCTAAAAGTTATTGAGAGCCTGATTTGTTTAAAGCATGAAAGCATTTTACCACTTTACCACACAAAAGGAAACTTAAAAGCTCTCAGCCTTTCTTTAATTCATGTTTTAGATATATTGTTAAATTGTGTTAACTAATGTTCATATAGACTCAGGAGTCGATATATGTAAACTTCTTAAAATGACATTTAAGAAAGTGTAATGCACAGTAGCAAAAGTGGGACAACAATGACTGAGATTGGGGTCTCTGATGACCTCATGGCTGTGGCATACCTGGTGCCTGGGAGTGCTCCTGTGCAGGGGCACAAGATGCCTAATTGCTGTGGCAGTACATTGATCTCAGGCAAACAGCTCTTGGGCAGGAAGGAATTCTTTTGCTAGATAACCAGTGCTTCATCAGCTCCCTTCTCTGGTTCCTGCCCACCTTACAGTAACTTTGGAACCTAACATTGCACATATATAAAGATTGCGGACATAACTCTTTAGATCTGCATTTCCATCAGAGAACAGAGCTAAAAGCCCCACCTTACCTGAGATAAGGCTCTGCCTCACAACCCTGCTGCACATTAGAATGACTCCAAAGTAAGCCAGACTTTAACTCATTTAAAGTTGTGTTCAAAAGTTTGATGTTTGTTGTAAAGATTACTGTGATCTCAAATGGGATATAATGAATAACTCAGCCAAAATTCAAGATAGCTATTGTACAAACTGAATGTCTTACTGTTGGTGATTCCATTTTGTATTTTCCTTGTAAACTCTAATTGTTGCCTGATCAATATTTTGCAGAAGTACTGCTTCAAGAGCGAACACCATAAATTAACTTGGAATAGTAAGACATCACCTATAGGACAGATAATGTAAACCCCAATTAGATAAAAGGGGGTAAATAACTGTAAAGTCATAGATATTGAAGTTAAAGCCCAGTACTCTTGCTTTACGACTGGTGAGACTGACTTGCTTGATGGTTAAGATCAAACTTAGAGATTGAGATTAAATACAGAGGTCAAGAAAATTCCATATTTGGGTCTTGCCCTCAAAGTCAGCCTGAACCCAGGGAACAAGAGGACTTCTCTAAGGAGGTTTGCAACTCTTGGTCACACAACCTCCTGATCAAGGAGATTGATGAGGCCACTAGAGGAAAAGCCACTCAGTGCACCTGCTGCAGAGGAGGGTCAAGGGAAAAGGGAGACATCACTGGTGCTTTCAAGGGGAGCCACCTTATTGAGGAGACCCTGCCTAACCAATGGCACTAATGGAGCTAAGAAGCTGCTCTTAAGTTCTCTATGAGTGACCCCTGTGGGAACTCAGCTGACTCTTTAACAGACAGGAACAGGTCACTTTGACCAGCTTGAGCTTAAACACCTAGCAAAATAGTTAAAACCAAAATATAGCCATTCTTGGGCATTTAAAAGAAATAATACTTAAATGTAACTTAAGATGTACACTTGGGTTAGCCCGCTAGAATAAAGACTAAAAGCTACAAAAGAGAGATTCTTAGGCAAATGTGCCTGATAACTATCAAGAGAGACTACCAGAGTCAGAAGTTTTAGTCAGTTTAAGGCCTACAGACACAAATAGGCTTCATCTATGTTTGTTAGTAACAGAAGTATAGATATCTCTACTAAATGTTGTGTTTACATTCCTGATAACCTGGACAATGTTAAAGTTCCCAAATAAAGGCCTTGTCCTCTCCAGCCTTTGCTAGGCCTTGTTATGGGAACGACTTCTCAGTTCTTCCACCCCCTGGTGAGGAATTATTGACTTCTGTCATCTTTATGATATTCATTGGCATGTTCCAGATTCTGCAACATTTATATTGTTATCAATCTCATTTTAGTACTCATGTCTTTTTGTTCTTCTCTCATAGAAGCACCCATCCCCAGATGCCTTTACAACCTGCTCTTCCCCAACTGGACTTCTACCATGGACCCCTCAATTGACCCAATTTCTAAAAAGGGAACTCCAAACTGCTTGCCCCACACTGCCCCCTTCCAGCTCGAAGAAGCCAGATTGGTCATCACCCCCTTTCCCTACAGCAGTGAAGGAGTTCCTAAAATTAGAGGGGTGAATGAAGCCAGAATTGGGGACAGGCAGTTAATGTAGAAATAGGGGATCAATCAAATCGAGGAAATGAAGTCCATGAAAACCATCTGCATTTGGAAGTCTGGAAAGAGAATGGACTTTTTACATCTCACCTGCAAAACCAGCCCCAGTCACTTAGGCAGGAAGGGGAGAGAAGGCTTCAGAAAGAACTGAAGAACAAAAGATTTTCTTATAAAAACAGAAATGGGGGAATGTAATACAAAGCTGCTCTTTCCGGTGCAGCCATTTTCCCCACCTCCCAACCACTTGTCAATCTGTGAACATCCTAGCTAGCTATTGGTTCATCAGTCAGCTTGCAAGTATCCTTCTCCATTATTGGTCCCCTATTAGCCTGGCGGAATTCAACTGCTTCATGGTAGCTACCCTGCCATCTTTTCTCATGCTTCTCTCTCTCCTACTCACTTTCTCTATCCTCCTGGCTTTCACACATCTAGCGCACACCCTTTCTCGTTCCCTTTCTTTTCCTCTCATTTTCTCTCTTACCCTGCAGGGAGACACTGTGCTTAAGAAACTCCCTTATGTGATTTCCTGTGTCTGGCATGGTTTTCGTGGGATCCCTTCATTAGAATTTGGACAATATTTGAAGCCAAGAGACTGGATGAGATTGACAAGGGAGTAGCTGTAGAGCAGAGATGAAGTTCAAGGGCTGACCATCAAAGGATCCTTGGAAGGAACAGCCAGTAAGGTAGAAGGCAAGTCAGGAAAGGTGTGCTGTCCTACAAGCCATGATAAAAGGTATTTGAAGGAGGAAGAATTGAACAACTGGTTCAAATGCCACTTATAGGTCAAGAAAAGTAGAATCAAGAAAAGACCTTTGGATTTAGCAACATGGAAGTGTCAGGTGACAACGATAAGCACAGAGAATGATAGGATAAGAATGCCTAATTAGAGAAGATCTGAAGATGGGTGAAGAGGAATTAGATTGAATATAGAAGCCTGTTTTTGCTGTAAGAGTTGCATTTTTTTAAAACCAGGAATTCAGACTTCATTAATCCAAACAGGGTTTGTGTCCACAGAAATCTGAATAAGTCAGATTTTACTTGCAAAATCTCCCTTTCAAATGAGTAAGAGATTTTGTGAAATGGGTTTCAGCAGTTTTAAGTCTGGCACTCTTGTTTGTTAACTGAAGAAAAACAATCACTGCCTTCAGTGAATTTGCAGCTCAAAGTTTTTTAAGTTTTATAATCAAACATCTATCTTGTAAACTCACTCACATATCCACATATATCCCCCAATAATGATGTCATAGTTCTCTGTTGAATATTGTCCCACATAAATAGCATTCACTCCTACCAAATATTTCATTATTGAATTGTACTTAGTTTTTTTCTTAAGCCATAGCCACCACTTACCTTAAAATTTTAAATGATGTTTCTCACTCCATAGACATATGACTGCCTTTTCTACTTGTAGATACAGGCTCACGTTGTCAACAGTTGGGCATTGAATCTCAGAAAACATTAAGCTTGGGATTAAAAGTAGGCAGAGAAAGCCAACAGTAAAACATGCTAGCCTGACATATCTGAACAGGACAGGGTCAAGTTCATACTCAGAGCCACAAGGGTATTGTGAAGTATAATGATTTGATTCTTGTGTTGTGATGTCATTTTGTTGTACCATTAAAAGCCAAGAGTCCTCTTCACCCAAGGGCAATGCCAATTTCCCAGAAGGCTCATTTCTCAGAGACAAAGCAAAGCTCCAAAGATGCCAATGCAACCCATGCTGATTCTTAGTCTCATGTTATTTCTCAATTTTATGCTTAATTTGCTCCTTTTGGTTTTATGTATTTTGACACAGCCAAGTGTGTGTGTGGATTTCCCCATAGTCCTTTAAATGCTATAAAACTTTAATACAGAGAGATAAAAACAATAATAAGCCATGCCTCCAAGCCCTCACATTTAGTTCATTTGAGTTAAACGATAACCAGTTTTAGATGCGGATTTAGATTCTCAAGTACTTACACTGCTTTAAATGCCCTTGTGCCTTTCCTTGCCCCACTTCCTGACCCAAATGGAAACTATATTCTACCCTTAACCCGGACATGTGACTCTCATTGATTGCAAAAAAAAAAAAAAAAACCTTACAATTCTTAAATCATCATCATAATGACCTGCATCGTGCATCAGCCAATGCAATTTGATATAATTTAAAATAAAGCCAGGATGGGTGCCGGTCCCCAATTCTACGCATCCAACCCTGGAATGTCTTTTGGAAAAAATGAACTAATGCTCCTGATAGTCTGTTGGGTTAGTCTGTTTTCAGCATAATTGCCTCTTCTAGGCTTCCTAATATCCCTAAAACCTCTGAGTGTCTTTAATGTACAAAGTTCAACAAAAACACCTTCAAAACATATTAGTTCTAATTATGCTTAATATTTGTTTGCTGCTTTATTGAATAAACCACATTTTCTTTAAAAAGGAAAAAGGAAATTCACTTAACTGCATGTCAGTCACCCAAATTTTAAGTGTACAACTGAAATGGAAAACATTTATTACACAAATTTAATTACAATTCTAAGAAATAAACATGCAAATTAGATAGAGTTCAATTTGCAGATGCTAATCCTCATCCTTGATCTTGTTCCTTTCCTCCCCGATTTTCAGTCTGTGCATCTCCTTGATTCCTAGGGAGCCAGGCAGCCAGAGGTTTGGCTTTTCACAGTTGGAGGATCACTGTTTTAAAGAAGTGTTATATTTAGCACATCTGGCATAGTAGCAGTAAACAAACATGATAGTCTTTGTAACACTTTTGTGCAGGTGCCTCCCTCCACCCCCGCTTTTATTGGGTCTATGTCTTCCAAGCCTCTGCGTTCATTACACCTGAAATGACCCATCTCGTCTATGGAAGGTCCCTAGACACAAGTTATGAATTAATGTTTCAAAAAAACAAACTCCAATTGAGTTCAATATAGGGGAAAACCACTATTTGCAAAATAGTGTGATTCTGGAGCTTAAATTGCATCCTTTTGACCAAGGACAGCCTCCTTTATTACTTTTTTTTTTTTTTTTCCTGGAGTTTTTCCCCAGAGTATCCCCACCCAGAAAGAGTTGCCAATTCAAGTTGCAGCAGGACCAAGGTTGCTTTTTTATACATATGTAGCTCAGGAGGGGAACGGGCGGGGGCGGGCGGCGAGAGGAGAATAACTGCTTGGTCCTGCACAGACATCTGTTTCTCATCTCCGTTTGCTGTGGCAAAGGAGAAGAAAGTCTTTTGCAAAGGGTGGGAAAGGCACAGCTTTTTTTCTTTTTCTTTTTTTTTTTTTTTTTTAAATCACACGCACACACAACAAAACTAAACCAAATAAAAAAAGACAAGACATCTCAGAAGGTTGCAGAGTGAATACATTATTCGGTTGGAGCCGAGCCCCCAGGGCTAGGGCGGGAGCCGAGAGCGCGTGGGGTCTGGGTTGCGGGCTGGAGCTGGGCCCGCGTGTCCCCGGGCACCGGGAGGGGAGGGGAGGAGAGGGAGGAGGGAGGGCGGGAAGGAGGGAAGGAGGCAGGGGGCGGGCTGGGGTGGGGGTGAGGGGAAGGCGCCCCGTGTGCTGCCTGAGGAGCGGTGGCGGCGGCGGCGGGAGCAGAGGGAGGGAGGCAGAGCGGGCGCGCTTGTCATGTTCCCTCTCTCACCCTGGGGGCATCCTGCAGAACCTCTCCTCGGAAATCCACGGGGAAATGGCAAACAGGATTGACGGGTTTCACACGCTCCTCGCTAGACAGAGCCGCTCATTACCATAACCGTCTGCAGCGACGGCGGCGCAGCGCCCCAGTCGCGGCGGCGGGACCTGCCGGGACCCTCGCCCGCCGCGCACCAGCGGCCACCGCCGACCGGGCCGCCGGGCCGGGACCGGCGCGAGTGTGCACCGGTGGTCCGGCTGGCGCCGAGCCCACAGCGGACCAGCGGCAGCCCGAGCGCTGCGGCCGCCGCCTCCCCGCTGACCCCGCGGTAAGACCCGGCTGGGCGCAGGCGGCGGGGGTGGAGGCCAGGGCGGGTGGAGGGCGAGGGCCAGGTTCCGGGCTCCTGCCGCTCGAACCCGCACCCACGCGGCCTCCGGCGCGCCCTGCAGCACCAGGGCAGCGCCCGGGTCACCTAGTGGACTCGCGGCGGCCGGCGCGGGGTCGGAGCGGAGAGGCCCGAGAGACGAGGCGGCCGGGGCATAGCTGTGCGCGGGGGCGGCGCGGGCTTTCCCTGGGGCTAGCGTGCGCCGCGGGGCCCTTTACCAGGGCGGGAACCGCCGCCACCACTAGGGCTGCTCCGACTGCCGCCCGCGCGCTGGAGCTGACTCCAGAGGATGGTGGGGACGGCAGCTCCGGGTGAGACCTCAGGGTCCTGGGTGGCCACTTAGCCCCTCATCCTAGGGTCAGCAGGAAGGACGTTCCCAGGGCTGGACGCCGCGGTGCTTGGCAGGTGGGGAGGGAGGGGTTATGGATGTCAGGAGCGCGCGTTTGCAAGAAAAAGGAATAGCTGCAGGAGCTGACACCTTCTGTCCCCCGCCACCTCCGCCCCCGCACCCTCCTCCCCAGCAGCCGAGCCGCGCTGCGGGCGGCGGCGGCTCCTCTGTCCTCAGCTCACCTCCCCGGCGGGCTGAGGCTGCTGCCCGCCGGGTCCACGCCTCCGCCTCTCTCCTCGCTTCCTCTCCTCCCGCCTCCTCGGCCTTAGCAACTTTCCCAAGTGCCCGGCTGCGGCCGCAGATGCGGGGGGAGAGACGGACCCCAGGTCCGAGGAGGCGCGGGCCGGCCGCTAGCCGGCGGGTCCCGCCAGCGCGCCGGGCGCTCCCGCAGTCGCCTGCTCTGCGCGGGCTTAGCCCGTGAGGGCGTGAGGGCCCCGCAGGCATCTGCTGCGGGCAGGAGCGCGGGGTTCGGGCCAGCCTAGCCAGAGCCCTGCCAGCCGCCGTGAGTCATTTCCTTGGAATCCTACCTTTGGTGTTTATTTCCCTTAGAAGGAAACTTGGTTTTAAAAGAAAGAACGAATAATAATAGCTCTTATTCTTCAGAAGAGGCACTGGGCTCCTGCACCGTGGAGAGACAACTTGCCTTTGTTCCCAGACACTTTGGGTGTTTACTTTCTCCTGTGGCCAGCGCCTGGCCGGGCGCTGCCCGCTACCCAGGAGAGGAACTTGGGGGCCTGGGCACCAATCCCCGGGGGTGTGGCTGTTCCGAAACCAGGAGTGGTGGCTGCCACCCGCTGGCAGGGGATTGGCCCGACAAACCCCAGACCCCCCTTCTTGAGCTTTCACCCAGGGAACCCCTCTACCTCTTTAGGAGCAACACCGCATTCCCAGCCCCAAGACCCAGCCTAAATAAAGCTCTTGACCTGTCAGACTGCAGCTGAGAAATGAACTTCCCAGGGAAGACAGGTGTACCGCAGGAACCAGCAGAAAAGACATCTGTCTGTTTAGAAAGGTTGAAGGATTTTGTTCTGCCCATCCAGCCTCTTCCACAACCAACACTATGAGCCAGCCAAGCCGTTGAGAGCTTGTCAGGGACAATGTCCAGGTCAGGGGATTGATTCCACCCGGACAGAATATTTAAGACTGGCAGTGTCACGGGTAAGTTGGAAATACCTGCCCTTTACCTCCTGGCTTTCAGCGTTGGCATCAGTCCTCTTAACTGCTACAATGCTCTCAATAAAATGTTTTCTGACTTCCAGTGACAGATGGGAGGAGGGATGGGCAAAACATGACCAGGAGCCCTCTGTTAGATTCAAGGTGCCACTGAATCATAGCTACCCTGTTCTGTGTGCCAGCCACTCCTATTAGCATTATAATGAAAGAAGACGCTAGCACAGCTCATCTGGAAAAGCCAAATTGTATTGAAATGCCTGGTAACTTTACTATGAACATTTGCTAGGAACGCTTGACATTTTAACCCTCAGCCTTCTGAGTATACGGAGGGGATCATTCCACTACATCCACTTGGATAACAAAACAGACACAGCAGCCTGAGGATAAAGGGTTAGGGTGTTTTATTTTTTAAATGCATGCACAGACAAAACACACTTTACCACCCTCCTTTTGAATCTGTTCACTTCTGATGTTAAAAAAAAGAATAAAATTTGCCATAGTGTACATCTTTGTGGCTATATTAACAGCACATAAATTTGTGAACTTGAACTTGAACTTCTGAATTCTGTAACAGGATTGTAATGTAAATCTCATCAACCTGAGAATAATGAGCTTGGCTTTCTACACCTACTACAAATAAAGATGCATGTTAAACACCGGTGTTGGTGCTATACAGTCCAGTGTTTCATGAACATTGAACTTTCCTTCTTAATTTGTTAACATCCCATAAGTTCTAAATAGGCTAGGAAGACGCAATTGCAAAATCTCCTCCCTGCTCCCAAATAATCCCAACTCATTCATGTTTTATTCAGATTTACATAAATCACTTGCAGAACCCAGCCTCTCTCATTTAGAATTTTGTGTGCAACAGTTTCCAATTCAAAAAGGAAAAACTTACTGAAATTAGATGTTGTAAACAAAAGAAACAGCCAAGATAAAAACTATTATGCCACATTTCAAGTTCAAATGCAAAATGATGAAATTTCATATGCTGGAAACAATACTAACAAATAGCAACACTCAAATTCTTAACAACCAAAAAAAAAAAAAAAAACGACTCACCATTATAATATAAACAAACTCTGGCTAACATAAAACAGAACAGGGCCCAGTAACATCCTATTAAACAAAGGTAATTGCTACTGGAGGCTTGCAAATGCTTTTCTTTCTTAAAGGGCCTGTTTGTCAACCTGCTTTTGTTTATTTGTAATAAAAGTTCTGCCAGGCAAAAGACTTGGATCTTTTCCCCAGAATCCTGCAGAAAAGTGAGTGTAAAATTCAAGCTGGAAAATATCATTGTCGTCAGTAAGAGAAGGCTACTGATTCTGATAAAAAGCTATGATTTGTGTGCCCTTAGCAATAGCATCTCCTGATGTGATCTCTTCTTAGAATAGTTTAAGAAATTGGATCATTTCATGAGAGTTTTCCAGGGAACAAAGTATCATGCGGTTTGATACCTTGCTTGCTTGTGGAAAACTCAAATGAGGGGTGATGGACAGGGCTTAGTTTGTTAAATCAACAGAAGCTAAATGTCTTGGTTGATGACTCAAACAGAAAAATAAACGGCATGTCCACCATTTCTTGATAATTATTTGAACCTCTTTTCTTTCTCCCTCTTGTAATAAGGTTCTCTAATAAGTCCTTGTGGATGTCTTTCTGGAGGGTATCTTGAAAGAAAGGGGAGGTCAGGTTTAGCAGCCCAAATCGGCTAAGTACTAATTCCACCCACTGACCTGGACACCTTCTCTGACTTCAGTGGGTTTGGGACCCACTGAGAACTGAGAGAGAAGCCTGATGAAAGACAGTCACTGCTGCCAAGAGCTGCTCTGTTAGCCAGAGGACTTTGTCACTTTAATGAAGCTATTTCCCCTTACCCTGAAGCTTTTCATTCTTTTACCTGGAAGTGGACCTTCGTTACAGCATGAGGGAGTAATGGTCTCCCTCGAGACAATGACAGATTCACCCTTCCCCCCTCCGAACATTACAAGCTGTATAATTTGGAAAAGAAAGAAAGAACTAGACCCTTAGTGTATATTTGAAAGACAATCAATCTTCAGAAAGCAAGCCTGACATCACTTTTGTGACAGTTCTTTAAACTGCAGAATGAGAGAGTGGAGGTTTGGGTCTCCTAAAGGAATTGGCAGTTAACAAGGCATTGAGGCTGCCGGGCTGTCACCACTGGTCTACGGCCCCAAGGTCTTTTTGTTTTAATATCAGACTCTCTTCTCATTCTCGTTTCAACTTACTCTTGACCCTACCTTGAACCCTGCATTGGACCAAGTGAAAGCATGGAGTCTCCATGGAAGTGGCCCCATGCATGAGTTATGGAGGGGCCCAGGGAGCATCGACAGCCAAGATAGTCCCATCTTCCTGCAGTCCCAAGGGAAGGGCATGAACTGGAGAGGAGGGCAGTGATGTGTTGCCTCTTGGAAAGTTCCTGCCTTGTGTCTGGGCTTTGCTGTGTAAGGAGTTGCTGGCTGCCTCTGGCCCCTGAGCCCTGGCTGCTGTTTAATATTCTGCCTGCTCCGTTGATGTTGTGCTTGGCTCCTGTGGGACTGCAACTCACGGCTGGAAACTGGAGCCAATTTTCTGTCTTCATCTCACAGTGTTTTGACTGGAGGCAGATCCAGTTCAGGCGGATCAGGGCTGGTGGAAACAACTACCAAGTGTCTCTCTGTCTGCTTGGCTTTGAAAGGAGAAAGTGGAGGGAGCCCCAGAACGCTGTAGAGGGACTGGCCTGTGGAAACGGAGAGGAGGAGGCGACGGGGGGCAGTGGAGCAGGCTGAACCTCAGAGCATCAGTTGGGATTACGGTGGAGATTTCTGCCTTCCCCGCCCTTTCCTTTTGATTGATTAGCAGATTTCATCAAAGGAGACTCCCAAGGGATTGACTAGAAAATTGATTTTGCCTTATTAATAGAAAGGAAGCGCGAGGGTTCTGGCCCTGCCTCTTAGTAGAATATTTTCTGAGGGAAGGTCAGGAAGAAAATGTGTTTAGGAGGCAAAGCAGCTGTCTGGAAGAGGGCTGAGGGGAATCTGAGAACAATAAGAAATGGGCTTTTAAAGATCCGCCCCTGAAATGCAGATTGCTGAACACAGAGGCTGAGCTAATAGCAGCAAGAATTTGCTGAGGTTTTCTTGGGAAAATAATCAAATGGTTCAGGGCGAAGGGGAGGACCGGGAAGTAAAAGTTTCTCAAAGCAAAGGAATGAAGATGCCAAGGTTACCCCCTGGCTTGGTCTTGATTAGGGCTGTTTTCCCTTTTTCTTTTTCTTTTTCCAGATCTGAGGCTGTCAGAGATGACTCTGGTTCTGTCCATGAATAGATTCTGCGAGCCCATTGTCTCGGAAGGAGCTGCTGAAATTGCTGGGTACCAAACACTATGGGAGGCTGACAGCTACAGAGGCCAGAGCCCCCCAGGGCCAGCACAGGCTCCTTTGCAGGGAGACCGGGGAGCTGGTCCCCCATTGGCAGGTATTGCCCTTGACCTTCCCCTTCTACCCTCCACAGCCAGGCTGGTAGACAGATGGGAGGTAGTGTCTGGGGCGCCCTTCTGAGCTGAGAGCTGATGCTCCAGGGCTGCCAGTGCACCTTGCATAAGCAACCCCAGGACTCCTGGAGAGGACAGTGGTGATATTTAAATCGCATTCAAATCTGCCTCTACCTGTGCTGCTACTTGCCTATGTCATGGGTCTGTATTTTTAGGAGAACTCAACCAAATTATGAAACTTTTTGAGTTTGTTTTCCAATTCCAAAGAACTGTATGGTTCTCTAAGAGCGGCACAAACTCTGATGGGCTTGACAGTGAAATCTTTACTCCTCCAGACATAAAAGAATCTGCACTGTGGGTGAGCAGCTGAGTACCTCTTTTCTTTATGGAGTGTACAACTGGCTTTGGTATTGAAGGAAAAATATTTTTAAGCCAAGAAAAATTTTTATTCTTATAGTCTAAGTTCCTTTGAGGGCTTTTGGTAGCACTGGATTTTTTTTGTTTGTTTGTTTGTTTGTTTTTTTAGGAAATAAAATATAAAACAAGACTTGAGGGAAGCCTGTTCTACTAAAAAGGATTTAAAGCTGTGGTCTTTAAAAATTAGATCCTACTTTATTATGACTAATGTACTACATTTTTAAGAATGAAAATGACTTTACCCCAAATCTGAATTTTAATATATAAGTTTTGTATTTTAAAAGAACTGTTATAACACCAGTGTGCAGATAGCCATTTGTTTACTAACCTAGAGCCAATAATATTTAAACATAGTCTGGTTAACCAGTGGTTCCCCTTGAAGATATATACATCCAAATAGTGAAGTTATGTTGTCTAGAAAACAGTTTGAATGAATATTAGTATTATTTTGAAGCTGTTGTAATCCTTCCCTTTACAAATTTCACTGTTTATCTATTCATAGAGTTCAGAATCTGAGTGATTAGTAGGTGTTGAAAGTTATCATTTTCCTCTAAAATTGCCTGGAAGTCCTTTCTTAGCTTGGGTCACAGGATTCTGTGTGATAACAACTATTAAGACAAATGTTTATTTTTAATCACCACATGTACAGACAAAGATGTAGCCAAGTTATCCTCTGGAAGGAAAGGAAATGAAAGTATTTTGTTTGGAGAACCTCTGGCAAACCGCATGTCATTTGTCATATCTGATTTATTACCACAGGATCACATTACAGGGGAATTTCAAATCCTATAACAACATCCAAGATCACATACTTTAAGAGGAAGTATGTGGAAGAAGAGGATTTTCACCCACCACTCAGCAGCTGTAGCCATAAAGTATGTTTTTTTAATAGTCATTATTTTTATTAAGAGTGTAAGATACTTAGTAACAGTTGCTTGATCCAGTTCCAGAAATTAAAATGAGCACTGAAAATGAGCCACTTCTCTGGAGGGCCACATTAAGTGTTGTCACTTTTTTGGGTCCCGTGTTATTTTTCGCAAGTATTTGAAGAGAGAGCCAGAAAGAGATCTTCTACCCAGAAATAACAAAATTATATAATGCAACAAACATCTTTTTTACTTATGATTTAATATTTCTCAAGTTGCCTTAAGGGTTATGGTTGTTCCACACTTTCATGTGCCAGGAAATGCACTCGTTCTGTCCTGACATGCTTTTCCCCAGCCTGAGCTCTGCCTCTGGTGGCCCATGCTGCTTCTGTGTACCCACATGGGAGTGGCCCCTCAGGGCTTTTCCTCAGAGTGTGCATGCAATACGAACAAGCGCTTCTTCCTGCATTCATTCATGGCTGAGGGAGTCACCATTCATTCACGTTCAGTTTGCTGAAATATAGAATTCATTCTCAAGAAAAGAACAAACCTCACTTTTTTTGCACATGTGCTAAGAAAATAGCAAGATGGGGAACGAGCATAGAACTAAGGGACTTTTGAAATATCAGTTCTTTTTTCCTTATAATCTTCCTTCCAAAATGATCCACTGATTTAATCAAAGAGGGTCCAGCCCCAGACTATTGTTGTCTGAAGTGCAGAGGGCTTTTCAGTTCAGTTTCCCTTCTGTCTCTCTTCTACCCCCGCCCCATACTTTAGATGTGCTTTTGACTTACCCATAGTCACCAGTATGCATTGGCAGGTGTTCTTTTCCCTGTGTGTACAGTCCATGTCTCAGCCTCTGGTCGGTCTGGTCCGATTTAATTCACAGCTCTTTGGATTAACGCTATCAGTTTGATTTTTTTTTTTATCACTTGGGAGAGCTGGTCCCCAGGACACTGGCAGTATATTTCCTTTTCAGTTTCTGAGTTGTGGTTGTAGCCGTTTTCCAGTTGCTACTGGATTTGCACCATCACACAAGGATGGTATCACACAGCTCAGGAGTGAGTCCCTTATTTCCTCTCTGCGTGCCTTCTCCTGCCAGACCCTAAAGGGAAGCCTACTTTGGTCCTTCAACTGACAGATCCTATCTGGGTCTGAGCCTCATTAATTATTATTATCCTCTTATCAAACATGACACCCAGAGGATTAAAAGGACAGCACCAAAAGCCAAATCTCATGCTCCCTGATGGCTAGATCAGACTTTGAAGTATGCCCGTTATGACCTGCATCTTGGCATCTTTTTAAAATAATTTATTGTTGTACAGCACATGAGTGTGCATATGTGTGCATATGTATTTGTATACACACATATTAAAAAAAAAGTACAAGTAAAGTACAACTTGATAAATTTCACCCCTGAAGATACCCACATCACTAATACCCAGGTCAAGAACCAAAATGTAACCAGCTACCGGAATGCTTTCCTGTACCCACTTCTAGGCACTACCCTTTTGCCCCACCCAGAGTAATTGCTCTCCTAACTTCTAACAGCCTAGATAGTTGTGTGTTTCATCATCTCCCTCACTGGGCCATAAAAGATTGAACAACCAGGCCTGCCCCTGCTGAGGTCTGCACTGTGGCTGGATTCCCTGGTGTGACCACACCAGTGAGTCAAGAAGTGGGTGGGAAGACAGTAGAATGAATCGGACATAACTTTCTTATGTTCATATATGAATACTTGACCAGTGTAACTCCACATCATGTACAACCACAAAAATGGGAAGTTACACTCCATGTACGTATGATATGCCAAAACACATTCTACTGTCAGTGTGTAACTAAAAAGAACAAATAAAAATGTCAAACCAAAATTTTCATAAGAATATCAATGTTGGGGGCTGGGAATATAGCTCAGTTGGTAGAGTGTTTGCCTCACATGGACAAGCCCTGGGTTCAGCCCCCAGCACCACCAAAAAAAAAAAAGAGAGAGAGAGAGAGAAAAGAAAAAAAGAACATCAATGTCAGTTAGAGAGTATTGTGGAAACTTCAGAATTTTCCAAAGTGCGAACCAAATTGGTACATATACCAGCAGGAAGTGTAATTCCAAAGTTTTAATAAACTGAAAACTTTATAAATGTTTTTCATGCCCCAGGAAGAAAACCTTCTTAAAAAAAAACCAAAAAACAAAAAACCTTGTTGATCTAGTTGGTTATTTTACTTCCTGGTTTTGTTGCCCCTGTAATAAGATTGTGATTTGTTTCTTTAAAAAAAGAGAGAAAACAAGAAGTGGGTGGGAGCTTCTGCAGGTGAGGATGGGGGGCATCTGCAGCACTGGGGTTAGCCTTTCTAAGTGGACGTAGGGGAAGCAAGAAGACAACATTGTCAGACCAGATCCTGCCAAGAAAGAAATACGAGGTGATGATATTTTTGTATAGTCCATTTCCTAAGCTTTCTCTCTTTTTTTAAATTTTAGACCATCTCCATTTTTGAGGAACGAGCCCACATCCTTTACATGTCCTTAGAAAAGCTAAAGTTTATCGATGATCCTGAAGTGTACCTCCGAAGATCTGTCCTTATAAACAACTTGATGAAAAGGATCCACGGAGAAATCATCATGCAGAATAACTGGTGCTTTCCCGCCTGCTCCTTCAGTGGCGCCTCTGCCCAGGAGTGGTTTATGGCTCAAGACTGTCCTTACCGAAAACGACCACGGATGGCCAAAGAGGAGTGTGAAAAGTTTCATGCCTGCTGCTTTTACCAAGAATGCGGTGGTCACTACCTGAATTTACCCCTTTCTGTCAATGCGAGTGTGGGAAGTGCCTCCTCCTCTTCTTCCTCCTCCTCCTCTTCCTCTCCCCCTCTGCCTTTGCCGAGTTGTTCCCACCAGGTGGATTTTGATGTAGGCGGGGCACCCATTTACAAGAGTGATGGCCAGATACCTGCCAACGAAATCTTTGTCACTAATGTCAGGTCGCTTGGTGTTCAGGAAAAGGCCAGGTTAAGTGAGGAGAAAGCAAATAACACCAGCAGAGAAGGTGACCCCCTCAGCCATGAACCTGTGGGCAATGACCTTGATCTTGAGTGCAAAGGCCAATTTTATGATTATTTTGAGACTGGATATAATGAAAAAAACAATGTGAGTGAGTCCTGGAAAAAGTCTTTAAGGAAAAAGGAGCCTTCACCAAGCAACAAACTGTGCTGCAGCAAAGGAAGTAAAATATGAACCATCTTTTCACTGAAACTTGGAAGCATGCACAGCATGATCAATTAGCTCTCATAAATTTTATTTTGAATGGATTTTATAGTTTTGTACAACTGATAAAATTATGCCATGAACATACCGTGTCGTTTTAATGCCTGGAGAGCAGATTGCATAAAACATCTGTATAGTAGGCATCAGTGAGCTACTTATAAATGTGGTGATTCTACCAAGAAAGCGGATGACTTAAAATTTAAAAGTTTATCTTAGTTTTCTTACAGAAAAAGATCAGTAGGTTAGATTGGGGGACAACCTGCCCTTGTGATAGTTCCATGGCCCCCCAAGGAGTCTGTCACTAGCCAAGAAAGTTCAACACATTTGCCAGTTCATTAGGTAGATATTTGGTAAGCAAATCAGTATAACCAGCAAAAGATGTCTGCTTCTTCAATATGATACAGTATTTTTTTCTGAATAAAAGACTGAAGACAGGGAGCTAGATGAAATGGCTTCATGGTGCTGTTAAGTATTGTATTTAACAGTCTCTGTGTGACAGATGAAAATAGGATGGAACGGAATGAAACACCTGTCTAGGGGTGGCAATCGACACTGCGGAGAGGGTATTCCCTGCAAGTTCCCGGCTTGCCTGTGAAGGGGGATGAGGCTTTTAGGGAGGTGGTATACAGGGCGATTTTTGGTGCCTTACTTTATCTTAATTTTTGCCAATGTGAAAATTAAGTATAAATCAGAGTTACAGCAGGGATTTAACAAACAGGAATAAAAACACAGGGTGGATCCATATGGTTTGGAAACTTAACTTTGAACTATTGCGTTCAGCTTTTGATTCGACACCTCTATTCTTCCTTTATTTTGGATGCCCAGTTGCTTTGGGTTTGGCATTTTTGGATAGGGATGGAGGACACAATAGAGAGAGCTGTTAGGAGCCAGCACTAGCTGCTTGAGCTTTTCTATGGCAACGGTCTGTTGCTGGAGTCTGGGTTTTCTGGGTTTTGGGTTGTTTTGTTTTGTTTTCTTGTCCAATGAAGTTCATGAACCCGTGGCATGCATTATACTTTAATCTGTTTTGCATCATTTCACTCGTTTAGATTATAAAAGCATGTGGTTTTTTATATATGACTTTTGCTGTTGATTAAGAAGCACAATGTTAATAAATGATGTGGTGATCGATAAGATTTATCTTAAAGAATGTAAAGATTTTAGTTTTTGGAAAGTTATTTTGGAGAAATGGGACATGGTCTGTAATCATTACTGTGTATTTGACCAACAGTCTTCTCAATGCTATCTTGAATTTGTACATTTGCAAGAGTGTTCAGGGTGACCCTCTGACCATCTTTCCTTCCACTCCAGCTAACTCCATCTGTGAAATGATATTCCCATTGCCAAGGTAACCAAATGACATAGTCCTCTTTAAATATTATTTCACAGGAACCAATGCCAAACAGAGAAAATAAGTAAGTCCTCCCAGTTTCTCCAAGATAAAGCTTTTTTTTTAATTATTGCTATTAATATTAAATAGGTCTCATTCATACAGTGTATGAGTAGGATCATTTGGACAATTGTCCACAAGGACCAATTTTTAAAACAAATGTTCTTGTGTTATAGCTAAATAGTCTAGCAATGTTTTGTCCTTTATTTTCAATATTTGATAAACATTTGATGTTGAAAATTTAGATGATAGATGCTTGTATATGAATGTGTTGTAATAAAGTGAGGTTTTCTTGATATATATTTATTAAAATGATCAAAATTCATTAAGTTTTTTATTTTATCTTAATGGTTATTGGCTATGGTTCTCTTTTCCATTATTCTCTCTCCATTAAAAAGCTCAAAACACTTAGAAACTGTAGTGGACAGTGACCACAAAGGAATTTTCAAAATAAAAGAGTACTTTAAAAGGCCAATATTTTAGAATGGTCGTAGTTTGTAGGTTTAGATTTCTATTGATTAAGGAACACAGTGTTGATAAATGATGTGATTGATAAAGATATATCTTAAAGAATGTAAAGATTTTTGTTTGGGGAAAATTTCTGAAAAACTTGTGTAACATGAAGCTATTAAATACTGAGCCCTGGGTGATTTTTTTATGAAATGTCAAATTATTAAGATAACCCATATGTAAATGGTTTTAACAGCTGCAGATTATTGCTAGTAGTATTCCATTCAATTCTGTATTAATGTTATTCTTAAAAGCTAATATTTTATTTGATAAAAGGGAAAGCTAGTTGAAAGCTAATTAATTTGTCAAAAGTAGCATTCTTATTATAATACCTCATGGCGATTTAAATATGAAAGAAAGGACTTATCTTTTTGCTTTTTCAAAAGCCCCCAATATTACCAGATAATGTTCTTGGTGGCCCAAACAATCAAATGAGGAAGTTGGTGATTTCCCATCTACTCAGGACAACCACCTAGAATTACTTCTTCGCAGGATGGGTGGTAGCTTTGAATCCAGCAGCATAAAAATCTGTAATTGTTAGTCATCGGGTTTTTTTGTTTCTAGGACATTTCCAGACTACTCAAAATTCTTTTTCTTCACCAAACATAATCCCTAAACACCCACCCAAACTACAAAAATCTTCTGTGTCATTAGCATGAGAGCCTGAGTGCCCCCTGTGTGTGCTCTTGGTGCCCAGCATTGTCACTTCTATTTACAAGATACTAAGATTTTCCCTAAGTGCCAAGTCTCCCCTTCATAACAAGTTAAATCCATTATGGGAGAATTGCAAAAGTTGACACCCTCCACCCAATGCTGCCATCCACCCGCTTGGAAGTAGTGCCTTCTCTTGTTACTATGCTCTGCCTCACCGGGAACCTAACAAGGCTGAATGCAGACTTTGGAAAGACGAGGGAATTCTTTGCTTAAGAAGGTGGGCCTGCTCCTCAAGAATGCCTTCTATTGCTACTCTTGGTACATGTCCTTGGCCTTTATCTTTGGACCTTCCTTTCCAAAAGTGGGTCATTGTAGAAGATGCCCAGCAAAGGTTTTATACACTTCCATTCTTAAAATCCTATCCTTGAAAGAGTCCTAGGGACAGGACAGGATGGGATGGGATATGGGAGGAAGATAGAAAAACTCAAAGTCAAGAGAAATCAAAGTTTGACAACTAATCAATAATTTGGGCAAAGCATCTTTCGCATGATCTCTTAAGGCAACAAATTTAGAACATTTTATATGCTAAAGCAAGTGAATGTAAGTATTTATATTTAGAGGTTGTCCTTAAATCCATCAAAGCATGACTTCCACCCCTCCAATCATGAACTTGTATTACAGCTCCCCTTGTTTACTTCCTTTCTGTGTATCAGAAGGGCAGTAGAAAATTTATAGAAGATATGGGCATTAAACTGGGACTCCAGCTTCCCAGGATATATCAAGTAAGAACCTAAGGATTCTTAGGTGATGCAGCCAGGCTTATATCCCTCAAACAAATTGAGTGCAGGAGATGTTTTTAGAAATAATTAGTCATTCGAAACCATACTTATGACAGCCCCTTAAATTTGAAGTAATTTCATTTGTAATGAAGGCTATCACATCCCTGCCAATTTTACTAGACCTTTTCAAAGACAAGGATTCAGCATTAACAATGATGGCTTAAACTATGCAGAACTAGCCTATGAGGGGAAGGGTGAAATTAGCACTTAAGTAAAAAAGAAGAGATAATGTATGGTTCCTAGTCATTCATTTTAAGAGTTTTGTGTTTTGATTCTGCAGTTTAAAATAAAGGCATTAAGGGTCTTTTAAGTTACTACAAGATGCCTCTGTTGCTTTCTCAGAGTTACTGCACATCAGGAAGATATATTCTCCTCACATGGCTAAAGCTTTTCCATTTTATGTGATATAGCTACATGACCTAGGGTGAAACAGTTGCTAGTTTAGAGATTGTTTCCAGCCCTGGGTGCATGCCATATTTTGCTGGGAGAACTCACTTAGAAAAAGCACTTGCAAAGATGTAAGTTATGAACACTTGAATCTCGCATCCTGCCATAAAGTGCATCAGCAAGTGAATTTAATAAAACATGCTGTTTAAAATAGTCTGTAATTTCCTGTTTCTGCATTTCCCTTCACTATCTGTGACAGGCTGAAGAACGATGACTAAACGAATGGAATTTACACGTTAGTCTGGTGGTGTTTGCAAACCATTGGCATGAGCTGCTTCTTTGGTAAACAGTTCTCTGGTGGGCTGTCTATGATTGTTTCTTTTTTCCTCCTGGGTGTTGATCCAATTTGTTGACTTTGAAAATGCAAACTATTTATTCATAGCCTGGAAACACCTGCTTTTGACCACAGTGAAACTGATAGAAAATATGGAGATGTATTAATAATTTCTCATGAAATTTCCCATATTTCTAAATCCCAATTCATAAGTATTTCTTTTGATTTAAAGTGATGAAATCAGCACAGTGGCACATGCTTGTAATCTCAGCAGCTCAGGAGGCTGAGACCAGAGGGTTACAGGTTCGAGGACAACTAGCAAGACCCAGTCTCCAAATAAAAAAGAGGAATAAATTAAAAGGTCTGGGGATAAGGCTTGGTGGTAGAGCACTACTGATTCAACCCTCAGCACTGCAAAAAAATTGCTAATAAAAATAAAGTGATAGCACCTTATAAAATGTCTTATCTTGGGGAGAAAATCCACACAGAAAAGAATTTGCAGAGACATAAGTTGTGATATTCTCACAAAGATCCTCAATACAATGGACAGATATCAGAACTTTGAGGGGAAGGAGCCAAATCTACACTTTGGCCTGTGCTGCCAGACTAGGTGGGCCTTCAGTAGGTACTGTCTACGTTCAGGTCATTCCGTGGGAGCCACTGAGTCCTGGCATGTCATGTGCTCTACTCTGAGACTCACATGAACCAGCTCTAAGACTTCCTGACATGTCTGCAGCTGCCTCTTGAGGTTGCTGCACTGAACTAAGCTCAGATGTGGCATGAGCCTTGTATTCTTGCAACGGAGAGGTGAACGTATTGCTCTGAAGTTCACCTGGCGCAGCAGTCAGACATCTATGCCACCTTCAAAACTCACGACACCCCCCTGTGCTGATTAAAAAAAGATAGAGGACGACACCATATGCAAGGGATTTTGGCAGAAGGTTAGGGAGTTGATCTCTGATCCACTAGAGTGGAGGAAGTCAGAATATGGCGCTCCACACACACATTGCGGAGTGATCAACTCCAAGGAAAAGTCTAAAGACTAAAAAGGAAGGAAGATAATTTTTTCCCCTCTGTCATATCTTCTTATGAAGACAAGAAAAAACATCTCAGGGATGAAAAAATTTCCTTTATGTTTTTGCAAGAAGAGAGAAATTTCCTCCTGTTTTTGCAGGAGCTGGGAGAGTTTCTTGTTCTCCAGGTCCATAAATGCCACCAAACTGTCTTTGTGAGTAGGTATAGGCATTAGCACCTGTCTCCTGTCAGTTCAGGCACAGAGATTGTGGGTTTCTCATGAGATTGGGATGTAGCAGAAGGTGAAGAGTGTGGGATTTGGAGTGGGATTGCCTGGATGCAGATTCTAGCTCTGCCGTTGTAGCTGTGCAACCAACCTTGGCCAATGAGCCACATCTCTCCTAGTGCCTTGCTTCTCTTCACTAAAAAATGGGGTGGCACATGGTATCCACATCATAACGTTGTCAGGATTAAAGTCTTCAATATTGGGGAAGTGACTCAACCTGGTGTGGGTGTGGATTATGGGTGTGCAAAAAGAACAGACCTGTGCGACTTTTCCACCTCTGTCCCTCGATGTCCTGTGGGAAGGTCCTGACAATGCCAGATTCTCTTTTTGATGGAGAATGTTCAGCCTCTGCAGTTCTGTACAGTGGGCTTGAAATTGAACAGGGGGATGTTGTCAAACTTGGGGTCCCAGGGTTTTTAGACAACTATAAAAGTAGTCTCAGGACATTGGTGTCCCTGAGATGCATTCAGTGTTTCCGAAAGCATGTTGAAAGTTGTAAAATTTCCTCAAAGCAGTTGCACTGGCAAACCCATGTCAGATTTCTTTTTACCTTTCCTGGAATTAAATCAGCTCTAGATTTACCCATTTATCACAAACTGAGAAGAAACTGAGTAAGGAAATCAAGGCATCATCCTTAATAAATGTAATTCATTTCAAAGACAGTATCTTTTAGAACACTGTCTGTGTAGGGACTAAGAGGTGTCCCTTAAAAGGTAAAAGATTAAAAACTACTAACCTCTGACTCAACCCCCAAATGTGTCAAAGTTCAAGTTGATTCTATTACCATAGTAAATGGTTTCTCTTAGGCCTAGTTTTTACTGAGAAAAAAAATGGTGTTAACTTCAAAATTTTTTTGATAATTTAAACTCAACACTATTCCCTGTGTTCCTATACCTGGTAACAGAAGCTGAAGCAGAATTTCCTAGATAATCATAACTAAGGACTTGGTCTATCTTAAAATAACTAGAATAGAGTGCTGGGAGTGTGGCTCAGTGGTAGAACACTGGTCTAGCATGCACCAGGCCCTGTGTTCAATCCCCAGCATCACAAAAAACAAACAAAACTAAGATACGGTTTCCACATATAAGATCTAAATTTAAAAAGCGGACCCACCAGGGTTATAGTTAAGGGTTAACCACAACTCTTAACTAGGGGGTGATTATCCCTACTTCAAACTGTCATCTCTTTTTATGTCACCTCTCAGTGCAGCCCAAATGATGTTTTCAAAAAGAATTCCATTTACAAAATTGCATTTCCATTTCTGACCATTTTTAAGAGTATATATTTTTCCACAAGGTGAGATACACCTGTAGTGATATGTGCTGATTGGTAGGACCTGAAATGAGTTTCTGAACCATGTGATTTGAGAATGAGAAATAGGCACTAGAATATAATGAAACCAATGTAGTTTGGGCCATGATGTCCCCAGGACTTCTCAGCAAAGGCTCTTCTCCTACCCTACCAGGATCTGGAATGGCATGATCGGTATCAGTCGTTGCCATTTGTGTTGACTGAGAAAAGGGACCAAGAGGCCAGGACACCTGAACATGCTCAGGGACATTTGAGCTGTACATTTCCAAACCCCTGTCCTCTCTATATTTGGAAACTCAGAAGATGAACAAGATATTTTCATTTTCCAGTGATCAGGATTCCAACCAGGAAGAATGATCAATTAGAATTCTCAACCAGTCCAACCTTGACCTAGCTGGTTTTAGCCAACATGACAATGCACAGTGGGAACATTATTGGTTGGACATAGAAAGAACCCTAAATAAACCCTAGGATCATCTGTCCATCTGGGTGTTTTGATGAATGAATAAATAGATATATATGTACTTGAAGAACTTCGGGATGGAATTGTAAGCATTAATTTCTAACCACTCAGACAAGGTTTAACTTAATTATTCTTAAAATTTTTTCTCATTTTTTAGCTATTTTCTTAGGGTCTTTTATTCAGTTCTGGTCACATAACTGCTGTTTCTTAGCCACAAAATTATAGCTAAAGCAGTGATAAGAGCATTAGGTTAGGAGTTAGAAGACAGATTCTTGCCCAGCTCTGACACCCACTAGCTGTCCAACAATGAACAAGTCCCTAAACTTCTCTGGGTCTCAAGCGAAGAGGCTGGACTCAAAGGGAACCAGACTGTTGTCTCATGACCCTAACATCTGTGGCTCCAACATCCTGGGGTGTTTCTGAAAATTTGCATTTGATTTTTCTACACATTTTTCTTTCCTTTGCTCCCCCAGGATTCCACCCCCGCCCCCCGCCCCTGCCCCGTGTGAAACTGCTCCTGGATGTTTTTTTATTTTATTTTACGGTGGTGCTGGGAATTGAGCCCAGGGCCCCTGGTGCATGCTAGGTAAGCCTCTACCACTGAGCCACATCCTCAACCCTGCGAATGATTTTTAAAGACTCAATATGAGTTCTTCTGTTCAGAATCATTGCTTTCTGCATTTGGCTGCTAACCCATTGTCTGCAATACATTCCTCCAGATAGTCCACGCTCCCCATCCTCGATACAGCCACTCTACCCCTCCCCCTGGAGTGCTCGCCCCGTTCCCCGCCCCCAGCCCATTAGCTGCACACACCCGGAGCCAGCCAGGCACAACACCGCTCCTCTTGGCATGAGATTGTTCTCGCCTTCAAGCTAGCATGGTGCAGGCAGGGGATCCGTGAACCCTCTTCTCTCTCATGTTTATGCGTAATAAAATAGCCGACTTTCCTCCGTTTTATGAAGACAGTCCTTGCAGCTGTGACTATAACTGTTTTTTTTTTTTTTTTTTCTTTTTCCATACCAGCCAAGATTATGGTCCCATAACCCAATTAGTGTCATTTGGTGGTGGTCCAAGTGCTTCCCCTGCACGAGTTTTAATTTGGGGATCCCCGGAGGCTGCACTCCACATCTGTAGCCGGCCTGTTCTTCCTCTCCCCTTATTTGCTCGAGGTTTATGGGAGGATTAGCTGTGTGGTCTGGGAGGCGGCTGCTTCTCTTTCATCCACACGGCTCTCGAGCCGCCAAGGAGCCTTTTACTTTTCATCAAGCCCTGGCACCTGGAGGGCGGGCAGCCCAGGCGACTGGAATGAATCAGTGGATGCCCTGCAGGCCCCAAGGGGCGCGGCCTTGCAAGCATGGGGGAGGGAAGGGTGTGGGAAGGCTGCTTATTGGGCAGCTCACCCACCTCTCCGCCACGCCGGGCCAGGCTGAAATCGGGGGCGCAGGGCGTAGTGTTCCCCCTCCCCGCGCCCCCCGCGTCCCTCTCCGCCCCCGCTCTCTGGCTGGCGAAGGCTGGCGAGGGCTCGGGGCGCTCATTGTGCAGGCAGCTGGCACCAGCTGGGAAGGGGAATTAGCATAACAAAGAGCCGAAGCGAGCGCGGCGCGGCCCTGCGGGGACTCTGCAGAGCGCCCGGGGCTCGGAGGAGCCGCGCTGTCACCAGCAGCAGTGCGTCCCCGGCCGTAGGGCAGGAGACCTTCTTTACCCCGCTGGCGCACACTGCCTAGGTCCGAGCGGCCGGACGCGGCAGGAGAAGACAGTGGGTGTGGGTGTGAATGTCCGTGACAGCGTCAGTGTGTGTATGTGTGTGTGTGGATGGATGAGTGTCAATCTCTATGAATGTGCGTCTGAGCGTGTGTGTAACCGTGTCCCTACGTGTGAGTGCAGGTGGGAAGGGCTCACCTGCACACGGAAAAGGACCCAGCAGCCCCTTGCATCGAGCCCAGGAAGTCCTCTTTTGTTTATTCCTTTCTGAAAGAGCAGTCGTTTTACTTACCTCACCAGTTCTTAATCCTGGCTGTACCTCGGAACCCCCCCGGGGAGCTTTTACAAAACCCCTAGGCCCAGGTCTTTCCCCAGAGGATCAGGACTAATTAGCTTCCACTGAGACCCCCCAACGTGGGCGGTGATTCAGAGCGGCGGAGGGGCTGGGAACCGCTGAGCCAGGCGCTGACCTTGGCCGAGAGCGAGTGCGGGGCGGGGAGGAGCTGAGCCTTGGATGTAGGGCCTTGAAGTTTGTCCTTTGCCCTCATTGGCCGAGGTCAAGTGCACCTTCTTTCGGCTGGGTAACTTCATCTCCATTACTACATATAAACTTTACAGCAGTCCCGTGGGAAGAAAGCTGCCAGGAAACGAAGGCTCAGTTGTGTTACAAAAGGTCACAAAGCTGGTAACCCAGAACTGGAACCCAGAGCTGTGGGACTCCAGGGCCCACCTTCTTCTCATTGTAATATTTTAAAATAAAGAAAAAAAATTAGATAAAAAGAACCCCCAAACACAGCTTTTAGATTGATTCCAGACCTTGAGTGGGCCAGGTCCCTGGAAAGACCCTGGGATGACTTGCGGGGAATTGAGGGTCAGGGTGCCCCAGACACCACGACCCGAGAAGGTGGACGTGACCCAAACAACGTCTCTAGAAAATGCCCAGGACATCTCCAGCCAACTTCGACCTGGGTCGCTCCTCCCTGCCCCGGCCACGGATGTCGCATAAAGGTCCCCGCCCAGCCTCTGCAGACTCCAGGTCCCAGCCCCCTCTGTACGCAAAGGAACGCTGAGAGCACCAGCGGTTCGCGGTCACCCGGGAGCTGTCTGCAACTGCGCCGCCCTGGGCGGGTTAAGAAGGAGGTGGGAGGAGCGCCCCAGCGGGGGATCCGGTACCTGGGGGCGGGGGAACTGCCCCTCAGCGCCTGGGGCCTGGCTTCTGGGTTTCTCCTCAGCCCTGCGTGCGCTTCCTCTGACCCTCTGCGCGACAGGGGGCCCTTCCTTGGGCTGAGCAGCACTGCGGAGAGAGAGGAGAACTGAGACGAGCTGGGCTCTGCCAGCCCTCAGCTGCCCCATTACTCAGAGGACTGCGTTTCCGATAGTGGAAGCTCTATAGGGATCCTCGGCCTGACCAAGTTCCAGAGTGACTGGGCCTGTAAGGCCACCCACGCCCATCTCCCATTTTTACAGACCTGGAGATAGAGGCCCACGTGGGTGAAGTGACTTTGGAGGTTTAAAAGCCTCCTGATGCCTGCCCAGCCTTGCTCCGGAGCACCAGATGCTTACTTACATGATGAACCCCAGTGCTGGGGAAAGTAGCAGGCATAGGAATGCAGGCAGCATCTGGCCCCTGAGGTTCCCCGGGAAAGGGGAGGTTTGGAACCCTGGATCCCCAGCCTCAGCACCACCCATTTGAGTTAAGGAGGCCAGCAGGTGAATGGGTGGCCTGATGGGGCTGCTGGTGGCTGCTTTTGTTATTAAGAGTTCAGAATTCTCCCAGGTTCTAACAACTGTGTTCATTCCCAATAAATGGTTTCTTAATAATCGTTTTAATTAGCAAAAAGGCTGTCTTATTAAAGCTAATTAAAGGCAATTTGGGAACCTTATTTTCATACAATCATAAAATTAGAGAAACAAGAGGCTGGAGAAATGGGGAACGTCTCAGTTTTAATGCAGAGGGGGCAGGGAGGAGCTGGGAAGAGACCCTAATCCCAAACCTGACTTGTGGGGTAGGAGTGCTCAGTGGGTAGGCTGGAGACCCCCAACTTGGGTGTAGCTGCAGACAGTGCTGGGGACTAGGTGCAGGAGGGATCCTCTGTGCACATCCTCCAACGGAAGCCTCAGAGTCACCCGAACACCTTCTCCTCCTCCCTCTGCTCCTGGTTTGTCAGTCCTCACCCTCTAGTTTTCACATTGTAAAAGAAGGCACCACATTGCTCTGCTACCATTGCACCTGGCACCTTCTTTTAGGGTGCTGCAGTGGACTTTTTATTAATGGTACATGACATTAGGGCTCCCTAAGCCTCTCCCCTTCCTCAGGGGGTCCTGGATGGGAACTGGGAGGAGTGGAGATTCTCTGTGTGTGGTCCTTGAGAGCAATGCCAACCCCAGCACCACAGGTGGACTTGTGGACGTTGCTGTTAAGTCACAGGAGAAAACCTAATCCTCAGTGTAGCCCAGGATGTCCCTCAGGGTGTCGTTCAGTGCCTGCTTACCACCTTCTTAATGTCATTATACTTGGCAGATTTCTCCAGGTGGCAGATCAGATCCATGACTGATACCTTGGGGCTAAGCACCCTAAAGGCCATGCTAGTAAGCTTCCCATTCAGTTCAGGGATAAACTTGTCCACAGACTTTGCAGTGCCTGTGGACACAGGAATGATGTTCTGGGCAGACCCATGGCCATCATGCCACAGTTTCCCAGAGGGGACAACCAAATCTTCTTGGTGGCAGTGATGACAGGGACTGTGGTCCTGATCCCACCACAATGCCAAAGTTGTCATGGATGACCTTGGGCAGGGGTGCTAAGCAATTGGTGGTGCAGGAGGCATTTTCTGGTGATATTGAAGGAGTTGTACTTGTTATGTTTTGTGCTTGTTACAAACATGGGGGTACCAGCAGATGCATCAGAGATGTGGACCCTTTTGGCTTCACCCCTCAAATGAGCTCAGGCCTTCTCCATGATAGTGAAGACACCAGTGGATTTCACAACTTACTCAGCGCCAGCAACACCCCATTTGATGTAGGCAGAATCTCACTGCTGGAAGACAGGAACGGGCTTTTCATTGATGGCAAGCTTCCCATTCTCAGCTTTGTGCCACTGAACTTGTTATGGGTGGACTCAAACTAGAACATGGGGATCACGTAGTTGAAGTCACTGAAGCCATCACTGCTGGTGATGATATCTATTTTGTCAGAGCTGGGAGCAGCCCTGGTGACCAGGTGCTAATATGGGGCAAATTTGGTAACTCTTTTAAGTATCCTGCCTCAGGGACATGACTGGCACTCCCTGAAATGCAGCTGTCTGTCTGTCCAATGGAGAAAATCAGAGAGGCACACCTGGCAGCTTTAACCTACCAAGCTTCACTCCTGCCCAGAGGTATAACTTCAACGCTTCCCCTGGGCAGTCCCTCCCCAGCTATTATGTGACTGATTGTCCTAAATCACCAGCCTCATGTGTTCATTTAGCCTCCTGGGCCTTTCACTGCCCTCCAGACCTCAACCCATGCTACAGGTCAGACCCCATCTTCTGCTGCCTGGGAAGAACTTTCTGCTTCACTTTGTCCTCTTTATGTCCTCTCCTGCTGGCCTACAGGCACCATCACCACCAACATTCAACCCTGCTGTCCACTTAACCCAGGAGAAGCTCTCCCACCCCCACATCTTCAAAGAGTCACTTCCTCTCAAGGTTCACACTTGGCAGGAGCCTTTCAGAGCTGTCCTAGGCTTGTTGCATGATATAATACTAGAATCATAGTTTTTGTTTTTGTTTGTGTTTTTGATGGGGGGCAGGGGACTGTCTCTTGAGAAAGACATTATAAAATAGGAATGCAGTTGGTTTTGGAATCATAGATCTTTGTTACAAGCCTGGCTTCACAAAACTTTGTGATCTCAAGCAAATCCCTTGATTTCTTTATGCTCTGGTTTTCTCACTAGTAAAATGAGGCTAATAATGGTACCTACATAACTAAGTTATTGGGATGTGTGGCTAAATAATGTACATAAATTGCTCATAAGTCACCTTACACAATTCCAGGCACATAATACTAACAGCTCTGTGATCATTGTCCTAGAGAATCCCCATTTAAAGGGATTCCCTAATTATCTGCACCCCTGCCCAGCCTCATCCCTGGAGGTGCTAATGTCTCAGGGTCTGCCCTCTATTCCTTCTTGATGGGGTCCTTTGCAAATCCCTAGGATGGGCCTCTTCTCTGGAGTCCACAGGCTGGTAATAACTTCACACAAGGAAGTCAGACACTGGACAGGGGTCAGTTCCTTGCCTTTATTCTCCAACCTCCATTCCTAGTACCTTCCTGTGGCAGAATTCCACAGTTAAAAGTGTTCTCCAGCAAATCGGGCTGTAACTCCAAGAATTCATGCCTACCCTTGAAGATGTAGGCTGATGCATACTTAAGTAGCTTTTGCAAGACAGACCTTGTGCCTCTTTTTATAGGTTGCTTAGACCATGGGACAATGAGTGACTATGAGTCAGCAGGGGCTGCTATTCTGCCCCCACCCCAAATGGCTTCCTTTGGAGGAAATCTTAACCATGGCAAAATTGACCATGGAGGAAGGATAATGAGCAGCTCCACAATATATGTACTAGTGTTTAGCTGCCTATTCTCAAAGTAATTGTTTAAGTAGAGGTCTCTGTCTTGATAATAGCTATTATCACCAGACCTTATGCTTAGTAGGGTCTCCTCATCAGAAGGAAATGCAAACCTATGACATTTGGATTCTAATAAGCAGCATGCTTTCACCTACCAGGCTGTAATGGAAGCAGTCACACTGTACAAATTAACCAGCAGTGTCCCACATACCAAGCACAGTGGTTATTTTCTCCATCGCAGCCAAGAAAGGGACTTGTTTCCCATCCCTGAGCATCCGCAGCTATGTCAGCCCCACCACAGCTTCCGCTGGGGCTGGAGCTACCCTGACATGTATGATTAAAGCCCCACGTTATATGGCAGTGGCTTCATTTTCAAGGAGACGAAGAAACCGCACAGGACCCCTGGGGCAGGACACAGCGCTGCTCCTCAGAACATTTCTTTTAAAAAAGTTGTCATGAAATCCAATTAACCAGCTGGAAGGCCAGCGTGGGCAGCCCTCCTCGGGGTTAATAAATAATAGAACATGCCCTGCACTGGAAAGGGTATCTCTCTTCTCTAAGCTTGCAGGCTGTGACAAGCCCTCCTGGCAGGAGGAAACGCATATAACCCCCCATCTCTAAAACTTCTGTGGGTCCAGGAGTAAAGCTCCCTTAGGTAGGTGGCCTAGAGTCCTGGGAGCACCTTTTCCCATCCATCCACCATGAGTCACCAGTTTATCAACCCATTCTGGGGAGGGGAGGGACTTGTCTTAAGGGAACAGAATATTACAATGGGTTTAGGGACTCTGGTTCTAGCTCCAGGTCTGTCTCATTCCCAGGTAAACTATTCAGAGGCCCCTGTTTCTAGCCCCATTCACAGCGAGGACTGTGAGGTAGACATAGCATAGCAGGCCCTCCTTACTCCAGAGCTGACCCCCTGGGTGGGCCCTCTGCTTTGACTGGGCCAGCGCTGTTCCATAGAAATAAAATTTGAACCAAGGATATGATTTTAAAATTTCCAGTAACCTCATTTTAAAAAAGAAGTTCAGAGAAGCCAATGACATTAATTTTAATAACATATTTTACTTAACCCAATATATATAAAATATTGTCACTTCAACATGGAATCAATATAAAAGTATGAACAAGATATTTTATATTCTTTTCTGTGTTGCAGTGTCTGAAATCTGATGTGAATTTGCTACTTACGACACATATCAATTGGGATGAGACACATTTCAAGTGCTCAGGAGCCACATGTGGCTAGTAGCTACCATTTTGGATGAGGTCAGTGTATTTACCCATGGTCCCTGTACAGGAAATCAGGCAGCTCCTGTCTTGATCACAACCACCTTCTCTGGCCTCCCTGCCCTCTGGGTACTATGGTCTTGCTTCTTAGGGCTCCCTCAGCCCAGTCCTCTAGTTCAAGGCAGGGAAAACACCAAAAAGCATTAGAATCTGCTATCACAGCAACTGCCCAGTGGAAATTCCCAGGTACCAGAGGGTCAACACCCTGGGTGGACCCACTGTGGTCCATGTCCTCCTGCCTCATCGACACTGGCTTGGTTTGGGGATTGTGTGAGCCCATCCTCGAGTGAGTACAACCAGGAAAAGCAGATAGGGGCAGAGGGTGGTGTACAGATAGTGCTGTTCCCAGGGTGGTGAGGGCTTTTGTTAGGAGGAGAGCCAGGATCCTTTAATCCTCTGTTACCATTGTGGGTGGCAAGTAAAGTCTTGTCAGGGAAAATACTGGCAGGAAGGTGAGCCACATGCCTGAATAATCGCTGGCTCTACCACTCTTCTTTGATGTAGTGCCTTGGTGCCATGCAGGCCAGGCCAGGCCTGTGACAGACACAGCACTTCCCAGGTGGTTGTGACTGGATGTGTAAGTCTGTGGCCTCTAATCAGGTTGCAGATGGTTCTTCTGCATGTTTCACAGCTGAGAGCATCCCAGGGGGGAAGGCATCCTGAGTTCTTATATTCTGAACCCTAAATTTAGATATGCGGTCTGAGAACTAGGAGTGTCCTGGGGATGACACTGTGTCACTACGCCTGTCCTTCTTCCCTGACTGCTCTCATGGAATAGCAGAGGATGAATGAGCGCAGGACTGCCGCAGACAGGGAGCAGGGTGACCTAACCCAGGCAACCATGGTCAGTGGGTTAAGTAGAGGGGTGCAGCAGAGAGCCCAGAGCTCTGGGGAAAGTGATGTTCATGGACTTGAAACTGTGGAACATGAAGCAGCCTCAAAGAGGCCCCTGAGTGGGGAGAGGGCCACCTATTTGTAAGAGACAACATCATGAGGGTCCAGTTCTCAGGCCCTGGAGTGGTACCAGAGACTCTGACAACTCCTGCCCCATATCACCACCATCCCTTAGGCTTTAGAAAAGATAGCTGCCTCATTGATCTTTTACATTTACAAAAAACCTTTACAGCCTACAAAAACAAGTTAAAAATAAAAAAAAAAGGCAAAAAAAAAAAAAAAAAAACCAAAACAAAACAAAGTTCACCTCTACTATGATATAACTCTCCTAACATTGCTATAGGATTGGCAGGGTAGATGTCATTAGCCTTTTAATACAGGTGAGAAAAAAGGTTCAAGGAAGGAATAAACTCTAGGGGCAGAACCAAATGGAGCTGGAAGACTTTTCCAGCAGAGTTCTCCAGAACCATTGGCCCCAGGAGAACTTAGAGCAGGGCTCTTATAATTTGGGGGCCATTAGATCCCTTTGGGACTCTAATGGAAAAACAACAACAATTTTGAATCCTCTTGCTGAATAGGTGAACTTGAAGCCAGGCACTGTGGCACACAACTACATTCCCAGCTACTTGGAAGGCGGAGGTAGGAGGATCACAAGTTTGAGGTCAGCCTGGGTAACTTAGAGAGGATGGCAAGTTCCAGACCAGCCTGTTTCAAAATAAAAAAAAAAAAAAAAAAAAAAAAGGGCTAGGGATGTACTCAGTGGTATAGCTTGTCTAGCACACATGAGGATCTGGGTCGAATTCCAGGAATCAAAGAAAAAGAAAGAAAGAAAGAGACTTAACAGAGTACCCCTTGAAATTTTATAGAAAATATCATGTATTTCCCCCCCCAACACCTTTTTTTTTTTGCAGGAGTTGGAATGGTGTGAGAGTTGGAGACAAGGATCAGATTTTCAATGGAGTCTGTGATACTCAAAAGGCTAAGAATTAGTGATCCGGTCTACCTCCTTCCTTTGACAGATGAGGAAACTGAAGTCCCCAAAGTCATTGATTTGCCCAGGATTACATTAGCCTCAGAGCAAAGATGGGGACTGGAAATCTGAATTGGTCTGCTGTTTTCACTAGACACCAATCTAATGAGGTCTGCAGATGTCTGAGCTGCTGCTCATGGCTCCAGGGAGCCTCAGCTTGGGAAGCACCAAGCCCCTGAACAGAGAGATGAGACTGACTGATGTGTCTGTCACTCCCGCACCACCCATAGCTGCTCAGTCAAGATGCTGCCTTCTCTGGACGTCATTGTATGTTCTTGAAAGACAGAGACAACTATCTCCTGAGCTCCCCAGTTCTGTAGGGAGCAGTGTGAGGATGCAGGGAGAGGAAATGTGAAGTGCTGGACCAGGGGAGGGCAAGAGGAAGGAAGTACAGGCAGGAGCCAATAGATGGAGACAGGTGGACCAAGGCTGGGTCCCGACATTAAACAGAATGGTTTTGTTTAGCGCTCTCATTTCATCCTCTGGGGCTGAATTTCCCGCATCCTTCACACTGAATGTCTGAGACAAAAGTCTCCAAAAAATTAGCCCCTGAAGCATATGAAATGATCGGGGCCCTTCTTTGTAAGCAAAGCAAACACAAAGAGCTGGAATCCTGCTCACTGGTTTAAGCATGATGGGACTTAGTAAGGATATTGGGAGAACTGCAGCAATGACTCCAGACGGAGCTTCTAGGAAGACTCCAGAACCAGGCTGCAGGGGTGGCTGCCAGCAGAGCTCTGCCTTCATCATGTGAGGGAAGCTGCCAGCCCTGCCCCACACTGTGCTGGCAACCTGGTGCCAGCAAAAGGAGATGACCCCTTCCTGCCACGACGTCCCTGTCCCCGGGTAACTCTTTTCTGAGTCAAAGATTGATGTGGGTTGGTGGGGCTGGAATCACATGTCTGTCCCAGCAGCCATGGAAAATGGAAGATGAGGCAGTTTTGTTTTGTTTTACTTTTTATCTGGAAGGTGGGATGTATATTTTCAAAAACTATCAAAATATCAAGAGGGTGTTAAAAACATGTGGGCAACCACCAGTAACATCTATCTGTGACATTCGCTCCTTGACGCTGAGGATATAGTTCTAAGAGGCTTGCTGTTTTTTGAGCCCTCTCATTTTTACTTGAGTAACTTAAAAAAAAATACATGTAACCTCTGTATTTTACATGTATTTACCCCTACCTCTCTAGACATATCTATATATTTCTATATGTACACACATATACACTTCTTACAAGTGCACATATGTAATAACATATACACAAACAGCTTAATTAACACGATGACATCTTCATTGTGTTGGATCCACAGACTTAAACCAGGCCTGTTCCAGATAAATTGAAAATATGGAAGTCTTCATGTAGAATTGAGGCACTGAGGACTTTTGAAGTGAATTTTTTGGCTTCTCACAACCCCCAGCTGCACACACACACATCTTGGGCCTTCAAGATCTCAGGGAGAGAGGGGGGCGATAAATGTCCTGGTTTATGTGGAACAGGCCTGGCTTATGCCTGTGGCCCAGCAGAATGATTAATAAGACCTCTTTCTCTCTCCAAAGTGTCTCTGTTCAGATGATAAATCATATGGTCATCTTATTCTTGGGGGACACCTGACAGTCCCTGGCTTCTAGGACGGGTTGACAAAGATGTCATTACAGTCTGACCCAGCAATCCCAGCGGCTGGGCAAGAACCCTCAGAGAAAACTAGGCAGTCAGGTGATTTGTCTTTTTTCTCCAACTGTGAAAGATCAGACGCTCAGGCCCTGCCTCACTATTCCCAACCAGTGGGGATGTGGGCTCCTAAATTCTGCCTGCTAAGAACCGAGAATGTGTGAGGCACACGGACTTGTCCTAACCAAGCCAAGACCATCCTGCTGCCCCAAACTCCCCATCCCCTAGGAACCAGCCCTAACCCCAGTGCACTGTCTATGTAAATCCTTCAGGGTGTGACATCCTTACCTGACCTGAAATTCAGTGGAGCCTGTTTTCATGTCATTTTTATATGAGTTTGACAACTGTTTCATTTACTCCAGTCCTTCCTCTCCCAACAGACTAAGGATCCCAGGGTCAGGAGGAATCCCTAAATGTAGGATTGGGTTTTCCCCACATCAAACTTTGGGTCCTTGAGGGCAAATGACTGCTTTCTCTGTCGGATGAGCCTTCTTGGGACAGGAATCCTGTCATCTGGAAGACAAAGACTCCATCTGCCGATTGTTCCTGCCTTTTCCCTCAGTGCCCAACATTGGTTCCCAAGGTCAAGGGAAAAGTATAGGTCTGAGGCTCATTCTACTAATTAGCCCCCAGTTGGGCTGGGTGGATGGGTGAGATTTGTCCCTGTTACACCCCCTCGAAGCAGTTCTGATTTTTCCAGGCTGCCTGGGCCTTCAGGCTGCAGAGCGGACTTGTGCTTAACGAAGCGCATTCTCCATCTGTGGTCTGGCCCTCCTGGCAGCTCCAGCTGCCTGGGGCCTGGCTGTGGGGAGAGCAGTAAAGAAGTTCCCTCGTCCCAGACCCCCACCCCCTGCATACTCACCAGGGGATCCAGCCCCCATGGCCAGCCTCACCCCACCCGTGTTAGGCTAATGAGTTCCAGACCCCACACCAGAGCCGCCCTGATGGGGTTGACCTATTTAATTAAAACAGCAGCTTCCAAAAATGGAGGTTCTGCTCCAAGGCCCTGGCCCTGGCCACAAAGACAGACTCTGGCTGTCTCTGGCCAGCTTGGACTTTGGCATTCCTTCTCTGTCCTTTGACTTTCTTCTCTCCCTCCCTCCTTCCCTCTCCTCCTTTTTCCAACATCTGTGTCCAGAAAGGAAGAAAAACCCTGTTTGGACTGGCCTCCTTCCACCCGTCATTTTTTTTTTCTCTCCTTTCAAACGTCTTGTCTAAAGCAGAGTCAGTTACATAAACATTCCACCTCTTTCCATAAATTGGCCGCAGTTTCTGAACAATAGAGTTACTGTGTAAGGGAAGAGGGAGCCCAAGGCCACACCCCACAAGTGCTGGTCCCTCTGCCAAACAGAACCAGAGACTCATTCTTTGAAAGAACCAAAGAGGAAATCCAGAATCTTCAGGCGAGATCTTTGCTGTTGTGCTTGGAGCGGTTTCTTCACCCAAACCCCTCCTGCCCTGCCCTGGTCCTCCAGCGGCTGCCCTTCCATCTCCATATCGTCAAGCTGTTTGAACTGATGCCCAATTGCTGTTTTTTCCTTAACTGCCTGACAGTGTATGTCACTGTGTGTCCGTGTCTTGAGGGCAGCGTGTGGATGATGGAGGTGGGTGGCATGTGCGTGTGTGTGTGTGTGCGCGCGTGTGTGTCTTTTGGCAAGATATTTGGAGGCACACCCTCAAGATTCTGTTGCCTTTTTCTTTAAATAGAAACAGACTTCACTAATTCAGAACAGTTGAAGAAAAGTCCAGAGGGGAAGAAAAATCTGACTTAACACGGTTAAACGTAGGCTTTCTTATTTCTCCCAAGTGCATTCAGTTACTGGAAAGGAAAGGGATTAATCACATAGGCAGATACTGTCCTGCCAGACTTGCTCCGTGAATAGAAGAAGATCACTTATTGCCACCATCTTGAAGACCTAATTAATGTGAGGGTTATGCAGCGTGTGAAGACACATTTTATTTTATTTTTTAATTTTTTTTTTAGGATATTGGATGTCTTCAATGTTGGTAGTCCTTCTCACTGGCTTAGCGAACCGTCTTCCTAGCCAGACTGTATACTCTTTAAGGACCCGTGCTCTCTAGTGCTTATGACAGCTCCTAGTGCAGACTAAGTGTGCAAAATATGTGTTGAATAGGGGATGAATGGATGGATGGAGGGAGGGAAGAAGGTCTGGATGATGGAGGGAGAGATGTGTGGAGGGATGGAGGGATGGGTGGGTGGAACTAGTGAGGCAGGAGTACAGGAATGGGCAAAGAACTGTGGTAAGGGAATTTCGAAGGAAACTTTCTGTCCTGATGAGTGGGGAGAGCAAAGAGCTGTGTCAATGCGATCGTTTGGAATTTTCCCTAAAGGTCCACGTGGCTTTTAAGGCTTGGTACCTAGATTGGCGCTGTTGCATGGTGGTGGAAGCTGAAAGAGGTGGGAGCTTGGTGGGAGGTCCTCGAGACAATGGAGGGCATGCTCTCAAAGGGATACTGGGATCCCCACCCTGTCCTCTTTCTGTCTTTTGCTTCTGGACAGGCCAGCAGGTAATGGCTATGTTCCACCATGCACTGCCTGTTGTGATATGCTGCCTTGCCACAGACCCAAAAGTAATGGGGCTAACTTACCACAAATCCTCTGGAACTGAAAGTCAAACTAACCATTTCTTCTTTATAAGTTGCTTATCTCAGGAATTTTGTTATAAGAACAAAAAGCTAACTAATTTAGAGCAGGAGCAAATAACTGAGTACATTGTCACCAGCTTCCACAGCAAGTGGCAGGAGAGGCCGAAGGTAGAGATGAGAGGAGACAGTATAGCAGAGGTAGGAAGACTGGTAATGAATGGAGCTGGCGGGCAGGTGTAATTGTGTGAGTGTCTATGAGCAGGTCTGGAGATGAAGGCAGGTGGTATGAATAGGTCAAAAGAGATTAGTCTTCTGTGGGTAAACTCAGCAGGAGTGTGTTATATCAATTGAGATTATTTTGGCTACAACAAATAGAAAATTTAGATCAGTTGGCCACACCAGTGGTTCTCAATGGGGTGGGGGGCATCTTGTCACGTGACATCTGGTAAGGTATGGAGACATTTTTGGTTGTCATTAACTGGATGGGGATATTACTGGGACATTGCTCAATGTCTTATGTGGCCCCTAATATCAGTAGCAATGTTGAGAAACCCTGGCTTAAACCAATAAGGAAAAACTTATTGTCCCATATAACAAGCAGTTTCAGGCCCACAGGTTATTTTATTTATTGAGGAACTGGATTCCCTGCATCAGTAGACTTTGCCTCCACCATTTATGGTTCTTTTATTCCTTCTGAGCCACAAGAGACTCCAAGTATCACACTTTCACACAAAATCATCCTCCTGTCCCTAGTTAGCCTTGTGGCCCATGCCTATTCCTTAATCCTTCCTAGGCAAGCTTAATCCAGATCCCTCACCACCCATCCCCACATCAACGCTGGGGAAGGGGACCTGAAGCCTGAAGAAAACGTATCTTCTGTTAGGAAAAAAAAAAAAAAAGTGCTTTCTAGAGAGGAAAAGGAGGATGTATTGTTCCCAGCAGAATCTAACCTGGACACTGTGCTCACGAAACTGGGAAATGAATTGCTGGCCCTCAAAGTTGGGGCTTGCTTCTTGGTTACCCACTTTGGATCTACTCCCTCAGTGAACAATAGGTATTTGCAGAAACCTTTTCTTGGGGCATGATAGACGTGGATCCTGCCAACCTGGAACTTTCAGTCTTATAAGGGTGACATTAAGTAACCCCACAGATTATGTGCAATTAGATATCCTGTGAATAAAGGCCCATGGAGTTATGACAGCATCTAACAGGAAACCCCACATAGGGGTGGGGAAAAGTCGGGAGAGAATTCCTTGGTTGAGCTAAGAACAGGAGAAAGAATCAAAAGTAGGCAAAAGACTGGAGACAAAGACATTTCCCTGGAGAGTGACGGCACATGTGCATCCTCTGTTGAAACGTACCAGAATTGGCACGGGGCAGTGCCGTGCACAGCAGAGATCCAGAGAAGAAGGGTGAGGACTTTGAGAGTTTAGACAAGGGCTTGTAGCACATGTTAAAGATGTTGGTCTTGATCTTAAAAGCAAGGAAAAGTCATTTAAGTGACCTAATAAAGGAACACTTTGGTTGCAGCATAAAGAACAAATCAGAGATGATCAAGTTGCACTTGGGGAGATAGCAAGCTACCACAGGCCAAGACATTGGTGAGGGGTGTTGGCGGGTTGGACCAGGATGATGTGAGAATCAAGAGAGGTTGTGAGATTTAAGAGACATTTAAGGGATAAGATCGATTTGATTTGTTGATGGACTTATTGTGGATTGAGGAGGAACAGGAAGGATTAAGGGATGATTCCTAAATTTCTGGACTGAGGAAATGGTTGGAAAGTGGAATATTTACCAAGAAAGAACACACTGGGGAAGGATCTTACCTGTGGAAGGATGAGATCACAGTTTCTTTGAGATATCTAAGTGCAGATGATGAATACACAATTTAATATATGGATTTAGAGATCAAATGAGAAGACTGGGCTGGAAATATGAATTTAGGAGTCATTAGTATAGAGTTGGTACCATGGTTGTCTGTTTCTTAGTAACAAAGGACCTCAATACTTAGTGACTTAAAACAACATGTGTTATCTCTTATGGTATGGGTGTGTTCAGACTTTGGACAGGGTACAGAGGGGATGACTTAACTCTGGTCTATAATGTTGGAGGTCTCAGCTGGAAGACTCGGTAGCTGAGAGCTGGAGCTATCTGATGTTGATGTTGGCTCTTGGCTAAGACCTTAGCTGGAGTTGCTGGCTACACCATCCACATGTGGCTTCTCCATGTGGCCTGAGTTTCCTCACCAGAGGATCGCTTAGTTCTAAATGAGAATCCCAAGAGAGAGCCAAGTGGAAACAATCCTTCACATGACCTAGCCTTGGAAATCATAGATTTCCAAATCTACCATACTTCCTTGACCAAGGAAGTCATAATCTGAAACCCATATGCAAGGGGAGGGAACTTAAAGCTCCACTCCTTGATGGAGGAGTATCTGTTATATTGTAAGAAGAGTATGTGGGGTTCTTTTTCTTTTCTTTTTTGGAAATGGGGATCCAACCCAGGGCTTTGTGAATGCGAGGCAGATGCTTTGCTGCTGAGTTACATCCCAGCCCTTTTAAGAAAAATATGTGAAATGGGATAAACAGATAGTTGTGGTCATTCTCAGACAATACAACCTGCCACAGATGCTAATTAAAGGTAACAAGCGCGATCTCCCAGGGAAAGAGAGTGCAAACTTAAGGTGGTTCAACTTACAATTTTTGGACTTTATAGTGGTGCAAAAGCACACCCATATTGCCATTCTCTTTTTCACCTACGGTACCTTCAAAAATTACATGAGTGAGTTAACATTTTACTATAAAATAGGCTTTGTGTTAGATAATTTTGCCCAACTATAGGCTAACGTAAATGTTCTGAGCGCATTTAGGCTAGGCTAAGCTCTGATGTTCTGTAGGGTAGATGTGTTAAATTTAGTTTTGATTTAAGATATTTTTATTATCAGGATTGACTTATTATGAGGATGTAACCCCATCATAAATTGGGGAGCATCTCAATAGCTGAGAAGAGAAAATTGCCTAGGATGGAGGCTTCGCGAATCCTACATGGCAGGATGAGGAAGAAGAGTCTACAGAATGGACAGGGAAGGAGAAGACAAGGAATAGGAGAAAACTGGAGATTACTATGTCACAGAAACCAATGGAAGAAAGTTCTTTTCTCTCCCTCTCTTCCTTCCTTCCTTCCTTCCTTTCTTTTTTACTGGGGCTGGACCCCAGGGTTGATTTATCACTGAGCTACATCTAGCCTTTTTTATTTTTTATTTTGAGAGGATCTTGCTAAGTTGCTGAGGCTGGCCTCCAAATCGCAATCCTCCTGCCTCAGTCTCCTGAGTCACTAGGATTATAGGCGTGCACCACTGAACCTGGCTCACTCTTTGTTTAATAAGCACCTATTATCGCAGTCTGTTCTAGGTTCTGGGAATGTGGCAGTGAATGCAGGATTTTCTTTGATCTCGTGATAATTTCTTTCTATTCTAAGTACCCAGTTAGTTAAGGACTGAAAGAATGTCATTTGAATGTAGTGACAAGAAGGTCCTTAGTGACCTTCATGAAAATGGCTTTATTTTGTTTAGAAATAGGGTGAAATCCAGACTGGACTGGGTTGAGGAATGAATTGGAGATGGAGAGAATAATAAATGAATTGGGAAGGTGAAGGCAGCTATAACTCTGAGGATAAAGAGAGAATCCCTAGAAGGACATTTTGTCTTCTCTGTCGCATACCCTGCTATCAGGTGGCTGTCTGCAATGGCTCCTTATGCCCAGGAACTTATAAGTTGGCAAAGCCTGAAGACCCAATGTAACTGCCAAGGAACCTGGATAAATTTATCCTGGGCTCCCCTCTGTTGTTCAGGAGGGAACTGAGATTACACAGCCTTGTGCATCTCCAGCCTCCAGAACTGGCAACAGCTCTCTTGTCTCCTTGCCCCTCACAGATTCTTCCCTGGATGGATGTTTGGTCACTGCCTGACCCCACCCTGAGCATGCAGCCCACCTCCTAGCCACATGGGTCTCCTCATAGGCTATGCCTATCCCACCTTCTTTTTTTCCCACTCTTTTTTTATTTGTTCTTCTTAGACATACGTGACAGCAGAGTGTATTTTGACGGACAAACGTGGAGTGTAACTTATTCTCATTGGTGGTTTATTCATACATGAACATAGGGAAATTATGTCTGATTCATTCCCCTGTTTTTCCTACTCCCATTTCCCCTCCCTTCTCTCCATTCCTCTTGTCTGATCCATTGAACTTCTATTCTCCACCCCTGCCATTGGATGTTAACATTCACATATCAGAGAAAACATTTGACCTTTGGTGTTTGGGGATTGGCTTATCTCACTTAGCATGATAGTCTCCAGATCCATCTATTTACCAGCAAAAGTCATAAAGTCATTCTTTTATATAAGTGAGTAATGTTCCATTATGTATATGTGCTGCATTTCTTTATCCATTCATCTGTTGAAGGGCACCTTGGTTGGTTCCATAGCTTAGCTGTTGTGAGTTGAGCGTCTATAAACATTGATGTGGCTGTGTCACTATAGTCTATTCCTACCTTCTTGGTGCCTGGATTCCAATCTTCCTTCCATCTTTTCCCCCTCAAGGCTTTTTTCATGAGGAAGCACCCACCCGAGCCCTACAGATCCTCTGACCCACTGAAAGCCACCCCAAATTTGGTCATGCACCATGCACAATTCTGAATGGCCCATGATCATTGTGTCTAATTTAGTCTCCCTATAGCACAGGTCACTTCCTTGAAAAAAGACATGTTTTTTTGTGTCCACAGTGACCCTGAGTGGAGCTCAACATTGGGTTAAGTAAATAACAAGGGCCCAATATTTGTTGCATCTAATGAATAAATCAATGCAAAGTCTCTCTGTGGCTTCCCACATTTGTCCTAGACTACACTTCATGTGAGATGCTAGCAGTAGACAAATCCAGGATGGGGATGTGGGCTGATTTTTCAAGGATCACTTGCAGAGGGCTGGAGTTGTGGTTCAGTGGTAGAGCGCTTGCCTGGCATATGTGAGGCCCTGGGTTCGATCCTCAGCACCACATAGAAATAAATAAATAAAATAAAAGATCCATTGACAACTAAAAAGTATTAAAAAAGAAAAAAAGAATCACTTGCAGAGCTTCTGAAAATAAAAGGCAGAAGAGGCCCTCTTCATACACAGTAAGCTTAGGGTTCTTTATGGGGACACGCCTATCCATTCCCAGATAAGTTAGGCAGAACCCATCAACCCGTGACTGAATCAACTCATTGAGGTATGTGAATTAAACAAAACAAAACAAAACAAAAACGACCTCGCTGGTTGTGTTTCTTCCAAGTGAAATGTCTTTAGATGGATATGGGGGAAATACCAAGCATCATTTGTTGACTGTATCACCTTGTGCAAATCATATAACCCTCTGGGCCCAAGTTTTCTAATCTTTAAAATGGGAATTATGATAATATCTGCCGCATGGAATTGTCAGGAGAAGTAAATGGGATAATACACAGTCAATCCTTGTTATTTGTGAATTCCGTATTTGTGAATTTGCTTAGTCGCTAAAATTTATTTGTAACCCCCAAATCATTATTTGCTGTGCTTTTGGGGTCATTTATGGACACAGAGCAGCAGAAAAGTGAGCCACCCAACACACCTGCTCCCAGCTGAGGTCAGACAGGCACTCTCTGCGTTCTTACCTCGGTTCTCACACTGTCAATGAGTATCCTTTTCACAGTACCTTGTTTGGGGCATTTTTGTGCTTTTGGTTGGTGATTTCACTGTTTAAAATCGTCCCCAAGCATAATGTGGAAGTCTACTCTTCCTAGGCACAGGAAAGCTGTGATGAACCTTTCAGAGAAAATGAGCACGTTGGATAAGCTTTGTTCAGGCGTGAGTTATAGTGCTGATGGCTGGGCGTTCAATGTTAATGAATATGTATTACTCATTATTTACATTTATATTATTTATATTGGGTGAACTAGAAGAACACATCAAAGAAGATTATATATTGTTCAGCTGACAAAAATGTTGTGACCCGAGGCTCACAATGACCTGACTCTATTTCAGCAAAGAGCAAAGTTTCAGTGTTCACTAATTCAGGGTTGGAGGTGACTGTACAGAGTGTAACTACCATAAACAGGAGCTCCTATGCAGGGTACGTGTCAGGGTGAAGTATTCCAGAAATGCTGACTCCTGATCTCAGGAAGAAGGCTGGAAGCACTCAGCTCCTCCATTGCCATAGTTACTCGTGCTCTGCCAGGAATCTGGCTCCTCAAAGACTTAAAAGGCTACTCTCACACATCCCCTCACCTCCTCTCCTATCAGATAGTACAATGGTTTGTAACCACCCTTGTAGCTCTGACCATCTGCTACTACTTATGTTCTCTGAGAAGTTTCTGTCTTATTCCTCTTGTTTCTGCCCCCAGGACAGGGAGCTCTAGACAGGGGCTTCCCACAGCCTGGGGGGCATGTCTCTTGTTTTCTCTGTTCATTTTGGTCCTGCTTTCTTCTCTGTCCTATCTTGTATTTCAGGGGTCCACTTTGATCCTGGGAGAAGAAAAAAGATCCAGGTTTCCCTGTGGGTGAGAAAGAGGAGGTCTCTAAGCACTAGCCCTGGGTGCAGACCTGCTCACCACATCTGCCCCTGCCCCACCATAGGAAAGGCCCTCCCCTTTGGGGGTACTCCTGTGTCCTCTAAGCAGGAATGGAGGCAGGAAGAACAAAAGGGAGGGACAGAGATTTTCTCTACACATGGGTCTGATTAGACTCCATTCTTGAGGCTCTCTGGACTTGAACACTGTCTCCCCAGGAAACCAGACAGCCAATTGGAGGAAATCTGCAAACCCCTTCTGAGGCCAGGTTTAAGGAGGCTGCTGGGGTGAGATGGGAGGGCTGTGGGTACTTGATCTTTATCAGAGCCTTCTCCACCTCCGGCCTCCTGCCAGCTGCTGGTAGTAGCCTCTGGCCAGAATCCTCCAGGAATTTGGAGCCTCAGGATTATGTTACCTTCTGAATTCTATTAGCACTGGCCGTTTGGGGGTGGGAACAGGGGGCGACAGGGCTCAGAGGAAGCCATCCAGCGACCATTGCAGCCTAGCAGGCGCCTTTGGTTGCCTGTTTCTGACTTTTCAGCTCCGACTCCCCCTCTGTCCTCATCTCTCATGTTCTCTGGAGGGAAGGATATGGATTATTTATATATAAATGAAAAAAGTTATAAGTTTTTCAGATGTTCTTAGGGAACAGAAGTTAACAATAATAGCATAATGATATCCAGGTTGAGTATCTCTTATCCAAAATACTAGGATTTCAGACTATTTTGGATTGGGGATTATTTTCATATACATAATGGGATATCTTGGGGATGGGACCTGAGTGGAGAATGAAATTCATTTATGTTTCACGGACACCTTACGCCACGGAGCCTGAAGGTAATTTCATACAGTATTTTTTGCGCCTGTGTTTTGACTGCAACTAGTTACAAGAAGTCAGGTGTGGAATTTTTCACTTGTGGTGTCAGAAAGTTTCAGGTTTTGGAGCGTTTTGGATTTTCAGATTAGAGGTGTTCAACCTGTATGAGCAAAACAGTGTGCCGGCACTGTTCTAATTGCTTAATACGTATCAGCACATTCGCTTTCAAAATATATTGTACAGATGAGGACGTTGACAATTCCCCATTTTGGACTACATTTTCCTCATAACTGTAAAATGTATCGAAAGTAACTTTTGCCTCCATTCTTTGGTCTTTTTAATTGGTCTCTTCCCATAACAAGGAGGAGGAAAAAGGAGAAAATAGATTTTATGGGTTCTGACTACATCAAATGCTACAACAGGGTCAGCAAACTTTTTTTAAAGAGCCAAAGAGTAAATATTTTAGGCGTTATGATTCACACAGTGTCAATCACAACTACTCAGGCTACCTTTGTAGCATGAAAGCTGCCAGAGACAATCTGTGAGCCAGTGAGCATGACTGAACGTCAGTGAAACTTCCTTATCTAAACAGATCCATTTGCTTTATAAGATATCTGATTACCCAGGCAGGAGTCCTGCTCTCAGAAAGCTCTAGGCTTCCTCAAAAGATGTGTGGGTTTGAATGGCATAATCATTTAACATAGAGAACACATATATGCATGGACACCACACACACACACACACACACACACACACACACACACTGCTTCTTGGCCTTATGTCCATTTGTAAAGCCCAAGGTCTCTTTTCCACTTTGATGGGCATTTCACATCTCCAGGGGGAGTTGCATCAAACTGCCATTTATTTTTCATTTTTATTTTTAGGTACTGGGAATTGAACCCAGGGGCACTCAACCAGTAAGATACATTCCCAGCCCCTTTTTGTATTTTATTAGAGACAGGGTCTTGCTGAGTTCTCACAGCCTCGTTAAGTTGCTAAGGCTGGTTTTGAACTCACAATCCTCCTTCCTCAGCCTCCTGGGCTACTGGGATTACAGGCATGTGCCACCATGCCTGGCATCAAACTGCATTTAGTGGACATTCAATATTTCCGGGCACTGTGGTTGGTGACCTCATTTTGACTTCATTACCTCTTTAAAGACCCTGTCTCCAAATAGAGACATTCTGAGATACTGGGGATAAGGACTCACACGAGTTTCTGGAGGATTGCTAGTCAACCCACAACAGCCCTATTTGTAGAAAAGATAACAGAGACTCTGAGATGCCAACTAATCTGCCCAAGCTCATATAGCAATTTAAATGCCTTATTCCAAAACCGATGATCTGCATGTGTCAATAGCTTATTACTTTTTGTTATGAGGTAATGAATATCTCACTCTTTTCTTACACATTTTTTCATTGATGGACATTTGTGTTGATTTCAGACTATTATGAATAAAGCCACTATAAGTATTCTTATGAGTCTTTCATAGACATAAACTTTAATTTCTCCTGGCTAAATACATGTGCGAATGTAACTGCTGGGTAATAGGGCAAGTGGAACTTTTAGTTTTATAAAACTACCAAGCTGCTTCAAAGTGCTTCTCCTATTTTACACTTCCATCAGTAATGGATGGGAGATGTGGTTGTTTCATATCCTTGTCACTGTTGGGTTGCTTGCCTCTTTGTTAGTGACTTATAGGAGTTTGTTTTGCAGTCCTTCATTGAGGAGATTCACTTCTGTTATGGTAAAATCAGGAGCTCCCCAAAGGACCACTCCCCAGTGAAACTGATGAAAATTGTATTTTAAAAACCCCAAACATTTAAAGGCTCAGAAAATGGGTCTAAGGGCATGAAGTAAATGATTATACATCTAGTGAAGAAAAATCTACAAACTCCTGGTGAGAAAAATGATAATCTACCATATTTGAGCCACTGTTTCTTCGTAGAAATTGACAAGCGAATTCTAAAATCCATATGGATTTGCACAGAACCCAGAATAGCCACAATCTTGAGAAAGAAAAACAAAGTAGGACTCACATTTCCCAACTGAAAAACTTCGTACAAAGCAGCAACAAAAGAAACATAGTGATACTGGTCCACGATAGACATATAATTGATGGAATATAATTGAGAATCCAGAAATAAAACCATCTGTCCTATGATCAACTGATATTTTTTACAAGGGTGCCATCTGCAAAATAGGCAAGGAGTTGTCTTTTCAACAAGTGGTTCTGGGACAACACAATGGCCACATGCAAAAAAATGAGGGACACTTACCTCACAATATATATAAAAATTAACACAGGGCTGGGGAGATAGCTCAGTTGGTAGAGTGTTTGCCTCACAAGTACAAGTTCCTCAGTTCTAATCCCCAGCACCGAAAAAAAAAAAAAAAAAAAAAAAAAAAAAAAAAAAAAGCACAAAAGTTAACACAAAATGAATAAAAATTATACATAAAGACCTAAAACTATAAAAATCTTAGGGAAAAAAACATTAAGGATAAATCTTTGTGACCTAGGATTTTGGCGAAATAGATTGGGTACTAAAATTCCAGCAAAAAAAATGAGATAATTTTAACTACATCAAAATTAAAACTTATTATCTTTAAATGACACTGTAGACAAATTAAAAAGACATCCCAAAGAATGGGAGAAAATATTTGCAAATAATATTCTAAACGAGACCTGTATCTAAAATATATAATGAATTAATTTGATAACACAACAACTTCATTCAAAAAAAGCAAAGACCTTAATAGACATTTCTCTAAGGAAGATAAACAAATGACCAACAAACACATGGAAAGTTTCTCAACATCTTAGTCATCAGTTAAATACAACCAAATCAAATGAGGTAGTACTTCACACCCAGTAGGATGGCAAGAATCAAAAAAATCAGGTAACAATAAATATTGGTAAAGATGTGGAGAGATTGGAACCCTCATATATAGCTGGAAGGAATGTAAATGAGGCAACATTTAGAGGAATGAAATACTACAATTAAAGACACTTGAAAACATAATGCTAAATGAAAGAAGCCTGGCCAAAAAAATATATATATATCATGTACCTATGATTTCATCCATATGAAGTATCCAGACTAGGGAAATCTTAGAGACAGAAAGTAGAGTAGTTATTGTTTAGGACTGGAAGGTTTGGGGGATAAGAGGCAGTGTCTAAAGTGTATGGATTTCTTTTGGAGGCAATGAAATGCTTCAAAAATTGACTATGATAATGAGTACATGTATCTATGAATAGAAAAACCCAAACAAGTATATATTGAACTACATACTTTAAATTGATGAATTGTACATGAATTATATTTTAATAAAATTGTTAAAATTGTAATTCTTTGTTGATATAGGTCTGTCTGCATGTGCATATCTGTATTAGTTCCCTATTATAAGGGGCCTTATAATATGAGTTGGAAATATTTCCCTCTTCTATTTTTTGTAAGACTGACATTTCTTTCTTAGGTGTTTTTTTAAAAATAATTTTTTTTTATGCTGATGGACCTTTATTTTATTATTTATGTGTGGTGCTGAGAATCAAACCCAGTGCCTCACACTTGCTAGGCAACACTCTACCACTGAGCCACAACCCCAGCTTCTCTTAAGTGTTTTATATTATTTACTAAGGAAGCTCTCTGGGCTGGGAATTTTCATTTTTGGAAGTTTTTGAATCATAAATTTGAATTCTTCAATAGAGATTACACTACTGAGATTTTTCTATCCCTCCTGTATATATGTATGTATGTATGAATGCATGTATGTATTGTATTGGGGCCAAACCCAGGGCCTTGTGCTGGCTAAGCACATGCTCTCCTACAAGATACACCCCCAGCGCCATTTTTGTAATTTGTGGCTTTCAAGGAATTTTGTCCGTTTCACCTAAATTGTTGCAGCCCCCTTGTTTTGACAAACACAAACTTTTCCTTTCACCCTTGTCCTTGAACTGGATAAGATTTATGAACTGTCCCTGGTTTAAGGAAGGGTAATGATACTTAACCACTGAGTCACATTCCCAGCCCTTTTTTATTTTTTGTTTGAGACAGGGTCTTGCTAAGTTGCTTAGGGCCTTTCTTAAGTGCCGAGGCTGGCTTTGAATTTATGATCCTTCTGTCTCAGCTCCTGAACTGCTGGGATATAGGCATGGCCACTGTTGTCCAGCTTCTTTCCCTCTCTTTTTTCTAAATTGTAATAGCAATACTAGCTTACTAAAGTCAAGTGTGAAAACATTCATAAGACTAAAGAGGAAACTAAAAGCCACCACTAGTTACAAATCACTATTAATACTTTGCTCTAATTTTGTTTTATAATAATTTTTGCAGGGGACGGTACTGGGGCTTGAATTCAGGGGCACTCAACCACTGAATCACACCCCCAGCCCTATTTTGCATTTTATTTAAAGACAGGGTCTCACTGAATTGCTTAGTGCCTCGCTTTTTCTGATGCTGGCTTTGAACTTGTGATTCTCCTGCCTCAGCCTCTTGTGCCCCTGGGATTACAGGCATGCACTACCATGCCAGGCTTATAATAATTTTTAAGTACAAAAAAATTATTATTAAATATTCACACAGTAAGATTGAATTTTTAAGGTATAGCCCTCTAAGTGCATGGGAATCGTAATGAGGGAAATTCACGAAACACTGAGCTGCTGGAAGGAGCGCTATTCTCTGTCTCTGCAGGCAGTGCTGGTCCTTGAGAAGCTAATGGCATCAAATAAATGAATTATTTTAGTTCCATCCACAGTGGAAGTAATTCTATTATTACTAGAGTTCAGAGGGGGTCTTGGGTGTCTTGGTGGAATTACTAGATGGCTCTTCCCTCATCAGAGTCTATCATGATGGGTAGGGAAGGGCCTGGGTTCTTAAGACTTTGATACAGCCTGTCTTTGAACTAGTAAAGTGGTTTCCCTCAGATATGGGGTCTCAGTGAAGGCAACCTGTATGTTATGAAGCTTAAATGTCCCACAAAGTTTTGTGTGTTGAAGGCTAGGTCCCCAGCTGATGATGCTGTTGGGAAGTGGGGGTTAGTGGAAGGAAGTGAGGTAATTTGGGGCATGTCCTTAAAGGAGATATTGTAACCCAGATTCCTTCCTGTCTTTCTTTGCTTTTTGGCTGCCACAAGGTAAATAGACTTGTCTGACATGTTCTCCTGCCAACATGTCTCACCACAGAACCCAAAGTGACTGGGCCATCCATGGACTGAAACCTCTGAAACCTTGAGCCTAAATCAACTTTTCTTCTTTTAAGTTGATTTTCTTAGGCATTTTGTCATAGTAACAGAAAACTGACCTATTGGGGAAGGGTCATTATCTGCCTGGGAATTTTTGAAGATTCACAAGTCTTGGTGAGAGGCTGGAATGACAGGAGTCTTGGGGCCCTGTTTGACATCATTGCTCCTGTTCTAAATTTGTCTATGTGGGGAAGATCCCAAGAACCAACGCTGAGGTGGTATTTGGCCTCATAACTCCCTCAGTCCAGATCCACTGCTGAGGCAAAACTAACCAAGGCACAGAAGTGATGACTCTCTCTTCATCTTTCCCCTTCAACTTGCCTCTCCTTTGTCCTTCTTTGTCAAAACAAAGACCTCTTTCAAAGAACAGGAGCTTCTCCTACTATGAAAATACTCTCTTCTTATAGGTATTTTGTCAAGAGAGGAACTCATAGACTTATATGAGTCTATTACTTTGGAGGGTAGATCAATCCCAGTATCAAATCTCTGGGCAGGGCTGCCAGAAAGTAAGTGGCACCCAGGCAGAGCCCATATAGATCTATCCCTGGGGTGCTGACTTGATCTACAGAAAGGAAGCCTGTGCACTTGACCTTTATATCAATAACCCTCAGAGGCTGGGACTATGTCTGAGGAAGAATGGGTATGTATCACAGCAGTTTCATGTAAGGGACCAAGTTTGTCAAACTATCAGCAAGGCAGCCTGAACCATCGGGACTTGGGCTTGATTTTAAGGAAGCTGATTACCTATGCAGGGAAGGCAACCAAGAAAATTCTTCATCTTGGGTCCACAGACATTAAGGAATCACTCTACCTCAATGGAATTGGCTTCCTAAGCAATCCTATGTATTTTATGTATTTAAAAACACTATCCAGAGAAGATTGCATAGTTTTCATTAGGCTGTCAAAGTGGCTTCTGGTACACACACACACACACACACACACACACACACACACACACACGGTCAAAAGAATAAGAATACAGTGTCTTTCTTTGCTTACTTTCCCCTTTTCTGTCTCCTTTTTCAGATTCATAGCATAATTTCCCTATGTTTGCTAAAAAAAATTTTTTTTTTTTACATCTCTAACAGGAGAGGATAGGGACAAAGGAAACACCTCACTCTCACTTTCTAGTGAGAAATCCACCCTGCGGTATACGTGTTTCTCAGTTCCTTCCAGAAAGGGCTTGGGGCAAACAAGAGCATTTCAACACATGCCAACCTAGGGGTTAGGTATTAAACATCGTGACTGGGAGCAGGGAGTGATCTCGGAGTACTTGCTTAGATCTTGCTTAGCTGTTGAAATCAGCATTAGCATTTGGCTCTAGTCCAAAAACTTCCTTCATCACCTTCAGAACGTATCTCAGAATCTAATAATAATTTAAGTGAATATTTTTGTCAAACTTAAAAAGCCTGATGTATTCTGCCCTTTAATAATCCCTTCTCTGAAAAGGTAATCTACTTAATAAATCTCAATGGTAATGGATGGAATCAATCCAGAGGAGGAAAGTTTATTCAATAGTTCTTTGACTTAATTAACCTTCAAAATATTTTCCTGGAGAGAATTTGGACAATGCAAGGCATGTTTTCATCAACATCAATAAGGCTTTGGTACTTAGGTAGCAGTGGGGGTCATTGTAGGAACTTTGCAACTTCCAACTCTTTTTTTGGCCTTTTGAATGTTGGTCATAATGACATAGCATTGCCATGTGTTTCAAAAATCACTGAAATAAAAATTCCCATTAGGATCCCAATGTGCATTTGTTCTAGAGCAGACACAATGGATTGCCCTATGTCCATTTCCCCTTTTTTTTCACCACAATTTAATTGAGGATATGACTACTCAGCTAGACCAACCTCCTTTGCAACTCTTTGGTCATGTGACTAAGTCTTGGCCAATGAGATATAAGCAGAAGTGGCACACCATCTTCTAGGTTATTCCATTAGGAAAAGCATACAATCACTATCACTTTTCTCTTCTTCCGCCGGGCTAGAAGCCAGAGGTTATGGCAGAAGCTGCAGCAGCCATCTCAGACTAAGAGATGGAGTCACATGTTGAGAAGGGCAGAGCCACAAGGCAGAAGAAACCTCCTACAAGTATAATAAACCTGGCTCTTGGACTGGGGATATAGCTCAGTTGGTAGAGTGCTTGCCTTGCATGCACATGGTCCCTGGGTTCAATCCCCAGCACTATAAAAACAAACAAACCCAACAAACAAAAAACCTGGCTCTCCCATACCATGCAATCCACCATGCCAACCCTGGACCCCATCTACCCTGCATTCTTATGTAAGAGAAATATATTTTGTTAGAGATACCATCACACTGGCCTTTAGTATTGCAGCTGAATCTGTGTTCTAAGCCATGTTGCTCCCCAGTTCCATTTCTTCCTACTCTTTAGTACTCGTAACTTTCTTTGAGGATCCATTTCATCTTGACTGGTTCAATCTCTGACCCTTGCTGTTAGAATCCATTGCCGAAGCTTCTCAGTCACCCGCCTTCACTGTAGTTGGTATCATTTCTTCATCCAGTTTCCCCTCCCCATTCACTTTCAGTTCTCCACCATGACCTGAATCTAGACAGTTCTGATCTCCAACATATGAAAAGAACACATCAAAATAAAACAAACACAAAAATGTTGACGATGTTTATTTAGCACGTATTCTCTGATTTCATATTAATGAAATGTCTAAACTAATTACAACTCACTTTAACTCTTCAATAACCTCTGAAATAAGTAGTTGTATTCCCTCTCTGTGGGAGACGAGGAATCCTAGGCACGGACAGACCAGGGGATGCTCAGCCCCCTAGTTCTGACATTGATCCTGACATAGGAATCTCCAATAGAGATAAATAAGGACAGAGAAATCTCTGAGGTCACTGAGGAGTAAGAAGGCCTGGTTTTCTTTGACCAGGGGTGGTTGCTGGCTGCCAGTTCCTTGGTGATCCCAGAAACCCGCCCAAAGATGGCAACCTCATCTTGCCCAAGTCATTCCAGGAAAGCGACAGATGGTAAGGGAGCAGAGCCCTGTGGGGGCGGTGCTTCTTGTTGTTCCAGGCTGTTGAGCTTTATAGGACAAGCTGAAGGGATCCCCCAGACACTTTCCTGTACGTGTAATTCCAGTTAATTCCCCCTCTCTCCTATTATCTCTATAGCTTCTTCTGACTAGACCTCATTTGGTCACTGACCAAACCACAGTCTATTCTCCAGGCACCCTTCGGTCTGTGGCCATTGTCCTTGCCTGTGTTTTACCTCAGCAAGGAATCCCACCTATTGATTCCCCTAACCCAGGCTGGGCAATCTACGTTCTGCTGCAGGGGATGGCTCTGGGTGGGGCCCTAACTGAGTGGTGGAGACAAGGCCAGTGGCTTTGGGGGCTCCCTCCTGTGCGTCTGGCTTTCAAGAAGCCGCCCCTCTGCTGTGCAATTCTTTTGTCACTCACACACTGGACTGTGTACCCCTCTCCCTCTCGCTCCCCAAACGCATGCAATTCCACAGTTGTTTAAATGGCGTCCTCCCTGGTGGCTCCTTTGGATTCCTTCAATTCCTACCCTCGGGCCCTTTTCATTTTTATCTAATTTTTTTCTTTGTCAAGCTTTGTGTTTAATTAGAACCACATTACAGCAGAGAGCAGCTCGCCAAGTCAGACCCCCAGAGAGCCCTAGGAGGAGGAACTGGGTCTCTCCTTTCAGCCTGGGGACAACTGTGTCACTCTTCTCCCACGCTGCACATTGACCTCCTGAAGGACATTCAGTCTGGCCACAAAAGAAGTCAATTTGAAGGAAAAGATACCTATTTTAAATGGAAAATATGGCTCTCTCATTCTTCCATTTTCCACCTAAAATGGCTCTGTTTCCTGCTTCCTTCCTCCAGCTTCAGCAAGGGAGTTGTGAAGTCCTCCTCCCCCGTTCAAGTGGGTGATTATTCGTTCATGAGAGAGTTTGGTGCTCTTGTGCTAGAGGCGCCAGGGGAAGTTCTCCCCTAAACCAGCATCTGGCCAGTGCTGTGTGTTAGCTGTATTAATGGTATCGATATTTTGCCAGAGGGATGACAGGGTCACAGTGATTATGGCCAATGGGCACTCAGCATCTCTTCTACCGTCCCAGGTATGATTTCTTGTATGATTTACAGTGAATCTGTAAAGTAAATTCTGTTTTTCAGACTTCCTTGCAGCTAGAATTCTTGATGAGAATTTATATCCTGTCTGTTCGATACACTGGTACAAGTGAGACCAAGGTCCTCTTCCTGCAGCTTCGGCCATTGAGCATCCACAGGGGAACCAGGCAGCCCGGCTTGTCCTCCCTCAGTGCTGCCCACAGTCATCCTGGTTCCAGCAGCAGGTGTGTCTGGGCAGACATGGCATTTTCCACAGAAGCCTTCCTGTGCTCTATCACAGCCTTAGAGGTATCAGTGACTCTGATGATGGTGGTGACAGATTCTTGATCCTGAAGTTAGAGGTGGCCCTGGCCATGTGGATGCTTTAATTCACCAGCTTCAGCCTCACCCTCGTGGGCAGCAGTACCCTTATCCAGCCAGCCCTGGGCTGTTGTTTTGGGAGTCATTCCAGTGTGCCTGGGCTAGATCTGCTGCTTCAGACTTTCCAACAATTTTGCAGGTACCTAATGTCTGATATTAAATAATATTTCTGTTTAAAATGAGTATAATGGTTTCTGTATCCTGCAACCAAACTCTTCTGAATCAGTGAACTTTGGAACAAAAAAGGAAAAAGAAAAAAGAGCAGAGAGCCATGGAGAAAATTCTAGAATTCGACTGTGGAAAAGAGACAGCCATAATACTGTTCTTGCTGAAATGACCCTCAAAAGATAGGAAGATACTTCTATGCCCATGTTTGTTTCAATTAGTCACAAGACTTAGAGTTAAGGCTGTCCCTAAAAATGTCATTCACTTATTCAACAAACCTGCATTTTGTGTCAGGGACTGTATACCAGGACTGGGATCAAATGAAGAATAAACTGTAGTTCTCATTCTCCAGGTGCTGGGGTAAACAGCCAAAGTAAAATTAAAGGTAGCTTGGAAGAAGCATTTTAATCAAAGATGGGGAATAAGACCAACTTTAGATTAAATTGTGATTGATGACAGTTAAAATGACCCATTTCTGTACAGTTGTTCCCCTCAAAGCCTTTTGACAGGAGTCAGTAGATAGAGATCCTTGCATATGTGTTTTTATTGAAAAGTTTTCCTCAGGAGTATCTTATCCCAATGGAGTGTTTGTGTTCATATGTTAGTAAATAATTATATTTTTCATTTCTAAAATGCCTAGAAATTTTATTCCCATCTAGAACTTAGGTACAACACACTGTAGTTTGCGATGTGATATCAAGGCATCTACTACCAGCAGGTCACAGAACATTTCAATATGAGGAAAAATGGAGCATCCTGAATGCAGAATTCGTAAGTTTAAACCATTAAATGAATAACAATAAATTGCCAGAGGCTACGGCTGTATATACATACAAACATGTTTTTATAATATTGACCAATTAAATCAACTGCTTATTTCAACATGCACAAGCAGAACTTGTCTTCAATTTCTTCCCCAAAACTTTGTTTCTTTCAGGACTTGGACAGTCTGTATTTTGCTTACTGATGAACCTCTAGCAATGATAGTAGGCCCTAGCACATAGCTGAGTTCGATACATATTTTTTGAATGTTGAATACGTTTTTGTAAAGGATATTTCTGGCTACTAGGTGAAGGATAGGTAATGGGGTGTGGGATGTCAAGCAAGGTGGGTGTAGTAATCCTGGTGAGATCTGGTCGTGACTTGGAGTAGGATCATGTGTACTAGCGTACTCTGACTTGGATTCCCCTCAGAGTGGACACCTGTCAGGACTTGCGAATGGATTGGCTGTGGCTTGAGAGAACAGCTCCTATCAAGAACTACTCCTAAATTCATGGCCAGAGCAACTGGATGAATCATGGTCCACTAATGGGAACCACAGGCCTAGGGACAGCCCAGGTAGCAGCCCAGGCAGGTGTGTGCTTGGCCTGTTCCAGGAAGAGCAAGGGGGCCAGTGAGCAAGCAAAGGCAGGACTGAGGTCAGAGAGGTGGCTGGCAGCAGCCTGTGGGCTCTTGCCAGGCAAGGCGAAGACTTTGGATGTTGTTGTGAGTGATGGCAAGTTCTTGGAGGCTTTGTAGTGTTCTGACATGATCACATTTGCATTTGAAAAGGATCACTCAGGCTGCCTGTATGGAAAATCGACCACAGAAAGCAAGAAACAGAAATTGGGGGACAGGCTGGACCTATAGAACTACTAAGGAGCCAGGGGAGAGGCCGAGGGAGACAGATCGGATCTTGTCTTCCTCTCAAATATGATGCATGTCACCCTCTCTCACTCTATGCAGGTCTCAGCCTGAATGTCATCACAGAGATCTTCCTTGAACACCCTTTTCAGCGTGGTGCCTGTTATCCCCTTCTCTTTCATTCCATTTTCCTTGCTTAGTTTTAATATTATATTATGTATGTATGCATGTATGTATTTTAAGGTACTGAGGATTGAACCCAGGGACTCATGCATGCTAGCCAAGTGTTCTACCACAAAGCTACGTTTCCCTCTTAACTTTATTTTTATTCACAGCCTGGATTGCTTACTGTTCTTATATTTTATTCACTACTTTTGGTTTTGTTTTGTGAGCTATGTTGCCCAGGCTGGCCTCAGACAGCCTCCTGAGCGGCTGAGACCACAGGCCTACACCATCACCCAGCTTCTGGTCTTCCTCATCTCTCTTCCCCTCTGGAGGATAATCTTCATAAGGGAGGGGCTTTGTTCTGCTCACTAGTTACTTGTAGGCCAGTGCCTGCAAGCAGACCCTCAAGAGGTACTTGTTGAATATAAATGAAGTGTTTGGGTAAGTGCTGGGAATGTTTTCTTTATATGAGAAAATCTTTGCATATGCAAATATATAGCAGAACCATGATTAAAGGACAGGGGTAATAATCCAACTGAGTTAGGGAACTTTCTACCTTAGGGAACATTCCATTGACATTCAGTCATCTTGCGATGGAAGTACCAGTAGATTGATGCTAATGTGTGCAAGGAATTGCTAAAAAAAAATTATTTATTGTAAATAACGTATGAGTGATTCATGTTTTAAAAAAATAGCATATAGCTACACATGTAGGCCTTTCCCCAATTGCATGTGTTGAGCAAATACATTTGTTCTTTTCAAATACAGTCTTACCCACTGCCCCATTTCCTTTATGTGGTTAGCCCTGGTTCCATTTTCTACCCATCTTAATGCCATTAATATATTTTCCATCATTTTCTTTTTCTTCCTGTAATTCTACATACAATATTTACCTATGCACATTCTGGGGTGGGGGAGTACTGCTCATTTTTTTTTTTTTTTTTCAGATGTGGGATCATTTATACACCTTTTCTTACATCTTACTTTTCTCCCTCAGCACCTCATAGAAATTCCACCAAGCTATCTGGTGTAGCTCTGATTTTTCATGTTCATTGGTTATGTACTATTCTGTTATGTGGGTGTGTAGCAACAGATCCAGCTATTTCCTCTTAGAAGGCATTTTCTGTTTCCTGGCTTTTGCTCCTTTGAACCATGCTTGTAACAACCATCCTTGAAATGTACCACTTCAGAGCAGGAGGTGGAATAGAATGTTCTTTAACTCAAGCTCAGTTTTTTGTTCTTTGGTTTGATATTCTTTTTCCTCACATTTTTTATTGGTGCATTACAGTTGTACATACTGATGGAATTTGTTGTTATGTATTCGTACCTGCACATAATATGACAATATAATTTGGCCAGTATCACTCCCCAGCACATCCCCCCTCCCTCTTCCCTCCTACCCTTTGGTCTCATTCCTTCCCTATATCCCTTTGATTTTTAAGAGATCATCCGCCACCTTTCTTTTCCTTTTTCCTAACTTCCACAAATAACAAGAAACATATGACCCTTGACCTTCTGAGTTTGACTTATTTTGCTTAACAGTCTCTAGTTCCATCTATTTCCTGCAAATGCCATAATTTCATTTTTCTTTATGACTGAATGAAATTTCATTGTGTATATAAATCACATTTTTTATCCATTCATCCATCGATGGATACCTATGCTTGTACCACACTTTGACTATTGTGAGTTGTGCTGTCATAAACATGGATATGTATGTACCACTGTAGTAAGACGATTTTAATTCTTCAGGATAAATGGAGGAGTGGTATAGCTGGGTCATATGGTGGCTCCATGCCTAGTCTTTTGAAGAACCTTCTTACTGTCAATCTTGCAGTTTTATAGTTAAGGTAAATAAAGATCAGAAGGTAGAGGAATGTACCCAAGGTCTCACAAGCTATTTTCCTAGTGCTTTATAAAAATCTAAATAGCCATTATTATGTGATCTTCATAAGCCTGACAATAATCATCATGTTAACTTTTAAGGTGGAGAAACCAGAGCTAAGAGACTAATTTCCTGATTTTTATGGGTAGAGAGGGCCAAAGTTAGAGCTTAAAGCCTGGACTTCTTGCAGTACTGGGGATTGAACCCAGGACTTTTAGCATGCTAGGCAAGCCTCTAACCACTGAACTATATTCCTAGCCCAGAAAGACCAGGATTTTTTTAAAATTCATAATCCCCAGAAGTTTCTTCCAGTCCTAGGTAATCAGTATTATTGACACAACATGTCTACAAGGGCAGCTTTTATTAATATATGGTAGACATTAATTAAAAAATCTGCCCGGAAAAAAAAGTTTTGGTTAAAAGAATGACACAATTTGGATTTTGCCATAATAAGACAGACTTAATTTTGAGTGTTGGCTCTGTCACTAACTGTGACCTTCAGCAGATTACTCAGCATCTCTAAAACTCAGTTCCATCTACAAACTAGGGATACAGTTGTACTGCACCTACCTTATCAGGTATTGTTAGGATTATATGACGTACACATAAGAGCAGATAGGACTATACCTGGAATGGAGTGAACTCTCAATAAATATCAGGTATTATTTTAGTGGCTGTGTTTCTTTGGTCCCACTCAACTAATCTGGTTAGACATCGTTCTTTCTTGTTGTCTTTGGAAAGCCTTTCTCATCTATGGCTAGGTGCTGATAGAGTCCTTGCTGGATACTAGTTGTTTCTTCATAGGTGTAGAATAAGAGTGGGGAACACCTGGAAAGAGTTTTTATCTTTGTATTGGGTATTGGCATAAAGCGGAGAGGAGGATCTGTCCCTAAAAGCGCAGAGTGGGAACATTCTGGCCCCTGCCGAGTGTGCCTGCCTGTGTGAGACAGGGAGAGTGCAGACATTTTTTTCAGCAGCAGAGCATAACTGTCAATGGATGGTTACAGCTATTTAGTGCCTTCTCCCCTCCTGGAGAAAAGCCTATTTTCAAGCCAGTGCTTGCAATGCATCAAGTGATGAAATACAGATAACAAATTGTGCATTTGTTTGGCTTCATGCTTATTACACCCCCAGTTCTGGAAAGCATTTGCACTTAGCCCTTAATAATCCCTCTCCCGAGATCAATTACCAGGATTTATCTGGTTCCTGGAGCATAAAGTGTTTTATTGTTTTTACTTTTGCTCCAATGTGAAGTGTGAGGGGGCAGGCCAGGTTTAAAGGGACTGTCTGTCCCAGGCAAGAGTGTGATGAAACTAGGATCATCAGATGGGTTTTACTGTCTACCATGAACAGGAAAGGAGGGGAACATTTGGAAGTTGCCTCCCCCGAGGAGTGACCTGGTCCCGATGTTCTCATCTCTGGTTATTTGCACAGAGAATGTAGGTTCTGCAGGTGCCTGGGAAGGTGGGTGCTTCTCCAGGGGAGAGGCTGAATGAAAGCAGAGCTAAGTTACCATTGCAGACCAAATCGTTTTTCCTCTAGAGTTTCACTGTAATGCAAACCAGTTGAGCATTTGAGAAGTAGGTACCATGAAAGGGGGGTTAATGGAATTAGCTTTCATGTTTTCCAGGACTCCTAAACCATATTTCCTGTCACAACTGTACATTATTAATACAAGGCATCTGTTTAGCACAGAACTGCCTGAAAATGTGCACCCCAAACCTCACATCTGGTTTCGATAATTTATTTCTGACATTTGTTTGTGTGTGTGTGTGTGTGTGTGTGTGTGTGTGTGTGTGTATGTTGGGGGGGTATGATGGGAAAAAAGAAGGAATTAAACCAAGATGTTGCCTTTAACTCATCAGAAGCTCCTAGCTGGAACAGAGAGCTGGAGTTCTTAACGTGGTTTCTGTATTAGGTAATATAATTATATTAATTTAGCAGCAAATAGCATGACTCTAGGCCTAGTGGGTGTGGGTCCCCGTTCGCTTTTATCCTGCCTTCTCTGGCTGCAGTAATTAGCTTCCTCTCGCGAAGGGATTAGCAGGACCACCCCCCAGCGCTGGGGGCTGGGGGCTCTCTCGGAGCTGTCAGGTGTCATTCGGCTTACCCGGCCCCCTCCTCCTCCGCCCCTGCAATTAATTCCCTTTCCTTTGCCAGCCCCTCACCCGCATAGACAAAGAGGCCTGTTCCCGAGGTGTCCGACCTCCCGCCCCCTCGGAGGGCCCAGCCGGGTTCCTCGGCAGGAATCGCCGCAGGCGCTGGGAGCCAGAGCCGCGCGGGTCTGAGACCCGCCCCAGACTTTCCACGATCAGATTTCAGCTCCACTAAGCACAGGAAAAGAAAGAAAGCACCCGCGACTTCCGTGGCCGGGGGAAACCGCCAGCCTGGCCTCTGGGCAGCAGGGACCGCCCAGAGGCTCCGGCGTCCTCCTGTGTCTGCCTGGCCCCAGGACTGGGTCGGGTTGAGGTGTCAGGGGAGGGGGCGCCCTCATTCTGGTGCGGAGCAGCCACCTGGCTCTCCGCGCTGCCCCGCAGTGCCAGGGCAGCCTCCAGCTCCACCATGACTCCCAGAAGTGGCCCCAGACGCCGTTGTCTTTGTGGGAGATGTTCTACGTGGAAAGACTGTCCACTAACGTGGGCGGGGTCCTTAGTGATCGGCCTGAAGGGCCTTCGGTTAGATACACTTGACAAAAGGGAATCTTAGTGGCCTTGGATTTGGAGACGGCTTTTTCAGGCAATAGCCCTATCTTTCTAGACCCACCGACTTAGAAATACAGGCTTTCTGTTTATTTCACTCTTAAGCCCTGAAATACCATTACCTCCAACAGCTTCCTTTTCCAGATGAGGGAATTGAACAACAGAAAGGCTTTGCGTTTTGGTCAAGGTCACTCAGCTCAAGTTCACTGTGCAGCTGAGACTAGAAGGGCTATGTCTATTGAGCCTCAGCTCAGTGCTTTTGCAGCTCTAATATGAAAACAATAAGCTTGGCTGTGGTGGGGGTATCCAGGCCGGGCCTGGACAGCCGCAGGGAGGCTCAGCCCGGGTTCAGATTTTCCTGGAGTGGGTCCACCAGCCGGCAGGCCACATGTGAGTAATAAAGGATTGAGTGTTGTGTACTTTAGGTTGGCCCCCTTCCCCAGCCTTAACTTCCTTTTGGAGTCCCTACTGACTTCTGGGTGTCCACCATGGGCCCTGTTGGAAAAATTTCAGCTCCACCTCAGAATAAAAGGAATGAAAACTTGGGGAAAGGAGCCAAGGAGGAAAGCCACAAATATGCATCTGGCTGAAGCAGACGGAGCAGCTCCAAGAATCTGCAGAGATGCACCCTCACGGCTGTTTGCAGATGTTGAGCTGCCAGAGGCTCTGGTGCCCTCCCTGGTCCTGCTCTGGAGAGATGAGAGCAGCCAAGAGAGAAGACACATTGCCCCACCAATCTTTTCCTCACTGTTACTCACCCCAGTGCTTCTCTTTTCCACAGACCATGGGGAAGAGGAAGAGCTGGGGAGTCAGACAGGAGTAGTGGGGATGCTAGGCCTTTGAGCAAGTGACTTCACCTCTCTGAGTCTCAGTTTCTTTACCTGTTACATGGGGATAACTGAGTGACTATTGTGAAGACTCCTATAATGTATATAAGGTGCTTAGCACAGTTTTCAACCCGGGGTCTCATTGTGACTTTTTTGTAGGTCCGAGGCACTTTAACCTTTGTGGTTGTGATACTTTCATCAAAAAACAACAAAATTTATTTTTATGGCTATTGGTATAAAAATAAATAATGTCCGTAAATTTTTATTTAAAATTTCATTTTTCATCTGTTTCTAAAAGAAATTAAAACATTTCATGGACCCCCCAAAAGGGCTGTGGGTAAGTTACCCCTGCTTGAATCTTAGCTCAGTTCTGTTTTCAGGATGTTCCAAACCAAGACATAGGTATATGCCTACGTTGTGTTAGGCTTTCACAAACTCAGTCTTCCACCTTGTCCTCTGCCCCTTATCACCACCATTTTTCTCTCCTCGTGGGGACTGTGGTTCTCTGGCTTTCTCTGCAGGATCTGCCAGGGCCGTGCTTCCTCTACATTAGTATGCTGTCTGCACCGCCAAGTCCTTCATCTCCACTCCCTCTGCTCATGACCAGGCAAGTAGAGCGAGGCCCACCTTTCCTGACAGACCTCTCTCCTCAGTCCCTCCTCACAGTCGGACATCCATCCTGCCTGTATTTTGGTACCTCCTGCCAGGAGACAACCAGGCCCTCACACTCTTCATCTGCTCCCTCTCACTCTCCCAGTCTCCAGAGGCCCACAGCTGGAATATCTATCTGGCCCTGCCCTCCTGACCACTTCCCTCTTCAGAGCAGATGTCCCTCAGGTACTCTTTGGCTTCAGAGAGCCTCAGGAACCAAGTGGACACAAGAGAAAAAGTAGTTCTCTGGCATGATATTAGCTTTCTTGCCTTCTGAAGTCACAAGGCTGGATCATGTAGTCCCTGGGGGCTCCTAGCTCTTAGGATTCTCTCCAAGCTACCAGGCAACTGGCAGGGACTAAAGCACTTATGTTTCTGAAGTGGGAGTGGCTGGTGTTTATCAAAGACTGATGTGTGGGCTCCAGAGGCCTCTCCAGACAGTGGCTGAGGCCTGTCCTGAGCTCTGGGGAAGCAGGAAGTCCCCGGCTGGGCTGGGGCTTGCAGGCTTTGCCAGAGCACTGGCAGGATCTGAGGAAAGCATTCCTCACAAATGTCTCCTTCAGAGGCTGCCAGATTCTTTAACAGCTAATTAGTGAGAAGCTGCTACTGTGGTGGGGGCTGACCCAGACCTTCCTCTACCTCCTCCTGGGGTCCAGGCCCCTGGAGAGGCCCGCAATGCTTCACTGTAGCCCTGCTTTCCCACTTGGCTCTTTCTTCAGGAATCATCTCCCGCCTAAGCTTTTTCTCAGAAACCAGCTTTTCCCTGACAAGTTTGCAGCTCAAAAGGAACCAGCTCCTCTTACTGTTGAAACCAGGCACATCTGGAAGCAGTAAACTTTTCAACAGGCTGAGGGGGAAGAAAAGACATATTGTAGGGGATGGATTCACCTCTGGGATTAATTATTCTTTATATTTCACCCGTCACATTTACCATTTCGTCAAAGCAAAGAGACAATAAATGATCTCATTAAAACCCAGGATGATGTTCTCCCTTCAAGAAGAACCTCCTCTAAACGTCCTGTTCTCCGATGAGGGTCATGCCAGGGAGACAGGCACTGGGGCCCTGGGAACCAGGGATGGGTGCGCCAGAGGCTTGCCAGCTGCTTTACCATGTCTGAATACAGTACCTATGTTTTCTGTTGCTAGTGATACCGCATGTGAAACCAAAGTCCTTTCTAGCCACGTTTTCCCCAGAGGCAAGTTCCCTGGGGAAGAAGGTAAATGAGAGGGAATGCTATGTTGTGGGGTTAAAAAAAATTATCTTGGAGGAATTCTGGATCAGCTACTCTCTCTTCTGCACCTTATCAAAAACTCATTCTGTTAAAAGATTCCAGAGAGGACAATGGATCAGTTTGTGACAGGACTCAGGTGATACCCACAAAGCCATCTCTGGGAGAAGAAGGTATGGATAGGGGTCAAGAGCTGTCACTGCTTTTTCCAAACACAGAAAAGTGCAGTCCAGTCAGGCCCACAGTCCAGGGCCACAGTACTCCATTGTCCTCTCAATCCATACCTCCTTGCTCTCTACTGAGCACAGTGGCTTTTGGGCAACTTAGATGGAACACCTCCTCCCCAACCCCCGCCATATACATTCCCACACTATTCCTTCTTTAAGAGAACATGTGTAGGAGCAATCTTAGGTGTTGGCCTGAGGTGGCTGTGGAGGATCAGAACCCCTTTTGCTGAAGTATGCTGGTGTCTTCCAGGTCCTCTCTATTTAAAATGTGGTTGCCAACTTCAGCATTTTGTGGGAGTTCCTTAAAAACTATAGAATCTCTTGACCCTTCCCTACCCGACATCCAGGTATTTTAACAAGACTTCCAGATGACTTGGATGAATGCTAGAGAATGAGAAGTAATGTCCCAGACCAGTTCTCAATCTTTTGCTTGGCTTAGAGTCACCTGCAACTCCTGTTAAAACTCTGAGTGCAGGACCTTGCCCCAGAGTTTCTGACTCAGGAGTCTGAGAATTTGCATTTCCAATAAGTTCCCAGGTAATTCAGGTGTTGCTGGTCCAGAGACCACACTGAGGTAGTTCTCTAGCCTAATGACATAGCACTTAAAAATTCTGCTTCCAAATATAGATTGCTGGGTTCTACTGGAGGACATTCACATTCAAACGTCTTATAATCTAATAACAGTGTTAGACAGAAGTGCATTTGTATACTACTTCACAGTTTACCAAATACTTTGAAAAACTGAATTCTGTTTATAGTTTGGAATGAGGAAATTTAGAATGAGGATAGAATGAGGAATCTCAGGCTCTGACAGGTAACCCTATTTATCCAGTGTTTCTCAGTGAATAAGTAAGCCAGAATTTGAACCTAGGATGCTATGGTTCTTATAAGTGCCCCACCCTCCCAAGGCCATATGCCAAAGGCTTGGTCACCAGCCAGTAGAAGCAAAGTTGCTACTCCCCCATTGTGGAGGTGATGGTGCCTTCAAGAGGAGGAGCCTAATGTAAGGAAGTTAAGTCATTGGGGGCATGTCCTCAAAAGGGATATTGGGATCTTGACCCCTCCCTCTCACTGGTTGCTTTCCAGCCACCAAGAGATGAGTAGCCTCTTCTCCCATGTGCTCTAGCCATGACGTACTGTGCTGCCACTGGTCCAAAGCAACAGGGCCAATTAACCATGGGTTAAAAACTTTGAAACCATGAGGCAAAACAAATCTTTCTTCCTTTTGAATTTATTACCTTGTCACAGTGATGGAAAGTTTATTAGTACGTAAGAATTCTGAAGTCATAACCAAAACTTTCCCATTTCTTTGCAACTTCTATTACAAAATCATTTTAAAGAGTGTTGAGTCCATTTCATTATTTTTAGTTTCATGATCACATGTTCTTGTGTGAGTCTATGGTGCTGGGAATTGAACCCAGGTCCTTGCACATACTACGCAAGCATCTCCATTACTAAGACACACCTCAGTCCTCATGACCACATTTGAATTAACTGTTCATAGGGTTTCTCAGAGGCAGTTTTATGGTTCTGTGAAGGTTTGTTAATGAACAGATAAGACTGTTTTGTACTGAGCGGCATCCATTTTCATGCTAGCAATATCCTACTGTATTTAGAAGCATGCCAAGTGATTGAACGTGCCTTCTCAGGTCTTGCCTATCCTTTCACTTCACCTTTTAAAAATCAGGTTAAAACAAAGTAAAAAAACTTGACCCTTTTTTCTAAGGTTAACACGATCAAATTTTGATTTGGCCGAGCTTGAATCAATGAGCCTTCTGTGTGTACAGACTCCCAGTCCTCATCATTGCCCAGTTAAGCTTCTCCAGTCAAAGAAAATGCATCTGCCTGTATTGTAAGTACTAGTGGTTGATGGAAAAAAAAAAAAAAAAAAACCACACATTGTATGCCTTAGGCTATATCTATGGAAAAAAGAAAGAAAGAAAAAACTTCTCTGAGCCTGTCCTCAGATCCTTTTTAAATGCAAGTTGAGACAGAGGTTTCCAAGCCAGTTGGAACCAAGAACAATGCCCCATGGCTGAGGGTGTGGGAGTGGGTGCGGCTTGTCATCCTGCAGCTTTTGAACAGGTGTCAAAAAAGGGCGATTTTGAAATAAATGTTCCTGTTGCCTAAAAGAGAGCAGTGAGTAGGACAGAAATGTCCAGAGATCCCTTTGAAAAGACAAAAAAGGCTAGAAAACCCGCTTTCCTGCTCTGCACAGGGTCTGGGAAGCAGAGCTGCTGTTCTCCCATTGACAGAGCACTCTCTCCCAGAGGTGTTTCTGGAAGCACGGAGATCAAATTACTAAGCCATTTTCTGCCTCACAATTACTTAGTTGGGTTTTTAACTTGTAGAACTTGCTTCTTTCAAAGTCTAGTGCTCATTTACTTTTCCTCTCTCCACTCTCTGACAGGGATGGGGGTGGGGGATTGAGGTGCCAAGGAAGAGTGAGGTAGGGGTGTCTGTGCATTAGATCACATGTCAGAACCAGGGAGTATTTTTAGAAATGAAAAAAAAAAAAAAAAAAAAAAAATCTCCTGGGTGAATGGTGTCGATCTTGTGCTGTTTGGGGAAAGTGGCTTATCAGAGTAAATGCCTTTTTCTCTGATGCCTTAAGTATCCTCCCAGCCATCGATGAGCAGGTTATTAAGGTAATGTTACCCTTTATTGCTGAAAAGCAGTGTAAATAGACACCCAGACTACAGAGATTACCTGCTTTCAAACTGCAGAAATGAGACACTTTCTCTTACAATTTCCCTTTCCACCAAATAGCATACCCTATTTACTTGAGGGGAATAGTCGCCTTATAATGACCACACCCATTTGCTCAGATGGAAAAAACTGGCAAAGTGAAGTGCAGCTATTATGTGGGCAGATCTCTGAGAATTTCCTTCTACCTCCTGTGTTGCTCTGTGTACCTTACTACACCCTCGTGGCTCTGTCAGCTAGAGAAGTTGCTTCCCCTCCCCAACTTGACACCTCTTCCACCCGGGTCAGGGGAGCTCCCAGTCCTAGGATGAGGGTGTCTTTTGACTGATGGGGGAGGCAGAGAATCACCCCAGGAACCTCTAAGAATGAGGGAGGAGACCCAGACAGCTGCCTTGGAGGGTTCCCTGCAGATGGAGAAGGCACAACCCTAACGAGAGAAAACTTGTACATACACACGGGCACACACACGTACATATATACACATATTTCTATGAACATGTGTTTTCTACCACATATTATATCTTACAGTGCATACATATATTTCATATACAACATATAGGAAAATGGTATTTGATAAATAACACTGAGGCGAGGACACAAGGACATAATTACTATCAGTTGACTCAAACTGAAATTGGAGTTTTGAGATGAGACTAGATTCTTGGCTTTGCCAATTTCCTTCTGGGTTCTTGTCTCACAAAATATAAGGAATGAAATCCACCGACAACAACGGAAGGGAAGAGTGAACAGAGCAGGATTTATTTAAGTGAGAAGAGATACAATTTCCGCCATCCATGCGGGAGGGGTCTGATAGCAGAAATTTCCCCTTTGGTGTGCTAGTTTAAGGGCTTATGTGGTTCTGGGTAGAGCATGGAGCAAAATCTATGTTACACAGGCATTGAAAACAGCACCAAGGCTTTGGGTTTTAATCCTTCTGGCCTGGGGACAAAGCACCCACAGGTGAGTCTCATGTCCTTTTACATTCGAAATAGGATTTGTTGGTGCTCATTAATATTTCCAGGAGTTAGCTTCTCGTGGCCTTTGCATCTGAACAAGACCTCAATTGCTGCCCATCACTTCTGATTGCTAACGGTTGACTATTCTTATTCAAAACTATGGAGTTAGTGTTAGGGAAAGAGGTTTAAAGAGAGGGGTTGTCCAGCTCCAAGTAAACTGAGTCAGTGCAGCCTGGGTATACATGGAGTGCTTCATAGTAGACCAGAAAAGATGGCAGAAACTCTGCCTCCTCCTTCCCAAGAGGGATTCCTCCATAACCAAAGCACAATAGCTTTACCAGCCCACTGTAACAGGATAAACACTTTTGATGTAACTTCCAAATCTATTTTCTATTGTAAGTTCCGTTTATTGAATAAAATAGCAATTCAACATGTTTGCAAATCATGGTGCTGCTAGATGCCAGCGCTGGCAGAGATTCATGTGTTTACTGTACAGCTCGCCCAGTTCGGCTGTGCTACTCAGCAGAGCAGCAATGTGGAATTCCAAACAGCTGCAAATAGTAAGTTGAAAGCAATTTTTGCTAATCTTCCAGGGGGTTATGTGGTGTGCTAGAAACTGGTTCCAGACAGCAAAAGGTACTTGCTTTTAGTGTCAGACCTTGAAAGCAAGTATGGATACTTGCTCTTTGGGGTGACAGAAATTGAGAGCAAGATCGCATACTGAGTTTTCACATTTACATCTAGCATTGTCTGAATGTGAACCTGAATTTGTTTCCTATTTAAAAAAAAAAAAAAAACAAACCCACAAAAACCCTTTTTTTCAACATTTGTTGGGCCTGATTCCCAGTCTCTGTGGAAAATGTACAAAGATGTGGTCCACTTGTGGAGGAATATGGGAAGATGGGAAGCTAACACTACCACTTCAAGCTTTTCCAGAGGATTCAGACATTCTTTGAAGGATTAGTTGTTTAGCTCTGCTGAATGCAGAGTTAACTTGCATCCATTCAACCAGAGAAGAGTTGATCTTGGTTTCTCAGTGAAAGCACATTTTCAAGATAGGTTGCAGAATTGGGGGCTTTGGTGGTCTACCAAGAAGAACATCTACTCTGAATTCCCCTGCTTCAGGTGGCCAAGCTAAAAATCAGAATTTTCTAGGCCTATCATCACCAATCACCATTTAATCATCCCTGGTCCCGTTCTAATCTGCCCTGCTGCGGCCTAGAATGGGCCGTGGAGGCCTGATCTGAAGGCTGCATCTCTCTCCCATCAAGACTGGCATGTGGAGACCCTCTGCTGCTGCCTCTTGCCTGCAGCTGGAGCACTGTGAACACAGCCTTGAATCTGATTGCCAGGCACATGAGTAGCCAGGTTGTCTGCTTGGTCCCTTCTGTCCTCATCTTTGGCATTGAGGTAGGCCTAGCCTGTGTTCCAGCCGCCTCTCCTGTTGCTGCCAGTTCAGTTTCCCAGGACTTGGGCCCAATCCCAGTCTCACGCCTCACAAGGAGCTGGCTGGTTCCTGTTAGCATTTCAGTCTACCCCTAACAGCGAGCATGGTTGCTGCCAAGAACTCATGAAACTGGATTCCCATTTGGCCCCTTCTGATCAGACCCTCCTGGATCACTTTGCCTGCTTAGAATCAGAAGGCAGTTGTGCCACGTCCCTTCGTCTTGACTGTGGCTGCACAGGGAAGGGCTGCATCTGGTCCATATGCTCTGATTCATGATATCTCCTTTCTCCGGGTTGCTAGTGCAATTGGCTCTAATCTGGAATTCTAGGTAATGCTAACCCCCTTTTTAGAGTAGTTCCTTATGGTTATAACCTGTGCTAAACAAAATAAAGAAAGAAAGCTTATCAAGTGGGAAGGCTTTCAGAGTATTTTATCTACCTTTCGAAGTCTTCAAAGAAAAGTTCCCAGGAACATTCTAGAAGTTTTTTTTTTGTTTTTTGTTTTTTGTTTTTTTTCCCTCAGCAGCCTATCTCAAGTCAAGGGGGATTTGATAGATTTATGACAAGGTCTTTTTCAAATGTGTTGGTTTGGCTAGCTTTGACTGGCCCTCAAAAGAATGCTCTGCCCTGGAGCAGGCCCATCTGGTCAGACATAGTTACACAAATGGGTAGGTTCTTGCAAATGGTCCATCAACTTACCATAGAGAAAAACAATTAGCCAAGTCTTTAGTTGTGCCTGGGGGTGTACTTCTACTTTCAAAGCTATTTTCATTGAGACCTTCTGCCTGGAGGAAAATACTTGTTGATCTGTGTATTATGAAGTGTTAGGCCATGTCATTAAAAACTGTTAACATTCACATCGTTTTTTATTTATTATGAAGCTTTAATCTTTTCAAATCCTTTCTGAAACCAATAATAATCTGCTAATCAAAATTCATACAGAAACACGATTTATGAATTTGCCATTATTTTTTCTTGCTATGGAAAATTAGTCAACAACTGTTAAACAGACCCATACAACCAGCAATAACTTTGAAATATAGATAATAACAAATGTAGTCATGATCTTTCACTGTTTTGCTTGTTTCCAATACATAGAATCAATATAAATGTCCCACATTAAGATTTGTGTTTGTTCATTTCTGGTGTGTGCAAAAGAAATAAAACAGTACTCTCAACACTTTACTATTTTAATTGCTTTGTTGTTTGCAATGCATTTTAGAAATAAATCACTTACTCTGGTTTTATCCATTAATAAAAAGTTATTGCAGCTTCATATCCTCTCTTGGCTTGATTGTGTATACAATTCCTTAAAAATCTATATATGAGTCTCTGGGTTTAGTCAAGGCAGCCCTAAAACAGGCGTGTTTGAGACCTTCCTATGAAACTATGAAGATCTTTTTGTTTATTATGTAACTTCTTTTACCAAAAGAAAAATAGATGAAATAGTGACTGTGGTGGTGAAGTTGGTGGTGGAAAACCCAGAACCTGCTATTGACCATGCCACCAATTTCAAGGTATTCCCAGGGTTCTCCTTAGAACCCTTAGGCTATTATGGAGCGCATTTGGAAAACCAAAGCCTGACAGGTGAGGTACAATTTCAGTCTTACTGTTTCTTAAGTATGGCGGTGGGAAGGGGGTCACCTTAGTCTTAGTAATACAAGTTTTGACTTTTCTTGCCACACCTTCAACTAGGACTTTCTACTGATTTCAACAATGTCCCACCCAGAGTATGTCTCATTTGTCCTTATGAATGGTAACATGTTATTACAGTAAATATGCAGATTCCCCTAGGTTCGTTCCCCCTCTTTCTTGGCCTGATTCCCATTCAATGTCCTCTGTCAACAAAGAGGGTGACTCCATTTTTCCACTTTCTAACTACCAACATCCAAGCCAACTAAATCTAAGGCCCAAATCCTCCTGTTGATGATGGCCAGAGCAGTGCTATGTTTTAGTTCATCTGTCCAACAATCTACATCACATTCGTCTCTCATGGACAGAAGAATGACACTTTTGTCTTGGGCCTTATGGAGTCCTTCATGGAGACCAATCCTATAGCTTCTCCATACTGCCTCTTTTCTATTGGACTCAAACCACTAAGCTTGGTACCAGGTATGGAACCAATCCCATGCTGGCATCTCTTCTACCAGATGGCCACCAAACCTCCTCCCTTCTACTTTAGCCCACTCAATAAATCTACAAATTGCCTATTCTTGTCCACCTGGCACTTTAGTTCATTATCTGACATGTTTAAATCTCAATTTAAACCTCAAAGTGGAATTTACCAGATGACATTATTCTAACCATGTTTGCTATCAGCCGTCTTGCCTTTCCTTTGAACAACATCATTACTTCTTTAAGCCATGGCTTGTAGCCCAGCCCTGGGGGTGCTATGGGCTCAGATAGTGAGACGGACTCAGGATATAAGACAGTTTCAGCAAATATATCAATTTCTTTGGTCCTTGAAGTGAACGTTTTACCCAAAAGGCAGCTACTGTCTTGACAAGATTTCTTGGAAAACTATGAAGAAAAACAAACACAAAAACAAACAAACAAACAAACCACAAAAACTCTTTCTGGCTCTTCCAGCAGCTCTGACTCGTCTTGAGTGGGGTTTCTTTATTCCTTCCTTTGGGGAACAAATTAAAGTTGTGTGTTTATTTCTTCAGCATTGAGAAACACAAAGAGAAAACCTCCCCAAAGGATGGTCCTGTTTCCCATTCCAGATATTTGCCAACAACCACATAAAAGGAAACATATTCTTAAAGTCATTGCATTATGCAATAGACTTTCCTTAGAATATTACTTAAAATTCCATTTCTCTTTCAAATTCACTCGAGGTATGACTTCCATCCCCTACACCATTCGAAGTCATTGAAAGACCTGGTTGATAAAGCAATGATCACACTGATACAGCCTCTCTTATTACCAGAGAAAACACAATTCTGATAAAAGCCAGTTGTGACCACACTGTAGTGTGGGGGTAAACCTGTTTTTTTCTTTTCCCATTGATTCTCCTTTGAGGTTATACTGGAGACATTTTTAGGACATCTAAAAGTCCTTTCTAGAGGACTTTTTGAGACAGGTTCCAGTTAGTGGCTGAGTTCAACATGTTCAATTTTCCAAGAGGACCCTTCATGAGCAAACTTTCTCCTTCCAATAGTGATGACCTCACATAACTGTGATGTGTTTCTGTGATAAAAGAGCTTCCTCCTTCCAAGGAGATGGAATAAAGACAGTGAAAGGGACTGAGAAATACACAGGTATGAGTTTCTTATAGCTTCTATAACAAAGTACCACAAATTTTGTGGTTTAAAACAACAGAATTCTATTGTCTCTACTTCCAAAATCAAGGTGCTTCTGGAGACAGAGGAGGGATTCATTTCATGCCTGTCACCTAGATCCTGGTGTCTGCTGGAAATCCTTGGTGTTCTTTGGCTAGTAGATGCAACATTCCAGTTTTTGTCTTCATATTGCCTTCTCCATTTCCTTTCTCTACATTGAACTTGGGGCCCACCTTCATCAAGGATAATCTAAAGACCCTTAACTATATCTGAGAAGACCCTTTTCCAAATAAGCTCACAGTCATAACTTCCATAACTTTTCTTTGAGGTGGGTGAGGTTGGGCAATTAGTATCATGCAACCACCACAACATAGAAGGGAAAATCTAGTAAATCCAAATAAGAAAGGCAATGAATTTTTCTTTAAAAGCAGGTAAAATAGACTGGAGTTGTGAACTGAGAGTGAAAGTATTGGGTAGTAGTTCTTAGTTTTGTCTGCAGTGATTCTGGGATCTCAGGGAAGAAGAGACTTTCCTTTGTAAGCCTGATTTCTGTAACTGTAAATTGGGAGGAGGATTAAATTACTGCCAAGGTAACTTTCAGTTCTGGTGTTCTTCGATTCCACATGAATAGCCTTTTCCTAACTAGTTCTCGCATATGCTCATGAGCATACACAGAGGGGGTGTTCCCCACCCTCCTGCCCATCAAGTCAGACATCTCCCCATCCCAACTGTGATTTCCCCACAAAGTCTGAAGCATAGACTTCCTCCTGTGGGACTTTTGAAAACTAGCTTCCATTGTGTCATATTTGGCTTGGCTGTAGAAATAGAGTTGGCAGTGCTTAGAAATGCCACACCTTTATATTCTGAGTTTTTTTCCCCCCATAATCTTCTTGGAATCTTGAATTTTGGAATTATTCGTTCTTATTTTCCAATTACATACTTTAGTCTCTGGTCTTCAGTATATCCACAGAGATTTCTGCCCCAGGAGAAGCGCGCATCTCTGGTGTATGTCCTGGTCTTCATATGACAGAGGAAGAATGTGATGGAGAAGCTTGGAAATCTAATGGCATTGTTTCTTCATGGAACCTCTGATGGAAATGGTCATGCAACCCTCCTCCAGGAAATCTTTGAATTAGTTGAATCTTATTATCCCATACTTCTACATGTGAGGGCCGGACAAAGGAAGAGTATTGTCATAGAAACAGAATTGTACACAATGGAGAAGTTGTCTACATTTTTTCTATGTCTGTGCATTTTTCTCAAGTGTTAGTTCTGTGACAGTACAGGGGCCATGTCAGTGTTGTTCACAGATTTCTCTCCAGCATCTCGCCTAGGGTGTGGCCCATTGTAGGCACTCATTACATTTCTGATTATGAATGAAAATGAGTATGACTCAGTTTCTTAGAGGAGTTTAGATCTCTTGCCACATCCTGATTTCTGATTCATTTTCAGTAGCCAGAAACGTTAACAGGCGGACACTTCAGTTTCTTTGCCAAATAACTGACTGATGAGTTAAACATAATTAAAGGAATTAAGGGAATTCTGCTCCTTATTCACTCTGTACTTCTTCCATTTTAGGCATCAAGAAAAATAAAAACCTTTAACCGACCTGTTTTTATAAACGTAGATATTTTAACATTGATTTTTCTTTAACTTCTGCTTTTGCCTCCCTATTTTCCCTACTGGGTTCCTCCCCCACCACCCCAACACACACACACACACACACACACACACTAGCAGGTCTGATATTTGCCACCAGGTTAAGCACCTACAGAAACAAACGAGGTCTCAGGCACCACCTAGTGGTGACTCTTTATCCCTGCAGTGCCGGGTAGTTTCTAAAGGATCTCTGAGAGGGACCTGCAGGCAGAGACACCCTTGAGATGGCCCACTTCTGACAGCCACCCTGGAAGGTGGACCAGTTGGGAAAGGAGGGCGAGCTCAGGGCGTGCCCAGCTCTGGCCATTGCCCACTTCCTTGTGGGCCAGCGGCCCAAGGCTACTGGGTGTGAGACTGGCTGACCCAGAACCACCCTAAGGAAGTGATGTCATGGTTCCTTCTCAGAGATGCCTTTGACACAGCGGGAGGGAGTGGGAGAGCAGGAATGAGTGCCAGGGTGAGACAGATAGCCCTTGTTTCCTGAGGAAAGTTAGATTTTGAAAGCCTCCTTTAGCAAAGTTCCTTTGCCTCAAGTTTGAACTCTCCATTTGAGTTCCTGTGTAGAATTGTTCTTTGGGACCAAGAAACCAGTGATTGTGGAGAACACACACAGACACACACAAAAGGTCAGCAAAGAGAACAGTGATCAGAACACAGAGGCCTGGGGAACTCGGCACCATTGGACAGTGGGGTTCAAGTGAGGAGGAATTTGAGCCATAACATTGAATGCAGGAGGGACTCTGGAACCCTTCTGTGGCGTCTCCATCCTTCACAGTTACTCAGGGTGCTGGTGTCCAAGAAAGAGTAGCTCTGGGAGACAGAAGTAAGGACAAACCCTGCCTAATGCCTTCCTTCTCATTCCATGCTCCTTCCTGCAGGCATCACAGTACCAAAGTGGGACACCGTCCTCCCTTTGCTAATTGGATCAATTTTCACTTTAAAAAATGTATCGGATGTACACTGGCTCCTGCTTTTACCCACGGATAGCTCTGTGTAAGTCCTTTTCATCTGCCTACAAATTCTTTCTATAAATTCTTGGATTTCTCCATTTAAAATAAACAGAACTTTCCCTCAAGCCTGCTATCCATTCTGTTCCATCCCCACTCTCCTTGCCAGCGTCTCCAATGAGCAGTTTATTCTGACCACTCTGTCCTGACCCCATTCCCATCTGGCTTGTATACTAACCATTCTACAGAAACTACCCTTTTGGAGATTGCTCAAGGCTTCTAAATCACCAAATCCAAAGGCCTCATTAATAATGTCGGGGTTGATATTTTATACGGACACAGCCCTGATGTTCAAGGATGTAATTTTATGTTCTTAAACCTGACCTCAGATCATGAACACAATTTCCAATGTCTGCTTGGCTGCAGAAAATGGGGTCTTCCTAGTTTAAAATAAACATGCTCTTTATCATGGGCAGTGAATCAAGAGTTGCTTTCTTCTTCTCCCCTGATAGTGTCTGGGTCTCTGTAGCTTCCAGGCACATGTGTTTGGTGCAGAACTTGTTGGCCACCCTGATTTGGGGAGGAAAGCAGGGGTCAACACTTCATGGCATTCTCTCCACACCAGCTTCCACGATGGGTGGCTTTTCACTTGGTCAATTGCCCTGAGCCCGCTTTGGTTTTGATGTCCAAGTTTCCACCATTATCTCCCCCTCCATATTCTTATTATCCAGACTCCAACTCCTTCAGGTCTCTTGGCTTGTTTGGAGTCTCTTATGCCTTCCTTCAGCTAGCCACAGAAAGTTCTCAGATCTTTCTTTCACCTTACCAAGGTGCTGGGGTTCAGTGTGGCCAATATAGGCAACGACTGCTCTGCTCTTTTACTACCTTTGATACAGTGATTCCCTCAGGTGCTTTGGTTCTTCCTGGTACATTCTGAGGACAGACATATGTGTCCTCTGCTCTAGAGTCCCTGGTGATGTACAAACCTGTGACCACCATAGAAAACACATTTCACATCATGGCCAAGTACGTGCATATGGTACAAATGAAACGACAGCTTCGTGGAACGGTATTTTCCAATACCTGGCAATATATTAGGATATGTTCTAATGTTTTCTTTTTAAGGTAGGGTCTTGCTATGTTGCCAAGGCTGAACTTGAACTTCTGGGCTCAAAGGAACCTCCTAACTCAGCCTCCCAAGTAGCTGGGACTACAGGCTCATGCCACTATACTTTGATATTGTCTTTTCTGTTATGTTTTGTTTCTGTTAATGTGATTTTTATCCCAACAAATCAATTTTATGATCCAAGAGTAGCTTTTAGCCCACGGTTTGAAAAACATTGCCTTAATAGTGGGTGTACTTGGTTCAGGAGCGGGGTGCTGGGCTCCATACCAAAAATGAGGAAAACCGCTACACACTTGTTTTGTTCTTTTTCGAAATGCACAGCTTTGTGAATAGAAGAAAGTCTTGCCTTTCAAGCTGTTGTCTCTACTATGGGTTTAAAATAAATCCATTCAGACAGTCAACAGATTTTTTTATCCTCAGCCTTATCTACTCTGTCTGAGAACAATGTGTATGGAATATGATAGAATGATAAAGAGTAATGGGTTCAAAGACACACAAAGAAATAAATCTTCAGTTAATGTTTCCCAACATTACACATTCTGCTGGTAATAGTAACAACACTTAGTTATGAGTGAGTGCATATTATGGGTCAGGCACATTTCACATTTATTATTTCATTTAATCTTTATAACATCCCTATGAAATGGTAAGAATACTATCCCAATTTAATAAAAAGGGAACTAGGGTTGACCTCACTCTGTTCCTTCCCTCCACATCTAGGAAATTTTTCTCATGTCTCTTCCTTCCTTTGATCTTATCTGACCTCCATAAAAGGAGGGATGGGACTAGACTCTTCCAGCTCGGAAAGAACGGAGCAGGCTTTTAAGGGCACAGCTGATCTCTACCAAGTGTGAAGAGTGGTGGTTTCATTGCACACTCCTGCTCACACTCTCCCTGCTGCCCTCAGTCATTCCCAACCAGAGCTGCCTATGACCTAGAGCTCAAGGTCATACACAGGCCACTCCCAACCCAGATGGGATGGGGTGTCCTTCCAAATTCTTAGCAACCCGTGGGCCCTCATGGAAAATGACCTTGGCAATGGCCCTTTATCTTTCCTAAAACTCACTTCTACAAAATGGAGAAAGATGCCTTGATAATACAGACAAAAGGTAACTATGCGCCATTGAATTTTCCCTTCAAATTTGGTTAGTTCTTTTATTTATTCATCAAATATTTATTTGCTGGAAAAATATTGTATTTATTGGGCACTATTCTGAGTCCTACTGGAGATTAGGTGATGAACAAGATAAATGAAATTCTTGCCTATCTGGAGTTACTTTCTATTGAGCCCAGTTTGGAAGGAGGGCAAACACTAACTGATACTTTTGGACTTATTAAAAAATCATACCTCCTAGTAAAAAGTACCTTTACATAGCAAATATTGTATTACCCCCACACACAACAGAATAAAAAGTTTTGTAGAACAAAACTTGCTCTTACTACATACAAAGAACTAAGAACAAAAGGCTAATATTACTTTATTAAGACTTAAATGTAACCTAGAAGAAAGTTCCCCAAATGAGCAATACCAAAAAAAAAAAAAAAAATCAGGCAAGCTATTATTGAATGCACGGGGATGCTTGTCTGCTTTTAAGCTTATTGCAGTCCAGAACATATGAGGACAATACTATGTGCATGCATTTATAAACCCGTTTCCTTCTTTCCTTTGCTTTATTCAGTTTTAATAGTTGAAAAATGCTTACCCACACAAATAGATAATTGTGAATAGTAATAATATGTATTGTGGTTTGGACCTTAAATGTCTGCCAAAGGTTCTGTGTTAAAGGCTTGACTGGCAGCTGGTGGCACTACTGGGAGGTGGTAGAACTTTTAGGAGGTGGGGCCTCTTGAAAGAAGTAATGTTATTGTGAACATTACTCTTGAAGAGGATATTGGGACCTCTGTCTCTTTCTGTTTCTCTCTTTTTTTGCTTCCCAACTGTCATGAGGTGAGCAGTTTTGCTCAATCATGTGCTCCTGGTCATGATGTTCAAAGAAACAGGACAGTATCCATGGACTAAAATTTCTAAAACTGTGAACCGGAATTAACCCTTTCTCCTTCCAAGATTAATCTTTCCTCTTTTTTTCCCCCCACTTTTTAAAAATCTTGATTCATTGTACACAGATGGGGTACAACTATCCATTTCTTTGGTTGTACATGAAGTAGAGTTATACCATTTGTCTAATCATGCATGTACATAGGGTAATGTAACCTTTCCTCTTCTAAACTACGTATCACAGGTATTTTGTCACAGTAACAGAAAGCTGAGTACTATAATAATGCACTCTGCAGTATGTAGTATGTAGCAATGAAAATTTTTCCTTAATCTCACTCTAAAATGATAAAATTTATTGTTTTGTGATCATTCATTAGTATGAATTAAGAACTAAGCTGTAATAATTCATTCACCTCTTTTGAGCACCAAATTTAGGGTTTTGAAAAGAACACCATTATTTGATTTTTAAAAATGTCTCTGATATTTATAATTTCTCTTCTGGAAAATAATGAATACATGTTTGAAACTGTCAAGTGAAATGTAACAATATCCCTAATTTTATTTCAGTCACATTGAAGTAGACTAATAAAGGAGACCAATAATGTCTGCTTCAATATGTTGAAACAATACCATGAACAAATAGGTGAGCTTGGTTATCGCTTTTAGGTCTCACTTGCTATAACAAAAAAGTCTTTAAGTCCTGTATATGTTTGCCTTGCTGAATTATATATATTTTTTTCTCCTTGAGAAAATAATGTCCATTTAAGTTCATTAAAAATATCAATAACCTCCATTAAGTATACTAATTTTAAATTCCAAATATATTTGAAAATGAGATCGCTTGCTAAATGAGATTGCTTTTCAACTAGAAAAAGGTGACTGTCATTTCTGAGTTTATTCACTCTGCTAACTACTTTTCATTATGTTCCTTTAGTACAAACATTGAACATTAGTATGCTTCAGCATGAGATTGTGGTTAGCTCCAATTTGAACAAAACATGTCCATATTTTCAGTATTTATTTATTGAGGTGCTGGAAATTGAACTTCAACTGGGCAAGCCCTCCTCCCCAGTCCCTATTTGTGTGTGTGTGTGTGTGTGTGTGTGTGTGTTCTTTAAAAATAGTTTAATTCAAGAAAATAATTTATTTCTTTTCTTTTTTGTTTGCAGTGCTGGGGATTGAACCCAGGGTCACTCTGCCACTGAGACACACATCCAGTTCTCAAATAATTTATTTCATGTTTTCTTTAAATAGCAAGTTCATTATTTCAACTACCTAAAAATCCTGAATTTGTATGACTCAAGGAACACATCTGTCACAAGAACAAGGTTCACTCTGCTCTCAAAGTCAAGAAATGAAAACAACACATCGGCTTACTTGCTGAATCCTTGGGAGAGGAGAATCTCTTCAGATGTAGCATATGACTCTACCTCTTCCAAGTAAACTTTCACGATAAAGATGCCCAATGTGTGAAAGAAGAGTTCATGGTTATTTCCTCAATCACTGTAGCATTTATCTATTGAATCTAAACAGGTTTATTTTGGCTGTGCTTTTATTTTATGATAGCCAGGGACTGGGACCTGATTGTGTTCCATTGTTCTGAGTGTTATTTTAGTTGTGTTGCTATATGGGTATTGAAGCTAACCGTGGTTTTGCTGAAATAATGGCAGTAAGCTCAGTCCCTATTTGGGGTATTTAATGTTTTTTCTTTAGTAAATTTAACAACTTTCCCCATAAACACTTTCATGAGATATATTGGAATTATTTATAGAGGTGGCACACAGAGTTAACGCTGGTGCTGATTTCTAAACACAATTATGGTTAGTGACCTTTAGCAATATTTTAATAGTTTTGTTATGTTTTTCTTTATATCTGCTGGCCCTATCATTCATAATTGCATTATTAGTTTTACATTTTAATAGATATTGACTAATAAAACACTTTCCAGTTTAATAACTAAATCTAATCCACGCACGTCAGGTTAAATTTTAACACCACCATACACACACACACACACACAATCTTGCCAGTTTGCACACACTAGAGGGGATAAACAATTGCCATATCTATCCTGTTTTGGGGATGGTCTCAAGCTCTATACTGGATTTCGATCACATGAAAAGCATAACTCTAGAGAGTTCTGTCACAGTGCTGATTTGACTAAGAATAGCATTAACCTGAAGGATTAGAAATTATAACTTATCAGTTGAGTCAGCATTAAAATTCACACATGCCCTTTTAATTTTTTCAGTACTGGGATTGAACCTTGTGGCACTTTGCCACTGAGCTACATCATCAGCCCTTTTTAAATATTATTTTTAGTATTCAGACAAGTTCTCCCTAAGTTGCCCAGACAGGCTTGAACTTGTGATCCTCCTGTCTCCACCTCCCAACTCGCTAAGATTTCCGGCACGTGCTACTGTACCCGGTCATAGGTACCATTTCTACTCAAGATAAAAGAGTAATTTTTCAATAATTGTGCAAGCTGTCTTTTCTTTTGCAGAACCATAAGCAAGCAAAAGTCTTTAATAGTCTGTAGAAAGATGGAGGAATTGTACCAACAATTTTTAAAAATATTTGAGGGGGCCAGACACAGTGGGTACACGCCTCGTCTCAGCTGCTTGGGAGGCTGAGGGCAGGATTGTGAGTTCTGTGTCAGTCTTGGCAACTTGGCAAGACAAATAAAAAGGGATGGGATGTAGCTCAGTGGTACAGCACTCCTGGGTTCAGTAACCAGTCCCCCAAAATAAGTTTAACATGCTGTCTTTCCAAGTGTTCAGCTAGTTTTGAAGATATCACAATTACTATATTGGGGTCTGTCACTGTTTGATTTTACACACTGAGAAAGATATTTAAACGTTGCCTTAAAAAGTCTGGCATTCTTTTTTAATTTTTAAAGTTCTCCTCAAATGAAGTTGAAGCTTACTAATTAGAATCAACGATTGTCTCAACGTTGTCACTGTTTACAGTTCTAGATATCTGGTGGTTGAACTTGGGCATTCCTCTAATTCTCATTTCATCATTCTTTTTTTTTTTTTCTAATAATAATGAGAGATCCTGTTAAAGGAAAATTCATGCTAACTTAATAAAATGTGCATTTGATACAAACTTGAAACATATCATTTGATAATGACCTTTCAGAAAAATGGCTTACCATAAACTCTGAATAATTTTAATAAAACACATAGGCTGTTAATGGTCTCATAATGGTGATGACCATATTCACATCATATAGCAGAAAATCAAATGAGCTATTTGCTTTTAGAAGATAGAATGACCCGTACTACTTAACTGATGTTCACTGTAGTCTTTCATTATTTCTTTTGATTCTGTTGATTGTAATTGAATACAACCTTTCCAATAATGTTCACGATTCTTAATAAAAGTCCAGTGATATGATCTCTTCTGTTTTGTTAAAAATTTAAGTTTAGTTGTGACCCATTAGCATTACTTTATAATCTACTTATCATCTTGAAAGTAGTTTGAATAATGCAGATATTAATAATACACACATTAATAATACACATATAATGCACATGATGGTGCTATAGGAGTACATAGAAAAATAACAGAGAATATATAAATGGTAGAGAAGAGAGTGACTGGGCAAGGATTAATTTTGCCAGAGTGGTCAGGGACTTTTTCATGGAGGAAGCGGCATTGAATTGTGCTCTGCATAGTTTAGGATACTGATATGAGTCCTGTCTTCAGAACTTATGGGCAGTTTGCATATATTATTATAATTATTCATATGTTTGCTAGTTGTTTAGTGTATATTTGGTGAATCTGCAGTTAGACGGGAACTTTCTGCAGGGCAAATCTTTTCCTCATTAAAAAAAACCAAAAACCCTCCTTCAGCATGCAGTTTTGTGCTATCCATAAAGCAGCTGTTGGACAAATCTTGATTCAACATTGACTGCTGAAAGTCATCACAATACCGGGGCAAACATCCTAATAGGCAGAGCAGAGAAGAGCCTGTGCTAGGTGGTGGGAGGCTCTTTGCATCCTTCTGAATTTTTCCGGGTATGAAATTTCATAATCAGAAATTTACTCCTTTGTTTTAATGGCTTTATCTCTTGACAACCATTGTGTCTCTGTTGAGTATAATTTCTATGACTAAGTCCTGGTTGAGTTTAAAAGAAGAGTTGACCTGATTAATCCCTCTTAAATTCCAGTACTACTGTCTGGAGAATTATTACCACGTGCTCAGGTCTGCCTGTCTGAAGGCTCAGACCCCAGTAATGGAGAGAGACAGAGAGAAAATACACCCACAATAGGCACTTGATGAATATCTTATAATTAAAATAATATCAAAAGGAGTCATTGGCCATTAATTGCTCACATTTACATACTAATTTTGAAATCTTTGCTTTTAAATAAACACAGTACCAAGATGCAATTTGAGTCCCTCTTTTAAACCTCAGTTATTAATTTTGCTTAATTGACTTTCTTCCTGGTTTGCTTCTCACCTCCAGGGAGGACTCCCCTTGGTTTTGCTTGTACAGTCAGAACAGAAGTCTGTTAAGCCAAGGTAGCTGGGTCATGTCTGGGCCCAAGCTGGCTGCTGTGGTTCCAAGTTAGGGAACCCATGCCTGACTGCTCCAACACAGGCTTCTGTCTGTGTGTGAAGTATTAAAGAGATGGAGGAAAATCTCTTCTTTTTCTTCCCTCCAGCCTGCCCTTTCCAATTAAAACCCAGCTATTCTACTGGTGTTTAGACTTTGAAATTGGTTTACTTCTTTTCTCTTTTCTCTCACTCCAAGAGGAATTTAGTTGCTGACCATCCATTCCTTCTACTCCGAATCCGGACCTTTAAAAGATGTCTATGCTTTTCAGAAAACGGTATTGGGAAAACTGAATATTCACATGCAAAGAGTGAAGTTGAACCCTTACCTTACACCATATAAGAAAACTAACTTGAAATGGCTCAAACTCCTAAAAGTAAGAACTAAATCTGTAAAGCTTTTAAAAGAAAAATGTAGTGGAAAAGTTTTAGAACATTAGGTTTGGGATTTGGCAATGATTTCTTAGATATGACATCAAAAGCACCAGCAACAAAAGAAAAAAATAGATAAGTTGGACTTCATCAAAATTAAAATCTCTGTTCACCAAATAGCACAATCAACAGAGTGGCCAAGGAAAGTGAGAAAGTATTTGCAAGTTGTATATCTAATAAAGGGATAATATCAAAATATATAAAGAACTCCAACAACTCAAAAACAACAACAACAAAACAACACAATGTAAAAATGGGCAAATGACTTGATCAGACATTTCCTCAAAGAAGATTGGTAAATGACCAATAAACACATGAAAATATGGTAAATATCACGAATCATTTGGGAAATACAAGTCAAAACTATAATGAGATACCACCCCACCCCCAGTAGGATGACTATTATAAAAGCCAATGAGTGTTGACAAATCAGTGTTGACAAATATATGGAGAAGTTGAAACCCCCTTGCACTACTAGTGGGAAGGGAAAATGGTGCAGACTCTATATAAAAAAAATAGGGCAATTCCTCAAAAACCTAACAATAGAATTACTACGTGATCCAGCAATCAGGCTTCCAGGTATATACCCCAAATAATTGAAAGCAGGGTTTCAAAGACATATTTTATATTCATGTTCATAGCCTCAGTACTCACCAGAGTCAGCAGGTAGAAGAAACACAGTGTCCATCAATGGATGAATGTATAAAAATGTGATATGCACATACAACGGAATATTATCTGCCTCTAAAAGGAAGGAAACTCTGATACATGTTACAACATGGATGAATCTTAAGGGCATTTTGCTAAGAAGCCTATCACCAAAGGACAAATGCTGTAAAATGGTTTTGTTTTATATGTGGTACTCAGGATAGTCTAAAGACATAGAGACGGAAAGTAGAATATGATGGAGAAAGGAAGGGAATGAGGAGTTGTCTGCTGGGTCTAGGGTTTTAGATTTGCAAGATGAGGAGCCTGGATGTGCACAACTATGTGAATGGACTTAACACCATGGAACTGTACAAATAAAAATGGTTAAGATGGCAAACTTTATGCCATGTATATTTTACTACAAATTACAAAAAACCACTGTCTGTGCTATTCATCCTGTGCATTTCAGAGTTTAATCCAAAGTAAGGAGAAAGGCTTCATGGGACTTGCTGAACTTAATGAAACACTTAGGTACTTTTGTTAGCAGATAGTTACATGAATGACTAACCTGATAAATTCAGTGTTGAGCTAAGAATTTGCTAAGATAGTGCCTAAGTTAACAGATGACATGCAGAGATTGGAAAGATGTTTATATTTAGGGGGAATGTTTTAAGGAGCTTTTAATATTTAGATAGTCTTAGTATTTAATAAATGACTGTGTAAGCTGAGATCTATAGTTCATAAAACCACCTTCCTAGCTTTTATGACTTGGATCTTGAATGTCGCTTAAAGGCCCACGTGTTGAAGGCTTGGTTTCCAGCCGGTGGAGCTATGGGGAGGTGGTGGGACATTTAGGAGATGGGGCCTAGTGAAGGGAGGAAAGTCATTGGGGGCATTCCCTTGAAGGGGATATTGGGGTCCTAGTCACTTCCCGTCGATTTCCTGGCCACCATGAGGTGAACAGTTTAAAAAAATATATTTTAAAAATTTAAACTTTTTATTTGTTCTAATTAGTTGTACATGACTATACACGTTGTACATGCATTTATACATTTTGAAAGGTCATACATAAATGAAGTGTAATCTCTCATTTTTCTGATTATACAAATTGTAGGAGCACATCGCTCATTCAGTTATGAATGTATATGAGGTAATGATGTCCGTTTCATTCTACTATCCTCCCTATTCCCTCCCCCGCCCTTCATTACCTTTTACCTAATATAAAGTAAATACTCTTCCCTATTCCCATCTACCTTATTTTGAATAAGCATCCACATAACAGAGAAAACATTTGGCCTTTGGGTGTTTGGGTTTGGCTTATTTCCCTTAGCATGATATTTTCCAACTCCATCATTTACCAGCAGATGCCAGAATTTCATTCTTCTTTAAAGCTGATAGTATTTCATTGTGTATATGTACACATTTTCTTTATCCATTCATCTGTTGAAGGGCACCTAGGTTGGTTCCATAGTTTAGCTATTGTGAATTGAGCTGCTATAAAGTTGATGTGGCTGCATTACTGTAATACGATGATTTTAAGTTGTTTGTGTATAAATGGAGGAGTGGGATAACTGGGTCAAATGGTGGTTCCTTTCCAAGTTTTCTGAGGAATCTCCATACTGCTTTCCATAATGGCTGCACCAATCGGCACTCCCACCAGCAGTGTATGAGTGTGAGCTGAACAGCTCTGCTCCACCAGGTGCTCTCCACCATAACCCTGGTGCCGCACCAAGACCCAAAAGCAATAGGGCTGACCATCATCCAGGGACTGAGACTTCTATGATTGTGAGTCAAAGAAACCTTTTTTATTTATAAGTTGATCATCTTGGGTATTATTTTCGTCAGTTTTTTTCACTGCTATGGCTGAAAGACCCAACCAGAACAATTGTAGAGGAGGAAAAGCTTACTTGGTGGCTTCAGAGGTTTCAGTCCATATCCAGCTCCATTCCTTGGGGCTTCAGGTGAGGCAAAACATCATGGCAGAAGAGGGTGGCGCTGGCGGAGGGAAGCGACTCAGTGATGATTAGAAACCAGCGAGTCTCTCCACTCCCAGATACAAAATATGTACCCAAAAGCCACTCCCCCAATGTCTACCTCCTCCAGCCATGGCCTACCCACCTTCAGTTACCACCCAGTTAATCCCCCTTAGGGGATTAATTCACTGATTGGGTTAAGGTTATCATAATCCAGTAGTTTCTCCTCTAAACCTTCTTGTATTGTCTCACACATGAGCTTTTGGGGGACGCCTCACATCTGAACTATAATAGCTATTTTGTCACAATCCTAGAAAACTAACTAACACAATAAAATTATTTCATTTGGTCTAAATTTTTTTCTATTATAAAATTATCTCAGTGAAAATCTTCAAAAATAAACAATATTCAAAAAATAAACAACATTATTTCCTTTCCAGTTATATCCAGTTATTTATCCATGCACGTTTAAAACATACATGGTTATAATCATATTACACACAAATAGTAACCATTATTTCAAAAGGTCTCACTTATAAGAATTACAGAGAAGAGTATATAAATTTTAATTGAATTTCTATTCTCTATTTTTTACAATGTTATGGAGTTTCCAAAATGCCACCCCCCGCCCTGTTATGGTATATTTTGGCACATATGGTGAATTTTCCCTACTGTGGTATAAATTAAAATGAAAAGAATTAAGAGTAAATTTTTTCCTTGACCTGGTGTGATGACACACTCCTGTAATCCCAGCAACTCAGGAGCCTGAGGCAGGAGGATCCCACGTGGGAAGTCAGCCTCAGCAACTTAGTGAGACCCTGTCCCCAAATAAAAATAAGCTGTGGGGTTTAGCTCAGCGGTAACAAAGAATAAATTTTACTGTCAGTTAACCATGCAATATTTGTGACAATTCCAAATATTGGAATTCCGAGTACCATAATAATATAATTTTTAAAATTATTCTTTTGATTGACAAGTCATAACTGTGTATGTTCATGAGAATTAGAATATTTGCTGCTAAAGAGCATTTTCTAGCTTTATTCACAATAGTCTTAATATGGAAGCAATGCAAGTATCTAACAACAGATGAATGGATAAAGAAACTGTGGTATATAAGTACAATGGAATACTACTCAACCTTAAAAAAGAAGGATATCCTATCATTTTGTGACAACATGGATAAACCTGGAGGACATTATGCTAAGTGAAATAAGCCCTACACAGACAAATACTGCATGATCTCAGTATGTGGAATCTGAAAAAGTCAAATTCAAAGAAACAGAATAAAACATGGTTACCAGGGCAACGGGGTGGGGGAAAGGGGAACATGTCGGTCAGAGGTTACAAACTTGTATTTTTTGTAAATAAGTTCTGCACATCATGATGACTACAGTTGATAAAATATGGTAGACTTGAAATTTACTGAGAGCACATCTTAGGTATTGTATACACGCACAAACACACACAAACACAGAGTTAACTAAGTGAGGTGATGGAGGTTAATTAGTTTAATTATTTTCATCATTTAACAATGTATGCATATCTCAAAATATCAAGTCATATACCTTTAATATATGCAATTTTCACTTGTCAATTAGACTTTAATCAAACTGAAAAAGGTATTTTCTTTATAATGAATTATTTCTATATAATGGAATATTTCCTTTGGATTTTTTTTCTCATAAATAGAATTAATAGTCAAAAGGTTTGAGTGTTTTTTAGAATTTAGATGTATGTTAAGGGCTTTGATAGTGCCAAATTGCTTGTGCAGTTGACAGTTGTGTGGTGACAATCATAATCATCCTTACTAGCCTTTAATGTCATTTCTTCTTGCCAACTTTATATGTGAAAAGTGTTCATATTTTACTATGCATTTCTTGAAGCGTTTTGCAAAATATTTGTTTCCTAATTTTACGTTACTCCTTTTTTTGTGCAAATACTTTCCCCATTCTGCCATTAGGAGTAAAAGATAATGAACCAACATTAATACCCAGTAGCACCACTTGGAAATATCAGGAGCTGTTATCCTTCTCCCTGAATCTGACACTCCCTGAGCATGTACCTTGCCACGCCCCTGCTAAATATCTGGATCTACAGTTGCCAGATAAAAGCCCAGTTAAATCTGATTTCTGATTTCCAGATAGCAGAAAGATAGCAGGAGATAGTTAAGTTTGAATTTAAGATAAATGACAGGAGCTTTCCTTTTTTAGCACGAGTATATGTCACAAATATTGCATGGTTCATACTGACAATAAAATTTATTCGTTCGTTGCATATCTGAAGTTCTGTTTCAACTGGGTAGCCTGTATCTTTATTTGCTACACCTGTCTATCCTCCTGGGGCTAGTTTACCAACATCTGCTGGCTGAACATTGTCCTTTGAACTGGGTGTTGGGGGCCCAGGGGGTGACATACAAGATCGTTCCAATTTTGATTTTCAGGAGAATTCTGCAATCAGAAAAATAATCCCTGGACTTTTATAATGACTGGTAGTTTAAACTTCTTATAACACGACCTCTGCCTTCCTGCTGCCCGATGCAGAGTTATCCACTCTTACTTCACCACAGAAAACCACCTAGGGACTCTGATTCCTTTCTGGAAGAATCCAGAATCTCGAGGTCTTAATGAAAGCCCAGGTGATCTGCTCCTATAAATCTGCGGAACTCTGGCAACTGTGGCGTTGGAGGCCTCTGAGCATCAATACTCAGCATAGAATCACCGTCCTAATTACATGTCCCTTTGATCCATCTTCAGATCATCCATTCTTCACAATTCATTCAAAATCTTTGGTATACCGTTTGCAAGTTGCTTTAGAATTCATAAAGTTGCTCCCATTTGATCTTCACTCTACTTTGCCAGAAGCGGGGAAGCTTATTTCTGTTTTACAGAGGACAGGGAGGCTCACAGGGGCTAAGTTCACAGCAGGCTTGCGAAGCTGCCAGGGCTGCAAAGCCCGCCCTCTTTCCACCCCACCAAGCTACCTCCTTTCGCCACAAAACCTACGTGGGGACCACTGGTGTTGGATTTTCGGCCCACTTCGAGTTTCAGGTGACTTCCGTCCTGCAGTTGATCCGAAGCTTGCCCCAGACCTGCAGTGAGCACGCGTGGGGGGAGAACTGTGCTCTGCTCAGCGCAGGAACCCGGGCCCCGGCAGGACAGCGCTGGCCAGACACGCTACGGAGAGGCAGGCCGCCCTCTTGCGGGTCCCCCTCCAGCAGCGCGGCCTCCTAGCCGTCGTCCCCGGAGCGCCCGGATTCCCGAGCGCCGCGGCTCGGAACCAGGGGCGCGCGGACTCGGCGGCGGGGGCGTGCTCCGAGGACGCGCGCGGGCTGCAGCTCCGGAGGGCCGCTCCCGGGGAAAGAGGGCGGCGCCCGGGAAAGCTGGCTGGTGCTGGCACTCGGAAGTGCCGAGAGAGGGGTGTTGTGAACTCGTGGCGCGCGTGAACATCGCGGTCGCCGCCGCCCGGGACAGCCCGGAGGTTGGTAGCTGGTGGCCGTAGGGGGTTCCGGGGAGGTTAGGTGTCGACTTTTTTGCTTTGGTTTGCTCTGTTGCAAAAAAAGAAACGTACAAGACGCTTTCCTTTTCCTACCCCGGTTCCCGTGTGCGCGCCCGAGGGCGGGACAGAGGAAGTTCCCGGTCCCGCAGAGGAGACAAAGGCAGCGGGGGCCGCGCGCCCGGCAAAGGAGGGATCTGGGATCCTTGACCCGGGATTGCGTACCAAGTCCATGCACACCCCTGCCCGCGTCCTCTCTCCGCGATTTCAGGCACTGTTGCGGGGAATTGCAGACTCTGATCCTCTTGGTAGCATTAGAGGTGCGCCTGCCTGCCTATCTGCTGCAAATCCAGGAACCTCAACGTTAGGAATTTTTTTTTTTTTTTTTTGCTTTCTTCTCCTTGGACTCAGTTTCTCTCATCTGTTCTGAGTCTTGCCTTCAGGTGGCACCAGTCTTTATAAAATAGTTCCCCACATGCACATGGTCATCTAAGGTACTATGTAGGGGTGACGTTGGTGTTAAGAACTATTGATGCTTTCTGTGTTCATTGCTCTTGGATCAGACTTGCCTGGCTGGGTGGTTGGCATATTCAGTGGTTTGCATTACGTGCGGGGAGATTCATTGTTTCTGCCCCTTTCTGTTTTGTATTTCTTATCCGTTCTTTCTTGTAGCTAAGCACTCACCTCAGTGTGATTGTCATGGGAACACCGGACAGGAGAGAGAGGGCTTCACTGAGGTGGTGGTTTCTATACTGGATTTTAAAGAATGATTTTCCTCCCTCAATTCTTCACCTTCTTTCTTCCCTGTGATTTTTCTCCCTCCTCCCTGGCACTCCCTAATGTGATTAGGTGTTGCGTAAGGACAGTTCTGCCCTGATATGCAATTAATGTCAATTTAATGGGGATGGCGCTTGTCAGGTTCTTTAGATACATTATTTCTAAACCTTATGGTAACTGGGAAAGATGGGTAGCTTATCATTTTCACAGGGTTTGGCGGGGAGGTGTGAGCACCACAGACTAGTGTGTTTTAGCCTGAGTTTGGGGCTCCTCCACTGGATCAAATTCTGTGCTTTGTCTACTATTTGCTTTCTCCTTGAGAAGTTTAGATGGGTGACAACCAAAGACCGAAATGAAGCAGTCATTTTTTTGGGTGTCCAGATGTTGGTGTGAATTCTGTAGGTAACATCAGGAACTAGTTAGTGTGGGCCTTACTCACCTGTGTGCCCCATGCCTCCATCTCTGGGCTTGGCCCAAGGGGAAGGACTCCTTAAATGTTGCTTTGAACTTCCCTGTCTTGGGTGAAGCCCTGGGTTCCTTGTAGGGAATTCTTAAATTAATTCATCTTTCCTTCCTTCCTTCCTTCCTTCCTTCCTTCCTTCCTTCCTTCCTTCCTTCCTTCCTTCCTTCCTTTCTTCTTCCTTTCTTTCTTTCTTTTTTCTTTTTTTTGACCATGCACTTCTTTGGAGTCTGGGATGTCAGTGTTTTAAAAGGAGAAAAACAAAAACAAAAACAAAAAAACAAAACCCACCAAACCTAGGGTAGCTGGGCATGATGGTGCCTACCTGGAGGTTGAGGTAGGAGGTAGGAGGGTTGCAAGTTCAAGGCCAGCATTAGTAACTTAGGGAGACTGTCTCAAAATAAAAAGATCTGGAAATGTAGTGTGCTCAGAGTTAAAAGGCCCTAGGTTCAATTTCCGCTACTGCAAAAAAACAAACAGAAAAGCCATAGGATTATAAATGATATTGAAACAAAGTTATCAAAATAGTATTAAACCTCCCCAAATTTATGAGTCTGATGTGCTTCTTTATTAATGCATTAAGTAACAAAATTCAGTGCTGAAGCAATGAACTCCTGTAATTTCAAATTGGTGATACTCAGGGCTGGGGATATGGCTCAGTTGGTAGAGTGTTTGCCTCACAAGCACAAAGCTCTGGGTTCAAATCCCTAGCACCACAAAAAACAAACAAACAAATTGGTGATACTCATGTCAAGAATATTTTGCAGTCTTGCAACAGCTAGACCATGGTATGAACATATCTGATTGTTATTGATGACTCAGTCACTAGAATTGCTCTTACTGTGGTTTGTTGTCCATACTCATAATCCAATGAAATAGTGATTTTTAGTTAGAGATTTATAAAATAAAGATGTATGAGAAAAAGAAGCATGAGTTCATGGCCTCCTGGGTAGCATACCAGAGAACAGTGGATGTGTGACATATACCAGCCCCACCTTTCTTGTGTGTATAAATGATCTTTAGTGGTATATGGTATTGCTAGTGTCAGGGAAGAAGAAGGAGTTAATCACTATATATTCCATATATGTAAAAAGATCTTATGTTACTATGAGCATTTTATGATAATGCAATTTTAAAATTCAGATGAAATGGACAAGTTTTTAAATAAAAAGTCTTAAGATATGAGACCTAGAAAATTTGAATAGGCCTATTAAAGAAATTGATTGTAGTTAAAAGTCTTTCCATAACCAAATTTCCAGGTCCAGACGGCTTCAATGTGAAATTCTCCAAACATTTTTAAAAAATAAAAGAGAAACCGCTCTCTGGTTGCTTTTATGGGGCCAGCATAAGCTTGTGACTCAGGCTTGATAAGGAAGTTACAAGAAAATTATAGGCCAAACGCTCATAAAAAAGAATGCAGAAGCCTTAAAACAATGTATTGGTAAGTCAAATCTAGCAACCCATAAAAAGAACAATAAATCATGACCAACTTGGATTTATTCCAGAAATGTAAACTAACATTTAAAAACCAAATAAATGTGATTAGCTCCTTACACAGAATAAAGGAGAAAAAAATTTAATAAAATGCAACACCCATTCATGATAACAAATATTTTTTGCAAACTAAAACATTGAGGAAAATTAAAGAAGACTGAAAATAATGGAGGGTATGTCATTACTCTGTAATAAATAGATTCTGTGCTTTGCCAATCAAAATTCCAGTAGATTAATTTTTTAAAAAAATGTTGATAAACTGATTCTCAAATTTATTTGGAAATTGTAGACAATCTAAGAAGAGCAAAATTGGAGGACTTAAGCTACAAGATCAATATGTAGTTATGTCAGTGTATATTGGTACAAGGCCAGATGGGCCACAGGAACTGAATAGAGAATCCACAGATAGGTTTGTATATATATGTATATGGTCTTTTGATTCATGACAGAGGTGACCCTGCAGTGGAGAGAGAATGGCCTTTCAGTAAATGATGCTGAGTCAGGTGCAAATTCATATGGACAGTATGAATCTTAATAATCTACTTCATCTCATATATGAAAATCAATCAAGAGCAATCATGCATTTAAATGCGAAAGCTAAAACAATAGGTTTCTGGAAGAAAGTTAAGTAAAATATCCTTATGACCTGAAGACACAAAAAGTACTAACAGTTAAAGGAAAATATTGGTAAGAACTTCCATTCATTTAGAGTCCATAAAGAGAAGGCATGCTATAGAATGGGTGACGGCATTTGTAATACATATATCAAAATAAAGAACTCATAGCTAGATGGTAGGAAGAAGATCTATAAATCAGGAAGAGAAAAATGGATAGCTCTGTAGAAAAATGGGCAAATGTCACTCCATAAAAGAGGATCTCCAAATTTCCAATAAACATGAAAAGATGAACAAGCTTCATTAGGCATTAGGGAAATGCAAATTAAAACTACAGTGGGACCCCATTATATATTCACCAAAGTGGCTAAAATTAAAAAAGACTGTCAGTGCTACGCACTGATGAGAATGTGGATAAACTGGAAATCTCATACACCATTAATGGGTATGAAAGTTAGCATAAATGCTTGGAAATCTGTTTTGCAGTACCATTTACTAAAGCTGGATATATACATCCCCTGTGGTCCAGTTATTCCATTATTAGATACTTAATAGTTAGGTATACATATGTAAACCAAAAGATAGGGAAAAGAATAACTTAGGCAATATTATCACAATAGTCCCCAGCTGGAAAAAACTTACATGTTCTTCAATAGTAGTCTAGATAAATGAATAAGTGCTTATCCAATGGAATACTCTACAGTCATGAGGATAGACTTTTTCATTTTTTTATTTTGAGACAGATCCCCAAAGTTGTGGGGGTTGGTTCATCTTGAACTTGCTATCCTGCCTCTACTGGTCACTTTTGAGGGAGTTAGTGATAAGGAAAACCCAGAAGGGGCTTATATGGCATTCAGGTTTTTATCTCAGTGGTAATAACTTGTGCGAGTCTACTTCTGAAAAGCCTTATTTATTTCCTGTATATTTAAATAAAAAATTTACTTAAAATATTATATTGTGAAAAAAACTTTTATTCATTCAGATGCCCTTAATCTGGAGTTTATAAACTGTGGAGGGCATGATTCTTGGTGATTAAAACAGTTTAAAGTAGGTTGAGAATTTTTAGAGGAAAAAGTACAATATCTGATCAGTAGTTTTGTTGAATGAGGGGATTATAAAATTGACTCCTTTTTGCTGGTCTTTAAACTGTTCATATAAAAAGACTTAGAGTCATGTTTGATTATAAGATTGATATTGGAGTGTTGTGGAAGCCAAGAGTTGCTAAGGGGTGGACTGAGTACAAAATTTTATTTTCAGATTTCATTTTCTTCAATTTAATTTTTTAAAGTTTATAACAATTGGATTTAAAACCCATCTGTTTTATATAAATCCTTTAGGTAGGTACTCTTCTCCCGTGAGACGATGAACTGAGTGCAGGGCTGACATATTAGTTTCCTATTGCATCTGTAACAAATTGCTACGTAGTTAGCAGCTTAAAACAACACTCATTTGACCCTCCATTTCTGTGGGTTCCACAGCCCTGCATTGGACCCACTGTGCATAGCAGATATTTGAAAAAAAAAATTACATCTGTATACCAAACATTTATAGACTTTTTTCTTGCTATTTCCTGAACAATATAGTGGAACAATTATTTACACAGCATTAACATTGTATTAGGTATTGTATGTAATCTAGAGATGATTTACAGTATGCAAATACTATACCATTGTATATAGGGGATGTGAACATTTGCAGATTTTGGTGTCCAAGGGAGTCCTGGAATAATCCCTCATGAATTCTGAGGAACCATTGTATTTATTATCTTGTGGTTCTGAGGGTCAGAAGTCCTCCTTCTGGAGGATCTAGGGCAGACTTTTTAAAAAATTGTTTTTATTAGTACATTTCAGTTATATTTAATGGGGTTCATTTTGACATAATTGTATATGCATGGAATATAATTTGCTCTATTTCAGTCCCCATAGGCAAGCTTCTTCTTGTTGCCTCTTTCAGTGTCTAGATGTATCTTATTTTCCTTTGTTTGTGATCCTTCCTCCATGTGCAAAGTGCATCTCTTATCTGCCTCTGACACCCCCCACCCTCCTGTAAGGGCCCTTGTGATTACATTGGGCCCACCTGGGTCATCCAGCATAATTTCCCTATAGAAAGATCCTTAATCACATCTGCAAAGTTCCTTTTGCACTAGAAGGTGGCAGGTTCCAGGGATTAGGACTTGGGCATTTCTAGGGGAGCCCTGCTTGTGGAATCCCACAATGAGATCTTTATATTTTGTCTCCACTAATGATACCTTTCTGGTTCTCAGTAGGGGTTCATTGTTGAGTAAAGAAACAGGTCTAAGAGTTCATTGTCGAAGTTTATGAAAGAGGAGAAGTGATGGTCTTGTCCTGTTCTCACTCTGCCACACCTGGAGTGTTGGGTTACTTTCTAGGAACCTATGATGTAAAGAGACAACCAACACTTAGTACCTATATTGTAAAGACAATTGACAGACAGATGGTAAAAGGTCTAGAAACCCGAGCCACGAACCATGGAGGAAATGATTAGAAGGAGTTGTGGATGTCGGTTCTGGAAGTGGACTTGCATGGAGTGGATGACATTAATTATCTTTAAACATTTGAAGGAACTTTGGAAGAACAATAAAGGCTTTTTAGTATACTTAATAACAGAAATAACATTAAAAACGAAAAGAATAAGCATTTCAGAATTTGCTATGTCGCAGGCACTGTTCTGTCACTTTTAAAATTAATTCTCACAGACACTGTCTGCAGGTTGCTGTTATCCCTAGTTTGCAGATAAAGAAATTGAGGCATGGAAAAGTTATGCAACTTGTTCTAGGCTCACAGAAGTAGAAAGTGGTAAAACTGAGATGCAAACCTTGACATTCTGGCTTCAGAACTATTGTGGTTAATGTCTTAAATGACCCCCTAAGGAATATAGACTAATGGTTTGTTTGCCAGCTTTTGGCAGTCTTGGGAGGTGATGGAACTTTTAAGAGGTATGACATACTGGAAGGAAGTTAGGTCATTGGGAGTGTGCCCTTGAAGGGGATAGTGTGACCCCAGCCCTTCCTTTCTCATTGTTTCCTAGTCATTATGAGGTGAGCGGTTTCCTCTACCAGGTGCTTCTGTCATGATATTCTGCCTTACCACAGACCCCAAAGCAATGAGAACAAGTGACCATGGACTGAAACCTTTGAAACCATGAGCCAAAATAAACCTTTCCTCCTTTTAAGTTGTTTATCATAGGTATTTTATCATAGCAATGTAAAGCTAACTAACACAAGAGCCATTCTCTAACCTATATCATATCCTGCCACCATGTCTTTACTTTCAGAAGGTAGAAGAAGACAGGTGGCAGAAGATTTTTTTTAGAATTGGAGACCTGGATCTGGACTCTGTTAAAGAAAAAAACATGAGGACAATCAGAACTGCTTAGGAAAGAGTTTCTCTGCCTTGTAATGTTATAGGAAAGGGTCAAATAAATTTTTATAAAAGGAATTCCCAAATGGGCAATAAGATTCCCCACTGATTTTGAAATATTTTCCTTCATAATTATATAAAAATTAATAAGTATCGAGTGACATGTTTCTTAGGGATGGGGATACCTTCTGGGAAATGCATTGCTTAGCAATTTTTCTCATTGTGTAAATGTTACAGAGTACACTTATACTAAGTAAGATGGCTACAATGTCACTAGGTGATCTAATCTTATGGGATTACTGTTGAATATGTGATTAATCACTGACCAAATGTTGTCACATTATAAAACTCTGTGTGTGTGTGTGTGTGTGTGTGTGTGCGTGTGTGTGTGCGTGCGTGTGTGTGTGTGTGTGTGTGTGTGTGTGTGAAAGAGGTAGGGGGAGAGAGAACGAACAACCTTTGTGACGTTTTATGTACTAAGATCCATCATGGAGCTAGGGGTATAGCTCAGTGGTAGAGCACATGTTTAGAATGCCTGAGGCCCTGGGCCCTTCCTAGCACTGAAAAAAAAAAAAAAAAAAAAAAAAAAAAAATATATATATATATATATATATATATATATATATATATATATATATAAAAGATCTATTGTGAAATGTTTTTCAACTATTTTTCCAGATTTTATTTATACTAACTCTTTTGAATTCTCTGGATGTGGCAGATTGTATCCCTGTTTCCCCCTTTCAAGTTGTCATTCCTTCCATGAAGATAGGGAGTTGATTTTTTGCCCCCTTTGGATCTAGGCCAATCTTTTTTTAATTTTTTTTTTTTTTTTTAGTTGTAGATGGACACAATACCTTTATTCTATTTATGTACCATTATGTGGTGCTGAGGATCGAACCCAGGCCCTCACACATGCTAGGCAAGCGCTCTACTGCTGAGCTACAACCCCAGCCCTAGGCCAATCTTTGACTTGCTTTGGTCATTAAAATGTCTCAGGACATTGAGAGACATCATCTCAAGCGGTTTTGCATCTCTTCACTTTGGAATCCTGAAGCCCCTGTGCTGCAAAAAAAAAAAAAAAAAAAACCCAGGTTGTCCTGCTGGCGGGTGAGCACCCACATGGTGGGGGGATCTGGGCACTTGGCGTCTGCTTGCACCAAATGTCAGACAGGCACTTGAACCACTGGCTACTCCCACTGCTGTTGAGCTGTATGGTGTCTGTAGTCACACGAGTGACCCCGGGGTGACATCAGCAGAAGACCCCCACCCAGATTGTGCTCACATAGAATCCTGAGAAAGAATAAGTCTTTGTTGTTTGAAGCCACTACATGTTGGGGTGGTTTGTTAATCAGTGCTGCATAAGAGATATATGGTCATTTTAGCTAGGTGTGGTGGCGCATACCTGTAATCCCAGTGGCTGGGGAGGCTGAGGCAGGAGGATCGTGAGTTCAAAGCCAACCCAGCAACAGCGAGGCACTATGTAACTTGGTGAGATCCTGTCTCTAAATAAAAAATACAAAATAGGACTGGGGATGTGGCTCAGTGGTTGAGGGCCCCTGAGTTCAATCCTCAGTGCCCCTCCCCATCTGGCAAAAAAGAGAGATATGGTATTTTTGTGCAGACTTGGAAGTTGTGAGCACGTATTTAAAAACATTCTGTAGTTGGACCTTTTGCCTGGTCTGTGGACCTCTTCCAGCCAGCGCATCGCTCTGTAGTGAAGCTACTGTGGGTTTCCCCTTCTCGTGATGTGGATGAATCAGACTCTGAAGGGGGCTTTGAGAGAACTGTGATACGTGAGGACACCAAGAGTCTGGACTTGGTTTTCCTGGGAAAATCACATTATTTATATTCCACAAAATAGGCTTCCTTCCCATCAAGTTGGACCCCAGAAAAAAGCAGAAGTCCCGTACCACTTTTTCTGAATATACTAGACTATTGCTCTTCTATTTCGCCTTCTTCAAAGCTGTAGTCATTTTGGTGGGCAGACGCTCCTTTCATTTTTACTACTTTGTGGTTTCCATAGCGCTCATTTGTTCCTAAATTTAGAAGTATTTCTGTTTTACTCAACCCTTCTCTCTACATAACTGCTGACTTCCCCTCTGGTACACAAGGTGAGTGGGTTTGGTTTGGTTGGCCCTCTTCAGTAAATCTTTTGAGGAATATATGTAAGTTGTGTGCATTCTGAATACATTGAATTTTCAAATTTTCTCAAGGAGTATCAGAAAGTATATATAACTTTAAATTATTTTAGATAACATTTTAGTATTCTGATAGGTTGGTTTTATTATAGATTTTGAAAAAATGTGAATCCAGTGTACTTGTATGAATAGTAACATGATAGGGGAAAGACTTTGGAATTAGACCTGGTGGATAAGAGTCTAACCTCTACAGCTTGCTAGTTCTGTGACTTTGGGCAGGTGTCTTAACCTTTCTGGACCTTGATTTCCTCTTGTGGTAAATGAGGAAACTCTCAAAAGAATATGGTTATTAAAAAGATAATACTTGTAAAGCACATTTTCAACACAGGCAATCTGTAAATTGTGCTTAATTATGACATAGCTATTGCTAAAGTGTCAGAAAATTTTGTGGAGGAAAATCTTATTCAAGCATTTGATAGACGTGCTCTTGGTGATGCCGTGCTGAATGATTGCTAGCTTAAAGATGAGATCTACTGTTTTAAAAGTCCTCTGGTGCATGTGAGTATTTGGTTATAGCCCATTTAGTGTTTGTATCAAGATTTAGGAGTAGAAGCAATTTAAAATGCAAGCGTTAGAATCCATTCGTTGTATGCATCAGAAATAGAGTACTTTTGAAATGATGTTGGAAATTGCTGGGGTAAAAGCACTTCTGGTAGTTATGTTGATGCACATTTCAGGCTTTGGCACAGTGAGCTGTATACTCTTCTCCCAAAAGTGAGGAACAGAATTTCTGCCTGTGAGAGAGTGGAAGCTGGGAACTTCGGTTTTAATTTTTGGTCCATTGCTGGCTTTTCTGTGTCCTTGGGTAGATCCTTCTTCTCCCTCAGCAGGATTCTGATTCCTGAAAGGGAGTTAAAAAGTTAGTTCTCTGGTGAGGATCTGAGAGATGGCATCTTTGAAAGCAGGTGGAGTGTTAAATTACAAAGCAATGCAATTGGAAGTCACTCTGTATAGAAAAAGCTGTTAGCTGAATTCTTGCCATTTTGTGACTCTGACTTGAGTCTGTGAGCCTCCTGAGATCTATGAGTCCCAGAGAAATGCTTTTTTTTTTTTTTTTTAAATATAATACCTCTGGGCTCTTACACCCAACCTTGTAGAGAAAGCTCCGTAGAACAATAGTCTGACTTCCTTCCCTCTGGTTCCAGGGAAACCGCTGTGATGATTTCCTTCCAAGACCTAATATTAAATGGATTTCCTATCCCTTTATCCTGAATTTCTCATTCTTATCAATAACATTTAGCTCTAGATCCTGTAGTCTTAACAGCTTTGGAGTTGCTGTTTTGTGTTCTTTATTTTCTTCTTTCTTTCTCCCCTACTGATTCCTGGACTGGTTTGATGCGATGTACAACTTAATTTTCCCTCATCTGTGTGGCTTGATTCCAGCACTTTCTCTCCACTTCCTGCTGAGGGCCTGAGTGGTCGACTTCCCTGCCTATGGACTCTATCACAGAGTTAAGGGGCTTCTCTGTGAAGCTTCCTTCAAATAATTAAATGGCCACCATTTCCCCCTTATCTGAGGATTTCCTTTCCATGATTTTACTTACCTGGGCTCAACGTTGATTCAAAAATATTAAGTAGAGAGTGCTAGGAATAAACAACTCATGTTTAAAACATGCACCATTTCATTAGCATGATGAAAGCTCTATTTTGCCTGCGATATGAATCAGCTCTTTGTCCAGTGTATCCTCACTGTATGCACTACCTGCCAGTTAGTCACTTGGCACCTGTCTCAGCCATTAGATTGACTGGCACTGTTATCACAGTGCTTATGTTAATTAATCCTTATTTCACTTAATAATGGCTCCAAAGTGCAAGAATAGTGATGTTAGCAATTCAGATATGCCAATAGGAAATCATAAAATGTTTCCTTTAAATGAAAAAGTGAAAGTTCTTGACTTAATAAGACAATGAATCATGCTGAGGTTGCTAAGCTCTTTGGTAAGAACAAATCTTCTATTCATGAAATGGTGAAGAAGAAAAAAGAAATTCATGTGACTTTTGCTGTTGTATCTCAAACTGCAAAAGTTACAACCACGGTGCATGGTAAGTGCTTAATTAAGATGGAAAGGCATTAATTTTGTTTATGTGGAGAAAACAGCAGTGCAGATGGTCCCCAACTTAAAATAATTTGACTTAGGAGTTTTTGGCTTTGCAGAGGATTTATAGGGGTTTTAAGTTCTTTTTAACTTATATTTTTTCCATATTTTTGTTGGTACATTATAATAATACATAATGATAGAATTCATCATTAAATATTTTACATGTACATCATAGACTAACATAATTTGGCCAAAATTTTATTCCCAGTATTTAATTTATATTTTTGACTTTCGATGGGTTTATCAGAATATAAGGCTATTGTAGGTCAAGCAGCATCTCTGTACACAAAATTTGGTGCTATCTCAGTTTCAGACATTCATTGGGGTCTTGGGACACACCTGCCCAGGATAAGAGGGGACTACTGTGCTGCTCACAAGCCTGAGGTTTCTTCAGGAATTCAAACCCAAACCTGAAACCTCATGCTCAAGTCTGCCTGCTACTGGCTCCTAGTCCCCTTTCACCTAAGCATCTACATTGTCCCTTCTTCTCAGTCCCGACCAACATTCCCATCGTGATGGGGTGTACTCAGGCATATCTCTTCACATTGGACAGCAACCCTTCTTAGCGCTCATTATCCACGGTACAGCCTAATTCATGTAGATGATCAGTGGACTCTTTTGTTTCTGTAACTGGGCTGCTTCCTATAGAAATGACGTTATGAATGGCGACTAGTTTCTAGGCTGTCTCACAGTTGCTCACTTACAGGTCATATGCTGCATCTGTACGTGAATACAAAAGAAGCATCATGTACCCATCGGAGTAAGAACCTCTCTGAATTCGTCATGATAGTGTCTTCTTAAATAAGAGCACGCTCGTTTAGAGAATGAGGAGTAGAAACTTTGGCGATTTTGTTGAGAAAGTTTTTGGAAACCTTTAAATGCTTGGACGTTAACAAAATGTTTTGGTTATGTTCCTAAATGTATAGTGTTTCTTATCTGTGGTATTGTGGTGTTCTTAAATCCTTTAAGACACATGTCTACTCTGATTTGCTTTCTGGGTGCACAGATAAAATGAATGGAGAAAAAAAAATAGTATTGGGGGAAGTGATTTTCCTGAGATAAGTGGGCCAGAGTTGGAAAGAGAGATGTGAGGAAGGAAGATCTATTAAGTGTTGATGTTACTGTTGTTTTGAGGTGACATTGATCCACTTGTGAAAGCACTTTATTTAATTCCTTTAGGGATAGGAAGAGAGGTGGTGAGGAAGAGTCATTGGGCAGAAAGCTCTCAGCTGGTCCCAAGGGAAGTTTGTGTGATGTACAGGGTGGCCTTGGGCTGGGTATGCGAAGAGGAAGAGTGAAGTGTTAAAGAAAGTTCCAGAACTGCCAATCTGTTGAAAGAGGTACAGAGGTTATTAGGATGGCCATGCACCATGTAAGGTCAGTTAGATTTCTTCCATTCAGGAAGTAAACCAGGGCCATGGCCAGGTAGGCAACTGGTATATTCAATTCATGTTTATTGAGGGCATACTTAGTGCCAGGCCCTGGGCTAAGCAATTTACATTTCATCAACTCAACAATACTATGAGAAACCATATCTGGGAGCTTGCTACCTACCCCAGTTCCTCAACCTGCACATGACAAAGTTTGGACTTGCCTAAGCTGAGTTTGGTGCCAGAATTTGCTACCATGTTGTTAGGCGGAAACTATGTGGTTCAATCTGCGAATTTTGAAGGGGATGGAGGAGATAGTCTTGCTGTTTTGCCTCTAACTACTACGTATATTTGTGTGTATGTCCCGAAAATCATATACAATACAGCTCAGAGCATCAACAAAAAGGGAAAATATTATAAAAACGAATTTTGTAGTCTTCTGGGGTAGATCCTTAATGCAGGGGCATCATTCCATATATAGCATCTCCAAAAAGCCTCTAAAAAGTAGGGCTTCTAGAACTTTAATCTACAATATTATTTATGTTTAAATGTTGGTAGATTTTTAAGGAATTCAGTACTTTACTATTCAGACTCTTAATTGAGATGAAGAGTTCATCCAAAGCAATCTCAGCATCCTGTGACAGGAGAAGTACTATAAGACCAAGCTAAAGGGAAGGCTGTTCTAGTCCTACAAAGTTCCAGAAAGAAATCCAGCGATTCTAGAAGAGGCCAGATATTTAAAAATAAAGTATGAATGGAAATTCATGAAGTAGAAGTGGTTTTAAAAAATAGAACCCAAGAAAACATTAATGAAGTAGCAGGATTTTGAGAGATTTGTGCTTAAATCATGACTGTCTGATTGAGGGAGCAGTCAGACCAAACTTCGTGGGCAGTTTTTTAGGAGGACCATTGATTTCTAACTTTAGAGTTTATGATGGCTGAAATTTATTTCCCTTTCTGCTTGTCTTCTGGCAGCCTGAAGAAAAGAGTGTGTGTGGCAGATTCTGAGCCTGGCTTTGAGGGGAGAGGCAGAGGCCTGGAAGTTCTGGATTTGAACTCATGCAGAGTTATTCATTTATTCATTGTTTTAGTCAGTTTTTTCATCACTGTGACCAAAAGACTTGATAAGAATGATTTAGAGGGGGAAAAGTATATTTTGGCTCACAACTTCAGAGCAGTCTATGGTCAGTCGATTCCAGGGGTTCAAGGTGAGGCAGAACATCATGGTGGAAAGAAGGCAGCAGCTCAGGACATGACCAGTAGGAAGCAGAGAGAGAGCTCTGTTCACCAGGAACAAAAATATATGTCCCAAAGATATACCACCAGGAACCTACTTCTTCCAACCACACCCTACCTGTCTACAGCTATTGCTCTGTTAATCCATGTCAGTGAATTAATCCACTGATTTGGTTACTTTCTTATAATCTAATCATTTCACCTTGAAAATTCCTACATTGTCGCATACATGTGCTTTTGAGGGACACTACATATTTAAACCATAACATTCTGCTCCTGGCCCCCCAAAGCTCATGCTTATCTCACAATGCAAAATACATTTAGTCTATTTACAAGATTCCCATAGTCGTAACAGTTTCAGCATTGCCCCAAAGTCCAAGTCCAAAGTCTCCACTGACTCAAGGCAAACTCAGCATGAGCCTCTATGAAGATCAAAAGCATGTTACATATATCCAATATACAGTGGCACAGATTAAATATTTCCATTCCAAAAGAGAGAAATAAGGGGCATAGAAAGAAGGGATGGGAACAAAACGAGACCAAAATCTAAGCTGAGCAAATTTTGAAGATCCACATCCAGCATCTGGGGCACATGGCCTCAAGATGTTTTCTCAAAAGAGTTTGTGTAGCTCTGCCCCTATGACCTTGTAGTCCACATGACCTTTCTCTTGGCTTGCATCTGCTCAATTCTTGCAGCTTTCCTGGGCAGACATCCCATATTACTGGCATCTCTTAATCTCAGGGGTCTCCACCACAGCTACAGCTTCCTTCTTATATCTTTATGCATCACCCTTGCAGTGGTAGCCCTTGGGGACTCTGACTCTGCTACTCTTTGCTGGCCTGCTACTCTTTGCTGGCCTCCCAGGCCTTCCTTTGAAATCTTGGTGGAAGCCTCCATGACCTCCTAACTCCAGCATCCTGTAGTCCTGCAGAACCAGCACCACATGGTTGAGGTCTGCTGCCATCTTGAGCAGTAGCTACACTTCCTGGGAACATAGCTGCAGCAGCCTCTGAGCACCTGGGTAACTGAGCACAGGTCAGGCCCCTTGTGCGTGGAAGGTGCCTCCATGGTCTCTTCTCAAAGGAATTTTTACTTTTATACCCTTGAGCCTGAGATTGTGTGGTCTTGCCAGTTCCTGCAATGCCCTCAAGCCTCTTTCCTGTTATTTCTTAGGTGGCTTAATCTCTTCAACAGCCACACTTTCCCAGTTTTACTCATACTCTTCTGGCCAAACTGCAAATTTCTCAGACCTTTATGATCTGCTTTGTGTTCCTGATTATCACAGTAAACTTGGCTAAAAAATGCTAGCAATATCTATGCCACTGTCTGAATGCTATGCTGCCTTGAAATTTCCTTTGCCCAATTAATTAGTCTACCATCTTTAAATTCAGCCTCACAGAAAGTCTCAGAATATGGGTAAAATATAAAAACCTTCTTTGTCAAAATATAACCAGTATTGGCCTCTAGGCCAATATTTGATAGAGTCCTTCTTTTCCTCTGAAACCTCATGAGACCAGTCTTTACTGTCCATGGTCCTATCAGGCATTCTAGGCTTCTGAACGCCCATCAGAATTGCCCACTAAGTTCTGCTTACAACATTTTAAAGCCTGCATCTCGACAGGTTTTCAAGATGGCGGCCTAGAGGGTGGCTGCATTACGTGTTGCTCCAGAACTCAGGATTCAAGAGAGGAGATATTGAGACGCTTGGGACCAACTCAAAGTAGCCGGGTGACTCTCACCCCCTGGGGGGGCATCCCGGATGGGACGGGGGTCCCGGAACGCAGGAAACTTTGTGAAGTAGAACTGCCGGCGAGACGCCCCTCCCCCCGCTGGAGCGCCGTAGAGGAGGCCGCTCGGCACAGCGCTGGGACTTGGAGCAGCCACTGGGGCTCCGGCGGCTGCCCGGGGGAGGAGAGGCGGGGAGAACTGTGTGGACTCAGGACACCAGGGCCTGCCCTGAGGAGGAGGAGAGGAGCGTGGCCACTTGGATTCAGAGAGACTGCGCCAGAGCTGCAGGCGGTTGCCAGAGGAGAAGCCGCGCGGCGAGCTGTTTGGAATCAGAACAACGCTTCTGAACCCCGGGGCCTGCCCTGAGGACGAGGAGGAAGAGGAGCAGCCGCTTGGATTCGGGCGACTATACGGGAACTACAGGCGGTTGCCAGAGAAGGGGCTGCGTGGCGAGCTGTTTGGACCCTGACCACTTCTGAACCCCGGGGCCTGCCCGGAGGAGTAGGAGAAGGAGGAGAAGGAGCGCGGCGGGTCCTTTGGACTCACAGTGACTGCATTAGCGCTCCAGGCGGCTGCTCAGAGGAGAAGGCGAGTGGTGAGTTATTTGGTCTTAAAGTGACAGCTCCTGAACACAGGGGGGCTGCCTGGAGGAGAAGCGTGGTGGGACGCTTGGTCTTGGAGGACCACACCAGAGCTCCGGGCGGTGGCCCAGAGGACCCGTGCAGCGGGTCACGTGGATTCAGAGCCACTCAGAGGGACTGCTCCTGAACACCCGGGGGGTTATCTGGAGAAGGAGGAGGAACGGGCAGGGTCACTTCGACTCGGAGTGATTGATTGCCCCGGGCTACGGGTGGTTGGTGGGAGGAGGAGGCACGAAGTGAGTTTCTTGGACTCCTAGTGACCGCACCGGCATACTGGGCAGCTGTCTGGAGGAAGAGGCCTGTGGCGGGTCTCTGGGACTCAGAGCGATTGTTCGGGGCCACAGGTGGCTGCTCAGAGGAGGGGCCACGCAGCCAGGCGATTAGGTGCAGAACAGGGTCCCAGGATCTAGGAGGCTTCTGGGTGGAAGAGCCGCACAGAGACAGGCTTAGGGCGGAGCGAAGGTTCCAGGCCTATGGGCAAATTCTCTGAGGAGGGGCAGCCTAAGGAGATTCATCTGCGAAGGGTGAGGCTCCCAGGCCCAGGAGGTAGGGCCGGGCCCCTGGAAACTTTGCAGAGGAAGGCAGCCCAGCCCAGGCAGTAGATGTAAATTGAGGGGAACCTCTAGGAGGAAACTGACCAGCGAGACCTCCCCACCGGGTGAGTCTTCCCTGCTGGGTGAGGTTTCCCACAAGGACAGTAAAACCAGAGGCTCAGGCCCAAACAGGCCTTGCCTCAGCCCACAGCCTAGGTTCCCTTTGGATGACCATTGGTCAACAAGTGGAGGCACCTCTGCCCACTAGCAGGGAATATACCCCACCTGAAGGCCACTACTCCTAGAGAGGCAGCTTCCTTGTGGAGCACCGCATTATCAACCTCCTCCAAGACTTCAGCCTACTGAAGGCTAAGAGGGGATATATATAGAAATCTTCAGGGTCATTGTAAATCAACAGAGGAAATCTGCAATATCTCAGCGGTCCACTGATATCTGAACAACATGAGAAAACAAGGAAAGAAAATGCTGCAAACAAATCTAGATGTTACATCAATAAAACCCAATGACAGCATGGCAGAAGAAATGACAGAAAAGGAGTTCAGAATGTACATAATTAAAATGATCAGAGAAGCAAACGAGGAGATGAAAGAGCAAATGCAAGCATTGAATGATGAGATGAAAGAGCAAATGCAAGCATTGATTGATCGCACCAATCGACAGTTAAAAGAGCAAATACAGGAAGCAAAAGATCATTTCAATAAAGAGTTAGAGATATTGAAAAAAAACCAAACAGAAATCCTTGACATGAAGGAAACAATAAACCAAATTAAGAACTCCATAGAAAGCATATCCAATAGAATAGAACACCTGGAAGACAGAACCTCAGACATTGAAGACAAAATATTTAACCTTGAAAACAAAGCTGAACAAACAGAGAAGATGGTAAGAAATCATGAACAGAATCTACAAGAACTATGGGATATCATGAAAAGGCCAAATTTAAGAATTATTGGGATTGAGGAAGGCCTAGAGAAACAAGCCAAAGGAATGAACAACCTATTCAATGAAATAATATCAGAAAATTTCCCAAATCTGAAGAATGAAATGGAAAATCAAGTTCAAGAGGCTTACAGGACTCCAAATACACAAAATTACAACAGACCCACACCAAGGCACATTATAATGAAAATACCTAACATACAAAATAAAGACAGAATTTTAAAGGCTGTGAGAGAAAAGAACCAAATTACATTCAGGGGGAAACCAATACGCATATCAGCAGATTTTTCAATCCAGACCCTAAAAGCTAGAAGGTCCTGGAACAACATTTTTCAAGCCCTGAAAGAAAATGGATGCCAACCAAGAATCTTATACCCAGCAAAACTTACCTTCAAATTTGACGATGAAATAAAATCCTTCCATGATAAACAAAAGCTAAAAGAATTTACAAAAAGAAAGCCAGCATTACAGAACATTCTCAACAAAATATTCCATGAGGAAGAGATGAAAAACAAAGAAGCAAATCAGCAAAGGGAGGAATTATCCTAAAGGAATTGTCAAATAAAGGAGGAAACAAGTTGTGTCAAACAAATAAATAAACAAAATTTTAAAAATGAACCAAATGACCGGGAAACCAAATCATTTCTCTATAATAACCCTGAACGTTAATGGCCTGAATTCATCAATCAAAAGACATAGACTGGCAGACTGGATTAAAAAGAAAGATCCAACAATATGTTGCCTGCAAGAGACTCACCTCATAGAAAAAGATACCCATAGATTAAAGGTGAAAGGATGGGGAAAAACATACCATGCACATGGACTCAGCAAAAAAGCTGGAGTATCCATCCTCATTTCCGATAATGTGGACTTCAAGCCAAAGTTAGTCAGAAGGGATAAAGAAGGTTATTTCATACTGCTTAAGGGAAGCATAAATCAGCAAGATATAACAATCATAAACATCTATGCCCCAAACAGTGGCTCATCTATGTATGTCAAACAAATCCTTCTCAATTTCAGAAACCAAATAGACCACAACACAATAATACTAGGTGATTTTAACACGCCGCTCTCACCACTGGACAGATCTTCCAGACAAAAATTGAGCAAAGAAACCATAGATCTCAACAACACAATCAATAATTTAGACTTAACGGACATTTATAGAATATTCCATCCAACCAAGAGTGAATACACTTTCTTCTCAGCAGCACATGGATCCTTCTCTAAAATAGACCATATATTATGCCACAAAGCTAATGTTAGCAAATACAAGAAGATAGAGACACTAGCATGTATTCTATCAGATCATAATGGATTGAAGTTAGAAATAAATGAAAGAGTAAAACACAGAAACTATTCCAACATCTGGAGGTTAAACAATATGCTATTATATGATGAATGGATAACAGAAGATATTAAGAAGGAAATTAAAAAATTCTTAGAGGTAAATGAGAACAAAGAAACATCATATCAAAACCTCTGGGACACTATGAAAGCAGTACTTAGAGGGAAATTTATTTCATGGAGCGCATTTAATAAAAGAAGTAAAACTCAACAAATAAACAACCTAACACTACAGCTCAAAGCCTTAGAAAAAGAAGAACAGAACAGCACCAAAAGTAGTAGAAGACAGGAAATTGTTAAACTCAGAGCTGAAATCAATGAAATTGAAACAAAAGAAACAATACAAAAAATTGACAAAATAAATAGTTGGTTCTTCGAAAAAATAAACAAAATTGATAAACCTTTAGCCACACTAACAAAGAGAAGACGAGAGAAAACCCAAATCACTAAAATTCGGAATGAACAAGGAAATATCACTACAGACAGGATGGAAATACAAAACATAATTAGAAGCTATTTTGAAAATCTATACTCCAACAAAATAGAAAATTTCGAAGACATCAACAGGTTTCTAGAGACATATGAATTGCCTAAACTGAATGAGGAGGACATAAACAATTTAAATAGACCAATTTCAAGTACTGAAATAGAAGAAGTCATCAAAAGCCTACCAACAAAGAAAAGTCCGGGACCAGATGGGTTCTCAGCCGAGTTCTACAAAACCTTTAAGGAAGAGCTCATTCCAATACTTCTCAAAGTATTCCATAAAATAGAAGAGGAGGGAACCCTCCCAAACTCATTCTATGAAGCCAATATCACACTGATACCTAAACCAGACAGAGACTCATCAAGGAAAGAAAATTTCAGACCAATATCCTTAATGAACATCGACGCAAAAATTCTCAACAAAATTTTAGCAAATCGCATACAAAAACATATTAAAAAGATAGTGCACCATGATCAAGTGGGTTTCATCCCAGGGATGCAAGGTTGGTTCAACATCAGGAAATCAATAAACGTAATTCACCATATTAATAGACTTAAAGTCAAGAATCACATGATTATTTCAATAGACGCAGAAAAAGCATTTGATAAAATTCAGCACCCCTTCATGCTCAAAACACTAGAAAAAATAGGGATAGTGGGAACATTCCTTAATATTGTAAAGGCCATTTATGCTAAGCCCATGGCTAATATCATTCTAAATGGTGAAAAGCTGAAAGCATTCCCCCTAAAAACTGGAACAAGGCAGGGATGCCCTCTTTCACCACTTCTATTCAACATCGTTCTTGAGACTCTGGCCAGAGCAATTAGACAAACCAAAGAAATTAAAGGGATACGAATTGGAAAAGAAGAACTCAAACTATCCCTGTTCGCTGATGACATGATTATATATTTAGAGGAACCTGGAAATTCCACCAGAAAACTCTTAGAACTCATACGTGATTTCAGTAAAGTAGCAGGTTACAAGATCAATGCCCATAAATCCAACGCATTTTTATACATAAGTGATGAATCTTCAGAAAGAGAAATTAGGAAAACTACCCCATTCACAATAGCCTCGAAAAAAATAAAATACTTGGGAATCAATCTCACAAAAGAGGTGAAAGACCTCTACAATGAGAACTATACAACACTAAAGAAAGAAATTAAAGAACACCTTAGAAGATGGAAAGATCTTCCATGTTCTTGGATAGGAAGAATTAATATTGTCAAAATGGCCATACTACCTAAAGTGCTATACAAATTCAATGCAATTCCAATTAAAATCCCAATGACGTACCTTACAGAAATAGAGCAGGCAATTATGAAATTCATCTGGAAGAATAAGAAACCCAGAATAGCTAAAGCAATCCTTAGCAGGAAGAGTGAAACAGGGGGTATTGCAATACCAGATCTTCAACTCTACTACAAAGCAATAGTAACAAAAACGGCATGGTATTGGTACCAAAATAGAAAGGTAGATCAATGGTACAGAATAGAGGACACGGACACAAACCCAAATAAATACAATTTTCTCATACTAGACAAAGGTGCCAAAAATATGCAATGGAGAAAAGATAGCCTCTTCAACAAATGGTGCTGGGAGAATTGGAAATCCATATGCAACAGAATGAAACTAAACCCATATCTCTCACCATGCACGAAACTAAACTCAAAATGGATTAAGGACCTCGGAATCAGACCAGAGACCCTGCAGATTATAGAAGAAAAAGTAGGTCCAAATCTTCATCTTGTTGGTCTAGGACCAGACTTCCTTAACAGGACTCCCATAGCACAAGAAATAAAAGCTAGAATCAACCACTGGGATAGATTCAAACTAAAAAGCTTTCTCTCAGCAAAGGAAACCATCAGCAATGCGAAGAAAGAGCCTACAGAGTGGGAGAATATCTTTGCCAATCATACTTCAGATAGAGCACTAATCTCCAGAATCTATAAAGAACTCAAAAAACTCTACTCCAAGAATTCAAACAGTCCAGTCAACAAATGGGCTAAGGAAATGAATAGACACTTCACAGAAGAAGATCTACAAGCAATCAACAAACATATGGAAAAATGTTCAACATCTCTAGTAATAAGAGAAATGCAAATCAAAACCACCCTAAGGTTCCATCTCACCCCAATTAGAATGGCGATTATCAAGAATACGAGCAACAACAGGTGTTGGCGAGGATGTGGGGAGAAAGGTACACTCATACACTGCTGGTGGGGCTGCAAATTAGTGCAGCCGCTATGGAAAGCAGTGTGGAGATTCCTTAGAAAACTTGGAATGGAACCACCATTTGACCCAGCTATCCCACTCCTTGGCCTATACCCAAAGGACTTAAAATCTGCATACTACAGAAATACAGCCACATCAATGTTCATAGCTGCTCAATTCACAATAGCCAGACTGTGGAACCAACCTAGATGCCCTTCAATTGATGAGTGGATAAAGAAACTGTGGTATATATATACTATGGAATATTACTCAGCCATAAAGAATGATAAAATTATGACATTTGCAGGCAAATGGATGAAATTGGAGAATATCATGCTAAGTGAGATAAGCCAATCTCAAAAAGCCAAAGGACGAATGATATCGCTAATAAGTGGAGGTTGACACATAATGGGGGGGAGGGAAGGGTTAGAGTTAGGGTTAGGGAGGGGGGCAAGTATAGAGGAAGGAACTACTGTATAGAGGGTAAAGAGGGGTGGGAGGGGTGGGGGGAAGGGAAAAAAATAACAGAATGAATCAAACAACATTGCTCTATGTAAATTTATGATTACACAAATGGTATGCCTTTACGCCATGTACAAACAGAGAAACAACATGTATCCCATTTGTTTACAATAAAAAAAAAAAAAAAAAAAAAAAAAAAAAAAAAAATAAAGCCTGCATCTCCAAACTTTTTTGAACTCTTGCTAACCAATTCCCAATGCTGAACAACATAGTGAGGTTAGTCACAGCAATGACCATATCTAGGTACCAATTTGTTTCTGTCAGCTTTTTCATTGCTGTGACCAAAAGACCTGACAAGATGATTTAGAGAAGAAGTTTATTTTGGCTCACAGTTTCAGAGGTTCAGAGTGTGGTTGACTGACTCCATAACTTTGGACCCGAGGTCAGACAAAACATCATGGAAGAAGGGTGTGGTGGAGGAAAGCAGCTCAGAACATGATCGCCAGGGAGCAGAGAGAGAGAGAGAGAGAGAGAGAGAGAGAGAGAGAGAGAGAGAGAGAGAGAGAGCTCTGTTCACCAGAGACAAAAATATATACCTCAAAGTTACATCCCAGTGACCTACTTCCTCCATCCATACCCTATCTGCCTACAGTTATTGCCCAGTTATTGCATATCAGTGGATACATATCCATATCAGGTTACATATCTTATAATCTAATCATTTCGCCTCTGAAAATTCTTACATTGTCTCACATAAACTTTGGGGGGATACCTCATATCTAAGCCATAACATTTATTTAGACAAAAATTGTGAATGTTTATAGTGTACGAGGTGGTATCTTGATAACAGCATACATTGTGAAATGACTAAATCAAGGTAATTCACATGTCCCTCACCTTAACATACTTATTTTTTATATATCTTTTACTGGAGATTGAATCCAGGAGTGCTTAATGACTAAGTCACATCCCCAGCCCTTTAAAATTTTTATTTTGAGACAGGGTCTTGCTAAGTTGCTGAGGCTGCTTTGAACCTTCAATCCTCCTACCTCAGCTTCCCAGGCCGCTGGGATAATGAGAACACTTACGGTTTACTCTCGGCAATTTTCAAGTACACCGGGTTGTGATTAACTAGAGTCACCATGCTGTACAAGAGATTTCCACAACTTATTTGTTCTGTTTCACTGAAACTTTGTACCTTTTAACTTCCCTCACCCCAGCTCCTGGCAGCTATTGTTCTATTCTTTGCTTCTGTGAGTGTGACCTTTTTAGATTCTACATGTAAACGAGATGGTGGAGTGTTTGTCTTTCTGTCCTGGGTCAGTTATTTCTGGATGTGTGACCTCATTGCATTCGTCATCTGTAAAATGCCCACCTCCCTCCCTTTCTCTGCCTGCTCCACAGAGCTGTTGTGAAACACAATGAAATCATGTGTGATTTCTATCTTAGCATTACTGTCACGTATTAGAAGTGCTTGCTTGGGGCTCAAAAATTTGCTCTGATTTTAATTTGGCATCCACAGTGACATGTATTTAATATTGAGTAAAGCAAGGAAATATATAAAAGGGCTTAAATTTAGTTAATTCTTTGTTATTTTTGGGAATATTTGGGATCATTTAATTTGCAGAATTTTTAGACCTAACTTTCCTTTATCTCTTCCATTACTTAGAAAATAGATGTGTCTGCCACGGCAGAGAGATTTGGACTAGTAGGGGCTTGAACAATATACAAGTACATTTCTCTTTCATGTAACAGTCCAGGTAGATGTGGTCCAGGGCAGTTTTAGGGGTGGGGTGGTCATGGAGCCAGGGACTGAGGTCCCTCTGTCTTGTTTTTCATGTGGCTTTTACCTCTTGGCCCAAAGTGGCTGTCCCAACTCTGATCATTAGGAAAGGGATGAAAAGAAGAAAGTGACCAAAGCCCTCACATCTCTGCATACACATGCCTTTGGGCAGAACCATTCAAGTGTCCACTTGGCTAGAGAGTAGTGTTGAGCTCAGCTCCATGTGTCCAGATAGACATTCAATTACTGGAAGAAGGAAGACTGAATATCATTGGGGGTAGGGGGCAGGCAGTGTCTGCCACAGCTGCTGAGGGTCATGTCAGTAACCTCCCTTTAGGAAGTGCACAGATATGTGGAAGGCAAGGCAGTTTTTATTAGACCATCCCCACCCACAACTATGGGATGATGTTTAAAGAGAAGAATGAGGAATTTGAAGCTGTTGGCTTAGAAGAGGCTTGGAGATTTTATTTGTGCTTTTCTTTTATTCAGTCTTTTGAAACCATTTATTATTCATGCAGCTCCTGGTAATTCTTTCTTGTCACCTCACAGGCACCTTGGTAGGGACTGGGGAGTCAGAAATCATGGTTCTTGCTCTCCAAAGGTTCACTCCACAGGGGAGACAAGGGTATCTCACCAATGGAACTCTCTGGCAATTACTGTGATAGAAGGCTGTGGGCTGTGCTAGGGGAAGACCTAACCACTCTTGGCGGGCAGGTGATGAGTGTATGTGTTGGATGCAGGGTGGGGTAAGGTCCTCGGAAGGAGGAGGTTTGATTTGGGTTATGTCCAGTTGCCTGGAATAGTGAAGGGTCCCTGGGAGTGTGAACATAGTGAATTGGTGTTGAGAGGCTATTATCTAGAATCACCTCCATGGTTTTGTGTTTTGTCTTTTTCTCTTTCTAGAACCTTTCACTGTGGGCATTGAGAACCATCCTGAGAAGAAACAATGCTGCCCCGATGGGAACTGTCTCTTTACCTGCTGGCTTCACTAGGCTTCCACTTCTATTCCTTCTATGAAGTTTACAAAGTCTCCAGAGGTGAGCTTCCATGCTTTTCTGATTGCCTATCCAAAAAGAAGTGGGGAGGGAATGCCCACAGGTGTAAGATTCAGGAAGGTGGTTCCATAGGATCAGGATGACTTGAACTCTGCTTTGCTTTTGCTCAGTCTTGGATAATTTGAATCAGTGACCTGAGTCCATGACATGCTTTATCGCAATGCTGGGTCTTTTAGGTGATTTCATGAATCATCTCCTGTAGTAGCTGCTGCTACTTTTGGGTGTATGTGTGCAGGTTGGGGACAGAACCCAGGGCCTGGTGCATGCTGATCATATGCTCTACCACTGAGCTACACCCCCAGCCTCTGCTATAATAGGAGGGTTTGATTCAATACCTGTTGAAGGCCAAGGAGGGAACTTGCCTTAGGAATATACTTTTAAGTTTCTCTTTCACTAACATTCTTTTCAGGCATATCTCAGACATATGGAGACAGTTTGAAGGTGTTAGTGAATCAGACCCTTTTTGTCTTCTTTATTTTGTTGTTAGTCAGAGACTTGCTATGTTTCCCAGACTGGCCTCAAACCCCTGGACTCGAGTAGTCCGCCATCTCAGCCTCCCAAGTGACTGGGACTGTAAGCATGTACCACCACACCCTGCTTCCTTTTATCTTCTTGTTCTGCAATCTTTAATGTGTTGCTCTTGTCTGTGTGGGAGGTGAATTATCTCCAACTCATTTTCTAGTCCACAGTAATGGGAACAAGGACCTGCCTTTCTTTTGACAGCAGTTTGGCAAGAGTACCTCATTCCTGCTCATACCCAGTCGGTTGGCACTGAACCACATGACCACAACTGGAAAACTGGGAAGTGTAGTCCTTAGCTTGGTGGCCGTGTGTTACCTAAAATCTCTCATGCTGTGACAGAAAGAATTTTGGAGGGACCATGGGTAGTCTCTGCCATAGTTAGGGACCATTTCTTAGATATGATGGAAATTGCTAAGTCTGTCCTAAAGAAGTGCAGGAGCTAGTCAAGTAGAGAGGGGAGCTGAGGAGCTGTGGACAGAGGTGGCTTTGCAGGCAAGTGGACAAGCTTGTGCAATACCACTGGGGTGTGAGAAAGTGTAATATGATCTAGGAACTGTAAACCACTCATGGAATGTAGTGTATGTCTGGAATGTAGGGCATGATGGGGGAGTAGAAAGAGTTGAACTCAGATCAAAAAGCAGGTATGGATTGTGAAAGACGTTGTATATTCCACTGAGGAGTCTGGATCTCATTTTAAAGGTAGGAGAACATGTTGAAAGTAGGTGAGGTCATTTAACATGGAAAAGGTAGAAGCCAGAGGTATAGCTCAAAGCGGAGTGCATGCTCAGTATGTGCAAGGCCCTGGGTTTGATCCCCAACACCACAGTTAAATAAGGTGGCAATGTTAGGTTTTGGGAAGCAACACTGAGTGTGCTTTGCCTGATGGGTACAGACCACCCTACCCATCACCAGGATTGGTTTGGATATGGATCACCTGTTTTAAGTTTTCTCTCCATTCTACCCACGTCCCATTTAAAGTCACGGGCTTGATGGCAGAGACTGACCATTTAAAGTACATGGGGATTGGTTTGGGTCAGGGCTGGCCACGGGGTTGCGTTTCCTGCTGAAGCCTCTGGTCTCTCAGCCCATATGGAGGAAAGTGACCTGCTGTGTCAGACACCATGCTGGCTATTATATTCCTTGTCTGATTTAATCTTTGGCACAGCCAAAGATGAGATGGTACATTACTTGGAAGACAGGTTTGGCAGCAGAAATGGCATCCCAGATAATGTGGTCCACAGTTGGTATGGTGTCCAGATGGCATGAGACACCCTGGTTCCGTCTCCCAGGTTCCTCTGAGGTCCTTAGCATGTGGCTCCATCTCACATACCATGACTGGTCCAGTGGTCATCTTTGTCTTTTGCCCAGCTGGGAGGATGGAAGGGGAGGGGAGGATAGTCGTCATCTTTTCAGAAAGTGACTTGAAAGTTGCTTATACCATATACATTCAGTCATGTCCCATTTGCCAGAACCCAGTCCTGTGGCCCCATTAGTCGAGAGAGAACTAGGAAGCATAATCTTACTTTGGGAGGTCATTTTTCCAGTGTGAACTTGACAGTTTTATGATAGAGGAAGACGGCAAGAATGGATATTAGCCATTAATCTGTCTTTTCCATAGATGTGTGTCCTGATTATCTATTGCTGCATAATGAACTATCCTAAAACTTTGTGATTTAAAGTAATACCTGCTATCTATTATTTCTCACTGTTCTGGGAGAATTTTTCCTTCTTGAATAGGCTTTATCTTTTATTTGTTGTTATTATTTTTTATACATCAGGGGTTGAACCCAGGGGCACATAACCACTGAGCCACATCCCCAGCTCTTTTTATTTTTGTATTTTCAGGCAGGGGCTTACTAAGTTACTTAGAGTCCTGCTGAGTTTCTGAGGCTGGCCTCGGACTTGTGATCCTCCTGCCTTAGCCTCCAGAGTTGCTGGGATTAGAGGCGTGTGCCATTGCACCCAGCAAGCCTTTACTTTTTGAAGCAGTTTTAGATTTATAGAAACCTTGAGCAGTAAGTACAGAGTTCCCATTGTCCCCACGCTCTGAAACACATACAGCCCTCCTGCCAACATCCAGCACCCCAAGTGGTAAACCTGCATCAACCCATCAGAATCACTCAAAGACCATAGCTTACAAAAGGGTCCCTTCTTGGTGATGTACATTCTGTGGGTTATGAGAAATGCATGACGACAAGCATCCACTTTATAACATCATACAGAGTACTTTCATTCCCCTAAAATCCTCTGTGTTCTGCCTGTTCATCCCTCCCACCCGACCCCTGGCAACAACTGATCTTTTTACTGTCTTCATAGTTTGCCTTTTCTAGAATGTCACATAGTTGGGAATCATACAGTATCTAGCCTCTTTAGTAAGACTTCTTTCATTTAGTAAGAAACATTTAAGGCTCTTCAGTGTCTTCTTATGGCTTGACAGCTCAGTACTTTTTAGTGCTGAATAATATTCCATTGTCTGAATGTACCACAGTTTATTTGATCCTTATAGAAGGACATCCCAGTTTTGCTTCCAAGTTTTGGCAATTACAAATAAACCTATAAACACTTGTGTGTGGGTTTTGTGTGGACATAAGTTTTCATCTCATTTGGGTAAATGACAAGGAATATAATTGCTGGGTCATAAATAAGCATCTTTTCATATGCTTATTTGTATATCTTCTTTGGCCAGATGTCTGTGGTTCCTTAGCTCATTTTTGAATTGGGTGGTTCATTTTGTTACTGTTGAGCTTAAAGATTCATAAAAAAGTTGAGTGTATAAAACCTTTGTAAATTTTGGATAATTGTCCCAAAATTTATCAGATAGACTTTTGCAAATATATTTTTTCCCTATTCTGTGGCTTGTCTCTTCATTCTCTTGACAGTGTTCTTTTCAAGCACTTTTTAATTTAAATGAAGTCTGGCTCATCAATTCCTTCTCTCATAAATCATGCCAAAAAAGTCATTACCACACCTATTGTTGTCTAGATTTTTCTCCTATGTTATCTTCTAGGAGTTTATAGTTTTACATTTTACATTTAGAGCTATATTCCATTTTGACTAATTTTTGTGAAAGATTTTTTTTCCATGTGGATGTCTAGCTGTTCCAGCATGATTTGTCAAAAAGACTATCTTTTCCCCATTGTATTGCCTTTGTTCTTTCTCTGAATCTGTTGAGTGTTTTTTATGTGGGTCTATTTCTGGGCTCTCTATTGCACTCCAGGGCTTATTTGTCTGTTCTTTGACCAATAGCACACTGCCTTGATTACTGCACCTTTATAATAAGTCTCAAAGGCAGACAGTGTCAGTCTTCTGACTTTCTTCTTCAATATTATGCTGGCTATTTGGCGTCTTTGCCTCTCTATATAAACTTGATAATCACTTTGTCAATATCCACAAATAATGTGGTGGGATTTTGATTGGGATTGCATTGAATCTGTAGATTAAAATGGGAGAACTTCCTCAGTATTGAGTGTCTGAGTGGAAGCATGGACTGTTTCTTTTTGTCTAGTTCTTTGATTTTTTTCCCCATGGGGTTTTTGTAGTTTTCATCATGTAGATTGTATACATATTTGGCTAGATGCAGATCTAAGTGTTTTATTTTTGGGGGTGATAATGTAAATGGTATTATGTTTTAATTTTGAGTTCCATTTATTTTTTGCTGGCATATAGGTAGTTGACTTTTGTATATTAACCTTACATCCTGCAACCTTGCTATCCTTATAACCTAATGGACCTGGGGTTTAAACCCAGGTCTTTTCAACTCTAGATCTGATCTATTTGCTATTCTACCACTCATATTAGTTGATGTTTTTCTAAGTCAGCTTGTTTTAAAGGGGAAGTTCTTTTTTTGGTCTCTTTTACTATTAAACTTTAAACTGAAAACTGTTATTCCAGTGGAGCAAGTGATTTTATTCCTTCTTAGGCAGTGGTAGCTGCTGGGGTGGGGTGGGTCTTCCTCTGTGGTTGGTATAAAACCTGTGCCTCAGAAGGCTCAGGAGCTGAATGCTCCTTGGTTGATTACTGAACACTCTGCAGCCCAAAGCTGCTTTTATCCCTATTCTTTTCCTCCAATTGTGAGTGCCAAAGTGTTTCTCAGAACATTGTCAGGAAATATCTTCCTCTCATCCTTCATGTTCAGTTCATGGAATCTGGATCTCCCAGCCTTGATGAAGTGTGCTTTACGGATACCATGCCAAGACTTCTTGGTTCCACATCTCATTTTCTAGCTCAAGAGAAAGTGCCACTTACCTACGTTGTCGAGGTAGGTCACTGAGAAGATTGTCTCCTTTGTGAACTTTTCTATCTGGACCAAACACAGTACCTAGAATAAACCAGAGGCCCACAACACACTCGTTCAATGAAATGCCTCTGGCAGGCATCTGCATGGCTGCTCTTTTCTGGGCATGGAGCAGGCATCTTGTCCACTCCTCCATCAATAGTTGCAGAGTTGACAGGCCCTGAGGGACAGCAGAGTGATTTTAACAGTCTCAGTCAAATGGAATCGCTTGACAAATTCACAGCAGGGAGAGAATCCCCCTATTCTCTCTCATTCTACCAAATTCAGAGCATCTCTAAGTCATATGGAACTTCTTGGGGAGGGCAATGGTGATCTGCTATGCTGGGTGGCCTTGCCCCACATGCTCTGTAGTATTGCTGTTAATCCATAGCTACTGCATTAAGTTTGTGCCTTATGTTTTAGGGTAGGTGGAAACACTTGTCTCTCTGCTTACCTTGAACATGAGGGAAGTTGCAGTGTACCGTGCACCTTGCAGTGTCTCCTGCCAAGCCTTAAGGCTTGCATAATAAGCCTTGAAAGCGTTAATACCTGTACCTAAAAGAGGGAGGTCTGTTTTTGTGACTGAATCAGTTTAATGCAAAACTGGAAGTTCAAATAACTGAACTCTTACCAGTGAAAACAATTTGATAGGAGTTCACCTGTTAAAGCATTTGAGGGGACTCCTTTCATGACTAGTTCAATCTACTATCTGTTTGTTCCTATTTAAATGTTTTATTACTTCTTATTCCCATTTTGACAGTATGTGGCTTTTTAATTTGATTAGTATATAGTTCATAATCTTATTAAATTTTTTGGTGGTTTCTTTAATAGTCCTTTCCTTTTTCTTATTGTGTGTGTTTAATCGTTTTACTTTCTTTACTCTGTTCTCCTGGAGCGGGGCTCCCCATTCCTGGTCCCCTGCCTTTATCATACATTTTATTTTTTCTTTCTCCTTCATCGTCCCTTATATATATTTTTCTTTCTCTGATCAACTGTGCCAGAAATTGTATTAATCTTTTTAACTTTTGACAGGTTAGAGTTCTCCCTGGTTTTTTTCCTGCAATTCATTGATTTCTGCCCATATCTTATTATTTCCTTCCTTCTTGTTTCTCTGGGTTGGCTCTCTTCCTTTTTATTCCAGCTTTACAAGTTGGATGGTTACCTCCTTTATGTTGTAAGGAAGGGATTTGTATTTCTGTTGTCTCTGATTGCTGTTCTCAGAAGGTTTTCCAGAAGAGGAGTTCTAGGGTGAAAGGGCACAAACACCTTCCAGGTTTTTCCTAGACCCAGCTTGCTTTCTGGGACCCTGTGCCTCTTAACCCTTTAGTCTTTATGCTTTAATCCATCGCACATGCACTTGGCATGTGATGTGAGATGAAGAGTTAAATTATTTTTTTCACAAATAGTTAACTACACAGTGTTTAGTAAGTCTTTCTCCATTGGATTATGGTACAATCTTGATCATGTCTTAAATTTTTAAATGCCAGACTGGGGGCTGTCTCCTTAGTTTCATTGACTTCTCAATCAACTCTTACATTTGTACTGCACTATTTTAATTACTTTTGCTTTGTCAAATATTTAAGTTTCTAGAGTAAGACACTACTCATTTTCTTTATTTCTAGATGTTTCTTGCCTTTTTTTACTGGTTTATTTTTCCAGACATATATTTGAAATTGCCAAGTTTCAAAAAAATCTTAGTAGGGTTTTAATAAAGAATCACAATAACTAGAAAGTAATTTGTAATAGTTAATATTTTATAACACTGTGTCTTTCCTTCCAGGAATACTGTACTTTCTCCCCTTTTTTTCTTTAAAATTTTGTTATTTCCTTTAATGAAGGTTCATGGTCTTCTTCATAACAGATCCTGCTAAGATTCTTGAGATTATTTCTGAGTCTGTTTTCTCCTTTTATGATTGGGATGTTTTCTATCTGATTATTTCTGGTCTGTGGTAAGGGTATTTCTTTCTTTCTTTTGTATTCCAACAATTTCTCTTCTGTTCCATTAATTATCATTTGCTTTTCGTGGTTTTTCTATTTAGATAGCACCATCTACAAATGATGACTTTGCTTCATCTGTTTTTTCTTTGCTAGGTCTTCTAGGACAGTATAACAGTTGGTGGTTATTCTGCTTTAATTCTGACCTAAATGGAAATCCTCATTGCTTTCACCATTAGTGAAAGATTGTGCAAATTTTACTTATTATTCTTTTGTTGCTGTTGTTCTAATTGGTTATATGTGACAGTAGAATGCATTTTGACACATCGTGCACAAATGGAGCACAACTTCTCATTTCTCTGGCTGCACATGGTGCAGAGTCACACCAGTAGTGTAATCATACATGTATACAGGATAATAATGTCTATCCCATTCCACCGTCCTTCCCATCCCTCCCGCTCCACCCCTTCCCTCACTTCCTTCTGCACAATCCAAAGTTTACTTATTTATCTTTAAAGAATCATATTAAGGATTCCTTCTAGCTCCTTTTAAAAATTGGCAACTTTATCCATCTTGAAAGCCCCTATTCAGAAGAATTCCTGGTTTTTCTCCTTTGCTCCATTAGTATGATGTTTAAGAGTACTCAGCTTCTCAGCAGCAGACTCCAGAAATTCCTACAACAAACTTGCCATAATCCTGTTTTTTCTTTTAAACACACAGCTTTTCCCCCCCAATTTTTTTTTTTTTTTTTAAATACTAACTTCTAAGTGAGAGTGGTTGATCTGTAATTTTATCCTCAGATTTCAATCTTGGCACTCTGCTAGCTTTATAAAACAAATGGGGAAGATTACTTTTAAAAGTGTAACAAATAATATTGTGAAGCTAATTCATGATATGTCTGTGTCCTCAAAGCTTAGTATCATTCACTTGTAAGTTTGTCAAGGCATGAAGTCTGTTTGGGATTAGATTCATTGAAAACTTTCCCATATCCTTCAGGGTTATTGGTATATTTAGATTTTCTTCTTCTTAAGTCAGTTAGAGCAATTTGTATGTTTCCCTATCACAGAGATTTTCAAATGTACTAACTCACAGTTGTATAGCATATTCTCATAATGTTTTGGATAATGCATGAGTCTCATTTCACCTTGTCTTAAGATTTGTCTAGTAGGTTTGTTCTCTTTCCCAAAGAACAAGTTCTTGGATTTATTTGTAAATTCTATCATCTTTCTGTGTTCTGCTTCTGAAGATTTTTTTTTGAATGAATAACAGCCACCCGAGGTCCCCCTGACTTCACCCAGCCCAAGCACACCTTCTTCTATGCAGTAGTTATCTTCCAGAGAAGTTGCAGGCTAACAATATTTTTATAAATGGTTTTGTGCTTTCCATTGATTTGTATTTTCACTTCACAAATGTAAGAACCCGGAAACCACTCTGGACACAGGAACTCACATAAGAGGGTTAATTAAGCAAACAGACAGAGTGTCTCCCTGCAAGTAAGAGAAAATGAGAGGAAAAGAGAGAGAGTGCTCAAGAGAGAGTGAAATGGAGGAGAGAGCATGAAAGTGAGGAGGAGAGAGAGAGCATGAAAGTAAGGAGAAGAGAGAGAGAAAAATGGCAGGGAGCTGTCCTTAAGCAGTGGAATTCCGCAGGCTAATGGGAGCAATAATGGAGAAGGATACTTGTAAGCTGACTGATGAACCAATAGCTAGCTAGGATGTTTGCAGATTGACAGGTGGTTGGGAGGCGGGGAAATGACTGCAGCGGAAAGGGCGGGGGAGCAGCTTTATATTATAACAAGAGCTTTATTATCATTTCTTGAATCTGATTAATGTGAGGTTAATGTTTCTTTAAATAAACTCTCTAATGCCAGGGAGCCCTGCTAGTTAAAGAGTCGGATTTTTAAGGTGTAAAGTATTTATTTGACTTGTGTCCCCCAGTTTCTTTGTTTTTAGAAAGCAGGCATCTTCAAGTGGAATATAATGAGAGTTGAACACATTCACTTTCTGCCTTTGATTTTTTCCCTGTACACACTGGTGGGCTTCACCAGTCCTCATCTCAGGTGACGAGAAAATGACAGAGCAGCTCGTTTATGTATTAGTTCTTTCTTTCACATAGTTTGTTCAACGTGAACCTCTTGGAGGGTATGGGCTTGGTTAGGAGAGTAATTTTCCCACTTCCTCTTTGATTAAAGAAGTTTGGTTGCAAGATGGTTAGTAATTCTGGAAACCCCAGAAGAGGGTGGGAAAACAAAGGCAACTGGTCCTGTTCTTGAACAGGTGACCTTGCTGTGGGAACCAGGGGCACTGGCTGCCCAAGGCTGGGGCCACCAGGGGCCCCTCAGTTACAAGTCTCTGTTGGAAGGACCCAAGTCCATGGCCCTACAGGAACCAAGGCCTGGACAGCCTGTGCTGCAGCATTAGATGGAGTGTTGAAGCAGCCAGGGTTCCAGCATCCTGTTTGGTGACACTTTACTTTGTTCCTGATTGCTGTCTCTCCTGTTTCCTGTGGCCAGGGCCTTGGGAAACTAGTGAGTCACTATCTTCTTGTTGGGATTCCAGCACTTTTCTGGTGTTTTCCTCCTTATTTATACTGGTCCTTAAGGTAAGTGATGGGGTTCAGGAATGACACCCCAAAATTTGGCACCATGGCATTTGAGAAATGCCAAGCAGCAGGAGTGTCAGCCTCACCAGCTCTTTACCCTTTTCCTTTGAGGCGTATCATAAAACCTAGGAAGGATTTTCTGACCTTCCCCTGAAGCAGGTGATAAGACCCCCATCTGAGAGTTGCCCTTGCTCTACCTGAAGGAAAGGAACATCCTGTTCTCTGAAGATATAGGGATACAGGAGAATCTGAAAAACAAAAAGACAAAAAACAAAACAAAACAGGTGTAGCCAAGTTCCTGTAGTTTCTCATCACGAGATTGTACTGGTTGCCCTGGTTTGGTATATTTCTCAACAACCGTCTACTTTTCCCAAAACCTGGAATCACAACAAGCAAGCGAAACCATTGCTTTGGGTCTTCATTTCCTTATGAAGCTCCTGTGTCATGTGTTAAACCAAAACTTTGAGGGACTCTCTGAAACGCAAGGATTTATTGAGCTATTTTAGGTGGTAGCTCGGAGAAAGACCAAGTCCTAGTTCCTGCCAATTTCTGGTAGCAGAACAAGGAAGGGGTTGGAAAAATGTCTGCAGGACCTACAGCTAAGAGAATTTGTATTCCTTTAGAGAAAGAAAGCACAGATGTTTACACTGAATTTACCTTGGTTCTCGGTTACAAGGGTGGGTTTATGCAAAGCTGGGTGAGGGGAACAGAAGGGCACCCATAAGAAACGACTTGCTTCTGCATGTGGCCAGTTAACAATTGGGAAAGTTTACATGTAAATGGGTCCTGATGATCCTCTGGGAGGGGGTTCAAAACTCATTGAAGAGTAGCTTTCATTACTTTTGGCCTATAGTTTTTTATTGATTAACCTCCTCCCATCCTTCCCCTCTATCCTCTGGCTCTTTATAATTAGATTAAGGACATCTCAGAGATTCTTTTATCACATGTGAAACTTAGATGAAATAAATTCATATGCTTTTTGTCTTTATTAGTCTTTTATTATAGGAACTTCAGCCACAAATCAGTCTAAGAAAAGGTAAAGGAAAGATGTTTGTTCTCCCCTACCTTATGTAGGGGTGTGTGGGCTTCCAGAGTGGACCTCCAGAGACTCTACTTCCTGACATTATAGGGCTAGGGCCTTCTATGACACTAAGGCAGAACAAAGACTCTTCCAAGTCCCAATTCTTGGGGTCAGGCCAGAAAGATTTCAGATGTGTTGCTCAGAGTTACAGGAATGAGTTTATTAGAAGGAATAGGAAAAGGGAAAGGGGACCCTCTCAAGCAACAGTGCGTTCTCTTAGAGAGAAGGATGGCATTTTCCTCCCATCCTCCAGTTTTATTGGGGGTCCCAGGGAAGTTTCCAGAGAGTCTTAACCAGGTCTACCTCTTGACTTTTGACTGATAGCAGAATGACATCAGACTTTCGAGTCCCCACTGCCATGACAATTCTAGGTCACCTTGGTCCTTGTTGTTCTAACTGGAACCTGCTCTTACAGCTTTTATGGTTAGAGGGAATTATCCTTATCTCCTTGAGTTCTGGGATCTGTTCTGTGTAAGGGTTACAAAAGTCCCCTGCTTTGGGGTAACTTGTGTTCTTCTTATCTGCATTTCAGGCCTTCATTTCTCCTGCAGATAACAGATAGTTTCTTGAGGAATGTAAAGTATCCTGTGGACTTAAGCCAGGCAGGGCTGCAGGTAAATTGCTTTTTAAAAGAGAGAGCTTGGGGTTGTGGCTCAGCGGTAAGAGTGCTTGCCTGGCATGTGTGAGGCACTGGGTTCGATTCTCAGCACCACATATAAATAAATGAGTAAAATAAAGGTCTATCGACATCTTAAAATTTATATAAAGAGAGAGAGAGCTTGTGGGAGTCAGCACAGTGGGCCCATTTTACAGAATTATTCCCTTAACCTCATGTTCCCACCACTCAATATCTGTCTGTCCCCTATCACTGATACTTTAAATACACCTCTTAATAAAGGCCTTGGGACATGGCCTAGGTCTGAGGGCAGTTGAAGGCAACCCCTAGTATTTGATAGTCCCACTCCTCCTCTGCCTTCTCTCCTGGCTGCCCACCAGGACACTGGGTGATCCATGTTGCACCCCACCCATGGAACAGGCACAGACCTCATGGCTCCCTCATGGAAGCTTGAGTTTCCATTTCCATTTGGAGCTTAATCTACCTTTCCTAAGAGTGGTAAGGATTCCCATAGAAATTGCACACTTGGTGGTCAGCCCTAAGAGATCTCAGATTTCTTATGTGAGCAGCTCTTTTGGGGAGGTCTTCAAGCCATTTATGCAGTTTATGGGTTTGCATCCTATTTACATATCTGATTTGCTTTTGCTTAGGTTATTTCTAAGCAACATTTTCCTTCCCTAAGTGAGAATTGGGATAGAGGAAAAGGAAACCCAAGCCTCAAATGTCATGGAAAACCCCGCACTTGATCACCACGCTTCTGTATGATAATTTACCTATGAATATTTGAGAGTTGTCTACCATTACATTTTCTTATCATTAGGGGCCCATCTTTTCTGTTCCCCTTCCCCATTTTCGTTTATTGCCACAGTTGGCTGTATCCACTGGCTTCCTAGGGAAATAAAGAATCAGTAGGAGCTGATTAGAAGTTTTCAAATGCATAGAAACAGCAGGACATAAACACCATGAGTGGGTGTGCACCTCCATGATAGTGGCTTGTATCAGATGAGCAAGAGAGAGAAAGAGAGAGAGAGAGAGGATATGAATTTTCCCTTCTCCCTAATTATTGCCCACTAATACCCCCATCCTAGAACTAATTTCCCATCAAAATCTTGAAGGTAAAAGTAGTAGGTTAGTTAGAGGTTTTAAGTAAGTGGTTCACCACCACTGCTCATTGGCAGAGATTAAAATGCAAATCCTCTGGCTCAGTAGGTAGGTTGGAGGTTTGATGTATCCTTTTCTTGGGGGGAAGAATCCACAACAGACATAGTAATCAAGGCTCATCAGTGGGAATGGCTGCATTTCTGTGCTCTCAGGCAGTTTTATAGAGTGCTGAATTATGGGAAATGGAACCAGGGCACTAGAGGAAAGAGCTGGTTCTGCTGCCAATCTGTCCCGTGTGGTATGGAGAGGATTCCAGGCGTAGAAGGCTTCTATCCATTTGCAGCAGCCTCCTGCTCGACTGCATTTGAGTGAGGAGGAAAGCTCCAGTCCTACCCAGGGAGTGAGGGCATGGGCTCATTATAGGGCTGGGAAGGAATTATCACTGAGGGTCTAGGGCTGTCATTCTTCATAGAAAGATCGGTCGCTGCAGGTTCTCAGCTTCTGCTCACTTGTATCAACCAAATGGATCTTGCAGCTGTGAATTTTCAGCTAACTTAAGACAGTCTTAAGATAATGATTGCCAAAGGAGTCATGGGTAGATTTGAGTTGGAATTTAAGATCAGTATCATATATATAGCATTTGTTTGTATCGAGAAATCAGATGAGGGAGATTTGTAGAAATTCTCCAAAACTGGGGGAGAAAAAAAATGAGGGGAGAATTTTTGTTCTAGAATTATGCTGTCCAATATGGTAACCCCCCCAGCCACATAGGATCAGTAGTGCTTAAAACTCTTCTGTATTGAAATGTACTGAAAGGACATTGTGTACATTGGATTACAAAGAATTAGAAAACGGGAATATAAAATAACTTATTAGTAATTGTTTAATATTGATTATATATTGAAATAATATTTTGACTACTTTGTTTAAAAAGAATATAGTAAAATTAATTCCACCTATCTTTTTCTTTCTTTGTTGCTGTAAGAAACTTTATAAATGTGGCTCATATTGCATTTCTGTTGGACTGTGCTGGGCAGGATTTTATCCTGATTTTCCTGTTTACATAGGAGACTTTTTTCCCCAGTAGATGAAGGAAAGGAATACTGTGTTCTTAGGTTCTGAATACTTCTGGCTGGATATTTCCTTTCTTGGAACCTGTACGAGGTGGCAAGCAAATTTTTCCCACTAGAGGGAGATATATCACAATTTCAGGAAGTCTGGGATTACCATGTCCACTGCTATTGATAAATGTCTTTTTTTTTTAAAAAGAAGAGATCAGAATAGCTCAAGTTATTGCTTTGTTTCACTTGTGCGTAATTTCGATGTTTCTGGAGTTTGCATTTTGTGTAAATGTGAGGCTGAAACAAAAGAGGGAATAGGCAGAGAGGTTTCCCACTCTCTAGAATGACTTCTGAGCTTTCTGTTACTATTTTGTTGGGTTGCAGTCACTTGTCATTTGCCCATGAACTGTTTCCTTGGACTTGAGCCCATGCACAACGCAAGATACAAAAAGTGGCCTGTGTGCAGCTGTAACAGAGAAGACCGGTGCCCCAATACAATTGCATGCCTGCTGCCATCACGCCCTCCGTGACACTGGTGGTGCACGTGGGACACACATAAATGGGCTCCTGGAGCGGTCACGCAGTTCCCTGGGCCATTGTGCAACACGCTTCCCTTTCCTCTTGTTCTTCGGAGCAGTGTTGCCTGGGGCTCGGGGCTGGGGCTACTGCTTCCACCCAGTGCGTGTGAATCTGCCCCTCCATCCTACTCTGAAAGCAGCATCGTTTCACGATCATACTTAGTGACCCCACTCTCTCTTGGTTTTCCTTCTGGGTATTTCCTTCTCAGTTTCTGGTGGTTTTTTCCTTTTTAATTTGGTAGGCATAGAGTTTTCTTTTTCCTTCTTTTTCTTGTCCATGTGTTCTTTGTCCCTCTTTAATGAATTGCGGCCATTCTGGTGACTTTGTCACTACCCTGGTGCTGAGGACTCCCAAGTCTTTATCTCCACGTTAGGACGCTCTTTGAGCTCCACCCTCATCCACCCGCCTGTCTCCTGGACATCACACAGGCCTCAGGTTAGGCTTTGTGTCCCCTATCAAGGCACTAGTCGGCACTATGGCAGTTTCATATTTTTTGTTTGTGCATCTTCCCGAGTTACAGGAAGCCCCCCAGAGGCCGAAAGTCTTGCCAGTCTGATTCCTTTTCATTCCCAGTATCTCACATGAGGTCTGGTTACTGTACATCCTCAAGAAGTATTTGAGGATTTTGTTTTTATTTTTTTAAAGCAATTGTATCATTGACTTATGAACACACTTATAACTCTGATTTGATTCCATTTTATTCTATTTTGTTAGCATTCTGTCATACAATAGTCATGATCAGCATCATTTGGTGGCATGGTCCATATTCAAAAAAATTAACAACCGGTACAAGTGGGGAATTTGCACCAGCCTTTCCCTGTTTCCCTGTCTTGGACACTTTTCTCCCTCTCCTTCTGTGACCCTTATTGCAAGTTGAAAGGGACGTGTCCACCAGCCCCACCCTGTATTTCCAAGAACTTAGGTCACAGAAAACCAGAAAGGAGGTCAAGAAGTGCGACATGTTTGTGTCCCCCCAGCTGCTTTTTCAGGATGTTCTCCAATTTCTTTTAGTGCCTTTGTTGTGTAGCCAACCCGTTTGTTTAGACTTGTTACTAATGGAGACTGTTTTTCTTGTCAGAGCATGAAGAGGAACTGGACCAGGAATTTGAGCTGGAGACTAATGCTTTATTTGGAGGACTGAAGAAGGTACACAGTGATGAACTTTCTCAGTTTTCAAATCTGAGTTTAGTATTTTGTATCACTTTTATATTTGGAGTTGACCAGGTACAGTATGATATTCAGCAATAATCACGAATGAAGCAGAGTGAAAATATGAGAGCACCGTGCCGGATAAGGCCTGCCTCATGGTCTCTCTTTCCTTGTTGCCTGCCTCTGCATAAGAGTCCAGAAATCTGGTTATGTAACCTTATCAGTTAGTACAGTTTTCACTTGGGTCAAGCTCAGGAAGTCCCATTTTGACCTAGCCATATGTTAAATGAATCAAACATGGCCCTTGGCAATTGGATGAATGTCCATCTTTAGCCTCTCATGCCTGCTGCTGTGGAGCATGCTGGGAATTCCCACCCTTTTCTTCCTGCACTGCCCTGGCAGAGGAATGACTCATTTGTCTTTTGCTGCAGTTCATTTTGCAGCAGGCAGGGTGGCTACTATTCTGTCAGACCTTGTACCCTTGTGATGTGACAGGTAGCACTTCAGTGCTAGAGAATGTTGTAGTTGGGCACCATACCCTCCCCTTCCAGTGGACAGATGCTAGATGCCTTGTCTTCCCACCAGCCCCTCTTTCCCTGAAATTGGATGTTAAGAGGTCCATGGCCCAGCTCAAAGGTCAAAGGTCAAAGTCAGTTATAAGCTATGTATTTGTTTCAATTTTTTAAAAAAATTTTTATTTTAGTACTAGGGATTGAACCCAGGTGTACTTAACTACTGAGCCACATCCCCAGCCCTTTTTCATATTTTATTTAGAGATAGAGTCTCAGTGAGTTACTTAGGGTCTCACTAAGTTGCTGAAGCTGGCTTTGAACTCTAGGTCCTCCTGCCCTAGTCTCCCAAGCTGCTGGGATTACAGGTGTATGCCACTGTGCCCGGCTTTAATGTATATATATATATTTCCTCTTTGGTGCTGGGGATTGAACCCAGGGCCTTGTGTATACAAGGCAAGCACTCTACCAACTGAGCTATATCCCCAACCCATCAATATGTTTTTAAAATGATATAAAAGCACTATTTTTTTTTTTAATCACTTCTACTCTAAGTGTGTGGTATACCAGATATAGGTTCAATTATCTTTTGTGGGCTGGCTTGAGACATAAAATAATGGTTAAAGTTCTGAGCATCCTACTTACCAATGAACTTTTGGAAGACAATTCATTTCCAAATCAGGCACTGCCTGAAATGCTGTTTTTCTCCTTTGACAGTTGCAGAGATCTTGCTGAGTTGTAACAAGTGCAATGTCCATTTTGGTTTGCTGGGGTGGTCTGTCCCTCTTTCCATCTCTAGCTCTATAAAGAGGCAGTATGTTTGATGTAAGGCCATGTTTTTCTGGTACTGGGAGGAGTGCCCTGAATTGCATGGGGTGCTCTTTCTGGCTTTTGTTGCTCTAGCCCTGGGATATTTCCACAAAACATCGGATCTGAACCGAATTAGCAATCAGGCGTCCATTTCTAGATGTTTCTTATTCACATAGCCCTCTCTAGGTTCATAGGAAGAATGTGAGGTGGATAGGTTTGTGCCCATTTCAGAGATGAGGGAACTTGGGAAGTTTCTGTCAGAGTGGAATTTGAGATGTAACAGGAAATGACCCTTATGAATCTCTTTAGAAATAAAACACTTTTGGATCTCTTATGACGACAACAACAACAGCAAAAACAGTGATCTTTTTTTTCCTGTATAGTCACAGTTCTGGCATTTCAGATAAGACTGAATAACATAGAATTTTTTTTTTTTTTCTTTTTGCCAGGGGCCAAAATAAGCAAACCTATTTTAAAGCAAGAAAGTTTCAGCTGAAGAGAAGCTATTGTGAGGTAGTATGAGAAAGTGAACACAGGGTCAGGCCCTGACAAGTTTCTGAGCTAGGGCAGATTTCATTGTCAAGGGCAGGCTCAGCCCAGGGGTGTGCTGCTATTTCTAGACAAAGGGGCTTTGTGTTCCCTGACTTCCTGGCTCCCACCTACTCTATCAGTCCAGCTGCTTGACTCTCAGCTGAGGCTCTAGAGTTTTGGGGAGTTGATCTCTCCCAGACCTTCTCCATGGTGGCCCTCCTAATAGGCCAGGCGTGTTGACAGTTAGACCCACCCTGCCTTCGTGAGAAAAGGACACAAGGCGCAGATACATGTGTGCGGAGCCCCAAGGACTAAGTCCTTTGCCATCCCAACCAATCTTTGTCTAACCCGCCATCCATGTGAAGATTTATCCATCTGCCCAGGGCTACTGAGCACCTGTTTTCTCCTCTGTCTAAATCTCATTACCTTGCATGCGGGTGAGTGGTTTGGAGTCTTGGAATTTACAGAGAAAATGATGAGTCCAGGTGGATATCCAACAAATGAAGGAAATTGATACCTTGCCCTGAGGTTCTAGATGTTTCCTACTGACTACTTCCCTTCTTGGAGGCTTTAACAGGTGGCAAGCAAATGCTACGTTAGTTTGAACTTTGATCAAAGGAAAATGTTAAGTGTGAACAGAATAGAAAAAATGAGCCTAATAAGAAAGCCTGTGTTCTCCAGCCAGCCTGTTCCTAGCATGTGAGGCTACAGCTGGGGGCCGAACCTCAGCACCACTGACATGTGGGGTCAGAAGAGACTTTGTTTTGGGAGCTGCTCTGTACCTTGTATGATGCATGACATCCCTGGACTCTCCTAGTAAATTGCAGCCACATCTTGACCATGGAGAATGTCTCTAGGCTTGACCATGGAGAACGTCTCCAGGCATTGCAAAGCTTCCCGGCGGCGGGATCACCCAACAGCTCTTCTTTCCCCTGTTCCCTTGATCATGTTGACTTGCTGTTCTCACCTTTGCTCACCCTGTTTCCTCATCTGGATGTGCCTTCCTTCTTCCCCTTCTGGCTCTTATACTTCAGATCTCATTCATGTTCGCCTGTCATGGATGTGTTCCCTGAACCTCAAGCGTGTGCTTGGTCCCCAAACCTTTCCTACCTCTCTCTGTACTTCCTTCCACAACTACAGCTTTTAATGAATAGGTTTCTGTGTCTAAGTTTATATTGGGAACAGTGGTGACTCCGACAAGGGTCCATACTAGTATAGTGGGGACAGACTAACAATAAATAAATGGACAAATTTAGGTCAGTCAAGGTGGTGCTTGCCTGTAAGCCCAGCAATTCAGGAGACTGAGGCAGGAGGATCTCAAATTTGGGGCCAATCTGGTCAATGAGGTGAGACCCTATCTCAAAATTAAAACCAAAACCAAAACCAAACCAAACAAACAAACAGGGCTGGGGATGTAGCTCAGTGGTAAAGTGCCCCAGGGTTCAATTTCCAGTACCATTATTTTTTAAAAAAATGAGCAAATGTAACAGCCACAGATTGAGCTAAATGGTATGAAGTTGTTTTAATCAATTTTCATTACCATAGCAAAATATCTGAGGTAGGCTATTTTGTAAAGAAAAGAGGCTTACTTTGGTTCACAGTTCTGGAGGTGCAAGGTTGGGGGCCTGAACCTCAACACCTGGGACCCCCACTGGGACAGCACCCTGCTTGCCCACTGGGGCAGTCTTCTTGCTGTCAGAGTGAGTCCCAAGGTGGCACAGGGCATCACATGGCAAGGGACAGTGAGAGCTCATGTGTCTGTGTGGTCTCTTTTCTTATAAAGCCACCAAGATTCAATCTTGCAGGTTCCACCCTAATGATTTTATCTAACCCTTTTTCCTAAGGTCCCCTCTAAACACCATGGTTGAAGTAAGTTTCCACCCTCTTAATACCTCACACTGGGAATTAAATTTCAACACATGAAGCCTAAATCCAAATCATAGTAGAAGGAAATAAACAGGCGGATGTGATAATAATGCCTTCGATTGTGTTGTGTGCCCTATTATAAGGTGACTGGTACAATTTCATTTTGTGTTAGCCATTCCCACTAGACTGTCAGTCTCACAGGCAGGGCTGGGATTTAATAATTTCTGTATCTTCTACGCCTGGGACAGAGTAGGTGAATATTTGAATGAGGTTAATTGCAGGAGAGAGCGAATGCAGTGAAGTTAAATGCATCTGTCCCAAGTATGGACAGACAGATTGACAGACATGTAGGCAAATGCGAGGTGGACAGTGTTCCTATCACAGTGGGAGAGACCAGGACTCCCCCTCTCTGGCAAGGAGGTCAGAGAAAGGAGAGCAGAGCTGGGTACTTGGTAGCTAAGAATTAGTAAGCAAAGTTTAGTATTTACATTGTGTATTTTAAAAAGAAAATATAAGTCAAAGAGCTACAAGACACACTTCTGTGCTCACCAAGAAATCACTACCATTCCCCCCTTTGCCCCCCCCATGCCTAAAAATCTTTCATATATCAGGATGGAAATCCAGCAGGACTGAGTCTAGATGGGAGGCTGGGTACTGATAATGTATCACAGGAGTTTTCCCGTGTGTGCCTGTGATCCTTCCTTCCATCACTAAACCATGGATTTTTTTGCCCCTACTGTTTAGAGACCCTTCAGCCCACATTCTCTGTGCCTACTGGGGTTGGCACAGGACACAAGAATCTGCCCCTGCTGGGAAGCCGCTCTGCAAAAGGGCAAAGCTGTACAAAATTCAGTTTTCTACAACAGGGACAGGCTGAAACACACATAGCCAATGAGCATATTAATCTGTTGTCATCCAGTGGAGGGAGGCAGAGGCATGACAGAAGCACTGGAATCATCTTTGAGGGGATGCAGCTTAATGAAAATGAGGGAAGGCCTGACCCCCGTCAACTCACAGAGTTCAGACACGTGAAGCAAAGCAGACATTGCCAGGAGAGCAATGTCCCTTCACAACAAGCACCCAAGCAACACAGGCATGTTTGCCTCAACCCAGAAAACACCACTGGAAGCCTGCTGTGTGTCAGGGAGCTGGATGCAGAGATGAAAGATGATCTTCCCTGAGGAATGGCGAGACGTTTCTCAGCCACGCTCCAGTCAGTTCATGAGTAATCATGGGCATTTTACCGGCTTTGTGGTCTCCATGGTGACAGGTGCCGTAGAATGGGAGAGGCATGGTTTCTCTCCTCCAGAAGTTTAAACTCCATTTGAGAATGCCAGGTGGCACGTAGCTCTCACAGGTGATGCTTCTAAGTATTTAACAGGGCAGGAGCATCCCTGGATTTGAATAGGTACCGCTGTTTGCAGCCAAGAGAACTGGCCCGGCCTATGTGTCTTGCCTGAAAACTGTCTCCGGCTTGACATTTAGCAGTGTTTCTGAATGCATGATTGTCCCTGGTTGGTATAGCCAAAAATTGCTAGAAGTCTCTAACCTTGGAGTGACCGGGGAAGGCTTCCTGGAAGAGGTGGATTTGAGCTGAACCTTGAGCAGAAGGATTGTGTTTTTGAACTGACCCAAGCCTATTTGATTGCTATTCAAAAGTCAAATTTTTTGATTTTCCTCTGGGCAACTTTGGCAGTGAGAGGTGAATAGGAGTTACATGTCTCTGTCCTGCAACCTGCTACCCAGTGGTGTGGTAGAGTCTGGATCTGAATTCTGCCATGTGTAAAATCATTTATGTGTAAGAAGTTACTAAAGCCCATCCTCAAGCCTGGGTCTGATGCTTGTGCACCTCTCCATTGTCTCTGGGTCTTCAGCAAGCATTGCAGAGGTTCCTCTGAGGCTGCTGAGATGCCATGCTGCCCTCTGAAGCAGCCACCTTCTTTTGGTTCTGGGAATTGAACCCAGGGGCACTAAACCACTGAGCCACATCCCTAGCATACCCCGCTGCCCTTTTTCTTGGGTGCTGGGGATTGAACCCAGGGCCTTGTGCATGCGAGACAAGCACTCTACCAACTGAGCTATACCCCCAGCTCTCCCTCCTTTTTTAATAAAAAAATTTTTTTTAGTTGTAGATGGACACAATACCTTTATTTTATTTATTTATTTTTTTTAATGCAATACTGGGGTTGAAACCAGTGCCTCACACATGCCAGGCAAGTGCTCTACCACTGAGCCACAACCCGGCCCTTTTTAATATTTTATTTAGAGACAGGGTCTCACTAAATTACTTGAGGGCCTTGCTATTGCTGAGATGGGCTTTGGATTCACGATCTTCCTGCCTCAGCCTCCCAAGCCACTGGGATTACACATGTGCACCACTGCACCCAGCTCTAAAGCAGCCACCCTTCTGGTCTAGTTGAGGGATGGAGTCTTCCTAAGTGAAGCCACACAGACCTAGGGCAAGTCTCCTTAAAGCTTTGAGCACTGACTTGAGAGATTGGAGCCAGAGAAAAAAATTTAACCCACCACATGTTGAATACCACTCTTCATTAGTAAAATGTGGATTTCTGTTATTGGAATTATTTGACTAGCAGTCATGTCTGGGATGTGGATTTCTGATTGGAATCTTTCAAAGGCTAACTCGTGCCTTTTGGAGTATGGATTCCTCAGGTGGGCATTTCCAGTGTTAAAACTGTCTTTAAGGAGGTGGATTAAATTTACCTTACACACACATATCCTCTATAAGTATTATAACAGATAGGATTCAGGGGAAGGGGACAGGGATCACTCCAAGCAGGCTGACTAGAGACATAGAGCTGAAATTTGGGGGGTAGTATGGGGGAATGGGGAGGAGGGGAAACATTTTTTCTCAGTACTTTCCCTAAAAATGGTGCCTGTCAGCATTGTTAAAAAGGTTATTACCTCTTAAAATCATGACATGACAGTTGATAAGTCTCTGTTTAAAGGAAATTAGAAGCAGCCGCAAGGTAAGTGCAAGATTATGGGGCATGTGGGAGATGTGCAGGGTGTTGTCTGAGGGGAGAACTCACTGAAGCCACTTTCAGGGATGACAGTAGCTGCTGAAAAGTTTGAGGTGGATGAAGGTTATTCCATTATAATTTTGCTACCTGGTTTTATGAAAGCAGATCCCAGATTGAATTTTACCATACATGTAGACATCAAGTATTTATGAGGCAAGCAGTAGAAATCTATTATATCCTTATGAAGGGCCCCTTCCAGGTACAAGTTCTCCGGCATCAGGCAACAGATATGGCTGTAATTCAGCACCTTCATGAACCTCACTAAGGGTGTGGGCTTTAAAATTTTAATCCTAAAGCCTAATCACAGAAATAGAAAAAAAAGATGAGAATCTTCAAAGTATCTTGGTCAGTACCACTTTTAGCATCAATTAGTAGAGGAAAGTAGGTCTAAAGCATCAACAAAATGATAGCAAGCTAGTAAAACCTTGCCTCTGTAAAATCTGAAAAACACATATTGACACAACCTAAACTAAGTAACGATCTCTCTAGCTCAGTGTTTCCTTCAAAAGAAGACAACGTCTTATTTTATAACAGTATATTAGCCTTGCTTAAACAAGGCCTCAAAAAATTAGTTGAAAGACTCAGAATTGTTCCTCTCCACGGAAATCTTAGTAAAAGGCGAAAGATTTATACGATTTGAAGAGAAACCAGAGTATGTGTTTGTGCTTGTTACTGCTCTATGCCAGTAACTGCAATTCCTAGTTCAGTGATGGTGGCTCATCATTACTAAGATGCCTCACCCACCAGAGCTATTTACTGCCTAAAGTTGTTTGTATAAGAAATCTGTAAATAAACGTCTCACAGTTAGAAATGTTGAGTTGAAAAAAGTATTTAAAAAAAAAAAGACTTGAACGATTACTATGTGCAGGGTACGATGGGGTATGCAAATTAGGAAGGCTGAATCATCAACTTAGATTCTGCAAATATACAAGTCTCCTGAGCCACCATTAGGGGGCGAAGCAAAGGTCTGGGTGGCTGGTTTCTAGGCTTATCCTGGTTCAACCATAGAAACTGGTTGTGTCCCTTTTTGTCTATTATGACTTTGAGTACAATTTCTTTCTTTTGTTTTTCCCTTTTTGCTTGAAGTCTTTTATTTTGAAATAGTTGTTTGCTCACAGGAAGTCGAACAGTAGTACAGAAAAATTCTGGGTATCTCCACCTGGTTTCCCAGGTGGGGGAATCTTACAAAACCATAGTGAAGTGTGAAGTCCAGGAACGTGGCAGCTTACCCATATTGTTTTATTTGAAGTGAACTTCTTTGTTTCTCTCTCGTCTCATCTCCTCATCATCATCTCTCCTCTCTCTCTCATCTCCTCTCTCTCTCTCTCTCTCTGTTTTTCTTCTTTTTTTCCCCTAGGGCCTTGCACATGCTAGGATGAGCTTCACACCAAAGAGCTCCACCCTCATCCCCTGAAGTGAATTTCTTATATATAGTACAGAGTTAGGTCATTTTTAACTGAATATTTTTTCACTACCACATTTTTTCTCTTTTCTTCTGAAAATTCAGTAACACAAATATTAGGTCTTTGGCTATTGTACCACAGATCTCTGAAACTCTGTAAATTTTTTGGTCTATTTTCTCTCTGTTGTTTAGATTATATAATATCTATTGAACAATCCTTAGGTTCAATGATTCTTATATCATCTGCTTCTGCTAGTAAGCCCTTTCAGTGAGTTATTTTATTTAATTAACTTTTGTTGTCATTCCTTAAGTCCTGATGTCTCTGGCTAACCTACTTCTTCTTCCCACCTTTTGGAGTCTTATGATTATTTTATGTACACAATGTCCATGGTTTTTAGTTGTTCTTAGTGGGAGAGAGAGGGAAAATTGTAATTATTATATCTTGTCTGGAATTCGAAGTCTCCTTGTCAAAGTGTTTTGAGTAAATTTTAGGCATGATAACAAAGATTAACCATTTTATTAGCACACAATATGTTTCTGAAGAGAGATAACAGATGCTGCGAACAGTAGGGAAAAAGAGGAGGCTGTGTGCCTGAAGATGTGATGAGTCCTGGTCTTGTTTGTCTTTGTTCCAGTCTCCCAAGCACTCTCCCAGAAAATGCATAGTACATTTTTTGTTGCTATAGCAAGATACTTGAAGCTGAGTACTAGAAAGACAAGAGGTTTTCTTTTCTTTTCTTTTTCAGCTCACAGGTTTAGAGGCTGAAAATCCTAAGAGCAGGTGGCTCCATCTGTTTGTTCTCTGGTAAGGGCCCTCTTGGCCAGGTCAAACATAATGGAGTAATGGAAAGGGACCAGGTGGGTACAGAAGCTAACCACCCGGAGGCCGTATGTTTTTATTTTTTTATTTTTATTTTTTGGTACCAGGTATTGAACTCAGGGGCAGTCAACCACTGAGCCACATCCCCAGCTCTATTTTGTATTGTATTTAGAGACAGGTTCTCACTGAGTTGCTCAGGGCCTTGCTGTTGCTGAGGTTGACTGTAAATTCGTGATCCTCCAGCCTCAACCTCCCGAGCTGCTGGGATTTTAGGCATGAGCCACTGTGCCCGGCTGAGGCCTTATTTTTATAGCAATCTGCTCTCTAGAGAATGAATCAGGACCCTGTGAGAACTACACTCATATCTTCAGAGGGTGATGTTCCCAGTGACCTAATTACCTTCCACTTGGCCTCACATCTTAAAGGTCCCACCATCTCTCCCGACAGCACCAGACCAAGGACCAAGCTGTGACACATGAAGCTTTGGGGACACACTCAACCCCCATAATAACCATGAGGCGCTGACTGCTCAGAGATGCTCTTGGATAACTTGGGCAGCTAAAGGGCAAAATGCAGGTGAAGGTGTGTGGAGAGTCCTTTCATCTAAACTCGGTTGCCTACTTCTCTGGTCTTCTATACATTGTATAAAATTCAGGGAGTAAGGTGTTGTTACGGTTTGGGTGGTGAGGTGTCCCCCAGAAGCTCATGTGTAAGACAATACAAGAAAGTTCAGAGGTGAAGCGATTGGGTTATGAGAGCTTTCAGTGAATTCAGTGAATCAGTGAATTCATCCCCATCAGGGGATTAACTGAGTGGTCACTGAAGGCAGGTAGGGGTGGCTGGAAGGAGGTGGGTACTGGGGCACCCCAATAGGTATATACTTTAAATCTGGTGAATGGAGTTTCCCTCTCTGCTTTCTGATCACCCTGTGAGCCACTTCCCTCCGCCACACCCTTCTGCCTTGATGTTCTATCTCACCTCTGGCCCTGAGCAATGAGTCGGCTCTCTATGGATTGAGACCTCTTCAACCACAAGCCCCAAATAAGCTTTTTCCTCCTGAAATTGTTCTAGTTAGGTCTTTTGGTCACAGCAGTGAAAAAGCTGACTAAAACAGGTGGTATCTGGGATTATGAAGCATTCTCCTTTGCTTCTTCCAGACGGATGGCCAAGATGCTGGGTTTTCTTTCATTTTGCTTTGATCAGGCTGGCTTCTTAACTGGCCTTCTGCCCTGGTGACCTAAGCATTTTGAGATTCCATCTGGAACTTTAGTTTGCCAGTGTGTGTCCGTTTTTTTTTTTTTTTTTTTTTTTTTTTGGGGGGGGGTGTACCAGGGATTGAACTCAGGGGCACTTAACCACCGAGCCACATCTCCAACCCTTTTTAACTATATCTTTAGAGACAGGGTCTCACTGATTTGCTTAGGGTCTCGCTAAATTGCTAAGGCTGGTTTTGAACTTGTGATCCTCCTGCCTCAGACTCCCAAGCTACTGGATTACAGGCGTGCACCACCTCCCCTGGCCACTGTGTGCACACCAGCTGCTTGAGTGTGCAAAGTCTTCCTGAGCAGAAACCATATTCCCTGAGGGCTTAGAAATCTTTATTTTCTTCATGTTTTTGGGACATACCTTGTTTCTTTAGTGTTCTGGAGAAGTGACATGAATAGGGCATGTGATTTGTCAGCAGAGTGTCCCTGAGGAGTCTTGTTAGTTTGTGCAGTTTGTTTCTAGTCCTTCCAGGCTCTTAAATTTTCACCATCCCTGACTTATTTCTCAGTCCTACTCGTTGTTTACAATTCCTCTTTCCCCATATACCTTACAGAAAGCAGGGTTAGTGTTTCCCAGTTCGAAAAGTGTGGGAGAAATAACGTAATTTTTGCACCTTTGACTCTCCTGAAATTTAATGTTTCTTTTCAAACTTTTATTTGTACTATGGTTTGGTTTGAGTGTGTCCCCAATGTTTCCTGTGTTGGAAGCTTGGTCTCCAGTATGGCGATGTTAAAAGGTGATGGGACCTTTAAGAAGAAGGGCCGAGTAGGAGGACATGAGGCCATTGGAGCCATGCTCTCTTAAGGAATTAACTTACTTCTCATGAAATACCAGTCTCTCCACTTTTCTGTATTGCCATGTGATATCTTCTTCTCACATGCATTCCTGCCATGATGCCATCCACCATGAGGTCCTTCTCAGATCTGGTGCCAGGCCCTCAAACCTCCAGTATTGTTAGCTAATAAACCTCTTTTTCTTTATAAAGCATCCAGCTTCAGGTATTTTGTTATAGTAACAGAAAATGAACTAATATTATTATATTGTATATATGTACAAATGTGTAAGAACAAATAAAAAAGAAAATGGAAAAATACAGATTTCTTCTTCATTAGTTTCAGAAAGAAAGGAGAACATAGATAAAGCAGGGAAACAAATCTATTCATGTTAAATCAAGGATATGTATAGTCTTTCATAATCCAGAGTAACTTCTAGAAATTAGATGAGTAGAGAGTTATTGTAACCAGAAGATGTTATGGAGTTCAGGTTGGCAGTTGGTTTGAACATATTCAAAGAATTTACCCACATTAGTTAGGGCCTGGTGATTTATTCAAGTCATCTTAAGAGGGCTTCTCTTTTCTTCTTTCATGAAGTTCTGTTCTTCTGCCATCATACTGGATGGTGAGGGTAGTGAAGAGACTAGGTGTGGCTCACAGATTGGTTCTGCTCATGCCTGGCTTCTTGGTACCATTTCCACTCTTGTAAATATCTTCACTTGTACAGGATGGAAAAGATGTTTCAACTCAGACGTGCTATTTGCAGGGGAAAAAAAAGTTTATTAGTGAAAGCATTTACTTTAAGGAGTTTTTGTTGGGAGAGAGTATTGTCTCTGGAAATGGTGAGCAGTAAAATGATTTAGTTCAAATTATTTTAGAAATAGCAAAGCAGCTGTTGAAAGAAAAAGAAAACTCTTCCAATAATTGCTCGGTGAATCATTAGCCTGAGTTCATCCAGAGAGCAGTGCTTCTTTTTTGCAGAATTCCTACAAATTAGTCTCCTTTTGTGTTCTTGTCTGGAGATTATAGACCATTAATGTGGGTTTTGCTGTCTTTGAACGTGCAAGGGAACGTTTGTGATTTTGAGAACCTTTAAAGGTTTTTCTCTGATCACAGGGAAACTTTGACTCAGTGTAATTAGGAATCAGGCATAGTCTCAAAGCAAATAATAAGCAAATAATGCGGCTGGGACTTAGATACACAAAAATGCCTCGTGTTTCTCTTGTGTTTTGTTTTTGCAACATGTTGGGGTTGGAAGGTAAGGAAAGAAGTGATTGTATTTATATTTAGCTCTCTACTCTTTTATCTGTGTGAGGGGAAAAGAGATACAGTAATGAAAAACACAGACTGGTGAGTGAGGCAGGTCACTTTCTAAATTGTCTTGTAATACATAAATAGGTGCATTGGTAAATCTACTATAACAAGCATTCACTGTCTTTGTTATCCATTTTTTTTTTTTTTTGCTTTTTCCTTCCTTCCTTCCTTCCTTCCTTCCTTCCTTCCTTCCTTCCTTCCTTCCTTCCTTCCTTCAGTACTGCAGATTGAACCTAGGGATCCTCTACCACTGAACTACACCTTCCCTGTCCCCTTAGGATCTAGCTAAGTGGCTCAGGTTGGAAAACTTGGAATTCTCGTGCTGCCTGAGTAGCTGTGATTACAGGTGTGCACCATTGCACCCAGCTCAGTTCTTGAACAACTTAGTGGATTGATCTAAACTGGTATTTTCTTCTACTGAAAAGATTTATTCAGAATAATGTTCTTCAAAGTACATAATGTTCATAATGCTTCTTTTATAAATCTAGAGCTGGATTCCGATCAGAAGAAACATTTATTCTTTCACAGTATGTTAATTGAAGTTCTATTGCAGACAACAGAATCCACCCTAGACATTTTAAAAAGAAGGACAATTATTGTAGGGATTCGAGAATATTTCACAATAAGGTGAAAAGGCTGCAGGAGCAACAATAAGTGATTTTACAGAGCCACACCCCCAAACTGCTGCTGCTGTACAGCTTGCTGGCTTGAGAACCTGGGCTGTGGGTGCATGAGCAAAAGCTGCCACACCAGGAAGCTGCAGCACCCCTGGATTGATGAGACCCCTGGTATCTCCAGCATGGCTGCTGCAGAACAACCAAATGATCTCTGCTGCCATTCGTACAGCCTATACTTTATGTTCTTTTAACCTTTAAAGTCACAGTGAATTGGTTCATTTGCTGACATGCCAGCCACAAGGAATTCTGGGATATGTAGTTCTGAACCTAACCTCCAACGTGTAGGAAGTCATGCTAGAGGGGCCTGGCGCAGCGGTGATGGGCCCATCAGCCGTGTCCGCCATAGGGAGGCAGGAATCTCCTTTTGAGGAGATTAACAAGGTTGCTTTCTCATGGCATTTTGGAAGTCACGACTTCTCTGAAGAGGGATGCTCCCTTTTGTTTCTTTTTCTTTCATTCTTTTGGTTGGAGTTAGGAGCTTGAACAGCTCAACTCTCTCATAGTTTCACCATGGATGTCTCCATCAGTTTGAGTATGTGCAGCTTGGAAACTCCTGGATTTGTGTTTCTGGGGCTATCAAAGTAAATAGAGTTTGTTTGTTTATATATTTACTTAATGAACATGTATATAGTATTTAATAAATCCCAGACATTATTCCAAGTGTTTCCATATTTAATTTACTGAATTCTTATACTTGAACCATGAACTGGGTCAACTGTCGTAATAGTACTCTTCTTGTCTTTGTCTCTGGAGCGAGTGAGTGATATATTAGAGAGTAGGCCTTGAGTTTAGTGCAGGTAATATGAGGATCCGATCATCTACCACAAATATTCTGTGAGTTATGTTCTCTAACTGTGTTTTTATAGGCATTCGAGAGCAGGTGCCAGATTCTCTCATTTTGTATCTCTTCTTCCACTTACTCCATAGACTGTGCTTATGTCAGGTACTTAACAATGATTTGACCCATTGTAGAATCATTCCATCTTTTCAACACATTTTCAGGGAGTGTCTAGTTTGTTTATTTACTGGGGAGACAATGCTAAGTGTGTCGACCCTGTCAAAAGAGGAGCTTGCATTCTCGTGACCTACACCTGCAGTGCGTTGTGGGAGGCTGCCCGGATGAAGATAGCCGTGGTGTTGGAGCACCTGCAAGGGACACTGAATCCAGAATGGGAACAGTGGCTTAGGAGAAGGCTTCTACCTGAGCTAAGACCTGAATGGTAGGCTGTCATTAACAGGATGTTTGAGTGATAGGTTTCCCCAAACAGAGGAGAAAGGCACTTTTGGGTGATGGTTGTAAAGTGGAATGAGGGGGACAGGGCAGGTAGGATGGTGATGGGGTAGACAGGCTGGATTATGAACAACCTGCCATGAGTCTCACTGAAAATACTTCTCTGGCATGCATTAGGAGAATCAGGAAGGGTATTTAGTGGAGGGACTGACAGGATCAGGTAGGGTCTTAAACATGTTATTTTGGTGGTATGCTGATGGGACAGGGTGCCAGGAATAAACCTCCGTTGGTGAGGAACAGATCCAGGATTGCAGTAGGTCCTGCACAGAGCAAAGGGGAATGACATTCACAGTGACTCCAGATTTTCCCTGGTACCGGTGACTAGTTGATGTGCTGCTGCTGAGAGTCTTCCCTGACCTTCCACTACAAATCTGCCTCATTTGTAGCTGTGGACTTTGAGCCATGGCAAGAGATTGCCATCCTTAGGGTGATATAAGGAGAATGCTCCTGGCCCTACTCACAGGCAGAGGGGCAGTGGGTTCCTGCATCAAGTGGTGACTTGGGTGTGACTGACGTGGCTGAGGGCGAATCTCTCTCCTTTACTTGGGACACCTTGGTGGGTGCTTGGAAGTTTGTGCTTGGTACTGGGCAAGTTAACAACATTTTAGTCTGTTGACCTGACCTTCTTGGCCACATGTGTCATCTTCAGCTAGAAGACAGACTTCAGGCCTGTGTCTTCCTTCAGCATTGGTATGGGAATGCAAGACAAAGCACAAAATCAGGTCCTAGCCTTCCCCCTGTGATGAAGTGCATACCCTGGCAAGAGACCCCAGATGCTGGAGTTAGGATCTGGCCAGGTTTAAGGGGTAATGAAAATTCATGCCAGAAAGAGGAAGGATTTTCTCAGCAGTGAGTTTATGTCTAAGTCCTCATTTGCCAGGAACTTTTTCTTTTAAGATTCTTCCCGGGCTGGGGAGATAGCTCAGATGGTAGAGTGCTTGCCTTGGAAGCATGAGGGCCTGGGTTTGATCCCCAGCACCGCAAAAAAAAAAAAAAAAAAAAAAAGATTCTTCCCTGGTCATGTGGGATATAAGATGGGTGATCACTCCATCGCTTCTACAAGGTGGGTACTCAGCTAGGACTCCACCCCTGGGTGGGTGGGTGACCAGTGCTCTCTAGGGCTTTCTAGAAAGTAAATGTTTCTTCCCTCTGAAAGAAATTTAAGACACTGTGCTAGTTCAGCTCTGCATTGTACCAACAAGGAGACTCAGGCCCACATAGTCACTTCTCCATGTTTAAAGAGGGGCAGAAATGTAGGGAGGCCTTGGACTGTCTAACTTCTTTGTTCCTTCCCCACCCCTGACCACTTTGAAGGTCTACTGAACGTTGGGCATCTGTGGTGCAGATTTTTTTTTGGCAGGGGAGGTGTGTACTGGGATTGAACTCAGGGGCACCAGACCACTGAGCCACATCCCCAGCCCTAGTTTGTATTTTATTTAGAGACAGGGTCTTGCTGAATTGCTTGGTGCCTTGCCGTTGCTGAGGTTGGCTTTGAACTCAGATTCTCCTGCCTCAGCCTCCTGGGATTACAGGTGCGCCCAGCTCTGTGGTACAGATTTAAGTCAAGGTCCTTGCTTTCAGGGAGCTTACCATCTTTTCCTCCAGAGAGAAAATATAGATATGTAAACTAACTATAATAAAAGTGACACAATAAATGTGTTTAATAAAAGTTCTAGAATTGAGGAATGGATAACAGAATGGTGTACTGTGAGGTCCACCTGGAGTTGTGGGGTGAGAAGGAGGCAGACTGAGCTGAGATTTGAATTGTACTGTTTATTGGGTACTTTTTGTACAGGTCCCTGGACTGGCTTTGTGGTTATGGGTGTGTTAATGAGGCACCCTCTAGATTAGAGATATTTGGTCAGATAGTATTGCTACAGGGGGCCCAGGCAGAGGGAACAGAACAATTAAAAAGGATTTCCTCTTTGGTATCAGGTCTTCTTTTGGTTTGAAATCCATCTCTACCTGCTGATAGTTTTGGGCAAATGATTTGCTTTTTCTGACCTTCAGTTAACTCATCAGTAACAGAGTTAAAAAACAAACAAACGAACAACAAAATGACTTTATAATGTGATATTCTGGAAGAGGCACAACTATGGAGACAGTAAAACAGATCAGTGGTTAGTAGAGGAGGAAGGAATGAATGGGTGGAGCATGGAGGATTTTTAGGACAGTAAAGCCACTCTGTGATATAACAGTGGTGGAGACTTGCCACTAGACACAGGTCCAAACCCATAGAGTGTGAGGCACCAAGAGTGAACCCTGGTCGGAGGCCTTTGCTTGCTGCGCCCTGCTTCTTTCGTTGGGTTCGGGGTCTCTTCTCTCTGCCTTGCACATTCACGTCGCGCATTTCGAGCGTGGGAGCTTGAGGTCCACCTTCCTTGTCCGATCTCCCTTTAAGGACCCAGGAGGGCATTCGATGTAGTGAAGCATCACACCGTGGTGCTAGAACCTGGTTTCCCTGATGATAGAACTGATTTCTGTCTGGAGGCAACAAGTAAAAGAAAAAAATTAACAGCTTGAATTGAGTAGCCGTGGGAAAGGTCCCTTTCACGTTTACATTAAAACATGCTGTAGCCACCATGCACCATGATTTGGACTTCGTCCTCCAAGGCCTAGATTACAAAGCAGTGCCACTCGTCGCTGTGGTCCTATTCTCAGATGCACGGACAATGTTCCCCTTTTTAAAATAACGCTTGTGTCTGGGATGCAAGCTGTGCTTATCTTTTTAAATACCTTTTTAAAGTATTTATTAATGAACCAAAGGAAATCAGGTGCTTTCTATAAGCATCCGAATATATAATACATAGTGATTTGACTATGAATTTTAAATCCACGTTTTAATATTAGTGGGATATTGCAAAGACATTCCTTCTAAAAAGTTTTAATATTCCTTTTATTACGGGTCTCAGGGAGGGTAAATTAGTCAGCCATATTTATTTTCCAGAGGTGTAAGGAATTGCTAAGTTTTTTAATTAACTTTTTAAAAAAAAATTAAATGCCACCAAACTGGGTTGCACTGCTTTTTGAACCAGTAAGTGTTGGCATGCACTTTGTTCAGAAACACTGTGTGCTTTCTCAAAATCAGTTTCATGTAAAGTGATCGGACCCCTAGATTAGTGGAAAGCTGACGAACCAGCTACTCAGCGGCTGCTAATTGCTTCTTGGCCAGTGTCTTGGTTTTTCGGTTTTGCCTCCGTGATAAATTGAAGAAGAGGAGAGGTGAAGGAAGGGGAGCTTGGCTTGAGGGTGAGGGGCTGGCTCGCCATCTGGCCAGATGGACGGTGGGCAATGTCCCCGCACCAGATGCCCCGGGGCCAGCCGGTGGCTGCGTGGCGTCTGGGGTGGCGAGGCGGCGGGCACCTGAGACCTTGAGTTCCCCAGCTCGATGGCATCCCTCAGGCATGTCCTCTGAAGTGGAATTCCTGCAGCTTCCTGCGCCTGCGGTCCGCCCGGGGTTCTGGCCACGCGTGAGAACACTAGCGTAGGTGACGGGGGTGTCCCTGGAAGGACCGGACGCTCGGCGTTCAGTGGCACAGAAAGCAGGTGAAGGCAGAAGGAGAAGCACAGTGTTGAGGCGAGTGTCCATGCGCGGTAACACCTCGCGCTCGGTGTGACTGACCCGCCCGCGCTGCTCGGGAAGCGCAGTTAAAACAGGTCAAGGCATCTGACTCCACAGATTCGAACCCAAACCTTTCAGTGTCAATCGGGCTGTTCAAACACGTCGGCAGGAGCTTCTGTGAGTTTCCTTCCATAAGATGTTCCACCTGCCTTACCAAGACCATTCTCAGTCTACTTTTTTAAGCTACCGTATCTTAAATTATTGAAAATTTATTAATTGCTGAATATATAATAACCTTTGCTTGTATGTAACCGAAAATGGTTTAAGAGCCAACATTTAGAGTTTGACAATGGAGCTGAACAGTTTTTAATGCGCAAGCAGTTCTGTTCTTGTGTATGAGCTGTAACCTTAATTTACTGTGTAAAGATGGTTACATTATTTCCTTAGCTTTGTTTGTTGGAGACAAATAGAGAATGCTTGTTAAGTATGTCAAAACATAATCTTACCTTGTGAATTTTTGTTTGTATTATACGAGCTCTATTTTCCATTTGCCCAGAAAGACAGCTTGTATAACGCTTTTGGGAGTTTCTGCTCTGTAAGGTCTCTAGAGCTGACGGTCTGTTAGGTTTGTTTTCTCTTCATGCTAAAGTGTCAGTTGGTGGTTTTGTGAACTGGTCAGAAATTCACAGGTCTTAAATGTTTTGGGGAAATTTATATTGGACACTGCTCTTTGTCTAGCAAATAAAAGATGTTAATATATTCCTGTTACTGGCATGTGCACGACTATGTTATTAGAAGCCACTTTATCATTTTCCTGCTTTAAATAGAAATGTCTATTTATGAATTCTGCTTGTAGTTTTTTCACAAATAAAATAGTGAAATCTAAAAAAAAAAAAAAAAAAAAAAAGAGTGAACCCTGATGTCAGCAGCTATGGTGTTTAGTGACAATGGTGTGTCTCTGTAGGTTCATAACTGGGGTGATTGTGCTAGTCTTGGGGGTTGGGGGAGGTTGATAGCAGAAGTGGTACATGTGTAGGGGTTGGGGGTGGGTAAGTATGTGGGAACGCTGTATTTTATGCTCAGTTCTGTCGTGAATCTTAAACATCTCTAAAAGATAAAGTCTATTAAAGGAACAATGTTAAGGATAGTTGTGAGGTTATAATGCTGATCAATGTATGAGAAGAAAGGACAGGTCTCCGTCAGTTAAACGGATCAAAACACATGGCTGAATCACATCACTGTTACTTTTCTTGCTTTGCTCTTGGTTTTTCAGGACATCTTGATGCTGAGGTGGGGTGGATACTGGGAGTCTTCCCATTTAGACTCTGGAGTCCTCAAGAGTGAGAGATTCTGTATTTTCCCACAGTGCCTGGAATAGAATACTACTGCATATGAAAAAGAGGAGGTTAACAACCCTAGTTCCAGATTTTTTTCTTTGCTGGGATGTATTTCCCCAGGAGCTTTGAGTTACTGTATAAGAGAATCAGACCTACTGTGTGTCTCATAGCTCTCCAAACTGCCTGGTTGCAGATTGAAAGCTTCAGAATAAGCAACCACACTTAAAATTTTATTCAGTCCAGTAAAGTCTTAAATCTGTGTGCTCAGAGTTTTCCACGGTGACCTGGACGCTGAAGGCGTCAGGTAGTCTTCTGCAGAGCATGTGTCCTTGCCTGGGAATGGTCTGTGTGGGGTGGACTGAGCTCTCAAGGATTCTCTGGGTTTATGAAATTTGAGTTAGAAGGGGGCATACTTCATCAGATGGACTCTTGTTATTAAAAATGTGGTCCCCAGGCCAGTTTCAGCATCACCTGGGAGCATATTAGGAATTCACAATCTTGGGCCCCACCCAGATTTCCTGAGTCAAAGTCTGTATTTTAGCTAGGTGCCTAAGGGGTCTGTGTGCTCAAGAGGTTCAAGGAGCAGTTGCGACAGTATCATGGAAGCCTGGACGTGAATGGCTCTTCCCTGGAATGAACCTTCCTTCCCTTTCCGCACAGGTCCTTCTGATTCTGTCTGGCCAGGCTTTATACCCAATGTGTATCGACTCTCCACTTTTACAGCACTGGAGAAGAGGTTTCTAACTGGCAAAGAACTGTCCAGAAAGGAACTGAGATGTGTGATTGAGCTCAGGGTTCATAAAGCTTTTGTTCAGAGAAGCAGTGAATCCGTATATTCCTTGCCCAAATTATTAACTGCTAGTTATTTGCCATCTTGTTCTCTTCTTGGCTCAGCTATTCTGTCATTCGATTTAGGTAACTATTTTAAATAGAGACAATAGACACAAGAAAGACATTTAATATATATATTTTTCTTTTGGGGGGAATCACAAAGATATTTATTGGGGAGGATGGGAAAGTTATTTTTCTTTTAAATGAATATTTTCTAAAAGAATTAGTGGTGAAAGGCTAGGTAATTTTTGTCGATGGGATTTTTACCAGCACAGAATTTTCAGTAGTCCTGGGTTTTCTAACGGAACAAAGATTTTTGTTGTTGTTGTTGCTTATATCATTTTTCCTCCTAAAAACTTAAACTTGGAAATGTTTTGAGTTATAGTTAAGACTGGGGTCATGAATACTAAATGAAATTTTTAGTGTTCAAGAACGTTATATTTACAAAGCTACAATGTGAGGGTCTTTTTTAAATGGGATAGTAAAAATATTCAATTTTGGTTTTGGGTGTTTGTTTGCCTTTTTCCCTGTTATGATAGTGGTATTTACTAGCATGGCTTCATCACATGAACTTTGAACTTGCTTACCTTTAGTCAATTAATTGACTCTCCACTAATTTGGAAATTTAGAGGTGCGGCAGTAGTTCTGGATCAGGGATCGAGAGCCAGGTTAACAGTTTGAGTTCTCTGCTCTGCTGTCTGGCTGTGTGGTGCTAATATAGTTAGTAGTCTCTAAATGGAATCCTGCTGGGTCCATGATTTTTAGCATGGTACAAGGAATCTCCCAGCAGTTTGTGTGTATATCAGGACCTTGGAGGTGTGGAGCACATGTGTTATTTTAGAATGCACAGAGTCATATTTCTTTATTTGGAAAAACAAGGAAAACTTTTTTTTTTTTTTTAACAAGTAGCACAAAGTAAATATGGTATAGTCTTGGCTGGTGGTTAACAAAGGAAGGGGAGCTCATGGGACTAGCAATGAATAGCAGGTAACATTTCTTTTTGAGTATGTTATGTAAATCTCATAAATCCCAATAAGTACTATTGCTATGTGAAGAAACAGAACAAAAAGGTTATGTATCATGATCAAGGTCATCACAGCCAGTGTGAGGGTAGATCTGAGGTCCAAATTTAGGCTAAGACTGTGAGGTTTGTTCCCTTAGCATTCATATTTGGATATGAATTAAGATAGTCTTTTTCTAGAACATAGACATTTTATAATATGTATAACTGCTATAGAATTGTCTCTTGATTTTCAGGTACAAAAATATTTTCCACTGCTAAATCCAATTAAGTGGGGCTCCAAGATCCATTTACAGAGATGGGTGAGGTGTTTGATATTAGTAGTCATTGGAACATCCCCCCGACCACAATTTGGCTAGAAGATTCTGACCCCATCATGATATTGCTGCTCAGTGGCCAAGCCTGCACTGTCCTTAGTGGGTGGCTGATATCTGTGTTTGTTCTCTTCATGCTCAGCTTGACCACCATGATTTCCCCTGGAGCTCCTGAGCCTAGGACTTTGAGATGCTGGCCCCCAGGTGTCCACATGTCTGCTGCTCTGAGAAGTGTCCATTTGCCCCTGCCAGGGTGCCTTATATAGAATGGGACCTGGTACGGATGCAGACACAAAGCCCTCCATCGAGCAGAACTTCCCCAGGGGAAGAGGGAGGGAAGTGAACCTCTCATTCTTTCTTTCAGTTTACATAAAAATTAGTTAATTTCTCTATAGTTACCCTGCTGCCTGTCAATGACAGCAAGATTTAACACGACTGACCGTAAGTGATTTTATTAGTGTCCAATTTACATTTCTGTTGTTAAAGGAGGCGTCTTGGTGTCTAAACAGAGAGAGCCTCAATTCATTACTTGTACTATCTTTGTGACCTTGGGTAAATGAATTGATGTCCTTAAGCCTCTGTTTCATCTTTTACAAAATGGGGATGGTGATAGTTTTTAATCCCATAGAGGATTCTAAGGGACCAACTTTAGCAAAAGACACTGAATTATATAGATAGTAGGAGGTTCATTTGGGGACTGGCAGCAGAATCAGCTAAGCTGGAGGGAATAGTACAGAACAGGTGGAGGGTCATTGAGGGGGAATGGTTAGAAGTGGGTAAATGCTATTTTACCGAATTTAGGCTCACCCTGGTCTTCTTTGAAGTTGTGTTATTCACTGAATTTATGTTCTGACTCAGCCATTTACTAAAATCTCTCTGATCGTATCAACTCCTCTTTCAACCTATTTAGGACCCAACCGACTTTGAGTGGAGTTTCTGGATGGAATGGGGGAAGCAGAGGCTGGTGTGGCTCCTCCTTGGCCACATGGTAGTGTCTCAAATGGCCACACTGCTTGCAAGGAAGGTATGGTTATGTGTGTCATTTCTTTTTTAAGCCTCTTTCTACTTAGCTTTTTGTGGAGTCCTGAGCTCAGAATCAAGAGATGCAGGTATTGACCTTGGGAACCTGGTCATGGTCACTGTGACCTTTAAAATAAAGGTGTCTTAGGTTCTCATCCTGCCTTTACTTCTTTCAGGTTCCCTTTCAAGACATTGAACATGAGAGTGAAACTAATTTCAGGTGGTGTTCTCTAAGCTCATTGCTGATCAAATGACCTTGGGAAGAGCTGCCTGATGGGGAGAAGCTATATGATTTCACTTACGAGTTTAGAAGCAAGCGAATGATTTCATTAAGATATGAGCATAATTTTAGTGTCCAGTAAGGTGTGCTCCTGTGGCTGTTTTAGATCAGAATTCCAGTATTTTGTTTTGACCTTGGCCTGGTTTAGAAAATAAGGGATTCTTTAAAGTGAATATTCAAGGCACAATATATGCACATATAGAAATGTCACAGTGAAGCCCATAAATTTGTACAAATAACATGTGTTAATAATAATGAAGTGCTTTCATAGGAGGCAGAATTATGATCCTCTTCTTAGGCTGAGGTACCAGGAAGAATTGCTCTGTCATCCCAGGGCCTGGCTTTTGCCCAGCATCCTCTGAGTGATGCTTTTTGACTAATCTCAATTTTTAATGTGGGAAAAAAAAAAAAAAAAAGAGTCTGTGCTTTAAAAATCTGTAAGGTAAAAACAAAACACATGCAAACTGACTTGAAAGTCAACTCAGGAAACATATTTGACTTGCAAAGCTTCATGAAGGTGATGAACTGAGGGGACAGAAGTGCTTCTGGGAGGGGAGACCACAAAGGGAGACTGAGGAACAGGTGCCACCTGGTCACGGATGTAACACTGAACTTGGGACATTTTTCAGCTCTTTCTTGAAAATTGTTATTTTCTAGGCTGCTTCTCATTCTGGAAGACAGGAAATCCCAAGAGCACGCCAACTCTCTCAAAGTTAAATATCAATTACTTTTTTGTACTCAAGTGGTTGCTCCATTTTCTAAAGTGGCAAAAACTAAAATATTAAATACTGTCAGATCTGAATATGTTAAAATTTCATGCAACTTTCTGAGCAAGAATAATAAACAATACAAGCTTTTAACAAATTCCTAAGCTGGTAAATGTGTATCCACCTCAACTCTTCATGTCTTTTGTTGTCTATAAACTTCTGTTCAGTTTTTTTTTTTTTCAGAACTTCAGAATTTCTAGAAATTTAACACTTTTATTATAATACAAAGTTTCTCTGCTTATAGATACCATAGATATCTCTAAGTCTCGGATTTCCCACGTGCAAATGAATAGCTTAGCACCTTTCACCTCTGAGGGACAGATGAAGTACTTTGAAGACAGCCTGTAGTAAGATGTCAACTCTTTCTACTACAGCCTGGTTAAGGACCGGTTGGCTAGTGGGAGAGAGAGTACCAGATCTATGTTACTCATGTTTGGGCCCTTGACTTTGTCATTGATCAGCTTTCAAACCTTAGGAAAGTTTTCCCCATGAATCTTAGTTTTTCATTCTCTGCAAAAGAGGGTTGATAAGAAACTATTATTCCTTCCCTTCATTCAAATATGGACAAGCTTCATTTGTTAGAACTTTCATCACTACAAGTAAAGATGAAACATGGAAAAAATGGAATGAAGAGAAAGCACAAAAGAGATGGGACAAATAGATAAAAACATGTCAGTAATTGCAATCAGTATAAACGGATTCTCTAAAGAGATGAAGATTGTCAGACTAGATTTAAAAAAATACCCAGAAAAAAGGAAAACCAAAAACATAAAACAAAATCCAGATGTACTTCTTAACTAGATATATTTAAAACAGAAGGAAACAAAGTTTAAGAGTAAAAGGTGGGAAAAGCTATTCTGGGCAAAACTCCACATCCCCTAACAAAATACTAACTGGAAAACCGGTATTACGAGTGTCAAAAAGGGTCATTGTTTAATAATGAAGAGTTTGGGAGGATATCACAAGTATAAATGTGTTTTATTTAAAATATATAAAGCAAAAGCAGAACCATAATAAAAATAAGTAAGTCAGTGATTATAAGGAGAGGTTTTAATATAACTCCTTCAATAATCAATATTTTGTGAAGGGAAAAAAAACCCCACTGAAGAACAATACAACGAATAAGCTTCATATAAAGAGAAAAATACAAACATACAACAATGTTGCGCAAATACATACATATATATATGTGTGTACATATAAACAAAGAATGTATACATATATAAAAGTTGTTTGCATTCAACACTGGAGAATCTACATTCTTTTTAAAGAACACACAGAATGCTCCAAAATGACTACACATTGGACGAAACACATTTCAAAAGGATGTGTTTTACATAGATCGTCTCCTCTAATTTCAGTGCAATTAAGTTGAAAAGCAGTAAAAAAGATGACCTAAAAACGCTAATTGATCTAGAAATTTTTAAAAAGAACATTTTAAATAATTCATGCATGAAAGAATAAAACTTATTAGAAATTAAAAATATCCATAAATGAATAGAAAAAACATTAGATATAACATTTGGAAGATGCAGATAAGGTGGTATTGAATTAGACCTAACCCTACCTGCGTATGTCTGAAGTGGCAAGACTGAAATTCATGAGCGAAATATACAATGTAAGCTGAAAAAGAAGAGCAGGAATAAAGACAGCAAAGAAAGAAGGAAGGAAAACGTAAGAGCAGAAATGATTGAGATGATCAATGGCAAGACTGATCACGGGAAAAAAGAGAATATTAGGAATGGAAAAGCAGATTACCATAGATATTACAGAGATGAAAAAACACAGTAAGAGAGTGTTTCACACACTTTTATGGTCATCATTTTTGAAAATGTGAGTAAAGCAGACAAATTTCTTGAATATACAACAAAGATGACTCATGAAGAAATAGAAAGCCTAATACATTATCACCATTAAAATAAATCTGCAGTTGAAAATCTATTTGTAAAAAAACCCCCCACTAATCTAATGAATGAATTGTGTCAAACATCCAAGGGCACAAATCATTTGAATGTTTCCTAGGATGTTCTCTAATTCATCGTATGAAGGTAGCGAAAAAATTGATAACCCAAGTTGGAAGCTATGACCTAGCAGATATGTATTAAAAAGACACAATAATTAGGACATGGTTTATATTGGCATCAGAACAGAACCAACAGACGAATAGAATAGGATAGAATTTAGAAAATAACCACCCTTATATGGAAATTTGATTTATGACAGGGTGGACATTTCAGATCTGATGGAAAAGATTATTCATGTAAATACAATACAGGAAGTGAAAAGGCAAGTTAACTGATTGGGAAATTATTTGCAAACTGACAAATACTTAGTGTATAAATTGTATGAAGAGATTTCAGGGGATGGGGTGTAGCTTAGTGCTAGAGCACTTGCCTAGCAGGTGAAGAGCCCTCGCTTTCATTCCCAGTATTATACTACTACTACTACTAATAAAAGGCAAATCACTAAGTAGAAAAATGGCATAATATATGAAAAGGAATTTGTGGAAGAGGAAAGAAAACTAAGAAACTTAATATTCAGCTTCAATAATGATCAGACAAATGCATCTTAAAACTACCATAATATATCACTTCACACTTTCCAGTTTGGCAAAAACAAAACAAAAATCCCCTGAAGATATAAGGTATGGGCCACCTGAATTCATCCAGAGGCAGTGGACATGTATCTTGGTGCAGCTCCTCTGGAACACATTACCTAGTAAAATCAAAGAGGCATAGTTACCAGTGTAATTCTGACACATACCCTGGAGAACCTCCTCTTCCTGCCAGGACACTAGCCAAGTGTTCTTTGCAGTGATGTTTTTGATCATGAAGAACCAGAAGCAATCAATCCAAATGTACATTTTGGAGAAATGGATGAATTGGGGGTGAATTATTTCATGAAATGGAATTAATTATAGCATAATTTTGTCAGTGTGGATGAATTTCTGAACGATGACCTTGAGCTAATAAAGCAAGTTGTGGAGAAATAGATCAGATACAATTTCTGTTTAGAAAGTTTAGAAATGTGAGAACTGAAGACTATCATGTTAAGTGAAATAAGCCCAATCCCCAAACCCAAAGGCCGAATGTTTTCTCTGATAAGTGATGCTGATCCATGGCGGAGGCAGGTAGGGAAAAATGAAGGGACTTTGTGCAGAGGCGAGTGAGGGCAGTGTGGGGCGGTGGGGATGGGAAGGACGGTAGAATGAGACAGACATTATTCCCCTGTATACATGTACGATTACACTACTGGTGTGACTCAGCACCATGTACAGCCAGAGGAATGAGAAGTTCTGCTCCATTTGTGCACAATGTGTCAAAATGCATTCTATTGTCTTGTATAACCATTTAGAAGAAATTTTAAAATTGCTATAAAAATTAGATACTTGCTATAGTTTGGATATGGCCTGAGTGTGTCCCCAAAGGGTTCATGTGTTAGAAGTTTGCTACCGAGTGCAGCAATGTTTCTCCATTTAATTTACTTGTAACTTTAAGTTCAGGTTCCTTCTGCCTTAGAGGCAATCTCCTCAGTATCCACAGGGGGATTTGTTCCAGAACCCCTCCCCAAGATACCAATGTCCACAAGTGCTCGAGTCTCTTATATGAAATTGCACATATTTACATATAACCTACACACATCCTCCTGTACACTTCAAGTCATCTCTAGAATACTTTTAATACCTAATACAACATGGATGCTAAACAATGTAATGCTATTTATTTCAGGAAATTAGGGGGAAAATGTATGTGTTCAGTGGAGGTACAATTTTTCCCTAAAGATTTTATACTTGATATTGGGTGACTCCTCGGATGCGGAACTTTCAGATAGGAGGGTCGACTGTACTTGGAGTGTTAAGAAGAGCACTTGGTAAAGGGCAGCTTTCCTGCACTCAAGGCCCATAAGCCCGAGCAGGTTACTTCGTGTCTCTGAGCCTGAGCCCTTAGTCATTCAGTAGATGATGCTGCTGGCTTCTTGGGGTTGTGGAGAGAGGCTGATGGGCTGTCACTGGCTCTTTGCGGTTCCAAAATCGTGGATATTTGTCACCGCCTGCAGCAACAACTTGCACGGGTCTTACGGGTGGTGGAGTGGAAACTGAGGCACCTCCAAATCAGTCTAAGAAAAGGTAAAGGAAAGATGTTTGTTCTCCCCTACCTTATGTAGGGGTGTGGGCTTCCAGAGTGGACCTCCAGAGACTCTACTTCCTGACATTATAGGGCTAGGGCCTTCTATGACACTAAGGCAGAACAAAGACTCTTCCAAGTCCCAATTCTTGGGTCAGGCCAGAAAGATTTCAGATGTGTTGCTCAGAGTTACAGGAATGAGTTTATTAGAAGGAATAGGAAAAGGGAAAGGGGACCCTCTCAAGCAACAGTGCGTTCTCTTAGAGAGAAGGACGGCATTTTCCTCCCATCCTCCAGTTTTATTGGGGGTCCCAGGGAAGTTTCCAGAGAGTCTTAACCAGGTCTACCTCTTGACTTTTGACTGATAGCAGAATGACATCAGACTTTCGAGTCCCCACTGCCATGACAATTCTAGGTCACCTTGGTCCTTGTTGTTCTAACTGGAACCTGCTCTTACAGCTTTTATGGTTAGAGGGAATTATCCTTATCTCCTTGAGTTCTGGGATCTGTTCTGTGTAAGGGTTACAAAAGTCCCCTGCTTTGGGGTAACTTGTGTTCTTCTTATCTGCATTTCAGGCCTTCATTTCTCCTGCAGATAACAGATAGTTTCTTGAGGAATGTAAAGTATCCTGTGGACTTAAGCCAGGCAGGGCTGCAGGTAAATTGCTTTTTAAAAGAGAGAGCTTGGGGTTGTGGCTCAGCGGTAAGAGTGCTTGCCTGGCATGTGTGAGGCACTGGGTTCGATTCTCAGCACCACATATAAATAAATGAGTAAAATAAAGGTCTATCGACATCTTAAAATTTATATAAAGAGAGAGAGAGCTTGTGGGAGTCAGCACAGTGGGCCCATTTTACAGAATTATTCCCTTAACCTCATGTTCCCACCACTCAATATCTGTCTGTCCCCTATCACTGATACTTTAAATACACCTCTTAATAAAGGCCTTGGGACATGGCCTAGGTCTGAGGGCAGTTGAAGGCAACCCCTAGTATTTGATAGTCCCACTCCTCCTCTGCCTTCTCTCCTGGCTGCCCACCAGGACACTGGGTGATCCATGTTGCACCCCACCCATGAACAGGCACAGACCTCATGGCTCCCTCATGGAAGCTTGAGTTTCCATTTCCATTTGGAGCTTAATCTACCTTTCCTAAGAGTGGTAAGGATTCCCATAGAAATTGCACACTTGGTGGTCAGCCCTAAGAGATCTCAGATTTCTTATGTGAGCAGCTCTTTTGGGGAGGTCTTCAAGCCATTTATGCAGTTTATGGGTTTGCATCCTATTTACATATCTGATTTGCTTTTGCTTAGGTTATTTCTAAGCAACATTTTCCTTCCCTAAGTGAGAATTGGGATAGAGGAAAAGGAAACCCAAGCCTCAAATGTCATGGAAAACCCCGCACTTGATCTGTATGATAATTTACCTATGAATATTTGAGAGTTGTCTACCATTACATTTTCTTATCATTAGGGGCCCATCTTTTCTGTTCCCCTTCCCCATTTTCGTTTATTGCCACAGTTGGCTGTATCCACTGGCTTCCTAGGGAAATAAAGAATCAGTAGGAGCTGATTAGAAGTTTTCAAATGCATAGAAACAGCAGGACATAAACACCATGAGTGGGTGTGCACCTCCATGATAGTGGCTTGTATCAGATGAGCAAGAGAGAGAAAGAGAGAGAGAGAGGATATGAATTTTCCCTTCTCCCTAATTATTGCCCACTAATACCCCCATCCTAGAACTAATTTCCCATCAAAATCTTGAAGGTAAAAGTAGTAGGTTAGTTAGAGGTTTTAAGTAAGTGGTTCACCACCACTGCTCATTGGCAGAGATTAAAATGCAAATCCTCTGGCTCAGTAGGTAGGTTGGAGGTTTGATGTATCCTTTTCTTGGGGGGAAGAATCCACAACAGACATAGTAATCAAGGCTCATCAGTGGGAATGGCTGCATTTCTGTGCTCTCAGGCAGTTTTATAGAGTGCTGAATTATGGGAAATGGAACCAGGGCACTAGAGGAAAGAGCTGGTTCTGCTGCCAATCTGTCCCGTGTGGTATGGAGAGGATTCCAGGCGTAGAAGGCTTCTATCCATTTGCAGCAGCCTCCTGCTCGACTGCATTTGAGTGAGGAGGAAAGCTCCAGTCCTACCCAGGGAGTGAGGGCATGGGCTCATTATAGGGCTGGGAAGGAATTATCACTGAGGGTCTAGGGCTGTCATTCTTCATAGAAAGATCGGTCGCTGCAGGTTCTCAGCTTCTGCTCACTTGTATCAACCAAATGGATCTTGCAGCTGTGAATTTTCAGCTAACTTAAGACAGTCTTAAGATAATGATTGCCAAAGGAGTCATGGGTAGATTTGAGTTGGAATTTAAGATCAGTATCATATATATAGCATTTGTTTGTATCGAGAAATCAGATGAGGGAGATTTGTAGAAATTCTCCAAAACTGGGGGAGAAAAAAAATGAGGGGAGAATTTTTGTTCTAGAATTATGCTGTCCAATATGGTAACCCCCCCAGCCACATAGGATCAGTAGTGCTTAAAACTCTTCTGTATTGAAATGTACTGAAAGGACATTGTGTACATTGGATTACAAAGAATTAGAAAACGGGAATATAAAATAACTTATTAGTAATTGTTTAATATTGATTATATATTGAAATAATATTTTGACTACTTTGTTTAAAAAGAATATAGTAAAATTAATTCCACCTATCTTTTTCTTTCTTTGTTGCTGTAAGAAACTTTATAAATGTGGCTCATATTGCATTTCTGTTGGACTGTGCTGGGCAGGATTTTATCCTGATTTTCCTGTTTACATAGGAGACTTTTTTCCCCAGTAGATGAAGGAAAGGAATACTGTGTTCTTAGGTTCTGAATACTTCTGGCTGGATTTCCTTTCTTGGAACCTGTACGAGGTGGCAAGCAAATTTTTCCCACTAGAGGGAGATATATCACAATTTCAGGAAGTCTGGGATTACCATGTCCACTGCTATTGATAAATGTCTTTTTTTTTTAAAAGAAGAGATCAGAATAGCTCAAGTTATTGCTTTGTTTCACTTGTGCGTAATTTCGATGTTTCTGGAGTTTGCATTTTGTGTAAATGTGAGGCTGAAACAAAAGAGGGAATAGGCAGAGAGGTTTCCCACTCTCTAGAATGACTTCTGAGCTTTCTGTTACTATTTTGTTGGGTTGCAGTCACTTGTCATTTGCCCATGAACTGTTTCCTTGGACTTGAGCCCATGCACAACGCAAGATACAAAAAGTGGCCTGTGTGCAGCTGTAACAGAGAAGACCGGTGCCCCAATACAATTGCATGCCTGCTGCCATCACGCCCTCCGTGACACTGGTGGTGCACGTGGGACACACATAAATGGGCTCCTGGAGCGGTCACGCAGTTCCCTGGGCCATTGTGCAACACGCTTCCCTTTCCTCTTGTTCTTCGGAGCAGTGTTGCCTGGGGCTCGGGGCTGGGGCTACTGCTTCCACCCAGTGCGTGTGAATCTGCCCCTCCATCCTACTCTGAAAGCAGCATCGTTTCACGATCATACTTAGTGACCCCACTCTCTCTTGGTTTTCCTTCTGGGTATTTCCTTCTCAGTTTCTGGTGGTTTTTTCCTTTTTAATTGGTAGGCATAGAGTTTTCTTTTTCCTTCTTTTTCTTGTCCATGTGTTCTTTGTCCCTCTTTAATGAATTGCGGCCATTCTGGTGACTTTGTCACTACCCTGGTGCTGAGGACTCCCAAGTCTTTATCTCCACGTTAGGACGCTCTTTGAGCTCCACCCTCATCCCCCGCCTGTCTCCTGGACATCACACCAGGCCTCAGGTTAGGCTTGTGTCCCCTATCAAGGCACTAGTCGGCACTATGGCAGTTTCATATTTTTGTTTGTGCATCTTCCCGAGTTACAGGAAGCCCCCCGAGGCGAAAGTCTTGCCAGTCTGATTCCTTTTCATTCCCAGTATCTCACATGAGGTCTGGTTACTGTACATCCTCAAGAAGTATTTGCAGGATTTTGTTTTTATTTTTTTAAAGCAATTGTATCATTGACTTATGAACACACTTATAACTCTGATTTGATTCCATTTTATTCTATTTTGTTAGCATTCTGTCATACATAGTCATGATCAGCATCATTTGGTGGCATGGTCCATATTCAAAAAAAATTAACAACCGGTACAAGTGGGGAATTTGCACCAGCCTTTCCCTGTTCCCTGTCTTGGACACTTTTCTCCCCTCTCCTTCTGTGACCCTTATTGCAAGTTGAAAGGACGTGTCCCACCAGCCCCACCCTGTATTTCCAAGAACTTAGGTCACAGAAAACCAGAACGGAGGTCAAGAAGTGCGACATGTTTTGTGTCCCCCAGCTGCTTTTTCAGGATGTTCTCCAATTTCTTTAGTGCCTTTGTTGTGTAGCCAACCCGTTTGTTTAGACTTGTACTAATGGAGACTGTTTTTCTTGTCAGAGCATGAAGAGGAACTGGACCAGGAATTTGAGCTGGAGACTAATGCTTATTTGGAGGACTGAAGAAGGTACACAGTGATGAACTTTCTCAGTTTTCAAATCTGAGTTTAGTATTTTGTATCACTTTTATATTTGGAGTTGACCAGGTACAGTATGATATTCAGCAATATCACGAATGAGCAGAGTGAAAATATGAGAGCACCGGCCGGATAAGGCCTGCCTCATGGTCTCTCTTTCCTTGTTGCCTGCCTCTGCATAAGAGTCCAGAAATCTGGTTATGTAACCTTATCAGTTAGTACAGTTTTCACTTGGGTCAAGCTCAGGAAGTCCCATTTTGACCTAGCCATATGTTAAATGAATCAAACATGGCCCTTGGGCAATTGGATGAATGTCCATCTTTAGCCTCTCATGCCTGCTGCTGTGGAGCATGCTGGGAATTCCCACCCTTTTCTTCCTGCACTGCCCTGGCAGAGGAATGACTCATTTGTCTTTTGCTGCAGTTCATTTTGCAGCAGGCAGGGTGGCTACTATTCTGTCAGACCTTGTACCCTTGTGATGTGACAGGTAGCACTTCAGTGCTAGAGAATGTTGTAGTTGGGCACCATACCCTCCCCTTCCAGTGGACAGATGCTAGATGCCTTGTCTTCCCACCAGCCCCTCTTTCCCTGAAATTGGATGTTAAGAGGTCCATGGCCCAGCTCAAAGGTCAAAGGTCAAGTCAGTTATAAGCTATGTATTTGTTTCATTTTTTAAAAAAATTTTTATTTTAGTACTAGGGATTGAACCCAGGTGTACTTAACTACTGAGCCACATCCCCAGCCCTTTTTCATATTTTATTTAGAGATAGAGTCTCAGTGAGTTACTTAGGGTCTCACTAGTTGCTGAAGCTGGCTTTGAACTCTAGGTCCTCCTGCCCTAGTCTCCCAAGCTGCTGGGATTACAGGTGTATGCCACTGTGCCCGGCTTTAATGTATATATATATATTTCCTCTTTGGTGCTGGGGATTGAACCCAGGGCCTTGTGTATACAAGGCAAGCACTCTACCAACTGAGCTATATCCCCAACCCATCAATATGTTTTTAAAATGATATAAAAGCACTATTTTTTTTTTTTAATCACTTCTACTCTAAGTGTGTGGTATACCAGATATAGGTTCAATTATCTTTTGTGGGCTGGCTTGAGACATAAAATAATGGTTAAAGTTCTGAGCATCCTACTTACCAATGAACTTTTGGAAGACAATTCATTTCCAAATCAGGCACTGCCTGAAATGCTGTTTTTCTCCTTTGACAGTTGCAGAGATCTTGCTGAGTTGTACAAGTGCAATGTCCATTTTGGTTTGCTGGGGTGGTCTGTCCCTCTTTCCATCTCTAGCTCTATAAAGAGGCAGTATGTTGATGTAAGGCCATGTTTTTCTGGTACTGGGAGGAGTGCCCTGAATTGCATGGGGTGCTCTTTCTGGCTTTTGTTGCTCTAGCCCTGGGATATTTCCACAAACATCGGATCTGAACCGAATTAGCATCAGGCGTCCATTTCTAGATGTTTCTTATTCACATAGCCCTCTCTAGGTTCATAGGAAGAATGTGAGGTGGATAGGTTTGTGCCCATTTCAGAGATGAGGGAACTTGGAAGTTTCTGTCAGAGTGGAATTTGAGATGTAACAGGAAATGACCCTTATGAATCTCTTTAGAAATAAAACACTTTTGGATCTCTTATGACGACAACAACAACAGCAAAAACAGTGATCTTTTTTTTCCTGTATAGTCACAGTTCTGGCATTTCAGATAAGACTGAATAACATAGAATTTTTTTTTTTTTTCTTTTGCCAGGGGCCAAAATAAGCAAACCTATTTTAAAGCAAGAAGTTTCAGCTGAAGAGAAGCTATTGTGAGGTAGTATGAGAAAGTGAACACAGGGTCAGGCCCTGACAAGTTTCTGAGCTAGGGCAGATTTCATTGTCAAGGGCAGGCTCAGCCCAGGGGTGTGCTGCTATTTCTAGACAAAGGGGCTTTGTGTTCCCTGACTTCCTGGCTCCCACCTACTCTATCAGTCCAGCTGCTTGACTCTCAGCTGAGCTCTAGAGTTTTGGGGAGTTGATCTCTCCCAGACCTTCTCCATGGTGGCCCTCCTAATAGGCCAGGCGTGTTGACAGTTAGACCCACCCTGCCTTCGTGAGAAAAGGACACAAGGCGCAGATACATGTGTGGCGGAGCCCCAAGGACTAAGTCCTTTGCCATCCCAACCAATCTTTGTCTAACCCGCCATCCATGTGAAGATTTATCCATCTGCCCAGGGCTACTGAGCACCTGTTTCTCCTCTGTCTAAATCTCATTACCTTGCATGCGGGTGAGTGGGTTTTGGAGTCTTGGAATTTACAGAGAAAATGATGAGTCCAGGTGGATATCCAACAAATGAAGGAAATTGATACCTTGCCCTGAGGTTCTAGATGTTTCCTATGACTACTTCCCTTCTTGGAGGCTTTAACATGTGGCAAGCAAATGCTACGTTAGTTTGAACTTTGATCAAAGGAAAATGTTAGTGTGAACAGAATAGAAAAAATGAGCCTAATAAGAAAGCCTGTGTTCTCCAGCCAGCCTGTTCCTAGCATGTGAGGCTACAGCTGGGGGCCGAACCTCAGCACCAGTGACATGTGGGGTCAGAAGAGACTTGTTTTGGGAGCTGCTCTGTACCTTGTATGATGCATGACATCCCTGGACTCTCCTAGTAAATTGCAGCCACATCTTGACCATGGAGAATGTCTCTAGGCTTGACCATGGAGAACGTCTCCAGGCATGCAAAGCTTCCCGGCGGCGGGATCACCCAACAGCTCTTCTTTCCCCTGTTCCCTTGATCATGTGACTTGCTGTTCTCACCTTTGCTCACCCTGTTTCTCATCTGGATGTGCCTTCCTTCTTCCCCTTCTGGCTCTATACTTCAGATCTCATTCATGTTCGCCTGTCATGGAGGTTCCCTGAACCTCAAGCGTGGTGCTGGTCCCCAAACCTTTCCTACCTCTCTCTGTACTTCCTTCCACAACTACAGCTTTTAATGAATAGGTTTTCTGTGTCTAAGTTTATATTGGGAACAGTGGTGACTCCGACAAGGGTCCATACTAGTATAGTGGGGACAGACTAACAATAAATAAATGGACAAATTTAGGTCAGTCAAGGTGGTGCTTGCCTGTAAGCCCAGCAATTCAGGAGACTGAGGCAGGAGGATCTCAAATTTGGGGCCAATCTGGTCAATGAGGTGAGACCCTATCTCAAAATTAAAACCAAAACCAAAACCAAAACCAAACAAACAAACAGGGCTGGGGATGTAGCTCAGTGGTAAAGTGCCCCAGGGTTCAATTTTCCAGTACCATTATTTTTTAAAAAATGAGCAATGTAACAGCCACAGATTGAGCTAAATGGTATGAAGTTGTTTTAATCAATTTCATTACCATAGCAAAATATCTGAGGTAGCTATTTGTAAAGAAAGAGGCTTACTTTGGTTCACAGTTCTGGAGGTGCAAGGTTGGGGGCCTGAACCTCAACACCTGGACCCCCACTGGGACAGCACCCTGCTTGCCCACTGGGGCAGTCTTCTTGCTGTCAGAGTGAGTCCCAAGGTGGCACAGGGCATCACATGGCAAGGGACAGTGAGAGCTCATGTGTCTGTGTGGTCTCTTTTCTTATAAAGCCACCAAGATTCAATCTTGCAGGTTCCACCCTAATGATTTTATCTAACCTTTTTCCTAAGGTCCCCTCTAAACACCATGGTTGAAGTAAGTTTCCACCCTCTTAATACCTCACACTGGGAATTAAATTTCAACACATGAAGCCTAAATCCAAATCATAGTAGAAGGAAATAAACAGGCGGATGTGATAATAATGCCTTCGATTGTGTTGTGTGCCCTATTATAAGGTGACTGGTACAATTTCATTTTGTGTTAGCCATTCCCACTAGACTGTCAGTCTCACAGGCAGGGCTGGGATTTAATAATTTCTGTATCTTCTACGCCTGGGACAGAGTAGGTGAATATTTGAATGAGGTTAATTGCAGGAGAGAGCGAATGCCGTGAAGTTAAATGCATCTGTCCCAAGTATGGACAGACAGATTGACCAGACATGTAGGCAAATGCGAGGTGGACAGTGTTCCTATCCACAGTGGGAGAGACCAGGACTTCCCCCTCTCTGGCAAGGAGGTCAGAGAAAGGAGAGCAGAGCTGGTACTTGGTAGCTAAGAATTAGTAAGCAAAAGTTTAGTATTTACATTGTGTATTTTAAAAGAAAATATAAGTCAAAGAGCTACAAGACCACTTCTGTGCTCACCAAGAAATCACTACCATTCCCCCCTTTGCCCCCCCCATGCCTAAAAATCTTTCATATATCAGGATGGAAATCCAGCAGGACTGAGTCTAGATGGGAGGCTGGGTACTGATAATGTATCACAGGAGTTTCCCGTGTGTGCCTGTGATCCTTCCTTCCATCACTAAACCATGGATTTTTTTGCCCCTACTGTTTAGAGACCCTTCAGCCCACATTCTCTTGTGCCTACTGGGGTTGGCACAGGACACAAGAATCTGCCCCTGCTGGGAAAGCCGCTCTGCAAAAGGCAAAGCTGTACAAATTCAGTTTTCTACAAACAGGGACAGGCTGAAACACACATAGCCAATGAGCATATTAATCTGTTGTCATCCAGTGGAGGGAGGCAGAGGCATGACAGAAGCACTGGAATCATCTTTGAGGGGATGCAGCTTAATGAAATGAGGAAGGCCTGACCCCCGTCCACTCACAGAGTTCAGACACGTGAAGCAAAGCAGACATTGCCAGGAGAGCAATGTCCCTTCACAACAAGCACCCAAGCAACACAGGCATGTTTGCCTCAACCCAGAAACACCACTGGAAGCCTGCTGTGTGGTCAGGGAGCTGGATGCAGAGATGACCAGATGATCTTCCCTGAGAATGGCGAGACGTTTCTCAGCCACGCTCCAGTCAGTTCATGAGTAATCATGGGCATTTTACCGGCTTTGTGGTCTCCATGGTGACAGGTGCCGTTAGAATGGGAGAGGCATGGTTTCTCTCCTCCAGAAGTTTAAACTCCATTTGAGAATGCCAGGTGGCACGTAGCTCTCACAGGTGATGCTTCTAAGTATTAACAGGGCAGGAGCATCCCTGGATTTGAATAGGTACCGCTGTTTGCAGCCAAGAGAACTGGCCCGGCCTATGTGTCTTGCCTGAAAACTGTCTCCGGCTTGACATTTAGCAGTGTTTCTGAATGCATGATTGTCCCTGGTTGGTATAGCCAAAAATTGCTAGAAGTCTCTAACCTTGGAGTGACCGGGGAAGGCTTCCTGGAAGAGGTGGATTTGAGCTGAACCTTGAGCAGAAGGATTGTGTTTTTGAACTGACCCAAGCCTATTTGATTGCTATTCAAAAGTCAAATTTTTTGATTTTCCTCTGGGCAACTTTGGCAGTGAGAGGTGAATAGGAGTTACATGTCTCTGTCCTGCAACCTTGCTACCCAGTGGTGTGGTAGAGTCTGGATCTGAATTCTGCCATGTGTAAAATCATTTATGTGTAAGAAGTTACTAAGCCCATCCTCAAGCCTGGGTCTGATGCTTGTGCACCTCTCCATTGTCTCTGGGTCTTCAGCAAGCATTGCAGAGGTTCCTCTGAGGCTGCTGAGATGCCATGCTGCCCTCTGAAGCAGCCACCTTCTTTTGGTTCTGGGAATTGAACCCAGGGGCACTAAACCACTGAGCCACATCCCTAGCATACCCCGCTGCCCTTTTTCTTGGGTGCTGGGGATTGAACCCAGGGCCTTGTGCATGCGAGACAAGCACTCTACCAACTGAGCTATACCCCCAGCTCTCCCTCCTTTTTTAATAAAAAAATTTTTTTTAGTTGTAGATGGACACAATACCTTTATTTATTTATTTATTTTTTTTAATGCAATACTGGGGTTGAAACCAGTGCCTCACACATGCCAGGCAAGTGCTCTACCACTGAGCCACAACCCGGCCCTTTTAATATTTTATTTAGAGACAGGGTCTCACTAAATTACTTGAGGGCCTTGCTATTGCTGAGATGGGCTTTGGATTCACGATCTTCCTGCCTCAGCCTCCCAAGCCACTGGGATTACACATGTGCACCACTGCACCCAGCTCTAAAGCAGCCACCCTTCTGGTCTAGTTGAGGGATGGAGTCTTCCTAAGTGAAGCCACACAGACCTAGGGCAAGTCTCCTTAAAGCTTTGAGCACTGACTTGAGAGATTGGAGCCAGAGAAAAAAATTTAACCCACCACATGTTGAATACCACTCTTCATTAGTAAAATGTGGATTTCTGTTATTGGAATTATTTGACTAGCAGTCATGTCTGGGATGTGGATTTCTGATTGGAATCTTTCAAAGGCTAACTCGTGCCTTTTGGAGTATGGATTCCTCAGGTGGGCATTTCCAGTGTTAAAAACTGTCTTTAAGGAGGTGGATTAAATTTACCTTACACACACATATCCTCTATAAGTATTATAACAGATAGGATTCAGGGGAAGGGGACAGGGATCACTCCAAGCAGGCTGACTAGAGACATAGAGCTGAAATTTGGGGGGGTAGTATGGGGGAATGGGGAGGAGGGGAAACATTTTTTCTCAGTACTTTCCCTAAAAATGGTGCCTGTCAGCATTGTTAAAAAGGTTATTACCTCTTAAAATCATGACATGACAGTTGATAAGTCTCTGTTTAAAGGAAATTAGAAGCAGCCGCAAGGTAAGTGCAAGATTATGGGGCATGTGGGAGATGTGCAGGGTGTTGTCTGAGGGGAGAACTCACTGAAGCCACTTTCAGGGATGACAGTAGCTGCTGAAAAGTTTGAGGTGGATGAAGGTTATTCCATTATAATTTTGCTACCTGGTTTTATGAAAGCAGATCCCAGATTGAATTTTACCATACATGTAGACATCAAGTATTTATGAGGCAAGCAGTAGAAATCTATTATATCCTTATGAAGGGCCCCTTCCAGGTACAAGTTCTCCGGCATCAGGCAACAGATATGGCTGTAATTCAGCACCTTCATGAACCTCACTAAGGGTGTGGGCTTTAAAATTTTAATCCTAAAGCCTAATCACAGAAATAGAAAAAAAAGATGAGAATCTTCAAAGTATCTTGGTCAGTACCACTTTTAGCATCAATTAGTAGAGAAAGTAGGTCTAAAGCATCAACAAAAATGATAGCAAGCTAGTAAAACCTTGCCTCTGTAAAATCTGAAAAAACACATATTGACACAACCTAAACTAAGTAACGATCTCTCTAGCTTCAGTGTTTCCTTCAAAAGAAGACAACGTCTTATTTTATAACAGTAATATTAGCCTTGCTTAAACAAGGCCTCAAAAAATTAGTTGAAGACTCAGAATTGTTCCTCTCCACGGAAATCTTTAGTAAAAGGCGAAAGATTTATACGATTTGAAGAGAAACCAGAGTATGTGTTTGTGCTTGTTACTGCTCTATGCCAGTAACTGCAATTCCTAGTTCAGTGATGGTGGCTCATCATTACTAAGATGCCTCACCCACCAGAGCTATTTACTGCCTAAAGTTGTTTGTATAAGAAATCTGTAAATAAACGTCTCACAGTTAGAAATGTTGAGTTGAAAAAAGTATTTAAAAAAAAAAAGACTTGAACGATTACTATGTGCAGGGTACGATGGGTATGCAAATTAGAAGGCTGAATCATCAACTTAGATTCTGCAAATATACAAGTCTCCTGAGCCACCATTAGGGGGCGAAGCAAAGGTCTGGGTGGCTGGTTTCTAGGCTTATCCTGGTTCAACCATAGAAACTGGTTGTGTCCCTTTTTGTCTATTATGACTTTGAGTACAATTTCTTTCTTTTGTTTTTTCCCTTTTTGCTTGAAGTCTTTTATTTTGAAATAGTTGTTTGCTCACAGGAAGTCGAACAGTAGTACAGAAAAATTCTGGGTATCTCCACCTGGTTTCCCAGGTGGGGGAATCTTACAAAACCATAGTGAAGTGTGAAGTCCAGGAACGTGGCAGCTTACCCATATTGTTTTATTTGAAGTGAACTTCTTTGTTTCTCTCTCTCTCTCTCTCTCTCTCTCTCTCTCTCTCTCTCTCTCTCTCTCTCTCTGTTTTCTTCTTTTTTTCCCCTAGGGCCTTGCACATGCTAAGGATGAGCTTCACCAAAGAGCTCCACCCTCATCCCCTGAAGTGAATTTCTTATATATAGTACAGAGTTAGGTCATTTTTAAACTGAATATTTTTTCACTACCACATTTTTTCTCTTTCTTTCTGGAAAATTCAGTAACACAAATATTAGGTCTTTGGCTATTGTACCACAGATCTCTGAAACTCTGTAAATTTTTTGGTCTATTTCTCTCTGTTGTTTAGATTATATAATATCTATTGAACAATCCTTAGGTTCAATGATTCTTATATCATCTGCTTCTGCTAGTAAGCCCTTTCAGTGAGTTATTTATTTAATTAACTTTTGTTGTCATTCCTTAAGTCCTGATGTCTCTGGCTAACCTACTTCTTCTTCCCACCTTTTGGAGTCTTATGATTATTTTATGTACACAATGTCCATGGTTTTTAGTTGTTCTTAGTGGGAGAGAGAGGGAAAATTGTAATTATTATATCTTGTCTGGAATTCGAAGTCTCCTTGTCAAAGTGTTTTGAAGTAAATTTTAGGCATGATAACAAAGATTAACCATTTTATTAGCACACAATATGTTTCTGAAGAGAGATAACAGATGCTGCGAACAGTAGGGAAAAAGAGGAGGCTGTGTGCCCTGAAGATGTGATGAGTCCTGGTCTTGTTTGTCTTTGTTCCCAGTCTCCCAAGCACTCTCCCAGAAAATGCATTAGTACATTTTTTGTTGCTATAGCAAGATACTTGAAGCTGAGTACTTAGAAAGACAAGAGGTTTTCTTTTTCTTTTCTTTTTCAGCTCACAGGTTTAGAGGCTGAAAATCCAAGAGCAGGTGGCTCCATCTGTTTGTTCTCTGGTAAGGGCCCTCTTGGCCAGGTCAAACATAATGGAGTAATGGAAAGGGACCAGGTGGGTACAGAAGCTAAACCACCCGGAGGCCGTATGTTTTTATTTTTTTATTTTTATTTTTTGGTACCAGGTATTGAACTCAGGGGCAGTCAACCACTGAGCCACATCCCCAGCTCTATTTTGTATTGTATTTAGAGACAGGTTCTCACTGAGTTGCTCAGGGCCTTGCTGTTGCTGAGGTTGACTGTAAATTCGTGATCCTCCAGCCTCAACCTCCCGAGCTGCTGGGGATTTTAGGCATGAGCCACTGTGCCCGGCTGAGGCCTTATTTTTATAGCAATCTGCTCTCTAGAGAATGAATCAGGACCCTGTGAGAACTACACTCATATCTTCAGAGGGTGATGTTCCCAGTGACCTAATTACCTTCCACTTGGCCTCACATCTTAAAGGTCCCACCATCTCCCGACAGCACCAGACCAAGGACCAAGCTGTTGACACATGAAGCTTTGGGGGACACACTCAACCCCCATAATAACCATGGCGCTGACTGCTCAGAGATGCTCTTGGATAACTTGGGCAGCTAAAGGGCAAATGGCAGGTGAAGGTGTGTGGGAGAGTCCTTTCATCTAAACTCGGTTGCCTACTTCTCTGGTCTTCTATACATTGTATAAAATTCAGGGAGTAAGGTGTTGTTACGGTTTGGGTGTGAGGTGTCCCCCAGAAGCTCATGTGTAAGACAATACAAGAAAGTTCAGAGGTGAAGCGATTGGGTTATGAGAGCTTTCAGTGAATTCAGTGAATCAGTGAATTCATCCCCATCAGGGGATTAACTGAGTGGTCACTGAAGGCAGGTAGGGGTGGCTGGAGGAGGTGGGTACTGGGGGCACCCCAATAGGTATATACTTTAAATCTGGTGAATGGAGTTTCCCTCTCTGCTTTCTGATCACCCTGTGAGCCACTTCCCTCCGCCACACCCTTCTGCCTTGATGTTCTATCTCACCTCTGGCCCTGAGCAATGAAGTCGGCTCTCTATGGATTGAGACCTCTTCAACCACAAGCCCCAAATAAGCTTTTTCCTCCTGAAATTGTTCTAGTTAGGTCTTTTGGTCACAGCAGTGAAAAAGCTGACTAAAACAGGTGGTATCTGGGATTATGAAGCATTCTCCTTTGCTTCTCCAGACGGATGGCCAAGATGCTGGGTTTTCTTTCATTTTGCTTTGATCAGGCTGGCTTCTTAACTGGCCTTCTGCCCTGGTGACCTAAGCATTTTGAGATTCCATCTGGAACTTTAGTTTGCCAGTGTGTGTCCGTTTTTTTTTTTTTTTTTTTTTTTGGGGGGGGGGGTACCAGGGATTGAACTCAGGGGCACTTAACCACCGAGCCACATCTCCAACCCTTTTTAACTATATCTTTTAGAGACAGGGTCTCACTGATTTGCTTAGGGTCTCGCTAAATTGCTAAGGCTGGTTTTGAACTTGTGATCCTCCTGCCTCAGACTCCCAAGCTACTGGGATTACAGGCGTGCACCACCTCCCCTGGCCACTTGTGTGCACACCAGCTTGCTTGAGTGTGCAAAGTCTTCCTGAGCAGAAACCATATTCCCTGAGGGCTTAGAAATCTTTATTTTCTTCATGTTTTTGGGACATACCTTGTTTCTTTAGTGTTCTGGAGAAGTGACATGAATAGGGCATGTGATTTGTCAGCAGAGTGTCCCTGAGGAGTCTTGTTAGTTTGTGCAGTTTGTTTCTAGTCCTTCCAGGCTCTTAAATTTTCACCATCCCTGACTTATTTCTCAGTCCTACTCGTTGTTTACAATTCCTCTTTCCCCATATACCTTACAGAAAGCAGGGTTAGTGTTTTCCCAGTTCGAAAAGTGTGGGAGAAATAACGTAATTTTTGCACCTTTGACTCTCCTGAAATTTAATGTTTCTTTTCAAACTTTTATTTGTACTATGGTTTGGTTTGAGTGTGTCCCCAATGTTTCCTGTGTTGGAAGCTTGGTCTCCAGTATGGCGATGTTAAAAGGTGATGGGACCTTTAAGAAGAAGGGCCGAGTAGGAGGACATGAGGCCATTGGAGCCATGCTCTCTTAAGGAATTAACTTACTTCTCATGAAATACCAGTCTCTCCACTTTTCTGTATTGCCATGTGATATCTTCTTCTCACATGCATTCCTGCCATGATGCCATCCACCATGAGGTCCTTCTCAGATCTGGTGCCAGGCCCTCAAACCTCCAGTATTGTTAGCTAATAAACCTCTTTTTCTTTATAAAGCATCCAGCTTCAGGTATTTTGTTATAGTAACAGAAAATGAACTAATATTATTATATTGTATATATGTACAAATGTGTAAGAACAAATAAAAAAGAAAATGGAAAAATACAGATTTCTTCTTCATTAGTTTCAGAAAGAAAGGAGAACATAGATAAAGCAGGGAAACAAATCTATTCATGTTAAATCAAGGATATGTATAGTCTTTCATAATCCAGAGTAACTTCTAGAAATTAGATGAGTAGAGAGTTATTGTAACCAGAAGATGTTATGGAGTTCAGGTTGGCAGTTGGTTTGAACATATTCAAAGAATTTACCCACATTAGTTAGGGCCTGGTGATTTATTCAAGTCATCTTAAGAGGGCTTCTCTTTTCTTCTTTCATGAAGTTCTGTTCTTCTGCCATCATACTGGATGGTGAGGGTAGTGAAGAGACTAGGTGTGGCTCACAGATTGGTTCTGCTCATGCCTGGCTTCTTGGTACCATTTCCACTCTTGTAAATATCTTCACTTGTACAGGATGGAAAAGATGTTTCAACTCAGACGTGCTATTTGCAGGGGAAAAAAAAGTTTTATTAGTGAAAGCATTTACCTTTAAGGAGTTTTTGTTGGGAGAGAGTATTGTCTCTGGAAATGGTGAGCAGTAAAATGATTTAGTTCAAATTATTTTAGAAATAGCAAAGCAGCTGTTGAAAGAAAAAGAAAACTCTTCCAATAATTGCTCGGTGAATCATTAGCCTGAGTTCATCCAGAGAGCAGTGCTTCTTTTTTGCAGAATTCCTACAAAATTAGTCTCCTTTTGTGTTTCTTGTCTGGAGATTTATAGACCATTAATGTGGGTTTGCTGTCTTTGAACGTGCAAGGGAACGTTTGTGATTTTGAGAACCTTTTAAAGGTTTTCTCTGATCACAGGGAAACTTTGACTCAGTGTAATTAGGAATCAGGCATAGTCTCAAAGCAAATAATAAGCAAATAATGCGGCTGGGACTTAGATACACAAAAATGCCTCGTGTTTCTCTTGTGTTTTGTTTTTGCAACATGTTGGGTTGGAAGGTAAGGAAAGAAGTGATTGTATTTATATTTAGCTCTCTACTCTTTTATCTGTGTGAGGGGAAAAGAGATACAGTAATGAAAAACACAGACTGGTGAGTGAGGCAGGTCACTTTCTAAATTGTCTTGTAATACATAAATAGGTGCATTGGTAAATCTACTATAACAAGCATTCACTGTCTTTGTTATCCATTTTTTTTTTTTTTGCTTTTTCCTTCCTTCCTTCCTTCCTTCCTTCCTTCCTTCCTTCCTTCCTTCCTTCCTTCCTTCCTTCAGTACTGCAGATTGAACCTAGGGATCCTCTACCACTGAACTACACCTTCCCTGTCCCCTTAGGATCTAGCTAAGTGGCTCAGGTTGGAAAACTTGGAATTCTCTTGCTGCCTGAGTAGCTGTGATTACAGGTGTGCACCATTGCACCCAGCTCAGTTCTTGAACACTTAGTGGATTGATCTAAACTGGTATTTTCTTCTACTGAAAAGATTTATTTCAGAATAATGTTCTTCAAAGTACATAATGTTCATAATGCTTCTTTTATAAATCTAGAGCTGGATTCCGATCAGAAGAAACATTTATTCTTTCACAGTATGTTAATTGAAGTTCTATTGCAGACAACAGAATCCACCCTAGACATTTTAAAAAGAAGGACAATTATTGTAGGGATTCGAGAATATTTCACAATAAGTGAAAAGGCTGCAGGAGCAACAATAAGTGATTTTACAGAGCCACACCCCCAAACTGCTGCTGCTGTACAGCTTGCTGGCTTGAGAACCTGGGCTGTGGGTGCATGAGCAAAAGCTGCCACACCAGGAAGCTGCAGCACCCCTGGATTGATGAGACCCTGGTATCTCCAGCATGGCTGCTGCAGAACAACCAAATGATCTCTGCTGCCATTCGTACAGCCTATACTTTATGTTCTTTTAACCTTTAAAGTCACAGTGAATTGGTTCATTTGCTGACATGCCAGCCACAAGGAATTCTGGGATATGTAGTTCTGAACCTAACCTCCAACGTGTAGGAAGTCATGCTAGAGGGGCCTGGCGCAGCGGTGATGGGGCCCATCAGCCGTGTCCGCCATAGGGAGCAGGAATCTCCTTTTGAGGAGATTAACAAGGTTGCTTTCTCATGGCATTTTGGAAGTCACGACTTCTCTGAAGAGGGATGCTCCCTTTTGTTTCTTTTTCTTTCATTTCTTTTGGTTGGAGTTAGGAGCTTGAACAGCTCAACTCTCTCATAGTTTCACCATGGATGTCTCCATCAGTTTGAGTATGTGCAGCTTGGAAACTCCTGGATTTGTGTTTCTGGGGCTATCAAAGTAAATAGAGTTTGTTTGTTTATATATTTACTTAATGAACATGTATATAGTATTTAATAAATCCCAGACATTATTCCAAGTGTTTTCCATATTTAATTTACTGAATTCTTATACTTGAACCATGAACTGGGTCAACTGTCGTAATAGTACTCTTCTTGTCTTTGTCTCTGGAGCGAGTGAGTGATATATTAGAGAGTAGGCCTTGAGTTAGTGCAGGTAATATGAGGATCCGATCATCTACCACAAATATTCTGTGAGTTTATGTTCTCTAACTGTGTTTTTATAGGCATTCGAGAGCAGGTGCCAGATTCTCTCATTTTGTATCTCTTCTTCCACTTACTCCATAGACTGTGCTTATGTCAGGTACTTAACAATGATTTGACCCATTGTAGAATCATTCCATCTTTTCAACACATTTTCAGGGAGTGTCTAGTTTGTTTATTTACTGGGGAGACAATGCTAAGTGTGTCGACCCTGTCAAAAGAGGAGCTTGCATTCTCGTGACCTACACCTGCAGTGCGTTGTGGGAGGCTGCCCGGATGAAGATAGCCGTGGTGTTGGAGCACCTGCAAGGGACACTGAATCCAGAATGGGAACAGGTGGCTTAGGAGAAGGCTTCTACCTGAGCTAAGACCTGAATGGTAGGCTGTCATTAACAGGATGTTTGAGTGATAGGTTTCCCCAAACAGAGGGAGAAGGCACTTTTGGGTGATGGTTGTAAAGTGGAATGAGGGGGACAGGGCAGGTAGGATGGTGATGGGGTAGACAGGCTGGATTATGAACAACCTGCCATGAGTCTCACTGAAAATACTTCTCTGGCATGCTTAGGAGAATCAGGAAGGGTATTTAGTGGAGGGACTGACAGGATCAGGTAGGGTCTTAAACATGTTATTTTGGTGGTATGCTGAGGGGACAGGGTGCCAGGAATAAACCTCCGTTGGTGGAGAACAGATCCCAGGATTGCAGTAGGTCCTGCACAGAGCAAAGGGGGAATGACATTCACAGTGACTCCAGATTTTCCCTGGGTACCGGTGACTAGTTGATGTGCTGCTGCTGAGAGTCTTCCCTGACCTTCACTACAAATCTGCCTCATTTGTAGCTGTGGACTTTGAGCCAATGGCAAGAGATGCCATCCTTAGGTGTGATATAAGGAGAATGCTCCTGGCCCTACTCACAGGCAGATGGGCAGTGGGTTCCTGCATCAAGTGGTGACTTGGTGTGACTGACGTGGCTGAGGGCGAATCTCTCTCCTTTACTTGGGACACCTTGGTGGGTGCTTGGAAGTTTGTGCTTGGTACTGGGCAAGTTAACAACATTTTAGTCTGTTGACCTGACCTTCTTGGCCACATGTGTCATCTTCAGCTAGAAGACAGACTTCAGGCCTGTGTCTTCCTTCAGCATTGTATGGGAATGCAAGACAAAGCACAAAATCAGGTCCTAGCCTTCCCCCTGTGATGAAGTGCATACCCTGGCAAGAGACCCAGATGCTGGAGTTAGGATCTGGCCAGGTTTAAGGGTAATGAAAATTCATGCCAGAAAGAGGAAGGATTTTCTCAGCAGTGAGTTTATGTCTAAGTCCTCATTTGCCAGGAACTTTTTCTTTTAAGATTCTTCCCGGGCTGGGGAGATAGCTCAGATGGTAGAGTGCTTGCCTTGGAAGCATGAGGGCCTGGGTTTGATCCCCAGCACCGCAAAAAAAAAAAAAAAAAAAAAAAAGATTCTTCCCTGGTCATGTGGGATATAAGATGGGTGATCACTCCATCGCTTCTACAAGGTGGGTACTCAGCTAGGACTCCACCCCTGGGTGGGTGGGTGACCAGTGCTCTCTAGGGCTTTCTAGAAAGTAAATGTTTCTTCCCTCTGAAAGAAATTTAAGACACTGTGCTAGTTCAGCTCTGCATTGTACCAACAAGGAGACTCAGGCCCACATAGTCACTTCTCCATGTTTAAAGAGGGGCAGAAATGTAGGGAGGCCTTGGACTGTCTAACTTCTTTGCTCCTTCCCCACCCCTGACCACTTTGAAGGTCTACTGAACGTTGGGCATCTGTGGTGCAGATTTTTTTTTTGGCAGGGGAGGTGTGTACTGGGGATTGAACTCAGGGGCACCAGACCACTGAGCCACATCCCCAGCCCTAGTTTGTATTTTATTTAGAGACAGGGTCTTGCTGAATTGCTTGGTGCCTTGCCGTTGCTGAGGTTGGCTTTGAACTCAGATTCTCCTGCCTCAGCCTCCTGGGATTACAGGTGCGCCCAGCTCTGTGGTACAGATTTAAGTCAAGGTCCTTGCTTTCAGGGAGCTTACCATCTTTTCCTCCAGAGAGAAAATATAGATATGTAAACTAACTATAATAAAAGTGACACAATAAATGTGTTTAATAAAAGTTCTAGAATTGAGGAATGGATAACAGAATGGTGTACTGTGAGGTCCACCTGGAGTTGTGGGGTGAGAAGGAGGCAGACTGAGCTGAGATTTGAATTGTACTGTTTATTGGGTACTTTTTGTACAGGTCCCTGGACTGGCTTTGTGGTTATGGGTGTGTTAATGAGGCACCCTCTAGATTAGAGATATTTGGTCAGATAGTATTGCTACAGGGGGCCCAGGCAGAGGGAACAGAACAATTAAAAAGGATTTCCTCTTTGGTATCAGGTCTTCTTTTGGTTTGAAATCCATCTCTACCTGCTGATAGTTTTGGGCAAATGATTTGCTTTTTCTGACCTTCAGTTAACTCATCAGTAACAGAGTTAAAAAACAAACAAACGAACAACAAAATGACTTTATAATGTGATATTCTGGAAGAGGCACAACTATGGAGACAGTAAAACAGATCAGTGGTTAGTAGAGGAGGAAGGAATGAATGGGTGGAGCATGGAGGATTTTTAGGACAGTAAAGCCACTCTGTGATATAACAGTGGTGGAGACTTGCCACTAGACACAGGTCCAAACCCATAGAGTGTGAGGCACCAAGAGTGAACCCTGGTCGGAGGCCTTTGCTTGCTGCGCCCTGCTTTCGTTTGGGTTCGGGGTCTCTTCTCTCTGCCTTGCACATTCACGTCGCGCATTTCGAGCGTGGGAGCTTGAGGTCCACCTTCCTTGTCCGATCTCCCTTTAAGGACCCAGGAGGGCATTCGATGTAGTGAAGCATCACACCGTGGTGCTAGAACCTGGTTTCCCTGATGATAGAACTGATTTCTGTCTGGAGGCAACAAGTAAAAGAAAAAAATTAACAGCTTGAATTGAGTAGCCCGTGGGAAAGGTCCCTTTCACGTTTACATTAAAACATGCTGTAGCCACCATGCACCATGATTTGGACTTCGTCCTCCAAGGCCTAGATTACAAAGCAGTGCCACTCGTCGCTGTGGTCCTATTCTCAGATGCACGGACAATGTTCCCCTTTTTAAAATAACGCTTGTGTCTGGGATGCAAGCTGTGCTTATCTTTTTAAATACCTTTTTAAAGTATTTATTAATGAACCAAAGGAAATCAGGTGCTTTCTATAAGCATCCGAATATATAATACATAGTGATTTGACTATGAATTTTAAATCCACGTTTTAATATTAGTGGGATATTGCAAAGACATTCCTTCTAAAAAGTTTTAATATTCCTTTTATTACGGGTCTCAGGGAGGGTAAATTAGTCAGCCATATTTATTTTCCAGAGGTGTAAGGAATTGCTAAGTTTTTTAATTAACTTTTTAAAAAAAAAATTAAATGCCACCAAACTCGTGGGTTGCACTGCTTTTTGAACCAGTAAGTGTTGGCATGCACTTTGTTCAGAAACACTGTGTGCTTTCTCAAAATCAGTTTCATGTAAAGTGATCGGACCCCTAGATTAGTGGAAAGCTGACGAACCAGCTACTCAGCGGCTGCTAATTGCTTCTTGGCCAGTGTCTTGGTTTTTCGGTTTTGCCTCCGTGATAAATTGAAGAAGAGGAGAGGTGAAGGAAGGGGAGCTTGGCTTGAGGGTGAGTGGGCTGGCTCGCCATCTGGCCAGATGGACGGTGGGCAATGTCCCCGCACCAGATGCCCCGGGGCCAGCCGGTGGCTGTTGTGGCGTCTGGGGTGGCGAGGCGGCGGGCACCTGAGACCTTGAGTTCCCCAGCTCGATGGCATCCCTCAGGCATGTCCTCTGAAAGTGGAATTCCTGCAGCTTCCTGCGCCTGCGGTCCGCCCGGGGTTCTGGCCACGCGTGAGAACACTAGCGTAGGTGACGGGGGTGTCCCTGGAAGGACCGGACGCTCGGCGTTCAGTGGCACAGAAAGCAGGTGAAGGCAGAAGGAGAAGCACAGTGTTGAGGCGAGTGTCCATGCGCGGTAACACCTCGCGCTCGGTGTGACTGACCCGCCCGCGCTGCTCGGGAAGCGCAGTTAAAACAGGTCAAGGCATCTGACTCCACAGATTCGAACCCAAACCTTTCAGTGTCAATCGGGCTGTTCAAACACGTCGGCAGGAGCTTCTGTGAGTTTCCTTCCATAAGATGTTCCACCTGCCTTACCAAGACCATTCTCAGTCTACTTTTTTAAGCTACCGTATCTTAAATTATTGAAAATTTATTAATTGCTGAATATATAATAACCTTTGCTTGTATGTAACCGAAAATGGTTTAAGAGCCAACATTTAGAGTTTGACAATGGAGCTGAACAGTTTTTAATGCGCACGCAGTTCTGTTCTTGTGTATGACCTGTAACCTTAATTTACTGTGTAAAGATGGTTACATTATTTCCTTAGCTTTGTTTGTTGGAGACAAATAGAGAATGCTTGTTAAGTATGTCAAAACATAATCTTACCTTGTGAATTTTTGTTAATGTATTATACGAGCTCTATTTTCCATTTGCCCAGAAAGACAGCTTGTATAACGCTTTTGGGAGTTTCTGCTCTGTAAGGTCTCTAGAGCTGACGGTCTGTTAGGTTTGTTTTCTCTTCATGCTAAAGTGTCAGTTGGTGGTTTTGTGAACTGGTCAGAAATTCACAGGTCTTAAATGTTTTGGGGAAATTTATATTGGACACTGCTCTTTGTCTAGCAAATAAAAGATGTTAATATATTCCTGTTACTGGCATGTGCACGACTATGTTATTAGAAGCCACTTTATCATTTTCCTGCTTTAAATAGAAATGTCTATTTATGAATTCTGCTTGTAGTTTTTTCACAAATAAAATAGTGAAATCTAAAAAAAAAAAAAAAAAAAAAAAAGAGTGAACCCTGATGTCAGCAGCTATGGGTGTTTAGTGACAATGGTGTGTCTCTGTAGGTTCATAACTGGGGTGATTGTGCTAGTCTTGGGGGTTGGGGGAGGTTGATAGCAGAAGTGGTACATGTGTAGGGGTTGGGGGTGGGTAAGTATGTGGGAACGCTGTATTTTATGCTCAGTTCTGTCGTGAATCTTAAACATCTCTAAAAGATAAAGTCTATTAAAGGAACAATGTTAAGGATAGTTGTGAGGTTATAATGCTGATCAATGTATGAGAAGAAAGGACAGGTCTCCGTCAGTTAAACGGATCAAAACACATGGCTGAATCACATCACTGTTACTTTTCTTGCTTTGCTCTTGGTTTTTCAGGACATCTTGATGCTGAGGTGGGGTGGATACTGGGAGTCTTCCCATTTAGACTCTGGAGTCCTCAAGAGTGAGAGATTCTGTATTTTCCCACAGTGCCTGGAATAGAATACTACTGCATATGAAAAAGAGGAGGTTAACAACCCTAGTTCCAGATTTTTTTCTTTGCTGGGATGTATTTCCCCAGGAGCTTTGAGTTACTGTATAAGAGAATCAGACCTACTGTGTGTCTCATAGCTCTCCAAACTGCCTGGTTGCAGATTGAAAGCTTCAGAATAAGCAACCACACTTAAAATTTTATTCAGTCCAGTAAAGTCTTAAATCTGTGTGCTCAGAGTTTTCCACGGTGACCTGGACGCTGAAGGCGTCAGGTAGTCTTCTGCAGAGCATGTGTCCTTGCCTGGGAATGGTCTGTGTGGGGTGGACTGAGCTCTCAAGGATTCTCTGGGTTTATGAAATTTGAGTTAGAAGGGGGCATACTTCATCAGATGGACTCTTGTTATTAAAAATGTGGTCCCCAGGCCAGTTTCAGCATCACCTGGGAGCATATTAGGAATTCACAATCTTGGGCCCCACCCAGATTTCCTGAGTCAAAGTCTGTATTTTAGCTAGGTGCCTAAGGGGTCTGTGTGCTCAAGAGGTTCAAGGAGCAGTTGCGACAGTATCATGGAAGCCTGGACGTGAATGGCTCTTCCCTGGAATGAACCTTCCTTCCCTTTCCGCACAGGTCCTTCTGATTCTGTCTGGCCAGGCTTTATACCCAATGTGTATCGACTCTCCACTTTTACAGCACTGGAGAAGAGGTTTCTAACTGGCAAAGAACTGTCCAGAAAGGAACTGAGATGTGTGATTGAGCTCAGGGTTCATAAAGCTTTTGTTCAGAGAAGCAGTGAATCCGTATATTCCTTGCCCAAATTATTAACTGCTAGTTATTTGCCATCTTGTTCTCTTCTTGGCTCAGCTATTCTGTCATTCGATTTAGGTAACTATTTTAAATAGAGACAATAGACACAAGAAAGACATTTACATATATATATATATTTTTCTTTTGGGGGGAATCACAAAGATATTTATTGGGGAGGATGGGAAAGTTATTTTTCTTTTAAATGAATATTTTCTAAAAGAATTAGTGGTGAAAGGCTAGGTAATTTTTGTCGATGGGATTTTTACCAGCACAGAATTTTCAGTAGTCCTGGGTTTTCTAACGGAACAAAGATTTTTGTTGTTGTTGTTGCTTATATCATTTTTCCTCCTAAAAACTTAAACTTGGAAATGTTTTGAGTTATAGTTAAGACTGGGGTCATGAATACTAAATGAAATTTTTAGTGTTCAAGAACGTTATATTTACAAAGCTACAATGTGAGGGTCTTTTTTAAATGGGATAGTAAAAATATTCAATTTTGGTTTTGGGTGTTTGTTTGCCTTTTTCCCTGTTATGATAGTGGTATTTACTAGCATGGCTTCATCACATGAACTTTGAACTTGCTTACCTTTAGTCAATTAATTGACTCTCCACTAATTTGGAAATTTAGAGGTGCGGCAGTAGTTCTGGATCAGGGATCGAGAGCCAGGTTAACAGTTTGAGTTCTCTGCTCTGCTGTCTGGCTGTGTGGTGCTAATATAGTTAGTAGTCTCTAAATGGAATCCTGCTGGGTCCATGATTTTTAGCATGGTACAAGGAATCTCCCAGCAGTTTGTGTGTATATCAGGACCTTGGAGGTGTGGAGCACATGTGTTATTTTAGAATGCACAGAGTCATATTTCTTTATTTGGAAAAACAAGGAAAACTTTTTTTTTTTTTTTAACAAGTAGCACAAAGTAAATATGGTATAGTCTTGGCTGGTGGTTAACAAAGGAAGGGGAGCTCATGGGACTAGCAATGAATAGCAGGTAACATTTCTTTTTGAGTATGTTATGTAAATCTCATAAATCCCAATAAGTACTATTGCTATGTGAAGAAACAGAACAAAAAGGTTATGTATCATGATCAAGGTCATCACAGCCAGTGTGAGGGTAGATCTGAGGTCCAAATTTAGGCTAAGACTGTGAGGTTTGTTCCCTTAGCATTCATATTTGGATATGAATTAAGATAGTCTTTTTCTAGAACATAGACATTTTATAATATGTATAACTGCTATAGAATTGTCTCTTGATTTTCAGGTACAAAAATATTTTCCACTGCTAAATCCAATTAAGTGGGGCTCCAAGATCCATTTACAGAGATGGGTGAGGTGTTTGATATTAGTAGTCATTGGAACATCCCCCCGACCACAATTTGGCTAGAAGATTCTGACCCCATCATGATATTGCTGCTCAGTGGCCAAGCCTGCACTGTCCTTAGTGGGTGGCTGATATCTGTGTTTGTTCTCTTCATGCTCAGCTTGACCACCATGATTTCCCCTGGAGCTCCTGAGCCTAGGACTTTGAGATGCTGGCCCCCAGGTGTCCACATGTCTGCTGCTCTGAGAAGTGTCCATTTGCCCCTGCCAGGGTGCCTTATATAGAATGGGACCTGGTACGGATGCAGACACAAAGCCCTCCATCGAGCAGAACTTCCCCAGGGGAAGAGGGAGGGAAGTGAACCTCTCATTCTTTCTTTCAGTTTACATAAAAATTAGTTAATTTCTCTATAGTTACCCTGCTGCCTGTCAATGACAGCAAGATTTAACACGACTGACCGTAAGTGATTTTATTAGTGTCCAATTTACATTTCTGTTGTTAAAGGAGGCGTCTTGGTGTCTAAACAGAGAGAGCCTCAATTCATTACTTGTACTATCTTTGTGACCTTGGGTAAATGAATTGATGTCCTTAAGCCTCTGTTTCATCTTTTACAAAATGGGGATGGTGATAGTTTTTAATCCCATAGAGGATTCTAAGGGACCAACTTTAGCAAAAGACACTGAATTATATAGATAGTAGGAGGTTCATTTGGGGACTGGCAGCAGAATCAGCTAAGCTGGAGGGAATAGTACAGAACAGGTGGAGGGTCATTGAGGGGGAATGGTTAGAAGTGGGTAAATGCTATTTTACCGAATTTAGGCTCACCCTGGTCTTCTTTGAAGTTGTGTTATTCACTGAATTTATGTTCTGACTCAGCCATTTACTAAAATCTCTCTGATCGTATCAACTCCTCTTTCAACCTATTTAGGACCCAACCGACTTTGAGTGGAGTTTCTGGATGGAATGGGGGAAGCAGAGGCTGGTGTGGCTCCTCCTTGGCCACATGGTAGTGTCTCAAATGGCCACACTGCTTGCAAGGAAGGTATGGTTATGTGTGTCATTTCTTTTTTAAGCCTCTTTCTACTTAGCTTTTTGTGGAGTCCTGAGCTCAGAATCAAGAGATGCAGGTATTGACCTTGGGAACCTGGTCATGGTCACTGTGACCTTTAAAATAAAGGTGTCTTAGGTTCTCATCCTGCCTTTACTTCTTTCAGGTTCCCTTTCAAGACATTGAACATGAGAGTGAAACTAATTTCAGGTGGTGTTCTCTAAGCTCATTGCTGATCAAATGACCTTGGGAAGAGCTGCCTGATGGGGAGAAGCTATATGATTTCACTTACGAGTTTAGAAGCAAGCGAATGATTTCATTAAGATATGAGCATAATTTTAGTGTCCAGTAAGGTGTGCTCCTGTGGCTGTTTTAGATCAGAATTCCAGTATTTTGTTTTGACCTTGGCCTGGTTTAGAAAATAAGGGATTCTTTAAAGTGAATATTCAAGGCACAATATATGCACATATAGAAATGTCACAGTGAAGCCCATAAATTTGTACAAATAACATGTGTTAATAATAATGAAGTGCTTTCATAGGAGGCAGAATTATGATCCTCTTCTTAGGCTGAGGTACCAGGAAGAATTGCTCTGTCATCCCAGGGCCTGGCTTTTGCCCAGCATCCTCTGAGTGATGCTTTTTGACTAATCTCAATTTTTAATGTGGGAAAAAAAAAAAAAAAAAGAGTCTGTGCTTTAAAATCTGTAAGGTAAAAACAAAACACATGCAAACTGACTTGAAAGTCAACTCAGGAAACATATTTGACTTGCAAAGCTTCATGAAGGTGATGAACTGAGGGACAGAAGTGGCTTCTGGGAGGGAGACCACAAAGGGAGACTGAGGAACAGGTGCCACCTGGTCACGGATGTACACTGAACTTGGGACATTTTTCAGCTCTTTCTTGAAAATTGTTATTTTCTAGGCTGGCTTCTCATTCTGGAAGACAGGAAATCCCAAGAGCACGCCAACTCTCTCAAAGTTAAATATCAATTACTTTTTTGTACTCAAGTGGTTGCTTCCATTTTCTAAAGTGGCAAAAACTAAAATATTAAATACTGTCAGATCTGAATATGTTAAAATTTCATGCAACTTTCTGAGCAAGAATAATAAACAATACAAGCTTTTAACAAATTCCTAAGCTGGTAAATGTGTATCCACCTCAACTCTTCATGTCTTTTGTTTTCTATAAACTTCTGTTCAGTTTTTTTTTTTTTTTCAGAACTTCAGAATTTCTAGAAATTTAACACTTTTATTTATAATACAAAGTTTCTCTGCTTATAGATACCATAGATATCTCTAAGTCTCGGATTTCCCACGTGCAAATGAATAGCTTAGCACCTTTCACCTCTGAGGGACAGATGAAGTACTTTGAAGACAGCCTGTAGTAAGATGTCAACTCTTTCTACTACAGCCTGGTTAAGGACCGGTTGGCTAGTGGGAGAGAGTACCAGATCTATGTTACTCATGTTTGGCCCTTGACTTTGTCATTGATCAGCTTTCAAACCTTAGGAAAGTTTTCCCCATGAATCTTAGTTTTTCATTCTCTGCAAAAGAGGGTTGATAAGAAACTATTATTCCTTCCCTTCATTCAAATATGACAAGCTTCATTTGTTAGAACTTTCATCACTACAAGTAAAGATGAAACATGGAAAAAATGGAATGAAGAGAAAGCACAAAAGAGATGGGACAAATAGATAAAAACATGTCAGTAATTGCAATCAGTATAAACGGATTCTCTAAAGAGATGAAGATTGTCAGACTAGATTTAAAAAAATACCCAGAAAAAAGGAAAACCAAAAACATAAAACAAAATCCAGATGTACTTCTTAACTAGATATATTTAAAACAGAAGGAAACAAAGTTTAAGAGTAAAAGGTGGGAAAAGCTATTCTGGGCAAAACTCCCACATCCCCTAACAAAATACTAACTGGAAAACGGTATTACGAGTGTCAAAAAGGGTCATTGTTTAATAATGAAGAGTTTGGGAGGATATCACAAGTATAAATGTGTTTATTTTAAAATATATAAAGCAAAAGCAGAACCATAATAAAAATAAGTAAGTCAGTGATTATAAGGAGAGGTTTTAATATAACTCCTTCAATAATCAATATTTTGTGAAGGGAAAAAAAACCCCACTGAAGAACAATACAACGAATAAGCTTCATATAAAGAGAAAAATACAAACATACAACAATGTTTGCGCAAAATACATACATATATATATGTGTGTACATATATAACAAAGAATGTATACATATATAAAAGTTGTTGCATTCAACACTGGAGAATCTACATTCTTTTTAAAGAACACACAGAATGCTCAAAATGACTACACATTGGACGAACACATTTCAAAGGATGTGTTTTACATAGATCGTCTCCTCTAATTTCAGTGCAATTAAGTTGAAAAGCAGTAAAAAAGATGACCTAAAAACGCTAATTGATCTAGAAATTTTAAAAGAAACATTTTAAATAATTCATGCATGAAAGAATAAAACTTATTAGAAATTAAAAATATCCATAAATGAATAGAAAAAACATTAGATATAAACATTTGGAAGATGCAGATAAGGTGGTATTGAATTAGACCTAACCCTACCTGCGTATGTCTGAAGTGGCAAGACTGAAATTCATGAGCGAAAATATACAATGTAAGCTGAAAAAGAAGAGCAGGAATAAAGACAGCAAAGAAAGAAGGAAGGAAAACGTAAGAGCAGAAATGATGAGATGATCAATGGCAAGACTGATCAAGGGAAAAAAGAGAATATTAGGAATGGAAAAGCAGATTACCATAGATATTACAGAGATGAAAAACACAGTAAGAGAGTGTTTCACACACTTTTATGGTCATCATTTTGAAAATGTGAGTAAAGCAGACAAATTTCTTGAATATACAACAAAGATGACTCATGAAGAAATAGAAAGCCTAATACCATTATCACCATTAAAATAAATCTGCAGTTGAAAATCTATTTGTAAAAAACCCCCACTAATCTAATGAATGAATTGTGTCAAACATCCAAGGCACAAATCATTTGAATGTTTCCTAGGATGTTCTCTAATTCATCGTATGAAGGTAGCGAAAAAATTGATAACCCAAGTTGGAAGCTATGACCTAGCAGATATGTATTAAAAAGACACAATAATTAGGACATGGTTATATTGGCATCAGAACAGACCAACAGACGAATAGAATAGGATAGAATTTAGAAAATAACCACCCTTATATGGAAATTTGATTTATGACAGGGTGGACATTTCAGATCTGATGGAAAAGATTATTCATGTAAATACAATACAGGAAGTGAAAAGGCAAGTTAACTGATTGGGAAATTATTTGCAAACTGACAAATACTTAGTGTATAAATTGTATGAAGAGATTTCAGGGGATGGGGTGTAGCTTAGTGCTAGAGCACTTGCCTAGCAGGTGAAGAGCCCTCGCTTTCATTCCCAGTATTATTACTACTACTACTACTAATAAAAGGCAAATCACTAAGTAGAAAAATGGCATAATATATGAAAAGGAATTTGTGGAAGAGGAAAGAAAGAACTAAGAAACTTAATATTCAGCTTCAATAATGATCAGACAAATGCATCTTAAAACTACCATAATATATCACTTCACACTTTCCAGTTTGGCAAAAACAAAACAAAAATCCCCTGAAGATATAAGGTATGGGCCACCTGAATTCATCCAGAGGCAGTGGACATGTATCTTGGTGCAGCTCCTCTGGAACACATTACCTAGTAAAATCAAAGAGGCATAGTTACCAGTGTAATTCTGACACATACCCTGGAGAACCTCCTCTTCCTGCCAGGACACACTAGCCAAGTGTTCTTTGCAGTGATGTTTTTGATCATGAAGAACCAGAAGCAATCAATCCAAATGTACATTTTGGAGAAATGGATGAATTGGGGGTGAATTATTTCATGAAATGGAATTAATTATAGCTATAATTTTGTCAGTGTGGATGAATTTCTGAACGATGACCTTGAGCTAATAAAGCAAGTTGTGGAGAAATAGATCAGATACAATTTCTGTTTAGAAAGTTTAGAAATGTGAGAACTGAAGACTATCATGTTAAGTGAAATAAGCCCAATCCCCAAACCCAAAGGCCGAATGTTTTCTCTGATAAGTGATGCTGATCCATGGCGGAGGCAGGTAGGGAAAAATGAAGGGACTTTGTGCAGAGGCGAGTGAGGGCAGTGGTGGGGCGGTGGGGATGGGAAGGACGGTAGAATGAGACAGACATTATTCCCCTGTATACATGTACGATTACACTACTGGTGTGACTCAGCACCATGTACAGCCAGAGGAATGAGAAGTTCTGCTCCATTTGTGCACAATGTGTCAAAATGCATTCTATTGTCTTGTATAACCATTTAGAAGAAATTTTAAAAATTGCTATAAAAATTAGATACTTGCTATAGTTTGGATATGGCCTGAGTGTGTCCCCAAAGGGTTCATGTGTTAGAAGTTTGCTACCGAGTGCAGCAATGTTTCTCCATTTAATTTACTTGTAACTTTAAGTTCAGGTTCCTTCTGCCTTAGAAGGCAATCTCCTCAGTATCCACAGGGGGATTTGTTCCAGAACCCCTCTCCCCAAGATACCAATGTCCACAAGTGCTCGAGTCTCTTATATGAAATTGCACATATTTACATATAACCTACACACATCCTCCTGTACACTTCAAGTCATCTCTAGAATACTTTTAATACCTAATACAACATGGATGCTAAACAATGTAATGCTATTATTTCAGGAAATTAGGGGGAAAATGTATGTGTTCAGTGGAGGTACAATTTTTCCCTAAAGATTTTATACTTGATATTGGGTGACTCCTCGGATGCGGAACTTTCAGATAGGAGGGTCGACTGTACTTGGAGTGTTAAGAAGAGCACTTGGTAAAGGGCAGCTTTCCTGCACTCAAGGCCCATAAGCCCGAGCAGGTTACTTCGTGTCTCTGAGCCTGAGCCCTTAGTCATTCAGTAGATGATGCTGCTGGCTTCTTGGGGTTGTGGAGAGAGGCTGATGGGCTGTCACTGGCTCTTTGCGGTTCCAAAATCCGTGGATATTTGTCACCGCCTGCAGCAACAACTTGCACGGGTCTTACGGGTGGTGGAGTGGAAACTGAGGCACCTCTATCTTTCTCTTTAGTGCACTGCTTTCTTGCTTGTTTTTTCATAGAGGAAATGAGGTTTACTTGCTTTGAGAGGAGAGAGAGAGAGACCCCGCTTATCAGAGAGAAAGAAACTTTGCTTAAGAGAGAAACTTTGAAAGAAAGACAGGCTTTTCTCCGTTTAGCGATCTGCCTTCCGCCACTGCCCCTACTCGCTGCTGTGTTCTTTCTTCTGGCTTTTTTGCTAATGGCTGCTGTCTGTGTTTTTCCCCTCTGGCTGCTTCTAATGGCTGCTGTCCGTGCCTGTCTCGCTCCGCCTACGCTTATATCACCTCCAGGAGGCGGAGAGCAGGGCCACGCCTCTTACGCAAAGATTAGGCGAGACGCTCCGAGCAGGCAATTAGTGCTCGAGAACACATGCACATACATTGTGTGCATGGACGAGAAAATCACCTGAGTGTGCTTATGTCAATTAACCTCCTCGCTGCCGATGTGATCAGGCGCCATCCCGGCGCCGCCAACATGGCACAGCCCCCAACAATGGGCGATGTTTTTCAAGGTTCTCCTCGCCAGTGATGACAGCCAAGAGCCTGGTGGCTGTTGCTATTCTCACTGGCACGTGCTCTTAGGAGCAGTTCCCTCTGTGGTGTGTAAGAATGAAGGTGACTCTCTTGAGATGCCAAGATGCTCAAGGGCAGCAGCTGCGTCTGCTTATCCACGCCGCTGGTTCTCCCATGAAGAGCTTTTCCTGAACCTGTTTCAAGCTTGTCTTGGGGGAAGGTTTGGGAGATACAGTCCCTTTCCTTGGGAGTCATGGTGGAGTGAGAAGTTGGAGAGGAAATCAAATGCTGATCACTGTGCTAGCTGCCTGAGGCGGTCACGGGCTGTGCCAGCTGCAGTGGGTGCCTGGGACAACCAGTGGACCACAGTGGCCATTCTGTATTCGGGATGGACTCTGAGGAGGTGGCTTTGGAGCTATGGCTTCGAAGCAAATGGGCGTTCACTTCATTGGCTTCTCGCGTTGTTCTCAGGCACGGTGGACAGGTGGACGGCTTTTTCTCTGTGGCGCTTATGTTATCCACTGTCAGTAGGAGGGGTTCTTTGCATTTTTCTTGGAATGAAGCAGAGTGAGCACTGCGTCATCTCCTTGTGTGTGTCTGTCTCATCCCCTGGGTGACCACAGGTTTGATTTGTGAGACAGCTGGTGGGCCGGGATCTGCCTGTGGCTGGGGCACAGTCCTTGCTTTGTCTGAGTCTGCTTGGCCCCTGTGTAAGTCCGAACCGCAAGTTTGGCCTCATTAGCTCCAGACTCTCGCCACCTGGATTAAGTCTTCCAGATGGCCTTCATTGGGGTAGTTGTTTTTGGTTCTTATTCAGGGTGGAAGATTTGGGCTGCAGTTGACTTTTATTTTCCCATCCTCTGAGGCATCATAAACCACGGGCAATGCTGTGAAGAGTCAGGCTTTCGTGAATCTTGGTTAAAACCAGAAACCCGAGGATGCTTCCCATCTCCATCTAAGATCTAACCTTGGCTCTGCCCTTACCTGCCCCACCTCCTCCCACTGAGAGGCAGGTTACTTTCAAAAGCACAATATTCTTTCTTTCATTTTTACATTTTTGGGTCATGAGAAGTAGTAAAACTTTCCACTGAGCTCGTTGGCAGAGGTTAAATGCCTTTCCGCTGGGCAGGGCTTTCTCTTTGGGTTTTGGCGAGACTGTACACGGACCAGTGCCCTGGGAGCCGGGGCTGAGTAATGGCTCTGAGCTTTGGCCATGGGTTTGTTATGGTTGGATTGCATGTTGGGCGGGTCAGACAGTTGCCTCCTTTCTAGAATGCCACCGTGGCCTCACCACCACCTGAGACATGGTGTTCTCTGCCCTCAGAACTAAAAATACCCCTGTGTGAACTTTTGAGAAGACCAGCCTGGTGCGGGGGGTGCAAAGGGTGGGCGCTGCTGCTGATCACAGAGCAGTTTCTTCTGTACCCCCGACTGGGAGGACCCACACGATCAGCACTGGTCTTGACGGCCGAGCTCCTCACTAAGGATGTGCAGATGGTCAGTCCCGTGTGGCCTTGGCTCTGGAGTTCACTTCCAGCAGATTGTCAACTCTGAACACCAAATAGGCGACTCATACACTAATGGCTTTCCTTGACTACTTCTACCTCCATCAGTGCCCATCTGTGAAGGGGTGAAATTCCCTTAGTGTGAACCCCCTGGCCTTTGCTCCCAGGGAAAGCTGGCCCAAGGCAGTTATTTGGACTCTGGGATGAGGTGTTTTTTTTTTTTTTTTTTTCCCTGTTTGCTTGGGGAGATTTAATATGTATGTATATTTTTCTTATATATTATAAGTGTATTTCAGCAGCAGCTGCATTTGATTATGTAGTATGTAATAAATTATGCCATGCATGAGAATATTGATTGACTCCTTTTCTATTTCTCAAACGATGTTTCCACTAAGTGGTTTCTTGGCAGATGTGCAAAAAGAATTAATGCAGAGCAGTCGGATACTGTTGCCAACAGGAGTCCTGACCACAGCTTGACGCTTTTGCTTATCCCCACAGAGGTGAGGTGAGGAGGGAAAGAGCTCAGGCACATCTAATTATCACTTGGAGCCCAGAGCACAGAATAGAGAGGGTGTGGGAAGGGGCGCTCCCAGCTAGATTTCCCTTTGGGTTGAAGAATATCCATTTCAGAAGAGGAGGAAAAGGCCATAGTCTTTTTTCAGGAACACTGAGCTAACCTTAGAAATAGGCCTGCTCAACTAGTTAGCATCCCCAGAGACATCACTGGGGTGAAGGACAGGAGGTGTGCATCCTCATAGGTGGGAGCCTGTGCCCCATCTGCTGGGGACAACACAGATTGAGTTGTAAGCGACCCCTGTGAGTGGAAAACAGTGTTGGATAGTAAGATGGGAAATGACACTTATCTATTTTATCTGTTTTGTTTATTAGGAAGGAGGCAGAACAAGTAAGATTTGGGAATATTGTTGGTTTTCACATTAGTGGGTTAAAAAAAAAAATATTTGATGCTAATTTCTTCTTACTTCTTCATCATAACCCCAGGTTAGATCCCAAGACTTGGGAATGTTTATCCACCTACTGACCCACACAACCTACCTATCCAGCTCCCTCCACCCACCTGTCTGCCCACCTCTACTCTCATCTCCCATCCATTTGTCTACTCGCCCACCTCCCTCCACCCACCCACCCCACTTCCACCCACCCACCCCTCCTCCCATCTTTGTCTATTCACCCATCTCCCTCCATCCACTCACCCATCCATCTGCCCTTCACTTTCTGCCTCCCAACCATCCATTCATCCAATATTTATGAAACACTTGATATATGCTAGGGACCATGCTGGATTCTGGGCTTTCATTATCGTGATATGAGTAAGAGAAGGTGTGCCTGCTAAGAGAGGCTATCAAGTAGAGTCAGTTACGGCCCATCTTGAGAAGTGGAGGCAGAGCGGAAGGAGGCAGAGTGGAAGGAGGCCTGCGTACCTCAGTCTGGGGCAGTGAGCACTGAGTCCCATCGCAAAGTCCAGAGCCTTCTTAGTCTGGCTTTATCTCCATTGCTACAAAAATAGAGTGCAGTTTCTTTCTTATTGTGGCTTAGACATTGAGAGTGTCCCCTTCTCTCCTGTTTCCCTGTTCATCTTCTCTTAGAAGCAGAAGAGCTGGGGTAGAATTAAGTGGGGGGTCATCCTGTGCTCTAGCCAAGTCCTTTTAGCTCATCTTAATCTCAAGCTCCAGGTTGCTCATATTTTTATACCCATCACAAGAGCATTGTCAATTCACACTAGAGCCACAGTGTGTCATCACACACTTACCAGAACGGCTCGGGTTAAATACCATACCACCACTAAATGCTGGCAAGGAGGTAGATATGTTGGATCACTTGTACATTGCTGGTGGGGATGTACGATGGCAAAGTCACACTGAAAAACGACTTGGCTGTTCATTATGGAACTAAAGATGCAATTGCCATGCCACCCAGCAAATGTACTCTTAGGAGAAATGGAAAGCTTGCTTTTACAGAAAAACCTGTACGTGTATGTTTGTAATAGTAAATTTGTAATCACCCCAAACTGGAGAGAACCTTGATGTCCTTCAACTTGCAAATGCTTAAATAAACAGTGGTATGTTCATACCATGGAAAACGAAGCCATAGAAAGACAGAACCGTCGGTGAGCACAGCAACTCGGATGACTCTCAAGGGACTTATAATGAGTGAAAAGAGCACATCGTAGCCTACAGTTGACCTGCTGTATGAGTTTGAGAATTTCAGAGATGGAGATGAGTGGTGGCTAAGGGTTAAGGACAGGGAGGGGAAAGGGAGGTGCATGTGGCATGAGAGGGTAGCACAGGGACCCTTGGGTGAGACGATTGTTCTGGGTCTTTACTGTGGTAGACACCAGACTAACACATGAGATGAAATTGTATAGAACTCAACACACACACATACACACACAAATGGACAAAAAAGTAAAAGTGGGGAAATCTGAATAAGTTTAGTGAATCCTACCAATGTTAACATTTTTGTTGTGATACCATACTATGGTTTTGCAAAATATTACCATTAAGGAAAACTATGTAAGGGATTTCTCTGAATTATTTCTTACAGTGGCATGTAAATCCACAACTATCTCAACAAAAATCTCAAATAGGAAAAGCACTGTCTAAAAGTTGTATCTGACGGAAAGTTAAATTTCTAAATTAGAGACATCATAACCCAACATCAAATTAAGGTCATGTTTTCTTTTTTTTTTTTTTTTTTTTAAGGTCATGTTTTCTTCATCTACTTGATCAATATGATTGATTCTCTGTGCCTTCTTTTCTAGTGATCAGTGGTTACCAATTCTAATCATCACGTGAATGTATTAATTTCAATAATTTGGACTGGTTTGACTTCTGTGTGGGTTTTAAAGATCTGAACTCAAGAGTGTGTGTGATCTAAACCCTCTCTATCTGCTGAGAGTGTGGGAAAAAAACTTAAGGCCCTTCTAGTGATGAGTCAGAAGTATTGTTTTGCAATAAAATATAACACATTTTATTTTTTATTTTTTGTTTTTGAAAAGTTAAGAAATTTCTGGCCTGTTTTGTGTCAGAAGCTTAACATTTTCACTTAAGAGGTTGTTAAGTGTTTGGTAAACACGTAATAAATCTGGAGTCGAGATAGATGGGCAGGCCTGAATTTAGACCTTTGCACATGAAATTGATCTTTGAAATACTTGGAAAAATATCCCTTGCAGCCCAAAGAAGATGACCATCTATGATGACCTAGTAGCCATGGGCAGCTAGGCACTGCCACTTTGTGGTTCCATGACCCCTCTCAGCACTGGTTCTGGGCCTGTGGGTGGAGGGATAGTGGACAGAGTGGGTGGGTAAGGGCTGCATCCACAGTGGGGACTGTCCTGCTCCAATGCAGTTGGAGACTGGGGTTGGGGCTGATCATGCAATCATCAAAATTTTAATAGTGTTTTGGGGATGGGATGTCAATAGTGTTTTTATAGATGAAGTATGAAAATCAATATTCTAGTATGAAAATCAATATTCTAGTGGGGTTCTAATTTACCTCACAGTTTTGTAGAGGTGATTCTTATTGTATGATTGAAATCGTTTCATTTCCTGTTCACCATGAACGCATTGTAGAGTTGCTTGAATCGGTGGGGGGAGGGAAGGGAAGGAGCAAGGTTAGTTCAGAACATGAAGTGCACTTGAGAGCATTTCCCGTGGTATCTGAAGATGGTATTCAGGGTCATCCGCCGGTGCTGTTTGGCAGGAGGCAGAGAGTGGGGGAATGAGGGAGAATATGGGACACATTTGTCTGCCCCAAGGCGGCTTTTGAGACCACTGTTAAATCCATCACAGGATCTCTCAAGTAGATGGGGTTTACACAGCACTACCAAGTATTTCCTGAAGGTTCCTTCAGCTTTTTCCAAGTCGAAGCTGCTTTAGTCTGCGGTAAGTTCCAGATGAATCCCAGCAAACAGGCTTTTTCCAAATGGATCAACTAGCACTTAATAAAAGTGGAACTGTGTTCGCATATGTGTCTGTAGCCACACATGCATGGAGAAGAATCCTGGCAGTAAATGCTTTAGGTCATGCTGAAAAGGAACTTTCTTTCATTTGTTAAAACTATGTCTTAAAATAGTCTTTGGCGACCTTGTTCCCTAAAATTGGACTGTGCCCAGAGGTGAGTGAGTGGGGAAAAGTTTGAAGCAAATTTATGAGGCTGTGTTCTGTGGGCAGTAGGATGGAAAAGAGTAAAAATGGGTTTCAGATTTCTCTGGTTTTCTCGGAACATTAAAGTGCCTGACCTAGTCTCACATTTAAAATGTGTTCTTAGACTGGAGTATAGATTTGGGAAAGAATAGTAACTCAAGTGATATTCTAGAAGAATTAACATCTAAGGATGGAATTTACCATTTACATTTCACATCTGTCTTTCCCTGCAAGAAGTCTTTTTGTTTTCATGAGAAGATCTAAATTTGGTCAGTTCTTACTTTTTTAGCTCCATGTATTCCTGGAAACCAAATTTTAAAATGCACACCAGGGCCAGGGAATGTAGCTCAGTGGTAGAGTGCTTACCTTGGAAATGCAAAGTCCTGGGTTCAAATCCCAGCACACACACACAAAAAAAGACACACCCATGAGATATCCTGTTTCCTTAGGAATAACAACTAGTATTTGAGGATTACTTACTGTGTGTTGATACTGTTCTAAGCATTTTACAAGTGTAACTTATTCAATCTTTGCAACAACCTTATGAAGTTGTTACTGTTATTGCCCCAATTTTATATGTGAAGAAACAGAAGCACAGAGAGATGGAATAACTTGCATATAGAATCACACAGCTAGTTAATGGGGACACCAGCATTTGCATTTAGGCAAGTGGACTTTAAAGATTGAGTCATTAAACCATAATGATATTACCTCTCAATGTTAAAGCATTATTTTGGCTTTTAAACAAGAATTTACCAACCAGAAGCTGCAAATTTGTGCAACCACTTTGGAAAGCAGTATAGAGATACCTCAGAAAATTGGAATGGAACCACCATTTGACCCTGTTATCCCACTCCTCCGTTTATACCCAAAGGACTTAAAATCAGTATAGTATAGTAGTGCAGCCACATCAATGTTTATAGCAGCTCAATTCACAATAGCTAAACTATGGAACCAGCCTAGGGTGCCCTTCAACAGATGAACGAATAAAGAAAATGTGGTATATACACACAATGGAATATTACTCAGCCATCAAGAAGAATGAAATTATAGCATTTGCTGGTAAATGGACGGAACTGGAGACTATCATGCTAAAGTGAAATAAGCCAATCCGCCAAAAAACCAAAGGCCTAATGTTCTCCCTAATATGTAGATGCTAACACATCATAAGGGTGGGGAAGAATAGAAGTTCATCGGATTAGACAAAGGGGGATGAAGGGAAGAGAGGGAGGATAGGAATAGGAAAGACAGTAGAATGAATTAGACATAACTTTCTATGTTCATGTCTGAATACACAACCAGTGTAACTCCACATTATGTACAACCACAAGAATGGGAAGTTATACTTCATGTATGTATAATATCAGAATGTACTCTGCAGTCATGTATATCTAGAAAGATTAAAAAATGTAAAAACTTATCAGATACGATTAAGAGTACATCATAATAGCAAGGACATGCTAATTTATTTAGTTATTCAATATGATAACAATAAACTACTTGGTAATTAAATAGAAAAATATTCTGATTCTCTTAAAATGGGAATACATGTATCAGTTGGATGACTATATAAAGGCCTCACTATTATGTAAAGCTGGTAAGATATGATTTTTTCCATGACACAAATTTGCTGTAAACAATGTGCTAAAAATGTAATTAGATACGTAAGTCTCTGGTCTTGACTTCAGAAAGCCTTTTGTGGTGTGGACAGCACAGTTTTTCACATGAGACTCCCTAAAAGTGTTCAGAGACTCTCTCCCCTTCACCTTGGAAGGTTGGTGACTGCAGGGCATGGCTTCTGGAGTGGCATCTTTTGTACCTGCCTTCTGGCTTCCATAGTGTCTGCTGAAATGTCAGCTAGGTCAATGTCTTATTGTTGTGGGATCTGTGAGTCTGGATCCTGGCTGGAGGCAGGAAGGTGCTGACTTGCTTTGGGGTGGATCTGATGGAATTCTGGAAAAGTGGGGTGAAGCTCAGTTCATGTGAACTTCAGGGCAGTGAGAGCAGGTTCGGTTATGGGTTATGGAAGATCATCCGCTTAGGTGTAACAGCCCATGAACTCACCTCTCTCTCTCTCTCTTCCTCCCTCTGCCCTCCCCACTCCCTTTCACTGGGCCCCTCCCGGTCTGTAGCACAGACCCTGGATTCTCATGGTCTATGGAATGTGGGCCTGCTGGAGTGTGCTGGGGGCCCCGGGTGTGGCCCTGGTGCTTCTCCACACCGTCATCGCCTTCTGTGTGGCCCAGTTCCGGTCGCTGCTCCTGTCATGGCTCTGTTCTCTCCTGCTGCTCTCCACACTGAGGCTGCAAGGTGTAGAGGAAGTGAAGGTAAGTGTCTTCCTCTTGTGTCCTTAAATTGAGAAGGCAAAGGCCTGGCTTTTCCCAGATCCCAGCAGGTAACTGTTTTCAAACACCAGAAAACAGTCGTGGCGCCTCGACGGGGCTCCCCCTTGTGGCCACACAGGGTCGATACAGGTGAGCCCTCTTCCTCTGCAATCTTTTAAGTCTTTTGTTCAGTCTCTCCCCTGCGAGGTTGCCCAGGTGTAGCCCTGTACCTTTTCCCCCTGTTTGGGAAGGCATGGAGGGTGCCAGATGTTACAGGATCAGAAGATCAGGACCAAATGTGAAATCAGTAAAGAGTCCCCTAGGCATTTGATTCAAATCATCTGTTGGGTGGTCTGAAATTTTTAGGGAATGTTCTTGCTCACAAGTCTTATCTCGCCCAGAGCCCACCATGACTCTGAGACAGGTAAGATGAGCCGTTTCCTCCTTCCTAATTGATGAAGCATATCTATTTATTATCTACTCATGTAGACAACGGAAGCTCTTTATATTTAGAAAGTGAGAACAACATGTTTTGCTGCAAAATGCGTAGTCCAGGCTTTTATTTTTGTAAACACGGTGGCATCTTGAGAGACTCAACTACCTATCAGTTGTCTGTGCTAATGCAGGAAGACACTGGAGCCGAGCCCCACTTCTCTATGGCTTTTGGCTGTATTAGTAAATTTTTCTTTGATAGAAATTGACCTTCTTAGCTTTATTTTTTTCTTAGTCCTGATTACAGTGCAGTTTTAGTCTGTGAGTGCACACGAGATTTGGCCTATGGGTTTACTGAAAGATGGCATCCCAAGTGTAGGAGTCTGGTGTGGGGAGTTAAACTGCTTGCACCCCTCAGCAGGCTCTTCCTGCACTGTTTTCTGGTTCCTGTTGAACATTCCCAGATCATGTCCTGGCAGGTGTGCAGCATCCTCTGGACAGCTCTCAATGATCTCTTCTGTCCTTAGTAACTCATGCAAAATGGGGCCTGGACAGGACACCTCGGCTATCTGCATAGCTTCCCTCTCTTCCACCTATTGAATGGACCTTTTCCACTTTGAGCTCAGAGAATCAGGCTTGTCATCCAAGACCACAGCCAGGGAGGCCACCAGGTCTGCAATTCAAATGGAGATCTGAGCCAATCAGAAGTGGGAACTCTCCTTGGGAAAGAAATGCATGGCAAGAATAAGAAGATCCAGGCATCAGCTCCAGCATGTCCAGGGTTCTGGGCATTACCGGCCTCGAGCTTCAGGTTCAGTCAACTTTGACAACAAACAGCCCAAGAGACTCCCAACTCTGAAAACATCAGAGCCACGCGCCTAGGGCAGGAGCGCCCCTGTTCTCCATCGTCATCTCCTCTGCCAGCGCTGGGCTCCCAGACACTGCCTCAGTGGAGATGCAGGTGCTGTAGGAGGCAGGCGACTCTGCTTCTCTTTTGCCTTTACACATTGATGTCCTGTCTCTCTGAGCCAGTCTCTTCCCTCATCCTTGTCCATCTGATTCTGTTGTTTCCCCCAAAGCACAGCCCACCAAGCTATTCCTACCTCTATGGAAAGCCCTCTCCTGTTGCTTGATTTTCCTTGCTGTGAGTCCTCGGATGGAATCTGTTCGTACTTGACTGTTTCATTGGTGTTGTGCCCACAGTTAGCTGAAGATTTTTCATGTTCACTTTACGGGATGTGACATGACTATCTACTGCTTGATATGATTAAGTAGCTCCTATACCTGGTCTTGTAGACTAGAATATAAACTCTCTGAGAGGCAGGGTGCTGTTCCCAGGCTTCTGAGTACAGGGCTCCATCCAGGCCAGTTCTCTGCAGATGCCAGCTCACAAAGTGAGTGTGTGTGGAAATGATATGGGTCAGAGGAAGGGATAGGTGTGTTAAATAAAATTGATGGGAGGTCATAGATTTAGACTGGGCACCTGCACTGGGCCCAGCAGATCAGACCAATGTAGAGTTTAATCACAGTAACTGAGTTTTGTTTGGCTGCAGAAGGCCCTAAAGCCAATTAACTAATTAAGCTGTAAATAATTAATTACTTAAGCTGTAACCAATTGATGGATTGATTGACGAGGCTGTTGCTAATTAAGTCTTTTTCTGTCTGATCACATCGTTGGCTGGAGTACTCAGAACCTGGCCTTGTCTGAAAGCTGCTGATTGGTGAATTGTGTTTTGCTTTGTTTTTATTCTTTGCTAGAGTAAATGCTATTACACTGAATTGGTCCAAGGATTTTCCTTTTCACAGGTGTGTGTAATATCCCACAAAGCTCCTCTTTATGCTGGAGCAGCTGGCCACCTTTGTGCCGCTGCTTCTGTGGACCTGTTGCAAGGGCCAGCAGCTCTGAAGGGTTTATGAAGTTAGTAGATCTGTTTTCCAGTGGCATTCTTATTTCTTGCCTTCATCCCATTAACATTCCTTGCATAGAAAGTCTCGGGAAGTTTTGGTATTCTCTCTTCAATCGCTGTGGGCCTGGAACTTCTTATGATGTCTTTATTTTTTTTTTATTTATTTTTTCTTTTTTATTTATTTATTTTTTATTGTAAACAAATGGGATACATGTTGTTTCTGTTTGTACATGGCGTAAAGGCATACCATTTGTGTAATCATAAATTTACATAGAGTAATGTTGTTTGATTCATTCTGTTATTTTTTCCCTTCCCCCCACCCCTCCCACCCCTCTTTACCCTCTATACAGTACTTCCTTCCTCCATACTTGCCCCCCTCCCTAACCCTAACTCTAACCCTAACACTAACCCTTCCCTCCCCCCATTATGTGTCATCCTCCACTTATTAGTGATATCATTTGTCCTTTGGCTTTTTGAGATTGGCTTATCTCACTTAGCATGATATTCTCCAATTTCATCCATTTGCCTGCAAATGCCATAATTTTATCATTCTTTATGGCTGAGTAATATTCCATTGTATATATATATATACCACAGTTTCTTTATCCACTCATCAATTGAAGGGCATCTAGGTTGGTTCCACAGTCTGGCTATTGTGAATTGAGCAGCTATGAACATTGATGTGGCTGTATCTCTGTAGTATGCTGATTTTAAGTCCTTTGGGTATGGACCAAGGAGTGGGATAGCTGGGTCAAATGGTGGTTCCATTCCAAGTTTTCTAAGGAATCTCCACACTGCTTTCCAGAGTGGCTGCACTAATTTGCAGCCCCACCAGCAATGTATGAGTGTACCTTTCTCCCCACATCCTCGCCAACACCTGTTGTTGCTCGTATTCTTGATAACCACCATTCTAATTAGGGTGAGATGGAATCTTAGGGTGGTTTTGATTTGCATTTCTCTTATTACTAGAGATGTTGAACATTTTTCCATATGTTTGTTGATTGCTTGTAGATCTTCTTCTGTGATTCATTTCCTTAGCCCATTTGTCGACTGGATTATTTGAATTCTTGGAGTAAAGTTTTTTGAGTTCTTTATAGATTCTGGAGATTAGTGCTCTATCTGAAGTATGATTGGCAAAGATATTCTCCCACTCTGTAGGCTCTTTCTTCGCATTGCTGATAGTTTCCTTTGCTGAGAGAAAGCTTTTTAGTTTGAATCTATCCCAGTGGTTGATTCTAGCTTTTATTTCTTGTGCTATGGGAGTCCTGTTAAGGAAGTCTGATCCTAGACCAACAAGGTGAAGATTTGGACCTACTTTTTCTTCTATAAGATGCAGGGTCTCTGGTCTGATTCCGAGGTCCTTAATCCATTTTGAGTTTAGTTTCGTGCATGGTGAGAGATATGGGTTTAGTTTCATTCTGTTGCATATGGATTTCCAATTCTCCCAGCACCATTTGTTGAAGAGGCTATCTTTTCTCCATTGCATATTTTTGGCACCTTTGTCTAGTATGAGAAAATTGTATTTATTTGGGTTTGTGTCCGTGTCCTCTATTCTGTACCATTGATCTACCTTTCTATTTTGGTACCAATTCCATGCCGTTTTTGTTACTATTGCTTTGTAGTAGAGTTGAAGATCTGGTATTGCAATACCCCCTGTTTTACTCTTCCTGCTAAGGATTGCTTTAGCTATTCTGGGTTTCTTATTCTTCCAGATGAATTTCATAATTGCTTGCTCTATTTCTGTAAGGTACATCATTGGGATTTTAATTGGAATTGCATTGAATTTGTATAGCACTTTAGGTAGTATGGCCATTTTGACAATATTAATTCTTCCTATCCAAGAACATGGAAGATCTCTCCATCTTCTAAGGTGTTCTTTAATTTCTTTCTTTAGTGTTGTATAGTTCTCATTGTAGAGGTCTTTCACCTCTTTTGTGACATTGATTCCCAAGTATTTTATTTTTTTCGAGGCTATTGTGAATGGGGTAGTTTTCCTAATTTCTCTTTCTGAAGATTCATCACTTATGTATAAAAATGCGTTGGATTTATGGGCATTGATCTTGTAACCTGCTACTTTTCTGAATTCACTTATGAGTTCTAAGAGTTTTCTGGTGGAATTTCCAGGTTCCTCTAAATATATAATCATGTCATCAGCGAACAGGGATAGTTTGAGTTCTTCTTTTCCAATTCGTATCCCTTTAATTTCTTTGGTTTGTCTAATTGCTCTGGCCAGAGTCTCAAGAACGATGTGGAATAGAAGTGGTGAAAGAGGGCATCCCTGCCTTGTTCCAGTTTTTAGGGGGAATGCTTTCAGTTTTTCACCATTTAGAATGATATTAACCATGGGCTTAGCATAAATGGCCTTTACAATGTTAAGGAATGTTCCCACTATCCCTATTTTTTCTAGTGTTTTGAGCATGAAGGGGTGCTGTATTTTATTAAATGCTTTTTCTGCATCTATTGAAATAATCATGTGATTCTTGACTTTAAGTCTATTAATATGGTGAATTACATTTATTGATTTCCTGATGTTGAACCAACCTTGCATCCCTGGGATGAAACCCACTTGATCATGGTGCACTATCTTTTTAATATGTTTTTGTATGCGATTTGCTAAAATTTTGTTGAGAATTTTTGCGTCGATGTTCATTAAGGATATTGGTCTGAAATTTTCTTTCCTTGATGAGTCTCTGTCTGGTTTAGGTATCAGGGTGATATTGGCTTCATAGAATGAGTTTGGGAGGGTTCCCTCCTCTTCTATTTTATGGAATACTTTGAGCAGTATTGGAATGAGCTCTTCTTTAAAGGTTTTGTAGAACTCGGCTGAGAACCCATCTGGTCCCGGACTTTTCTTTGTTGGTAGGCTTTTGATGACTTCTTCTATTTCAGTACTTGAAATTGGTCTATTTAAATTGTTTATGTCCTCCTCGTTCAGTTTAGGCAATTCATATGTCTCTAGAAACCTGTTGATGCCTTCGAAATTTTCTATTTTGTTGGAGTATAGATTTTCAAAATAGCTTCTAATTATGTTTTGTATTTCAATCCTGTCTGTTGTGATATTTCCTTGTTCATTCCGAATTTTAGTGATTTGGGTTTTCTCTCGTCTTCTCTTTGTTAGTGTGGCTAAAGGTTTATCAATTTTGTTTATTTTTTCGAAGAACCAACTATTTATTTTGTCAATTTTTTGTATTGTTTCTTTTGTTTCAATTTCATTGATTTCAGCTCTGAGTTTAACTATTTCCTGTCTTCTACTACTTTTGGTGCTGTTCTGTTCTTCTTTTTCTAGGGCTTTGAGCTTTAGTGTTTGATGTCTTTATTTTTGTTCATTTGGATATGCATCCTTCACTGATCCAGGTGACTGCATTTAGGATTGGTGGGTCTTGAATCAACAGTGATGTGAACCGTGAGACACACAACCTGGTTTCTGGTCTGTTCTAGTCACGCTTCTTTTCAATTGAGGCAGTCTTTTAACTCAACCTCCATTTTATTGCTTGGAAAAGAGAAGTAATCGCTGCTCCACCTCTCTCCTGAGATTGTTTGGAAGGTCGAACAAGATAATCTGCCTTAAGCGATGTTGTGTTGTAGCATTGCGAAAGTTCAGGTAATTTTTGGTGTTAGGTGATCTTAGTTTTTCTGTGCTCTCACCAATGAAATGAGGCGGGTATGTTAAGCACATATATGAGAATTTGACTTGGAGCAAATAAGGTAGCAGTTCTATCTTGACAAAAGATTCTTTCCCAAATGGTTAGCTATGCAATTGTGGAAAACAAATGTGCTTAAAAATGGATTTGGAATGAAACCAAAACAAATCAATGTCTAATATTTTGGGGAACCTGATGAGTGTACAAAACTGAATCTAATTGGGGACAGAATTCTTTGGGGACAGTTGGCATCAGTTATAGATATTGGTGTGAATACATGTTCATGTTCATGCATATTTTATGGTGCATTAGAAAACATTGTGGAAAGGAGAGCAAATGACTGGAAACTAGTTGGTTTCTAGGTTTTTTTCACAAGCACACTCTTGATCTGAATGTCCTCTTTGCCCTTGGTGGCTCCTGAAGTCCTAGACATGGAGCAGAAAGTGTTTGGTGGCTAGTTTTTCTGTGTATAGCCTTAAAAGACCCTCATAAGGGCTGGGGATATAGCATGGTTGGTAGAGTATTTGCCTCAATAGCACAAGGCCCTGGATTCAATTCCCAGCACAGGAAAAAAAAAAAAAAAAAAAAAAAAAAGACCCTCATAGACCAAATTAACTACTCTTTCCTTTGACTTCATCCTATATCTTGTATATATTTCTATAAATTATTTTTCTCATTAGGAAACAATATGTAGACAGGTATGCCTATATTTTCAGCAGCTTGAGAGGCTGAGGCAGGAGGATCACAAGTGCCTTAGCAACTTAGCAAGACCCTGCCTCAAAAAGCAAAAAAGGGCCGGGATGTGGTTCAGTGGCAGAGCACCCCTGGGTTAAATCTCTAATACCACATGCACAAAACAAAAGCAAAAATGAATGTGTATATATCATGGAAAATATAGAAAATAAAAAGATGATTACTCCAGTGTTGCTAAGACTTCCTCACTCTTTCTTCTCTTGTTTCCTGCACATTTTTATGCATGCATGTTTTTTGTTTTGTGCTGTATGGATGTCCTCTATCCCAGGCCTCTACCTGCATAGCATTCTCCTTCTCCGTCTATCTGCAGGTTCAATGTATTTGTTTTCTTCTCCCAAATTTTCATTGTAAAACACCCTAGTTCCTTAGGTCCTGTGGACATTTTGCCAACTGCTATCTGGCTGTGCTGCTGGTGGCTTAAGAAACCTGTCCCAGGATGAGTCCTCTTATTTTTTTCTAGCTAGCCTCTGTAATAACTCAGTAAATACTTTAAAGACCTCTTTGAGAAGTTTGATTTAACATAGTATTCAGGTAAAGTGGAGCCAAATTAATAATTGAAGAGCAAGAAAAAAAAATGTTAAAGACAAAAATCCCATGTGACATTTATAGGCTCCTTTTTGTCATCAGAATTGTTGAAGGAACTATCAAAGTGCCCATTGGATGTAACTCACCTCCCAGTTATCCATTGGATGTTTCTCATAGATGCATCCCCAGGAAAATCTTCCTTAGGTGCACCGGGCCTCATGCTAATTTGATGGTGGATGTAAGAGACATTTTTTTGTTCTTTTCCTCACTGTTTATTGGCTGCTTGGGTGTGTGTGTGCCCGTGCGTGCACGCGCGCACACACACACACAGGCACTGGGGATTAACCTAGGGCTTTATGCATGCTGGGCTCTGACCTGCTAAGCACATGCTTCACCATTTAACTCCACCCCCAGCCCTAACTGCTTGCTTTGATTACTAAGAGGATTTCTTGATCCCCCAGCCCCCCCATTTACCCCCATACTGGGGATTCAATCCAGGATTTCATACATGCTAGGCAAGCACTCTACTACTGAGCTTTGTTCCCCAGCCCTTTTCTAAAAATTTATTTTGAGACAGGATCTTGCTTCATTGCTCAAGCTGGCCTCAAATTTGTGATCCTCCTGCCTCAGAATTTCAAGCAGCTGGGATTACAGGCCTGCCCACGGCACCTGGCTCCAATATGAGTTGCTTGCTCTTCATTGGTTCTGACTCCCTTTATAGGTAGCGGCTGCTCTACCTGAGGAAGCACTCTCCTTCCGAGCTTCTCAGAAAGTGGTGGCCCTGCTGGGTGGCTCCTTCGTTGGGCCCAGATGCCGCCCCTCCTTGCCACTCAACGCTTGCCGTCTCCTTTTGGTTTTGCAGAGAAGGTGGTACAAGACGGAAAACGAATACTACTTGCTGCAGTTCACGCTGACTGTTCGCTGTCTGTACTACACCAGCTTCAGCCTCGAGTTCTGCTGGCAGCAGCTGCCGGCAGCCAGAGCCTCCTACTCCTTTCCCTGGGTGTTGGCCTATGTCTTCTACTATCCCGTCTTCCACAACGGGCCCATCCTCACCTTCCCGGAGTTCGTCAAACAGGTTAGAGCCTGCTGGGGAGGGTGGGTAGGGGTGGGTGGACTGGATTCCATAGATTAGGCCATTGTCTCTATTGCTGAGTTTGTGTGACCGAGTCTTTCCATTCAGGTGCACCCCCAGACTGAACATGCACATCATTAGTTATCTTGATTTTTACAAATAGGTGAAGTGTATTTTGGGAATAAGCCTTCACCATAGAGGTAGACCCATCTCATGTGTTTTAGCTCACGGGGCTCCACCCTGAGTCTGGGTGGTCTGTGGCCACCAAGGTTCCAAACAGCTCAGAGGACTGGGAGTTGATATCCACTACAGCCAAGCTCCGGGGAAAGAAAGTTTGATTCTGATGCTATTCCTTGAAAGAGTATGAAGAGAAACGTCTATGCTGTTAGTTGCTTGGCAAATAGTGTTTCCTTTCACGGTCACAAACTGATCATGAAATTGTTCCACTGCATTAAGCGACTTTGCCCTTATCCAGCGCGTCCCTCTACTCAAACCTCCCTTTCTCAACCCACAGCTGGGCTCACAGGGCATGTTTAAGTTAATTCACCTCAGGTGTGAGTAATACCAAACGCTGTTCCCTACAGGATACTTCCACCTAACACCAGCAAAACAAAACAATTTTGGTGGAGGAGAGAATAATTCACACAGACACCTGTGAAATACACACAGATGCATGTGCTCGGAAGCAGAGTTCGAAGTACAGGGCCAGCCTCAGTGTTGTACATTTTTGAGGGACAACATGAAAGGTGTCCCCTGAGAGTGGGACTCTTATGTAAGGCCCCCCAAAAGGAAACCCCAACTCTGTCCCATGGATCGAGGGCAACCCCAATCAACCGCAGGAGGCGTCACTTGATGCAAACCGCAAGAGGTGTTTATTCCAGCGCGCTGGGACCCAACTTGTGACTCACGCAGGAGTCCAAGGGTCGAGTCCCTAGCAGAAAATCTTACAAGTTTATAAAGGCAGAAAACCACACATCAGGAGGGGTCGCACATGAAAGGGAAAAGGGGAACAAAGCTGCTGGGAAATTTCAAAGGGGGTCTGGGTTTGCTGATAACATACATGTTTCACAATGTTTTACAACAGGGCGTAGATTCTGGTCAATAGTTTCTGGTAATCCTACTGTTTGAGCACTATCTGGCTATCTGGCTCAATTTACCCTTTTACTCTCTGTTTGGGGCTGACTCCTGGAACAGCTTTAAGGGCTTTGTTCCCGTCACTGGGAGGGAGACCTTAGGGAGTTGAGATAAAACAGACAGCTTAAAAAAAATGTCCATTCTTTCACTTACTGGAATTAAGACAAAACTAGCGATTTTCAAGTTCTGCATTTTGTTCAACAGTGGTGTGTGTGTGTGTTTGCAGTATAACAGCACATTCTCAAATTGCCAGTGTCAGCATGTAACTTTTTACTCTCCAGAATTCTTTGAAGAGAAATTGATACGCTGGGCAAATGCAGATTTGGTATATGGTTTCTCATGTTTCAGTTTGGGTGACATGGGATCATTTTTTGACTGTGAAGTAATTTTGTATCTGTTTGAAATTGTATTTTAGTGGGTAAAGGATAGAGGTGGCTAAGTGATGGCAGCTGATCTAACTTGGTGGCTCTCGGTGAGGTCCCAGAGGCAGCAGGATCAGCACTTCCAAGGACTTGTTGAAATGCAAACGCTCAGAACTTCCGGGGGTGGGTCCTACCTATCAGGATAGTCTAAGAGGTCCCTCCAGGTGACTGATGCATGTTAAAGTCTGAGAACCACGATTCCAAGTCCCTCAGAAGTGGAGCGGGCACAGTGAGGGAGGGTTCAGACCCTCCACGTTGTCTCTTTTTACATTTTGTCCTGTAAGAAAGGACACTCTGAATTTTGATTTCTTCCCAATTTTCCAGCCAGTAACTTTTGGATTAAACATCTATTCATTTCCTCCCCCAAGGACAAATAGTAATTGTCAGAGAAACAGACTAAATCCATGAGGAGGAAACAAATTATTTTCCTAACTGCCTCTTAACCATGAAGAGCTTTGCCCTGTGGGATCTGTGCTTTGTTATGATGCAAAACCAGCATTCTTTTAAAAGTTTTATCTCCTTTAAAAATTTGCCCTTAAGGGTCCAGCAGGAGTATTAAAGGCCTATCCTAGTGCCCTCTATGTGTTCCATAGAGGCCAGCTTTAAGATTATTGCTCCCCTAAATCCTTAGCCAAGGCCCCCATTCTTGTACATCTCAGACTGGGAAAGAGAAGGGGTGGCTTCATATAGTGGGTCAGATTAGGGATTCTGAATTCTATTATTTCTTCCCTTCCCAAATGGTAGCAATTCCTGAGAGCAGGGTACTTGGTAAGGCAAATTAAAACCGTTTTCTGTGGTCTGGGAGTAGTTTGTGTGTGTGTGTGTGTGTGTGTGTGTGTGTGTGTGTGTGTATTCAGCCTGGAAAATGGAAAAATGCCAGTAAGGTACAAGGAAAATTAAAAAATCCTGCAACTTCTATAACTGGCTGAAGCAGCCTATGGGGTGCTTACCTGTGGGAAGAGGGGAGGGTTGAATGAGAAGCTAATCTGGTGGGGAAAAGGCTCCATCAGAGAGGCTACCAAGGAAAAGCCTGGGAAGGGGTGGGAGAATGCAAGTTTGAAGAACTTGTAAGCAAAGTTTTCTCCAAGTGCTCGAATAAATGAATGCATGGAACACTTTCAGATATAAGGACTGGGAATAAGGAAACTGATGCTCCTTTCTGAGATGGTAGGGTCAATTCTTAGACAAGGTTGAGCAGAAGAGTGAGACTTCACCAGCAGGGGGCAGCAGAGCCCTATAGTGAAAACCTGCTCAGGTGGGAGAAGCAGTTTGGGACTCTTCAAACTTAAAATGAGATAAGGCACAGTCCTAGAAAATGCATCTCAATCAAAGTTTGAGCATGTTTGCATATGAAAGATGAAGTATAGAAGAGGTCTTTTTGTAAATCGAGGCATGTGAAGTTTGTACTTAGTAATGATGAATAGCCAAAAATTTTACCTGAGGGTCTCGGTGCTTAACTTGAAGTCTATTTCTGATGGCATTTAGAGTTTGAGGAACATCAGCTATTTTTATGTTTCTGTGGAACTCAAGTACTGAGCAGGAGTAAGATTGGGGGGGCGGTTAGGAAGGTCTAGGGAAAAGTAGGGTGGCTTGCTTAGCTGGGAGCCTGAGGCCCTGCACCTTTGAACAGGTGGAGTGTGCAGTTTGGGCTGGGTTGGGGAGAAGTTGGGCTAGGGGTTCCTTCTTGTTGAGGGCTGTGCTCCTGCCCTGGGGAAAGGGCCAGTGCTCAAATAGGGAACTTGTGCAGAGGTTGATAACCAAAGCTCTGGAGCCCAGCTCCCTGGGTTCAGATCCCTTCTCTGCTGGCTTGAGTAGGTTTGTCAAATTACCTTATGTGCCTTGGTTTCTGTGTGTGTGTGTGTGTTAACCAGGGATTGAACTTGGGCACTCAATCACTGAGCCACATCCCTAGCCCTTTTTTGTATTTTATTTAGAGATAGGGTCTTACTGAGTTGCTTAGCACCTCACTATTGCTGAGGCTGATTTTGAACTTTCTCTCCTCCTGCCTCAGCCTCCCAAGCTGCTGGGATTAAAGGTGTGGGCCACCATCCGTGGCAGTTTCCTTATCTTTGAATGTGAAGACTAGTAGTGCTTCTCTCACTGGATTGAGGGATTAAATGGTTTGTGTAATGTAGCTTGACATATAAATAGCATAAAGTGTTGACTGCTACTGTTCTTAAACAGAAGCATGTGACAATCCCTGGGTAAATTTAGGCCAGAACTGAAGCCCTGGGTGTCCAACCTAGTGGGCGGACACAGCAGTGGGGATTCTGGGAGCACCATCTTTAACCTCCAAAGAGCCAGTCCATCTTTTTTTTTTTTTTTTTTTTTTTTTTTTTTTTTTGTGCCAGGCCATCCTTTTGAGGAGAGGCAGGCAGGTATGGAGTGGGCCCAACCTGCTTGGCTGGCAAGGACTGGTCAGGTAGGTGGTGGCACAGAAATGCTGTACAGGGGTGGGTGGGCTCTGGCTAGCATCTGGAATAACATCTGTGACGATACTGAGCGCTTACTCTAAGTCGGGCTTTACATATTCTAGCTCATTCAGTCCTCAGTCAACCCTATAAGAGTCCGCTGTTACCGCTTTACAGATGAGACAGGCAAAGGGAGGCTAATGGAAGGCAGGAATAAAAGCCTTGTGCCTCTGGCTTGCTGTGACAGGAGTTAGAGGGGAGGAGTGTGGCCTGGTGAACTTACCTACAGGTCTGGAGGCTTTAGCTGGCCAGGCCAGGAACACTCAGGAGCAGCACCATCTGCAGGCCCCTGAGGAGTCTGGGGGAGAAAAGTGTGCGTCACTGGCCTTGGCATGGAGGTTGGGCTGAGGTCGGTGAGGTTCTGATTAGGAAGTGATACTTTTTTTTTTTGGTGGGGGAGTATGGTTTGGTCTGTGACCACCATACAGAGAAGCTACCCCCACCCTGCAAAGGAATAAGGCTTCTGTCAGCAGACCCCTAGATCCAAGCAGACAGAAGCTGACAGTTGGTGGCAGGGTGGCATAATTGGCTCTGGGTAAGACCTTTGTTTGCTGCTCTCAAACATACGTGCTACTAGTGTGTGAAGGAAAAGAACCTTTTTCATCTTTGAGTTCTGGAGTTCTGTCATCTTTAATCATCAGAATCTTTGAAAGAGAAAGGCTTCAATATTCCCTTTCATGCAATTTGCATGAAATGAGGTTTTAAAGTATAATGCATTTTAAAATGCATTTTGCAGATGAGTTAATGTGCATTTTTTTTTTTTTAAGTGGTGCCTGAACTTAAAATTCCCTTGATAGCAGTTTCCAATGGTCTTCAGGTTGACAATCTCCTAGGTTGGAAATCTCTCAAAAGAAATACTTTGCATGAAGACGAGAGTGCAGACCTGCTCATTAGATGAGCTTCTCTTCCCTCTGCTTGATCCTTTAAGAGTCCACTGGACGGAAGGTACAAGTGGATTATAACAACAGCACAGCCCTGCAGACAAAATAACCTTCTTTTTAGGTAAAAGTAAACAATGAAAAGTTGGGTTGTCTCCCTCTTCCTGCATGTATTTGAACAGTTGAGGAATATACATTTCTGTTTTGAATGAGGCCTTCAGCATCAAAAAGGGAGCATTGTAGAGAGGTCGGGCCCTTTTGGTCCTATTGTGACATGTAATTATGCCTCATCAAACCTGGTGGGGAAGTTCTGGCCTGAGAAAAGTAGGCAAGTCATCATTGGAAAGCCGTCAGCTACGAATGGCACCTCATGGTTCTTGTTAACTATACAGATACTTGTCATCTTGGGTTGCACACAGTTTGAGGAGGGTGAGGAGGGCCTCGGAACTGACCTTGAAGTGTGATGGCCTGGAGCTGAGAGGTGGCTGTTTCCAAATAGCCTGGCAGAGCTGTTTTGGCTTCCGGCATGCCCCCTTCTTCAGCTGCTGTCTCTGCTCCCTGGGACGGGGCTACACATTGACGCCCTGTGGCCTCAGGTGCAGGTCTCATCATCAGGGGACCTGAGTTTGGGGTAGGCGTATGCTCAAAGGCCTTCAATGTGCAGAGCTGCTCATTTAGCTGCTCATAGAAGATGTCGGTCTCCTAGGAAAGGCTTCCTGGGAAAGTCCTGGGGTTGGGTATCTTTTTTGAAGCAGGGTGCAGGAAGAGGGATCTTTAGTATGTTTGCCTCACTAACAGAAGTTCAAAGTTCTCACAGTATTGTAAAATTACATCCTTTTCCCCCAATTACAGAAATAATGAATTTTAATTTTCAATAATAACTAAAATCTCACTATCCAAAGATTACCACTGTTGAGTTTGGTTTAGAAACCAGAAACATTCTGTTGTATGAAGATTGTCTCCTGACAACCCTGCTTTTGGGGCCATTATCACATTCAGCCCGATGACTTGCTTCCATCCAAGAGCATAGACCTGTCTGTGTCTCTAGAATGATTTGTGTGCCCTTTAATACTGGCCTTGTTAGTGGCCTTGGTGTGATCTCTTCCAGCCTCCACATTAGTCTGTGCATCTTGGCCATCCAGGCTGCTATAACAAAAATTGATCCGCGCACCCCTAACTCCCACAATTTGGGAGGCTGGCAAGTTCAGGATTGAGGCAGTGACATGTTTGGGGTCTGGTGAGGATCTACTTCCTGGTTTTCAGAAGGGCATCTCACTATGTCACCATGTGGTGGAAGGGATGAGCTAGATCTTGATGAGGGAACTAATTCCAGTTATGAGGGCTCCGTGCTGGTGACCTAATAACCTCAGAGGTCCTACTTCCTAACACCATCACTGTGAAGAGTTACGATTTCTACACATGAACTTCAGAGGGACATGGAGACTATAGCACTGTTTGCATGTTGGTTTTCTGAGCTGCTGATGGTCATTAAGTCAAAATGGATTTGCTTTAGTGAGTTGAAAAGGTTTGAAAGTGAACAAAGAAGAACTCAGCACATGGCTAAGAAATTAAGAGAATGAGAATGAGAAGGGAAGGTAAGGAGACATAAAGATGACTCTAGCATCAAAGAACACATGCTCGTAGAAGATGTCAGTCTCTAGGAAAGGCTTCCTGGGAAAGTCCTGGGGTTGGGTATCTTTTATGAAGCAGGGTGCAGAAAGAGGGACCTTTAGTATGTGTGCCTCACTAACAGAAGTTCAAAGTTTTCACAGTATTGTAAAATTACATCCTTTCCCCCAAAGTACAGAAATAATTTTAATTTTCAACAATAACTAAAATGTCACTATCCAAAGATTACCACTGTTGAGTTTGTATGTTTTATCAACCTGTCATTTTATGTCCATTGAACAAAAATTTTCATAGCTGTAGACTACCAAAGTGTACACATACTTGATCAATCCTCTACTGCTGGATACTCGAGTTACTTTTTGTTCTCAATTAAATAACAGATTTTAACAAGCCAGCAGGTGTTTCTGCATAGAGGATATACTGATTGGCCATCTTGTAGATACATTGCTCTAGGTTTTGTAGGACCTCTCGGAACATGTGTGCTGGAGGCAAATACAGAAATGAAAACCTTTCTTGGTTTATGCCCAGAAAGGGGTGTGCCTTGGGTCACTGTTGTACAGCTGTCACTGCAGCTACCTCTGACCTCTGCAAGTACTGGGGTATGTTCAATCCTCCTCCTTGGAGGCCCCTTCCCAAATAGTGCTGTTCCAGTCGAAGCCAGCCAGGTGAATCCTTCCATAGCAGATGCCATTTGTTTCCTAACAATGCAGGCTGATATGGATGAACAGAATGTCTTCCTGAAGTGAACTGACAGAAACAAAAGAGGAAGTTCTTGTTTTTTGAGTTTACACGGATAAGTTGTAAACCAATGAACTTGCCAAGGCATAACCAAGCCGATGGCAAATGGGGAAAAGTCCTTTCTGCCACTTATTGTAATGGCCTGAGCCAGCCAGAATTTCTTAGCGTGGCTTACTTGATGTGGGCCAGTTTGAGAAAATGGTAGAATGTATGTTCAAAAAATAAGTCCCTGGCACAGAGCTCTCCCTTTGCCTCTGAGGGAGACACCTGCTACTCTGCTGGCTGCCGTGGGAGCTGCAGACCTTGGTGGCTAGAGGGGAAGAGAGAAGCTGAGGTGGTACCTCAGGGTCTCCTAGGTTGGCCTTTCTGGTTGAGTGTCTTGAGCCCCAAATGTCAAAAGTGAAGTCAAGTCCACTTCCTCTTTCAGCCTGTTTGCTGGCTCAGCTTCCTCGTTTAGCACAGCCTCGCTTCTGAATCTCAAGGGAGCCTCCAGCCCAGTAGAATCTAGATCTTGTAAGATCCAGAAAACTAAATTGCTCTCTCGTTAATCTGTTTGTATGGTGACATAAGGATGACACTGAATTCAATTTGGATAGCATGTTTATGAACTCTAGAATCTGCTTAAATTATGTATTGCCCTTGCAGTAGTTGAGACTTCACAATAGGTTGCTCCGGTACAATTGAGGTAGTGGTTGTGGTGTTTGTGGTGGGTGGGTGTGTGTGTGGTCTGTATTGTCCGCAGGCAGAACATCCCAAATCTCTGAAATGCTCCAAAATCTGAAAGTTTTTGGGCAGATTTTCAGATTGGGCCGTCAACCTGGAAAGTCTATGTAAATATTCTAAAATCTGGAAAAAAAGGAAACAGTCCTGTTCCTAAGCACTTCAGATAAGGGCTGGTTGACCTGTAATTCCTCCCTGTGAACAGTAAATACTCCGTTCTCGCCTTTGGTGTTTGGCCCTGTACTTTTAGTGCTGCCCTGGAGCTGGTGTTCTGGGGCTCCAGAAGGGAGAATGTGAAGGTAAACAGACAAGGCACAAGATGGCCATCAGTCACCTACAGGGCGCGTTCAATATGTCAGGTGCTGTACGTAGTACTTCAAGTGATATTTTTTTGTTTAATCATCACAACTTTTTTTCATGTGAGGAAACTAAGACTCTGGTTAAGAGACTTGCTGAGGATCGCATAGCTCCTGATTTAGACTCTAAGGTCCATGTTCTTAACTAATATATTGCTACTGAGCAGGACATGTGTTCCTGTTGTGTTGACTTTTATTTCAAAAACGACTTCAGGTAAAATAACACACTTAATATTTTTCTTTCCCTCACTTTCAGACTTACTTTTTCTTTCTCTTGCTAGCCGGTGCCCCTTTTTGACTTAGCCTGACTCTGCCAACTTCAGACATGAGTGTGTAGGATGAAGGCAGATAGGCTTCCACCCGGATTCCAGACGCCAGGGTCCTCAGGGTGGGGATGGGGGGAGGGGATATGCTAAGTGCTGCCTCCCAGTTGGTAGCTTGTTGGCCTCACCCTGTTCCTTTACTGGGACAGTCTTCCAGCTTAGAGATGACTTTTCACCTAAGAAAATGGCTTACAAGGCAAACCAACCCAAACTTCTATTAGCAGAAATGGCAATAATTTTTGAGAAGTTTATTGAAAACATTACTGAAGGGACTGTTGAAGGTTTTGGAAATCGAGACACAATCTAATACCTTCTCTTTTGTTTCCACTTCAGATGCAGCAGCAAGAACTCTGCTCTCTGAGGAACAGCCTCTGCATCCTTACCCGGGGCCTGGGCCGCCTTCTCTGCTGGTGGGGGCTGGCCGAGCTGATGGCTCACCTCATGTACATGCATGCCATCTGCAGCAGCATCCCCCTTCTGGGAACTGTCTCTTTTTGGACCTTAGGTAATTGTGGAAACAACTGTCACTAGGACAAGCACCAGGGGTTGGCTTCAGGGTGAAGCTGGATGGGGGTGGAGGAGGTTCAGGGTGCAGTTGCCTTGAGCAAACCTTTTATTTTAAACCTCTTCCTTGTGGCTAAGAAAGAAGGCATGTGTGAGAAGCTTGGTGTGGTTGATGGAGGTGAGGGCTGTGCTGTGTGGCCTGGGGGTGGAGACTGTAGCGGCCCCTCCTTGTCACAAAATCCCACCCAGCCTTGCCCGGTGTGTGCCCTGATGGTATGACTGCACTGCATTTGGCAGTGGAGAGTGAGAGTTGCTGGGGACAGCCTCGGAGTCCATCCTAAGTACTCCAAGACCGAGTTCTGCAGTTATCCTTTTTCCCTTTGAGACATAAAGGAAGGAGTGTGGGCTTAACATCAGGCAGGCATAGGTTTGGACTCCAGTCCACCAACCAGTAATGGGCTTTGGTGTCTTATTGAGTGTTGTACTGGGGAGCAAACTCGGGGCCTTGAGCTACCAGCTGAGTTATCTCCCCAGCCCTCGGCATTCTTATTTCTAAAGTGAGACTTCTCTTTGCAGAGTTTTGAGGATTATACAAAATGATGCATGTTAAGGGTGTATTCATGGTGTCTGGTGCACAGAATAAATGAGGGGTGTGTATGTGCATGTGTGTTCCCTCCTGTTGGCCCCCTTTTCTTCTCTACACCTTTCTCTCCATCTACCAGCAAGGTGGGGTGAAAGTCTTATTTCTTCAGCAGGTTGTAGCCTCTGGTATAGAATTTGTGAAGAAACCAGTCCTTTATTCCTCAGGCCCAAACAACAGTGTTTTGCCCTGTTCTGAACTACCCGCTCCTCCCTCCCTTGTTCTTCTCCTTTGGAGAACTCCAGCGGTGGCAGAGTTCTGCCTGTGGTCTGACCTCCAGCTTGTAGCTACAGCTGGGGGTGTGTGATCTTTCAGGCAGATTAAGCGGCTCCCTGCCAAGGGCGAGAGTAGAAGCCTGTTGTTTTATCTATTTGGTGACTTATAGATTTATAAATCTTGATTGTCCTTGGTTTCACACATGCTTAATCAGAAAGTTTAAGGAGAAAACCTTTTGGGATTGAAAAAATGCCAAACGGTTTTAATGAGTCTCTTTCCTAACAGATTTTTTTTTTTTTTTTAAACTAGCCTTGTGCAGCTTCTTACACATTTTCTTTGTAGAAAGTTTAAAAAATTTTTTTGTGTGCAATAACAGATTTATGGGTATGGTGTGATATAGCAGTACATGCATTGAGGGCATACTGATCACATTGGCGTGATTAGCATTTCTCTATCATTTCTTTGGAGCATTTGAGTTCCCTCTACGTCTTTTGTAGTCTGGGCTAATGCTGTCAGGTTTTAATGATATGATATGAACAGAATAGGATTAAGTAGCTTATACTAAGACAGTTGTACAGCATCCAAATTAGAGGACTGTTTCAGTTGGAGTTTTTTTTTAACTATGAGTAATGGAAAAAATGGGGCCTTTATACAGTAAGGAAAAGATATTACAGTTAAACCGAAGATCAGCACTAGGCGTGGTAAACTCGGATGTGAACAGTGATTACTTTCTCACCATTCACTTGAACCAGAATCCTAAAGGCCCTTGGTATCCCACCCTGTGAACCTCTTGGCCCCACCTTTTGATTTTTATCATTCCCTTTTCTTTCATTATACTTTGACCATAGTTAAATCCCTAAAATTACATATCCTAAGACCTCTTCATACACATTAAATTCATACTTCAAAAGATTTAAAAAAATTTTTACAGACTGCATTCTGATCCATTGTACACAAATGGGGCACATCTTTTCATTTCTATGGTTGTGCACAACGTACAGTCATACCATTCGTGTAATCATACATGTACGTAGGGGTAATGATGTCTGTCTCATTCCACCACTTTTCATACCCCCTCCCTCTCATTTCCCTCTACATAATCTAAAGTTCCTCCATTCTTACCCCACCCCATCCCCATTATATATCATCATCCACTTATCGGGGAAAACATTCGGCCTTTGGTTTTTTGGGCTTGACTTTTTTCACTTAGCGTGATGATATTCTCCAATTCCATCCATTTATCTGCAAATGCCATACTATTCTTTATGGCTGAATAACAGTCCATTGTGTGTATATACCACAGTTTCTTTATCCGTTCATCTGTTGAAGGACATCTAGCTTGGTTCCACCATCAAGCTATTGTGAACTGAGCTGCTATAAACATCAATGTGACTGTATCACTGTAGTATGCTAATTTTGAATCCTTTGGATATAAATCGAAGAATGGGATAACTGGGTCAAAAGGTGGGTCCATTCCAAGTTTTCTGAGGATTCTCCACACTGCTTTCCAGAGTGGCTGCACCAATTTGCAACCCACCAGCAATAAGTGTGCCTTTTTCCTCATATCCACGCCAACCCCTATTATTGTTTGTTTCTTGATAATAGCCATTCTAATTGGAGTAAGATAAAATCTGAGTTTTAATTTGCATTTCTCTAATTACTAGAGATGTTGAACACTTTTTCATATATTTATTGCCTGTATACCTTCTATGAAGTGTCTGTTCAGTTCCTTGGCCCATTTATTGATTGGGTTCTTTGTATTTTTGGCATAAAGTTTTGTAAGTTCTTTATAAATTTTGGAGATAAGTGCCATACTTTTCTTTCTTTTTTTTTTCTTTTTTTTAAAACCCCCACAATGGTTTGAGAAGTGCCCATGTTGATACGTGTAGCCACAAGGGCTCACTGTCACCATTAGGGAGCACCTCAGTGCACCCATGTGCCACAAGTCATCTGTTCTATGTGGGAAGACATTAGAGTTTGTCCAGGGTTTTGCTATTCCATGCTCTGCATTTCTGAGAGTCTTGGGGCTCATGTGCAAGGATTCCCCTGAACAACAGCTTTCAAACTCTTTATGTGACCAATAATAAAAACGTACTTCATATGCACGGACGTGTGTATGTAAAATATCACAAGGCAATACTTTAATGCACCAGCAATGTGCTGACTTATTTTCTTTTCCTTCCTACTTTACATAAAAATGCTGCTTAGAAAATAGTCAACTGAGGTGGACGCAGTGGCTCATGCCTGTAATCCCAGCTACTCAGGAGGCTGAGGCAGGAGGATCCCAAGTTTAAGGCCAGCCTCAGCAACATAGTGAGATCCTGTCTCAAAAAAATAGAACTGGGGAATGTAGCTCAGTGACAGGGTGCACCTGGATTCAAGCTCCAGTACCACAAAACAAAACCGAAACACTCATTCTACTGGGTGAGTCGTTGTCAAAGGTTTGTGAAACAATGTTTTAATAAATATTCCTAAAAATGGAATTGGGTTGTATGCAGTAAGCATGTTCAGGTTTACAAGGTAACTCCAAGTTATTTTTTAAGCTGGTTGAAAGAATTAGTACTCCTCTTGGCAGTGTTTGAGAATTTCCATGGCTTGAAATTCCCCTTGGCACTTGATACTGGCTTTTAATTTTAAAAATCTGGTAGGTGTGAATGATCTGTTTTAATTTGTATTTCCTTAATTACTAATGAGCATGGGCATCTTTTTTCATAGGTCTATAGGACTTTGATTAATCATTTTCAGTGACATGACCATTAATAACTTTTGCTCATTTTTCTGCTGAGATCTTATGGAGTTGCAGGAGTTATTTATTCTATATTACCATCTTTTTTTAGTTTGTGTACAGCAAATGTTCTTTTGGTTTGTGGTTTAACTTATATTTTTCTGTTATCTTTTGATAAATAGACCTTATTTTAATGCAGTGGTTTTGTGAATTTTCCTTGAAACTTTGTACTTTTTTTGGGTCTTTTAAAATAATTGTGATCTTGGTAAGGACTTAATCTATTTTCTTAATCTTTTAAAGATAAAGCTCTTGTTACATATATTTAAATTGGAGACAATGAAAAATATGGATCATTCAAAACTTAAAAATGAAAGCATTGTTACCATCTATCTAGAGATCACATCTGGTAAAATCTTAATACTTCATTGTTCCCTATATCTCATTTATGGTTTTCCCAAATAAACTTCTGTGTATATATAATTTTATAACTTCAGATTTCAGTCAATGATCTCTACCTTGCCACACAATTAAATTTTCATTTGATACCCAGACAACCTAGATTTTTACCAGTTGATCCCAAACATCCTTCATACTCTATTGGGCTGAGTAGTCTCCAGCCCAGGACCACATGCATCTACTTGTTTTGTCCTTGGACTGTCTTAATGTAGTACCATCCCTTTCTATGTCACCAACTTGGATTAGGCCATGTCTTACAGGATGCTCTACCATATGCCTCCTAATAAGGATATTTAGCTTAGTCTCCCTTGACCTATTTCTTGTAAACTGAAAGTTCTATCAAAGTGCTTCATGGATTAAATTAATTGAGCTACCTCAGAGGTGATAATGTATACTTAAGCTCTTCCCTAATTCTTAGTTTTAAACACCTAGAAAGTTTGAAGGAATTATTATATAATAAATGTGATGTAACCATCAGACTAAATTTTTTGCCTGTGTTCCTTTCTAACTGTAATTATGTATCACATGTATCAATTAATACCTAACATCTAGTCTCTTTATATTTCTCTCCAAAATGTTTTCTGCTATTTTCTCAACCCAGACTTCATCCAAATGCATATTTTTTTTTGTTCAAAGTTGAGTAGTTCAACCACTTTTTAAAATACTTTTTGAAAAATCCGTATCTGTGATCTTACAGAATATCCTACACGATGGATTTTTTTGTTTCATTCTCAAATTTGTTTTTATATTACCTGTTTTCTGTAAACTGAAAGTTGTCTATAGTCTTAAAACTTTTTTTTTTTTTCTTAAATCACTTATGGAATGCTATAGACCTCATTTTTGAGAAGCAGTGTTGGGTTATCTGTTTACATTGCTGAGCTATATCACTTGGATGTGGCGGCTGCAGATCTCTACCTTGTAAAGATGCACTTAATCCTCTCGCAATTGGCACTGAACATGTGATGTTAATTTTGTGCCATGTGATACCCTGTTCCTCAATAACCTGGAATAGTGTTATTGAATAGTTATTATATCCTTTAATGAACCAGGTTTGCATCAGTTTTTTTTCTCCCCACTAGGAAAAATCCTGATTATCTAAATGTGTCATATTTTTACCTATAACTGGTGTTATTCTGTGAAGAACTTACCCTCATAAATTGGATTTGAATAGTTTCTCATTAAGACAGGGCAAGTGTGTGGGAATTTGTCTTTAAATACTTTTTCAAAGTAAGGAGTTGGCGAAATGCTTCCATCCACTGGTAATGGTCAAATGATATTTTTTTGCAGTGCTGGGGATTTGAACCCAGGGCCTTGTGCATGCAAGGCAAGCACTGTACCAACTGAGCTATATCCCCAATCCGGTCAAATGATTTTGTTTTAAATCATTATTTGTTGTTGTTGCTTAAATTGTCCCAAAGTTGGTCAAGCTGGCTTCTTTGTTCTCTTTGTCTTTACTTGCCTCTGAGCATTTTCTTGCTTTCTAGAACTCTAAATGTCCCAATGTTCACCTTAAATTTTCCTGGGTCCAATATTGGAATCAGCCAGATCTCCAGAGAAGCCTTGGTCACTTTGAGTTGGGAAACTATTAAGGAGCCGAGAGCTGAATATTCATTGCTACAGGAGTATGATTGCTTGGAGCTTTTTCAGTGCAGAGATTTAGAAATATATTTCATAAAACAAGTTCATATTGCTATGTTAAATTCAAGTTTACTGTTTCTTAGCACCTTATATTTTCATTTGTGCCATTTTACTTTAAATCAATGACAATTTCTGTTCTTAAATACATCACTATTGACTTGATCATGCTGTACGTAAAATAGTCACACAATTATACTTGGTGTTATGACTAAAAAACACTGAATAACAAATTTCAGTTTTTGCTGTTAGAATAGATGTATACTGGCTATACTCTATATTTAAATTCCATTTGAAAGCGTTCAAAATGTGTGATTTATATTGCTGTTTGATATTTGAGATTAATTTTTGAATTTTGGATTTGTGCTCAATTTATCAATTGAGTTTTCATCATCTTTGGTACTTCATATTTGCAAGGTCTTTTTCAGTTTCCTGTGTATCCCTACATATGTATTAATATATGTATAATACACATCCCTTGGTATCCATGGGGGGGTTTGGTTCAAGGACCCCCTGTGGAGTTCAAAATCTGCAGATGCTCAGGTTCCTTCTATAAAATGCCATATAGCCTACACGTGTCCTTCTGTCTTTTTAACTCATGTATAGATTACTTACAACTCCTAATACAATATAAATGCTGTGTAGGTACATAGTCTCATTTGGGAAATGACAAACTGTCCATGTTCAGTAATTTTTTAAGAAGCAATTTTTTGGAATATTTGAATTGTGGTTGATTGAATCCAAAGATGTGGAACCCACAGATATGGACAGCTGTTTTCAAGTTTGTTTTCAAACATATTAAGCATTTTATGTTCTAGAGCTATAGATGATTTAAGATATCCTAGACTCATTCACCATCTCACTGTCATTGTTTACCCACGTTCTAGGGGTTCTGATTATGGGTTCATGTTTGTCATTTTTTGTCCTTGGAATTCTTTGGTATCTGGGTTTGGAACATGGGCATCCAGAGAAGGCTGGTTTATTTCTGCCGGGTCCCTGGAAGTGTTAACCACCTTGGTGCTACTTTAAGGTTCTGGACTGGGTCTTGGGGGAGCCACATAGGTAATAGGAATTTTGGCCTTTGGAGATCTGGATTTATGTGGCATCTCACCCTGAACCCCTCTGTAGTGTGGGCTCCAAGTATTGCCACCAATCTTTACAGCAGCCACGTGCAAGGTCAAGGGCCTTAGGGCCTGACAGATGCTACCATGGCAAAGACAGCAGCTCTGCTTACCCATCTTTCTGCTTGGATTGTTTTTATGTTTCTGCCCTCCAAGGATTTTATTCATTTCCCAAATAGCTGTTATATATTTAAAAGTATGCTTTTAAATATTTTATCCAACATTTAAATGTTCTCAGGGATGATTCTCTGGATGGGTAGTCTGCTATCTGGCCAGAAATTCAAGTCCCACTGTGCCTCTTTGCAAGAGGAACAAAAATCTCCCAAGAAGTACCCCAGCAGGCTCCAGGGTAGTTCATGGTCCTATGTAGATGTTCAGAGATAGATTCGCTGAGGGTGAGGAAGAATGACGCCTACCTTACCTAGCCTTACCCTGCACCCTTACTCAGGTGTCAGAGATCAAGCTCTGAAGGCACAGATCTCATTTTATTTAGGGTTGCACAGGACATATATAGGCACATTATCCAATCAGGTTAACACACTTGTTAAAGTATAACAGTCAGCCTATAGGTGAACTATAGGTGAACTACATCGAGGGTCAAGCTAATGTAAACAAACCAAGCATGCCTAAGCAATTCTGCCCAGCAACAGGTCTGAGACAAAGGGAATGGCAAGCTCCTGCACATAGCATGAGGCAAGGCAGCGTGGACAAGCTCACATCACAGCTTTCTGGGATGCATGACAGGGCGAGGCCTCCCCTCAGCTCCTAGCTCAGCCTCAACAGCTGCAAAGACCTACATTCTATGGTGAGTCTTTACCATTACCTCAGTTTCTCTGTCCAGACTGGTTGGCTTACTTATACCATGATGTCAGTGACTGCTGTCAGATAAGCTTGAGGAATGTTCCCTATAGTCCTATGCCCACCCATGTTGTAGTCAGCCTCCCACAAGGGGAATGAGTGCCTGTGATTAGCTGATAACTAGAAATTTCTTCCAGGTCACTATGGGGAAGAGATCAGACTCTTGAATGAGATTGCACCTCCAATGACGAGGACTGGAGAAGTGAGTTGTTTGGGCAACCAGTAATGTCTACTTCTGAATGCAAAATAGCAGTACAGTGTCTTGGAAATTTTAAAATTAACATGAGAGGCACCAAGGAAAAATTTAATTTTTTGGTGTTTCATGTTATTCATTTGGGGGTCATGATTTTTAGGGTGACTACATCCCATTTTGCATATCTGTTTTATACTTATTGACTTAGGATAATTAATACCAATCTGCTTTTTTTTTCCCCAAAATTGTCCTGATTTGGATAAGTCACCTTCTTAATTATCTTTGTCAACTCATACTCTATTCTTATTCAAATCCTGACTCAAAACAGCCAGCCTTTCATATTTACCCCTTCCAAACTTAAAAACGCCCTTACTCTGAATTCCCTTTGCACTTGAGTATTTAGCATATGAGCTGAGAGCTGTCACAATCATTTCTCTACTCAGTGAGCATTTATCGGGTGCCAGGGTTTGCACTTGGCCCTGGGGATATGAAGATGAATGGGACGTCGTCCTTACTCTTAAGAAACTCATTCTAGAGAAATCATACTGAAGAAAATTGACTTTCTTCATATAGTTTCATAGGACTGAGGTAGATGTTTGCATAGACTGAGTGGGCAGAGGGCATAAAAAGAAGGGATTACTTGTCACCTGTCTGTTGACTTGGGAAAGAACAGGTCATGAACAGGTCATAAACAGGTCATAGGGTAAACTGATGCATCTCTTTGTTTTAAGATATCAGGTGGATGGGACCAATGGAGGGCTTGGAACTGCATCATGAACAGAAGTCTTTGCTAGCATGGGTTACTCGTGCATTCGAGGGAGGATGAGTTCTAAATCAAACTGGATGCAGAGTCCAAGATAAAATGAGGTGTGCTTCCAGGAAGGTAGCCAGGGGTTTTATTATGGAGAGCTTCTGGATCATGCTAGAGAGATTCCCTTAGGTAATAGGGATCCATGGGAGTATTTAGATAGTGGGGAATATAAGGTTAGATCAGGGGTGGGTGGTTTAGATATCAGCCTGATTGCTGTGAGGAAGATGCATCGGTAGAGAGCCTGAAAATAGGTGTTGGAGACAGCCTTTAGGGAGCCATTGCATGTGGATGATCACTGAGGCTATGGGAGTGGATTTCCTGGAAAAATGTCAAAGGAGAATGAAGGAGTCAAGTATAAAACTTTAAGGAATGCCAATATGTGAAAGGAAGGCAGTGGGGAACTGGCCATGAATGAACAGAAAAGTGGATAAATGAAGGAGGAAGCAATTGGTTTCATGAAGAAAGAACTGCTGGATTGATTGGAAGCTGAGAGGCCGAGTAGGAGGAGAATGGAGTCTCTCACTGAATGAAGCCAACAAGAAGTCATGGCTGACTATCATTGTTCATTTTGGGGGTGTATAAATTGGGGTTATAGAATAGCTCAAAGATGAGACTAGAAGCAGAAGTCGATGCGGTGCTTCAGCTGTGTGAACTGATACTGCCTGGCGTGTCCGGTGGGTCCTGGTTGCTTCATCTGTTCTTGTGGTGGACCTGCCATCTGTGCCACTCCCTGGGGCTTTCCTCTCCAGGCTGTGTGGTACTAGGGCACATTGGGACAGGCAGCCCCTTCCTGTGTATAAGCTTTCCCCAGCTTTAGGATTTGATGGATGGCTGATCACTCTTGATGTTCAGAGAGGGCAAGAGAATAAGCATGGGAGGCTGGGAGGCTTATAAAGGCAATGCATGTCCTGGACCCTGACTACAGTTTCTGATTTTTTTCTTTTGTACAGAGCATTGAACTAAGGGGCGTTTTACTACTGAGCTAGTTTTTGAGACTGGGTCTCCAAAAGTTGCCAAGGCTGGCCTCGAAAGGAATCCTCTTGCCTCAGCCTCCTGAGTTGTGTGTACCACCACACCCAACTGATTTCTTTTTGAAATAATAAAGATGTTTTATTCCATCCCATTTAATCTCTTGATTACAGAAGCTCTCTTCTGTAATAGCCTTCCTCCCCCATCCTGAAGTTACAATCAAATGCGAGACAGTAGCATGGACAGAATAAAGGGTGCCTCTTTATCTCCTAGGCAAGAAAACATATAACTAGGCTTTCTCCAAGGATCTTGGGACTGAGGGATGTTTTTATCCTGCCCATAAATGACCCTTCTGACCACCCCCAAGCAGAGGGAGAGCTACTTGAGAGAAATAATTGTTTTGGCTTTGGTGTCTCTCTGTGCTCACTATGGAAGTGCTTAATGAACACTTACATAGCTGGTTTAGGTAAAGAAAAGTTCCTAAGAACTCTGCCATATAGATAACAATAGGCTGGTGTTCATTGGATCCATAGATCTTGCATAAGGCAGCAAAGGGAAACTGCACCTTATGTTATTCCAGAAAGGGGTCCCTACAAAACGGGAATAGTGGTATTGGTCAAGGTTATCATGGGATGCATTTGATGTGCTTAAACCAAAGGAAGAGAGGACATCCATGCACTCTGGGAGGTGTTGAATCCTCTCATGGGGATGGAGAAGCAGTGTGGTTGTCTCTTGGAACTCAAGTGCTACTTACAGTAATTGAGAGGACATTAGGGGCTCCATGGCAACCAGGGACACTGGTTTTTCTTTCATTTCCTTTAATCTCCTCCTGAAGATGTCAAAATAAGTCTTTCTTCCCTGTGTATTTTTCTCTATTTTTAGGGTGGTGTTGGTTATGTTTAGCTTTGTTGAATTTCCAGAGAGGCTTAGAACTGTTGTAAGCCTTGGTGGAGTCTGTCCACAAGGGCAGAGTGGACAGGGCACTGGGTCTGTGGATGTTGTGCCCATGGAGCTCTAGACAGGTTACCTCGGTACCCCTTGGGACTCTCAGCAGCTGGCATCAGACATATCTTGCAGAAGGACTGGATCCAGGTGAACACTAACGTTTAAGGGGCAGGTAGAAAAAGAGGAGCCCACGGTGATTGGGCAGGAATGTTTGAAAATGAGGAGGAAACATGGTCTTGGGAAGTTTCAAGGAGGAGGTGTTCTGTTTGTCAGAAGTTCAAGAGGCTAAATGAGAAGGGACAGAGGAGGGTCTGTTTCATTTTGGCAAATGGGAAGTCATGACGAAGAATAATTGGAAGTGAGAAAAAGAAGGCAGTTTGGAGGAAACTTTAACATCTACTTTCAGCAGCTTAAAAGCGATCAAACTAGTGGGAACAAGTGTAGCTTCCTGGCTGTCGGGAAGCAGAATGCTGTTACTATGCAGGAACATTCGGGAAGAGGATACTGAGCAGCTCCTCTCCAAGTCTGCTGAGAAAGGTTTAAGGAGATTTTATTGGATATAGTCGGCAAGCGATTTGCCGTAGGCTGGCCGTCTTCAGAAAAGTATACAACTACAGCTCATGTCACTGAAAACATGCATGTCTCCTCCCCAAAGGACAGACAACTCCCGAGTACATAACTGTATCCAGCTCTGGGGGTGTCATGTCTTCTTGAGTTCTGTCATCGTGTTAATTGACTGTAACTATGGGATCGGTTGTAGAATTGACCACCACTAACAAGCTTTAGATTAAAAGGGAAAGAATGGGAGTTAAAATGCATTACACAGAAAATAACTCGGAACACATGCTTTAGAGCTCATTTCTGCTACTGATGGGAGGGTCTTTTATTTTTTATCTTTTCGTGTCAGAACCTTTGCCATTTGGGATTCTTAATCCAGTGGTTAAATCCAAAACCTCCTTCTTTGTTTTTTAAATTTATTTTTATTGTAAACTAATGGGATACATGTTGTTTCAGTTTGTACATGGAGTAACAGCATACCATTTGCATATTCATATATTTACATAGAGTAATGATGTTTGATTCATTCCATTATTTTTTTCCTTCCCCCCCCACCCCTCCCACCTCTTTTCCCTCTATACATTCCTCCTTCCTCCATTCTCATCCCCCTCCCACCCCTTATTAAGTGTCATCATTCGCTTATCAGTGAGATCATTCCTTTTTTGGATTTTTGAGATTGGCTTATCTCACTTAACATGATATTCTCCAATTTCATCCATTTGCCTGCAAATGCCATAACTTTATTGTTCTTTATAGCTGAGTAATATCCCATTGTATATACATACCACAGTTTCTTTATCCATTCATCAATTGAAGGGCATCTAGGTTGGTTCCATAGTCTGGCTATTGTGAATTGAGCCGCTATGAACGTTGATGTGGCTGTATCTCTGTAGTATGCTGATTTTAAGTCCTTTGGGTATAGGCCAAGGAGTGGAATAGCTGGGTCAAATGGTAGGGCCATTCCAAGATTTCTAAGGAATCTCCACACTGCTTTCCAGAGTGGCTGCACTAATTTGCAGCCCCACCAGCAATGTATGAGTGTACCTTTCTCCCCACATCCTCGCCGACACCTATTGTTGCTTGTATTCTTGACAATCGCCATTCTAATTGGGGTGAGATGGAATCTTAGTGTAGTTTTGATTTGCATTTCTCTTATTACTAAAGATGGTGAACACTTTATCATATATCTGTTGATTGCTTGTACATCTTCTGTGAAGTGTCTGTTCATTTCCTTAGCCCATTTGTTGATTGGGTTATTTGTATTCTTGGTGTAGTTTTTTGAGTTCTTTATAGATTCTGGAAATAAGTGCTCTATCCGAAGTATGAGTGGCAAAGATATTCTCCCACTCTGTAGGCTCTCTTCGCATTGCCGATAGTTTCCTTTGCTGAGAGAAAGCTATTTAGTTTGAATCTATCCCAGTTATTGATTCTTGCTTTTATTTCTTGTGCTATGGGAGTCCTATTAAGGAAGTCTGATCCTAAGCCAACAAGGTGAAGATGTGGACCTACTTTTTCTTCTATAAGATGCAGGGTCTCTGGTCTGATTTCAAGGTCCTTGATCCATTTTTGAGTTGAGTTTTGTGCAGGGTGAGAGAGATGGGTTTAGTTTCATTCTGTTGCATATGGATTTCGTTTTCCCAGCACCATTTGTTGAAGAGGCTATCTTTTCTCCATTGCATATTTTTGGCTCCTTTGTCTAGTATGAGAAAATTGTATTTATTTGGGTTTGTGTCCGTGTCCTCTATTCTGTACCATTGATCTACCTGTCCATTTTGGTGCCAATACCATGCTGTTTTTGTTACTATTGCTTTGTATTATAGTTGAAGTTCTGGTATTGCGATACCCCCTGTTTCGTTCTTCCTGCTAAGGATTGCTTTAGCTATTCTGGGTTTCTTATTCCTCCAGATGAATTTCATGATTGCTTGCTCTATTTCTGTGAGGTACGTCATTGGGATTTTAATTGGAATTGCATTGAATCTGTATAGCACTTTTGGTAGTATGGCCATTTTGACAATATTAATTCTTCCTATCCAAGAACATGGGAGATCTTCCCATCTCCTAAGGTCTTCCTTAATTTCTTTCTTCAGTGTTTTGTAGTTTTCGTTGTAGAGATCTTTTACCTCTTTGGTAAGATTGATGCCCAAGTATTTTTTTTTTTTTTTTTTTTTTTTTTTTTTTTTTTTTTTTTTTTTTTTTTTTTTTGAGGCTATTGCAAATGGAGTTGTTTTCCTCATTTCCCTTTCAGATGTTTCGTTGCTTGCATATAAAAATGCTGTAGATCTATGTGTGTTGATTTTATAGCCTGCTATTTTGCTGAATTCATTGAGGTCTAGAAGTTTTCTGGAGGAGGTTTTTGGATCCTCTAAATATAGAATCATGTCATCCACAAATAGTGACAGCTTAAGTTCCTCTTTTTCTATTTATATCCCTTTAATTTCTTTAGTCTGCCTAATTGCTCTGGCTAGAGTTTCGAGGACAATGTTGAATAGAAGTGGTGAAAGAGGACATCCCTGTCTTGTTCCCATTTTTAAAGGAAATGGTTTCAGTTTTTCTCCATTAAGAATGATGTTGGCCATGGGCTTAGCATAAATAGCCTTTACAATGTTCAGGTATGTTCCTATTATCCCTATTTTTTCTAGTGTTTTCAGCATGAAGGGGTGTTGTATTTTGTCAAATGCTTTTTCTGCGTCAATTGAGATAACCATATGATTCTTATCCTTAAGACTATTGACATGATGGATTATTTATTGATTTACGAATGTTGAACCATCCTTGCATTCCAGGAATGAACCCCACTTGATCGTGGTGCACAATTTTCTTAATATGTTTTTGGATACGGCTTGCCAATATTTTAAGGATCTTTGCATCTATATTCATCAAGGATATTGGTCTAAAATTTTCTTTCCTTGATGTGTCTTTTCCTGGTTTGGGTATGAGGGTGATATTCGCCTCATAGAATGAGTTTAGTAGGGTACCCTCCTTTTCTATTTCCTGGAATACTTTGAGAAGTATTGGAATGAGTTCTTTTGAAGGTCTTGTAGAACTCGGCTGAGAATCCGTCTGGTCCTGGGCTTTCCTTGGATGGTAGATTTTTAATGGCTTCTTCTATTTCATTGCTTGATATTGATCTGTTTAAATTGTGTATGTCCTCCTGGTTCAGTTTGGGCGGAGCATATGTCTCTAGATATTTGTCAATGTCTTCGGTACTTTCTATTTTGTTGGAATACAGATTTTCAAAGTAGCTGCTTCTTATGTTCTGTATCTCAGTGGTGTCTGTCATGATATTTCCTTTTTCATCATGTATTTTAGTAATTTGAGTCTTCTCTCTCCTTTGTTAATGTGGCTAAGGGTTTATCTATTGTTTCTCAAAGAACCAACTTTTTGTTATGTCAATTTTTTGAATAGTTCTTGTTTCAATTTCATTGATTTCAGCTCTGATTTTAATTATTTCCTGTCTTCTACTACTTTTGCTGTTATTCTGTTTTTCTAGGGCTTTGAGCTGTAATGTTAGGTCATTTAATTGTTGACTGTTCATTCTTTTCTGGAATGTGCTCCATGCAGTGAATTTTCCTCTTAGTACTGCTTTAATAGTGTCCCAGAGATTTTGATATGTTGTATCGTCATTCTCATTGACCTCTAAGAATTTTTTAATCTCCTCCCTGATGTTTTTTGTTATCCATGTTTCATTCAATAGCATATTATTTAGTCTCCAAGTCTTAGAGTAATTTCCTTTTTTTATTTTGTCATTTCTAGTCTCAGTCCATTATGATCTGATAGAACACAAGGCAGTATCTCTATTTTTTTGCATTTCCTAAGGGCTGCTTTGTGGCATAACACATGGTCTATTTTTGAGAAGGTTCCATGTGCTGCTGAGAAGAAAGTGTATCCACTCGTTCATGGATGGAATGTTCTATATGTGTCTATTAAGTCTAGGTTATTGATTGTGTTATTGAGTTCTATGGTTTCTTTGGTTGGATTTTGTTTGGAAGATCTATCTAGTGGTGACAGCGGTGCGTTAGTCACCCAGAATTATTGTGTTGTGGTCTATGTGATTCTTGAAATTGAGAAGGATTTGTTTGATGTACAGGGATGCACCATTGTTTGGGGCATAAATATTTACTATTGTTATGTCTTCCTGATTTATGGTTCCCTTAAGCAGTATGAAATGTCCTTTATCCCTTCTGACTAACTTTGGCTTGAAGTCCACTTTATGTGATGTAAGAATGGAAACCCCCGCTTTTTTACTGAGTCCATGTGCGTGGTAGGTTTTTTCCCATCCTTTCACCTTTAGTCTGTGGATGTCTTTTTCTATGAGATGAGTCTCTTACAGGCAGCATATTGTTGGGTCTTTCTTTTTAATCCATTCTGCCAGTCTGTCTTTTGATTGAGGAGTTTAGGCCATTAATGTTCAGGGTTATTATTGAGAAATGATTTGTATTCCCAGTCATTTGGCTTATTTTTGGTTTTTAAGTCGGCTTGGTTTCTCCTTTGAGTGGTTTTTCTCTAAGGTAGTTCCTCCCTTTGCTGGCCTCAATTGTTGTTTTTCCTTTCCTCATGGAATATTTTGTTGAACATTCTAAAGTGCAGGCTTTCTATTTGTAAATTCTTTTAACTTTTGTTTATCATGGAAGGATTTTATTTCATCTTCAAATCTGAAGATTAGTTTTGCTGGGTATAGGATTCTTGGTTGGCAAACATGTTCTTTCAGAGCTTGAAATAGGTTGGTCCAGGCCTTCTAGCTTTTAGAGTCCCCCTATATGTAATCTGATGCTTTTCTCTCGCGGCCTTCAAAATCCTATCCTTATTTTGAATGTTAGGCATTTTCATTATAATGTGCCTTGTGTGGATCTGTTGTGATTCTGTGCGTTTGGTGTTCTGTAAGCCTCTTGTATTTGATTTTTTCCATTTCATTCTTCAGGTTTGGGAAATTTTCTGATATTATTTCATTGAATAGGTTGTTCATTACTTTGGTTTGTATCTCTGCCTTCCTCAATCCCAATAATTCTTAAATTTGGTCTTTTCATGATGTCCCATAGTTCTTGGTAAGAAATCATGAACAGAATCTCCATCTTCTCTGTTTGGGTGACTTTATTTTCAAGATTAAATATTTTGTCTTCATTGTCTGAGGTTCTGTCTTCCAAGTGGTCTAGACTGTTGGTGATGCTTTCCATTGAGTTTTTTATTTGGTTTATTGTCTCCTTCATTTCAAGGATTTCCCTTTTTCTTTCTCTTTTTTTTTTTTTTTTTGAGTCTCTATCTCCTTGTTGATCTTTTGCTTCCTGCAGGTGCTCTTTCAGCTTATTGGTATTATCATTCATTGCCTGCCTTTGCTCTTATCTCATACTTTGCTTCACAAATCATCTTAATCATGCATAATCTGAAGTCCTTTTCTGACATTTCTTCTAACATACTGTCACTGGATTCTATTACCATAGAATCTAGATTTGTTTGGATCATTTTCTTCCCTTGTTTTTTTCATGTTGTTCATGTATCTTCCCCTCTAGCAGTGCAGATCAGGGGTATTGCAGATTTCCCCCTATAGGCTTATTGTGGCCCTATAGGTTTCCAAAACCCTTTCTTTAGGGGGAGATCAATATTAGCAGTGCCCAAATCAGACACTATGCAGTCCTAGACCAAATAGCCCCTATGGGGACAATAACAAAATTGTCATAATAAACAAAATGAGTTCAAATGTTATCTTCTGTAAAACAGGTTTGCAGTAAGGTCTGCAGTTTCTAATGGAGGACAAAGAGGATGCAGAGGGATGTAGAATATGGCTGTTAACGGGATAAGAAAAGAATATACAGAAGTTCTAGAAAATAGAAAGGGTGAGAGTGTAATCAAAAGAAATCAGATGTTAGCATGCAAAAAAGGGAGAAAGACTCTGAGGGAACAGGTAAACAAAAGGAAAAGAAAGCAAGAAAGTAAAGAAATAAAAACTTAATTTTTTTTTTAAAAGGAGAAAAAAGAAATCTACTGTATACCAGTCATATACTAATGAAACCTCCCAGTGTTCAGTAGCCTGATGCATGAGAGGTACCTGACAATGAGCTTCAAGCCTCCAGCAGGTGTCTGATGATGGGATTTGCCCCACCTGAAGATCGGAGCTAGGGCTTCCAGGATTATCCAAGATGGCTGCTCTGGCTTTGAAATGTGTTGGCAAATGGGGAGTTGCAGCTCAGGGGTGGACATGGTCAGCTGGAGGTCCTGGAGATGGGATGTAGTTGGCCCGGCAGGGGCCCAGGGGGTCCAGTGTGTTTGGTGTAGTTGTGGGATCCTGGACAAAATCTCCATTTTTGTGAGGTTGGTCCAAAGCCTTTCTAGTTCCATGTGTTTGGTTGCTATAGTCAGAGGTAGATGGTGAGCAGAAGGCAGGAGCCCTGTGGTTCTGTTCTCTTTCCTGCCTCCATTGGGTAGGAGTAATTCTTTGTCCTTTATGGTCTTCCAAGCTCATACAAATCACTTTTACTTGTTCACATAGCTCCCTGAGGAGCCCTGAGTGACTGGGTTATAAATGTCTGATTTGGTGGAATCTTGGTTGTGTCCCCTGGTGGATGTTTCTTTCCTAGGTGGTAAGGCTTCTAAATGAGCACTTGAGAAGTATAGGACTGAGAAGGTATTCTGGGAGTAGATTAAAAGGGTAGTGAGAAATGCCATTTCCACCACGTAGATAACTTACATATTTAAGCCATGGGCAAGAGCATAATATGTAGTTCTCTGGTTCAGAGCACATTTAACGTCCTGTGGTACAGCATCCCAATCTGGTAAGGTGCTTCAACAAACTACTCTGTAAGGCCAGCTACTTCTGGATAATGTATAAGACCAGAGAAACCCATGAGCAGTACCCCATGTCTCTTACCAAGTGAGGTCCTAGAAGTGATGTTGTATTTGATAACCTGACTTTGACTAAGGCAGTAAGCCTGTAGATGGTGGCACTGGTGCTGGAAGAAGCATGGTAAATTTGGAAAGCCCATCTACATCCAGAATAAGACCATCTCTCTGGCTTCTCCAAAATGGAAGGGGTCCAACGTAATGAACTTGACACCTAAGTATGGAAGGTCAGTGGGACTGGCAAATTGGGCACACAGGTTTTCTGAGAGTCAAGTTGGTTCTGGTGAGGGTTAATTCATATCATTGACCCAGCCCCAAGCCCTTATTGCTGCCAGTAGAGCTATTTTGGTCATGAACCCATTGAAAAGCATTCAGATAACTGAAAAGAGGCTGGCTGGCTGAACATAGGGTCTTGTTGAGAGCAGCAGGTCCTTTCATTATTTACACGTGTAACTAATTTCTTTGCTGGACTCATTCTGAGATGGTCATTTATAAACATCTTCCCCAAACCTCTGTATCAATGTTCATCCAATTCTTTCATGCTCCTAACTATCCCAGGAAACTATTAAATACTCTCATGAATCAGTTTTAGATATTTTGCTTCCAGAAAAATTGGTCTGTGGAATATGCTACTAAATATTCTACCCAATGTGAAATTTTTGTTGCTGCTGCTTCTGGGACCACATGTAAGGTTTCAAGTGTTATTCTCTGGGAGAATCCAGAGTATCATGGAAAACCATCAGTAAATGGCTCTTTTCTACCCCCTGCCTCCATCCATCAAATCCTTTTGGGGCTTCAGGTGGGGCGTGAGAGGAGGTTAGGACTATAGCAGTATCAGCAGCCTGGAAGGGCAAGTTCCCTTTTTCTGCAACTTCTTTGTGACTTCAAGATTCTTTGGAGGGCTGTACTGCTTGTTAGCGCGAAAAGACTGGGCAGGACACAAACCTCACAAATCATCTTGGCTGTTTATTCAGGAACAGTTTCACACCAGAACAGGGGATGCAGGGAAGAAGTGACATTGGTGGACCCACTTTCCTAGTGGAAAATGAGCCACTGAATAAAGAAAGGGACTGGTTTGTGTAAGTTATTTGGAGGGGTGATCTAGAGAACGTATTAGTTTCCTTGGGCATTCAGGAATTTGACCTTTTTTGGGTTGGGGGGGGTCTGTGGGCAGTGTCTGGAGAGGATCTACTTTGAAGGAGATTTATGCCTCTTACTGTTATTTTAGGGGTGATAAAAACACCTCCTTTCTGTCCGTAGCACTTGGAAAACATTTGTCTCGGGAGGTAAAGGCTGTTGGTGCTGGGCCTTCTTTTTTACTCCCTTTTCCCAGGCCACATTATCTCAGATTTTTTTTTTTTTTTTTTTTTTTTTTCATTCTCCATATCTATTATTCCAGACTCTGAAAGGAAGAAATGAATTTGGGCAATGATGTTGTCTAATTTCTTCCAGTTGGGAGCGGGTGAAGTAGTGGGGGCAGGGTTTCCCTTCAACAGTTCTGGAAGTGAATATGGGGGCATGCAGAAGGGGATGTGTGAAGGAGGTCTTGGGGTCATCCGAGCCATGTTAACTCTCCCTGTGCTGCTCCAGGAGTTCAGGTGGTGAGTGCTGGGAGGAGGGATGTTTCCTGGCAGTTGCAGCTGAGCTGAGCTTTTGTGCTAGTACAGCATACCTGATTTTGTGGATAGGTGGAACAGTTAACTCCCAATTGATCATGGATGACTTCAGTAGCGTGGCCTCCTAGGATCCTTTGGTCAGGTAAATGAGCTTGAGTGACGAGCCTGTCTGTGTATGTTACTGCCAAATTCCATAGAGGCTTACCAATAGTTTCCTTCTTGGGAATAAGTGACACAGGTCGACCAACTTGGCCTTTTCTTGGATCTTGAGCCTCTAGAAACACCTCAGTGGTGATAAACCCTTAAATATTTAAAACATTTCTTTAACATCCTGTTAAGGTTATCTGGTATGCTTTGCACTTGTAAGTTTTTAGGTTCTATTAGTGTGATGCTTAATGATTTTGCATATGGGTGTTTGGCTTCCCCTTCATTCAAAGGGCTCTAGATCTGTGAATTGACTCAGGTCTTGGAATTGGGTAAAGAGTTGTAATAATCACTAGTTATTTTCCAATTGTACTTACAATGACAATAATCACAATAGTAATATTTAACCTTTTACTGAGTACTTTATCTGTGCCAAATGTTGCTTTAGGAACTTACAGGGTTGTGAGAATTACATTATTGATATGAGTAAATAATTGTCTTATCCTTATAAGATGGTATTTATAGGTGTGGGGCAAGGCAATGGAGAGGTTCAGTAACTTTTCTAAGATAAGTGACTTCAGCTGTCATCTATTCAAAGTTGAGAGGTCTTATGATCAGTTACACTTCGCCAAAAAGTCTCTGCGACTCATAGCCTTCTGACCACCAGGCTGGCTGTGTGGTGTACAGTACTAATCATGCCCACTCTGCCTTGGGGTTAAGTGCCACTCTGTGTCTTTATCACTTAAGCCACCTGGTGTTCATATTGAAATGAACCTCATTGTCCCCCAAAAGCATCCCTAGCCCACAAAATGGCCTTGCTGACATTTGAGATGCCTGGACTCCTTGCATTGAAGTGTTTTGCAGTGTTGGTGAAGGGAATATCTCTGGGCTCTCTTGGGGGCATAGTTAGCAGGTCACAAGTGATAAATCCACTTTGACAGTCTTGCTGCCTGAAATCATTCTATTACTTCCTTGATGATTTCTCAGTTTCTGGCATCTTGGCCACATACATATGGACAGCTGTGGAGTTTGGGATTCCAAGTGTGCTCAAACAGTACCACTTCCAGCTGCCATAAGCAATCTTGAATTTCTGATAAATGCATACATGTCAATAACTCCATCCAATCTAACCTTTTGTTATTCAACTAGAATCCTTAGAATCTATTCCCATCCAGATTTCTGTCCATGTACAGTAGCAAAAATGTTGTGATTTGGAAATGAAAGCCCTATAGTAAGCCTCTCGGGCATGCTGGGGTCCATTTCTAGACATCGAGGAGTGCTGAGCAGGAGGGATGAGGGAAAGTGGCTTTTCTCGCACAGTAATTCCTCAAGTGATTCCATTAAAAGTGTCCTCTGGCAATGCCAAATTGGCCTTACTAGGGAAAGAGGGGTTGCTACTGCTGGCAAGGGATGTTCTTTGAGGATTAGGCACACAGGGTCTCCTGAACCATTGTACATCCTTGTTTTAGCTTTTAGGAGTTCTATATTAGGGCCCTAATCTATAGATACTTTGTAAGTGTAGGAATTCAGCTGATGTTACTTAACCTAGTTACCAAACATTTTATTTTTGCTTTCTCAGCCCTATGTAAGATATGATTGTCTTCAGCAGAGTTATAGAAGGCTCGGGTGTCCAGGCCATGCCCTAAACAGCATATTGAGGAATTGAGCCTGTCACTCATTTTGTATTCTTTAAACTCTTCATGGAAATTGAAAGCATCCAGCCTCTTTTTTTCCCCTTAGAATTAGACACTGTACCCTTAATAGTTGTAACTCGGGTTACTCAGGTAGACCAGCTTGCAGGTATGTGTTAGGGAGTTTCCTGGAGGTCAGCATCAGTGGAAGGAAAGGAAGCGGGACTGGGCAGAGGGAAAAGGGACTGTGGTATCATGTTGTGTTGTTTTTTTTTTTTTTTTTTTTTTTTTTTTTTTGTGGTACTAGGGATTTGAACCCAGGGCCTTGTGCTTGCGAGGCAAGCACTCGACCAACTGAGCTATATCCCCAGCCCCTGTGGTACAGTCTTGATGGATGCTTCTTCACTGGATCCTGTAGGTAGTTGAGTTGTCCCAAATGGAGTGGGTGAGTTGGGGGGCAAGCCTTTGTACTTCGATGTGAGTGGTGATCAGGTGCAGGCTGCCCCAGAAAGGTGTTGACCTTGGGTGACGCAGCCCTCTTGAGCAGAGGCTATCTCCCACAGAGGTTAACTGCCTGGGTTTCTGCTGGTCACGCTCCCGCCAGCTGGGGTGACGTGCTGATGGAAGAGCAGTGTTCACCACAGAAGTGTTCTATGGACTTGTTCACTAGGTCACCTAGAGTCTTAACTGAGGCTTCTTTCCCGGTGACCACAGTCAATCACTGATTAAGTTTGAGCAGTGTACCACGACATCGAGTCTCACTGTTAGCAGCTGGATTTTTACTGCCATAAGCTCCAAAGAATACAGATTAAACAAATGTAGATTCTCTAAATTTTTCTGTGATGCTGACAGGTATGCTGGTATCAGTGTCTGAACCAGTTTTCTCCTTGAAAGGAGCAGAGAACAACTCTGGATGATTTATGTGGAAAACCAGATGTTTCGAAAGGAAAATGTGTAGCTTATTCAGTCATGGGGATCTGAACCAAGAGAATGAGATCAAGGGCCGTGCACCCCGGAATCGAACGTCTAATAGTGGCACAGAACTCATTGTCGGGTAGTTATTGCCCCCACCTAGACAGTGCTGGCACTAACCTCTCAACTGTCCACCACCAGCACCGGCTACTGTCTGCTGACACCAGAGTGCCCCTAGCTAATCGCCAGAGCCGAGGTAAATTATGAGTATGGGGAAGGAAGGGTCTTTTTTTTTTTTTTTTTTTTTTTTCTTCTTCTTCCCTTCAATAGTAGGAGAGGTGCTATACTAATAGACTCATAAAATGAGGAATTCGCAAAAAACGGTGGAGGTGCTGAGAATCAAAGTAATAACAAATGGTCACTGTATTTTTTATTTTTGTTTTTTTTATAAACACCCCTCGACAATCACCAGCCTATCTCCAGTTCCTTTTAACACAACTGTACTTAAGATATTACTTCTGTTTTTGCTCAAAAATACAACTTCTCCTCACCTTGACTACACGCATGCCTGCTTCCTAGAACCCACCTTTCCACTAGTTATTTTCCACTTTTGTTAAATTATTATGTAATGCTTATAAGATGGTCTGCTTATGTATTTTTCATGATTTTTTTCCCCTTTACTGCAGTGTCTGCTTCCTCAAAGTTAATGGTTTTCTCGTTTTAGTTTTCTGTGTATCCATCATTAATTTAGCTCTTTTTCTCCCAGCTAAGTACACCTCCTTTGAATGTGTTCACAGAAATTGAATACTCAATCGATTTTATCTTCTAGTCTTTTCTGGAACCTTCTGTCCTATTTCCATCAATATTATTGATCCCTAGGCCTGTTACATACAGTTGTTCAGGGAAACTATTTTCTTTATTATCTTGGATATTCCCTTTGCCTCTTATGTTGGAATCTTAGTGGAGTTGATGTACTTTTTAAATTTCCCATTTTGGCAAATTCATTGCTTCATTGCTTCCTGAGAAAGGATACTTGGGAGGTTAAATTCTGTTACAATATTTTTAAAATCATATATACACACACATATATATGCATATACATATTTATAATATAGTTATTGATGGACCTTTTTACTTTATTCACTTATTCATATGTAGTGCTGATGAATCAAACCCACTGCCTTACACATGCTAGGCAAGTGATTTACCACTGAGCCAAAACCCCAGGCCTGACAGTTTTTATCCCACATTTCTGTTGTTCTGCAGTATGACTAGGTATAGAATTCTGAGTTGGAAATCATATTTTAGGATTTGAGAATGTTGTTTCCTTCTAGCTTGGACTGTTGAAGTTTAGTGTGAAGTCACTCTGTGTGTGTGTGTGTGTGTGTGTGTGTGTGTGTGTGTGCGTGCGCGCATATATACATACGTGTATGTGTGTGTGTGAGAGAGAAACTTTAAAGGTTCTCAACCAAAGTCTTTATGAACAGGATGTTTTAAAATTACATAATGACATATCCTGGCAAAGGTATATGATTACTTTGCTCTATTGTACTGGATACTCAGAGGTCATTTCAAAAAAGAAACTAATTTTCTTTAATTCTGGATGATATTCTTGAATTATCTTGCTCATGATTTCTTCACCTTCATTTTTATCCCCCCAATGCCTTTCATTCAGTGTTGGACTTTCTTGATGAGTCTTATAATTTCCTAATTTTATTATTTTTGCTGTTTCAAGGCTATACTTTAAAATCTTTCAACCTATTTTTTTTTTAACTTGGTTTAAATTTTCAAGAGTTCTCTTGTTCTCTGAATGTTGGTCTTTGATAACATTCTGTTGTCAGTGTCATAGTAACTTTTTGCTGATCATTTGATAAAGACTTCTTTGTGTTGCTTCTTCAGGCTCCTGTTTTCTCCTTTGTTTTTTTTCTGCTTTGAATTTCATCAATGAGTGGGTGTTGGTCCTTCATTTGTGAGGGTGAGGCCCTTAAAACTAGGAGCAGAGTTTGTTGTTGTTGTTGTCTGTTGTGACCCCAGGCAGGCTGTATGTTTCAGAAGGCTAACTGCAGTAAGCCCAACCGCCCAAGTGTTCTTTTTATTATAGAATAATGTGAGCGAGCAAGCAGGTCAGTGTTTTTAGGGTGGCTGCCGCCCAGGCCCCTTCCAGTTTTCTGCTTCCCCATTTGTGACCTGTGGCTTCAAGATGGCTTCTTCACCCTTGGCTGTTATGTGTTCTTGGAAGGGAAGTGTGTAGGATGACAAGAAATGAGTTTCAAATCTATTTTCCTTTTGTTGGGAAATTTGCCCCAGCAGTCCTGTGAAGATGATTGTTTGCTTTTTTACTGGCTTAATCTGGATGGTGGCCACTCCCAGGTGCAAAGCATTCTGGGAAGGTGTTTTTAGGAGGGTACATTGCTCCTTGAGCAAAAAAAGTTGTTAGTAAGAAGGGGCAAATGGATATTGAATAAACAAAAGTGGAAGTGTTGGCTTTACCAAGCTTAGTATCTGACACATAAATATCTGTTGAATGGATACATGAAGAATGAGACAAATTTACAGAGCATGGCTACCCATCTGTTAGGAGACATTTGAAAATAGACATCATGTTAACTGAGAAACTGAATTTTTTGTTTTTGTAACTATGAATATAAATTAGAGTGGATTCTTAGAAAATGCCTTTGTAAGCCCGGGGCAGGGCGGGTGGGCACGGTTAGCAACCAAATCGGACAGAAATCGGCCAAAGCAAGCTTTATTGGAATTTGGCTCTTGGGCGAAATTCCCAGATCCCCAGGGTACAGCTCAAGTAGGGGCCCAGAGAAAATCGTGCGTGGCCCTGGCTGCCCTGGGTTCTTATAGGCTGGGATGGGAGGGGGTCCTGCTGAGTGACAGGTAAATGTTAAGGGTCAGTGGAATTTTCCAGCCCACTTGATCAGTCACTGTTTGTTGGGCTGGCCCTGCTCTGCCCCCTACAGTTGCCTAAATTCCGACCTAACAGCCATAGACAGAAGAAAAATAAAGATCAGCTTTTCCTTTAGATCAGAAGTAATTTACCCTTAATCTAGTAATCTGGCATTGCTGGAATAGGCAGCTCTGTCCCAGAATTTTAGCTCTTCTCTGAACTGGAAGCCTGGTTTAGTTCACATGACCCTCTTGAGCTCGTGATCTTGCATGCTTTTTTCCAAATCCTTATTCCCAGTTATGTCTTCTTGTCTGTTCTCCACTTCAGACCTAATTCATATTTATTGCTTTCTCGTTAGGTGAATTTGTGCAGCTCTGTACATTTTGTGTGTATATGTATATTTGTGTGTACACACACACACACACACAAGGTCTGTTTGAGTATCTCATACTTGTGTACTTGTCCTGCGGTGTCTGTTGTGCTCAGACCCATGAGGAACTGAAAACGCCTCTTCCTTCCAGTGGTGGTGCCACGTGAACTGGAAGCCTATGCAAGGCTTTTTGTGAGATGGTGAGGTTGCTGGTGTTGGGTAAAGTTCGCCTCAATTTTGAAGACTATTTCATTGTGGCATGCCCTTTGCCCAGGGTTGCATTTTCAGGTCTCAGATGTTTGGGGGGGGAAAAAAAAACGGACGTGCCTACTGAAAACTGGAAGCCAGGTATTCATTGTCAAGCGATGACTGTGGGCCTTTTTCCTATTTAAGCAACTTAGTGCCTGAGAATGTTCCCCCAGCAACAAACATGTCATGGCACTTACTCATATTCTGATGGCTCTAAAGCCAGAGCATTATGCAAATGTCGCAGTACCTTGTTCTTCCGAAAGTTATGCAGCCTGGGGAACAAGTAGATAGAGACACCAAGTCAACAGGCCCCTAAAATACTCACCTGGGACAACTATGCTTTCTGGCCTTTGCAGTTATACTTGACTCTCTTCAATTACTCTGTATGTGATTAGAACCTAAACGTGGGCTAACATCAAGGCAAAAGTTACTACTTAGGGTATGTTGACATTTCTTAAAGTTATGGCTATCCAAAATGAGTCTCACTATATACGATTGAATTTGATTGCATGAAAATGTATTTAGCCATCAGTAGTATATATAAACTATTTCCTTCCAGTATTTCTTAGTAGGATCTCAGGCTCAGTGTCAAGGCAAATTAAAAAAAAAGACATAGGCTCCTATTCTAACAAATCACTTTCCTTTTCTGTTGAGCCGTAAGCATGACCAAAAACGTCATGTTCTCTTGTGCTCATTGTCCACAATTCTGTCTCCTAACCTTGTTAGTGTCATCTGTTGCAAAATTTGGGCTATAAGCTCTTGGGAATGGAAACTAGGCATTTCTAGAAAATTTATTTCAGAGACCCTTTTCTAATACTACTCGTGACTAAATCGAAAGTCCCCAGGGTGGTTTGCCAGGATTGTAGTTTATAAGAGATGGTCTAGGGCTGATAGTACCCCAAGGTATCTCCATGACAGGAAAATAAGGGTCAGAGCTAGAAAGTTTAACTTTCTATCACTGTAATAAAATACCTGAGATAATTACAAAGAGAAAAGGTTTATTTTGGCATACCCATTCCTTTGGGCTCTGGACCCACCAGATAGCAATGGTGGAGCACACTGCTGACCATAGCTATAGCCTAGTAACAGAGGATAGATGTGACCAGGAAGCAAAAGGAAAGCAAGGAAGAGACCAAGTCCCACAATCCCCTTCAAGGACACCCCCCACTGACCTAAACACCTTCCACTAGCCTCCACCTCCTAAAGGATCCCCCACTTCCCAGTGGGACCAAGACTTTAATGCATGGACCTTTGTGGGAACTTTCAACATCTAAGCTATATAGCCCAGTAAGATTTGACATGGGGTCATGAGAGCCAGGAGGCCATCCTGAATTGTTGGAGCAGCACTCTATAGACAAAGATCAGGTTTTAAAAGTCATAGTGATGAAACCTAATGATAAGTTAGGGGCACAAGATAGATTTAAAAATTACCAACTGGTACTACGTAGAGATTATAAATACAACTTCTCAGGTTTCTACGTCAGGGTGGGGAGTGTTCAGTGAACTTAAGGGCTGCTCAAAAAGCAAAGACCCAGATGGCAGTGGTACCCGAAGCTTTATTTCGGTTGTGTTTTGATGGGGTGGCATGTAGGGAAGCTCTGTGAAACATGAGCCCCCTCCAGAGGCTATGGCATGGGGGCCACCTCTCAGTAGGAGAGGCGGTCAAGGAATCCCCTAGGGGAGAGGGAGATGATGTGACTCAGTGTCACTCCCCAGCAAAGCGGGGAGTCTAGATCAGAGGTCAGAAGGGCAGCAGCTCCTTGGCCACTATGTACCTCCTGAAGTTTCTCAAACCTATGAGTGGTAGGTATAGGATATAGTTTCGAGAAATACAAAGCAGGCAGGCTCTAAATGACCAAAAATCTGATGATATAGACTGTTAGAAAAAACTGTACGTGAAAAATTGACACAGGAGGCTTTTGACCTGGTGAGTCTTGGTCTACTGTGAAGAAACAAGCCATCTCTGGCTCCTTTGTATCACTGCTTCCTCTGAGGACCATACCTAACAGTGCATTGACCTGGATACATCTGGTTTAGGAGACAGATGGAAAGCAGGTGATGGTTAGCCTGGGTCAGGGTCTGCCCAGTGGCAAAGTGAAGCATGCAGACAGTTGAAGTACTGGGTGCTACCTATTGCAATGAACTGATTAGTTGATTCATATTGCTTTTGGTTGAGGTGACAAAGTTGTAAAGGCGAACAAGGCAAGTGTGGCCTCTGTCCCTGTGGAACACATGGTCTGAAGCATGGTTTAGACAGGCAGTTGTAATGTAGATCACCTGATGGTGGGAGTCCAGGGTAGTGTGGAAGTGCAGAGAAAAGTACCCAGCTCAGTTCAGGGGAATCTGAAAAGGCCTCCGAGAGGAACTGATGTCTAAGGTAACCTGGAGAATGAGAAATGGAACAAGTGATAGGCAGATGAGGGAGTGAGGGTAGGGAGAGAAGTGCTGTCCGAAGAAGGACCAGTATCCAAAAATCCAAAGGTGAGAGAGCTAAGGCATATTTAGGGAAACTGAAAAAAGTCAAGCATGGCTGAAAGCTTGTGTGCATGCCCTGCGTTGGAGAGCAAAGTTGAAGTGAAGCAGGCAGACATATGGTGATGGAGAGCTGAACCAGGGTTGTGTTGCTGAAGTCTGTGCTAATGGACCCACACCCACAGCTGAGGCATTCATGAGGTGGACTTGGCATTTCTAAATGTTTGACTGTGGAGGTTGCGGGGACTAGGCAGAGTCGGGGATGGAGGCTGGGCTTACTGCCTGGGTCAGCCAGTGGATGAGGTCCCCTCAGCCTTCTAAAGCCACACCCTTCAAGGTGCTCTCCCTCGACGTTTTTACAAGATGTCTTTCTGCCATTCCAGTGACCAGCTGCCATTGGTAACTTCTCTTGTGTTGCCTGCATGACTGTATGTGCTGACTTCTGATCATGTAAGCCTGAAATGAGCTATTGCCTGTCTTTCCCTCTTTCTCTCCTGAGCAGATAGAGAACTTCTGAAAATCTGGCACTGTTTTGTCCTCTGTTTTAAGATTTTTCTTAGTGGAGGAGGCCTGTGAGCTTTTGGCTTCTTCAAGTGCTTCTGAATTCTGGCACACTGATCTTGAAGGGTGCCTTGGTGTGGTAGAGTCACCAAAGCCTCAACGGTTTCCTCGTGTCGTCTTGATTAGAACAGTTCCCTTCATCTTTTATTCTGTGACCCTTTTTGATACTTTAAGGGCAGTTTCACAAATGGTATGAGGTGCTCTGAAGGGTTTAAGAAAAGAACACTCATTCTGTGGATATGCCTATTTTCTATGATCTTAAGGGTGAAATAATTAATGTTTTAACTTTGATTACACATAATCAGACTGGAGCCAATTTGGGAAATGTATTTGTTAAATGCTTTGATTAATACCCAGATTTCGAGATTGCAATTTGCATGTGACAGTGTCTTTCTCACCATTGTTGGCTGGGCACAGAATAAGTGCTCCAAGCATGTTTGTGAGGAGAATCAACAAGTGAACACAATTTACTGACTCTTCTGTTGTTGGTCACGTATTTTGTTTTTGTTTGCTGCCACCTTTAGGGCATTAATGCTGCATTAAAATAATGTGCAGTGATGATTCAATGACAAAAGAATTTTTCTTATATGGTTTTTGTTGAATACTTAAAAAAAAAAAAAATTCCTTATTACTCTAGAGTACAAAACCCTGCCATTTTGAGAGCCCTGTTTTAGTCAGCTTTTTTGCTGCTGTGACTAAAGAACCTGACCAGAACAATTTCTTAGAGGGAAAGTTTATTTAGGGGCTCACGGTTTTGGTGTTATCTGTCCATAGATGGGCTCCATTCCTTGGGGCTCAAGGTGAGTCAGAACATCATGGTGGAAGAGAGTGGCAGAGTAATGCAGCTCTCATGATGATCAGGAAGCAGAGACTCCACTCTACAGATACAAAATGTATACCCCATAGCCACGCCCCACAGTGAACTACTACCTCCAGCGACACCCCACCTGCTTCCAGTTAACCCTATTAATTCAGTGATAAGGTTAAGACTATAACCCAATTTCTCCTCCAAACCTTAAATTGTCTAGCATGTGGGCTTTGGGGAGATACCACATCCAAACCATAACAAGTACCTATGGAAATTGGTGAATGCAGATGCTCTTACCTGAGAACAACCCAAGGAATTCATTGTGGGTGATCTACAGCTGCTACTGATTTGAGCAGCAGTGTATGTACAGGTATATTTTGTTGCGATGTGGAATGTTTTTAGTAGAAGCAAACCAAGGTATTGTGAGACAGAGCAAGTGCCCCACGGTCCTGGTTTGCTTGAGACTGTCCTGGATTTAACACTGAAAACCTTATCCTGCTCAACTTCCCAGTCTCAGATAAACTGGGATGAATGGTTCATTGTCTGAGAAGTCAGAATTGAGAACAGAGCAAATATAAGTGGTACTTCTGCATGATGAATTAAATACTTAGAATAGGTGTTAAACAGAATGGCTTTTCTAGGAGGGGCATAAAAGGGGCACCTAACTGTCACAGGGTTTGTATTTGTACAGCAAGAGTCGCTATAAAGTAGAAATAGTGTGAGAAACTCTCCTGTGGAGCTCTTAGATGGGACTATTATCTCTCCAGGGCCAACATCTTTATTTGGCAGTGAGACATTTGGGAGAGTTTAAACACCATAATTTGAAATATGAATTAGATTGTCTAGCATACTCATGTTGCAGCCTGGAGAAAGGCTCAGAGGCTTGGTGGCCTTTCTAGGGTCATAGTCAGTTCATGGTCAAGCCAATGTGAGAGCCAGGTGTGTAGACTTCCAAGCCTTGTTCTTCTGCCTTGGTTTCCTCTCCAGGTGTATGGTAGTATTACAGTGACTCTGGTCAGTCAAAAACCAATGTGGGGTTTGTAGGGAGATAAAGTAATCTTTTCCATACCCATTGCTAGGTTCCTGGCTGGCACCCCTATAATGAAAGATAGGTAGACTAATAAGAGAAATGCATAACAAATCTATTTAACCCAAGTTTTATGTGACACAGGAGGCTTCAGAAATGAAGACCCAAAAACGCAGAATTTTTTTATGCTAGAATTTGAAGAATGGACAGTCACTTAGGAATATGGTTGGACAGGAGGGTATGAGCTAATGATGATAAACTCAGGGGCACTTGGTAAAGGCCTGTTTGTTCAGACTATTTTCTATGTCTGTTTATTTCTTTCCTGCAAGTATAAGGTAAGACATTGGTCATATGAGGGTCTTCAGGGAAGAAGGAAGAGTTTTTTTTTTTATGGCCCTAGGAGAAAGGAGGATAAGTTTAGAGAGCGACCTTGCTTCTGCAGTTTCTTAAACTTTTTTCAGCTTAAATACTCAGTAGACCAAGGTACCATGTTTTGGAATTCTGTGTTCCGATCCTTGACAGCCGTTTGGAATTTGAAAACTTGAAGACCATTGATCTGAGCCTGTGCTTGTCCCCATTGGCTCACCGTGTTCTTCTGTTCAGGTTGTTCTTTTGACAGTACATTTATGCATAGACACGGAACTACAAATGATCGGAAGTAGAATAAAGTATTCATTATTTATAACACGTTCCCCAATTTGTAATCGAGCGCATAAAATTCACTAAACATTCCAACATGGAATACAAATGTGTTAAATAAGTGGATGCACATGCAGAAATGTGTAACTCACACAAATGTGTTTTTAACAATAGTTACGTACACAATACTGAGCATACTAACAGTATAGAGAATACAAAATATAAGTGTGAAAATCACTCTCCCTTATTCCCCTCTGCTTTACTCATTTGCTTTCTGCATTTGTCCAGATTATCTACAAGGATTTGCTTGTTGACCTTCATTCCTTACAATGTACTTTTAAACTTAAAATATGATCTTTTCTTCATGTGACGAAATACTATTTTAGATCCTATTCTTTTAAAGTATGAGTTTTCAAGAAGTTTTATGATACTTTTTATGACTTGATTGTAATTAAGTTAACCAGTTCTCTGAGAATTTATATTTACATAAGCCTCCTTGAACTCATCTGGGACGATTTCCTGGGTCAAAGGTTTTTTGCTGTTTGCTGCCAAACTGGTCTTTGGAAAGATAGTGCTGCTTTTCTTTCCCAGGGTCAGTGGTTGTTGTGGACTGATTTTTTTTTTGTTTATTTTTTTTAAAACATAATATTGTACATACTTATGGGGTTCATTATGGTAATGTGATATATACGTATTTATACGCAACTTATAGGGTTATATAACATTTCCGTCTCCTTCAACCGTTTATTTTATATTGGAAATATTTGTACTCTCCTGGTAATTTTGAAATAGATATCATAGTTTTGTGGTGTGTGTGTGTGTGTGTGTGTGTGTGTTGGTGGTACTAGGGTTTGAACCCAGGGCCTCACACATGCTGGGCAAGTACTCTACCAACTGAGCTATCTACCAACTGAGCTACATCCCCGTTGCAGATAGTTTTAACCAATAGTTATGCTACTGTGCTATAGAGAAACTGGAACTAATTTCTCCTATTTTGGTGTCCCTTGTTTAACTTTGTCTCCCTTGTTGCCTGCCCTGCCCAGACTCCTATGACTACTATTACATTCTAGTCTGAGATTAACTATTGAGTTCCCACAAAGAAGTGTATAACATGTATTTTTTTTTTTTTTTTTTTTTTTTTTTTTGGTACTGGGGATTGAACCCAGGGCCTTGTGCTTACAAGGCAAGCACTCTACCAACTGAGCTATATCCCCAGACCTGGTATTTGTTTTTGTGTCAGGCTTATTTTGATTAACATGATGACCTCTGGTTCTACCCATGTTGGTTGACAGGATTTCTTTTTTTACTAATTTGTGTATACCACATTTCTTTATCCAATTTATCCACTGACAGGCATCTAGGTAGATTCCATATTTTAGCTGTTGTGAATGGTGCTGCAATGAACATGGAGTGGAATCTTTTTTTGATACGTACATTAATGAAATTGCTTGAAGTTTTTAATTTTTTGAGGAATCTGCATACTACTTTCCAACATGGATGTTTAATGGGTCTGAGCTATTAAAATGATCTGACAACAAACTATTAAAATGCTAATAAAACAGAACACCACTCAATCCAGCAATCTGATTGTGTATATGTTCACAGGATTTGAAATCAAGTTTAAGAGCTATCACTCATGTTCATTGCAACAGTTTTTCCATAATGATAGCACTAGTTTATGTTCCCCCTAAAGTAAGAGATCACTTTTGAAATGAACAAGAATGTGAAGAGAGCTACAAAATGGGAGAAAATCTTTGCCACCTTTATCTCAGAGCATTAATCTCCAGGATGTATAAAGAACTCAAAAAACTTAACGTTAAAAAAAAAAAAAAAAAACCTCAAATAACCCAATCAATAAATGGATAAAGGAACTGAACAGGCACTTCACAGAAGAAATGAAATACGAATAGTCAACAAATATGAAGAAAATGTTGAACATCTCTAGCAATTGGACAAATGCAAACTAAAACCACACTGAGATGCCATTTTGCTCCAAGCAGAATAGCAGTTATCAAGAATACAGGTAACAAATGTTAGTGAGGATGTGTGGGGCAGGGAGTTTACTTGTACTTGGCTGGTGGGAGTGCACGTTGGTGCAACCACTCCGGAAAGATTCATCAGAAAAGTTAGCATGGAACCACCATTTGACCTTTATTCCACTCTGGGTATATATCCAAAGGACTGAAAAATTGGTATACTATAGTGATGCAGCCACATCAATGTTGATAGCAGCTCAATTCACCCAATAGTTAAACTATGGAACCAGCCTTGGTGACTTTCAACCCTGAGTGGGTTAAAAAAAAATGTGGTATATATAGACACTGAAATATTACTTGGCCATAAAGCAGAATGAAATTTTGGTATTTGTTGCTAAATGGATGGAATTGCAGACTTACTGAGTGAAATAAGCCAATCCCCCCAAACTACAAGGCTGTGTGTTCTCTCTCATACGCAGATGCTAACACAAAATAAGGGGTGGGGAGAAGAAAGAACAGCTCATTGGATTAGACAAAGGGGAATGAAGGGAAGGCAGGGGTGTTGGGAATAGGAAAGATGGTAGAATGCATCAGGTAACTTATGTCCATATGTGAATAAATGACCTGTGAAACGCCACATGTTCAACCACAGGAATGGGATTCTAATTAGAATAAGTTATGTTCCATGCACATGACAAAATACATTCTACTGTCATGTTTGTATCTAAAGAACAAAAGTTCCCTTTTCTCCACATTGTTGTGGGTTTTTTTTTTTTTTTTTTTTTTTTTAAATGGTACTGGGGATTTAACTTGGGGGTACTGCACTCGACCACTGAGCCACATCCCTACCCTTTTTATTTAGAGACGGGGTCTCACTGAGTTGCTTAGCACCTCACCGTTGCTGAGGCTGGCCTTGAAGTTGCCATCCTCCCACCTCAGCCTCCTGAGCTGCTGGTATTACAGGTGTGCCACCATCATTGATGTTTTGATTTCCATTTTCCCAAATTGGTGATATTGAGCACATTTTCCTATACTTTTTGTCTATTTGAGTGTCATCTTTTTGAGTAGAGTCTTAGACTGTTAGCCCATTAACTGCATTATTTTTCAGTGTTGAGTGTTTTTAGTTCCTTATGTTTGTTGGATGTTGATACCTTGTGAGATGAATAGTTTGCAAATATTTTTTTCCCTTTCCGTCGGTTCTCTTCACTCTTGTTTCCTTTGCTGTACAAACCTTAGTTCAATATAATCCTATTATCTTTTGCTTTAGTTGTCAGTGCTTTTGGGGTCCTATCTTAAAAAATCATTGCCTATCCCAACATCTTGACGTATTTCTCCTATATCTTCTTGCAGTAATTTTGTAGTTTCAAGTTTTATATCGAGGTCCTTGATGCAGTTTAAGTTTATCTGGGTATGGTGAGAGGGGAGGGATTGAGTTTCATTCTTCATATGTACAGCCAGTTTGTTGACACCATTTCTTGGAGAGACTCTTTTCTCCAGTGGATGCTCTTTGTGTGGACACTGTTTGAAATCAATTGGCTCCATGAATGTGGATTTATTTGATTCTCTTCTGTTCCGTTGGTGTCAGTTTTGTGCCAGAACCATACTGTTTTTGGTTTCTATAGCTTTGGTAAGTAGGTTTGCAGTCGTGTATTTTCATGCCTCCAGCCCTGTTATTTTTGCTCAGGATCAAGCTGGCTATTTTGAGTTTTTCATGAATCCATATGAATTTTAGAATTTTTTTTTTTCTGCTTTCTGTGAAGAGAGTCATTGGTATTATGGGGACTATCATGGATCTGTAGATTACTTTGGGTGGTATGGTCATTTTAATATTCACTAGGTTATCTGTCCATGTTTTGTGTGTCCACTATAATTTATAATGTGTTTTATAATTTTCACTGTAGAGATCTTTCACTTCCTTGGTTAATTTTATTCCTAAATATTTTGTTATAGCTGTTATGAGTGGAATTCCTTTAATTTTTCAGCAGGTTCATTTTTGTTGTATAGAATCTTTTTATGTATTGACTTTCGTTTTTGAAAATTTTACTGAGTTTATCTACCAGTTCTAATAAGCTTTTTGACTATTTGGTTTTTCTAGGTATAAAATGGTGTTACCTGCAAACATGGGTAATTTAACTTGATCCTTTTAGATGCCTTTTCTTTTGCCTAATTGCTTCTGCTGATTGCTTCTGGTACCATATTAAATAAGAGTGGTGAAAGATCCTGATCTTATAGGAAATGTTTTCAGCTTTTCCCCACGTGGTATTGTTAATTGTATTTTTCATATATAGTCCTTAGTATTTTGAGGTATGTTTTTTCTATATCTAATTCTTGAGAATTTTAATCTTGAAAAGATTTTGAATCTTGAATGCTTTCTGTGTCTATTGATAGGGTTTCTTTCGTTGTTGACATGTTGTATCATGTACATTGATTTGCATGTGTTGAATTAACCTTGCATTCCTGGGATCAGTCCCACTTGATTGTGGTATGACTTTTGTGATGTGCTATTGAATTGAGTTTATTTTCTTATTGTTTGTATTTGAGTTTTTGCATCTATGTTCATCAGGGATATGGGTCTATAGTTTTTGTTGTATCTTTGGTTTTGGTGCCAGGGTCACACTGGTCTCATAAAAAGAGCTTGGAAAAATTTTAAAAAGTTTACTCAGATGTTTTATAGATTCAGCAGTGAAGACATCAGGTTCTATAATTTAATATGGAAAGAATTTTAAGTATTCTTCACTCATTATTCATTGGTCTGTTCAGATTTTGTTTCTTTTTGATCCAATTTTGGTAGAATGTATGTATTCACAAATTCATTTTTTAGATTTTACTGTTCTTAGTACATAATTATTCACAGTAGTTATTTCTGTGGTATCAGTTGTAATACTTTTTTTTGCTAGCTATTATTTTGATTAAGAATTGCTTGAACTTTTTTAAATAAAAGTATTAAGAAACAAAGAAACTTAGAAGTGTTACCCAAATGCAGTTAGAAGAGCAGTAAAAATAAAGTAATTCAATAAACTTAATTTTATCTGCAAAGGAAATTTTACATCTTCACTGTAGTATCTTTTTCATTTGATTTTTATTTCCGTCTTTGCCTTTTTCTTAAGTGTTGATCAATTTTACTTAAAAAAAAAAAAACCTGTTTCATTGATATTTTGTAATCTTTTAGTTTTGGTTGTATTTCTGCTAGGATCTTTATTTCCCTGTAATAGTTTTGGGTTAACTTTTGTCATTGCATTTCTAAGTCCTTGACTTCAAGGATTGATTTCAATTTTTATAAATTTATTTAGACTTGATTTATGGCCTCACATACGCTCCATCCTGGAGATTGTTCTATGTGTTTATAAGAATGTGTGTTCTGTTGCTGTTGGATAAAATATTCTATAAGTGACTGTTATTTGGGTCCATTTGCTCTACAGTATGATTGAACTTGGATGTTTCTTTGGTTTTTATATCTGCATCTTTTTTTCTTTTTATTTAGCTTTTAATTTTTTACAGACTGCATTTTGATTGTACACAAATGGGGTACATAATTTCATTTCTATGTACACAGTGCAGATTCATACCATTCATGTAATCATACATGATCTGTTTTTTGAGGTAGGTAGGGTGTTGAAGTCCCCAGTTATTACTCTTTTAGTTGTAGCAATATTGACTTTATATTTGGGTGATCCTGTTCAGGGTGCTTACAAATTTATTACATCATCTTGGTGAATTGATCTTTTAATCACTATATAATGAATCCTTTTATCAATATATAATGACCTTCATTGTTTCATTTCACATTTTTAAATTAAAGTTGTCTTACCTGATTTGATTACTATAGGTACTCCTGCTTGCTTTTTTGGTTCCCATTTGCATGAGGCATCTTTTCTCAATCCCTCACTTTCGGTCTGTTTCTCTACCAGCAAAGTAAATTTCTTTTTTATATTTCTAACAAGTGACTTGTACACATAAAATATAAAGAATTGCAAATCAATGGGGAAAGGATGACAAGTTTTAAAATAGGCAAAAGATAAACAGACAACTTAAAATATACAAATGATGAATATGCAAATGAAAAGATGCTCATTAATCATGAGTTAGGATCAACATGAGATATCACTACACACATTCCTGAATGACTAAAATTGAAAAACACGACCAATGCTGTTTATTGGTGACGAGGCACTACATCAAAACCCTCATGTACTGCTGGTGGAATATAAAATATCACTTTGAGAAATGGTGTGACCATTTTTTTATCATGGTTATCTGTCACCTACTCAATGACCCAACAGTTCCATTCTCAGCTTTTTTTTTTTTTTTCATTTTTTACGTTTTTTTTAATTGTAAACGGGATACATGTTTCTGTTTGTACATGGCGTAAAGGCATACCATTTGTGTAATCATAAATTTACATAGAGTAATGTTGTTTGATTCATTCTGTTTTTTCCCTTCCCCCCACCCCTCCCACCCCTCTTTACCCTCTATACAGTACTTCCTTCCTCCATACTTGCCCCCCTCCCTAACCCTAACTCTAACCCTAACACTAACCCTTCCCTCCCCCCCATTATGTGTCATCCTCCACTTATTAGCGATATCATTCATCCTTTGGCTTTTTGAGATTGGCTTATCTCACTTAGCATGATATTCTCCAATTTCATCCATTTGCCTGCAAATGCCATAATTTTATCATTCTTTATGGCTGAGTAATATTCCATTGTATATATATACCACAGTTTCTTTATCCACTCATCAATTGAAGGGCATCTAGGTTGGTTCCCACAATCTGGCTATTGTGAATTGAGCAGCTATGAACATTGTTGTGGCTGTATCTCTGTAGTATGCTGATTTTAAGTCCTTTGGGTATAGGCCAAGGAGTGGGATAGCTGGGTCAAATGGAGGGTCCATTCCAAGTTTTCTAAGGAATCTCCACACTGCTTTCCAGAGTGGCTGCACTAATTTGCAGCCCCACCAGCAATGTATGAGTGTACCTTTCTCCCCACGTCCTCGCCAACACCTGTTGTTGCTCGTATTCTTTTTTTTTTTTTCAGTGCTGGGGACTGAACCCAGGGCCTTGTGCTTGCAATGCAAGCACTTTGCCAACTGAGCTATATCCCCAGCCCCTGCTCGTATTCTTGATAATCGCCATTCTAATTGGGGTGAGATGGAATCTTAGGGTGGTTTTGATTTGCATTTCTCTTATTACTAGAGATGTTGAACATTTTTCCATATGTTTGTTGATTGCTTGTAGATCTTCTTCTGTGAAGTGTCTATTCATTTCCTTAGCCCATTTGTTGATTGGATTATTTGCATTCTTGGAGTAGAGTTTTTTGAGTTCTTTATAGATTCTGGAGATTAGTGCTCTATCTGAAGTATGATAGGCAAAGATATTCTCCCACTCTGTAGGCTCTTTCTTCGCATTGCTGATAGTTTCCTTTGCTGAGAGAAAGCTTTTTAGTTTGAATCTATCCCAGTGGTTGATTCTAGCTTTTATTTCTTGTGCTATGGGAGTCCTGTTAAGGAAGTCTGGTCCTAAGCCGATATGTTGAAGATCTGGACCTACTTTTTCTTCTATAAGATGCAGGGTCTCTGGTCTGATTCCGAGGTCCTTAATCCATTTTGAGTTTAGTTTTGTGCATGGTGAGAGATATGGGTTTAGTTTCATTCTGTTGCATATGGATTTCCAATTCTCCCAGCACCATTTGTTGAAGAGGCTATCTTTTCTCCATTGCATATTTTTGGCACCTTTGTCTAGTATGAGAAAATTGTATTTATTTGGGTTTGTGTCCGTGTCCTCTATTCTGTACCATTGATCTACCTTTCTATTTTGGTACCAATTCCATGCCGTTTTTGTTACTATTGCTTTGTAGTAGAGTTGAAGATCTGGTATTGCAATACCCCCTGTTTCACTCTTCCTGCTAAGGATTGCTTTAGCTATTCTGGGTTTCTTATTCTTCCAGATGAATTTCATAATTGCTTGCTCTATTTCTGTAAGGTACACAATTGGGATTTTAATTGGAATTGCATTGAATTTGTATAGCACTTTAGGTAGTATGGCCATTTTGACAATATTAATTCTTCCTATCCAAGAACATGGAAGATCTCTCCATCTTCTAAGGTGTTCTTTAATTTCTTTAGTGTTGTATAGTTCTCATTGTAGAGGTCTTTCACCTCTTTTGTGACATTGATTCCCAAGTATTTTATTTTTTTCGAGGCTATTGTGAATGGGGTAGTTTTCCTAATTTCTCTTTCCGAAGATTCATCACTTATGTATAAAAATGCGTTGGATTTATGGGCATTGATCTTGTAACCTGCTACTTTACTGAATTCACTTACGAGTTCTAAGTTTTCTGGTGGAATTTCCAGGTTCCTCTAAATATATAATCATGTCATCAACAAACAGGGATAGTTTGAGTTCTTCTTTCCCAATTCGTATCCCTTTAATTTCTTTGGTTTGTCTAATTGCTCTGGCTAGAGTCTCAAGAACGATGTGGAATAGAAGTGGTGAAAGAGGGCATCCCTGCCTTGTTCCAGTTTTTAGGGGGAATGCTTTCAGTTTTTCACCATTTAGAATGATATTAGCCATGGGCTTAGCAGAAATGGCCTTTACAATGTTAAGGAATGTTCCCACTATCCCTATTTTTTCTAGTGTTTTGAGCATGAAGGGGTGCTGTATTTTATCAAATGCTTTTTCTGCATCTATTGAAATAATCATGTGATTCTTGACTTTAAGTCTATTGATACGGTGAATTACGTTTATTGATTTCCTGATGTTGAACCAACCTTGCATCCCTGGGATGAAACCCACTTGATCATGGTGCACTATCTTTTTAATATGTTTTTCTATGCGATTTGCTAAAATTTTGTTGAATTTTTGCGTCGATGTTCATTAAGGATATTGGTCTGAAATTTTCTTTCCTTGATGAGTCTCTGTCTGGTTTAGGTATCAGTGTGATATTGGCTTCATAGAATGAGTTTGGGAGGGTTCCCTCCTCTTCTATTTTATGGAATACTTTGAGAAGTATTGGAATGAGCTCTTCTTTAAAGGTTTTGTAGAACTTGGCTGAGAACCCATCTGGTCCCGGACTTTTCTTTGTTGGTAGGCTTTTGATGACTTCTTCTATTTCAGTACTTGAAATTGGTCTATTTAAATTGTTTATGTCCGCCTCGTTCAGTTTAGGCAATTCATATGTCTCTAGAAACCTGTTGATGTCTTCGAAATTTTCTATTTTGTTGGAGTATAGATTTTCAAAATAGCTTCTAATTATGTTTTGTATTTCAATCCTGTCTGTTGTGATATTTCCTTGTTCATTCCGAATTTTAGTGATTTGGGTTTTCTCTCGTCTTCTCTTAGTTAGTGTGGCTAAAGGTTTATCAATTTTGTTTATTTTTTCGAAGAACCAACTATTTATTTTGTCAATTTTTTGTATTGTTTCTTTTGTTTCAATTTCATTGATTTCAGCTCTGAGTTTAACTATTTCCTGTCTTCTACTACTTTTGGTGCTGTTCTGTTCTTCTTTTTCTAGGGCTTTGAGTTGTAGTGTTAGGTTGTTTATTTGTTGAGTTTTACTTCTTTTATTAAATGCGCTCCATGAAATAAATTTCCCTCTAAGTACTGCTTTCATAGTGTCCCAAAGATTTTAATATGATGTTTCTTTGTTCTCATTTACCTCTAAGAATTTTTTAATTTCCTTCCTAATGTCTTCTGTTATCCATTCATCATATAATAGCATATTGTTTAATCTCCAGATGTTGGAATAGTTTCTGTGTTTTACTTTCATTTATTTCTAACTTCAATTCATTATGATCTGATAGAATACATGGTAGTGTCTCTATCTTGTATTTGCTAACATTAGCTTTGTGGCATAATAGATGGTCTATTTTAGAGAAGGATCCATGTGCTGCTGAGAAGAAAGTGTATTCACTCTTGGTTGGATGGTATATTCTATAAATGTCCGTTAAGTCTAAATTATTGATTGTGTTATTGAGATCTATGGTTTCTTTGTTCAATTTTTGTCTGGAAGATCTGTCCAGTGGTGAGAGAGGCGTGTTAAAATCACCTAGTATTATTGTGTTATGGTCTATTTGGTTTCTGAAATTGAGAAGGATTTGTTTGACATACATAGATGAGCCACTGTTTGGGGCATAGATGTTTATGATTGTTATATCTTGCTGATTTATGCTTCCCTTAAGCAGTATGAAATGACCTTCTTTATCCCTTCTGACTAACTTTGGCTTGAAGTCCACAGTATTGGAAATGAGGATGGATACTCCAGCTTTTTTGCTGAGTCCATGCGCATGGTATGTTTTTCCCCATCCTTTCACCTTTAGTCTATGGGTATCTTTTTCTATGAGGTGAGTCTCTTGCAGGCAACATATTGTTGGATCTTTCTTTTTAATCCAGTCTGCCAGTCTATGTCTTTTGATTGATGAATTCAGGCCATTAACATTCAGGGGTATTATAGAGATGATTTGGTTTCCCGGTCATTTGGTTCATTTTTTAAGTTTTATTTATTTGTTTGACAAAACTTGTTTACTCCTTTATTTGACAATTCCTTTAGGATAATTCCTCCCTTTGCTAATTTGCTTCTTCGTTTTTCATCTCTTCCTCATGGAATATTTTGCTGAGAATGTTCTGTAATGCTGGCTTTCTTTTTGTAAATTCTTTTAGCTTTTGTTTATCATGGAAGGATTTTATTTCATCGTCAAATTTGAAGGTAAGTTTTGCTGGGTATAAGATTCTTGGTTGGCATCCATTTTCTTCCAGTGCTTGAAAAATGTTGTTCTAGGCCCTTCTAGCTTTTAGGGTCTGGATTGAAAAATCTGCTGATATCCGTATTGGTTTCTCCCTGAATGTAATTTGGTTCTTTTCTCTCACAGCCTTTAAAATTCTGTCTTTATTTTTGTATGTTAGGCATTTTCATTATAATGTGCCTTGGTGTGGGTCTGTTGTAATTTTGTGTATTTGAAGTCCTATAAGCCTCTTGAACTTGATTTTCCATTTCATTCTTCAGATTTGGGAAATTTTCTGATATTATTTCATTGAATAAATTGTTCATTCCTTTGGCTTGTTTCTCTAGGCCTTCCTCAATCCCAATAATTCTTAAATTTGGCCTTTTCATGATATCCCATAGTTCTTGTAGATTCTGTTCATGATTTCCTACCATCTTCTCTGTTTGTTCAACTTTGTTTTCAAGGTTAAATATTTTGTCTTCAATGTCTGAGGTTCTGTCTTCCAGGTGTTCTATCCTATTGGATATGCTTTCTATGGAGTTCTTAATTTGGTTTATTGTTTCCTTCATGTCAAGTATTTCTGTTTGGTTTTTTATTCAATATCTCTAACTCTTTATTGAAATGATCTTTTGCTTCCTGTATTTGCTCTTTTAACTGTCGATTGGTGCGATCATTCAGTGCTTGCATTTGCTCTTTCATCTCATCGTTTGCTTCTCTGATCATTTTAATTATGTACATTCTGAACTCCTTTTCTGTCATTTCTTCTGCCATGCTGTCATTGGGTTTTATTGATGTAATATCTAGATTTGTTTGCAGCATTTTCTTTCCTTTTTTTCTCATATTGTTTAGGTATCAGTGGACCGCTGAGATATTGCAGATTTCCTCTATTGACTTACAATGTCCCTGAAGATTTCTATATATATCCCCCCTTAGCCTTCAGTAGGCTGAAGTCTTGGAGGAAGTTGATAATGCGGTGCTCCACAAGGAAGCTGCCTTTCTAGGAGTGGTGGCCTTCAGGTGGGGTATAATCCCTGCTAGTTGGCAGAGGTGCCTACACTTGTTGACCAATGGTCATCCAAAGGGGACCTAGGCTGCGGGCTGAGGCAAGGCCTGTTTGGGCCTGAGTCTCTGGTTTTACCGTCCTTGTGGGGAAACCTCACCCAGCAGGGAAGACTCACCCGGTGGGGAGGTCTCGTTGGTCAGTTCCCTCCTAGAGGTTCCCCTCAATTTACAGCTACCGCCTGGGCTGGGCTGCCTTCCTCTGCAAAGTTCCCAGGGGCCCAGCCCTACCTCTTGGGCCTGGGAGCCTCACCCTTCGCAGATGAATCTCCTTAGGCTGCCCCTCCTCAGAGAATCTGCCTGCAGGCCTGGAACCTTCGCTCCGCCCTAAGCCTGTCTCTGTGCGGCTCTTTCACCAAGAAGACTCCTAGATCCTGGGACCCTGCTCTGCACCTAATCGCCTGGCTATGCGGCCCCTCCTCTGAGCAGCCACCTGGGGCCCCGTACAATCGCTCTGAGTCCCAGAGACCCGCCACACGCCTCTTCCTCCAGACAGCCACCCAGTATTCCGGTGCGATCACTAGGAGTCCAAGCAACTCACTGCATGCCTCCACCTCCCACCAACCACCCGTAGCCCTGGGCAATCAATCACTCCGAGTCGAAGTGACCCTCCCCGTTCCTCCTCCTTCTCCAGATAACCCCCCGGGTGTTCAGGAGCGGTCGCTCTGAGTGGCTCTGAATCCACGTGACCCGCTGCACGGGTCCTCTGGGCAACCGCCCGGAGCTCTGGTGCGGCCACTCAAGACCAAGCGACCCACCACGCTTCTCCTCCAGGCAGCCCCCCTGTGTTCAGGAGCTGTCGCTTTAAGTCCAAACAATTCGCCACTCGCCTTCTCCTCTGAGCAGCCGCCTGGAGCGCTAATGCAGTCACTGCGAGTCCAAACGACTCGCCGTGCTCCTCCTCCTCCTCCTCCTCCTCCTCTGGGCAGGCCCCGGTGTTCAGAAGTGGTCTGAGTCCAAACAGCTCGCCACGCAGCCCCTCCTCTGGCAACCGCCTGTAGCTCTGGTGCAGTCACTCCGAATCCAAGTGGCCGCGCTCCTCTTCCTCCTCCTCGTCCTCAGGGCAGGCCCCGGTGTTCTGAGTCCACACAGCTCTCCTCGCCACTCCTTCCCTGGGCAGCCGCCGGAGCCCCAGTGGTTGCTCCGAGTCCCAGCGCTGTGCCAAGCGGCCTCCTTTACGGCGCTCCCAGTTGTCTGAGTTCACTGCTCCAGCGGGGGAAGGGGCGTCTCGCCAGCAGCTCTACTTCACAAAGTTTCCTGCGTTCCGGGACCACCGTCCCATCTGGGACGCCTTCCCAATGGGTGAGAGTGACCCGGCTGCTTTGAGTTGGTCCCAAGTGTCTCAATATCTCCTCTTTTGAATCCTGAGTCCTGGAGCAACATGAAATGCAGCCACCCTCTAGGCCGCCATCTTGAAACCTCCAAAGTAAATTTCTTGTGGGCAGTATATAGTTGGGTGTGTTTTTTTTTTTTTTTTTTTTTTTTTTTTTCAGCCAGGTGTATATGTGTGTGCATGCGTGCACACACCCATGACTGTACTGTGGATTGAATCAAGTGGTCTGTCACTGAGGCACAACCCCCACCTTTTTTTTTATAAAACATGTGGAGACTCACTGAATTATTACTCAGTCTGCCTATGAATTTTCAATATCCCTGCCTCAACCTTCTGAGTAACTAGGATTATAGGCATGTGCCACCATGCCTGGCTCAGTGTATATCTTAATTGGTGAATTCAACCCATTTTTACTCAAGGTTGTTATTGACAGGTATGAATGTTTCCTACCACTTCATTGTTTTTTTTGCTTGGTTTTTTAAAAATACTTTTTTTCCCTTTCTATCTCTATTTCTGGTAGTTTTGTCATGCTAAGATTTGTCTTCCTTTCATGTATATCCTAGTGAATTTTATATATTCATGTATTTTCCTGATGGCGGTTATCATTTTGTCCCTCGTGTAGGGGCTCTCATGTGTTTCATGAGCGCCGGTCTGGTTATGATATTCTCACTTTCTGCTTGTCTGAGGGACTATTTTTTTCAGTTTTTTGAGTTTTTCTGGGTATACTTTGTTGGCAAGTTTTATTTTTATTTTTCAGGACTTTGAATGTGGAATCCCGTTTTCCTCTGGTTTATAAGGTTTCTGCTGAGGAATCTGTTAAATCTAATGGAGATTCCCCTATATGTGACTTGAGGCTTTATCTCTTGCTATTTTTAGGATTCTTACACTTTTTGACATTTGAGTATAATATGCCTTGATGAAAGTCTTTTTTGATTGACTCTATTTGGGGGAATTTCACAATCTTTGTGTCTGGATTTTATACTGCTTTAAAGATTTGGAGAGTTTCTGAATATTCGTGAAATGGGTATTCAGTACGTTCAAATTCCCCTGGGAGTGTTAGTTCACTTAATGGTATTCCTTAAGTTGCAAAAGCTCTCCATTGTTTTGACTGTAAGATTTCTGACTGGTTCTTTCAGGATTTTTATTTTTGGCAAATTTCCTATTCATATCCTGAAATGCTTCTCTATTTGTATTTGGTGTTGTCTATTTGTATTTTGTATCTGAGTTCAGTTATTGGTTTGAATTATTTTTCAGGCAAATTCATAGATTTTTTTTTTCCAAATTGATCTATTTCTGGAGAACTATTTTCCATTGACGGTGTCTTGTTTCCTTTCATGTTTCTCATGACCCTACACTGATAGCTGTATATCTAGTGCGATAGAGGCCTTTTCCAATTTTATGGAATAACTTTTTTAGGACAAAGTTTTATCCGAAATGTGATAGTGTCAGTTGGGTAGGTGCTTTGGTTTGGTTATAGGGGACCTCAAACATGTAGTCTGATTTCATCAGCTTTGTCAGTGGAGGCTGAGTGCCTCATTAGCGTAGACTGCAGTGGTTCATGGAGGCCGTTTTAACACTCCAGTGGACGTAGATTTCTTGTGTATCCTCAGGCTCCACAGAGGTGAGCACTGGTGCTGGGGCTCGTGGAAATAGCTGCCTCAGTCTTGGTGGTGAAAGATGTGAAAAGAATTATCCCCAGATCCTTTGGGGTAAGCACAAGTGTTATGGCACCACCTGATATAATTTCAGAGCCACAAAATGTGAAGGAGACCTTCTGCAGCTTCCACAAGATGAATACAGGAGATTCCTGGGCCCATGGTAATAGCACCCACAGTTCTGGAGCCACAGGATGGGATGGGACTTTCCCAAGGTCCCACAGAATGAGCATAGGTGATTCTTGGGTATGTAGCACTGGTAACCATGGACTTCAGATCATGGGATGTGATGCGGACCTTCCCTAGGTTCTATGGGGTTAATTGTGGTTGTTACTAGGGTTGCAGGATCCAAATGATACCTTTTCTGTCCCAAGGGATAAAAATCGATTAATGCCATGGCTTTTGGCACTATCCAGCTGTGTTCCCAAGACTGAGCTATAAAGGAGACTTCCTTGAGTTATCCAGTGTGCATGTAACATGTGTGCTATGGCACTGGTATTCATGCTCCTGGAAATGGAGGATGTGGAAGAGACCTTCCCTAGGTCATGCAAGTTGAGCATGGTGGCTTTAGGGCCATGGCTTTGGTATCTATGGTCACAGAGCTGAAGGGTGTGGATGGGAGTAGCCCTAGGTAATGAAGGGTAAGAACTGGTGAGGCTGAGGCTTATGGCATTAGTAGCTTGGTCCCAATGGACAAGGTTGAGTGGTGCTAGACTTTTTACACCAGCAGTTGTAGTCCAAAAGAGGCCATAGCTGGGTAGGAATACTTTCCATAGGTTCTATGGGAAGAGTACAGGTGGTGAGAGATTTAAGGCAGTGGTAGCCAATATTCTGGAGCTTCAGAGCATGGATGGAACTCACCAGGGATGAGTAAAGTGGAGACTTGGCATCAATTATAGTCCCAAAGCTATTGGCTGATGAGACCTTCCCTAATTATCAAAGGGAAAGCCCAGGTGGGATTTGGTCATGTGACTGTGGAAGCTGCTGGTTCTGAAGTTGCAGGATGCTGGGGGACTGTCTTCTGCCCTGTGAGGTGTGCATAGGTCCAAGACTTCTGGTGCTCTCAAAGTTGACTTCTGGTGCTCTCAAAGTTGACTTCTGGCCTCTAAGGCAAGGTAGCATCTAGTAGTGGCTTCAGTTTGGATTGCACAATAGGGCAAACCTAATTTCCTTCTTTGGAGCAGAGCAGTCACCCAGACAAGCCAATTCCTCAAACTGAACTGAAAGCCCATGAGAACTGGAATTCTCATGCAGTCAGGATTGCAGGTCTGCTTCTGTGAATGGGGTTATGGCACTTTCTTGCTTACCTTCTCCCAGCTGTATGGGATGTCTCCTGGCCAGGGAGCCTGGGTCAAAGTTGTGATTTCCTTTGTCCTTGGGTTTCATTTCCATCCCTGTGCTGCTTAGGGTTCCTTTCAATTCCTTGCTGATTTCCAGAGTTTTCCCTGGATTGTTTTCCTCAAAATAGAGTATCCTTTGTTTGCCATGACGATTCTGTGGTAGTTATGTACAAGGGGCCTCCATTCAGACGTCTTGAATCTTTCAATATATTTTAATGCAATGAATTTTAGAAGGCTTTGCATCTCCACGTTTGGTTCCCTATCCTCCCACCGACCAAAAGTCCTGAAAAAAACAAAATGGAGGAGAAAAATTTATTCAGGGGGTTAGTCTGCGGTTGGCTGACTTGGTAGCTCTGGACCAAAGTGAGGCAAAACATCATGATGAAAGGGTGAGGTGGAGGAATGCATCTCAAGACATGATCAACAGGAAGCAGAGAGCTCCTAAAGACAAACCTCTGCTGACCAACTTCCTCCAGCCACATCCTGTCTGCCTACAGTTACACCCAGTTAATCCATCTCAATGAATTAATGCACTGATTATGTTATACTTTTTATAACCATTTTACCTCTGAAAATTTTTGCATTGCTTCACGCATGATCTTTTGGGGGAACACCTCATATCTAAACCATAACATTCCACCCTGGCCTTCAAAAGTTCATGCCCATACCACAATACAAAAATACATGAATTTATTTCCAAGAGTCGCCATAGTCTTAACAGCCCCAAAAGTTCAAGTCCAAAGTCTGGGGCTCAAGACAAACTCGTAGATCTTTTCCCCATAAAGATCAAAAACAAGTCATATATATCCAATATATATTGGCACAGAGTACACATTTTCATTCCACAAGTGAGAAATTAGGGCATAAAAAGAAGGGATGGGACAAAAACAAGACTAAATTCCAGCTGGACAAACAAGTTATATAGCTTCACATCCAGCTTCTGGGGCACATGGCTTTGTGATGTTCTATCCAAAGGGCTTATGTAGCCCCTCCCCTATCGCCCTGCTGTTTGCAACCCACATGGTCTCCCTCCTGGCTTGTTTCTGCTCAATTACTGTAGTTTTCCTTGGTAGAGATTCCACAGTACTGGCACTTTTTTTAATCTTGGGAGTCTCCATTGCAGCTGCAACTTCCTTCTTGCATCTTCATGCTACACTTCACCCAATCTTCCAGGATCTCCTTCAAAATCTTGGTGGAAGCCTCCATTTACCCCTAACTCCAGCATCGTGCATTCCTGCAGAACCAGCACCATATAATGACTCTAAGGCTTACCATCATCTTGAGCAGTAGGTAGGCCTTCTGGACCCATGGCTGCAGAAGCTTCTGAGTGTCTGGGTAGCTGAGCATGGTACAGCAACTTCTTGGGCCCACCTGTGTAAGCGGTGTGATTCCATGACCTCATCTCAAAGGAATTTTTGCACCCTTCAGGCTAAAATGGGTGTGGTCTTGCTATTTCCTAAGATGCCCTCAAACCATCTTTTCTATTATCACTGGAAAAGTATTTAGCATTTCTTTACTGGCTATAATCTCTTCAACACCTTACCTTTCTAAGCCCCAGTTTTACTTGTAGTCTTGTAGTTTTTTGGTCTAACCAAGTATTTTTTTTCCCCCTTGTTCTGATTATCACAATAAACTTGATTAAAAGCTTCCAGTAATATCCATGCCATCTCCTGAATGCTGGGCTTTCTGGAAACTTGTTCCATGAGATTAGTCTGTCACCTTTAAATTCAACCTCACAAAAAGCCTCAGGACATGGGCAAAATGTAGGCAACTTCTTTGCCAGAATGCAGCAGGAATGGCCTCAGTCCAGTTTCCAGTAGTGCTCTCCTCCTCTGAAACCTTGTGAGCACGGTCTTTACTGTTCAGTTCTGTCAACACTTGGTCTTTTGAGCTCCCATCGGAATTGCCCATTAACCTCTGCTTACAACATTCTAAAGCTTTTCCAGCTTGCACTTCTCAATTTTTCAAATTTCTTCCTCCCACAAACCAAAGGCTTCTGAACCACATTGTCAGGTTTGTCACAAAAATGGTGTTACTTCTTGGTAATAGTTTGAGTTGGGATTCTCTAGAGGAACAGAACCAGCAGGGGAGATGCATCTTGGTGTGTCTGTGTGTCTGTCTCTCTCACACACACACACACACACACACACACACGATTATATAAAGGGTATTTGTTAGATTGACTTGCATGACCAAAAGGTGAATAGTCCCACAGTGGCCATCTGGAGAGTGGGAAGAACCAATAGGTGCTCAGTAAAAGAAGCAAGAGCCTCAGAACAAGAAGGATCAATGATGTAGCCCCATTCTCAGAACAATAAGGCCTGGAAACTCTCTGGAGAGTCGCTGGTCAATCTACTTTAGAAGGGTGAAGGAACTGGAGTCTGGCATGCTCAGGCAATTGTAGCAGCAATTGAAGTGCCTGCTCAAGAATCTAGCTTCCATCTGCTGGTGTCCTCATTTTTTTCACATTTTGTTCCCATCCAGGTCCCTAACCTATTGGACTGTGCCACCAACATTTGGGGTGGGTCTCCCCCTTAGTTTGCTGTCCCACGTGCCATTGTTACTATGTATGCCCCTACATACATAGAAGCACCTTAATCTTGAGAATCTTTTAATCCAATCGGCTTGACAACTCGTATTAAGCTTCACACCATACTGTATCATCCTTGTCTGAGTCTTTCACTGTGCCCACTCCTGGGGCATTTTTGGACTTCCTTTTGTTGTAGATTTGATCTGTGAATCTGGAGAAAACAGTAGTAAGGCTGCCATGTAAGCTGTGGACTTGGGGAGGGCTTGATGGGCTAGAGCCTCAGGGAGCTGCCCCTGACAAATGAGGCATGCAGCTGTTTCCCTAACCTTAACTCTGCTAAAAGACAACCAATGCTTCATGAGAACCTTGCAGGACTTCCTAGAATCCAATTTGCCTGAATGTGGTAGTTATGAACCTACCACTTATAAATATGGGTATTTAGATGGAATAACTTTCTTGCAAGATAGACTGAAGTCTTCCAAATAGTTCCCATTTTTATGGAAAACTATATTCATAAAGACTTGAATTGTGCTCTAGGGAAGAGTAGGATGATAGGGAATTTGGAATCCCGGAGTGTAAAACCTGAAGTAGAATAGTGCGACCTCGCTGAAGAGCATCATACATCTGTAGTGGTGGGATGACTTTCCATTGTGTTTAGAATAAAGTCAGATTGCACTTCCATAAAAAAACACTGTGGTTTGGCTCCTTCCCACCCTCTGCACACTCCTTTTCCCCTCTATGCTCCAACACATTGGGTTTGTTTTTGTCTTCAGACATAGGAGGAATGATCCCTCTGTAGAGTGTTCTTACACTCTTAAGAATGTTCTTACACTCTTGAGAATGCTCTTTCCCTTCATCATTGTATGCCCTCTTGTTTCCATCTCAGCTTAAATGTCACTTCCTAAGAGAAACTTTCCCTGGTGATCCAAACAGAATAGCCAAGTGTTTTGCTTCACCCTGTCTTAGTTTCGTCACCATCTGAAATTGTCCTCTTATCTCAGCCTTCTACCGTTTGTATGTTTCATGGAAGTAGGCACCTTACTGGACCCAATCATCATGGTGTCCAGAGTGCCTACAACAGTGGTTAGCTAGTAATGGACACTCCATGTATATCTGAATATATGAATAGCGAAGTTGGTCAGGCAAAGCTCCTGTTTGCTGTTCAGAGTAGGTGTCTTCAACAGACTCACTTAGGGTCTGAATACGTGAGTTATAGTCTCATGATGCATTTGCTAATTCTGTGACCTTGGAAACATTGTTTATTGTATGTGAATGTGTCTTACCATCATTCCTTAAAATAGGAGTGATGGTACTTACTCGGAATAAACCCCATTCATTGGTTGAGAGGAGTAGGTGTGATAATGGATGTGTAACCTCTTTGTAAACTTTTGATCATTGAACAAATGGAAATTGTCACTACCCATTTATTGAGGGTACATCTGACTATGATGGAGGCACTTCCCAAGCTTGGAAATTCAGAAGACATAGCCCTTACAGAGAACAGGCTATATGTCAGCAAATAGTCCATCAAAGATGTGCGTTTGTCAGCACTTCACTGATTACACTTTCATCTTGGGCCTTACCATACCTATGGAAAGATTTTTGCCAACCAGGAAGAGAGTTGGTTTGGTTGAAACTAGACCAGGAAACATCCCAAAGGTGACTTCTGACAATGCCCACTCAAGCTGGCTGGGAGGGAATATTTTTGTCTAGTGTTATGGCCTGTGGCCTTGTCTTATCCCTCTGACCTATCATCCATCTTGAGGGCATTACAGGTTCATGTTTTCTGGCCAATGCCCTGAAGTCCATTTCTTCACAAAGCAACTGAGTGCATGATTTGATTTCCTATGTGGCTCACCTGGAGAGAAAATAGACTTTCATGGAAACAGGGGAGGCCTATTACCTTGGAGGTGGTAATTCTAAGTTGGCAAGTTGGTATTTCAGTATTCTAGATCTGTTTCAATGAGCTAGGCTAACGTGCTTCTGCCTTCAGGGTGCTGATGGATCCTGACCTACAAAGTTAGGGACCTGGTTGGGATGCCTTAAAGGGATATTTCTGGTGGCTATCTGCCTTGATTGGGGATTCCCACTCAAGTAACTTAACTTTTCATTTGTGAAGCGGTCATAGTTTAGTTTGCTCTCCCTGGTTGGAGATTCTTAAATGCAGTGATTTGGTTATCAGTATTAGTAGTTCAGGGCAGATATCCTGGAAAAGACCAGGAGGGGGCAGTAAAGCCTAGCTAGTGATTTGAGCAATTCCATTCAAAGTTCCATTAGTCTAATAGTCAAGCCTCTCCCTGACAATTGATAAGGTATTGATGTGGGGAAGGGGTAGTGCTGCTTGAACATGAGAAAGGTGATCTACCAAAGTAGCCATAGTCATCCCAGCTTTCATGAGGGTCCCTGTTGTAACTTTCAACTTTTTATGGAATTCATAAACGACAGATGTCACAAATTTCCCTAATTTTCTATTGTTTACATATTCTAATGTAGAACATCCTTTTATATATAGGCCGTAGATAAGATTGTCATTGGGTTTTAGCAGTGAGGGTCCCCATCCCCTTAATTTCTAGATGAGGTGGGCTTGACTCTTCCTTGGCCTCAGAAGAGCCCAGTGCTCTGCTCAGATGTCTGGTTCATGGTTGCATCTGTCCCTGGTCTTATGCCTCCATGGAGCTCTGCTTAGGGATCATCTTACTGGCCTTAAGGTACATCTCCCTGATGATCATGTAGTATTAGCCTATTTTTCTCAACTTGTACACACATGCCATATATAATAACCAAACAAAAGGCTCCAAACAAAAGTCTGCTCAGATATAAGACATTCGTGCATGTTAGAGGACTTTGATAAAGGTTTGTGGGCAACTGCACATAAGAGCTCAAAATTGGGGTTTGGGTCTCCCCAGGCCCTTGCCTGGACCACTTGCCTTCATTGTCTACTAATTCTGCCCTTCTCCCCTTAAAAAAAATCCACCCTCATTTTCTTAGACTATTTCTAAAACAACAAATCTTATTTGCAAAATCTCACAGATCTTTCATATCTTAACATGACCAATTGTCTTTCCTGTTATCCAAGCCATGTGCCCATTCCTGCATATGCTTCCCCGCTCCTCCAGCTACATGGGCTGCCTCGTGTCTTCATGCTTTGTACATGGTTTTGCTTAAGGTTTCTTCTATGTAGCTAACTCGCCCTTCACACAATGCTTTTAGAAAACAGATTTAGTCTGTGGTGGCATACACCTGTAATCCCAGTGGCTCAAGAGGCTGAGGCAAGAAGTTCCCAAGTTCAAAGCCAGCCTCAGCAACTTAGCAAGGCCCTAAGCAACTTAGTGAGATCCTGACTCAATATTAAAAAGGGCTGGGGATGTGGCTCAGGGTGATTAAGCACCCCTAGGTTCAATCTCTGGTGTCCCACCAAAAGAAAAAAAAACAAACATAGATTTAGAATTTACCCTCATGTCTTCATTTTCTAGGTGCAGCAGTGACCAACTCATGGCCAGTTTTCTTTCATCTGTACTCTCCCATATTGTTTTGAAGCAAATCCCAGACATCTTATCCATATTAGTTTTTCTCATATTCTAATTGAAAAGATAAGAACTACTGTCTTTTGAACGCCAGAATGTTTTAAGATCGACCAGTTACGACACAGTGGAATCATACTCCAATCTGACAGTCTAGAATTAAGTGGAGCAAGGGCGACTATGGTTCCTCTTCAGAAGAATTCGGAGATCACCTTTCCTGAGTTCACCATTGAATGTTGTTTTTTCACGGTAAATTCAGGTATATGAAATTATGCGGAGAGAAGAGATTGTTAGGAGGTTGAGTGAGTCGGAAAAGATGGGTAAGTGAAAATGGTAAAAAAACTTAGTTGTTCCAAGATTGCAGAACATACTTTAGAGACCATTATGGAAGGCTTAACTATGCATGGGTTGGAGTTCAGAAACCCATCTCCTAAGTGATAAGAGGCAGAGGGGTTTTTAAGCTCAATGCTTAAGCGCCAGCTGGTGACTTGTTGAAATAATGGCTGTGTGCCTATCTAAATGGTAATGAAATGCTAACCAAGTCATCTATTTGCTGCTTCTCATTCTATAACATCCCAACAAGGAAAAAGGGGTAAGACATTTGGCACGTAATATTTGTTTTGAAAACTGGGCACAAAAGCACATGTCAGGTAGCATGAGTTTTTACTTTTTTCTACCCTTTTGAGATATATATTCTAAGCTTTAAGATACAGTAGAAAAAAAATTTTTATAAATTCTCTTCTTGGATTAGAATCCAGAGGTTATTTAAAATTAATGCAGTGTGAACCCAAAGCTACTCTGGGATTTACTACTGTGGAACTCAACTGTTCAATTACAGATGTTCCATGTGGTATGAGGATAATTTCATGGTGCATGCTTGCAGAATGGAAGAGATGTCTGCTTGATGCAGCAATCTAAAGGGTATCGGGTCGCAACCACAGTCCGTTAAAACTCCAATTGTTGCAGGCTGCCACTCCTCCTTTCCCTAGTAGCTGAAGAATACTGATTCTTGTTGATCTCTACTTAACCCATTATTGTGCCAAGTAACGTGGCATACAGATAACTTAAGATACATAAAGTAGGTGTCTTTTAAGCCAGCCTGGCATATGGAAATCTAAATTTGTTAGACACCTTGGGGAGGCAATTATTTGCTGCTTAAAGGGATTCTTTGCTTCCTGGAAGGGTTTAGAGTAGAATCCGTTAATTGATAATTTCCAATTCTTTTTGCACGTAGATTTTATAGCATTTCTCTCTGGCAAAGCAAGTCATACTCCCTACTTGAAAATTTGCTTTTCAGAATTTTCAGACTCTTTGGTCCTATATAAACTCCTTCTTTACCCTTGCATGACCTGAGTCTTGCATAGCTGAGCGTGCATGCTATGACTTTGCCTCTGCCATGGAGCAGGGGGGTCTTTTTCCCTGATGTTTTCTGGGTCAAGTACAGACTGATGGCATTAAGAGTGTTATGATTTAAGAAGATGGGGAAAGACCTACGTAGAACTAAACTTTTAAATCAGCACAGCTCTTGTGTTACACTACTGTAGTCAGTGAAAAAACAAATTTTGCCATATAAAATTACTTCTAGAACACCTTAAGATAAATTTTGTGAAAGTATTCTGTATATTTAATTTATCTTTTAATTTTTTTAGACTGCATTTTGATTGTACACAAATGAGGTACATCTTTTCACTTATGGTTGTGCACGATGTAGATTCATAACATTCGTGTAATCGTCATGTAAATAGGGTAATGATGTCTGTCTCATTCCACCATTTTTCATACCCCCCTCCCTCTCATTTGCTTCTATATAATCTAAAGTTCCCCCATTCTTCTCACTTCCCACGCCCATCCCCATTATATATCATCCTCCACTTATCGGGGAAAACATTTGGCCTTTTTTTTTTTTGGCTTGGCTTATTTCACTTAGCATGATATTCTCCATTTCCATTCATTTATTTCCAAATGCCATCATAATATTCTTCTTTATGACTGAATAGTATTCCATTGTATATACATACCAGAGTTTCTTTATCCATTCGTCTGTTGAAGGGCATCTAGGTTGGTTCCACAATCTAGCTATTGTGAACTGAGCTGCTATAAATGCTGATGTGGCTGTGTTACTGTAGTATGCTGATTTTTAAGTCCTTTGGGTATAAACAGAGGAGTGAGATAACTGGGTCAAAAGGTGGGTCCATTCCAAGTAAAGAACCCAATCAATAAGTGGACCAAGGAACTGGATAGATACTTTACAGAAGAAGACACACAGGCAATTAATAAATATATGAAAGTGTTCAACATCTCTAGTAATTAGAGAAATGCAAATTAAAACAACTCTAAGATTTCATCTTACTCCAATTAGAATGGCTATTATCAAGAACACAGTGTTGGTGTGGATGGGGGGAAAAAGGAACACTCACATTGCTGGTGGAGTTGCAGATTGGTGCAGCCACCCTGGAAAGCAGTATGGAGATTCCTCAGAAAACATGGAATGGACCCACCTTTTGACCCTGTTATCCCACTCCTCGGTTTTTACCCAAAGGACTTAAAATTGGCAAACTACTGTAACACAGCCACATCAATGTTTATAGTATTCTGTGTTTTTACTGGATAATTATAATTTTGATGATTGCCCTGTATCATGACTTAAAACCACTTTCTCCAAGACACTAATAATGGATGAAGAGGTTGGGCAAATAGGATTTAACATCCTACCTCAGGGTTCTGGGGATGTGACTCGGTGTTAACAGCGTCTGTCTGGCATGCATGAGGCCTTGGGTTCCCAGCACTGCAAGACAAACACATGCTGAAACATTCCACCTGGGCAACATTTTTCTCCCAGCAACACACCTTTTACTTTGAAGAGAAATTTTAGGGGTTTAAACTTCTATAAGAAAAAACTTAAAACTAGATTTTCTCAGGTCTAATATGTCCAAAGATTAAGTATCCTGAAAGACAGACTCTCCTTTGGGTTTCTGAGTAATAACCCCTCATTTTGGCAGTGAATCAGTCTGAGGTTAGAGATAATATGGAAAAAGAAGTAATTTAGTTTGTGGTTGTCTGGCAAAGAGGGCTTTTCACTGATCACTGCTTAGGGTCACTTAGGGACAAGGCAAGGGAGATTGATAGAGGCCAGGTGGCAGGTCAGAGTTGAAGCCCCTTTCTGGGCCTCTTCAAGCCAAGACCACTCTCTTGACTGTTATCACCCTCTGCTGGTAGCCAATGGCATGCTGAAGACAAGCAAGCTCACCTTTCACATTGCTTGCCCTGTCTGGATGATGGCCTCGCTCCTTCGGCCTCCACTTCTTGGACTTGGTATTAGTTTGAACCAATGCACAACGAATCCGTTCACCCAGAGTTGCAACCTCAGTTACTCAGATATCTTTGCTCACAGTGTGCTCCTTGTGGTCTATCATGTAATCTATCCTGGAGAATGTTCAACGTGCTGTTTAGAATAAAGTGTATTCTGCAGCTGTCAGACGGGATGTTCTATAGATGGCCGTTAAGTTAACTTGATCTGGGGTGCAATTTAGCTCCAGTTTTTGTTGATTTTTTTTCTGTCTAGATGAAAGTCCTTCAGTAGGGAATTTTATAATACAAATTGTACAGGTAGATAAATTACTCATGCTCACCCTACAGATTCACCTTAGAATCTTAGTGGATGAATCTGTACTACTGGGTTTCAACCAGTTTCCCCTTCAACAGTCCAGTTGTCCTGATGAGCCCAGCAGGTCTAGACAGTAACTTCTACTTGGTAGGGCTATTTGCTTCTAGATTGATGGGTTTTGCTGTAGTCATTTCTGGAATTCAAAGACTAGAAATACCTGAATTCCTTTTCCCTCCTTGACTTGGTAGGCCTCAGGAGAGACATCTCTCACCAGCATGCTGTTCTTTTTGACTGTAGCACTTGGAGAGTTCTTGGTGGCCCATTCCTCAGGCCTGCTTATCACCCTGCTCTCCGCCCATCAATCACAGTTACTGACTACTGGTACTCATGGCACTGACCTTTCTTCTGACAAAGAACCTTATGTAATTACTGGAAGACAATGGCCGTCTTTTGTTTAATGTCTTTACAGAAACCTGTAAGTCATGGTGACTGACAACTCCCCTTGATTTTTGCAGGACATTAACTTTTCTTACACCCAAGCTGGAAGGGAAAATCTCTAAGCCTATATCATGGCACTTATCTTGGGGTTCCTGGCTTGTATTCTTTTTGATCAGTCTTTATATTTCTAATAATGATCCCAGATCTTATAGGTAAGAAGTTCTTATAAGGAATTGTATATGAGAAGCAACTTAATTAAAAAAAAATTCAAGTTTCTTGAATATGAATGGACTTAATCACAAAGCAGTTAAGCAAGATCTTGAATAGATGTGGATGAAGTGAAAGTGACTGGAATTGTTCATCTTTGAGTAGAAAATCTCCAGATATGAGAGGTCAGGCTGTGAACAAGGTGAGAGCCCAGGACAGGCTAGAGATGAGAGTGTAGGGGTGAGTTGGGGTGGCAAAAACTGTAGGAACAGATAAAACAGTGCAGAGACAACATGCTTCTTGACATGAACCTGGAACCAGTGTGTACGCTTACTGTAAGAATTCCGAGGATAGGGCTCAAATGCACAAAGATGAGAGCAGCTGTCTGACAAAGCTGGAGGGCATTTGTCTCCAAACTTTGACAAACCCTGACATAATGTGGTTTGTAAATGGTTTTCATGAGGCAGTTACTGAATTGCTCCCCACTTCTGTGGGGGAACTAAGAAAAGGGTGTCTAAAACAACTTGGCCCTTGTGCTCACCCTGAAGAGAATCTTGTCTTTGGTAACATTGATTGGACAAGCTACTCTCTAATGAGCACGTGCTACTTGGAGGCCCTAATGTTCAACCATCTGGGGGATAGGCTTTGAGCATCCTATAATCTGTAGACAATATAAGCAAGTACAAAAATAACCACGAGGTAATGTGTCATAGAGGTATTGATGCCACTTTCTCGTGCATGATGTTTTAGTTGACTATTCTCTTGCTGTGACCAAAAGGCCTGACAAAAATCGGAGGAGGAAAAGTTTATTTTGGTTTAGGGTATCAGAGATCTTGGTCCATAGACTCTGACTCCAAAGCTTTGAGCCTAAGGTGAGGCAGAAAATCATGGTGGAAAAGTGTGGAGGAGAAAGGAAGCTCAGGAATGGCATCAGGAAGCCATGAGAACTCCATTCACCAGGAACAAAATATAAACCCCAAAGGCAGGCCCCAGTGACACACCTCCTCCAGTCACACCCTACCTGCCTGCAGTTACTGCCCAGTTAATCCCTATCAGTGGATTAATGAACTGATTGGGTTATGAGAGCCTTATCCTAATTCACCTCTGAACTTGATTGTGTTGTCCCACACGTTAGCTTTTGGGGGACACCATATATCCAAACCATAACAATATAGATGATAGGATATTAGAATTAAAATCATAAAATGAGAAAATATTTAGAATCCATTTATATAAAATAACCTGGCACTTCACCTAAAGAAAAACCATATATATAAATATGTAAATGTTATGAGTATATATAAATTTTAAAAACATCACATTTGGTGGGAAATGTTCAATTCAGTTTTGGAGCCAAGAAATGCAGTTCAAGTCCCTCATGCTATTAACCCTGAGATTTTCAAAGGTCATTTAATCCTTATGAATCTTTCCTTCTTAATCTGATATGTAGAAACAATATTATGGCACAGTGTTGGGTAAAAATTAAGGGGATAATGTACAAGAAAACAAATTCCTTTTTTAGCTTATTCATTCACTGAGCAGACATTGCCTATTGGCACTACGTGCCTGGCGCTGCTTGGCACCCGGGAGGTGGTGGTGAAGAAGCCAGCCATGGTCTCTGTCCTCCAGAGCTTAGAGATCCCAGTCTTTCACAGAAAGCTACGCCATGTTATGTAGTCATAAGATAGCATGTGACTTTGGGCTGAGGTGTTTAGAAAAACTATAATGGTATTTAGGTGGGACCTTGAAGGTAGAATTTTGATAGAAAAAACATGGATATGGAATGGGTTGACAGAAGAATGAGTATGAGCAACAAGAAAGTAAAGGTTTAAGTGGGTAAAATGAGGGAAAATTCAGCAAGAATGGGAAAGCCAGGGCAGGAAAATTGAGATGGGTTTTGCTGCGTCCTTGCTGCTCCCCCTGGCCCCTCAGGGTGAGATCTTTAGCAGATCATTTGAGAACTAGCTGAGAGAATGGTAATAAGCCAGGTGGAAGCCAATTGCTGCCTGCTTCATGTCAATTAAAATGATGGTGGGGTAATACAAAGAGTGGGGGAGAGGGCTGAGTACTTCAGTGTCAATCTGGGAAGGACTGAACTCCTCATGAAAGGAGTCCTCATCTTCCTGAGACTCCATAGAACTTGACATTCATCTTCTGTCTTGAAAATGCACTGTTTCTAGTTTTGAGGGAGAGAGCTAAATTGTTTTGGAGGTGCGTTCGACACACTTGCAATTGGAGGTGGCCTGCTGGTAGGCAGAACTAAGGACCAATCTAGTAACTTCCAGGCAGCAGCAAACAATGCTAGGACTTCCCCATCTCGTTGGTATTCTTGATAGCAGGAGTGCAAGGTCTCAAACCCACATAAGACTCTTGTTTGGTGGCAGGTCTGAGCTTTAGTAGCAACTCAACAATCCTCCAAACTGATGTAGACCATCAGTACTGTTTCAGAAATGTCATATGGGTAGTCTTCATGCTTTCAGTGAGTTATTAAATGTTTCCTTCAGAAGTAACTGAATTGTCAACTATTGGCCAAGTATTAGGTGCGGGGAATACAAGAGATGTAAGACACGAGTTTTGATCTTGAGCTTGTGATCCAGCAGGATAATCACAGGTGTGACAATCAGATCAGATAAGTATAACGGTAGGCCAAGAGGGAATGGGGCGGCTGCACAGCTGACCTCTTACCCCATTCAGACTTTTGTTGAAATACCTTCATTTCAGTGAGGACTCTTCTGGCTTCCAATTCCAAAACAGCGGCATCTGCTGCTTCAGTATTTATGCGCTTTCCTTTCTCTGCTCTTCAGTTTTGTGTTTTCCATTGAATTTAATATCCTCTCAGTTGACAGTTACAGAATAATCATCTCAATTTCCTTGTTAACAATGGTTTCCTCTTGCTGTACTTCTGGTCGACTGGTCTTGAATGGGTATTTCCTGCTTGGGGTCTTTAATGTGGTTCAGTCAGACATAAGCCGGAGGGAGAGGCAAGATCACGTTGCAGAAGAACATGTGGGATGGAAGATATGGTTGCCTCCATTGCTGGGTATGTTCTGCACACTTCCTAGCTTGTTAATATAGAGCTCAGTTTTGTCTATTTTTGGTTGATTGTTTTATCTATAAGCCCCATGAAAGTACCAATGTCCTTTGTATACCGTGCCTGGCACACACAGAATGAATACTTGTGAAATCGTGTCTGAGCCATTGGGTTCAAATTGTTTCCTGTCCCAGGGTTATGAGTTTTAATCCCACTCCTGATTTCCAGTCTTCTCTTTTTTTCCAGACTTTAATGTTCCCAAGGGCAGGTGCCGTGCCTCCTTATTCACCACTGTATTGCTCAGTGCTTACCAAGAAGTTGGTGCTCAATGACAATGTTAAATGAAGGAGAAAGGACCATATTTGAGCTGGGATCTCAATGATAAATAAGATTTTTCTGAGGAATGGAAGCAGAACAAGGGCAGAAGAAATTAGCAAAAGGGAAGGGTAAATATGACTAATAAAACTGACCATCAACCCACAAATACTTGACTCCTATCTGATTTGACTTCTAGTCTGTTTCCTATAGTCCTTAACTGATTCCAGGGGTCATATGCTCAGTAAATGATTCTTTTGAATGAATGCATGTCATGGGACAATATTTCATATAAACTTATGTATGGATTCTTGGTGGGGTACAGGGGTTAGGTTAGATAAAATCAATTATAACTGACTAGTTGAGAGAATATTTTAAATACCCAGCAACTTTTTATGGTATTGAAAAATAGTCAAACTTTGTATCTTTGAACCCAACAGGTTGTTCCATTTATATATGTCAAATAACTTTCAGTCAGGGTGGAGTAATTTATATTCTTCTGTTGCTTTCTTGCCACTTGTGCGCGTGAGAGTATGTAGCAAAATCCTTAGGGTCACCTCCGAAAACTTAAACTAAATCTTACAAGGACAAGACTAATTTTTAGGTCAAGGGGAAAGAAAAATGAGCCATGCATCTTTCATGGGGATAATGAAAATCAATAGCAAGACTGAATAGTTAATCCCACAGGTGAAACACAAGTTAAAATGAACAGATATCGTACAACTATAATGCTTTGAAGATCACTATGCATCTTTTTTGTAGGTTTGTTAACAGGTTATTAAAATTTCAAGGAAACATCTGTTTAAACCTTTAGTATCTTAATCCATAAGAAATACTTAATAGCAGAATATGGTACTTGTTGCATATTAAGAAATGTATGGCTTTTGTGGTTTTTATCCATATTGGGATTTAAAAAAAAAAAAAAAACTCAACTAGATTTAGCCATAGAGATACATTGAACACACATACAAAATTCTTTTACTCTCATTTTTATATGAAAATACTAAAATTCTAAGGGTTTTATACAAGTGGTGATACATACAAATGTAGACCTACCTATTTAAAATTTATATGCCTTAGATATGACATCTATACAAAACATCAAAATCATGGCAGTTCTCATTTTTGTGCTTTTTCAAATTTAAATTTTTAGTGGTACTGAGAATTGAACCCAGGACCCTGCTATGCTAGGCGAGGACTGTATCACCGAGCTATGTCCCTAGCCCTAAGGGCAGTACTTGAGGCACAAAGCAACCCACTCTTCCTCAGCTGGCATCCTGTTAACAGGGCAGTGCTGTTGTGTACAGCTGCTTCCTATCCGTAAGAGCTCAAGTGGGCCTTCACCACGCCTGGTCGTCCCCAGGTCCTTTCATGCCTTCCACTCTTCAGGCCGATCATTTTCAGCTCTAGAAACACTGTGCTATTTAATCAGTCATCCTTTCTTGGGTGGGTCTCTATCTCTCCCCCCCCCCCCCTTTTAAGAAAAACAGATCTCTTCTTGGTCACACACCTATTATCTTTGTTCTTGACTTTCTGTCACAAACATTCAAAAATTCTGAGAGTCTATACCTAGCCTTTCCAACATGTTTCCAAACATCTGAAGAACCTGTTTGATCACTTCTGAAGGGGAATCGGTGATTAAGGACTTCTCATTGTGGAATGTACAGCTTTCATGTTTGAACCACCATCTGCCATCACTCAAATTATCTTGTTTGTTCTGACACGGAGCTACCACTTACAACCACACATTCCACAGCAGTGACATTGTTTCAAAGATCCTCTTGTGGCATTAAGAAGGCCAGATGGTAATATTTTTGTTGGTACCTCTTTGAGGCTTAGTTATTTCCCTTAGAATGTTCCAGAAGTTTATCTGATCAATTGCACCAACATGTCCTGCAGCATTTCCCTGCATACTGGGGAAGGTGGCTTGAGGTTGGATAGTACATGGCCAATGGTCATCTTCTGCCTGGCTGCCTGCCATGCTTTGCCTCTGGCATTCTCCTTGCCGGTGCTGCTCTGGAGACCTGCCTTGCTACCTCTACCACACTGACAAGGACAGCAGGAATGATATCCGGTCAGTATGGAGCCCAGGCCCTTCACCTGCCTCCTGGGTAAAGAGGTCGAAGTACTCATTCAAGACACCTGAGGAGGCTTGGAGTCATAGAGCACCCTGAGTCTCCGCTTGGGCTGTGGGGTGTTCCCACTGGGGAATGACAGTCTCATCAGCTTAACATCAAACCCATTGTCCACACCCTGCTTTATTCCCACTTGAGAAAGCCTTCATGTAGAGTTTGTTTTTACTGGGGTATAGTTTACATCCTGTACAACTTAACTACTCAAAGTGCACAGTTCAGTGGCTTTTAGTGTATTTACAAATGGATCCAACTATCATCGCCTGCTAGTTAAAGAATTCTTTTCCACCACGAAAACGAACTCTGCCTTTTGCTACCCTTCTTGCCCCGTGCCCACCTGCTTGTCCCTTCCCCAAGCATGCAAAAATCACTATTCTACTTACTCTATAGGGTTCCCCATTCCGGACTTTGATCTGAATGGATCATGAGGTATGTGATCTTTTGTGACTGGCTTTGATTTAACATAATGCTTTCAAAGTTTAGTCATGTTGTAGCATGTCAGTACTTAATTCCTTCTCAGGGTGGAATAATAGTCCTTTGTATGAATATACCAAGATTTCTGTTCGAGGGACACTTAGGTTGTTTCCAACCTTTGGCTATTATGAGTAATACTACTGTGGATAAATGGGTATGTATTGCTGTGTGGATTTGCTTGCATTTCTGTTGGGCATATACCAGTGAGTAGGATTCCTGGGTCAGAGGGTAACTGTTGAATTGTTGGAGGAACCACTGGACTATTTTCCAGAGCAGCTGTACTGTTTTATACCGCCTCTGTATGACAGTTCTATTTCCCCACCTCTTCACCAATACTTGTTGGTCTAACTTTTAATTCTAGCCCTCCTGGTGGGTGTGAACTGATGGAGATTTGGACAAGATTTGGGAAGAATTTACCTTTCTACTAGTTTTTAACTACAACGTATTTTTTTAGGTACTCTTGCCTATCATATAAAAGAATGATTGATGAAGGTCCTGTTGCCTGTCACAATAATAAAGAAGACTTCAATAGTGAAGACATTGATTGAATAAAACCAGTGTGGGATAATGTTTTAAATGTGTGAGATGAGTGGGAGAAAAGAGTTGGTGGAGAAGTGGAGCAGGGGATGTGGTCCTCGGTGTCTGTCCACCTCTGTCCCAGAAGACTGCTCCTTTCTTGTTGGTGTCTAATGGGCCCATTTGCCTTTCAGGAGGACTGGCATTGGCCCAAGTGCTCTTCTTCTACGTGAAGTACTTGGTGCTCTTTGGTGTCCCAGCTCTGCTCATGCGCCTGGATGGACTCAACCCACCACCCCTCCCTCGCTGTGTGAGCACCATGTTCAGCTTCACGGGGATGTGGAGGTCAGTCACTTGGTTTCTAAAGTCCTTTGGGGGTTGTCCAGTGGCAGGAACCACAGCTTATTTGGTTTCAAAGAGCTTGAGTACTATTTTTTTTCTCTTCCCCTCACTCAAGCCACATCTGGCACTTCAGTTTCTTTGTCCCACTACTAGGGTGACAATCGAGGCTTTCTGTACCTCCCCAAATCATTAAGCTAGATAATCAATAAGTTAGAAGGCAGGCAAGATAATTTCTCACCAAATCTGTCTGCCATGCACCAGGGGTTATGTTTGAAGTGATTTCTTACTAGGGATGGCTACTATATATTGATTATTTTGGTGCTTTGTTTTCCTTGAAAATAACATCTGTAGATGATTTAAAATCCATAGTCTCAAGGTAACAGCATAGGCCACTCTTGCTGTTTGCTAGATCTGGGTGACTTTACTAAATCTTTGTTTCAGTTTCCTATTTCTTCAGCAGTAATGATAAAGATAACACCTACCCCAAGGGTTGTTTTGAAAATTATATAAGCTAATGCATTTAGAGCAGCTGGCACATAGCAGATATTTACACATTAGATTTTAGCTTTATACCCTTCCTATGCTCAGTACAGATGGATAGACAGGTGCTTGGAGTTCTTTTTACTATGCTTGAGGTGTTTTTTTTGGTCCCAAAAGGTAGGGTTGGCCTGGATATTTGTTGTTGTTTTTTGTTCAAAAAGATCCCTTAGCCCCCTCCCCCGTCGTTGTGGTGTTTTTCAGATAGACTTGCTTGTGGCTGTTTTTCTTATCACTGCCAGTGTATAAAAAGTGACAAAATTCTTTTGCAATCACACACCTGGAGGACGAAGCTTGGGGTTGGCACTGGCTGAACCTTGGAAGTCAGTGCCTGCTTAAAATTCGTCCTCTGGCTACTTTGATTCCTTCTGGTCCTGTTTTCATTTCTCCTCATTCATGTGGCTTGTTCAAGTCTTACATTTTCTCTATCAGAGAAGAGCTCAGTGAATATTGTCATACCTAATGTTGCTGTTTGAAAGGAGGTGGGCAGCCCTCCACATCCTGGTTTTCCATAGTAACTTAGGATAGATGCTGAATTTATTGAAGTCTGTTGCAGTGCATTTAATTTTTTGTCTAGTTTGATTTGGGAAGTTAGAAATTTCATAAGGCTATTGCAGGGAATGTAAGTTACTTTGGTCCTTAATGACTTCATTGAATACCAGGTTGCCCTATTTTAATGGCAAGATTAGATAGATGCAGGTTACTTCAGGGGCTCTCCCTAACAAGAAGGCCATGGAGTAGCTTTTGGTTTAAAAAGTGGGCCTGACTGGAAGCTCCATTAACTTTCAACCTACTCATAAATGTAAGTTCCTGAATCGATGGTTTGGGACCCAGCGTGATTTGGGGACATGACACAAATGTTGGTGAGCCTTGCACAATTTCTCTGCCTCCGCAGTGTGAATGCCTGCACTAATGCGTTCTTGGAAAGCAATTCTCCTCGGGGACTTTTCAGTGTCCACTCATATCATAAAACCATGACTCCCACAGCAGGCCTGCCTCCAGGCTCCCGATCCATAAATACCAGCCCATTGATTGTCACAGAGGCAGACAGTTGACTACATTTTATACTCAGACTGACTGTCTGGTTGTCCTTTATTTTTTGGTCTAAGAAAGGCACTCAGTTCTGTGTAAATCACAGGGGTGGAGAAACACGTCTAGTAAGAGTTTTTTTTATTGTCTTGGTTGGAAATGATCCACATAGTTTAGCCTCCAGGTGGTTGAACCACTCTCTCCTCCATCCCAATTAAAATTTTAAGACAAAGATGGGGAAGAGAAGAATAATGAGAAGTTACACCAGGCCGGCAACTCTGAGCTGACCCCTGGGAGTGAGGTGGTTCTGAGAGATAGAGGGGCCAGTAATAAAATGGCCAAAGGGTGCTTCCCGGGAGCAACGTATACACCTGTCGTAGCTTCTGTATATTGTGTGGGTCTGGATTTTCCCTGAATAGTTTGAAGTTTCTTGAAGAGTTTTCCAGTTTGCCGATTAGCCTTAGAAACACTTAAATTATTTTACACAATAACCATTTCCCATTAAATGGTTGAATTTAGGAAAGGAGGTTAACTGTCTCTGAGCTGTAGTGAATAATGGAAGCTCCAAATTAATTTAAAAAAAAAATAAAGCTTTTGTGCTATTCGCAAAAGTTCCTTCATCCATAGGAAGGTGTTTACCATGTTCAGTATCTGGTAGCATAACCTTGACCCTGGTCCCCATTCTTTTAACTTTTCTCTTTTAAGAATTCATGTTTAGGGAAAACAAGTTTTGAATTTGTATGGCTATTAATAGATAATAGATAGCTCAGAAATTTTAACATGAATTTGAGGTATTGCCACAGACAGGAAGTGGCTCCCTCTGCTGAATTTGGGTCCAGAAAGGATTTAATCATGAGCAGATGTGAAAGCTGGTGATGTACATTATTTTGCTAGACCATAGCAGTCATTCATACAGTAGCATAAAGGGCATGGGGGTGGGAAGTGGAAGGAAGAGATTTAAAACTGTCTCTGGAGATTATTTTATGGTTATCAGAACTTGTAGGGAATCTACACTGAATGGGGTTTAGAACTGATGAGGACAGATGAATTTTTAGCCCACCATGTCAAAGGCATCTTACGTACCTGGATACAGCAGTGATCGATTATACCATTTTTCAGTCCTTAGCATTGAGAGAAGACTTGAAGCCAGTAGACTGCCTTTGGAGAGGAATCTGAACTCTACATCATAGAACAGATGAAATTGGCCATCAGCAGAGAGATAATCTTCCTTGACATGATAGTTTAAATTGGCCATGAAAAATTGCTGTTCACCCAGATGGCCGAACCTAAAAATTAGGACCTGATGGGCCTGTTTATTTTTCTTTCTCCTGGTTCTCTTTCACAGAATTCCTGTTGAAATATTTGAAGGCTGAGCAAAGCCCTTAGGAGCTATTCCCACTTGCTTGATTTTTTTTTTTTTTTTTTCCCCCCCTGTGGTCACACAGACCTGAGAAATCGAGAATTTTCTGCTTTAATTTTTAGGTTTCATGTTTTAATTTAGATGGGTTGAGATCTGTAATGAGTATCTTTTTCCCAGAGTCATTAAAGATGACATTGCATGTCCGAGGTTTCAAATTAGAGATCTGATCATGTCCCTCTGATTTGCTTTCTAGCTATGGAAGCAAAACTTGCAAAGTGATAGAATTTCCCATGGTGGCTGGTGAGTTATGGGTCAATTTCGATTATCTCAGGAATCTTGCACAGCTTGCCCTCTGCATTTCTTGACTTATGATGGTCTCAGGTCTTCACAGGCACTTGGGCATCACTGTTTATCCAAGAGGGATCTACGTACTGTTGGGTGGCTGCTAGACCTTAATATATGGGGAATGTCTTTAGCCTGGGAAGAGGAGGAGTCTGAGTCCCATTTTTCTGGCCAGGCATTGATTGCATGGGTTGGTAGGTCTGAAGAATTTAGGTTGCTAAGTTAGTTCAGGCATGCGGTAGATGATAAAACCAGCTCCATGAACTGCTGGCTTTGCATTTTTCCACCTTTTGGATCGTGTTTAACTTCCAGTTGCAGGGTGAAATGACAGGCATGGAGTTGGTGAAATATATGTCATAATCTGCTAGCACTGTTAGATGCAAAGCAGAGGCAGGATGAATCCAGAAGTAAAGGTGAAATGGGTGCTATTAATAGTTTACTTTTTTTTTTTCTTTTTTTGAGACAACCAAGTGACTAAGAACTTGCTGCTTACTAATTAGAAGAGTCATTTCAGTTCTCTAGGCCAATCCTTCCATTTCTAAAAATGGGGATAATAGTGTTTGTCCCAGAGGGATGATAGGATTGAGCCTGACATAAAGTAGATCCTCGGGTAGTGGCAGCTTCTTAAATGGTGGGGGGTTGAAAACCTAACAAAGCCAGAGGTGCCTGAGAGGCCTTTCTGCTGATGAGCCAGGTTGGGCAGTGGTAAGCAGAGTGAGGGAAAGTTGAGCCAGCTTGGAGCCAGAGATGGGGCAATTGTTAGGCTATGGTGGTAAGGTCATGGGCCCTGCCCTCAGAAGACGGGCCTGGGTCAAGTCATTTTTGTCTGATTTTCCTCCACTGTTGAATGAAAGACTAGGAGCAGATTCCCGACACTAGATGGTGCTCTGTTCCCCAACACCTCCATCTTGCTATGGCGCCCGCCAGACTGCAGACACATCTGCTCCTGCTACCTGGGCAGGTTGTTAACCTCATGCTTCAGTTTTCTGAGGTACTAAGATGGTGCTGATACCACCGTTTACCGGTGACAAGTCCTGCTCCTTCTAATGTTGAAGATTGAACACTAGAGAAGCACGCCAAGGCAAGCATATTAAGCAGGTTTTATTTAAAGTTAATAATACAGACTTCTCCCGGGAGGGAGGAGGCCATGGCTGATGTTCTAAAGTCCCAAGAAGTGAGCGCACCCTACATCTTTTATAGGTTAAATTCTCTTTTGTTCTCCAGTTCTCTCCCCGCTTATCTCTCCTTCCTGCCTACTGACTAGCCCTGGTTTTGCATAAAGTGAGAAGCCACGGGCAGGGGGAGGGCCAAGGTGATTCAGGCAGATAAATTAATGCCCAGGGGGCATTAATTAGTGGCTCCATGCTTGCAGTCCTTGATAAAGGCAGGTAAATTTGGTAATCAATGGGCTCCGGAGATCTTTGACATTCCATTCTCCCAGGGGAAGTCTCCAACTTCCAGAGGCAGATGGCTTCATGGCTTCATTTCCTGGAATTGACCCGGTCCCCTATTTCTACACTAACTACCTGTCCTTAATTCTGGCTTCAGTGCTAATCAGTACTGCTTCCCTGGGTAGTTGTGCTAATAAAGATTATGTACTAAAAAGCACAGATTTCTGGGCAATCCTATCATAGATGCCAGAATATTTGCTAATAATCATTATTACAGGTATGAAAATAAAATTTCCATAGTTTCTTCAATTTCTTGGAAAAACCTGATAGGGTAGTTGAAGAGAAAAGGTGTTGTAGGGATGGGTAATGATATGTGAAAGATGTGTTTCAAACTGGAAGAATGGCATTCCTAGTATGACCTCCCTTGTCCCAAGCAGAACTGTTAATATGGCTTTGAAAATGGTTTCCAGCTATCGGAACATACACATTTATGACTTTTTAACATCCTAGTCAATGCTTCTTTCTCATGATTCCATGTCAACAGACTCAGGAAACATTTTCTTCCTCCTAACATTTATGTTTTAACACCCCCTTTCCTTTTTCTCCAAGCAGAGACTTCATAGATCAAAGTAGGAAGGAAATACCAAGTTGAGGCAAATTTTATGAACCATGATTATGTTGTGCTTCCTGGAATTTATTTTTGGCTTCAAAGACAGTCTGTCCTCTCCATTTTCTCCCTGTGTGGAAGATTTTTTTTTTTTTTCTTTTTTACTTTTAGTTCCCTTAAAACTGATAAGCTCTTAGACTGAAAGCTTCTAGAAAAAGGAGAGTCTGACACAAATGACATCAGGGCGTCTTCATAGGGAAGGTGCCAGTCACCAGAGCGTGGTGTTTGTGCAGATGTGGAGCCAGACTGCCTGGGCTTGGATCCTGACTCTACTACTTACTAGCTTGTGTCTCCCCTGTCCCTGGTTTACTTGCCTGCAAGATGGGGATATTGCAGTGCCCACTCCATGGAACCGATGCATATGGAGGCCCCTTTACTCTCAGAGCGATAGTCTCAGTCCACTTGCCTACATCCCACCAGGACATAAACTCTTGGAGGGCGGCAATCCGGTCTCCTTCTCGATTAGCACTGTATCTTTCCTAATTACCTAGGGGCCCTCAGGAAGTCTGTGCTGAATGGATGGGTGATCACTCTTTGAAATTTTGATCACTGGGTCTTAAGAGTAAACTTTTCAAATCTGGTGGTGGAGTGATTTCTCTTCGCAGCTCGTGTTGACATAGGCTGTAGGGGTACCATACAGTGATCACTGTTGATACTTCATCTCCCAATTTTCTCATTAAATATTGGTACCTGCTATGCCAAAATATTATGATGTCTACCTGCAATTTTCTTGAATGAATTTTCCTTGTAAGGAATCTTCGAGTGAGGAGTGTACACCTATCCTACTTAATTACTGTCATTATGTGATCAGGCATTGTGCTGTGTCCTAGATATCAGATGAGGGAGGAAGTTGAACACTTGAAGAAAAGAAATTCAGTTCAGACTTTGATATGAGAGAGGAGTCTGACAGCTGTTTGTCTTTGGGGATGGGATTTTTCTGAGGGAAGTTCCAACAGGAGAATATCATACCTTAAAATTGAAGATGAGGCTGGATGCAGGGCTGGGAGTGAACCCGTTTGAAAACACATCCTCGGAACAGCCCAAACTTAATAATAAAAATACTCATAGCAGCAATGGACACAGTGCAGATGTTCTGGCAGGGCCATATAAATTTTTTTGTATATTGAGAGTATTTAAGCCTCACAGAACTCCTGTGAAGTCAGGCTGTTTCTGTTTCTACTTCACAAATGGTGAAACTGAGTCAGAGGGTAACTCTCCTTAAATCTCACAGAGCTGGGCTTGACTTCAGAGGCTGTGCTTAGTCACTCCGTTTTACTGTGTCTCTAGTGGACTGAAGCACGTTCCTCCCTGTCTGGAATGTGAGACTTGTGTGATAGGATCTGGAATTCAGGAGACCTGGGAGTGATGGTGGCTTAGGTGCCAATCCCTAAAAATCATACGTCAGAGTGATACAGGAAGAATATGGGCAGTGACTTGGTCTGTATTCATCAAGGGACCAGGAGAAAGGGAATGTCCCTTCATTCATATTTTAAAAATTCTTTTTGGAAATGCATGACAGAGTATATTTTGACATATTATGCATACATGAAGTATAACTTAATCTAATGATTCCATTCTGTGGTTGTACATGATGTGGGGTTACACTGGTTGTGCCTTCGTATATGAACATAGGAAAGTCATGTCAAATTCATTCTGTCTTTCCTATTTCCATCCCCCCTCGCTTCCCTTCATTCCCCTTTGTCTAAACCAATGAACTTCTAGATTGTGCTAGCATCCACATATCGGAGATTTTGGTTTTTTTTTTTTTTGGGGATTGGCTTATTTTACTTAGCATGAGAGACTCCAGTCCCATCCATTTACCAGCAAATGCCATAATTTCACTCTTTATGGCTGAATATTATTCCATTGTATGTACATACCACATTTTCTCATCCATTCATCTGCTGAAGGGTACCTAGGTTGGTTCCATAGCTTAGCTATTGTGGATTGAGCTGCTAGAAAACATGGATGTGGCCACCTCACTGTAGTATGTGGATTTTAAGTCCTATGTATACTGAGAGTGGGATGATAACTGGGTCAAATAGTGGCTCCATTTCAAGTTTTCTGAGGAATCGCCATACTGCTTTCCACAGTGGTTGTGCCAATTTGCAGTTTCACCAGTAATATATGAGTGAACCTTTTTCCCCACATCCTTTTATTATTATTTGCAACTTTTATTATTGTTTGCATTCTTGATAATTGCCATTCTGACTGGAGTGAGTTGAAATTTTAGTTTTAATTTGCATTTCTCTAATTGCTAGAGTTGTTGAACATTTTTTCATGTGTTGACCATTTGCATTTTTTCGAAGTGTCTGTTCAGTTCCTTAGCCTATTTATCGATTGGGTTACTTATTTTTTTGGTGTTAAGATGGAGTTCTGGGCTGGGGAGATAGCTCAGCTGGTAGAGTGCTTGCCTCGCAAGCACAAGGCCCTGAGTTCCATCCCCAGTACCGCGCAAAAAAAAAAAAAAAAAAAAAAAAGGAGTTCTTTGTATATCCTGGAGATTAGTGCTCTGTCTGGGACATTTCCATTTTAACCTGAGTCACTGGATGAATGGTGTGAGGTCAGCTGGGTCTTCTGCTCTTATGTCACCCCCTTTTATTATAAACAACAACCCAGAAACAACCACCCTGATGGAAGTGGGAAGAGGGGGCTTTGACGTGGAAAATGGACTGGATTGCTCCTGTTGGCATCTCTTCTGGTGTCCCCTTTTGCGGGGCACCAACCGTGGCCAGCAGTTAAAACCTGCCTTAGTTGAGCCATTAGACACAGAAATCTGGCTCTCGGGAACCGACAATTAAGACATGCTGCTCCAGGTTGCCTGGAGTATGTGGTTTCCCTGCAAATGGGTTCACTGCTGGAGTTTGCTGGCCCTGGATGTGCCAACGACCCACCAGAGCAAAATGACTTGCTTAACTCCACCACGTTGTTTCTCATGGAAGAAGCTCCTTACCAGTTCTCCTTTGATCTGTATCACTGTAAATGTGGGCTCCTCTATTTTGTTAAGTCCAGGCCCTTATGAATGGCTCAACCTGTCATACCCCCATTCGAAAGATAATTTTGTCTCCTGTTTTTCTTGATGATAAATTTCTTAGCAATGAGTTTATAGCCAGCCCATCCCTCCGACAGAAACCCTTTTCCTTGCCCACGCAGGATGTGCAGCGATCCCTCTTCCAACCACTGCCACCTGGGTGACAGTCCTTGCCCTGCTTTGTTCCTTCATCTCTTCTCAGGCTGGCTCAGGTCCTGTTTGCCAATGAGGAAGGGGAGTTGCCCTACGTCTGCTGACCTTCAAATCAGTACCGCCCCACATTCCCACCCTAGCACTGTCTTATTTCTAATTCTGACCCTCCTCTGAGCACGGTGTTTTGTTTTTTCTTTGCCCCACCTTCGTTTGAGGATGAAAATCAAAGTGTGACCCACTGTTTCTTTTACGTATTTACAGAAGGTTTTGATATGCCAATTTCACATTGGTCTGCAGTCATGTCTCTTTTCCTATATAGTTTGTCTTTGGTGATAAGTTGAGAAAGTCCTTCTATGCTCCATGTGAAGTGTATTTATTTTTATATAAGGTTGTAATTCACAATTTGGGGACCCATAAGCTACTGAAACTGTTTTTCTTTAGATTCTCAGACATTTCATCATAGGATTTCTACCAGCTAGCATGGGCCTGGCACATAGTAGGCACTCAGCAAACAGATACTTCCCAAGAACTAGACGATTTGCTACTATGCAGTCTCTTGAAGAGATAATCTGGTTTAGGTATAAAATATAGGGGCTACCCTGCCTTCCTAACTGCATGTAGTATAAAATGCCTTATTTTGCCACATTATCTATTTTCAGTGTTGACTTGAGACTTCCTGGTCCCATCCTCTGACGGCATGTATTCTAGCTTTGAGTTTGTTCCTTCAGAATGTGAATTGTTCCCCCTTTTATACGTTGAAGGACTTAGAATTTGAATCCAAGGAGTGTGTGTGTGTGTGTGTGTGTGTGTGTGTGTGTGTGTTTGTTTGTGGTGCTACTAGGAATTAAACCCAGGACCTCATGCATGCTAGGCAAGCACTTGACCACTGAGCAGTATCCCCAACCCTGAGTTTGTGGTTCTTCACTGGGTTTTGTGGATCTGATGAGAGAGAGTGGTGAATGTGACTTGGTTAGGGCCCACACTTCCTCTCTGCCTTGGTCTCCCTCAAGTTCTTAACCACTGAACAGACCCTTTTGGGTATCGGCCAGGTCCTGGCAAGGTTGTTCACTTTGAAGCAGGTTGACCTTGCCATTTGTCATGTGGTGCCTTAGCCTGGTTTTCTGGCCCTCATCTCGCTGCTTTTCATGCAGGAAATTCTCAGTCTTTTTGTCACAGGATTGCTGAGGGAGGCTCAGCAATGCCAACGAGGCTTCATATTTAGCTTTGCTTGATACATTGATTATGACATGACCGCTGGATTAGTCTGTTTTCTGGTACTATAATAAAATATTAAAGCCTGGATATTTTATAAAGGGGTTTGTTTGGCTCAATTTTGGAGCCTGAATGTCCAAGTTGGACACTGCCGTTGATTTGTCCTCTGGGTGAGGGCCATACGACACATGGTATAAAGGTGATAGCATTTGTAGATGAGATCATATGGCGAGATAGGAAGCTGAAGAGATTTGGTGGGTTCTTTTTATAAGAACCAGCTCTTGCAGGAACTAACCAGGGTTCCACAAGAATTACATCTTCTGAGGTCAGTGCCTCCAATAACCTAACTACCTCCCATTAGGCCCCACCTCTTAAAGGTCTCACCACCTTTCAACATTACTAAACTTATAACATATGAACCTTTGAGAGACACATCCAAATCATAGCAGCACCTTATGCTGTTGTAGAGTGTTCTACAAGGTGCTTTCTGCTTGAGTTCTTACCCCCACTTATACAACAGGCTTCTTCTAGGATGTTATGGGTTTGGCTGAGGGGAGGGGAAGTTAGACTATGTGTCTGAATAATTTCACCCTTTTCCATCTCTTTCATTCTCTTCCCACTGTTGCTTGTTTCTCAAGGGGCAGGTTTTCTATTTCCTCTTCCTATGTTTTCTTATGACATTCTTTCCTACAAAAGGAAGCCTTGTGGCTCAGCCCTTTTAGGTAGAACAGGACATTCATTTTGTAATGTGGAGAAAAACACTTTGAGATTTGACTGATTGGATTCTGAATCTGAGCAACCAGACAACCATCAAGAACTAAGGATTGTTGAGAACAAAACATTGTTTTAATTTAAAAATTCCTGTTCTTGTGTAATAGTATTAAGTGAGGATTTAGATATCATCAATGAAAATCGAACACTAAGTAAGACATTCGAGGTCACATCCCAAGTGACCTAGCTAGGCTTAAGTACTAGCTGCACTGAAGTACTAATCTTCTTAGAAAGGTTTTAACGCATAGATGCATTTGCTCATAAATAGTACATGAAACTTCAAACATTCAGTAGCACCGTGGGGGAGTTGTTCTCATCTTCTATTAGACCAAGAAGAGAGGCATAAGTTTTTGGTGTCATCTGCTTTGTAAGTCCTGAGAATGTGGCCTATTTAGCTTCAGTCTCAGTTACTTTGTGTTGACACTGCAGAGCTACCTGCCATCTTGATTCTCATCTACCTGCCTAAGTAGCCACAGTATATACTCATACATTAGCAAAATTCTCTGATACTGCTTCTCTGTCCCAACTGCTTCCTAATGAACAAAAATTAATACCTTGTCCTTTAATAATTGTAAACTGTGTTTAACCTGTAGGGTTGTCATGCTTAGAAATACCACTTTATTTTTTTGACATTGTACATAAACCTGGCTGTGCTCTGCCATTCCAAGTTCTTCCCACTCACCTCACACTTAGGGGTGGAGAGGACAAGTCTGCATTTCTCAGTCCTACCCATGCAGCTCTTTATGCATCTCCATGACTTTGCTGTAGACTTTCTGATGCTGTGGGGGCTCTCTCCAGAACTTTGTATTGGGTAAAACATCACTGAGCTTTTAAGGCCAGGGACTCCTCATTTTTGTATTTGGCATTTGGTGTTAACACATCCATTGGGTGTGTATTAGAAAGTGCCTTTGCAATTCCAAAATCTTCTGACGAATAGCCTCTCCTGGGTATTCATTAGAAACACAGGGCTTTGGGCCCCTCCAGACCTACTGAATCAGGTTTTTGACAAGATCTCCTTGGAAAATTATGTGAATATTAATATTTGAGAGGCATTGGGCTAGATAACTGCTTAGTCTCTCCTCCCTGACTTGCCACAGCTCTGGATGATGGCTTTAAGTGGCTACATTTGAATATTCAACTTTTTTTTTTTTTTGTAAACAAATGGGGTGCAACTTTTTTCTGTGGTTGTACATGAAGTAGAGGCATACCACTTGTGTAATCGTACACTTACATAGGGTAATGGTGTTTGATTTATTCTGTTATTTTTTTCCTCCCCTCTCTACAGTCCCTCCTTCCTCCATTCTTACCTCCCTCCCACCCCCCATTATGTATCATCATCCGCTTATCAGATCATTTGCCTTTTTTTTTTTTTTTTTTTTTTGAGATTGGCTTATCTCACTTAGCATGATATTCTCCAATTTTATCCATTTGCCTGCAAATGCCATGATTTTATTATTCTTTATGGCTGAGTAACATTACATTGTATATATATATATATATATATATATATATATATATATATATATACACACACACACACATCACAGTTTCTTTATCCATTCATCAATTGAAGGGCATCTAGGTTGGTTCCACAATCTGGCTATTGTGAATTGAGCAGCTATGAGCATTGATGTGGCTGCATCACTGTAGTATGCTGATTTTAAGTCCTTTGGGTATAGGCCAAGGAGTGGGATAGCTGGATCAAATGGTGGTTCCATTCCAAGTTTTCTAAGGCATCTCCACACTGCTTTCCAGAGTGGCTGCACTAATTTGCAAACCCATCAGCAATGTCTGAGTGTACCTTTTCCCCACATCCTCTCCAACACCTATTGTTGCTTGTCTTCTTGATAATAGCCATTCTAATTGGGGTGAGATGGAATCTTAGGGTAGTTTTGATTTGCATTTCTCTTATTACTAGAGATGCTGAACATTTTTTCATATATCTGTTGATTGCGTGTACATCTTCTTTGAAGCGTCTGTTCATTTCCTTAGCCCATTTGTTGATTGTATTATTTGTATTCTTGGTGTAGAGGTTTTTGAGTTCTTTATAGATTCTGGAAATTAGTGCTCTATCTGAAGTATGAGTGGCAAAGATTTTCTCCCACTCTGTAGGTTCTCTCTTCACATTGCTGATAGTTTCCTTTGCTGAGAGAAAGCTTTTTAGTTTGAATCTATCCCAGTTATTGATTCTTGCTTTTATTTCTTGTGCTATGGGAGTCTTGTTAAGGAAGTCTGATCCTAAGCCGACATGTTGAAGATTTGGACCTACTTTTTCCTCTATAAGATGCAGGGTTTCTGGTCGGGTTCCAAGGTCCTTGATCCATTTTGAGTTGAGTTTTGTGCAGGGTGAGAGATAGGGGTTTAGTTTCATTCTGCTGCATATGAATTTCCAGTTTTCCCAACACCATTTGTTGAACAGGCTGTCTTTTCTCCATTGCGTATTTTTGGCACCTTTGTCTACTATGAGAAAACTATTTATTAGGATTTTTGTCTGTGTCCTCTGTTGTGTATCATTGTTCTACCTATTTTGGTGCCAATACCATGCCATTTTTGTTACTATTGCTTTGTAGTAGAGTTGAAGTTCTGGTGTTGTGATAACCCCTGCTTCACTCTTCCTGCTAAGGATTGCTTTAGCTATTCTGGGTTTCTTATTCCTCCAGATGAATTTCATGATTGCTGTATTTCTGTGAGGTATGTCATTGGGATTTTAATTGGAATTGTGTTGAATCTGTATAGCACTTTTGGTAGTATGGCCATTTTGACAATATTCTTCCTATCCAAGAACATGGGAGATCTTTCTATCTAAGGTTTTCTTTAATTTCTTTCTTTAATGTTCTGTAGTTTTCATTGTAGAGGTCTTTCACCTCTTTTGTTAGATTGATTCCCAAGTATTTTCTTTTTTCAAGGCTATTGTGAATGGGGTAGTTTTTCTAACTTCTCTTTCTGAGGATTCATCACTTATGTATAAAAATGCATTGGATTTATGAGCATTGATCTTATATCCTGCTACTTTACTGAATTCACTTATGAGTTCTAAAAGTTTTCTGGTGGAATTTCCTGGTTCCTCTAAATATATCATCATGTCAACAGCAAATAGGGATAGTTAGAGTTCTTTTCCTATTCGTATCCCTTTAATTTCTTTGGTTCGTCTAATTGCTCTGGCTAGAGTTTCAAGGACAATGTTGAATAGAAATGGTGAAAGAGGGCATCCCTGCCTTGTTCCAGTTTTTAGGGAGAATGCTTTCAGTTTTTTACCATTTAGAATGATATTGGTCATGGACGTAGCATAGATGGCCTTTACCATGTTAAGGAATGTACCCACTATCCCTATTTTTTCTAGTGTTTTGAACATGAAGGGATGCTGTATTTTATAAAATGCTTTTTCTGCATCTATGGAAATAATCATGTGATTCTTGACTTTAAGTCTGTTGATATGGTAAATTAATTACATTAATTGATTTGCAGATGTTGAACCAACCTTGCATCCCTGGGATGAAACCCACTTGATCGTGGTGCACTATCTTTTTAATATATTTTTTTGTGCGATTTGCTAAGATTTTGTTGAGAATTTTTGCATCAATGTTCACTAAGGATATTGGTATGAAATTTTCTTTCCTCGATGTGTCTCTGTCTGGTTTAGGTATCAGTGTGATATTGGCTTCATAGAATGAGTTTTGGAAGATTCCCTCCTCTATTTCATGAAATACTTTGAGAAGTATTGGAATGAGCTCTTCTTTAAAGGTTTTGTAGAACTCGGCTGAGAACCCATCTGGTCCCGGACTTTCCTTGATTGGTAGACTTTTGATGACTTCTTCTATTTCATTACTTGAAATTGATCTATTTAAATTGTGTATGTCCTCCAGGCTCAGTTTAGGTAATTCATATGTCTCTAGAAACCTGTTGATGTCTTTGAGATTGTCTATTTTGTTGGAGTATAGATTTTCAAAATAACTTCTGATTATGTTTTATATTTCACTCGTGTCTGTTGTGATATTTCCTTCTTTCCAAATTTTAGTAGTTTGAGTTTTCTCTCTTCTTCTCTTTGTTAGTGTAGCTAAGGGTTTATCAATTTTTTTTTCCGAGAACCAACTTTATTTTGTCAATTTCTTTGATTATTTCTTTTGTTTCAAGTTCATTGATTTCAGCTCTGATTTTAACTATTTCTTGTCTTCTACTTTTGGTGTTGCTCTGTTCTTTTTCTAGGGCTTTGAGCTGTAGTGTTGTTTATTTGTTGATTTTTTTTCTTTTATTGAATGTGCTCCATGAAATAAATTTTCTTCCAAGTACTGCTTTCATAGCATCCCAGAGAGTTTGATATGATGTATCTTTGTTCTTGTTTACCTCTAAGAATTTTTTATTTTCCCCCAATGTCTTCTATATCCATTCATCATTCAGTGGCGCATTATTTAATCTCCAAGTGTTGGAGTAGTTTTTTATTCTGTCATTTATTTCTAATTTCAATGCATTATGATCTGATAGAATACCAGGTAGTATCTGTCTTCTTGTATTTGCTAACAGTAGCTTTGTGGCATAATATATGGTCTATTTTAGAGAATGATCCATGTGCTGCTGAGAAGAAAGTGTATTCAGTCTTTGTTGGATGGTATATTCTATATATGTCCGTTACGTCTGAATTATTGTGTTGAGATCTATGGTTTCTTTGTTCAATTTTTGTTTGGAAGGTCTGTCCAGTGGTGAGAGAGGCGTGTTAAAGTCACCTAGTATTATTGTGTTGTGGTTTGTTCAATTCCTGGAATTGAGAAGGATTTGTTTGACATACATGGATGCACTGTTGTTTGGGTCATAAATATTTATGATCTTTGTCTTCCTGATTTATGCTTCCCTTAAGCAGTATGAAGTGTCCTTCTTTATCCCTTCTGACTAACTTTGGCTTGAAGTCCACATTATCTGTTATGAAGATGGAAACCCCTGCTTTTTTATGGAGACCATGTGCATGGTATATTTTTTCCCATCCTTTCTCCTTTAGTGTGTAGGTATCTGTTTTTATGAGATGAGTCTCTTTCAGGCAGCATGTTGTTGGATCTTTCTTTTGAATCCAATCTGCCAGTCTATGTCTTTTGATTGATGAGTTCAGGTCATTAACATTCAGGGTTATTATTGAGATATGATTTGTATTCCTGGTCATTTGGCTCATTTTTCTTTTTTGACACAATTTGGTTTGTCCTTCATTTGGCTTTTGCTTTAGGGTAGTTCCTTCCTTTGCTGATTTGCATCGTTGTTTTTCATCTCCTCATGGAATATTTTGCTGAGAGTGTTCTGCAGTGCCAGCTTTCTTTTTGTAAATTCTTTTAGCTTTTGTTTCTCATGGAAGGATTTTGTTTCATCATGAAATCTGAAGGTAAATTTTACTGGGTATAAGATTCTTGGTTGGCATCTGTTTTCTTTCAGAGCTTGAAAAATGTTGTTCCAGGCCCTTCTAACTTTTAGGGTTTGGGTTGAAAAATCTGCTGGTATCCGTATTGGTTCCCCCTGATTGTAATTTGATTCTTTTCTCTCTCAGCCTTTAAAATTCTGTCTTTATTTTGTATGTTAGGCATTTTCATTATACTGTGCCTTGGTGTGGGTCTGTTGTAATTTTGTATAATTGGAGTCCTAATAAACCTCTCATACTTGATTTTCCATTTCATTCTTCAGATCTGGGAAATTTTCTGATATTTCGTTGAATAGATTGTTCATTCCTTTGGTTTGTTTCTCTGTGCCTTCCTCAATCCCAATAATTCTTAAATTTGGCCTTTTCGTGATATCCCATAGTTCTTAGAGATTCTGTTCATGATTTCTTACCATCTTCTCTGTTTGGTCAACTTTGTTTTCAAGATTAAATATTTTGTCTTCAATGGCTGATGTTCTATCTTCCAGGTGTTCTATCCTATTGGTTATTTTTTCTATGGAGCTGTTAATTTGGTTTATTGTTTCCTTCATTTCAAGGTTTTTTTTTTTCTTTTTTTTTTTTCAGTTTCCCTCTTTATTGAAATGATCTTTTGCTTCCCACATTTGCTCTTTTAACTGTTGATTGGTGTGATCATTCAAAGCCTGCATTTGCTCTTTCATCTCATCGTTTGCTTATTTGATCATTTTAATTATGTACACTCTGAACTCCCTTTCTGACATTTCTTCTGCCATGCTGTCATTAGATTTTATTGATGTAGTAGCATCTAGGTTTGTTTGAGACATTTTCTTCCCTTTTTGTTTTTCTCATATTGCTCAGGTATCTTCCCCTCTAGTAGTGAAACTCTGAGATAGTGCAGATTTCCCCTATTGACTTCTAGTGTCCCTGTAGATTTTCAGTAACTTGCCTCCTAGTCTTCAGTAGCCTGAAGTCTTGGAGGAAGTTGATAATGCGGTGCTCCACAAGGAAGCTGCCCCTCTATGGTTGGTGGCCTTCAGGTGGGGTATATTTCCTGCTAGTGGGCAGAGGCACCTCTACTTGTTGACCGATGGTCAGCCAAAGGGGGACTAGACTGCGGGCTGGGGCATGGTTGGTCTGGGTCTCGGTCTGTGGTTTTATCACCCTGGTGGGAAAGCCTTCCTAGTGGGGAAGTTTCACTGGGTAGCTCTCCTCCAAAAAGTTCCATTCGATCTGGAACTACCGCCTTAGCCATGGAGCCCGCCCTGCGCAGAAGTCTCTCGCTGGGCGGCCCGGAACTAACGCCTGTGCGAGGGAGCCTCGCCCAGAGGGAGAGGTTCACCTGGTGTCTGAGTTGGTCCCGAGTCTCTAAATACCTCCTCTTCTTGAATCCTCAGTCCTGGAGCGAAATGAAATGCAGTTGCCCTCTAGTCTGCCATCTTGAAAAACCTCAATATTCACCATCTTATGACACATGGGTGCCAGGGACTGGAGCCGAATGGGAACCTTTGGTGACTTTCCTAGGGTAGAGTTCCACAAACGGACTGAAAAGGTGGTGGGGAGGGAACCTGACCAGTTCCAAGGCAGGGAGGGCCCTGGAAGGTGTCTCTTTTGGAGGAGACGAGGAATCAAGGGAGGCAGGCTTTGATGTGCTCAGACTGGATGGAGGCCACTGATCCACAGCCACAAAAACTGAGGAAAATTTAATTGCCCTTGTTTGTTCTTAACATGTTTGTCCTCCAACTTTCCGTGTATGTGACCTCTCTGCCTTCTTACCTCTGTTGTTCCCCTAGACATGGTCCTCCTGTGTAAGAAGCTGCCTCGTGAGGGATTCCGCCACTTAAGAAATGCCCAGCCTCTTCTGGTAGATGGCTGAGTCCTGCGGACAACCTGACGTAGATTTTGGAGGGTTGCCTTCCTGCTCCCCATTACAGGGAGGAAAATTTAGTTCCTGTGAGATTATTTACATAGGAGAGTTCACCTACCACACTTCCCAAAACCATCACCACGGATGTTGCTTATTGTTAAAATAGAGATGACAGGTCCACGTAGAAGTGACATTTCTAGGTAAAGTTGCTAGCTGCAGAGTATAGAGGATTTGCTGAGAAGTTAAAATATATGTCATGAATATCCCACAGTTGCCCTCTGGGCTGTGATCAGTGAGTGAGAGACAGTTAGGTGAGGTGGCTTGCTATATTACATTCAATGTTCTCTAGCTGGGGGCAAGGAGCAGGGTTGACAATAGGGGACTAAGGGAAATGAACTTAGAGGGGCTTGGGAGTGGTAGTTGCTCAAATCCCATTATGAACATTGTCATAAAATAAACCTGCTCATAGTATTATTTGTCTAGTTGGCAGCAAATTACCCTAGGAATATTTCCTGGACTACTTAGATTCTTACTGCTTTGGGATTAGGTATTGTTCTTGTAATCTGCAGTTTTTCTGTGACAACTGAGGCTATAATGTTACATTCTCTAGGATTTCTCAAGTGAATTCCTGCAGCAGGGCACCATGTGGTACATGTGAGACTGATGGCATCTTTCCTTCTAGTAGCTGTGTGGTGACTCACTCCAGTGAGATTGATTCTAGAGAAATCCAAGGGGCCTCGTTTCATTTGTTATAAGTTAGTAACAAAAGAGCTGACAGCATTTTACCATTGACTGGATCATCAGCAACTGAAATGTGGTCTCTGCTTCTCTTCCTCAGGGTAGTTGGTCATAAGTCCTATCAGTAGAGCCAAGAAACTGGCCCAGCACCTCTTGTAGGTTTGAGTGGAAACCTCAGTTTGAGTTACCTGTGGGGTTTGGCTGAGATCTTTGTCTCTAATAACGGCAGAAGGGGAAGGTTAGGAGCTACCTTTCTGAATCGGGGAAAATCCTTCATATCCTGAGGGTTCTGGTGTCCTGGCTGTGAGTCAGAGGAGAGGGGAGGATGTGAGGGGAAGTGGAGCGTGGTTCTCTCCCCCTCTGTAGGAGTACTTTCCTAATGGAGTCTTGACCATGAGGGACTCGGCACTGTTTCAGCACAATGAAGATAGGAAGGACTTTTTCTTCTGATGGGTAGGTATAAGACTTGCCCTCAAAAAAAAAAAAAAAAAAAAAAAACAACTTTGCAGGTTGTTGTTGCATGAGTTTCACATATGAACTTCAAACATGCTGCCCCTCCAAACATAGATGAAAAATTTGGAACTGCTGGCAGTAGGGAACACACCTGGGATGTGTTCTTGGTATAAAGCAATTGGTGGAAATATCTGGCAGATGGGTAGCCAAAAATTCAGTTTCCAGGGCAAGTTTTATCAGCATCTCAGCAGTGACAAATGTCCCCAAACTATTCTGGAATTTCATGTTTGACTCTCAAACAATTTGAATAAATTTCATTATTAGTGATTTCCTTAGATTTGAAGAAAATTTTTGTCATAGATGGACACAATTACTTTTCTATTTTTATGTGGTCCTGAGGATCCAACCCAGTGCCTCACACATGTGAGGTGAGCACTCCAGCACTGAGCCACAATCCCGGCCCTTCTTAGACTTTCAAGACACATTGTGAACACTATGCATGGATTGTACCTAAAAATCCAAATCCTTTGTTCAAGGAATATTTCTCTAACACTATATTCCAGCCACTGACCCATAATGCAGAGCTGAATAGAGAATTCTCTGATCTCCAGAAATTAATGTGTTACAAAACCAGCATGTCCACCACTGAGTCTGTATAGTGTTTGAGCACTTAAAAACACATCCACTTATTTGCTGTTCCATGGACCAGTCAATGAAATTCTCCTTTGCCATTATCCCCATTTTATTGATGAGGAGAACCCTGAGAGATTAAATGACTTTAAGATTAAATGTGCCCAAGGAAATGAAGCGCACTGGGTCAACATCATGTCATCTTTCAATAACATGTTCTTATTTAACGTTAGCTTCTTTAACACATTATCAGTAATTTAAAAATGCAAATGTTTTATGCATGTTTATCAGGATGAACCCAACTATGTATAACCATAAAGCTCTAAGAAAAACCTTAAATATACGATAATTACATAAGTGCATAAATAAAGGAATGTTGTAGTCAGTGGACACCATTAAAAAAAAAATACAGTAGTTCCTTAAAGATATGTGAAATAACTGTTTTACTAATAGTCAACCACTAATGACAAAGTTGTTGAAAAAGCAGAGAAGTCTTTTATATCAATTTACTTAGAAAGCATTTCAGGGAGTTGTTAGAATTACATGGTAGAGAAGAGTGAGCTTACACTCCCATGGGGCTGGGGCCACATCCTCTCCTGACTAGTTTGGTGGCTTTGGTCATGTGGCCCAACTTCTCTAGACCTTAGTTTCTCTGCTTGTGAATGGGCCAATGATGTCTACTTGCTGGGGGGTGGTGAGAATTTAATCTTTATACATTAAGATCCATGTTCTTACTGAATCTTGCAGGTGGTGTGTGTTTTGGGGCGAGTTGACTTCTGATAGGCTCTGTAGTTGGTATTTTGTTTAGGGATCAGTGATGTGCAGTCACTTTGTTGAGGGTACTGACACAGGATCCAGCACATAGCTGAAGTGAATTTGGATTGGCCTGTCTATTGTAGATTCTGGGCAGAACACAAACCGAGGAATCCAAGTTAAGTCACCAGTCTGAAGTTTTCAGGGCAGACACTGACCTGCAGTTACTGATTGGTGATAAAGGTGCCGCTCACATGGTCTGTTGGATGGAGCTTATTCCAGGGTACATTAGGGATTGTATTCATCAGGAAACAAGATGGCTCTTGAAACCCCCACTTCTCTCTAGAGTCTATTGTATCCTGTGCCCCTTGGTGGTCTGCACCCCAAGTGTACAGTCTGCCTCTAGAAACTTAGTGACGATCTCCTGGGATCAGCTTCAGAGCCTGTAGGCAGACACTCTGCTCTAACCAGCTTCCGTCTTCCTTTGGTCCTAGCTGTTTCTGACCTGGTTTCTCTGACCTCCCTCTGATCTCTCCTCTCCAGGCTAGAAACTCATTAGTTTTTTGGGGTGAACTCATGATTGACTTACTCTTTTGGAACACAGCTGTGCAAACTCCAGCTTTAGAAGTAGCTCTGGCTATCCATCAACTGATGATTTATTAATTAAGCAAATATTGGCTGAGTGCCTACTGCATGCCAGCAACTGCTCTAGGTGCTTAGGATGTGGTATTGAACAAAACATGCACATGCACTTGCTCTCTGAATTTACTCTCAAGCTGGTGCAACAGATAATAACCAATGAACATAATCAGTACATAGTGTGCAAATAAATGCAACGGAAGACAAAAGGTAAGGAAGATTTTATGGTGAAACACATGGGAAGTAGGGTTGCCATATGCAATCCATAGTGTTCCTGCAAACACTGAATTAATGGATAATGAACCTTGCTCCTGTGGAAAATACTGGGTCAGATTCCTGCCAATCTATCACAACCTTTCGATCTACTCATTAATGCAGGTTGATTATCCCTGGTCCAGATGCTTTGGAATGTTTGCAAAGATCTTACCAGTTGAGCAACCCTAATTGGAAAAGGTGAAATCTAAAATGCTCCGAATGATTTTGGCCAAATGCTCAAAAAATTTTGGATTTTGAAGTGTTTCAGGTTTTGGATGTTTGAATTGGGGGTGCTTGCCTGTGTGTGGCTTTGTTTTTTGTTTCTGTTTAAAGACTCCTTATTTCTATTGGTTCATTAACATTGAATTCAGGGTCAATAGCACAAAATCTCGGGCCTGGATGAAGCTCATTTAAGATGTGGGTTTCTCCACAAGGTCCATCACAGCCTTCTTGCACTTGAAAAGTACACAGGATGTAGCACTGTGCTTGGAGACCCTTTTACAAAGGTGGAGTCACCCAAAATACAAAAATGTGGCAAATGTGGCACTCCGTCAATGGCAGAAGGATATGGGTAGTAGGAGAGCGGAAGTCTGAAGGCAGAGTGTGCCCTGTTCATTCAAACATGAGTTGATTCAAATATTTTGCCACTGAGCTCATTTGGGAATGACTGAAAAAATGCTGTTAGTATTGATTTGGGGGTTACAAATAGTTTGTAGTGTGGAGGTGAATTCAAATGCTGGAGCTCTGAATAACGAGGGTGGACTGACAGTGGGTGATTGGGTAGGCCTCCCTGGAAATGTGAGGCCTGATGAAGGCTGGGAAGAAGGCATGTGAATCATGTGGGTGTCTGCAGAGGTGGTGACTGAAGGGTCAGTGCAAAGGCCCTGGGCTAGAAGCATACCTAAAATGCTCAAGGAACAGCTAGGGGGCCAGGGTGGCTGGAATGGGGCATGAAGTGACTCATGGGAGATGGTGTAGGAGAGATGGCATCTTGCATCTTTTTTTTTTTTTTTTTTTTTTTTTTTAAATCTGAGTGAATTGGGAGATGTAGAAGAGAGTTGAGCTGAGAAGCAACGCTACCATGTCGAGGCAGAAGCAGTAACCAGGACTGGGCCCTAAAGTGTTTATGAGCTCACCACTTAACAATAATCTTCTTGCACCTCCCTGTTCCTAAATTGCCCCCACAGATGGAACACAGCTCCTGGAACCTGGTGGTCTTTTTGGAGGGCCAGGAAGAGAGCTGAGCTATTGAACTGCAGTGGGCAGTGCTGCTGGTGCCTCTCTGAAGATGTGCTTCAGCTTACATTGAACGAATTGAAGCATTTGTTTCCATAAAGCCATTTGGCGTTTGCATTTGTAGACTTGCACATTCAAAATATTGCAACTCTAGGGGGGTAGTCATTAGAAGAATACTCCATTGTTTTTCTGAATAACAAGGAATCCTATGGACCACTGGAGTTTCAGCTTTCCTTTTTGTAACCACAAGCCCAGTCCCTGAGGACTGCCTTTGCCCTCACCTCTGCTGGGAAGAGGAATGTGGCTGCAATGATTGTCTGCGTGAAGATATCTGTATCTGAAGTATAGAAATAATTCATGTCACGTTGCTGCTCTGCTTTAATGAATACAGAAAATACTTTAGGTGTTGCATTATTAAAGGTGTGCGTGGCAGGGCTTCTGTGTGTACAATTTGAAGCGTGAACTTATTAGCATTTCAGGTTGATACCTCTTTTAGATTTAATTAGATTTCAGGCTTCAATCGATTTATTAAATGAATTTCTCACTGCTTAAAAGGTGTAATATGTTCACGACAGTAGCTTTTCATCACTCTCTTCTCATTTCCTCATGTGCTCAAGCAGATCTCAGCTTCCGTCTTGAATTCAAAGCCAGAGGTTTTTCCAAAGATGCTGTGCTGTATAAATGTAGCCCCTTTTGTGTTTTGGGATGCTGGGGCCAGGAGAAGGGTTGTGTTTTAGCTGTGTTATCTGCCATGAGTGCTTCTCTAGTAGGTTTACCACCAGATACTGTAACGAATGCATAATGATAGCACTACCTTCTATTCCAGTGGCCGTTTGTCACTATGAATCTTGTTATTTTGGTATAATAATCCCCAAACCTTTATTTCTACGTGAGGAGGCGTGCATTGGGGCTATTGAAATAGTGGAAAATTAAATGAGTCAAACCATATTAGTGGTTTGCAAGATGAGCTGCGAACTAGACCTTGCAATGCAGTAACTTAGTGACGTTTTGTTTTGTTTACAAATGTGGAAGGAACACTTGTACAAGGCACTGGGACAGTCTAACCCCATCTCTCATTGTCTGCCTGTGTGAACTTGATTGCTGGGCCATGATTGCTTCACCTACAAAGTGGGGGCTCATCAAAGGCGGCAGGGAGGTCTGCTCCATCTCCAGCTTCCTTCAGGCCTTAAGCTGTGTGTGTACGTGTGCAAATGTGTGTGTGCAGGCAGAGTGAGGTGTGAAAATAGACTGAATTCAAGTTGTGGTTAATAACGCATCTTGGTAACTAATACCAATAGTATGAAGTGGAAGAAGAGGGATTATCTGTAGTTTTAATATTTAAATGAGCCCGGGCCTCAGATTAAAGACAACTGACGCCAGCTTGGTAAAGGAAGTTATTTTATTATGTGTAATGGACATTTCCTATCGTGGTATGTTTTTGAAACTTCAGTTGGAAAGCGGATTAAAACCCAGGAACTAAGTCAGAATAATGTAACTCTTTCTATAATAAAAGTTCATTTTTGTCACAAAGCAAAAACTATGTTTGGAATGCTGTGATTCAAGATTTGGGGCTCGGGGGAGATTGGTTAAGAAGCAAAACCCAGGGACAAAGTGGGATTGTGGCTGATTGGCAGGCTCATCCTAGAGGAGAGGATTGGTTTTTATTTTTTACAAGACTCAGTGGGCTAGGTTATATAAGAGGTCTTTGAATTTTAAAGAAATGGTGATTTTTGGTCTGTAGGTTATTCACATAAGGAGTGATAAATGCTCTTAATAACCCCAGGCCTGATTTCTTCGAGGGGTAAGTGGGAAAGTGCTAGACTAACACAGAATTAGAGTTCCAGAATCTCCTTTAATCTGGAAAGTTCCCATGGTTTTGTGTGTGTGTGTGTGTTTAAATGACGTCAAAGGGTACCGCTCTCCCTTATTTTATATAACATTTGCCATTTTGATGTTAAACTTAAATTATATAGTCTGGGCAGGAATACTGCACAAGAATGTGGCATCCTTTTCAGAATGTCACACTGGAGGCACACCAATCTGATGGTTCTCACTGGTGTGAGGTTTTTTTGTTGTTTTAAATATTCTTGTAGATGATTTTCACCATTCTGGAAGGGTATTGTCTAATTCATCCACTGTATAGCTGGTTCTGTTTATTTGCCTTGCAGCTAATGAGCAATCTATGGGAGACGCTTGCTGACCATAGAAGTATCCTGGTCTTTGCCAAAATTTCCTCCCTACCTTTGTCATCATGACTGATTATTGCCTAAATCGGTCTTCACTGTGATGGTTGCAGATGCTTTTCCAACTTTGTCATTAGCATTTGGCACTTGGCATTCTGGTGGAAACAAGAGCTTCCCACTGCCCTACTTGCCATCTATGTGGATGCCCCAACTGTTTTTTCAATAGTTTATAATTCTTACTCTACTTAACTTGGTGGAGCTCAGATTGTCCCCTCTTCACCAGCGTGCTCCGTTAACCTGGTTTCCGTATCCTTGGATATGTTCACATGATGAAGGATGCCTGGTGTTTACAGACCTTGCTCTGCCAATCACTACTTCTTTCCTTTCTGGTCCCTGAAATATCTACAGTAAGTTCAGGGTCATGGTTTGCTACATGCAGAGTACCGATGAGGTATGAACTAGAAGCTCATGGAGCCTCTTTGCTCCTCCTTGAGTACAAACTTGGTTACTAGAAGAACAAGAGAGCAAGAAGAGTCCATGAGGATATGAATGAAAACAGAAAGGATGAAGAGGCCGACCTCTTCCCATTTAGGAGAGGGCCCCAGGCCTAGTTTGGACTGAGGATGCACCCCAGTATCACAAAAAAAAAAAAAAAAAAAAAATCTCCTGTTCCTCCTAATGGGCAGAATCACAGCCTGTGGGACCGGAGTCCCCTGTGGACTGAGGATGCAGACCAGGCCTGCGCACCTGACTTCTTACCATGGCAACTCTTCCCTCTGAGATATGCAGTGTGCAGTCCCCTAATCTTGCCACTTGGAAGTGGATCCTCTGAGGACTCGGGGTTAGTCTTCATGAACTTGTGCATCATCTTCCCCTGGTCGGAGCTGTGACCTAGTCCTTCACTGTTGCTCACACACAGGGCCCATGTCCTCTTCTCTTCAGCTGCTCCAGCAGAACTGACACACGGCTCTTTTCCACCCACAACTCGTCAGGCTCCCGGGCCTCTTGCACCACAGGGTCTCAGACTGCATGCCCTGTGTGGTCTTGTGTTTCCGGAGGGCATTTGATACGCTATCATATTGAGCCTCAATTTCATTTAATGCTAAAAAATACTAAGGAATTTTATGTGCTTGAGTTGGAATTCTCATGGATTTGTCCTTAGCCCATCAACCTGAAGGTTTCTGTTCTCATATTAAGCAAAATAGGCACGTTTCATGGGGTTTCTTCTTTACTAATTCTTAGCCTCCTTAAGTTGTTCTTGACGATAGAAGTATAATCAGGATTTTAATTAATACATTTTCTAGTTATATTGTAGCAACATGAAGACAAATTATCCTTACAGTAAGGGAAAGGAATTTCTGTAACAGGCTGTTAAATGGCATATTTTTGAATTCCTCTTAAAACTACATTAAGTTAATGCTTACCCATAATGAAGAACACTCTAATCTCATTTCTTATTTCTCCTTCACTCATTTCGAAGGATTGTATGGTAGCATTATTAATCATTAGAGCTATTATCAAGAGACGGGGTGCTCTTCTCAAGTACTCTGTCCGCAGTTCTGTCTTTATCTACTGGACAGTGGCAGGACTGGCCAAGCTGTGTGTCCACTCAGGTGGACAGGTGGAGTCCACACATTGACCTTCAGTGTTTCCTGTACATTAGGCCAACTTCTGAGCTGGTTCCCCAGTGTTTACCATTCATGTCTAGCAGTGCCTTTACTGGATCTTGTACACTTGGGAAGTTGGGGACTTCTGAAGACTCCAGAGTTGAGAGCATTCATCTCGGCATCACTGTCATCTAAGATCAAGCCTCTGGATTGTCTTGTTGGCATGGACATTAGGCAAGTGTCTCCCCCCACCCCCCGTGTCTTTAAATGCTGCATAGGTTGCTGCCTAAGGAGATCCTGGATTGTCAATTCTGTGGTTTTGAAAGCTGTTTCTGCTTCCTTGAACAAGGAGGAAACAATCTGCCTCTAAAGAATGTGAAAAAGAGGGATAATAAAGTCCCCACTCCCTCTCAGTTTAGACCTATGCAATGATTTTGTTTCCATTGGCTACTCCTTACACCTGTTAAGTGAACCCCCCCCCCACCCCTGCCCCCAGGTTTCACTTCTAAGAAGTTCAGTTTTTGGTGTAGAGGGACAGGGAAGGGAGAGACTGGGAGGAAATTGGGGTGGCAAGCCATGCATGTGTATGGCGGTGTACAGAGGCCGAGGGTCAGTTCAGATGGCAAATCAGCAGGACCAGGATGCACACCAACAGTCTCCATAGTGAGGAGGGTGTGGCTAGGGAGGCCATGCCCAGAATCCATTGACACAGAAGAGTAACAAAAAGAACCCAGAGCGCTTGCTTGACAATGAAAGAGAATTAACAGTCTCCCACCAAGCCACAAAACACCCATTTCAGTTCTTTCCTGGATTTCAAGGAGAGTATTCCTTAGGGGTGTCCGGCTAAGGACACGAGATGAAAGTGTCCTGAAGGGAGATAGACAATGGTGGCCAGGGTGCTGTCCTTTCTACATTTGTTTTTATAGCCAGGAAGCTTGTTTTCTGAAGAATGATCTGGAGATACTGGGGAAGGGGTTCAGAACATGTAACAGCAAAATATGCCACTTTGGTAGATTGATTGGTTTGAGCTAAAAAAAAAAAAATTGAAGGAGCCAGCACAGGAAAACATCTTTGCCTCCCCCTCAACTGCCTAAAATAAAATCTAAGTTTTTCCTCTTGTAAAGGCAGTTTCCATTAGTAAAGACATCTAAACCAGGAAAAGTTGCTGGAACGTGAGATGCATCACCTAGAGGCCCTCTGTGTGCTGTGGCTCCTTTATTCGCCATGCATTTCCTCCCCTCCCCTTCATTTGCCTCCTCAACCCCCAGAAGCCCAGAAAACCCTGATGCCTTTCTGCAGCTCAAGATGATGGATAAGTCTTGGTCATCTGAGTGCTTCATTGAATCTCACATTTTCTTTTTTCTTTTAATTTTCATAGAATTCCTGTGCATATGCATATAATTAAAATTATTTTTCTCCTGTTAATCTGTTTTATGCCAGTGTTATTTGTAGATCAACCAAAGAACTAGAAACCTGGAGGGAAGCTACTTTTCCTCCTTTATTCTAGAAGACTTGAATGTTCAGCCCAGGTGTTCATGATGCAGAAGGGACACCTGGCCCTTTTGTCTGGTGCTCCTTCCCCCCATGTATCTGTGTCAGAGCCTCTTATCTCCTTCAAGTCTTGACTTGGACATCACCATCAAGATGAGGCCTACCTGACCATCCTGTCTAAAATTGGAACCCAGCCTTCTGTCCCTCCCCCCCACCCGCCCTGCTCTTATTCTTTTTGCTGTAGTACTTGCCACCCCCTACCATGACATGCTCGCTCCTTATGTGTGCTTTTCACTGTCTGTCACTTGCTGTTGGGACAGAAGCCCCATGAGGGTCGGGTGTTTGTCTATTTTGATCCCTGATGTATGCCCAGAGCCAAGACCAGGCCTGGCATCTAGGAGGACTTTGATGGTTATTCATTCAATGAATGAATGAATGAATAAAATGAGAAAGAGGTAAGCCATTCAGATGTAGCCAAGAAGACAAAATGGAGGCCTGGGGGAATCCCATTCTTGAGTTTGGCTTAAGAGTAAAAGGATATCTCCATAGCAAAAGGTGGGCAACTGAAGCAACGTTTGCTGAATGGTTTACAACAAACTCAGTTAACTGAAAAATCCTAGATCATGGGTTTTCCACCTGTGCTTGTTCATTGAAGATCAGTTTTTTGGGTATCATTTTGTTGTTCCTCGTTCCTGGTGCATTTTCATTTAAAAGTTAGTTATTTCTTTGAAAAGCAATAGCTCCACAAAAGGTAGTGTTGGTGGTGGTCAATGTTTTCTGCTGGTCCTGAGGGACTCGGCATGGGGGATGGTGGGATCAGCCAAGCTGAAGGGAAGTGGGTTGAAGAGGAGGTCACCCAGAGGCGGGGCCAGGGTTTTGGGATTCTTTAGGAGGATTGAGGGGAAAAGTCATTCTGAGGCCCTGTTAGTTTAATTACCCACATAATTAAATACATGAGCATTGAATAAATACTGAGAAAAGCTCTCAGGAGAGGGAAGCTGATCTAATTTTTGGGTCTTGTTTTGTGCTCCTTGACCTGTTTGTAGTTGTCCTTGTGTTGTTTTTTCAGCCTCCCCCAACTTGTCACTTCCCCTTGATCAGCGCCTACTTGTGCTTATTTCATTCATTTCTTTTTATTTGTTCTGGGTTTCCAACCTAGGGACGTGTGGTGTGCCATCACACAGCTACACCCCCAGCCCCAGGGTTTGGTTCAGTGTCCTTTTCCTACTCTACAGCAACTGGTATTCAGCGTTGTCCTGGTAACTGTCGATTCCTGCATCCGCATTCCTTACTGGCAGCTTCTGGAGCTGAGGTGGTAGGTCAGCTCCTACATGCTAATCTGTGAATCTAGGAAAACAGCCCAGGACCACACATCTCCTAATGGTTTGCTTTTAGTTCATCAGGGACATGGGGAGAATCTGAATGCTCATCTTAGGTACCCATCCCCAGTGTGCTAGTATATAGATCCAGTCCTTTGTGAAGGTGGATTACGCCATTCCTGATCATTTTGAACCAGCTGAGTGGGTTTGTCTTTTGGGTGTGGGGTCCTTACAGATTATTCTTACTAACTGCTGAGATACAGAAGGAAGCAAAGCTCATCAAGGGCTCATTTTAGTTAACAATCACTCTAAAAGTTCTGAGTTATCTGAAATCATTTTGAGGTCCAGTCACCAGTACAGTGGCCTCCATGTTGGCCCGTGTTTGGCATCTGAACTTCGTTTTGCACGCCAGGCTTATAGCTGCTGGGACCTCCAAGTTACATTATGCCTGAATGGAGTGGGTTCCCAGTAATGGTCTAGAAGAGGGAATGAAAGAGACTTGCTAAATCAGGGATACTTTATAAAGAAAGGAAAGAGATCTCTGAGCATGTCAGAAACTTCAGCCACCAGCAAATCATCTAGAAATGAGTACAAATTGGAGTGGGAAATACATCTCTAATTTCCTTAGACATTTCCATTTGGAGTTGAAATGCCCTTGCTTACCCTTGGCTCCCAGGAGAATGCTCTAAAGAGAGCCCAGGCAGACAGAAAAGCTAAAGTTCAAAAACCAAGGAATTTTCAAGTTCACTCAAGAAATGGTATTCTGTCGGAATCAAACTCCTTAGAAACCTTCCCAGGTTTGAAATCCTTATGCGTCCTTAGGCAAGACCCCTTAATGAGACTATTAGTCAAAACTAGTGTTCTCACAATGGGAATTAAATGGGGACTGCCTTGACCTGCTGGTGGCATTGTACCAGAACTTTAAATTAATTAAGGTCAGTGGCATTTAACCTTGGTGTCATGTCTTAATTTTGGTCGAGTAAATTTGATAATAGGAAAAGATTGTGGAAATAGTCATTGACCAAGAAAACATTCCAAAGTGATTTTTATTTTAAACGTAGAAAACACTTAAAATATGAAACTATAAAAACACTTCTTTGGTAGCAAAAGACTAAAAGTAACACATGGTAAGGAGCACAGGAAAAAAGTTCCTTATAGATAAAAATTGAAGCAGCTAGTATGTGTTTAAGTATCTTTATTATGCAGCCATATCATAATCTGCCAGAAGACACCATTTTTGTTTGGTTATATATATACATACATGTGTGTCTGCTTGCATGTCTTTATATGACGTATATATGTATTTTATAAAATATGAATATGGGAAGAAAGGGGGGGCAACTATTTCCTTGTGTCATAAGTCATATGAGACCACAGTCTATCCACATGAATATCTAAATTCATTTTAAGGAATTGGTAAGTTTGAAATCTGCAGGATAGGCTGGACACCCAGGGAGTTGTTACAGTCTTGAATCAGAATGTAGAGAAAGAATTACTTCTTTCTTGGGGGTCCTCCATCTTTGCTCTTGGGGCCTTCAACCAATTGGATGAGGCCCACCATCTGATAGAGGGTAACCCAAAGTCTGATTCAAGTGTTAATCATGTTTCAATAATGCATTCACAACATATAGATGGATGTTTGAACAGATAATTAGGATCATAACATAACCAAGTTGAGAAAGAATTAACCATATCAGGTTTGGAATGTGGGCAAGAGATCAAAGCTAGAAATCTAAATCTGGGGTTCATTAACATGTGGAATGCATTTACAACCTTGAGATTGGATTTTGCTAAGCTTACCAAGGGAATTTTGATCTCATGTCAGGAATTTTCCTAAGGCAGTCCGTTGGTTATAGTTATAATCACATTAAAATCTACCTAAGGATGTTTTCTGATCTATTACTTGTCTGTCTATATTAAACGTAGTGGTTCCTTGTGTTACCCCTTCAGATGATTTACTTTCAAATCCCCTCTTCATCCTGGATGGTACCTTCTAAGTATGGTTCTCTTTGTTGATCTCTCTGAAGTAGGCAACTGAAATTGAGAATGACCCTCCAGGTACGGTCTAGTGAGCACAGAACATGCCCAATTCTTTTGTTCTTCTATGGAAGTTAAATGTCAGAATTCTCTGGTGGGAAGGTGGTACCTGTTAGCTCATGGCACTCACTATTGGCCAAAGCCCTCATATCTGAACATTCTTCCACTTGGCCCTGATTCTGCATGTGCTGTGCTTTGCAGTCCATAGCAAAGACTCTGCTGTTCCTCAGTGAAATGGGAAGCTATGGCAGGGTTTAAGTAAAAGGTGATAGATCTTGGGATTTCAAAGGATCCTTCTGTTGTTCTATTGAGAATGGACTTTTTTAGAGCGAGAAGGGCATTTGAAGTGGAAGTGTTGAGAAGTCATCAGATTATGCATTTGTCTGTAAAGATAACAGTTTAGATTGGATGTGGGGGTTAGAGAGTTGATGACAACAGTGTTTTGGGACCAAACAACTGGAAGGAGGTAGCTGCCATCAACTGAGATGGGGAAGTCCACTATAGGAACAGATACAAGGGAAAATCGGGAGTTGGGTTTTGGATGAGCTAAATGGAAGATAACTTATAAATAATCCAAGTAGAGATGTGAAAATGGGGAAATGCATGACCTGGAGTATTTGAAAGAGGTCTGAATTGAAATACCAACTTGATAGCCTTTTTCACTGAGAGAGCATTTGAGACCCTGAGGCTGGGTTGTGAGACTACCAAAGAATGGAATACGTAGAGAGGAGGACCAAGGACTGAGGCTTTCTGGGCTCTCTAGTCAGAGGCAGGAATTGGCAAAGGTGCCAGGGGCAACTGCCAGGGAGTAGGAGGGAACCTGGAGAATACTGAGTGTCCTGGATGACTAAATGAAAGGGGGTGTGTGTGCAATAGACTGCAAACACATCAATGCACGATGCAGAATATTTTTGATTAATAGAGCATATATTTAGTATATTTTTCTTTGTAGTTATATATAACATTAGATTCATTTTGATGTAATTAAAAGACATGGGATATAATTTGCTCAAGTTTAGCATTTCCCCTTTACCTCCCTCTTCCTGTTCCCTTCCCTCTTCTCAGCTGCTGTTTACTTTGAGATTATTATTTTTCGTTAGTTTTGTGGATATACGTGATGGTGAGACTCACTGTGGAATACTCATATAAAAAGATCCATATCTATGTTAACTTGGTAACGGCAAGTGAAGTTTCTTGAAATTTTGTTATATATCTACATGAGCTATTTATAACTGTATAATAAGACACATATATCCTTGGCTACAAGATTTCTATGATAGATTTTAACTGAGGAAATACAGCAAATATGGCCTAGTAAAAAGGACTTCAGGAGTCAGAAGGTCTCAGTGTTGACCTCAGTTCTGTTGCTCTTTGCTCTTTGAGTATGGGCCCATTAAACAGTCTTTTTTTTTCTAGCACCATTTTAAACTCATCTGGAGTGTGGATATTAATTCTTGCTCTACTCCATTATTGTGAGAATCAATTGAAATAATAGACCTGAATATGGTTTAACACAAGTCTCTCTGAATGTATGTATAAATGTGATTCCAGGTATATTATTAATATCTAATAAGCTACTTATATTATGACCTATTATAGATTATAATCATTTTAGTGATTTTTTTTAGATAGCTTTTTAAAAAGTGGAGTAGAATAGAAAGTAACACTATGTTCTTCTCAGAGTAAATATAAGGTTCTTAAATTTTTCCGTTCAGTTGAATACCTGTATTTGTTATCTAGTCTGAACAAATGACAAATTTAGAAGTTTAAAATATTGTTACTTTTTGGTGTGTGCATGTGCGCGTGCACAGGTGGCAGTGGTGGTAAGGGATCTGAGCTGCTTAGCTGGATGGTTTGACTCGGGTTGAAGATGAGCCATCAGACGGGGATGCAGGCATCTGAAGGCCTGAGTGAGTTGGAGGACCCACTTCCAAGCTCACCCTTCCTCTCCATGCTTACCCTTGTGAGTGTTGCAGAGGGCCTTGTTTGGCCTCTCACCACCAGGACCTTTCCTTAGGACTACTACTTATGGTATGTATTACCACTACTTCCATCAGACACATGATCAAAGAAAGAACAAGAGAGTGACCCCAAGGCAGGAGCCACAGTATCTTTTATAACCTAATCTCAAAAGTGAAATGTGATCCCTTTTGCTGTGACTCTCATTAGTCACACAGCTCCTGGTGCAATGTGAGCGGGGACTCTACAAGGGTGTGAACACCAGGAGTGTGGGGATCATTGAATACTGTTTTGGAGACAGGCTATCACAACTTATTGAATTCTGGGTTAAGATAGAAAATACAGAGCTGGGGTTGTGGCTCAGTGGTAGAATGTGTGACTAGCATGCTTGAGGTACTTGGGTTTGATCTCCAGCAGCACATGAAAAAATGAAATTAAGGTATTGTGTCCATCTACCACTAAAAACATTAAAAGATAGAAAATACATTTTAAAAACATGGGTCATGTAAATGTATTTATGAAACATCACTCTATGGTGTCTTACTGTATACCACTGGACAGAGGTATACATTAAATGTACACTTAAGCTCAAGTGTTGATCCTCTTTGCACCCTTGTTGAATTACCAGTGACTCTAAGATCATGGACATGAACTCCAGTGATTTTTTTTTTTTTTTTAAACAATGAAATGGTATGATTGAAGTTTTATGGGCCATGTGGGACTATTTGTCTCTAAAATAAACCCAGCATGTACTAGCTTCTTCTCATAGTCCTCCTATCTGATTTCTGTAGTTCTGCATTTTTTTGTCTATCTGATGATCTGCAAAGTATAACTACCGTTGATGGGTTCTTTCTTCAGGTATGTGGCTTGATTCAAGTGTCTTGTAGAATTCAATACATGGGCTGGTGGTAGCAATTACACTTTCTGCCTTTTTTTTTTTTTTTTTTCCTGCATGATATTGTCTTGTGAGTGTGGTCTGGGTAATGAGCTTGTGGGAAATTCTACCTGCAGATAAATGGGGTATAATTAAACTCTTCTATTTTGTGAATAGAGACTATTATATCCATAAAGGTGTGCCCTACTTAAAGGAATCTTGTAGAATAATTACAGACATGATTTTTAGTATAATTTGATATATCCTGCTGTGAAAAACAAATGTCTTAGCTCTCTTAATGAATAATTTTTGTTTTTTCCAGTATAAGTGGCTGAGAAAAGAACAGATTATCTTTGAAGTGCTAATAGATCCTAAGCAGGCTAAAAGTCTCAGGTTATCCTGTTAAAAGAGCAATAGGAAGCACAACACAGGAAAGACACATATGGCCACTGGCTTTTAACTGAAAAACCGTGGGAGTTTCAAAATTTATCAAGCTAGTGCTACAAATTAGTTGGAAAGGAACTGTTTTTACAAGAAGGCCTCCTGTTTGGCATTTGCTGTTCATACTGCAACTCAGCCCTGTAACCACAGGTCTTCTCGAGCTTATTAAGGTCTTGGAAGGAAACCAGTGTTCCTCCATCTTGCAGGCACAGTGGAGAAATGAAGGACCTGTTACTCTCAGCAGGCTCCTAGGACCATGCACAGACCCTTTTCTTCAGGATGCTTTCCCAAAGGCTGGCCTTGCTGCAGGTTTTTAAATTTTATGCCTCCTTAAGCTGCCAACTCCTGTGAGCAGGGGACTATTTGTTCCAGCACCTGACAGTGTCTGGCACCTACTGGAGGCTCAATATTTTTTTGAAGAGAAAGAAAAAGAAATTAAATTCCTTGTTGTCTGGAATGGATTTATGTCCTGAAGAGTAGGGTTTGTGTTATAATGTATATATGATACTCTTTTCTCAGTGTTTCAACTAAATGTACTAAAACTCAATTGTCCCTGAAATGTGTGAAATTGAAAATTTGGAGGCTATTTACGGAATATAGGTTGAATGGCTTTTATCTGGAATACTTGCGACTAGAAGCGTTTCAGGTTTTGAAGCATTTTGGATTTCTATATTGGGGATACTAAACCTGTAATTACTGTCGAGGTAAGATCTCCCTCTCTCCCTCCCTCTCCTTTTGAATCTTGTAATCATTTCTGATAAAATTCAATGAAGAGATTTAATTTTTACAACTCAGATGTGGATCACTGATAAATCGAGCTGGTCAAGATTCACTGGATTAGAGAACTCTGAAGGTTCCTTTATGTCCCAAACTGTATGCATTCTTGAAGGCCAGCATTATCAGCCAGTCATCTGAAGTGGCTTCCTTTCTGTCCAGAGGCTGCTGAGCGATGGGCTGGCTGCTGACGTTGTGGCTGTAGACCTGGCCCACTGACTTTGGCTTTGGCACTGTGATGAAAAACAAAGCAAATGCTGGCATGGTTTATGAAAAACCGGGCCGGGCACTTTTGTCATTTTAGCTGTCTGCCTTGCAGCCTCTTGTGAAGTTTTTTTTTTCCTTGCTGCCTTTGTTGCGCTGATCAGTCTCCTGTGCATTCCCTGTCTAGTCCTGGGGAGAACATCTGTGTCACAGCCACAAGCCTTGTACCGTGACCCAGCCTGGAGAACTCCAGTCCATCCGTGTCACGCTTGTAAGCGCAAAAGGATGGCAGGCAGACCTGGACGGATTCAGAGAAGCCTTTATTCCTTTGTGGACTTGGGCGCTGTTGGGGCCCATTTTCCAGATGGGGAAAATGGCCCTCAGTTGCAGAGGGGATTTTGGTTTTATAGGGTGCAATAAGGTAATCATTGGAAGCTGTGTACATGCAGTTTTGACCATCGGGGGATAGTTGTACAGGTTAAAACTTAGGAGGGTGGTTGTAAAAAGGTTGAGACTCATTGTTCTTAATCTGGGATCCATTGTTTCCCAGAGTTCCAGTATTTGCTGTGCCTCCGTTTAGGGCTAATTTGCGATGGGGGAAGGTCTAAATTTAGGACCCATTGTTATTAGGAAAGGGTGCACTGGGAGAGGTTTAATGTTTGGCCAATTTCTCCTCCTTCCTGCCAAGCCACACCGTCCCTCTGTTTTTCTTGGGGAGCTATCTATTAGGAATAGTATTTTCCATAATGCTTCAGCGCTGGTCTCTGCTCCCCATTCTCACCCTGCCTGTGCTGGATTGTCATCTAGGTTAGTATCCCATTGACAAATGGTTGCTCTTTTATTTCCTCCTTCTAGATTTCAATAAAAAGAACTTGATAGAATGCTATGGATGGGAAAAGTCATATTTACTTACATTAGCTCAGCCATCTGAGTGAAAGAGATGCCCAAAGAGAGACATAGAAATTTTGCCAGTAATTAGCATGAGAGAGACTGCAAAGACCTGGAGACCTTGTTTTAAAACCCTGCCTCTCTGCTTGAATCTTGGGCATTTAAGTAGGGAATAAATATCAAATGGTCATTCTTCTCAAGGTGTCTGTGTTTAGTTAGTATGACAATAAAACTGAGAAGGCAAAGGTTACACACTAGTGAATGACAGGTTGAAATTATTTAAAAATCTATTGAGCAGCATTTTCAGATACAGTGGCATTTTAAAAAATTATGATTATAAGACTTTTCATTTTGAAAAGGAGAGAAAAACTGTGTAGTGCACCCCAGTTCAATACACTTGAGTCTTCCTTCTTTTCAGACCAATGGATCTTGCGTTTCTAATGGTGGCAGAGCTAAATGTTCAACTATTCCAACAGATAAAACCGGATTGCTGAGTGATCATACAATGGCTAGTTTTTCAAACCATAGTGAAGGAATTCATCAAACGCCTACCATGAGTAATCATGCATTGTAATGTTGTATTCATAAGTGAAATGTCATGGGGTGGGATGGGTTTTTAATAAGATATCTGATATAAATGTTTGTGTCAAGAAGATGTTCAGCTTTTAGGATTGTGGTGATAGTTTTATGATTTGTTTTGTTTTGTAACCTGGTGACTTTTTTTTGTTTTTTTAAATCTTAATTGCCCAGCTTTCAGAATGCAACCGTCTTAAGGTCTGGCCTGATAATTTTTTAGGTCCTGAAACTTTGGGTATTTGGGGCCCAGTTTATAAGTAGCTGTTAAGACCCCATATCTCTATGCAGTTTTTCCTGAGCAGGGGAAATGCAAAAGTCATATATCCTTGTTCTTTCTTTGGAAATACTCAATATTCTGTTGTTAAAGGCAACCTGGGCAGGAAGATCAGCAGGGCATTACACATAGTTGCACTGGAGATGTGGAGTTCTCTCCCACTTATCTTACTGCTTCTGTGGACTTCATTGCTGTACATGTTGCTTGGGAGAAAGATGAGGGCATCTATTGCCATCTCCTCTGACCCAGGAACCAGCTGCCCTTCCTATCAATAACATTAAATTCCAGCCCAAGCAATGCTCTGAAGTGGGGTCATTGCCAGTTGGCTTTTAGTTTGAGAAACCTAAATACTTGGAATAGACATGTTGTCTGGGAAGTACCTCACACCAGGCTGTCCAACTGCCACTCAGCCTTCAAAACCCAGTGAGAGTATCACCTCTGGGAAGCCCTTCCTGCATTCTTCCTCTGTCTTACCTCCAAGTCGGTGCAATAGGAAACCCTCTCATGAGCTCCCACAGCATCCCATGCTTGGCTCCTATTTTGCATTTGCTACCTTGACTGGGAGGCCTTATATTTTAGTTTGGATCCTCGGGGGACTGATCTAATACTGTTTTTTTCCCCCCAGCGTCTAGTACAAAGTGTGCTTTATAGCAGATCATCTTACATATTAAATTTCTTTTCTGACTCTGGCCCATAGACTTATTCTCCCTAGCTTGTCCTTTGCGGTTGCTTCAAATTGCCAGGCATTCATATCTCTATCTTTGTCACCTCCCCTTTCTCTTTTGCTCCAGCGCCTTTGCCATCTTTTATCTGTTGCTTTGGAGTTGGGCCAGGAAGACGAACCTACTCTAGGAATTGAGTGGTGAGGACTCAGTATAGGGAAGGAGAGGTGTACATCATGGAGGCGGGGAGTGAGGAGGGAAGGCTGGGAAGGCTGTGGGAAGCTGCTGATGCTGAGCTCAGCTGCTCGCAGAGCCAGGCGGGGTCTCGGGAGGCCTTAGTATAGAATTGGCTAGAAAAACCTGTGTGTGTCATCTCTGAATGTTCCCAGCTCTGGCACAACTTAATAAGACATCAGCTGAAAGAGAATCTAGGAAGTCTTAGTTTGTAGACTTTCGCCCTTGAGCTATAGGCTAGTTGGTTCTTAGAAGGATGCAATAGTCACCAAAATGTTGGCATATCCAGTGTTCTGTCTTGCTAGATCTGAGACTTCCCCATGAACTTCTGGATACCATGTATATTTAAAAATTCAAGGCTCTTCCTACCCCATGGATAAATGCTTTAATTTCATCAATAGAAAGGAACCCTTATCCATAGTCCCATCCCAACAATTAAGATTCTCTTATAGCTGCATTTTATATTCCCCAAACCACTAGATCTCCTTAAGAATAAAAAGAAAAATCTGTTTTTGTCCAGAAATTATAAATATCTTTTGAAAAGCATCCCATTTAATTTATAATATGTAAGTCATTTTATTTGTTCTAGGCCAGGGCTTCACACATGGTAGGCAAGTGCTCTGCCACTAAGCTGCATCCCCAGCCCCTATTAGTCTTTTTAAAATCACTGTATTTAGCAAGGAGATCTGAATTCAAGGTAAAGTTGGGTCAATTATGAGCAATATAACAGTAGGTGAATAACTAAATCTTCATTCATTCATATATTGAGCTCAGATTGATTTGTTGTGGGCCAGGTCCTGTTAGGTACCGCGTTTGGGTTTACTTAGCTGTCAAATGGGTATAATACAAGAACCCTCTTATCCTTATGGTTTAAGAAATGTTTGTGACATTGACTTGAAAATTGAAAATCGTTGAAACATCAAGTATTTCAGTGGACATGGACTTGATTCACATTTATAATGGTTTCTTTAACAATTTATTCTGCCATGTCAGTAAAGTGGTATCATGGTCATGTCAAGTTGCAACGCCTGAGGTAAATCAACCTCAGTGATTGGCTTAGCCTGTGTGCCTTGCTTGTGCTCTTACTGAAGGTAAGGATGAGAATGGTCTCACTAGAGTTGGATGTAGTGGGTGAGAGCTGAGTTCCAAAGGAAGTTAGGCCTCCTCTCAAATGTGTACCAGGTAACTTAATAACAACAACAAAAAAGGCAAAAACATTTGTAGGTCAAACTGGACATGGATGCTGATGCCCGTTAGCATATGATGTTATCGGGAAGTTTGTCTCAATCACCATCTCAGCTCTTGGAAAACAGATGTTGACTGAGGCCAAGACAGGGCAGCATGGTGGTACCTTCAACGAAGTACTGGAGTCTAGTGAACTGGCTCACTAGATGTGTTTCAAACACTTTCTTCCTCATTAGTCAAGTGAGGTGGTTAGAACAGTTCAGCTCTAAGGTCTTCTCTGCTTTCTAAAATTAAGTCAGGTAGTCCAGGGCTAATGGGGGCCTCGAGTCTAGGTATAAACTTTCTTAGAGACTTGACTTAGTTTTTACCCCCAGGTCTTCTAAGCCAGTTTCCCAGCAGGAATGAGAAAGCCAAACTTGGGCAGCCTAGCAATGGGATAAATGACTATGTAGCTGAAAGACTATGAAGATTGTAAACTGAAGAGGCAAAGGCAAGGGTTGTGATCTGAATGTGGTACTTTGTATAAATATCACCCTTCATGTGTTTTACTAAGTGGCCATAACAAGGGCTTCCAGAACAGTGCTCACTAGCTATGTGGCATTTGCAGCTTTTGGCCACAATTCATTGCTGTTTTGAATGACTAACTCTCAAACAGCCAAATTCAGCCTGGGAGGAAGGACCAGGACTTGGGGGGCAGGGAGCCTGGTAGTCCGGAACAAGTCCTGGAACCCACCATAGGTTCTGGTCCACATTCTGCCATGGACATGCTCTGTGAGCCTCATCCTTCCTTTGTCATCGTCTCCTCTAAATGGAATGACATATAAACCCCGATGCTCTGAGTGTGCACGTGGGCAGCACCACATTGTCGGGCTCCACAAGCCTCATTATGATGCACTGTGAGGCTCCAATGAGCATGGCAGTCATAACTGTAATAAATAAACCATCAGGGCCACAGCAGGTGCATTAGCCCAGGCAGAGTGTACTAATCCACTGATGCAGTTATCAGACCTTTGCCGCTGCTCTGGGAGTGAGCATGGGTACTTGGAGATGTTTTCAAAATGTCCCTGAAACTTGAACTCAGAAGCCTGAGGCTAGAAACGATCTTAAAGGTGATCCCTTCCAGTTTTCTAAGACTCAGCACCCTCTGCTACCTGTGCTTGTAGTACTTACCGAGTAACTGGAAGTTCACCACCTTGTGCTGATATTGCAGTTTATTGTATCGAACTGAAATCTACCTTCCCCATCGCTGCTGTCAGTTGATGTTCAGGCAACAAAATCTTGACGATCACAGATATGCACACAGGGTTTCCAATTTTTAATTTCTGGAAGGAATCAAGAAGAATTTGCACAGGATTGATGTTCCTTATATCACCTGGTATCCTTGCTTTCTGTGTGTTGGTAGCTGTGAAAGATGATTTGCTTAGTAGGTGACAAGAAAAATTGTGCTTCATTTGGTAGATTTCTTATTGCAGAGGAATAAACACATTTCTATGTATTTTATGCTTTTATATATAATAATTGAATAACTCCTTTTGATCATCTTTCATCTGCAGGGTACTATACTCATTGCCAGAGCAAACAGAGGCATTGGGATCTTATTACAGTATATTGTTCATCCATAGATTGACCCGATGTTTGACTTACCAATGGGTGTTTATTGAGGATCTGGTAGGTGCCAGGCTTTGGTTCTTGCTCTTATGGAATTTATAGTCCATAAATTTATAGAAATTCTTATTGATTTTGCCATCTCTTTACTAGAATCAATACTTCTTGAAGCAGAAGTTGTGTGCTATGTGTCTCTGAATTCTCAGAATTTGGCACATAATAAGCACGTGGTAAATAGTGAGTGAGTGAATTGGCATTTGATACTGAGCTAGATCCTGAGCCAGCAGTTTACTGGTTATGTGACCAGGAATAAGGACACGAGGCTTCTTAAAATAGGGGCTTATTTTTCAGGGCTCTTATGAGAATTGAGATAAAATAGTGCCTAGCACAGTGCTTGGCATATAGTGCTATAGAATTTGCTCATTTCTTCCAATTTTAGCTCCTTAGGGGCCTTTTGCATAAGAAAATTACAAGATATTTCTGGAGTTACATAAGAAAATTACAAGATATTTCTGGGGTTCAGTGGTTTGCTAGTGTTCTGAAATCACAGCCCCATTCCTGAGCCCCTAAGAAGGAGTCCAAGTCAGCTCCGGAGAACTGCTCTTGTAGATTTGCCATCTGATACTGGAATTGGCTATTTCTAGAGGGAGCTTTGTTGGTTACATTTTAGAAACAATAATCCAAGACTAAGGAGACTTGTTGCTCTTAGGTTGGTCATTTCCTCCCTATGCCTTTTCAGCGGACATGGGGGATAGATCAGTTTTAAGAAAAACAATTCTGAACGCTGATATTTCCAACTCAAATATAGGATTAACAAGTTTTTTCTTACCTCCTTTGACTTTCTATATTTTAATCTTTTTTCATGCTAAAGTTTGCTTTCTAATATTGACTCAAAATGCTTATTTTTCATATAGTACGCAAAAGTGTAAAACAGTGACAAAATTATTAATACTGAAAACAGATTTTTTTTTTTTGTACCTGTGGTTCAGTTTTTTGTTGTTTTGTTTTTGGTACTGGGGATTGAACCCAAGAACACTTAACCACTGAGCCACATTCCCAGCCCTTTTTATTTTTTATTTTGAGACCGGGACTCACTGAATTGCTTAGGGCCTTCCTAAATGGCTGAGGTTGGCTCTGAACTTGAGGTCGTCCCACCTCAGCCTCCCGAGCTGCTGGAATTCCACGTGTGTGCCACCACGCCCGGCTGTACCTGTGGTTCTAAAGATAACTTATCTTTGTGTATTTTAAAGTCACTTGAAATAACTCCTTTTGTTGTTTTTGTAGTTATGCCACCAACTGCATGCTTACTTAGGTTTCTTTATTTCGTCGATGCTTAATTTTTAGGAACTGCTTTTTAAAAGAATTTTGACTTATATTTTCAGTTATGCAAATTGTTTACATGACTTCAATGTAAAATCTACAAAACAAGTTAATTCATAAACTTACGTCATTGTTTCCTTTACCATATTCCCCTTCCTGTCCCTATAAATAGCTATATAAATTTATACATTTTCTGATGTATGTTAATATATTCTGGAGACCACATCATAGTACTATCTGAAGAGGAGTGATATCACTTTTAATAGTTTTATAGTCCTTCATTATGTGGGGTATCTTCAGTCAGACCTTTATAGATTAGGTTGCGTTAGCTTTCTGTTACTACAGCAATGTGTTTATAAAGAGAAAAGGTTTATTTTGGCTGATGGTTTTGGAGGTTTTGGTTCATGATTGCTCGCAGACCTGTTGCCAGATAGCACATCACGGCAGGAGAGTGTGGTGGGGCAGTCTGCTCAACTTGTGACCGTAAAGTCAAAAGAAAAAGGCCAGAGGAAACAGATGGGGGTCCCACAATCCTTTCAATGCCCCCACTTCCCCAATGACTGGAAGACCTCCCACTAGGCTCCACCTTTTAAAGTTTCCACCACCTCACAAAAGTGCTATGCTGGAGACCAAACATTTTATTCATGGGCCTTTGGGGGACATCCCAGATTCAAGTTAGTTTCCATTCTTTTGCTATTGCCAAAATATTGAACAAAAACTGCCATCAAGACTAGCCTTTACCCCTAGTCTCTCTCATAAGTGCTGGATGGAGCCCCTCGGAGAAGTCTTCGAACAGACATAAGCACTTCTCTGTTGGTGACTTCAGACTTTCATGTTAGACTACACTTGGGCTTTAGCAGTTTGTTGAGTTTTTGCTGAATTCTTACTTGCCTGTGTGGTACCTGGTGTCTGTTTTATGCCCTGCCGTAGGTGTGCCAGTGCTAGTGTTTTTTTGTCTCCTGGAAAGAGCCTGCTTTCCTTGGCCATAAGCTGCTTAGTTACCATGCAAACTGATGGTCGTATTTGTATTTTTATGTTAAGATCAGAGCCAATATTTCCAACTTTCTATATCATGGGTGATAGTGTTTCTTTAGTATAGTTTCCTACAAATGAGATTGCATGGTTAAAGGGTGAATGTATATGTAATTGGCTTATTGCCAACTTTCCTGCCATAGCAATGACACTGTTGGGCATTTCCTCATTACACTATTTTGCATTTCTTCAATTTTCTCACAACCTCTTTTGCAACCTATTTTCCCACAGCCTCTTCAACACAGGATGTTGCCAAAGTTAGAATGTTGACAGTTTAGGTAAGACATACCAGTTTGAGTTAGTCAATTTTCCATCACTATAACAAAATACCAAAGATAATCAACTTAAAAAGAGGAAAGGTTTATTTTGGCTCACAGTTTCATAAGTTTCAGTCTGTGGTTGCATGACTCCATTACTTTGGGCTTGTGGTGGTACAGTAAGTACATCATGGCTGGAGTATGTGGTAGAAGAGGTCTGTTCCTTTCATGGCATACAGGGGGTAAAGATAGGAAGGCGCCTAGGTTCAACTATCCCCTTCAAAGATACACTCCCAGTGACCTAAGTTCCTCTTCTAGGATCCGCCTCCTAAAGTTTCACCGCCTCAATGGCACTACAATGTGGGATACCATGACTTCAACAAATGGGCCTTATAGAGACAGGCTAGATCCAAATGATAACCGTGAGTGGTAGCACATACCTATAGTCACAGCTGTTTCAGAGACCAGGAATTTGAGGCCAGACTGGGCAATACAGTGATACCGTTTCAAAAAACAAAATACAATAGCATCAGTATTATTTGCATGCTTCTCGGTATGAACAAGGTTATCTTTTCATGTGTTAAAGGGCCATTTGCATTTCTTGGGACTCATTTTCTCTCCTTTCTTTTGAACTTTTCTCTAGTTTGGAAGTCCTAAATGGTATCTTCTTTTTGTTAACGATTTTTGGTCACATAGGAAATTTTCTTTTAAAAATTTTAATGTTGACAATTTTATCAATTTTTTCTCTGCCTGGGGTGTGTGTGTGTGTGTGTGTGTGTGTGTGTGTTGCTGGGGATTGAAGCCAGGGCCTTGTGCCTGACAGGCAAGCACTCTACCAACTGAGCTACATCCCCAGTCCCTCTGCCTGGGTTTTGAGTGAATTTTATCTACTCGCAGACTGTGAAGTTCTCCTTCCCTTTAAAACAATATTTCCTGTACTTGAATGAATTCATATTTTATATTCTGATCCACTTAAAATTTTTTCCTGCTATGGGGTATAAGAATTGAATCCAGTGTTAAATTTGCATATGTGACTAGCCAGACCCACTGATTTGAGATGCTGCCTTAATACTGAAATTTTGACCTTGATTGGGTCTGTTCGTGGGTTTTCCCATTCTGTTTCACTTGATCTGCCTACTCACGTACCAGCGTGGCACTGCTTTAATGAGAAACTCTCAGTACTACGTTCCAGTATCTCATGGGCTTCATTTTCCTTTCTTGCTTTTTATTTCCAGGGTGTCCCTGTTTTTTAAATTTATTCTGCCAAGTGAATGTTGTAATAAATTTGCGGAGGTGTGCACACAGATTCTGATGGTATTTTTATTGGGATCAAATTTATAAACTAGAGAAACTGACATTTCTATGTCTATCCCAAAATATTTTATGCCTTTCCATTAGTTCGAGCCTAGTTTTGCATCTTTCTGGTGGGTTTTTACAATTTTCTCATAGGTCTGGATATCTTTCATGCTTATATCTAAGTATTTCAGTATTTTTTTATACTAACAGTTCTCTTCTGATTAGTTTTAAGTTGAATATCAGTGCTAATTTGCATGTTGATATTTAACCTATTGTTAAAATTTCCTTGTACTCTATAATTTTGGATTTCCATGTGCACGATCATATCATATCAAATAGGGGAATTTTACTTCTTCCTCTTTCATTCCTTTCTTCTATGACTTGAACTTTTTTTTAACTGCATTGACCAGCATCTCTAACAGAGAATTCAATGGTAGCTGATATGATGGTCCTCTTTGTCTTACTCTTGACATTGGTAGAAAAACCTCTAATATTGTCCCTTAAAGTAATATGCTGTTTTGGGATTTCAAGTACATACATATATTATAATGCCAGTACATACATATAATGTAATATGCTGTTTTGGGGTTTCAAGTACATACATATATTATAAGTACATACATATATTATAATATGATTTTAATATCATATATTAAAATATTGAATGTTTAACATGAATGGGTATTGGTTCTCATCAAATGCCTTTTTCTGAATTAATGATAAAATAATTTTTCTCACTAGTTTTATGATACATTAATTTTCTAATATCTAATAAGGAAAACCTTATTTAAAAATTTTTTTCCTGATATATTTAGAAAAGGTTGGTGAGCAGCCTGATCTCTGGATACCTGATTAGTCTCAATAAGAGTTGTGTACAGTGATCCCTCCTTGAAAATTGTGTTTTTGATGTGCTTTAATTTTTATTTTATTTTTTAGTACTGGGGATTGAAACCAGGGCCTCACATATGCTAGGCAAGTGCTCTACCACTGAAATACATCCCAAGCCCCCCTCCCACCACCCCCGCCATGTATTTTTTGTATAATATGGTGTCTTCGAGGCGTCTTGAAGCAATGGGTCAGGCACTTGGTCTTTATTGCTGTTGAATCTGCCTGGATGGCCTTTGCCACAGTGAGTAAAAGGGGACCCTCTCTCCTCGGCTGTTGGAGTGTGTCTGGGTTTAGATGCTGGCTTTACTTCTAACTCCGTGACCGTGGGACAGTTACTTATTAATGCCTATTTATTCCTCTGCAATAGTGGCGATCATTATAGCACTCACATGGCAGCATGGTTGTGAAGATGAGCTGTGTCTGTATGTGTGTAGCTTAGAAGAGTGACTGGCACATGTTGAACTGCCTGCATGTGGACCATGATGGCCAACGTCCCCCTCCACTGAAGGCTGTGCTCTGCCTTCACGGGGAGAAGCTGCAACCCTTTACTCTTAGAAAGCCTCGCCTTTCTTTCTCATATGATCTGAAAAAGAGAGGCAGCATTAAATTACCTTGCTTGAGTTCTACCATACCTTGAAGTCTCTGTGAAGGCTCTTATTTTAGAGATGATCATAACAAACCTACTCATTGACCTGTCTCTGGAGTTAGAATATTCGTTCTTAAGTGAGACTGACACTCTGGGTTGAAAGCTTCATGCATTGGGTAGTTATAGAAAATTATCACTGAGAAGTATTTTAAAGCCTTGAAAGTGGAAATCTCTCATGCATGTTGTAAGAATGGATAATTTCCTGGCCATTAGCCACATAAGGAAGACGTTTTGCTTTTCAGAGATTGTCAGATTCTGTAATGTGAAAGCAATTTTGAATGTTTAGTTTTTAAATACTTGATGAATGGGGTACTGGTTTAGTGTCCAGTATCTGGACCACATGTTATAGATGGAGGAGGAGAACAAGGGAGACTCTTGTGGTTGGCCACTTCCTTCATGGGGCAGGGCAATAAAAACATGGAAAAAGAGGAAGCTATGGCTACATTATTCTGGAGGCTTTGGATCTCAAGAGAATGATTTTGGTAGATGAAACTTGTGTTTTAAAACCTGGGTCCATCCAGATACAAAAGGGCAAACATCGTATGATCCCATTTAGAAGAGGTACCAATAATTGCCAAACTTATAGAAACAGTGGTGGTTTGCCAGGGCCTGGGGAGGCAGCAAAGATGACTTCATGGGCATAATTTCACTTTGGGAAGACGGGAAAGTTATGAAGATGAAGGACTTTGGTAGCACAGCAGTGTGAATTATACTTCCCCACACCTTTTTTTTTTTTTTTTTTTTTTTTTTTTTTCCAGTGTGGAGGATGGAACCCATGGTCTTCACTGTACTGCTAAGATACAACTCCACCCCATGTGAATGTACTCAATGCCATTGATATGGACTCTTAAAAATGTTAAATTTTTTAAAAAATTCATTTTTAGTGTATTATGTGCATTTTCACTGGAAGTGAATTATAAAAAGAAATTGTACCTGTGATTTGTAGTTCTCCCAGCAGGTGAACTGTTTTCCAAGTTAAGCTAGTCTGAGGACCATTTCATTCCCCTGGGCTGGGTGTGGGTCCCCAGGTGTTACAGAGGAAGTCAAAGGTGTGGTTAAAGCCTCCTTGAGGTTTTCTGATTTGAGACTGAGCAATATGAGGCACATATAGCTATTTTGAAGGTCATTCTCTATTCTTTATTTTTCCCAACTCTCCTCCTTACCAGCACCCCCAGCCAGAAGCCCTGCTGGGGTTCTGAGATTGGTTGCCCATTCCACATCAGAAATAGAAGAAAAATTATACAGAGGAAAAAGGAATTTAATCAGTTTTCCCCAAACTGGGAAGATAGCTAATATACTCATCCAGCCCTACAGAAATGATTAAACTATATAGAAAAAAGGGAAATGTACATGTGTAGATTTAATCAGGCTGTGCTAGCCAGAGATTTTTCATAATTCGAGTTTCATTGATGCCCACCAATGGTCCAAAACAACATTTCTTCAGCTCCATTCTCAGCCTGAGGAAGCTGGGATTGAAGGAATACTGGTTATCAGGAAATTGGGAAGATAGGGGCTTTTAATTCTAGAGGGGATTCTGTTACACTCTCTTGCCTCTGCACGGGTTTATTAAGAAGTTTTTTTGACTGTCCCACAGAATCATATCAGGATTCATATCAGGATTCATCCCTGCCAAGTTGTCGTTTCTCTCAGTACTGCAGTGACCTTTTATGGTCTCCCTTCCCCGGTCCCTCTTACCCCCCATTGTCTTTGAGATGTGACGTTTTAAAACCGTAAATTAAACTGTAGTGGCACCCTCTCTTCCACCAAAGAATCTTAATTGAGCTTCTCTGGACACCCTCACCATAATTGTTCTCACTAACAGAATATCAGCAAAAGTTTCTGCAAAAGAGCTCCGATATGGTTAGACTTCCTATTTCCTGTTGCTCTCTTGCAGAAGCTAAGTTTGGCCGCAGACTTCATGTTACTTCTGTTTTTGTGGTAAAACATGTAAAACCTCTGACTGTCTTTTTTTTTTTTTTTTTTTTTAAGATTAAAGCTCACACTGTGAACTGAGAGGGGAAAAAAAAAAGAAACTTTCATGTAAATTCCTGCAAAAATGTAAACCTCCAAGCTCCTCCTCCCACTGGGCATGGAGTTCAAAGAATTTCTAGACTCACTGGTTCAGAGGAGGAAATTTTGGGCAAGACCCACACTCTGAACTGGCTGCAGCCAGTAAACCTGCTTCATGCTAATTCCTTGGGTGTTCAGCCTCATCTGTCCTACATCAGAAGACTACTACCCCCCCGCCCCCCCCAAAGAATGAAGTTTAAACAAACTTAAGAACTATTACTCTGTTGTCACTCTATTGACGTTCAGATAAAACCACAGCTTGTTAGGCACAACCCTGGAAGATGAGGCGTCCGCTCACCTCTCCAAACCCAGCTTGTCCCCATTCCCCTTTCTGCCACACTCTGGTCATGCTGTCCGCTTCTGGCAGCTCCAACTTGCTGCATTCCTTCTCAACTTGGGCCCCACTTAGCAGTTTGGTTCTATACCCTAGATGTCTTATTTTATATGTGGAATATTGTTCCTCTCATTTCTGTATAGTTGTCCTTGAACCGTACAAAAAAATGTTCCCTCAAAGAGATCTTCCTGAGCATCTGTGGGGCCGGTCACTTAATCCTTTTGCCTCACCAGCATTTGTTGCTATCGAATGTTGTTTATTTACACACTTCTTTGTTGACCTCTTCCAACCAGAATGTGAGCCTCGTGAGAGTTGGGGGCCTTGCTACATTGCTCACCTCTGCACCCCCGGGGCCAAGGTCAGTGCCTGACGCAGAAGGCACTGACAAAATATTTACTGAATGAAAGGATGAATGTCAACACAGATGCAGCAAAGATGTAAGACGTCTATGCCTGTGAGGAGGCTTTGATTTCCTCCTTTTACTGTTCTCCCATCCCATTTTCCGATGCTAATTCCACCCTTGATCTTCTCCATTTCACTACAGTTTTCCAGGGATTGTCAACTCTATATAATTGTCCATCCTAATGTGCTTTCCCGTCATAAGCACGCTTAAAAACCCTCTTGCTCTGGTCTCTACTTCCCTCTGTAACCAATCACACATTCATGAGAGAGTCTGATATAGCTTGTGTCTTGGGCCCTCACTCTGTGCAGGTAGACCCTAAGCATACAGTGGTGTGTGCGTTGGCATGTATCTGGGGCAGGCAGGATGAAGTCATCCCTGTGATCTTGGCTCACTCTCACGCTCTGTTCCAGGGTCTCCCTGATCCTGCTCTCCTGCCTGTTTCCTGAGCTCTGTGCTAGTCACTCAGAGGCCCTGCCCTCAACTTTCCATCTGCCCTGTGTGGGCCCTGGAGAGAGTATTCTCCCTTTCTGGGCAGTATTATAAGACATCTTCTGTCCTTTTTAGGTAGGTAGCTTCTCTCTGAGTTATTGGGAATAGAGCTCCTTAAAAAATAGGGAGGAGATGATAATTTATTGAGTACTTCCTGTATATCAAGTACTCTGCTAATTCACGTTTACATACATCATGTATTTCTCATAAATCTCTCATGAATAAGGTCTGTCCATTTCCCCAATGAGGAAACTGAAGCCCAGAGAAGTGAAGTAACTTTCTAGAGCCTTGATATCGAGACCCTGCAGAGCACATGTGCTCAAGGGAGCACAGGAAGGTGAACTTGCTTGGAGCAGGGTATCCACATAGAAGCAGAATCATGTAGGTGGGAAGGGATCTGTGTATAAAATGAACATCATTTTCAGTTAGTAACACTGAGAAGTAGTGAGGGCCTGTACTTTTAGAAGGGTGCTTTGGAGGAGCAAGTAACTTATGCCTTATAGAATTGAGTTTGGTTCCCAGATTTGTCTTCTATTGGTTGTCCACTCTGCAAGTTACTTAGCCTCTCTGATCCTTGGTTCCTTCACCAATACATGAGGTATCACTCCTGTTGCAGTGGTAACTATATGCATATGTGAGAACTGAACATAGTGCTTACCACATTCTAAACACAAAATAAGCAGTAATTTCTAACAATTTTTCGTTAAACTTGCAGGGTTGTCTTCCCCCTACCCCAATACTGTACTGAGGATGTAGCGATTCCTTTTATATCTGTTTTGTCTTGTGATTCCTGCAGTAAATCTGTTGTTTCTGTAGCTGATGTAATTGAAAAAAGCTGAATCAGCTTTGGATGAGTGAAGGCAGTGGAAATCTTTGTTCTAAGCTACACATTTCTACCTTCCATACTGTAGATCTGGTCAAAGTTGCTCTTGCTAACTGTAGCGTAGATATTAACTTTCATGACTATGCTAAGTACCATTGGTTCTTAAGAGGAGGGATCATTATTACTTTAAGTAAGTTGTATTAAATATTACTGTGAAAGAACTTGGCATCTCATCCAGGCCTATATAAAACCAAATGTAACAAGTCAGCTGTTCCTAGTACAGGTAGATCTCCCTTTAGAGCATGGCTTTGTGCAGAAGACTTAGAATAAATGGAATGTATGTACCTCAAATCCCATTTTCCCCTGAAGTCTGTAATTATTTCAGGTAAGTGATGTAGTAAATGATGTACTTTTTATTTTGGCTTTGAGGCTCTCTATTCTTCCTTGCCCTGAGTCTGTGATCTGTAAATACAGTTATGTACATTAGAGAATCTTGTCATTTAAAAGTATCCCATAAGAAATCCTATTATAATGTGGGTAATCAGTGAATGTTTGTCAAGTGGGTGAAGTGCTAGACCTGCTGGCTTGCTCCAAGAATAGAGCCAGAGGCCAGGGACAGGCAGGTCTTGGACAGTCGCACCCCAGGCTGAGTGAATTCCTGTGTCCATTCCTGAAGGGACAGTATTAACTCGGTCTTCCTCAGGCAGATTGCCAACCTAGGAAGTGAGTCTGTGGATAGGACATGACAACCGTCCTCTAGGTGTTAAGAGCAGAAACTGTGCCTGATGGACAGGAGCTGCATGATTCTGGCCACCTGCTCTTTTCACTCATAGCTACACAAAAAGGGAGAGAAGGCTCTTGGTTCAAGAGGAGCAAGCTAATTGAACAAACCTTTGTTGCACTAGGTCAGTTTGGAGAGGGGAGGTTGAGATGCAAACAGTCCACCGTTGTCTAGGCCTTACTAAAGTGGGTGGAGCAGCAGCTCGGCTCAACTCCCTACTCAGCCTAGGCCCAGCTGTGGTATGGGGGTCTTTGCAGGTAGAAAGCTGCAGGGACTTGATCTGGGGGGAGCTCTGAAGACCAGGGCAAAACCCCACCAGGGCCACCTTCCTGTTGGCAAGTGTTCTGTGCTTCAAAACATCTCATTTTATATTTGAGGAAATGAGTATCTGGGAAAACTAGCATTATAAAAAGACTCATCTACTGGAAAAGTGGAAGGTTACGGGCAATCCATCTGCGTGACCTTAATTTTTAAAGAGAACTTAGACTTGCTGAGATACTTTGCACTCGAAGCCATGGCTTGACATTAGAATCACCAGGAGGGTTTGTTAAATTTCCGGACTCCATCCCTAGAAATTTTGAATCACTCTGCCTGAGATGGGCTTGAGCATTTACATTTCCAACAATAATGCTACTGCTACTTAAGGAAACACACTGTAAGAACCACTGCCAGAGTAATTCATTTCTTCACCATGCTCTGAATGTGTGTGTGTGTGTGTGTGTGTGTGTACGTATTCAAGTCTAACATTGCTGTAAACCTGTTTTGTTGATATGCTTGTCTTTTTCCTCCTCTGAACAGGCATTTTGATGTTGGACTGCATAATTTCTTAATCAGGTAAGTCAGTACTTTTATTTTTGATACCATTGAACAGCATCTCTATTATGGAAAATTGTAATGGAAAATAAATCCTCATTAAATATCTTGGTAAAATAATGGTAATTATGTACTCGTCAAGGAAAAAAAACTGCTAAAACTATTTTTTTTTTTGGTGCTTACCACAATCACACATGATTAAATAATCAAGGAAATCTATTTCTAAAGAGATTTTTATCTGAAGTAATAGTTAACCAAGATCTTAATTCTAACTACTAGGCTTTTGGAAAGACAAATAGAAAAGTAAGCAGTGCCAGCTTATTCAAACATTAAACAGCCCATTTAGCTAATTTTTCTGCATTGAATTTAATCTTTTTAAGCTGAATTTAATGCTTATTTTACAGTTATGAAGATACAATCTTATTCATAATTGAGATTACAGATGGCCATTTATATCCTAGCTTATTGGTGATTTTTACCAGAGTTGGCTTCTGGGCATATTCATTTCAAATAGCTATTAAAAAGATTAAATGGTAACATACCAAATAGTAACAGTATTTGTAGGAATTTGTCATTTAAAAAAAGAACTTTGCTGCATTTTCTAAATTTTTCATGTTGACCATGTATTACTCTAATAATGGTAAAAAAAGTCATTAAAATGCCTGTTAAAAATATAAAGGAAACAATAATGGTTGTCGAAGGAACCACTGTAAACTAAAGATTATAGGGAAACCAGACATCATGTATAGTGATTTGCTTTCTGCAAATGTGATTCTAAATGCTACTTAATTCTGATAGTCTGCCAAACTTGGCAGGTCAGTTGCGATTTTTGTATAGGTGTTATGGTGGTTCATTTCCCATAATGCATGACTATCTGTTAGCAAGATACTCTCTGAAGGGAAGTGTCCACAACTCATACCACCTTTATTTACCATCTGTACTGGATTGCATACAGCAGTGTCCAAGAGAGGTCTTCTGTATTTCATCCTCTTTGCCCAAGGCTTCACCCAAGGCTGCACATTTTGAGGTCGGTCTCCTTAGTCTACCTTAGACCCAGGGAATATGGATTGTACTGTTTTTTTTTTCCAGGATTTCAATCACAAACCTTTTCTTAAATACTTTTTAGTTGTAGATGGGTACAATACCTTTTATTTATTTTTATGTGGTGCTGAGGATCAAACCCAGTGCCTTCCATGTGCTGAGCAAGCGCTTTACCACTGAGCTACAACCCCAGCCCAACAAATCTTTTCTTGATACATCAAGGGTGAATTAATTTTAGTAACAGGGATAAAAGACTCACAGTCATGGAAAAGGCAGGCAGGAGATTCTGTATCTCAAGTAATCAAAAAAGGTGTCTGGGTATATTTCATGGAATGGTTAGAATTTTTGAGTTGGTGGCTTTGATACTTTGGACAACTCTTATGAAACTGCTCACATATTGTCTTTTGGTGGGTGCAAGTTTGTACTTATTTTCTCTATGAGGGCAGGGATTATGCTTAATCATCTATTAATGATTAAGTTCAGAATCTTGTACAGAATTAACCTTCAACATTCGTGGTAGGAGTGAATGAAATGAGATAGAGGGTAAGTTGAATTGAAAAGTTGTCTGGTCATTCAGTCAGCACGTAATTCTTGATCCTAGCATGCACCACTTACTTGGATATGTCTGGAATACTGTCATTTGCAAAAATAGATGCTTGATTTAAAGGCTTCCCTGAGTTTATTGCTTGCTAAGCTTGTGGTCTGAGCAAGGGGTGGTCTGCCTGTGGGGTCCTTCTTCCCTTTTCCTATCTGGATTCCAATCATTTCTCCTTGTTGGATCTATGAGAAGAGAGAAGTGGTCAAGTGGCTGTAATGTAGCTGGTTCTGGGATTGCCTTGTCCTGGTCTTGGGGGCATACACTGGAAGATGGTCTAGTCGCTTTTATCAGTGTTCTATGAAGCAAGGAGAACTGGGGAGTAAGGTTTTTCTCTGCCCTGCCATCTCCCTAGAGTTTTTCTTGCCCTTACTCTGGGAGGTGCAGAGAAAATCAACACATGCTTTACTTTCCTAACTGGAGACTGAAGGCGAGTTTCCCCTTATATAGGCATCCCCAGTCTCTGAGCAAATCTCTCCATCACACCATAGCAACCCCTCATCCCCCAAGCCAACAATGTAGACTCCGAAAAGTCCCTTCCTCTTTCCTCTTCCTACCTTGGGAGCATCGGGTAGGGTGGAAGTGGTTGCTGGGAGCAGAGTCAGTCCTCCATCTCTTACTAGCAACAGGGTGGGGTGGAGAGCTGGGGTTATTTGCACCTTGCCTGGTGTGGTGGTGCACACCTGTAATCCCAGCAACTCGGGAGGTTGAGGGAGGAGGATCACAAATTTGAGACCAACCTCAGCAACTTAGTGAGACCCAGTCTCAAAATAAAAAGTAAAAAGGACTGGGAATGTGGCTCTGTGGTTCAGTACCCCTGGGTTCAATGTCTGCTACCAAAGGAAGAAAAAGAAAAGGGGCTCTTTGTTCTCGATTGGCAGGTCAAACCTGATGGTACTGAGCACCATTTATGATTGGGTCCATTACTGAGAACTATTTCACTGAACTTATGACCCAGAGTAGGTCAAAGAGAATGGGGTACAGTGGAGTTGGGAGATGAGGGGATGGAAATGACTGCTCTTAAGGAGTTGAGCTACAAGGTGGAGAAAAGACAGACAGGACAGCTGGTGGAGAAGGTGGGTCGAATGGACTGTTCTCTTTTTAATGGGAGAAACTCTCATGTTTAGCTACCAGGACATCTTAAGTGCCCTTTAGTATAGAGGAAGTGGTTTCAGATGGGTGGAGAGGCGGAGTCTGATCACCAGGTGACAGTCAGGGGTCCCATGGTTCCTCTGGAGAGCAATGGCATTTTTCTGCCAGTCTATCCCTAGAGGAAACATAGGGGTTGGAAGAGCAAAGGGGATGGCACTCGATGAATCTTTCCAAGGGAAGAAAACATAGTTCCCTTTGTACAAGAAATGGGGGAGGAATTGGCATCATTTTTTGTTTTCATTTCTAGATTAAGTACATATATTGGCTCCACGAAGCTCTTAAAGCATTCCCTGCTTTGTCACACTGTATTGAATGCCTAGTGTTTGCATAATAGAGACTGCAACATGCCTAAAATTAATCAGAGGCATCTTTTACGTTGATGGAAGTCACGGTGACTTCTCTGGAGTAATGTAAATTTCCCCAGAGCCCTATCTGTGATCTCGGCCTGGGCAACTGCACAGAGCCACAGGCTTCCTCGTGTGTTGTCAGCAGTGCTCTGAGCTCTGGGGCAGGAAGGAGCTGTCACCTTGGATGAAATGTGAGCATTTTGGGTATGGGTGCTTTATGGTGACTGTGGGAAAATTCAGCTCCAGACTTCCACATCTTATGGCAATGAAAGGAAAGACTTTGAGAAAGCAGGGATCACAAGTCACCTGAAAATAACCTGAGAAGACCATTGGCTAGAATTCTTAATGTACCACTACAAAAGAGAAAGAAAATGACCAACTTTGGGAAAGATTATAGAATAACACAGCTCAGTTTTATTATAGCTAATACGGCAGCTTGTTTAAATTTACTTTAGCTTAGCTTTGGTGAAGAAGTAAAAAGGATTTGTGGTTTGTTTTTTTTTTTTTTGATGCTTATATTGGCCCTGGCTTTCCTACTACTCCTTCCCCTTAAATGGGATCTTGCTGTGTCAACCAGGCTGGACTTGAACTCCTAAGCTCAACAAAATCCTCCTGCCTTGGATGGGAGAATGATTGTGATACAGGATGCTATCATGATTCCTACAAGAGCAACCTTTTTTTGGTCCCTCTAAAGCATTTAATTTTTCAAGTTTCCTTTTTCTCATTTTTCATTGCTTTTATGTTTATAGATTTAAAAGGTAGGTTAGTATTCATACATACATATTTTGTTTTCCGTATTGCTTGTATTTAACTCTGTAACCCATTTCAGATATATATATTTTTTAAATCAGGAGCTAGCTTTTTTCTCCTAATAAAATTTTCCTTATCCTTTTCTGTATGTATTCCAAAGTCGTGTGTGAGTTGCTCCTTCTGTTGTCAGGAGGATGTCTTTATCCTGTTAGGAGTAGCAGAAATGCAGAGTGAGAATCCTGCCCTTGGTACTTAAGCAAATAGAAAAAGGCTGCGGGCCTCCTGTGTGGCCCTGAGGTTATTTGAGAAGATTTCTGGAGTTAATATGGTCCTCAGAAGATAAATTTCTTTTCATAAGTAAACAGATTCTGCTTATGGAGTGGCGTTCGGTATAGTGCAGATTTGAATCCTCTGCAGAGCTAACATTTATGTGAAACGGCACACGCCCTTCTGCAGCATGATTTACTCTGATCATAAGAGAAGATAGGTGGGTGGGGAGTAGCCGTTCACTTCTTGTGCTGTCCTTTCTTTTTCTGGAGTTTGGTCCAGGCCAACCTTTCCCCAGGGTCAGGAGTATCTTTGAGTTGTCGGAAGAGAACCGAATGTCATCAAAATGTGAATGGATGGTTCACTGAGTGCTGAAATGAGCAAAACTGACATTGTCTGCCTTTGGCTTTTCCTGGTTGACACCCTATGCCTGACCCATTCATAAATCTAGTTCTACAGAGGAATAAAAGAGTAGTTTGGGGTAAAAAAAAAAAAAAAATGGTGTTCTGAGCTTTATGAATTAGTGCATTTTCTCGTTTTATCCTGTACTCAAAAGCTGACTGCTGTGACTAATTGCTGTAGTTAATCATGGCATTCAGTGTTGGTGGAGATGGCTGTCCACCATTATTGAAAGAACGTCTTGGATTCTGTGATGTCTAAAGTATCCAAAAGAGCCTTCCTCGTGTCTTTCATAAGCCAAGAAGTCAAATGAAAGATTCATTTAGGCTAAAGAACTCTTGAGATAAGAGGCCGTGGTTTTTTTTTTTTTTTTTTTTTTTTTTTTTTTTGCCACTGTGATCAAAAGACCTGATAAGAACCATTATAGAGGAGGAAAACTTTGGTGCCCACAGTTTCAGAGGTTTAGGTCCAGAGATGGCCGACTCCATTGCTCTGGACCCAAGGTAAGGCAGAACATCATGGCGGAAGGGTATGGAGGAGGAAAGTATTTCAGGACATGGCAGTCGGGAAGAAGAACTGCACTCACCAGGGCTGACATATAACTCCTGAAGGCATATATGTCCCCGGTGACCTACTTCTTTCAGCCACACTCTACCTACCTACAGTTACTGCCCAATTAATCAGTGGAATAATTCACTGATTAGGTTAAGACTCATACCCAATCATTTTGCCTCTAAATTTTCTTGTATTATCTTACACATGAGCTTATGGGGTACACCTAATATCCAAACTGTAACAGGAAGAATCAACAGTTCTTTACTCTATTCCCTTAGGACCATTGAGACCTGTATGGGCTGTGAACTGCTCTAGAAATAGAAGTTAAGGATAGGGTGGGCATTTGTCCTCCAAGTATGATCCTGATGGAAATGGGCAGATCATTGCGGTTGGTATTCAGTCTAGCAGCCTAGGAACAGCTAAAGCACACATCTTCTGAGTCCACCAAGAGAGAAAGACATTAAGTATATGTTTAACTCACAGAGGTGATAACTTGGAGGCTTTGATGAATGGGATTTTGATTTGATAGTTTGGTAAAAAGAATACAGAAGCCCACTTCTGTTCGAGTAAATAATTTTCAATAGTGGTGTGTAAAGTTGAATGAACTTATAAAAATCCTGCTCCAACGTCACCTGAGCCTAGGGTCTGGGTTTTTACAGCCCTAATTAGGCACCTCTGATCATCTCTTAGTGGTAACCAGAGGGGGAAAATGGCACCTGGAGGAGCCCCCAGTTCTCTTTTGTCCCTGCCTCCTGCAAACTCATGTTCTTTGAAGTGACTGTGGTATCACGGTTTTCTTTTAAACCTTCCTTCAGTACCCCTAAGGCCTGTGAAAGCCAGAATCTAGTGAGCTGTGTGGTGCTCCTGTAAGATGGTGTTTTAAATGAAAAGTGGAGGACTTGGGAGTGAAGCCAGCAAGGTCCCTATCAGGACCCAACAGAGGCAGATAGTAGAAATGCGGGCAGGTGTTGAAGAGAAGCTAATGCTTCTCTTGGGCTGTGTCCCTGCTTTGTTTTTTGCCCTGTGTGCACTTTCCAAAGTCTGTAGGCTCCTTGTCCTTAGCATCTTGCATAACCCTTCCTTTCTCTTCCTGGTGGAAAAATACACACTTTTGTCTTTAAATTATTTTTTTTTTTTTTTTTTTTTTAACCTCACCTAGTGGTAGTTGAGGTTTAATGTATATTTGGTCCTCTGTTTCTGCAGGTTCTGCATCCAAGGATTAAACCAACTGCAATTTAAAAATAGTCAAATAAATTGCATCTGTACTGCATCTGCTGTAAACTGCATCACCCTCCCCCCTTATTATTCCCTAAGCATCACAGTATAACAAGACTTGACATAACATTGACATTGTATTGGAGACTGCATGTAGTCTAGAGATGATTTAAACTGAATGGAAGGATGTGTGTAGGTTATATGCAAATATTATGCCATTTTTTTTATAAGGGACTTGAGCATCTGCCGATTTTGGCATTTTGAAAGTGGGGTTTGGGGGGTCTCCTGTAACCAGTGCTCTGAGGATACAAAGGGTTGACTGTGTACACATGACTCAGCTCTGTGCCTTAGAACAGTGGGGACTCAATGAAGGCTAGTTGTTAATTACTATGATAACATTTCTAAAATGGGAAAAGTGTGGTAATTCCCATGATGTGACAGAGGGTGCAGGTGTGGATGCTACCTTCGATAAAATGGGCAGGAAGAATCTGACAGTAGGTGACTGAGCTGAGAGATGAGTGAGGAGAACGTGGCAGCCAGGGGAGGATCTGGGCTAAACTATTGGAGGAAGAGGGAAGGGCAAGCCCTAGACCCCCAGGTGGAGAGGAGCCATGTGTGGGGAACAGAGGGGACCCTGGGGCTGAAGGGTAGAAGAGCCAGCAGTCAAGGTAAGGTTGGAAGAAGAGGGGAAGGGTCAGAGTGATGAGAACTGGGTACCAATTTAAATGTAAGAGGGGCTGGAATTTTGAAGTAGGTGAGGAAGACGTGCTGTGATACTTTCTTGAAAGTCAGTTTGATGAACTTCGTTAGAAGTTAGTGAAGTTGGGACTTTTGAACCTTGACCATTACCACATTCTTCCGTTTTTAAAAATTTTTTAGTCTTGTAGTTGTAGATGGACAACATGTCTTTATTTTGATTTTTGTATGCAGTGCTAGAGATCAAGTCCAGTGCCTCACACGTGCTAGGCAAGAGCTCTGCTACTGAGCCGCAGCTTGTTCTTCCATTTTAAGCTGGAGCTCTGTGGCCCAAGCCTGTGCTTACTCCCTAGGGAAATCCTTGAACAACCAGCTGCTATGGAAGTCACTTGGTGTTGGGTAACCAAAGCCCTAAACTATCCTTAAGGTTTTTTGGTTTTTTTTTTTTTTTTTTTTTTTTTTTGTGTGTGTGTGTGTGTGTGTGTGTGTGTATATATATATATACATATAAAAGATAAAATTACATGTCAACGCTAACTTGGAGGTAGTTACCTGTTGGTGCATTGTGGCAGTTGGCACTCAGCTGAGGAAAGTCTGTTGGGGCCAGGAAGTCCGCTTAGGATGGAGGTTTCCAGATTTCTATGGTGACAAGTAACCACCTTGTCTTCAGACCTATCGGCGAGATTGGGCTTCAGATCCTTCCCTTGTTCTTCTCTCTCTCTTAGAGGGCTCTCTAGGGTCTAGTTCTTAGCCTTCACTCCTGTCTTGGTGTTCGTCCCTTTTGGACATAAGCCATAGTTAGGGGACAGAAGCTTCCTGAATCCACAGCACTGATTCCCTCTCTGGGGCTGCCTGGAACAGAGTTCCATCTTGTTTGCCCAGGAAGTCTTCTGTATGAGGTGTGGGGCAGAAAAAGAACACCCATCCTACCTTCCCATCAGAATCCGCACCAGTGCCTAAGACAACATTCCTTGTCCCTCAGGCCCCGACACCTTTCGACCCTTTTCAGTTCTTAGATTTTTCTGATTGATTCCTCCCTCCAATTCTGCTACCATTTTTGAGCTAATGCTTGTTAGAATTATTCTTCTTTGTGGCTGTGCTATATTTGAGTTTGTTAATTAGAAAATTCAGATTTGAAAAAAAAGAAATCTTCCATAGTCAGAGTTGAAATGTGTAATTCATTTCCTGCCATACCTGCCTTTTACCAATACAGCCGTTTCTATGAATAAATGTATCTTTTAATAAAATTAAAAAGAGCCCCTGGTGACCTGATCAAGATATTTGCAATGCAGAGACAGTTTTAAATATCAAAAGCTCTGAGTCAGGGATGCTTGTTACCAAGTTGGGCTTTAAGATTCATGGTTCCTAACCAGCGTCGATGGGTTATTGAACAGGTCATTTGGTAGGTGTTGTCCTTGTCACCTTCTGGATTCCATTCCTAAAGCCAGGGGCTCTTCATGACTCTGGGGGCTGCTGCACAGAGTAGAAGCCAGAAACACCTTCTCTTAACATGTAGCAGGGGCCTTGGGTCCTCAGTGTCGGAGATGTAGATTTTGAAAAGCACGATGTGTGGCTAGAGGTGTGACCTGGAATGTGTTCTGGTGAGTGCAGCAGGTTTGAAAGGCAGCAGTGGTCCTGGGGTAGAGTCCCATGCCCAGCACTGAAGAGAGGGACCACTTCCCCTGATCACAGTGCAGGTGTGAAAGGGCCCCCATTGGAACAGTAGTGGTGTAATTTGTCAGTGATTCCTGATGACTTCACCTCCAAGCCTGGCTTTGAGGTGCTCCTGGAGATGATGCTACCAGAGCTTCCTTAGTGAATTCCTCTTGAGGTTAAACTAACTGGAGTACATTCTTATCTGCAACTAGAAAATCTAGGGCATTTTATTTACTAGATGAACACTGGAGATGGCTAGTTCAGCAGGGGGAGTGCGTCATCTTCAGTTGGCTTTGCCTGTGAGCTGCATTGATTTCCATACCCCAGAATTAAACAAAATAGCAGCTATTTTTGTATCATTACTAGAAGCATCCCATGAAATGGAAAGGGCATTGGATAACATACAGAAGACCAGGGCTCTAGTCTTCTTTACTTCCTTCTTGCTTCAGTGATTTCCTATAAGTCACTTCTGCTTGGACCTTAGTTTTCTTGTTTGTGAAATGAGAGAATTATACAAGATAAACTATAGTTCTTTGCAATCTCAGCAACCTCTGGTGAGCAGCCTTGGTATATCTAATATTAGATAGCAGCTTCTGTTGTCTAGATCCGTGCTAGCCAATACACTAGTTATTAGTACCACGTGGCTGTTTAAATTTAGGTTAATTAAGATTCAGTAAAATTACCATGATATTGTGATAGAATATGAAGTAGATATTTGGCTTCTGTACCTTCCCCTGGTTTGTAGCATAGAGCTTCTAAAAAATCTTTTGGGTAGGGGCACTGGGAGTATCTTTTGTTCTGCTATTTGTTCTTTGACCCCCGTTCCTGACACACAACTCCTAAGACTTTTGTATTTTCTAAGTGATAGGAGCATGTGACACAGCTCCAGATCCCTTCATGTTTTCTTGAGTGATAAGGACATCTTTCCTTCTACTGAGGCAACTCTCGGTGAACTTCTGGGCAGCCTCAGGATGGGGACTGGTTGCCAGGGGAACCAACCATGTGATTAGAGGGCTAGGACTTTCAGTAGTACCTTACCTGTCAATCCCACCTCTGGGCAGAGGAGAGGGGCTAAAGGTTTTCTTCACTGCCAATGACCAGTAAGTTGATTATTCATGGTTATGCAATGAAGCCTCTGTAAAAGCCCCAAAGAACAAGGATCGAGGAGTTTCCAGGTTGAAGAACACATGGAGGGTGGTATACCCAGAGAAGGCTTGGAAGTGCTATATCCCCTCTCCAATAACTTGTCCTGTGTCCCTTCCATCTAGCTGTTCATCTGTATTTTTTTTTGCAACTTTGTTTATAATAAGTCAGTGTTCCCCTGAGTTCTGTGAACCATCTTGGCAAATTAAGCCTGAGAGCGTGGTCCTGGATACCCCAGTCTATAGGCAGGCAGTCAGAAGCATAAGTAAAACAACATGGTGCTTTCCACTGGTGTCTGAAGTGGGGCCTGGTCGTCTGGGACTGAACCCTTAGCCTGTGGGATCTTTGCCTAGGTAGATAGTGTCAGAATTGAACAGCATTAGCAGAATTGGTGTCTGCTGGAGAATTGATTGCCAAGTGAGTGGGCAGGAACCTCCATGCATCTGGCCACAGAAGCGTTCTGTGTTGACTATAAAAGAAGGAAAAACACTTCTTTTATTCCTAACTTGATAATTACAAAATCAATTCCTCTTTTGCAGTAACCACCTTTTAAGTGCTCCATGGTCAGGCATAGCAGCTGCTAATCTATTGGACAGCACAGATAGGGAACTTTTCCATCATTGCAGAGAGTCCACTGGGATAATGTGGGACTTGGTCTGATACTGTCCTCCTCTACCTCCTGTGGGGAAATGGTCGGGTTCTGTTCTGTGTCAGGCTGACTTCCAGAATTACCATTGTGCCACATGTACCACTCGCTACCTCCCTTGTTTTCCCTCATGTCTTAATCTTACTTCTCCCAAGAACCGGTACCCCACACACACCAAGACAGAAACCTTGGTATTATTCTGGAAATTAGGCAATTTCCAGACCTATACCTATTTTTCTCTCATTTTGTTGCTTCCCCCAATTAAATATTAATTGAATGAGCTCTGTTTTACTCACTGCTTTTATGTTCACTATAAATAAGGCTCCTCCCATCTTTCATTTGGCTTCTGTGAACCTACCTGTCATTTCTTTTTCATTCCAGTGTATCCCCTCAGTCTACCCCTAAGGGTACTACAGCAAAATGCAGTTTAAAAGTGAACAACAGCCAGCTTTAATTGGTGAGTCTCCTGCCTTCGCAGTCATAGACTCACCTGCCTTTTGTGGACGTAACTCACAGCTCTTTCCTCATCTTGTCACACTTTTTTCTGTTTCCTGAATAAGTCGCGCTCATCTGTTTCATTCTTGCATTTTGTGCATGCTTCATTCTGTCTTCCTGCACCGGCTCCTCTGCACCCAGGTGGGAGATCACCTCTTTCTAAAGCCCACTCCACCCTGTTCAACCTCTCCTGGAGGAGTCGGTGCTTCCATGGTGCTGTGCTGCCTCTCCCAGAGTTTGGTCTATGTCTGCAGCTAACACTCTGGTGTCAGGTTGTCTGGGTTTCTGTGCTGGTCACACGGCCCTAGACGAACCTGCCTAGCAGTTCTGTGCTTCACTCTACTCAGCTGCAAAACGGACATTAACAAATACCTACTCCACTTTTTTTCTTTCCCTATAAAGTTTTTATTTTTCACAGAAAAGGGGGCACTCAGACCTTGGGAACTGCTTTCCTCATGGAAGCCAGGACATTGTTCAGCAACTCTCACTTCCTCTTGGTCTGTGTGTGGATCCTACCCCTACATACACTTCATGGACTTGACCTTCATTTGTCCTTGGAGAACTTGAGCAGCTCCTTACAGGCCAAGGTCGCACACTTCAAATTCCCTGGTATGGTTGGTGAGGCATGCGTGAGGGCAGCTGTGCCTCGGCTGCTCACACTCTTGATCACCTTGTGGCCCTGGCTGGCCCATGACCTTGGGGTAATGCCAAACCATGGCTGCTGCCCTTCAGTGGCTGCAATGGTGGAAGTATTTGTTTTTGGTAAATGACATAATAAACTAACAAAATGTTCTAAATAGTATTCATAAACACTCAACAATTGTTTGTGATTGTCATTGTCATCATTATACTTTCCCTTGCCATCTAGCCATTCTCTGGGATGTTGGCAGATATGTGATTCATATGTAGGTTCTGCTTAGGGCTAGAACCATGGCTGACTGGCTTCTGCATTTACTCTGAGCACCTGGCAGAGATTGGTGTGCCCACAGGATGGACTCAAGTGGATGGAGTTGGCTGTAGCCCAAACCCGACTTGGCTCTGGCACTTGCTAGATATGTGACTTTATTACCAAGTTATTTAATAAACTGCTTCAGTTTCTCTGTCGGCAAAGTAGGAACAGGGTCAGCTTTGGAAGAAAATTCAGATGCTTTGTTAACTGAGTTAAGCAAAGAATTCCTAAATGGGTTCAGGAGTGGGGCAGGAACTGGCTATTGGAAAGGTTCCATCAGAATGTGGTGATTGGAATGAAAGGTGGAGGATAAATCATACTCAAAGCCCTGAGGAGGGAGGAATAGGATGCATGTCAGAGGAGAACAGAAAGCGTTTGTAGTTGGAGTACCAAAAGTAGGGGACACAGTGAGGTTGGTGTTGCCCTAGAATGCCATTTCAAAATTGGAAATTCAACACACTCACTTGGATATGGGCAATTAAGAAGTTTCCCAGGCAAGCATAACTGCAGTTAAAACTTACATATGCATATTTGCTGGTGGGACTGCAGATTGGTGCAACCACCATGGAAAGCAGTATGGAGATTCCTCAGAAAACTTGGAATTGAGCCACCATTTGACCCAGCTATCCCACTTCTCTGTTTATACCCCAAAGGTCTTAAAATTTTCATATTCCAGTGATGCAACCACATCAATGCTCATAGCAGCTCAATTCACAATAACTAAACTATGGAATCAATGTAGGTGCCCTTCAGATGAATGGATAAAGAAATTGTGGTATATATACACAGTGGAATATTGCTCAGTTTTAAAGAAGAATGAAATTATGGTATTTGCCAGTAAATGGATGTAGTTGCAGAATATCATGCTAAGTGAAATAAACTAATCCCAAAGACCCAAAGGCTGAATGTTCTCTGATATGTGGATGCTAATTCATAATAAGGGGATGACATTAGAGAAGAATAGAGGTACTTTGTATTAGAGGGAATGGAGGGGAGGGAGCATAAGGGTAGGAGTGATAGTAGAATGAATCAGAAATTATTACCCTAATGCGTATAATTGCACTACTGGTGTAACTCTACATCATGTACAACCAGAAGAATGAGAAGTTATACTTCATTTATGTATGATATGTCAAAATGCATTCTGTCATGTATAGCTAATTAGAAAAAATAACTGTTTTCTTAGTTTCTTGAATTATAATTCATAAGAGAACTGAGTTTATAGACATTTCTTGCAAATTAATTTTAATTTTGGTTATAATTACATTTGCTTGACTCAGTTACTATGATTTTTTTACCCTTATGTACTGGAATTATTTTCATATGTACTAGTATCTACCAAATAAAACACTTTGAAAATGCTAAACCAAAAATAAATTGTGTATGTATCCCAGGATGTCTATTTTTCTCTTAGATAATGGGACTAACATTGAAATGAAGGAACTTTCAATAGAAGATGTATAGGCTAGCCTGTTAACATGCAGGAGAAGGATATGTTATAAGGAATATCCCTGCTGTTAACATTAATAACACCAATGTTTGCCATCATGTACCCTTTTGTATTAATTAGAGCAGATTCATTTGAATTCAGATAACCTTTCCTGAATAAGAAAAATGTGTGACAGAATGATCAGTAAGCTAGAAATTGAGTACAGGCTGTAGGAATAAGGAAACACTTAATGTACTGGTAATAGGTGTGATGTTCTGAGTCTGTTTTGGAGGATCATCCAGATACCTGTGTGCTCATGGGAATGTTATTTCTGGAGCATTGCTCATTGATAAGTGCAACATGTTGCCAACATAAGATCAAATTTAGTTGCAGTGAAGATGTATGTTGTAAAGCTGATGTGCATCAGACAGAACGTTGAATTGATAAGGTTGAGGAATGAGCTCCACTCTGGGGGGATGCTTGTTAAGCATCAACCTAGTGACCAAGATGTCCATATTTTCTGATACTTAACGTAAAAATTTTTCCTGATTGTAGTGCATATTTGCTGAACACTTTGGTGATTCAGTAGCTTTTTAACACTCTGGGCCCTTCTTGAAACTAGTACTAGAATGTATCCCAAGTCCTGACACTCCAGTGTATCAAAGAATGACTTTGATTCAGGAAAGAATGATAAGAACAAAGAGGGTGTCCAACACAATTATCAAAAAGGTAATGGAGAGATGTGTAATTTTTGATACAGCAATGACAGTGGCTTTGCAATGTAAGCTGAAGTACTCTGGAAAATGACACCCAGTGCAGTCTGCTAGAACCATCTGGCAGAATAATTATCTCCCAACCTGACTCGTTAGCTTATGCAGAGATTCTATGAACTAAGGTCCTTTCATAAATTCCTTATTTGCTTAAATTCTGGTTCTGTTGTTTGCAACTGAAAACTGAATTGTGTGTTGAATTATGTATTTAGCATCGATGAGAATAATTTGCTTTGTTATCACAACTTGGTGTTGAAGAAGGACCTTGTGCATCTTGAGGTAACTGGATAAAGTGTAATCCTTTTGTGTTTTGCTGCCAACTCAGGTGTTTTTGCTATATTTCGGGATATACAGACTCAGTAAGCCTATGTGAAAGCACCCAGAAACCACTCCGAACACGGGAACTTACCCAAGAGATTTTATTAAGTGGACGGGCAGGGTGTCTGCCTGCAGGGTGAGACGGGGAGAGAGGGAGAGTTAGTCTTAAGAAGTGGAATTTTTGTGGGCTACTAACAATCTGGACCAATGTCCAACTAGGAAGTTCGTGGGCTAACAACTGGACCAATGACTGACTAGGAAGTTCGTGGGGTAGCAATCTAGGTTGTAAAATGGCGTGGGGGAGGCAGAATAATGGTGACAGCAAAATAGTGGGAGAAATGACTGCAGCCTTTTTAAAACATTGTCCCTTCACTATGTAAAATTGTGTACAAAGAATAACAGGATTTATGGGGAAGACAGGTGGAGAGATCCCTGGAAACCTATGCAACTTTGTTCGGAGCCCCAAGAAAAACAATAGCAATTCTAATAAGAATATTAGCACAGTTGGAAAACTATGTTGAACTCCTAGTAAATATTTGAGTACTAGGTAACTTGATGAAAGGGAGCTCTGGGATGGGGGGTGGGGGCGAGGCTGCTGAGTCCCAGAGGCAAGGGAGATGGCAAAGCACTCATAGATGTTGCCTGAGCGTGAGTGATGACTGGGGGGTTGGACAGATGGCTCTGGATCCTTGCTTTGTGTTGTCCTTTCACAGAAGAGTCTGAGAGAGCTGTGCTCTTTGTGCCTGCACTAAACCCATGGTGTACTGACCAGATGCATGGTCAGTTCAGTCATCTAGCTGACTCTGCTGGTGAACTGTGGGTTCAGATTCATCTACCTGGAGCAGAGTATTAATAAGCTAGAAAAAATGCATATAAACTGACACAACTTGTTTTCTCCTGTTTGCTTATTACACTCCATCTGTGATAACTGAAGGAGTGTTACTGTGCAGCAGTCACTGGGAAGTGTTTGGTAATCTGAAAAGGTGGAGGATTGCTGATTTGCAGGGTAAGGAACTGAGCTTGGGATGATCCCCAGTGTTAAGAGGAGGAGAAGTCCAGTAGGGGAGTGGACACTCCATCCATATGGGCCACAGAGAGTGAAATAGCCTAGTGGTAGCACAGGCCATGAAGATAGGCTGTGAAGTCAGGCTTCTGAGTTTGAATCCTTTTATCACTTACATGATGAAACCTTGGTTTTCTAATTTATAAAACAGAGATGATGATTTTGTTTGGTGATTCATGTAAAATACCTGGACAGTTCCGCAAGAGATGGTTGCTCTCTCATCCATTAGTCTACAGAACCATCTGCTTTAAGGATGAGAGAGAACCCATATGCAAGTACATTCATGGGGTTTGACAAATAATAGGCACGTGGTCCATATTTGTCCAGTTTGAATCTAATGAGAAATGTCGGCATGGGCTGTAACCCTCACTAAGTCAGTGTGGAAACTGATTAGTGGCAAGGGTGGGAGAATCCCAGTTGAGAGGACAGATCTAGCAGCACATTCTGTACATTAGGCAGTGATTCTAGTGTCCTTGGGAGCAACATAGGATCCCAAGGGAAGGTCAGACCTTCAAAAGCATCCAGGGTAGAAAGAAAGAGCAATTAGCCCCCAGGCTGGTTTCAGTTGTGACCAGACCATTTAAAATAAAAACACTTTAGAATCTGAATGCCCACAGCATCTGTTTCTAATTGAAAGGTTACTTGCAGACAATGTTTCTCAGAGTTACATTTGTACGTGTTTATTAATATACTCAGTCTATTGCAGTGAAATCTACTTTGGAAATTAAAATAGATAATTATTTATGAAACTTTTAATCATTTTTTTAAGCAAAATAATGAGCTGGAAAGCATTTAGCTGAGGAAGTACATCTGATTACACAGGCAAATTATTGAGTTGGAACAAGCTGCAAATATATATTGTCTCCCCCTGCTCTATGGGGGGTCATATCTAGGTTCCAAGACTTTCTTCACTTTCAGCTGATACTTCAGAGGCCCAAGATTCTGATCCTGGCTTTTCCATTCATTTCCTGATCTTGGGCAGCTCACTTCCTGTTTCTAGGCATCACTCATTTGTAAAATTTTATGATGTAAAAGATCTCTTCTAGTACTGAAATTACATAACTGCAGGGTTCTGTGGCTGAAGTGGACAAAGTCGTGCTAGTATTTGAGCATTCTAAGAACCATGGTCTTCTCCAAGCCCCATACCAGAGTTTCCCTGAGCACCATGTCCAGAGATACAGCTATGTGCAGAATATTACCAAGGTCAATGTAGGACAGGACAATTAGCAACTGCTTGCATTTTTTGTGGTGTGGAGAGGGAAGGAAAAATATGGCATAAACAGAAAAATTAAGCCAGTTAGAAATAACTACAGCATGAAGCTCAATGGTAGAACACTTGCATAGCGTGCGTGAGTCCCTGGTTTCAATCCCTAGTACTGCCAAAATCTGAAATGCCATAGCATAAGTCTTCCATAAGTGTTGCAGAATACAGAGAGAGGGAACAGTTCTAGTGGGTAATGTGGAGGGACAGTTTCTTAAGGATAATATTTGTAATTGAATAATAGGACTTGAATTCATATGCCATTTGCTAAGCTAAATGTGGACTACTCTTTTTTTTTTTTTTTTTCCAGTGGTTGGTAGTGTCATTATCCCCTCCTAGGTGGTAGGTGGTTTTGGGAGCACCTTGGAGGCCCCTCTTCTTTGTGTTTGAAAACCCCATGATATCTAGGACAGCAGATGGCTCAATATAAATGTCTTGAGTGATGGAAGATGCTGATCCTCACCTTTTGGCCCTACCATTGCTCACTGGCACATGAATTTAAGCAGGACCAGGAACAGGGGTCAGATGAGATGGACATGAGTGACAGAGAAGCCTGGCTTTTGTTAGGAGCTTTGGTTTTGGAGCAGTGCTTCTGGTGCCAGCTTCTTCAGCAGGTGTTACCTTTGGGGATAATCAACTCCAAATGAACTGAGTGTGCCTGAAAAGAGTACGTCTCCAGCTGTTCTTTGGCTTATGTCTAGAGCTGTTCTTCGCTGGTTTAAACACATTTGTAACTGACATATGGCCTACATCTTTGTACATGTAAGAGTCTCTCTATCCTATTTTGGATGCAACCTGCTTTGGTAGGGAGGTGAGGGCAGCTTTCTTGTTTGTATATGGTTTACTCATGGGTGTATTTTCAAGGGTGAAAATGAAAACAAATCCAGCTTCTCATTGTTATTTTAAACTGGAAATCATTTAAAGGGTTCTGTGGTTCTGTCAATGAAATGACTAGAGAATCTGGGGATTTTTCTATGATTTTGATATCTCTGGCTTTCTCTAGCAAGGAAATCAAGAATTTGGTAGTTTCATAAAACTTGATTAATTTGCTAAAAAAATCAACCCTGACTCCAAGAGCAAAAAGGTCTAGTTTAAGTGTGTTGGCTTGTGGCAGATTGGCATGGTGTCACTGTGCAGAGATTTTTTCAGTATTCTTGCAGCACTGTTCATTTGATTGAATAGAACGTGACCAATTCCCTCCAGTTTCTCCCTAGGGAACCCAGCTACTTGCCGTTCTCATATGTGGGCAACCCAGGCGTGCTGGCTTCAGCACTACATGACTGTGTGTGGAATGGGGACTTTTGAGCCTCTCCTTGTTATTGTTTGTATCTTTCCTTGACCATGTCATCGATGGCATGGAAGACAAAGAGGACAAACTTACTGCCCTTTCTTCCTGGAGTTGGAGAAGGATTTCTGTATCTCAACAGCAAGTTAATGTAACTGTGCATTAAGATAAAGCATATGGTGCTAATGTAGGTAATCAGGAGAACAATGGAGATGTCTGTCAAGTGATTTCCTCCAGGACTCTGTTTCACTCCTTCACCATATAGCAAAATTTATCAACCTTGGCACTGTTGACATTTTAGATGGGAATTCTTTGTGGGAAGCTCTCCTGTGCACCTAAGATATTTAGTGGTATTTAGTGTCATCTCTGGGCTATAACTGCTAAATGCCAGCTGTACCCCTAGTTTTGACAACCAGAAATGTCTCTAAATTGTGCCATTTGCCCCTGGAGGGTAGGAAGAATTGCTATTGTTATTGGTTGAGAACCATTGATATAAAATAAATACTTGGTCAAGTTTTGAACTGTACATAAAAGTTGTAAAAAAAAAAAAAAAAAAAAAAAAAAAGTGACTTGGGGCTTTAAGTTTCAAATGATATCTATGGCTTCTGATATAGCCTCACCCAACTGTCCATGGTGTCTAGAGAACACTGAAAAAGATGAACAAAACAAACTAAAAAGTGGGACTACACTTTAACCAGTTGTCAGAATCAATGGGAAATAGAATGAGAAATTTCCCTCAGCATGGCATGTCTAGGGCTAACATGTCTAAAAACTGCAATTGGTAGCCTGTGTGTGCTGTGAGGCTTACTCAACTCCTCTTGACCGCCTGTCTCCCCAGTTCAGAAATTGCATGTTCCAATCAGAAAAGTGAGCTGCCCTCCCCTTTTATATAATGTATTTGTTTTTTTTTTTAATTGTAAACAAATGGGATACATGTTGTTTCTGTTTGTACATGGCGTAAAGGCATACCATTTGTGTAATCATAAATTTACATAGAGTAATGTTGTTTGATTCACTCTGTTATTTTTTCCCTTCCCCCCACCCCTCCCACCCCTCTTTACCCTCTATACAGTACTTCCTTCCTCCATACTTGCCCCCCCCAACCCTAACTCTAACACTAACCCTTCCCTCCCCCCCATTATGTGTCATCCTCCACTTATTAGCGATATCATTCGTCCTTTGGCTTTTTGAGATTGGCTTATCTCACTTAGCATGATATTCTCCAATTTCATCCATTTGCTTGCAAATGCCATGATTTTATCATTCTTTATGGCTGAGTAATATTCCATTGTATATATATACCACAGTTTCTTTATCCACTGATCAATTGAAGGGCATCTAGGTTGGTTCCACAGTCTGGCTATTGTGAATTGAGCAGCTATGAACATTGATGTGGCTGTGTCTCTGTAGTATGCTGCTTTTAAGTCCTTTGGGTATAGGCCAAGGAGTGGGATAGCTGGGTCAAATGGAGGGTCCATTCCAAGTTTTCTAAGGAATCTCCACACTGCTTTCCAGAGTGGCTGCACTAATTTGCAGCCCCACCAGCAATGTATGAGTGTACCTTTCTCCCCACATCCTCGCCAACACCTGTTGTTGCTCGTATTCTTGATAATCGCCATTCTAATTGGGGTGAGATGGAATCTTAGGGTGGTTTTGATTTGCATTTCTCTTATTACTAGAGATGTTGAACATTTTTCCATATGTTTGTTGATTGCTTGTAGATCTTCTTCTGTGAAGTGTCTATTCATTTCCTTAGCCCATTTGTCGACTGGATTATTTGAATTCTTGGAGTAAAGTTTTTTGAGTTCTTTATAGATTCTGGAGATTAGTGCTCTATCTGAAGTATGATTGGCAAAGATATTCTCCCACTCTGTAGGCTCTTTCTTCGCATTGCTGATAGTTTCCTTTGCTGAGAGAAAGCTTTTTAGTTTGAATCTATCCCAGTGGTTGATTCTAGCTTTTATTTCTTGTGCTATGGGAGTCCTGTTAAGGAAGTCTGGTCCTAGACCAACAAGGTGAAGATTTGGACCTACTTTTTCTTCTATAATCTGCAGGGTCTCTGGTCTGATTCCGAGGTCCTTAATCCATTTTGAGTTTAGTTTCGTGCATGGTGAGAGATATGGGTTTAGTTTCATTCTGTTGCATATGGGTTTCCAATTCTCCCAGCACCATTTGTTGAAGAGGCTTGTATTTGTTGTAATTTATCTGAATGCAATATAGTACCCTTCCTCGTCTTATAGGTAACCCTTTTTCTACACCAATGTGAAAACCCGATTACAAAAGAAGACAGGAAATGGAGACCACACGATTGGACTAACAGACGTGTATTTCTGTGATCTATTTTCCACAAGTCAGCTACTGTAAGTGAATGCAGAGACAGGAAGAGCCCTGCAGCATACCGGAAATTGTCATTTTAATATGTCAAGTTGGGTAATGGTTCAGGCACACAAGGAATGTGGTAGATGTCCCCTGAAGGAAGAAGAGTCCATGTCAGAGAATACCTGTTGGAAACTTGAATTGGACTGGGATCTGGCTTATGGTTTGGTTCTTGGAGTGTGTTGCCTAAGAGATTTTGACTAATGCTTAAGACAAAGAACAAAGTTATAGGCAATAAACTATTTTCTTCACATTTTTCAAGTGCAAGAACAATTTTGAGAAGTCATTCAAAGTCTCTCTTCTTCACTAAGAATTTTATAGAGAGTTCTATGGTTCTGAGTTTTTTGTTTTTTTGGTAATTGAAAGCTTTTTTGGTGATTTCTCTTTAAAATTAGAAATGATTAGAGTATCTTTATATTACATAGCATTTTCCTTTGAACAATCGAATGCAGTTTGTGTTTGTCTCCATATAGACTTAAAAGAATGGATTCACTGAATACTGTAGCTTGCTATTGTAGTATATTTTGAAAATGAATTATTTCATCACTGAAATATAATGCCCAGTATAATAAAGGAAAGACCATGTATTTTTCGTGATAGCAGTTGTTAAGTACTACATCTATATTATGCTTCATTTAAGGATTTAGAGAAAAGAAAGAAAATGTAGTGAAGGAAAATAATATCCTATTATAAAGGACCCATCTCCCCAAGTTACAGAAGAACAGCCCTGTGGGGTGTTGTAAGAATCAGGAGAAATAGGTTAAAAAATCTTTACCCTCCTCAGTATGATATAATGGGTAACACATATGAAATAAAGCAATAAACAAATACATGTTAAGGAGAGAAGAAAATGGAGTTTGGTGAAATGATTTCAATCTTTTTTTTTTTTTTTTTTTTTTTTTTTTTGTGGTGCTGGGGATTGAACCCAGGGCCTCGTGCTTGCAAGGCAAGCACTCTAACAACTGAGCTATCTCCCCAGCTCTGGTGAAATGATTTCAGAAAAAATAGTTATATAATCACACTGAAAATCCACTTTGGAAAATGTAAAGATCGGAGTTGACACTTGGATTCCTCTGTGGAGGGTAGCCTTAAGTTAAGAAGCTCTTCCACATTGTGGAAGAACTAAAGATGGAAATGCAGAGGGAAATAACATCAGGGGTTACCATAGGATTGTTGGTGTCCCAGAAGATGAAGCCAGAACCCCAAGAGGGAGCTAAATAAAGAAAATAAAACATAAAGAAGAAAACCCTCCTGAATTTAAGAGGACTAACCATATTACAGGACAATGCATAGGAAGGGAACCTTGTAGAGGCACATTCTGACATAATTTAAAAATACTGGGACCCTCACACAGCTTCCTATTTTGTTCAAACAGGAAAACAGGGTTACTTAGAAGGAGTAAAATGAGTCTTCTGCTAGATCACACTTCATGCCAGAAGACAGTGAAACAGGTCTGTTGTATACTAGGAGGAAAAAATTGTGCTTCAGGGATTTTTGCACTGTTTCTATGATTTGAACATGTGAAGTCAACAGGATTTCTCTAGAACTGCTCTGTCTGTGCAAAGGCAGAGGAAGCTCTGACCAAGCCCTTTTCTTCACAGAGAGAGTAGGTAGGCATTTGAACCATATGACCTCACCATTTCCAGCTAAACTGATTGGGCTAGGATTGGATATTGCTCTGACTGACTTGTGACTAAAGATTTCACGAACAGATGATCTGGGCCAGCAAGGTGACTCAAGGATCCTGGAACAGAGAAAACAGTTGGAATTGTGGACTAGGGAGGGAAAGCCACAGGGATGGAGGTATTGTCAATACTCAGCAAATTGAGTGCCATGCAAGTGAATGTTCCAGAAGAGGCAGAAACTATGAGCAGTCAGAAGAAACTGTTTGTGATTGGGGGCAGGAGGGGTCGGGAGAAAGAAGAGCAAAATAGTCTGAGAGAGCCATGAAGGGACAGAATATATGTCTCTGTTCTTTTGTTTCCTCAAAGCCCTTTTACCCTTAGAATTTTGTCCTGTCCTTATAGTAATTCCTCCTGGACATGAGGATATATCTGTTTATTCTAGTCAAGGAAAGTTCTTTGTGCAAGGACTTCTTGATCAGCAAGGACTTAAGAAGTAGGCCAATGTGACCTTTTGAAAAAGTTGAAGTAAAATAAGAATTATAAACCAAATGATGAAATATGAAAGCATTGGATTGTCCTGCGAGACTCTCACCACATTTAATACCTCATTTATCACTTATCTGAGAAGACTGGTCACCTAGGAACCACTATGATTTTGGCATTTTAATGACATAGAAGATGGCAGAGGACTTGGTGTTTACACCCCTCTACATACACACACACACCCACACACACCCACACACACACACACACCCACACACACACAGGCATCTAGATACACTTTAAAAGTAAAGAACATTGTTAGGGGCCATTATTCCTAATTTAGGCAATAATCCTGTAATCATAAAAGATGTTCTGGAACAGCCTTTCTCCCAGGTAGCATTTATCATCAGAATTATAATTGCAATTTAGTGTAACTACAATAATGTAGCAAACTGAGAATTCACACAGTGGTGCCAAGGGAGAGAATTGGGGGAAAAATATACAAACTATCAATATGGTTTCCTTTGCTAGTAGCAGGAACAGGTGATTTTTTTTTTTTCCTTATACACACTCACATACTGGTACACAGAATGTATACTGTGTGTGTATGTTTGCATCAATAAGTGTTGCATTTTTTGATGAAGAGTTTTTTTTACATTGAAGGATGATACTGAGCATTTCCTTTTTTTACCTTTTTTGATTGGTGCATTCTAATTGCATATATTAGCAGAGTTCGTTATGCTGAATTCATACATGCACATCATATAATTTGGTCAGTCTCATTTCCCAGTGTTCTCCATTTTCCTCCTCCTCCTCCCTCAGATCTACTTGCTCTACTCAATGAATCTCCCTTCTATTACTGTTTTAATTGGTGCCTGAGCAATATGTTAAAATGAACACCATAGTCATGACTTGCTAACAGCCTGCCAGAGCCCTGGGTACTATGCTTAGACTTTTTACAGCAGTCATCTTCCCAACTCTTCCTGTGATTCCAATAAGGGGAACATGGATTTTTGCCATTTCCTAAATGAGGAAACTCATGCTCCCGAGTTTCAAGACTTGACAAGTCCTCATAGGCAGTAAATGGCATGTCTGCAAATTTAAATTCAGGTCCAGTTCACTCTAAAGAGTTCTCTCTCTGACCCACTTCACTGCCTCTTCTGAATAAGCCAGGGATTGAGATGGGATCTGGCAAGATTGTGCCACAGCACTAAAATTAATCCCTACGAAGACGAGCAGATGTTTGGGAGGGTTCAGCAAGTTCCTTTATATACTTGATTTTTTTTCAGAGAAACTATTGCATGATTTGGAGCCAGTCATTGTCTTGCTGCCCTCCAGCCTAAAGCTTTGGTTTCTATGTGGAACTAGGGACTTGGGCCACTCTTATGTTCTTAGAGCCATCAAAGCAAGAAAGGCAAGGGGAAATGGGTTGTTTTTGTTGTTTTAGCAGTGAATTAAGATGGGCAAAGCCATGAGGTGCACAGTGGAGCCAAATCATAGAGCAGTGTGGCTCAAGTCCAGAAAGAGTAATAATTACACAACATATGACATGGATCAGACAGTGATTTGGAAACACACGATTACATTTTCATTTGAATTGTACTTTTTCAATTGTACTTTTTTTTTTTTTTTAAATTCTTACTTTTCACCAATCTCTATAACATAAGCTCCAGTACTTCATAACACAAGTTATAGGTGTATTCACACAGTGATTGTGGGTGAGTCAGTTGACCACAGGCAGTTATCTTAATTTCTTTGTTTTTATGACCTCAACACATCTCTCCATCATGTGTTGGAGAGAACAATAGTTTCAGAAGTTGAAGGTAAACTACTGTGTGTCTGTATAAACCTGACCATGTTACTGAACTGTCTTAATTATCTCATCCATAAAATGATCTGAGCTATGTCCATCCAAATCCCTGATGCTCTGGTCTAAGTACTAGGCTTTTTTGTGTGTATGTACGATGGTGGGGTGAAACGTAAGACCTCGTGCATGCTAGGCAAGTGCTCTACCACTGAGTTGCCCTCCCAGCCCCTGTGGGGGTGTTCTTCCTTCACTGTTTAAGAATTTCTGGCTCTTCTTTTTTTTTTTTTATTGTAAACAAATAGGGCACAACTTGTTTCTCTGGTTGTACATGAAGTAGAGGAATGCCATTTGTGTGATCATACACTTACCTAGGGTAATGGTGTTTGATTCATTCTGTTATTTTTCTTCCCCCCCCCACCTCTCCCACCCATTTTTTTCCTCTACACTCCCTTCTTACTCCATTCTTGCCTCCCTCCCACCCCCCCATTATGTATCATCATCCGCTTATCAGCGAGATCATTCACCCTTTGGATTTTTGAGATTGGCTTATCTCACTTAGCATGATATTCTCTAATTTCATCCATTTGCCTGCAAATGCCATGATTTTAATCTTTATGGCTGAGTAATATTCCATTGTGTGTGTGTGTGTATATACACACACACATATACACCACAGTTTCTTTATCCATTTATCAATTGAAGGGCATCTAGGTTGGTTTCACAATCTGGCTATTGTGAACTGAGCAACTGTGAACATTGACGTGGCTGCATCACTGTAGTATGCTGATTTTAAGTCCTTTGGGTATAGGCCTAGGAATGGAATAGCTGGGTCAAATGGTGGTTCCATTCCAAGTTTTCTAAGGAATCTCCACACTGCTTTCCAGAGTGACTGCACTAATTTGCAGCCCCACCAGCAATGTATGAATGTACCTTTCTCCCCACATCCTCGCCAATGCCTATTGTTGCTTGTATTCTTGATAATCGCCATTTTAATTGGGGTGAGATGAAATCTTAGGGTAGTTTTGATTTGCATTTCTCTTGTTACTAGAGACGTTGGACATATTTTCATATATCTGTTGACTGCTTGTAGATCTTCTGTGAAGTGTCTGTTCATTTCCTTAGCCCATTTATTGATTGGCTATTTGTATTCCTGGTGTAGAGTTTTTTGAGTTCTTTATATATTATGGAATTAGTGCTATATCTGAAGTATGAGTGGCAAAGATTTTCTCCCACTCTGTAGGCTCTCTCTTCACATTGCTGATAGTTTCCTTTGCTGAGAGAAAGCTTTTTAGTTTGAATCTATCCCAGTTATTGATTCTTGCTTTTATTTCTTGTGCTATGGGAGTCCTGTTAAGGAAGTCTGATCCTAAGCCGACATGTTGAAGATCTGGACTTACTTTTTCTTCTATAAGATGCAGGGTCTCTGGTCTGATTCTGAGGTCCTTGATCCATTTTGAGTTGAGTTTTGTGCAGGGTGAGAGAGATGGGTTTAGTTTCATTCTGCTGCATATGGGTTTCCAGTTTTCCCAGCACCATTTGTCGAACAGGCTGTTTTTTCTCCATTGCATATTTTTGGCCCCTTTGTCTAGTATGATAAAACTGTATTTATTAGGGTTTGTGTCCGTGTCCTCTGTTGTGTACCATTGTTTGACCTGTCTATTTTGGTGCCAATACCATACCATTTTTGTTACTATTGCTTTGTATTATAGTTGAAGTTCTGGTATTGCGATACCCCCTGCTTCACTCTTCCTGCTAAGGATTGCTTTAGCTATTCTGGGTTTCTTATTCTTCCAGATGAATTTCATGATTGCTTGCTCCATTTCTGTAAGGTATGTCTTTGGGATTTTAATTGGAATTGCGTTGAATGAGTATAGCACTTTTGGTAGTGTGGCCATTTTGACAAGATTAATTCTTCCTATCCAAGAACATGGGAGATCTTTCCATCTTCTAAAGTTTTCTTTAATTTCTTTCTTTAGTGTTCTGTAGTTCTCATTGTAGAGGTCTTTCACCTCTTTTGTGAGATTGATTCCCAAGTATTTTATTATTTTTTTTTTTTTGAAGCTATTGTGAATGGGGTAGTATTCCTAACTTCTCTGAGGATTCATCACTTATGTATAAAAATGCATTGGATTTATGAGCATTAATCTTATATCCTGCTACTTTCCTGAATTCACTTATGAGTTCTAAAAGTTTTCTGGTGGAATTTCCTGGTTCCTCTAAATATATCATCATGTCAACAGCAAATAGGGATAGTTAGAGTTCTTCTTTTCCTATTCATATCCCTTTAATTTCTTTGGTCTATCTAATTGCTCTGGCTAGAGTTTCAAGGACAATGTTGAATAGAAATGGTGAAAGAGGGCATCCCTGCCTTGTTCCAGTTTTTAGGGAGAATGCTTTCAGTTTTTCACCATTTAGAATAATATTGGTCATGGACGTAGCATAGATGGCCTTTACAATGTTAAGGAATGTATCCACTATCCCTATTTTTTCTAGTGTTTTGAGCATGAAGGGATGCTGTATTTTATAAAATGCTTTTTCTGCATCTATCTGAATCGTGTGATTCTTGACTTTAAGTCTGTTGATACGGTGAATTGCATTAATTGATTTGCAGATGTTGTACCAACCTTGCATCCCTGGGATAAATCCCACTTGATCGTGGTGCACTATCTTTTTAATATATTTTTTTGTGCGATTTGCTAAGATTTTGTTGACAATTTTTGCATCAATGTTCACTAAGGATATTGGTCTGAAATTTTCTTTCCTCGATGTGTCTCTGGATTAGGTATCAGGGTGATATTGGTTTCATAGAATGAGTTTGGGAGGGTTCCCTCCTCTTCTATTTCATGGAATACTTTGAGAAGTATTGGAGTGAGCTCTTCTTTAAAGGTTTTGTAGAACTCGGCTGAGAACCCATCTGGTCCCGGACTTTTCTTTGTTGGTAGGCTTTTGATGACTTCTATTTCATTACTGGAAATTGGTCTATTTAAATTGTGTATGTCCTCCAGGCTCAGTTTAGGTAATTCATATGTCTCTAGAAACCTGTTGATGACTTCGAGGTTTTCTGTTTTGTTGGAGTATAGATTTTCAAAATAGCTTCTGATTATGTTTTGTGTTTCATTCATGTCTGTTGTGATATTTCCTTGTACATTCCGAATTTTAGTAATTTGAGTTTTCTCTTCTCTTCGTTAGTGTGGCTAAGGGTTTATCGACTTTATTTTTTCAAAGAACCAACTTTTTATTTTGTCAATATTTTTGATTGTTTTGTTTCAAGTTCATTGATTTCAGCTCTGATTTTAACTATTTCCTGTCTTCTACTACTTTTGTTGTTGCTCTGTTCTTTTTCTAGGGCTTTGAGCTATAGTGTTAGGTTGTTTATTTGTTGATTTTTTTTTTCTTTTATTGAGTGTGCTTCATGAAATAAATTTTCCTCTAAGTACTGCTTTCATAGTGTCCCAGAGATTTTGATATGATATATCTTTGTTCTTGTTTACCTCTAAGAATTTATTTCCCTCTTAATGTCTTCTGTTATCCATTGATCATTCATTAGTGTACTGTTTAATCTCCAGGTGTTGGAGTAGATTCTGTTTTTTGTTCTGTCATTTATTTCTAATTTCAATCCATTATGATCTGGTAGAATACAAGGTAGTATCTCTATCTTGTATTTGCTAATATTAGCTTTGTGGCGTAATGGTCTATTTTAGAGAAGGATCCATGTGCTGCTGAGAAGGAAGTGTATTCACTCTTGGTTGGATGGTATATTCTATAAATGTCCGTTAAGTGTAAATTATTGAGTGTGTTATTGAGATTTATGGTTTCTTTGTTTAATTTTTGTTTGGAAGATCTGTCCAGTGGTGAGAGAGGCGTGTTAAAATCACCTAGTATTATTGTGTTATGGTCTATTTGGTTTCTGAGATTGAGAAGGATTTGTTTGACATACATGGATGCGCCACTGTTTGGGGCATAGTATTTATGATTGGTATGTCTTGCTGATTTATGTCTCCTTTAAGCAGTATGAAATGTCCTTCTTTATCCCTTCCACTAGTTTTGGCTTGAAGTCCACATTATCTGAAATGATTATGGATACCCCACCTTTTTTGCTAAGTCCATGTACATGGTATGTTTTTCCCCATCCTTTCACCTTTAGTCTATGAGTATCTCTTTCTATGATGTGAGTCTCTTGCAGGCAACATATTTTTGGATCTTTCTTTTTAATCCAATTTGCCAGTCTGTCTTTTGATTAATGAGTTCAGTCCATTAATATTCAGGGTTATTATTGAGATATGATTTGTATTTCTGGTCATTTGGCTCATTTTTTAAATTTATTTTTGTTTTTTTGATGCGACTTGGTTCCTCCTTTATTTGACAATTACTTTAGGATAGTTCCTCCCTTAGCTGATTTGCTTCTTTGTTTTTCATCTCTTCCTCATGGAATATTTTGCTGAGAATGTTCTTTAATGCTGGCTTTCTTTTGGTAAATTCTTTTAGCTTTTGTTGATCATGGAAGGATTTTATTTCATCGCCAAATTTGAAGGTAAGTTTTGCTGGGTATAAGATTCTTGGTTGGCATCCATTTTCTTTCAGGGCTTGAAAGATGTTGTTCCAGGCCCTTCTAGCTTTTAGGGTCTGGATTGAAAAATCTGCTGAAATCCGTATTGGTTTCCCCCTGAATGTAATTTGGTTCTTTTCTCTCACAGCCTTTAAAATTCTGTCTTTATTTTGTATGTTAGGTATTTTCATTATACTGTGTCTTGGTGTGGGTCTGTTGTAATTTTGTGTATTTGGAGTCCTATTAGCCTCTTGAACTTGGTTTTCCACTTCATTCTTCAGATTTGGGAAATTTTCTGATATTGCATTGAATAGATTTTTCATTCCTTTGGTTTGTTTCTCTGTGCCTTCCTCAATCCCAATAATTCTTAAATTTGGCCTTTTCATGATATCCCATAGTTCTTGGAGATTGTGTTCATGATTTCTTACCATCTTCTCCATTTGGTCAACTTTGTTTTCAAGGTTAAATATTTTGTCTTCAATATCTGAGGTTCTCTCTTCCAGGTGTTCAATCCTATTGGTTATGCTTTTTATGGAGTTTTTAATTTGGTTTATTGTTTCTTCATGACAAAGATTTCTGTTTCGTTTTTTTTTCAATATGTCTTACTCTTTATTGAAATGATTTTTGCTTCCTGTATTTGCTCTTCTAACTGTCGATTGGTGTGATCATTCAGTGCCTGCATTTGCTCTTTCATCTCATCATTTGCTTCGCTGGTCATTTTAATTATGTACATTCTGAACTCCCTTTCTGTCATTTCTTCTGCCATGCTGTCATTGGATTTTATTGATGTAACATCTAGATTTGTTTGGGGCATTTTCTTCCCTTGATTTCTCATATACTTCAGGTATCAGTGGACTGCTGAGATATTGCAGATGTCCTGTATTGACTTATAATTTCCTGAAGATTTCTAGTATATCCCCTCTTATCCTTCCGTAGCCTCACGTCTTGGAGGAAGTTGATAATGCGGTGCTCCACAAGGAAGCTGCCTCTCTAGGGGTGGTGGCCTTCAGGTGGGGTATATTCTCTGCTAGTGGGCAGAGGTGCCTCCACTTGTTGACCAATGGTCATCCAAAGGGGAACTAGGCTGCGGGCTGAGGCAAGGCCTGTTTGGGCCTGTGTCTCTGGTTTTACTGTCCTTGTGGGAAACCGTCACCCAGCAGGGAAGACTCACCTGGTGGGGAGGTCTCACTGGTCAGTTCCTCTCCTAGAGGTTCCCCTCAATCCACAACTACTGCCTGGGCTGGGCAGCCTTCCTCTGCAACGTTCCCAGGGGCCCAGACCTACCTCCTTGGCCTGGGAGCCTCGCCCTTCTCAGACGATCTCTTAGGCTGCCCCTCCTCAGAGAAGCTGCCCGCAGTCCTGGAACCTTTGCTCCGCCCCTAAGCGTGTCTCTGTGCGGCTTTCCACCATGAAGCCGCCTAGGTCCTGGGACGCCGCTCTGCACCTAATCGCCTGGCTATGTGGCGCCTCCTCTGAGCAGCCACCTGGAGCCCCATACAGACTCTCTGAGCCCCAGCGACCAGCTGCACGCCTCTTCCTCCAAGCAGCTGCCTGGTGTTCTGTGTGGTTGCTCCGAGTCCAAGTGACCTGTCGCGCACCTCTTCCTCCTCCAGGCAGCCACCCAGAGTTCCGGTGCAGTTGCTACGAGTCCAAGCAACTCAGTGCACACCTCCTCCTTCCGACAGCTGCCTGTTGCCCTGGTGCAGTCACTCTGAGTCCAAGCGACCGGCCACGCTCTTCTTCCTCTTCTAGGCAGACCCCCCGGGTGTTCAGGAGCGGTCGCTCTGAGTCCAAGCAACCAGCCGCACGCTGCCTCCTCTGGGCAGCTGCCTGTAGCCCTGGTGCAGTCACTTCGAGTCCAAGTGACCCGCTGCGTTCCTCCTCCTCCTCTGGGCAGCCCCCCGGTGTGCAGGAGTGGTCACTGAGTCCAAACAGTTTGCTGCATGCCTCCTTCTCTGGGCAGCCACCCGGAGCTCCGAGTCTGAGTGTCATGCTGAGCGGCCTCCTCTACGATGCTCCCAGTTGTCCGAGTTCACTGCTCCAGTGTGGGGGGGGGCGGCGGGGGAGGGGTGTCTCATTGGGCCGTTCTACTTCACAACGTTCCCTGTGTTCTGGAACTACCGCCTCATCCAGGATGTCTCCCCAATGGGAGAGACTCAACCAGCGGCTTTGAGTTGGTCCCAGGTCTCCCAATATTTCCTCTTTTGAATCCTGAGTCCTAAAGCAACATGAAATGCAGCCACCCTCTAGTCTGCCATCTTGAAAACCCCCATAATTCTTGTAGATTCTGTTCATGATGTCTTACCATCTTCTCTATTTGGTTAACTTTGTTTGCAAGATTATTTTGTCTTCAATGTATGAGGTTCTGTCTTCCAGGTGTTCTAACCTATTGGTTATGCTTTCTATGGAGTTTTTAATTTGGTTTATTGTTTCCTTCATTTGAAGGATTTCCTTTTTTTTTTTTTTTTTTCAGTATCTCTAACTCTTGATTGAAATGATCTTTTGCTTCCCACATTTGCTCTTTTAACTGTTGATTGGTGTGATCATTCAAAGCTTGCATTTGCTCTTTCATAATTTCCTTCTCTGATCATTTTAATTATGTACGTTCTGAACTCCCTTTCTGATGTTTCTTCTGCCATGCTGTCATTGGATTTTGTTGATGTATCATGTAGGTTTGTTTGGGACTTTTTCTTCCCTTGTTTTCTCATGTTGCTCAGGTATTTTCCCCTCTAGTAGTGAAATTCTGAGATATTGCAGATTTCCCCTATTGACTTATAGTGTCCCTGTAGATTTTCAATAACTCACCTCCTAGCCTTCAGTAGCCTGAAGTCTTGGAGGAACTTGATAATGTGGTGATCCACAAGGAAGCTGCCCCTGTAGGGGTGTTGGCTTCAGGTGGGGTATATTTCCTGCTAGTGGGCAGAGGCACCTCCACTTGTTGACCAATGGTCAGCCAAAGGGGAACCAGACTGCAGGCTGGGGCACAGCTGGTCTGGACCTGGGTCTCTTGTTCTACCACCTGGCGGGGAAGACTCACTTGGGGAAGTGTTGCTGGGCAGCTGTCCTCTGAGAAGTTCCCTTTGGTCCAGAACTACTGCCTGGGCTAGGAATCCTCACCCCGCGAGGAAGTCTTTCACTGGGCAGCCCTCCTCTGCGATGTTTCCTGGGGTCCAGACCTACCTCCTGGGCCAGGAAACCTTGCCCTGGAAGCGAGTCTGTCACTGGTCGGCCCTCCTCCGAGAAGCTGCCTACTGTCCGGTCCTGCTGCCCCAGCCTGGGAGCCTTGCCCAGTAGGAGAGACTCACCTGGTGGCTCTGGGTTGGTCCCAAGTCTCTCAATACCTCCCATTCTTGAATCCTGAGTCCCCTTTAAGAGAGCAGGAAGCAAGCCAACACCACTGCAACCCGGGGTGGCTTGCACAGCAAGTTCCACTGTCATCTCTGGCTCTTCTTGACTGAAAAAATAAATAGCAAAGATGGCGACAAAAGCAAACGTTTATTGAGTAGTTAAGTTCCAGGTACTATTTTAACTGTTCTATATGTTATTTCAGTTAAGCATTGTAACAATTGTTTGAAGTTGGAAAGCACTATTATGACTCTATTTAATTTTAGAAAGCTCAATGAGTTTAATTGCCCAAAATTGATAAGCCTAATCTTCAGTCTGGGCCCTGAGCTCATAGCTACCAAAGTGCCATCTAGTCTACTGGGGCAGGGGATGTGGAAGGTCCGGCCATGGCAGTGCCTCCATGACTCAGGGTGTGGCACTGTGGGTAGGTGTGTGCCTCAGAGAATGGCTTAAAGTAACCCCCAGATTAAAATTAGCCCTTGCCCCAAATCGGTGGCATTGGAAAAGGGCATTATACATAAAGGTCAACTCCTTAGTAAACAACAGCCACTCCCGCGGGGACGTTCAGAGAATTTAGGTGGAATTGCTAGCATCCTTGCTGGTCTGAAAGACTCAACCTGAGGCTGGGGAAGGATTCTCTGCTGGATGCACCTGGCCAGGTATTCAGGTGTGGCCGTCCCTTGGAGAATGTTCTTGGGGCTGGCCAGGGGGGTCCTTAGCAGTACGTATTGGTGGAGGCTCTTAGTTCCCACTTGTCTGAACAGGGGATACTGACCAGTTGGGAGTTAGTCATTCCTCTTCCTTCCTCTTTTGCTCCTACTGCTAAAAATGTCAGTTTTCTCTGCTTCCGTTTTTGTTTTCTTTTTTTCATAGCAAGGGAAGGTAAAATTCATTGTCTCAAGATGAGTACGAGAGGATGTTGTCACTGTGGACAGAAATGATGCCTTTGGAATCCCCATAATCTTGATTATTTATTTACTTGCCTGTTACTTCCTACCTCTCGACAGAGAATAAGCGAATGGGGCATGAGTTGGCTACTAATTGCCCAGACTTCTGTCACCTAGACCATCACTGCTGGCTTACTAAGTTTCTGATGTCTGTGTTTGAAAAACATGTTTGACTCCTGTCCAATACAGCAAATGCATTAGTGTTATTTTTTGTTTCTGCAATCAATATTAGAAAGTTTATTAGGAAATAAAACTTAGAATAGATTTTTCTGCTTCACTGTTTGATTTTTAAAAGTCAATATTGTCCTAAATATTAAATCTTTGTTGTACATCTTTTGCACATGTGTGTACATTTATGTATCTGTGTGTATATGTCTTCTGGTTGCTTATTTTCTATCATTTGCAAAAGGTGCAGGGGTTGTTCTCACGGCTGGTTGCCAGCGAAGGTGAGTTGATACAGTTCTGTCACTCACAGGCAAGCATCATGGGGAAAATTCTGCTTACTTCGTTGTAATGACCAAACTTAACCAAAGTTACGGCTTTCTTGCTCTGAAGTCTCAGTCCTGCTGAGAAAGGGAAAGTACATTTAGGGAACCTATGATCAGGAGCTGAAGAGTAACCTTAAAAAGAAAAAAAAAAAAAAAAAAAAAGCTGAAGAGAAATGGTTCTGTGTGCTTTATCTGAAAAATTAAAGGATTGCTCAAGTAATCTCTTGTCTTCTAAATTCACATTTTATGTGAATTTTTAATTTTTCCTTTGAATTCATTGCAAGACTCTCATTATGTCTTGGTAGGACCTTTCTGGCAACCTTCACTGTCTTCTGTATTATTACCTATGTCCCTTTGCCCTTTGAGTTCATTCTTTCCAGTCTCATTTCCTTCTTGAAACCTTGACCTGAGTCTGCTGACCTCCTCAGAAACCTCGATCATTCCTCTTTGCCCACAGAGTGAGGTTTGAAGACTTACACTGTCTACTCTGCTCCCCTTCCAGTTCTGTTTTTCTACACTTGGTTTCTTTGTCTTCTACTTCACCTAGGCAGCAGAAACAGTTGCTGGTCCCAGATTACATCATTGACTTTTCTCCCTTCTGTTCCCTGGGGTAGCAGGTGGCTCCCGACTGTAGTATCCAAGATTTATTCCATGATTGTTGACCCTCTCAAATAACAGTCCCTGAGAAAAAGACTTTTCCTTCCATGGACAGGAGGATGTGGTCTGTACTGCCCAAGCCCTCTGTTCTAGTACCACTGGTTCTGGGGCAGGGTCCTCTCAAACTCTAGGCATCTCCATTGGGCTGGATGTAGCTTTTGATGCATACAGTGTTAGCGACGTATGCCTGTGTGAGTTCCTGTCAAGTGACCACATCAGAAATCCTTATCTGAAAGCAAGGATCTAGTAGGATTCTAGGGCATTTTTCAAGGACTATTCCTGAGGTAGTTCTTTTCTGGAATTTGTTCTCATACAGGTGTGTCTCCTCCCCAGTTAATTCAAAACACATTTGTTAGCCACAATTAATGATCTCTTCCCAATTTTTGATCTCTTTGAAAGTTTTCTCAGTAAGTGGCACCATTACCTTTTGTTACATGGACCAGATCCCAGGAGTCACCTCTGGTACCTCCTGCATCCTTACTCCTGAGTTGCCAAGTCTGTTGTTGCTATGTACCTAATGTTTCCCCAACTTTTCCATTGTTTCTATGTATTCATGCAGCTCTCAACTCTTGTCTGGACCATTGAAGTCATTTCCCACCTGGTCAGTCCCTATTTATTGTCCCCATCCTACCCCCATTTCATTCTCCATATCGTACACTCATACACACACACACACACACACACACACACACACACACACACACACACATATTCTGTTCATGGCACCCATTGTTTAAAACACTCCAGTGGTGTCTGTTCCTTCACCGATGAAGACAAAATTCTTGAACTGATCTTGAAGATTCTCTGTTCTGGTCTCAGCTCTCACCTCTCCAACTTTGTCACACACAATGCATCTCTGCAGTGCAGCCTCAGGAGTTTTCCTTTCATTTTGTAAATGCATCTTTTCTCTTCCTGACATGGGAAATTTGCACAAGCTGTTCCATCTGCTTCAAATACTATTCTTCCCCCACCTGCTTAATAGACTCCCTCAGAACTCGGCTCAGTCATCACTTCCGGAGAGCCTTTTCTGATCTCTAAGTCATTCTCTGATTACTTCTTTCCAAACACTATGGTCTACCTCTTTGGGGCCTCATTACAGCTTTGCATTTATTTGGGACACAATTCTTTATTGAATTGTAAGCACCATTGAGACATGGACTAGGTTTGCTTCTGCTCCTTACTGTATCACCAACACTTAGCATAATACCTGACATTAATAGGTTTCTCTAAATATTTGTTGCAGGGCACGAAGAAGGGTATTTTTTCCATATGTTTAGTTCGTGCTATTTTCTCACAAAAGCTTTTCCTTCTCCTCAAGCATCAGTCTGGGTATATCTGAAATTACACTATCCTCATTCTCACTAGCCTAAATTAGTCTAATTCAGCCAATCTAGCGGACGTTCTCTGTGTCTGCTGTGTACCAGGCAGCACACGAGGCCTTAAAGACATAAGAATAGATGAGCTATGGTCCCTGGGAGGGTGGCCCAGGGTTTGTCAGAGTGCTGTCCTAGGGGCATGAATAGTGATAGAAAATACAGAGGGAGCCTCGACTTGCCCTGTGACACCTTCAGGGAATGTGACACGGGGACCAGACTTGAGCATTTGCCTGTGATGCTGCCAGGCCTGGCAGATGGGGAAGAGGGTATTGGTGAGGAAGCTGAAGGTCAGGCTCAGAAGTGGGGAGGTGAGTGTGTTTGGAAAGAATGAGGTCCAGTGTGGTTGAGCAGAGGTGTAACACCATGTGATGATGGGAGAGGCCAGGTGGTGGTGTGCCTTGAGGGACTGGCCAGGGAGCTGGGGGGCTTAATCCCACTGAGGCAATGAGGAGCCTCTGCATGGCTTTAAGCATGGGCTTAACAGGATCGGACTTGTTAAGAACATGATAACCCAGTATTGGTGTGGCAGCTGGGCGGTGGCAAGGTTGCAGACAGGGATGCAGAAGGTGGTGGTTGCAATACACCCACCGGGCAATGAACCAGAAGGTCCTGAATCTTCCCACCAGGAAGTGAGGATGGAATGATTTGAGAGACATCATGAAAGTTCAAGTGACTGAACTTGACAGTGAACCCCTCGTGGGTAAGAATGAGGGGAGAGTGGGTCTGGATGGCTGGGCTTTATAGGTGTCGTTGTGAAGTGATAGGCAGTGCTTCTTTGAACTGAGGCAGCCACAAAAACTTCTCTGGACCTTTTCACATGGTCTCAGGTGGCTTTAGTGGTCAGGAGTCAGCAGTGTGGGTTGAACTGTAATATAGATGGTAAAATTTTGTGGATTATAAGAAAAAAAATCTTCCGATGCACAACTTGAATACAGCCTGAGCAGAAATTTGAGTTGGTTCAGTATGAAAAAGGAAATGACCAGACTTCCTAATAGTATTACCAGAAAATTGCAGGGGCATGTGTAATCCCATTAAGAAATGGGTCCCTGGCCCCTAAGCAACATCCATACCAATAATGAGGGCACATTGCTCCTATCTGCTCCATTAAGGAAGGTCACAAAGGGCCTCTGTTTGGCAATACTACAAAAATTTAGTTACTATTTTTATTCCCTAACACTTACTGGGCACCCATTTTATATATAACATTGAGCTGAGAACTGGGAGGAACAAATGAGCCATGAAAATCTCTCTTCTAAAACCTCTCTGGTAATTGAAATTCCCAGGTTTCCCTACAAATAGCTTAAATTCGTAAATTTGACCCAGTTCCCCAGCGGCTCCCTCAAGGGTCTGTTTCCTTCTGAGTAGGTGTGTTACATGGTACAGGAGGTGGTTCTCAAGTGTGTGTGGGGAGCATAATAGATTGCCTTCAATGTGCTTGATGGCATTCAGAAGTCAGAATGTGGAAATACCCAGGTAGGCTAAGTATAAACAGCCACGTAAAAAATGGTGTTCACATGAAAGTGTCCAAGAAGGCTTTGGAAAAGACGCTGATGAGATGTTTGATTTGCTGTCTTATCTCACACCCTGCTGTGGTTTCTGTCTCAGAAGTGATGGGCCCTCCTCACTTGCCATTGACTCATGGTGAGTTTCCTTTCTGCTCAGTGTTCACTCATGGGCACCAAGAAAAGAAAACTCAAAGTTCTTAGGAACATCTAAGGGGCCGGGCCTGGTTGCCGTATGACCCAGTGAGCAGCTGTGAATGCCAGTCTGATCGTGGCTGTGTTGGTGCAGAGGCAGGAGGCACAGTGCTTCCAGAGAGCTTGGTTTGAGGTGGTATAAGGGTTAACAAATAGTAACCTCTTTGAAAGGTTATATACCCAGAGCCTAAAAGAGGGCCTTGAAAATAGCAGGTGTTTAATAACTTAGAAGCTGTTTGAATGAATTAATGAAGAACAGATAGTTGAATAGTGAATCAGGATCTAAACCAAGGGCCTGAAGAAGGATCCAAGGGACTTGGTAGAACTAGTGAGGCAGGTGGTTACAGAAGGTGAGGAATAGGTACCCAGCTATGGCTGGCTGCTCCTGCCATATCCAGGGCTCTGGTTCTCCTTGGTGCTTTGGAGATCAGGCAACAGGCTAGTTGCAGACCAGCAGGAAGTTACTCTGAATTTACTGCCAGCCTGTCTTTGTCTCAGTGCCCCTTTATTTTATTTTGATGTGGTGCTGAGAATTCAACCCCAGGGCCTAGATACATGAAAAAGTATTCAACGTCTCTAGTAATAAGAGAACTGCAACTCAGGATTACCCTAAGATTTCATCTCACCCCAATTAGAATGTCTGTTATCAAGAATACAAGTAACAATAGGTGTTGGTGAGGATGTGAGGAAAAAAGTATACTCATACATTGCTGGTGGGGTTGGAAATTGGTGAAGCCATTCTGGAAAGCAGTATAGAGATTCCTTAGAAAACTCAGAATGGAACCACCATTTGACCCAGCTATCCCACTCCTTGGCCTATACCTAAAATCGTAAGCCAATCCCAAAAAAACCAAAGGACAAATAATTTCTCTGATAAGTGGATGATAATACATAACTGGGGAGTGGGGAGGTAAGGGAAGAATGAAGAAGGATGGATTTTGTAGAGGGAAATGAGGGGTGGGGGGGAAGGAAAGCGAATGAGACAAACATCATTACCCTATGTACATGTATGATTACACAAATGGTATGACTCTACTTTGTGTACAACCAGAGAAATGATAGTTGTACCTCATTTGTGTACAATGAATCAAAATTAAAAAAAGAAAAATCAAACAAAAAATCATAGTCCCTGATGCAACAAGTTTCAGAGGTGTGGCTTTTAGACAATGACTGGATTGTAGGGTCATGACTATCAGTAGATTAATATTTTGATTGGACTACTGGGTGGTAACTATAGGCAGGTTGGGTGTTAGAGGAAGAAGGTCACTGTGGGCATGCCCTTGGGGACTATATCTTGTCCCTGGCTCCTCCCTCTCTCTCTGTTTCCCTACCCTTCCTGTCTGCCATTAGCTGAGCAGCTTTTCTTTGTCATATCCTTCTACCATGATGTTTCTGCCTTGAAGCCAGCCCATGAGGGATGGAACCTCTAAAATTGTGAGCCAAAATAAATAATTCCTCCTATAAGTTGTTTTTGTCAGGTACTTGGTCACAGCAATGAAAAGCTGACTAGCAGTTAATATATTCAAAACTGCATGATAGTAAAGAAATCTGTCTGTACAACAGAAAAAACATCTTGGAGCTTGAGACTGGAATCTTATCTTGGCCCTTTACTCTGTATGTCCTGGGTGGATTAGTTCAGCTCTCTAAACCTCAATTTCCTTTGTCATAAAATGGTGACATAAGACCTATCTCAGGATTATGCATTTTAAATGATATAAAGTTATGAACATATAGTATGTATGCAATAAATATTGCTTATTGCTCCCTTCTGCAGGGGAAGACTTGTAGGGGAGGGGTAGGAAAGATACTTTAGCATCACAAAAACCCAGCATTGAATTATCATTAGTATGTTTAATCTTGAGAAGTGATTGTTTCTCAAGGTGGAATGAAAATTTTTAAAGGTAGATTCAGAGCTGATGAGCGTGGATTATGAAAGAATCCTGATGTCAGCTGGAATTTGAATTTCACTAATAACTCCTCGGCTCCTCTGAGTCCTAGGTCCCTCGGAGGAGGAGCTGTGTACTCTACCAGCGAATTTCAGGGTCTGCAGACTTTCTTAGTGCTATCCTGCTATAAAATCCAGGGCACATACCAGCATTGATCAAAAAGCCAGATTCCCTGATGACCTGCTGCAACCCAGGTGCGACTGGAAGGTGGGAACCCTACATGGCGTGTCCTGATTCAGTCTGCACCACCACAGACATGGCTCCATTGAGTAATTATTCTGAAACCCTAACTTCGTTATAAGATGGAGGTTTTCGTTTTTGTCGTTTTTGTTTTTGAAACCATGCTTCTGAGTAATCCCTTAGGAGAGGCAGCTGGACTGCTGGCTGCAGAGACCAGCCAACGGTGACTTTAAAGTGATTAATGCTTTCCCCCTTCATTATTCAAGATAAAACTTTATCATCACAAGAAACTACTTAATCAAAGTGCCAGGAATCCTCTCCGTTATAAGAAATTTATTGGAATGATTCTTTTTTAATCTCAAGTCATAAAACCATTTTAAACTTTAAATGTCATAGCAACATTAATGAACGATTTATTGAAGGGAAAACAAATTGGTTTACAGGCTGCAGGCCTGCTTCAGTAACTAAGGTACTTTGGGGAAGACTTTGCCTTTGTAAACAGACACAAAGGAACTTCAAGAAAGGAGAAGCTCATGAAAACATTGTCTTTTTCTTCACCCACAAGGCCATCTCGGCTGTATCTCACTTGGATTTTCCACAAAGTGGTTAAGATAGGATCTGACAGAAAATGAGCTGGTCATACTGTCAACTACAATGCCAAATTGAATTTCCCTTCTTTCTGCTTCATAATCCACTACTAGCTGTTTAAGAAAACTTTGCAACCATGTTGTTCCCTGAGCATTATTGTCTCGAGGGTGGCTTTCTCCCCATTCATAATTGTACTTAGAGCTCTAACATTGTTTCTGTGGGTAAACAGACTTATAAGGAATGAGGATGATGCTGTGGAAGCAGGTGGCAGGATAAAGTTTTAAGAAAACTTCTCTGAGCACTGGAATGTTCCATAGAGATTCCTCAGAACTTCTCTCAGCTCTTAGAGGCTTTGGGGGAAATGTTTGCATCTTTGACAGATGATCCAGTGCTTTGCTTGCTTAAAATGTAAGTAACGTTTGCATCTTACTTGTTCCCTTCTGAGATGCTACCTGAATGCTGTACCTGGCTAAGATAGTGGCTTCTCTGGGAAATGCATTCTGAGATGGAGATTTGTGTGCAGCTGGGTTACTGGGAAGTGCTCTTGGGATGGGTATCTTTGAGGCAGTGAGGGAAACAGGGTTAAACAAAAGAGAACTTGATCTGTACAGTTGCAGCAAAAGCTTTATGTAGTTGACTACATTGTGTTTTGGAGTTTGTAGGTGTTCTTCCTTGGAACAAGAGAGGTGCACATTCATAACCATCTCCTTCTGGACCAGCTAATGACGTAGGTTGCCTCAGGAAGGGACTGTGCTGTTGGATGAGGCAGTTTTTTAGGACTGAAGGAAATTCCTAGAGAGGGCCTCAGCTCCCAGCTATCAACCAAGAAAGCAGATGGAAGCACTTTGTATTTGCCTGGTGATCAGACAATCGTGGACCTAGTCATTTCCTTCTAGATGACTTCCTTGGCTTTCACAGGATGACTCTTGACCTCCTTCGTGTCTGACCTCTGTTAACGTGGTTCTCATTCTCTTTGCCGCTGGACTCCTTCATCTTGCATTGGCAGCCTTTAGTGCGGTACCTACACCCAACGTGGGTTGCATGAGGGATTAACTGTAGTTCTTCCCTTATTTGAAAGACTCTTCACTCTTTCTTTATTCCACTGCATCCTTCTGCTTTAAGATTTCAGACCCAGGAGTTGGGGAAAAGAGAAGAAGATGATAAGTGGAAGATATGGATGCTTCTTGACTCCAGGGGCCCATTTCTTCTCAGGAGGAGGAGGCTGAAGCTGGTTTCTTGGCCCACAGCAAAAGAGTTCAAGTTCTGTGATTTTGGGGACCCAGGATGAATTTTCAGAGTATGACAGGCTCATTCACTTGCTCTTCTTCAGCAGTCAACTTGGTCCCCCTCTTCATACTCTGCCATTAGAGATTCTGAAGGTTTGGGGCAAGAGAGTCCACTCGGCTTCCTTTCGATTCAGGAGCCTTCCAGATGGAAGAGAGGACATTATTTCTTCTGTGGTGCTTCTAGGGGCCTAGGAAGCTGTGAAGGTAGAAGAAAGAGACTTTAGAATCATGTGTTCAGTGTAAGTAATAACACACAACCTATGCAGCTGTGTGTGGGAGCCATGGTTCACTCAGCTGTGGGGCTTCTAATTCTTTCAGTTTCCACCCTTACCCTGCTCTGCGCTGACAGAGCATGCTACAGTCCTTGTCCCTGAGGATGGCACAGGACATCTGTGTGTTCAAGACTGGCTTCATCCTCTGTGCTGTGAGCTTCTCAGATCACTTCCCTGTGGGCTTTGGCTTCATCCTCTTAAAATTAGGGATGAACTCAGAGCAGTTCAGTTCAGACCAGGCTGGCTCCCCCTCCTCTCTCCCACAGCTTCCCTACTCCCCGTTGACTGAACCCTGGTCTGACTTCGCTAGGCTTATTCACCTCATTACTCTCAAGCTCCCTCCTACTCCTGTCTGGCCCTGAGATTGTTACTAAAATTGGCTCTGAGAGTTTTCTCTTCCCTGGATAAAATAGGCATCACTTAGATCTTTGTTTTTATTGAAAATTTCAAGTGAAGTAGGCTCTGTTTGTGTAGTCATGTATCATGGGCATGAAATGCTTGCAGGAAGTGGGTGAAATTGAGGGCTAATGCTGAGTCTGTGCAGGACCAAGGAGGAGGGTCGTGGCCGCCACTGACCGACCTTGCCAACAGGCATTTTCAGAAAGAGATGGTAATAATACTGATGATCAACCAGACAGGTTAGTACTTTTAGGATAAGGGTACTCACTCTTATAATTGTATAATTAGAATTTTATTCTCTGTATCCTCAGTGTCCTCTGTAGTGTTGGTTAGATGCAGGAGTTAAAACATACTCATTGAATTGATTAATCGCTTTTAGGAAAACATTCTTTTCTTTTTTTTTTTTAAGCTGTTATATTTTCTTTTTTTTTATTGTAAACAAATGGAATACATGTTGTTTCTCTATTTGTACATGGAGTCAAGGCATACCATTTGTGTAATCATAAATTTACATAGGGTAATGTTGTTTGATTCATTCTGTTATTTTTTTTCCCTTCGCCCCCCACCCCTCCCACTCCTCTTTTCCCTCTATACGTAGATAGAAAACATTCTTTTCTAATCCAGCTAGGCGCACAGCCTCAGTTTGCTGCTTTGTGTTGGCTTTTGAAGATGAACTTTGAAATTGCCCCTCTGAAAATTAAGGACTTTTACTATTCCCTGAAGTTGGTCAGAGTTCAGTGTAGGCTTAGTGCCTTGGAAGTTGAGGTTTGGGTTTAAGGGCAAAGAAACCATTCTCCACCCAGACACCAGGCCACCCTCCCTGCGCGTGAGTCACGGTGTGCATCTGAGGCTGTGGGTCACGTGGAGTCTGTGGTGTGCTGTGGGGAATGTGTGAGAGTTCACACAAGTGTGTGGGCAGATGCGTGGGAGGAAGCAGGGAGATTTCAAGGTAAGACCGTGGAAGTGCTAAGGAATAAGGAGATATGATCTCTAACCCATGTGCATGGATTTTCCTTGATGTTCCCCTTCTTTAGGGATAGATTTGTGTGGAACCACCCATCTTCCTCAAGTGGCCCCATGTGGACTTTGGAGATCTGAGCTAAGGGTGAAGATTGAACCGTGAGGTCAAGAGATTTTTTTTCTTTTTATTCTGGAAAGCCAGTGAAGACCCAAAGCCAGGAGAGCAGCAATTTGCCCTACATTCCAAGTATGTCCTCAATCCGAATTGGCCTTAATCCCTTACCTGCCAGTATTGAGACTGGAGAAAGGAAGGGGTTTAGAGGGAGAGGTAGTTGTGAAGAGGAGTGGTTCATTTCCTCCATTCTCTAGCCCCTATAGAAAGGGAAAGAGCGCCTCCTGCTGGAGCTGGGATAGGGATACCCAAGACAATAACTCAGAGTTTTTGGGGTGCCTAAATTTCTCTTTCAGTTAAATCAAGACTCGTGATCGATTTTTTTTCCTCTGAAAACTTTTGAACTACCAGGTGTACAAAATATCCAAAGCTACTGAGCTTTGGAGACAAGGTTGGGAGAGAGAAGGTTTTGACTGAGGAGGTGTTACTGAGCAGTCTGCTCCAAGGCCATTTGGCAGCGTTGCTAAAATACACACAGTGCATGTCTGTTGAGAGGGGCTCTTGGAGGGTGGCTGGGCTTGAGCCGTCTTACTGTGTCTTCTCTCTTACTGTGTCTTCTCTTTGGCTCATCTCTCCCACCTGCCAAGAAGCGTTCCCACTAGATAAAGGTGTCCCAGGGTAAGAGGCTATGTCTTGGTCCCTCTCTAATAAGAAGCCAGGGGAGGGGAGGAATATCATGAACTTGAGGTGGATACCTCATACCCAAGGTGGAGAGTGTCCCTCCAAGGAAACAATAAAAACTTCCCACAAAACACTTGAATTTAGGAATGTTTGTCACCAAGAGCACTGCAGACAATCCACAAAAGACTAACTCCTTGCCATAAGTGCTTGCGAACTCCTTCCCTGCCTTTATTTCTCCTTTCCTTGACCCCAGAATGAACCCTGGATCAGCGGGAAGAGGAAAGAGACCTATGGGACTTGTATCTTGTCAACTTGTACAACATGCAGCAGTTTCCACCAGTGCCGGGGGAAGGAAGGAAAGAGTTTGAATTCAGGAACAAATGAAACTGGAGTTGAGAGAAACAGGAATGAGAAATCTGGGTGCTGGGCCCCAGTTCCGTGAAGGGAGTGGCTATCCCTCTGTGGGAGTTACTGGAAAAAGATGACATAGAACAGCCAGGGTAGTTGGGGACCTGTGAGGAGAGGCCATCGTTCAGTCACTGTGGGAAGCTGGGATTTTCAAGGGGCAGCTGGGGTGTTTCAAACCAGCCAGTGTAGCGTGTGCTGTCCCTCACAACTGTTAGATGGGGATTCAGCCATGGGTGGCAGTCACACGTGGGTTTCAACCTTTAGGGGCTAACCAGCAAACCAGTCGAACTAATGGCTGAAGCCTCGTGTGTTGGTTGACAGGCACTTGGGGACAGAGCTGATGCCCATTAGCCCTCTGGGAAGCCCGGAGGTGGATTCTGTACCGGCAGCCTCATTAGTATGCGTGTGCGTGGAATCCAGTCAAACAGGGCTGGGAAGCGTTATTAAACCCTGCCAGGCAGAGCGGCCTGCGGAGTCTGATTAGTATTGATTAGACTTTCTTCCTACCAATAAATGTGCTCATTAATGTCGGTGTTCGGAGTCCTTGTTTTCCTGAGAGCAGCCGTCCCTGTTCTCTCAACTTTCACATCTCCTTCACCTTGATTTTATTTTTTTCCTTTTGAAATGACAATTTTCATTTGGGAAAGTGTTTTGTGAAGAAGCGGAGCAGAGGTCTGCAGAGGGTTCGGTCTTCCCTCTTCCTCCTCTTACCTCCCCTGATCCCCTCTTTTCTCATCTAGTGCCCAGCACCGGGGACAGGAGGAGGCATTCAAGTCGCCATCCCAGGAGCCACTGCCAGCGTTGTCTCAAGTTGCCTGCCCTTGGGAGAGAATTTCCTCTTCAGTGGTGTCTTTGACCTGGTTTTCACAAAACAAATTCTTTTTAAGTCTGGGTCCATTCTTTGGAAGGTGTCAGTTCTTTGGGGGCAATGGCTTGGTCTCTCTCGATTGCCTAACTCTGGTCAGCCCCAGATGCATGTCAGGTTTGTGAAATGCACTCATGTCTACACTGCTTTCTGTTGCACCCTGTGTCCCGCCCACATGCAGTGCTGTTTGTCCCCACAGCACCTTCTGGCCCAAACACCCTTTCTTTCCAGTGATGCACACAGATTCCATCAGACCCACTGCATCCCAAGCCCTCCAAGAGCGAGGCTTGACCACACAGCTCTGCTCTCTTGCCTTGTTTGATTGATTACAGTTTGGCCAATGTTGTTGAGCTCCAAGTTGGAGATTGGTATGGATCGTGGGGTTTCACTTCCCATAATTTGCCCAAGAATAACAATTCATGGACCAGAGATTTCACCTCTAACCTAGCCAGCCAATCACAAATAGGTGTGATTTGTTCTGGGAATGCAAACAGATAAGATTCAGCATAATTCAACATCACTGGCAAAGAGCTGTAAAATAGTAACTTTCTAAAGGCCAGTCAGGTGCTTCATCTTTTTACATGTAGCAGACTGCAGCGTTGTGGCTGTCGAAATAGGAACATAGGCCCAGATGCATAAAGCTGAAGCTTTTTATAAGCTGTGTTGTGAGGTTCTAACTCTCAAAAGAGCAGAAGGAGAATGAAGAAGGCACAGGAGGTCAGGAAAAAACTTCAAAAGGGAGGCTGAATGTTACAGGGACCAAATTCAATAGAGTTGAAGGATTGAAATGCATCGATATTAACGGATGCTCGGTAAACTGCTGAATAAGTGATAGAAAGATGTTTATGATTCAAGGACTGGTTCATTATAATATCCCCACAAATACCAGTTTCCTTGGATGACAGATGAATCCAAGATCAGCCAGACATGCCTCCTTCCCCTCGATTCCAGAAATGCCCTAGCTTAAAGAGTTGAAAGGTTGGAATCTTCCTTTTGGCCTGAAGACCATAACCCAAGCCATATTTCTGCTTGAATGTCTCCTGCCTGAGTAAAGTATGGGGCTGGTTACTTTTTGGCTACTCTTTGGGAAGAAGTAGACCAGCCACCAGGCTGATTTTCTGAATGGCTATGTGCATGTGGATAGAGCAGGCCAGATGTTCACGTGGGCACTTAGACACTTTTCCTCAAGGCTTGGGAGAGTAGCTTTCCTGCTGGATCTTCAGCTGTGTCCTAGGAAAGTGACTGAACTTCACAGTTGGGTCTCTAGGGATCTTTTCTTCCGCTTCAGCAGTGGAGAGTTGATTTCACCTTATTTTGAGAGTAGTATCATATTATGAGTTACTTAGGGACAGATTTTTATTCTTACTTGGATTTGAATTTTTCTTAGCATTTAGCACAGAGAGCCTCCTGCTGGAAGTATCCAACAAATGGTGGAAGGATAAAATCTGAATGAATATAAAATGTGCTTTATGAAGCAGAGTGCTTTCAGTGTCTCCAATAGTTGCAGAAGAAATCAGGATATGGGAGCTTTAACCCAAAGGCTGGTGGCTTTGTTTTGCCAAGGACTGTGGCATAGCGCTGTCCTACTTGGCTGACTTCTACCTGTGCTGCTCTCTTGTTAATTTATTTGGAAACAAAGGATGCAGAGGCCCCAAAGATCAGATGCTGGCCACCTTCCAGGACTTGCCTTTGGGTCTTATCTACCTGTTTTTGTTGGCTTGAGTTTGTAACCTTAGTGATTCTAAGAGGAAGGGAAAGAAAAGGAAAAAGTATGCTTTCCAGTATAAGGAGATGGATTTGGTGACCTTTGTTTTTTGCTGCTTTCTGGTCGCTTTCAGTGAGCTCCTGGCTGAAAGGGCTTACGGGTTTTGGTAATGTGAGGGAGAAAGATATTTTAATTTCCAAATGGTTAAACAATTCCTGCCCTTTTCTTACCTGCAAAACAACGGTATAAAAGAAACTATTGTTTAATTCAGAAGTTTGCCAGTTATTCTCACAGGCATACATGAGTTTGGGTTCAATGACTGTGAGTGTTGTGATGGGGTATCCTTAGGAAAGGTGCTCAGAGAAGTTGAAATAGAAGGGACAGTGCTGTGTTGAGGTCAGCCTAGTACCAATGACAAGGTCCCAGTCTGGAAATAGGAAACTGTGCTTCTGAAATTGCTATATTTCGTAATGATGTCAATTAGCCCCTGATGAGGTTAGATGGTGTCTGATTTCGTAGAATCCTCTGCAGTCAACTGACAATTGACAGGCGTCTATGGAGTGTTTTCATGTACTTAGCACTCTGATATCACAGGGAATAAAGATTCATAAGGCATGATCTTTTTGCCCACGAAGTTCAGCCTGGTTCAGGACATAAGTGAGCACTCAGGGGATAGATAGTACTGTATGGCAGTGTTATCCATGGTGAGACCTGGAAGTACATGCTTAGGGTTTAGCTCCTTGTACTGATTTTATTTTTATATAGATTATTGGTATAAAAGCATATCATCTATTTTTTTTTTTTTTACTTGTTTAAGTCGCTCCCACTATCATTCTTGATGAGAGCAGGGACCTTGCCTATTTTGTTCGCAATTGAAAATAAACAATTTAATCTCCCTTTGCTTGGTGCTTAGTAAATATCTGCTGAATAAATGGAGTGGATTTTAAGTGCTGGAGGAGAGATTTGTCAGTAAAGGTTGCTGTGAAACAGGATTTAATAATAGATCTAGGTTTTAGTTCCATGCAATATATATTATTTGGTACCCATTATATTACAGATCTTAGCTCACTATGCAGAGTCATGCTGATGATTTCATTGGTGGGTCTAGGATTTGGACCTGGGCCTGTTTGGCTCCTAACCCCACCTCTTTATCTTCTACAATGCTACCATCTGTAAAACTGGGCAGGTCTTCCCACCACATGTGCTGGGAACCACCAGTCAGGGATAGAGAATCAGATCTGGTCTGCATGTTCTTGGCCTGTGGTTTAATTTGGTTGTGAAGCCATGCTTGGGAGGTAACTTAGGCAAATGTGGTTCCTTTTTTTCAGCCATAGTTATTGAAGACACACAGGAAAGTAGAGGTATTTTTTATGACATTAGTGAAATGGTGAAAGCATTATCAGAGTCCATACTTGTTATTTGAGAAATTATGGAACTTCCTTCCCAGAAACATTTCTAATGAGGCAAAGAAGCTGAGGAAGCTGAGATAATTTGGGAGTGCCCATCCTGGCATCGCATAGGTGAGTAGAGCCTTTGGTCCACTCTGACCTTAGGCCCTTTTAAACCTATAGTCTTGTGTTCGTTTCTCTTGGATTGGGCACCTTGTGGGTCAGTTACTCTGCCAAACTTTCCAGTGCTTTTCTTTCCTATGAACTCTTAGAATCGTATGAAAACCCTTGGTTCTGATGTTCAGTCCTCCGATTTCTCTCTTGCACCTCTCTAGGAACTAATCCTCCCCTCTGAAATGGTATTAAGATGGTCCTTTCTTTGCTTGTTATTTCCCTTTAGAATTGTGAATAAGGAAGAAAAAGAACAGGGAGAGAGTATATCTGACTTCCACAGAGTCAAGGGTGGTTTTTAAATGTAAGGCAAAAAAATGGGCATACACATACATCATCTGTCTCATGCTTTGTTGGTTTTCCCCACATTCGGTTGCTCTGAGACACATTTGTGCTGGGAAGTTATTCTCTGGAGGATACTTCTGGTTTCTTTGAAGGTAGCCCTGTAGTTACAGTTTAGAAACAACCAATGGAAAGAGGACAAAAGTGACATCCTTATTTAAGATGAGCAGAGGGGAGTATGAAGGATTCAGATTCTCCCCTTTCTTTTTGACTTTGAAGTTTTTTCAGATTAAGAAAAACTGACTCTTGAGCTGTGTTGAGGACCATGGATATAGATGAAAGCTCATGATTACCAAGGGCCAGAAAGAATGAGGAAGTTCTTTCGTGTATCTCTCCTCAAAGAGCGAAGGGACAGACGTGGTGATAATTGCCACTCTTTCCTGGGTTAGGAACGATTCACTGCTGTGTTCCAGTCTCTGGGTGGTATTTTGGTTGAGCCTCATGGGACCAGTCAGTTTTCCCGCTAGTCTGTGCCCTGGATCTTTGGCATGTCCTTCAGGTGATGCTGGGTCAATGACTGGGGCTGATAGAGGATCCTTTAGTTTCCTCATGATAGGATTAAAAGACTACAAACTCTCAAATAAACCCATTCATGTTTTTAAGATGTAGACAAGATATTTAACCATGCCATACTTTTCTTTTTATATAAACTTTGTGTAAATAAGTCTAAATGTGTAAATAAATCTAGGTGTATAAATATGTTGGTCAAACCAAGATTTAGCATGATACGGTGATAGGATGCCAGTTTCAGAGACAGATCTGAGCCCACGTCTGTTACTTCATCGGGGCAATGTCAGTTTTCTAACTTTGGGCATAGGTTGAAATGTGGTAAGTATTTGGGTACTTGGTAAATGTTTTTGTTTCCCTGCTACTCGTGTTGTCTTAATCCGATGTCATTTTCCTTTTTTTGCAACTTATTTTTAATTGACAATGCGTGCATTTGTTTATGGGGTACAGTGAGTATTTTGAGATGTATACATGGTGGAATGATTCATCAAACTAATAGTCATCCATCACCTCACATATTTTTCACTCTCTTGTGAGAATATTTAAAATCTACTTTTTGCTGTTGCTTTCAAGGTTCGTCTGTCAATCAGATGATAAACTCCCTGAAGCGGGGGATGGTAGCATCTTTCTATTCCTCATTCTGCCTGGCACACTGCCTGACACCTAAGAACCACTTAATGAGTCCTTAATGAAGGTGCATTGTGGGTGCTCACAGTAGATGTTGAATTAATTAACGAGTGACTATGACAAACTCACAAAATAAGGTAAACTTTCATTATGCAACATCAACTGCCGTGAAGCACTGGTGCTGTAGGCACTGGTGAAGCCTTAATTACAGGATTATAACTCTCAAATCTCATTCAATAAGCCAGCTCAATTTTAGGGAGCTGTTGAGCTCTCAGGAGATGGAGAGTTTACTGCCGTTTCTGGAGCACCCATTGGTGGAAAATATATCATCAGTATAAATCATACAAACATTAACGAGAGAAGGTGCTTGGGAATAATGTGTTTTTTTTCTAATGCAAATTGTTGACATTGGGGGTTTCCACTTAAACAACTTATTAAGGAAAGTGAGGGCCATAAAGAAAAGAGTATTTAGCAAGTCTTTTTAATCCTATCCAGCAGTCAGTAGGAAGGAGAATCCAGGGGAGAGTCTGGGCTCTGACCTTTTTGCTTTGAGGTTGCTCCTTATTTGAATGCCTCTGGTGGAGCCAGGGTGCCTGTGGCAAGTACTCAGAGGTAATTCGGCTATGTGCTGGGATTGGGGCTTTGGATTCAGTAACCAACAAGGTCTTGGCCCTCTGGTGGTCCAGTATAACCAAGAAAATGAAGCAACTGAGCAAGTCATAACTACAGAAACTCTAGGAACATAGGCACAGTAGAGGAGATTGTCAGAGGGCAGGGATGATGGTTAGGGTTTGGTGGGTGAAATGGTGGTAATCTGGGAAGGCTTTCAGAAGGAGTCCAAAGGTGAAATTGGGGAAGTGGGGTAGAAGGCAGTTCACGAATAGTGCTGTGGGAAGCACAGGTAAGAGGATTCTTCAACAATAAAATCCCTTTGCAAGTACATTCTCACAGTGATGGGTGAAGGCTGATTGTTGGGGAACACAGGAAACTACTACTTGCTCATTGTGTGGTGTTTTCAGTAACTGCATAGCAGACCCAACCCTCAGCAAAGGTGTGAAGGAAAGAGTTTGATTTTAAGGTTTCTCTGTCATTTTTCCCTCAGGTCTTCCTTCTTCTTTGCCTTGATCCCGTGTGGATCTTTGCCTGTGCTGAGTCCTTTGGGATGGACTGTCAAATAGTACCTCTCTCACTTGCATGATATTCTCCAATTTCATCCATTTGCCTCCAAATGCCATATTTTTATTATTCTTTATGGCTGAGTAATATTCCAGTGTGGTGTGTGTGTGTGTGTGTGTGTGTGCGCGCGCGCGTGCGCGCGCACACACACACACACACACACACACACACACCATAATTTCTTTATCCATTCATCAATTGAAGGACATCTAGGTTGGTTCCACAGTCTGGCTATTGTGAATTGAGCAGCTATGAACATTGATGTGGCTGTATCTCTGTAGTATGCTGATTTTAAGTCCTTTGGGTATAGGCCAAGGAATGAGATAGCTGGGTCAAATGGTGGTTCTATTCCAAGATTTCTGAGGAATCTCCATACTGCTTTCCAGAGTGGCTGCACTAATTTGCAACCCCACCAGCAATGTATGAGTGTACCTTTTTCCCCACATCCTTGCCAACACCTATATGATTACACAAATAGTATGCCTTTACTTCATGTACAAACAGAAAACAACATGTATCCCATTTGTTTACAATAACAATAAATTAAAAAAAAAATAGTACCTCTCCCTCACTCTGGGTCCTCTTCTCTTGCCTTCTAATTAGTTTAGCAGCCTTTCTATATTGGCATGTTGTACCTGTGGTGTAATACCTTGGCTAATATGATCAATGTGCCTGTGTTGCAGTGTTAGTGTTGTTAATGTGTTGATATGATCTCCTGTTGTGGGCACTTGGAGGTCAAGGAACAGAGCCCTGGGTGGTTGCTGACATTTTTAGAACCCAGAGAGAATGAGAAGCCTGTGGTTGAGAATAAGAGTAATGTCTTAAAAATAAAAGGAAAACAGTGAATCCTCAGGAGCCAAGGGAAAATGGAACGTTGAATAAGAATGGTAAAGATGTGGCAGTAAGCTCGAGATAAATTAGGGAAACAGGAAAATTTCTAAAATGGTACAATGTGATCCTGTTCTTATAAGAAGTGTGTGACACTGAATTTATAAAGAAATGTTAGGATATACATAACAAGGTAATAATTTCCATAACTTTTTAAAAAATATGCTTTTAAAAATTCTAAGCAGTTATACATGACAACAGAATGCATTTTGACACCTCATGCAAACATAGAGTATAACTTCATTCTTCTGAGTGCATGTACTACTGTAGTGGTAAGGCAGAAAGCAGTGATTATCAGAAGAAAATGCAAGGCACAGTCCCTGCAAAGTGTGATAAGACAAATAAGAGGAGGACACAGATGTATCCTTCAGCTCTGGTAATGTGGTCATGGATAACACTGAGTTGTTGAAATGGAATGGGGAGGAGCAGAAGTCGGATTGCAGCAGATTGAAGAGTGAATCGGAGGGGAAGACTCAATGTTCCTCTGTCAAGAATCTTGAAATACTTATCGATTAAAACAGGGCTGAAGCTGGAGGCAGTGAGATAAAAGAAAGGTGTTTATGAAATGGGAGAAGCTAAAGGATATCTTTATGTTAAAGAGAGTATCAGTCAGAAGAGGTGGAGCTGGTTAAGGATATGGAGGAGTGGGGAGATGAACATATTTGATAAACACCCCTCAGGCAGAAGAAGCAATGGGGCCGAAGAGAAGGATTAAGCTTAGTCCTTGTAAAGGACAACTCTTCTATGGGAGAAGGGATGAATGGGTGAATAGGTGCTGATGAAGATAAAAATGTACATGATGAGGGAAGAAGATTAGACCACTCTTGGATGATGGTTTTGATTTTCTCAGAAAACAGTAGGTGCAAGCTTTGGCATAAGTCAGCTAGAAACAAATGTTACCACAGGCTTCATCAGTAATCATGTAAGTTCTGAGAGCAACCTTAACTGGAATATCTGTCCCCAGTGCTTAGCATAGTATCTGGTACAAAATAGATGTTTAGTTGGTGAAAGTTGGTGCTTTGGCACAAAGAAGATGCTTAGAAAATATTTGTTGATGATTTAAATGTGATTGGAAAAAAGTGGCATTCCTAGTCTTTTCTTCATTATTCATGTTCCAGAAATGTTCAGTCTACCTTGGACACCACAATCAGGTGACCTAGGAAATATCTAAATAAAGGAAAACTATGATAATGAAGGAATTTGGAATTGGGCATAAAATAATGGACAAAGAAATTAGAGATATGTATTGGACTTTGCTCCAAAATGGGTCTTGAGATATGAGAACCTTCGTCAGATACTTGACAGGTTGCCAGTTGGTGACCTGGATCTTGATCTATGTTGCTTTGAAGAGGCGTATCAACTTTTCACCAAGTTGTCTTAAAGTAGAAAAAAGATTTTCAAAAGATGAGATTTCTCGTTCACTGAGTGTCTTTAGGTGCAGATCGGCTGACTCCCAGTGTGGATACTACAGGGGGTCTATGTACTAAATCGGCTGTGGATTCCTTCCATTTCTTATATTTTCTGTGCTCACCATAGGGGATCATTCTTGGCTTCTCAACTTTGTGGTGTTAAAAGTGTCTACCAGTTTTATTTGAGTAGAAATGCGTTGCATTCTTTGTCATCTTATGGTGAGTTTGCTACTTTATGATCTACAACTTTTAACTTTGCTTCCACAATAATATAGGTTCACAAACATGACTGAGGCACCAAAAGGTGCTAAAGAACCATCTAAATCAAATGAAATACCATACAAATCCACAAACACGGTCATTGACTAACAGCTTAATAAATCTTTAAAAAACTAACATTAAATATTAAGTGTCACTTTAGTGTTAGGGGTATAGGTTTTCTGTAGTTGTTATTCAATTTTTTTTTTTTATAGAAAAACTTGATTTGATGGAAAGAGCTTGTGCTTTGAAACCAACAAACTTGCATCTGTTTTCCCTCCCTCATTAGCCCTGAAGGCTTTTCTCCTCCCAGACGTTTGAGATTGAAGAGAACATACTTCACTGTAATTTTCACCCGTCAATTCAAGCTCTGCTGTCTGATGGAACATGGAACAAGTCTGCCAGCTCTTCAATTAGGGAAATAACTTGTCTGAGCTTTATTTTCCTCATCCGCAAACTGGGGGAAAATTCCCAGAGTAGTTTTGCAAATTTGATAACACCAGTGAAATGTTTACTCAGTGCCTGGCTCACTGAGTAAGCAGTCAGTGTTTTCTCTCTCTCTCCTCTTGAGTGAGCAAAATATCTAATGAAATTTCCTTTCCTAGTTACTAATGTACTAGTAATAGTGTATTTGTACCCCTAATATCCTATTATACAAATATCGTTAGCATAATAATCACTCATTTTGTATTATCTTTCAGTTTCTTTCCATAACTTTGGCTCTCTTCGATCATCACATGCAATTCTCCTTTGATCATCACATACAATTCTATGACATTGTATAAGGTGAGCCAGGCACAGATGATGAACACCTGTCCTAGATGGTAACTCTGGGGCTTGGAAGAGACGCAGCTGTCCAGGATTATGTAGGTGGAGATAGCCTGGCTTGTGCCTGGGGACCTGCCTACCGAGCCAAGCTCATTCCTGGGGCAGATTTAATATCCAGATGTGATATCTGGATGCCCTTGGTTTTAGATAACTCATTAAGAAGGCCTCCTTTCATTTCAGTATCATGTGCTCAATTGTCTCTTGTTGAACTATTAAGATTTTCCAAAGTGAAATGTCCAGTTGCACTTTTAAAAAAAAATTTGTCAGCTTTAAGAACTCTTTTCCTTGAAAGGCTCAAGAAGGTGTTGGTAATCTTTTTTTCTCTGACATTGACTTTGTAAGAGTTTGTTTCTAAGTTTGCACTGGAATTTGATATCAAGTAGCCAATAAGGGTGAAATAAGGCCCTTCTCTTTGCATATTCTTCTCTATTTCAGTTGTGCTCTTCTCTGACTCCCACCTCGTCAGAATGAACCCTTTGGTCCCCTGCACACCCTAGAATGTGCACATGGTCTATATTTCCAAGCTGCATTTGTTTCATTCTGCTTTGATTCATTTTTAAGTTGGTACCTTTAGATGTTTAACCTAACATGAGTTGGTTTGCCGTAGGCTAGCACAGGATGCTTCTCTTCACCTTATTCTTGGGTCACTCACAGTACCAGCCAAGTTGGTACTCAGCATATTTTCTAATAGGCACATTCTTTTCACAAATGCTAATGCATGAGTGATTTGGGAGCAGGGAGTCACTTGACCTGATTCTAGTGGCAAGTTGCTATACAATTGATGTGCTATAGGTTATACAGGTAAAATTCAGCCATCATTTGAGTTTTACTTCTATTGTTCCTAGGAACCTGTGCACTGTCAGATGGGAGAATGACCTCTAGCCTGCATGCCTCCCTGGGAGTCCATCTGCAGGAGTATCTGAGCTCATCCAGGGCCATGGAGAGGCCTGGTCTTTTGCAAAACCTGCCCTGCTCTGCTCAGACTGGTCTAGTGAGGTGTCTCACTTCCAAGGAGATTTTAGACGAGGGTTCTCCAAGGAGCTGTGCAGCCCTGTTGGGCTCTGCAGAGACTCACTGTGAGCCTTCTTCAAGAGTGGTGATGGACGTGGCACTGGACAGTGTGCTGAAGGAGTGGGACATGCTGGAGAGAACGCTAAGTGCTCTGAAACTGTGCCAGAGGCAGGCACAGCCCAGGGGTGGTCATGCTGAGGGAGAAGATGAGCCACGGAGCCACCACCTGGCAGTGTAGAGAGTGAGCAGCAGAAGGGGCATCAGGCCTATTCACCCCTGTGAGTTGGGAGTTGCCCTTGACATCAGTTCAGCATAGAGATTTCCATTCTTCCAGCAGATTCCTTGCTGAGGAGGTAGAATGCTGTGGAGTGGAGTCACCAGCTTGTAGGAAAGGCTGCCTGTGCAGTGAGTGCTCTCAAGTTCAGACTGAGGCTCTAGGGTCTTGGTGTGAACACGATGCAGCAGGAAATAGTTGTCAACATGATACTGACCAGATGTGCTGGGAATGTTGGTCCCATAGCTGAACTCGGAAGAGTAGGTTGCTAGCATCCCTGTGCATGGCTCTCCTGGTGCTGTAGGGTGAATAGATGTTTAAAGCCCATGTCTACTTCTCGGCACCCCCATTCTTTGCAGCTTGGGCAACTGCCCTTCTCTCATGGGCCTCTCCTTTTAGGTGAGCTCTTGAAGGAGCTGGAATCAAAAAAGGTGATGCTTATTGACCTCTCAAAACAAGCATCCTGATCTGAGCCATCTAAGGCAAAGGGAACTCTGAGCTACTTCATGCTTCACCACCTTGCCTTGGGATGTAGACCAGGTGTACTGCACCTCCTCCAGGCCCTTTCCTTCCCAGGCAAGCCAGTGTTGTTGAAGGGCCAGCCTGCTCAGGTGGTTACTGGTCCTTACATCATGTTGGTGGATGTAGGTAAATGACTCCAAAGGAGTGTGGGTAATTGTTTTTTGACCTCCAAGAAATGACTTTGCTTGGGAGGTGCCCCTTATCTGTATCTTCACCCACCATAGTCTTGGAAGGCAGGACTATGATGTGGGAGGGAAGAACTGGGAAGAGTGTTTCGTGTGGACCCGGCTGCTTCTCTGTAGCCACATGAGCCACGGAAGCTGGGGAGAGTGATGGATTACCTCTCATCTTCCCTGCCTGCCTTTCTCAGGGATAAGCTCAGTACTTGCTACCCATAAAACTTGTTTTTTCCCCTTGACCCATCTTGAGAGGGAGCCTTGGGAGTGAAATGCCATTAGTATGGTCACATTTTTCCCCAGCCCTTGGGTAGTGGCTCTTTCCCAGCAAAAATTACTATGTTAATATCCAGTTCTATCATCAATGACTTGATTGCATGAATGGTGGCATTTTAATCTGTAGAAGACTCTGTCTTGTGTGACACACCTAATTTCATTCTTAGATTGTCTCTGTAAAATGCCAACTCTTAAAATATTAATCTCTAATGTGCACTTAAGAGTTCATTTAATTACCATGGGATTTTTTTTTTTTTTTTTTGAATAAGCAGCATCATCTGGGCAGCTCTCATTGCATTAAGGGAAAAATGCTTACCCGGCCATTGTTTCCCGAGCGTGGGAAGATATTCTTGCTTTGTTTCGGTAAATGTTGCACTGGCATGTGTGTGGTACTATGGCAGATTTATTGTCATTCATGCCCAAACTCGAGCATTATCAGTTTTCCACTGCCCAGCTTTAGAAGGTATCATCCCTGATAGGGAGTGTGAATCATAATCATGATAAATGAGAGACAGTTGAAACAGATCTGTCAAATCTGATTTGTCAGAGTACTGATTTCAATCCAGGAAGGGAATGGCCTCATTATTACCACCAGCAACCATTTCACTTGTATTATTATTATTCTTTTTTTAATAGCCTCAACTCCTGAGATCTTTCTTTACTTTCCTTCTGAAAACATTCATGATTGACAGTGTTTTGAGCTTGATGCTTATGTGACATCTGTTGGCATTTTCTCTGACTTTCCTCCATTTCTGGGCATTGAACCTCATCAGTGGCCACCATAGATGAGCATTTTCATTATCAGTGTGCTCTTTAACAAAGTCCATAAATACAAATGTGTGAACATTATTATAGAATGGATGTTTGCTAATAGAGGATTTGTTACCTTGAGTCATGAGTCACTGGGGGCTTCCTTCTTCAAATCACCCCTTCCCCATGATTTCACACTTCACTGAACATTTTAACTGTAGTTAAAAGACCAGAGTTAACTTCATGACAGCTGAGGGGTTGGAAAAATGGGGAACACTGGAGCAAAAGTTAAAGTTTCAGGAGCTCTAGGTCCTGAAAACCAATTAGGGAAGACGGATTCTCTCTAACAAATAGCAAAACACCACACCATCGTGACGTGTTAAGTCCTTCAAGAGCACCTATGCTTGTCACAAATATTCCAAGACCTTTCTAAACCTTTGTAGAGACCTCATTTCCCAGTTCTCTCCTTGCCTTTGATTGTTTCCAATTGTAAATCAAAGCTCCAGCAAGTGACTCTCTGAAATCTGTGACTCTGACTTCCACATTCTCACTTCCATCCTTACTCCGTGTGCTAAGGTGAGTTTTGTCTGTCTCTGTTCATTTCCAGCAGTGATCCTGACCCTGCACTAACACACTGGGATTGGGTGTAACACGGATGACAGAAGAAGAGTATCTGTCAGGAAAGTTAACCCAAGTGATTCAGCGAGGGGTCAAAGCCATACCCTTGGCCTCGTGAGCAAGCTCCCTCACACATATCTAATGTTGATGGGTTAATCAGAGGCTTTTAAAGTCAAGGTCATAAATCTTCAGTATCCTCACTTGAATGTTTTAATTAAAAAAATTTTTAACCTTGTAGTTTTATTTTTTGGTTAAATTTCTTTTGGTAGTTCTGTTGGCTTCCGTGGGGAAGTAGGAGTTGGCAGGCATCCCACCTGTCAGTCTCTGCCGGCTGTGCCTTTTGCTCAGGGAACCTCTGGTTGGTGTCTGTGATTTAGTTCTGATTTTCTAAATAGTATCTCCAAACCTCACTGCACTTTAGAGGAGAGCTCAGCAGCCGTAGATGTGAACAACAATATTTACTTATGAGGTCACAGTTTATAGTTGGAGAGTCATCTTTAGTTTGCAGAGAGTGATAGTCAAAAGAAGAATGGAAAGGAAAATGAATCGGGAATGATGAGGAAAAGAATAGGAGAAGGAAGGTGGTCAGGATTTACTGAGCACCCCTGGAGTCAAGTCTAACTTAGACTCTGACGGAAATGCAAGGAGACAGTTACAGTTTTCTGTTCTGTATCTTGATGTGATATGAGGACTACTTCTTACTCTCAGAACTGCTGTGGCACCTCAGAAGCACTGAAACATGGCACATCAAGTCCAAAGAAATAATTTAAGCTGAAATCACAAATCCCAAAGAGAGAGAGAACCAAAGGGCAAAGTTGGCTGGGGAAATTTTCCTTGATGTGAATCTTGAGCCTGTTTCGAAAACTCAAATGGTGCAAAGGATGGCCGAGGCCTTCTGTGTTTGAAGCTGGGGGCATGATCGCAAGGCTCGATTTGTACAGCAATGAAGTTACTTGGATTTGAGAATATAAGATGGAGTTGGTGGTATTGGAGGAGTCGGTTGATAATGACTTTGAGAAAGCCACGCAAATGGGTTTTATGTTATGGTTTGCATATGAGGCGTCCCCCCAGGAGCTCCTGTGTTGATGGAGAAGGTGAAATGAATAGGTTGAGACCTGTGACCTAATCAGTGGATTAATCCATTTGATGGATTAATAATTTGAATGGACTAAGGGGCAACTACAGGTGGGTAGCGGATGGCTAGAGGAAGTGGGTTACTAGGGGCATGTCCCTGGATCCTCATGCATTCTCTGCTTCCCTTCCACCATGATGTTCTGCCTTACCTCAGCCTCAGAGCAATGGAGCTGGCTACCCATGGATTTGACCTCTGAAACCATGAGCCCATCAGGTGTTTTGATCACAGTGATGGAAAGCTAACATAATTTAGGACATAATGCTGTAGGAATCCACTATAGGTAAGACCCCTTTGCAGGTAAAGACTAGGCTACCATAATCAGATTAGATCCTTCCTGAGGATAAAGAACTTTTAAAAAAATGTTTGATTTTATTTGCCTTTTTTTCTCCCAGTTGTACACCTTAGCTGTTGTTGTTTTTTTCCTGACTGACCGACTGAACTTTGTATGTGTGGTACTGTGTTGCCATGGGAACCTAGAGTCTACACTTAGCAAGGCTGTGGGCTCTGCCTCTGTGGGCAGCATACCATACACCCAGACGGAGAATCAAATGCTTCAGGAATCAGTCATTCCTTATCACTTGTCTTCAAAAGTAACTGTCAAGTTGTACAAGTTCCTTTTATAGTGAACATTTTCTGAGCAGCCATGATGATGGATGAGTTTGAAGATTAGGACCAGCAGGGTTGGCACCAGGTAGGATGTGGTGAGAGGCAGAGATGGAAGGGGAACATCTGGGAGAAGCAAACAGTACAATTGCTCAAGGGGAGCTGTGTGCCCAAAGGTTGTAATGTTAATCCCTGAGCTTGGGATCTGCAGATGGAGCCAAGGTTGGGAATGTGTGAGGGGGTGGGAAGGATGGGATCTCTCCCTCCACCTTCCACCTCTGCCCAGCACAGGAAGTCGCACAGCCCTTCATCATACACACCTCCAGATTTGCCCCTCTACCTTTCCATACACCGCCCCCTTTCATCTGGCCTAGGGAAGCTTAGAAGTGCTTTTAGCATCCTCTTGGGAGGAAGGTGGGAAGACAGGCAGGCAGCCAGGAACTCTTGGTGGTTATTAAACTGAGTCTTCAAGGACCTTTTTATTAGTGATTAGACTCAGCTCCACAGCACTAAAGAGTATAAACTCCCTCTCTGTCTCCTTTGCTCAAACCTCCAAAGGATTTGTTTTATATGGTGTTTATTTATAGCCCCAAATAGATGTGGGCCTGGGAGCCCTGGGGGTTGCTGAATCTTCAGTGTGCTCTGAAGCAGAAGGAGAGGGTTAAAAACCGAGGGCTGCCTTTCTGGTGTTCAGCCTCCCCAGGGCCTTCCCATGCCCCTGTTTGTGCCTGGGAACTAGTTTTGAGGATGACATCTTTAGAGTGTTGTGTGTTGTGTTGTTCTGTAGCTGAAGTGTGAAGATTATAACAACATAAAGAATCATGTATCACCAAGTCACTGACTTTGCAGAGCATGATGAGGTTGCTGGCAGAATGAGAAAATCTGTATAAAAACATGCTTTAAATCCTGCTCACACAGTAGTTAGTCTTTACAAAGAAAGGACACAGTCTGGTGACATTTTTACTTGGTAGGTCAGGGGAACCTAGTTGGAAGGGTGACTGATTTGATGTCAGCGTTGCAGGTGGACCAGGTTGTGGTAGAGGCTGCCTTTTTCTGAGACACAGATCCTTAGTTCCAGATGTATGGAGGCCAGCTGACTGTCCTCTGGATTAAACATTATTAACAGGTCTATTTGGGTGTTGAATCCATAGCTTTGAATCCTTAACACTAGTTGACCTGTTTTTTACTTCATGGTGTTAAGAAAAAAGCAACTGGCAAGCAGGCCAGAATTCTTGGTGCCTTCAGATGCTTGTGAAAGACAGAAGGATGTGAATCAGCATAATGGTATTAAAACACACTCCTGAGGTGTATTTGGTATTTTATTTTATTTTATTTTATTTTATTTTTACCTTTGGATTTTTTTTTTTATTTTATTGTAAACAAATGGGATACATGTTGTTTCTCTGTTTGTACATGGCATAAAGACATACCATTTGTATAATCATAAATTTACATAGAGTAATGTTGTTTGATTCATTCTGTTATTTTTTCCCTTCCCCCCACCCCTCCCACCCCTCTTTTCCTTCTATACAGAGCTTCCTTCCTCCATACTTGCCCCCCTCCCTAACCCTAACTCTAACCCTAACACCCTTCCCTCCCCCCATTATGTGTCATCATCCACTTATTAGCAATATCATTCTTCCTTTGGCTTTTTGAGATTGGCTTATCTCACTTAGCATGATATTCTCCAATTTCATCCATTTGCCTGCAAATGCCATAATTTTATCATTCTTTATGGCTGAGTAATATTCCATTGTATATATATACCACGGCTTCTTTATCCACTCATCAATTGAAGGGCATCTAGGTTGGTTCCACAGTCTGGCTATTGTGAATTGAGCAGCTATATTGTATAAAAGTTGATGACTTTTGACGTATTTACATTCATGAAACCATCACCATAATCAAACTAAGAAGCATATCTGTCACTTCCAAAAGTTTCCTTGTATTCCTTTTGTTTTTGTGATAAGAACTCTTAACAAGACTTTCCTTGACTGCTTGTGTGCTGCTGGCCCCTGATTAGTAAGAGTGTAGCCTTTCATTTATATGAAGGAAATCCTGCCAGTTGTAACCACATGGACAACATTATGCTAAGTGAAATAAGCCCGTCACAGAAGGACAAATACTGCATGATTCTGTTTATATGAGAAATCAAAAATAGTTTAATTCATAGAAGCAAAGAACAGAATGGTAGTTGCCAGGGGTTGTGGGATGAGGGAAGGGGAGTGTTTCTAATCAACCGGTACAAAATTTCATTTATGCACAATGAAGAAATTCTAGAGATCTGCTCTGTATCATTGTGCCTATTGTTAAGTTTGTTGAGTGGTTGGATTTCATGCTAAGTATTCTTGCCTCATTTAAAAAAGAAAAAATCTCAGTGCCCTCACACATATATTGTCTTGTCTGATCTTCATAGCAATTCATACTCAGAGAAAGTGCGAGTACTCCTAGTTCATACTGAGTGTATGCATTTAAGCAGAGCAGGCTAAATTGACAACCTTAGAGTTACAGAAATTGGTGAGTGGCAGAACGACCAAGACTGCATCTTTTAGCATGCAAACATCAGCCTGTGTGGTCTGTGCTTTGTTGCTGGCAGGGTTCTGGAGGTGAGCATGATTGGACAGAGCCATTCACACTCTTTCAGTCTCTTGCTGTGAGAAAGACAGACCTTTGGGGAGCGAGGCTTTGGACTTTAGACTATGAAAGTGGGCTTGAGTCTTTCTCTAGAATGAACATTACAGACTTGGTCTTATAAGTAGTACTTCAACCCTCTGAGCTTTGGGAAATGAGGAGAATTATTTTTTAAAGATAATATTTAAAGATTTCTTAAAATGCACATGAATATAGATGTTTAAGTTAGACTAAATATAAACTGGTGTTTAACATAAATTACATAAATTCACCAGTGTGCTATCACCAAGTAGGACATAGAATTCTTAATAATTAACTTTTTAGGCTTAAGTATGAAACTTGTATCCAACAGTAAATGAATTGAGAATTAGCCCAACTCAAAATATTTTGTCTGCTTTGATAGTAGACCCCTCATAGCCTTCTGGAAAGAGTAAAGTCTTGTTTACCCATTAACCAACTGATGATTTTTTACTTATTAAAATCCCATTATGATTTGTACTAGATCAAAAGATATTAAAAGTAAATCAAATTTTTTTGCGTGCATCTTCTCTGAAAACTTCTTGTAAGTAGACCTTTAGCTTCTTTTGTGTGAAGAATTAACCAATCTTTTATCCAGTACCTGCAGGAGGGAGATGTGACTGGTGGGGCATCATTGGCTAAAGAACACTAAACTTTGGGGCGAGACCAAAAGCCAGGGTTGGGTCAGGGAACTACTGCCTGTGAGAACTGGTTAGGGGAACACAGCCAGCTCTCAAGGAATCTAAGCAGGAGCTCCTCTCAGAGCCCAGGGGAAGCCAGGTTACCTTGCCACCAGTGTAACACGGCCACTAGTCTTGCCCTTCCTGACTACTACATGGTTCATTTGGAAAGAGCTAGTACTTTCATTCTTAGTAGTAAATTTCTCGGGTTGAATTAGTTCTAGAGGTTTGGGAATACGTGCTTTTGACTTTAATGGCAAAAGTAGGATTTCAGAGTATGGGAAGACGTCAGGATCCTTCAGATGTCTCTACTCTGTGGGGATAGGTGTTTTCCAGAGTCTCTTCCAGTTACTAGTGCAGGACCTTGTAATCATCCCTTAGTTCCTAATTGCTCATAATGGGCCTGTGACAATCACAAGTTTAAAAGTGAGTGAAAACTGAATAATAAATGACAATTATTTTAGGTATGCTGTTGATAAGCAGCTGGATACTACATGTGCATCACATCACATACATCTTATATAATTTAGTTGAAATGACAGCCATAATGGAAAAAGATGTCTTTTGGTGAACAGTAAGTTGGAAAATTCAAAATGTATTTCCTGGAGAAAGTAGAAAATCAACTGGAAATTGGGGCAGAGGAATGATTTCTAAATGTAAAAAGGGAATGACCGAAAGCATAGGAATGAGAAAGCTCCCTCTGTTTAGGATTTAGGATTTGCCAAGAGACCTAAGTTGAGAATAAGGGAATTACAGATGGAAAGGTAAGGCAGAGCTTGAATAGGATGGCAGCAGCTGCCTGCACAGCTCTGCCAAGCAGTGGGTCATTGGAGACAGGGAATCCACAAGTTCACCTTGGCCCAGTCCATGGGACAATGAAAGCCAAGTCCTTGAGTCTCTTGGGTGCTTCATCTTCTTACCTTGATGGGGCCTTGGGGTTACTATGCACAAATGGGTTCAGAGAAAACATGGCAAGCCATGGAGCTATTTGGTAGGCTCTTGGTAAAAGGGAGCACTGCGGTTTAACCCTGTGCCCATCCCTCTCTTGCAGGGCATATTCTTGAGTTTTTCATTGTGGGTGTGAAGGAGGTGGATATTGTCTCCATGTATATCCACCCAGCAGCTCCCTCCATCCACCAACTTCTTACGTCCCACTCTGACACAGGTGTCTGCAGGATGCCATGATAGCAGGCGTTATCTCTGCTTGTGGGACCAAGGGCAACTGTTTAGTCTGTCCAGCAGTGGAAGTTTTACTTCTGGCATTGAACAGTAGCTAACAGGTCACTGGTCTGATTCCTTTAATAAATAGCGAGCTTTATTTTCCTGAGCAAGATGTCTAATCTAGAAAGGACTTTTTTTTAAGTTGAGACTAGTGGATGTTCCTGTGGAAACTGATTTGAAGATTGGATTAATAAGAGGAACATTTATCCCTTAGAAATGCTCCCATTGTGATGAATAGTGCAGTAGAATATTCTAGGTTCAGATTCTACCTCTCCTGTGTAAAATAAATCCAGTCATTTTTCCCTTGCAGATTGTTTTAATGATTTGAAACAAAGTACCTAGATCATGGGCACTCCGTGAAGGGTAGACATTATCCATACCATCTATATTTTATATCAATTCTTTTTCCTCAGTTGGGGATTTTCTACCTAGTATTGATTTCATAAGCTGCTTTTGAATTAAGGTGGCTGCAGATGGACGCTCACCTCCTCAAGTGACATTCTCTGCGTTAGTGACCATAGGAAACTGACCAGTCAGGGAGAGGCCTTGGGAGGACTCAGACTCAAATAGTCCCTGGCAAGGAAAACAACAACAACAAAAAACTTTTGCTTTGCTGAGAGGGTGGTTCTGATTGCCTTTTTCCAGTGGGAAATCAATTTCACTGTGCAGCATATCTCAGTAAGTGGGGTCATATGATTGCTTTTCAAAAAGAGACATGTTTCTGATTTTATTAATCACAGAAGAGACACAAGAGGAGAATTTATGAAAGAAAATCCATCCATTCACTCCCCTGCTTTCCACATTGGTGGGCTGCCTTCTAGAAAATAGGAGTGAAGAGGAGATTTTATCTTGCAGTCTGGAAAGGATACCCTCTTATGGTTTGGAACAAGCAGCCTCACGTCCTTGGACATCTGCCACATATGAATTTCTGGAATAAAGCATTCTCAGATTTTTGTCAGCTGTCATTTTGAAGGCAAAGTAACAGAGCTATGGTTCCAGGAGATGCCTAAAATAGTTGTGCATGTGATCATGGGGCTAGATGCATCCTCATCACAAGCTGGAAAAACATGTCCCTTTTGGAGTTGAATCAGCTGTTGAGTGCCATTGGTGTGGAGCAGAAGAGGGTTTGATTCTATCCTGGGGTTTTGGACATACCCAGTACAGTTCACTTTTATTCAATATAAAAAATCTCCACATGAAAACAGGTAGGTTGGGGCAGGAGAGCATTAGATAACTTGTTTTGTAAAGCAGTATTTGCAGAGTTACCTTAAACTAGTCATTTCTCATATTTGTGAAGATGGTCGCCTGGTCATGATGATTATTTACCTACAGGGTGTCACCAACACCATGTGAAGTGAAGGGCAGCAGTTACCTTGGTGCAGGTAGGAGGCAGCCTGGATTTGTAGCCCTGTTTTGCCATTGCCTAGTGTTTCACACCAATAACCACACAGCCTCTAGGGGGCAGCAGAACACCAACTAAGACCTGTGCTGGGCTCTGGGGCTTTTCAGGCTAATTCTACCCCCCGCCCCCCCCCCCCCCCGCCCTGCCCCACGTGTCCTTGGTACAACACCTCCTTCTCCGTTGCCTAGAGAAAGAACCTCCTCATCTAGGTCTCACTTAAGTGGGGACGTCACCATTCTGTTTCACCCATCCCCTTCTCCACAGTCTTGAACCCTCCTGGTGCTTCATATCATGTCCTATAGCTTAACAATGAGACTTGCCTGCCATTGTTTAACAGCCAGGTGTACCTGTCCTTGTGGCAGGAGCAGTATCTTCCATCTCTGTTTCTCATAATGCCAGAAATGCCCTGAAGGCATAAATAAATGTTGGAGTGCAGAAGGATGATCCCTTAATGTACAATGAGTACTGGATGCATATTTGCTTAGTTGTCAAGATGCTCTTGTTTTTGTATGAGAGCAAAATACTGTCTTTGCTTATTTCAGAAATGACTACCTTTTCCTTCAGGTTTAATTATTTCCAACTGGTATGAAAGAGGGCTTTGAGAATGAACTGTAGGTATGACAGAAAGCATTAACTTCAGTGCTATAGTTGCAGATTTGTATTTTGCTGCTGCTGCTTCCCAGCTGGGTATTGCAGACAAATTAACTCACAGCCTCAATTTTCTCATCTATAAAATGGGATTTTCTAAGGTGATCATAGGATTATTATCTAAATTGGAGTATTTTGAGAGTGAAGGGCATTAGAGAGAAAAACAGACCAGGACAGTGCTTTAAAGGGGTGAAAACAAAAAAATTTGGGGGTAGATTACTGGAAAGTGAACCCAGGGACTCTCTACCACTGAGCTATATCTTCTGTTCCCCCCGCCCCCCCCTTTTTTTTTAACTTTGAAACAAGGTCTTACATGTCGCTAAGGCTATGTTTGAACTTGTGCAACCTTCTACCTCAGCCTCTCAAGTAGCTGGGCTCACTGGTGTGCATCACCACATGGATTCATGATGATTGTTTCCTTCAGTACACTCCCCGCCCCCACCCCCATACTGGGAATTCAACCTAGAGGTGCTTCACTACTCAGCCACATCCCAAGCCCTTTTTATTTTGAAATGGAATCTCTCAGACTCCCTCTGACTCTGTGGCCTCAGACTTGTGATCATCCTCAGCATCCTGACTCATTGGGATTACAGGCATGTGTCCCCACACTTGGCTTCTGTGAAAACAAATTTTATGAGAACTATTAAATCGGGGCAAAAAGAGACCTCAGTGTAAAACTGGGCTCAATTCTGAATATAACTTGAACAAGTGTGATATAACCAACAAGCAGAGTGTGTAATGTGGGGGTGGTCATTGGATGAAAGAATGCTAAGAGGAGATGTTGGAATAGAGGGGGATTCTGGTTAAACAGACTTAACAAGATTATTGTTGAGCCAGATGCAGTGGCACACAAGTGTAATCCCAGCAGCTCAAGAGTCTGAAGCAGGAGGATTGCAAGCCAGGAGGAAAGCCAGTTTAGGGAACTTAGGGAGACCCTGTTTCTAAATAAAAAGAAACTAGGATTTAGGGACATGTCTTAGTAGTTAATCATCTCTGGGTTAATCCCCAGTTTAAAAAGAAAAATTCTTGGTGAAAACAGTCCAGGCTGATCAGATAAGGAGGGTGGGGGATAGGAATTTAACCAAGTATCAAGGTTGATCAGATATCATCGAACGTGGGGCGGGGGGCGGTCTCTAAACTGGGCAGGATTCTTGCTACAACTGAGTGATGCCCATTAAGTATGAACACCAAGGTGAAGGTCTGGAGGGTTTATAGGAGCCTCACTGAAGTTTAGCCAAGGAGACAGTCTTTGTGAAGGAGGACATATATAAACAAGTATAACAGATAGGAGCAAGGCATTCTGGTGCACTATTACACAGTAAGGCAGCAACAGTTAATGTACATCTATTTTTAAAAAAGCAAGAATAAAAGATTTTGACAGTTTTCATAAATGATAAAAGTTTGAATAGCTAATGCAATAAATAAAAACATCACATAGTACCCTATTAATATGTACATTTTTTTGTTTTTATGTACCAGTTAAAATCTTTCTTAAGTGAAAAACTACAATCATGTAGTCTTGGCATATTCTTTTAGGAACTAACTTGTTTTCATTTATTTAGATTTGCCTGTCTGTAAGTGGTTCTATTAAAAATGATTTTCAAAATAAGGCTTCTTCCAAAAAAAAAAAAAATACAATAACATATAAACAGGACAAATGCTAAACTCTTTGAGATGCTGGGACAGAGTGTAAACCATATGGTGCTTTGATGAATCAAAAAGTGCACATGAAGTGTCTAGTGTTGTTCTTGGAATATAGTGTGTGTGCTGAATGAATGAATGAAGACGACTTTTTCCTTCCTGGAGGAAGGTTGGATAAAGAAGCACTAACCAGAAATCAACAAAGGCTTATGGGTTCTTTAAAAGGCTGCTGCATGCTCGGGCATGCTGTTAACTCTCCTGGTTCTAAAATCCAAGGTGTGAGTTTTATCCATCTCCAGCAGCAAGGTCCTGATGGAAGAACATAGTCCTGCCCCTCTGTACCCAGGCAGCTGTTTCAGCAGCGGAGACCATAATTGCGGGATGGTTCTGTTCTGTGTAGGGGTTGGTGATTTGGCTGCCCTGGAAGCACAGAGCTTTTCATTTTATTTACAAATTCATGACTGCTTCTGAGCAACTTGCCTAGGAAATTAAGGGAACCAGCCTTGGCACCCCTCTTCTGCACCCAGGTTCTCTTATTAGGGGCCTGATTTTAGCAATTGTGCTTGAATAATGGATTTACCATAAACTTAATAGTTTGGCCTACAAGCACATACCTGTTTTGAAGGTTGATGTCCCTGTGTGGCCAGCAGCTTAATTGTCATTCTGAGATTGGATTTCCAGGGTTGGGTGCATCCCTTTCAGAAACTAATTCATTACTTCTCTCCCTACCTCTTGTGAGTGCTGTTACTCTTGTAGTGAGAACTCTTGATACTGTATGTTCATTTAACCTAAAGTCCCGCAGTACGGAGGTTTGGTGTTTGTTTTTGTTTTTTTCCCCCAACCTCCTATTTGACAGAGAATTCAGAGTGATTTGTGGCATTTGGGAAGTAGCAAAGGATCTATGTGCCATGAGTGTCAGGGGGAAAGACAAGGCCGGGAGCAGGGAATGTTGCACATCCCTTGGCGTGGCTTCTCACAGCATCTTCTTTCTCCAGGTACGTGTATATTCCATTGGGTGGGTCCCAGCATGGCCTGTTAGGGACACTGCTTTCCACCGGGATGACGTTCGCGTTTGTGAGCTACTGGCATGGCGGTTATGACTACCTCTGGTGCTGGGCAGCACTCAACTGGATGGGAATCACTGTGGAGAATGGAGTCCGGAGGCTGGCAGAGAACCCCTGCATCCGGGACAGTTTGGTGAGCAGGATCCTTCTTTGTAAGGGACAGCTGAGTTAGGAGGAGAGGTTTGGGAGGGACAGTGGTCATTAGGTTTGCCACAGTATGGGCTGATCCTACCAGATTGAATCAAAGTTCATGTCTAGAGGCAGCTCAACTAGAGGAAAAGCTTCTATAGCCATTATTTAAATGAGCAAATGAATGTTGTAACAATTTAAAGTCGTACATGTTTTATTATATAAAAATTATAAAATTCAGACAGGAAAAAAGAAAAAACCTCTAACAATATTATGTTAACACTCATTTTTTTCTGTGTACACACACATAACATTTAAAGAAAATGCTAGTATTATGGAGATATTACTATATTGGGACCACCTTTCCAAATTACTGAATCTGTTTCTAATAATCCCTTTTAATGGCTACATGGGATGCCAATATGGATATGCCATAATATAATTTGTCTCCTATTAATCATATCATTAAAATTGTTTTCAACTATCAGTTGGTACGAATACTGTAACCAAGATAAATTCTTACAGGTAAAACTGCCATCTTTAAAGTTCATTTTGCATACTGCATTGTCAACTACTATCCAGCCTGTAGACAAAATATATCAATTTAATATCCTCCCAACAATGTATAAGAAAGTGTTGCCAATACTGAGTGGTACTGACATTTCTAACCTTTGTTAGGGCTTCATACACATTCCAATTCTGTGGGAAAATTATTGGGGAAATTAAGAAGTTCACACACATGTTAAGTGATTTTAAATCATGAGCCCACATTTTTATCTTGTAAATGTGGTATAGGATGTGTTAGAATCTTATAAGAAATCACTCCTTCTAAATTTGCAGCAATATTCTACTAGCCCTGAAAAAAAAAAAAAATCTAAGAAGAAATATGCTGGCATCGGTCTTTGTGGTAGACTATAAAACACAAAACATTTATGGGGAAAAAAATGATTAATGTGGATAAATTCCATCCAGCACATACAGCTAAAGCAATAGATTTTTTTTAAAAAACCCCACCAAAACAGAGTAAACTTGAATGTGTTTCCATATAGAGTACAAATGGAAAGTTATTTCAATGAAGACTGATACAAAGTACCTAGTGAAACAACACATTTGAAGGATTTAAACAGATACTATGTTCAGTTTTCGTATAAGCAATCAGCAAGCCAGAAATATCTATGAATTCTAACAAAATTGTATTTCAATGAAAGACATCTTTCTATGTAACACACAAGAAAACCATAAAAGGTTGATCTTAAAGATTTTAATCTTCATTCTCAAGTCTGAGTAGTCTTTATACCTGAAAGCATAGTCATTACCCATGAAACCTAGATGGTTCTTTTTAGCCCTGCTCTGCATTCCACAAAGGGTCTAACATTCACCTTGAACGTATATTAAACAGGGTCCTGTGGCCTTTGAGCCATAGTTTATGCTATATACTGCATTAAAAAAAAACTCAAAACACTAAAGCAATAACCAAATTCTACTGTGTAACCTATGACTGGTTAATTTTGATTAAAAATAAACGACCACAATAAATACACTTGCTCACTTGGTCAAGCTCTGACTGTGTACCTTAGGGCTCTCACATGTATTGAACTTAAACTTTTACAGTTCAGGTGTCAAGGTGCATAGAAATTTTTATTTGCGTTCTTTAGCAAGACATTTGCCTTATATTTTGCAAATATGTTCAGTTTACAAATTCATGAAGCAAGAACCTATTTGATAAATCTTCTATCCCCTGTGTTTTATCTTAGAAGTCCAGGGGGCCATTGATAGCTTTTTAGATGCGTCCTCGAGTTTAGAATCAGGATCCACATTGTTCATCTCAGTCTGAGCTAGTCTCAGTTAAGTCACTGCACAGTTCTCCCAAATGGGATTGACTTTTTTTAGGTCGTCTTTCGCTGTTCAATCAGACTCTTCTTCTATCTTCTTCCTTGTATAGTTCAGCTGAGAATCTCTTTCCCTTTGCTACAAAACAAAAACCAAACAGGCCTTCTGAATGCACCCAACTTCTTGATGACTTGTTTCCCACTTCCCTCTGTTTCCATGAATCTGCTTCCCTTTCTTTTGCAAAAATCCAAATAAAGACTTAATACCCCCTTGGTACCTAATTAGATCTGACTTTAGTCTCCTCAACTCATCTGATAGTATTTACACTCCTGATTGAATGAGAGGGTTAGCAAAAGTTTCACAAAGCAAGAATATGTTCCTCACATCCTCAGAATTTTTCAGGGTTCTCCCAAGAAACAGCCAATAAGGTGTGTGTGCATGCATGTCCAAGGCAAAATTGAGTATACAGAATTAATTCATGATTCTGGAGGCTGAGAAATAAGACTCAGGAGAACTGTCTAAGTTTGAGTTTGTTTGAAGTTTGTCTTCTAGAGAAGATCTGTGTCTCAGCCAAGCAGAGAGAAGGAATATTTTCTTGACCTTTTATTCTATTTAGATTTTGAAAGGATTGGGCGAGGCCTACCCATTATTGGGGAGAGAAATCTGCTTTATTCAGTCTGCTGATTCAGATGTTAATACCATCCAGCAATACCTTTGCAGCACATCCCTAAGTAACGTTTACCCAAATACGTGGGCACCCTGTGGCTTAGTCAAGTGACAAATAAAATTAACCATCAAATTCTTTCTCCATGGCATGTATCATTCATCTGTTTCATTAAAATAGATTGACAGAGATCTGAATAAGAAGGATTATCATTCCTCCTTCATTCATATCTTCGACCTCAACCCCAGAGCCTTGTCTGGACTCAGAATACAGAATTGCTTGGTGTTGGTTGACTGACCAGAAACTGAGGTGGAGTGAAGCATTGTAAACTGGAAGCCCTCTGAGTTTCTGCAGTAGGGCTGATAGAACTTCCTGCACTACAGGGTTAACGAAGGGGACAAATGGAAGCAGGGAGGCTAATGAGAAGCTATTTGGTAGATCAAGGAAGACATGAAAGGTTGAATTAGGATGACTTTAGTGGTAATGCAAACAACTGAAAGTGAAGATCTACTTAGAAAGTAGAATGTACAGTATGTAAAGGTGGGTCCAAGGTGGGGAGAGGCGCAGGGTTGCTTGATTTTTGCTTTGAAGAACCAGATTTTCCCAAATGCTGAGTGATGTTTCTCACATAACAACATCAACATCAACAAAACCCTAAGTATACTGCTCTTCAAAATCACATTTATTGGCTTCCCATTATCTTAGGACTAAGTCCTCCGTGTTTAAGATGATGTCATATTTAAGATGAAGCCCTGCCTGATTGTCCTGTCGGGACCTCCCACTGTCCCTGACTCCTGACACTCTGTTCTTCCTTCTGTTGGTTCACAAACCTGGCCCCTCCTGTTCTCAGCATCCCCACATGGGTGCTTCCATCTCCTCAGGTGCTGTCTCTCCTTCCCCTCCACTGCTGCTCGTCCTTCAGTCCTTCAGATTTCAGCCTGAATGACACCTTGCTTGTGAAACTTTACCTGCCTCATTCAGTCAGGTCCCATGGGACAATTCATTCTGGGCATCTCTTACATTCTGTCGTACTTAGCCCCATTGTAATGAAATATTTTATGCGATAATCTGTTCAGTCCTTATCTCCTCACTGAACTGTAAGTCTCACGAGGTCAAACATACGCTCGCTATCCTTGACACTTTCTGCCGTGCCTGGCGGTGCCTTGTGGAATGAAAGAATGAGTGCTGTTTTCTGACTTCACCAAGGGTAGTACAAGAGAAAGCTGGCTTAGGCAGCAGCATGGCAGTACAGGTTGAATCCTGGAAGAACTCGCTAAGGCCTCTGCTGGCACATGATTTTATAGCTATGTAGATACTAATAGGTCTAGTGATGGCAAAATGGTATTTTACTGCTCAGTGCACAAAAATACATATTGAAGAAAAAGGAGTAAGGAAGAATTGGCCTTCCTGGTACCCTGCTGCTTTATGAGGTGGGGGATTATTGGTTGTGACTCACGGAGGCACAGAGCTGTGGGAAGCTGACAAAAGGCATTTCCACAAAGCACCCGAGCTGGGTGGATGTAGAGGAGTTACCCCTGCGGTGACGGGGTTTTTTTTCTCTACACAAGTACTCTCCAGGGAGCTGGATTTGTGTTGGGCATTGAAATCTTCAGTAAGTGGAAGCAATTTGAAGCATTGATAGAGTAACACTGCTTCTTGCCAATTCCTTATTTGATCTCTCCCTTGGAAGAAGACACGGTCAGACTGCTTGTGGGTTATTCCTGCACAAAGGAGGATCTGTACTGTCGAACAGTTCACCCACCCCACCCCTGGTTCCCATTTCATTGGATAATTTAATTATGTCCTCCACTCCTAGCCCATATCCCCTCTTTTTCACCCTGAGATCCTTTCTGAAGGAGTAAAGTTTCTATTTATACTTGCTTTAGGAAACACACCTAAAGGATTCCCTCAAGGATCAGTGTGATGGTCCAAGAAAAGATTTGATACTCTGATGTGTCAGGAAGGACCCAAAGACCAGGTCCTTTGTGGCACTGCCCATTCAGTTTATTGGCTGTACTGATCAGTTTGATTTTGAAGATACAGGTAGAGAAATCCAATGAGTTTGAGAGATCAGTCAATTTAAAAGGACAGTTGACTATAAAATAATCAACATGATTCAAACTATGGTTACTTAGTTCTCTGAAATACTAGTTCAACAAGTGGCAAGAAGTCTGTCTGTTAGTCTGATTAGAAAACCTTTTCACTAGAGGTCAGTAGTCACGGCCCCAACTAACTCACTGAGAAAACAGCAGATTTCTCTGAGTTGTGCTGTTTGACACGTGGCAATTCCTCCATTTGTCAATGTGTTCGACATTCCTCCACCCCTTGGATTCATTTGGGGAAATAGTGATGATGTGCTCATTGGACATAAACCAGTCCAGATCAGAACTTTACTAGAGTGAGCCCACTTAGGCTTAGTCAGTCTGGTTCTTCACTTTTTAATTCCATCATTTGGCGGTGGCCGCGGGGGGGGGGGGGGGGGGAGGTGGGTGGTGTTCAATGTGCTATGTGGAAGACACTTGGTTGAGCACTGGAAGACCTTAAACCAGATGTAGCATGATCCCTACCTCCTAATTCCCCAACCTTCCCTCCTTTTCTTGCCATCCTCCTTCACTATTTCAATATGTATTAGACTATCAATGTGCAACTGTAGAATCTATATTAATTTAGATCATGAATATGATCATTGTAGGTGATTTGAACTAAAGAGATCATAGAATGAGACTCTTTGAAGAGCTAACTGATCCATGTGAAAAAACATCCTTGTTTTCATAAATATAAAGTACTGATTGTCCTAGTCTTCCCAGGCATAGCTCAGAAGAAAGGTCCAGGCTAGAATTAGAAATTTGGGAGCATTAGATGCTATTTTGGAGCTATGGTAACATTTGAGAACTTCGAGAGAAAAGAGAAAAAGAGGTACCTGCCAGGATTGAATCTGGAAAACACCAATACTTAGAAGTTGGATGGAGGAGGAGGAACCAAGAGTGGGGGTGATCTCCCTGGAACCAAGAAAAGATTTCATGGAGGGAGAAAGGTCAATGGCGGTGATACTGTTGAGAGGTCAAGTAAGGGAGGCTAAAGAATGGTTATGTCTCCTTGTGAACAGGGCTCACAGTGAGAGAAAGAGAATAGGGAGTTGTCTTCCCAATTCTTCCAGAAGCTGATGGTCTTGCTGTGGGGAGGGGGAACAAGATGTGTACAGACCAGCTGAGGACCAAAGGAAGGTGTTATATGCAGAGTGACCACAATGAAGCGGGGAGACAGCTGATGTGCGTGAAAGTGGTAGTGTGAACTCGCCTTTTGGGTAGTGGTTTATGAAAAGAGCTGGGGCTTGAATAAGACCCTCACAAATTAGAGTAGGATTTGGATATGTGGGTAGGGAGGAGAAAGAAGGCTAACATTCCAAGCCGGGGAAATGGCACACATAGCCCCAAGTCAGGAATGAGCTTGCTGTGTTCGGTCTGGAGGCTAACAGGACAAGTGGGAGGAAGGGAGTTAAAGGCCAAATGGTCCCCCATAGAAAAGGAATGTGAATGGTATGCTTAGAAAATCTAGAAATGCAGATGACTTAACCAAACAGAAGAGCATTAATTAACATATTAATCCCACACATCAAATTATTCTGTTGTACCAGCTTGTTAGTGCTCACCCGAACCTCCAGCCTCTGGGTCTGAGAAAGCAATGCACATTGTTATGAACAGTGTGTTCCTTGAATGGATTATGACTGGTTGGCACCCCCTGCCTTGTCTCCACTCCAAGGACCATTAATGATGCTGGAAACACACTGTGCAATTCACTGGTTATTTTCTTCACTGTGGGAATCCGAAGCTTGAGTCTTAACCTCTCTGGTCTAAGAGGTAAGAATTCTGGGAAATAATTCCACCTTTCAGTTCAAATAGGTAGTATTTCGAGGTTCTTTTAACTTTGCGTTACTGAGTCTGCTATCTGACAGAAGCTTTTGGAATAGAGTTCATTGTCAGTTATTCCCTGACTGATGGGCCCAGGAGTGCCCAGCTCCTTGGGCCTCTGGGGCCACAGTAGGGCAAGTGTCTTGCTCAGGTAATTTGCCACTCTCATGGCACTGTTGTCCCTCCCTCCTGCTAAGGGCATAACACACACAATCACCAGGGAAACTGTAATGACAGGGAAGATTATCAGCCAAAAATGAAATCCATGGCCTGAATGATAATGGTTGAAAATGGTTTTTTCTAGGTGGCTTGTGGAAATTAGATTCTTGATCTGAGAATCTCTGGGTTTCTTCTTCTCTAGCACGGATGAATTGACGGTTACTCCAACCAGTTAGTGCATTCCAGCTTTCCACAAATGATCTTAAGAAAAATAAAAAAAATAATTTCAGTGTACATGTGAAGGGTTGGACGTATGTTTCCAAATGTGGTCTTCTTCTTCCAGAAACACTAAATTACCCACTCGGATGTGACTGAGTTTGAGTTGTCAGTGTTCCTGTTGAGAGAAGGTGGAAATAGCCCCTTTGTTGCTTCCCAAAATAATATGCATATACTTGGTGCAATATATTTTTATAATGTGTATTTATATATGTGCATATATATATGCAGACTATATGTGTATACAGCGCGTGTGTGTGTGTGTGTGTGTGTGTGTGTGTGTGAGTTTTTTAAAGCTCTAAGAAGGCAGAGATATGCAGGACTCCTAAAATAAAATTCTTCTAAAGTGTCTCACATTCCTCCCAAGATCTAGAAATAAACTGCTTAAAAAAGCATACCCGGCAGCTGTTGGCCTTGTTCGGGATCAGCTGGTTGGTGTCAATGTACTTGTGACTACCAACACGTATTGAAAAACAATGGCAGTTGAAGCTCACTCTTTCCTCTGGAGTTGACCCTGTAGTTTACCCAGCGGGTTGGAGTAAAAACTGGAATGATTACTGGCTGTCCCTTGAGGGTGACAGGAGAAAATACAGAATAAAAAGTGCAGCACCTTTATCAAGCTGGCTCTGCAGCTATTGAAAGTGATGCTGTCATCTCGTTGCTAGTGGAATCGAGATTTTAATTGCAAAAGTTACCACTTTTTTCACTTTTAATCCTTCTCATTCTCTTTATGATTATGATTGAAATATTAATAAGGTCTTGAATGGATTAAAAGAAAGTGATGCTGTGGAAATGTTATTGTGAAGACACGTTCTTGACAGATGAAAATGAAGAATAAAGGACAATAAAAACTTATTTAGAAAACACAAATGCAGACAGTGCTTGAAAGGTTAGACATGGAAACACTAATGGTGCTTAACTCTTGCTGGTGGGATTATTTGCAATATGTGTTTCTTTGCCCCCCCCCCCCCTTAATTTTCACCATTTCTATAGTGGAATCCTTCTGTGTCTAATCAAAGGTTATTGAGAGAGTCAAGCAGGTTGAACTCGCCTTGAGGGATTTGCCTGGTTGACCCTTAAAGCTTGATTTATATTAGAAACTGAAGGGTAGAGTTGTCATTCTCAGGAGCACACTAACTTAAAGGCCTGTTGTAGTTGCCTTCATGGGCCAAAGGAGAGACTAGATCAGATACTGTGCAAGGATCGTTCACATTTGTTTTTTACTTAACCATTCCTGTGACACCCTCAGTGTAGGTGTGACTATTCCCAGTCTTACAGATAAAGAAATTGGAGACATGGGGAGTTAAGTAATTTATCTGAGAACACAATTAAATCAGTGCAGAAGGCAAATGCAGTTACACATGATCTGTTCTGAGTTTCCCAGAGTTCAAAGTGCAGGAGACTTCCTTGATACACCCACCCACTTAAAGCACCTATATCTTGGCTACTTAGGCACCTTGGACTAGAGACTAATTGGCATTCCCACCCTCCGATCTCAGATATCTTGGGGTTTAATTGTGGTTCTGCATAACCTGCTTGTGGAATAACTAAGCTGCAAATTTGATTCAAGTGAAGTGGGGTTTTTCACAAGGCAATTTTGTCATGTTATTTCATGTGATTGATGAGAGTCCTCTAGGTAAAACAGTGTTTTCATTATCCCTATTTTACCATAAGAACAGAAGCCCAAAAAAGTCATATTTGTACATGGTACAAAAGTCAAATGGAGTCATGGGGAGACATTTGGAGAAATTCCTCAAGTGATTTTGTAGTTGTCTGAACTACTTAGCACGTCCTTGCACAAACGAAGGTAGCCACAAGGTCACTGCGTGATAGAATCTTATGAGGCCATCATGGTGTATCTGGTTCCCCCTTGAGCAAAATGTTGTGCTCATATTCCCGCAAGTCTTGTGTTCCTTACTCCTGTGTTCCTTTCCCCAGCGGTGACAATTTTTAATTCATTTCTGGTATTGACTCCCATCTTTTGAAAAGTCTACACTTTCGCATTATCTCCTCATTTATTATGTAATAAAACAGCCTCTGTGGAGGTTTTAGCATCTTACACCTGTTCCCTCTTTCTTCTCCTAATATAACTCTTTTTGGTTAATTCAGCTTTCAGTGTTTACATCATTGTCATAGTAAGTGCGGCTCACTGCCAAACCATTTAGTATGGGTATTTGCCTTCCTGGTACAATTGTTTCTCCCACTTAAGAATGGCTTTGCAGTTTTCATTTGACTACTTGACTGTTCCCATTTTTTTACAGACTGAAATAGGCAAATAAAATTCCTCAGATAATATTTTCGACCTGGTTACATATATTTGGCAGTCTTCTTTTCCTAGAGAATCTCTCCTGAAACTCTCCCCTCCTCCTTTTCCACCTGGATCATTTCACTTTAGAGTTGCTATTTGGCCGATGTCCTGAATTTCCCTTCTCTCTTCTGTACTAAATCCCTGTTTTCTGTGTCCTAAGACATCTTGACACTCTATTCCTTGATTTGGTGGAGTACATCCTTTTGTAGTTTTCTTAGAAAAGGATCATAGGAGATAAATATTTTGAGAACGTTCATTTCCAAATTTGTCTTAATAGGGCATTGAATTTCAGGCTGAAGAGCTATTTCTCTTGAAAAATTTAAAGATATTATCTTCTAGCTTTTGACTGTTGAGAAATGCCATTTTGGTTCTTGTTTCTTTGTATGCAATCTCTTTTTCATTCTAGAAGCTTGAATGCAAATATCTGTGGCATTCTGAAATTTCACTGTGCCTGTAGTTTCTTAGAGTCCTTCTGGTGCAGTTTATCCAGGGAAACTACTGGTCATAATGGTTGTGGAGGAGGAGGGAAACATGAAGATCTACATGCTCATGACCTAGCTTTTTAACCTGTTTTCCTCCAGGGCTTATTCTTGCCTTTTGTGGCACATCTTGCCTCTTTGTCTGAGTTTTATGATGTTCTGGTGTGTGAATGTCTTGTCTTTGTCATCTAGTATTCAGTTATCTCAGATCTGCTAATTCCTCCATCTTCTCTATCTTATAAAAATAGATTGACTTAACTCACCTCTTTCATTTCTTATTTGGGGCTGCATATAGTTTTCAAGTGCTTACTCTTATTTTAATAGGGTTTGTGAAGTTAGCGAGATGCCAAATCTTTTATGTTTAACTGGATATCACAAGAATTGTTTGTTACAACTCGGTGGAATAATTTGAGTGCTTGTTCCTATTTCTCAATCTAAAAGTGTTAAATATCCAGTTGCTTAAAAGGCAGGCTTTCTTCTGAGCTGTTTTGTGGTTGAACAGGATATAGCTGAGACCATTACTGCTGTATCCTTGGTTTCTATGTAATCCCAAGTGACTTCAATGTTGCCTGAAGAGGGAAGCCCTCAGGATCATGGGCAACCATGACTTGGATGTGATGATCATTAGACTTCCAGCTTCCCACCCACATGCCTGGACTATGTCAGGGGAGGTGGCCAGCATCTAAGGTCATTAGTGGAAATATTCTTAGATTTCCTTTATTTCCTCTTTCTTTCTTTTAGCTTTTGAAGTTACTCATGATCCAGCTCTTTAAAAATGTAAAGAAAAAACATCAACCCTCTTAAATATCCGTCCCCCAATAAACATACCCACTTACTTTCCTCCCCCTACAGGTAACCATGGTTATGATGTTTGTTACAGTTTTCCATACCTTTACCACTGTGATGCATGCATATATATGGTATTCTAAAACATGTTCTACTTTTCCTCATAGATGACATATTATGAAGAAGGTTCTCTAAATGTCTACATATGCATAATGGGGCATGGTAGGGATATATCACAATTTAGCCATCCTTCTATTGAAAATTTAGGTTGCTTCTAATTTTGTCCTTCTGCAAATGCAGCCTCAGTGAAGTTATTCTAATTCAAGCTTCCTTGTACATATGTTCAAGTGTTTCTTTAGGGCAGAGATACCAAGAATGGAATAGGGTGAGAATTGGCAAACTATATCTCATGGCCAAATCTGGTCCACTTCTATTTTTGTAAACCCTGCAGCTAAGAATATTTTTACATTTTAAAATTGTTTTAGCAAATGCCTCATCCTTTCCCCACTGATTCGAAAGACCACCTGCAATATAATAGTCAAATATAAATGGGTTCATTTCTGGTTCTCTCTTCTGTTCCATCAATGTATTTGTATTATTTCTGTTTTAAAAATACTGGAGTTTCATAATATGTCTTGAGTCCTGGTAGGAGCCCAGTTCCTTTGGTTCTTTTTTCAGAATCACACTGACTATCTTTTTCATATGAATCTTAGAATAGGTGAAGTTCTCCAAAACTCCCTTTATAGTTCTATTGGCATTTATTAGATCTGCATTGAATCATAGCTTAATTTTGGGTAGTTACTATTATTTAGTTTGTACTTCATAAATAAATACTTGAGATTGAGAAATTTATAAAGAACAGAAATTGATTTCTCACAGCGTCTCTGTGGAAGCCCAGTATCAGAACTGGGGTTCAGTGTCTGATGAAGTTCTGTTCTCTGCTTTCAAGATGGTGCCTTGTTGCATCTTCCAGGGGTCATGAACACTAAGTCCTTATGGGCAAAAGTGGGGGAGCAAAGAAAGACAACCCTGCTCCTGAAAAGCCCTTTTATCAAGCCTTCATCCATTTATGTAAAGTAGAAACTTTATGACTTATCACTTCTCAGAAGACTTCATCTCATGATACCACAATGGGAATGGAGTTTGAACGTGAGTTTTGGAGGGGACACCATCATTCAAATCAGAGATTAAACATTTATTCAAGTCTTTCTGAATGCTTTTACATAACTTTTATCATTTGGTTCTTGGCAGTCTTGTATCCTTTTTTTTTTAATTATTGCTTTATTGCAAAGCATGTGGGTGGCAAGCATTGTGTATTTAGGAACGGTACTGATTTTTGTTTTCAGTTTACTATTTGTCTCTTTTTTCTATGTCTGTATTTTTTATTGCTGCATTATAGTTGTACATAATGATAGAATGTCTTGCTACATGTTCATATGTGCACACAATATATTACTTTCTCAAATATCCCTCCCCAACACATCCTTCTGCCCTGGCTCCCACCCCTTGGTCTCTTTCCTCTACTGATAGCCCTTTGATTTTTATGAGCTCCCTACCCTACCCCACCTTTCTTTTCCTTTTTCTCTTTAGCCTCTGCATATGAGAGAAAACATGACCCCTGACCTTCTGAGTTTGGCTTACTTCATTTAACATGATGGTCTCTAGTTCCATCCATTTTTCTTGTAAATGACATAACTTCATTTATTTTTATGGTTGAATAAAACTCCTTTGTGTATAATACCACATTTTCATTATCCATTCATTGATGGACACCTAGACTGTTTTCATAGTTTTGCTGTTGTGAATTATCCTGCTATAAAATGGGTGTGCATGTATCACTGTAGTAAGATGACTTAAATTTTTTAGGATAAACACTGAGGAATGGCATAGCTGAGTCATGTGGTGTTTCCATGCCTAGTCTTTTGAGCAGCCTCCATACTCGTTTCCATAGTAGTTGTACTGATTTATAGTCCTCCAACATTGTACAACTGTTCCTTTTTCTCCATATCCTTTTTATCATTTATTATTATTTGTATCCTTGATGAGTGCCATTTTGATTGGTTGAGATGGAATCTCAGTGTAGTTTTCAGGTTACATTCATTTAATCAATTAATCACAAATATTTGAAGATAAAAGTGCAGCTTAGTTCAGATATACATGAACTACATTCTGATATATTTACATAAGTATGGATTATATCTTCTAATTAGGATCCCAGTCTTGCAGATGTACATGATGGTGAGATTCACTGTGGTGTATTCATATCTATACGTAGGAAAGTTATATCAGATTTATTCCAATCTTTCGTATTCCTATCCCCCCCTCCCTTCCCTTCCCTTCATCCCTTTGTCTAATTCACTGAACTTCTGTCCTCTGCTCCCTGTCACCCTTATTATGGGTTAGCATCCACATATCAGAGAAAATATTTGACTTTTGGTTTTTTAGGATTGGTTTATTTCACTTAGCATGATACCTCCAGATCCATCCATTTACCTGTGAATGTCATAAAGTCATTCTTTATTTATAGATAAGTAATGTGTTATATATACAGCACAATTTCTTTATTCATCTGTTGAAGGGCACCTAGCTTGATTTCGTAGCTTAGTTATTGTGATTTGTGCTAATATAAACATTGCTGTGTCACTGGAGTATGCTGATTTAACTCCTTTGGATATATACTGAGGAGTGGGATGACTGTGTCAAATGGTGGTTTCATTCCTAGTTTTTCTAGGACTCTCCATACAGCTTTCCAGAATGATTGCACTAATTTTCAGTCCCACCAACAATATGAGTGTACCTTTTCCCCACATTCTTGCCAACATTTATTGTTACTTGTATTCTTAATAATTGCTATTCTGGTTGGAGTAAGGTGAAATTCAGTGTACTTTTGATTTGTGTTTCCTAATTGCTAATGATGTTGAACATTTTGTCATACATTTGTTGATAATTTGTATTTTCTCTTTAGAGGAGGTATGTTTAATTTGTTTGCACACTTATTTATTGGGTCATTTGATTTTTCTGGTATAAAGATTTTTGAGTTCATTATATATTCTAGATATTAACCTTTTATCAGAAGAGTCGCTAGCAAAGATTTTTCTCTTTTTTTTGTAAGTTTTCTCTTCATATTCCTAATTGTTTCCTCTGCTGTGTAGAGATTAACTCTTGGCATTATTTCCTGAACTTTAGAGGTCCTACTGAGAAAGTCGTTGCTTGTGCCTATGTGCTGGAGTGTTGACCCTATGTTTTCTTCTAAGAGTTGCTTAGTTTCTGGTCTAATTCCTAGGTTGTGGATCCATTTCGAATTGGTTTTTGTTCAGAGTGAGAGATAAGTAAGGGTCTAGTCTCTTTCTTCTTCATATGGACAATCAGTTTTCCCAGCCCCATTTGTTTTAAAGTTTGTCTTTAATTCAGTGGATGTTTTTGGCACCTTTATCAAGGATCATATGACTGTTGATGTGTGGATTTGTCTTTGTGCTGCTTCTTTTCTGTAGCATTGGTGTAGTTTTATGCCAGTAGGCAGTTTTTGTTTAGTCAGGTATTACATCATCATTGATTTTGTTTGCTTGTTTGCCTCTATCTTACATAAATCTTTTAGTAACTCTTGTCATTCGTTTCTTTCAAATTTTCTAGATGGCCATATCATTCACAAAGCCACAGTTTTGTTCTTACCAACAATTATAATTCTCACTCATTTAATTGTCCTGTAATAATTAGGTCACATAGTTGGTTTGGATAACAGAAAAATGTGAATTTTTTTTTTTTTTTTTTTGCGTATGGAGCTTTTACCACTGTTTGAATTCTTCTAGAGTTATGCCTTTTAAGTGTCTCTACTTTTGAAATTTGAGATTTGTCTTTTATTTTTAGATAATTCATCTTTTTCCACTTCATTTCCAAACATCCTGCTCTATTATCTTGATTTAAAAATCTATATACTATTTCTTATGGATTATTTTTCTTAATTGATCATAATTAAGTTTACCTGTTCTTAAAGATTTTCTTTTGAACAAGCACAGCTTTGCTTTCAGAAGGAGTCCAAAGGTGAAATTGGGGAAGTGGGGTAGAAGGCAGTTCACGAATAGTGCTGTGGGAAGCACAGGTAAGAGGATTCTTCAACAATAAAATCCCTTTGCAAGTACATTCTCACAGTGATGGGTGAAGGCTGATTGTTGGGGAACACAGGAAACTACTACTTGCTCATTGTGTGGTGTTTTCAGTAACTGCATAGCAGACCCAACCCTCAGCAAAGGTGTGAAGGAAAGAGTTTGATTTTAAGGTTTCTCTGTCATTTTTCCCTCAGGTCTTCCTTCTTCTTTGCCTTGATCCCGTGTGGATCTTTGCCTGTGCTGAGTCCTTTGGGATGGACTGTCAAATAGTACCTCTCTCACTTGCATGATATTCTCCAATTTCATCCATTTGCCTCCAAATGCCATATTTTATTATTCTTTATGGCTGAGTAATATTCCAGTGTGGTGTGTGTGTGTGTGTGTGTGCGCGCGCGCGCGCGCACACACACACACACACACACACACACACACACACCATAATTTCTTTATCCATTCATCAATTGAAGGACATCTAGGTTGGTTCCACAGTCTGGCTATTGTGAATTGAGCAGCTATGAACATTGATGTGGCTGTATCTCTGTAGTATGCTGATTTTAAGTCCTTTGGGTATAGGCCAAGGAATGAGATAGCTGGGTCAAATGGTGGTTCTATTCCAAGATTTCTGAGGAATCTCCATACTGCTTTCCAGAGTGGCTGCACTAATTTGCAACCCCACCAGCAATGTATGAGTGTACCTTTTTCCCCACATCCTTGCCAACACCTATATGATTACACAAATAGTATGCCTTTACTTCATGTACAAACAGAAAACAACATGTATCCCATTTGTTTACAATAACAATAAATTAAAAAAAAAATAGTACCTCTCCCTCACTCTGGGTCCTCTTCTCTTGCCTTCTAATTAGTTTAGCAGCCTTTCTATATTGGCATGTTGTACCTGTGGTGTAATACCTTGGCTAATATGATCAATGTGCCTGTGTTGCAGTGTTAGTGTTGTTAATGTGTTGATATGATCTCCTGTTGTGGGCACTTGGAGGTCAAGGAACAGAGCCCTGGGTGGTTGCTGACATTTTTAGAACCCAGAGAGAATGAGAAGCCTGTGGTTGAGAATAAGAGTAATGTCTTAAAAATAAAAGGAAAACAGTGAATCCTCAGGAGCCAAGGGAAAATGGAACGTTGAATAAGAATGGTAAGATGTGGCAGTAAGCTCGAGATAAATTAGGGAAACAGGAAAATTTCTAAAATGGTACAATGTGATCCTGTTCTTATAAGAAGTGTGTGACACTGAATTTATAAAGAAATGTTAGGATATACATAACAAGGTAATAATTTCCATAACTTTTTAAAAAATATGCTTTTAAAAATTCTAAGTTTATACATGACAACAGAATGCATTTTGACACCTCATGCAAACATAGAGTATAACTTCATTCTTCTGAGTGCATGTACTACTGTAGTGGTAAGGCAGAAAGCAGTGATTATCAGAAGAAAATGCAAGGCACAGTCCCTGCAAAGTGTGATAAGACAAATAAGAGGAGGACACAGATGTATCCTTCGCTCTGGTAATGTGGTCATGGATAACACTGAGTTGTTGAAATGGAATGGGGAGGAGCAGAAGTCGGATTGCAGCAGATTGAAGAGTGAATCGGAGGGAAGACTCAATGTTCCTCTGTCAAGAATCTTGAAATACTTATCGATTAAAACAGGGCTGAAGCTGGAGGCAGTGAGATAAAAGAAAGGTGTTTATGAAATGGGAGAAGCTAAAGGATATCTTTATGTTAAAGAGAGTATCAGTCAGAAGAGGTGGAGCTGGTTAAGGATATGGAGGAGTGGGGAGATGAACATATTTGATAAACACCCCTCAGGCAGAAGAAGCAATGGGGCCGAAGAGAAGGATTAAGCTTAGTCCTTGTAAAGGACAACTCTTCTATGGGAGAAGGGATGAATGGGTGAATAGGTGCTGATGAAGATAAAAATGTACATGATGAGGGAAGAAGATTAGACCACTCTTGGATGATGGTTTTGATTTTCTCAGAAAACAGTAGGTGCAAGCTTTGGCATAAGTCAGCTAGAAACAAATGTTACCACAGGCTTCATCAGTAATCATGTAAGTTCTGAGAGCAACCTTAACTGGAATATCTGTCCCCAGTGCTTAGCATAGTATCTGGTACAAAATAGATGTTTAGTTGGTGAAAGTTGGTGCTTTGGCACAAAGAAGATGCTTAGAAAATATTTGTTGATGATTTAAATGTGATTGGAAAAAAGTGGCATTCCTAGTCTTTTCTTCATTATTCATGTTCCAGAAATGTTCAGTCTACCTTGGGCACCACAATCAGATGACCTAGGAAATATCTAAATAAAGGAAAACTATGATAATGAAGGAATTTGGAATTGGGCATAAAATAATGGACAAAGAAATTGAGATATGTATTGGACTTTGCTCCAAAATGGGTCTTGAGATATGAGAACCTTCGTCAGATACTTGACAGGTTGCCAGTTGGTGACCTGGATCTTGATCTATGTTGCTTTGAAGAGGCGTATCAACTTTTCACCAAGTTGTCTTAAAGTAGAAAAAAGATTTTCAAAAGATGAGATTTCTCGTTCACTGAGTGTCTTTAGGTGCAGATCGGCTGACTCCCAGTGTGGATACTACAGGGGGTCTATGTACTAAATCGGCTGTGGATTCCTTCCATTTCTTATATTTTCTGTGCTCACCATAGGGGATCATTCTTGGCTTCTCAACTTTGTGGTGTTAAAAGTGTCTACCAGTTTTATTTGAGTAGAAATGCGTTGCATTCTTTGTCATCTTATGGTGAGTTTGCTACTTTATGATCTACAACTTTTAACTTTGCTTCCACAATAATATAGGTTCACAAACATGACTGAGGCACCAAAAGGTGCTAAAGAACCATCTAAATCAAATGAAATACCATACAAATCCACAAACACGGTCATTGACTAACAGCTTAATAAATCTTTAAAAAACTAACATTAAATATTAAGTGTCATTTAGTGTTAGGGGTATAGGTTTTCTGTAGTTGTTATTCAATTTTTTTTTTTTTATAGAAAAACTTGATTTGATGGAAAGAGCTTGTGCTTTGAAACCAACAAACTTGCATCTGTTTTCCCTCCCTCATTAGCCCTGAAGGCTTTTCTCCTCCCAGACGTTTGAGATTGAAGAGAACATACTTCACTGTAATTTTCACCCGTCAATTCAAGCTCTGCTGTCTGATGGAACATGGAACAAGTCTGCCAGCTCTTCAATTAGGGAAATAACTTGTCTGAGCTTTATTTTCCTCATCCGCAAACTGGGGGAAAATTCCCAGAGTAGTTTTGCAAATTTGATAACACCAGTGAAATGTTTACTCAGTGCCTGGCTCACTGAGTAAGCAGTCAGTGTTTTCTCTCTCTCTCTCTCTTGAGTGAGCAAAATATCTAATGAATTTCCTTTCCTAGTTACTAATGTACTAGTAATAGTGTATTTGTACCCCTAATATCCTATTATACAAATATCGTTAGCATAATAATCACTCATTTTGTATTATCTTTCAGTTTCTTTCCATAACTTTGGCTCTCTTCGATCATCACATGCAATTCTCCTTTGATCATCACAACAATTCTATGACATTGTATAAGGTGAGCCAGGCACAGATGATGAACACCTGTCCTAGATGGTAACTCTGGGGCTTGGAAGAGACGCAGCCGTCCAGGATTATGTAGGTGGAGATAGCCTGGCTTGTGCCTGGGGACCTGCCTACCACCGAGCCAAGCTCATTCCTGGGGCAGATTTAATATCCAGATGTGATATCTGGATGCCCTTGGTTTTAGATAACTCATTAAGAAGGCCTCCTTTCATTTCAGTATCATGTGCTCAATTGTCTCTTGTTGAACTATTAAGATTTTCCAAAGTGAAATGTCCAGTTGCACTTTTAAAAAAAATTTGTCAGCTTTAAGAACTCTTTTCCTTGAAAGGCTCAAGAAGGTGTTGGTAATCTTTTTTTCTCTGACATTGACTTTGTAAGAGTTTGTTTCTAAGTTTGCACTGGAATTTGATATCAAGTAGCCAATAAGGGTGAAATAAGGCCCTTCTCTTTGCATATTCTTCTCTATTTCAGTTGTGCTCTTCTCTGACTCCCACCTCGTCAGAATGAACCCTTTGGTCCCCTGCACACCCTAGAATGTGCACATGGTCTATATTTCCAAGCTGCATTTGTTTCATTCTGCTTTGATTCATTTTAAGTTGGTACCTTTAGATGTTTAACCTAACATGAGTTGGTTTGCCGTAGGCTAGCACAGGATGCTTCTCTTCACCTTATTCTTGGGTCACTCACAGTACCAGCCAAGTGGTACTCAGCATATTTTCTAATAGGCACATTCTTTCACAAATGCTAATGCATGAGTGATTTGGGAGCAGGGAGTCACTTGACCTGATTCTAGTGGCAAGTTGCTATACATTGATGGCTATAGGTTATACAGGTAAAATTCAGCCATCATTTGAGTTTTACTTCTATTGTTCCTAGGAACCTGTGCACTGTCAGATGGGAGAATGACCTCTAGCCTGCATGCCTCCCTGGGAGTCCATCTGCAGGAGTATCTGAGCTCATCCAGGGCCATGGAGAGGCCTGGTCTTTGCAAAACCTGCCCTGCTCTGCTCAGGGACTGTTGTGAGGTGTCTCACTTCCAAGGAGATTTTAGACGAGGGTTCTCCAAGGAGCTGTGCAGCCCTGTTGGGCTCTGCAGAGACTCACTGTGAGCCCTTCAAGAGTGGTGATGGACGTGGCACTGGACAGTGTGCTGAAGGAGTGGGACATGCTGGAGAGAACGCTAAGTGCTCTGAAACTGTGCCAGAGGCAGGCACAGCCCAGGGGTGGTCATGCTGAGGGAGAAGATGAGCCACGGAGCCACCACCTGGCAGTGTAGAGAGTGAGCAGCAGAAGGGGCATCAGGCCTATTCACCCCTGTGAGTTGGGAGTTGCCCTTGACATCAGTTCAGCATAGAGATTTCCATTCTTCCAGCAGATTCCTTGCTGAGGAGGTAGAATGCTGTGGAGTGGAGTCACCAGCTTGTAGGAAAGGCTGCCTGTGCAGTGAGTGCTCTCAAGTTCAGACTGAGGCTCTAGGGTCTTGGTGTGAACACGATGCAGCAGGAAATAGTTGTCAACATGATACTGACCAGATGTGCTGGGAATGTTGGTCCCATAGCTGAACTCGGAAGAGTAGGTTGCTAGCATCCCTGTGCATGGCTCTCCTGGTGCTGTAGGGTGAATAGATGTTTAAAGCCCATGTCTACTTCTCGGCACCCCCATTCTTTGCAGCTTGGGCAACTGCCCTTCTCTCATGGGCCTCTCCTTTTAGGTGAGCTCTTGAAGGAGCTGGAATCAAAAAAGGTGATGCTTATTGACCTCTCAAAACAAGCATCCTGATCTGAGCCATCTAAGGCAAAGGGAACTCTGAGCTACTTCATGCTTCACCACCTTGCCTTGGGATGTAGACCAGGTGTACTGCACCTCCTCCAGGCCCTTTCCTTCCCAGGCAAGCCAGTGTTGTTGAAGGGCCAGCCTGCTCAGGTGGTTACTGGTCCTTACATCATGTTGGTGGATGTAGGTAAATGACTCCAAAGGAGTGTGGGTAATTGTTTTTTGACCTCCAAGAAATGACTTTGCTTGGGAGGTGCCCTTATCTGTATCTTCACCCACCATAGTCTTGGAAGGCAGGACTATGATGTGGGAGGGAAGAACTGGGAAGAGTGTTTCGTGTGGACCCGGCTGCTTCTCTGTAGCCACATGAGCCACGGAAGCTGGGGAGAGTGATGGATTACCTCTCATCTTCCCTGCCTGCCTTTCTCAGGGATAAGCTCAGTACTTGCTACCCATAAAACTTGTTTTTTCCCCTTGACCCATCTTGAGAGGGAGCCTTGGGAGTGAAATGCCATTAGTATGGTCACATTTTTCCCCAGCCCTTGGGTAGTGGCTCTTTCCCAGCAAAAATTACTATGTTAATATCCAGTTCTATCATCAATGACTTGATTGCATGAATGGTGGCATTTTAATCTGTAGAAGACTCTGTCTTGTGTGACACACCTAATTTCATTCTTAGATTGTCTCTGTAAAATGCCAACTCTTAAAATATTAATCTCTAATGTGCACTTAAGAGTTCATTTAATTACCATGGGATTTTTTTTTTTTTTTTGAATAAGCAGCATCATCTGGGCAGCTCTCATTGCATTAAGGGAAAAATGCTTACCCGGCCATTGTTTCCCGAGCGTGGGAAGATATTCTTGCTTTGTTTCGGTAAATGTTGCACTGGCATGTGTGGTACTATGGCAGATTTATTGTCATTCATGCCCAAACTCGAGCATTATCAGTTTTCCACTGCCCAGCTTTAGAAGGTATCATCCCTGATAGGGAGTGTGAATCATAATCATGATAAATGAGAGACAGTTGAAACAGATCTGTCAAATCTGATTTGTCAGAGTACTGATTTCAATCCAGGAAGGGAATGGCCTCATTATTACCACCAGCAACCATTTCACTTGTATTATTATTATTCTTTTTTTAATAGCCTCAACTCCTGAGATCTTTCTTTACTTTCCTTCTGAAAACATTCATGATTGACAGTGTTTTGAGCTTGATGCTTATGTGACATCTGTTGGCATTTTCTCTGACTTTCCTCCATTTCTGGGCATTGAACCTCATCAGTGGCCACCATAGATGAGCATTTTCATTATCAGTGTGCTCTTTAACAAAGTCCATAAATACAAATGTGTGAACATTATTATAGAATGGATGTTTGCTAATAGAGGATTTGTTACCTTGAGTCATGAGTCACTGGGGCTTCCTTCTTCAAATCACCCCTTCCCCATGATTTCACACTTCACTGAACATTTTAACTGTAGTTAAAAGACCAGAGTTAACTTCATGACAGCTGAGGGGTTGGAAAAATGGGGAACACTGGAGCAAAAGTTAAAGTTTCAGGAGCTCTAGGTCCTGAAAACCAATTAGGGAAGACGGATTCTCTCTAACAAATAGCAAAACACACACCATCGTGACGTGTTAAGTCCTTCAAGAGCACCTATGCTTGTCACAAATATTCCAAGACCTTTCTAAACCTTTGTAGAGACCTCATTTCCCAGTTCTCTCCTTGCCTTTGATTGTTTCCAATTAAATCAAAGCTCCAGCAAGTGACTCTCTGAAATCTGTGACTCTGACTTCCACATTCTCACTTCCATCCTTACTCCGTGTGCTAAGGTGAGTTTTGTCTGTCTCTGTTCATTTCCAGCAGTGATCCTGACCCTGCACTAACACACTGGGATTGGGTGTAACACGGATGACAGAAGAAGAGTATCTGTCAGGAAAGTTAACCCAAGTGATTCAGCGAGGGGTCAAAGCCATACCCTTGGCCTCGTGAGCAAGCTCCCTCACACATATCTAATGCTGATGGGTTAATCAGAGGCTTTTAAAGTCAAGGTCATAAATCTTCAGTATCCTCACTTGAATGTTTTAATTAAAAAAATTTTTAACCTTGTAGTTTTATTTTTTGGTTAAATTTCTTTTGGTAGTTCTGTTGGCTTCCGTGGGGAAGTAGGAGTTGGCAGGCATCCCACCTGTCAGTCTCTGCCGGCTGTGCCTTTTGCTCAGGGAACCTCTGGTTGGTGTCTGTGATTTAGTTCTGATTTTCTAAATAGTATCTCCAAACCTCACTGCACTTTAGAGGAGAGCTCAGCAGCCGTAGATGTGAACAACAATATTTACTTATGAGGTCACAGTTTATAGTTGGAGAGTCATCTTTAGTTTGCAGAGAGTGATAGTCAAAAGAAGAATGGAAAGGAAAATGAATCGGGAATGATGAGGAAAGAATAGGAGAAGGAAGGTGGTCAGGATTTACTGAGCACCCCTGGAGTCAAGTCTAACTTAGACTCTGACGGAAATGCAAGGAGACAGTTACAGTTTTCTGTTCTGTATCTTGATGTGATATGAGGACTACTTCTTGCTCTCAGAACTGCTGTGGCACCTCAGAAGCACTGAAACATGGCACATCAAGTCCAAAGAAATAATTTAAGCTGAAATCACAAATCCCAAAGAGAGAGAGAACCAAAGGGCAAAGTTGGCTGGGGAAATTTTCCTTGATGTGAATCTTGAGCCTGTTTCGAAAACTCAAATGGTGCAAAGGATGGCCGAGGCCTTCTGTGTTTGAAGCTGGGGGCATGATCGCAAGGCTCGATTTGTACAGCAATGAAGTTACTTGGATTTGAGAATATAAGATGGAGTTGGTGGTATTGGAGGAGTCGGTTGATAATGACTTTGAGAAAGCCACGCAAATGGGTTTTATGTTATGGTTTGCATATGAGGCGTCCCCCCAGGAGCTCCTGTGTTGATGGAGAAGGTGAAATGAATAGGTTGAGACCTGTGACCTAATCAGTGGATTAATCCATTTGATGGATTAATAATTTGAATGGACTAAGGGGCAACTACAGGTGGGTAGCGGATGGCTAGAGGAAGTGGGTTACTAGGGGCATGTCCCTGGATCCTCATGCATTCTCTGCTTCCCTTCCACCATGATGTTCTGCCTTACCTCAGCCTCAGAGCAATGGAGCTGGCTACCCATGGATTTGACCTCTGAAACCATGAGCCCATCAGGTGTTTTGATCACAGTGATGGAAAGCTAACATAATTTAGGACATAATGCTGTAGGAATCCACTATAGGTAAGACCCCTTTGCAGGTAAAGACTAGGCTACCATAATCAGATTAGATCCTTCCTGAGGATAAAGAACTTTTAAAAAAATGTTTGATTTTATTTGCCTTTTTTTCTCCCAGTTGTACACCTTAGCTGTTGTTTTTTTTCCTGACTGACCGACTGAACTTTGTATGTGTGGTACTGTGTTGCCATGGGAACCTAGAGTCTACACTTAGCAAGGCTGTGGGCTCTGCCTCTGTGGGCAGCATACCATACACCCAGACGGAGAATCAAATGCTTCAGGAATCAGTCATTCCTTATCACTTGTCTTCAAAAGTAACTGTCAAGTTGTACAAGTTCCTTTTATAGTGAACATTTTCTGAGCAGCCATGATGATGGATGAGTTTGAAGATTAGGACCAGCAGGGTTGGCACCAGGTAGGATGTGGTGAGAGGCAGAGATGGAAGGGGAACATCTGGGAGAAGCAAACAGTACAATTGCTCAAGGGGAGCTGTGTGCCCAAAGGTTGTAATGTTAATCCCTGAGCTTGGGATCTGCAGATGGAGCCAAGGTTGGGAATGTGTGAGGGGGTGGGAAGGATGGGATCTCTCCCTCCACCTTCCACCTCTGCCCAGCACAGGAAGTCGCACAGCCCTTTCATACACACCTCCAGATTTGCCCCTCTACCTTTCCATACACCGCCCCCTTTCATCTGGCCTAGGGAAGCTTAGAAGTGCTTTTAGCATCCTCTTGGGAGGAAGGTGGGAAGACAGGCAGGCAGCCAGGAACTCTTGGTGGTTATTAAACTGAGTCTTCAAGGACCTTTTTATTAGTGATTAGACTCAGCTCCACAGCACTAAAGAGTATAAACTCCCTCTCTGTCTCCTTTGCTCAAACCTCCAAAGGATTTGTTTTATATGGTGTTTATTTTAGCCCCAAATAGATGTGGGCCTGGGAGCCCTGGGGGTTGCTGAATCTTCAGTGTGCTCTGAAGCAGAAGGAGAGGGTTAAAAACCGAGGGCTGCCTTTCTGGTGTTCAGCCTCCCCAGGGCCTTCCCATGCCCCTGTTTGTGCCTGGGAACTAGTTTTGAGGATGACATCTTTAGAGTGTTGTGTGTTGTGTTGTTCTGTAGCTGAAGTGTGAAGATTATAACAACATAAAGAATCATGTATCACCAAGTCACTGACTTTGCAGAGCATGATGAGGTTGCTGGCAGAATGAGAAAATCTGTATAAAAACATGCTTTAAATCCTGCTCACACAGTAGTTAGTCTTTACAAAGAAAGGACACAGTCTGGTGACATTTTTACTTGGTAGGTCAGGGGAACCTAGTTGGAAGGGTGACTGATTTGATGTCAGCGTTGCAGGTGGACCAGGTTGTGGTAGAGGCTGCCTTTTTCTGAGACACAGATCCTTAGTTCCAGATGTATGGAGGCCAGCTGACTGTCCTCTGGATTAAACATTAAACAGGTCTATTTGGGTGTTGAATCCATAGCTTTGAATCCTTAACACTAGTTGACCTGTTTTTTACTTCATGGTGTTAAGAAAAAAGCAACTGGCAAGCAGGCCAGAATTCTTGGTGCCTTCAGATGCTTGTGAAAGACAGAAGGATGTGAATCAGCATAATGGTATTAAAACACACTCCTGAGGTGTATTTGGTATTTTATTTTATTTTATTTTATTTTATTTTTACCTTTGGATTTTTTTTTTATTTTATTGTAAACAAATGGGATACATGTTGTTTCTCTGTTTGTACATGGCATAAAGACATACCATTTGTATAATCATAAATTTACATAGAGTAATGTTGTTTGATTCATTCTGTTATTTTTTCCCTTCCCCCCACCCCTCCCACCCCTCTTTTCCTTCTATACAGAGCTTCCTTCCTCCATACTTGCCCCCCTCCCTAACCCTAACTCTAACCCTAACACCCTTCCCTCCCCCCATTATGTGTCATCATCCACTTATTAGCAATATCATTCTTCCTTTGGCTTTTTGAGATTGGCTTATCTCACTTAGCATGATATTCTCCAATTTCATCCATTTGCCTGCAAATGCCATAATTTTATCATTCTTTATGGCTGAGTAATATTCCATTGTATATATACCACAGCTTCTTTATCCACTCATCAATTGAAGGGCATCTAGGTTGGTTCCACAGTCTGGCTATTGTGAATTGAGCAGCTATATTGTATAAAAGTTGATGACTTTTGACGTATTTACATTCATGAAACCATCACCATAATCAAACTAAGAAGCATATCTGTCACTTCCAAAAGTTTCCTTGTATTCCTTTTGTTTTTGTGATAAGAACTCTTAACAAGACTTTCCTTGACTGCTTGTGTGCTGCTGGCCCCTGATTAGTAAGAGTGTAGCCTTTCATTTATATGAAGGAAATCCTGCCAGTTGTAACCACATGGACAACATTATGCTAAGTGAAATAAGCCCGTCACAGAAGGACAAATACTGCATGATTCTGTTTATATGAGAAATCAAAAATAGTTTAATTCATAGAAGCAAAGAACAGAATGGTAGTTGCCAGGGGTTGTGGGATGAGGGAAGGGGAGTGTTTCTAATCAACCGGTACAAAATTTCATTTATGCACAATGAAGAAATTCTAGAGATCTGCTCTGTATCATTGTGCCTATTGTTAAGTTTGTTGAGTGGTTGGATTTCATGCTAAGTATTCTTGCCTCATTTAAAAAAGAAAAAATCTCAGTGCCCTCACACATATATTGTCTTGTCTGATCTTCATAGCAATTCATACTCAGAGAAAGTGCGAGTACTCCTAGTTCATACTGAGTGTATGCATTTAAGCAGAGCAGGCTAAATTGACAACCTTAGAGTTACAGAAATTGGTGAGTGGCAGAACGACCAAGACTGCATCTTTTAGCATGCAAACATCAGCCTGTGTGGTCTGTGCTTTGTTGCTGGCAGGGTTCTGGAGGTGAGCATGATTGGACAGAGCCATTCACACTCTTTCAGTCTCTTGCTGTGAGAAAGACAGACCTTTGGGGAGCGAGGCTTTGGACTTTAGACTATGAAAGTGGGCTTGAGTCTTTCTCTAGAATGAACATTACAGACTTGGTCTTATAAGTAGTACTTCAACCCTCTGAGCTTTGGGAAATGAGGAGAATTATTTTTTAAAGATAAATATTTAAAGATTTCTTAAAATGCACATGAATATAGATGTTTAAGTTAGACTAAATATAACTGGTGTTTAACATAAATTACATAAATTCACCAGTGTGCTATCACCAAGTAGGACATAGAATTCTTAATAATTAACTTTTTAGGCTTAAGTATGAAACTTGTATCCAACAGTAAATGAATTGAGAATTAGCCCAACTCAAAATATTTTGTCTGCTTTGATAGTAGACCCCTCATAGCCTTCTGGAAAGAGTAAAGTCTTGTTTACCCATTAACCAACTGATGATTTTTTACTTATTAAAATCCCATTATGATTTGTACTAGATCAAAAGATATTAAAAGTAAATCAAATTTTTTTGCGTGCATCTTCTCTGAAAACTTCTTGTAAGTAGACCTTTAGCTCTTTTGTGTGAAGAATTAACCAATCTTTTATCCAGTACCTGCAGGAGGGAGATGTGACTGGTGGGGCATCATTGGCTAAAGAACACTAAACTTTGGGGCGAGACCAAAAGCCAGGGTTGGGTCAGGGAACTACTGCCTGTGAGAACTGGTTTAGGGGAACACAGCCAGCTCTCAAGGAATCTAAGCAGGAGCTCCTCTCAGAGCCCAGGGGAAGCCAGGTTACCTTGCCACCAGTGTAACACGGCCACTAGTCTTGCCCTTCCTGACTACTACATGGTTCATTTGGAAAGAGCTAGTACTTTCATTCTTAGTAGTAAATTTCTCGGGTTGAATTAGTTCTAGAGGTTTGGGAATACGTGCTTTTGACTTTAATGGCAAAAGTAGGATTTCAGAGTATGGGAAGACGTCAGGATCCTTCAGATGTCTCTACTCTGTGGGGATAGGTGTTTTCCAGAGTCTCTTCCAGTTACTAGTGCAGGACCTTGTAATCATCCCTTAGTTCCTAATTGCTCATAATGGGCCTGTGACAATCACAAGTTTAAAAGTGAGTGAAAACTGAATAATAAATGACAATTATTTTAGGTATGCTGTTGATAAGCAGCTGGATACTACATGTGCATCACATCACATACATCTTATATAATTTAGTTGAAATGACAGCCATAATGGAAAAAGATGTCTTTTGGTGAACAGTAAGTTGGAAAATTCAAAATGTATTTCCTGGAGAAAGTAGAAAATCAACTGGAAATTGGGGCAGAGGAATGATTTCTAAATGTAAAAAGGGAATGATCGAAAGCATAGGAATGAGAAAGCTCCCTCTGTTTAGGATTTAGGATTTGCCAAGAGACCTAAGTTGAGAATAAGGGAATTACAGATGGAAAGGTAAGGCAGAGCTTGAATAGGATGGCAGCAGCTGCCTGCACAGCTCTGCCAAGCAGTGGGTCATTGGAGACGGGAATCCACAAGTTCACCTTGGCCCAGTCCATGGGACAATGAAAGCCAAGTCCTTGAGTCTCTTGGGTGCTTCATCTTCTTACCTTGATGGGGCCTTGGGGTTACTATGCACAAATGGGTTCAGAGAAAACATGGCAAGCCATGGAGCTATTTGGTAGGCTCTTGGTAAAAGGGAGCACTGCGGTTTAACCCTGTGCCCATCCCTCTCTTGCAGGGCATATTCTTGAGTTTTTCATTGTGGGTGTGAAGGAGGTGGATATTGTCTCCATGTATATCCACCCAGCAGCTCCCTCCATCCACCAACTTCTTACGTCCCACTCTGACACAGGTGTCTGCAGGATGCCATGATAGCAGGCGTTATCTCTGCTTGTGGGACCAAGGGCAACTGTTTAGTCTGTCCAGCAGTGGAAGTTTTACTTCTGGCATTGAACAGTAGCTAACAGGTCACTGGTCTGATTCCTTTAATAAATAGCGAGCTTTATTTTCCTGAGCAAGATGTCTAATCTAGAAAGGACTTTTTTTTAGTTGAGACTAGTGGATGTTCCTGTGGAAACTGATTTGAAGATTGGATTAATAAGAGGAACATTTATCCCTTAGAAATGCTCCCATTGTGATGAATAGTGCAGTAGAATATTCTAGGTTCAGATTCTACCTCTCCTGTGTAAAAAATCCAGTCATTTTTCCCTTGCAGATTGTTTTAATGATTTGAAACAAAGTACCTAGATCATGGGCACTCCGTGAAGGGTAGACATTATCCATACCATCTATTTTATATCAATTCTTTTTCCTCAGTTGGGGATTTTCTACCTAGTATTGATTTCATAAGCTGCTTTTGAATTAAGGTGGCTGCAGATGGACGCTCACCTCCTCAAGTGACATTCTCTGCGTTAGTGACCATAGGAAACTGACCAGTCAGGGAGAGGCCTTGGGAGGACTCAGACTCAAATAGTCCCTGGCAAGGAAAACAACAACAACAAAAAACTTTTGCTTTGCTGAGAGGGTGGTTCTGATTGCCTTTTTCCAGTGGGAAATCAATTTCACTGTGCAGCATATCTCAGTAAGTGGGGTCATATGATTGCTTTTCAAAAAGAGACATGTTTCTGATTTTATTAATCACAGAAGAGACACAAGAGGAGAATTTATGAAAGAAAATCCATCCATTCACTCCCCTGCTTTCCACATTGGTGGGCTGCCTTCTAGAAAATAGGAGTGAAGAGGAGATTTTATCTTGCAGTCTGGAAAGGATACCCTCTTATGGTTTGGAACAAGCAGCCTCACGTCCTTGGACATCTGCCACATATGAATTTCTGGAATAAAGCATTCTCAGATTTTTGTCAGCTGTCATTTTGAAGGCAAAGTAACAGAGCTATGGTTCCAGGAGATGCCTAAAATAGTTGTGCATGTGATCATGGGGCTAGATGCATCCTCATCACAAGCTGGAAAAACATGTCCCTTTTGGAGTTGAATCAGCTGTTGAGTGCCATTGGTGTGGAGCAGAAGAGGGTTTGATTCTATCCTGGGGTTTTGGACATACCCAGTACAGTTCACTTTATTCAATAAAAAAATCTCCACATGAAAACAGGTAGGTTGGGGCAGGAGAGCATTAGATAACTTGTTTTGTAAAGCAGTATTTGCAGAGTTACCTTAAACTAGTCATTTCTCATATTTGTGAAGATGGTCGCCTGGTCATGATGATTATTTACCTACAGGGTGTCACCAACACCATGTGAAGTGAAGGGCAGCAGTTACCTTGGTGCAGGTAGGAGGCAGCCTGGATTTGTAGCCCTGTTTTGCCATTGCCTAGTTGTTCACCACCAATAACCACACAGCCTCTGGGGGCAGCAGAACACCACACTAAGACCTGTGCATGGGCTCTGGGGCTTTTCAGGCTAATTCTACCCCCCGCCCCCCCCCCCCCCCGCCCTGCCCCACGTGTCCTTGGTACAACCACCTCCTTCTCCGTTGCCTAGAGAAAGAACCTCCTCATCTAGGTCTCACTTAAGTGGGGACGTCACCATTCTGTTTTCAACCCATCCCCTTCTCCACAGTCCTGGAACCCTCCTGGTGCTTCATATCATGTCCTATAGCTTAACAATGAACTTGCCTGCCATTGTTTAACAGCCAGTTGTACCTGTCCTTGTGGCAGGAGCAGTATCTTCCATCTCTGTTTCTCATAATGCCAGAAATGCCCTGAAGGCATAAATAAATGTTGGAGTGCAGAAGGATGATCCCTTAATGTACAATGAGTACTGGATGCATATTTGCTTAGTTGTCAAGATGCTCTTGTTTTGTATGAGAGCAAAATACTGTCTTTGCTTATTTCAGAAATGACTTACCTTTTCCTTCAGGTTTAATATTTTCCAACTGGTATGAAAGAGGCTTTGAGGAATGAACTGTAGGTATGACAGAAAGCATTAACTTCAGTGCTATAGTTGCAGATTTGGTATTTTGCTGCTGCTGCTTCCCAGCTGGGTATTGCAGACAAATTAACCTCACAGCCTCAATTTTCTCATCTATAAAATGGGATTTTCTAAGGTGATCATAGGATTATGATCTAAATGGAGTAGATTTTGAGAGTGCAGGGCATTAGAGAGAAAAACAGACCAGGACAGGGTGCTTTAAAGGGGTGAAAACAAAAAATTTTGGGGGTAGATTACTGGAAAGTGAACCCAGGGGACTCCTACTACAACTGAGCTATATCTTCTGTTCCCCCCGCCCCCCCCCTTTTTTTTTAACTTTGAAACAAGGTCTTACTGTCGCTAAGGCTATGTTTGAACTTGTGCAACCTTCTACCTCAGCCTCTCAAGTAGCTGGGCTCACTGTGTGCATCACCACATGGATTCATGATGATTGTTTCCTTCAGTACACTCCCCGGCCCCACCCCCATACTGGAGATTCAACCTAGAGGTGCTTCACTACTCAGCCACACTCCCAAGCCCTTTTTATTTGAAATGGAATCTCTCAGACTCCCTCTGACTCCTGTGGCCTCAGACTTGTGATCATCCTCAGCATCCTGACTCATTGGGATTACGGCATGTGTCCCCACACTTGCTTCTGTGAAACAAATTTTATGAGAACTATTAAATCGGGGCAAAAAGAGACCTCAGTGTAAAACTGGGCTCAATTCTGAATATACTTGAACAAGTGTGATATAACCACAAGCAGAGTGTTGTAATGTGGGGTGGTCATTGGGATGAAAGAATGCTAAGCAGAGATGTGGAATAGAGGGGGATTCTGGTTAAACAGACTTAACAAGATTATTGTTGAGCCAGATGCAGTGGCACACAATGTAATCCCAGCAGCTCAAGAGTCTGAAGCAGGAGGATTGCAAGCCCAGGAGGAAAGCCAGTTTAGGGAACTTAGGGAGACCCTGTTTCTAAATAAAAGAAACTAGGATTTAGGGACATGTCTTAGTAGTTAATCATCTCTGGTTTAATCCCCAGTTTAAAAAGAAAAAATTCTTGTGAAAACAGTCCAGGCTGATCAGATAAGGAGGGTGGGGGATAGGAATTTAACCAAGTATCAAGGTTGATCAGATATCATCGAACGTGGGGCGGGGGGCGGTCTCTAAACTGGGCAGGATTCTTGCTACAACTGAGTGATTGCCCATTAAGTATGAACACCAAGGTGAAGGTCTTGAGGGTTATAGGAGCCTCACTGAAGTTTAGCCAAGGAGACAGTCTTTGTGAAGGAGGACATATATAAACAAGTATAACAGATAGGAGCAAGGCATTCTGGTGGCACTATTACACAGTAAGGGCAGCAACAGGTAATGTACATCTATTTTAAAAAGCAAGAATAAAAGATTTTGACAGTTTTCATAAATGATAAAAGTTTGAATAGCTAATGCAATAAATAAAACATCACATAGTACCTATTAATATGTACATTTTTTGTTTTTATGTACCAGTTAAAATCTTTCTTAGTGAAAACTACAATCATGTAGTCTTGGCATATTCTTTTAGGAACTAACTTGTTTTCATTTATTTAGATTTGCCTGTCTGTAAGTGGTTTCTATTAAAAATGATTTTCAAAATAAGGCTTCTTCCAAAAAAAAAAAAAATACAATAACATATAAACAGGACAAATGCGAAACTCTTTGAGATGCTGGGACAGAGTGTAAACCATATGGTGCTTGATGAATCAAAAAGTGCACATGAAAGTGTCTAGTGTTGTTCTTGAATATAGTGTGTGTGCTGAATGAATGAATGAAGACGACTTTTCCTTCCTGGAGGAGGTTGGATAAGAAGCACTAACCAGAAATCAACAAAGGCCTTATGGGTTCTTTAAAGGCTGCTGCATGCTCGGGCATGCTGTTAACTCTCCTGGTTCTAAAATCCAGGTGTGAGTTTTATCCATCTCCAGCAGCAAGGTCCTGATGGAAGACATAGTCCTGCCCCTCTGTTACCCAGCAAGCTGTTTCAGCAGGCGGAGACCATAATTGCGGGATGGTTCTGTTCTGTGTAGGGGTTGGTGATTTGGCTGCCCTGGAAGCCACAGAGCTTTTCATTTTATTTACAAATTCATGACTGCCTTCTGAGCAACTTGCCTAGGAAATTAAGGTGAACCAGCCTTGGCACCCCTCTCTGCACCCAGGTTCTCTTATTAGGGGCCTGATTTTAGCAATTGTGCTTGAATAATGGATTTACCATAAACTTAATAGTTTGGCCTACAAGCACATACCTGTTTTGAAGGTTGAGTCCCTGTGTGGCCAGCAGCTTAATGTCATTCTGAGATTGGATTTCCAGGGTTGGGTGCATCCCTTTCAGAAACTAATTCATTACTTCTCTCCCTACCTCTTGTGAGTGCTGTTACTCTTGTAGTGAGAAACTCTTGATACTGTATGTTCATTTAACCTAAAGTCCCGCAGTACGGAGGTTTGGTGTTTGTTTTGTTTTTTTCCCCCAACCTCCTATTTGACAGAATTCAGAGTGATTTGTGCATTTGGAAGTAGCAAAGGAATCTATTTGCCATGATGTCAGGGGGAAAGACAAGGCGGAGCAGGGAATGTTGCACATCCCTTGGCGTGGCTTCTCACAGCATCTTCTTTCTCCAGGTACGTGATATTCCATTGGGTGGGTCCCAGCATGGCCTGTTAGGACAACTGCTTTCCACCGGGATGACGTTCGCGTTTGTGAGCTACTGGCATGGCGGTTATGACTACCTCTGGTGCTGGGCAGCACTCAACTGGATGGGAATTCACTGTGGAGAATGGAGTCCGGAGGCTGGCAAGAACCCCTGCATCCGGGGACAGTTTGGTGAGCAGGATCCTTCTTTGTAAGGGACAGCTGGAGGTTAGGAGGAGAGGTTTGGGAGGGACAGTGGTCATTAGTGTTTGCCACAGTATGGGCTGATCCTACCAGATTGAATCAAAGTTCATGTCTAGAGCAGCTCAACTAGAGGAAAAAGCTTCTATAGCCATTATTTAAATGAGCAAATGGAATGTTTGTAACAATTTAAAGTCGTACATGTTTTATTATATAAAAATTATAAAATTCAGACAGGAAAAAGAAAAACCTCTAACAATATTATGTTAACACTCATTTTTTTCTGTGTACACACACATAACATTTAAAGAAAATGCTAGTATTATGGAGATATTACTATATTGGGACCACCTTTCCAAATTAATGAATCTGTTTCTAATAATCCCCTTTTAATGGCTACATGGGATGCCAATATGGATATGCCATAATATAATTGTCTCCTATTAATCATATCATTAAAATTGTTTTCAACTATCAGTTGGTACGAATACTGTAACCAAGATAAATTCTTACAGGTAAAACTGCCATCTTTAAGTTCATTTTGCATACTGCATTGTCAACTACTATCCAGCCTGTAGACAAAATATATCAATTTAATATCCTCCCAACAATGTATAAGAAAGTGTTGCCAATACTGAGTGGTACTGACATTTCTAACCTTTGTTAGGGCTTCATACACATTCCAATTCTGTGGGAAAATTATTGGGGAAATTAAGAAGTTCACACACATGTTAAGTGATTTTAAATCATGAGCCCACATTTTTATCTTGTAAATGTGGTATAGGATGTGTTAGAATCTTATAAGAAATCACTCCTTCTAAATTTGCAGCAATATTCTACTAGCCCTGAAAAAAAAAAAAAATCTAAGAAGAAATATGCTGGCATCGGTCTTTGTGGTAGACTATAAAACACAAAACATTTATGGGGAAAAAAATGATTAATGTGGATAAATTCCATCCAGCACATACAGCTAAAGCAATAGATTTTTTTTAAAAAAACCCCACCAAAACAGAGTAAACTTGAATGTGTTTCCATATAGAGTACAAATGGAAAGTTATTTCAATGAAGACTGATACAAAGTACCTAGTGAAACAACACATTTGAAGGATTTAACAGATACTATGTTCAGTTTTCGTATAAGCAATCAGCAAGCCAGAAATATCTATGAATTCTAACAAAATTGTATTTCAAGAAAGACATCTTTCTATGTAACACACAAGAAAACCATAAAAGGTTGATCTTAAAGATTTTAATCTTCATTCTCAAGTCTGAGTAGTCTTTATACCTGAAAGCATAGTCATTACCCATGAAACCTAGATGGTCTTTTTAGCCCTGCTCTGCATTCCACAAAGGGTCTAACATTCACCTTGAACGTATATTAAACAGGGTCCTGTGGCCTTTGAGCCATAGTTTATGCTATATACTGCATTAAAAAAAACTCAAAACACTAAAGCAATAACCAATTCTACTGTGTAACCTATGACTGGTTAATTTTGATTAAAAATAAACGACCACAATAATACACTTGCTCACTTGGTCAGCTCTGACTGTGTACCTTAGGGCTCTCACATGTATTGAACTTAAACTTTTACAGTTCAGGTGTCAAGGTGCATAGAAATTTTTATTTGCGTTCTTTAGCAAGACATTTGCCTTATATTTGCAAATATGTCAGTTTACAAATTCATGAAGCAAGAACCTATTTGATAAATCTTCTATCCCCTGTGTTTTATCTTAGAAGTCCAGGGGGCCATTGATAGCTTTTTAGATGCGTCCTCGAGTTAGAATCAGGATCCACATTGTTCATCTCAGTCTGAGCTAGTCCTCAGTTAAGTCACTGCACAGTTCTCCCAAATGGGATTGACTTTTTTTAGGTCGTCTTTCGCTGTTCAATCAGACTCTTCTCTATCTTCTTCCTTGTATAGTTCAGCTGAGAATCTCTTTCCCTTTGCTACAAAACAAAAACCAAACAGGCCTCTGAATGCACCCAACTTCTTGATGACTTGTTTCCCACTTCCCTCTGTTTCCATGAATCTGCTTCCCTTTCTTTTGCAAAAATCCAAATAAAGACTTAATACCCCCTTGGTACCTAATTAGATCTGACTTTAGTCTCCTCAACTCATCTGATAGTATTTACACTCCTGATTGAATGAGAGGGTTAGCAAAAGTTTCACAAAGCAAGAATATGTTCCTCACATCCTCAGAATTTTTCAGGGTTCTCCCAAGAAACAGCCAATAAGGTGTGTGTGCATGCATGTCCAAGGCAAAATTGAGTATACAGAATTAATTCATGATTCTGGAGGCTGAGAAATAGACTCAGGAGAACTGTCTAAGTTTGAGTTTGTTTGAAGTTTGTCTTCTAGAGAAGATCTGTGTCTCAGCCAAGCAGATGAGAAGGAATATTTTCTTGACCTTTTATTCTATTTAGATTTTGAAAGGATTGGGCGAGGCCCTACCCATTATTGGGAGAGAAATCTGCTTTATTCAGTCTGCTGATTCAGATGTTAATACCATCCAGCAATACCTTTGCAGCACATCCCTAAGTAACGTTACCCAAATACGTGGGCACCCTGTGGCTTAGTCAAGTGACAAATAAAATTAACCATCAAATTCTTTCTCCATGGCCATGTATCATTCATCTGTTTCATTAAAATAGATTGACAGAGATCTGAATAAGAAGGATTATCATTCCTCCTTCATTCATATCTTCGACCTCAACCCCAGAGCCTTGTCTGGACTCAGAATACAGAATGCTTGGTGTTGGTTGACTGACCAGAAACTGAGGTGGAGTGAAGCATTGTAAACTGGAAGCCCTCTGAGTTTCTGCAGTAGGGCTGATAGAACTTCCTGCACTACAGGGTTAACGAAGGGGACAAATGGAAGCAGGGAGGCTAATGAGAAGCTATTTGGTAGATCAAGGAAGACATGAAAGGTTGAATTAGGATGACTTTAGTGGTAATGCAAACAACTGAAAGTGAAGATCTACTTAGAAAGTAGAATGTACAGTATGTAAAGGTGGGTCCAAGGTGGGGAGAGGCGCAGGGTTGCTTGATTTTTGCTTTGAAGAACCAGATTTTCCCAAATGCTGAGTGATGTTTCTCACATAACAACATCAACATCAACAAAACCCTAAGTATACTGCTCTTCAAAATCACATTTATTGGCTTCCCATTATCTTAGGACTAAGTCCTCCGTGTTTAAGATGATGTCATATTTAAGATGAAGCCCTGCCTGATTGTCCTGTCGGGACCCTCCCACTGTCCCTGACTCCTGACACTCTGTTCTTCCTTCTGTTGGTTCACAACCTGGCCCCTCCTGTTCTCAGCATCCCACATGGGTGCTTCCATCTCCTCAGGTGCTGTCTCTCCTTCCCCTCCACTGCTGCTCGTCCTTCAGTCCTTCAGATTTCAGCTGAATGACACTTGCTGTGAAACTTTACCTGCCTCATTCAGTCAGGTCCCATGGGACAATTCATTCTGGGCATCTCTTACATTCTGTCGTACTTAGCCCCATTGTAATGAAATATTTTATGCGATAATCTGTTCAGTCCTTATCTCCTCACTGAACTGTAAGTCTCACGAGGTCAAACATACGCTCGCTATCCTTGACACTTTCTGCCGTGCCTGGCGGTGCCTTGTGGAATGAAAGAATGAGTGCTGTTTTCTGACTTCACCAAGGGTAGTACAAGAGAAAGCTGGCTTAGGCAGCAGCATGGCAGTACAGGTTGAATCCTGGAAGAACTCGCTAAGGCCTTCTGCTGGCACATGATTTATAGCTATGTAGATACTAATAGGTCTAGTGATGGCCAAAATGGTATTTTATGCTCAGTGCACAAAAATACATATTGAAGAAAAGGAGTAAGGAAGAATTGGCCTTCCTGGTACCCTGCTGCTTTATGAGGTGGGGGATTATTGGTTGTGACTCACGGAGGCACAGAGCTGTGGGAAGCTGACAAAAGGCATTTCCACAAAGCACCCGAGCTGGGTGGATGTAGAGGAGTTACCCCTGCGGTGACGGGGTTTTTTTCTCTACACAAGTACTCTCCAGGGAGCTGGATTTTGTGTTGGGCATTGAAATCTTCAGTAAGTGGAAGCAATTTGAAGCATTGATAGAGTAACACTGCTTCTTGCCAATTCCTTATTTGATCTCTCCCTTGGAAGAAGACACGGTCAGACTGCTTGTGGGTTATTCCTGCACAAAGGAGGATCTGTACTGTCGAACAGTTCACCCACCCCACCCCTGGTTCCCATTTCATTGGATAATTTAATTATGTCCTCCACTCCTAGCCCATATCCCCTCCTTTTTCACCCTGAGATCCTTTCTGAAGGAGTAAAGTTTCTATTTATACTTGCTTTAGGAAACACACCTAAAGGATTCCCTCAAGGATCAGTGTGATGGTCCAAGAAAAGATTTGATACTCTGATGTGTCAGGAAGGACCCAAAGACCAGGTCCTTTGTGGCACTGCCCATTCAGTTTATTGGCTGTACTGATCAGTTTGATTTTGAAGATACAGGTAGAGAAATCCAATGAGTTTTGAGAGATCAGTCAATTTAAAAGGACAGTTGACTATAAATAATCAACATGATTCAAACTATGGTTACTTAGTTCTCTGAAATACTAGTTCAACAAGTGGCAAGAAGTCTGTCTGTTAGTCTGATTAGAAAACCTTTTCACTAGAGGTCAGTAGTCACGGCCCCAACTAACTCACTGAGAAAACAGCAGATTTCTCTGAGTTGTGCTGTTTGACACGTGGCAATTCCTCCATTTGTCAATGTGTTCGACATTCCTCCACCCCTTGGATTCATTTGGGGAAATAGTGATGATGTGCTCATTGGACATAAACCAGTCCAGATCAGAACTTTTACTAGAGTGAGCCCACTTAGGCTTAGTCAGTCTGGTTCTTCACTTTTTAATTCCATCATTTGGCGGTGGCCGCGGGGGGGGGGGGGGGGGGGGGGGGGGTGGTGTTCAATGTGCTATGTGGAAGACACTTGGTTGAGCACTGGAAGACCTTAAACCAGATGTAGCATGATCCCTACCTCCTAATTCCCCAACCTTCCCTCCTTTTCTTGCCATCCTCCTTCACTATTTCAATATGTATTAGACTATCAATGTGCAACTGTAGAATCTATATTAATTTAGATCATGAATATGATCATTGTAGGTGATTTGAACTAAAGAGATCATAGAATGAGACTCTTTGAAGAGCTAACTGATCCATGTGAAAAAAACATCCTTGTTTTTCATAAATATAAAGTACTGATTGTCCTAGTCTTCCCATGCATAGCTCAGAAGAAAGGTCCAGGCTAGAATTAGAAATTTGGGAGCATTAGATGCTATTTGGAGCTATGGTAACATTTGAGAACTTCGAGAGAAAAGAGAAAAAGAGGTACCTGCCAGGATTGAATCTGGAAAACACCAATACTTAGAAGTTGGATGGAGGAGGAGGAACCAAGAGTGGGGGTGATCTCCCTGGAACCAAGAAAAGATTTCATGGAGGGAGAAAGGTCAATGGCGGTGATACTGTTGAGAGGTCAAGTAAGGGAGGCTAAAGAATGGTTATGTCTCCTTGTGACAGGGCTCACAGTGAGAGAAGAGAATAGGGAGTTGTCTTCCCAATTCTCCAGAAGCTGATGGTCTTGCTGTGGGGAGGGGGAACAAGATGTGTACAGACCAGCTGAGGACCAAAGGAAGGTGTTATATGCAGAGTGACCACAATGAAGCGGGGAGACAGCTGATGTGCGTGAAAGTGGTAGTGTGAACTCGCCTTTTGGGTAGTGGTTTATGAAAGAGCTGGGGCTTGAATAAGACCCTCACAAATTTAGAGTAGGATTTGGATATGTGGGTAGGGAGGAGAAAGAAGGCTAACATTCCAAGCCGGGGAAATGGCACACATAGCCCCAAGTCAGGAATGAGCTTGCTGTGTTCGGTCTGGAGGCTAACAGGACAAGTGGGAGGAAGGGAGTTAAAGGCCAAATGGTCCCCATAGAAAAGGAATGTGAATGGTATGCTTAGAAATCTAGAAATGCAGATGACTTAACCAAACAGAAGAGCATTAAATTAACATATTAATCCCACACATCAAATTATTCTGTTGTACCAGCTTGTTAGTGCTCACCCGAACCTCCAGCCTCTGGGTCTGGAGAAAGCAATGCACATTGTTATGAACAGTGTGTTCCTTGATGGATTATGACTGGTTGGCACCCCCTGCCTTGTCTCCCACTCCCAAGGACCATTAATGATGCTGGAAACACACTGTGCAATTCACTGGTTATTTTCTTCACTGTGGGAATCCGAAGCTTGAGTCTTAACCTCTCTGGTCTAAGAGGTAGAATTCTGGAAATAATTCCACCTTTCAGTTCAAATAGGTAGTATTTCGAGGTTCTTTTTAACTTTGCGTTACTGAGTCTGCTATCTGACAGAAGCTTTTGGAATAGAGTTCATTGTCAGTTATTCCCTGACTGATGGGCCCCAGGAGTGCCCAGCTCTTGGGCCTCTGGGGCCACAGTAGGGCAAGTGTCTTGCTCAGGTAATTTGCCACTCTCATGGCACTGTTGTCCCTCCCTCCTGCTAAGGGCATAACACACACAATCACCAGGGAAACTGTAATGACAGGGAAGATTATCAAGCCAAAAATGAAATCCATGGCCTGAATGATAATGGTTGAAAATGGTTTTTCTAGGTGGCTTGTGGAATTAGATTCTTGATCTGAGAATCTCTGGTTTCTTCTTCTCTAGCACGGATGAATGACGGTTACTCCAACCAGTTAGTGCATTCCAGCTTTCCACAAATGATCTTAAGAAAAATAAAAAAATAATTTCAGTGTACATGTTGAAGGGTTGGACGTATGTTTCCAAATGTGGTCTTCTTCTTCCCAGAAACACTAAATTACCCACTCGATGTGACTGAGTTTGAGTTGTCAGTGTTCCTGTTGAGAGAAGGTGGAAATAGCCCCTTTGTTGCTTCCCAAAATAATATGCATATACTTGGTGCAATATATTTTTATAATGTGTATTTATATATGTGCATATATATATGCAGACTATATGTGTATACAGCGCGTGTGTGTGTGTGTGTGTGTGTGTGTGTGTGTGAGTTTTTTAAAGCTCTAAGAAGGCAGAGATATGCAGGACTCCTAAAATAAAATTCTTCTAAAGTGTCTCACATTCCTCCCAAGATCTAGAAATAAACTGCTTAAAAAGCATACCCGGCAGCTGTTGGCCTTGTTCGGGATCAGCTGGTTGGTGTCAATGTACTTGTGACTACCAACACGTATTGAAAAACAATGGCAGTTGAAGCTCACTCTTTCCTCTGGAGTTGACCCTGTAGTTTACCCCAGCGGGTTGGAGTAAAAACTGGAATGATTACTGGCTGTCCCTTGAGGGTGACAGGAGAAAATACAGAATAAAAAGTGCAGCACCTTTATCAAGCTGGCTCTGCAGCTATTGAAAGTGATGCTGTCATCTCGTTGCTAGTGGAATCGAGATTTTAATTGCAAAAGTTACCACTTTTTTCACTTTTAATCCTTCTCATTCTCTTTATGATTATGATTGAAATATTAATAAGGTCTTGAATGGATTAAAAGAAAGTGATGCTGTGGAAATGTTATTGTGAAGACACGTTCTTGACAGATGAAAATGAAGAATAAAGGACAATAAAAACTTATTTAGAAACACAAATGCAGACAAGTGCTTGAAAGGTTAGACATGGAAACACTAATGGTGCTTAACTCTTGCTGGTGGGATTATTTGCAATATGTGTTTCTTTGCCCCCCCCCCCCTTAATTTTCACCATTTCTATAGTGAATCCTTCTGTGTCTAATCAAAGGTTATTGAGAGAGTCAAGCAGGTTGAACTCGCCTTTGAGGGATTTGCCTGGTTGACCCTTAAAGCTTGATTTATATTAGAAACTGAAGGGTAGAGTTGTCATTCTCAGGAGCACACTAACTTAAGGCTGTTGTAGTTGCCTTCATGGGCCAAAGGAGAGACTAGATCAGATACTGTGCAAGGATCGTTCACATTTGTTATTTTACTTAACCATTCCTGTGACCCCTCAGTGTAGGTGTGACTATTCCCAGTCTTACAGATAAAGAAATTGGAGACATGGGGAGTTAAGTAATTTATCTGAGAACACAATTAAATCAGTGCAGAAGGCAAATGCAGTTACACATGATCTGTTCTGAGTTTCCCAGAGTTCAAAGTGCAGGAGACTTCCTTGATAAACCCACCCACTTAAAGCACCTATATCTTGGCTACTTAGGCACCTTGGACTAGAGACTAATTGCATTCCCACCCTCCGATCTCAGATATCTTGGGGTTTAATTGTGGTTCTGCATAACCTGCTTGTGGAATAACTAAGCTGCAAATTTGATTCAAGTGAAGTGGGGTTTTTCACAAAGGCAATTTTGTCATGTTATTTCATGTGATTGATGAGAGTCCTCTAGGTAAAACAGTGTTTTCATTATCCCTATTTTACCATAAGAACAGAAGCCCAAAAAAGTCATATTTGTACATGGTACAAAAGTCAAATGGAGTCATGGGGAGACATTTGGAGAAATTCCTCAAGTGATTTTGTAGTTGTCTGAACTACTTAGCACGTCCTTGCACAAACGAAGGTAGCCACAAGGTCACTGCGTGATAGAATCTTATGAGGCCATCATGGTGTATCTGGTTCCCCCTTGAGCAAAATGTTGTGCTCATATTCCCGCAAGTCTTGTGTTCCTTACTCCTGTGTTCCTTTCCCCAGCGGTGACAATTTTTAATTCATTTCTGGTATTGACTCCCATCTTTTGAAAGTCTACACTTTCGCATTATCTCCTCATTTATTATGTAATAAAACAGCCTCTGTGAGGTTTTAGCATCTTACACCTGTTCCCTCTTTCTTCTCCTAATATAACTCTTTTTGGTTAATTCAGCTTTCAGTGTTTACATCATTGTCATAGTAAGTGCGGCTCACTGCCAAACCATTTAGTATGGGTATTTGCCTTCCTGGTACAATTGTTTCTCCCACTTAAGAATGGCTTTGCAGTTTTCATTTGACTACTTGACTGTTCCCATTTTTTTACAGACTGAAATAGGCAAATAAAATTCCTCAGATAATATTTTCGACCTGGTTACATATATTTGGCAGTCTTCTTTTCCTAGAGAATCTCTCCTGAAACTCTCCCCTCCTCCTTTTCCACCTGGATCATTTCACTTTAGAGTTGCTATTTGGCCGATGTCCTGAATTTCCCTTCTCTCTTCTGTACTAAATCCCTGTTTTCTGTGTCCTAAGACATCTTGACACTCTATTCCTTGATTTGGTGGAGTACATCCTTTTGTAGTTTTCTTAGAAAAGGATCATAGGAGATAAATATTTTGAGAACGTTCATTTCCAAATTTGTCTTAATAGGGCATTGAATTTCAGGCTGAAGAGCTATTTCTCTTGAAAAATTTAAAGATATTATCTTCTAGCTTTTGACTGTTGAGAAATGCCATTTTGGTTCTTGTTTCTTTGTATGCAATCTCTTTTTCATTCTAGAAGCTTGAATGCAAATATCTGTGGCATTCTGAAATTTCACTGTGCCTGTAGTTTCTTAGAGTCCTTCTGGTGCAGTTTATCCAGGGAAACTACTGGTCATAATGGTTGTGGAGGAGGAGGGAAACATGAAGATCTACATGCTCATGACCTAGCTTTTTAACCTGTTTTCCTCCAGGGCTTATTCTTGCCTTTTGTGGCACATCTTGCCTCTTTGTCTGAGTTTTATGATGTTCTGGTGTGTGAATGTCTTGTCTTTGTCATCTAGTATTCAGTTATCTCAGATCTGCTAATTCCTCCATCTTCTCTATCTTATAAAAATAGATTGACTTAACTCACCTCTTTCATTTCTTATTTGGGGCTGCATATAGTTTTCAAGTGCTTACTCTTATTTTAATAGGGTTTGTGAAGTTAGCGAGATGCCAAATCTTTTATGTTTAACTGGATATCACAAGAATTGTTTGTTACAACTCGGTGGAATAATTTGAGTGCTTTTCCTATTTCTCAATCTAAAAGTGTTAAATATCCAGTTGCTTAAAAGGCAGGCTTTCTTCTGAGCTGTTTTGTGGTTGAACAGGATATAGCTGAGACCATTACTGCTGTATCCTTGGTTTCTATAGTAATCCCAAGTGACTTCAATGTTGCCTGAAGAGGGAAGCCCTCAGGATCATGGGCAACCATGACTTGGATGTGATGATCATTAGACTTCCAGCTTCCCACCCACATGCCTGGACTATGTCAGGGGAGGTGGCCAGCATCTAAGGTCATTTAGTGGAAATATTCTTAGATTTCCTTTATTTCCTCTTTTCTTTCTTTTAGCTTTTGAAGTTACTCATGATCCAGCTCTTTAAAAATGTAAAGAAAAAACATCAACCCTCTTAAATATCCGTCCCCCAATAAACATACCCCACTTACTTTCCTCCCCCTACAGGTAACCATGGTTATGAGTTTGTTACAGTTTTCCATACCTTTACCACTGTGATGCATGCATATATATGGTATTCTAAAACATGTTCTACTTTTCCTCATAGATGACATATTATGAAGAAGGTTCTCTAAATGTCTACATATGCATAATGGGGCATGGTAGGGATATATCACAATTTAGCCATCCTTCTATTGAAAATTTAGGTTGCTTCTAATTTTGTCCTTCTGCAAATGCAGCCTCAGTGAAGTTTCTAATTCAAGCTTCCTTGTACATATGTTCAAGTGTTTCTTTAGGGCAGATACCAAGAATGGAATAGGGTGAGAATTGGCAAACTATATCTCATGGCCAAATCTGGTCCACTGTCTATTTTTGTAAACCCTGCAGCTAAGAATGATTTTTACATTTTAAAATTGTTTTAGCAAATGCCTCATCCTTTCCCCACTGATTCGAAAGACCACCTGCAATATAAATAGTCAAATATAAATGGGTTCATTTCTGGTCTCTCTTCTGTTCCATCAATGTATTTGTATTATTTCTGTTTTAAATACTGGAGTTTCATAATATGTCTTGAGTCCTGGTAGGAGCTCCAGTTCCTTTTGGTTCTTTTTCAGAATCACACTGACTATCTTTTTCATATGAATCTTAGAATAGGTGAAGTTCTCCAAAACTCCCTTTATATTTCTATTGGCATTTATTAGATCTGCATTGAATCATAGCTTAATTTTGGTAGTTACTATTATTTTAGTTTGTACTTCATAAATAAATACTTGAGATTGAGAAATTTATAAAGAACAGAAATTGATTTCTCACAGTCTTGGAAGCCCAGTATCAAGAACTGGGGTTCAGTGTCTGATGAAGTTCTGTTCTCTGCTTTCAAGATGGTGCCTTGTTGCATCTTCCAGGGGTCATGAACACTAAGTCCTTATGGGCAAAAGTGGGGGAGCAAGAAAGACAACCCTGCTCCTGAAAGCCCCTTTTATAAAGCCTTCATCCATTTATGAAAGTAGAAACTTTATGACTTCATCACTTCTCAGAAGACTTCATCTCCTGATACCACAATGGGAATGGAGTTTGAACGTGAGTTTTGGAGGGGACACCATCATTCAAATCAGAGTAAACATTTATTCAAGTCTTTCTGAATGCTTTTACATACTTTTATCATTTGTTCTTGGCAGTCTTGTATACTTTTTTTTTTAATTATTGCTTTATTGCAAAGCATGTGGGTGGAAAGCATGTGTATAGGAAAGGTACTGATTTTTGTTTTCAGTTTACTATTTGTCTCTTTTTTCTATGTCTGTATTTTTTATTGCTGCATTATAGTTGTACATAATGATAGAATGTCTTGCTACATGTTCATATGTGCACACAATATATTACTTTCTCAAATATCCCTCCCCAACACATCCTTCTGCCCTGGCTCCCACCCCTTGGTCTCTTTCCTCTACTGATAGCCCTTTGATTTTTATGAGCTCCCTACCCTACCCCACCTTTCTTTTCCTTTTTCTCTTTAGCCTCTGCATATGAGAGAAAACATGACCCCTGACCTTCTGAGTTTGGCTTACTTCATTTAACATGATGGTCTCTAGTTCCATCCATTTTTCTTGTAAATGACATAACTTCATTTATTTTTATGGTTGAATAAAACTCCTTTGTGTATATATACCACATTTTCATTATCCATTCATTGATGGACACCTAGACTGTTTTCATAGTTTTGCTGTTGTGAATTATCCTGCTATAAAATGGGTGTGCATGTATCACTGTAGTAAGATGACTTAAATTTTTTAGGATAAACACTGAGGAATGGCATAGCTGAGTCATGTGGTGTTTCCATGCCTAGTCTTTTGAGCAGCCTCCATACTCGTTTCCATAGTAGTTGTACTGATTTATAGTCCTCCAACATTGTACAACTGTTCCTTTTTCTCCATATCCTTTTTATCATTTATTATTATTTGTATCCTTGATGAGTGCCATTTTGATTGGTTGAGATGGAATCTCAGTGTAGTTTTCAGGTTACATTCATTTAATCAATTAATCACAAATATTTTGAAGATAAAAGTGCAGCTTAGTTCAGATATACATGAACTACATTCTGATATATTTACATAAGTATGGATTATATCTTCTAATTAGGATCCCAGTCTTGCAGATGTACATGATGGTGAGATTCACTGTGGTGTATTCATATCTATACGTAGGAAAGTTATATCAGATTTATTCCAATCTTTCGTATTCCTATCCCCCCCTCCCTTCCCTTCATTCCCCTTTGTCTAATTCACTGAACTTCTGTCCTCTGCTCCCTGTCACCCTTATTATGGGTTAGCATCCACATATCAGAGAAAATATTTGACTTTTGGTTTTTTAGGATTGGTTTATTTCACTTAGCATGATACCTCCAGATCCATCCATTTACCTGTGAATGTCATAAAGTCATTCTTTATTTATAGATAAGTAATGTGTTATATATACAGCACAATTTCTTTATTCATCTGTTGAAGGGCACCTAGCTTGATTTCGTAGCTTAGTTATTGTGATTTGTGCTAATATAAACATTGCTGTGTCACTGGAGTATGCTGATTTAACTCCTTTGGATATATACTGAGGAGTGGGATGACTGTGTCAAATGGTGGTTTCATTCCTAGTTTTTCTAGGACTCTCCATACAGCTTTCCAGAATGATTGCACTAATTTTCAGTCCCACCAACAATATGAGTGTACCTTTTCCCCACATTCTTGCCAACATTTATTGTTACTTGTATTCTTAATAATTGCTATTCTGGTTGGAGTAAGGTGAAATTCAGTGTACTTTTGATTTGTGTTTCCTAATTGCTAATGATGTTGAACATTTTGTCATACATTTGTTGATAATTTGTATTTTCTCTTTAGAGGAGGTATGTTTAATTTGTTTGCACACTTATTTATTGGGTCATTTGATTTTTCTGGTATAAAGATTTTTGAGTTCATTATATATTCTAGATATTAACCTTTTATCAGAAGAGTCGCTAGCAAAGATTTTTCTCTTTTTTTTGTAAGTTTTCTCTTCATATTCCTAATTGTTTCCTCTGCTGTGTAGAGATTAACTCTTGGCATTATTTCCTGAACTTTAGAGGTCCTACTGAGAAAGTCGTTGCTTGTGCCTATGTGCTGGAGTGTTGACCCTATGTTTTCTTCTAAGAGTTGCTTAGTTTCTGGTCTAATTCCTAGGTTGTGGATCCATTTCGAATTGGTTTTTGTTCAGAGTGAGAGATAAGTAAGGGTCTAGTCTCTTTCTTCTGCATATGGACAATCAGTTTTCCCAGCCCCATTTGTTTTAAAGTTTGTCTTTAATTCAGTGGATGTTTTTGGCACCTTTATCAAGGATCATATGACTGTTGATGTGTGGATTTGTCTTTGTGCTGCTTCTTTTCTGTAGCATTGGTGTAGTTTTATGCCAGTACTAGGCAGTTTTTGTTTAGTCAGGTATTACATCATCATTGATTTTGTTTGCTTGTTTGCCTCTATCTTACATAAATCTTTTAGTAACTCTTGTCATTCGTTTCTTTCAAATTTTCTAGATGGCCATATCATTCACAAAGCCACAGTTTTGTTCTTACCAACAATTATAATTCTCACTCATTTAATTGTCCTGTAATAATTAGGTCACATAGTTGGTTTGGATAACAGAAAAATGTGAATTTTTTTTTTTTTTTTTTTTTTTTTTTTGCGTATGGAGCTTTTACCACTGTTTGAATTCTTCTAGAGTTATGCCTTTTAAGTGTCTCTACTTTTGAAATTTGAGATTTGTCTTTTATTTTTAGATAATTCATCTTTTTCCACTTCATTTCCAAACATCCTGCTCTATTATCTTTGATTTAAAAATCTATATACTATTTCTTATGGATTATTTTTCTTAATTGATCATAATTAAGTTTACCTGTTCTTAAAGATTTTCTTTTGAACAAGCACAGCTTTTAGAAATGTAAAGGTATGTTCATTTTAGCTAATTTTTACTCATTTCTTGCTTGACTGAACTGTTGACAGTGATGATACCTTCCTAACTTTTCAGAATGCAATGAATCTTTTCCTGGTTTGGTCCATATTCTGTTGGATTGCGGTCCAGATGTTTGAAGATTGCATGTATTCATTTATATATTAGACAAGGCCTATTAATTTCTTCATTGTGATAAAACATGCAATTTACCCTTTTAATGACTTTGAGGTGTAAAATTCAGTAACGTTGGGTATATTCACATGGTTGTGCAGTTACCACATCAATCTCCAGAACAACTCCGTCTCAAACTGATTTTTAAAAAAATTAGGGCATTAGAGTAATACATAGTAGTTGGGTTCATCCAAAGTCATATATGCATGGAATTCGGTTTTACAATCCCCTCCTTCTCCCTCCCATCCTCCTTCATCCCCCATTCTCCTTCCTCAGTTCTATTAGACTTCTTTTTGCTCATCTATTTATTTTTTACAATGTACAATGGTTCCATTTCAGAAAATAAAAATTCAAATCATCTATTTTCAATTGGTTCTTTTTACATATAAAGGTGAAATTCCCTGTGGTATATTTATATGTTCACATAACATGATTTTTAAGAATTCATTCTGCATTGCCTCCCCTTTCCCATCCCTCTAGTCTGCCTCTTGATCTCCTCCTACATTGCTGATCTTCCCTCTGTCTTTATCTTTATGATATCTTTCCTTCCTTTATTTCATTCTAGCTTTCACATGAGAACACCTTTGATCTTTCATTTTCTGTGTCTGGCTTATTTCACTTAGCATGAAGTTCTACATTTCCACCCATTTGGCAGAAAAATGCCATAATTTCGTTCTGATTTATAGCTGAGTAAACCTCCATTGTGTATATGTGCTTAATCCATTCATCTACTGACAGGCACCTGGGTTGATTCCATAATTTAGCTGTTGTGAATTGTGTTTCTAAAAACACTGAGGTGGCTATGTTGCTATAGCAACATACCAAATACCGAGGAGGGGAATATATTATGCTTCCATTCCTAGATTTTTGAGGACTCTCCATACTGCTTTCCAAAGTGATTGTACTAGTCTGCAGTCCTATCACCAATGCACAAGTGTACCTTTTCCCCCAGCATCCTTGTCAGCATTTATTATTGTTTGTATCCTTATTTCCCGTCCCCCCATCCCCAGTGGAACTGGGGATTGAACCCAATGGCACTTACCACTGAACCACACCCCCAACCCTTTGTTTTATTGAGACACAGGGTCTCTCTGAGTTGCTTAGGGCTTTGCTAACTTGCTGAGGCTGCCTTTGAACTTGTGATCCTCCTGCCTCAGCCTCCCAAGCTACTGGAATTAAAGGCATGCACCACCATGCCCGGCTATTGCTTGTATTCTTTATAATTGCCATTCTGATTGAAGTGAGGTGGAATCTTAGTTTTGATTTGCATTTCTCTGATTGCTAGAGATGTTGAACATTTTTTCATATATTTGTTGGACATTGTTATTTCTTTTGAGAAGTTCTTTTTCCACTTATTGATTGGGTTGTTTCTTGGTGTTCAGGTTTTTGACTTCCTCTTATATTCTGTATATTAATCACCTTTCAGAAGAGCAGCTGGTGTTCTGTCGGCTCCCTCTTCATATTCTTAATCATTTGCTGTGCAGAAGCTTTTTAATTTGATGGTATCCCACTTACTTATCTTGATTTTATTTCTTGCACTTGGAGGGTCTTAAGGAAGTCTGCATCAGTACCAGTATGATGGAGTGTTGACCTTGTGTTTTCTTCTAGCACTTGTAATGTTCTTGGTCTGATTACTCATTAATCCATTTAGATTTGACTTTTTTTTTTACTTTTAAAAAATTTGTTCTAATTAGTTATACATAAGAGTAGAGTGCACTTATGCATTTTGATAAATCATACATAAATGGAGTATAATTTCTCATTTTTCTGATTGTACAAATTATAGGATCACATTGGTCATGCAGTCCTCTCCCTTCACTCCCCTCTACCTAATCTAAAGTAACTCTGTTCTTCCCTAGCACACCCATACCCTTATTGTGTATTAACTTCTGCGTATCAGAGAAAACATTCAGGCTTTAGTTTTCTGGGTCTGGCTTATTTCACTTAAATGATAGTCTCTAGTTTCATCCATTTACCAGCAAATGCCATAATTTCATTCTTCTTCAAAGCTATGTAATATTCCATCATGTATACGTAACACATTTTCATTATCCATTCATCTGTTGAAGGACACCTAAAGAAAATGTGGTATAGATTTGACTTCAGTGCAGGGTGAAAGGTAAGGATCTAATTTCATTTTTCTACATGTGACTATCCAGTTTTCCCAGCACCATTAGTTAAAGAGGCTGTCTTGTCTTCAAAACATTTTTGGAAACTTTGTCAAATATCAGATGGCTGTAAGTATATAGGTTTGTCTGTGACTTTTATTCTGTTCCATTGGTGACTTTGTCTATTTTGATGCCAAAATACGCTATTTTTGTTGCTATAGCTCTGTTGTATAATTTCAGATCTGATGTTGTGGTGCCTTCTGCATTGCTTTTCTTGGTCAGTATTGCTTTGGCTATTCTGGATCTCTTATTCTTCCAAATGAATTTAAAGTTTTCTAATTCTGTGAAGAATATCATTGGTATTTTCATGGGGATTGCACTAATCTATATATTGCCTCTGATAGTATGACCATTTCGACAGTATTAATTCTGCCTATCCAAGAATGTGGAAGGTCTTTCCATCTTAAGTCTTTTTCATTTTCTTTTTTCAGTATCTCTTTTACCTCCCTTGGTTAGATTAATTTCCAGGTTTTATTTTTTTCAGGTTATGAATAGAATGGTTTTCTTGATTTCTTCCCTGACTGAATCACTGTTGGAGAATAGGAAAGCTATTGATTTGTGGGTCTTAATCTTGTATCCTGCTACTTTACTGAACTCATTTATAAGCTTTAGAAGTCTTCTGGTGGAGATTTTTGGATCCTGCCATCCATCCATGAATAGACTGTTTTACTTCTTTTCCTATTTATATCCCTTTAACTTCCTTTTTCTTGTCTGATTGCTCTGGCTAGTGTTTAGAGAACTATATTGGATGGGATGAAGAGAGTAGACAGCCTTGTTTTGTTTCTGATTTTAGAGAAAATTCTTTTAATTTTCCTTCATTCAATATGATACTGACTTTGGGTTTATCGTATATAGCTTTTATGATGTCGAGGTCTGTTCCTTCTACTACGAGCTTCTGCAGCATCAAACTGAAATTCTACACTTACGAAATAACTACCCCTCCTTCCTCTCATTTCCTGGTAACCAATATTCTTTCCTACTGATCTCATATCAGTGAAATTATACAGAGTGTGTCCTTTTGTCTGGCTTATTTCACTTAGCATAATGTCTTTAAAATTCATCCACATTGTAGTAGGTGTCATAATTTCCTTCCTTTCTGAGGTTGAATAATATTCCTTTATATGCCACATTTTATCTCTTTATTAATCCACTGATAGACATTTGGAGTGCTTCTACCTTTTGCTTACTGTGAATAATACTGCTGGGAACATGGTAGTGTACATGCTATCATTTCTTTTGGTTAAACAAGTAAAAGTGGATTTTCTGGCTAATATAGAATTTTATGTTAATTTGTTTTGAAGAACTGTGATACTTTTCCCATAAGTGTACCATTTTACAGTCTCACTGACAAAATGCAAGGACTCCAGTTTCTCCCCATCCTCACCCACACTTGATACTTTTTGTTTAAATTACAGCCATCTTCAGGGATGTGAAATAATATCTTATTTTCATTTCCCTTATGATTATTTATGTTGAGCATCTTTCTAGTGCTCATTGGACGTTTGTATAGCTTCTGGAGATAAAAATCCAAGTTCTTAGCTCATTTTTCAAGTTCATATTTTGTTGTTCAATTGAAGGAGTTCTTTGTATATTCTTGACCTTAATCCCTTATTGATATGTGATTGCAAATATTTTGTCATGTTCCTGGGCTGCTTTTGCATTCCGTTGACAGTGTTCTATGATGTACAAAGGTTGTAAATTTTGATAAAGTCAAATTTACTTATTTTTACTATTGTTCTTTCAGTGTTGTATCCAAGAAATTATAGTCAAATTCAATGCCATGAAGCTTTTCCCAATTATGTTATGAATTTTATAATTTTCTTATGTTTACATTTGATCCATTTTGAATTAAACATGTGTATGTACAGATGTATATAGTGTAATTCAGTGTCAAACTTCATTCATGTGAATATCCAGTTTTCCCAGAACAATTTGTTGAAAAAATTGTCCTTTTTTCATTAAGCATTCTTGGTATTCTTGCTGAAAATCATGTAGCCTTGTTGAACATCATTAAATCATGTTTGAAGCTGGGTTTTCCATTCTATTCCATTTATTAATATCTGTCTTTTGCCAGCATTACATTATTTTATGATAGCTTTGTGTAGTAAGTTATGAAATCAGAAAATTTGAGTCTTTAAGCTTTGTTCATTTTCAAGTTGGTTGACTATTTATGGTCCTCTGAGATTCCATATGAATTATGGGATGAGTTTTTTCATATTTTTGCAAGAAAAAATATCATTGGCATTTCGATAGTGATTGCATTGAATCTGTAGATAATTTGGAGGAGCATTGTCATCATAATTAACTTGGGTCTTCCAATTCATGAACATGGGATGTTTTCCCATTTACTACTTCTTTTAACAATGTTTTATAGTTTCAGTGTGCAAATATTTTGCCTCCTTAGTTAAGTTTAGATCTAAATATTTTATTTTTAAATGCTACTATAATAATTTTTCAGTGTGTTCCCTGTGTATAGAAACACTACTGATTTTTGCATGCTTATTTTGTATCCTGAAATTTCACTGAGTTATTTCCTTGGTTTTAATACTTTCTTTGTGTAGAATATTTAGGACTTTATACAAAGCTACATTTTCATGTTAACTGATTAGATTATTTAACTACTTTCTTTACAATTTAGGTACTAAATCTATTTTAAAAATTTAAATTTCCCGGATGAAAATTATTTATATATTTTATCATGTAAAAATACGATATTTGGAAATATGTATATATTGTGGATTGATTAAATTGAGCTAATTAATACAAGCATTGCCTCTTATACTTTCTGTAGTGGGATCACTTAAATACACTTTTTAAAGCACTTTTCAAGAATGCAATATACTGTTATTAACCATATCACCATGTAGTCCACCAGAGCTTTTGAATTTGTTCTATTTAACTGAAATTGCGTATCCTTTGTGCCAAGGCCTTCAGGGCCTATTAATTTTTATTATTTATTAAGATATTATATTTGGTCTGTCACTTTCTAGGGAATATGCTGAACGTTCACTGTAACTGAATCCCAAATACTATACAAAATTCCAATGTCACTGTAAGCCATATGCTGTTCTGAAATTGACACTTGGTCTACTCACTGTTGCTAGAAAAACACATGCATGATGTATTTTTTGAACAAACTTTAACATTTCCTGAAAAAATTTTGTAGCTGGCACTGAAGAGTCAAAGATCGTGATGGTTCTAGTTTAGAGGAGAGAATACATACTGCTACACACATGAGTTGTGTAACAAAGTAGGAATCCTGAAGATGTTAGTGAATGCAGTCAAATCCCTGAACTGTACTTGTCAGTATATAACTGGGGGCCAGTGACTTAATCTCTCTATTCTTATTTTTCACTGGTAAGATATGAATAGTGGTAAGATGTGAGTAGTTTTTACCTACTTAGAATATAGGTAAAGCTCTTCACAACAGTGAACATTTTGTATCACAAACTGAAGTCATCAGAAATGTACAGATTGATGCGATCTGTCCCTGGTTTATAGCACCACACACAAATGGATGATTGACTTTGCCAAGATTAGGATAATTTATGTTTATCCATTACCAATTGTGAACTGAGTAGATTAAGAATCTGAGCTTGTTTTGGGCAGTGGAATTACAGGTTCCAAGTTATCTGTGCAGATAAGCCAAGACTGATTTTGTCTTTGACTGCAGGTATTAAATTCTCTCCATGGCCATGCATTGTTTAGATCTCAGTACCAAACTGATTGAAAAATGTAACGACATTGACCTGATATTTTTTGAAACTCTGTACACTTAAAAGAAGGATATATTACTTTCTTGGTGTCTTCATGTATCCATTTAATTTGGACTTGGGCTGGAATAGAACACTAAGAGCTCAGGAGATTCTGTGACTGATTTACAAGCAGAGGGATAGGTGTTAAATAACTGTTGGCTACCTGCAGCATCTGCATGAATTTGGGGTGACAAATAATGGCCTTGGACCATTCTTCAGGAGCTTACTGTGTTAGTAGGAACATGAGAGGGAGGGGAGACCGTAGAACAGATATCTCACTGAAAGTAATGGAAATGTTTTGAGTAAGGGAGCAAATGCAGTGTCCTAGATTGACAAAGAGGTGGAACAGGAGACCCTGGGATGTCTTTGGAATCTGAGTCCTCCTGACTCTGTCTGTTGGCTGGAGCCATTCTTCTCAAGTCTCACCTTAACTCATAGGTGTTCATGCCTCATTTACTCTCCTTGGTTTCCACCAGCCTCTTCCCTCGCCATTGCCTTATCCATCTCTCTTACTCTCTGGTTAACATTTCATTAGAAAATGAAAAACTTCAGTGATTATATGGAAGAACTGTGTCCAGCTGCTCAAACCCACCCAGTGGCTGTTTTTAGCTTCTCCCCCACTTAAAAATAAACAGCATCAGGTCCCACTTGCCAAGCCTTTGTCACAGTCTCCAGCAGCCATTCCTCCAGCCATCTGCTCCCCCAGATGCTCAGCCCATCCCCTCCTCCCATCTCAGCCCTACATACAGGCCCTCTATGAACAAGTGAGGGGCCCACCAAGCTTGGAAGCCTCCAGCACCAAAGTACTGTCTGCCTCTCTCACCATATACACATTCCCAGCTTCACTTCTGACTCAAATTCTGCAGCCTGTACCCCCAGGCCCTGGCTTGTTGACCCCAGCCAATCCTGTGATTTCTGGAGACAGGACGTTGATTGGAAAAAGATGGAGGAGTTGCCATGGAGAGATGAATAAATGAACGCAGCATGGATACCTCATAGCAGGAAATAGAAACTAGTTTGATAAAGTTTAGTTCAGCTTTAGTTCTAGGGTTTACTTGGTTTGGGTTACATGCCTCATCTTTGGAAGTCAGCATATTAGTAAAGTCACTGATAAGCTATTCTTATATGTCCACATCCTATCTATTCCTTTGGTCAGTGACAGTGTACTTGGCAGAGGAGTTGAAAGTCGATCCCCGGCCTGAGCTTCCAGATGTTCTGAGAGGCTCTCTGTATCTAGTACCTGTACTCGACATTCACCTGGAGAAAAACTGCCCCAATCCCCCTGTCTGCTGTAACTTAGAGACTTGAGAGAGAACTGATCACACCAGCATGGAATAGTGATTCTTTCTAATGTGCCCCACATCCCATTCTTTCCCTGTCTTCTGAGTTTCAGGGCTATTGGGATGAGGGGACTTAGATCTGGTGGCAACATCTTGTCTTCTAGTAGCTGGAGTCTCAGGAGGCTCCTCCAGTTGATGTTCCATGGCATGGGTGGGAGGGGCCTAGCACTGTGTGCTAGAACACTCTCCTTGCACCAGGTTGCATTTCTCTGGGTACCAGGGAAAAGGGGACATGTTTTTGCAATCACTGTTAATGCCGCACAGGCTGAACAGGAACTCTGTTCTGTGATGAATGTGGAAGAAAAGGATTCATCTATTGATATTTTGGGTAGGACTTGGTGTTCTGCCTGCTGCACCATGTTTATCATTGTGGGTCTCTGCCCACCAAGATCTACAACTGCCTCTCATTCATTGAGGAAAGGAAAACTGCCCGGCAACTTTACAACCATTCCTCAGGAGAAAATGCCACTCCCAGTTTCTTTTTCCTTCCAAAATATTGGATTGCCACAGACTCATGTAGCCTCAGGGAAGAGATCCTGACCAGACTAGAGCTCTCTTTTCTTCCTGATAAATTCATTAATAAGATTCAAGTTCTGTTTGTCAGCCATGGCCTTATCTGATCATTTTGGCAATGCTCATCTTCATACCTCATGGCTTTGTCGTACTGTGATATTTCCTGTTTACATTCCTCAGCCCGAATTCTCTACTTAAGGGCATTTTCAAGTACCAGAGCCAGGGGAAGGGATGACTGACCTATGGGTTCCCACGCACAGCAGCCTGCATCCTAGATGTGAAGGGACATGGGAGTAATTGCTATAGGACTCCAGGCTCAAAAGAAAGTGTTTGAAGTGAGGAAGTTAGAAAGTCATGTTGGAGTAGGTTGGTTAAAGGGAGTATACCCTCTGGCCTTGCTCATGTGGTATTTTTCTTTCTGAAACACCTCAGTATGGTACTTCATCCAGAGTTCTGGTAAGTCGATGGCTAAGACCTTGGCTCCAAGATAGATCCCTAAGGTCAAAGCTCTCACCTTCCATAGTGTGTTTGGGAAATCCAAAGAGGAGAGACATTGGTAGCTGAGACTTCCGTCCCTTTACTGTTATTACGGTAGTTCCCTCTTATCTACGGTTCACCTTTCCACTTTGTTACCTGCAGTCAACTGCAATCTGAGAATTCCAGAAATGAACAGTTCTAAGTTTCAGATTGCTCACAGTTCTGAGTAGTTCGATGAATTCTCGAGCCATTCTGTCCCACCCAGAACATGAATCCTTCCTTTGTTGAGTGTATCCATGCTGTGTAGCGACCTGCCAGGTAGTCACTAGGTATCAGACTGACTGCTGGTGTTTGTGTTCAAGTAACCCTTTCATGGTAGGCTAATGCTGGGTCACAGTGCCTACATCCTTCACCCCACTTTCTCTCCTCACAAAGGTGGATCATCTCGCCGCCTCATTGTCGGGAGAGTGAGAATAGTACGTTAAGGTATCTTGATGGGAGATCACGTTCACATGACTTTCATTACAGTGTTATCAATTGCTTCATTATTAATCTCTAATTGTGCCTGCTTTATAAGTTAAACTCTATCACAGGATGTATGCATGGAAAGAAATAAGTACATCTGGGGTTTGGTACTACTTAGAGTTGCAGGCATCCATTAGTACATCTTAGAACACACATCCTTTGTAGCAAAGGGAACGCTACTGTATTACTTTTCTGTAGATTTCCAGATAAAGCCTCTTTTTCCTTCCTTGGTGCACATTGTGACATTCTTCCACTGATTCACAGCGAGAGGAGGCAGTGCTCTTTGGGTTCTGCTGCTGATTGGCATAGCCAGTTTTCTTAGGCTGCTGCTATTAATTAAAATTAGGTTTTTGGATTTTCTTGATCATTGACTGTTATGTCTCCCACTCACTCTCCCTGGGGGATAATCAGGAATTGCCTATGAGCATTGTGGCTTCTCCTTTGAATATTTTCAGCTTACTGATTCTAACAACCCATGCCTTTAACATTCCTGCTCACCGAAACAGCAAAAATACAAAACTAGGTCTAAAAATTGAATTGTCAGTCATTTCAGTCACTGAGATCAGAGGCTCCTTCACAGTTGTTATTTTGACTTTTTTTTTTCCCTAAGCAGAAACAAATCATTGAATCATGTAGGTGAGAGAGTTACTGAAGTTATTTACAGGATCCAAGGAAGATCTGTAGAACCCTGGGCTTCAGGTGAGCCAGCTCACTGTCCCTTGCCCCATCCGTTAGCTCAGCCCCCTGCCTGGCTCTCTGCTTGTACCAGGTAACAACACAGTCGTGCTTAGCAACCCCATGGAAGAGAGTCCTTTTTTCTCAGTATTTGTCGATTTAAAAAGAAATAATTACAATCCTTCTGTATAAAATAAGAACCACCTTGAGATTAACCATACTATGACCACTCTCTGAGGTTTACATTAATAAAGGAAAGATCATGCAGGGTCTTTGAATTCCCCTTCAACAGTGTCAGGTTTGGGAAGTCTGCCCGGGGTCAAAACAGAGGTGTCATTTCTGATTCACTGGGTCTGTGAGAAATCAAATGTGTTATCTGTGGCCTCTATACCTGGAGGGAGTTCTTCGGACACATTTATGCCAATTAAGACAGTCATTCTTTTTTGATTTATTCTGGATTCTATTTCCCCATTTCCTGACTTCTTCTCACCTTCTCTTTACTGCTAATTGAGTCAGTAATACTTGGAAAATACCTTTCTGTTTTAAAATATAGAGATGGGTAGATTTATGTCTCCTTATTCTGAGAGGTGAAGATTAATGAATAATAAGCTGCTGCCTTTGCCCTTCTCTTATTTCAAGTTTTTACACCATGTAGTTACCTCTTATCTAGCCTCCCCTGGTCCACATTCATGGCCTCTTGGAGCAGAGAGAGTGAATAGAAGTCAGCTGATCTGGAGTCTTTAAGCAAGACGTGGTCACTGCACCAGAGACCTCTGTAGAGCATGTCCAGGCAGATAGCTCAGTCTACTACAGTGTTTTCATGAAAAGATAACACTCACGTATTATGACCGTAAGTGTACTCTAAAGTGTTGGAGGAGAGAACTCTGAGGGTAGATACAGCTAGATCTGAGCATACAAGGCAGCCCTGGGGCTCACAGGAGAGAAAAAGGGAAGGGTCAGGAATTTATTTCTCTAGGAAGAAAAAAAAAAGTGTGTACAGACTGGACACAGCTGACCTGTGTTAGGATTGCCAGAAATAAGTGGGCTTCCTGCTGGAGAATCACCCTCTAGGTAAGTCCTTTCTGCTTGTCATGGATTGCATATTGGGTCAGACAGAATTCTGTTTGTAATTGGAGCATAGTTGAGGTTAAGATGCAGGTATAGGTTTCTGGAGGATATTCAGGAAATATCTCCAGATGCTTGGTTCTCTTTTCTGTGGTGTTTTAAGTTAAGGTATTTGTTACAAACTTTGGGGCCCTGTGTGCATGGCTGTGGTGCTATATCTGATTTTCATTCTGAATATATAAGATGCACAACTGTGCTGCTGGAACTCATAGACACAGCACAGTGACCTCACTCTGGAGGGGCCACCAGAATGGTCAATGATAGGGAATAGTCTTTGTTTGCTTGTGAAATCTCCGAGGAAATATTAAAAATAGAGGGAGCACAATGAAGAGTGAGGAAGGATGAGCAGAATGCTTTATCATGGTTGCTGGAAAGCATTCCTCCAGCCTTGAATACTTCAGGCACTGTATCAGCCACCATGTTCAGATGGTGTTGTGTGCTGTCAGTGCAATGTGTGTCCTGTGCTTGATTCCGGCAGTGGAGTTGTCTCATGTTCAATCTCCTGCACTTTTGTTATTGGATTCTTCCTTAACAACACGTTGGGTTTGTAGGCTGGGTTCCCAGATTCAAGTTAACTGGCCCAGAAGATTACTCTGACCTTGACTTCTGATCACATTGATCTTGACATGAAGCTATTTATGCTGGTTATGATGGAGAGCACCTATGGATTTATATGCAGAAAACATGAAGATGTTTGAGTGGCAGGGGGAGGTGCTGCTAAGTCTTAACTAGTGTTATTGCTTGGATTTGGAATGCCTCCCAAAGCCTCATGTGTTAGACAAAGCAGTAACATTCAGAAGTAAAATGATTAGATTATGAGAGCTCTGACCTCATCAGTAGACTAATCCATTTGATAATGGAACAATAATTTGGATGGACTAACTAGGAAACCATAAAAATTGTAGATGCGTAGGGCATGACTAGAGCAAGTAGGTCACTGAGGGAATGACCTTGGGGACTATATCTGTGTCTGTTTCCCAGATGCCCTGAGCTGAGCAGCTTTCCTCCACCATGATGTTTTTGCCTTGGAGCCAGCCAACCATAGCATGAATCCTCTGAAACTTTGAGCTGAAGTAAATATTTGTTCCTTTAAGTCATTCTTGTCATGTACTTGGTCACAGTGATAAAAAGCTAACAAAACTAGATTCCATATTTGTGTTGTACAGGTCCGAAGGAAGTCCTTTGTGGGAGGAGAAAGTAACATCGATGGTATATCACCTTCTTTCCTTAGACCAGAATGTTGCAGGGATTGAAGTTTTGACATTTGTTTCAATAATAACTGGCATCCTGGGCTGGTGTTAAGAGGGTGTTGTCTTAGCCATATTGCTTCCACCCTTGTGTTGAGGTGCCTTCTTGCCATTTTCCTCATAGGCTCGACACCTCTCCCCGCAAGCTCGCTGTCGACTGCATGCTGCCCTTGCATCTTGTGCCACCTCAATGCTGATCCTGTTCAACCTAGTGTTTCTAGGAGGCAATCAAGTTGGGAAAACCTACTGGGATAGGATCTTCATACAAGGTAAGTTGCCAGAGAGTGTTGTTTCCAGTCAATTCCTTGTTTTCTATGTATGCAATTGGTAGCATGAATGGGATTTGGGAGTAATTTGTTATCACATTCATGATGTGTGAAATGATCAATCAGAAATAATTTTCCATGTTTATATATGACTGTGTTCCCTATTTTTGATATACCTCATATCTACCACTTGTGATACTTAATATCAAAGTGTACTGCCCCAGCTCTCCCGTCTACTGGTACGTTTTCATTTTTTTCTCCTTATCCTTCTTACCATATCTAAGTTCCAGCCTCCAGTATACAGTAAAATCTAATGTTGCTCCATTTATTGCTCTGAATTTCCTAGTGAAACATGTCTTAAAAGCCCCACTGTGTTCTCCTGAGGCTGTGAGTATGGTCCTTGTATTTACACAGCTCTTGCTTGTGGATGTTTTTGTCTAAATACTAGTGGTCAGTCTTATGTTTGATGTAAATTATGTGGATTGTTTCATTGTCTACAGCAAAGTCACACCTCCAGTAGGTCAAATGCTAGTATGTGGGAATTGTCAAAAGACTACAGTCATAAATGATCATTATTTATTTATAATCACCATTTCCTTTGGACTGGGACTGAGAGAGACGTGATATCCTTCAGAGAACTGAAATATTCACAGTGAGCTTTACTATAGTTAATTCATGATGGATTAAAAGAAAAGATGCCCTCTTCTGTTTCCCTGACCAGCAACATGGTGTTTTGTTTTCGGAAGCTTTGCCAAATGGTAATGACGTGATTTTACAAGCTGGCTTGTCATCTCTACATCTGGGTTCCTGAGAAGCCAGTGATGCTTTAGATGTAACTCTTTGCACATCAAAAATAGCCCAGATACAGCTGCATGATTCCCAAATGCCGGGTCATGAATCTCAACTGGGGAACCAGACTCAAAGGGGCCAGGAAAGAGCCCTGCTAGCATCTCATCACTAAAACACTCCTCTTTGATCCTTGTTTCTGAGAGGTGTTTCAGCTGATAGTTCCTGAAAAGACCATGAGCTTTTTAAGCAGGAGCTGTCCTTTCATAAAGATGGGAGAAAATGAAGTGCAAAGGATCTAAAGATAAAAGAGATAAAGGAGAAGAAGAGTATCTTTTACTTTTCTTGGTACCTGCACAAAGCTGAGAACACTGTGGTTCAGGGGAAAACCCTGACTTGGAGTTGTTTTGTCATCTAGTGAGAAGGCTCTGATTTTTGCTTCAGTACATCGAACATATTGGGCATTGGTTATTTGCAAAGCACTGAGAATATAGGCAGGAAAAAAGAGCTGCACACGTGAGCCAAGCATGCAAACACAAATGTGATAGTTGATTGTGTTTGACTTTTTTGGTAAAGAATTTTTTTGTATTTGTTCTAATCAGTTATACATGACAGGAGAATGCATTTTGACACATCGCACATAAATGGAGTGTAGCTTCTCACTCTTCTGGTAGTACATGATGTAGAATCACAACAGTCATGTAATCATACATGTACACAGGGTAATGTCTGATTCATTCTTCTATCCTCCCCCCCTTCATTCCTCTCTGCCTAATCCAAAGTACCTCTCTTCTTCCCTAGTCCCCCGCCGTTGTGACAACCTTTGGTGTTTTGGGACTGGCTTATTTCGCTTAGTATGATATTCTGGTTTTTGGTGTGGCAAAAACCAGAAGTGTCCACTCCAGCAGTGAATTGCTGGAGTTTAAGCAACAGAGTGACTGACCTTCCATAGAAGGGCAACATTACAGAGGTGGTGACATTGAAATGGAGGCACTTGGTAGAAATTTGCCAGTGGAGAAGGAAGGTGTATTGGGGTAATTAACATTCTCCACCATACAAGAAACTCCAAAATCTCAGTAAATTTTAACTATAGAAGTTTATTTCTCTCACAGTTCAATATAAATCTAATGGCTTTTTCTGAGCAGTCCTTCCTAGATTTAGAATGTTTCTCTTGATTCCCTGTCATCTTGTCCTGGCATCATGGAGGGGAGGAGAACCAGTAGTTGGTGCCTCAGGTAATAATACCTCAGAAGTGACACAGGACACTTGCTTGTTCTCTATTGGCCAGAACTAGACATGTGATCAACCCAAGTACAAGTCTGGGAGATGTGGGGAAGCAAACAGGTATCAGAGAGATTGACTCAGTAGTCTGGGGACACTTGGGCAACCAATGGGAGGTACCTAAGAGGTTGTTGAAAGCTCAGTTTGGAGCTGGGCACCGTGGCTCAGGCCTGTAATCCCAGCTGCACTGTAGGTTGAGGCAGGAGGATTGCAGCTTCAAGGCCAGTCAGAGCAATTTAAAAAGATCCTGTCTCAAATCTAAGAATTTTAAGAAGAGGGGACAGGAAGGTGTAGCTCAGTGGTAGAGCACCACTAAGTTAAATCTCTAGTACCTCAAAGAAAAACGATTTAAAAAGAAAACATGAGTTGGAGTTGGGGAAGAGATAAGACTCGTGATTGAGATGTGAACATCAGGGATGTAAAGCTTGTAGGTTCAGTGATCCAGGGAACTTCACAGAGTAAGAAGACAACAGGGTAGGAGGCAAAGCTTGGGGCATGTTGGTGTTTAAGTGGACAGAAAGACATGATAGCTAGGAGGTGTTCTTTCTGCTTCTCAATGGCAGAAAGATCATAGCATGACCTGCCTGGCACCCTACAGAGTTATCAGTCACAGGTTAGCAGGGCTCTGAAAAATAAGGTCTGCTCCTGTGGGCTGGTCCCTCTGTGGTCTATGATAGGATATACTGTTTGCCTCCTCCTTGAAGGAGTCTTGGGGTCTTAAAGACTGTGATTCTCCAGTTACGGAGGATGTTGTGGGTTCATTTTCTTTCCAGGTTCTGTGGTCAGGGAAGCTCAACTTAGAAGGCGTTTCCTGTGTTGGGGATTCTCTAAATGAACCTGTTTGGATCTCAGCTGGTTTGTCCCATGGGTCTCCTGAATCAGGGAATGTCTGCTGGGGTTTTGGCACTTCCCCTGTTTATTTCCTATTGAGGGTCCTTGCCTCTGAACCCTTGACTGGGTTTAGATATCTCTTGGAGTGAAGTGAAACAGATGGTGCCAAATCTCCCACCCTTGAGAACTCCAGATTTCATTTCATAACTAATTTGATTGACCCAATCCAAGATTGGTGCAAAAAATGCTTACTCAGGCTCTGCAGTAAGTGTTAATACATTAGCCTTCTAAGAATTTTTTTAAAATCTGAATTCTGAAACTCATTTGGCCTAAAGGTTTCAGATAAGGGATTGTTGACCTATATAGGTCTCCTCTAATGAATGAGCTGGGACCTTGATAGCCTGGTAGTCCCTGGCCTCTTCCTTTTGGTACATGATCAGTTCCCATGATCATGGGAATGCGCCAATGGAGTGAGTGAGGAAACCCATTCATATGAAATGGAGAGCATTTAAGCTCAGTGTCTACATTTCAAGGTTTAATAGAAGTGGACCTTTCTCTGTGTGCCCTTAGGGGCTGGGACCTGCTGCAGTGACCAGGAGGAGCCATTAGTGCTGCACCATCTAACAGATCTCACCTAGGGACCTAGGGAGCCTGGGCAGAGTGAGGAAATGACAGGCTGGTGTCTGGGGAATGGGTATCATTGAGGAGATTGGAAAATGTCTCCTAGCTGGTGGTCCAGGGCTGCACGTGTAGATGCTCACTAATTCTCAGGAAGTCATTTCCCAGCTTCATGGATGTTCCTAGAAGATAGCTCATGGTTTGCTGAGAGGAATTATCTTAGTCTCCAGTTCACTAAATTTAGCCATAGATTTGCTTGCTCAAGGATACAAAGTTTATTACAGTGTGTTCATAAAAATCTTTACCCTGGTCTCTGTGGGTAACGTGGGTGGTAGATGCAGACCGTTCCCTTTCTACTGTGCACCTGCACTGCTCTCCCTGAGAGTAGAAGGTAGAAATGCCAAATTATAAATCTAGGTTTCTGATATGTGTCATGCACATAGCACTTTTATCAATCAGCATAACCTCTGAAGTCAGAGAAGTAATGTTCAGTTATTCAGCAGAATATAAGGAATCAGTATTTTTGCTTTTGCAAAATTTCCAAATTTTTTCCTGTTGAAATTTGCTTCTAGCTGCTTGAGACATTTTCATGGATCTGAGAAGGATGTAGCTGGGGACTGGTTCACCTGCCCACTCTGGGAAGACTGTGCTCTGTCATGCTTTGCAGACAAATGCAAGGTGCTACTTACTCAATGCTTTGTCTTTCAAAAACATCGTTGATGGGAGAAGATTTCTATCATCTACCTTAAACCTTGACATTGAAGCAGTTTATTTCTTCAACAAGCAGTTGAATACAGCTCTGTAATTGAAAGGGAACAATAAGTTGTCACCCCTGATCGACAAGGGCCAGTCTCCACAAATCACCTGTGCCCCAAACATCCCTACTGTGCTCTATCCAGAGGCCTAGGGCAGTAGGGAGGAAAGACAAGACATTCAAGGAAGATGATTATATTATTGGGACTGTATCTGGCTTTGAGAGGGCCGAGAGCTCTATAATGTTTGTCTGGGTGCAGGATGGTATTCCTTCTGAAAAGTCTGTCTCCTTTTGTCCAGGGAAGGCATTGACTTCGTAGCAAAGGATCTAAAATGTCTCTCAAGAGCTGGGGCCTCAGCTCCTGCGTCTGAGGCTTTGCATTGATAGGACTTGGTAGAGAGGCAGCATCCACCGCTCTCCTGCTCCGCTCCTCATTGCACAAGCACACACACCTGCACGTGTACACATGGCTGGTTTTCTCTCCTTGTTACCTGATCTAGTTTGGCAGACCCATCTCCACATTTATCTCCCACAGCAGCAAGGAGTGTTTATTTCTTCCGCATTGCAATGAGGGAGGAGCTAGTCATTTCTTATGCAGGTCAGAACCTTAACCCTCCTCATATTTGCTTCTATTTCTAGCTGAGCGAGGAGAAAATGTCTTTTCTCCCTGATTACCAGCTTGTCCAGATAGTTTATTTGTCTCTTGACTCAAATGGTTCTGGACAGCCTTTTTATTTAAAGCTGAGCTGGAGTATTGCACTGGAAATTCTAGACGGTTGTTGTTAAATAGAAACTCATTCCCTTCGCATCTTCTTGGGAGTAAAATTTCATTGCTGATGAGAGAAGACAGAGGGCAGATGTCAACGTCTCAGAGGACTTCCTTTGTGATTACTTCATTTTACCATTTGCAGGAGCCCTTACTGTGGAGAAAGCACTGCAAGCATGCTTGGGCTACAGGTGGTTCGTGGGGACTGGCCTTGCCAATCTAGAGTTAAAGCTTGTTGCTATCTTTGAATTATAGAGCTAGTCAACTGCTTGCTGAAGAAATTCACTTAGTCTTCAATATCAATGTCCTTCACTTTACCACCTGTATGAGCCCTTAATAAAACTCCTTTCAATGGAGTTTACAGGGCTTTCGTTGCTTCTACTTCTACCTCACAGGATCCTCTAGTTCTAGAAGAGTTTGAGGAGCTGGGTGTGGTAGTCCACGTCTGTAATCCCAGTGGCTCAGGAGGCTGAGGCAGGAGGATTGCAAATTCAAAGTCGGCCTCAGCAACTTAGTGAGGCCTTAAGCAACTCTTAAGCCCTTTCTGGTTTACATGATCACTTCTGCATTCTTTTAGCCAAAGCACATCATAAACTTTAAGATAAACCCAAATTCAAGGAGAAGGAAAATGGCCTCCATCTCCTGAAGAGAGGAGCTGCAAAATCATATTGCAAAGGAAGGATATGGGTGGGAGTAAAGATTTTTGCATCTACTTCAATAGATATTCAGAAGGAACAGAAGAGCTGGCAAAGGAGTGTGGCCCTGTGTGGATGATCCTATAAGGTTGTAGAAGTAATACGTTTTACTGCTCCGATTCTGCCACCTCTCTTTATCCTCCTCTTGTGGCCATCTCTCCTCCTCCTCCTCCCAGTAGAGGCTTTCTTTGCCTCCATGTGATGAAGTGGACCCTTGGTTGTTTTGGCTGAGGAAGGCCAGGAGATGGTCTAGGGGCTAAGACCTGCACCAGTTCTGCATGTAGCAATGAGATAATCACAATCACTCTTGAGGGAGAGAGCGAGAGACTGCCTGTGTGTTGTTCATTCAGTTAAGATCTGGGGCATTCAGGCTGATGTAGCTCAAGGGAGTTTTCCCATGGTCCAGCTGAAATTCTGTTTAGGGTGTGGGGCTATAGTCCCAGCTAGTAATCCAGCATTCCTTTACTTGCATAAATGTCTAGGTTACCTGCTGTTTAAATTTTCCCAAGTCTTCCAACTAAATATAATATTTAATTGTTCTAAGTAGCATCTACTCCCACTGTTTGAACTCTTTATATGAAGTAATTTCCCTTTTACAATTGAGTTGATCTTCTCAATAGGCCTGTGAAATAGTACGAGCAGACAACTTTATAGCATTACTAAATCCTCTGTGACTCAGAGAGGTTAGAAAACTTGGTCAGAATTGTAAGCAGCAAAACCAGATGAGTTTACAAGACTCCAAATCCCATGTTCTTTACTTCTTACCCCTTTTCCCTCTTTGCATTAGGAAGCTTAAATCATGACAGGCAGCCACCGATTCCATTGCAAACTGTTCCTGGATGCTACTCTCAGAAGCAATCTAGATTTTGCTGTTCCGATGCTTAGTACTTACCATTTAGAGCGTTGGGAGGGTGATGAGACTCAGAACTTGCAGTTTCTGTGGCAGATAGACCTCAGCCTGCTAGGTGCATTAGCCACTCACAGGTCTGCATGACTACAACTGTTTTTATCCGAGCCTGCTCAGTTGGTGAAAGACTCTTGCTCACTAGACAGTCGGCATTCAGGGTGTTGATTTTCTCCTCTTGCGGTCTTTCTCAGACACTGCATTAGGTTGCTCGTAAGCTTTGTTTCTAATGTCATCACCCTTACCTAGACCAACAAAACAGTGCAAGGAGAGGGCCATCTTGCCTTGGCATGCTATCTGAAGCACCAGAAAACAGTGATCTCAGGATGACTGTCATAAGAGCTGAAGGCTGTGATTGTGATGTATTATGTTCAGAGCAGCAGTGTGGCCTGGCTGTGGTTTGGTTTTTGTTGTTTGTTTTGTTTTTTGTATTTTGGAGTAAAGATCAAAGAGTGGAGTCCAGGGGAAATTTTCCTTGCCTAAAGAATTCTGTCTGGCACTGTGGTCTCAATTCTTGAGTGTCATTAAGGCACTCAAGTATTTCAGCAAATATTCTGTCAGAGTGAAGCCCTTAGCAAAAAAACCTTTTCATTGTCTTGAAATAAATATAAGGGGGAAAAAAAATCTGGTGTTGCCAGCAACTTTTTAGTAGTGCCGGTTCCAGGGGTCGGGCCTCTTTCTTCCGAGTGTTGGAGCCTCATCTGGATCATTGTTTTCTGCCCTGACTTAAGCTTCCTACAGCCTCCCAGCTGCTGCCCTGCTCCCATTACCTGCTGCTGCGGAGGATTCTTTGCAAGGGGACCTAGTGAGAGGGTACAGCATGGCAAGGGGGCTTTTGCTCATTGAATTTTGCCCCCAAAACAGGTATGTTGAAGTCCTTATCGCCAAAACCTCCAAATGTAACCTTATTTGGAGATAGGATGTCAAATCCAAATGAGGCCATTAGGGTGGACCCTAATCCAGTATGACTGGTGTCCTTATAACAAAGGGGAATTTGGGTGCAGAAATTTTAGAGATAGCAGCTCCCAGAGGGAAGATAATGGGAATCTGCAGGGAGAAAGTGACCCAGTGAGGGTGGAGCAGGTTGAAGTGATGCTGGCACAAGTTGAGGAATGCCCAGGACCCCCAGAAGCTGGAAGAGGTGAGGAAGGAGCCTGCCTTGAGGTTGGAGGAATCGTGGCCCTGCCAACACTGGTTGCACACTTCTGTCCTCAGGGCTATGAGATGATGCATTTCTCTTGCTGTGAGCCATTAGGTGTGTGGTACTTTGTTCAGCAGCCCTAGGGGACTGCACAGTGTGTGGTATGGGAAGTGGGGTGGGGCAGGACAAGGCACTGAGATGGGCTGGCGGTGACTCCTTCTCCACTCTAGAAACAGTTCAGGGCATGAGTCCAGGACTGGAAGTTCATACGCACCCACTTCATGGATTTCAATTCCCACTCTGGTTAGGCTGGGCAGGGGCCTCAGGGCAGATGTTCCAATAGGGTGACAATCATCATATGCCCAGTCAACAGTGTCATGGCAGTCCAAAGCAAGTCATCCTGGGTTAAAGGCACAGTAGTGAGGGTCCTGGGAAAATGAGGAACAAGGAAAGCGTCTTAGTTTGAGAATCTCTCGACTGTCATGGGTGATCAAGTCAGTTTAAAGAGAACGGATGTGATAGGTGGTGGTGAGCGAGCAGAAACATGAACCCTCAGTGACTGTCCTCGTGAGTACCTGCAAGCTGACTTTCAGACCAAGGACTGGGGGTGTGCTCAATGATGGGGTGCATTGTTAGCATGCACAAGGTTCTGTCTTCAAACCCTATTGTGCATGCATGCGTTACACACAGAAAAAGCTAAACTTCCACACCTCATTTTTCATTGTCCTGTGCGTCATTCTCTAACCCAAGACATCAATTATGCAGGAAGCAGCAGAAAGAAACAACTGGCCTGGAAGCGTATGTTGCACGGCCAGGCTGTCAGGTCAAGACTTTCTGGGCAGGCAAGCAGAGCTGCTGCTCCACTTGGGAGCTGCCCTGCTTCCAGCTGTCCCGAGGCCCAAAGCCTTTGCTCCCTGGGTGCCAGCCTGAACAGTGGCCTGCAACGCCTCTCTGCTCCTGTGTCCTCCTCTGGCCATTGTAACACTCCAGCTGCTGCCCACATGGGCCCAGAGATGGAGGCAGCTACTATTTTAGTCCTATTTACATCTCCAGGCAGCATGAGTCAGGACTTTTATTTATTTATTTTTTCTGGTTGCATTCTCTTGTGACCTTGAGGTGTGTGTGGGGTGGGGCGGGGAGCTGGGGAGGGAGGGTCCAAGTAGGAAGGTCACCTGTTGTCAATTAAAAAAAAAAAAAAAAGGGAAATCTATACTATGTTTTACAAAGTAATTGCTTCTTAACTGTTAGAAATCTCCCAGGGACCAGGGTCATGTACCTCCAGAGAATTACCTGTAACCTGTGGCTTTTAGGGACAGAAAGCAGCAGACAATTGAGGACTAAGCCAGGGAATAGAATATTCTACTCAGAAAGCATTAAGAAGATGTCTCTGACCTGCTTGGGGAGGCCACATCACCCAGTTTAATACAAAGAAATGTGAATTTCTTTTATTTATTTATTTTTTATCAACCTGATTTCTCTTTTCCCCATTGTGTGTTGGGTGGATGGCACCCTCCTCTCTGTCTTGATTCTGAGTTGATACTCCTTGGTCCTTGGTTAGAAAGTCTCTGAACATTTTGGAGTTATGTGTAGGAGGTGACCATTTGCTTTTTGAGGGTTGTCAATCACAGAAAATCCCAAAGATGTCAGACAATATTAATGGGCATTGTAGTCAAACCAGACCTCAAACATATTGTTACCCAGACTGGTTTGGAGCTGAGCTTTTTCTCAAAAAGACTTTTTTCACCCCCACTAAACTCAAAGAAACCAGATAACTTTTTTGTTGTTGTTGTTTTGTTTTGTTTTCATGTGGTGCTGAGTATCGAACCCAGTGCCTTGCATGTGCGAGGCAAGCGCTCTACCACTGAGCTACAGCCCCAGCCCCAGGTAACTTTTAATGTAACAAAATTGTTTCTGTTTTAAAATTCCTTTTGTGTCCACAGTTACCCATAACTTCATTTTCTCATATTTGAAGCTAGTGTCTTGATTGCTTTTCTCATCTCCTGGTTGCCCCAATAAGATTGCTGGAGGATCAGGTCATACTTTCTGCATTACTGTACAAAATTGCTATCATCAATGAGTGTTTTGCTAAAAGAAGCAAAATCACACAGCAAGGAAATAAGAAATGTGGGAAGCATCTCAGTTTATTAGAGCCAGGAAGGAAAGGGAGTGGGCAAATGAGTCCAGGTATGAGGCTAAGATCTTTTTATGGAGAAAATTGCTAAAAGGAAAGGGGCCCCCCAGCTCCTGCTGGTCCCTTTCCTGTGTGTAGGATACAGTGATAATGAGATGTGGCATTCATACCGGGCAAAATACTCTGCAGGGCTTTGGGGCATAGTTCTTTGATAAGTGCTTTAGGGACAAAAAAGTGATGGTTCAGAGAGACACCTACAAGCCAAACGTCCAGCCAACACTTGACTTAGTATTTATCTTTTCCTTAATTTTGTCATCTGGATGAGAAAGTCATCATAGAGGAGGTGACATCAGAGATGGACTTAAAGGATGAGTAAGAACCAGACTTGGAGATGGCACACAGGCACAGTGTCATAGAGGCATAATAGCACATTCAGGAAATTCAAGTTTCTCAGAGTCTTAGCCAGTGAGGATGCAAGGTGTGATATTGGTGAAGGAAGTGGATGAACAGAAAGATACCAAAAGGCTAACTTGAAGACCAGATTATGAGGGCCATACATGCCATGCCAAGGACTTCATCCTTAGTATACTGGAGGAAGGGGTGGGTCCTAAGACTTTTTGCAGAGAGTGACAATATTCTCATTTTTGAAAGATGTGTGTGAAAGAAACATGGAGGCTGATTTGCAGGGAATTAGTACTGGGAGGCAGTCAGGAGACTGTGAGGGAGGCCAAGAGCCTAAGTTAAGACTGCCAGGTAGCAAAGGATAGGGAAGAGAGGAAATTTTCAGAATTCTTCCAGGGAGGATTTTTAGGGAATCAGAGAGGTCTTCATTATTTGTGCAGTAGGAAAATGGAAAAACTACTTTAGATTTGTTTACTTGCTTGCTCTCTTATTTTCCCAGCTCATCATAGATTAGTCTCTGAATTTTGGAAAAAGAAGGTCACTATCTATAGGTTTCTCTTTTGCCTAGGAGTTTGAGGGGGTATTCAAGTGCCAAGAAAAAATGCCAAAGCAAAGAGGATAGAGATAACAAACTGAGAGGTTAAGAGTGTTTGAGGCAGCCCCAGATTTGCCACACAGCTGTCAGAAGGTGGTAAGGGGCTCTTGAGTCACGTAGTTGAGTCATTTCTAACTTGGGACCTTTGGGTAAGATATCCAATTCTAATACTCAGATTATCACCTGTAACTTGAAAAAAAAAAACAAAAAACAAAAAAACACCTACCTCACAGGTGATATTAAATAATATAATGAATATAGTCTTACACAGTCCCTGGTACGTGGTAAGCCCTTACTAATAATAGTTGATTGTATTAACATTATTCTTCCACAAGTTTATTTTTTCTTCTATTTTTTCTTCCCATCACTTGGATGGGAAGCCAAATGCAAAGGAATGAAACTGGACACTGTTATGGTTTGACTATGAGATGTCACCCAAAAGCTCCTGTGTCAATGCAGGAAAAATCGGAGGTGAAAAGATTAAATTCTGGGAGCTGTAATCTAATCAGTGAATTGATCCATTTGATGGATTAATAATTTGAGTGGACTATTATGGGTCGAGGATTTGGATGGTAACTGTGGGCAGGTGGAGCATGGCTGAAGGAGGTGGTTCATTAGGAGCATTCCCTTAAGGATTATATCTTGCCCCAGGCTCTACCTCTCATCTCCCCCCACTTCCCCTCTCTCTCTCCCTCTACTTCCTGCCCTCCCTATTTCCCAGCTGTCAGGAGCTGAGCGACTTTCCTCCTCCACACCCCTTCAGTCATGGTGCTCTCCCTCACCTCAGGCCCAGAGCAATAGAGCCAGCTGACATCGACTGAGCCTCTCAAACCATGAGCCAAAATAACGTTTTCCTCCACTAAGTCGTTGTTGGGTATTTTGGTCACAGCAACCCAAATCTAACCCATAATCCTATTTCATATCATACCATAGTCAAAAAATTAAAGTATATCAAAGAACTAAATGTAAGAATTAAATATAAAACCCTTAGAAAATATGAACATAGATCATCCCAACCTGGAATCAATAGTTAAACCTTAAGACAATTTTTACTATGACTTGAAAAAGGGAAGTAACAAATGAAAAAGCATATCAATTGAACATCATCAAATTTAGAACCATTGTACCTTAAAGGACACCAAGATTTTGAAAATACAACCAGAATGTGAGAAGCGTTTTGCACATCATACAACTGATAAGGAATTTGTATCTAGAATATGTAATTCAATAAAAAAGTGATTAATCCAATTATAAATGGCCAAAGGCTCTGAATAGACAGTTCTTCAGAAGATGTGCAAATGACCAATAAGCACATGAAAAGATTTCCCGTATCATTAGCTATCAGGGAAATGTAAATCAAAATCTCAATGAGATGCCACGTCACAACCACTAGGATGGCTACAGTTAAAAAAAAAAAAATAGAAAATAAGTTTTGGTGAGCACATAGGGAAATTGAAAACCTTATATACTGCTGATGGGGATGTAAAATGGAAAATAGATACTTTGGAATATAAGCTGGCATGTCCTTAAAAAGTTAAACATGTGACCTAGCAGTTCAACTCCTCATTCTATACTGAGACAAATGATGTCAAAAGTCCACACAAAAACTTGTACCAGAATGCTCATAGCAATATGACGCATAATTGTCAAAATGTAGAAGCAAGCCAGTTGTCCATAGATTGATTGATAAATGGCATGTGAAGTACCCATGCAATGAAATATTATTTAAGAAATGAATAACTATGTGTGTTACAACATGGATGAACCTTGAAAACATGCTAAGTGGAAGAAACCAGTCACAAATAATGATGTATTGAGAGATTCTATTTATAAATGTATCCAGAATAGAGAAATCTATGAAGACAAAGTAGATTAGTAGTTGCCTAGAACTTAGGGGAATATGGGTTTGTAAGGTGATGGCTAATGGGCATGAGTTTCTTTTTTGAGGATGATAAAACATTCTAAAATTGATTGTGGTGATGGTTGTACAACTGCAAATATACTAAAAGCCATTAAGTTGTATGCTTTAAATGGATGAATTGTGTGGCATGTGAATTATATCGCAGTAAGATGTTAAAAATAGTTTAGGGCTGTATAGTAATGGGTCTGAACTGGTTTCTCTATTTGTTCCTCCATCCATCTGTCAATCTATCCTTCCACCTGTCCATCAGTCTTCCATAAGTCCATTCATTTATCCATATGCCCTTTCTTCTATGCTTCTATCAGATGACATATTTTCTCCTTCCTTTCTCACTGTCCACCCCCTAAAAACATTCAGTACTCATCTAATAAATACTGGTAGCCATGTGACTCTATGTCATGCTAGTTTGGCATTTTGGGTCATCTTATGCTTTGTGACTTAGCATAAGGTGACTTTTCCAGGCTCTGCAGAGGTAAGGCGTTTTTAAAAATCAATCCATACAGAATGTATGACTGCTTCGAAGTGGGGGCTGTGGGGAGTTTGATACATAGCCCAGGGCTTGCTGAAATGGTTGGAACACCTGGACCACATCTTACCTGAGTCTTCAGAATGGTGTTGTGAGAAATTTTCTGGTTTTGTTTATTTACTGTGACAGCTCAATGTTAAATATGTATGACACTTGCTCCTGCCTTCTGTCTGTGGCTCAGTGCAGGTTTGATGCCTGGTAGCTGCGCTCCTCATTATTTACACAGTGTTGAGTGATTTCAAGGTTGACCTGGTCTGTAACAGCTTCCTTAATGAGATTGCTCCCCTTTCTGCCATTCATTAATCAGTATGATGTCAACTGTTTTCTTGCCCAGCCTCCAGTTGTTTCCTAACTTTATAATCCATCAGAATCACCTGAAAAGCTTTTTTTTTTTTAAATGCAGAATCTTGAGCCCCTGTGCTGAGTTTGATTCAGTAGGTCTAGGGTAGCACCCACAAGTCTATTTTAAAGAGTTACCCCCAGTGACTGATTACAATGCTCCTTGTATCACCCTGAGATACCCTACCATAATTGCTCTGCGAATGCCAGCATTAGTTGGCAATATTGGAAATTCCAATACCTACCAGTCACCATTTCTTTGAGGCCGAGAGAGATGATCTATGGCTAAGAAGAATAAGCATCATTCTGTGTGAACTCCTCCCCCTGAGTTTAATGGGTATCAGCTACAATGTACTTGAACATTCTTGAAGGAGATAAGGACCCATCTGAGAAACTTTCGTATATCCAGTGGTGAAGATAATCCCAACTATCCAAACAATTGGCCTCTGAGTTTGGAAACATCCTATAAATATCAGATTTTTGCTTCTTCTCAGTTGGCTTAACTTGATAGAAAACTTGAATTTCTGGAGATGATTTGGAGAGATGATGATCTGAGGGAGAGAACTGATTGGAGCCACAGCTGGGATGGGCAAGCTATTGGCTACAATGAAAACTTCCCTTGCATGTAGATAACTGGGCTCTTAGTTCAATAAGGTCACCAGGTCATTTTAAATGCTCCAGGATTCACATAGATCTCAAGGTGCTGAGTGGATTCCTCTTCCTGATGAGAATGTGAATCCATCAAGGCAGCAAATTCCTCACCACCAAGAAACGCTTGTGGAAGCCCCAATTACACAGGAATCATATTAAAAAAAAAAAAAAAAAAAAAAAAAAAAAACTTTAGTGTATTTATTATTCTCTTGTAGTTATTTTGAAATATACAATAAGTTACTGTTATCTATAGATGCCCTACTGTGCTATAAAACACTAAAACCAATTTCTCCCATCAGTACCTGTTGACCAACTTCTGTCCTCCCCCATATGCTTCCCAGCCTCTTGACTTTCAAGGTGATGATATGCTAATTACCCTGATTTGATCCTTGTACCTCATATACATTTATCAGACTATCACACTACAATATAAATATGCACAATCATGTGCCAATTAAACTTGACTAATGTCAGCCATCCTTGTTACTTAGAATCTTGATATCCAAAACATCCTGAATATGCACACCCAAGGGAATAGGAGACTTAAACTAAATTTTAGTTGAAAGCTAAGTACTGCAGTAGCATCTTACATATGTACATCTCTTTACAATTTACAAAGTAATTGCATTTGTGTTGTAGTCCTGTGATAGACTGAGCTAGAATTTAAGTGACCTGCCAACTCTTTATAGTTAAGAAATTTTTACCTGAGTTTGTGAAGATCTCACTATATTTTCTTCCTGAAGCTTTTCTTTTTTCTTTTCCTATTTAGATCTGTAGTGTAGTTGGAATTAATTTTGTGTATGAGGTGAGATAGGATTCAAGATTTTGGGGGGTCTATTTGAATAGTAAGTTGATCCAGCAACACCCATGGAAAAGATCATCATTTTTGCACAGATGAACTGTGTAGTCTTCATCATAAATCAAATGTTCATGATGTATCTGTCTCTTTTGTCTTAGTGAAGTTTTATAATTCTTGTTACCTGCTAATGTAACCACCTTCATTCAAGATTGTCTTGGTTACTCATGGAATTTTGACTTTGGAAACATTTTGCAAATTTATACCAAAAAATTATAACTTGGTGTCTTTAGGTTGATCACATTAAACATGTATATAAATTTGAGGACTGACAATGCTACAATATAGGTATATCCTTATTTAGAAAACAAATATAAAACTCAGTGTTAAACTTCAGATCAATTATAAATGAAATCATTATTTATACATGATGGTGAAATAGACCATATATTCCAAGATGTTCTGGAATGTACCACTCAGATGGAGGGTGAGTCACTCCATTTCTAAGACACCATTATAATCATGCCAGTGAAGCTGGAGATGCAGAAGTCGAGGGGGAATACAATTTGCTACTGGAAAATTAATCATTTATGGGGTTTGCATCAACCACCTGCCTGCAAAGAGTGGCTTTCATGTCGTCCCTTATTAGCTCCATTATTTTTCCTACCAGACAGCTTTGTTGGAAGAGGGAACATCTTATTCAATTTAATGGACAGAATTTAAATACAACAGAGCTAATTGTAGAAGCATCTGGAAAAATTACAGAAATGAGCCAGTGGTGCTCAGAGCTTATGGAAAATGATGTATTCATATGGTAAGAATTGAGATCTGATACTGCTGGAAGTTTTCATGCCTTGGGGAATTTGTTTTCTTGAGATTCAGGGCTGAATGTTGACATCTTTCCAGAATTACTTGAACATTTGTATGTGTTCTGATCCATCTGCCTCCCAATTCAGAACATGCTTCAGGTGTACTTTGCAGAAGCTGTAAAATTATGGGCCATTAGTTTCAAAAAGGTCTTGGAACAGATATTCTAACCTGACCCATTTTGTAGGAGAGAACCGTGAGGCACAACAGGTAGTTACTAGTACCTAACCAGTACCAGAGGTCAGGTCTCTTGACTCTCCATTGCTTATTTTAAGATATCAGCACTTCCCAACGTAGTCTCAAAGTATAATCCAACAAATAATAGTATTGGGAGAATAAAATACTCCATTTAAAAGTGGATCTTTGGCCAAGTTTGGGAAGTTGGGTGTAGCATGTCCTCTTTTGAAAATATATGCTATACATTGGCATTTTTGCTCTATCACAAAGATGTTTATTTAACTTTAATTGAGCATTTCCTAACCACTTAACCATGGAACAGTTTTGGCTTAGAATCATGATACAAGGCATGGGGCTCCCTTCAGGAAACCTGCAGTAGGCGATGTGGATCTGCCTAACAGCCTTTGCCTGTGATAAAGCCTCTCTTTGTAACTTTAACGTGTAGCCTGTGAGTGGTCATTTGGAGGCAAAGATCCTCTAACATTTATTAATTGCACTTGCCTGAGCCTTTGCTTATATTAGTCCATTTAGTCCTCAAAAAATTCTTTAGAAGGGTAGTTTTAATAATTTCTACTTCATGGGTGAAAATCAAAAATTTTCAAGAGGTTTAAGAGTTTGTTCAAGGCCATTCAATTTCACAGAGAAAAAATGCTGTCCATTATACATGATTGTCTCCGTCCCAGATTTACTTTCATTATTGTGGAGATGCTACCATGCGTCACTGCTCTTTTATATATCAACTTTAGGTAGAATTTACATACAATAAAATGTCATTAAGTACAATATACTATGTGAAGAAGTTGGTCAAGTGTGCATACTATGCAGTCTCCACCACCATCAGTAGATAGAGCAATTCACCTGGTTATGCTCAAACTGCAAGTTCTGTGTTTCCTTTCTCAGTTCAGTCTTTAAAATCATTGCTGTGTTACTTTGGGTCTGCTTTGTACAAATCCGGGTTTAGGCAGGGACGTGGCCATGACTGAAGGGTTGGTCTGTTGTCCCCGCCTTCCTGATGATGGTTTGTGTCCCTCCTGTGCAGCTCACACATGAGCCTTAACTTGTGGGGTTCATATATCAAGAATTCCTTTCTAACTCACTCTCCTCTGGAGTTCCCCTGGCTCTCTCCAGCTCATAGGGACACCCTTTTTCAGGTTTCTCTGGCCAGAAAGACAATTTTTCTATTGAAAATTTGAAAATTTCTATTGGAAAATTAGCCCATCCTGTTGCTTCACCCTGCATTTCTACAATTGCCAACCTGCTCTTTGGGCACAACCTAGAGATAAAAGAGAAGAGATGGTGGGAAAATCACTCTCAGTCTTCTCCAAATTTTGACTCCTTCAAAATATCACAATTTTGTTTATGTTTTTGAGAGGTCAGGTAGTTGCTTTGTGTATTTTGTCTACTTTAGTTGTGAGTGGCAATAGACTGGGGTTGTATTGGGCGTATGCCTCCATAGAGGGACCAGAACACACTATTTACTTTTAAATGTACTTAATTTTTATTACAAGATAACTAATAGACCAAGCAGCTGAACTTTAAGGCCTGTTTGTAAATACTCCTGAAAATAACAAGAACTTGCCATTGTAAGGCCCCCAAAAAGGAAACCCCAACTCTGTCCCATGGATGGATGGTAACCCCAATCAACCGCAGGAGGCGTCACTTGATGCAAACCGCAAGAGGTGTTTATTCCAGCGCGCTGGGACCCAACTCCAGGAGTCGAGTCCCTAGCAGAAAATCTTGTAGGTTTATAAAGGCAGAAACCACACATCGGGAGGGGTCACACATGAAAGGGGGAAAAGGGGGAACAAGGCTGCCAGGAAATTTCAAAGGGGGTCTGGGTTTGCTGACAACATGTTTCACAATGTTTTACAACAGGCTGTAGATTCTGGTCAATAGTTTCTGGTAATCCTACTGTTTGAGCACTATTTAGTCATCTAGCCCAATTTACTCTTTTACCCTCTGTTTGGGGCTATTTCCTGGAACAGCTTTTAGGGGCTTTTGCTCCCATCACTGGGAGGGTGACCTCAGGGAGTTAAGATAACCAGGAGGGTGACATCAGAGAGTTAAGACAATGGGCAGGAGACCTTAGGGAGTTGAGATAAAAAAATGTTCATTCTTTAGAACAGCTTACAGCTTAAAAATGTTCACTCTTTAAAACAGCTTAAAAAAATGTTCATTCTTTCATTTCCCCATTTTCTTTTCGGAAAGTTCTAATCATGGAACTTCTGTCTCTACATATTCTTCCCCCAAATTGTTTCCTTGGCGGAGGGACTGATATTGTTGCCTGAGCATTAGCACCTGTACAGCATTTACTCTTTCCCTGATGAAGGTAACTAGGCGATTTCAGGCAGGCAAGAGCCGAGGGGGCGGGCCACCAATTAGCAGCCCCTTGTTTGCAGTCCTTGGTAAACAGTCCTTGATAAAGGCAGGTAAATTTGGTAATCAATGGGCTCCGGAGATCCTTGACATTCCATTCTTCCAGGGGCAGTCTCCAACTTCCAGAGGCAGATGATTTTATGGCCATTTCCTCGATTTGACCCGATCCCCTATTTCTACACTAACTACCTGTTTCCAATTCTGGCTTTATTTTCCCCTCTAATCTCAGGAACTCCATGCTGCTGGGGAAGGAGGTCGATGACCGCTCTAGCTTCTTCGAGCTGGAAGTGGGTGGCGTGGGGCAAGCAGCTTGGAGTTCCTTTTCTAAAAATCGGGTCAATCAAGGGGTCCCAGGAAGAAGCCTGGTTGGAGAAGAGCAGGTTGTAAAGTCATCTGGGGGTGGCTGCTTCTATGATAGAAGAACAAAAAGACATGAGTACTGAAATGAGATTAGCACAAAGTAAATGTTGCAGCATCTGAAATATGCCACTGAGTATCATGAAAATGACAGAAGTTAATCTCTCACCAGGATGTGGAAGAACTGAGAAATTGTTTCCATAACTAGGCCTAGCAAAGGCTGGAGAGAACAAGGCCTTTATTTGGGGACTTTAACATTGTCATAGATGTCCCCAGAAAATATAGTTAAGCTACTTAATGTCATCTGATTTTGTAAAATATCCCTTTATTGGTATAACCTGTGTTTAGTAGAGATCTCTATACTTCTGTTACTTAGGAATAGATAATCATACTAGCAAACATAGATTAAGTCTACCTGTGTAGCTTAGGAAGGTCTTAAACTGACTAAAAACTTCTGACTCTGGCAGTTTCTCTGATAGTTATCAGGCTACATCTAAAGTTACATTTAACTATTATTTCCTTTAAATGCCCAAGAATGGCTATACTTTGGTTTTAACTGTTTTGCTGGGTATCTAAGATCAAGCTGGTCAAATTGACCTGGTTCCTGTCTTGTTAAAGAGTCAGCTGAGTTCCCACAGGGGTCACTCATACAGAACTTAAGAGCGGCTCCTTAGCTCCACCAGTGACTTTGATTAGGCAGGGTCTCTTGATGAGGTGACTTCCTTTAGAAGCATCAAGGGATGTTTCCCCTTTTCCATGACCCTCCTCTGCAGCAGATGCACTGGATAATTTTTCATCCTCTAGTCTCAACAATCTCCTTGATCAGGAGGTTGTGTGACCCAGAGTTGCAACGCTCCTTAGAGAAGTTCTCTTATTCCCTGGGTTCAGGCTAACGTTGAGGGCAAGACCCAAATATGGACTTTTCTTGACCTCTGTATTTAACTCCAATTTCTAAGTTTGATCTTAATTATCCAGCAAGCCAGTCTCACCAGTCATAAATTAAGAGTAATGGGCTTTAACTTTAATGTCCATAACTTTACAGTTATTTACCCTTTTATCTAACTGGAGTCTGCATTAGTACTGGAAGTTACCACTATCTATTCTATAGGTGATGGCTTATTATCACAAGTTACCTAGGTTGTTTGTTCTTGGAGCAGCTACTTCTGCAAAACATTAACAGGTAACAGTTTTACAAAATGAAATTAGCAAGAGTAAAAATATATTCAGCTTGTATAATAGCTATCTTGAATTTTGATTGAGAACTACATTCTATCCCCTATTTGAGATCACAGTACTTTTACAACAAGAACCAATCTTTTGACTATAACTTTAAATAAGCTGAAGTCTGGCTTATTTTGGAGTCACTCTAACATGCAGTGAGATGGGAGGCAGAGCCTTATCTCAGGTAAGGCAGGGCTCTTTACAGATCTTAAGTGTTCTAATTCTGATGTTGATCTTTGCTTCTTTTCCTTAAATACCATTAAGTAGTTTACATATACTGTTTCCTGAGTTTATATAAACTTTATAATTAACACAATTTAACATAGTATCTAAAACATGAATCAAAGAAAGGCTGAGAGAGCTTTTAACTTTCCTTTTGTGTGATTAAGTGGCAAAATGTTTTCATGTTTCTTTCATATTTCACAATATTAACCTTTAAACAAATCAGACTCTAATGTTTAGAAATACATTTACACTTGAAATTCTTTATCTCAGTGTAAAAAGTAACAAATTTTACACATACCCTATTGATAGCAGGTCCTATAATAGAACATTAAATGATAGAAATAAATCCCCAATAAAATTTACTCTTTATAAGTTAAAGATTACCATTACAGACAAGTTTAATCTGGAGGATAGCAGAGCTTAATAAATTCCTTGCTTTAAAAACTTGTGGTCCTGAAAAATATGAACACATTTAATATACAACTAGTGACCATTTCACAATTACCTTGACACTTTTATTTTACCAAATTTAGTTTTTAAAGAAAAATTTAGACTCTGTAACATAGTACAATAATCTAGCAGTTGTTTAACCATAATTGTATAAACCCCAATTTTTAAGACTGATTGTTCTAAAGAATAAAACTTAATAGACACAAAGTCAAGAGTAAATTAGTGTTTCAAATCCTTGTCATTTTACCATGTCATTCTACCATATAGATTAAACTTTGGTTTATATCAGAACATTAGTATTTCACCTTAGGAAAAACCTTCAATAGTTTTAGCTGTCTCACATACATATAACCAACTTAGTTACACACAAACTTGTTGAAACTTGCCCTTTACTTACACAGACTTTCTTAGCACTTACTTAGACCCTCATGTATTTCATCAAACAAGCACTTTCTTACCCAGAAACATTTCCTTTTTCCTTTTACTAAATATATTTCCATACCCAGAACCTTTTATTTTCTCTTTCCTATTCGTTGTCCCCTTTTTGTTCACATTCTGAAACAACTCTTATGAAATTTCTGAATTTAGATAAATTACTCTATTTTAATAAGATTAAATATTCTGTTATTTATAGTACTCTAATTGAAACACAGTTGAAACTTTTGGGACCCTTTGTATATAGAAGTGCACTTGTTAGGACATAACTCTTAGTAACCTTGTTTTTAGTTTAGTGATGACACAAAGCAAGTTTAAACCCTTTTATTTACCAACCTATGAAAACACCAATAATGTTTAAGTATGATACCCCATGGAATTTAAGGAGTTAAAAGTACTCGATGTTATTTAACAATTAGCATTTTAACTTTGTAAATTAATCAGATGTCTCTACAAACACATTAGAGTAATCCCATACATGTTAACCCTAATTCACTTATTCTGTAAAAAAAAACCAAGATATCAGACAAGTGTCCTGAACAGTATTTGCTGTCTCTTCCCTGTTGAAGAAAAGTCCTAGAAACAATTGATATTAGACATTTTATTAACATCAATATTTTATTAGCTTGACCACCTAGAGACTTGCAAGTTATTTTCAAAGACATTTTACTCTTATTAGTTTACCCAATTTGAACCTTTTTAAATCACGTGAATTAAAAGTATCTGGATCCATTTTTAAATTTTAATTTTAGGAGCGCTCAGTTTTGATACAGACAAAACATGACATCAGACAGCACAACATACAAATAACACAAAATCAAGCCCTTGTAACTTTATAGGTGAATCTCCATTGCAGTGTAACAGATGTTCAAAAACTCTAGTTGAATAAAAAATAGAACTGATCAAAAAATCATGAGCTCAAAAAAACATATAATTAAAAATATAGCATTTACTTTGCTGGAGTTTTAAAGACTCTTTTTACCTTTTCTTTCCCTGGGTTTGAGACCGGTCTCCTACTGAGCCTTTAGGCTTCTTTTATTTATATTTCAATGTAAGCCTGGACTGAGATCTGGAAGGATCTAACAGGTTTTAACAGAAACTCTGTGTCTAAGGCATTTTAGCCATCTCATCTGGACAGGTTGGATGTTAAAATTATGAGACCTTATTTTTCATTACTTTTGAGACTGAAGCTACTTTGCTAAGTTACCCTTCAGGGCTGTCGGGAGGGGGAGTCCAGAGAAGGAACCTTTGGGGTCCACCCGAGAGTAGCCCGGTCCGAGAACCCCCCAGTTGTTCCAACCCTTCCTCCACCTCCGCCACAAACACACAACAGAACCAGATACAGACGGGCGCCAATCTCTGATCCACCAATTGAACCCCATCAGCGCCCTTACCGACGGAGACTACCAGGCGTCCCTGGCTCTCCTTCCACCCTTAGGGCGTCCCCCAGGGCTGCAACCTGTGGCCCCCCAGGCACGTCTGCCGGCCACTGTTCGGCCACTCTCACGAGTCACCGAACGGCTGCCACCGAAACCGAAAGCGCGCTCACAGAACCAGACCAACTAACAAAACACAAGACAAAGACAGACAACTTCGGGGTACCCCTTCTTACCTCCAAGGTCGACTCCGCGGATGAGGGGGGGGCCATCCTATCCCGGGCGAGCCCCCAAATGTAAGGCCCCCAAAAAGGAAACCCCAACTCTGTCCCATGGATGGATGGTAACCCCAATCAACCGCAGGAGGCGTCACTTGATGCAAACCGCAAGAGGTGTTTATTCCAGCGCGCTGGGACCCAACTCCAGGAGTCGAGTCCCTAGCAGAAAATCTTGTAGGTTTATAAAGGCAGAAACCACACATCGGGAGGGGTCACACATGAAAGGGGGAAAAGGGGGAACAAGGCTGCCAGGAAATTTCAAAGGGGGTCTGGGTTTGCTGACAACATGTTTCACAATGTTTTACAACAGGCTGTAGATTCTGGTCAATAGTTTCTGGTAATCCTACTGTTTGAGCACTATTTAGTCATCTAGCCCAATTTACTCTTTTACCCTCTGTTTGGGGCTATTTCCTGGAACAGCTTTTAGGGGCTTTTGCTCCCATCACTGGGAGGGTGACCTCAGGGAGTTAAGATAACCAGGAGGGTGACATCAGAGAGTTAAGACAATGGGCAGGAGACCTTAGGGAGTTGAGATAAAAAAATGTTCATTCTTTAGAACAGCTTACAGCTTAAAAATGTTCACTCTTTAAAACAGCTTAAAAAAATGTTCATTCTTTCACCATCTTATTCAAGTAAATCAGAGGAAAAATTATTCACAAGCTCCCTGACTTGAGCCTCTTGTACTGGCAGGGTAACTTTGATTTTTCCCAGTTTCTGAAGGATCAATTACACGTTCCTTCCACTACGTGCTCTATCCTAATCTTTTTAGGTCTGATCAAAAGTCTGTGAACATATCCCCGAGACCCAGGATCAAAAGTCAAGACAAAAACCCCTACGCTAGAAAGCATTGAATCCTATTTATTGCTTTTATGAAAATATTATCTCTTGGAAGGTAAAAATGTGTTCTGCTTAAATATTTTTTATGATGTGGAAAATTTGAATGTAACAAAAAAAAGAAAATGAAAGTGAACTATAATCCCATAATCCAAAGATAATCGCTTAACATTTTCTCTTTGCTTGTACAGCTTGGAGAAGTGCATCTTTAGCTTTTAGTTGCAAATTTGCCATAATATTACCCTGGAATATAAAAATGATTGAGCCCAAACTCCACATATTTTATAAATATCAAATGTACCTTTAAAATAATTTTGAAGAATTTAGTAATGGATTCAATTCAATATATATAGATGAGCATTTTGTTAATTCTAAAACAAAATATTGTAATATCCCATTTATTCCAATTTTGAGTAAAACAACATCCAAAATATTTCCCCAAAAGAAAGAGATGAAAATAATGGATGATTTCTTCCTTACTATATTAGTTTCCTAGAGCTGCCATAACAAAATACCACCGCAGGTGTCATAGACAGTTCTGGAGACTGAAAGTCCATAGGCAAAGCACCAGTCAGCAGGGCATGCGATCTTCGAGACTGGGTGAAATCCTCCTCGCCTCTTCCTGCACTGATGACGATGTCAGTCCTTAGTGTTCCTTGATTTGAAGCTGCATCACTCCAGTCTGACCCATCACATGACATTCTCCCTATCTCTGTGTCTGTTTTCCCTTTTTACAAAGGACACCAGTTTTACTCCACTTAGGGCCTATCCTAATTGAATATGACTTCATCTTAACTTGATTACACTTACAGAGATTCTATTTCCAAATAAGGTTTACATCCTGAGGTACTAAGGTTTATGACTTTACCTTTTATATGGGAGACATAATTCAACCCAAAGTACCTGCCATTTCCTGTTCTTTCCCCCATTCCACTGGGTTCATTTTCTTTTAGCCAGGACACCTACCTATCCACTGTGACCAGCAGAGAGGACTCAGGCTGAAATGTGTGGCATATCTTGGGGTGTTTCCTTGTTCAATGCCCTGACCACCACCTTCCCTGCTTCCCACCTTCTCCAGCCTTATGCCTCCTTCCACTCCCCTTTCCTCCCCACTCCCTCCCTCTACATCTCTGGCAAATTAGGGTTAGAAGCTTAATAAATAGTGTTGATCTCTCTGGTGTTCACAAGAACAAAAATCTGAGGGTAAATGAGGAACTTTGGGGAAGAAGCATTTTTCTTCTTAAATTTCCAGATTTGGATTCAGAAACAATTATTGAACATCTGTTATGTAGAGGTATTAAGCCAATTTTCTATAAATATAACATCATTTATTTAACGTGTTATATAACTTTTCCTGATGAGGATACTGTTTGAGGTAAGTTGAGTCACACAGCTAATTTCAGAGTACGCATTAAAAAAATCTCCAAACATGATTGAAGGTATAGAAATTGTAATAATGAGTCTGTTTTTGACCTTTGACTTCTGACAGCCTTTCAAACCTCACCCTGCCTTGCCTGGGGTCCTACCTCAGGCAAATCAGTAAGAAAATGGACTTGCTCCTTCCCTGGTGTAAACAGAAGTTCAAACCATGCAAACCCACCCATTGCTCACTCTGGCCCTGCCCCAGCTACAGTATAAACCAAAATTATCTGTCCCTCCCTTTGCTTAAGCTGTTTTGAATGGCTCAGTGTCTACTCTTGCTCTCTGCAGAAAGCCTCATTAGATGAGGAATAACCTTTCCAGCTCTTTGGTGTATGTGTGACGTCATCTCTCTCAACATCTGAACCACCGTTGCAACCATAGATAAAAACACTCAAGTCAATCGAGTGCTGCTTTGTTGATCCTCGGAGGACTAGGACGAGCATGTAGTCACCATATGTTTGGCTGGAGGAGACTTGAAGCCATGCATTTATTATTCCGGCCCTTCCTCTCCGGCAATGTACTTGGTGGGGCTTATGGTGGGGAGAAGTTTCTGCTATTGCACTGCTGGGCTCATCATTCATTGGTACAGATCTTAAATCTTGCCCTTGAAATCCCATCTGCTTGCTCAGTGCTATTTGGGTGTTATCTCAAGATCCTAAATCCATATACACTTAACGTGAAAGCTGATTGATTATGCACAACACCAAGTGCATTCTCCAGCACTTATTTTTTTTCTCTAGGTAAGGATTTTTGTTCTATAGAGAAATTAGTGGCTGTGTGTATTGTGCATGTGTTAATATATAATGCAGGATTAATTTGAAAAGTACATGGAGGTCTAAGTGTGCATTATGCAAAAATGGCTTGTATTATGAACATTTGAGTTAACATGCCTACATGCAGAAATGTTCAGGGAATTTGTGGTTCAGTTCAAGTGACACCAGGATTGAGCCTTTTAAAAACAGACCATTCTCAGCATAATGATTCTGTAATTTATTCAGACTCAGACATCCAGCACTGTTGAATTCTGTGTTAAATAACCCAATTGGTATATATTAAAACAGCTTCCTATAATTTAAACCCTTGGAATCAGCCCAACTGTATAATCTTGGCCTCAGCAAATGCTTGAGGAGGGTAGAAGGGATAAATAAGCATACATGGAGGTGTATATTCAACTCTAGTATGTAATGCACGGGGCTTGTCCTCAGATGAGCACACTGTTTTCAGATAGTGTTTGGAATCACATTCTAGCTCCCTAATAACCACCCTTTTCCTCCTCATATCTAAGTGAACTCAGGAATATGGACTGGTTTTTCAGGAGTCTAAGCATATAGCATCATTACAAAGGGAATCACAAAATAAGCCATAATCCATGACAGAGCCTAAAGCAGAGCTCTGTAGGCCTGTGTGGGTTAGACCAAGGTAGTCCTAGCACAGTGATACTGGTCACTCTGAATACAGCAACGATTAATCATGCTGGGATCAAACATTGCCAATGACTGAAATAGCACTTTGTGCACAAATGGGATCTTCAGATAGTGGATGTAGTAGTGCCATATTTTTTTCTTGTGAAGATGAGTTGCTTGGAGCCATCCCCATGTCCCCTTTGCATATGAGAGATGTCTGCCTAAGTTTTCATGTCATCCCTGCAGGGGCTATCTGGGGATCAGAGTTAAGAATGACCTTGACCTGTCTTATGCAGTACCAATCATCTTGTCTGCAGAAGCTAGTTCGGAGGTTAGAACAAAACAGTAAGATGTTCATGCAGGAAGAATATAGTCGGGGCTTATTTCTCCATAACTGTGTAGGTCACACACGATTTAAAAGATGGGCTTGTTCAGTGGCAGAAAGTAAGCTTTAAGAAAATCTTCTTGGACTTATAGTTGTGAAGTGTTAAAGGACATTCTTGCTGGAGTTTTGTCCCTACCTTCCTAGTACAAAGGGGGATAAAATTGTCTGTTTTACTGTGTGCGATGTTGAGGCCTGGGGTATTTAAATTCTGGAACTTTGTGAAGCAGTTTGGGTTTGTCCCTTGGGATTTAGGCTCCTTACTAGTTTCTACTCAGGCACCCTTTTAGGCTAATAGAAAATCAAATGACTCTACCTGATTTTGTGGTCAGGAATTAATAATCTTTATTTTAAAGTCAAAAAAACAAAAGACTCAGAGAAGTTGGTGTATAGAGCTGACAAGTAGTGGAGCTCAGGACTCTTTATGTTGTATGGGGCTGGGAGTTCTGGGTCCTGAAACTGACCCATCCACTGAGGTAAGGAATATTATTCCTTTCTTCATTGTGGTTCCTCATTGCAGGTTCTATGCTGAAATAGAAGGAATTTTCAGAAATTTATATTAAAGGTTCCATGAACTATTAGTGCATTCTTGAGTTTAACAGAAGGGAGCATAGTCTGATTATTTCTTCTTTTCATTTATAATGGCAAACATAATACAAGGTCCTTTAATTGCAGCTTTGGAATTTAGACAACTATAAACACATTTAAGGGGATTCAGATATAACTCAAGATCTTAATCAGAACATTTGGAAGCTCTTAATTAAAAGGTATTTTAAATCTATATCACTGTATATCCCTACATATTTACTAACATGAACAAGATAAAGCTTTGAACCCTTCTTTCCTTACTAGTGGTGGGAAGGAAGGACCTAGTGAGAGGCACCTGGGCGCTGGGCATGCCTATCATGTACTGTTTGCTTCATGACATACATTCCCTTAGTTTGTCCAAGAAATTCAAATTTTTATTCAAAAATTATTCAAATTATTAATTATTCAAATAATTTTTAACCTATTCTCATAAATTCAGAAATAAAAAGAGAAAAGCATCAATCATATGAAATTTTATAACTACATTGCCTGTTGGAAAGTCCTTGATAAGTATCAGCTGGGAACTATATAGTCTCATCCGTGGGGTGAAAATGGAGCCTGGGAGTGATTCTTTTGAAACAGATCATCAGTCTGATCATGTGACAAAGGGTACACTTTGCTGATAACTCCTTCAGTTGGTTCGCTATAAGGACTGAACTCCCAAACTTCTGGGTGCCGCCTCTGTGCATGGCAAGTACTCATCTCCAGATTCAGCATAATTAACGCTACTTCTTCCCTGGGTCCTTCTGCCACCACAAGAACACTCAGCCTCTGGTCTGTAATTGGAAGTTAGACGATGTATCTGTTGAAGTCTAGCCTGGAAAACAGATCATGGTAGTTATTTCAAACAAAAGGGATCTAATACAGGGAAATAGAAGTATTAGAAGGCCAAAGAAGCAAAAAGAGACACTTAGACAATCCAGGTATTAACAGTAGAAAATAGTGATGTTCTCTAGGGTTGGGGGAGACAGAGATGGTATCCCTAGAACCTAGGAGTTCAGAGAAGAGGGCCCTAGGCAGTGGCACTCAGACTTCAGAGGGTTGCTTTATGTCATGTGCTGGACCCTTGGATCAGGGAGTGCTGGCTCAGACTCAAGGAGGTGACTCCTGCAGAAGTTGAGAGTATCAGTAAAATCTGAAGAGTATCAGTAAAATCTTGTCAGTAAAAACTGACAAGACCTGCCAGCAGGGAGTTCATTCTTCCTACCTCCTTTATTCCAGTGGGAATCATTCAGAATTGAGGAGCTAAACAACTTGTGATAGGGCCAGGTCCATCCTGCAGAGGATCATGGGAAACATGGACCTTAAAGTAAATATAGTAGGCACCTGGACTTGCCCCTGGCGGTCTCTAGGCCACTTGGTTGGAAAAAAGGGAAACCCAGAACAGGGGCTCATGGAGCTATAAATATGAGGTCCACAGCAACCCTGCACCTGAGGCCCATAGATGGTGTGACTGAGGCAATTAGTACAATCCTTGGTGTGGTCCATCGTGCTTTTTTCTGAACTGAAGGAAGACCTAGCTGTCAAGAGTTAGGGAAAGTAATTGGAAGAGATGCTGGGTTTTCATCACTGGTTCAACTATGGGACTTCCATAAAAGAAGGTTTAGAGGAAAAGGCCTTGCCTGCCCCACCAATCCGTATTAAATGGGTGACTTGGTGGGATGGATAGATGAGAGGAAAGAGGAAGGAGATAAAGACACTCATCTCTGGCTCTCCAGATGAAGGGTGCTTTAGAATGAAAACAGGTAGCCTGGCTCACTGTGAACCCCTTATAGAGACCACGATGCCATAAATTGATTTTGATTTCATTACTTTATAAGGATTCAGAAACAGTGAAAAATAGAGCCACTCTGGAGGACAGAAGTGGGTGCCGGCCATGTGCTTTGCACATAGGTTCCAGCTGTGCACACCTGGAGCACTCAGGGTACCCGTCATCACAGCCAGCTCCTGGCAAAGCAGACTGTCCCGGGTCTGTCCCTTCTGGGTCTACTCCCCTCCAAGTCAATGCCTAGCCTCACTCTCCTGTGGACTACTACAGAATGCTCTCTAGGCTGAACACCATAATAATGGCCTCATTCCTATCAATCTGTAAGGGAACAGCACCATAGTGGTAGAAAAATGGGAAAGAATGTAAACAAATAGTTCCTGGGAAAGGGAAATACAAGTGACTCTGAAACAACTAAAATGATGTTCAACTGTTTTCTTTTTCTTTCTCCCCTTGGTGCTGGGAATAGAACTCAGGGCTTCACACATGTTAAGCACATGCTCTGCACTGAGCTAATCCCCAGCCTCTCAACTTCACTCTTAATGACAGAAATGCATATTCAAAGTAGGACAATGTGCTGCACCAGGTTGGCATAGATCCAAAAGTTTCCCTTCCTACATTCTGGCAGAAGTATAAAGTGGCACCTCTTCTAGAGAGTGGCTTGCAATACCTATGAAAAATGACCTGGCAATTCCACCTCTAGGATTTTGTCATTCAGATATAATTTCACATGTATGAAATGAAATATGTGTAAGAGTACTCAATGCTGCGTTACTTGTAATAGCAAAAGATTGGAATAGACACAAGTGTATCAAGCCACCGAGTAAATGTATGATGGCACATTGAGCAGAATTTTCCACAGCCATTAGAAAGCTGGAAGCAGCATTATATGTACTTTTTATGAAACAATAACTAAGAGGTAGATCCTTTAAAAAATAAGGAACAGTGTTGTGGCATTTGCATTCAAATACAACATGTATTTTAGAATGAAAGGTTATATTTCATAGTTTTCTGCATGGAATATCTGGGAGGACAAATGAGCTGGAAAGGAGCCTGTAGGGAGAGAGGAACGGAGGGATTGGATGCGTGGGGGTGAGAGGGCATTACTTTTCCCTGCCTACCCTTTGGTACTTTTAAAATTGATGTTCTGCCTTGCCCGCCTTCCCAAAGTAGATGAAATGGGGATAGGAGTTGTTGGTCCTTTTTAAGTCTTGCTGGAGGACATGTGAGGTGGACAGGTGGACAGGAGTGGAAGGCAGGCTGCCTCCTGTGGAGGGAAGGTTTGCCCCAGGGATGGAAACTACTAGAAGGTAGAACCTTCCTGCTATAGCATCAAAGTCTCCATCTCCATGTTTCTGTAGCACTGTCTGCCCACCAGCCGGGCTCTCGGTTCTCTGAGCCTGAACCACAAATGGCTATGTCCTGTGTGCTTGCTGCCCTCATCCTCTCTGAGGGCAGAAGCCAGCTGTTCCTTTTCCACATCTCCAACCCTTGGCATAACACTCAGCACGTGGGGAAAGCTAAGAAATGTTGAACAGCAACTTTTCATTCATTCCCATTCGGAACACCCTGGGGTCATGATTTGTCTTTTCATATCTAATTCCTGACTTTCGAAGTGTAACTCAGCCTTTTAATCTCTCTGGTATCCTCTTCCCTTAACCTAGCACCCTGTATGTAGTAGGAGCTCAATGTTCAATGATTAGAATTACAACAATGATTATCTCAAATTCTTCCCAGCCAAATGGCAAGAACAGTCACATCTTCCCCAATGGAACCCCAGGCAGCTTCTAGGAAGGGGAGGTGGCAGGCTCTGAATGCAAAGGTGCCCCATTCCTAAATTGGTATTGGACCCATGGGTATTGTCAGAAATGGACCAGGGATGTGCAGAGGGGGACTGTCACAAGTCCTTCTGGGGCTACCACCTCAAGCTCCAGGTACTGAGACATCATTAGGAAAAACTGGACAGATCCAGACCACATAGCTGACTGCTGCAGACCTTGCCTGTCACTTGAGCACAATCAGAGAACAGATGGAGGGCTGGTTCCACGCCCTGAAGTGACCCACAACTGAGGGAGTATCTGGAAACCCTACAAGGAATTCATCATATAAATATTGTGCTCGGAGGTCACAAACATCAACCAGACACTGCTGCAGCAGCTGAGACCCCTTCCCTGGAGGCCAACAATTAACTCCATGTAGTCACCACCAGAAGAGAGTAAACAGCTGGGAAAGGTTTCCTGAAGGATCTTCTCCTTCCTGCCCCTCTGCAGCACAAGGAGGTGGGAGGTACCAATACCTTATCGTAATCACAGAGAATGTGAATGAGCTCCTGCCCAGATGCTAGGGATTCACTTTTCCTTTACCCTCTGTGCTGTCTTCTCTGCCCCTGTGATCAGCTGGCTCCAAATATTGGATTCCAAGCAGCATAGCAGGTGAAGAAGGAAAACGTCCCTGTGAGCATGTCTCAGATTGCCCAGTATTTGCTCCTGCAAAGTCTCCTAGAGGTTCAGGAAATCCAGGCTGCCAAGGGGGTTAAGGGGACCCAACAGAATTGGGGGGGGGGGGGCACCACTCCCATCTGGTGTGGTGTATCCGGCAGCACTTGCCTGGTGTCCCCAGCAGACCCACCCTTGGGGCCATCATCCAGAACAGGGAGCCAAAGGGGAACACAGTGTTCCTTCAGAGTGAAGTCTTTCAGGCACAAAAATGTCTGTCACTCAAGTTGAATAAAGTGTGTGAGTCACTGTGTACGTCAGGTAGATATCCTCATCAGCATGTCACTAAAACTTGGCTGTGTTCTTCTGACGTTGCTGCAGCGTGCTGGAACACTGCCTTCTGTTCCGTGACGAGAACCCCCACCCCTGCCTGACCAAATGGTCCCTCCGTATGTGTGTGCCTTAGCATGCACTTCCCTGGGGAAGGAAGGATGACTGGAGGATGTGAATATTTTAGGACTATAATTTCTTAGAATTAGAAGGGCCTAAGGAGGAGCCTCCCATCAGAGGTGGACATTTTTCTGGAAGGCCTTTCTAATGAAGAGTTGCCCAAACTGCCTTAAAGATGAGTGCTGTGAATTCCACTTATCTGGAGCCTCTAAACATTATAGGTTCTCTTTGGTCGTAACCTGAAAATCTGCCTCTTGAAACTTCCGCCTGCCAGCCCCGTTCTGTCTTACAGAGTGATGTGGCATAAGCGTCATTTCCTCTCTATGTGACTTCATGGCCTTTTTCCAGGCTGAACATTGGTTTATCTACATGCCCAAATAGTGGACCCTTTCTAGACCTCCTGGAAGGGGCTTGTGTGTGACAGTGCTGCTGGTTCAGTATGGCACTTGGAATTGGTCAGCCTTGCTTGAGTCTAGTCATGTGCTTTTTCTTATTCTCAGGCTGGGCAGAGCAACATTCCCCCACTAGTCCACCAATTCCCATGTGGCCTGAGATGACAAAAGCAGTGACCGTGGCGACTGTCCAAGGTCAGGCAGCCATGCTCCCCCCATGCTCCCCCATGGCTCCACAACCTATGCTCCTGCTGCAGAAGTGGGTTAATCTGGGGAAGAGCAGCTATGATGTCAGAAACTGACCCTCAGCAAAGCCCTTCGTCCCTGGGGTGTGTGGCTTTGATGGGAGGGCCCCATAGGGTCATTTTCCCTCCCCCGGACTGTGACCTAAAAGAGCCCTCACTCCACCCCTAGGCAACTCCAATGCTTCTTTAACAGAGATACCCTTGACACCCGGTCGACCTCTCCCTGGGCTGCCCCCTCCTGATGCCCAGGATTGCCTGAGTGCTCTTTGCTCCTGAGGGATGAGAACGCCGTTGCCTGAGAGCCAGAAGCTGGAGGGAGAGCTATGGACTGTGCCCCCACCATAGCATCCCCTGAGCTAGGACGCTCTTCTCTGTCTCCCATGCCCTTCCTTATTCCAAGACCTAGGAGATGAGATGCCGTTTCCAAATGGCATTTATAGATGTTCAAACCACATTTTTCTGAACTCCTCTCAAAACTGTTCTGTGTCTCTGTCTGTCAAGTTCCTTTTGAGGAAGGAAAAGGAGACTTGGTGTTAACACCAAAGAGACCAAGTGCATGGACTCCGTATCCTCTAAGAGAGACCCTGGCTACCATCTGAATCTCAGGCACAGCCTGCCTGCCTGTTACCAGCCAGCAGGATCAGGGGAGGCCTGGAGTGGGTATGACTGTCTGGCAGCAAGCACTGGAAAACCGAGTGAAGTCTTGTTCCCCAATACCTCCAGCTTTCAAACCAATCATGTTCCTCAGCGTGTTGATGAGTGAAGTAGATTTTTGCAGACACAGCAAGTGGGTGCAGCAAGGTAAGAACAAAGTCATCTTTGACAGCAGGCAGGAACATTCCCTTCCCTGTCCCAGTGGTGTCTGGCATTCATAGCCCACGGTGGCTTCTGAGAACTCTGGGAGCTCTCAGCTGCTGCTGCTGGGAGTTTGGTCTTATCATTCTGTTCTTTGCTTCAAAATTCAAGTCATGTAATTTGGAATTCTTTCACAACAACTTTAGAAGAAGAGCATGTCAGATGCACTTGCTGATGTCACCTTTTCAGATACTCACAAAGTTCAAACATGATTCTTTCTCTTTGCCCTCACCCATTTTCCACTCCTCCTGGCAGATTGCTTTGGTGGTAGTAGGAACTGGGATGAGTGGAATGCATTCCTGCATTGCTGTCCCTTGGTAGGTCTAGGTGATTACGGTCAGTGAATGCCAGGTGCTCTTCCCCCAGGCACACCCACAGATGCCGATGATGACTAGACTGTGGTACTTCTGCTAGTTGACTGAGTGTCCCGCAGGCTGGGGAAGTGGAGGCCACATGGACATATGGGGTGTGGTTTATTGTTCATGGTCTTTGCCATGATTATGATTTTTAGTTACCTGAAGTAGGATTTGGTAGTCTTTTCAATAAGTACTCTGAATTGACGATGAATATCTATTTCTCCATTGACCAATTTGCCAGGCATGCCCTGGTTCTAGTCACCTGGGAAGAAGGAAGCAGATTCTTAGGCTCTTAGATCTGGTTCTACTCTGGTGTAAAGAAGAATCTACATCATTGTGTTCTGGATCACTGGCCATCCTGTCCCTGCCCATGTTCCCCTAGAAACAGGAAACTCATTCTCTTGAGTTGGCTTCAGTGCCAGAGTGCCTTATCTGGCAAAGTGTCCCACTGCCTCCTTGGTGCCTGCTCCTTCCTCCTCTATGTGCTCAGGTGACTTCTCAGCTCTCTTCCAGGGGTAGGTGTTTATGTATTTGTGCCAGACATTTTCTCTTCTCCATAGTCTTTGTTTCCAGGCAAATGTCACTAGATCTGTCGTCCACTCTTCCTGTAACATGGTTCTCAGACCTCTGCCAATTTCACCTTTGTATGGTTGGATTTGGAAACAAAGTGCTAAGTTCAGCTGATTTTTTTTTTTTTTATCTTTTCAATTTTATCTTAAATATTAGTATCAGCTCATCATCGCAGCCTGCCCAGGCTTTGAGGATCCTGTCTCCATCCTGTTTTCTCCATGCCTTTGGTCATCTCCATGTTTGGGTCACAGCAGCAGAAGTGAACTTAGGCTATAGGAGAAGTGCTATTGTTCCTGGCCTGCCCTCAGGCTTCAGTGGCATTCTCGTAAGGCCTTAGATGAAGTGCAGACTGTGCCTGTGACAAGAATCGGGACTGCCTGTCTGAATGCTAAGGACACAGTAGTGCTTCATAAATACAATAGACCCACCTTGGCTGCAGTTTTTTTCTGAGATTGCAGTAATCTGTGGTCAATTAGGTCCAAAATATTAATGGAAAATTACAGAAATAAACAATTCACAAGTTTTAAATTGCCTGATATTCTGAGTATCATGAGCAAATCCTGTGCCATTTTGCTTTGTACCTGGGACATGAGTTATCCCTTTGTTCAATGTATTCACACCATATGTGCTTCCTACTCAACATCCTTATGGCTCAACAATCCAGGATTACCCAAAGCAGATGATCCTTTTTGTGATAGATTGTCAGAAGGTCTACAGTAGCCTAACACCATGTCGCAATATCCGTGTCATTCATCTCACTTCATCTTGTCATGAAGGCATTGCATCATCTCATATCACAAGAAGGGTGAGTACCAGGCAATCAGATATGAACAGAGATGCCACATTCACATAACTCTTACTACAGTACATTTATTATTGTTGTATTTTATTGTTAATCTCTTAAGGTGCCTAAATTATAAATATATATATGTGTGTGTGTGTGTGTGTGTGTGTGTATAAGAAAAATATCTTGTGTAGGATTTAGTACTAGCCACAGTTTTAGGCATCCCTTGTGGATCTTAGAATGAACACCCTGCAGATAAGGAAGGACCACTATACAGGTGTGGGTGAGCTGTTGTCAGTGCCTGACTCATAGTGCACTGCCCCTTTGTTGCAGGAAAGTGGCTTTCTTAGCTCTTTTGCACTTCAGCCTCTGCAGTGTTATATAGCATGGTCATGAATTACCAATGAACCATAGTCCTAATTAGGCTGTATTAGAAACCCAAGTTAAGGAAGAGAAGCATCTGGGGAAACATGTTCCTACTATGCAGCCTCTGACCCCAGTGGCTGGAGCTGGGCTGTGGCACCAAATGCACAGGACAATCTTGTGGGAAATAAGTCCCCTGCCCCATTGATCCTAGAGAGAGAAAATATGTGTTTTCCAGCACCACCACCTGCTTGTGCTGTCAGAATAAGAAAAGTGGCTCTGGCTTATTCTTCCTGCTTCCTCAATTTCATGTGAAATGATTTTACTTGATGGCAGTGAGTGCCTCACTGAGCGTCTGCCTGCGGGGCTTGTAGCGGGGAGTGGGGGAGGATGAAAAATGCGGCAGAGGTTGGCTTCATCAGGAAGTGAAATTGACTGTGAACAATGTGATTTATTAAAGACCACTGTTGGTGCTGGTTACAATGTGCACACGGCACCTAGCGAGGGACTCTTGTGCAGAACAGAGCAAGCTCCCTGAGGGTAATCCCAGCTACCCACTTCTTCTGCCTTCCTGCCGAATCCACTATGGAGACTCAGCCCATATCAGGAACCAAGTGTGCTTTGACAGTTTTAATAAAGGTACTGGGAACATGCTCTGCAATGCCCACAGTCTAAAATAGACAATAACCAAGACAAAGAAAGTAAGCATGGCCACACATGCTTCCTCTGTTCCCTTACATGGAGAAATAGAGGCCCCAGGAAATGGAGTGACCCAGGTGAATTAGTGATGGCTGAGACCTGAAAATACACACATGTTGCTTCCTGCCTATTGTGATGGTCACTAGGAGTAGGAGGATGGCATGAGATAATACAGGCTGGGGATTTAAAGGAAAAGAGACCTGGCTAGGAGGCAGGGACCTGGTTTGAGTCTTTCCATCTGGTAACCCAAAGCAAGTTACTGTTTTCTGAGCTTTAGTGGCCAAGTGTGCTTTGGAGTTACACAGCCTCAAGTTCAAGTGTAGCTTGATGACCATTAGCTGTTAGTCCTTGGGAAAGTGACTACTCCTTTAAGCCTTAACTTCCATATCTATGAGAACTAAGAAATGGAGCTAATAACACCTGCGTGATAAGGAGGTTGTGAGATGGAAATGTGCCAAGGAAAGTACCTGGCAACATATAATGCTCAGTAAATCTCCTCTGCTTGTGGGAGCACAATCTGTTAACAGCTCTGTCAGTAGAAAGCCCTTCCCTCGACTTTCTGCAGAGTCCCCTAGAACAGTGGTTTCCAAAGTGTGATCCATGGATTAGGAGTGTTCACATCACTGGGGAACCTGTTAGAAAGGCACATTCTCAGGACTGCCCAGACCTCCTGCACCTGAAACTCTCGGGTAGGGCCCTGTAATCTGGGTTTTAGCATGCCTGCCCAGTGATTCTGGTGCAGACTGTTTTAGGGTTCCTTGCTTCAATTCTAAAAACACACGAACCATCTAGTTCTCCTTTCTCATGAGAAGATTATAAAGGAGCTGCGTTTTTGAAAACCAAGGCCTGGAAACTTAGATTTGAGTCCCAGGTTTGTAACCTATTTGAAGGACAGAAACTTTTAATAGAACCCTAAAGTAGTAAGAGCCCATTCTTCAGAATTCGTCCATATCCCCATCTGTTTGGAAATAGGCCTAGCAGTTCACAGGCTTAGAAACCTAGGCAGCTGTGTCCTGGTGTCTGTCCTTCAATAAGGTAGCCAGCCCTCTGATGGGAAAGGTTCCTGCCCTATTGCTTTATTAAAGTTAAAACTCTCAATTTAGCTCTGGAAGAAGGACTTCAGGCTTAGGACCATTTGATGAATGGCTCCAGAATATCTCCTGGCTGTAGCTACTAGAGTAAATATGATTTAAATAAAGCACGTTATCAATTTCCCCACCATATCTGAACAATGTTAAACATAAAGTACTGTCAGGAGCCAGTGATTTTTAATAAGGGCAGTGTGCCCAGAGTTATCTGAATAATTGATGGAATGATGGTAGTGAACCTGGTGGGATGGTACAGAATACCAGGGCGAGGCTGGGGGTGTCTCCCAGATCTGAGCCAGCACCCTAGGAGCTGGGGTCTGATGCCAGGAGCAGGTACTTGAGACCTCAGACATCATCCCTTTTGTCACATCAAGAGCAGTCATAAGGGAGTGACTGGACTGAGACTTTTATTAGCTCTTCAGGCAGTGTAGCAGTATAGTCAGCCATGAGGGTACCAATCGTCAGGGGCTGTGCTCAAGGTCAATAAGAGGGAATCTATTCTTTGGTTTCCAAATCCATCAGTCACCAAGTTCCCTGATTCTCTCTTCTGCAGCATCTCCTAAAATTTCCATTCTATTTCCCTACAAGACAGGTGTTGCTGAGCCAATCTATTCTCAAAGGCTCTCTGAAGGTCACAATTCATCAACCTCACTTTGGTCTTAACAGAATGGCCATGTGGACTGTAACAGATGCCCATACATTCCCAGGGACATGAATGGATAGATTGGTGGCATTTCATAGTCATAGTCTGTGTCCTTCACATTTGCAAACTTATGCTTCAACCAAGGAGAGTTTGTTTCAGGAGATGAGCCTTTCTTTTCTTTCCTGATGGCTGCACCAGTTAGTTGTTAGACCTGTGTCTCATCCTGTTTGTTGAAAGTCATGAGAAGAAGCTCTTCTTTTCCTTTCTTAGAAGACTGTGAGTCACTAGGTGATGTTATTCCATGGGACCAGAAACTGCTCTATCAGTCCAGCTGTAGGTACCCAAGAGCCAAGCTGGGAGGGGTGTTACCTTTTTCTTCAATCCTCAAGGAGAGCTGTAAACCATCTGAGTGATGATTGAGCAGTTAATGAGCTAGAAGTACAGTGGAGCCTTTAGCTGGAAAACTTGCTGAGGGGATGGAGGAGGAAGCTAAAACCATGTTGATGGTAGATTAAAAAAATATTAATAATAAGAGACACAGTGATGTCCTTCAGACTGTTCTCCAAATAGGATTTAACCTGATGCCCTAGACTTGGGATGTTAGCTCTGGGTCCTTGCCAGGCAGTGTGACTCTGAGCAAGCATATCAGCATTGGATTTAATCCACTTCTGGAATCTGCTAGCTGTGTGGTCCATGACAAGTTATTTACGATCATGAGCCTCTACTTCTCCCTCTTAAAATGTGCACAGTAATTTCTACCTCAGAGTATTGTGAAAAGTAACCAAGATTGTGTAATCCTTGTAAACTCTACAGTAGATTGCTTAGTCTTGTAAACCCAATGCATGTGGACAGAGACTCTGGTGCTAGGTGGCTGAGAGGCAAGGCAGGAAGCAGGCATCCCTGCAAAACTTGTTCATATGCTGGTTATAAGCCATTTTCTCATAGAAATGGTTAACAGTACCAAATGGCCCCTGACAAAACCCTGTGAGAGCCAAGATGGTGGTCAGGGCCTCAGGAGTGTTGCCCAACCTGACAGCTGAGTGAACCTTTGATGGGGTAATTGATAGCTCAGGCACAATTCAGCAGCTCGGTTAACTCCTCTCCCATTAGGAGGGATTTATTTCTTCATGGGATAGGGGTTTGTGCTGATTCAGCTGCAGCAGCTTTCCCTCTGCTGAACTTACTTCCACAGAGAAGTAAGAGTTCTCTGGTTCTCCTCTTCCTCCTCCTTTGAGGCCTCATTGGAAGAAAGCGTGGTTAGAGGAGCCCAGCATTTGGTCCTACGCTCAACCCCTCTCCCTGGAGAGTGTTGAACCGAAGACCCATCATCACTTAAAAAATGACTTGTGTTTTCTTATATCTTCTGTTTGAACACTTTGGGCGCACATACAGCCCAACACATCATAGCCCAAATGCTGTAAGTCTGTGATTTGCTCACATTCCTGTTATGGTTTGAATCTGGAATCTCTCTCAAAGGCTCATGTGTTGAAGGCTTGGTCCCCAGTGCAGCAGTGTTCACAGACTGGACTTTGGGGAAGTAATTGGCTCATGAGGGCTCTGACCTTATTAGTGGATTAATCCATTGATAGGTGATTAGGCTATGGGGGAAGAGGGACCTAGTTGGAGGAAATAGGTCACTGAGGACATGCCCTGCAAGTATATTTCTTGTCCCTGGTATCTTTCTGCCTCCTGGCTGCCATGAGGTGAACAGCTTTCCTCTGCTATGTCCTTTGCCATGGTGTTTCTGCTTCACTACAGGCCTCAAAGCAATGAAGTCAGCTGACATTGAACCAAAACTTCTGAAACTGTGAGCCAAAATAAATATTTCCTCCTTTAAGTTGTCTTTCTTAAGTATTTGTCACAAGGCTAATATGGTCCCAATGCTACCTTTATTTTTTTTAATGTCAGCTTTATACAAAATTAAATAATGCGCATTTAGAGGCATCCATTTGAGGTATGCAATGAAATGAATTTGCCACTCATGTACAGCATTCCCACAGTCAAGATACCAAGTCTTTCTCATCCCAGAAGGTTCCTAGTGCCCCTTTGCAGTCTCTCTCCCTCTGACTCAGCCCCAAGTAACCATTGAGGTATTTTTGTGGTTAATGAGTTTGCATCTTATGTAAATGGTTATTTTGTTAAGGGCTTTTTTAGCATAATTTTTGTTATATATTATATAACATAAAACTATAATTTTAGCCAATTTTAGGTATAGTTCAGAGGCTTTAAGTAAATTCTCATTGTTATTCAGCCATCACCATCTTCCATACCTGGAACTTTTTTTTCACTTTCCCAAACTAAAACTTTATACCATGAAACAGTAGCTTTCCATCCCTCTTCCCGTTCCAGCTCAATTCCTGTGAATTTGACTACCTTGGGAACTTCACACGAGTGGAATTATGGATTTGTTCTTTTGGGTCTGACTTATCTCACTGTGATATTTTCAAGGTTCACCCATGTTGTGTGTAACATGGGAAAGGATTTACTTACTTTTTAAAGGCTGAAAATACCCCATTGTACATATGTACTGCATTCTGTGTATCCTGTTGACAGGATTATGGCTATGGGTTGCTTCCACCTTTTGGAAATTGTGAATAATTGTGCTGTGCACATTGGTAGATGACTCTTCTAGTTCCTCTGTCAATGCTTTTGGGCATAGTTTTCATAATTCCATGTCTAATTTTTTGAGGAACATTCATAATGTGCCTGCACCATCTTGTAGCATTGCCTTTGGTGTGTTTTGTTTTTCTGAATTTGTTTTTTCAAGCTTTTTATTGGTGCCTAATAACTATGCAGAGCAGTGGATTTCATCGACAACATTGTATTTTAAAGTTTTTCATTAGAATTGCTTGTTCTGATTATTCCTCACTTTACAGAGGACACACCCTTGGGACTTCTTGTGGCCTGGTGTGACGAAGGCGTCTCTTCAGTATCTTGAGTTTCTGCCTTTCCAGGCCCTTCAGATTGATTTAATTGCTCAGGAAATTGCTCAGTCATGATAACCTCAAGTAAAATTATACTGCTTAATTTCTCTTAGCTCTAGTTATTTCCCTGTGTGTTCTACCAGGTGCTCATTAGCTGGAGTTATTAAACAATTCACAATTATCCTATTAACAATATTATTAAAGAACTACCTACATCCTATTAACTCTTCCACCTACATATGTCCTTTTAAGAGAATCTATTGTGCTATACATCATATTTATATGAATTTAGTTATGTCTGTTAAACTGTCTTAACTATCTTACCCAGATTTTTGCAACTGTGGTCTGACTTGCTAGCAACCTGTTTGTAATACCTTCAATGCTGCCTAGGTATGATCTGTTAAAACTCATCTCTCATTTAGATCTTGTTTTGTCCAGGTATCAAAAGCCCAGTAGGAAGTTAAACATATTGATTCTGGGAACTCAACCTTGAATGTGCAGAGAATGTAGAGGGTTTCAGTTCTACAGTATCCTTTTAAGAAGTCTCTTTTCCTTTGACCAGTGCCACCCTGTCCACCAGGCTGCATGAGTCATCTTAATGGGGGGTTGGGGGAGAGCGTGCACATGTGTGTGTGGTGTGTTAAGGGGCTGCTCAGTGGGGAGAATGGAGGGGCATGAAGGGAATAGGGGTTGGGAAGTGGGAGACTGGTTGAGGATCATGGAGAAAGGACAGGGAGAGGTCAGTGCTCCTCTGTCAGAACAGAACCCTTTTGACACCGTCATTTTGTTATAACTGACAGGGCTATGTGACTGAGCATCATAGCGGCCTTGGGAAAATTGCCAGAATGACAGCCCATCCTATTTGCTTTTTAATTTTGGTATTCTGCCCTCATCTGAGCCTTGAGGAGGAGGAGGCACTGGCCTGGGCCACATTAGTACTTGGGTAGCAGCTATCTCAATCAATCAAACCTTGTGCCTATAGAAAACAAAAAGAGGGTGATGTTAGGGTCTAAGACAGGGCCAGACGTAAAGTGTTGGTTGCACGGTGTGGAAGGGTGACTGGAGAATCTGTCTTTTCCTTTTCATCATGTTTCTTCTTCCTGGGAAATCTGGCATCCACTGGGATCACTTCGTATAGTCAGGGTTGTGAGTCTTTTACCTGGATCGCATATACAGTAAGAGTGGGGAGAACTTTCAGGGCCTACCTGTGGCACACACTAAATGTGTAAATGGGCTTGTTACTAACAAGAGGTAACAAGCTCACCTCTTGTTAGTATTGAGGGCATTCCTCCTCCTAGTTCTATGTATGGGGTCATCTCTTGACAAACACAGTGGTCAAACATAGTTTGTGCAATGCCCTAGGCCCAGCTTTGTGTAAATGAAACACCCCCAATTGCCCACCTCTGCAGCTGACCTCTGGGCTCTGTTTACCAAATACCCATTGGTGTCTCACCCCAAACACAGCTGGAGTCCAGGAGTTCTTCCTGTGTCCAAAGCCCTCTCCTGTCATCCTGCTCCCTGAGCCCACCGAGGAGCTCCTGCTGACCAGTCCCAAGTCTAAGCCACAGTAGAGAGACATCCGACGACCCCTAAGCAGATGGGTCCCTCCTTGTAAAAAAATTCTTTATATGTTCTTTTTTATACATGACAGTAGAATGTATTTTGTCATATTATACATACATGGAGTATAACTTCCCATTCTTGTGGTTGTACATGATGTGGAGTTACACTGGTTATGGATTCATATATAAACATATCCAATTCATTCTGTCTTTCTGTTCACATCCCCTCTCCTTTCCCTTCATTCCCCTTTGTCTAATTCAGTGAACTTCTAGTCTTCCCTCACCAATCCCCTTATCGTGTGTTAGCATGCCCATATCAGAGAGAACATTTGACCTTTGTTTTTTGGGGATTGGCTTATTTCACATAGCATGATAGCCTCCAGTTCCATCCATTTACCAGAAAATGCCATAATTTTATTTTTCTTTCAGACTGAGTAATATTCCATTATGCACATATACCACATTATGTATATATACCATTAATCTGTTGAAGGGCACCCAGGTTGGTCCCACGGCTTAGCTATTGTGAATTGAGCTGCTACAAATATTGATGTGGCCAGGTCACTACAGTATGCTGATTTTTAGTCCTGTGGGTATATGATGAGGAATGGGATAACCCAGTCAAATGGCGTTTCCCAGATGGGAACCCTCTTGACACTATGGGAAAGTACCTGTCTGTACTTGGCGGAATAGTGTCCCCCCAAAATTCATGTGTACCTGAAATCTCCAAATGTGACTTCCTTTGAAAATAGTGTTTTTGAAGATGTAACTAGTTAAGGCACATGCTAGTGAATCATTGTGGATTTAGGGTCAACTATTGGTGTCCATATAAAAAGAAAATAGAACACAGGGAAGATGGCCATGTGAAGATGGATGTAGAGATTGAAGTGATGTCGCCACAGAGACTAAGAGCCACCAGAAGCAAATGACAAAGAAGCATTCTCCCTGGAACCTTTGGAGGGAGCATGGTCCTGCTAACACCTAAATTTGGAACTTCTGGCCTCCAGAATTGTGAGAATGTATTCCTGTTGTTCGAAGTCACTAAATTTTTGTAATTTGTTATAGCAGCCACAGGAAGCAAACTGACTGGCTGACAAGAGGCATGAGGTGGCTCATTCAACTCGTTCTGGAACCAAAGTGTCAGGGGTTCTTTGCTGTCCTCACTTCTCTTGCCACCAGGGTCTGGGAAAATTCTTGTGGGAGACATCTAAGGAGAGTGATGAATCAGAAGACAGGAATGTCAGGGCAAGACTCCCCTGTTGTCAATTTAATCTTGCTGGCAAAAGAGTTCTTTGTCCCTCATCACCATTATTACTACCTTTTCCTTAGGACTTAACCACGTGCCGGGCACCCTGCAAATCTTTAGGGCATTTCACTCAATAAGGACACTAGTAAGTTTCTGTAGTCCTAGTTTTAGGTTTGAGATCCATTAACTTGCTCAAGGTTACACAGCAGATGGCAGAGTCAGGATTGGAACTTGGCTCTCTTCTCAGGAGATGCACATGTAACCACTATGCTACAGTGACTTAGCTTACATCAGACTAATAATAGTAGCTAATGATGGACACAGCAGGAAGAGAGTATGCTCAGGGGTTTCCCACAGCCTCCTTTGTATTCCTACCCCTATACCTACCTACCTATCCCTTCCTGGGATGGCCTGATAGTCACATTTCAGGTGTTTTTCTCTGGTAGTTTGTCCTTGTCCCATTCCACGTGAAAAACTCTTGCTCATTCCAACTGACTCAGTTTAAAGATGCTCTGGAAACTACTATGTAGCACTTAGTATGTGAATCATAAATCCTACTTTGCGTGTTTCTTTCCTAAGATGGAATGGGAGTGCCTTTAACACAAGACTGAGTCTTTTGGTTTTGGTACCTCTGCCTCTCCAAAGTCCCCATGAAAGTTTGAGCAAGTGAAATATGTAGAAGACATGAAGATCATTAAAGACAAATGCTCAACAGCAACAGATACTACTTTAAAAAGATGAAAGAAAAAAGAGAACAGATACTCTAAGACAAATATTTGTAGAAGGAATCACTAAAAGCTTTGAACTTTGAAATCAAATGTTTAAGCTGGAATTTCACTTTCTGTGTACTTACAAATACCACTCAGTTCAATATAATGGTCAATCTATATTTTGAAATTTACTCTGGGCCTCATGAACACATTTTTTGTGGTGTTTTGATTATCTAAAGCTTTAGTCATCTAAGTACACATTCTTTAAAAGCCTGCCCTGTCTTAAGTGTTTGCATTTGTCATAGGGCACCCTCCATTTTGTGCTGAGCCTGTGGGAATGTGGGACTTCTCTGACTGGGGTTCCAGCAAGAGCATTTTCCAGGAGGCGAAGAGCTGGTGTGGAACAATGCCTGTGCCTTTTCTCATGTTGCCTTCTCTATAGGGGACAGTTTGCCCAAGTGGGACGTCCTTGCCCCAAACTTCTAATCATTCTTCCATCTCTGTCCTCCCAACAGGCTGGCCGTGGGTGACCCTCTCTGTCCTGGGATTCCTGTACTGCTATTCCCATGTGGGCATTGCCTGGGCACAGACATACACCATGGACTAGTACTGCCAGGCCCAGGCCAACCTCCAAAGCAGATGGTACTTCACTCAGACGTCCTACTCCAAGATAATCGCCAAGGGATTATCTCCTGCTCATCTTCTGTTGAAGATACCTCACTCCAAGACTGGCAGCTTGAACCCTCATAGAAATTTTACAACCAGACTGTCTTCCAACTTGTGGGCCTTAGAGATTTTTCTACCCTAATACTGTCAGTTTCCTGCTGGGTAAGCTGAGGCCCAGGGCAGCAGATCATCTTGCCTAGCTATACAAGGTGACATTTTGGTCTAGAACTCAGCCCCATTGAGCTTTTGAGTTCTTTCTCCTTTACCAAGAATTACATGGAATGGACATGTCTTGATTGAGCACAGAAATCCTGGTTATTGATAGGCCTGTCTACCACTGGGTAGTATTTCTGAAACATTTTACTGATATTTTGGTGACCCCTTTCCCATGACCTACATTGTGGGCTCTAGAACCAGAAGTAGGTTTTGACTTTCACACATCAGCTCCTCAGCAGGGAGGTGACAAAGACACCAGCTTCTGATGACCTGTTCAAAGAAGATGAAGGCAGTCCTATGGCTTTCCAGGGAGTCTGTACCCAAGGACCCCTGTGATTTGACTCTTACCAGGGTAATCTACTTTTGACTATTCATTCTTGAGGTTTGCAGAGAAGTTTACACATGGTACTTCCTCTGACAGTTAATGTTTCCCAATAAAGAAGCAGAAATATGAAAGCCAGAGAATCAGTGTGTACACAGCAGGTGCCACTGGCCAAGTCACAAAAGGTGAGGATGGTGTCCTGTGGTCAACATTTTCCACCCAGGTCCCCAGTCACTACCATCCTACTCGGTAGCTCATACTCACTGACTTATGTTGCCCCATTTGATTCAAATGAAATGGAGTCTTTCATTTTACATAGATAATTCACAGTTTTCTAGAATTGGAGTATTTTTGAGGAAAATGTTGAAAAATCTTAGCACAGTTACGTAACTTGACTCCAGAAAATGCTGGTCAAATTACCAATGTCCCCAAGTGGTAAATAGCTTGGAATATTTTTGTTTGACTTTGGATTTATTTGTGGGGCAGACACTGAAGGTTTAAAATTTGGGGAGATTTTTAACACCCCAAATACATGAATTGTCATGGAGTGACAGGCGAAGGTTTACTCCAACCTAGCTGGTATCTCAAATTCATTGCATGGTATTGTCCTTGGGTCTTGGCTGTGATTATACACTTGGTGAGAGATAAGTGCAGGACCAATCATTTTGTTGACTCCCTTTCTTCCTAGCTGCGCTGCTTGAAAGAGAGATGGGAAGGAACCAGATGTTGATGAACTGGCATGGGCACAATGTGCTAGTTGAAACAGGACAGAACAAAGGGACAGGCAGACCTGGCTGCAGTAGACTCCACAGCTGGCTGGGTAAACGAGAAGACACACTGCAGGAGATTCCAGAGTGCTGAGAAGTTTTAACAAGGGAATGAGCCTGTGGGAATGCAGTAGAACTTGGAGGAACACTGAGTCAGGATTTGTGGTCAACTGGAAGGAGTTCAGCTGAAGTTCACTTGGAAGGAAAGGGCTTGCTAGGAAAAGGAGCATAAAAATGATTGTAGGGAAGTGTCTAATATATGTAGGTATGTAAATAATACAAAAGATTTTGAGGTCTTCCAAAAAGACCATTGATATAAAAATACATGTAGTCATTCACTAAACTATACTGGATAAGTCAGTGGATGTGTCTGAAAGTAATAATCCTGAATCCGTTTTCAGCTATGATTCAGAATGGTTCTTGGGAATTAGTAAAATCATTGTGTTTAACTCTATTTGAAACCTGGTTAACCAATGTATGGGTCATCTAGTACTACTGTTTTCTTTAACCTTTTCCTGCTCCCTAACTGTAATGTGAAAACGACAGTACTTCTCTCTACATGGATGTGAACTAAAATCCTGGAGTTACTTTAAACCAAAGCCCCTTGAGGTGTCTGGGCATGCAGAGCTATTCAGCTGAGGAACATCAGATGTGTCACTAGCCCTGGGCAACTTCAGTCAGGGTGTGGGGAAGAGACTAGACAAGGTCCCAAGGTCACTTCCAGCCCCAGGATCTTCTGAACTCTACCTGGCTCTATGGGACAGCCAAGGGCCCTGTACTTTACTGCCAAGATGACACCCAAGGAGGGAAGCAAGACACCTGAAGGTCAGTGAAACCTCAATCATTCTGATTAATTCTTGGATCCACAAAAGAGAAGTATTGTTTTCAGATTAATTTGTTTGAGGTGACAGCACAAAACCTTTTGTTCTGTTAAAGACTACAGGCCTAGAGAGAAAAATGTATCAGACATATGATGATCTATGTATTAGGAGAATAACAATTTAGTATGGGTGTAGGAGGAGAGATCCTTTTACAGAAATTGAGACTGCTTAGTTTGCTTGACTAAATATGAGAAATCAACCATAATATAATGCTTTTGCATTTAGCTGTTATAATTTAGATATTAGGTGTCCCCCAAAAGCTCATGTGTGACACAATGCAAGAAGGTTGAAAGGTGGAATGATTGGGTTATGAGAGTCTTAACCCAATCAGTCTATTAATCCCCTGATAGAAATTAAGTGGGTGGTAACTAGAAGCAGTTAAGGTATGACTGGAGGAAGTGGGTCCCTGGGGACTTGCTTTGGAATTTATATTTTGAAAGCTGAGTTTAGCTGCTTTCCTTCATCATACTCTTTTGCCTTGATGTTCTGTCTCACCTTAGGCCCTGAAAAATGGAGCCACTGTCTAGGGACTAAGACCTCTGAAACCACGAGCCCCAAATCTTTTCAACCATGAATTGTTTTTGTCAGGTCTTTTAGTCACAGCAGTGAAAAAGCTGACAAAAAGAGACATACCAGGACTTAGCCATACAATAGGGTTTGCTTTAGTGTTGCCAACACAAGAAGCCAGGTTATCAATTAGAAATGGGCTTCTCGGTATAGTACTTCTTTCTTCAGAGAAATAAGATTTATTTGGAAACAAAGCCCTCATTTAAAAATAGTTGAACCCCATTTGTCACCCAAAAATGTAGTATACATATTCCATATTACTAGTCCTTTTGACTAATTACAAAAGTCATCCACGAAGATAGTATTTTGTCTCCATTAAGGACAACTAAAAAACTGACATGTTCAGTACTTCTATTGGGTGACACTTTTGAGATTAATGTCAATCATTTGCCATTTTAAACAATATCACCCTGGAATTATTTTCATTATGCTATTCTGCATGGTAATTTATTAGGAACTAGGGGAAAATAATTAAAAATGTTATATTCATACTGTGGTGTTATGAGATCAAGCAGAGGCCTGAGTTTAGCTCGTATGTCATAGATGCCTCATCCCTGAATTAAGTTACATTGTTAAAAGAAAAGTGCCATTTTTTGAGATGTGGTCCATTGGGTATTAAATAAGAACTCAGATTGGCAGTATCGTGGAGTCTTGCCATGAGCAAGAAATGATACCTATTAAAATAATAGCAGAACTGAAACTATGCTGGTGTGTAGGACTCTTTAGTTTAGGATAAGAAGTCTTTTACCTTAATAGCTCCTGAAGCCACCAGTGAAGTAGAACAAGGTCCAGAACTTGTATTACTGACACTGAGTCATTTAGAAAGATTGAGGTATATTCTTCATCCATTTTAAAAGGCAGGGAAGCATTAACATTTTGTACACATTTTAATCTAAATTGTTCAAAATGAAAAAGATGATTTCTCAGTGTGAGTTCACCTTTAAGTGTATTAAATTAACACATCATACAATTTTCAGTGATTACAGATTACTGTGGCTTGAAATTTGATGCCATTGTGGCATTGTTAGGAGGTAGAACCTTTAAAAGACCATTAGATTGTTAAGAGGGATTCATACCTTTTTTCTGGAACTGAGTTAATTTTTGTCACAAAGCAAGCCTGCCTTGTCTTGATGGCACATATCCACTTGCCTTCTAATTTCCATCATGCTACGAAGCAACACGAGGTCATCACCCAATGTGGCCACCTTGTCATGGACTTCCAGAACCTTCCAGCCTCCAGAACTGTGAGACTCAATCAACTTCTTTATAAATTTAATTATAAGTTGTTCTTTTTATAGCAATAGGAGTTGCTGAGACACAGATTTTAAAGGCAACCTTTGTACATGTGTAAAACAGATGTAGTTGTACCTCAAGGTGATATGGCTAAGCACCTTTATATATGTTCTTTTGCTAAGCAGTACTTTGACACAACCTTGGTGTCTCTAGAATTTTAAGTTCTCCAAAACCACAATTATAGCTGTCATTCAAGTTAGAACTTCCCAGATCTTTTGAAATGGAATAGAAAATACCATCCTTGCTCTGTCATCTTAGGTCAGAACACCCAATTCAATGATTTACCATTATGTAAGGAAAGGCAAAAGCAAGTATCATGTATAAAATAGTTTATTACCATAATAAATAAAATTAAACTTTTTTTTTTTTACAAATATCATTTGTGCTTGTTTAAAAATGTTGAGAAGGGAATATCATCAATGGAGGGGCCCGTGTGTTCCTCTTAACATTCCCAAGCTGCAGACATACAGTGGAGTTACTGGCAGCATCCTCAGCTGACCACAAAAATAGTATCAGCTTATTTGCACTTGCTTATTCATGCTCATTTGGACAAAGTGACAGATGCAAAGAAGAAAAAAAGGATTTGGCAGGACTCAATGGAAAGATTATTAATATAAGGAGAAGCCCCAGAATGATGAACTGCTCATGAGTAGAAATGTCCTTGCGATGAAATGTTGGATGTGGACAGTCTCCAACTGATGCATAAATACAGTGTCTGAATACTAAGAGAATACATTCATTGGGGTAGGGGGTTGCATCCTTTACAAAGAGTTCATCTCCTGATACAAGATCTGTGAACTTGTCATTGAACAACGAATGGATCCACTGGATGACTCAGAAATCACAAAGAGACAATCTAAGAAAAGTTGAATGGCAGGTAGAGCGAGTACCCACCAGGTCTGGCACCTCTAGGGTAGATAAGTTCAGTTTTAGAGATTCCAGAATGAGTCTGATATGCTTGCGTGAAAATGAAGTTTCATTTGAAACTCGTTTAAACTTCAGGCAAATTCACATTGATTCTTTTGAAGTGTAGGGGCAGGGGGAGATACTAAAACTTTTCACCACCACCACCACGGGTGAGAAAACGATGCTTTGTCTGATAGCTGCAGTCAGTACTAAAAGGATAATGAAGTCTCCTCCCAGTGCAGGGTGGAGGAGGAGCTGGTGAAGGTAATTCTTATTGAAGCAAGTGAGAAGGCAGTATATGGAGCAGTAACAATGACTTACAGGAAAGGGCCTCCAGGGGCTGGAGTGCACCCTCAAAGGACCTCCTCTTTAAGCAACAGTAGGAGGGAGGAGAGGAAGGGGCATTGGCAGCTCCATCACAACTGGAGTTTCATTCAAAGGTCTTAAGGCTAAACATCTTTATTGCAAAACATAGTACATTCTGTTAATCAAATGCAAATCAGCAACTTGTATCTCCACCAGGGCTCCTAAAATGTCCTAGAGTATACATGTGAGATGTGGTCAGTGCAACAAGTGGAAATAATCTTCAACTAATATTCCTAAAGAGTTCTGACAGCATCCTCACTCCAACTTGGCTTAGTCCTCTTACTTTCCACCTAAGGATTTGGAAAATAAAGCTTGCCACATAGGGTAGAATGGTGGAGTGTATTTTTGTCTCTTGCCCAGCTACCCCCACTTTTGAAGAAGGACGATTCCAGGAAAGGAGCTGATGAATAGTTAGCAGCAACACAGAGGAGCCAGAAGGTCAAGAGTAAAACAGGACCCAGGAATTGGGCCCAAGAGAGCAAAGCCAGAAATGTATTTCCGAAATGGAATAAGCACAGCTTTTATACACTTGGGCCATGTTGTAGCCTTATTAGCAGATGTAGCATTGCATTAATGAAATTAAGTATTTGCATTAATTGGGCACTAGACTAGAGCTTTTCAACCAAATGGCTGCCTCCATCCTTGGGCTGTTTCATCTCACCCTGCAGAGGAGTTCTTTGTGGGCCTGTGGGAGGGCAGCATGCTGGAATTGGCACCCTGTACCAAGAACAAACACACCATCTTGTTTCTTAGACTCAGTCTGCATCCCACACCTCCATCTGCAGGGGAAAGCATGTTCAGCACAAAGCCCTAAGTGACAGGGGCAGGACATTCTTCATGAATGACATTCAAAATAAGCAGTTCAGTAGAGATCAGGTAACCAGCATTTAACTGCACAATGGAGCAACACATGAGATATCTGTCTCCTCCCAAAGGAAAAATAATGTAAAAATATCTAATTTTCCTGAAGTCTGTTTGGTCTAATTCCTAGCGGCCTGTGGTTCCGCTAATTCTTTTGGGCCACCAGATGATTGTTTCTGCTGAAAGGTGCAGGTCAGTGGTATCTGATGCTTGTGGTCCTTGCTTGGAAATGCAGAGGTATGTCCTGGCAAGGGCGGGTAGGTAGCACAAAGCAGCTTGTGGCCAAGTACATGTCAACAAAAGGGAAAAAGGAGTGGCTCATTTACAAATGTTTTTCCAATGGGGGGAAAAAAAAACTTTCTAAAATCCTTAGAGAATAAAAGCAGATACAGCCATACTCCTGGTGTTCTGTCCCCTACAGGAACTTACATTGTGGGCTCTATAGCCCGGGGATGAGCAGAGTCCCACCGCAGGGTCTGGGCTTTGAGTCATTAGCTCACTTTGATACCAGAATGTATTTCTGAAGATATTTCCCCAAAGCAAGTCTGGACTTCAGCATCTTTGCCTCTCGGGCCTATGGTGTGGCAGGGGTAGATATTTCTTAATAGACACCTTTCTCCCTCTGGCAGAGCCTCTCCACACTGGCTGTGAAGTGGTGATTGAGGCCTCTCAAGTCCCCAGAGAAGCAAAGGAAAATCTCTAGGCAGTTGTTTCTGAAGCTGGGGTGATTAGGGGCTCTGCCCTCAAGTAGCAGGTCCTAAGCTTTCGAAGCAGGTTAAGGAGAATGTCAGAGGAATAGTATCATTTACAGGATAGGATTCCAGATATTTTATGGCCTCTGCCCCAAGGATGAGTTGGCAGCTGCTCAAGTTAGTCTAATGCTCACCCAGCTTTAGCCAGAGTCATAAGCAGGTGTGACTTGGCTTTGGGAAAGTACACTTTCCTGGAGGCCATATGAGGCCAAAAGCTACATGTGGGCATGCCCTTGACCTCCTAGGCCATCTGTGTCAACTCTGGGAGCTCAGGTAGGTGAGTTCCAAGTCCTGGGACCTGCTGCAGCTGCTGAGCAGGACTAAGGGGGAGGGGCAGGCTCCTTTTTGAGATGCTGAGTATCTTTGGGAGGCCAGGTCTCCACCTATCAGTTTCCCTAGGGGCAATGGGATTCAAAATCTTGACAGCAACTCAACAACAGGGGACAGGGTCATGACAGTGTGGCAAAGGTCAACAGCCTAGACAAACTCTTGTTGTTCCCCAGCTGCAGGGCTGAACTTCCAACCTTGCTTTCTTAGCAGGGTTAGTGTCCCATCACCTCACTGTAGAGAGTGCAGTTCTGTCCTTTCTTTGATGCCATTGATAGAAGCCCAAGACCTTGAATACCCTGACCCCAGCTAATGAAGCAGCAAGTGTCCCTGAGCATCATGGTATAGGGACTGGGACAGCCCACAGAGTGTTCTGTGCTCAGATATTCCCCCATGGACCACAGTTACTGAAACAACTCAAAAACCTATTGTGTTCTTGGTTATCATGGTCCTGTCTTCATTCTGTAGGAAAGAGGTTGCTTTCAAATAAGGCCAAGCATGGCTCCCAAGTGTCCTTTAATGACCCCATGCAGTGTACAAAATACAAACTTCTGAAGGGCAATCCCCATGAGAATCAAAATATAAACCTAGCACTTGCTACAATCATTTTTCTGAGGTCGCGCGCGCGCGTGTGTGTGTGTGTGTGTGTGTGTGTGTGTGTGTCTGCTTTGTTAGTAAAGCAACTCCGGGTTCAGGCCCCTTCCTGCCGATGCTCCATACCCTGAGGAATGCCATGGGAACACTCAGGAAGAGGTCAAGAAGGGAAGGAAGCAGAGTAGTCTGTGCAGTGAGGCTTGTGGCATGGAGCGGGGCGGAGGCCCACCTGTAGCCTCCCTGTCAACTGTCCACAGGAGCAGGCTACGACCCACACCACAGAGTCCTTGGAGCCCACAGGGCCCTCTCCATCTGTGTGTGTCTGTGGGAGGCACGCACAGCACCTACTGTTTAGCCTTCAGCAACAGAGATGACTGAAAGGCTCTGTACTCCCCATCCCTCAAGCTCCCCATGTCCCAAATGATGACCATAGGAAAATGGTGATGTAAGACAGGCTGTACAAGGTTGGGGAATAATGGGAAGTCCCTGCCCATACCTTGGTCTTTGGGGGTCTCGGTGAAGGAGCTCAGCATGGTTTATACATGAAGGGTTCTCTGTACTCTCCCACCAATCCCTAAATGGCTGGTTCTTTTTTTCTGGTAATTGTAACCTTTTATAAATATCATAGTAGTAAAAAAAAAAATTTTTAAATGAAGAAAAATACCCTTTAGACAGCACGCCTCTGCTTCCAGAATTGTGCAAAGGCTGTTCAGATGTGGCTGCCATCTTGCAGGGTGGGGCATGAGAAGCTTCCCCTTTTTCTGGAAGGGAGAGCCTGAGCATGCCTAAGCCACTGGTCCCACTTTGATTTCCTGTCAGGAAAAGCCTACTTTGAAAACTGTTGGTCACGTGGGCATGTGTGGTGGGGTGTTTTCTAGGGCAGGGGTACAGGTTTTTGTTTTTGACCTTTTTTGTTTTTAAACAAACCTCTCAGCTGGCCCCAAAAATGTCTCGCTCAGATTCTGGTGACTGGGGCCTCGATATTTCAAACAGCTCCTGAGGCGACTGAGAGGATCTTCTGGAAGTTAATATCCTGAGTATCTCCGAGAGCTGTTTCTCAATATTGGTCATTTTGGCGTTCAAGGCCTTGATGTCCTCCTTTAGCTCGTGTTTCACCTCCAGGACGGTGGCCTGCAGCGTCTGCTCGGGGATGGGGTAGAAAGAATGCTTGACCTCAGCCAGGATGGGGCTCCGGTCCTGGGGACTCCTGGCCTCGCCTGCGTTGTCCAGACGCAAGTCGCTCTTGGTGATACCGCTGTCGCAGGAGTCGGTCTTCTTCAGCGTGGCCTCGCCTGATGCCTTCGACCTCTCCGGGAGCGTCTCCATCGACTCAGCCTTGGACACCTTGTTCCAGTCCTCGCCCTTCCCACATGCATCTTTGAAGCGGGCCCAGCCTTTGCGCTTGGCACAGTCACCACCACCTCCCTTGGGGCCCAGGCACTCGGTCCCCGGCGCGTGCAGCTTGGCGTGGTCGGACACTGCAGAGGTGGAGGCCGCCTGGAAGGACACGGGCGTGGCGGGGCTCTCACGCACCGTGACCACGCTGGCCTTCACCAGGCTGTGGTTGGCGGAGGCGTGCTCTGTGAGGGTGTTGCCCTTCTCCACGTCCAGGTCGTCCAGGTCCCGGCCCCCTCTCTCTGCCGCCAGCCTGGCCTCTTTCTGCTGTCGGAACCTCTGGAAAAGTCGCCGGACAGGATGGTCTGGGGGCAGAATCAGGGGGGCCTCGTTCTTCCGTTTCATGCGCTCTTCCTCCTCGCGTTTCACATCGCTAATCTTCCGGAACACGATCTGGAATGAGACAGAATGACACTCTGTGTTAACAGGCTCCACCAGTCACGCTTGGCCATTCGACTGTGGTGACACCAACCATAGCACAGACTCTCAGGGACCTTTCTCTTAGCTGAGGTCACTTTCCTTTTCTTGACACTGGTTCCTAGCTCCCTAAAAGAGGGAGATGGCCCTTATTGACATCTTCAGGAGGAAGAAACCCCATCCTTGAATCCCCCTATAGGCTGGGGGTCTGGAGACCCCAAATAGTATTGTCCCAGCAGACTATCCTGGCCTCTGAGCCTGGGCCCCATTTGGCTTGTCTTTACCTGCAATTCAGAATTATCTAGTGAGCTTTAAAAAAAAAAAAAAAAAAAAAACTTTCCTCTTATGACCTCTATTAAAATCTTCAAAGGGAAGCTTTTGAATCTAAAAGCAGCAGTTCCCTAGGGATTCTGATGCACAAAAATTTGAGCATTGCTGATTTAAACCACACTCTATAGCAAGACAGTTCGAGTGAGTCTCTAGGTATGACTGTAGCTAGGGCTGCCACTGGCAGCTATAGATCTGGTCCTTGTTTGTGACAAGTAAAAGTTCATCTCATCACACGGAAGCCCTCCTTTCTACAAAATAAAGGCCCGTGAACTTGCACATAAGCTTGTTCTAACAATAGAACCCAATACTTGAGCAGTCTGTGCAGTGCATGAGGGAACTTCAGTGCTACTTCACTTACTCCTTGGTATAAGACTATTGGGACATATATTATCATTACCTTGTGGAAATGAGAAAACATCACATAACAGGTAAATTGACAATGAAGAAACATAGATCTGTACTCCATGAAAAGAATAGACAGAAAAGTAGACTTGAGATTCCAACTGAGTATGTAAAAATTACAGCTAAAAATTACAGGGCCTCCCCCTGGACCATCATCTGGTTATTGGGAAGGCCTATAATTTCTAAATTTCACTGCATGTGGCATTTAGACTCCAGTATATATTTTGACCCATGCCATATCTGGAAGCAACCTGTAATAGGTTGTCTTTTTTATGTGCATTGCTGGTTAGAGGACCAGAGGTATTGCAGATAGAAAAGTAGTAGAGGGGTCCCAGGTAAGGGAAAGCAACAGCTTTGCCATCATCCCCATCTGGAATACCTTGTGACCTACACAGGCAGCCCCCAGACCAACCCAGTCTGCCTTAAGGACTTGCCCCATAACCCTGGTGTGCTAGAAACAAACTTTGGTTGAAGTTCCAGGCCAAACACCTAGCCCTGTGACCTCAGATAGGTATCATAGCTTCCTCCCTAGAAAACATGAAAATCCCTGCTTTTCAGACTTGTCGTAATGTAGACATAAGGTGACTCAGGTAAAAGCACTGGCCTGCTGCAGACACCCACATGAATCCTTTCCCACCCTATTAAGGTCCCTAGATGAAGATGGTACATAAGTCGGCTCCTCCATGCACTCTTTGACCCCTGATGGTACCACTCAGTAGGTTTTTCAGGTATGACCAACAAGATAATCATTTTATAGTGCCTAGCACAGAGGAGCCCATAAACATTCGTAGCTTACTGCTTGTGATCAGCTGGAAAATCACTGATCATTGGCGGACTGGAGGCTCATGCCTGTGGTATGACTATTTGGTTACACTGAAGTCACTAACAGGTGAGTGAGTGTTAAATCTTAGGTCTTGCTACCGGGTTGGATCTTCAAGCTACTTACCTGGATCTCAGTATGTGGCTTTCTAACCTCTATGGGACAGCATTTCTCCCTTTCTTCCTCTTCCGTTACCCTGCCCTTGTTCCCCTATGGTCTAGCCTATAGATCCAAGTCATAGAACTCTGGAGAATCCTGTCTGCTCTAAAGAAAGCCAAAGAAACCCAGGTAAGGGACCAAGGACAGAGGGATGGTGGTAAGTACAGCTGTTTGCCCTCTCCACCCATTCTTCCATGGCTTTTCACATGCTGTTCTGTTCTTCAGGGTGTCAGATCCTCCTCACACCAGGGCCCAGCTCAAATAGCACCTTCTCCTCCTGAAAGCCTTCCCTGACTCCAGTGAGCTCTTACTTATCCTCCTGTCTCCCAATGTGAACAGTTCTCTCTGCTTGTACCCTTCTGTCCTCCTTACTGTCTTGAAACCATTTGTGGTAGAAATGCACTTACTTCCTTCCCACTCTCATCCCTTCTTAAGGCAGGAGGGAAAATGGAACTAGGGAAGGAGTGAGGGGAAAAAAGGAAGGATGGAGAGCAGGAAAGAGAACTTGAACATGAATGTATCCAAGAGGAGAGATGACTTATGGAGATAATTACTTTGGTTCTTGCTCTTTATTTCTGTCAACTCTCTCTCCTCCCTTTTTAACTTGACCTACTTTGATCAGGTTTTATTTCTTTTAAGCAACAGTTCTTAAACAGGATACTAGTTGTTTGATCCATATCTCATACCCTCTGGAAGCTCTCAGGGTTTAGAACAGAACTTTTTCATACTTAGAAAAATGTGCATAATTATTTTCTGCTTTAAGAGAGCAAGGATTATCTCTTAAGTTCTCAATCTCCAGCTCTTCAGGGTGTCTGGTATCTCGGGCACCCTCTATTTGTAGAATAAATGAATAACAGGTAAATATCACCTAATGAGTCAGTGGGAGAATATTTTTGGCTTGCAATGATGAAATCATAGGCATCGCAATCCATATTTTATATATATATATATATATATATATATATATATATATATATGTAAAAGAGGTTTGGCTCAGAACACACATGGTTCTTTACTAACACTCAACATCTCAACATCAGGGACAGCCCTTGAGACAAGATGGGCCATGACTAAGGAGAAGGAAGTTCTGATGAAGAGGCTGCAACATAAAACTTACAGAGAAGTTGTACAGTGGAGTATGTAGGAAGGTTTACGAAGGTTTGATATAAATTTGAGGTAGGTGTTCCTGGGGGATGTGTGGCTACCCTGTGCTTGCTCTTCAGTTGGGTGGCCAATGGATCAGAATCCTAAACTGATGTGGACAGCATATTCAGATGTTATCATTCACTGTCTGGGTATCCCCTTGGGAGAGGACATGGGTCTCTAGGTCTACACAAACTCATCTGAAGCCTCTTGGCTTCCAAAGTGTCATCTTATGTGCCCAAAGCAGCCCCTCTGAATGTCCCTGTCTCAACCAATGGGTAGATGAACCAAAGCTTCATACCCTGCAGCAATGTCTGTACCCTTAAGAATCAGAGTAAAATCAACAACCCCAGGGGATCAGGCACAGGAGTTCTTAACACAGCTCATCTGGCCTAACAACTCTGCTGATCAGGGATTGAGGGCTCACTTCAGCTGCTTTTTTGGAGAAGTTAGTCACAGTCTGTCTCAGAGCCAGCCATGACCATGCATTTTGACAAGTATTTTAGATCCAAGTGGGCAGGGGTGGCTGCATGACTCACGACAATGAGGTCTGTGCCACTAGCCCTCTGCTCGGAGATGCTCAGAGTTCCCTATAGCAGGAGTGTGCCTTAGGGATGGTGGGTACAACCCCAAGGCCAGGATGCCTTCTGCACTGATCAGGCTCTGATGTCTAGCTTTTCCAAAGTGTTCCATGAGGCTTTAATGGATGCTACGAAGGGGGGAAGAGTCTCAAGGTGAAATAAGTTTGAGCCATATTACACTGTTAAATGCAGTGCCTTATTGTGGGATTTCTCAGAACTTTAAAATGCTCATGTACCTATGAATATCTAAGAGGAAGATAATGCATGTAACATTTCTAATTCCCCCAGATCCTCTCTTTTAAGTATTCCCCAGAACTCCCTCTCACAAACCCTCAAATTATTTCAATATGTGCAGTTTGGGGTGTCATTTTGTACATCATTTCCTGTTCCAAGCTCTTTCTGAGACACTGAAATTTCAGATGTGTATTGTCCCTGGTCAACTCTCCTGCCACCCCTCAGTCTTATATTCAACCATGCTGAACAATTTCAGGTCCTGGGATAAAGCCCAGCTCACTTTGCCTCAAACTTATCTCCCTTTCCATCTCCCCTACCCCTCAAACCTGACTCCCTTTTAGGATTTGATTTAGGTGCCACCTCTATCAACAAGCTCCCCTGACTCCCACAAGGTCAGAACACGCTTCCTGGTGGTGCCCCACAGGGACAGCCACATGTAACTCCGTAGGTCATTGCAACCTATCATGAGAAGAAGCTTTGGCATGTTCTGTCCTCTCGCTCCCTGAAGGTAGGCAGAGTTTTATTTTTCATGTTTGACATCATGCCTAGTGTATAAAGGGCTCAATAAATGGTTAACCATGTGTCATTGAATTAGGGCCATTCCCATTTGTGAGGCTTATGCCAGGACAAAATAAGTGATATTACACTGCCCCTCCTCCAATCTGCTTCTGATGTTTGTGATCTAATGGAGAGAGGGGATAGCAGGTGGATTTATTCCATGTACAACACAGAAAGTCCTGAAAGGTTGTGTGTAAATAAAATCCAAAAGGATTTCCACTGTTACTCATCTTTGTTTCAGACTGACCTCATACTGATCTCATCATCTGATTTTTCAAAATCTTATGTAAGCTCAGCTAATCATTGTTATGTTTTCTGGCAATGAGGACAACTGCTCTTGAATTTTTCTTTTGTAAACTTACATCTTTTAGGGAAGGACAGTGGGTTTGTATAAGGCTGAGGTAAGGCCCTCCCCCAGTCAGTGTAGTGCCAGGTTTTTTCCCCCACATTTCTTTATTGGTGCATTATAGTTGCACACAATGATGAAATTTGTTGTTACACATTCATACATGCACACAATGAAACACTTTCCCCCTCCCTCCCCACTTTGTACCCCTTGGTCCCTTTCCTCTACTAATTGCCCTTTAATTTTTAGGAGATCCACCTCCACCTTTGTTTTCCATTTTCCTTTCTAGCTTCCATGTGAGAGAAAGCATATGACCCTTAACTTTGAGTTTGACTTGTTTTGCTTAACATGATATTCTCAAGTTCCATCCATTTTCCTGCAAATGCCATGATTTCATTTTTCTTTATGACTGAGTAAAATTCCATTGTGTATTTATACCACTTTTTAAATCCATTCATATGTTGATAGACTCCTGGGCTGGTTCCATAGTTGTGCTATTGTGAATTGTGCTGCTGTAAGCATGGGTATGCATGTTTCACTGTAGTGAGATGACTTTAATCCTTCAGGGTAAATACCAGGAAGTGGCATAGCTGGGTGAGATGCTCTGGGTCATGCCTAGTCTTTTGAGGAGCCTCCATACAGTCTTCGATAGTGGTTGTACTAATTTAGTCCCAACAGTGTAAAATTGTTCCCTTTTCTCCACATCCTCTGCAACATTTATTATTTGTACTCTTGATGACTGCCATTCTGACTGGTGCAAGATGAAATCTCGGTGTAGTTTGATTAGCAGTTCCCTAATTGATAATGATAATGAACATTTTTTTCATATTTTTTGAGATGGGTTATTTGATTTTTGAGCTCTTTATAGATTTTAGATATTTATCAGAAGAGTAGCTAGCAAAGATTTTCACCCATTCTGATTGTTTCCTTTGCTGTGCAATTTGATGCTGTCCCATTAACTCTTGGCATTACTTCCTGAGCTTTAGGGGTCCTATTGAGAAAGTCATTGCCTGGGCTTAAAAACTGGAGTGTCGACCCTCCATTTTCTTCTAGGAGCTGCATAGTTTCTGGTCCAATTCTGAGGGCTTTGATCCTTTTTGAGTTGATTTTTGTGCAGAGTGAGAGATAAGGGTCTAGTTTTATTCTTTTCTCCAATGTGTTTTTGGCACCTTTGTCAAGGGTCAGGTGATTGTATGCAGGTTGTCTCCAAGTCTGCAGGTTTTCTTTGTTTTTTATCTGTTGGGCTTTATTGTATGGTTTCATTTCAGGGAAAGGTTCCATGGTCTCCAAAAATCATTTTGAAAACAAGGGTCCCTTCTGGAATGAACAGTTAGTGATTTTAATATAAGGCTCTGTACAAATACAGAACTGTGGTTTACTCCATATACTCAAGGACATTATCTCATTGAATCCACATTTCCTGTGCTGGAGAGCACAATCTGACAACTGAGGTATTTGATACTCAATGTCACACAATTAATTTGAAGCAATACTTGAGGGTTAGGGGTCAGCATTCTTTCCTTCCTGTCAGGGATCCTAAGACCAGAGTGATTGTTCCAGAGACTTTCTAACCATCCTCTGGAAAGGCCCAGTCCTGAAGATAGAGCAACCCTCTGATCCCATTGTGAATGTAGTCTCTACTGTGGGATAAGTCTCAGTCCTTCCTGGATCCAGCCAGAGTCCTACCAGCCCACAAGGTCATGTATTTTCTTGATTTATTGGGCATGGGAGGCTCATGCAGAACGCTGAGCAGCTCATGAATTCTTGCAACACTGGGGTGAGGGAAGACGGAGGCTGTCTCCAAGGTAGGCATGTCCACTGTATCTTGCTCATACAGCTTGGCATCCCTCTGAGGCAGCACTAACCAGTGGTCCCAGATGAGGGGAAAGCACATAATAAATGGTTGATGAGCTGAAGTGAATTGACAGACCCTTAACCTTAATAGTTGCGAGCAACTATTTTTAACTTTAAAAACCAACCACCCTGGGAACTGAGGTAAGTTAGGACAATAGAACACCTGTTCCAAGTTGCAATGAAAGAAGATCCTGCCTCTCTCAAGCCTATATTCTTCCCCCCATCTGGCACCAGACAGACTTGGCCAAGGGGAGCAGTAGTCCCCTGGAGAAAGAGAGTCCGAACAGTATGAGTGGAGAAAAGGCAGGGGACTCAAGCAAGAACAGAGTTACTTAAAAGAGCTCAGACTGTGGGATAAAAATATAAACCTAATGTCATTTTTCAGTGGTTTGCATAAATGAGTAGGGACGAGGTATGAGTCATAGAAAGCCATGCATATTGAATGCAGAGGGGCCCCCCGCCCCCGCTACATCTCCAAACTGAAAGCAATAGAGCATAGACTTGGAGTGGTCATAATTGAAACCACTCCAAGTGACTAGGTGACCTTGGGCAAGTCATATCCTTCCATGATTGGACCAAATCAATGGTTATCAAATCTGACTGTGCTTCAGAACCATTTGAAGAGGTTATTATCTACAGAGTGACAATTTCCTGTGGCAGGATTAGCAACTGGCATTTTTGACAAGCTCTCAGGTGATTCCAAGGCAGGTAGCCTGACCAGTGTCTGAGATCAGTCACAGTGATGTCACTGACATTCTGTGTACCTATGTTCACCCAGGTGTGGCCACATAACCTCCTCAGCTTTCACTGCCTGCATCCCTGCCTATGCCCCCACTTCTAGCCCTGCTGTGTGCTGCCTGGTGACCCCACTGAATGTCAGCCCCTGTCTCTGGAGGATTACTGAGCAGGAAGGGATGTTTGCAGACTCTATCATTTTTGGTTCTTCCTCAGACTTGACAAAACACTGGCTAACTTGAGCACAGGACAAAAAACCAAGCAAATATGTACTGAGCACTTACTGCACACACACACACGAGGGGCTTATGTGGCAGCCAGGAGCCAAGCCTCCTCTCCCCTTGGGGCTTAGGTTCATATTGGTGCTGACTTAGGCCACATAAGCCACAGAGCATGGAGGACACAGCCTCCCTCCTTCCAGGCCCTGGTGACATACCTTTCCTCACCCACCAGCAACTCTGCCTAGTTTTACAGCAGAACATAAAACATGGAGATCAACAAACTGGGTCACTTAAGAAACTTAAAACATGTAAAAACAAACTACAGATGGACTGATGGATAGGAAAGTTGGTTGGGACGTCTTAACCCCCTATCATGACCACTTTGATTATTGTGGAATCTAATGCTTTTCCTTCACCTGCAGCATGAATATATGAGGGCCCTAAAACTCAGGGAGGAGAGGGGGGCTCCAGAGGGACCATTGAGGGTCAGGTCAGTGATTGGCAATGAATTAAAATTCTGTAATTCCAGAGACTGAGGCTGGAGAATAATGCTCAGCACTGTCCTCCAGGGGATGTCGGGCAGTGAGGGACAGACTGATAAGCTCACAGCTTAAACACTAGGTGGGCCCAGGGTGGAAGAAGGGAGGTCATTAAGTCACCATGAAGTGGTAGTGTACAATCAGGCAGATGGGATTGTGCCTTCCCCAAGCCCTGATTTCCTCATCTGTGGAAGAAAATACAAACTGTCTCACAGGCCATTTATAAACCCCTAAAAAGAATGCTTGATATTTCACAGTTGCTTAGTAAAATTCTAGAAGGATGAACTGGACTTAGGTATAAAAGGTGAAGGATTTGAGTAAGGGTGTTCAGAAGAGCATAGGTTAGGACAAAAAAAAAAAAAATGTGATCTAGAGTAGGATGATGTTTTCCTGATTGCAGTCACTGATGGAAAGCTCCAGGCACTATGTTAAACACAGGACAGGTGCTATCTCATGCCATTCCTTACAGTGACCCTAGAAGGTGGGTACATTTATTCTGGTTTTTCAGATGATGAACATGAGCTTAGAAAGGGTAAGTAAATCCCCAGAAAATAAAGCTGTGGTCAAAACCCAGACAGCACGAGTCTGTTCTTAGCCATCTGCTAGGGAAAATGCCTTGGGTTTTCAGGTAAGAGAAGAATTTCTCTTAGTAGATGCTGATGACTTCTATCCTTCCGCCCACCCCCTAGCTACTAGTTTCCCTAAGTCTTTGTCCATCAGTACCTTCTTCAAAGAATTAAGGAACAGTATTAGGAAGTAGAGAAAAGATCTAGTCAAGGAGGAGAGAGAGGCCAAGAAGTCGAGGTTCTCAGAACATTTGAAGAGGGTATGACTCTAGTTGTGTTACACTGTGTGACCCTTTAATTCATCAGGATGGAGTGACGCAGGGCAGACTTTGGTCTAGGCAAGAAAGGGTGGGTTGTGTAACATAAGAGCCTGAGTGTTTGGAGGATGCTGAGGTTACCGGTGACCTCAGGGCACAGCACTGAATAGGAGGAATAGGAATGTAGAGAGGCTCCAGTAGACTATACAGGAAAAATCTAGAGGCAGGAGATGTCCTGCTCTCAGGAAACCTAGTTCACTGGCTCTCAGTGGGCTGCTCCGTCCCACCACCATGCAGTCTGAGCTTTCTTCTGGCACTTAAGAATGACCTTCCTGACCCCTCCCTAATGTCCCATGAAGACTGACGTCTCATTCACTGGTGCAAGGATCCCCATACACCAGTAGGTACTGAGAAAACCCTGGGGCCTGAATTACTCCCACAGACTCATCAATTTCTGTTTTTTTAGGAACATTAAGACAATTATGTCTTCTGAAGAAAAAAGTGCCCTGCTACTTATTCTCACTGGGTTCTTGGGGTTAAGCCCAAGATAGAGAGGATCCTTCCTTATCAGCACTGCCCAGCAAATCACATGTGCCTCTGAGTTGCTGCTCAGGGAAGAGATGGCACTGCTGTGAAAGTCTCTCTGGCATTTTGGTAGGGGCCACATCTGTCACCTTCTCCTCACTCTGTTCTCTTAGTGTAGTGGATTGCATTCTTCTTCCTCCCAAAGACACATTCATCTAGAACCTCAGAATATTATCTTATTTGGATTCTTTGCAGATGTAAGGATTTTGAAATAATATCCTACATTGAAATGAGCTCTCAATCCAGTGATTGATGTCCTTACAAGGGCCTTATAGCTGGTGGTGCACACCTGTAATCCCAGTGCCTCAGTAGGCTGATGCAGGAGGATCACAGGTTCAAGGTCAGACTCAGAAACTTGAAGGGCTGGGTTCAATTCCCAGTACCCCTCCCCCCAAAAAAAGAAACTTAAAGGGCTGGGGATATGGTGCAGTGTTAAGTACCCCTGGGTTCAATCCCCAGTACAAAAATAGACAAAGGGGAAGACACAAAACACAGGGGATGGCCACAGGAGGTAGATGTTGGAGTTACATAACTATTAGCCAAAGATTACTATCAAGAACCACCAGAAGTTAAGAGGGAGGCATGGATCCTCACCTCGGAAACTCCAGGAGGAACCAGCATTGGACACCAATGCTGATTTCAGGTTTCTGGTTTCCATAACTCTTACTAGACAGGTGACACACTGTTCCTAGAGCTGGTGGCCGAAGAGCTGAAAAACTGCCTGGTGTATCCCTGCACCAGCTACAGTTCCCATCCTGGATGGGCATTGCTACCCACTGATGTGGTTCCCATCATTGCCCCTACACTTTATCAGGGAGGGATGTGAGTGCCACGGAAGGTGCCTGCAGATCTGCCACTGCCTCTCCCCAGGCAGCATCTAGGTCTGAACCACTGACCGAAGACAAGGACTTCAGGTCCTCGCTACTGCTGGGGCGGCCAGTACCAGAAGGCCTTGCTAGCACCAGTGACAGTGCCTGAAGACACTCCATTGCCTAGTAAGAGCCACCACTTCCACTGTAGGAGTGGTCACACAATGAGCACGTCACACACACCGCTGTCTGCACCATACCTGCCCGATCTGTTAAAGTGTCCCCATTCTCACGTGGCCCACAGAAACGGTGAGTCTCTTACTCTGCCATAGTGCATGCTGTGTCCTAAGTCATTAATCACAGCCAAAGCAGCTACAAGGAGACTGCTTATGGTGCCCAGCCAGAAATAACACCAACATTGCCTAACAGCCTGACACCTAAGACACACCTTCAGGAGAAAGCTGCTTACTAAGACAATTGCCCTACAAAGTGGTAGTGCTATCAGATGCATAAATCTCAATGCAGGAACCCAAGAGAGATGAAAACTAAAATATCTCCAAAAGAAGACATTAAGTGTCTAGCTGTCTAGCAACAGCTTCCCCTCTACTGCCTGCAAAAAAAAAAAAAAAAAAAAAAAAAAGATCCCAAAGAACTCAATATGGATGAAATGAATTTGTTATAAATGAAATTAGGAAGAAAATCAGGATATGGATCTCTGCAAAAAGATTTTAAAACAAATCTTGGGAAGGAAAAGCTCAAGTCAAATGAAACCTTAACAGGGCCAGGCTGTAACTCAGGGTAGAGCACTTGTCTGGTACATGTGAGGCACAGGTTTCGATCCTCAGTACCACATAAAATAAATGCATTGTGTCCATTTATAACTAATTTTTTTAAAAATGAAAACCTTAACAGACTGGAGTAAGGAGAAAAAATTAAATGGCCTAGAAAATTATTCAATGAAATAGCAAAAAATTTTTCCAATCTTGCAGAAAATATGGACATCCATGTACAGGAGGCTTTTAGAACTCCACACAGAAATGACCAGAAAGGATCTTCACTGTGGCACATTCTAGTCAAACTGTCAGAAGTATAAGACGAAAGTTTATAATCTGCAAGAGAGAAGCACCAAGTCCTGAAGGAACCAGGACTGCCAACCAAGAATACCATATCCAGCAAGTCTCTTTCAGAAATGGATACCAGCAAATATTGAGGAAATTTGTGACTACCAAACCAGTCTTAGAAAATATGCTTAAGGGTTTCCTACATCCAGAAGAAAGGTAACTACCATCATGGCAGCATAAATCACACAAAATAAATAGAAAAGAATCAAGCAGAAGTACAGAAAACCACAAAGATAAATATTCAAAGCAACTAGAAAACAAAACAGAAGCAAAATCCTTGACTAAATTCTTCAATTAAAACAGACTGGCTGAATGAATAAACAAGACCCAATAATATGCTACCTGCAAGAAACTCATTTCATCAGTAAAGCCCACAGAATGAAAATATATATATATATATATTCCAATAAAATGAAAAATTGAACAGGAGGAGTTCTGATATCTGACAAAAGACATTAAGACAAAAACTAAGAAGAGACAGGTGACTATATAACTATCAGGATCAACTTGACAAGAAAGTGATTATAAATCTATCATAAAACAAATACTTTATTAGACCTGAAGGGAGAGATAGGCTTCACTACAATAAAAGTGGGCAACTTCAACACTCCATTTTCAGTAATGGATAGATCATCCAGATTAAAAAAATCAACAAAGAAACATCATAATTAAATTATACAATAGGTTAAGTGGATTTGATATTTACAGAGCATTCCATCTAACAGGTGCAAGATATAAATTATGTTCAATGCATGGAGCTTTGTCTAGAATATAGATTAGGCCACAAAACAAGTCTTAAATTCAAAATATTAAAATCATATCCTGTTTCTTTTCTGATCACAACAGAATCAAATAGAAGTCAACAATAAAAGAAAATTTAGCAATTATATAACTACATAGGAGTAAACAAAGCTTTTAAACCAAAATGGAAAATTTGAAATTTCTCAAATGGAAACACAATACTCAAAAGTAGGACTAAGAGGTTTAAGCAGTGAGTACCAATGTAAAAAATGAGAGATTTAAAATAAAAAGCTAGTAAAGCATCTCAAGGAAAAGAAAAAATTCAAACCCCAAATTAGTAGAAGAAAATAAAAGATCAGAGCAGACCTTTAAAGAAAGAAAACAAGGACAAAAATAATACAAATTGTCAATGAAATAGTTGGTTTGGTAATTTTTTTTCCAAAAAACCTTCAGCTAGACTAACCAAGTAAGCTGTTTAAAAAATATCTAAAATTAGTCCATATTTGTTCTATGAAACCAGCCTTACCTTATTACCAAAATGAGACAAGGATACAACAGAAAACAAGAGACCAGTATTCCTGATGAATATAAATGCAAAATTTCTCAAGAAAATATCTAAAAGATCATAACAATTTTGTATCATTCCAGGGATGCAAGGATGTTTCAACATCTGAAAATCAATAAATGTGATGTATCACAACACTGAAGATAAAAAAAAGATCATCTCAATTAAATGCAGAAAAACATTTGATAAAAAATCAACATCCCTTCATGATATAAAGCCCTGACCAAATTAGATATAGAGGGATAGTACAGCAACATAATAAAAACTACTTATGGCAAAACCATAGCTAGCATTTATTGGATGAGGAAAAGCAAACTTTAGTATTAGAAGTTTTAGCCAAAGCAATTAGGCAAGATAAAGAAATAAACAGCATACAAATAGGAAGGGAGGAAATAAAATTATCCCCAGGTGCTGGTATGATTCTATATACAGAAAAACTAAGACTCCAACAAAAGACTTTAGAAGAGATAAGCACATTTAGTAAAGTAGCAGAATATAAATCAGTAGCTTTTCTAGTGCTAATAATGAATGTGCTGAAAAAAATCGTGAAAGCAATCCCATTACAATAGCTACCAAAAAATACCTAGGAATAAGCTCAGCCAAGGAAGTGAAAAATCTATAATGAAAATTACAATATCTTATGAAAGAACTGAAGAAGACACAAGACCTCTGTTCATGGACTGGGGGAATTAACATTGCTAAAATGCCCATGCTACTCAAAGTGATCTACAGATTCCATCAATGACATTCTTCACAGAACTAGCAAAAGCAATCCTAAATTTCATATGGAAGCACAGACACTGAACAACCAGAGCAATCTTGAGGAAAAGGCACATAGCTGGAGACATCACAATATCAAATTTCAAAATGTGCTACAGAGCCAGTGGAACCAGAACAGCATAGAACTGGAATAAAAACAGACCAATAGAACAGAATAGAGATCTCAGAAAGAAACCCACATTTCTACATTCAGTTGATTTTTGACAAGGGTGTCAAAAACATACATTGGAAAAAAGATGGTGCTAGAAAACTGGATATCTACATGTAGATGATCAATTCTTGACCATTTTCTCTCACCCTGTACAAAAATCAATATGACTCAAAGATCTAAATGTAAGACCTGAAAATACTAGAAGAAAACAGGTGAGACACTTAATACATTGACATAGGCAATGATTTTCTGGCTAGAACTCCAAAGGTACAGGAAACAAAAGCAAAAATTGGCAAGTGGAATTATATCAAGCTAAAGTAATTCTGCACAGCAGCAAAGGAAACAACAGAATGAAGAGATAATCTACAGAAAATATTTGCCAACTATTCATCTGACAAAAGTTATCAACCAGAATATATGGAATTCAAAAAAAAAATCTGAAATTCCATTTAAAAATGTGAAAACTATCTGAATAATGCTTCAAAAAAAAAAGAATGAAAAATGGTCAACAAATATATGGAAAAATAACATTAGCCCTCAAGGAATGCAAACAAAACTACGATGTCATACCATGTAAGCCCAGTTAGAATGGCTGTTATTGAACAATTAACCTGTTAAGGAAGTGGAGAAAAAGGAAATCTTATATACTCTTGATAGGATCGTAAATTAGTATAGTTGTTAATGGAAAACAGCACAGAGATCCTCAAAAAATTAAAAATACACCTGCCATATAACCAAGCTATCCCAATTTGGGGTATATATCCAAAAGAAATGAAGTCATCAAACCCAAGAGATAACTGTGGGTCCATGTTTATTTTGATACACTTCACAGTAGCTAAGATATAGAATCAACCTAGGTGCCCATCTACAGATGAATGAATAAAGAAAATGTGATATACATGCACCACATAAAGAATATAATCCTGTCATGTGTTGCATAATGAACAGAACTGAAAGACTATGTTAAATGAAATAAGCCAGACAAGTACCACGTATTCTCCCTCATTCGTGGAAATTAAAAAGTTGAAGTGAAAGTAGAAGTGACTACTATAGATTGAGAAGGGGCGAGAGAGGGGTGGAAAAAGATGGATTTGGTCAGTGTGTGCTGTATGCATTTATGGAAATATTACACTGAACCCCATTAATGTGTACAATTAATACATGATTTTTAAAAAGTTTTGCTGTGGAGTTTTCATGAAAGAAGTCCCTCTCTGCTTTCACATTTACACACCAATGCTGCTTTTCTTGGTAGTTTCAGTTCTAAATGTAAAAAAAACCCAACACTAATCATGAGACCTCCAGTGTCTCCTAGACCCTTCAAACTGAGCCAGAGCAACTTTTATTTCCACCCAGCTATTATTCAGTGTGAGCCAAGTCACTAATCAGGCCATGAGGAACCTGACGGGTGGGTGGGTAGAAGAAAGGTCAGGTGGAAAGCTGAGACTTTAGAGACAAATATGGAGGAGGTGGGCCAGGGAAGCAAAGCACTAGACAAATGAAACACACCAAGGCCCTTGTCTAGGCATACTGCCAGTTTATGGTCCCAGGAGAAATGGACACCATCTGCAAAGTATGAACCTCAACCTGCAACTTCTTTGCCAGATTCCCAAGGAATATTTGCAGCATGGTAAGCATCCCAGGAAACATGCTGGTAATTCCTCCAGGGCCTTGGCCTATGTTGTCTCCCACCCTAGGACCCAGATGGAACTCAACCCCTCCAGAGGCAGTTTTTTGTAGCCTGCCTTTATTCTCTCTCAGGAGGAACACATTATTAGAGAAGATGAAATTCTAGGGAGACCAGCCTTAAATGGCCCATCTTGCAAACTAGAGAGCTTTTCACCTCTTCCTGCTTTCATCAAAAGCTCCCTGAAAATTTTGGTCCAACTGGGTTCTGCTCTGGAACCTTAGGATTCCTCTCGGGCAGTGTATTATAGAAAGAAGCAGGCAGTCACTATCTTCCCTTACTCTGCAGCAGTTGTGGACTGGGAGGGGGCAGAATTATTCAGGGAACTTTTTCAAAATACGCACCTACACACCACTCCCTTTGCATTCCAATCCCCCATCTCCACTTCTGAGAACCAGTGTCCTAGTCTAGAAGTAAAGATTGTGCCAGTAAAGGTATACACTGGGAAACAGGGCCCGATCGCCACACAGGTCATGTTTCACGCTGTTTAGAGGTTACACATGGGCACATGCACGCACGTGCGCGTGCACACTTGCACACGCATGAGACGTGCTTCCCCTTCTCAGTGTCAGCATACAAGCAGCAGAGACATGGCTTCCCACCCTAACTACCCTCAGCCCTCTCTTTCTCTCTACCCACCTCTAGCGCATCAGGCATCCCTATCCTGTCTCCCCTGTCCCTAGTCCTTTTTTCAGCAGAGGCCTGAGGCACTGGATTTGAAGACAGAAATAGCTCTGCTAGGGCCTCAGGTTATTTATATCTCCACTGACCTGAGCCCTATGCCTACAGAGCAGGTGAGCAGTGGGGACAGCCATATCCTGTCCCTCTGGTGGGGAGGAGTTCTCAGCCTGGGGTCTGCAGTGGAAGCCGCCTTGGAATTCTAGGGATGGAAAGAGACTGGGGACATATAGCCTATCATTCTGATGGCAGAGGCCCCTGTGAATTGTCCCCTGTCCTAAGTCCCTTCAGGAGGCCCTGGTGCCATGACAGACTTCACAGCTCTGTGCTCCTGTCTTTGACCTAAGTTAACTTCCTCACTGGGGTTTCCAGCCTCAGGTTCTTTCTCATGTAGCAATGACACTCTGCTAAAGCTTATTTCACAAGGAAACAGCTCTAACCAACCATTCAAAACATCTTTATGCAGTGCCTACTGAATACAGAGGGAGTATGAGATTGTTGATCTGCATTTAAAGAAAGGAAAAGGAGTCTTGCCCTCAGAAGTGCATCCATTTTTTTTTTTTTTTTAACACATTGCCAATCAGCACCATGTCTACCTCCATACTCTGCTTGCAGACACTGGTGCTGTGAGTTGACCAATCAGTTTCCCAGACCCCTTTGCCAGTGGACTTTTGGTTAGGGTTTGCCAATGACATCCCTGGTGGATACTGGAAAGGGGGAGGATAAAAGGAGCCTGTTTTAGGCTCCTGCAGCCATGGCTCCAGGAAGAGTGGCCAGCTTCAGCCTTATCCTGAGCAGCTACTTTGGGAAGTCCCAGCACAAGCCTTGCAGGATTCAGCTGTGTACCTTGGCAATCAGCACGACTCAGCTGCTCTCTTTCTTCCTGCATCACCTACTAAGCTAAGCCCTGTTCCAGATATCTAGGTAGTAGCCACAGGGTGCCTGCTCCTTAGAGGTCCAGATGTGCAGCAGCCCTTGTCAGAGGGCAAAGGCACACCCGCCATGGTCCTGGAGCACTCCCCTAACCTCGTAGGTTTGGTAATACTGCCCTTTTCTGCACCCAGCCCTGGACAGGGAGCTTCTGCTGCTCTCAGTTATTGACCTCTGTGCATGGGCGGCATCTCCTTTTCACTCTTTCAGCCTTCTAGCACCAACTCCTTGATTTAAAACCTCTCTTTGAAAAGAGTGTAGCTCCAGTTTGTGTTTTCCTAACTGGTTGGGTGGGAAAAGGGGTTCAGGTTCAAGCACAGCAGAAGGAAGGGAATGTTCCCACCAAAACCTGGCAGGAGCCAATATTTACCTTCTCCTCCTAAAGCAACCAGCAGCGCCAGAAAAAAAGGAACTTGAACTCCCACCTGGTGACCTACAGTCCTGGTTTTATTGGCAGTACTGGCTAAGGTCACTCCTGCTGCTGTCACTAGTCGAGGTCTTGAATATCTGTGGTTCTCTTGGTTACAATGACTGGCAGGTCTCCTTCCTTCCATTCCTGCTTAGCCTACTTTCATTCAGAGGCCTGTGCAGGGTACAAAGTGGCTGATTTTCACCCAGTTCTTAGATACACCATCTTTGGATGATTCATTTGCTGCCCAACTGTGGCTTGGGCAAAAATCCTATAATGTGCAGCTGTTTACTGAGCATTTTGCATGCTTTACCTTATTAACCCTTGACTACAAACCTATGTAATAGAAAGTATTAATTCTCTTTCAAAGGTGAGGAATCTCAGGTTCAGAGAGGTTAATCTGTTGCTGATGGTTTGTTCAATGAATGGACAAAGCTGTAACCAGAGACCAAGATAACTGATTCAAGCTTCAGGTCTGGGATCTGTAGATTTTATAGTGAAGGAAGTGCAGGAAGAGAAGGGGTTCAGGTTTCTGTACTGAGAGGGACACTTAGGGTCCTGGAAAGAGCAGAACACCAGAAGGCTTAGAGAACTTTCCTGGTGGAATGAACCACAAGAAACATGGTCAAGATACCTGCATAGGCCAGGCTTTGAGCTTATACTTGGATATGCACTGCACTTCCTTGAGGATCTGGGAGTTGATCAAGTGTGACCAACATTGATGACCCAGACCCAGTGCTGCCTCACACATGGGGACTGGCTCCGGATCTGGGGATTGAGAATTCAAATCTGCCCTTGGAAGTCTTCAGTCACCTCACTTCCAGCCTTATAAGGAGTTCTGGACTTATAAGACAAGGGAGGTGCTGATTTCACTTCCAGATGACACACTCAGTGGCTCTGCAGGCCGACTGAGGAGGACTGCATACCGTGCTTCTGCTGAAGGAACGTGCCCTCCCTCTAGCCCATGACAAGGGCTCAGGAACCAGCCCCTTTCCAAATGTGCATGACCATGCAGCCTTCCAAGGGTAATCTCTCCAAAGATCCACTTCTGCTCCCATCAGTCACATACCAGGTCAGCCAATAAAATAATCCAGATCAGCCCATCTGGGAAAATGGCATTGTAACTCCATGAAGTAACTGGTGCAAAATTAGGGGACTTAGGGTGCACATTAAGGGCTTATACCACTTCCATCGCCTTTACTTTTTTTTTTTCACATGATACTATTGTAGACACAAGGTAAGTGGATATGGTCTGGGCATTGCATTTCTCTCCTCCTCTGATAAACACCAATGGCAGAAGTTAGGCCTGGATCCAATACAGAATGGGAAGGCTGGTGTATTCATTGTAGGAGTAACCTTTAGCATTTGAGGTGACTCAGAAGTTGACATCAGTTAAGGCTCTGGACAATTTAGCTTTTCTGTCCCACACCTAGAGGCTACCCAGTCCACAAAGTTGAAGCAGATATGCCAACCATATTTTTGGTTTTCTTGTGGATGAAGAGGCAGAAGGAGAATAAACCCTGAAAACCAGCCCCACCAGGGTATATTATGCTCACAGAGGACTGGTGCCTTCCACAGCTTACCTCATGTGAATCCCCAGTGAGACAGTCTTCAGAAAGCAGGAGAAGGGAGCTCTAGCTCCAGGGGAAATAGGGCATCTGAGAGGAACAGAGACCCTGAGAGAAGGATATTTAGAATAAGATTTAATGAGATGGAGAGTAGACAGCAAAGAGAAGAATCCCTTGAAGAAGGGCCTCATGGGAAGGCAAAATGAAAGAAATAGCTAGAGAAAGGGCAGAGAAGAGTACAGAGACCTCACAATGGCAGAGAAATCAGCCCTTGTATCCCCAAATCAAAGGGGAGAAGGGCTGCACCCACAGAGGGGGCCCAGAATTAGCTGATAATGATGGTGGCCTCTGGGTTCTGGGCTCTGTGCTCCAGATGATTTTCCAAACATTCTGCCCACATTATCTCAATGAACCTGCACACCTCCATCATGGGGTAGCCACTATTATCATCTCAGTACACAGAGAAGGTGGTGGAAACAAGAGGATACACAGTGAGCGAGAGACTAAGCCCCACTTATCTGAATCCCAAGTCTGGGGGCTGTAGCACTAGCTTGCCTCCTCCTGCGGAGGCCAGGGGCACCTGCTGCTTCCTCCCTGGTTCTCAGTGGGAGTAGCAAACAGCACTCTCCACCTTTGATTGAAAATGGGCCCACTTTCCTTCATACCATCCTCACCCCCAGCCTATTGTGTAACGAACTCCTAGAGGGTAAGTTGACTTCTTTAGTGAGGTCTCCACCCATGCTCAGTATTTTGGAGCTTTTTTCTCCACAGTGGGTCTCTTCTGTGCCATTCTTGTACCCACTGTAAAGAGAACAATGTGCTCCACGGGTTGGGCATATAGATTAAATGAAATAAATGCACATAAAGCACATGGCGCCTTCCAGCAGCAAAGACAGTATCTGCCGTATCCCATCCTGGATTTAAGGTCTTGCCTTTCCTGAGAATGTAGCCCTTAGGCATCACTAATTCAGTGGGAGGGACAGTCCTGCCACTGGGTCAGAGGAGCCGTGTCCGTTTAGACTTGGGCCTGGCATGACACAGAACTGTTCAGACCAAGACAGGAGAGGGATACTTTCATAAAGAGAGCACAAAATGGCCAAAAGAGGCCTTAGATTGTGGAGGAGGAGTTTCAAAGAACTATCTTTGGAGTAGGAGCGGAACCTTCAGCCTTGGGAGGTAATACCCAAGAAGGGGTGGAGTGAAAGAAGCCATTGATTGTGGGAATCATGATGGACAGAGAAGAGCTGCACTGTTCACCAGTGGCAGGACCTGCAAGTTCCTGTGTTCCCCTGCTCCACTCCCTGCATGTCCCTAATTTTCAGTGCTATTTCAAAAACATTTCACTAAGCCTGCTGCAGTGGTGCACATCTGTAATCTCAGCAACTTGGGAGCCTAAGGCAGGAGGATTGTGAGTTTGAGAAGTCTCAGCAACTTAGTGAGACCCCTGACTCAATGAAAAGGAGTAGAGATGTAGCTCAGAGTCAAAGTGACCCTGGGTTTAATCCCCAGTACCTTCCTCCACCAAATAAAGGCAACCTAACCTGGTGATTATAGCTGGAAACTGTGCTATAACAATTATTTTATGAATGTGGACAGTAAGACTCAAAGAGGTTACTTGGTTAATAAACAGAGGAGCCTGCTAGAATTTGAACCTAGATATGAATCCACAAAACCATGCTCACTTTTGTTTTCTTCCTGCTCAGTTTTTAAACTCAATCACTGTTCAGTGGTGACACCAGGAATTAAATTGATGGGGACAGCAAGAGCAGGTCTTCCTCCTACCGCAGGAAGAGTCTGCCTTCCTGCTGCTACCCCCTTGAAAATCAACCAGCCAACAAGGGAGCCAATTAAAGTATGTCACAAAGTGATGATCTGCTGAAGGTACTGCTCATGAGACAACCTTTTTATATGCAAAAGTTGCAACAATTAGACTGTGCCACCAAGGCCACCAGGAACCACAAACACTAGCAGCTTACACAGGTATCGGGTAGGGAATGATGGCACACCGCTTTCCTTGGTGTGGGGAATACACACTTTACTGCCCAATGGCCAGACTCAAAATCTCCTCCTCCTTTCCCCACAGCAGTTATGGTATGTCCAGACCCAGCCTCACATTCTCGCCTTCACATTCTCACCTGGGCCTGTGACCATAGGTGAGAGGTCCGAGACTTAGGAGAAGAGCACTTGGTCTAGGAACTCCTCTTCTCCTGCTTGAGTTTCCAGATCAACAACTTGCTGCCTTTCTTCCCACTTCAACCCTGAATTCACATTCTTTGATTTTTCTTATGGATTTGTTACCCTTTTTCATATATTTTAGCTCCGATTTGTTGCTGTTTACATATATTAAAAGAGTTTTCTCCCAGTCCAACTGTTGGCAGACCCTTTCTGTAAACAATTGGAGGCTTTGTGGGTCATACGCTTGCAACTACTCAACTCTGCTACCACAGCACAAAAAGCAGGCAGACAACATGTAAACAAATGAGCACTGATGTGGTCTAATAAAAATACCTAACGTACAAAATAAAGACAGAATTTTAAAGGCCGCGAGAGAAAAGAATCAGAATACATTCAGGGGGAAACCAATAAGAATATCAGCAGATTTTTCAATCCAGACCCTAAAAGCTAGAAGGGCCTGGAACAACATTTACCAAGCCCTGAAAGAAAACGAATGCCAACCAAGAATCTTATACCCAGCAAAACTTACTTTCAGATTTGACGATGAAATAAGATCCTTACATGATAAACAAAAGCTAAAAGAATTTACAAAAAGAAAGCCGGCATTACAGAACATTCTCAGCAAAATATTCCATGAGGAAGAGATGAAAAACAACGAAGTAAATCAGCAACAGGAGGAACTAGCCTAAAGGAATAGCCAAATAAAGGAGAAACCAAATCTTGTCAAAAAACAAAAATGAGTCAAATGAATGGGAATACAAATCACATCACGATAATAACCCTGAATGTTAATGGCCTGAACTCATCAATCAAAAGACATAGACTGGCAGATTGGATTAAAAAGAAAAATCCAACAATATGCTGCCTGCAAGAGACTCATCTCATAGAAAAAGACTAAAGGTGAAACGATGCGAAAAAACATACCATGCACATGGACACAGCAAAAAAGCTGGAGTACCCATCCTCATTTCAGATAATGTGGACTTCAAGCCAAAACTAGTCAGAAGGGATAAAGAAGGATGTTACATACTGCTTAAGGGAAGCATATATCAGCAAGACATAACAATCATAAAAATCTATGCCCCAAACATTGGTTCATCCATGTACGTCAAACAAATTCTTCTTAATTCCAGAAATCAAATAGACCACAACACAATAATACTAGGTGATTTTAACACACCTCTCTCACCACTGAATAGATCCTCCAAACAAAAATTGAATAAAGAAACCATAGATCTCAATAACACAATCAACAATTTAGACTTAACCAACATATATAGAATATACCATCCAACAAAGAACAAATACACTTTCTTCTCAGCAGCACATGGATCCTTCTCTAAAAATAGACGATATTTTATGCCACAAAGCTACTGTTAGCAAATACAAGAAGATAGAGATCCTACCTTGTATTCTATCAGATCATAATGGATTGAAATTAGAAATAAATGACAGAATAAAAAACAGAAACTTCTCCAATACTTGGAGATTAAATAATATGCTATTATATGATGAATGGATAACAGAAGACATCAGGAGGGAAATAAAAAAATTCTTAGAAGTAAACGAGAACAAAGACACATCATATCAAAATCTCTGGGACACTATGAAAGCAGTACTTAGAGGAAGATTTATTTCATGAGGCGCATTCAACAAAAGAAGTAGAAACCAACAAATAAACGACTTAACCCTACAGCTCAAAATCCTAGAAAAAGAAGAGCAGACCAACACCAAAAGTAGTAGAAGACAGGAAATAGTTAAAATCAGAGCTGAAATCAAGGAAATTAAAACAAAAGAAACAATCGGAAAAATTAACAAAATAAATAGTTGGTTCTTTGAAAAAATAAACAAAACTGATAGACCCTTAGCCACACTAACAAAGAGAAAGAGTGAGAAAACTCAAATTACTAAAATTCGGAATGAACAAAGAAATATCATAACAGACATGAGTGAAATACAAAACATAATTAGAAGCTATTTTGAAAATCTATACTCCAACAAAATAGAAAACCTCGAAGACATCAACAAGTTTCTAGAGACATATGAATTACCTAAACTGAACGAGGAGGATATACACAACTTAAATAAATCAATTTCAAGCAATGAAATAGAAGAGGTCATCAAAAGCTTACCAACAAAGAAAAGTCTGGGACCAGATAGGTTCTCAGCCGAGTTCTACAAATCCTTTAAAGAAGAGCTCATTCCAATACTCCTCAAAGTATTCCATGAAATAGAAGAGGAGGGAACCCTCCCAAACTCATTCTATGAAGCCAATATCACCCTGATACCTAAACCAGACAGAGACACATCGAGGAAAGAAAATTTCAGACCAATATCCTTAATGAACATCGACGCAAAAATTCTCAACAAAATTTTAGCAAATCGCATACAAAAACATATTAAAAAGATAGTGCACCACGATCAAGTGGGTTTTATCCCAGGGATGTAAGGTTGGTTCAACATCAGGAAATCAATAAATGTCATTCACCATATCAACAGACTTAAGAATCACATGATTATTTCGATAGATGCAGAAAAAGCATTCGATAAAATACAGCATCCCTTCATGCTCAAAACACTAGAAAAAATTGGGGTAGTGGGAACATTCCTTAACATTGTAAAGGCCATCTACGCTAAGCCCATGGCCAATATCATTCTAAATGGTGAAAAACTGAAAGCATTCCCCCTAAAAACTGGAACAAGGCAGGGATGCCCTCTTTCACCACTTCTATTCAATATCGTCCTTGAAACTATAGCCAGAGCAATTAGACAAACCAAAGAAATTAAAGGGATACGAATTGGAGAAGAAGAACTCAAACTATCCCTGTTCGCTGATGACATGATTATATATTTAGAGGAACCTGGAAATTCCATCACAAAACTTTTAGAACTCACAAGTGAATTCAGTAAAGTAGCAGGTTACAAGATCAATGCTCATAAATCCAATGCATTTTTATACATAAGTGATGAATCTTCAGAAAGAGAAGTTAGGAAAACTACCCCATTCACAATAGCATTGAACAAAATAAAATACTTGGGAATCAATCTCACAAAAGAGGTGAAAGACCTCTACAATGAGAACTACAGAACACTAAAGAAAGAAATTAAAGAACACCTTAGAAGATGGAAAGATCTCCCATGTTCTTGGATAGGCAGAATTGTCAAAAGGCCATACTACCTAAAGTGCTATACAGATTCAATGCAATTCCAATTAAAATTCCAATGATGTACCTTACAGAAATAAAGCAAGCAATCATGAAAATCATCTGGAAGAATAAGAAACCCAGAATAGCTAAAGCAATCCTCAGTAGAAAGAGCGAAGCAGGGGGTATCGCAATACCAGATCTTCAACTCTATTACAAAGCAATAGTAACAAAAACGGCATGGTTTTGGTACCAAAATAGACAGGTAGATCAATGGTACAGAATGGAGGACATGGACACAAACCCAAATAAATACAATTTTCTCATACTAGACAAAGGAGCCAAAAATATGCAATGGAGAAAAGATAGCCTCTTCAACAAATGGTGCTGGGAAAACTGGAAAACCTTATGCAACAGAATGAAATTAAACCCCTATCTCTCACACTGCACAAAACTCAACTCAAAATGGATCAAGGACCTCAGAATCAGACCAGAGACACTGCATCTTATAGAAGAAAAAGTAGGTCCAAATCTTCCAACTTGTTGGCTTAGGAGCAGACTTCCTTAACAGGACTCCCATAGCACAAGAAATAAAAGCAAGAATTAACAACTGGGATAGATTCAAACTAAAAAGCTTTCTCTCAGCAAAGGAAACTATCAGTAATGTGAAGAGAGAGCCTACAGAGTGAGAGAATATCTTTGCCACTCATACTTCAGATAGAGTACTAATTTTCAGAATATGTAAAGAACTCAAAAAACTCTACACCAAGAATACAAATAATCCAATCAACAAATGGGCTAAGGAAATGAACAGACACTTCACAGAAGAAGATGTACAAGCAATCAACAGATATATGAAAAATGTTCAAAATCTCTAGTAATAAGAGAAATGCAAATCAAAACTACCCTAATATTCCATCTCACCCCAATTAGAATGGCAATTATCAAGAACACAAGCAACAATAGGTGTTGGCGAGGATGTGGGGAAAAAGGTACACTCATACATTGCTGGTGGGGTTGCAAATTAGTGCAGCCACTCTGGAAAGCAGTATGGAGATTCCTCAGAAAGCTTGGAATGGAACCACCATTTGACCCAGCTATCCCACTCCTTGGCCTGTACCCAAAGGACTTAAAATCAGCATACTACAGAGATACAACCACATCAATGTTCTTAGGTGCTCAATTCACAATAGCCAGATTGTGGAACCAACCTAGATGTCCTTCAATTGATGAATGGATAAAGAAACTGTGGCATATATATACAATGTAATATTACTCCGCCATAAAGAATGATAAAATTATGGCATTTGCAGGCAAATGGATGAAATTGGAGAATATCATGCTAAGTGAGATAAGCCAATCTCAAAAAACTAAAGGATGAATGATCTCGCTGATAAGCGGATAAGGACATATAATATGGGGTGTGAGGGGTTAGCATTAGGGTTAGGGTTAGGTTTAGGGTTAGGGTTAAGGAGGGTGGCAAGAATGGAAGAAGGAAGGACTGTATAGAGGGAAAAGAGGGGTGGAGGGGTGGGAGGGGTTGGGGGAAGGAAAAAAAATAACAGAATGAATCAAACAACATTACCCTATGTAAATTTATGATTACACAAATGGTATGCCTTCACTCCATGTACAGAGAAACAACATGTATCCCATTTGTTTACAATAAAAAAAAAACTTTATTTACAAAAGAAGGTGGTGGGCTGCACTTGGCGGAGGTCATAATTGCTAACTGCAGTCCTAGTCTATAACCTGTGTCTCAAGCATGGATTTTTATGATCTCTTATACTAAGGTTTTTTTAATCTCAATATAATCAAAATTTTCTATCTTTTCACCTTTGGTTTGTGCTTTTTGTATAACCCATTTACTCTATAGAAGAGGACACTGCAGCCCAGAGAGGGAGAGTGGTTTACTAAAGAACCAACTTTGGGATCGTATAGCCTTGGCTTTGAATTTTGACTGTCACTTAGCTACACTTTGGCAAGCTTTTAACTTATTTTTTAAAGAAATACCAAGCCTTCCTTTTTCTGAGAGTTCAGCTTCTTGATATTCTTGCCTTGTCTGCCTTTACTTTCTTCTTCCTTTCATATGCATGGTTGCCCATTAACCCATCACAGGTCCTAAATCTCTACTATGTGCCCATCAATGATACTTTCTATGTATCTAAATATATTAATGCCCCCCACCCCAGAGATATCCTTTTGTAGGTCCTCTGTCCTTTTATTCTAATCTGGTCTGGCTATCTTCCAGGCCTTGCTCTCCTCCCATTGCTGTCAATTTTTATATATATATATATATATATATATATATATATATAATTTATTTATTTATTATTTATTATTATATATATAATAAATTTATTTATTATATATATAATAAATTTATATACATATAAATTTATTTATTTATTTTTCTCCTCATTTTGCTGGAACACATCCTCTAGTATCTCCTGAAGAAAGAATTTCCTGAAAGTCATTTGAATCCATACAGTCTTAAAAATGTTTTTATGTTCATCCTTGACTAATAGTTTGACTATAGAACTGTAGGTTATAACTAATTTTTCATTCAGGATTACGGAAGTATTGCTCCACTAACTTACATATGTCAATGATATCCACTCTGATTACTAATCCTTTGAGTGTAACTTCTTGTCTCCCTTTTGGAAGTTTTTTAGAATTTTTTTTACCCCCTGTAGATGAAGAATTCCACAGTGGTATACTTGGACATGGATTGAATAGCGGGACATTTTATGGTCTTGTAATTGGAGCATTCCTGTTCTTAAATTCTGAAAAGTCTTATATTAATTTCTTTGATAGTTTTCTCCACTTTTTTCCTTTGAAATTTCTTGTGTGTGTGTGTGTGTGTGTGTGTGTGTGTGTGTGTTGAGGAGCTGGGTACCAGGATTGAACCCAGGGGTGCCTAACCAGTGACCAACATTCCCAACCCTTTTTTAATTAAAATTTTTTTTTTTATTTTGAGACAGTCTAGTTAAGTTGCTCAGGACCTCAGCTGAGGCTGGCTTTTAACTTGCAATCCTCCTGCTTCAGCTTCCCAAATTGTTGGAATTACAAGCATGTGCCACCCTGTCTGGCTCCCTTGGAACTTCTATGATTTGAAGAGTAGCATTGGTATTTTATTACCTTCCTCTCACCTCTTTTTTCTTATTTTTTATTACCTTATGAAAGATTTTTTCTGACTTTATCTTCTAGATACTCTTCTATGATTTAACCTTTCTGCTACCCTAATTTTTAAAACTCAAAGAACTTGACATTTTTGGACAATTTCTTTTTATCACAATATGTTTTGTTTCATGGACACATATTTTAATGTTCTTATTTTCAGCATTTTTCTTTTGATGCCTGTATTCTCTCTACAGTCACTAGGGTGGATGAGATAGTGATGTGGAGTTAAGGATCTTACCATAGCAAGGGAGGACTTTAAGTCAACCCCTGCAGTTTACCTCCCCTGCACACCTTGGTGATTTATTTTCAAGATCAGGGCTTTTATTGCATTTCGCAGGAGGAAAATAATGGCTCCTTTTTTATCTTTAGCCCCTTCTGCCTCTGAGCTATAGCTTCCTGCGCTTTATCAGTTATCTTCCAAAAATTTACAGAAATCACTTACCTACTTTCTCCCAGTTTTTGTGTCCTTATGGGTTTCTATCTTTTCTTTTTTAAAAAATTCATTTAGCAGTATTGCATTGGATTTTCAGGAAAGCAGAGAAATAGACACTGTGTCTGATCTCCCAGGTTTAACACAATCTTATTTAAAAATTAAGATATACTGAAAGCCCTTTCTGACTTAGAATCCAGAAACCACAAAATAAAAATATTTTAAGTTAAAAAATTACAAAATAGAAAAATATTTATAATTTTTATTATGACAAAAATAAATCCTAGAAATTGACAAGAGAAAACAAAATAAGCCCTAATACTCCAATTTCTAAAATGGACCCAGAGATGAAGCAAGGTCATAGAACAGGAAATCTAAATGATTGCTAAATGTTTGGAAAAACGCTGAACCTCGCTCATGATTAGAGAAGTATAAATCAAAACTGCTGTGGGGTGCCATTTTTTTTTTTCAGTGATGAGATCGCTGAAAACCCACTTTGTTGATAAGGGTGTGGGGTAACTGTGTTCTCACACATCACTGAATATCAGTTTCCTCATCCGTGAAACAATGCTAGTAATAGTGCCTGCCTACTTTATAGGCTAATTGTAAGGAATACAAATAATTGTAAGGAAAAGAAATAATGTGTATAAAGTGCCTGATGAATGCACAGTAACTACCAACTGCTACCTATTAATACGTTAACATATACGCCATTATGTTTTCTTCATTGATGCTTCTACAAAAGACAAGATTAAATGCTGCCTTCCTAATTCTCCAGTGAGACTTCTGAGGACAGAGACCATGTCTTATATGGTTCCTCTCCAGACCCAGCATGGTGTAGGGAACACAGCTTGTGAGCACTTCATTTTCAAGTAAAACAGTCCATTTTTAGGCTAAACTTGTTATCTTGGGCTTGTACTCTTTGTTTCTGATTATGCTATGAATCGGTTCAGCCCCCAAAGCGGAAGGGCATATATAAGTCAGCAAGTAAAATGAATAACTGAAATCCAGGCGCCAGGCAGGGGGAGGTCAGTATGAAATCATGGTGCTCCAAAGTGAAGTGGAGGGTGTACCCGAGCTGACAGTGGCATGAGAGATGAGGCACATCACTCTGGGACCGTCACTAGCACCCAGATATTAGTTTCAGGAAGCAACGCCCAGGCAGGGAGAGGTGCCCTGGGCCAGGGTAGACACCATAATGCAATCTCCCTGGGTCAAAGGTGGGGAAGCTTCTGGTGCCACCTGAAAATGTCTCAATGGCAGGGACCCTTCCTGCCTCCTGCTGGGAAGTCTAAAGGAAGGGAGGTGATCCAGGAGCAGCACAATGCCCCAGTCTCAATAGGAGGACTGTCTTTGACTTCCTGGCCACTTCAATGTTTAGGTTATCATATTCATTTCTAATAACAATCTACGCCTGGAAGATTAGAGACTGACTTTCCACCAACTCACTTCCACTTCTCTTCCTTTGTTTCCTCTGATAACAAAGAGGAGCCCGAGGGTGATGCTGGAACCAAAAGGGACCTCAAAAGGTCGTCTGTCTCCGTCCTCAGTCGTCAGGTCAGAAGACTTTCTAGATCACTCTGTGCAGACGGTCAATACTCCTGCCATTATTAACAATATGACAAGTGCATTTGCTGCTGCTTTACAGGGGACGAAAGGCTGGCACACATGCTGTCTCATTTGAGACTGTGCAGATGGGGCGAGTGTCCTTATCTAAGTGAGCAGACAGGCAGAGTGAGGCAAGCTCCCTGGCTCTTCAAACCCTGAAGGCTATTCTCTTTCTGGAAGGTCTATAGAGTAAAAGTCTGTATATACCCTCGGAAGCCAATCCTGTAGCTAAATATCTGATGGTCGCTTTGTAAGTATACAATTTTTGACTGTTTTTGTTTAAATTCAATTCCACTTGCTCACTTCTTCAAAGGGAGAGAGCTGATCAGGGCCCTCTCTTCCTATGTACATTTTTCATCACAAGGACAGAAAACGACTCATCTGGGAGCCTTCTCTACGTCAGTCTGCAAGCCCTGGCTAGTCCTCCTTTCCTTCCTGGTTAGCTGAGGTCCCAGGATTGCAGGTAGCTGGGGAAGCAGCTGGTCTGAGTTTTCCAAGTCTGTGGCCAGATAGAGAAAACCACCCTCCAGAGGTGTGCAATTTTTGGATAACCAAGCAGCCTCCATCAGGTTGACAATGATAGTCTTGGGGGTGGCTGTTGGAAGCCAGGGAGCTGAGTTCTAGTCCAGAAAAGCCAAAGGGTTAACCCTGACCCAGAGGTAGATCCCATTCAGCTGTAGCTGCCATAGCCAAAAAGGGGTGGTGATGGCTGAAATCACCTCTATGCCTGACACGATTTCTCTGAAGATATACAAGGAAAGGGCTCAGCTGACAGATGGCAGTGCTCTGAGGCTTCATGATATCTCCTCTCCTTGGTCTTCCCTCCTCCTGTGAGACCAGCATTTCCTTCTTGCTCTGAGGTTCAAAGTTAAGGTCCTCCTGTTATTAGTCCTCCCTCTTTCCTTGCTCCACAGCTCCCAGGTTATACTGTGTGTCTCCCCAGTATCTGGGCTTCCCAATCCCAATTCTGGTCTACTCCCACCACATGCCACCCCTAAACAGTGCTCCCCAACTGTAATCACCATCAGCAGCAAGAGCACTGAATGCCAAAAGCCTGGTGATAAGCCATGATCTTTGCATATTGTATTTATTTAATCCTTACAATAACCCAAAAGCAGGTACTATCACTGGTCCCATTTTACAGTTGGAGAAACTAAGACTTGGACAGATGGTTAAGATGGAAGTATAGAGATTCAGAGTCAGGTTCCATTTCTTGGCCTTTTGCCAATCAATTGTCCTCCTTGGTACTAGTTTCATTCATCCTGAAATCTCAGTTCTTCCACAAAGCCTTCTGTAGCAAACAGGAGGAGAGGAAGTGCTCCTTCCAGACTTACTCAGGCTTTACTACTGTTAGCTTCACAGAATTCAGACGCCAGTACTTGACCTGCAGACTCTGCCTGGGGTGGGGGAGTGTTCCTTAGGGGGATTGATCATTCCCCTTTCCTTCTCTCCAGGCACTGATGCTCAGGGATGGCAAACAATCTTTAATATTTGAAAGAGCAAACTCAGCAGGGAAGGTAAAAATCTAGCAAAATAAACAAAGCTTCTGAAAGTCAAATAAAACTGACCTTTGCTTTAGCCATTATTTGGGATTATTTGAGCCATGGCTGGTGACTCAGAACCTGTTTGATGGCTTCCTAATAATTTAATTGAAACACAAAACTTATGTGGCTGGAAAAGACTGCATATTACTTTAGCTTCTCTATGTAACAGATGAGGAAACCAAGGTCCAAGACAGGATAATGACATTCTCCACTCCTCACAGTCAGAAAATGGCAATCTGACATCAGAGTCAGTTCTTCTGAGTCTCAGGCCAGGCCTCTGAAGTTGTAGTAGGTGGAAGACAAAGTACTTACTAACTATTTGTACCAAGCACAGTGGCTAGTTCTCACCACACCACACCAAGAGATGCTGTTAGTTTCATCTTATAGATGAGAAAACAGGCTGAATGACATACCAGCAAGTAAGTGGAAGAACCCCAGTGCTGCAGAAGGTCCCTGATTGACTTCTGCTTTCTCTCCATCATCTCACACTTAATGTGTACTAAACCCACGTTTTGTCCAGCACCACACAGGTCAGGTGCAGAGGAGAAAGCATAGCCCCCATTGTGCAGGGGGATGTGTATGTGCACACCCTTGCAGGGACTGGTTTAAGAAGGCACTGAGGTCAACTTTCCCTTGCTGCTTGACCATTATCTGAGAGGAGTCTGATAGGTATGGGCAACTGCATCCTGGCTCAGGATCACCAGGAAGAAAAGCCAGGTAGTCGGTTGATGGACAGGGCCACCCACCCTGGAAATACTCCCCAGTGCTGCAGTGTGGTCTCCGTCCTATCCCTACAGCAACAAGAAGCACTAAGACTTTACCACTACCAAGCACACAGAAAATCTGCCTGTAACAAGGCAGGTGAGCATTTACCCCGGCTTGAGCCAGAGTCTCTTCCCAGACAGAGCTATTTACATCAAGAACTGTTCAAGGACAGGGACGGCACAAGCAATTACTGGCAGTAAAAACTCAAGCCAGGCTCTGCCCTCTCCCAGCACGCTGTTCTTTATATGGTCAATAAAGTGGCTGCCTGATTCCTTCCTCCTGCTCTTGGTAGGTGGAGGTTAGGTGTGAGTGTTCAGCTGGGAAGCCACTGGCAGCAGCAGGAGGGAACAGGGAACATTGTCACTATGTTGCTGTTCTCACGCCCCCACCCAGGGGCGGGATGTGGACTCCAGATGCGGCCTATTTGCAGAACATTTTTCTAAAAAGTCCTTCAGTACTAACAAAGATGAAACGTCTACAGCCAGGCCATTCCTCTGCCTTAGGAGCCTATAAAAGGGCCATCAATGTGAAGAATAAAAGGAGTCTTTGCCCCTCCTTGAAATGTCAGATGAATCTACTCAGGTGGACCCAGTTTTAAGATTTGTAAACACAGCTTGCTTTCTTGCCCCACCTACCAAGTGTGCTCAAGCTGATACTGGTGTGTAATTCATCAGGTTCATGGTGAGAGTGGACATGATAATGCAAACATGGACAAAACAGTGGAGACACATGGAGCCTCACAAGTGCTTGCAACAGCCCTTCACAACCTTATCCTCCACGCATCACGCCCACCATTCACCCCATTCTGGAGCCCATTTATGTGGCCTTCTGCCTAAGCTGTTCTTCCTTCATTTCCCACCTTCATTTCCACTGGTTCAAAACCTCCCTCTTCTGCAAAGGATTGAGGAATACCACTTCTCCATGAAGATTTCCTCCATCCTCCAAGCCAGAGGTGCACGACCCATTTCTGAACATAGCATGAGCTCTCTGCCTTGAATTAGTCTTGTATATACATATTTGAGGACAGCCCACTGCCCCCCGCCCCAGTCACATACACACCAACTCCTCAACTCTGCCAAGCAGAATTTGTGTCTGATTCATTTCGACCTGCCCCCAGGGCTGAGCACAGTGCTTGAACACAACCTTCTTACATGGGCATGAGTCAAGTGCACACAAGGGAGACAGGAAAGTTTTCTGGTCCCCCTCACTTCCTTTGCTCCTTTTTTGTACACACCTCTGATGGATGGCCTTTTGTTTTGTTTTTACACTGAATCATTGAATTTCATATCCAATTTGTGCAAGGGGAGGGAGGGGACTAGTATTAGCAAAAAGAAGGGTCATCATCTGAGAGTCAGGTAGATGCTCCCTTATCTAGACTTGGAAAAAGCAGGCACCTGCTCCCTCCAAAGGAATCGGGTGTCCACTGCAGCCCTGTGGGGGTAGGTCCAGGCCTCTGGGGAGAGGGTAGGGGCTGTGAGAAAGGACTCCCTACAGGGACCTTCCTGAGGTATTTGGCCTCCTATGTACTCCCAAGTCTGACACTAAGACAGCACTCATCCCAGAGCAGACAGAACCCAATGGCAGAGTAGCTGAGACTTCTGGTGGCCCTGCAGAGCCCAGGTAGCCCTTGAAGACCTGAGTGACTATCAGTGCACAGAAACTGGCTGCCTAGGAATTCTGAGCCTCTAAAAAAGAACATTTCCTTTCTGTGCCTGGATGTTTAATGAAACAGTAAACACCATTTGATCTTATATTTACAGAGTAGCAGTCATAAACAGCTTTCCTATATACAAGTCCTATAAACTGACCATTTAAACTTGCAGGTCACTCTTGTATTATATTCAGTTCCTACCTCTTGTGGGGCTACTGGTCTGGATCTCCAGGGTGAGGATTACCTTACTCATTCTTGCATCTAACTCAGCCTCTGCGGGCACAGGCACAGGTGCAGGCTGAAATAAGGAATCATCTAAACTAGACCGGGCTCCTTTCTGGAAAGAGTTCCTGCTAGATAGTAGGTGCTTAATTGGTCTTGTTGCAACATTCAGGTTTCCAATTCCAAAATGAAAATCTGTTGTTACTTTAATAGTCACCCAGTATTTAACATCCTCTCACCGGCACAATCCTCATTCCCCTGGAAGGGGGACAGGGCAGGCAGGACATGATGAAGGAGGTATTTGTACTTGAGGCCCAAGACCAGAAGCTGGGATGGTTCCTGAGAGGTATGTGAGGATTGAAGACAGCTGTCACCTTGCTTTTTCTTATACATGGGGGAAGAGAGGCATAAGTAACTCTAAATGATAAGGTCCATGATAACATTAACCATTCACTTTTTAAAAGTCCTAGATAGTCAAGGTTGTGAATTTAAGTTCTAGGTGCTCATTTGACTCAAACTTACCAAATCTATCTTTTGTTCTGTGACTAGGTCCTTATACAGGCACCTTGAAAGTGCCCACGAAGATAGCTGAGAGAGTGAAAATTATTATGAGTTGAACTGTATTCCTCAAAAATTCATATGTTGAAGTCCTAATCCCCAGTACCTCAGAATGTGGCCTTCTCTGATAATAGAGTAGTTGTAGATATGTTCAGTTAAGTATGAGGTTATACTTGAATGGGATGAATAATATGGCAGGTGTTATTATAAAAAGGGGAAATCTGGACACAGAGACAGATTTGCACAGGGAGAACACCATGTCATGGTGAAGTTAGAGATCAGGGTGATGCAGAAGAGGCCATTCCTGGACTTTTAAAAGATGGCCAGCAAGCTACCAGAAGCCAGAAGAGAGACATAAATAGCTTCTCCCTCAGCCATAGAGGGAACCAACCAAGACCAACCAAGACCAAGACCAACCAAGACCATATCTTGGTCTTGGATTTCAAACCTCCAGAAGTGTGTGACAATAAATTTCTGTTACTTAAGCCTTTTCTTTTGTGGTATTGTGTTATAGCAGTCCTCACAAAGTGATATAGACTTAAGATAGACCATTTGTTTTGGTGGCAACATCAAGCTAATTTAACTAAGGTCAGACACATACTCCTATTAGAAATTATGGCATTTGCTGATAAATGGATAGAGTTGGAGAATATCATGCTAAGTGAAATAAGCCAAATCCAAAAAACCAAAGACAATGCTTTCTCTGATATGCAGATGGTAATTCACAATAGGGGTAGGGATATTAGGGAATAATAGAGTTACTTTAGGTAGAGGGGAGTAAAGGGAGGGGAAGAGGTATGGGGATAGGAAGGGCTGTAGAGTGAAGCAGACATTATTACCTCATGTACATATACGACTGCGTGACCGATGTGTTCCTATAATATGTACAATCAGAAAAAATGAGAAATTATACTCCATTTATGTATGATTTATCAAGATGCATAAGTATATTCTACTGTCATATATAACTAATTAAAACAAATTAAAATAAATAAATATAAACATATATATATATATATATATATATATATATATGTAGGGAAATAGAAATGGATAGATGCCTGGGTGCATGCATGGATGGACAGATAGAGCAATGACATATCTCACTACTCTATAGGCATAGTGTCTGGCTCCTCCCCAGCCCAGGAGCCCTCCCAGATAGTGCTGAGGAGAGACTGCTGGCCATTATGGGGAGTTTTGGGGAAAGCATCCCACAAGGAGACTGTAGAATCCACACTACAAATCACTATGCTAATCAGTCCTCATGATCATCCTATATTGTAGATATTCTTATTTCTGTTTTACATAATAGGAAGATGAAGCTCAAAGAGATTAAATTCTTTACTTAATATGGTAGTTAGTAAGTGGCAGACCTGAGAGTCTCACTAGCATCTGCCTGGCCTCAAACATGGACTCCTTTTGTTACATCTGCTGCGCTGTTACATCTGCTGAAAAACCCTGTTTTCATGGACTCCATGCTCAAATCAGTGAGTTCAACAGTCCTGACTCAGAGATTCAGACTTAGGTGATGGATTGTACCTTTAAATCCCTCTCACCTTAGGTCAGCTCTTTATACCTCTACAGTGACAATCAAGGGTCATCTCATAGCCCCTCTGTTCCATGATTCCAACCTGCTTCCTTTGAAATTCTGGATTTCAGGGCCAGGCTCATGTTCCCACCTGTCCTGGCCTGGATTCTGCCCTCCCACACAAGTCTGGTTCAGTCTACCTCCCTGGCTTTGGAATCTTCTTTTGTTTTTGCTGCTGTCCCTGGCCCATGGAACTCATCCTGTCTACTCTTAATCAAGCCAGCCCCTCTGGCCAGTTCCAGCCCCTCTATGGACAAGGGAGAGGAGCTCACATACTCTCACTAATGCAGATGCTATCATACCCGGCGTGTCACAAATCTTGCCTCCTGCCTATCACACTGGAGCTCACAGCCTAGGCCTCTACTACCTATGTGATTGAATCTTTTAAAAATTCAGAAGTCTGATACCCTGTTCAGGGGTCCAGACCAGGTTCCCTTCATCTCCCCAAATGGTACTACTATCCCCAGGCTTTGGCTTCTCAGGGATGTGTTAACTTTAGCCCAGGGCCCATGGCATCTGGTTCTTCTCTCACCTGGCTCACCTTTCCTCTCAAAACAACTCACAGATGAAAACAGTGCTTTTATGAGCTAAAAAGGAAACAAAACAGTGTGAAAGGAAGGTTTCAAATTGAACTAACACCTCCTTAGGGGCTATATTTTGGCAGTTCCTGATACTCAAATTGAAATTCTGCCTGGCTTATGCTTGGAAGAGTGAGCAAGGAGAGCAAGTGGGAAGAGAGAACCCACAATACTGCCTGGAACCTCACGGCATGAGAAAGAGGAGGAAAGGGAGGGAAAAGAGGAGGAGAAAGGGATGCTCTCAGGTTGTTTCCAAGTTCATCTGACCCACAGTCTGTTCTTTCCAGCATAGAGTAGCACTTTTGATGCTAGACTTGATTTTGATTTGTGTGTGTGTGTGTGTGTGTGTGTGTGTGTTTGTGTGGCCAATATGACAGTCCATTCCTCTAAAAGCAACACCAGGGGAAGAAGAAGGTAACAGCAGAACAGATTGCTGCTGTCCCATTCAGGAACACATTCACCCACTACTGTCCATTCAAGAGACTCATCTTTGCTCACCAGAAGCACCCCTAATGCCTTGCATTCTTGTTTTAAGTTTATTTGAAGGGGTCTGAGAACCATAGTCCTCATTAACAGGAATCTGTGCCCACCTGCATGTCTTAAAACTTATGCCTGTGTGCCCCATGCCCAGTGCCAAGGGCTAAACAGTTACTCCCTCCATCCCTGCCCTCAGGAGCAAGCTGCCTGCCTTCTCTTCTGCTCAGCTTCCTGACACGCAAGCAGGTGAATCCTGTGTATCCCTCTCAGTCTTCTCCTTCATGACAGAAGCTATCCTGTAGGCACTACTTCTTTTAACTGGGGCTTGCAAATTTATTTTTTTCAACTTTAAAAAGTTTTTTTCCTCTTCTTACTTTGGTTCTTAAAAAATGAAAGATGCAAGGTTCTGGTTTAGATGCATAAAATGCAACAAGATATAACATAAGAAAATGAAAACTGAAGGAAAATAAAGGTGGGAAATGAGATACAGCCAAATGAGATTCTGAATGATGTGCCTAATCTGGCTTTGAATCTCCTAGAGGACAAGGCAAGGATAGTAATATGAAAAGACAAAATTGGGAATACCTAGCCCTTAATTTCCAAGAGATCAAGTGACTAAATCATGCCTTGGCACTGAGGAGGCAGCTGCCCTTGGATTTTGGGGAATGCAGTCTGAATGAGCATCTTCTAATTGCCTGGACTTTGGTAGGTTCTGGGGATAAAATACATACCAAGATGTGATCTCTTATTCTGTTTTCCATAGGAAATAGATTTGCCTTCCTAATCATGCTTGGTTTTGGGGAGTGAGTTTTTGTCCAGGGGTGTGTGGGTTAGGGAAGGGATTGTGGGGGAAAATAGCCCATCTTCCTTTGATTTCCTCTTTCCTCAGCCTGCAATGTCCAGCCCTTCATTTTCTGCTCAAAGAGGTGGTTTCCCTTCCAACTTACATGCCACCTCCTCCATGGAGCCTTCTCATATTTCCATGCTAAATTGTCCCAACAGCTCATGATAAGTGCCTCTACTTAGTACTTGTTCTTTCTTCTGGTGTCAACTTCTACCTTTCCCTTTATCATCAGTCTTATTTATTCATCTGTGTTTTTAGGACACAGCCTCAGGTCTGGCACATAAGCAGTAATTAATATATGTCTGCTTGTGTTATTTGATAATCTATTTTCATGCAGTGGGCAATGCAGAGGTCAAATACAAGATCCTCATTTCATTCGGGATCTAGGAACCTCAGTGGAGCAAATAGAATTCAGGACCAACAAATCAGACCCATATTCTGAGCACCTTGAGGGGTTCACACATTTCCTCTGCCATTCAGGTAGGTGACTTCTCATGATTTTACTAAACAAAATGGTGTGAATGCTCATGTTTCTCAAACCTAGAGACTAATATGCTGCCTGTGTTGTTCTGACTGAAAGCAACATGTGGAGAAGAGGTCTCCTTTTATCTAGAATGTGTAGAGGAAGGCAGTGGGAACCATGAAAAGAAGAGTTCTGGACTGTAGAATTGCATGTGGACTATAATTAATCTTCTCTATTTAATGGCGAATGCCTGTGTGCACATAAGGCAGATCACTTAAGCTCAGTTTCAATAAGAAGAGTAAAGTCTACTTCATGGAATTTTATAAAACATCAACGGTACAAGGTTTGTAATAAAATCTGGTTCAGGGTAGATGCTTGTTAAATGCTTTCTTCCTTCCTAGGTTTTGTTTTTGGTTTTGCCTTAACCTATGGTTGTGAGTCTTATCATGTGACTTAAGGCAATTGCCTAACCCCCAAACTCTGTGTCCCTATCAGTGAATGGGCTGTTGAGAGCTAAAAGGATGCATGTGATGAACTTTTTGCAGCAATGCAGGGGACTATACACATGCAGCATAATCATAAATTAGGTCGTCTTCATTCATCCATTCACTCATCCATTCAAATAGGTAGCTACACCATGTGACCAGCCACTATGCTCAGTGCAGGAGACACAGAGGACCATAACCCCTCCCTGCCTTATTGTTTTGATCTTGGTGTATTACACACTCCCCTGTATGCACTTGGTTTCTCAGGGATGTCACCTCTGGAGGACACAACCAAGAAGATAAGAATCAGCTCCCTGAGGAGTCTTGCCTTCCCTTACCTCCAGTTATAGAAACTACTAGGCCTCCCCAAAGAGAAAGTGCTAGGGATATAGTTGATTAACCAACTCAGGGGAACAAAAGGCAGGAGTCATATAGTTGTGTCTTCTATTTGACTACATACTGATTAATTTATAAAATCACTGTGCTTTACAAGTGGCCAATCTTTGACTCCCAGGGAGTCTCTGGAACTAGGTGAGACACTATAGGAAGAAACAGCTGCCCTCATTGGTCTAACTTGCCCTTTCCCTAAAGATTTGGAAGAGTTAGAGTCTCAGACAACAGATAGAAGATCCAGTTTCTGGTTGGGGGACTGAATGCATTGACTGTCAGTTATACTCAGTGCTGCAACACAAGGGGCTATGAGGGGAACCATCAGCTAAATCCTGATGTCTTAGGAGATGGACACACTTGAGTCCCCAGATTGCTCCTGAGCATGACCCCCTGCTCCCTAACCCTTAGGCACTCATCTTTGAAATAACTGATCCTATTCTAAGGTTGAAGCTGGCTGGTGCTCTTCCTCCTCGGGCCTCACCCTACTCCTGGGCTCACTTTCATCCTGTAAGGATTCCCCAAACCCTACATCTTAGATCCAAAGGGCTCAAAACCCTCTTCTCACATTATTCAGACAACTCAGTTGCTGGGGTAGTGAAGTAATATTTTAAAATCTCCCTTCTGCTATTTCCTATTATCTATGACACTTATTCCTCCTGCAGAACACATTCCCAGACAATGGATTTACATTGCTCTAGAGGGACTCAGGATCAACAGAATGACTCCCTTGAACAGTGCAGCTTGAGACAAAGGTGAAAGCACAAATGGGAGCCATGTATGTGGCTTTTCAAATACCAACATTAAAAAAATTAAAAACAGGTAAAACTTTAATGATACTTAATCCAATATGTTCAAAGCACATTTTAATACGTAGTCAACATTAAAGCTAATGATGAGATATGTTCTATTCTTTTTTATATGAAATCTTCAAATTCCTTTGCTTATGTCATGCTTATAAATCAGCTAAGTTCTGACTAGCTACATTTCAAGTGTTCAATAAGTACATGGCACCAACCATGTTAGATATCATATGTAGCCCCTGAGCTGCTGAAGTATAAAGAGGTGGCTAAAATCTTAAAAGGCCATAGTGTCAAGAATCAAGAGCCTGTGGGAATCAACCACTTGGACATGTCAATGGGAACAAAACCAGTTTTGAGGTTCCCAAAGTGGTAGGTGACAACTCCCAGGATAAGCCCAAACCAAGACCTACCAAATGTCTTTGTATTAAATAAAATTGCCCACAACTGCCCTGTCCAGTATGGTAACCATTAAGCCACATTTGGTTAAATATAAATTAAGTAAAATTAAAAAGTCGTTTCATTAGTCACCTTCAAAGTGCTCATTAGCCACATGACTAGTGACTGTTGTATAGAACAGAGTAAACATATTTCCATCATCACAGAAACTTCTGTTGGCCAGCACTAGCTAGAACTTGGATCAACCCCTGAGAAATGTGGGGAGTGGCCCCAAATAATATAATGAAATAAATTGAATTATAGAAAAATAACTTTCCTTGTATAACTGAATACATCGAATGAGAAGCATACTTTCTCTTAACTTTACGTAAATACTTCTTTTAACTCTTGAAGTACATTGCTTCATTTGTAAATCTGGAAAACAACTTGAATCACCTTCCAAGGTGGTGGTGAGGATTGAGTGAGACAAGGGTTGTCAATTATCCAACCCCAGTCCTGGCCCATTAGTCTGGCTTCCACCCTCTTCTCGGGTTGTGTGCATGTCTAGGTCCTCCCTCTTCTTTCCTGCATTCTTCCTAAATGGGAGAGCAAACAGACCTTTACCTTCTTGAAACCAAGGTCCCCATCCCTGCACTACATGGGAAATGTGTCCATAGATGGGATGTGCTCTGGCCAGACCCGACTTGTGAGAAGGCAGTGGGCAGAACTGACAGAAGAGAACTTTCTAGAAGTTAGAAAGAACATCAATATTTATAGGAAATATAAGTTTGGTCATCCAGAACTTATAAAGAGAAAAAAGAGAACAAAGGTTAGTGGAAGTAGAGGGTGGGAACTGAATATTTTATAATCATCTAACTAAAAAGAGATAGAAACAGAGACAAAGACAGAGACAGACAGATACAAGTCAAAAAGGCAGGAGAGTGTAACTGATAGAATTTCAGTGAAGGCTGACATTGCACATGCTTATTAACACAATCCTCATCTTCACTCCCTGGCACCCAGTGCTAAGCATCTAAACAAGGGCCTCACATACGCTAGGCAAGCACTCTACCATTAAGCTACATCCCCAGCCCGAATGCTTATCTTACGGCAATGATGTCAAAGTAAGAATAACCACATACAATTAAATAAAACAGTAAATAAAGGGGAGTCTCCCAATGTCAGATTAGTTTGGGAACAATATCAGAAAGAACATGGAAGGGATCTGTGCAGAACACACAGGGTAAACTCATAAGGAATAGAATTTCAATTTTATCTAAACTGGTGAACTTGAACATGCTTGCTCAAAAGAACTGGAAACAAGATAGATGTATTTTTTTTCTCAAAAACTCTGGCCAAAAATTACATAGTGGCATCTCAACTGTTGTTTTTACTGGAATCCCTGCCTGGGGAACCCTAGCCTGGGAAGAGGTAGAAGATTTCTCTCCTGACTGGCTCTAGGAACAAGTAGAACAGCTTAGATTGTTCTTCCTTCTTCTTGCTGTTGTCCAGAAAAGTTAAGCTTCTTCACAGGGTAGTAGAATCGATCAGAGTCAACAGAAACTATGCATGGCCTGATGTGAGAGCCGCTCTGACATTGATATTGTCTCTCCCTTCTGCATCTCCTTTCTTTATAGCTTTAGCAATCTGTACCATTTCCTCTGGAGCTTTGGAGTTAGGAGGACCCTAAGAAGTACACTCCTTTTTTTTGGTGGGGGGAGCACTGAGAACTGTACCCAAGGGCATTTAACCACTGAGTCACATCCCCACCCCTTCTTATTTTGAGACAGGGTCTCACTAAGTTGCTGAGGCTGGCTTTCAACTTATAATACTCCTGCCTCTGTCTCCCAAGCCACTGGGGTTATAGGTATGCACCACTGTGCCCAGCTCTCATCTTACAGCTAGGATTCAGTGACTCAGAGAGTGGAGAGGAGCACTGTGCACAAGAGCCCTTAGCACATGGGAGCCAAGGCCAGGACCCTAGACCAGGCCTCCTGCTTCAAGTCAGGGCTCTTCCCACTGTGCCTTGGGGCTCCCCTACCCAGTCCTGGGTTTGTACACACAGTAGGTGCTTCATATTCCTACTGACTAAAAGCTTCCCAAATTTAAAGTGCTTCACCCAGGCCCCGATGCCCTGGGTCCTAGCCACCCTCCATGAGCAAGTCTAGTGGTTTTTAACTTTACAGAAAATTCTTGAATGCAAGAGCTCTGGCTCACACAGGCTGCACCAGCTGTCTAAACACTTGGTGGTTTGGGTTAATAAAATTTTTAGATCTTATAAAATTCATTTTCTCTTGGGGGTATTCTTGTGTTGTGTTTTAGAATAATGAGATTCCAGATATACTCTGAGACTTAAAAGAGTCTGCATGGAAGTAGATGACTGGAATAAAATTTAGATTCTCCCTCAATGGAGGGACATAATTACTCCCAAATACAAGGCACAGAGTCAACTCTGTCTCAACCCCTCATGCTTTTTTGAGAGATGGCAGCAGCTGTAAGAAGCTGTGGCTAGGTATAAGCTGTCCTTCTTATGGCTCCCGGAAGGGGCCACAGATGGGCCCAGCTTTTTGTCCTTCTGTTTCTAAACTACTCAGGATCTGAAAATGACCCTCTCCTCACATACCCAGCCACTTCCCTCCACTGCCAATCAATCCATCAGTGAACAAGTTTCCCAATTGGTTTCAGTCTTAACTCTGTAAGGAGGCCAAGGCACTGGGCTAGATCCTCATAAGAGTCTATGAGCACCTTCACAAAGACATAAAGAAAACAATCAGCCCAAGGTCAAACCATTTTACTTATAAAAAGCAAGCAGTCCCTCCCTGTCCCATGTGGATAGGGATAAGGATCTGTGCCAAGTTGCTTCAGGGACTGGAGTGGAGCTCAAAAGGTAAGGAGGGGAAGGTACTTCAAAAAAAGATGAAGTTCTACAGGGAGAAGTGACTATTAATTCTTTCCCAAAAATTCTTCAGGGGCTTAAGAGTTGCTTTGGCTTTAGTGTTTGTTGTTACATGTGGCAATATACAGTCACATGTATTGATATATTACTCACCAATTTTTCAGGCATGGACGTCCCCCCAATAATTATTTTGCCCATTAAGGAGATTGTGGCTGTCCTACATAGGCCATAGCAGGAACCTGCTGAAAAGCCAGCAGTGAAGGCCACCAGAGTTCCTGAAGAAGAGGTCAGATATTGAGGAGGGTCTGTTGCTGTGAGGGCACAGAGAAACTCCACCTCACACCACGCCTGCCTCTGTGCACTTTACCTCTGTCACTCTTCTCCCTGGGACTGTGATAGACAGTTGACATGTCTGTTTCCTCTCTCAGCCACCTGGGCTCCTTGGGTCTGGTTCATCTTCAATCCCGTTTGGCTTGTGTAGGGACTCAATAAAAGAGGTGGCATGAATAGTTGTCCTTCTCTGAGTTTATTAAATGTCTTAGAACTGGGTCCAGGATAGTAATCAAGGAGCAAAGAGAGAAACTCATTTCCATAATGGCAGACGACTCCCCCCAAGCCCCGGCTGAAAGTTCACTATTTATTTTAACCCTATTTGTGTAGCAGAACTGAGATGTTTTGGAAAAGTTCCACACTTGTCTTGCTGGGGTTAATGTACTTCCTTTTCCTGACAGGCCACACAGGAGACAACTTAACCTGATAAAATCAACACCAGTTTATGGAAATGTAAACAGACTTCTGAAGGGCACACAACTGTAAGGGGAAAATCACTAAAGATGTTTGATCAAAGTACTTAAATAAGCAGGGAAGATCAGACAGAAAAATAGGACAGGAAACCTTCCTGGCCTTGCCCATCATAGCTGGTGCCCTCCTAGATCCTTTCCTTGAAAAAAAAAAATCTTTTTAAAAATTTAAGACTAAAAACTATGCTATATAGCATAAAGTTGGCCCTTATTTTCCTTTAGCTGTCATATAAATGCTCTTTTGTGGGATGGGTGATGACGTTCATGATGTAATCCATATGAATGAACTGCCTTAGGAGAGACTACTGCAGGGAGTCCGCCACTTCTCAGAGTGGGAGAAGACAAAGGAGCAGGGAAGGTCCATCCTGTCCCCAGAAAGCCCTCTCCAGAGATCAACTGAGAAGAAAGTCCTTCCCTTTAAAATAAAGTTAATTAGAAACCTTGATGACCTCATCAAAACAAAGAAAGGCCTTCTGATGACAGAGTCTGGGGACCTCAGTCAGTGTGCTAAGCCAAATGTAAAATAAAATCAAGGTTTTTCATTCTCCTTGTTTCTCTGGCTTTAGGATCTTATTATCTTTAAGCTTAAAAGATAATAAGATAAAATAACAATAATAATTCTCCAACAAAAACAACAAACAAATTCACCATGGCATAAAAGAATACATCATTTGAAAGGTTAACAAAGGAACATATGTGAGCTGATTCACCTTGGGTAGGATTGACACTGTGGTGGCCAACATAGCCATGACTCGGGGTAGAAGGCCTGTGATCTGTCCTTGGAGTGAGATGAGGACTTCTCATTATGGATCAGACACTAGCTTCACTGAGCTATCTAGAGCCTCTCACATTCTCTGCCATCACTGGAGAAAGTATGACCTGTGTCATTCACATGGGAGACTCAAGGTAACCAGCTTATACAGGTCACCTGTTATCCCATCTTTAGAAACATGATAACAGTAGTCATCACTCATGGAACAGATCTTATCTGATTTCATCCTCACAAGCCTGTGAAGTTCACATGATAATTCCAAATTTGCAAGCAAGAAAGATGACTCAGAGGTTGGGTAACTTTTCTAAGGTGATCTTCTTAGTATTGTAGTTCTTAACCTTAGATGTACTTTAGAACCTCAATCACGGGGCGGGCCCAGGCTGCTTAGATCTGAACCTCTGGGGGTGGAGTATTTTTTAGAGCTCCAGAATGATTCTAACATGCAGCTATAGCTGAAGAACAGTGAGCCAGTAAGGGGAAGAGTTAGGATCTGAATCTGAGCCGGGGTCCTTCCTCATTTTTCTCTGTGATATTGATCACGAAAGAACATTCCAAAGATTTAAGGAAATATTTATCAAATCATCATCCTACCAGAAGTGAGAGACTTGAGATTCAGAAGAGGAAAATCAGCTGGATGTAATGTTTACTTTCCTCATAAATAGGATAAGAAACAGGGTGAGGGTTAAGAGCCACATCAATGCTTCAGGCAGCACAATGACTTTGGGATGTCATTGGACATCCCAATGGCCAAGTTATGGAACCAGCCCAGGTGCCTGTCAATAGCTAAATGGATTAGAAAACGTGGTGTCTGCATACACAGTGGAGTTTTACTCAGCCATAAAGAAGAATGAAATTATGACATTTGCTGGTAAATGGACAGACCTAGAGAACATCATGCTAGGTAAAATGAGCCAGACTCAGAAAATCAAGTGTCAAATGTTCTCTCTCATACACAGAAGCTAGTTCAAAATAAGGAGGAAAAAGGCAAGGTGGCAGATATCACGAAAATAGAAGATCAGCAGACTAGGAGGAGAAAGATGGGGAGGGAGAAGGGACAGGAAAGGGGAGCCAATGCAGAATGTATCTGACAAAATTATGCTCTGTGTATGTATTCACCAAACATTTCATATATACATAAAGCACCAATGAAAAATATATAAATGAGTATAAGGGAGATCAGTGGAGTAGAGAAAGGGGAACAGGGACATGGGGGAGGGAGGAAACACTAGGGACTGAAATTATGTAAATTAAATTCCATGCATGTATGATTATGTCAAAATGAGTGCAACTATTATATTCAACTATAATGTACCCATAAAAGCATAAAAAGTGTGTGGGGAGGTTCACTAACAAGCAGCTGAGTGCATGGACTTTGTGAACAGAATTTCAGATATTTAAAATCTTTTCACTCCGTCATTAAGTTCCAGCTACGTGCTAGAGGGTTTAGTTGGAGTTTGACTTCAGGGTCTCATACTACCTGTGCGACCTCTAGAGAGTGTACTGTTTCAAAAGGGCATCCATGGCCAAAAGCACCCTCACATACCTTATCTGTTTAGACAGACAGACCCTGCTGCCAATTCCAGTGAGTGCCTCAGCTGTAGTTCTCATTTTCTAGGGTAAAATCATCAGAATTGAAACATCTTCCTCTGGCTGAACATGGAACAGAACATTCCATCTCCCTGACTTTTCCTGTCACGAGCAAATGATGGAAAACTATTTTCCCTATTTAAATGACTACTTTCCTGAGAATGGAGCTACCACAGACATTTTAGCCAAGACATCTTGCTTGAGATGTAAAAGCTTGACTAATCACAGCCATCAGCCATAACTGTCATCCGATTAACCCTTTCCTCCAGCGTAGATTATTCCTTCTAACTGCTTTAATGTTCCCCTGGCTAATAATCTCATGGAACATCTGTTTTCAAATGGCTTCCTCCTGCCCACAGCTATACAATACACTAGTTTTAATTTGGATTACTTATGAAAGTATCTCTGAACCATTAGTTATAACATATTGAGCTCCAACTTTCAGAGGGTTTTAGAGCATTTATTCAGTTTTTTTATACATTCATCCAAGATACATTATCCAGCACCCTTTATATGCTACCTAAATACTGGACAAAAAAAAAATACCAACTAACGTTCAGTCCCCAAACCTAAAGAAGCTTCCACTCTGACATGGAAGTTAGATAGATGGAAGGTAATTAGAACCCAATGCTTTGGTTAAATGATGGATCTACCCAAGGATCGCTTAATTTAGTCTAGGAGAAAAGGAGATGATGATGAAGGCTAGCTCCCTGGACACAAGGAAGTCTGAGTGGAGAAAATCTGCAGAGGCATCAAGGACGAACCAGAGTGTAATGACCAGCTGTAGGCTCACTTTCTGCAGGACAGCCAGGAATATACTTGCCTCATTCAAGTTTTAAATGACTCTCAAGGTGCTTCAAAATTGCCTCTCTGACCCCTTCTGCTTCCCAGTCCCCTGCGCTGAGCTCCACAACACCACTCACAGTTCCCTGATCAGGCCTTGCACATCTGTATCTTTTCATCTTTGCCGGGGCTGTGTTCTTTGTTAGGAAGCCCATCATCCATTTCCTCTCTATTGGGTTCCTCCCTCATCCTTCAAGGTCTAGCACAAATGTCACTCTCTCTGTGAAGATTCCCTACCTCTGGACAATCACAGTATTTGTGATATTATGTAATATTTATCTGTTTCCTTCTCTGAGCTATAAGTTTCTGGAGGGCACGACTGTCTCTTACTTATTTTCACTTTCCCAAAGTTTGGCAGATTGGACATATATTGATGCCTTCTTTTCAAAAAGGGATGAGAGAACAAAACAACACATCTAACATTCATGAGAATTATTTTCATCCATTCCAAAGCAAAGTAGAAGGCAGACTTTCCTCAGCACAGGCTACAAATAGGGTAACAAACAGGATCTTGGTCTTAGCTCCTGACAAGCCAGGCAGTTGCACTTGCCTGACTTCTGCAAAGAAGGCTTTTTGGTGATTTGCCCATGCTCAATTACAGCATAAGCAAGTAGAAACAAACGGGGAGACTTGGGAGCAAACTGATTATTCATGAATCCAATTACAACTAACAGTTCAAGAAAGGCCCCTCTCAGATGCCTGTAATAATTCATGCAGAGGACAGAGGGAACCCTGCCAGGTTGGCATCTGGACGCTGAATGTCAGGGAGCTTAGGCAGGAATGTGGTGAATCATTGCAGGCAGGCCAGATCAACTCTCTAGACCTGATGCTGACAGGATCAAGGTCAGGCTCAAGTCCTCTTTGGCCAGTTCATAGCACAGGGCATACTTTCCTGTGGCCAAAGCCTGAACCCCCTTACCCAAGCCAGACATCCCCAAATTTATCTTACTTTAACAACAGCATCTTCAGAACAGGATGAGATGATAAAGTAGATGGACTTAACAAAATTTTTTTCTGTTCATATACTGCAATGAGCCCTCAAACAGGGTGAATCAAAGTGAAAAATATATGTGCATGTCAGGACCACTGACAGTGCTCAGGAGATGGGGGCAGGGGTTGAGTCAGCTTACTTTCCTCCATTCATACAAAAGTGTAGTGCAGAGGCTCCTCCTGGAGCCACACTAGGGAGGGGTGGGTATGGAAACCCTGTCTTTCTCACCACCAACACCAAGAGAAAGCAGAGTGAACCTACGGAAGCTAAGGCCACACCTTTGCCGCCACACTGTCCGCCTCAGCCACTACTCGTGTGTTACATGGTCAACGGCTGTAAACGATGATGAATTATTATTTATGTCTCAAGGCTATATGGGATTAGGAAGGGCACAAATGTCTTTTCTTGCTCTATCACAAGTTCTTCATGCTGTAGAAGAATTTGTTTTGTTCATTAGGGGCAGAGAGAGATGTGTATTTCAAAGGGGAAAAAGAGAAGCATAAACTTCAGTATGGAAGCCCTATTTTTTGATCAGCAAGGCTAAGGTACATTCTCACTGGGTGTCCTTCATACTGTCTTTGACAGTTCCAACATGTGCATGGAGGCTCATCTCATTCAAGGAACCCAAGGAGAAAGGCCCCTGGTTAACTTTTCATGGTGCAGGACAAAATGGTGGAAAGGTTGTGTATAACTGCAGCCACAGGAACACAATGAGATATTGAAAATATCAAAGAATGCATCTAGAGGTTCCGCCCTCAGACACAGCAGACTGTCCTGATTTCAAGTCAAACAAGATCCTTTCGATCAAGGCTTGAAGGAGTCTAATCCCTTGGAAATGATTTGTCAAGCTTTATCTGGAGTCTAGGGTCAGCTAAGGTGCAAGTACCAGGTGCATTTTTATCCTCCCTCCAATATTTAAAAAAGGACTGTTGTGAAATAGGAAGCGGCAGCAAAATTCGGAGAAACAAACCCTTCTGAAGTACGTCTCCTGTGTCACTAGGGTTTGTACCACTAATCCCATAGAGATTTCAATGATCTTCCAAACAAAAGAGATGAATCTGAATTTAAAAGCAAAGTGAAGCAACTGTGGATGAAACAGTAAGGAAGAATAAGGGGGGCTGGAGGTTCCAACTCTGGGTTCTCTGTGGTCAGCAGACAATCTGCGTCAGCATCACCTGGTACTTGTTAAAATGCAGACTCCCAGAGGGTGCCAAGCATCTACTGAACCTTAATCCCTGGGGTTGGCACCAGGACTTACATTTTAAAACAAGTTCTTCAGAAAGGAAAGTTGGCAGACAACTAAACCATATGAGAGAGTCTGAAGATGTTTGGTCCCTTTGCTGGGTTCTGATGAGCTCTGTATCTCCAGTCTGTCTCGGTGGCCTCTTTATGATAACCTCAGAATCTGGGACCAGCCTAGCACATCAGGAATCCTTTATGAATGGTGAAAAAGTGAGCGGTAGGATGAGTGAATAAGGAAAGGTCACAAGGGACAGGTGATTGTATAGATGAAATAATGAATAGAGGCTAATGGAAAGATAATAGATTTCAATATGGCAATTACCAAACATGAACTTGGAATGAATTGTCTGCCTTATTGAGGTGGAATCATAAATTTCTCTCTGGCCATTTTATATAATGTACTTAAAATAGGGAAGACTTAGTGAGGACCATTGATTTGAAGTATTTGTGCAGATACGTGCATGTAACATACAAATACACGCACACGCCCGAGAACCCAGGGACCCAGCTGCCTACTCAATATTGAACAGTTCAGCAGGAGGAGCCAGCTCCAAACATATTTACAAAGGAAAAGCAACATCACAGAGCCAGCCCCTTCAGAACAAAGTGTAGCTTTACATTTTGATGGCTTTGCCACTTCACCTGGGGTGCAGAGATAGAGCCAGCAAATGTCTTACTAGAAACCAGCTGTGCTGTGCATGCCACTCTTCTCTGAACCTTCATCTGCATCCCAATTTGCCGAAGGGCCTTCATTAGGCACTTTCTTGTTCAATGCACTGATATTCATATGTGGTCCTGCCACCTGACGACTTATAAGTCAAAGCCAATACCGTCAGGTAAGAACCAAAGGAAAAAAGAAAGCTCAGGGTAGACGCTCTGGTGGCTGAGGTTGGATTACAAATGAGACCATGAAGCTAGGCTTCCATGTAGGCAGAAAGGGGTTAGGAGAAGTAATGATTTCCCTCAAGCCATTCTGCATTTTTAAGTCCCCTAGCATGCAAGTATACAAGGCAAGGGAATTTAGGGTACAGAATACATTTAGGAATCGAGAGACAAAATTTTTCTTAATAAGTGGCTTTGTCTTCTAAAAATTATGATTATCAATCATCATCATCATTTTCATATTCTTCCTGCTGCTTCCCTAAACTCTGGTTAAGAGAATATCAAGAAAAAATTCAGTCGTCCTTTCCCCAGTCTTTGGGGTCAAGGGGGAGTTTCTGGAAGAAACATCTAGCATTAAATACTTTAAAGCAATCATGTCCACCTTGACACGTGGCAGAGGGTGTTCAAACACTCAGGAATCCCCCAGCTTGGGAGCTGCAACTGCACTCTTCAATAAAGAAAGCTCCCTGACACACAAGTGTGTGAGAATTGTGTTATTATAAGTATAATCTTAAGTGCAGTATAATTTTTAGAATAAATCATGTGAAAACATTTGTAATTGATTACAAATAATAATCTAGTCCCAAAATGTCTCACAACTTATTGAGAAAAATCAATCTATCTAACTTGATAACAGAATTTTTTTTCCTCTGGTTATCAGAGGAAAAAAATCATAAATTAATAAGATCCTTACTGCTCAATGAAGATGATGATCCTTCTCCAAAACCTATTATCAATTCTCTATAAATAACTCTCAAAATCTGGAAGTGTAGGGTTTAGGCCAACACCAGATCTGTGTAATGCTATTGCTTTGCACATCAGGGTGCTTTGAGACCTACTGCACCTAAAGGACATCCATTGTGTTGTTTGCAGACATCACCCTCTTTTGTGAATACAAACCACCCAAGTCTGGGGAGGTCAGTTAAGAGAGGGAATTTAGAGTTCCCCAGCTTCTTACTGGTTCCTCCCCATTCGTTCCTGCAGGTTGTTCTCAGTAAAGCCAAAAGTCTTACTTTAAAACAATAGTTGGTGATCTTACTTTCCAGAGCAACTGTGGCACATAGGTAAGATTAAAATAGGTACATCTGGAAAGTGTAAGGACAGTGACTGATTCACAATAAATGCTATTTCAATGTTTATCATTATGATGATGATGACATTTTAAAGCTGCAGAGAACTATAATTGCCTTAGGCAAGGCATGAAAATGAGACTCAAGGTCCAAATGCCCTTCTTTCTTTTTTTTTTTTTTTTTTTTTTTTTTTTTTTTTTTTTTTTTTATTGTAAACAAATGGGATACATGTTGTTTCTCTGTTTGTACATGGCGTAAAGGCATACCATTTGTGTAATCATAAATTTACATAGAGCAATGTTGTTTGATTCATTCTGTTATTTTTTTCCCTTCCCCCCACCCCTCCCACCCCTCTTTACCCTCTATACAGTAGTTCCTTCCTCTATACTTGCCCCCCTCCCTAACCCTAACTCTAACCCTTCCCTCCCCCCCATTATGTGTCAACCTCCACTTATTAGCGATATCATTCGTCCTTTGGCTTTTTGAGATTGGCTTATCTCACTTAGCATGATATTCTCCAATTTCATCCATTTGCCTGCAAATGTCATAATTTTATCATTCTTTATGGCTGAGTAATATTCCATAGTATATATATACCACAGTTTCTTTATCCACTCATCAATTGAAGGGCATCTAGGTTGGTTCCACAGTCTGGCTATTGTGAATTGAGCAGCTATGAACATTGATGTGGCTGTATTTCTGTAGTATGCAGATTTTAAGTCCTTTGCCAAATGCCCTTCTTTCTAAAAGGCAGATGCTACTGATTTTCAAAGGATTGCATTTAGGGCTAAGTTCCTGGGTGCAAAAACACACTTACCTATGTCAGAAATAACTCTTGGCCCAAATGACTTGCCAGGTGATCTCCATACCACAGTGGTGTTTTTTTTTTGTGGTGCTGGGGAATCGAACCCAGAGCCTGTGCTTGCAAGGCAAGCACTTTAACCAACTGAGCTATCTCCCTAGTCCTAGGGTGGTTTCTTCTAAAGTTGCTGTTTTAAAGTAGCAAATTGGCTTTAAGCTGAGATGTGTTGGATGATATCCCAGTCTCTCTCTCTCTACCTCTGACCCTCTGAAATTTTGACTATGGCCAGGTATGGTGGCACAGACCTGTAATTCCAGCTACTGGGGAAGCCAAGGCAGGAGAATTGCAAGTTCAAGACCAACCTGGGCAACTTGGCAAAATCCTGTCTCAAGAAAATAAAAAGTGTTGGGGATGTAGCTCAGTGGTACAGCACCTCTGGGTTTAATCACCAGGACCATCAAAACAATTTAGTAATCAATGACAAAACTTGCCATTTTCCCTTGCTTTTCTAACTTTTCCCTGGGCAACCCTTCTGGTGTCATATTGTTTTGAGAGCAAGTCAAGGGTAAGTCGGGCAGGATGACTTTGAGATGGCAGGCAGCCAGATGTGGCAACAAAAACTAAGGTGATTACAAACTGTCTGGATTCCAGACCTGGCCTCAAGGGCTGCCTGGCCTTGCAGGAAGGTTCTTTGCTGGGCTGGAGCCCAGCAACACCCCATGTTTTAGCTTTGTCCTTTCCAAATGATACTTAACAACAATTTGGAACACCCATGTTGCTTACTCCTGCCCAAATATAACTACCACCCTTTTGCTTTCAACAGGTATCTGTAATTGACTCAATGGCCAATATGACCCTGTCCTCCAAACACAATCCAGGCAGGTACCTGGCCATTACCTTACCTGTCCTATCTGACTAACTCCCCTTTTCCTTACTCAAGATGAGAATTTTGTCATTTGCAAGACAGCTGAATCTGTGTACAGCATGGAAGTGCTCACCTGACTCCAGAGCCAGGAGCAAAAGTTGGAAAGTTGTCTCCCACATGTTATTTTCTCAACTCCAGTAAAGTACAAGTTTTGTAAGAGCAGAAATGATGAAATATTTCCGGTTCTCTCTTCACCTTCTCTGACTTTCTATGATATATTATTTGAGGTTCAAGTAATAATGTATATGTTCATCTTTAGACTTTGTTAAATGCCATTATAGTTGGAGTAAAAGTTAAGAAATCTTCCCACAGGACTGGATACCATATGGCAGAGCTGAGGTCTCCCCCAGGTCATCACTTCAGAATCTGCATCTTGAACCACTACTGTCCAGTCCCTTGTGATGGTAGCCCAGTGTGCTCTCTAATAGTCTACTCTCTCTCCATAAAATATTATTTACAGAGGCTTAAGTGAGTTTAAGCAAGTTTAAAAAGGGGTGTGTTACAGAAGCCAGGAAGCAGAGGGACTCAAGGGCTTATTTCTAGTTACTGGGAGAAATATCATAAAAGAGGTGGATTATCAGAAATGCTACCACCCTTTGAAAAACAAGGAATGGTATAAATGTAGACCAAAATACCTCTTTAAAAACACATATGTAGCTGTTCAAATATACAACAGTCATAGCGAGGCTCAGAGTTCCTAGGCAAAGCAACAAAGCTCTAGGTCCATTTATTAAGCCCACTAATCATTATCTGAGCAAACACTAAGCAAGGGAGAAAATCAATATGTGGAAAGTCTGCCCAGCCTGAGTCCTCCTCCTGGCCCGGCAGGGTGCCCCACCACCCAGGATGAGAAGGAGAGATCATGCCTTTTACCTCAGCTACTTCTCATTTTCTCAGCAAAGCTGACTTGTGTCAGGTTGGAACAAATGAAGCAAATAAGTGCTCTCTCCTGGCCTAAGGCTGGTGTGCCACGGTGGCATGCAGGCCCCTGAGCATCACAAAAAGGCATTTAGGAGCTCATGAGTGCAGAGGGGTCCAGTCAGAGTGGCCCTAAGAATATCCAAAATAGTGGCAGCTAACATTAAACCACAGCTCTGAGACAGGTGAACTGGTTGAGAATGAATCTGTTTCCTGGGAACTGCCTACCAAGTTGCACCCACCAGAGGAACCAGGTAGCCCAGGGAGACACCATCAGCTTGGTATCAACTGAGTAGACTCCTGTTCAGAATCCAGGTGGCCCTGAACAACAGGCTGGGGTGATGCCTGGGACACAGTCAGCAACTTAGACAAGAAATGGGCCCAACTGATACACAAGCTTCAGGGTTCTTCCCAAGTCCCAGAGCCTGCACTGACCTTGCCCTTACAGAGTTCCTGTAACAGACATCTTTGCTTGGTGCTGTGTCACAGCCACCTCATCGACATTTCATCAAGGCTCAAGGGCAGAGTCTCAGCCTTTTACCTGCCTTCTTGAACAGAATCTTACCAAGCTTTCAACACAGAGAAAGTGTCTTAGTCTGTTAGAACTACTATAATAAAATACCTGAGACTTGGTAATTTATAAACAACAAGAATTATTGCTCACACTTCTGGAGACAGAGAAGTCCCAGGTCAAAGTGCCAGCAGATCCCATGTCTGGGGAGGGCTCTGCGTGCTTCATCAATAGGTCACTCTTGCTGAGACCTCACATTGATGGGAGGGTAAACCAGTTCTCTGAGGCCTCTTTTATTTATTTATTTTTATTTATTTTTTTTTAGAGCATTGAACTGTTCACATTTTTTTTTTGATTTTTTTTTTTTTTTGTAAACAAATGGGATACACGTTGTTTCTCTGTACATGGCGTAAAGGCATACCATTTGTGTAATCATAAATTTACATAGGGTATTGTTGTTTGATTCATTCTGTTATTTTTTCCCTTCCCCCCGCCCCTCCCACCCCTCTTTTCCCTCTATACAGACCTTCCTTCCTCCATTCTTGCCACCCTCCTTAACCCTAACTCTAACCCTAACGCTAACCCCTCCCTCCCCCCATTAGGTGTCCTCATCCACTTATTAGCGATATCATTCGTCCTTTGGCTTTTTGAGATTGGCTTATCTCACTTAGCATGATATTCTCCAATTTCATCCATTTGCCTGCAAATGCCATAATTTTATCATTCTTTATGGCTGAGTAATAGTCCATTATATATATATATATATATATATATATATATATATATATATATATATATCTCACAGTTTCTTTATCCATTCATCAATTGAAGGACATCTAGGTTGGTTCCACAATCTGGCTATTGTGAATTGAGCAGCTATGAACATTGGGGTGGCTGTATCTCTGTAGTATGCTGATTTTAAGTCCTTTGGGTATAGGCCAAGGAGTAGGATAGCTGGGTCAAACGGTGGTTCCATTCCAAGTTTTCTAAGGAATCTCCACACTGCTTTCCAGAGTGGCTGCACTAATTTGAAGCCCCACCAGCAATGTATTAGTGTACCTTTCTCCCCACATCTTCGCCAACACCTGTTGTTGCTTGTATTCTTGATAATCGCCATTCTAATTGGGGCGAGATGGAATCTTAGGGTGGTTTTGATTTGCATTTCTCTTATTACTAGAGATGTTGAACATTTTTCCATATGTTTGTTGATTGCTTGTAGATCTTCTTCTGTGAAGTGTCTATCCATTTCCTTAGCCCATTTGTCGGTTGGATTATTTGCATTCTTGGTGTAGAGTTTTTTGAGTTCTTTATAGATTCTGGAAATTAGTGCTCTATCTGAAGTATAATTGGCAAAGATTTTCTCCCACTCTGTAGGCTCTGTCTTCACATTGCTGATAGTTTCCTTTGCTGAGAGAAAGCTTTTTAGTTTGAATCTATCCCAGTTATTGATTCTTGCTTTTATTTCTTGTGCTATGGGAGTCCTGTTAAGGAAGTCTGGTCCTAAGCCGACATGTTGAAGATATGGACCTACTTTTTCTTCTATAATTTGCAGGGTCTCTGGTCTGATTCCGAGGTCCTTAATCCATTTTGAGTTTAGTTTCATGCATGGTGAGAGATAGGGGTTTAATTTCATTCTGTTGCATATGGATTTCCAATTCTCCCAGCACCATTTGTTGAAGAGGCTATCTTTTCTCCATTGCATATTTTTGGTCCCTTTGTCTAGTATAAGAAAATTATATTTACTTGGGTTTGTGTCCGTGTCCTCTGTTCTGTACCATTGATCTACCTTTCTATTTTGGTACCAATACCATGCTGTTTTTGTTACTATTGCTTTGTAGTAGAGTTGAAGATCTGGTATTGCGATACCCCCTGCTTCACTCTTCCTGCTAAGGATTGCTTTAGCTATTCTGGGTTTCTTATTCTTCCAGATGAATTTCATAATTGCTTGCTCTATTTCTGTAAGGTACATCATTGGGATTTTAATTGGAATTGCATTGACTCTGTATAGCACTTTAGGTAGTATGGCCATTTTGACAATATTAATTCTTCCTATCCAAGAACATGGGAGATCTTTCCATCCTCTAAGGTTTTCTTTAATTTCTTTCTTTAGTGTACTGTAGTCCTCATTGTAGAGGTCTTTCACCTAGCCCTATTTGCTGATGATATGATAATATACTTAGAGGAATCAGGAAATTCCACCAGAAAACTTTTAGAACTCATAAGTGAATTCAGTAAAGTAGTGGGATACAAGATCAATGCACATAAATCTAATGCATTTTTATACATAAGTGATGAATCTTTGGAAAGAACAATCAGGAAAACTACCCCATTCACAATAGCCTCGAAAAAAATAAAATACTTGGGAATCAATCTCACAAAAGAGGTGAGGCCTTTTTTATAATGGCACCCATCCCATCTATAAGGACAGAGCCTTATGACTTAATCATCTGTTGAAGGACCCAACTTCTGATAACATCACCTTGGTGATTAAGTTTGAACATGTATATTTGAGGGAACTCCAAAATTCAGACCATAGCAAGACCACCAGTACTTTTTGAATTAGGTGGCAGGCCATTTAGAACTCTGGGCCAGCAGTGCTCATAGGTAAGTTCTGTGGCTATTCAGGGCCCCTCAATCTCTGAGTTACAAAGACAGGCTCTTTTTTTCTTGGCTTTTGGTGTTGGAACCAGCTGATCAAATTATGAAACAAAGTCAAGTTAAATGATACTAAGTATCATTTCACAGTGTCTAATCATTTTGTCTGAAGGTCTTAGAATGCATTTTTCCCCCCAGAAAGCTGCGCAAACGGAAAAGAGACTTTCTGAGTACAATTCAAGGGGTGTAAGTTTAGAAAGGCTTTGGTTTGAGAAGGGGAAAGCCAATCTCAAGGGAACTTGGTAACAGGCTGGAGTTGTTGTGAGGGTTAATGCAGTCTATGGTGGGGAGCTGCAAAGCAGCAAATACTTACCTGCGTATGTTCAGATCAAGTGGGACATCTAGGAGTCCTCAGGAAGCCCCCTCACCCTCAATTACCTCCCATACCAACCTGCCACAATGCCTAAAATTACACCATTAGCAATTAATTGATCTGGGCTAATGTTCTGAATTAGTTATATTTTCAATTGAGCAAAATCTCCCTATCACTGTAGTTATTTAAGCTGGCACTGCCAGAGAAGGATAAGCCACATCAGCCATGGGCACCTACCAGGACACTCCTGAGATTTACCCTTTCTTGGTTAAAAGGAAGATTTCAGATGACTGACACTCAGGCTGACTTTGGTAAGGAGGGGAGAACAGATGCTTCTGAGGATAGCTGGCTATGTAGAGAGGCTGGAGTAGGAGATGCAAATTCGTCCAGGGTACATAAGAAAAAGGAAATACTATGAGTAGAAGACAAGTCTTAGCTATGTCCTTGCTCTTCCCTATGCAGGGTCTGGTCACAAGTTCACTTCACCTGTAGTCTCTAACAAGTTAATGCCTGAAGCATCTTCAAGTAATTTCTCTCTCAAATTTCAGAAGTCTTGCTCAGCTTCCCTAAAGTAGTCTCTGTCCATGGTTCTAGTAGGCGAGGTTATGAAATCTTCCCACAGGGAATTATAGACATCAAAGCCAAATTTACATGTCTATCATTATTTACACGGCACCGATTCAAAGGGATTAAGGCTGATTAACTCATAAAGCAGATGAATTGAGGGAGTGGTGGGAATTGATTACAGGAAAGGATTTCCTGCTGAGTCCCTTTAAATAGGATTGAGCCCCCTCCCTCTGCCAGTCCCAACTGTGCCCAGACAGCACCCACCTGCTGGGCCTCACCAGCAGCTGTCCCTTCTTTAAGGGTTGCAACACTGGTTTGCTGCACTTCTTAAGCTGTCTCCCCAAAATGTTTCAGAAGTGGCAGGGAGTAAGAGGGAAAACAGGCTCAACTCAGGGCCTGTTAAAAACAAAGTATTTCTTTCTTCAAATCCTACATTTTAGTTTAGAATTAGGTGAACTTTGCATTCTACTCCATAAAGCATCTATTTTTATAAAATGTCTGGGTAAACTGGATGCTCCAAAAGGCAGCATTTTGAGATCAGACGCCCAGCCCCCAAGCAGCGGTCGCTCAGCCTTCTCTTCTGCCCTCCGAGGCTTGCAGGCAGGTGTACTTGCTGCAGGCCCCTGGCTCTGTGATAGCTGGCCTTCTGCTCACAGGGCTTCCTGGGACCTGGAGAGGGTGATTCTTGAGCAGGAGGCCTTAATAGCACCTACCCCACAAGGTGGAAGGATTAAAGAAAATCATCAATATGACATGCTCACTGCTAGGTACTTAAATGGTAGCTGTTAATATTTTTCCTGTCTATCTAGTTAATAGCTAGTATCTTTTGCCAGGCATAGTGAAAGACGTGTCATTTCAGCTACTTGAGATGCTGAAACAGAAGGATTGCTTGAGTCCAGGAGTTCAAGGCCAGCCTGGGCAGCATGGTGAGACCCCGTCTGAGAAAACAAACCAATTGTGAAAGAAAAAAAAAAATCTAACATCTTTCTCCCATTGAAGGTCTTTTTGTGGCTCTTCAAGGCTACAGTTGGCCACTGCCTGACTTTTTGCATTTATTTTCTGCTTATCTTCCCAGTCACTCCTGCCTCAGACCGCATTGACTAATCTGGCATGATTTCGAGTTACCCTCACTTTCCATGCTCCATCTGGAATGCCCTCCCCGCAGCCTCCCATTCCACCAGTGGACTCCCCTCACTTGAGATCAAAAGAAGGGAGTGCTTTTTCTATGAAGACTTCTCAGCATCTCCCCAACTCTGACTCCATAGATCCAAGTGACAGGTACCCCAGGCGGTACCCTTTCTGCTCTATAGCTATTATTACAATTTTTGAATGTTTAAAGAAGTTTTTATTCAGTTGAATTCTGTAATCATTCCTCCCCAAACTCCATTAAATGCTTGTAATGTTTTCTCTTTAAAGGAACCATCTTCCCCCCACCCCCACACAATAATAACAGCAACAAAAAAGGTTGCTTTTTTTTTTTTTTTTTTTTTGGATTGAGGATGTTTCCTTAGTTTCTTTAACAATTTTTGTACATTTTTTTTTTCTGCCTATGGTTACCAACCTTTAGCCACCCTGATCACTTTCTCAGGAGGATTTTGTTTATCACATGATTCTCCAAGTGACTGATGTTCCCTGAATGGTCTCATCAGGACAAATCCAGCAGAATTATGACCATATTTGCTTTAGAGAGTGCATGTATTCAAATATATTTGAATTGCATGTAAGTCATAATGATCTTACATCCAATTAAAATCCTAAAGCATCTATTAGTTGTTGTTTGCCCACATCAATTTTCAGATGTCCAGCTCCTTGGGAATGGAACTTCATCACTGGAGGTACATACACACATACAAGATACCCAACAGCCATTTGATGCATGCATGTGTAATGCTAAGGAGGTAGTGAGGGGTGCTAGGGGAGATGGAACCTGTAAAATTGGACTGTTATGTACCAGAGGACAGGGGGTTGATCTCCAAAAGTGCTACCAGACCAAAAGAATTCCCAAAAGATTTCTGGGTGTTGACTAAAAAATGGTTATAGGGTTTTATTTGCCTTTGTATCAATCTACATATTTTCTCCCCTCACTTGAGTGCACAAGTCCAGGACACTGTACCCTGCTCCCCCACCCCACCACACACACACACACACACACACACACACACACACACACACACACACACACACAGTCCTTTAGCTATTTCCTGCCACTTCAGTTTTGCTAAACCAGTTTCTTTGCTCCTGTGTGGGTGTTTTGTCTAAGACATTATATTCATACATTATAGTCTTTTTCATTATCCATTTTTCTTCCTACAGGCTGTATTTTAGCTTATTGTTCTTCTGTATTATTTTATGTCCTTTTTGAACCTTTAACTTCTTTTAAAAAATGGGTTGTTTCTGAGTAAAGGGTGAACAGCTCTGAAGATTATTCATACCTAGGACCCAGAGGCTCCTTGTAGTCCTTGCCCTTGGGAACCCCGAGATTAATGGTAGGAATGAGCAACGAATCTGGGGATAAAAGGACAAACTATTAGATTTTATGTAAATATGTTCCAAATAATCTCAAGCATCTCAGTACCCAGATTCCAGGAAAATGAGTGAAGGGGGACATAGTAGCTGTGGGGAGCCAGGAGTGGAGTTCTGAAGCCTCATGACTACCTCCCAGATCATCAAGGTTCTAGTCCTTACTGTACTTGGACTTCTGGGTTCTCTGCACAGCATGGAGAACCACTAGGCATATTACTCAGGCTGGTACTGGGCTGCTCACTTCCCCAAGAGCATTGGCTACCCTCCCACACCCTCCTCCCAGGCAACATCACCATTTACGCTGAATTACATGATTCAGCTCTTCTGAAAGGAGCTTGTAGCTGCTTTCTGGTAAAAGACCAAACAAAGAAGAAAAGGCACTCCAGGAGTAGTCAAAGCCAAGCATGATGAGGTCTTTCATTTTCAGTCTCATCATGCCCTGAAACCTGAATTTCCACTGGAGTACTTCCAATGGGAAATAAGGAGAGAGGAAGGGTGGTTGCTGGGCAGTCCCAGGACACAGAAATAAGCACTTATTCTCCAGATACTGGTGGGAAGAGGTCCTAGGGCTAAGTGGTTCACTGATAGAGAGCAACTCTGAGGAAGGATACCCAAAGAGAAGAGAGCAAGGAAGAGAAAAAGAAGTCATCCGGCACATAGGGAAAAATGGCCCTTTGTAGTATGGATGTATATTTTTACCCTTCTTTTGGGACAAAAGACTATATTCTTGTTTACCATCTTACCTTTTGGCATTTAGATCTATACAATTATATTTAGAACTATTTTCCTTCACTCAATTAATATTGAATCACTGAGATTTTATACTCTGCACTTGGGATTCAGACTCTCATCTCTTCCTTTCTTTATCTGTATTTACTCTTCAGATCATTTTACCTCATCTTTTTTTTTCCCTTGGGTTGGGTGCTCTGATTTTTTTATTTAATATTTTAAAATTTGTTCTAGTTACACATGACAGTAGAATGCCTTTGGGCATATCATACACAAATGGAATATAACTTCTCATTTGTCTGGTTGTACATGATGTAGAGTTACACAGGTCATGTAATCATATATGCACATAGCATTTTACCTAATTTTATGACTTTAAATGTCATCAATATGCCGACAGTTCCTGGATTGACATGGTCAGCCTGGAATGCCCCTCTGGTGTCTGAATCTGAACTCTCTACTTACACCTCTTCTCCCTACTAGCACACCCCCCTCAAACTTGATCTTCCAAGTCTTCATTAACTGAGTAGTACCTCTATCATTGGAGTGAGTCAGTCCTAAGGCCCTGCATTTATTTACTCTCAGAGACCCACAGAAAATTCCACCGCAGCACCTGGCCACTTCTTCCCACTGCTCCTCTGCTATCCACCTGGACTAAGTCACTATTGTTTTTCTCAACTGGATTATTATGGTGTTCTCCTAACTGACCTTCCTGCTTCCCCATTTGACCCAACTCTGTTCTCAACACAGCTGCCAGATAGATATTTTCAAAATCCAAGATATAACACATCATAACTCTACAAAGGTGTTACATCTTTCTTAGAGTAAGAGCCAAAGTCCATACACTGTATACATACAGTGTCCATACAGTTCTGGGCCAACAGCTTCTGTAATGAGGCACATCCCCAAGCAACAGCTAGAGGCCTCCACTAGACTGCACAGTTTGCTTGCTTGCCTTTGAGAGACCACATCTGGCCATGGAAAGTTCTCAGAGATGATTCTAACTTGGCAGGACCAAAACCCACCCTGAATGTTCTCTATTGAACTGGTCCTGTACTATTTCAATGACATCACCAGGCTAGTTATCACTGAATAGAGCCAAACAACAGGGAAAAACAGATAACTCTCATAAGCAGTCTAGCATGAATGCCCACCGATAGCCTTTCTCAATTCTAAAAATGCTTGTAGTTTTATTTGGAAACCAGCCATAGGACTTTAGCTAAGATTAATTTTCAGGCTAAGGTATCTGCAAGTTTAGAAGTCACCTCAACTTCAGTACAAACAATAGTTCAGCACCCTGGACAGTGTCCTCTATAAAGTAGAGAAGAATGGGCCACCCAGACCAAGATGAACCAGCTCCAGGAGACCAAGTCCTATTCTCTGTAGGTGGAGAAGCCCAGTTGTTCCACCTTGATCTTCGTCCTAATGGTAAATCCTGGATACTGGGAGGAAAAATGAATACAAACCACCAACAAAAGCTTAATCTTCAGGAATTAAATATGGTGCCGCTGGAGAGACAAGAGATAAGAGAGCTTCCTTGAAAAATTGAGACCTACCCAGGAATTTGAAGAAAGGACTTGAATATGCCAGATAGAAAGTTAGATGAAGCAGGAGGACACAGACAGGCAAAGATTAACAAGACAATCCAGACCTACACACATTTCCGTCAATACATTCAAAGTGATCCTACTGTATCAGGAAATACCATCTTTGAAAAAGAATGCCCCACCCCAGTTTTCTTTACATATAGCCATAAAAATCAACTCTCTGATAAAGCTCTTTTCATTCCTTCCTATCTCCCTTCTTCTTTTTAAATAAACAGACTTTTACCTTCTAACAATTGTGACTATATTTAGAACCAAAGAAATATTAGCCAGGATATGAGGCTTCTATATTCAGTTCTGTTTCTGCTCCCCAGATTACCTAATTCTATTGTTTCTGGGTTTACTTTTCCTTCTTTTATTCCAGGATCTTCCGTCCTACATTCTGCCAGAAGCTGATCTCGTCTGGAAAGTTGTCAGAATTTTACTTATAAGTTGCCACTATCTTTTTCCTTCCCCACTCTGTGACTCATCTGTTAGGACTTAATTCAATGGATTTGGAATTGTCATGTCCTTAGGTTAGCTGCCTTTGCTTTCCTTTTTCCCCCTGCTTTGACAAAAAGTCTCTGATTAAAGTTTATGATTAAAAAATATTTTTCTTTATCCAAAGAGCCTTCAGAGGAAGGAAATTCAGGATTGTAAGAGCTGAAAGGCACTCACCATGTCTCTTTTACATAATAATGACAGCAGTAAAGAGGAAGGGGAGGGAGGGACAGAGAGCATTTCTGCAGCAATTGAAACCACGGGGAAATCAGGGCTCATACAGCAAAGCCAGTTTCAGAGGCTAAAACAGGCAGAGTAAGCAGTCTGGAAGCCAAAATTGAAACCAAACCCTTTGATCATTTCTAATCAGAGTGATCAAGGTGCCTGCTTTTTCCTCATATGAAACCAAGTCTCTATAAGGACTAGATAACTTCTACCTACAGAGACACATGCTCATTTAAATTTGTCCATTGCAGGCCCTGATAAAATGGCAACTGAGAGTCCTCAAACGGCTGGGGTGTGTGTTGCTGACTATAAGCAGAAGGGTTTTCTGAATCATGTTACCATGGGATCCATGACAATAAAGACAAAAATAATAAAATATTGCAAACTTCCTTTTCATTTTGGCTTATGTAAACAGAGTTTACCAACAATGGGATAACTGAATTCATTTTACTAAACCAAAACAAGCTGTTAAATATACTTCATATAAATGGTACAAAATAATCTCCCAAGGCAAGAAGAATCAGGGGGATCCAGGCCAAGCCAGCTCCTCTTCAGCAGTCTCCTTCCTCAATCCTTCTGCCTGTACAGGTGGGTAAGGCAAAAGGAGGAAGGAACAAAGACAAGTAAAAAAGCAAGAGTTATGAAAGACTGGGTCAGGCAGAAGTGAAACCTGAAGCTATACTCAGACCATCTTCTTTTCCCCTTAGGGTTTATGTTGCCCAGGGTGACCTCGGCATCCCAAGCCATACTCCTACCTCAGCCTCCTGAGTTGCTGGGACTATAGGCATGGCTATGGCAACTGGCTTTCCTGTAGATCTTGATACCAAGCTTCATAGGAGCAACTCTTCTACCTAAGCCACTCTGCACGGAAGGATGGAGACACAGGTGGTGAATGGAAGCCCCTCACAGAAAACCCTGCTTGAACTACAAAGGACATCCAGTGTTCTGTGTCCCAGCGACCAGCCCTGCCTTAGCTACCAAGTGGTAACAGTCAACAGGTTGACATCCTACAGGTGTCCAGGCACTGCAGTGGTCGCTGCAATGCTGGTCTTCATTGTTTAACTTGACACCAGTGTGGGAGAGTCAAAAGAAGTTCTTAAAGGAACTGTGTTTGGGCATGGGCAGAAGGGAGCAGCTAGATTGAAGAGAGTGGATGGGATTCCTGGCAGGCTAATCTTGCTTAATTTTTCTGAAGTCAATTGATTAGAGACAGTGCTCTCAGAACTCCTGGAAGGAAGACAACAGTGTGAGCTGCCAGGGCTGAGTCAGGAAGTCACCTGTTAGAGCAGAGGGCGAGAGGGGATGGCCATGCATAAATGAAGGCCTTCTCAGAAAGGCTCAGAAAATAAAAACAAGGAAGAAAAGGACAAAGGATCAAATCCAGTCACCATGAACTCTGAAGGAATTAATTCTGGGAATCTGGCTGGAATAAATATCATCTTATTTCTGGGAATTGGGCTGGGCCAAATCTCAGCAAAAGGGAGCCATTCATTCAAATTGACCTTTGGCCAAAGAGAGGATTTGTCCTCAAAGGGTTTCCTTCCTTCACCCAGAGCACCGGCCTCCATGACTTTATCTCTTTGTCTCACATGAAACCACGCTGGGCATATCTGATGGGAAACAGGACTCCTGGTTTGATAGTTCACAGCCCACAGTTTCTTCTGGGCTCCAGGAGGCAGCACAGAGACCATCACATCTCTGGTAGGGGTAGGGGTATGGTGGTGCTGGTTGGATGGGTTGCCTGGATCCAAATACAGAGGAGGAGGAAGAATAATGAACCTGAGAGATGCAAGTGTTGAAAACAGATTGAGAAAGCTCAGGTCATGGGTGTGTGTGTGTGTGTGTGTGTGTGTGTGTGTGTGGTCAGGTGTGGTAAATACTACAAAAACAGCTTCAAAGCATTCAGTCTATTATTTATAGATCCAGAAAATGTATCCTGACAGGAAAGAAAAAAAAATGAAGATTAAAGCAAAGAGAAGAAATTACAAGTGAAGAAAAGGGCCCCTCTGTAAATGTTTCATGAGCTCAATTAAAAAGACAACTTCACAAAATATGGGGAGAAAAGTGAGCTTTTGGTCAAAACAAAGTGCCCAGGGAGAAGAGGAGGGCCGAGAAAGGTGAGAACCTGGAGGTGTCGGGGTGGCCTATGGACTTGGTCTCCCTCCAGTTGTTCAGAGACTTCTAGATAAGCAAAGTCAATCAGAGTGCCCTTGGAGAGGACCTAGTGTAGACAGTGGGATCAAGGCCAGAGCAGCTTTCCCAAGAGGCCAGGCAGCCTCTCACAAAGCCTTTGGGTCAGGGAGAAAAAGTACTCCCAGTCACTGCCTCCACCTGGTTGGCCAGAGAGACTATCACTCTCCACTGGCCTGAGTAGGCTTGGTAACCTGGTTACACCCAGAACAGTGGAGCTGAGGAAACTCCAGCTCTCCCAGGAAGCCTAATTGACTAAGTTCAGTATAAGAGCACCTGTTTTTAGGTCAGGGGATAGGACTGGGGCTAATGTAACCTCTGGCCTGCCAGTCAAAGGAGATCTTTACTGTTAGAGTTTGGATCTTGAATGTCCCCAAAGGCTCATTGTTGAAGGTCTGTTCTCCAGATGATGGTGCTGATATGTGGTAGTGGAACCTTTGGTAGCTGTTACCTAGTGGAAGGGACTATGGGATTGGGGGCCTGCCCTAGAAGGGAATGTTGGGACCTTAGTCCCTTCCTCTCTCTCTCTGCTTTCTAGCCAGGTGAGAAGCTTTGCTGTACCATAAGCTCCCTACCACAGTGTTCTGTCTCATCACAGGCCCAAAGCAATGGGACCAAGCAACTATGAACTAAAGTCTCAGATTATGAGCCAAAATAAATCTTTTGTCCTTATAAGCTGATTAAGCTCAAGTATCTTGTCACAGTAACCAAAAGTTGACTAACACATTTATTATTTGAACAACCTCAAGTCTGTTGGTGATAAGCACAATCTGTAAAAGCAGAACTAGACTTGGAGTTGGAAGTAACCTTACTCATTCACCTCCCAAAATATTAAGGACCTTTTCTGTGTAGGACTGTCAGTAGAGCTATCCTGATCCCGAAGGTCACTCTGCATTGTCTAAGCACTGAGCTAACTGGGACTGGAACCTTCCCCTTCTCCCTGGGAGAGGGACTGCATCTAAACTGCAGGGCTGGGGACTTCCACTCTCCAATGGCATGGGTGGTCTACAGCTTCTCATGGGGTCCAGAGTTCTTTGGTTATCCAGCAACTGGCTTCCCCAGATCCTCCTATAAACAACCAGCATCCCAGATCCACCCTCCTCTGCCTGTGCCCTTCTATGTCCCTTCAATATTAGCTTGCTCACTCACTTGTCCTGTAAGGGAAGGATGGGCAGGGGAAGGGAATCCCACCACTGGAATGCAGACCCAGAATATGCCGGGATCCCAGTGCCTCTGCGTGAGGTTGAGGATGTCTCTCTCCTTTATTGACCTTCAGCTTAGGTATGGCTACTTTGTAACCTGTGTGGCATTAAAAAATTTCCCCAAACCCTAAGGCAGTGATTAAGATTAGGGTGCTCCACAAGGGTCCAGCTGCATGACCTAATAAAACACAGATTCCTGGGCCTTGCCTGATTCAATAAGCCTAGAGTGGAGCCAAGGATGTGCCTTGTTAACTGGGGTCACATGTTAAGAACCATTTCTAGTGACCAAGACACAAAGATTGGACCTACCCTTCAAGACACAAGCATCACTAATTACTAGGATATAGTAGGGGACAAAACCACTTTGAAAAGCAAATACTGAGCAAAGATTGCATATATAAAATCATAAATTGTTTAAGTACTATGAAGAAAAAAGGGTATCATGAATAAAAACTGGGGGAACTAATGTGTACTGGGAGCATGAGGATGGGGAGGTCTCTGAGGGAATGCTTTAGAGGTGTAGCCCAGCCCTTCAACTTTTCCAGGGTAGCCAGGATTCAAATTGTTTGCTGCGTTTTTTTAGCCTGAAAATTCTGGTATTTTAGCCTCACAAACCATGTTTCCAGATGGCTGCTTCCTTCTGAAAGAAGTTGAGAAGAACTTTGACCATGTATGCCAATTAAGAAACTATGGTTACCAGTCATAAAAAACATTTATCTGATCTATAATGAGATATAAAGCAGGTATCTTGTGATAGCCAGGGTCTCCTGTCATTTCCATTCTGTTCTGGAAAGCAGGCAGGGCTGGTGAAAATGTTTCAAATCCACTGACACTTTCTCTACTGCCCCAAATTTGGTCAGGTAAACCTGCTCTAACCTCTACCTGCCTTCCCTCAAGCAACACTGGGCAAGCCCAGCCTCAGTGCCCAGCTGCTTCCTCTTCTCCCACTGTCAGTTCCAGAAGGATTTTCAGGGCGGGCCATGGGGAAAGAGGTAGGAGTCAAGAGGGCATCCATGGTAGCCATGTGGATCTTGGGGGAGGAGACTCAGCTCTGTGGCAAAATGGCAGCAAAAGGCTATGCGTGGTGTTCTCAGGCCTTGGACTAGGGTGGTGCTTCTATTCAGAGAGCTGTGCACTCCTACAACTTGGGGACAAGGCAGAAGAGGCCCATTCATAGAGAGCTGAGGCAGCCACACAGGGAGAAGCTGGGGTGTGTCAATTTCCCACAGGTCAACATCCTGGGATCTAGTTGGTGCTATCACTGAATTTGGTACAGAGACCTTCTGAAGAGGTTGACCTTTAGAGCTGTTACCTAGCTCCAGGAACTCCTTCCTCCATCCCATCACACGGTGTGAATGGCCCCTGCTGGGCCTATGCACACACAGCCTGCCCTAATTCTGAAGCAAGACCCAGGATGTACTCTATACTCAGGCAGGTTTTTACAATATGCAAACCACTTTTCATGCTCTTATGTAAACCTCAGAACAATTAGTAAGGCCAAGATACAGCCCCTCTCATTTCACAGATGAGGAGATGGAGGCCCTGGAGGTTAAAGGATTGGCTCAATGTCAAACAATTGCTCAGCAGTAGCATGAGGACATGAACCTTCGCTTGAAGTTCAGTCCTCTTTCAAACCCATCCCTGTGCTTCTTGAAGTTCCTATGCCATTCCCATACTCCCATCCTTTGCTGGAGCCCCAGGATGGCAGAGGGCTACAGTATGCAGACTATGATGTCATGCAATCTTTTCAGGCCCTGGTGTAAAAGGCTTGCCAGGGTTTTCTGCAGAAATTCACAGAGAAAGAGAGAAAATGTTGACCCCAGCACAGCTCTCCAGTTTGAGGAGTCTCCTGGTCCAGTAATGCAGACAAACTGCATTAGAGAAACTCAAACTCATAAGACTGTGCACGGTGGGAGGGCACACCTTGAGGGCCAGGGGTGGTTGTGGGGGATGAGCTTTAAGTAGAAAATAATGGATTTATTAAGCCAAGAGGAATTGCCAAATTATTTTTTTAATGGGTCTATACTATATAGTTGTCTGAATTCAATCTGCCTGCCTCCCATGACATTACTAAGCTTAGAAACTGTCTTAGAGAGCCACAGAGAGGGGGGACTGCAATACTGGCCCACATCACCCCATCTGCTCTGTGGATTCAAGGTCTGAGGGGGTGGGGACTTAGCGAGGGGTGCACATTTCAGGACCCTTCTGGGAGCTTTCTTTTCATTCCACTATTTCTGTGTGAGAGAGAGGGAGGCAAGGAAAGGGCACTTAATAACAATGTTCTCAACTCAGGCCCCATGAGTTAGTACTTAGGTTGGAAAGGACTGAATACACTGGGAGATTTAATGGCAGATTAACAGACAGCAAAGATGGGGAAGAAGTTGAGAGCATAAAGGAATGCCTCGTTTGTCCCTGTGTTTTACATGAAAATAATTGCTCTACTAAATAGCAACCCGTTTCACCTTTTGCTTAAAGTTGGGCCCCCTAGAAGAGAACATTTGTTGTCCTTAATTTATTACTAAGCTTGCATGAGTGCACAATTCTATCTGGCTCTTCGATACTATTCTGTAGTTTAGTATTTCACTAATCTAACTTGACTGTTCCACCAGTTGGTTCATATTTGTGAAATCAGGCCTATTCATCATTGTAAAAAAAATGTATAGTCACCCAGTCAGACCATGGAATGATTATCCCGAGAAAACCACATACATATAATTTAACTCCTGAGATGAGGTTCTTTGATAGGGGACAAGAGAGCAGAGCAGCTTCAGAAGTGTGTGAGTGTGTGCACCTGCCAGCGTTCGTGCGTGTGTGTGCTTGTGTTCAGGTGGCAGGGCCTCACTGGCACCGTGCCTTGATTCTGCTCTGGGCCGGGTTCAGGTTTCACTCCATCACAGGGCACAGCAGCCGGGTAGCAGCGTGAGCACAGTTTGTTAGATAAAGAAGGCTGACAGAAACCGGCGTGCTACACACTCCCACATCCAGGCGGCTGGCAGACCCCTGTGTGGGGATGGGGTGGGATTGGAAGGGTGGATTCTGGGCTCTCTCATCCCATGAGCACAACTTTATGCCCAGCGTTAGCCATCGAAACCAAAATGCACACCCCACACTCAATTGGCCTCACAGCCAGTTACTTTTAAAGGAGGAGAAAGAAACCCTTGATTAGTGGAGCATTTACTGAACAACTATTATGTACAGAGCTCCCACACCATAATTTCTTCCCTCAAAATCCTTAGATTTCCCTCAGAAACAACACAGCACCAGCTATACATCAGGGAGAAACATCATCAGAGGATGGCAATAAAAAGAAAAAGAAAATGTTATGATATTGTATAAATTAAATCATCATAGTAACTCTTTTACCTAAACATGTTGCTCCTGAAATGCAAAGAACAACAGGCACAGGCCTCCCCAAAGAGACCCTGACCCTGGTGCCAAAGACTGCTAGCCCATCCCAGGTAGGCATCTCTTCTGATGTGCTGTTCCTACCAGAGGGGTGGGCTTGGCTTTGTGGCCACCTGCCCTCCCTCCCTGGTTGGGCTGTCTCCCCCAACCAGGGAAGGAGCGTGGTGTGGCTCCCGGCATTCCTGAAACCTTTCCATATTAGGCCCCCTGAGCCATCTCCCAGCTTTATTCGGAGCCTCCAGCCTGATCCCCTCACATCCCACTGCTCCAGCTTCAGCCTGTTTGGACTCCTACCCCCTCAGATGCCCCCAGGGTTCCAACCAGGTCCACCCAGCCCCTCGAGAAGAGCTCCAACAGGACAAATCCTCAGTTCCCCTGCCTGGACAGGACAGTTAGCGCAGTCACCTCAGAGCCCAGGCAGGTACAGCACCTGCGCACAGAGGGGCACGTGGCTATAGAGCACCTGGGAAAGAGTTTTGGGAGAGTTTTCAACTGGGCTGTGAAATAAGTGGGGATAATGATGGACAGTCAGATTCTCATTAGACGGGGAGAGAGCACCTTGTATAGGGAAACAGAGACAGAGGCAAGACAGCAGAGGACACACAAAGAGCATCTCATGGGGAGAAGTGACTCTGTACTATGCCCAGGGCCTCAGTGACAGGATGGGAAAGGGCCTTCCAAGTCACCTCTTCCTATGACCTTACCTCCCACCCATATATTGCCTGCCTGACTTGAGAGGCTGCCACCTGAGCTCTGGGAGATGATAGCCATGCACGCGTTTCCACATGGGAGGTTTTTCCTACACTCCAGGCCAGATATCTCTGCCACTTGCAGAACAGTGGACTCCTGGGTTCAAGCACAGAGGAGGTACCAATTCCCTATCCTTTCCTCTGCATGTGTCCACAGGAGCTGCCAGTAGCCCTGCCATCAAAGGGTGCTCCTCCAAGTGTTATTCCAAACAGCAACACAGCATCCCAGGTGGGGGCCTTGTTAGAAATGCAAAATTTTGACCCTTCCTGTGGTCTACTGTATCGGAACCTAAACTTTAACAAGGTCCCAGTTGATCTGCATGCACCTCAAGGATTAAGAGATACTAGTTGACAGAACTAGCTTGGGATGCAATCAACTCCCCTTGGTGGCCTCTGTGGGAAGATTGTAAGGGTCCCTGCATAAGGAGTCCTGAGAGTGCTCACTATCCTACCACAGGATGCAGGTGGCAGGTGAACTAGTAGAAAGGATATGATATTCCAAACTTGTGGCTGAGTTCAAGCTCTGGTATTGCCACTACCATGTTTGACTTTTCTGAGCCTCAAGTTCCCCACTCATAACAGGAGTACTAATAAAAATGCAAAAATAGGAGTTCTAATAATAGTAGCAACCTCATCAAGTTGTTGCAAGGATAAGATGAGATAAAACATATCAAAGTGCCTTGTCCTGAGTAAAGAGGAGGACACAGAAAGACATATACACAGTTTAGAGTCCTGAACCAGAAAGGTCGCCCTGACTCAGCTACGTTGAAAACATTCAGGGATAGCAATGAGTAGGTCCTGCCAAGTTCATCTGGAGCACAGAGCTTAAACTTAGACTTAGTCTGGGGTCTGGGAGAAACTGAGCCTGGGACAAGGCTTAGGAATTTAGCTTCTCCTTTCCAATCTTCAGTTTTGTAAGCCAAGTCACAGAAAAGGAATCATGGTTTTCTAATTATACTTTAAAATCTCCTAAGCTATAGGTGGCAGCTTAGTTTGGCTAGGCCAGGATGGGATTACAGGGGAATCAAAGGATAAAGAATGAAGAGTCAAGTGGGACAGGTGGTGGGGAAAGAGCCAATGCAAGATGAGATTTCAGAAGCATCTTCCCAGCACCATCTTGTTATGATATAGGCATTTTCTGTACTCCAGAGAAGACAGGATGGGTAGATAAGCTTAGAACACAAGTTTGGTAAGGTTCGTCAAAAACTTGAGAACTCATTAATTTTCTCTTACAATGAACAAAATTCAGGTTAAGAACTTGCCCTGGTGGTCAACTTGAGGTAGAACCCAGGTCCTCCCTCCTAGTCCAGGGCTAAGTCCTTCCCTAAGAGGCCCTGCCCTATTCAATCATGGAAGAGCCCCCAAGACAAGAATGGTGGATTGGTGATGTGTTAGGAGGAGGTTCCTGAGGAGAACTTCCTGGAAGAGGCCTCTTTGAGTGAGAGCTCTACAGAGGGGAGGGGTCTATCTGGGATCTAATACTCCCAAGCCCTCTTTAACGTGATGCAGAAAATTGGGAGGGTCCGTTACATGGACCAGGTGAAAGATGGGGTTGAGGTGGAAAAGAAGAGAGGTTGGGAGGCCCATTAGCTAGAGGAGAGCAAAAATTACATTTCTAAGACTGCATATCTGGCATAATAACTGGGACACTATTCAGAGACAAGATCAGATGCCCATCTACAGGGGAAGAAAGCAATTATAGTGACCAGATGCCAGATTATCAGAAAAAAAGTAAAGCCTGACATACAATTCAATTCCTAGGGATTTTCAGTTAGAGTCAGGAGACTAAGTTGGAGTAGGGGGACTAGGAGTCCTGGGCTCTTCGAGAATGCAGGGCTTTCAGTGCTAAAATCAGATAGTCACTCTGGGGTAAGTGGTATGGGCCACTTGGGTGGCTGACTGACCGGGCCTGAGGGTTCCTTCTGGAGAGAGGCAAAGAAAAGGCAGACTGGGGGCCTGGGGCTGGAATCTCCACCTGTGAGCTTTAGGCTCAAATTTCAAAGGCAGAGAGAATGGCAATTTAGCTGTGATTCTAGTCACTCAAATTATTGCCATTAAGTGCTAAGCATCATTTAAAGAAGTATGAGGAAGCAAAATATAAATGAAATCCAAAAGTTCAGAGGAGAAATTAGACATGTCAAATCATATAGGAAACCATCAGTGACTCCTGTTTTAAAGGACAAACAAATATACCATGGAAACAAATAAGAGAGAAAGTTCCAGCTGGATGGACATGGGAAGGCTGCAGTCAGGAAGGAAAAGGGGAACTGGGACCTGGAAGCTGGATGGGGTTTTGACAGGAAGAGATAAGCAGGGTGAAGGATATCCCAAGAGAGAAGGCACAGACAGATGTAAGGACACAGCATGTGCTCTAACTGTCACAGCCCAGAGGGGCTGAGCTGCCAGGTGACAGCATGGAGATGCAATCTGAACTGCATCTGGAAGTACAGTGTGTGCCAGCTCCCTGGGTCTGGACCTTATTCTGAAGCTGTCATTCATCCTCAGAAGATTTAGAACAAGAAAATGACAGAAGTATGAAGCCAACAAAATATTGTTTTTAATCATCTGAAATTAAGGCAAGTGTGTAACCCCTTGGTTTGTTCCTACCACTGATTCATAGTCCTACTAGCAGGAAGCTCTTGCTACTGTCTAATTCAATTCTTTTTTCCTAAAATCCTTTGGGTTTTAGGTAGACACTGCTCATAAGGTAAAAGAAAATGATATTTTACCAAGAGTTCGAGGAGTTGGCAATTAACTGAACACTTGAGCATTCCAAGATCCACTGAAGAAAAATAAACACATCTTACAGAAGAAAGAAAGAAAAAAGTAAAAGAAAACTACATAGAGATTGAAGCCCTTAAGAACAATGGAGAGGGAAAGGAGGAAAAGGGAGAAGAGGAGGAGGGAGAAGGAAGAGAAGGAGAGAAGAACAGGAAAAGAAAGAAAAGGAAAGGGGTGTTATGGTGGGTTTGTGTTCTCCCCAAAGTTAATGGCTAAGTCCTAAATCCTGGCACCTGTGAATGTGATATTATTTAGAAGTAAAGCCTTTGCAGATATAATTAACTTAAGGATTTTACATCCTGGAATTAGGGTGGACTCTGAGTCCCATGACTGAAGTCCTTATAAGAGAAAGGAGAAGAGATTTGACACATAAAGCCACAATGGTGAAGGTCATCTTTCCACAGAGGTAGAGACTAGAGTCATGCTGCCACAAATCAAGGATTGCCAGGAAACACCAGAAACAAGGAAGGATTCTCCCCTAGAGACTTCAGAGACCAGCCCTTGGATTTCAGACCTCAGCCTCCAGAGGTAGGAGAAAAAAAAAAAATTCTATTTTCTGTTAAGTCATCAAGTTTGTAGCAATCTGTCTTAGCAGTCACAAGAAAACTGATACAGTTGGGGATCCCCTGCTGAGCGCATGTGGAGGGTGTGCTACTCACTATTTATTGTTTTTAAGTGCTGGGGATCAAGCCCAGGGCCTCATGCCTGCCTAGCAAAAGAACAGGACAGTTGGGGTAACTGAATTCAAGGAATGGTTGTGTGGATTATCCAGGCCTCTTCTTCATGGCTGCCTCTGTAAGGACTAATCACTGACAGGAGGAAACACACACACACACACACACACACACACACACACACACACACACACACCCCAGTGGGAATAGTGCTGGCCCACAGACCAGTACCTTGGATTAGCAAGCTAACTTCCAGCTAAGGTTGTGGAAGGGGCAAGTACACACATGGGCAGATGGTGCCTCACTCTGCAGGAGGCAGTAGTAGTCAAAGCCTGTGCAATGACAAAGGGGCCACAGCTTATGCCCTAATCCCCTGTGACCTCTGTGAACCCAGAGCAGCCACCAGCAGTGGCAGAGGGAGGGAGAAAGCACAGAGTACAGGGGTCTGCCCCTGCTCGTGGGCACAGAAAGCAGCTCTGCTAACAAGTTAGTTGAGGCTGGTGGAAATGGAGGTGCTGCTTGAAACCATTGCTTATGGATTCCAAGGAGTTTTGTTGTTCATGACCATGGATAATTAGGAGCTGCCTCCAGTACCAGTCAACAAGCTTAGAGCTGAAAGCATTCCAGTTCAGGTTCTAACCTGAAAGAAGTGTCAGAGAGGAATTAGGAAGTGCTTAAACACAAAGCCCAGGATGAAAATCCTGGCAGCTCCTCGGCTGCCTCAACATGCTGCGTAAGAGCTGAACAAAGCCACTCTGCTGCTAGATTCAACTGGCCATGTGGTGAAAGGAGTGGGAAAATGGGATTTGGCATGCATGCCCTTCCCTGGGTTTTACTTCTAGCCCTGCTCACAGTTTGGGGTTTGAAAAGGCATCTGCCTCCCTGGGCAAGAAGTTTGACTCTGCAGAGCAAGCACCAGGTTCTTCTATTTTTACAAAATCCACTCTTTCTTCTGATGCTGTACACTTACCAGAATCCTTGCCTTTTTTCTCAGAGCCCCTTCCTTTCCCTTAGCCCAATCCTTTCCCCAGATCCTCACCTTCCCAGGGCAAAGGAAAATGGCTTCCACTCACAGAAAGTTTTCTGAGTCCTCCACTGCCAAATGAAAACCAAATAGAGAAGCTGCTAAAAGCAGCACTATTCGTACTTCCTGAGCTTTACATAATAATTTCAAAATCTCTTATGAAATAAAGTTCAACCCAAAACTCCTATTGAAGAATTCCTTGAACTGCTTAAGTTAGGGGCTTTGGGGAGGGAAAGGCTGCAGGTGTGAGCTGTGTGGCATGTGGCTAGCCACAGGGCAAGCAGACTGTTAGGATTTTCAGTACTCTGCTTCCCAATTCTGCAGGTGTTCTTTTCTCTCCACACACATCCTGTCACCCCCACCATTGGCCATATGATGTATCCTGTCCCTGGAGAAGATCTCTCTCTACTTACAGTGATGGGAACACAGCTTTCACAGCTCCACTCATCCAAATGCTGAGGTCTAATAGAGTTGGGATGCAATATCACACCTCACCACTAGGAGGTGCCAAATGTACAGCTGCTCCAGGGTAAAGGTGCAGGGTTTTAGATGCCATCACATGAATGAGTATTCTTTTTTAACAATTCATCCTCCGTGAACCAGAAGCTATTCTTATGTTTGGCTTAAGCATTTGCAAAAAGTATCCTGGAGAAAACAGCACACAGAAGAAGCTGTCTGCAAATAGATCTCTAAGGGTGCAACACAATCATCGGCATGCTGCCTGCAGCAGGGGGCTTTTTAAAAATTAAATCTGTCATGGAAAATATGCTGCAGCTCAGAGTCAGGTGGATGTAAATTCCTGTGAAGTAGAAGGGTTGAGAGCTGCTCGGTCCCTATGACATTGCCGTGTACCACGAGAATTAGACTCACCCTGCCCCTTGGGAACATCACTTCCCAGTCCATACTGGTCTACTTGTTCTTAGGGCCTACTAGGCAACTCCAGAAATGGCTCATCCTGAAGGCTGCCCTACCCTGAAAGTCTGAGACAATTCCCTATGAAGTCTCCGGGCATCCTCCTCTTGGGATAGAGGAGCTAAGATATTTGGAGATGGGGAAACTGGCCAGAGATTTCCCTCAGTAGGCTCTTTTCAAAGATGCTTATTGTTTAGAAATTCAAATCCACTGTTCTCATATCAGCCAATCCAGGAAAAGACCCCTTCCTGATGAATCATCGGTCACTTAACTGACCAACTCTGGCTGTCCACCATGAGGTACCCTTCATGAGATACCCAGAAGGTTCTGAGTTTCTCTCTCAGGGGTCAAGACCTGTTTCCATCATGACCTAACTCAATGGTTACTTCCTCAAAGCTTTTCCTAACTACTCCTGGGACTTTAGACTCAATTATCAGTCTCACTCTTGCTTGAAGGTTTCTTCTCAACACTAGCCAGACTCTAGGCTTCACCAGCATCTTCTGGCACCTGCCCAGCTGCAAACCTTCAGTCACCCTGGCCACATGCTGCCAGCTGAAGGTCATTCCTCTGGCCTCTCACAATGAACAGAAGCAAACTGTAGCCCTGGATATTCCTGCCAATGGACCACCATGAGGTTTTATGCTGCCTCTGTGATACCAGACCTGAGCTACAAGCCAAACAGAAACCTGTCAGGAGGATCACTTGGCCCATTTTGTTACATTGTTGGATAATGTGAACTCATCCTCATCCCCTTCCTCCATCTCTGAACAAAGAACAAACTTTCAAAAACCTTCACCCATCAAGCCCCAGGTGCCTCCATGAATCCCAGATGCATTTAGGCCATGGTCAAGGTCCTGCTGCTATCATGGAATTACATAGTAGACAGGCAGAGCATGCTGCAGCCTCCAGGCATCCTTGGGCTAGCAGCCTCCTCTGGTGATGCTGATGGCACATCACCCAGGGCTGCTCTCCTAGATCAGACACACGGGGGTCACCACATGGAAGGGGTACAACACAAAAGTAAGAGTATGGTCTTGCTCATTTCTAGACTTGGGCTCATATTCTAGCTTCAATTAGTTTATTGGATTGGTGAAAATTATTTAAACTCTCTAGGGTTCAGTGTTCTTAGTACCTAAATGAAATAATAATACCCATAAAGACTTCAGCATATCATGGGAGAGGAGACATTCTTCATTAAATGAGGGTGATTATTATGAATATGTGTTCCTGGGATCAGTGTACCTGTGGAGTCTGAGACCTCTGTACCCAGATCTGGGGGAGAAAGAGGGGAAAGGGATGCTATGCAATATATGAGCAAAGCTTCAGAGGGAGAAAGAAGGATTTCTCCATAGATACCATCTTGTAATTAAGGCTTTAAGAACCTCTAGCAAGGGAGGCACATGCCAAAACTGATATTTGGATTTGTATATGTATTTCTCAAATGGTTGGTTGGTTCATTCATTTACCTGTTATTTCAGTGACTGAAAGCTTACTTTGTACCAAGCTCTAAAAGAGCTCATTAGGACAGATAAGTGAATCGCAGAGACATGTTCCAGCTTATGGAACTTCTAGACAGCAGGGGGGATGTAAACAGTTAAATTGAAGTAAAAGAGTTCCAAAGAGGTGACAGGTGCTTAGTGGATTAAAAGACCAGAGAGATTAAACCTAGATTAGACCTAGAGAGATTAAAGAGAAGCTATGTGGAGTGAGGGTCCCATTAGAGATGCAAAATTTCACTCCAGAAGTCCAAGTCAAGCACAGGCAGGGCAAGACCATTAAATGACATTAGTAAGAAGTTAATTGCAGCCAACAAACTTTGTAGGGAGAAGCCCCCCAGAAGGAGGGGCACATTATACCAGATAGGGTCTGCATGATATCTGATCTGCATAGGTTTTGTATGCAGGTTATTAACGCAGGCATTCAAATTTCCCTTGCGGGGGATAAACTAACATTTACTTCCATTAATCAGACCTCATAGAAAGTAGATGTTATCTGAGAATTAAGAGGTAATCTGGGTTAGATCCTGACTCTCTACTTTCTGAAGCAAGGACTAGAACAACTTCCCTAACTGGAAAAATGTACAAGAATATGCTCAACACCGTAGAGCAAAGTTTTAGGAGTAGAAGAAGCACTTACAGAGGGACAAGAAAGTACAACACATGGGAGATGAGTTAGAAATGTAAAATTTAGGCCAAAAGAAGAATGAGGAAGTAACCTGCAAGAAATGCCTTTGAAACCAGTTAGAAAATAGACTTCATTAGCTTTTAATGCTAGCATATATGCTGCCCACACAGAGGGCAAAATGCTCTTTGAAAACATAAGGCTGGTGGCTCATTGGAAAATGAGTGGGTTACTGGGCACTTGTAGAGGAGAGGGGACCTGAGTTCAGGAGGAAGTTCAGAAAGCAGGGACACCTGCCAATCATCTCTGTTGGGGGTCTGCTGAGCACCAAGTGATACAGGCCCCGACCCCTGCTATCTTCCTGTTTCTCAATGTTTCACAGGCAAGACTTGTCCATTCTCCAGGTCAATGATGATTGGAGTTGGAAGAGACATTAGGGAGTGTCTCCTTCCTGTTCACTAAAAATCAACTGTAAAACATGAGCTCTGACAGATGTTAATAGATAATTTATAATAAATAATACATATAGGCATACACTAATTTTTAAAAGTTCAAGAGCCAAGTAAATGAGAAATGCTGGGCTAATGACATCAAGTCAATGTGGCTCACTTAGGTCTCATGAACTGGGACTTGTTAGCACCACCCTATTTATTACAATTCAACCACACACACCTAGGAAAACGTGACTAAGTTTTGCCACTCTCCAAAGGACTGCAATGGACTCATGATCCTCTAAACTACACCAGATCTTTGATAATTTGTGGTAAACACAACATGTAACAGTACAGCAAATAACTTAATACAGTTAAGATAAATTATAACCGCCTTCCTGCAGCCCTTATTTCATTCACTCAGCGAGGGAGAGATTAGGTCCACAGTGAGTTCAACAGCACCATGTCTTATCTCACCTCACTGATGAACATCCTGGTTCTCTTTTGCTACTTTAGGGTTCCAAGAATAGATTTTGGAATAGCCCAGGAGATTTCTAGGTGTTAAAATTAAGTCTCTGTTGGGTGTGGTGGCACACACCTGTAATCCCAGCAGCTTGGGAGCCTGAGGCAGGAGGATCTCAAGTTCAAAGCCAGCCTCAGCAACATTAGTGAGGCCCTGTCTCAAAATAAAAAATAAAAAAGGGATGGAGATGTGACCCTGGGTTCAATCCCTGGTGTGTGTGTGTAATAAAAAATAAATACAATTCAGTTCCTTATTTCCTTAAAATTTTTTGAAGTATTCATTGGGCTCCCTAAGTCCCCCTGAAATTAAATATGTTTAATGATCATCCCCCTCCCTATCACCAGCATTATCATCTTCTGTACTGCCAGTAATGACAACAACAACACACACACATACAGAACTCACTGGGTCAAAGCCCCTTTCTAAGGTGCTGTTATTACCTGTATTCTATAAATGAGTAAATTGGGTACCAGAGAATTTAGGTAACTGGCCCAAGGTTACTGAGTTGGGACTTGAACTCAACTGCTCTGATTGTAGAGTTCACATTTTTACCCACCAATATCTACTGCCTCCACTTAATTTTTCTGTGAACCAAACTATTACGACTATTCCCCTTAGATCTGCTGCCCCACTCCTATCGATAATGGAGGGGAAATAACCAGACTGTGTACCTGCGGCCTAGAAGCAACGTGCTCCCTTTTGGGTAGGCAGTATGAACTCACAGAGAAGGAACAGATCCACGTGTTCAGTGCCCACTCTCACCTCTGCCCAGTCAGCAAGGGCCAGAGCCTAGATGGGAGGTTCTGCCTGTGGAGCCCATGTTCATTCCTGAACTTTACCGCTTCCTCAGACATGGCCAGGCGCAGCCTGACCAACTGCAGCTTAACCGTTGAGATAACGATGCATGGAGCGCTTTCATTACCTGCCTCCCCCAGGTTCATGACAGGGCTCTGCTATGTGTTTCCAAGGGTCCTACAAAGAGCACCTGGGGACCCAGGGAAGGCTACTAGGTCCCTAACATCACTTCCTGATCCTCCTGAGGAAAAAAGGAAACTGATTGGTTTATATTTTGTTGTTCTGAACAAATTATGGTCTGTCACTCACATCGTCTGTCCCCTTTTACCACCCCTAATTTCCACCATGATTTTATTATCTCTTTGGCTTGACAGTCTAATAGGTAATTTTAATTTCACAGGAACCTTCACTGTGGAGGGATGACAAGGAAAATATGGGCTATGCAGAGATCATTTAAAAAACTCAGGCTATGATGTTTCAATGGGAAAATGGGTGACATTTCTAAACACCCAGCTTTATGGTCTTTTCTCCCATCTAACCAACCTTCCACAAGAATTTGTTCAGGGAGAAAATTGAAAGGCTTCCTAATGCCACTTATGAACAGAGCACTCTCCCATCCTCCAATGCTTTCATTTTTTCTTCTCCAGAAAAGAAAAAAAAAAAAGCCCTTTGGTTAAAATGTTCTAGAAATGTACATATGGTATTCAAGATAGTTCACTATGGCAACCTCAGTTTTAGGAAACTGGCTTTGACGCACCAGTAACTACATACAGTTCCACCTAGCTCCCAAACTCGCTAGGTTGGAACCTTAATCAGGATTTTAAAAATCCATCGTGGAACAAATTAATAAAAGCAAACACTGCAAAACACACTAAAATACACAACAATATTGGCTTTAAAAATAAAGCCCTATACAGAGTGAATGAGAACCACCCTACCAATTACCTACATGTCAATTATCCCATGCACTCACTGCTGGTAATTACCTAATTGCTTGTCTGGAGTACATCATTTAATTGTGGTATGCTTCCTCCACGGTCCTAATGATCTGCAGGAAGACCCAATTCCCTAGCACCTGGGAACTGAAACTTCATCTCAGGTTGAAAGGAAAGTAGAGCCCAGTGGGACATTGACTGAAGAAATGGATCTGCTTATAAATCAAGGGGAAAAGCAAAAATTCAGAACCTTCCAAATTGGAAGCAGAGGTAGAAGATGGGTGGTGGGGAAGAGAAAGGGACAAATACCAACTGAATTATTCTTAGAGGCATTAGATCATTTTTATTTTTGTTTGTTTTATTGCATGTAAGATTCTCAACAATCCTAATTAGGAAGGACTTATATTAGGTCCTTCTTAACAGTTCAGTAACTTGCCTATGAGTTCATAGCTAGTCAGTAGTCAAGTCAGTATTCATATAGGTTCTTAGACCTAAGACTGCTCTTTCTAGTAAGTTATTCTACTGAGCAGGTTTGTCTCCTAACCAAACTGTCATGCCTCCCCAGAAACATTTTGTGTGCCTGTCACTACTAAGGGAACACTTCTCACGTCTCCCAATTTTGGGCATGACTGTGGTTTTACTATGCAAGTTTCTAAGTAACACTGGTGTAACAAAGGCCATTGCAAATACACAGGAGACAACCGTGCTATCCTGAAAAAGTCAACAGACTGGAAGAAACCAAAAAATGCCACCATGGGAAGAGCTGACAGCCACACTCCCAAAAGCCAACTACAGGATGTGATGCTGCTTAGCAGGAGGAGCAATTTTGGAGCGTGCCAATTAGTACTGGGTGAAAGGATCCTCTTCTCCACAGAGTCCTAGTTTATTACCCTGGGAAATGGGAATGGTAGTGTCATGAAGCTGCTCTGAAGGTTTAGTAAGCTGACATAAAGCACGTACCGAGCCAGGTGCAGTGGTCATGCCTGTAATCCCAGTGGCTTGGGATGCTGAGGCAGGAAGATCACGAGTTCAAAGCCAACCTCAGCAACTCAGTGAGGCCTTGTCTCTAAAAAATATATATGTATATAAAAAGGGGCTGGGGATGTGGCTCAGTGGGTAAGCACCACTGGCTTCAATACCAGGTACCAAAAAAAAAAAAAAAAATAGCATATATCCATACCACGCTGCAGCTTGCACAGTGTCTGAAGTCGGCAATCATTTTACTATTAATAGTGAGCAGAGTTCTGATGACAGAAGAAGACTGGGGGATGGAGGAAAATGTTTTCAGAGCCTGGTACTTAGGCAAGAGTTTGAGTTGGAGAAGTTTCTACCTTCCTCTTCTTTTCACTATTAACTGTAGTTACCTCCTTCAAGAAATAAAGATGCTGGGCTCTCCTCTGGTCTCCCTGGTGACTAACTATAGGTCTCAAGATAATCTGATTTTTTCTCTCCAAGAATGGAACTGACCAAAACAATGAGCAAGTACTGGCCTCTCCACTGGAAGGAGCTGAAGGAATAGCAAGACCTGTGCTGGGTTCCATTTTCCAGAGTGGCTAGTTGCTCCTTTGTTGCAAAAAGTGCAGAGAACCCTGGGACAATACTCACACCACAGAACATTCTGCAGAGCAGGAACTCTGAGCAAAGACAGGGGAGCTGCCTTCTTTTTACTTTCCAAAAAGTACAAGATGATGAAGAGTAGGATAGCATTCAAGTGGACCAGACAAAATAGCAATTACCCACAATTTAACTGAGCACTTACTATGTTCTAGGCTCTGTAAGACCTTTGTTAAGTATTATTTAGCAGAATGGGCGATCCAAGATGGCGGACTAGAGGGTGACTGCATCTCCAGTTGCTCCAGAACACAGGATTAAAGAAGGGGAAGCATTGAGAGACTCGGACTAACATAGAACCACGGGAGCCAGCCACAAGTCCCCAAGCCAAAGGAGACCTCCGACCCGCAAGCAGCCTCTGGGACCAGGGCAGGGCAGCCAGAGACCTCTCCAGGCGGCCCTGTCCCCCTCCGGCCGCAGGCTTTTTCCACAGAGCGATCCAAGATGGTGGACTAGAGGGTGACTGCATCTACAGTCACTCCAGAACCCAGGATTCAAGAAGGGGGGGCATTTAGAGACTAGGACTAAAATAGAGCCATGGGGTGAGTCTCCCCCACCCGGTGAAGCTCAGCCTGGGCAGCAGGCCCGGATTCGGGCGGCTTATTAGAGTAGGGCAGGGCAGCTAGAGTCTTCCCCAGGCAGCCCTGGGCACTCTGGCAGTGGGCTCCTCCCACAGGGCCAGATTCTCCAGCGTCTCGGAGCAGGCCCCCCAGTGAGAGCCTTTCTGCACAGAACCAGCTCCAAGTCCCTGAGCCAGCATGGCGAACTCCAGCCCCCAGGTAGCTTCAGGGACCAGGACAGGGCAGCCAGGGACTTCTCCAAGTAGCCAGGCTCCCTCCGGCAGGAAGCGCCTTTCTAGGCTAGCTTCTCGGAGCAGACCGCCCAGTGAGAGCCTTTCTATACAGAGCCAGTCACAAGTCCCCAAGCCAGCGGAGACCTCCAACCCGCAAGCAACCTCTGGGACCAGGGCAGGGCAGCAGAGACCACTCCAGGTCTCTCTCCCTGGAACCAGTAGCGGGCTAGGGGCAGCTTCCTTCGGAAGCACTGCATTATCAAGTTACCCCAAGACTTCAGGCTACTGAAGGCTGGGAGGTGAAACACTGGAAATCTACAGGGACACTATAAGCCAATAGAGGAGATCTGCAATATCACAGAGTCCCACTGACATCTGACCAATATGAGAAAACAAGGGAAGAAAATGTCCCAAACAAACCTAGATACTATATCAGTAAAACCCAATGAGAGCACAGCAGAAGAAATGTCAGAAAGGGAGTTCAGAATGTACATAATTAAAACAATCAGGGAAGCAAACAAGGAGATGAAAGAGCAAATGTGGCATTAAATGATCATACCAATCAACAGTTAAAAGAGCAAATATGGGAAGCAAGAGATCATTTCAATAAAGAGTTAGAGATACTAAAAAAAAAAAAAAAAAACAAACAGAAACCCTTGAAATGAAGGAAACAATAAACCAAGTTAAAAACTCCATAGAAAGCATAACCAATAGGATAGAACACCTGGAAGACAAAACCTCAGATATTGAAGACAAAATATTTAATCTTTAAAACAAAGTTGACCAAGGAGAAAAGATGGTAAGAAATCATGAACAGAATCTACAAGAATTATGGGATATCATGAAAAGGCCAAATTGAAGAATTATTGGGATTGAGGAAGGCTTAGAGAAACAAACCAAAGGAATGAACAATCTATTCAATGAAATAATTTCAGAAAATTTCCCAAATCTGAAGAATGAAATGCAAAACCAAGTACAAGAGGCTAATAGGACTCCAAATATACAAAATTACAACAGACCCACACCAAGGCACATTATTATGAAAATACCTAACATACAAAATAAAGACAGAATTTTAAAGGCCGCGAGAGAAAAGAATCAAATTACATTCAGGGGGAAACCAATAAGAATATCAGCAGATTTTTCAATTCAGACCCTAAAAGCTAGAAGGGCCTGGAACAACATTTACCAAGCCTTGAAAGAAAACGGATGCCAACCAAGAATCTTATACCCAGCAAAACTTACTTTCATTTTGACGATAAGATCCTTCCATGATAAACAAAAGCTAAAGGAATTTACAAAAAGAAAGCCGGCATTACAGAACATTCTCAGCAAAATATTCCATGAGGAAGAGATGAAAAACAACGATGTAAATCAGCAAGGAAGGAGCTAGCCTAAAGGAATAGCCAAATAAAGGAGAAACCAAATCATGTCAAAGAACAAAAATGAGTCAAATGACTGGGAATACAAATCACATCACAATAATAACCCTGAATGTTAATGGCCTGAACTCATCAATCAAAAGACATAGACTGGCAGATTGGATTAAAAAGAAAAATCCAACAATATGCTGCCTGCAAGAGACTCATCTCATAGAAAGAGATAGCCATAGACTAAAGGTGAAAGGATGGGAAAAAAAATATCATGCACACGGACACAGCAAAAAAGCTGGAGTATCCATCCTCATTTCAGATAATGTGGACTTCAAGCCAAAACTAGTCAGAAGGGATAAAGAAGGACGTTACATACTGTTAAGGGAAGCATAAATCAGCAAGACATAACAATCATAAATATCTATGCCCCGAACATTGGCTATTCCATGTACGTCAAACAAATCCTTCTCAATTCCAGAAATCAAACAGACCACAACACAATAATACTAGGCGATTTTAACACACCTCTCTCACCACTGGATAGATCCTCCAAACAAAACTTGAATAAAGAAACCATAGATCTCAATAATACAATCAACAATTTAGACTTAACCGACATATATAGAATATACCATCCAACAAAGAACGAATACACTTTCTTCTCAGCAGCACATGGATCCTTCTCTAAAATAGACCATGTCTTATGCCACAGAGCTACTACTGGCAAATACAAGAAGATGGAGATACTACCTTGTACTCTATCAGATCATAATGGATTGAAATTAGAAATAAATGACAGAATAAAAAACAGAAACTTCTCCAATACTTGGAGATTAAATAATACACTATTATATGATGAATGGATAACAGAAGACATCAGGAGGGAAATTAAAGAATTCTTAGAAGTAAACGAGAACAAAGACACATCATATCAAAATCTCTGGGACACTATGAAAGCAGTACTTAGAGGAAGATTTATTTCATGGGGCGCATTCAACAAAAGAAGTAGAAACCAACAAATAAACGACTTAACACTACAGCTCAAAGCCCTAGAAAAAGAAGAGCAGACCAACACCAAAAGCAGAAGACAAGAAATAGTTAAAATCAGAGCCAAAATCAACGAAACTGAAACAAAAGAAACAATTGGAAAAATTAACAAAATAAATAGTTGGTTCTTTGAAAAAATAAACAAAATTGATAAACCCTTAGCCACACTAACAAAGAGAAAGAGGGAGAAAACTCAAATTATTAAAATTTGGAATGAACAAGGAAATATCACAACAGACATGAGTGAAATATAAAACATAATTAGAAGCTATTTTGAAAATCTATATTCCAACAAAACAGAAAACCTCGAAGACATCAACAAGTTTCTAGAGACATATGAATTGCCTAAACTGAACGAGGAGGACATACACAACTTAAAGAAATCAATTTCAAGCAATGAAATAGAAGAGGTCATCAAAAGCCTACCAACAAAGAAAAGTCCGGGACCAGATGGGTTCTCAGCTGAGTTCTACAAAACCTTTAAAGAAGAGCTCATTCCAATACTTCTCAAAGTATTCCATAAAATAGAAGAGGAGGGAACCCTCCCAAACTCATTCTATGAAGCCAATATCACCCTGATACCTAAACCAGACAGAGACACATCGAGGAAAGAAAATTTCAGACCAATATCCTTAATGAACATTGACGCAAAAATTCTCAACAAAATTTTAGCAAATCACATACAAAAATATATTAAAAAGATAGTGCAGCACGATCAAGTGGGTTTTGTCCCAGGGATGTAAGGTTGGTTCAACATCCGGAAATCAATAAATGTCATTCACCATATCAACAGACTTAAGAATCACAGGATTATTTCGATAGATGCAGAAAAAGCATTCGATAAAATACAGCATCCCTTCATGCTCAAAACACTAGAAAAAATTGGTGTAGTGGGAACATTCCTTAACATTGTAAAGGCCATCTACGCTAAGCCCATGGCCAATATCATTCTAAATGGTTAAAAGCATTCCCCCTAAAAACTGGAACAAGGCAGGGATGCCCTCTTTTACCACTTCTATTCAACATCATTCTTGAGACTCTAGTCAGAGAAATTAGACAAACCAAAGAAATTAAAGGGATACAAATTGGAAAAGAAGAACTCAAACTATCCCTGTTCCCTGATGACATGATTATATATTTAGAGGAACCTGGAAATTCCACCAGAAAACTCTTAGAACTCATAAGTGAATTCAGTAAAGTAGCAGGTTACAAGATCAATGCTCATAAATCCAATGCATTTTTATACATAAGTGATGAATCTTCATAAAGAGAAATTAGAAAAACTGCCCCATTCACAATAGCATCGAAAAAAATAAAATACTTGGGAATCAATCTCACAAAAGAGGTGAAAGACCTCTACAATGAGAACTACAGAACACTAAAGAAAGAAATTAAAGAAAACCTTAGAAGATGGAAAGATCTCCCATGTTCTTGGATAGGCAGAATTAATATTGTCAAAATGGCCATACTACCTAAAGTGCTATACAGATTCAATGCAATTCCAATTAAAATCCCCATGATGTACCTTATAGAAATAGAACAAGCAATTATGAAATTCATCTGGAAGAATAAGAAACCCAGAATAGCTAAAGCAATCCTCAGTAGAAAGAGCAAAGCAGGGGGTATCGCAATACCAGATCTTCAGCTCTATTACAAAGCAATAGTAACAAAAACAGCATGGTATTGGTACCAAAATAGAAAGGTAGATCAATGGTACAGAATGGAGGACATGGACACAAACCCAAATAAATACAATTTTCTCATACTAGACAAAGGAGCCAAAAATATGCAATGGAGAAAAGATAGCCTCTTTAACAAATGGTGCTGGGAAAACTGGAAAACCATATGCAACAGAATGAAATTAAACCCCTATCTCTCACCCTGCACAAAACTCAACTCAAAATGGATCAAGGACCTTGGAATCAGACCAGAGACCCTGCATCTTATAGAAGAAAAAGTAGGTCCAAACCTTCAACTTGTTGGCTTAGGAGCAGACTTCCTTAACAGGACTCCCATAGCACAAGAAATAAAAGCAAGAATCAACAACTGGGATAGATTCAAACTAAAAATCTTTCTCTCAGCAAAGGAAACTATCAGTAATGTGAAGAGAGAGCCTACAGAGTGGGAGAATCTTTGCCACTCGTACTTCAGATAGAGCGCTAATTTCCAGAATCTATAAGAACTCAAAAAACTCTACACCAAGAATGCAAATAATCCAATCAACAAATGGGCTAAGGAAATGAACAGACACTTCACAGAAGAAGATGTACAAGCAATCAACAGATATATGAAAAAATGTTCAACATCTCTAGTAATAAGAGAAATGCAAATCAAAACTACCCTAAGATTCCATCTCACCCCAATTAGAATGGCGATTATCAAGAACACAAGCAACAATAGTTGTTGGCGAGGATGTGGGGAAAAAGGTACACTCATACATTGCTAGTGGGGCTGCAAATTAGTGTAGCCACTCTGGAAAGCAGTATGGAGATTCCTCAGAAAGCTTGGAATGGAACCACCATTTGACCCAGCTATCCCACTCCTTGGCCTATACCCAAAGGACTTAAAATCAGCATACTACAAAGATACAGCCACATCAATGTTCATAGCTGCTCAATTCACCATAGCCAGATTGTGGAACCAACCTAGATGACCTTCAGTTGATGAATGGATAAAGAAACTGTGGCATATATACAATGGAATATTACTCCGCCATGAAGAATGATAAAATTATGGCATTTGCAGGCAAATGGATGAAATTGGAGGATATCATGCTAAGTGAGATAAGCCAATCTCAAAAAACTAAAGGATGAATGATCTCGCTGATAAGCGGATGAGGACATATAATGGGGGTAGGAGGGGTTAGCGTTAAGGTTAGGGTTAGGTTTAGGGTTAGGGATAAGGAAGGTGGTAAGAATGGAGGAAGTAAGGACTGTATAGAGGGAAAAGAGGGGTGGGAGGGGTGGGGGGGAGGGAAAAATAACAGAATTAATCAAGCAACATTGCCCTATGTAAATTTATGATATTTAATTTAAAAAAGTATTATTTAATCCTTTCACATGTCCTATAATGCAAAGTTTTCATCATTTTAAAGATGATGAAGCTTTCATAAGTTGTCCAGAATTGCAGAAGCACTAAGCATCAGAGACAGGACCCAGATCAAAGCCTCATCTGGCTCAGCCAAGGAAAACTAAAGGTCTGAGTGCTGAATTGGCCTCCAGGCTCTGTCTCCTCACCTTGCCCAGGTCCTCATGTGGCTTCGGTGGAAACGCAGGGAGTGAAAGGTCCCTTCCTGAGTTGAATCCCAGCGCAGTGTTGAGAGCTGGGTGTTGCTTATACACTTTGGTTCAGGGATAAAGAAATGAGGCTTAGAACACAGACTCCAGAGGGGGCCAGGAGGTGGTGAGAAGCAGGAAGATTCCTGGTCCAGGAGTGATTCCTGACCCCGGTTCTTTAATTACCAGCCCAGCTATGTAACCTTCCTATAAAATGTCAAATTTGTGACATGTGGGTGGTAGTGACATGGTTACTGAGGCACCTTCCAGTTCAGAGTTTTTGCTATGTACAGAATGAGGTCTATAGGATCAAACAACTCCCCGAACAGATGTCTAAGGGACTGTGTTCTCAGAAATCTTAGCTAATAGCTCACTTGATTTTGCCAAGATCGAAACAGCCACAAGAATATACTTTATTTTGCCAGACCAAAAAAAAAAAAAAAAAAGCTACAAGAATAATTCATGCGTGTAATGTTCTCATCATCTCGGCCCCATGCAACTATGAATTAATTCTCAGAAGGACACAATCAATCGGGGACTACAATGGCAATACCAAAATGACAAGTCTCCTTTTTCTAAGAAAAGAACAGCTACCTCTTTACATAAAGGCTCTCACTAAAATTGCTTTGGATTAGGACCAGACTCACAAGCACTTGAGATGGAAAGAAAATTTGACTCTCCATTGGAGGCCTACGCTCCTTCCGCAATGTTCCTGAGCATGCGTAGTTGACATCCTCAGGTCCGCAAACCTGAGACGACTCAAGGCAGCCCGTTTTATCCTTGTGGGCAGTGCTGCCCTTGCAAAGAACATTCTTGTACTGTGCCCAAGGCTGTCTGTCCACAGCTTTGCTTCTTCTCTGCACTTGTGGCTCTACAACCTTAGTCCAAAGATGTGGTGTCCAGTCTTCTCTCCTTCTAAGTCTTCAATCATTGTGGACTTATAAAAACAAGCTGACCACCAAGGGGTTGTTATTTCTGTTGTTTTCTTAAAGACAAATTTACTTGATCACAGTTATTCCAAGATGATTACTTCTCCAAATAAACAGAACTGCATATTTTTTTCAACTTATCAGCAACACTGAAAGCTGATTATAATCAACTTGCTTTCATAGAAAGGAAGAATAAATCAAAAAATGAACTTCAAGAAAATCCACTTGGCAAAAAGTATCACCAACTAGCATTCCATGTTCTCAGCCAACAGGCAAATCAGGAAGAGCTGTGAAGGCCCACTTCACCCCCTCTGCCCATCTCCCACTGGAATTCAAATGGCCAGGTTTCAAATCACAGATCCATAAAAATCATCTAAGCACAACCTTGCATTTTATGATAAGGAAACCCAGGCCCAGAGAGTTCATTTCTTTCTCCTTGTCATCCTCAAATGCTCGGTACTCAGTTATACACTGAGGATAAGAACCCTAAGGCCTCTGAGTAGGAATTTGCAAAGCAATAAAATTCAAGGGGTTTAAAATAGGCAGAAGCATATTGGTTGGGTAATCCAACAACAAGTAGTTCAAGCCTTATGCCAAGAACTTAGAGGAAAAAATCTGTTTCCTTTCTTTAGACATTGTTCAAATTGTTACCCCAAGTGGAACACCTGCCCCTTCTGTTCGGTGAACACATCCTTTAGACTCAGTTCATCTCCACACTTTCTCCCCAATCCCCATTTAGCTGCCCTTCTCCCATATTGTCCCTGGGTGAATCATAATCACTATATTAGCCTCTCAAGCTGCAGGTTACCTTTCCACGTTCATGCATTAGGCTTTAGATCCTTGGAAATAGAAAACTGAGTACCATTTGGTTTCATTTATTATAGTCTGCCTAATTTGGCACATTTGGCACAGTCTAGTTCATTTGGTCATTCAGGGTACCAGATGTGGTCAGGAGTGGTTGAGGACAGGGATCTGGAGTCAAGCTTGAGTCATAGGTGGACCACACACATAAGCCATGCTAAAGTATACAGACATGATCCTGTACAGGGTCAAATTATCTGACTGAGCATGAGAAGAAAGCACTGAACAGGGGACAGACACAAGGCAGGAAGACGATAAGGAAATATCTTATCTTCATAAGTAAGTTTGGAACCCACTTCATGATCCTGCTGGACCTGGGTCTATTAAAAGGGGCTTTGTGTCCTCAGGAAAAAGCAAAGTATGAATTCCAATTTGCGAGCTTAGGTGGAATCAACAGGATCTGATGAGAACCCAAGACATGGGAAAGAGAGGAGTAAAATCAACATTGATACTAGGATTTCTAACTTGGGATCCAGGACAAATCAGACAATGTAAATAGAAACAGAGACCACAAGATAAGAAACAGGGTGGAGGAAAGACTAGAGGCCATTTAGGAGAAGATTCTTATGACAGTCTTTCTAGATAGTTCCTCTAGGTCCAGAACTACCATGTTACTGTTTTAAGGTGAAGAGAGATAGTTGAAGTACATGAAAAGCAATCACAAAAATCTAAAGAGGACAAATATTTTGATCCTCATAAAAACACATGGAGAAATGTTGATGATCTAAGCATGAAAGAAACAATTTCAGAGGATACATCTTCTGGGTTTTTTAAATACTGATAAATTCTTTGGCAGCTCTATACAAAATATTTTCTAGACAACCAAATTCCAGGTCTTTTTCTATTTCCTGGACCCAATTGAAGTATTTTTTTAAAATATAATTATTTATTTATTTTTTAATCTTTTATGGACTGTATTTTGATTCATTGTACACAAATGGGATATATCATTTCGTTTCTATGGTTGTACATGATGTAGATTCATACCATTTGTGTAGTCATACATGTACATAGGGTAAAGATGTCTGTCTCATTCCACCATTTTTCATACCCCACCTCCCTCTTACTTCCTTCTACATAATCTAAAGTTCCTTCATTCTTCTCTCACTCACTCCCCACACCCCAACCCCCATTATATATCATTCTCCACTATCAGGGAAAACATTCGGCCTTTGGTTTTTTGGGATTGGCTTATTTCACTGAGCATGATATTCTCCAATTCCATCCATTTATTTGCAAATGCCATAAAATTATTATTCTTTATGGCTGAATAATATTCCATTGTGTATATATACCACAGTTTCTTTATCCATTCATCTATTGAAGGGCATCTAGGTTGGTTCCACAATCTAGCTATTGTGAACTGAGCTGCTATAAACATTGACATGACTGTATTACTGTAGTATGCTGATTTTAAGTCCTTTGGGTATAAACTGAGGAGTGGGATAACTGGGTCAAAAGGTGGGTCCATTCCAAGTAAAGAATCCAATCAATAAGTGGGCCAAGGAACTGGACAGACACTTTACAGAAGACATAGAGGCAATTAATAAAAATACAAAAAGTGTTCAACATCTCTAGTAATTAGAGAAAGGTAAATTAAAACAACTCTAAGATTTTACCTTACTCCAATTAGAATGGCTATTATCAAGACACAAACAATAATAGATGTTGGCGTGGATGTGGGGGAAAAGGCACACTTTTACATTGCTGGTGAGGTTGCAAATTGGTGCAGCCACTCTGGAAAGCAGTGTGGAGATTCCTCAGAAAACTTGGAATGGACCCACCTTTTGACCCAGTTATCCTGATTGAAGTATTTTTATGTCATTTTAGAAAGCACTGTTGCCAGCTAGCTGCCCCACACCACTCAGTGGGTTCCAGTCATGGGGAGAACTCAGTTTACATTAATTAAGTGACTCCAGGCAGCCATTTTATTGGAACAACCTCATGTTTTACTCATCTTTTTCTAGTGCCAGGAGGTCCAGATATCAGTGGAGAGAAAAAGCCCCTACTGCACATTATCAAATCCCTTTTGCAACAAAATTTCTCCATCTCCTACTCAAGCAACATTCCCTCTCTCCATTTCACAGCAGAAGCTCCACAGAGCAAGCAACTTCCAGAACCTTCTTAGAACACATGGCTCCACTGAAATTTGCAGCCAAAGGACTTTCCTGGCATCCAAAGTGCACAAGGAAGAGTAGAGAAAAGAACTAAAACTGTCAGCTCACCCTCTTCCTCAGGTTGTAGGTGAGGATCAGGTTCCGGGAGAAGGAGTGAGAGAAGGCTGTGTAGAACTCCAGCACTTTCTGTAGGGCGTCCCGTTTGATCACATGGAGGTCACAGTAGGTCAAGGCCCTAACGTTAGCACAGGACTGGGCAAGGGTGGCTTCCTTCCAGAACACGTCTCCAAACACGTCTCCTTTCCCTAAGGAGAGAAAGTCATCATGAGCAGAATGTCAGCCAGGAAGGGACCTGGTCATGCAGTTGGCTTCCCTCTGCTCCCCAGAACTGCCATCTATTGATGTTCTACAATTTGGGCACAGAAAAGGCAAATTACGATTAATTTTAATCTTCACATGTGATTCAAGGAACTTTAAAATATCACATACTGCATGTCCAAGTTTAGCCAGTGGGTTTGGAATTCATAATGTCACCTCCTGGAAGGGTTATCCCAATCACTCTACTGAAAAGAATCCCCCTCCCATTATTCCTCATCGTATTTCCTTTTATCCCACAGCACTAATCATAATCTTTAGTTTTATTATGTTTATTCACTGGTTTATTGTATGTCTCCCAACTTGAGAGTTCATGTGACATTCCTCCACAAAAGAGCACCTGTCACATAGTAGGAGTTCAATATTCATAGGCAGAAGGGAAGTGAGGGAAGAAAGTGGACTGTGGGTCTACATCAGTGTGACTGAGAGTTGAATGGTTAGGCTGCTGGTGGGGAGGGGTGGACTCTCCCCGGGAGCTAAAGACTAGGACAGGTCTCTATGTGGAATGATCTACATAGAAGAAGTCAGGCAAGTCATGTCGCTGGCTCTTTGCGGTACAAAAATCCGTGGATATTTGTCACCGCTTGCAGCAACAACTTGCACGGGTCTTATGGGTGGTGGAGTGGAAACTGAGGCACTTCTATCTTTCTCTTTAGTACACTACTTTCTTGCTTGTTTGTTTATAGAGGATAGAGGAAATGAGATTTACTTGCTTTGAGAGGAGAGAGAGAGAGACTTTGCTTATCAGAGAGAAAGAGACTTTGTTTAAGAGAGACTTTGAGAAAAGGACAGACTTTGCTTAGAGCTTAGAGGAAGAGACTTGCTACGCCTTAAAGTCCTGCATCCTGTGAATTAAGGGTACGTCTACCTAAGGTGTCCTAGTGATGCGTCTCAGTTCTCTGCTCTGCGATCTGCCTTCTGCCGCTTTTCTTTCTTCTTGCCATTTCTTTTGCTAGCTGCTGTGTGTCCCTACTAGCTGCTGTGTTCTTCTTTCTTTTGGCTGCTGCCGCTGCTTTTCCCTACTAGCTGCTGCCACGTGTTTTTCCCTCTGGCTGCTGCTGCGCGTGTGTCTAGCTGCTTCCGTGCGTGAGTCTTCTTCTACTGCTTTTCTGCTAATGGCTGCTGTCTGTCTCGCTCCGCCTACACTTATATCACCTCCAGGAGGCAGAGAGCAGGGCCACGCCTCTTACACAAAGATTAGGCGAGATGCTCTGAGCAGGCAATTAGTGCTCGAGAACACATGTGCATACATTGTGTGCGTGGACGATAAAATCACCTGAGTGTGCTTATGTCAATTAACCTCCTCGCTGCCGATGTGATCAGCATGGCACAGCCCCAAACAAGTCAGGGTTTCAGCACTTCATACTTGTCCACTGTCCTAAGGTTTATATTTTTATGGTGCTTCCTTCTCTCATTCCTTCTTCTAAATAACGTTCCTTAGCCTTGCCAAATGCCTTCCTAGTAGCATAAAAATGCAAGCCTAATATAATGTCATCTCTAGGAACTTCTATCTCTAGCCCTCTATCAGTACATTTAATAAATCAAGAGCAATGCTATGGACCAAATGCTCATGTCCCCCCAAACTCTTATGTTGAAATCCCAACTCCTAATATAATACTGTCATGAGATGGAGCCTTTGCAAGGCAATTAAGTCACAAGGGTGGAGCTCTTGTGAATGGGATTACTGCCTTAGTAAAAGAGATTCCAAAGAGTTCTCCTGTGCTCTTTCTTCCATGTGAGGATATACTGAGAAGTAGGCAGTCTGCAGCTGGAAGAGGGCTCCCATCACAACCTGACTATGCTGGCATCCTGATCTTGAACTTCCAGCCTCCAAAACTGTGGCATATAGAACTGTTGTCTATATGCCAATCCTGTCTAAAGTATTTACTATAGCAGCTCACACCGAGGCAAGTACTAATCCCACATGGCCATACTCTGAGTCAAACTTCTTTCCATTTCCTCTAAACACCTGCTTTTCCCACCTAGGGATACTCTTCTGACCTTTCCTAAAGACCAACGCTTACATGTATGTCTAATGAAAAGCCTAATTCATTCCTGGCACAGTCTCTGGGTATAAATACCTTAAAATGTTTATCTTGTATCTTACTGGTCAGCACAAATACAACACAAATTTAAATCCTCAGAGAGGAATAATCAAGGGGAAAGAAAAAAATGCTACAAAGGGTGAAAAGTAATGTATTCAAGGGAGCTATCAGCCTACATATCCAGATCAGCCAAGCTCCAGAGCTGGAATCCAGGTATCTGGATCATTTGATTCACAGGACCATTAAAGGTAAGGAGCCAATTATACTTTCAAGCTCATGGAAAGATTTATCTTTTTTTCTCAGTCACCAAAAAGTGTCCATTCTAAGAATATAAGATATTCCATGGACACAATCTTGTCTGAGTACCTTCCAAATGCAAGCAAATGGACTGAGCATGTTACTTCATTTGTGTGTGTCTGTGGTTCTAATATGAAGATGCTTTTACTGACTCAAAGTAAGTTGGACACATGCTTGGGGGAGCTTCTAGGTAAACACATCTTTGAAACTGTGCTATCTGTAGTCCTTTAGCAAGTTCTTTTTTCAAATATCTTTAATATAGGTGGGACAAGTTAGGACCGGCATCACTGGTTGGGAATGTTTCTCTCTGTGGGATGTTACTGGCTGTTGTAGAAATAGGTCCATGCGGTGGACACTCTCTAGCTCTGAGTTCTCACCAGCCATGCTGGCCAGCTCATTTGTACATATTAAACATTCTGTAACCTTTCTATACTGCCCACGGTGACCTATGTGCCCTTTATGGTCACACGGTCTTACTCCTCTAGAGAATGCTCTTCCTCTGAAGCAGGAAGGTAGACCCTTTTAAAAAGGATGCCCTCCATTCCCTTCCCCACTGCTATCACATGTTGCAACTCATATCAAGAGGAGAAGCTTAATTTCCTTCCCCCTGAATCAGGGTTGGCCTTACTCACTTGATCAATAAAATCTGGCAGAAATGATGTTCTCGGATTTTGAGGCAAAGTCATAAGATGCCTCTTGGAATACTTATTCTTGGGACTTCCTGTCTTGGAATCCAATCACCATGGGGAAAATACAAACCAAAAAAAGGGGTCACATGTAAGTGCTATGATCCTTTGCCAGCTGAGCACTCAGCTGACAGGCAGCCTCAACTGCCAGTCCTGTCTGTCAGCCACCTTGCTGATCTGGGCCAGGTGAGCCTTCAGATGACTGCAACCCCACATGGAATGGTAAGATAATAAAATTTCTTAAGCCATCATGTTTATGGATTTACGCAAAGCAACAGGTCATCAGAAAATGCAGAATCATGAAGGTGTAGGCTGAGAAGCTCATGAGAACCCAGTAGGGAAGCTCAGGGAACCTAATGGGTTCCCTCCTATTCCAGCAGAACATCCCAAAGCATCCAGGCTCTATGCTCTGAGCCACATCCTTCTCTGGAGGAAATGAGACAAGAACGAATAAGGGGTGGCTCTGGCAGGGGCAGATTTTCCTGGGCATACAATTTTGAAGATCAGCGAGAAATGAATCATTTACAAAACCCTCTCTCTCCTGGGATGAAACGTGGGATAATTAAGTCAGAATAATTGAGATCAAGTAGAAGCCTACTGGTGATTTTGTTTGATCCTTATTATCTCATTTAGACAAGACCCAATATATGAGCATTAGTCCCCTTAAATGAATCTAGAAGTCATTTCTAATTATAGAAGCACCCTTAAAGTAATATATTAATTCTCAAGTGCATTTAATGTATGAATTTTGCTGTAGAAGTTCAGTTTATAAACAATTCAGGGGCATACCCACTGCATAAAACAAAAGGACAGCCACATCTCAGTTGGAAAAGCTGAGACATAAGTGTTTTAGAAATGACAGCATTCTTATTATAAAAAGTTTTCCAATCAAAGATTTTTGACAGAAACAATAAATGGAGGGCATTTCCTACCACAAAAAGTATTTCACAGTAAGATAATCACAATTAATCTATCGGGTCCAGGAGTCTCAGAGTTGTCATATGTTGGATTTGATTTTCAACCCAAATTGAAAATCATACAATCTTCCTTCCTGTCAAGGCAGCATTTGGGGTTTAAATTATCTGTTAGTGAGACTTAAGAATGTGGTGTCGGAGGACCTGTCAGATTCAAAACAAACCAGGACTATTCTGGCAAATGAGAACTGTTTTCATAACATGCACAAGTTAGGAAAACCATCCAAAGGCAGGCTGCAGAGCCTTTGGCAGGCTGCTCACAAGTTATACACATTGTTGAAAATAATGACTTCCCCACCCCAGGTCAGGATTGCAAATCAGAAGTAAGGACAAGCCCTACACCCACACTTCCCTCTCGTTTATTAGTGTGAAATGATCACTCACTCAAGAACAAAAGGTACCCCAATGCACCGGGCAATCAAACTACTCAGAGCAATCAGCTTATTGATTTATTTATTATACGGAGACGCTGGATGCAGAATGTAAAACCCAATGTTCCAAGTCTCTACCACACGAATGTTCTAAGTGGATGTTCTGAGCCCGGGATGAAAGGAGGGTATGGTGGGGGGGCGAGGAAAGGCAGTCTAATTAAAACTCCAGGCAAACATCCCTGTAATAATCAATCATTCGTCCCCTCCCGCCCCATTAGACACAGCTGCCTCTACACAACCTTGACTCCTACAGTGGACACAGGCAGCCCCGTGGAGCACCAACGGGGACTGAAGAACAATCACGAACACCGGTGGGAGGCAGGACCAGAGCAGAGGTGCACAGGGCAGGCAGGGGCGATCTCCCGGGCACAGCACAGGAGAAAAGCAAACCCACGCTGGCAATTTGATTTAGGGAAGGGCAGAAGCTGGAAGGGGGAGGTAGGAGTGGGTTTGGAGGGCGTTACCAGGGCAACTTTAAGAGGTGCCAGAATGGGTCCCCCAAAGCATCAGATAGCCTTCCAGCATGTTCAGAAGTTGCAGGGAAACAATCCTGAGCTAAACCCTACATCTGAGTTTGGAGCTCTCTAGAGAAGGCCCTGTTTATTCAAAGTCAGACTCAGTGAACTTGACAGGCCAGGGGGATCAAAGCAAAAGTGAAGTTTCTGCCTGTCTTCACTATTCTCTATTATGTGCTCCTTGAAGAACTGCTCACAGTGGAATCTTGAACTAAGCAAAACAGACTCCAAAGTAAAAATCACTATCTGCTACTACAATCACTAATCTTTTCTAGACTCAAATCAATCAGAAATAACTCAGCCATTCCTGCAACCACTGCTAGGCACTGTTCTGGGTATCCCAGTGGAACAACAGCTGCAGAGAGGGCAGGAGTCATAGGGGCATGTTAGGGGCTATGAGATAGGAGAACACAGGAGGGCAGCCAATTCAGACTCAAGGGTAAGGGAAATCTTCAAAGATGTGACCCCTGGGAGGAGAACTGAAGGATCAGTTCAAATTAACCAGCAGAGGTCTGCGGCATGGAGATGGTCTGAAGCAGAAGGAATAATACGTGCAAAGTCCCTGAGGCACAAGAAGCCGACTCCAGTAGAAGTAAAAACCATTCAGAAGCCTCTGATTACCCATATTTGGGATTATCTGCTCCTCACTCACCTGTAGCTATGATTCTTACTGGTATATTTTGTAATCCTTTGAGGTAAGACCCTGGTCTCCTTGTGCAACAAGCTCACGTACGTACCTTCCATACTCTCTACACAGAGTGGGCAACACTTGAGTAGCCATCTAAAGTTCTGGCTCCATGACTCTGATGGGGGTGGAGGGGGGAGTCTTCCAGGGAGGTGCTAAGTTGCCCAAAACACAGGGTACACCAAGGGCTGCTCTTTTGTGCTCACCTCATCCCTTTTATACTTTGACCCCAGGACATCAGGAAGTCCTTTGCCCTAAGTCATTTCAAGACAAGAGAAATTGTCTTGAAATTGTTCACTTTCTCAGGATGGTGAGATGCAACTTCAGAAATCCTGGCATAGAAAAGGGAGGCTCTGAGGAAGCTGCATTCTGTCCCCTGGCCCTAGGAAGAACTCTGCTGGTGAGACACAGAAAGGGACTGGAGTACCCTTTGCAGGCCAGGCCAGCCCTAAGCAGAATGTGCACATGCACTTGACCAGGTAGTTCAGGAAGACAGTGATGAGAATGTCATGCCTCTGGCCACCTTGATCCATCATACACACCAGATGGTTAAATTTGGGCCCAATCTTCACGTCTAAGACACAAAGAAAATGTGCCCAAATCTCCTCCTTCCTGGCACCGACCTAGCAGGTCTTCTAAGAATTTGACCAGCCATTCTCTGGACATGAGTTTCAGGGTAGACAGGCTGGTTGCAAGCCCAGGTGCACCTGGTTGGGGGCTTTTGCTGACCCTTCTCCCTCCCTCTCCACCCTCCAGTCACACTGGGGTTCCTAGGTCCCTCCAAGTCTGGCTCCCCTCTTTCTTCAGAGCCTTCCCAACACACCTCCCATACCCTATCCTGCTCCTTGGTCTGGATGACTCCTGCTCATTCTTTGAATACACCCACATTTCCTCTCTGATCCCTTGGTGGGAGAAGCTCCCCACTACACTGGCCCCCTTCACAGTTTCCCTCTGGGAACATCTATGTCACCTGTAAATGTGCATCCCCAGCACTGTTTCTGGCACATGGCAGGGCACTCAGTGGTTGTGGAGTCTAGAAACCACCGGTGACTTACTAAACCTCTTCCAGCCTTGATTCACTCAGCTATAATATGTGGGTAAAATACCCACTTCAGAGCTCTTGTAAGGTTTACATGAACGAAGGTCAAGCACTCAGTACTGTTCTTGGAACACAGTAGGTACTTTAAAAACATCCTCTTCACACCTCACAGAAGCAAATGCCATAGGGATTACCATCCCATTTTAAAGGGAGAAAAGTGAATTCCAGAGAGGTTCAGTGATTACCTGGGACCCCATAAACTTTCCCACACTGTGATGTGGCCTCCATACCAGGAGGGGCTACACAGTGTTCCCAGCGGGCTGCCCCCTGTATCCCCTTCCTCAAGGAACCCTCCCCTGGGATCAGTAGTCAGTGAGACCTGCTTTGGACAGGCAGCGTACTAGGTGACAGAAGTAAAAATAAGTGAGAGACAGAGCTTTGACCTTAAGGAGCTATGGGCTAGACTTCCAGTAGTTCCTTTAATTCACTCCTCTCCTCTTATGGAGGTGGAACCAGAAAAGAATGAAGACTGCATCCCAATTAGGTGTGGCCATTCGTCCAAGTTCTGGTTAAGGGATGTGTGCAATTTAATATCCTTAAAGGGAGGGATCACATGCTGTGCTTCCCTTTCCCACTTTCCTGCTGGCAGGAAGGAGAATGTGGGTTTTCCTGGACCAGAAGGCCCAGGGCAATGACCTGGGCACACTCGGAGAAAGCTGGGTACCTGACCCAGGAAGTTGCCATACCTGCCCTCTTACACCTGGACTGCTACATGGAAGAATAAACTTCAGTCGTGTCTAAGCGTCTATTATTTGGGGCTTTAGTTAGAGCAGCTGAACCCATGGTCCAGCAGAGCAGCATAATGTGTTGGGCTCCATGGCAAAGTGTTTGCGTAAGGTAAGAAGGGGCTTCCAGGTGACTGGGGGACCAGGTGTAACGTGATGACAGAGTCTCAGGCAAAACGTTCAGAGCAAAAGCTATCATGACTTGGCAGCATCCGCCTGCTTCCTCACCCTGACCCAACTGACCACACAGCCAGGATTACCGACGACACACGTGCCAGGTTCAAAGCACCCACTCTGTCTTGCCCAGGGGTGCTGAAGTCCAGCCTTTCAAGTTTTTTGAGGAACACTTAATTACTCTCCCACATGTGTCGGAGGCTATTCCCCGGGCCCCCCGCCACCCCACTGGTAGTAATCAAAGCTCTGACATCTTGTAAGTGTTGCTTTCTCTTATCTGTAGTAAAGCTACAAAGCCCTTCTTATCCTCAATGCAAAAACAAATGCTGCTGGCTGCCTGTGACCTCTGTTTCATCTGCTGTGGTTTACAGATGTGAGAACATGCATCAAAGACAGACGGACACAATGGAAGTCTTGTCAACTTGCCTTCCTGTCTGAGTTGTGAAAATACACTAATAGGGATAAAGCCCCAGCTCTAAGCTCGAGGGTTTATCTGATTGTGTTGGGGCATTGTGTGCTTAGCCAATAGTTTTTATTGAATTTCTTATGCCAATGAAGAAAGCAGGGATTGGAAATGCAGGAGTGGCCTTGGCTCCAGGGACAGGCCTGCATTTCTTCCCACTTCCTAGAGGAGCATCTACTTCTAGAAAAGTTGAGTCTCGTTTTAGGTTAATGTAGGAGAGTACAGAGATGTTAAAAATATATATATTTTTTCTCTTTTGAGGTTGGTACAAAGGAAAGCAATAGTTATGGGTTGTCTGCAAACCACCTCTATACCAGAGTTGGGACTCTGGGGTGTATCACCCGCATATCTGGTCAGTAACACCAACACAAGAGGGTCAGGCCTCAAGGAAACTGCACCTGACTTTGTCTCTCTCAAGCAGTTATCAGATTGAGGTTCCCAAAGGTGGATTATGTCTCACCAATTCTCTGCACACAATCCAATTCAGCTCAACAACTTGGCCACACCTATTATGGATCAGGCAGTGCCCCAGACATTCAGGAGGACAAAAATTGAACATACGAGGTTGCTCCTATATTCAAGAGGTTTATATATATATATATATATATATATATATATATATATGTGTGTGTGTGTGTGTGTGTGTGTGTGTGTGTGTGTAACACCCAGGATAAAACAGCAATAAAAAATGTAATGCTGAGATGTGGGGGAGGCTGGGGTAGGCAGAACTATGGAGATTTCATGGAGGATATGAAAAGGCAGCTGAGCTTATGGGGTAAGACAAAAGAATGTAGACACACCAAAGTTGCAGATGATATTTTCCAAAGAGCAGGGAAGAAAGCCGAGTTGTTGGGAATGAAGACCTGGCTTCTGCTCCGTTCACTTTCCTTTACTAGCTCAACTCCTTTGTAGTCTTATTTACACTGATTGCACACTCTTACTGTTGAGAGTGGTTAATTTGAATAATTGTCTCCACGCCCACTATTTCCTCCCATGGGAGGGCAGCTCTGGCTGTACTGCGCCCCAAACCGCCCTCTTCCCTTCGTTTGATTAATAAGCTTGGAAGGAGGACATTCTCCCCTCAGGGACCCACTGCCTGCAGGAAGTATGCTCTCTGTGCCTCCATGCCTAACATTTATGGGGCAGACCCGCATCAGGATAGCCTTGTGCTGTTAGTACCACGAGGTGGGCCTCATACTGGGACTCCTTCTTGGATGTGGCTGGAAAGCATACTCTCTAATATTAGCTCTATCTGGTTCAGAGCTCTGGGGAGACGGATATGAACTACTCAGCACGTCTGGGGCCAGCGCCTACCCTTTCCATTTCTCCAGTCACTGCCCTCTTGCTCCCGACCGTCATCCTCCACTAACACTGCTCTCACCATGGTCTACGTCACTCCTCTGATCAGCCTAAAAGCCAGCTTTCAGCCCTCAATGTCGTGAAGAGCTGTGGTTCTGGTATGTATGTGTGTGATTTAGCTGTTTCTAAAACTTCAAACTGCAATGTCCTAGCAGACCATAAAATAGAGCTGTGTCTTATGATCCATAGCTTCTATTAAGTTAAATATAGTTCTGTGACATTTGCAAATGCCCGCAGCATCCCCCCACCACCCCTTGGCTTCTATGATCTCCTGCTTTCCTGGTCTCTGCCCCTCTTCAGTCAGTCCCTCTCAGGCTCCTATACTAACTGATATTCCTTGGGACTCTACTCCGGACCTTGTTCCTTCTTAATCTCCCCTCCCTCCTTGGGTGTTCTCCCTGGTTTCAAGTTGCAAACTGGACTTTGTTGATCCCCAAATTTATACTTCCCAACCCTGATCTCTCTTTTAAGCCCAGAATTTCCCACTGGACATGTTCACTCAGCGAAAACTCTCAGATCCGATGCTGGAATTGGTCACCTCCTGGGAAATCCTGTTCACCCTCCAGTGCTGCCCACCCTAGTAAATTCTCCAAGTCATCCAGGGTTCCCTCTTGCCTCTCTCCAGAGACAACACATGACTGGGTTCTGGTTATTTCACCTAACAAACATCTTTGGATCTAATTTTCCCCATTTTCCGCAGCTGTGAAGTCAGGTCAGACTGCTCTCATCTCTCGGCATCCTCCTTGCTGGTCTCCCTGCCTCTAATCTTGGCTCTAACCCATTTTCCAAACAACTACCAGGATGATTTTTCTAAACATAAATGCAATTCTGTCATTTTCTCCTTTGAAAATCTCACTGGTTCAATGCTGCCACCCATCCGAATTCCTCTACAAAGTTCAAGGCCTCGTCATTCCACCCTCTTCAGAATGCTGTACCTCAGGTAGACTGAACTATTTTTCATTTTCAGACATGTCTCCCAAATCTTTGTAGATGCTCTCCCTTCTCCCTGGAACACTCATTTTCCAAACTCCCCTCCCAACCCCCTACAGTCACTGCTGTACCTGGTGACACTCAGCTCAGACATCACCTCTGTCTTCCCATGGTTGAGCTAGAGTAGAGGTCTGCCATATAAGTCCCAATAGCACCCCACTCCCATTCCTATTATAGCATTTGGCACTATAAAATGCACACTTACTCATCTCTCTTTTTGATAGGAAGGTTTGCTCCATGAGATGGATCTGCATGGTTCACTCTTGTATCCCCAACCCCTTAACCCCATATCTGGCCTGATGATGGCGGAAACAAATCAATACACCAGTGAAAAGATGGGTCTGAGTGACACAAAGTAAGGAGGGCCAGGTTATGAAAGTCCTAGAATGTATGAAGCTGCATGACTTTGAGAGGAAGATTGGGCCCCAGTCCAAGTATAAGAACCCAGGTATCCCTGAGGTAGCTACATAGTCAACCTGACCCAAGAGGAAAGAATTTGCTAACCTGCTCAGAAATACTCCCTTCACTCACTGTAATTCACTTTAATGCTAAGATGCTGTTTACAGGTAAATTTAAGAATAAAGAAAATGCATGTTAGAAATCACCCTATGATAACAAATGCTCTTCTAAAGTGTTAAAACTTCACCTCAAGATGGGTCACCAGCTTTCCTTGTAGGGATTCTACTGAGCAGGAGCCAAAGGCTGGCATCTGTAGTTGGATGGGGGCTCATAGCTAAATGGTTAAGCTAAAGCAGCAATTTGGAAAAAGCATGACAGTTCTCCTTTTATTCTTCACAATTGCAATTAGATAAAATTAAATTAGCCCCATGTCTCTTCACCAAGCAGATTACAAATTTTCCACTGGAAGCAGGTGAATGTTTTCCAAGATCCCTGCAGATGAGAGCTGAAAATTGTCTTTATCTTCCCCCTTCTGTTTATTTATAAAAGAATATGAGTGCATTGCAGAAAAATAATTGAAATATATTACAAAATAAAGATTATTCTTCAGACTACCATTCAGAAAGTGTTAATATCTTGATAAATCTTCCTTCTAAGCACATATGCATTTTTATGTAGTTAAGGTTATTATGTAGCCATGTATTCTGATTTTTTCCCATTTAAAATTATATTTGAAACATTTTTCATGCCAATAAAACTTCATATCATCATAATAAATGCCTTAGAATTTATTATTCCACTGATTCCTCTGTCTGGACTCTAAACGTTTAAGAATTTCCTTTAGAAAGGAATGACAGATATAACTTTCAGTGCCTTCAGGGACTGTACACACATTTTTTAAATTGTTTAAGCAAAAGCAGAATTAAGAAAGAATCTGGTCTCTACCCCACTCTCTCTTAATCAGAAAATGTGTGCATTACCTGATGAAAATGTTTTTGTTTTTGAAATTCTAGATTTTTCATACTATAGCTCCTCGCTAAGAGTGTAGATTTAATGTAAGTGCTTTAGTTGATGGAAAGGAGTTATATGAATATTAATGCTTGGTTGGAGGATGCAGAGATACACCTAAGCATAGCCTTCTACCCCTGTGCTGAGTGCAAGTGGTAAGCGGCAGTAACATCCACCCCAAAACTTCACCAGGTCTCGGGGGGAATGTGGAGCAAGGCTGCACAGTGAAGGCAGGCAGTGGAGACCCCATTTCTCACCTACCGCAACTCATAAGAATCTTGGGAAGCATCTCCAGGAAAGATTCAGCTTCCCTGTCTTTAAAGCATGAGGCTTTACACAAAGTTGTTGTGGTTGTTTTTAAACCTTTGTTAAGTCATTCTGTCTTCACTGCCTGGCCATCTTCCTTTCCAAGAACTGGGGAAGGAAGCAGTTGGATAGTACAGGTACAATTAATGCCACTTATTTTCTGTCTAGATCAGTAAATAAAGACATCTAATTGAAAAATAAAATACTTTTTATAGTACTGGGAATTGAATCCAGGGCCCTGCACAGGGTAGGTAAGCACTCTATCATAAAGATACACCCCAGTCCTAAAATATCATTCTTTTAAATTATATCTTTTAACCAAAAGCATGTAAGAAACTTGAAATAATGCTGACTTTCTCAAAATCTATTTGAAAAGTTAAAAATATTTTTTCTCATTTCAAAACCAGCATATGCTCTTTTAAATGGACTTGAAAGGCAAAAATATAAAAAAAAGAAAATTAAAATTTCCTACAGCCTCACAAACAAGACAGCCATAATAACATGGTAGTAAAGATGTTTATGGCTTTTGTCCGTGAAGATTTCCCCTGACACACACATAACTGAGACCATATTGCATTTTAAAATTGTCTTTTACTTACTTCGCTCATCATAAGAATTTTTCTAATATTGTTTAAAATTCCTTATGAGCATTTGATTGGCTGAACTCCCATTTAAAATGCTCTGAACAAATTTAATCATTTGGAAAAAAAATCCTATGTCCATCTTTAGTTTTCTTTTTTCCCCACTTCTATTTCATATTTCTTCCACTGATTTCTCAATCTGTCATGAGCCTGGACTTCTTTTCCTGGTTCAGAGCCATCTTTCTGAGTAATGTTGGACCCTCCCTCCACTGGGATATCCTACTGGCCTTTAGATGCAACAAGTCAAACAGTCTTCTTTTCAATTCTCACACAGCTGACTTCCTGCTGACTTTACCTTCAATTGCCAATACCTCCCTTTCCTTACTCACCCAGACATCAGAATCACCTCCCCACGTCCTAGTATTTAAAACCCTAGAGTCTCTCCTTGGTGATATTTTATCCATTTGTCCTTCCCAAGGAAGATTATCAGACTTAGCAAATAAAAATATAGGATAACTGTCATTTATAACTAAAAAGAATTAAAAAATTTAAATTTTTTAAAAAAAAATATAGGATGTTCAGTTAAAATTGAATCTCAGTGAATGAATAATTTCCCTCATAAACATGTTTTGCGGCTGGGGAGATAGCTCAGGTGGCAGAGTGCTTGCCTTGCAAGCACAAGGCCCTGGATTCAATCCCCAGCACAGCAAAAAAAAAAAAAAAAAAAACAAGCAAACAAATAAAAAACCATGTCTTGTTTGTATTTGGGAAAAACTTATGCTAATAAGGATGTGCTGTTTATATGAATTCAAATTTCCCTGGCCATTCTGTCCTTGACTTGGGAGCCCCTCCCATCCCCACTTTCCCTGTCCCCACATCTAACATGTCTTGTTTCTATCATAAGCCACAGGCACCGGATGTCCCCTGCCCATCTCCCTGTCTGATTCAGTGATCTTTACAAATCATAGCTCTAACGGTGACATACCTCGCTCACCAGCTTTGGTGGTCTCCTACTGCCTACTTCTCATGCTGCCAGAGCCATCCACAAATGAGCCTTGACATGCCTGCTGGCCCCTGCAGGGTTCTTGGCTCCAGCTCCAGTGCTGGTCTTGTGATTAGGTAACCCACTCCATACTTTCCTCCTCCTGGCCTGGCCTATACCCTTCTAGCCATTTAGAAGGCCCTCATTGTCTGGTATATAGATCACAAGGAAGTTTAGCCTACCATTTGATAGGTCTAGAAAAGTTGAAAATTGGCAACTTCATGCTGTTGAAGCTAAGGTAATAAAAGGTCCCCTGCCTGGTGCTTCCTGCCTTCCCCGTTCATCTTCTCACTCCAAGCCACCACAAACATCAAGTAGTGACTGCCTAAAGCAATGCTTCTCAAAGTGTGGTCCTCAGACCACAGGTGTGGAATCACATTTAGGGCTTGTTGGCACTGCAGACTCCAAGGCTACAGTGCTACAAAATGAGAATCTACAGGGAGCAGCTGGGACTCTGTATTGTGAACATGCTTCCCAGATGAGTCCTGTGCTCACTGAAGCTGAGAATTCTTGGCCCCATCAAGAGGCGGCTCAGTCTACTCTGCCAGCATTGGTCCCTGATCATGCACTACACAATCCCATCCTGACACCTCTAAGGCTTTGCTGCTCTGACCACTTCAAGACCCAGCCCATCAAACTCCTCAAGGGAAACCCAAGCCCTGCTCAACTTCTACTTTCTCCATGAACATTTTCCTCATCACCAGGAAGTATATAGAAAGAGGTATTATGTTGCTTATGGTTACTAACCATACATTTGTTTCACTCAATTTGACAGAACACTCCCCCAAGACAGAGATGTCTTTCTGTATCCCCAAAGAGACTAATGCTATGATATGCTGTGATAATGGCCAAATAAATAGATGCTGCATTAATATCCAAACAAAGCCAACAGCCCAAAGAAGCTAACTATCAAGCAAAGATGAGTGTCTTCCAATTTAGAAACTGTGAGAAGGATGTACTCCTATACATTTAGGAAGGATGCGTTTGTAAATTCTAATCATGACAGGACCATAGGTAGGACTTGTGTCACATGTCAGGCCTGCACATTAACCTTCCCCATGGCCATTCCTGCCCCACCCCAACCCAGTGAATAGGTTTTAGTCCATCCAGAAATTGACCTGTCTCTAGGTGACCCTTGTGCCTGGATTTGTTTCTAACAGATACTGTAAATTCCTCCTTCCCTCCCTTCCACCCCCATCCATTCCTCCTCCTCCTCTCCTTTTGACTCTCTAGTCCCCTCTCACGTCCTGGAGGTCCTCCCTCCCGATACCTCTGGACTCTGACTCTCCTTCCCCTACCTACGCTGGGCCTCACTCTTTCTCCTGATCCTCCCAGTTCTTCTCCATGCCTTTTCATTTGTGGAACCCCCAAATCCTCATGCCACTCACATGATTTAAGTTCCCTCTGGGTCTCTCAACCTCACAAGATCAAGTCCAAACTTGTCATGGTTATGTGCTAAAGGCTTGGTTGCCAGCCTGTGGCACTATTAGGAAGTAGTGCAACCTTTAGAGAGTGGGGTCTAGTTGAAAGATGTAGGGGGTGTAACTTTCAAGGGTCCCAGTCTTTCTCTTTCTGGTTTCTGGCTGTCATGAGGTAAACAGTTTTGCTCCACCATGCATCTCCCAATATGATGTTCTGCCTCACCATAGCCCACAGGCATGGAACCAATCAGCCATTGACTAAAACCTGAACCCAAGAGCCCAGATAAATCTTTCCTCCTTTAAGTTGTTTTTCTATCATAACAACAGAAAGCTAACACAAGACTCTTACTTTGGCCCATGGAGCTAATCACAGTCCAGCCTTTCAATTCTACTTAATTCAGTGAACAGTTCCTGGTACCTTCTATGTGTTGGCCCACGTGATGAATGCCAGAGATATGAAATCGAGGGGACCTGGGCTCACAGAAGAGAGACAGGAATAATGCAATAGATGTGGTATAATGGGCTCGGTAGAAGCACAGGAGGACTTAGAGACTCTTAACCAATTAATTGTTAATTTTTTCAAGGCTATAGTTATGTCTCAAGCTCCACGTCCAGCTCTTTTTACTATCCGATGCAACCTGGCCAAAAGACTTCTGACTTCCCAACAGAACGAAAGCAAAATGAAAAGACAAGACACAGGATGACCAAACAAAATGCAAATTAAGTATTGAAATGCAAAACCCATAGGTTACAAGGGTGACACAGAATCTCAGTGAAGTGAGATTTTATAAATACAGCACTTACGAGATAGAAACAGGGAGATATTAAACATATCTAAGCACAGGCTTGATGCTGATCTGGGACTCATCTATACTGGTCAAGTAACAGAATACCAAGATAACAACCTACATATAGATGCCAACAGCACCCTGGGGCAGGGGCAAAAGGAGGCATGCATATGCCTCTTTATTCCAACATCTATAAAAAAAAAAAATTGGAAGAGATACCTTAAAAAATCTAATGAATAGAATGGGCATGCTCAAAGTTTCGATTTATTTCAAGGAATCAAGAAACTAAGTTTGAAAAGCTGCTAAGTAATTTCTTAGAGAATTCCAAAAGGAGATGGGGAGGATGTCATGTCAAAAATAAGGCAGAGAGAAGAACAGAGAGACAAAGAGATGAGATTTCTAGTATGTTCTGTCGTCAGAGGGCAGCAAGGCTTTCAATACAAAAAAAGATATTGTCTAGCTTTGTGGGACTATGTTTTTAAATTGTGGATTTTGATCATGTCAAGAAAGCAAGTTAGTAGATCATGATGTTCATTTTTTTAAAATAAATAAGAGAGCCAGGCATGATGGTGCACACCTTTAATGCCAGCACCCTGGGAGGATGAGGCAGGAGGACTACAAGTCTGAGGCCACCTCAGCAACGTAATGAGGTTCTAAGCAATTTAGTGACATCCTGTCTCAAAACATAAAAGGACTGCGGGTGTGGCTCAGTGGTTAAACATCCCTGGGTTCAATCCGCAGTACCAAAAATTAAAATTAAAAACTAAAAAATAGCATTTAATAAAAAAAAAATACCATGTTACATTTCACTCAGTGAGAGAAATACTAAATTTTATGTGGCACCTGGTGTAACATGTATTAGTTTGCAACATGATGCACATTTCATGTGCGAGGGTGCTATCATGAGAAGTCTAGAAGACTTTCATTAGAAAAGGTTCTATTTTAACACACTCAGTTATGAATACTGACCTTTTCTTCATTCTTGGAATCTGTGCTAAAATTAATCAGAGTATGGGGGTGGAATATTAGAACTGGAAGGAGGAAGCAAATTAGCAGAATGTAAATGAGTGAACTGATAACAAGAGACCAGAGAGCAAAAGAATGAGATAGATGAGCTCTGGTTATTTTTTTCTAAAGTCTCTGGCTTGTGATAAAGATTCCCTGGATATTTTCCTTCCTCACAAGAGCATTGGTATACAGTAGCTGCTCAATAAGTGTTCAGTGAGTCCCTCGAAGCATTTACATTCTCTCTGTGATAATACTTGTCATACAGAATGATGGTTGTCCTTTAAATATCTGTCCCCTACATCACAGCAGTTCTTGGAAGGCTAGGACAATGTTTGGTCCACTGCTGTCCCTCCACCCACCCCTTCTGCCAGAGGGTAATATCTGATATATAGTAGGTGTTCAATAAGGTTTTTTTTCAGTTGAACTGAAGAGCATCAAAGTACCATAAATATCTAGTCCCAACACCCAGTTGATGTGCCCTTTGCAAGAACAAACTGATTTGGGCTCATTGAGCAAAAGTTATTCTGCTGGGCATGGTGGGCACATGCCCCTGGGTTCAATCCCCAGTACAGAAAAAGTTCTATTGAGAGCAAAACAACAATAATAACAAAACTCTAAGTTTCAAGGGAGCAAATAGCTTGGGATCTCTTATGCTTCTTGACTCTTGAGGAAAGGCTGATTTCAAAGGACTTGTCATATCTTTTTATAGAATAAGGACCTCTTGACAGATTATTCAGGATATAAAGGCTTGGACCTAATTTTTGGACCCAACCTAGCTTCCAGGGAACATAAGAGGTGCTTTTTCTAGTCTGGACAGCTTGAGGGCAGCAAACACTGTGAATCCAAAGCTACAGACGGAGTTATTCCTGAGTTCCATCCACATTGCCAACTAGAGCAGGCAGATGCCCAGGAGGGTCTAGATTTGGAGAAGCAGTCAATTGACCAGGTCAGCCAACAAGGAGCCAAGTCCTGGTTGCTTCCCCATGAAAGCTCAGACTGAGGTGAAGTGAGGAGGGCTGGAAGTACCATTTGCTTCTTCACCTTTCCTTGATCACACCTCCATGCCTGAATGGAGGTGTCTGAACCAATTCCTAACACAGCAGGTGTTTAGGGAGGGTTTTGAAGGATGCCCAGAGTATCTAAGCTGGATGGTGTTGGTCTCAGGCTGGATTCTTTGGAAAGGCCCATGGTGAGTTATCAGTGGGGAAATCAAAGATGCCCTGCACCAAGAGTTAGCTCAAATTCAAAGGATTGCTCACTAGTTGCTACTCTTTCTCAGTCAGGTAAACATCCTGACAGCTGTGACCTATTTAAAAAAAAAAAAAAAAAAAAAGTTCTCTTTATTAAGGGCATTGATGGATTTAAAGGTAGAGATAAAATCTCCTTCCCCTCAGATATGCCAAAGCCAAATCTTTAAACTTCCTATGTCCTATTCCTTATGCTCCATCAAATCTCACTTTTCTGGGATGAGAAGGCAAGGAGCAGAGTAACTGGTCTGCAGAAGCCACTGGTTATCACAGAACCCAGAACACTACATTAGCAAGCAGGTTCAGTCTCCAGGCCCCACCCAGCAGCTACTCCAGTCTCCCTCTGACCATCTGCCAGCATATGCTGAAGGAATATAAATCATCCCTGGGTTAACCTGAATAAAATGGAATCAAGAGGGCAAGTTGGCTTGGAGCCCAGGGAATGAGAAGAAGCTGCAGATTGAATACTCCAGCACCAAGCCGGAACAAAGTTTGAGTTCCCCCATTTTTTAGATACTGGGGATTGAAGCCAACGGTGCTTAACCACTGAGCTATGTCCCCAGTCCTTGTTTCGTTTTGAGACAGGGTCTCGCTAAGTTGCTTAGGGCCTCCCTAAATTGCCAAAGTTGGCCTTGAACTTGCAATCCTCCTGCCTCAGACTCCCTAGTCACTGGGATTACAGGCATATGCTTCTGTGCCTGATTTAGTTCGTTTACTTTAAAACAAATAATTCTACCTGTCTCTACGTAGTTTGCATCTCAGTTCTGTCTTCAGTGTAACTCAATTTCTCCTTGCTTCGGAGATCATGTGTCAAAGATAAAACCCATGCCTATGAGGTCTGCATTGCCTGGAAACTTCAAGGGCCAGAACATGACATTAACTATCATTAGGGTTACCGCATCGCAAAACCGGTAAGAGCAGAGGTTTTGGAGTCAGAGGACTACAAGATGCTGACTCCATGGGTCCCCATCAGTCATAAGGAAATTTCCTTAACCTCTCTGAACTTTAACTGTCTCATCTACAAAATGACAATAATAAAGTCATTTCCTAGGGTTACTGTGAGGATTAAATGAGAATCTGTATGTGAGCTCTTCAGTGCCAAGTAGATGCCCATAAACAATGGCTGTTGTGATGGTGATGGCTTGTCTCCCTCAGAGGCACATGACTCCAAGAAAAAGATGAGTTCCTCAGAAGCCACCAATGTTCATTGTCCCAAATATCAACATGTCCCCTGCGTCCCTGCTCTTCCTCCCATGTTCCCTATTACTGTATATGGTGTTCCAGCTTCCCTGTCCTCCATGTGGAAAATCCCACAGTCCTCTCTACTGCCCTACCTCCCCCTACAGCCCATCCATCACCAGGCTCTGCTGACTACTCCTTAAATACCCCAACTCCATCTGCTTCTCTCCATCTGTCTGCCACAGTCCTAGTTCAGGCCACCATCAATTTGTCCCTAGATAACATGCCTTCACAACCTGGTCTCCACGCCCCAGCCTTCCCCTTTCAATCCAATCTCCAAGTTGCAACTTCTGTCTTCTTTCTAAAGAACAAATGTGATAGTGCCTTTCATCCTCCCTATCTTCATTGGCTTCCCCAGGTAAAATCCAGGCCCTCTACATGGCTTCTGAGCTGGCTGTGGTCTGCCAGTGCTCAGCTCCCTCCAGCTTCAGATCTCATCATAGCCCCTATGTTTTGGGCACTCCAGTCACACTGAGTAACCAGCAGTTCCCTTAATGAATCATGTCTCTGTCTCTACCGGGAGTTCAGACGTATCATCCCCTCCTCGGAGGATATTTCTTCATTCCTTTTACTCTCTATGCTAACTAGTTCTCAATTTTTGGATTTCAACTTAGGTGTCATGTCTTCCAACTTGAATACTGGATTAGATATCCCTTCCACTGTATTGCATATATTTGTTTATCTCTCCCCTAGACTGGGAACCCTGAGGACAAAACCATTCTTGAAACACCCAAGTGCCTCAGACAGCACTGGTACACAACAGGCACTCATATATTTGTTGGATGCTACCAATTGGCCCTGCTTTGTGAAGCAACCTCTGGTTGAAGGTGACAATGACAATGAGCTGTCCAGTAGCTAAGCCAATCTTGGGTACTAGAACCTGTCCATTCAGCAAGGGTAACACCTACCTAGGATGGCCACCACCTCATCATCTTGGATCACCTCCAGGGAGCCAGAGACCACAAAACAGAGGCTGTCGACACTCTCTCCGGCATGGTAGATGAGGTCCCCCGGGGCACAGTGCACTGTCTGGAACTCCATGGCCAGAGCCCGCAGGCAACCATCGCTGGCCAGTCGGAAGGCAGGGTGCTCCTTGAATACCTTGCGGTTTAGATGCACGCAGATGTCGGCTCTCATATCCTTGGGGCAGATCTGCAGGACCTGGATGGGCACAGAAAGGAACAGTGTGAGGGTCCCCACTGTGACCTCCAGCTCACTTCCCTCAGCACCCCTGGGGCAGGAGCAATACCCATGAAGCCTGACTTTGCTCTTCTAGCCCAGTCCTGCCCTGGCACTACTTGCCCTCTGTGGGCAGGCAGGCAGTGTCTAAAATAATCTTTGTTGACTGCTCAGGACACAGGTCAGAGAGTTGGGACTGGGAGTATGTGGGACTCCATCTGGGATGTCTTCTCTGAGATGACATTTAAGCTGACACTTGCATATGTCAGTGAGCCATGTGGAAAAAGAACATTGCAGCTACTGAGAGGGCCGAGCAGTAGCCATAGTGGATGAAGAGGAGGGCTGGGAGAACAGCAAGCTTGAGGGACTTAAGGTCAGGATAAGCCTTTGATTTCATTCTAGATGTGATGGGGGAGCACTGGAGAACATTTTAGCAGGGGGAAGATGAGCCGCCTGCTATTTTAAGAGGAATATTACAGCCACAGAATAGGTTTAGAGAGCTCTGACTGCAGGGTGGGGACAGTGGAGTCAAGGAATTTGTTTAGGTCAGCCACCCCAGTGACAGGCTAGAAAACTGGGAAACTTTGGCAACAGAGCCAAGTTCAGGTTATGTTCACAAATAAGTAAAAAAATTAAATTGACATATAATAAATGCACATAGTTATGAGCAAGATATTTTGATACATGTATACAATGTATGATGATGGAATCAACATACTGCACTATGTAGCATTTCTTTGTGTTGAGAACATTCAAAATACACTTTTCGCTCTTTTGAAATATATGGTAAACATATGTTGCTAAGGTACAAAATTACGGTTGTATAGGAGAAATAACTTCTAGTATTCTATAACCCAGTGGGGTAACTATAGACTAAAGAATATGTTTTGAATGTGAAACTGACATGATCTGCTAATAGACTAAATATGGGATGTTATTGAAAGAGATGCATCAAGTACCATTTATTGAACACTTCCTGTGTACCAGGCATTGCAAAGCACTTTAAAATTGTTCATTCATTTAATACCTATTAAGCACCTTATGGTGTAACAGGCATCATTCTTGGCTCTGAAGATTTGGCAGTGAAAAAAAAAATAGATGAAAATCCCAGCCCTCATGCAACTTGCCATTTAGCAGGAGGAAACAAATAGGAAAAATAGTATTTAGTGGTGAGTGCTAAAGAGAATAACAAGGCAGAGGAGGGATATAATCATACATTTTAAAGTGTTGTGTGCAATGGTTGCTGTGGTCTTCATAGAAACCCCATGATATAATATTGTTATGTCAGTTTACAGATGAGGAAACAGTTGCATAGGGAAGTGATATGACTTGTCCAAAGTTGCACAAGCAGGAAACAGGAGAGTAGGGATCTCAAACCTGTTGGTTACCTCTTAACGAACTCCTATACTAGGCAGCTACACAAAAACAACCGGGCTTGTAATTTGACTTGCAGCATTTTGAAAGAAAAATGGGAACTATAAGAGGCCCTGCAGGTCTCATCTTCTCATTTTCAAGCTTTTCTAGGAGGAATATTTCCCTAGAGTAAATTTTTGCAAAAAAACACCACATGGCCTCTTATATAGCAAGCATTCAGTAACACAATAGGACACCTTCAAGTGGACTTTTCCAGTGAATTCAGGAGTGGTTCTCAAATAATTTCTCCCATTCAAGTCTGTGAACATAGCATGGGGCCTACGATCAAACATTTAGTGAAAACTTTTCCTTGCATGCTGGGAACTTTTCTGCCCCTGCTTCTCTGCCTTAGCACAGGTCATTTGCTGAGCTCAAATCTCACTGTGCTCTTGATAACTTCATTCCCTTCTACCCCCTCCCCCAACCCAGTGCTCTGCATGGAAGCCTAGCAGCAGAAAAAGGTCAGATCCTTAAAATCCCTGCTCCCTCCCCTTCAAATGACTTAACAGCTATGCACCTCTGTTTTTTCTGTAAAACAGACTGCTAACATCGACTTATAAAGGTTAAATGAAATCACATCTACCAATACAAAGCTCAGGGCAGTGTCTGGCCCCAGCAGGTGACTCAGTGAACACGGCTCCCCCACTTCTGCATACCTGCTCTCTGGGAGGTGGGGATGGAGGATTCACAGGGGCACAGAGAACTCAAAGCTTTGGCAGAGCACTTACTAAGCGCCTCGCTCCATAAGGCTTATGACAAACAAGGCTCCTGAAGACGTGCAGATTTAATTTGGGTTTCTTCTTTCCAGCACAACACCAGAGAGCAGGGAGCACGCGCACGTCATGTCAAAATGGTGCTCGGTAGTTCGGAACCAAGATTTATTCTCCAGGTGAGTTCACCTTTAAATATTTGGTTTCCTCTGACTTGGGCTTTGCTGGCAGTCTGCTAGTGAGCAAGGCAAGGCATGGAGACCATGTTTTATTCATGGGCTCTGATCCCAGAGCCCACAGAACCAGGAGGTGAGAGAATCTGTAGTGGAGGAACTGCACACTGCTGCGGCCACCACGCAATTCCATCTTCTCATCTACTGGCTCCATAGCAGGGTGGGTGGAGGGTCCTCGACAATACTGGCAACCCCCTCCCCTGGGCTGCCTTCCCTACTGCTTGTAGGAGGAGAGACCCTCCTCCTCCATGAGAACCTCAAAAGCCACAGGGAGATGTCACTGGAGGCTCACAGCCTCGCTAGGCAGGACAGGGCAAGGTTAAGAGAGAGGCTTTAGGTTCAGGCAAATCTGGATCAAGCCTGGCCTCAGCATTCACTGGAAGCAATACTTAGCTCACTAGGTCTTCATATTTGAACTTGTGTATAGATTTTTTTCCCCCAGTACTGGGGACTGAACCCAGGGGTGCTTCTATCATTGAGCTCTATCCCCAGCTTTTTTTTTTTTTTTTTTTTTTTTTGCTTTTTTTATTTTGAGACAAGGTCAGAGTTGCCCAGGTTGGCCTGAAATTGTGATTCTCCTGAGTAGCTGGGGTCACAGGTATGCACCATTGCACCTGGCTCCCTCATGTGTGGGATTTTTGCAAGGATTCCATGAGCTGTTGGTATGGAAGGTCCTGGGACACACAGAAGTTCAATGCCTGAGTTCTCATTTTTGATATTATTGAGCAGCAACATGAAGTCATCTGAAGGAGTCTTTGGAGTCCAGAAAATCATAGCCAAAGGACCTTAAAGGTCATCTAATTTCCAGGTATTACAGACACAAAAACAGGTTCAAAGAGACAAGCATGTGCTCAAAGCCACCAGCTACTTGCTAGTAAAACCAGAGGGTTCCATAACTACTGCTCCACCCTGTGGCCTCCTTGGTCATCCCTGGGAGAGGTATGGGTTCTCTCCCTAGCAGTCACCTGCCACAAGCCCCAGCCAAGGAGGACAGTCACCCAGGCCACACTGGGCTCTGCAGTAAGTAACCATAGTGAAGTCCCTGGCTATTTCCCCTCCCAACTGGACCTGGAACTGGGGCAAATCCCAAAACCCTCCAGGAAAGTGGAGACAGCAGGGAGGGGAGGGGAGGTAAATGCTGACTGTGTTCTCTCCCACGGGTCACAGCCCAGCCCAGCCCTGAAGGGAGGGTGGGGAGGGCTTCTTTCCAGACAACCAGATTTACAAAGGCATCCTGGTGCCTGGGAAAAGGAGCTCCAGGGCAGAGAGATCAAAGTTCCTTTCTGCTCCATCAGCTGTCAGGCACCCACAGAACCTACAGGCATTGTTGAGAGAGAGGTGCAGAAACAACAGGGACAGCTGGGGCTGGTGGTTGGCAAAGCCAGGGAGTAAGTGCAGCGCCAACCCCCACCCTGCCCGCAGGGGAAATCAGCACCTCCTCATCTGGACTCTTCCCTCCAGTTCATGCTTTAAATTTTAAAAGGGTGAAAGGAAAAAGCTTTGAAGTCAAAGGAAAACTGGGTTCTGATCATGGTTTTGCTCTTCTTTACTCCATGACCAGGAGCAGTTAGTCAAAGGATTTGGGCCTCTTATCCTCATCCTTTTGAAAGAGATTGCAACGACTCCCTCCCAGGGCTACTGAAGCCCAAACAAGGCTCTGCTGCAGGGGCGGACAGGGAGAAGCAGGAAAATATATCTGCTGTCAATGCATGGTCAAGACGTGATAGTGGATGCTGTGGTGGTGCCACTCTGGGTCTCTTGGCACAGTCAACAAAACCAAAGTGACATTCTTTCAAGTTGAGGATCAGCTTTAGTTCATTTGTTTCCTTTTACACTGTCAACTCTCAACCTACTATTCCAATGGAAGAAGATAGGAACATGGACAGCTGATCCCAAAGCCTAGTTGAATTTGAACTTGAATAGGTCAATGGGTATTTTTGCAATAGCATTTTTGTTTTCCTAATTCTAACAGTGAAAAGGAATCGGCATTTCCCTAGTGTGTACAAACTGGCAATAAGGGGAGGAGTGTGGTAGAAAAGACTAAGTGGAGAAAAACTGAGCTGTGGAATCTTGTTTTTAGAAAATATGCAAAGGAGATAATTCATAAATGAACAGTAGAATTCTTCTCCAGAGTGAGAGGAGGGAAGATGAGTGGAACACATAAGGGGAAGACACAAACCTTAATTATCAGGAAAAAAAAATCTTATTTTAATGCAGTATTTTTTTTTTAAATCTAAGTTCATACAAGGAAATTCATGATGAACAAAAGATCAAAAGTTAGAATAAAGACTAATGAGTAATAGTGTTGTGCTATCTTAGAATCTGGGACAAAAGGAAAAATCAGAAATACTAACCACCTCCCTTTCCTCATGACCTGATTCTCATCATTGTCCAAATCTGGGAAATTCTGTCTGGATAGTTAAACTTTCAGTTTTCTTCTTTCCCAGGAAAACACCTTGGTTTTCCAGTGTTTTGGAATGGAAGCACCATTTGACCCAGCTATCCCACTCCTTGGCCTATACCCAAAGGACTTAAAATCAGCATACTACAGAGATACAGCCACATCAATGTTCATAGCTGCTCAATTCACCATAGCCAGATTGTGGAACCAACCTAGATGTCCTTCAATTGATGAGTGGATAAAGAAACTGTGGTATATATATACAATGGAATATTACTCAGCCATAAAGAATAATAAAATTATGGCATTTGCAGGCAAATGGATGAAATTGGAGAATATCATGCTAAGTGAGATAAGCCAATCTCAAAAAACCAAAGGATGAATGATATCGCTAATAAGTGGATGATGACACATAATGGGGGGGTGGGAGGGGGGCAAGAATGGAGGAAGGAAGGACTATATAGAGGGAAAAGAGGGGTGGGAGGGGGGAAGAAAAAAATAACAGAATGAATCAATAACTATTACCCTAGGTAAATGTATGATTACACAAATGGTCTGCCTCTACTCCATGTACAAACAGAGAAACAAGATGTATCCTATTTGTTTACAATAAAAATAAATTAAAAATTTTTTTTTTAAAAAATGGCTCTTAATTACTGGTCTTTGGGCAAGGCTGACCTGGAAGCAATCAAACCTCTCGAGAAAGGACCTGAGAATTTAAGATCACCCAGATGAATTCTGAACCCAGACAGATTTGAGGGCCTCAGCCCACCCGGAGAAAGCCAACAGCCGAGTGACTCCCCTAAGCTCCTTGCAGTCCTTACCTTCTCTGTGTCGATGCCTCTAGACATGGACCAGGTAGACACAATATAGTCCATGACTCGCTCACTCAGTCCTTTGGGCACCTGGTAGAGCTTCAGGAAGTCCCGAACACTGTTGAGCATCTCATGGTACCTGTTGGTATTGGCGTACATCTGTTGGAAAATTGTCGTCACGTTCCCGAAGATGGTGGCATAGAGAAGTGCTAGAAGCAAGGAGGGGAGAAGGAAAAGAAACAGTGCATGAGTCGTCCTTGAGCCAGGGTCCCAGAATGCTCGGCGTGTTCAGAGCAGGCCAGCAGCTACACTCTCCCCAGATCAGACGGTCATGGCCCTTCTCAGGAAAACTTCATGCCTAGAGCCTTTGGGAAGTAGACTCAAAGCCAAGAGTTTCCTGATGTCAGTCCATGAGGAAAAGTGTGTGTGAGGCAGGGCCAGGCTGGTTGGCAGTGAGGGCCAGAGTGCAGACACAGCAGCAGTGATGAGTTTGGGGAAGGCAGCTGTACTGCTCCACCTGATGCCTCTTTTCAGGAAACTTCGACACACATCTGCGGACACCAAACATGTGCCCATGTGCTCCAGTCCAAATCCAAACCTATGAGCTATCAATCTTCACCAAGCTCTGCTATGTGCCAGCCCTCAGCTACTTACAGGGACAGGATGGTGAATAAACATTCAGTCTTGGCCCTCAAAGAACAACACAGCAGGAAGGACAGACTCTGAATATGCAATCACAAGTTATGAACAGCCAGTCTACAGAGGGCAATGGAAGAGGTCTTAACCTTGTTTTGCCCTTATTGTTAAATCCTTGTTTTGCACTTAACACAACAATCTGCTTCACTGATGTGGCTTCTGGGGAGAAAAGCATGGCTTTGATATGGTGCAAATAAAATCAGGTCCCAGATGTAGCAACTGAGTAGTATGTGTCACCACGGCTCCCTTTACAGTAGCATCACCAAGGAGGACCATTACATCATCACAGACCCACCGCTTCCAGGAAGCCTTCCTCAACCCCCTCCATCTGTCGCCAGGAGGGTGACTATGACTTACTAGGCATAATTCTACACAGCTCATATTATTCCATTGTGCAATCTTATATAAACTTCTTTCTTGGCCTGTTGCCTGACAGTATGAGTTGCTGCTTGAAGGCTGGACACATCTTTTCCTTGTCATCATACCCCCCAGAATCTAAATACCATTCTGCTACTTAATAAATGTTTTTAAATTAGTGAGTCTCACATGTGCTTTTGTTCTTGCTTTTTAAAAAAAATTGATCAACTGGATAGGATTAAAATATTTAAGTTGATCAGCCTTGACATAAAACCACTACTGCAAGTAAGATATTGAATATATCAGCCCCCAAAGTTTTGTCATGTTCCTTGGAAATCCTTCCCTCCTGCCCCCACCTGCTCTTCACCCTCCCGTCTCCAAGCAGCCACTGATGTCTTTCCTAACACCACACATCAGCCTGCGTTTTCTATAGTCTTACTGGTATATGATCATATAGCATGTACTCCTTTTTAATATCATTGATGTAACTCATATAACATGAAATGTATCCATTTAAAGTGTAAAATTCAATGGTTTTTAATATATCTATAGGCTTACACAACCATTGCCACAATCTATGTTTAAAATATTTTCATTTCCCCCCAAATAAATTCCATACCCATTATTAGCCTTTCTCCATTTCCTCCCAACCCCCTATCCACAGGCAACTGCTAGTCTACTTTCTGTCTGTACAGACTTACATATTCTAGACAACCTATATAAATTAAAATTGTGCAATATGTGGCCACCTGTAACTAACTTCTTTCACATGTACCATGTATCGTACTTCGTTTTTATTGTTGAATAGTACTCTGTTGTATGAATTGCCACATTTCATTTTATTATAATGAAATAACCCTCATCAGTTATTGGACATTGTGTTTTTCTCCATTTGGGCTATTATGAATACTACTACTAAATATTCGTGTTTAACTACATTTAATGTTAAAAAACTGCCAAACTATTTTCCAAAGTAGATGTACCTTTTGACATTCTCACCAGCAGTGTATGAGTGTCCCAGCATCTCCACATTCATATTTGTACTTGTAATAACCTGTCCTTTTGATTGTCATCCAATTGAGTGTGAACTGTCCATTGTAAACTGCCTCATTGCAGTTTGGGTTTGCATTTCCATAATGGATAACAATGTTGAACATCCTTCCCTGTGTTCAGCGGCCATTTGTACATCTTCTTTGGAGAATTGGTAGTTCAAGTTTTTCAGTTGCGTTGTTTGTCTTTTTTATTATTGAATTGCAAGAATCCTTCATATATCCTGGATACAGATTCCTTATCAGATATACAATATGCAAATACTTCCTCACATCATGTGGGTTGTCTTCACTTTCTTTACCTATCATTTGAAGCACAAAAGCTTTTGGTTTTGGTGTAGTTCAATTTATCTACTTTTTCTTATGTATTTTTCTTGACCGATTTCTTTAAGCATAATTATTTTTACTTCTGTGTTGTTGTATCAGTAGTTCATTCTTTTTTTTTTTTTTTTAAAAAAGGGCAAATATTTGGAATAATTGGAAATTCACAGGAAGATTCAAACATAGTGTGGAGAAATTCCAGTTACCCTTCAGTTAGTTTTCCCCTTACATTTTATGTAACAAGAGTACAATGTCAAAACCAGAAGATTGGCATTGCTATGAAGTGTATGTATAGTTCTGTGCCATTTTATTCCATGTGTTGTTTTATGTGAACAGCACTAGAGAATTATTCCACCACCAGAGGTCTCCCTCCTGCTGCCCCTTTATAGCCACCCTCCCAACCACAAGTCTTTTCTCCTCTATTATGTCATTTTAAGAATACTCTATAAAATAGAGCATAATATCCTTTTGAGCATAGTGTCCTTTTGAGATTGTTTCCACTCAGAAAAATACCCTTTGGATCCATCCAGGTTATTGCATGTATCAATAGTCCCTTTCCTTTTAATTGATGACAGCTATCCTGCTGTATGGATGTACCACCATCCTTTCTTTCAAATGATCTTATTCAGATTTACCTGACAGACTATGGAAGGGAAAGAGAGAAGTGTATGGATTTAGAGGCAAGGGAAAGAAATGCAAATCAAAACTATTCTAAGATTCCATCTCACCCCAGTCAGAATGGCAATGATCAAGAATTCAAACAATAAATGTTGGTAAGGAGGTGTGGGAAAAGGTACACTCATACGTTGCTGGTGGGACTGCAAATTGGTGCAACCACTATGGAAAGTAGTGTGAGATTCCCCAGAAAATTTGAAATAGAACCACCATTTGGACCAAGCTATCCCACTTCTTGGTTTATACCCAAAGGACTTAAAATCAGCATATTACAGTGATCAGTCACATCAATGTTTATAGCAGCTCAATTAATAATAGCTAAACCATGCAACCAACCTAGATGTCCTTCAACAGATGAATGGATTTTAAAAAGTGGTATATATATATACAATGGAATATTACTTAGCCTTAAAGAAGAATGCAATCAAGACATTTGAAGATAAATGCATGGAGCTGGAGGCTATCATGCTAAGTGAAATAAGTCAATCCTAAAAAATCAAAAGCTGAATGTTTTCTCTGATATGCCAATGTTAATTCGCAATGGGGGTGGGTACAGTTAGTTCAGATTAGGTAGAGGGGAGTAAAGGGGGGCAGGGAGCATGGGGGTAGGAAAGATAATAGAATGAATCAGACATTATTACCCCATGTACATATATAACTATACAACCGGTGGGATTCTACATCATGTATACCAGAAGAATGAGAAATTATACTCCATTATATGTGCTGTATCAAAGTGTATTCTACTGTCAGGTATAACTAATTAAAACAAATTTTTAAAAAATTTTTAAAAAGAATTAAGCACACCTGAAGAGAATCATCAATGAGGAAGGAAAGAGCACTATCAAGCTCTAAAAGGCATGAAAAAGTGCTGTCAATCTGAATAGGAGGAACCGGACAGAAAGCAGAGATACTGCAAAGCCTGAACAATGTAGATACCAGTTATTCTAAGCAAATAATTACTTCATACACAAGGAGAGGTCAAAGAGCCAGCTTTCTCTGTAATGTCACCAAGAATGATCAGTATCCTCCTCCCAGGACCAGGGCCAGGCTGCTTGCCTTGTTCCCAGGGAGTCTGATTCTAACTCAACAAACCTGGAAGGCAGACCTGCCTCAGCTGTTTCTGATCTACAATGAACCAGAGCTCATGGGCAAAGAGTACAGGTGTCTCTTTATGGGATGCTTGCCAGAAAACTAATCTAATCCTGAGCTTTAAAAAGTAGTTACACCAAATCAATAATATAGTAAGAATAGCTCTGTTGGCCATGATCTCAGTGCCAGGCAGCAGGTCCAAGACACTGACGTGCTGGTCAGTCAAAGCAGTGTTGCCACGAAATGCTTTATGGTTCAGGCTCCTCCTGTCCCAGCCTGCTTCTGAGGCATTATGGAAGGTTACGGGTCCTCAGGAGGGCCATATTCTATGATGATGATGATGATGATGATGTAATATTATATTAAAAGTGGATAATTATACTCTAAATTTACTTCCTTAATTTTATATGAGGTTGGATACATGTTTTTCATACATACAACATTCAATTTGTTAATATCTTGATATCTCTATCAAGTCCTGTACCTGAAGTTCTTAAAATCTAACTGGGAGAGAAGACATGTTAATTCAGGTGTCACCCAAACACATGTGTGAGTGTGATGTGGGGAGAAAGGGAGGGATGTGTAATGTAATTGTCGTGAGTTGGGGGCAAGAAAACAAAATAAAACCAGCCTGACTCAATCTGACGGTGCAGAGGGTGTCTTGGATCCCTCTAAACGTGGATTCCTTCAGTCCTCCCATTTGGGGAAAGAGACTTCTCCCAACTCCAAGGCAAAACGCTAATTTGGAGAAGAAAAGGTTTCTTTCTTTATCTGAGTGGTTTAAGTTTTATATTGTATCACAGCAAGAACTCTGGATCCCATCCAAGGAAAAATGAGATCGTATTCTCTAGCTTAACTAGAAATGTCTGTATGGAACTTGGAACGGCATTAAAACTTGTTTCCTTTTTTCCAGGTCCAACTTCTTAAGGTGTAAATATTTCTTTGCGATTTAAATTATTTTTATTTTTTTCTTTTTTAAATTTATTTTGATTCATTATACACAAATGGGGTACAACTGTTATTTCTCTGCTTGTACACGAAATAGAATCGCACCATTTGCATAATCATACATGTACATAAGATAATGATGTCTGTCTCATTCTGCTATTTTTTAAAGGTCTAAATTTTTAAACCTAAATTTTAAGGTTTATGTTTTTAATTTTTGGACTAAAATATATATAATCATAGTTCAAAGAGTTAAGTGGACAAGACATTTAAAAAACAAAACAAACCCATAGTCCTTTGCCCTTTCCTTTTCATACAACTTTCAATTGTAAACCAACTTTCAATTGTTTAGCTGATTGCTTTGGTATTTATCTCCTTGGTGAAATATCAGGCTCAAATTGCTATGTCCTGGTGTTCTGTTGAAGGCATCGTCCTTGCCCTCTGAGAATTTAGCACTTTCCTCCTCACCCCCAATCCACTCCCTTCACACACCTTTTCCCGTTACTCCACTCTCCTGGTAGAGCTTATCATTCGGGTTAGACCCACATCTGAGTTTGTGTTCCCGTGTCCAGATGAGTGCTACTCCCAGCTGAATCATGAGCTAGCACTAGCTTCTCTGCAGTGTTCTCTTATCTGTAGCTCATAATGACCTGTGTCTTTCCATTTCCTTAATTTTCTTATCATTCACTCGATTCCAAACTTTCCCACAGATAAATCTCTTAGAGCATATTAACCTATCAATTTCATTTTCTTACAGCAGTCTTTCCTGGAGGCTTCTGAATCTGTTCTATTGCCAGTTGGGTGACTCTCTTCATTACTAACCTTATTCAGGTTAGAGTTCCTCATTCCTACATCCCATGCCCCGCCACTCACCACCACACATCTCTTTCTTCTCTTCCCCTCTAGTAGCTTTCTGAGAAAGGGAATATAGGAGCAGAGTTTTTGAGACCTAATATGTATGCTATTATAGTTGATCAATAGTTTGGCTAGGTATAGAATTCTAGACTGGAAATCTTTTTTCTCAGAATTTTGAAAATATTTCTCTATTCTTATTGAAAAGTGGAAACCATATATCAAAGCTGTTTTTTTCCTCTCAAAAACTCTACAATGTTCTGACAATTTAAAATGATATACATTTTGTTGTGATTACATTTTTCTCTTTTGTGCTAAGCTTTCTTTTATTTTTTATTCTTTTTATATTTTTATTGGTGCATTTTAATTATATATAATTTACATACCCAATAGTGGGGCTCAGTGTTGCATATTTGGAAAGCACTGAGCTAATCTTTCAACAAACCCTTTTAAATGTGAAAATGTATGCCCTACATATCAAGCAAATTTGCTTGGATTATTTCTTTTATGATTTCTTCCCCTCTATTTCTCTGTTTTCTTTTCCCACAACTCCTGTTGGGTTGTTCAGGTTTTAAACTTCTGGAATCATCTGATTTTCCTATGTTTCTCTCCTATTTTCTATTATTTTGTGAGAGCTTTCTTCAACTTTTGCCTCCTATTCTTTTTATTGAGTTTTAATTTGTTCTCGTGCCTTTAATTTCCATGACCTTTTTGTCCTGAGTAGCATTCCATTCTGTTTCATAAATATATCTTCTCTTATTTTCTGAAAGGATGAAAATGACAGATATACTTGTAAGTTTTCTTCTTCCTGCTTGGCTTCTGTTTCCTTATTTATTTATAATCATGTTTGTCTGCCTTTCACATTAGAAATAAATGGAACTTCTTAGATGCCCACTTAGATTTAAGAATGGGGCTCTAGAAAACTAATTTAAGAGTTTTGTGTGATTGTCATGGACTGTGACAAGTTACTGTAACCTGGCTGGAGCTAGTACTGAAGAACCTACAATGCCACCAACTTTGGGACTGTCCTTGTGGACTGCTGAGTCCCCAGGAAGACTTATTCTCCTGTCTGGAAAATACTGGCAGCTCAGTTACCAGGGAGGAGAAGGCAGCTGGAGGTCTCTGTGTTCAGTGCATAAACTTTCCCTTAATCCCTGTTTTCATAGGGTACCTCTGCTTCCATGGTGCCTGCTGTCTCTCATCCAGGGACCTCAAGTGGGGGAAGGGCAGCTGCATAGATTAAGAAAGAGATCTGAGGGTCTAAGTGCTTCTTAAATGTTCAGCCAGCCCCCACTTTCTCAGTACCACCTTCACTCTCCCTTCTGGAGGCACTTATTGACACTAATGTTTGAGTTCTTTGGGGGTCTTGGGGAAAAAAATCAGATTATTTCAGATTTTCCCTATATTGCCTTACAGTTCAGCTTTATTGGGTCTACCAAGCCGATCATTGATTTTCGGTTTTCAAATTTTTTCCCCTCTACTGTCTCTTCTCTCATTCTCTTTGTGGGTTTGTACTTCAAGAAAACCTTCCCTTGCTGTGGCTTTAGTGGAATTTCAGGGGTGGTCAGATGTAATGGTGTGTGGTCCAGTCAGCCACATCTAACAATGGTGGTATGAATAATCTGCAAAGGCTTTAAGAACTTCTGCTTTGACCCAAGGTGGCCCATGTGAAAGTGAGAAATAGTTTCCAAATCTTCAAAGTCAAGAACTTAAGGCAAAATTGTAATAATAACAACAATACCTCAAGGCAGGTATGATGACTATCTAGCCAATAAAGAAACTAAAGTCCAATGTCAGAGAAACAGTACACACTGAGGTGAGAACCTAGGATCTGCTTAGTGCCTCACTGAATCCACTAACTCATCTCTCCCCAAACTTCGGTGTGTGCCAGAATCACTTGGAAGGGTTTTCAAAACAGTGTTTGGGCCTTATCTCCAGAGTATCTGATTCAGGTGGTCTTGGGCGGGCCCTAGACAATTTACATTTCTAACAAATTCTCAAGTGATATGGTTACTGTTAGGAACTTTGAGAAACACGGCACAGCTCGAGTATCCCTTATGTGAAATGCTTGGAACCAGAAGTGTTTCAGATTTTGGAATCTTTTGGATTTTAGAATATTTGCATATATATAATGAGATATCATGGGGATGGACCCCAAGTCAAAACCCAGAATTCATTTATGTTTCATATAAACATAACTGGAAATAATTTTATACAATGTTTTAAATAATTTTGTCCCCCAAGGTTTCATGGTATGTAATTTTCCACACATGCATTGTTGGAACTCAGAAGATTTCAGGTTTTATAGTATTTTGAACTTTTAGATTTGGGGATTAGGAATGCCCAACCTGTACTAGGATTTTCTATATTCTATTGCTAGTCCTTGTTTAATTTCAGAATATATCATGAAACTATATGGATATGAATGTTGATTTTGACTTGTTTTTCATGGCCAAGGTTATATGGGTTATTGCACGTTACTTCTTCTGGAGTAAAGATAGATAGTTAAAAAGAAAAGAGCTACCACTTAGCTGAGCATGGTGGTGCAGACCTGTAATGCCAGTGACTTCAGGAGGCTGAGGTAGGAAGATCTCAATTTCAAGGTCAGTTAGCAACTTAGCAAGACCCTGTCTCAAAATAAACCCAACTACTATGCATAACTATCAAGCTCTAATAAAAAGGAAAAAAAAAAAAAAAAAAAACAATTGGGAACAAAAGTAGGGGGCTGGGAATGATGGGCTTCAGTGGTAGAATCCCCTGTACTGGGGTGGGAAGTGGAGAAGAGTTACTTATCTATTAAAAACCCACTTTCTAAAAATGGAGAGCAACATTCCTTCTCCTCCCCTCTTTCAACTCAACTTCTACCTTGGCTACCCTGCTACCCCAAGATCTCACAGGTACCAACAGGAAAACTGAGGAAGTAAAGCCCTTTCCAGGCCCTACTTTCAAAACAGATAATGCCTGAAATTCAGTATCCACTAAGATTATGTCTTACTGCTGCTGATTTTACAGAGACTTCTTATTTTGCAAAAAAAAAAAAAAAAAAATAACAGATTTTGTTGTATGAATTCCCCTTAAAATAAAATCTTCAGTTTTGCAATCCTTAACTCCCCATTAGCCAGTCATGTGATTAGGTGATGAGCTGCTCAGTAAACTGTAGCTGCATTGGTAGCTGTGTCAATGGAGGGGGTCTTAACACATCCGGCATTGACACAGCTCAAAGCAGTCCTGATACTCTCACTTCCAAGTCATTAATTAGGTACAAAAAATAGGGTCTAAGAAGGCAGAGCTGGAGCTTAGAAGTTGAATTTTCTGCTATGTTAAGGACTCCCTTCAAGTCTCTATAGGTGAACCCAATGATGTCTATCCACACTGTTAAGAACAGAAAGAAGGGATTTTTTAACATTATAGCCTCTTGGGTTCAATTTTTTGCTCAACAGACCAAAACTCTGTGGCCAGAGGGCAATTACTTCGTTTCCCCCTCAGTCTGGCAAAAAAGAGAAAAATACCTGCTTACTTCCCTGAAGTGGTGGCAAAATTAAATGAGATACTGTGTGCTGTGGTTTGGATGTCCAAGGGCCCAGGTGTTCAAAGCCTGATTGTGTTATGGTATTGGGAGTGGTGGAATCGTGAAGAGGCAGGACCTAGTGAGAGATGTTCAGGTCAGTGGGTTCATGACATCAAAACAGATGAAGGTAATTTCAGGGGACAAACTGGTAGTTCCTGTAGTTCTGGATCACACCCAGGACCTTGTGCGTGCTAGGCAAGCACTCTACCACTGACTGACATCCAGCTGTCCTTTGTAGTTCTTAAGAGATGGTTGTTAATACAGGAGCAGGCCTGGCTCTGGGCTCTCTGCTTCCTGGTTCAAGATGTGACTGCTTGACCAGACATATGTTCTCATCATTGCCATCTGCCATTCACCATGAGGCCCTCGCCAGAACCAAGTCTGTGAGGGTGCTGTACCTTTAAACCTCTAAAACTGTGAGTTAAATACATCTCTTTTCTTCATAAGTATCCTGTCACAGAGATTTCATAATAGTGATGAAAAGATGAGGGTGTCTATGACCAGCTTAATATTCTGGGTACTTTCTATACAGCACCTTAATGTTATTTTATCTTTTAGTTAACAGTCCTGGAGTCAAATGTCCGGACAGTTGACACATGCCTGACAGCATTTCATTAAGCTAGTAACCTGTAACACAAGACTGCTTTTAGATGCAAATATAGACCCCCATTTTATCAATGGGATCCAGAGGAGAAAGCTTTAAGTCAAGTGCATCAAACATGGAGACCTTTAAATAAATCTCTAAAAATCCATAAATCTTAAGATTTTTCACACATCAGCTAAAATACTTACCAGTGATTTTGAATAAAGCTCTTCACAGATGAGGAAAGGCTGAAGAGCAAGTATAAGCCTGGGGGAGCAGGCACGAGGGAATAAGGCCTGGGAACCAGACTGAGGCTTTGTTCCATTTGGTCCACAGGAGAGCAACACATCTAATTTTGTTAACGTAGTATTTTTGGTCTTTGCTGTTGTTGCTGCTATTGCTTATTCTAATGTGATAATGATGGAGTGGGTGTGAGAATAATGTTTATATTGGCATGGTAACTGACAACTAACTTGGAAATTCATATTTTCTATGACTTCATGATATCCATAGCTATGAATCTCATTGTATGGGCAAACATGGGTAGTAACAATGGGAAGAAAATGGAATAACCCCTCACTGCCAGGCAATCCATATAGGAAGAGGGCACATAGGAGAAGGCAGAGTGTGTGTTCTGGAGATAAAAAGCTGTCATCTGGAATTCTGGTTCCACTCCCAACGTCAGGATCATCCTTTACCCTCCTCTAAACTTCTTCACATATCATGGAATTCATAATAACTTTATGGCTTTATTTTTAATAAGTTGAATAATATATATAAAATGCTTATAAAAGTACCAGGGGCATAATAAATGCTCAATAAATAACAATAGTTAATAGGATGGTTACAGTCTTAGAGACACAGATGCCTCTAGTTATTTCTTGGAAACATTACCTTGCTGACTTAATCTGATACCTGTTTCAATTCATCAAACATTTACTAAATATCGAGGTGTGTCATATGCTGTGCTGGGAAGCAACATGGTATAGAGAATATATTCTGGGCTTTGAAGAGAAAGGACCCCTTCTAAGTGCCTCAGTTCTCTCATGAATGAAAGGTAATCCCTTACCTCTCAGAGTAAAGGGAAGATTTGAGGCCTTTTTTGTGACAAGGGCCAAACACGAGGGTGGCATGCAACAGACCCCCAGTCAGTCTTCGTTTCTGAACCGTCCAGTGTTCATATCTGTCTGTCAACCATCCCTGGACTCCGGTTCCCTCAGCTCTCTGCTCTGAACAGGTACACCCTACTGTGCTCTTCCTTAAATAGAAGGCTTTCTGGGGAACAGAAACTGTGGAGTCATTTCAGGGGCATCTTCTGCATTCAGTAGGTGCTCAGTAAATGCTGTTGACAAACTATTGAAGGAAGTGTCTGAGAGGCGAGTTTGTTTATGTTCAATTATCCAGGGGCTTCTCAGAGTGTGGAGTTAGACCAGCAGCATTACATCATCTGGGCTTTTGGTAGAAATGCAAATTTCCATCCCCACCCCAGACTCACCTCCCAGATCAGAATCTCTGGGAGGGATACTCAGGAATGTGTGTGTGTTTTACATTCTTTAGGAAACTTTGAGGAGCACTATTCTATGTCATATTGATCCTCAGTGTTCCCCTAATGAGTTTAAGTATAATACTCCACTCCAGACCAGGAGGATGGCCAGAGTGGGGAAAGACACCAGGTCATACTGAGGGTGTGGAAAGAGGCTCTGAAGTGTCTAAACCTTTACTCCATTGGAGAGAACAGAGGCAATGCACCACGGGGGAGGAGTAGGAGGTGGTCCCACTGGTTAGCAAAACCCCCACAAATGGGCTGCTTGGGTGGAGATGAGTACACTCATCTCTGAAATGCCTGCTGGCTCTATCCCCCCATTTCTTCTCGGCCTGATCAGCCACTGCCTTGGGCACAGAAAGTAGCCTCCCCCAAAAGGAGAATATAAAATGCACCTACATTCCCCTATTTTATAACAAGAAAAGCCTGAAAACTTTTCATTTAATATCCTAAGAATAGCACAAATTCCTATACCACATTCAAACTCAGCCGGGTTGAGGAATGTCACTTAACAAGCACGATTCTTACAGGGGAGACATAAGGTTATTTTCAGCTACTTCTCATCTGTCGAATAAAACAACAGCTCCCACTCCGCGGTAACCCATTAACAATGCAGCCTGCACAACCTCATTTCAGCCAGCGTTTTAATAGCACCACAGATAAAAGCACAGCCATTTCCAGAGGCAATTACTTCTGCAAATGAATCAAAAAGGTCAGACACAGGTTGCAAAGGTCTTCAAATAATTTGCTACTTTTGCTTATTTTGTGTTTGCTGAGTTCTTAACTGCAAGGAGGCGACCACTTAGTGACAGTGCCCATGAGAAAAGATAGATTGGTTTGCAGGTGCACAAACCCAGAGTCTGCTTTACTTCATGATGAGAACCTGAGGTTTATATTTCTCCAACATGCAAAGAGAATCAAATTAACAAAGCCATTTAAACAAGCAAGGTAACCTTAACTAGGTTCATTTTCCAATAGTTTGTTATGTCTAAGTTCTAAGCTCTCCCAAAACTCAAACTTTTTCTTCTACATCTCAAAATATAAATGGAAAACTTTTGATAAGCCACTATCATCGAAACTGATTAAATTGGAACATCAAGATGATTGGACCGAGAATAGCTTTTAAAGAAATGCCTCTTCCAATAATAATAGGAAGAAATTAAAATCACTTTGCCAGTTCACAACTCTGATCTCAGTCCCTCTAGCCTTTGTTTATTTTCCTAAGTGAATAAATCAGCCTCTTAAGGTTTTCGAAGGCAGAATTGAGGTCATTTAGTTGCTAAGTGACACTGTAGGTCAGAATGCCTCTCTCCTTGTTGCCTCCAAAATAATAATTACCCAGAATGATAGATCCCCCAAACTTTCTATCACAAAAGACACCAAGAAGTAGAGGTCTGTAAAGCCAACATATCTGACAAAGCTCTTCCAGAATGAGTCAGTGGTCCTAATCAGGGCTCTGTTGAGCAGCTATAAGGAAGTAACTGTACCCTTTGGATATAAGAAGTCCAAATTTTTGTTCAGTGAATGAATGAATCATAACAGCAATAACAACAACTGATGCTTATATAGCTATTATGTAGGAGTCATCATTCTGACCACTTTGCATATTAATGGTAGATACTTTTTTTCTTCATTTTACTGGTACTCTGAGTCAAGAATGTTGAAGTCACTTCCTCCAAGTCACAGTCAGGGAGAAACAGGTGAAACCTTCACACCCAGGCAAGCTGGCTTGGAAACTATTCAACCACTGCACCAAACAACTCTTGCAACTCTAAACACACATGTCAACTGTGTGCCAGGTACTGTTCTAGTGCTTCATATACAACCACATGTGTCAATCTCCCAACCATCTTAAGAGGTAGGGACTGTTGCTAGCCTCATCTGCAGATGAGGCACAGAGAGGTTAAGTAGCTTGGCCAAGGTCGTGTAGTGAGAAAGCCTCGAGCTGGATTCAAACTCAGGAAGTCTAAATATAAAGTCCATGCCCTCTGTCTTTCCACCAGGGCTTCTCAGCCTCAGCAGCACAGACATTTGGAATCAGATAACTCTTTGTTGTGGGGCACAATCCTGCTCACTGCAGAATGCTTAACAGCCTCCCTAGCCTCCACCACTACATGCCAGTCGCACTTCCCAGCTGAGAGATGAAAAGTCTGTAGACATTACCATGTGTCCTTTGACGGGCAAATTGGCTCCCCATTGAGAACATGGCTCTATACATTGCTCATTTTCCTCAAATAAACCTGTCAAATATGGGAGTTGAACAAAAATCAGGACTCCTTGGGATCTAAAGTTCTTTTGAGCTCTAATATGACTATGATTATGAATTATACTTATTGAATTAGAAAGAAAATTTTATAGGGATATTAGACCAGGTCTATTCATAATGATAAAAACTTGGCCTTTTTCATCTTCCTGGAAACAAAGACAATTTCCCATCTAATGGTGAGGCCCATTAGTGACTTTGAGGACTTCTTAGAAGCACAGTTATCTGTCCTTCACAAAGATTTGATCAGGTAGGAAATAATTCTCTTGCCATTACCCACATCATGAGTCTCTGCCATTCTCTGTCCACCAAATACAGCACATCATGTAGTCACACTGATTATCCCAGCACTGATACCTACCTGCTGTACTCAACCTCTCCACTTCACTTTCTCAACTGTCAACATGAGGTAATGCCATCTGCCTTACAGGATAAGGATTAAATGTGATGATACATATAAAGTGTTTCAACAGCATATGCTTAACACATGTCAGTTTCTTGCCATGTTGTCATTCTTGATCCACCTGAAAACAACTCTTCCTGAAGCCTCCTAGACCATCCCACCTCACTTCTGCACTCTGTTCCCCCATGTGGCTCCTAGGTGATGAATTATACCCAAATGGGCCCTTCCTACCTGGGCTACCATGGCCACAATGCTCAGTGAGAGGACATATAGAATCAGTAGGAGGGCATTTTTTAAATTTACATTATCCTACATTTGCCTGCACCCATGGGAGGGGTGGTAAGAGGATGAGCAAGAAGATTTTTTTCAAACTCCCCATGAATCTCACAGGCACCATTACCTCAACCCCATCTGTCAGCCTCACATTTGGTCTTCAAGTAACCACTGGATGCCTTATTTTGAAGAAGTCTGGCTATCTTCAATTGTTCTAAAATGTGTAAGTTGTAGGGTGTGATGTCCTATCAAACAGATTATAAAACAATGACTTAGCCACAAAAGTGCTCAATACTAATTGGGTAGTGATGATTGAAAAAAAAATTATGTAAGAGAAAAGGTAATTGAGGAAATTAGTATCTAAGTTGGAGGAATTTTTTTTTTTTCTAGTTGAGAGGAAATAGTCATAGACTAGATCTGATTTTACAAAATCTCAGAAAATATCATGGTCTTTAGTTTTTCTCTTTTTCTTACTTGAAAGAGAAAAGATTAAGGAACAATGTGTAAAGAGAGAGGTAATTTTAGACCTTCAAGACAGAAGGTCATTATTTTCTAAGAAAGAGAGATGGCTAGGGAGAGCTGGCTGACTGTCAAGGGGAAGGAAGGGGCCTGCACAGGGCTCTGAACAGGCAGTGTCTGCCATGACACCCTGGACAGGATTCCTGCCCTGAACCACTGGGGCTGCAAAGCAATCAAGGCTATCCTGGGAGTAGAAAGAAAAATGAAAAGCTAGGCAGTAACTAGGGACAAAAAAGACAAAAACCAATGTTCAACTTGTATTTAGCTTCTAGATAAGATATTTACATACCATGATAAAGGTAAAAAAAAAAAATCAATCAGAAATCACTGGATAGCCAGGCATGGTGGTGCCTGTCTATAATCCCAGCTACTCAAGAGGCTAAGGCAGGAGAATTGTGAGCTTAAAGTCAGCCTCAGCAACTTCATGAGGCCTTAAGCAACTCAGTGAAATCCTGGCTCTAGATAAAATACAAAAAAAAAAAAAGGGGGGGGGGCTGGGGATGTGACTCAGTGGTTAAGTGTCTCTGGGTTCAATCCTAGGTATATATGTGCATGTATATATGTGTATGTGTGTGTGTGTGTGTGTGTGTGTGTGTGTACATATATATACATACACACACACACACACAAGTCACTGGATACTACTTCTTTGTTGATAGTATAGGCATGGTCTTAAAAAATGGCATTCAGTTTCTGTTGTCCTTCTAGATTGCTTGCTCTGGGGAAAGTTAGCAGCCATGCCATAAAGACACTCCAGCAACCATGAGGAGATACCTATCATGTGCAGGAGTTAACTATGAAGTGAATCCTCCAGTCCTGGTCATATCTGCTGGAATTTGTTTCATCACGGGAGTCTTCACAGATGTCTTTATAAGGGGGAGGCAAGAAAATCAAAGGTAGAAGTAGGAGATATGATGACTGAAGCAAAACATGGAAGTGATGAAAGGAAAATACCAAGAGCCAAAGGATGTAGGACCCCTAAATGCTGAGAAAGGTCAGAAAACATATTTCCTCCCCATGAAACTTCCAGTAGGAACACTGGAAACTTAGTCTTTTGACCTCCAAAACTATAAGGGAACACATCTGTGTGGTCTAAGCTGCTAAGTTCATGTTATTTTGTTACAGCAGCAATTAGAAACTAATACAGAGCGTGTGTGTGTGTGTGTGTGTATAAAATGAAATAATCCTAAATTTTTCAAATGAGGATGATTGCATATTCATAGGCAATGAGGAAGGACCTGAGGACAGGTGAAATTGACTCACTGGAATACTCTGGGCCTCACTGTTTCACATTCACACAGAAGGTGGACCACAGTCATCTTGGTGATCCCACAGCAACATATTTAATGTGCAAGTCCTCACTGGCCATGCAGGAGAGCCCAGAGGAGTGAAGCTTAGTGGGCAGTTGGCAGGGTGTGGTGGAGGGAGAAGGGCTAAACTCTCTGATACACTCAGAACACACTCATAAAAAGGTCAACAAGTTGAGACCCACTTCAGATGGCATCAGGAGTCAAGAAAAGAGAGAAGTTTTAAATTAGAGGACCAGAGCATCAGATACAGATTTGGATCCAAAAATTCCATATGAACAAGGCAAGAATAAAGAGAGATAGGGGTGCACTTGCCAAAAGAGACAACTGAAAAGAACAGAGCTGAAGACAGATCCAGTCATCCACCTGGAACTGAGGGTAGACCCCTTCCATCCCCTTCCTATAGAAGGTGTCCAGACAAGCTTCCTGTTCTACAGAGGGCCAGGCCGGGTGGGCTGCCCACAGAGGTATCCAGGGAAGCTGCTAAACTGGAACACACTTACTTTTCTCCATGTCAGTAGTCTGCTAGGCATGAGAGACAGATATAAATATTAACATGACATGGTTCCTGACCTGTAAGAGCATATAATCTTGTAGCAGAAAAAAAGGAAGCAGATGACTTATGATAAATACTTTGATAAAGAAGAATTGTTGGGTAATTAAATAAAGAAGGAGCATCTAACTGCTTCTGTTTGAGGGACTAAGCAAATAAAGTCCCCTCAGATGAGAAGAAGCTGCAACTCAGTTTTCAATTATCCTGGTAAATGAGGGTTTGCAGGGAAAAAGAAAAATTCCAAAGGAAACACCATGGCCAAGACAGAAGGTTAAAAAAAAAAATTTTTTTTTTTTTTTCGAAGAAATCCAAGTCTCTCGGCATGTCTGGTGCCTAGTACTCAAGGGTGGATTGATAGTGGTATGGTCCTAAGAGAGGAGACCTCAATGATGGAAGCTCCTATTGTTTCTGGTACCTTTACCCTTGTCTCTGTATGGACATGAAGTCCTCTGACCCAGTATTCCAGTGTGCAGATGCTGCTCTGCTCCTGGGCTCCAGGGGAGGGGTCTGAGCAGCTCATTCTAATGGCCAATCTAAGGCCAAGGGGATACTCACCATCTGTACATTCATGAGTGATTACCATGCCACTATACTTTTAAACTGCTGATTGGGTTTGCCAAGGCAGAGAGTCCACATATATTATAGAATTTGTGAATAATTCTGATACAAAATGTTGGCTAGTACAAACTTTTAAACTGGCATAGCTTCTGTAGCTTTTTAAATGTTTTCCAGCTTACTAAGGCACATGGGGTCAAGTTTTGGCAAGGTGTTTCCACCTAGTGAGATATATAACTTATCAAAGTGCTAGCAAACGGCAGACCCAAAGTACAGCCTCATTTCTCCCTTGAAAATTGCTCCTCTCAGCCATACATACAGAGGCAGACAGCCTTGTTCCTGCAGAGGAACGAGGGTCCTCTTGACTCTCTTCTAAAGTTTAAATATCAACTCCTCTCAGAAAGGGTCCTCTAAGTGTGGGCTCTCTGGAAGCCTCCCTGAATCTGAAGGGTGGGATGTAGAACATCCTAGATGAGCCAGGATTGCCCCTGGCAAGTCAGTATGGCAATACTGTCCAAATGCCACCCTGATTCCTGGGTTAGGAGGGGGAGAGTGGGAACTCCAAGTGGCTCCAGTGGTTTATAGAAAGAGACCTGAGAGGTGATTCACAACTTGCGCTATTCCCCAGTGGGGCATCTTGCCATCTTTTCCTCATGTCCCTTTCCTCACCTTTCTTAATTCAGCTGCCTATAAACTCTGCTTTTCCTATGTCCCTGAACTCCGTTCTTTCCATCCCATCCCTGCTGCTTCCTCTAGACTTGAGAGCCATTCCCTCTCAAAGGTCCACATTCTCAGGGTTTCCCAGGCTCCAGCCCCTCTTCAGTCCTTCCCCTAGCTCCCCACCCCCATCCTGCCTCTACACTGTGGTAGCCATCTTCCAAAACACTTGTAATCATATCATTTCCTGTTCCCAACCTCAGAGGTTCCCCACTGAATTCAGCACTGAGTCTGAATTCAGTCTGTTTTCCTAGTCATGGCACCCAGATATATGGTGCCAACCCCCCGTTGGGCATTAGCCCTCAGCTACTCTCTCCCACATGTACTGGTGTCTTACAAGTGATGTGGTTGCCTCTGTCTGCTTTGTACACTGTCTTTAATCATGGCCTCTCCACATCAAAACCCTCACCTGTCCATTTTTACCTGCTGGAACTTGATCCCTCGCTCAAGACCAAGTTCAAATCCATCAAGTCTTTGCCTATCTCCCCATGCCAACACAAGCTCCCCTCCAGGCTCCCAAAGAGCTTTGCTTTTACCTCTATTTTAATACTTCTCACATGATACTTGAAATGTTATGTGCAAACATGCCTGGTTCTCTCCTCTGGAAGGAAAAGCTCTCACCTCTGTTGCTCTTCCATGTCTGACACAGTAAACTCTCAAGGCATTATTGATGACCGGAATTCCACTCCTTGTACAACCCAGTGATCTCTTGACCACCATGGGGTCTCTGGGATCTCTGCAGGGTTTTCATGAAGTCAAAACTACTTTCTCTACGTGAGCTGCTCCTGGCACAGCTCCAGTGCTGCTGCCCGCACCTGTGGTTACTTATGGCCACTTCAGAAAACATGGCAAAGTAACAAATGGGTACTGGGCAGCAATGACTTGAAGAGAGTGAAGTGATTTTATAAGTGGTAATGCACATGAAGAGCTGCCAGAGGGACAAGGGGGGAAAAAAAAAAACACCCCAAATTTGAAAGTCAATAGGTCAGTGAAATTCTCCACAAAAGAGAGCTGATTCCAAGTTGTGCACAAAATTGCTCCTTGATCAAGTAAGTGGCACACTGAGATGCCCAAGAGCCTTCCTGAGTAGCCAGTAGATTCAGCTGCGGTTACTTTCCCTCAGAGCCCATGCTGCATGAGTCCCAACCACAATGAACATGGTCCTTGTATTTTTCTTATGGTACACCTTTATCTATTGGGATCCCTTTCTTGCTTAGAACCATTCAAACTCTCCCTTACTAGAGAAGAGGGTCCAAAGGCCTTAACAAACAATAGCAAACATTTGTGGAATGCTTTCTTTGTGCCAAATATTGTGCCAAAAATTTTACAGAGATGATTTCAGTCCATTCTTGTAGGTATTATTATCATCCCTATTTTAAATATTTAGAAATTAAGATACAGAGAGGTTAAGTAACTTGCCCCAGATCACACTGCAACCAAGTGGTAGAGCCAAGATTTGAACTTTGGCAGTTTGAGGCCTGACTGCTTTATCATGACACTGGTTCTTGTCTGTGCCACCAGCCACATCTTTCACACCTGCCCCATCTCCTGCCCTTCACCAAAGCCCAGATGAACTGTGCACAGTGCTCCAAATGTGCTCAGTTCTCTCACTCAGGCTTCCGAGCCCTGTTCTCAGCACAGCCATCATCCTAGTGAATGTGATCCCCTTAAATCTGGGTCTTAAACTGGTCTTAAGACTTGTTTCCACTTTTAAAAAGCTGAGAACCACAAAGAGCTGTTGTTTGTGTCAATTATAGCTATTGATTTTTATAACAGTAGAATTAAACCTGAGAAAATTTTAAGATATTTTTTGTTCATGTAAAAATAATGTACTCATTGCATTTTTGCCTTTTAAAAAATGTTCATTTGTTCTCATTAGTTATACATGGCAGTAGAATGCATTTATGCATTTTGATAAATCATATGTAAATGGAGCATAATTTCTTATTTTTCTGACTGTACATATTGTAGGATCACATCGGTCATGCAGTCATATGTATAGGAGGTAATAATGTCTGGTTTACTCTACTACCCTTCCTACCCTCATACCCTTCCCCTCCCTCTATTCCCCTCTACCTAATCTAACTACTCTGTTTTCTCTGATATGTGAATGTTTACCCATTGCATTTTAATGTAGATATCTTTGAAATCAACAATATTGTCCTAAAGAGAAAATAATTAGTAAGAAGAGTGTTGATGCTTTAATTCTGGCCAAATCATTTTAATGTCTGACTTAATGGATGGCAACTACATCCTTAAACCTGCTTCAGCAATTAATCTGATATGTCATTTGGGCTAAAGAAGGAAATCCTGCTTTATGTGGTTTGGAAAGGGAAGGAATATTTTAATAGTTTCTTCAGGTAATTGAGAACAATTTCTTTGATACTATCTTAAATTTAAACAAATATGGCACTAAGCCATACGAGACTAAATTTTCACACTGTTACATTAATCCATTGGTCTATCTCACTCTTTGAGTGGCTCTTGAACCCAGCATGATTTTATAGCATACATTAATCCTTTAGAAAATACAGATTTGTTGGCTCTTACACATCTTCCAAACGTCAACACATTTCATTAAACCATATATATTTAAAAAATCACATTCACTTATTACCACCAAGCTCATAGCTCAGCCTATAGCACTGGAAACTGTCAACCTCACAGTGGCATACACTAGTTTTCCATAATTTTATTTTTTGCTTAAAAGCCTTATCCATATCATTAGCAACAAATACTGTCAGTCGTTTTCCTTGAAGTGATGGGCTTTATTTTCAAGAAAATGTTCTACCAAATACTAGAGTCTGGATTACAGTAGTGCGTCTGTCAATCTTTCAGGTAAAAACAGTGTCCAGGAAAATAACATGAATTCATCTTGGAATTCAGTTGCACACAGGCTTTTCCTTCAAACAACTATAGTATTTCAGCAAACAGAAGACCTTGATGCATCTTTCTCATTTTGTCACACAGAATATTATAAGATATACTCAAGGGTTGAAATTTAATAATTTAAGTGACCTGGCCTTTAAAAAAAAATGAATGGCAGAGAGTAACAGTGACATCAATACAATTCAGGGCTACCTTGATTTGTGCTGTCAGTCATTTTACACCATATTTCTTGTGCAAACATCAATACAGTGTAACAGGCAAGTAATTCCTTAGTATTATGATGAAAATAGTTTTGACTTCATGATCTCCCTGTAAAGGTCCTATAGACCCCATGGATCCACAGATCTTTGAGAACTAGCTCCTACCCACCACCACACAAAAAAAGTCACTTCCCTGAGGATGTTTACTGCTCCCCTTCTGTGTTGCCACTGACTCTTGTTCAAACTTTTGCCATTTCATTACAGATAATTATAGCATCTTTTCTCCTCCAACTATCAGTTCATTTAGGGCAGAAACCATGGATTATTTGTGAGTTCCCAGACTTTAACAGTGCTAGGCCCAAGCTAAGTGCTTGATAACTATTGGTTGAATGAATAGCTTATATGGCAGTTCACACATCTAAATGAGATCACAGTAATATGTCCCCAACACACATGCTCTTTCACAATCAGGTTATTTCTCCTTCAAGAAGCCTGCATTCCCCTCTCCTTTAATCTGGTAGGTCTTTGAGACTGTCAACCAATGGACCATGATTAAAAAGATGTGTGTCTTCTGAGATTAGGTTCCTAAAGAGCCATGCATTTCCTCCTTGATCTCTTGGGACACTCACTTTTGGAACCCAGACCACACATAGTAGGCAAGCCTAGGAAGCCCATGAAGAGACCTACATGGAAAGACACCTGGGTCCCTGGATCATGCCCCCGCTGAGTTACCAGCTACATCAACGGACCAAGTTGCCACAGCAGGTCCCCGTGGGCAAGCACCATGGCTTTGTGTCCCTGGTACACACAGTTCAGGCTCTGTGATCTGTGCCCTGAGAATAGTATTTTTTGTCAATCCAACCTTGATTAGATAAATTAGCAAGCAAGAAGCAAGTTCATGTATACATGATGTCCATGCAACATGTACATATAGTTGTTTAATATGAGGAATTGTGATTTCATTTGCAACTGTTTACCATCAGGGAAGACAAAAGTGCAAGTGTGAAAGGAATTTTCTAAATTAATCGCTCGAGTGTACCCTTCAAATAAAGAAAGTGCAGGGTTCACATTCTTTACATTTGCTCTGTACCTAATGTGGTTGCTTCAGTATAAATTTATGTTGGTTGAGTCTAATAAAAAGGAGTTTGTATTTTATTCATCTTCTTAACATTTTCTAATTTTAACATATTTTGACAAAAGTATTTGTCTGAAATGGATTGAAGTTTTTGTTTTGTTTTGTTTTGTTTTGGTCTCCTAAGACAAACACTTGCTAAGGGATTGAAGATTTTTGAAAGATCAGAAACCAGTTCTTCACCACAGCTCACTTGAGCAGCACTGAACTGGAGGTCTGGGAAGGAACCATAAGCTACTAATGTCACTTTTTATTTGTGGATGACTCCCAGACCCATCAGCAGCAGGTGGGCTCAGAGCTGCTTTCTGCTTGCAACAGTGGGTTCTTGTGGAGCCATCTACACCCATTCTCCTGGTTCTCTCCTATCTCTGCACCCTTGACCTTTTGAGGTGGCTCCCTGCAGAGTTAGAAATGTACCCACAAGGAATAAAGTGAAAAGAGTAGAAATGGAACCCTGTGTCAGTCTATGCCTTATATTAGATGACAAAACCAACTATAAGAGAGTCCATCAAAAAGGTCAAACGATGCAGGGGGCAAGGCATCTTATCCTTCATGTGAAAGAGAACCTGAAGGGAATTATTTCTTTTCCTTCTTTTCAAAAGAACACAGACATCATGAAGACGACCTGAAAAATCTCCACTTCAGCTTCCAGAATTTCAGTTGAGAATATCTAAGAAGTATTTTTTCTTCTCACCATGAAATCACCTGCTAAAGCAATTCTGCAGTCACCCTGAATACACAAAAACTAAAATGACTTATACTCTGAAAGTTGCATTTCCAGCTGACAACATATAAAAAACAGCTTTGGAAATGTGCCCTTGTGTGCAGAGCCCAGCGAGAAATCACTTCTCCCTCCTGATCACCCTGTGCGGCAGAGCCCAGCAGCACTGCACCAAGGCTACTTGGCACCAGCAGAGTAGCACAGGGACACTTGTAGGCTGGTGGGAAACACATTTGCGCTCCAAGCATTAGTTCCATAAGTCTAGACTGAATACAAATTGACCTTCTGCAGTTTTATAACTACACTTCTGACCTTTTAAAATTTTCATTTTATTTTTGTTCACCTGTAAAACCCTTCATGACAATGTATTCACCCCTTAGCTCCTAATTTAACAAGTGACCAACAAGTACTACTACTTTAAGAATCTGGCTGAGAATTGGTAGGATCAAAGATAAGTTTAAAAATTTCTATGCCAGGAGCTTTTACCATATAATGAAGAGGTAATTATTTTAATTCCTTATATTTGTACATTAGAGTTCACATTTGAGCATCACTACTGCCCTCATCTCAATGAAACAGGCAGGGGAAGGGTAATTCCCATTTTCTCAAAGAGGAACTGGAGACCAGGAGGATTTAAAGAGCCTCCTTATGTTCACACCACAAGAGGGCACATTCAGAACCCAGTGGAGGCGAAGAGCCTGGCTTTGGTCACTTGGATCCATGTTTTGTGCCTCAATTTTCTCATCTATAAAATGGAGATAAATGACACCTACCTCACTAGGCTATGGGAGGATTAATTGTGAAGATGAGAGAAACTCAATAATTATTGGTAGTTACCACGACTTCAAAAGTCCTTTATTAATCCCCTACTTCCATACCCTGCAATATATAGAAAACCATGTAGAATTCAGGAACTCACACTATGATACAAGGGTAACTAGGCAAAGAATGTGACATAATAAGATAAAAGCATCAAACTGGGCATTGATTACAACTGCCTCCTCCGTGTCCCCTGCAGCAACATCTAGCTCTCAGAGCACGTATCAGAGATGCATCCATTGTCAGGATGTTCCCTGATTGCTCTCCCTCCCGTAAGTAGATTATGAGCTTCAGGTAAGTTTAACTCTTTTGCTAAATCCTTATGGTACAAGCACTGACAGACCACCGGCTAGAGAATGAGTGAGCCAAGGACACAAAGTCATGGTTCTCTCCCTGGAAACCTGTGCGATGCAGCAGGCACTTGACAAAAGCTTGCTTCTATGACTTGAATGTCCAGTGCCACAATATTAAGAATGGTGACCACTAGGAGGTTACTGGGGTTAGTTCCCTTATAAACAGCTACAGGAGGTTTGTCTGTCCCTTTTGTCCTTCTATCATGTGAGGACGCAGCAACAAGTCACCCTCTCTAGAGCAGAAAGCAAGTCGTCACAAGACACCAAAAATGTTGGTACCTTGATTTTGAACTTACCAGTCCCTGGAACCGTGAGAAATAAATTTCTATTATTTATAAATTATTTTATAAATAATTATTTTATAAATGTATTTTGTTATAACAGCCTGGACAGACTAAGATGGTGTTTTACTAAGGTATGTTCTTGATGACCAGTCTGTCTTTCCTTAAACATGGCTTTGGGGGGCTCCTCTTCCATGTCAAAGATCCCTAGGGCTCCACTCCCAGGTAGGATCCACATCTGCTAGCAGAGCACTAGCTAATCCTCTAAGCCATCCTCAGCTAAACCCTATTGTCCAAAGGAGGCCCTTTCAGGAATGACTTTCTGAATAACTATGAAGAGGAATCATAATTCCTAAAGAGTTCAATGAAACTACTTCTGGGATGGATTAGAACATTCTCTTGTGGTTCTGGAGGTGGGAAAGGAAGGCTATCATGGCTTATGACGCTAAGCAGGTTCCACAGGACATTCAAAGTCATTTAGGATCTGCTCCCTGCATATCTCCTTAGGGCTGTAGGACTAACACACAGACTCTCAGGGGACTGTATCAATAAGAATCCTATTTTAAGGAGCAAATGGCAGTTTCCAGTCAGCAAAACAAATGCCTGCAGTTAACCAGCTCATCCTCTCCTAGAAGGCATAATAGATGTATTTGTTACCCAGTTAAACACAACCCTGGGTTGTTTCCCTCCCTCCATGTAGTACTTTCCCTAAGGTGAGCTCTGACTGGAAGGATTTCTTTTACTTCCCAGTGTAAGTTGAGGGCCCTTTATGGACTGGTACCCTTAGAGTTGCCAGGTTGGTTACCTCTGCTTGGGGCCATTGATGTGGCCCCTCCTAGAGCAATTCTCAACAGAAAAACCAGAGTGGTCCCTTAAATCACATTGCCAGGACCCCACATTGCACTCAGAAGGAAAGCTCAACCTTTCCATAACCTGGAAGGTCCTCTGACCTGGCCCTTCTCATCCTCCAGCCTGGTCTTTCCACCTGGCATCCTTGCAGACATTCTCCTGGTTTTATGGCTATTACCTCCACAGGCCGACCCCTCCCCTAAAAATGATCAGTAGCCACATCCCTTCCAAGTCTTGGTTCTAAAAAGGCTTTTCAAAGAGATCGTAACAATACATCCCACTCCAACACCACCTCTGGCACTTGCAATTTCCTTTACAGAACTCTAACACCCCCACCCAACACTTTCCATTCAAAACCACATAATAATCTACAATTTATTAATCAAACACATAACCCTTAGAACGTGGAAAGGATTATTCTAATCTCTTTGGAAAGAACTAGTTTAGTATTTGTATTTTGTGTTTATTTTTGGCTCCTCCCCCACCCCCAAAACATCAGTTCCATAGGGTAGTATCTTTGTTATACTCAGTAATACATCTCTGGTGCCTAGACCAGTGCCTCAGACATCAGGATCCTTAGTACATGTTTGTTAATAGATGAATGATACCCCACTAGTTCTTTTCATGGAACAGCCTTCAGTTTCCCTTAAGCATCCCAAGGTCTAGTGCCTGTTTCCTTTTGCACCAGCCACTCCCTCTCCCTGGAATGCTTCCTCCTCATCTCCCCACAAACTTCTACTCATTCTTCCAGCATTACCTCCCGAGAGAACCTTGCCTTGACTATGAACAGGCATAGTCAAGAGTTCCTTTGTCAGTGAGGCTGGATCAAACCAAAGATGATTTCCTGAGGGTGCTTAGCTCTGGCAAATAAAAGTGTCTGTGTTTGCCTCAAGGAGTCTTTCCCTCCAGAGGACAGAGCAGACACCTGACCAACAGGGGCAGGTTGAGTCGTCATGTACGAGAATAAAACACTTCCCCATAACATAATGTGCTCCATCCACCAGGTGGTAGTAACCAGACCCTGTAGAACAGGAGAAGGCAAAGGAGAGGAGGAGAGATGAGCTGCACTATCTAAAGAATCAATTTAAAAGTTGTTTAAAAGTAAACAGCAAAGGAAAGAAAAGTAGACAATGACAAGGTCAGTCCAAGATGACTGAGAGGTTCAGACCACAAGCTGTCTCCAGTGACTCCATAGAACTATAATTCTTTCTGTTTGCTTCATGGAGAGACAATCCTAATGTATTTAATTCACATTATTTTCCTCCTCTAGTACTCTCAAGTGGCTTCAAAGTGTCATTTCAGAACTCTAAAGGACCACTAAAGCTGCCCAAGCTTGACCAGAGTTGAGGTTCTTACTCAGGGCAATGCCATCAAGCATCAGTTAAGGAGTGTGCTCAGGTAACAAGTTCTGGTTGTAGATTGCCAGAGATAATTCTTTGAGTTCTCAGGCTAAAGAGCTTTGGAAATGCCTACCAAGTATGGTCCCTCAATTCTCTATGTCTGACCAAGCATTTGAGAAAGCATGACTTTGCCATAAAGAGAGACGTTGCAAACACACAGGTCAAATACTTGCTTGGTGACTTATCCAAGGAAAATACTGCTAACTTCTAACTGATGTTTTATTTTGCTTCAGTTTGAGTGTTTGAATCTACAGAATCTTAGATGACTTAAGTTAGAAAAGGAGACCTTTTAATTATCCTCATTCATCCAAGTTTATGTCCAGAAAATATATCCCCAGTTTGGGATTTCTACAAATAATTTCTAGCTATAGTTTCATTGAAAGTTTTGAATGCGTTTTGTAAATCACCATTCTTCCCAGAAAGGGCTTGAATGAAGTCAGGCAGAATGGGAGTTGAGATCAGGGTCTGTCCCCACCACCAGGGACTTCCTACTGAACAACAGAAGTAGTTGTCAAGCACCAGGAACAGATGTCTATGTGGGCTGGCAGGGCTGTGGTACAGTACTTGACATGGGGCACTCAAAGTCTGACAGCTCCAGACGTCCTCTCCTCATGCTTCCTTCTCCAATACCCCTGACAGGGGCCACCAAGGACATTCTCTGGCTTAGAGGCCTTCCTACCCTGATGCTCTGTTGCTGACCAGCTCAAGTGTTGGAAAAATTTCCACTGCAATCATTCTCCACTGGGCATCATGAACCTTCTACAGGAATCTTTTCTTACGCAAAATACTTCAAATATTTAGAGCAGTTCTAGCTAAAAGAACATTCTGTGATAATGGAAATGTACTATACCTGTGCACCACCTAATATAACTACTAGTAACCACAGGTGGCCATGGAGCTCTTGAAATGTACTGGTACAACTGAGAAAATAATCTTTAAATTTTGTATTTAATTTTAATTTATTTTTTCTATCAAAAAACTTGATCTAATTAGTTCTACATGACAGCAGAATGCATTTTGACCCACTGTACACTAATTTTAAAATTATAATAGCCACATATGGTTGATGGCTTATTGAACAGTTCAGATTGATAGATATTTCCTATGACCTCTTTACCAAAAAAAAAAAAAAAAAAAAAAAAAAAAAATTCCCTTATTTCAAGTAAACAGCCCTTTTTTCTTCATAAATGGCTTGTAGAACCTTCCCTAACCTGTGAGTCATCTATTGATGTGTTCCAATCTGCCAAATTCTGACAAAGTATTAAAACAGAGAACTACAGAGGTTGGGGTGTAGCTCAGTAGTAGAACACATGTTTAGCATATAAGAAGTCCTTTGTTCAATCTCCAGTTTCAAAAACAAACCCAAATCCCCAGAAATTCTGATAAAGTCTACCCTAAAAGACAAAGGCCTCTGACATAAGCAGGCTCCAATGTTAGACCCAGCCAGGAAAGGTTTGATATATTAGGCACTCGAGAAATATTTGAGGCTTAAATGAATATGCCAGATATCTTGGTGTATTCAAAGAACCCATTCTCCCAATTCTCCAGGATCTTTTCAGAATTCATAATTTTTCTTCTTCTTTTGTCCTTGTTTTATTAACTTTGAGGATTTGTGCCTCTCCAGAATATCAGACAGTCTCATAGTAAAGTTGTATAAAAACACATTAAATATATATTTTTAAGAATAATCAGGTCCAGGCGTGGTGGCGTATCCCTGTAATCCTAGCGACTCAGAAGGCTGAGGCAGGGGGATTGTGAGTTCAAAGCCAGCCTCAGCAAAAGCGAGGTGCTAAGCAACTCAGTGAGACCCAGCCACTAAATAAAATACCAATAGGGCTGGGGATGTGGCTCAGTAGCCAAGTGCCCCCAAGTTCAATCCCTGATTCACCACCCCCACAAAAAAATAATAATCAGGGTTATTTGGTCTGTGTTAAGAGTAGATAACAAAAAGTAACATCAAAAGAGAATATTCTCTGAAGGAGAATAAAACTTCTAGGTAAACATCTTCTTTTAGATATCACAAGTGACATTAATCAAAGTCAAAGTTAAATTCTCTGGGGTTGACAGGGACTCCACCTTAGAAGCCACCTCAGAGGGGTGATGCACATGTTCTAAGTGCAGAGTGTCTTATAGATTATACAGTAAATCAAATATCAGCAAATTACAATGGCAATACTCTTAGAAAAATTGTTAAACTGGCGTTGCTCTTCTCAAAAGTAGATACAAATATGCTCAATTTGAAGTTAAACCATGTCACAGATTCTGTTTTACCACCATTGCCTACTATTCTTCAGAAAGTCAGATATCTAAACATCTTAGCTTTCTCTTCCTATTCTAGATTATTAATGATATGTAAGTAATCCCTGGGAAGTCATAAGAAAGGGCTATTTTAAGGAATTTTGGTAAATATACTTATTTTCAAAGTGAATAATCACTTTAATAGATCTGAGAATTATTGAACATGTTATGTTTAGAAATTGGATTTCTCAAAGTAGGGTACAACATGACAATGATTCTACTGAATAGAAAGAGTTCATTACACATTACCAAACTGAAGTTACAGAGGAAATTATATACCTCTCCAAAATTCATGTAATATTGAAATCTTAATCCCCAATGTGATGGCATTAGAAGGTGGGGTTTGGGCAGGAAATTAGGCCATGAGGGCAAGACCCTCATGAATGGGATTTAATTCCCTTAAAAAAAGAGACCCTGGGTAGATACAAGGTGGCAGACTAGAGGAAGGCTGCAGTCCTTGTTGCTCCGTGACTTGGTATTCAAGCAGAGGAGATACTTCTCTGTGAGGCAGCTGTTGCTGCCCACTGATCCCCTGCTGTTTATATCCCCATTTGTCTGCTGCAATCATCTATCATCTGCCAGCACATCACCTGCGTTTGAAGATCACTCTTTGACCACTGCCTGTCATCCACCATTTGCCTGCCTCTTGCCTCCCCTTGGCCACGCCTTTTACCTACCCACCAGCCACTGTCTGCAGTCCACCCACTGATTGCCCACCATTAGCCTAAAGATGACCCACAGATCGCCAGCAGATCACCTACTGCCCACTGTTGCCTGGAAGTCCATTGTCACAGTAACCACAGGTTTGGTTACACGTGGCCACCACCATCTTGGGACACCAGTCAGGGCCTTCAGGTTTGCTGTTGCCACCATCTCGAGGTGTGGCCACCTCAGTCTGGGGACACTGACTAGGGCCTGTAGATATATTGGGGGTACCTGCAGGTCTGGTTGCACCTGAGGTCTTCCTGCTAGATGTGCTAGTGGCTGCCATCTGGCTGCACTTTGCAGGGTCACTCTTTTGTGTGAATGCATCCCTGGTGATCTCTCTGAAAGTTGAAAGGGCATTGAGATCTTGGGACTGCAGCAAGGTAGGGCCTGGGGAAGCTGAAGCCCAAGTCCATAAGATTGCAGCTGGGTTTGTGTGGGCCAGCCTGGGTTCTGCACACCTGTGCAAAGTCAGAGACTAGGGCAATTCCCAAGGGGGAGCACATGTTGGAGAAACTGGAGAAAACGTGGCTTTCTCCAGCTCAGTGAGTCCTGAAGAGCACAGGGACTGAAGGGGCTGGCTACAACAGGTGGAAAGACCGTGAGAGGGTATGAGGGCATCTTGCTATCAGCTTGTCCACCCAACCAGTCTGGTACCCACCTCACTGGAGCTAACACCAAACTTCAGAAAACCCCACCCATCAGCAGAGAAGAGAAACTAAGAAAATTTTTGAAAACCAATGAGGCAATCATTCCATTTTCCATTGAGCCTTTCTTCCTCCCTCCCCATCATACCTCTACCATCTTTGAATCCTAATATTATTCATGCATCAGTTTATTGAGGAATGGGATGTCTGAAGCGTGTATTACAGTTTTGTTGTGTATTTGTATACTTTCACTTTTTAAAAACTCTGTATATATTTTTTCACTCACCTATCTGTCTCCCTGGATTCTCTTTCTCACTTCTCTCATACAAAAAACCAACTTCTATTAATTCCTTCTTCACTCTTCCTATAATTTTTTACCTCTATCTTCTCTCCTCTCTCATAAACATCACATCTTACATTACTTCTGTTCCCTCATTATCCATCATTTGAAAGGGTAAACCCTTTTAGTAAACTTAAGTTTATATTATAGAGAATAATCGAACATTTCTGTTTAAGTGACAAAACCATAGATGCCTTAACAGGAACCATATGGTTTAAGGTTGTATATTGTTTGCATTGGGTGCTGTTAATATTGGTCTCCCCCAAGGTGAAGTACTGGAAGCTTTCAGGGACACTGTGAGACTACAATACAGAAACTATACTGCATCAGATCCACACTGCTACATGAGAAGACACACAAACATGAAAAAACAACAAACAAAGCACCTCAAACAAACCAAGATGTTCCAACAATAGAATCCATAGACAATACTGAGGAAATGTCAGAGGAGTTTAGAAAATACATGGATTGATCTTTGAAATAAAGGATGGTATCAAAGAGAAAATATAGATGTGAAAGATCACTTCAAAAATAGGCAGAGATTATAAAAAGGAATCAAGCAGAAATCCTCAAAATGAAGGAAACAATAAACCAAATTAAAAACTCAATGGAAAGTATCACCAACAGACTAGATCACTTAGAAGACAGAACCTCACACAATGAAGACAAAATATATACTCTTGAAATAAAATAAAGTCAACTGCACAGAGAAGATGGTGAAAAAACATGAATAGAACTTGCAAGAAATATGGGATAATATGAAAAGACCGAATTTAAGATTTATCAAAATAAAAAAAAAAACAAAGTAATGTACAATTTTTTCGATGACATAATATCAGAAAACTTCCCAAATCTGAAGAGTAAAAGGGAAAATCAACTACAAGAGGCTTACAGGATCCCAAGTGTACAAAATTATAGCAGACCCACACCAAAGCATATTATAATAAGAATGACTAACACAGAGAATAAGGATCAAATTTTAAAGGCTTGAGAGAAAAAAATAAAATAAAATTACATATAGAGGGAAACCAATTCAGATTTCAGCTGATTTCTCAACCCAGACTCTACAATGCCAGGAGGTCTTGGAATGACATATATCAAGCTCTGAAAGAAAATGGATGCCAACTGAGAATTTTATATCCAGCAAAATTAAGCTTCAGATTTGAAGATGAAATAAAAAGCTTCCATGATAAACAGAAGAATTCACAACTAGAAAGCCTGCACTACAGAATATTCTCAGCAAAATATTCCATGAGGAAGAAATGAAAAAGAAAATGAAAATCAGCAAAGGGGGGAAATACACTAAAGGAAAGGTCAATCAAAGGAGAAACAAAGTCCAGTTAAAAACCAAATGACCAGGAATACAAATCATATCTCAATAATAATCCTGAATATTAACAACCTAAACTCATCAAACAAAAAACAGACTGGCAGATTGGATTTTAAAAAAAGACCCAACAATATGCTGTCTTCAAGAGACTTACCTCCTAGGAAAAGACATCCACAGACTGAAGGTGAAAAGCTGGGAAAAAACATATCACTCACATGGACTGTGTAAACAAGGAGGGGTTTCCATCCTCATATCAGGCAAAGTGGACTTCAAACCAAAGATAGTCAGAAGGGATAAAGAAAGACATTTCATACTGCCTTAGGGAATCATACACCAACAAGACATAACAATTGTAAATATAGATGCCCCAAACAACGGAGCATCTATGTATGTCAAACAAATCCTTCTCAATTTCAAGAGTCAAATAGACCACAACACAATAATTCTGGGTGACTTTAAGACACCTCTCTCACCACTGGATACATCTTCCAAACAAAAATTGAAAAGAGAAACTATAAATCTCAATAATACTATCAATGATTTAGACTTAACAGACAAATATAGAGTATTTCATCCATCATTGAGAAAATACACTTTCTTCTTTGCAGCACATGGATCCTTCTGTAAAAGAGACCATATGTTATGCCATAAAGCAATTCTCTGCAAATACAAAAAAAAAAAAAAAAAAAAAAAAAAAGAAAGAAAGAAATACTACCCTGCATTCTCTTAGATCATAATGGAATGAAACTAGAAATCAACAATAAAATAAAAAATAGAAGCTACTCCAACACCTGGAGACTAAATAGCATGCTATTGGATGATGGATGAATAGCAGAAGAAATCAGTGAGGAAATAAAAATACTTGTAGGTAAATGAGAACACCGATACAACATATCAAAACCTCTGGGATGCTATGAAGGTAGTGCTAAGAGGAAAGTTCATTGCATTGAGCTCATACATTAAAAGAATAAAAAGTCAACAAATAAATGATTTAACATTACATCTCAAAGCCCTAGAAGAACAAATCAACACCAAAAGCAGAAGGCAGGAAATAATTAAGTTATTATTGCTGAAATCAATGAAATTGAAATAAAAGAAATAATTGAAAAAATTAACAAGAAGTTGGTTCTTTGAAAAAATTAATAAAATTGATAAACCCTTGGCTACACTAACAAAGAGAAAGAGAAAACTCAAATTACTAAAATTCGTGATGGAAAAGGAAATATCACAATGGATACTACTAAATAAAGTAGATAATTAGAAACTATTTTGAAAATTTATACTTAAATAAAGTAGAAAATCTCAAAGACATCAACAAATTTCTAGAGACATACGATCTACCCAAACTGATGCAGGAGGACATACACAATTGAAACAGATCCATTTCAAGCAATGAAATAGAAAACACTAGCAAAAGTCTACCAACAAAGAAAAGTCCAGGACCAGATGGATTCTCAGCAGAGTTCTATAAGACCTCCAAAGAAGAATTAACACCAATACTCCTCAAATTATTCCATGAAACATAAAAGGAGGGAACCCTTCCAAACTCAATCTATAAGGCTAGAATCGTCCTGATACCAAAACAAGACAAAGACACATCAAGGAAAGAAAACTTCAGACCAATGTCCCTCATGAACATAGATGCAAACATTCTCAATAAAATTCTGTCAAATCACATACAAAAACAGATCAAAAAGATAGTGCACCACGATCAGGTGGGGTTCATCCCAGGGATGCAAAGTTGGTTCAACATACAGAAATCAATAAACATAATACATCACATCAATAGACTTAAAGACAAGAATTATGAATATCTCAATAGATGCAGAAAAAGCAATTGACAAAATATAGCACCTCTTCATGTTCCAAGCACTAGAAAAAAATGGGACACACTTCATCATTCTAAATGGAGAAAAATTGAAAGCATTCCCTCTAAAAACTGGAACATTCAGGGATGCCCTCTTTCATCACTGTTGTTCAACATTGTCTTTGCACTCTAGCCAGAGCAATCAGACAGACTAAAGAAAGTAAAGGGACACAAATAGGAAGAGAATTCAAAGTATCAGTATTTGCTAATGACATGATTCAATATTTAGAAGATCAAAAAAATTCCACCAGAAAACTTCTAGAACTCATAAATGTATTCAACAAAGTAGCGGGATATAAAAATCAATGCCCATAAATCAAATGCATTCCTATACATAAGAGATAAATCCACACAAGTTAAATTAGGAAAATTTCTAATTTCCTAATAGCCTCAAAAAAATAAAATACTTGGGAATCAATCTAGCAAAAGAGGTGAAAGACCTCTAAAAGAAAACTGCAGAACACTAAAGAAAGAAATTGAAGACCTTAGAAGATAGAAAGATCTCCCATGCTCTTAGATAGGCAGAGTTAATATTGTTAAAATGATCATACTACCAAAAGTATTACACAGATTTAATGCAATTCCTATTAAAATCCCAATGACAATCTTTATAGAACTAGAAAAAGCAATCATGAAATTCATTTGGAAAAATTAGAGACCCAGAATAGCCAAAGCAATCCTCAGCAACAAGAGTGAAGCAGGAGGCATCTATAGTTTAAGGTCTATACCTTAAACTATACTACCGAGCTATAGTAACAAAAAACAGCATGGTATTGGCACTTAAAAAGACCAGTAGAGTAATGGTATGAAATAGAAGACACAGAGACAAACTTACATAAATATAGTTATCTCATACTAGACAAAGGTGCCAAAAACATACAATGGAGAAAAGATAGCCTCTTCAACAAATGATGCTGGGGAAACTGGAAATCCATATGTTACAAAATGAAATTAAACCTCTATCTCTTGCCCTGCACAAAAATCAACTCAAAATGGATCAAAGACTTAGGCACTAGAACAGCGACCCTGCACCTAATAGAAGAAAAAGCAGGCCCAAATCTTCATCATGTTGGCTTAGGACCTGACTTCCTTAACAAGACTTCCAAAGCACAAGAAGTAAAACTAAGAATCAATAAATGGGATGGATTCAAACTAAAAAGCTTCTTCTCAGAAAAGAAAACAATGTGGAGAATGAGCCCACAGAATGGGAGAAAATCTTTACCATGTGCACCTCAGATAAAGCATTAATCTCCAGGATATATAAAGAACTCAGAACACTTAACACCAAAACACCAAATAACCCAATCTATAAATGGGCTAAGGAACTGAACAGACACTTCAGAGAAGAATACAATCAACCAACAAAGATATGAAAAAATGTTCATCATTTCTAGTAATTAGAGAAACGCAAATCAAAACTCCTCTAAGATTTCATTTCACTCCAGTTAGAATGGCAATTATCAAGAATACAAGCAATAATAAGTGTTTTGTCGAGGAAGTGGGGGAAAAGGTACTCTCATACATTGCTGGTGGGACTACAGATTGGTGCAGCCACTATGGAAAGCAGTATGGAGATTCCTCAGAAAACTTGGAATGGAGCCACCATTTGACCCAGCTATCCCACTCCTCAGTTTATACCCAAAGGACTTAAAATCAGCATACTACAGCGACCCAGCCACATTAATGTTCAAAGCAGCTCAATTCACAATAGCTAAACTATGGAACCAACCTAGATGCCCTTCAACAGATGAATGGATAAAGAAAATGTGGTACATATATACAATGGAATATTACTCAGCCTTAAAAAAGAATGAACATATGGCATTTGCTAGTAAATGGATGGAACTATAGAATATCATGCTAAGTGAAATAAGCCAATCCCAAAGAACCAAAGACCCAGTGTTTCCTCAGATATTGGATGCTGATCCATGGTGGGGGATGGGGAAGGAATAATGAAAGAACTTTGAATTGTGCAGAGGGGAGTGAGAGGAGGGATGGGGCGATGGAGATGGAAAGGACGGTAGAATGAGACAGATATTATTACCCTGTATACATGTATGATTACACTACTGGTGTGACTCACCACCATGTACAGCCAGAAACATGAGAAGTTATGCTCCATTTGTGTGTAATATGTCAAAATGCATTCTACTGTCTTATACAACCAATTAAAACAAATTTAAAAATTGCCATTTCCAAAAAAGAGAGAGAGAGAGAGAGAGAGAGAGAGAGAGAGAGAGAGAGAGAGACCCTGAGCTCCCATGTACTCAGGCCATGAAGAACATGTAGAAAACATGGCTGTCTATGAACCAGGAAATGGGCCCTCACCAGGCAATGAATCAGCCACCTTGATGTCAGAAATAATATACTTCTATTATTTAAAAGTTATCCAGTTCATTTTTTTTTTTTTTTTCTTTGCGGTGCTGGGGATTGAATCCAGGGCCTTGGGCTGGCAAGGCAAGCACTCTACCAACTGAGCTATATCCCCAGCCCCATGGTATTTCTTTAGAGCAGCCCAAACTAAGACAGCCACTTTGTATGACCAACAGAGAGAACACCTGCAGGCCCTACCTTGATGAACCTCTACTCAAGTGTTACAAAGCTTTCTGAAGATAGAAGGGGAGAATCAGGCTTCTCAGCTTCTAAATAGAGCCTAAAAACCCATAGCCATGGAATGCCTTTCTAATGAGTAATCCTCTACCAAACGTTATGCATGCAGATCCCTTTTGTGTGTATTTAATAAAAATAAATGTCTACATATTCACATGTAGGAACAATCAAGCCAAGGTCTCTGATTTTTTAAAACCTTTGTTATCTGGAAAAATCTTTAAGCACAGAGTTCAGCTTCTTATTCTGTAAGACAAAGTATTAATTTTAACAAATTTGATATAAGCACAAAGGCCATTAAATCAATCCACATGTTCCAGAACGCCATGAGGTATAATTAAATGTTAACCAGAACATTAAACTGCATGAATTCAAGGGGAACATTACTTTTAATGTTTATTTTTCCAAGGAAATCTTTTATCTAAGGGATGATCACCTCTGACTTAGGGTCTTTGCAGGCATCTATTGCTAGGTGCACAAATGTCTTCCAGACAATCCTGGAGAAGGGTGTTAAAATCTGGGAGGGAGGCAGGGAGGCAGAAGAGGGACCAGATCTCCCCTTTTTGAAATATATTAGGGTCCAAAGAGTGGTAAAACAATTTAGATGATTAGAAACAAAATCACTGAGTGCTTGTGAAAAATTACATATCATAGTCAAATACTTAACAGCAATTGGGTGAAAGTGAATAATTAGGCAAAAAATACAGATGCTTTTAATTAGTGGTTTTCACAGCCCCTTCGGACAAAGGTGGGGCTGCAAAGAAGAAAATGACAATTGTACTGGGCTCAGGTCCCCATCTGGATTCTAGCTTCAGGGAAAGCAGATCCTTGGAAAAAAATTGATTTCTATATTGAGCTTTTATATAAGTTTTCATTTAATAAGATAAAAAAATTTTTGAAAGTCCCTGAGCTAAACAACTGTCCTCCAGAAAATTTCTAGGGAAGAGATCATGTTTCATTACAGTGAAGAGGGTAGGTTTGTACTTGAAGATATAAGTAATATTACCAGCAAGTGCTATTCCTACCTCTAATGATTTCTTCTGAAATCTAATTTAGTTTTAAGAGATGGCACAGAAGTTGTGACACATTACTGAAAGCAAACAACTAGCCTGTCAGGAAGTTACCTTGAGTCTCAGAAGTATGATGATGCACTTTGGCCAAGTCCAAGTGGAGTCTAGTGGAATTCTCATCTGTCGACACCTTTCCATTTACCTAAGAGCAAAATGATTCTCCTTCCTTTCCAACGACCTCTTCTTCTTAGCACTGACCAAACAAGAGTGCTAACCTACAGCCACACTCAACAAAAACTATCCCACCAGGAGCTGGAAACCCAGGAACCAGGCACAGTACTTCTTCAGCAAACACATGGATGAAGAGGATGAAGTAGCTGTCCTGAAAGAGTTGGAGTCTTAACTGTACAGCAGAAAACTAGAAGCTGCTTTTGTTAAAAAGCAGAGATGACTAGTTTCGTCCTGCTTTTAGTTACCTACTGGGAACAAAGTTTCCCCCTTCCAAGGTCACAGATAAACCTCCTGAGCAAGAAATGGACATTGCACCTTCAAGTGACAAGGCCTTCTCTGAAGCCACTTCACAGAACCAGGACTAAGATAATGATCAACCAGATCACTGTTTGACCAAGACTGCTTCATTATGCATACCTTCCAAACTTTGCCCCAATTCTTCCTCTATTCGAATCAAAGCTCATGCCAGGATCCCAAAGACACTTCATCTCACCTGACCTTCCCAGTGTGACCATATTGACTAAAATTTCTTTCCTACTTTTCATCATCTTTTCCACTGGGGGGTGAATGGTCAGGCCTAATTTTTGGGCAACCCCAGAGTCAGACCCCTGGTCTAGGACTCGTAATAATTGGAGACAGGGACTTGAATTGTATAGAAAGACTATATGCTATAAAATACTGTAAAGACAAGGGACTCAACATTCAGTGGTGCAGGATGGCAAGGCAGAGGTGCTGGCTGCCTAATGCAACAAATTCATTAAGTGCATCCTGAGGAAGCAGGAAAAATTTAACTCACTGCCTCTGCCTTAGGTCAGGACCCTCATCATTTCTTATCTAGACAATTCTAATTGCCTTTAAATGGGTCTCCCTGCCTCCAAGCATATTTTGTCTATTCTAGCCCATTTCCTACAAGGCCTGCTTAAAATCTTTCAATGGTTTTCAGCCAACTGCAGAAGGTAGCGCTGTTTCCTATGGCTTACAGTGTTCTTCGAGATCTAAATTTTGCCCATCCCTTTGACTTCCCATCTTCTAAACTTGAGTTCACAATGAAGTTCTTAGAGGTTCCCAAAGGCTCCTGCTCTCAAATATATCTAGTCCTTTGCACAAGGTGATTCTTCTGTTCAAAACATCTTCCCAATCTCCATCTGGTTAACTCCCATTCATTCTTGGAGACCCAGCTGTCCTAAAAGCATTTGGGCAGTCCCTAAGCTGAGTGGGCCCTGTTGTCAGAGCTCTCTGCACTTAGCTCTATTAGTTATCACCCTGCTTGCATCTGTCATGGTATTTTTATCTACATAACTCCCCAGAGTGTGAATTTCTTAAGGCCAGGAAGTTCATTAACTTTGTGTCACCAAAAGTTAGTGCGGTACCTTACATATAATAGGAATTCAATGAGACCTTGAATTCAGTAAAATATTGCTCTAGTGGTCCATGACCAAGGAGGAGGTGGGGGGGATGTCAATAAACATAATAAATCTTATTCTATCAATTCTCCCTAGAGAACCAGAATCAAGTCACTTAATTGTTCAAAACTCAGGATTCTCATTTGACATTGTAGATGAAGAAGTCACACGGGATAACAGGAAGTAGAAGAACCTTGGAATCAGCTATTCCTAGGGTTTAACCCTTTACTTCAGCACTTGCTGGCTATATATGGTTGGGGGAAAGTCTCTTGGCACCTTGGTGCCTCAGTTTCAAAATGTGAAAGGGAGATAATAATCATTCCATCTGTGATGGAATGATTGAGAGGATTAAACAAGCTAGTGCCCGGAAAGCATTTAGAAAAATGTCTGCCATTTGCAGCAGGCAATAAATGTCAGATTACAATCAATTGCTGCTGTTGTTATTACTTTGTGCAAATGATTTGCAAATTGCCATACAAATGTGTGTTTTCTTAAAAATAAAATAGCCTTTTCAATTTTATAACAAGCAAAGTCCCCTGAGGACTATAGGACAAAGTAAATTTAACATGATATCCTACTCATTTTTTTGTTGTTGTTGAGGGGTGGGTACCAGCGATTGAACTCAGGGGCACTTGGCCACTGAGCCATATCCCCAGCCCTATTTTGTATTTTATTTAGAGACAGGGTCTCACTGAGTTGCTTACTGCCTTGCTGTTGCTGAGGCTGGGTTTGAACTCGTGATCCTCCTGTGCCGCTGGGATTATAGGCGTGCACTGCCGCACCCAGCCTCCTATTCAATTTTCTTTAGAAATATTCTATGTATTTTTTTTTAACTTAGAAGATATACTGTTAACAAAAACCAAAATATGTATTTGTGATGGAAGTAATCACTTTAGTATTCTTAGGCTGGATTCTACCTTCCCTGGAAGAAATGCAGAATAAACATGACCACCTGTCTAAAGAATAAGGGTATAGTCCCTGCTGGCCCAGGCTGGGAGAGTAAAGGGTGTGGGTATGGGTTGTGTCCTGATGCTTTCTGAAAGGTTTCTTCCAGAAACTGATCACGTGTTCGATTTACTATGACAACATGATCGAAGAGTAGATGTCTCTCAGCCATAAAATCAACTGTCCTGGGGTATTTTTCTCTCAGTCATTACAACATACAAGTTCAGATGATGACTCTGGAGCTCTTTTTTGTTTAAAAAGGCATCCTAGAGTGGGGGAAAAACCTGTAGCCATTCTCCTGCATGTTCCCAGTCTTTGAGAAAATACATCATGAGGAAAAAGAAAATAATAAGAAAAAAAAAAAAAAAACCATGAAAGTAAAACTGAAGGGGCTGCTTCACACGTGGTTATTTGCACACATGCCTGGGGTAAGGCAGGAGGGGGACTTTGGGTTTGAAGGGACAGACTGTGAAGCATGGAAACTCTGCTCTGTATTCTATCAGGAAAAGTCAATATGGAAATGATTGTATCATGCTTAGGTGGGCCTGGGATGAGGTATTTGGAAGAACTTGTTTTCCAACATTTTCAAAGCAGCACTGCAAAAGCAAATCTGGACCTTTCTGGACTAATGCTGAGGGTTAGTAAAATCTATTTTCAAGGGATGGTGAAAGGCAAGGGAATGGCCTGCATGAATAGTTTTGTGTTCGCTGAAGGAGTCATTTCAGACTCAAAAGTTTCCAAGTTACTACTACTTCCCCACTACTGTTGAAATAACAATTCAAGTTGCAAGCTCATCAAAATTATTAGAAGAGATAATCCATGGTTCACACTCCTGGGGAGCATACTTCTAAAGAGGTTGAAGTGGTGATTCGTACTCTGCAACTGTCTTTCTCTCCACACAGGGACAGCAGATCAGCTGTCCCACGAATGTGGGCCTGTAGACTGATCAGGCAAAGCAGAGCATTAACCTCTGCAAAAATCTGTCCCTGCTACTTAGAAAACAACTCAAAACCTGGGTCTGGAAATCGGTCACCAGTAATGGATAACACACTGGGCTGTTTCCTGTTAAATATCAATTAAGGATTTAAGAGAATCGTTGCTTGCGCCTCATCCTCTTCCACAATAGATATTCTATTTCAGTTATATGCTTTGTCATTTATACGTGTCCTCTTCTAAAAGAGCCACAGTGGCTCAATATCTTCTTAATACTATGAGACCAGCCTTCAAAGGCCCCTGTAAGATCCTGGGGACCATAAGCTCAAAGCTTCTGTGATCCTTTACATTATAAAGAGAACCATCAGGGAACAGGATGTTTTTGTTACTCTGTTTACCATAAAGAATGAATTTTAGAATATAGGTCAGGATGGGGAAAATAAGAATTGTCAGATGGCTACTTTTACTCCTATATTGCTAAATTAAATGTAGATGTTCTTAAGATCACTAAAGAAACTTGAATGTTTTTCTCTGACAACTTTATAGGAGTGAGGACATCAGAAAAGGTAGTAGGGCCATGAGGATCCAGAATCTTGAATCTATGTTGGAATAATAGCTGCTAACATGTCATTCCTCAAGACTGCTACAATCTCTTATTTTGATATGAGGAAAAAGGTCCACTTAATAGTTTTTCCCTGGTGTATGTATGTACGTATGTATGTATGAATGATTGATTACATATATCTCAATTGTTTCCAGGATTTGTCTTCCCTGCCCGGCAAAGGTCAACGAACCTTTAGTTCAAGTTTAAGTATCCCTAGTGGATTATAAATACTACTGGAATGTAAGCACCTTGGAGGTGTGGTAAAGGGTAGGAACAGGGTCTTGGTGTTGTTTTCAAACCCCTCCCCAACACCTTCTGAAGGGGATTAAGAAATATTTGTTGAAGATATGTGAGAGAATCCTGAAAACTTCTGAAGGCAGGTTCTACATAGACTGAACATAAGTTCCCTTCCTTGACCAACTTTTTTCCCAAAGGAATACCCATCAAGTGCTCTAATTCCAATTACTGGATGGACCGAGAAAATCAAACACGCTCACAAATTTGGCTTTGTCCCCCCCAGTTCTGAATTTCCCATTTGCTCTGTTAGCCAAAGATAACACCAGGACACAAGAGCACATTTCTTTCTTCCCCTACCATGACTGTGGAAGCTTGTTTACAGTCACATCAGGTCTTAATTATTTCGACACTAAATTATTCCTTAAAAACAATAATACTCTGTAGCACTCTACCTTAATAAAACCCAAAATATAAAAAGAATTATCTAAAAAACCAAAATCAAACTCTTCATTTAGAGACATGGGGAGGATTTTTTCTATAGGCCCATAGGAAGGGGACACAGATGGTGAGGGACTGAGCTAACTAATAGACCTGATGAAAAATGCCCATTACATGTTAGCCAAAGGTACAATGATTTAATGAGGAGATCAGCTGAGGATGTTGGGGGAATTCAAATTCAAGTTCACATTTACTGAATGGCTGCTAAGGCCTCAGACACAGGAGTAGATCCATTAATCATGGTATGGCGTCTATCATATCACCCCATGTGGTGTCTACTTTCAGATTTCAGGTGATAAAATAACTGGGGTTTAAAGACAATAGGCTGGAAGCCTCCTCAATGATGAGGTTGACAACCTTGATGGACAGCAGGAACTCTAAAGGGCCATCGCCTCCCAGCCGGGGATGGGGGCCCCACCACCCATATTCCCTTATTCATTACATGTATTGACAAAAGTCAAGGTTAAGGAGAAAGTTTTTATTCCCAAGTACCACAGGTGAAACAAATAAGGAATGTACCTGCAAAACATTCAGTCATCCAATGTGAACCCATCACCAGACTGTGGAAGACAGGAACAGCTCTCTCAGCAGCAAGGGACAGGGCTGACACTACAGTGGATCAACTGTCAGTGCACAGTTCTTCTTTGGCTGAGTTAATGTGCTTCCAAGAAATAGGGGAGTGGCATTCCTAGACCCCTGGACCATTCGCAGAACCGTTAATTGTGCTCATAGTGCTTGGCACTCCATATGCTGAGTAATCACCTTCAGGAAATAGACCCCCGGAGTAGCTCTTGTATAATTTACTAAGAAACTAACCACCAATATGCTTAATTCATTGGAAGCAATCGACAAAGTTTATGCTCCCTCTGTTATTGCTGAATGCTGATCTTTCTATTCTGTACCTCTATTCCGGTATCAGTTATCCTTAAGTTTTTGAGCTGGAATTCTTTTCTCTTTGAAATCAAATCTCCCAACACCTGATATTAGGTGTAAACTGCCCTTAAATGGACATTGAGGGAAACCTGGGGAGGTCAAGACTGAGTAAAAATAATAGTGTTTACCAGAAAGTCAAAGGATCATGTTCAAGTTTGTGTATGACATTAATGTTCACATTCACAGTCACAAATTGAAGGCAGTTACTTATCATCTGTAATCCTATTTTGTTTTAGGAGCACATATACCATTGTGTCACCTAGTTCATTACCTTTTAAAACAGACACACTGAAGAGGCAACTTGCTTCCCACCTCTCCTTCACATTGGCCCTACTTCATAAATAGCTTCCTTGGCCAGGAGAATAGCAACTGACTCCTGAGTAAGAAACAATAAGCATTTTGTAGTTCAGTGTGGCTTACCATCACTTTTTCAACTAGAATTCCTCCCCCACCCCTGCCACCACCACAAATGCTAATTTTGTTTTAGTGCAAAAGGAAGGACTTCTGCCATGGCTCATGGCTAGTCAACCCCCTTCAGCAACATCTGGTGCTCTAAGGTATTTACAGCAATCTAAGTTAAAACTTTTCTGTTGTAGCTGGGTTTTCTTTTTTTGTTTGTTTGTTTGTTTTGTTTTTAAAATAGCATTTATTTTTTAAATGTTAATGTGTGCATTACAGGAAAAACAAAAACACAAGCAAAGAACAAAGTCATCCAGTCACAAGCAGCTTAGTTGGACGTGTCCCTCCAGGTCGTGCATATACATACACAATATCCCATTTTGTGATTGAGATTGTAGTGTGTATCATGCTTTTCCAGTAGCTGGGTTTTCATTAAAAATGTTCTTGGGCAAGGAAAAACATCTTCATGATAATGTAATGTGTATGAAAATTCCTAGCACTGCGCTTGGCTTAAAATTGGCATTTGAATAGGTTTACTCAGTTTTCCCATCTCTCATATTGCATGCAGATTATTGATTTATTTTATTAATGCAATAAAATGGATGGGAATGGAAAGACTTGTAGAGCATTGGTGTGGGCCAGCAGGTGCAAGCTTTTGTTGTACTTTGGAGAACAAGTGTAGAAACCACTGGAGTTACCATCATGGGTTTTCCAATAGATGCCCCTACCTACTTGATTCAACTCAGCAAACATTTATTAAGTACTTATTATATGCCAGAACTGTGCTGGTAATATAAGGATAAAAATGCATGGGACCCTTCCCCATGTGCTCCCAAAACCACAGGGAAGCAGCTTCCAGATGCACATTTGGAGGGAGGCAAGGAAGAAAAATGAATGAATGCCTACTCTCCAGGACAAGAGTTTAATTAATGTAATTGAAACATAATGAGACTAATTGTGGCATACAGATCTTGCCAATTAACCAACAAATGTCCAATTTTCCCACAAATTTAAAAATTATAGCCTTTTTAATTATTGAAGGAGGGGGAAAGCAATGTAAACAAGAAAGGCAAGTTCTTTCCATATTGTTTATGGGAAAGTCAAAAGATATCCCTGCCCCTCAAAATCCTCTCATAAGTATTAAGGGCAAAGTGACAAAATTTCATCTGCATGCACAGGAATATCCACTTCAAAAGCTAAAATAGCCTGTCTTTCATGTCATGGCTGAAGAGCAAGTGAAGACAAAGGCAAAGAAGCACAATGGATGCCTCCATTAATTAGGGCCACATTGCTCCCACTGAAGATCATCACCACTGGTTAGAAGTTTCATTATGGCTTCCACCAAAATTTCAATGGAAGGCCTGGGAGGCCAGGCAAAGTGCAGCAAAGCTGGAGTCCCTGTAAGTAGCCCCTGAGAGAGCAGTGCATGGAGATGTGAGAAAGAAGCCAAAGTTGCAGTGGAGTCCACCAAGATTAAAAAATGCTAGTACCATGGAATATCTGCCCAGCAAAGCTGCAGGACTTGAGGAGAGATGACCCAACAGAGAGGATGCGTAGGCTACAACTAGCAAGTCCAGAGAAGTAGAGCTACACAAGACATTTGTAGAGAACTTCACAAAGTTCTGTGCCCCAGATGCTGGAATGGAGCTATAGGACTCATTTTCCCAGTTGGATTTTGGTCTTGCTTTGGTTCTAGTCCTTCGTTCTATGCCTCTGGCTCTCCCTCGTGGAATGGAAATATTTACCGTGTGCTTTCATGTATTGGATATATGTAACTTGCCTTTGTTTTTTTAAAGATGATGCTGGGAGTTTGTATTGAGTCTCAGGACTTGGACTTTTGGCAGTGATGGAACTTTTAAGACTGTGGTTTGTTTGTAATTTCCGTAATCTACCAGTGTTGGGGACACGAACCCCGGTCTCGCTCAAACTATACCTGTTCGCTGATGACATGATTATATATTTAGAGGAACCTGGAAATTCCACCAGAAAACTCTTAGAACTCATAAGTGAATTCAATAAAGTAGCAGGTTACAAGATCAATGCTCATAAATCCAATGCATTTTTATACATGTGATGAATCTTCAGAAAGAGAAGTTAGGAAAACTACCCCATTCACAATAGCATCGAACAAAATAAAATACTTGGGAATCAATCTCACAAAAGAGGTGAAAGACCTCTACAATGAGAACTACAGAACACTAAAGAAAGAAATTAAAGAAAACCTTAGAAGATGGAAAGATCTCCCATGTTCTCAGATAGGCAGAATTAATATTGTCAAAATGACCATACTACCTAAAGTGCTATACAGAGTCAATGCAATTCCAATTAAAATCCCAATGATGTACCTTACAGAAATAGAGCAAGCAATTATGAAATTCATCTGGAAGAATAAGAAACCCAGAATAGCTAAAGCAATCCTCAGAAGAAAGAGCGAAGCAGGGGGTATCGCAATACCAGATCTTCAACTCCATTACAAAGCAATAGTAACAAAAATGGCATGGTATTGGTACCAAAATAGACAGGTAGATCAATGGTACAGAATAGAGGACATGGACACAAACCCAAATAAATACAACTTTCTCATACTAGACAAAGGTGCCAAAAATATGCAATGGAGAAAAGATAATCTCTTCAACAAATGGTGCTGGGAAAACTGGAAAACCATATGCAACAGAATGAAATTAAACCCCTATCTCTCACCCTGCACAAAACTCAACTCAAAATGAATCAAGGACCTCAGAATCAGACCAGAGACCCTGCATCATATAGAAGGAAAAGTAGGTCCAAATCTTTAACTTGTTGGCTTAGGATCAGACTTCCTTAACAGGACTCCCATAGCACAAGAAATAAAAGCAAGAATCAACAACTGGGATAGATTCAAACTAAAAAGCTTTCTCTCAGCAAAGGAAACTATCATCAATGTGAAGAGAGAGCCTACAGAGTGGGAGAATATCTTTGCCACTCATAGAGCGCTATTTTCCAGAATCTATAAAGAACTCAAAAAACTCTACACCAAGAATACAAATAATCCAATCAACAAATGGGCTAAGGAAATGGACACTTCACAGAAGAAGATATACAAACAATCAACAGATGTATGAAAAAAATGTTCAACATCTCTAGTAATAAGAGAAGTGCAAATCAAAACTACCCTAAGATTCCATCTCACCCCAATTAGAATGGCGATTATCAAGAATACAAGCAACAATAGGTGTTGGCGAGGATGTGGGGAAAAAGGTACACTCATACATTGCTGGTGGGGTTGCAAATTAGTGCAGCCACTCTGGAAAACAGTGTGGAGATTCCTCAGAAAGCTTGGAATGGAACCACCATTTGACCCAGCTATCCTACTCCTTGGCCTATACCCAAAGGACTTAAAATCAGCATACTACAGAGATACAGCCACATCAATGTTCATAGCTGCTCAATTCACCATAGCCAGATTGTGGAACCAACTTAGATGTCCTTCAATTGATGAATGGATAAAGAAACTGTGGCATATATATACAATGGAATATTACTCCGCCATAAAGAATGATAACATTATGGCATTTGCAGGCAAATGGATGAAATTGGAGAGTATTATGCTAAGTGAGATAAGCCAATCTCAAAAAACTAAAGGACGAATGATCTCGCTGATAAGCAGATGATGATATATAATGGGAGGTGAGAGGGGTTAGCGTTAGGGTTAGGGTTAGGTTTAGGGTTAGGGTTAAGGAGGGTGGCAAGAATGGAGAAAGGAAGGACTGTATAGAGGGAAAAGAGGGGTGGGAGGGGTGGGGGGGAAGGAAAAAAATAACAGAATGAATCAAACAACATTACCCTATGTAAATTTATGATTACATAAATGGTATGCCTTGACTCCATGTACAGAGAAACAACATGTATCCCATTTGTTTACAATAAAAAAAAAAAAAAAAGCCTGTGGTTACTCTTGGAAATGAAATGGACTAAAGGTATTTTACACTGTGAGATGGGTAGGAGCTTTGGGGGCCAGAATGTTATGGTTTAGATATAAGGTGTGCCCCAGAAGCTCATGTGTGAGAGCATGCAAGGAAGTTCAGAGGCGAAATGATTGGTTAAGAGAATTTTAACCTAATCAGTGGATTACTCCCAATAGGAATTTACTGGGTGGTAATTGTAGGCAGTTGGGGTGTGGCTGGAGGAGATGGGTCTTGTGGCATGCCTTTGGGGTATATATTTTGTCCTTGGTAAGAGGAAAAGTCTCTCTCTGCTTCCTGGTGCCATGTTCCCAGTGTCTTTCCTTCATCATATACTTCTGATATGATGTTGTGCCTCATCTTAGAGGCCTGAGACCTCTGAAATTGTGAGCTCTAAATAAACTTTTCTTTCTCCAAAATTGTTCTTGTTGGGACTTTTGTTCATAGCAGCAAAATACTGACTAAAAAAAATATCTATTAGGAAATTATAATATATTTAAATTTCATCTTCTAACATTTCCCAATAGGTTTAGCGGGGAATTAGAGGCTACTTTTACTAAAAGTACTGATTCCACTCTTGGACCTGCAGATGCCTAATGGGTAACTAAAATCAGGATAAAATTTTAGCATCTCTGACTTCATTTCATACCTGTTCTCTTTGCTTTAAACTTTGATTCCTGCTCGACTCTGCATGTAGGCATGTTATCCTTTAAAGGGGTGCTCATCCAAAGTGGATGATACACCTCCTTCAAGGCTAAAGACGCCAAGATAAGAGTCACTAAAGGGTTTAAGATTTTCAGGGATGTTCAACCGCCAGCTTTTATAATTTCCTATTTCAGACCCCCTGGACCAGCGCCTAGATGTCTCTAGACATTGCTCTAACCCTGTGGTCACCCTGAATTCCAGGAAGAGCACAGCCTTGATGACAGATCACCCCATGATGAGATCACTCCTTTAAGTGGGAGCAATGACCCCAAGACAGGAACTGGAGCTGCCCTCCTAAGCAAGACCAATCATCTCATGGGAACCAAATTGCCCCTTCAGTGATAAGTATTTCTCCAGAGCCATTGCTCAGAACCACAACTGAGATAATGATCATCCAGACCTACAATCACTTCATTTAAACCTAAAGCTAAGGTCAGTGCCCCAAAGACAGGGTTGAGATGCTTGTTTTCACCTTCCCCATGTGACCATTTTTATTAAAGTTCCTTTCTTGCCTTCACATTACTCTTTCCATTTGGTTTTTAGGGCAAGTGGCCAAGCCTGGTTTCTTAGAACTTTCAGAGTCAGTCCTTGGACCTAGGACTCTAGTAACAGAGGAACCTAAACTAAGTCAAGTTTTCCAGCAATGGTTCTCCTACTACATGGAGTTCTCACCTCTTTTTCTAGAATTTTTTCAGTATTTCCCTAAGGACCAAAATTACCATGGGCTAAACTAGATAGAATGTAAACTAGTCCTCAAACTCTAAGGGTACAGTCCAGGGATGAAGAGTAGAAGACTGAAAGACAGGCCAGGCTGGGCCCAATTCTGAAAGACAATCATCCTTTAAGATGAACCATAGTAATAGTTGCTGGGTCATTTCAACCTCGAGTATATTCAAGGCTGATAATTTTCACCTAGGTGGTGAAGAATTTGTGAAGCACAATTGTCACAAAGAGTTATAGGTCCTCCCCAAAATCTGTAATACTATCATAATACCTTCTACTCAGGCTTAGCAAGGTACGATATAGATAATGGACCTTTAAAAATGATTGTTAGATTACATTACATATCATTTATATCACTGCATAACTTAGAAGATGATTTGACATAGAAAATCTGGGGCATGGACCATACAAACTTTCCAAGACTCGTTTTCCTCTGCTTGGCTGGTCAGTCATTCTCACTGCTTTCCCTGACCCTTGCCTTAGTCAGTTCAATTTAATTTAACATGCACTTGAGTTGAGTTCCATCAAGACTCTATAGTCCACATTAACCACGCATATCCAATATTATTAGCACAAAAGTGATCTCCAAGCACCCTACACTCACAATTGGTCCCTTATAACACAGATTCCTGGCCTTCTAGAATAATCCCTATAGCCAAAGTGATTTTTTCAGGATGAAAATTAATTTGCACTGAGCCATTGGTACCATCTTTTCTGTCCCACCTTGTGAATAACATTATACATCTGTATGCTCTCCTCTTTGGTCACATGGCATTTTTTTTCTGTGTGAAAAGCTAACTAGGTCCTTATGAGGTCCAAGCCTGAAATTTTGGCTTTATAATAACACTATATTTTTACCAACTGGACCCCCTAGTCCATTTTTGTCTACTTTATAATTCTTCTCAGATAAAACATTAATTCCTCAATTGCATGGACAGAGCATGTTGCTAGGTGTTTTAGGGTGTATAAAGACCTAAGTATCCTTGCTCCTAAAGAATTTAGTGTATGACAGGGGAGAGAAATGTACACAACTAATTATAATTCAAGGCCGAGTAAAATTACTTTAAGAGAAAAAATAAAGTAGTATGCTAAAGGCAATGCAGGATTACTTCCAGATGGAAGGATGCCAAGTATTTGTTTAAAGATGTGGGTATTGGAACCTGGCTTTACACGTTTGTGTGTGTGTGTGCATGCATTATATGCACATATTAAACTGTACAACTACTTGTACAGAATCCTATAAACATTCTACTGTCTTAATTAAGATACAATTAAAAACAATAGACCTTCCAATAAAAGCTCAACATCTCCATTTAGATGAAGAATTATCATGAGTATTCATTGGGGTCATCACTATCTTCTTAGAGGATTTGAACTAGCCTAGTGTTTGTCACACCATGAGCCTTTTGATCAAACAACATCTTAAATAGAAGTTCAATATGTAAAACAAAGAATGGCTCTTTAGGTGGGAGGGGAAGGAAGCTCCATCTACCCTGCCCCTTCCCCTCACTTTCCAGAGCCCACAGTGGAAACCAAATAACAAAATGATCCCCAGTCCCTTCCTCCTGCCACTTTCTCTGACTTGAATCTGAGTCTCTGTGGAGCACTTGGCAGACAGCAGCACTGAAGGAACCGCATTGTGATGGTTAATTTGAATTGTCAACTTGATTGGATTAAGAGGTGCCGATGATTAAGAGGCCTCTGGGTGTGTCCGTGAGGGCGTCTAGGAATGACTGGCATGTGGGTTACTGAACTGAAGTAGAGACCCTCCCTGAGCATGGGCAGCACTGCCCAGTAGGATGGAATAAAAGCTGGAAGAACAAGGAAGCAGATGCAGATGCAAGCCCAGCTCTTCTTGAAGGGGTTCTTTGATCATCCGAGGATATAGAACTCTCGCTTCTTTACTCTTCCAAAGCAGACTCCACCAGTGATTCCCCAGGTAGTTTCCAGAAGCCATGGTCATGGACTAGGGTAGCACTGTTGATCTTTCTTGTTCTGGGGCTTCTGCATCTTGGACTGAGCAGCTGCTTGTTCTTCCAGCTCCAGCTGCAGAAGGCCATTTTGGATTATCCAGCTTCTGGTCATGAAAGCCAACCTAATAAATCACCTTTCATATTCATACTGCCCATTGATTCTGTTCCTCTAGAGAACCCTGACTAACACAAGCATGGTGCAGGAGACTTGGAGTCTTCCCTGGGCAGCACTCTCTGGAGGTGGAGAAGGAAGCTGAGCATATGTGATAAGGTGGAAAGCCAGCAAGAAAGTCTTTCAGAAAAGGAAAAGAAACCAGGAAGACGTCATAGAAGGAGCAAAGGATGCCTAAGCTGGTAAATATACTGGTCAGTGGAAAGGGGTAGAGCCAATCATTTCTTTGTTTTTTTCTAAGAGCATTTGGATCCCTGTTAAATGCAGAACCCAGAACTAACTGCTGAATCCAAAGGGGGTGCCAGCGATGGGCAGGCATCTCACTCCTCCCACAGCTCTGCTGGCTCAGCCTTGGCAGAGCAGAGGCCATGGCAAAGCAGAGCCTTCTGAGGGCTTTCAGGGCAGCTCAGGCCTGCAGCACCCCCAATGGCAAGTCAAGAGGAAGAACAATGCCACTCTAACATGATTTATGATGAGAGGAAACCACAATACCTTTCATCAGAAGACAGGGAAATGAGCCTTGCTGGTCAGCATTCTGGGGGAGATGGAAAGTCCACTTTCTAGAACTTGTTCCAGATGTCTCTGTCACCTCTTTAGAGCTCACTGACCTCCAGCAGCCATGCTCAGTAGCCTTATTTTCATGCAGAAAGAGGTCATTTCAGAGCAAGGGAGTTCTCTGTCTCCTAATGCCTGTCAAACCTACCTTACTCACCTATAGAGCTATTCAAAAAGCAGTCTTCCTGGCCTATGTGTCCATAAAGCCATGTGCCATCTGCTATGGGACACAAAGAAAAGTCAACCTAGCGCTCTCTCTGGTTACAACACTGCCAGCCTTTGGATGGCTGTGACTCCTGAGCCCAGAAAGGCCCCAGACAGGATATGCTGTCTGCTCCCTCAGTGTTCACCATCTGATGTGTCTAAGGACCTCACTCTAATTTTCTCTAATGTTGACCAAACATATAATCATACCAGCCAAAAGAACCCATTCCCTAACAGTAAAACTGTGTGTCATGAAAGCGACATTCTCAAAATAAGTCATCCAGCATGTAAAGAAAAGTGAGTGCTAGACTTGAGAGCCAGGAACTAGAAAAGAGTCCTAGCTCTACTATTCAAAGTGGGGACTTTGAGAAGTTACAGGATCTTTCTCGCCTTCAGTTTCATCAGCTGGGGATAATAATACCCATTCAAAAATCAATATTTATTGAGTGCCTGCCTATTCTGTGCTAGGAATCATACTAAAGGCTAAAGATATTCTAAGTACACAAATCAGATCCAGCTTTTGCCCTCACACAGCTTAAATACTAGCTGGGAAGAAAGACAGTCAATCCTTAAATAGGCAAATCCATAATTACAAATTAGAAGGGTTTTGAAGGGTAAATAATGTTATTAGAAAGGAAAGGAGGTGGGAGTGGGGTCAGGGGACTTTCTGTCAACTGGGGGTAAAGGAAGCATCTCTAAGAGGTGGTGTGTGCTGTGTGAGGGAGGTGGAAAACTGGCCAAGGAAACAGCAGAGATTTCAGGCCATAGGAACATCATCAACATCATCAATGAAGGCCCAGGGGAAGTTGTATTCAACATCTGAAAGAAGCTGAGGTGTTGGGAGCAGGCAAAGAGGGTAGAGAGGAAGTTGAAGAGATTGGTGGGTCAAATGAGGCAGCTCCCACAAGTCCCCAGCACTCTATTAGACCATGGTAGGCTGCAAATAATATAAGATGCAAGGAAGGATTTTTTTGGCTGGTATATTTTAATTTGTATGATCTCTAGGAACTTTTCAAAATTAATGATTCTAATCCACAAATTGCCAAGGAAAAATTCTTAAAGAGCCCCTTGTCCTTTGTGAACCAGAAAATAAATAGGATCCATGGAAAAGGAATTTTACCTTTGGAGCCCCTTTTCAACACACCAAAGAAAAGGCTGTACCACTTAAATGGTGTTTAGGTAAACATGCTTGGCCTAAGTGCACTTATAACTAGGAACACTCTGCAGGTTACAAGTTAAAATTATTTCATGGTTCCCTTTCCTTCATGAATAAACACTATCCTGACTCATCAAGAAAGGTGTTAGAATTTCTTATGTATCCTATCAAAAAGATTCGTATATGAACTGGGTGTGGTGGTACACACCTGTAATCCCAGCTACTTGGGAGGCTGAGGCAAGAGGATTGTAAGAGTGAGGCCAGTCTGGTAACTTATAGGGACCCTATCTCAAAATAAAATAGAAAGGGCTGGAAATGTGGTTCAGTGGTAGAGTGCTTGTCTAGCATGTGCAAGGTCCTGGGTACAATAACCAGCGACAAAAATAAAATCCATACAGCTTAATGGAATTTAGAAACTGTAACTATGCTATTTATTTATGCTAAAAGAATTAGCTTTTACAACCATATTTTAGTGACATATTCTCTTTTGGGAACTTGGTCTTGTTTCTTGAACTCCAACATTTCCATCATAGGGTAGCTTTTCCAGTTGAAATTAAGCATGAATATAAGGCCACTTGGGAAAAAAGAAAACCAGATTGAAAACCATCAAAACATTCATTTTCCAAGGCAACATCTGCCAGCTGTGATAGAAAAAGCAAAGGATTTGGAGTGAGACAGAGCTGGATTCAACCTCAGCTCTGCCACTTCCTGGCCATGTGAACTGTTGTTTCTTTCTGAGCCTGTTTCCTTCCTGTTAAACAAAGATCCCTCCAGGTCAAGGCCTGTGTGGCTTAAGAGAAATCACATCTAAGCCCCATCCCAGTGTATGGAACCTAACAGGCCCAAAGTAACAAAGAGGCAAGTTGGAAGGTGGCCCACGTTTGGAATGTAGCTAAGTCCTTGCTGCCAGAACTGTCCCCCAAAGGCCTGGCCACTGAGACAGATGAGGAACAGAGAGATGTAGAATTTGTTATGAAAGACCAAATCCACTGAGCCAGAAACCCACATGGGACCTTGCTCCTCCCAGGGACTTTGTCTACAGAAGGACATAAGGCACATGCACTCTTTCCCAGGGACCAGGGCACTCCACAGAGCCCAGACAGTTGCCTGGGAGGAACTAACTAGAGAAGAATTTACCTTTAAAATCTTAAAGACTGTGATTGCTCCCATCCCTGTCCTGGAAAAATCCAATCTTTTGTGAGTTATCAGGTCTCACCCAGACCTAGACTAGGACCTTTCTTGCCAAAGAGGTCAATGGCAAGTCCTACCTTTCTGATTAACACCCTTGTTCTAAATGGTGCCCCTGCAGAACCAATCCACCCTGATTAGAATCAGCTCAATTCTCTTCTGCCTCTTGTGAATTCTTTGGTGAGCATTTCAGTTCTTCTAGGAGACTGCTGAGTCTGAATCAGGTGACATTTTAATATTCCTACCAGTAAAAGGATTTATCTAGGGGAATAAAATGAGACCAAAGTTTTACCCTCGTAGGACAATGGGTTTGGTCATCTTGATGAGTTTCAGCACATGGATGAAATAATCAAGGTCAAAATCATGTTATTCCAGAAACATGCTGCTCCTCATATCTACGATTTCAGGTTTAGTAGGAAAATTCAGCAAACAACTAATTAATTATTAGAGATAAGGAGGTTTTCTTTTTGGAATCTACTCATTAGCTTAAAAACCACAAACCTCGTTTGATAATGGGTTCCTCCTCCCAAACTCAATTTATTATTGAATTGTAATGAGAAAGTTTATACCTCATTTCACAGAATAATAAAAATAGAATGGGTATTCCCTCTATTTACCAATGTGGAAACAGGTTCAGAATGGATTGACTCAGATAATTCAGCTAGTCCAAGCAGAAAGATGATTAATGAGTGCCTGATTCCAGCATTATCAGAAAAAAAGAAAATGGAAAGAAAGGGATCTGCATAATCTACCACCAAAGGCACAGATTCCCCAGACCTGGACCTGCAGAGCTGGCCTTTTCCTATGCAACTGTGAATATCTCCTAAAGCAGAATAGGAGGGAATAGGGCAGAACTTACGTTTTAGTCAGTATTTTTGCTGCTGTGACTAAATGATCTGACCAGCACAATTATAGAGGAGGAAAGGTTTATTTGAGGGCTCAAAGTTTTAGAGGTCTTAGTCCACAGAAGGCCAGCTCCATTCCTTGGGGCTCAAGGTGAGGCTGAACATCATGCTGGAAGAGTGTGGTAGAGGAAAGCAGTTCACATCCATAACAACTTGTATCTGGGAGACCTGGAGACTAGGCTGAGAAGAGGTACCTGTTCACCAGGCATAACCAGTGACAATTGAGTAGATCATATACCTGCAGCCAGCCCTCCAGGGGGCTGCAAGTTGTTCCTGGTATCTGACCTATACCCCTGTGGGTACCAGGGGTTGGGCAATTGTCCTTATCCCTCTCATTGCATCATGACAACTGCTAAGACAGGTAAATCCGACAATAGATTTTAGCTGATGCTAAAAATAACTAAGTTCACTCCTCAACCTGTCCTTTTTAATTTCTTGTCCTCCATTATAGCACCTGGACACAAATGTTAAGTGATAAAGATTTAAAAGTACCAGTGTGGGAAATTTCTGGAAGTCCCCCCAGAGGAATCTCCTCCCTATATCTTTATTCACCTTCAAACTAGTCCATAGCCTAGTACAGAGACATCACTAGCCATGGTAAAAAGTACCCACTGACAGCCAGAGAAAGTGTAAATTATAGGAAGGTGACCAGCACTTTGACACTCTCACAATTTTTTAAACAAAATTTTTAAAAGATAAGTAACATGAATCCATCTCTCTCAAAACCCACATTATCTACTACAAGGTCCTAAGCAAAGTTGATTTTTCCCCCCAAACCGTACTCCTCCTGTGGGAGTGGCACCAGCCAAAGTATAAACATCAGAGTGGGGAACACCTGGGGAGAAGGGAGAAGCCCAGGCTCTATACATCTGTTTATTTTTAAGGATGTGGCCTTGACCATGTTTTATTTTTAGGTTAAGAATTAAACATAAAACAGAGCAGGTAAGAGTATCCAGAAAATTGTTTCGCCAGAGAGTTCACAGCTGCTCATCAGTACCTTGGAGAGCGAAGTCCTGCCTCGGGGGCTCATGGGTTATTCAGGATTCCGCGCTCTCGCCACTCACCTGCATCTTTCCATTGCACAGCTCCACGGAGAAGCTTTTGCACCCAGTCCAGGTGGCTGGGCACTGTTATAATCTACTTTTCCCCTTTGTATTTTCTTCCTGCAGTGATTCATTCTACCTGTGAGCCCTTGAACTGTAGTTGGATAGTTCATTTATTTTCAAAGCATAATTTCACAAGCTTTAAAAAAAAATCAGACAATTAGTTTACTCTTAATCCAATATGCCACCTTGTTGATAGGTGAGCTCACACCCAAGGCAATGATGCTGATATTCTGAGGTCATTTCTGCCTACATGTCACTTCATTTCCATCACCAAGACTCTTTCAAGCGTCCGCCAGCTACTGAATCTTGAGTTCTTAACAGACCTTGTTACAGAACAAGAGTCCTAAATGCTTTGTGCAGCTGCCATCTAAAAGACCTATTTTCCATAGTTAGAGTTCAGATTTTTCATTGAACTCATTCTTAGCATGAGTACCACCCACATTTTAGAGAGACATACCGTGAGGCATATTTCATGTAGAGCTCACAAACCGGAGACTGCCTAGAGTAATCTCTGCTCCCATTACCACAGGAAAGCCAGAAACACCCCCTGAAAGGAGTCTGAATGTCTAATGATGCTCTTGGTTATTTGGGCAATTGGGTAAGATTTCTGCAGCTCACCCTACTCCTGCACTTCCAGACAAGGACCTTTGCTCAGCCTCCACCTACTTCCCCAATTATCTCTATCATGTGGATGAACTACCCTCTCAGGCACAGTATCACCCTAGCTGTCTAATTTCTCTCTATTCAAATCTTTGCAGTGATCACCAGATAGCACTCCAAGAGAAACCAATTGTAGGAATGGGTCCCATTCAGGAGAGCTCAGCAGAATCCCAGGTGGAACTTTTAAAAAAATGCATGTGCCTGGTGTTCACTCTGGAAATGCTCACTCCGTGGATCTGTAATGGTGGTCTCCATTCTAAACTTCTTAACCCATTATGTCCTGGCATCCTATATATAGGACACCTATAGAAACTTAAATTGAGCAACAAAGTTCTGCTCAATTTAAGTTTCTATAGGTGTTCTCTATATGGAATGCAAAGACATAATGAGAGTAATAGAATCCCAGATAGGGCTTCTCAGTTGAAAAGTCCTAGCTTAACTCCTTCCATTCAAGTATAACCCCCAGGTCAGGATCAGCAGCAACACCTGGGAGCTTGTAAGATATGCAGAGCTATGTGCCCCAAGTTCACTCTATTAGAATCTACATATTAATAAGGTCCCCAGATGATCTAATGAACATTACAGTCTAAGAAGCAAGGACCTGGAGTATGTCTGGGTCAATAGGTCATCATTCACCACACCTGGCTACCATTTAATACTTTTTATAAAGAAAGGCTTAACCCCTGTAACAGGAATTTCAAGAAGCTGAGAGAAGAAAAAGGGCCTGAGGTCTCAGGACACTAGAAACCTGCCATGAGAGTGGATGCATATTTTGCTGATGAATAAAACCAGACTTTTGGATAAAACAAAATTGTACTAGAGATACAAGCCTACAATCAAGAAAGCTGGCCTGTATATTTTTAAAAGTTAGAGATAGGATTAAAGAGTGTTTCTCTTTGTCAAAAAGAACTTTTATGAGCATCCACTTAAGCCATAGGTACTATGTTAGATGACGAACACAAACAGAAATAGGACCCACTCCCTGTCCTTGTGGGAAGGGCAGCATTAGTGAAATGCTTAGAGAACAGAGAAGAGGTTCTCATCCCAACCAGGGGAGACCTCTCCTCAGCATTGTGTGGTTGAGCCTTAAACACATAAAAACTGATAGGTATGTTGCCTTCCTTTTCACAGATTCCTGGAGCTACCTGGTGCTCACTGGAATCTGCCCTTTCTTGGAAGTTGAATCTAAACTTTTTTTTTTTTTTTTGGGTGCTGGGGATTAAACTCAGGGCCTTGTGCTTGCAAGGCAAGCACTCTACCGACTGAGCTATGTCCCCAGCCCGAATCTAAACTTCTTATCTCTGCTTCTTGATATCTATCTGGAGCCTCAACTGAGAAGACTCAAAGACTGGGGTGGTTTGATTGAAATCATCCATAAAATAGAAGGAACTTCAGGCCACATGTGTTCAGTTAGGCTTTGATGACTTGCGTTGGAAGGTTCAGGAAAACAGAATTACCACTTATTTCTCATGAAAAGAACTTCCTAAAATTCTCAGAGTTTCCCAAACAGGAAATTTCTAAGTTCAGGCCTGCCACGGAGCAGAAAGGCTGGGTCTAAGAAGAGCTGGTGAACCTATCCATGCATCTTCTGAGTGCAACTCTTTATAGAACACACTGTTAGGCACTTGGGGGTATGAAAGAAAGGGAGGAGGGGAGAGAATCTTAAAGTTTCTCTTAGTTCTGAAGCTCTCAAGATATGTAGGTCAATGCCTTCATTCAACAAAAATGAAAACCGGACCTAAAAAAGGCAAGTGACTAGAATGAATCAGACATAACTATCCTATGTTTATATACGCATACGTGACCAGTATAACTCCACATCATATGCAACCACAAGAATGGGATGTTACACTCCATGTATGTATAATATATCAAAATACGCTCTCCTGCCATGCATATCTAAAAAAACCAAGTAAGCATTTTTTTAAAAGATAAAAAATTCCATTGATAGGAAACAGAGCTAACGTAAAGGAGACACACAGCATTTGCAACTCCTCTGATGCCACTCAGCCCTGCTCTCCCATGCCTACAGCACAGGGAGGGTGGTGCCAGGCAGATCTCATAGCACAGCTTTCACCTCCACTGCTGAATTAAGTCATCAGTGACTCTGGAATGACAGCTCTGTCCCCTCAGCATGGTGGCAGAGCCAGGGCAGTGGGCATAGGGGGAACCAGGCATAGCTTAGGAGTGAAGAGCTCAAGGGCTCAAGTGGCCACAGGGCTAAAGTCCATCATGAGGCTCCAGGCCCTCCTCTGATGTTCCTTCCAGAATAATGTTAGTGGTAAGAGATTTTCACTAAGTTACTGCTTTTGACTTGGTACAATAGAAATGGGAAAGGGAGGAGGGAATAAAGAGGGAGAAAGATGGTTTCCTGTGCAGTTGTATGCATTAATTGCATGCAAAGCACACGGCAACTGCAAGGACACGGTCAACCCTCAGCAGATGGTAACTTAGGGGTTTGGGCTTTGGTACCCACATCTTCTTCCTTGATCCTGTGGAGAAGTGGACAACCATAGGCAAGGGAGACATAGGAACTTCCAGTTGGGATTCCTGCAGAACAAATCGCCTCAACTTTAAAGGCATAAAGCAACCACCATTTTATTATGTTCACAGATTCTTGCCACTGGCAATTTGGAAATACACAACTTATCTCTGCTTCTTGGTATCTGGAGCCTCAGCTGAGAAGACTCAAAGACGGGGGTGACTTGATTGAAATCCTCCGTTGCTGTGCTCACTCCCATGACTGGTGGCTGCCCCATGCTGTCAACTGGAATCCAAAGCCGTGAGCTGGAACATGGATGTGTGGCCCTGCCTGTGGCTCTTGGGTTTTTCACTGCACAGATTCTAAGAGCAAATGTTCTAGGAGATTCAGGCAAAATCTATATGATCTTTTATGACTTTGCCTTAGAAGTCATAATGTCACTTCCACCATAGTCACAAGGCTGCCCAGACAGGGAATAAGTGACAAAAGTACATAAAAAAGGGCATGGTGAATTGGAGATGGTACCAGAATTATCTTTGAAATATACAATCTTCTCCATTTGTCAACAGCTAAGTAAATGCATTCATAGTCTTCCAATGACAAGCTGTTATGTGGAGGGTCTGAAACAAGTATTTTCACCTAATAGTTCATTAATTTATTTCTTATAATAATAATACAAGACAGTTTATTATTAGCCCATTTTGTATCTGAAACCAAACTCAAAGTGTTTAGATAATGGTTTTTAAGCATAGTGGTATAAAACTCATATCTAAAGCTGTTAGTTACTCAAACTCAAAAGTTCATTGTCTTTTGAGAATACTGTGCTGCAAACCAAATGATCTGGGTTCTAAAAGCAATGGAAACAGATAAAAAAAATTAAAAGTCAGTCTTTCATTCATTGGAAATTGTTCATTCAATGGCTAAATGTTCATAGCATACATACAAAACTCAACTAAGCTTCATAACTTATAAATGTTGTTTCTCTGGCTAATAAATGCATTTCACATAACAAAGACTTCAGATTGCTCTCCAGATGGGAAGGAAGGGATATGTGTGGGCTGCTCTGTTGGTCCCCGTACCCGTCATACTTCCCATCTGAAATTTATAGTTTGGTAAGTTTTGACAAATATAACCATCAACATAACCAAGATATACAACATTTCATCACCCCCCAAAAGTTCTCTTGTGCCTTGCCAGTCCCTCAATGCCCAGCCCTACACAAACACTGATCTTCCTTTATATACTTACAAGTTAGTTTTGCCTTTCCTCTAATTTCACATAAATAAAATCATACAATGTGTATTGTTTTGGGTCTGGCTTTCTTTCTTAAACTCGGCATAATATATTTGATATTCAACCACATTGTTATGCATATTTCTAATTCACTGCTTTTTATTGCTGATAGTATTCCATTGTACAAATGTATTAAAATTTGTTTATCCATCTGTTTATGGACATTTGGGTGTTTTCCTGAATTGAGATATTGAGAATGATAATGTACAAATGTTCTTTGAACGTAGGTTTTCATTGCTCTTTGGTAAATAGAAGTAGAAACACTGGGTCTTAGGATAAGCATATTCTTAACTATAAGAAACTGTCAAACAGAATTCTAAATGTCAATACAATTTAACACACTCACCAGCAAAATATGAAGGTTTAATTTGTTTTAACTTTAACCATTGTAGTGGGCATCTCATAGTCTTAAACTGCATTTCCTTGATAACTAATTAAATTAAGTATCTTTTTGTGTGCCTTTGGCTGTTTATACATCTTCTGTAAAGTGTCCAAATCTCTTGCTATTTTGAAAGTTAATTTCTGTTTATTGAGTTGTATGATTTTTTTAAAAAAATACTCTAGATTGAAATACTTTATCAGCTATTTTACCCTAGTTTGTAGCTCAACATCTCAATGCCTTATGTTCTTCTTAATAGTGTCTTTAATGAAGCCAAATGTATAAATGTTTTGTTTCAAATGTTCTGGGTCCAAAGACATCTTTGCCTATCCTCAGGTTTAAAGATTTTCTATGACTTCTGTAAGTTTTACAGTTTTACTTCTGGTCTTTCAGCATGCTGCTTATTTCAAGGTTATTTCTTTGTCTAGCATGAAGCAGGGGTTGGGGTTCCTTTTTTGAATGTGAATATGGGGTTTCGTAGTACCATTTGTTAAAAAAAAAAAGTCTCTTTCCCCCTGAAATGCTTCCTTTGCTCCTTTTATCTCTATGAGGATCCCTCGAGTTTCCCCTTAGTAGCCACCAAGTTCCTTCCCTCCTCCCCTTAATTCCTGCCAACACCAAGTGGTCTCTACTTCTATAGTTGTTGTTTTGAGAAGGTTTCATGAATGGAATCATAAAATGCAAACCCTGTCATATTGGCTTCTCCAGTGATGTTTTCCTTCATTTGTGTAGATCTACGGTGATATTGCTTTCCTTGCATCTGAGTAACTTGCAGTTCAAGACAGATAGCAAAGAATTCTGTCAATCCTCATGTGGAATCCAAAACAAGTTGATCTCATACAAGTTGAGAGTAGAATATGGTTACCAGAGGCCAGAGAGAAAAGTCATAAAAACAGATAAGGAGAGGTTGACCCATGGGTTCTAAGGTACAGTTAGGAGCAAAAAAGTGACTACAATGACAATAGTGAACTATATATTTCAAAAACATCAGCAGAAATGATTTTGAAAGTTTTCACCATGATAAATATTGAGGAGGTATGTGTAACATCACTTAAACATTAGTGTATACATGTGTGAAACATCACATGCTATCCCACAAATATGCATAATTCTTATGTTTTATGTTTCAGTTAAAATGAATTTAAATTAGTACAATGAATCAAAAAATTAAAAAATAGAATTTGTTTGGCTTTTGTTTATCTGAAAAAAATCATGTTTTTGAAGGACTTTGGTGATTATAGAGTTTCAGGTTGCTAGTTCATATTATTGTTTTTGCTTCAGCATTTTAAAGATGTCATTTTCTTCTGGCTTAAAAAGTTTCTAATAACATGAGTAGTACCATTTGTTCCTCTGTATGTAATATGTCCCTATCTGTGTACAATTTTTTCCTGTCCTCAAACATTTCTCTGTCACTTACTTTCAGTAATTTGAGCAGGAACCTCTTGGTGTGATTTGTGTGTGTCTTCGAGGAACTGTTGAGATGCTTGGATCTGTGAGTTTATAATTTTCGCAAAGTTTGAAAAGTTTTTAACCTTTTCCTATGCCCTACTCTACTTCTGCAACTCTAATTACATGCATATTTATAATAGCTATTTTAAGGACCTTATCTGTTCATCCTGTTTTCTGTCATTTGGGGCTTCTTCTATTAACTAATTTTTCTCCTAGTTATGGATCACAGTCTTCTGCTTTTATGAATACCTAGTAATTTAGGACCACATGCTGGATATTAAACTTCTGTTGTGGAATGTTGGATTTTGTTATCCTCTGATGAGCAGACTGTGTCTATCAGGCAATTTACTTGCACACTGACTTGATCCTTTTTAAAGCTTTATGAAAAATTTCGTAAGTAGATGTTAGGGCTTATGTAGTCCTGTTACTAAGCTCTAACTTTAGGGGAATCGCTTTGCGTGCCCTCAGTAAGGATCCTCCACTCTGGTTAGAACTCAAACTTCTGCAAGTCTTATCTGGTCTCAAGGAATATCTAACATACATTACCTGGTTATTCTTTGTCTGCATTTCTGCCTACCTATGGTACTCAGCTGTAGATATAATAATAGGACCTCTCTCAAGGTCAGGGGCATTTTCTGCTTAGCACCTTCTAGCCACCTCAGCCTCAATAAATTCAAATTTCTATCTCCTCAATGCAGTGATACCCCCATGCTTTGCTTGGATCTGGTGTTGTGATACATAAATTGACTCCAAATACTTTCCGGCTTTCCTTCTCTGGTGGGAGGTGGGGTCATAGAACTACACTGCTTGTGGTCCAATATCTGAAAAGAGTTCTTTTAGAGATTTTTGACTGGTTTCCTAGTATTTACAATGGGATGGAAAATTCAGTTGCAGTTACTCATATCTGGAAGTGGAAGTCACTAGAGCTACCCTGTGTTCATGCGATGGAAAGGTCCAGAGTTGTCCCTCTTTCTCCCACCTCACCTTTAGTACTGTCTCTCTGGTATGCAATATCCAAAACTTGATTTAAGCCAGAAGGTTCTCTCTAAACTCCAAGCATTTTAGCCATTATCAAAAAGGCAACAGATAACAAATGCTGGAGAGAATGTGGAGAAAAAGGAGACCTTACATACATTGGTGGCGTGTAAATTAGTATAGTCATTATGGAAAACAATGGACGTTCCTGAAAAAATTAGAAATAGAACTACCATAGAATTCATCAATCCTACTACTGGGCTTATATCCAGAGGAAAATGAAATCAGTATATTGAACAGATGTGCACTCCCAAGTTTACTACAGCTCTATTCACAGTAGCTAAAATATGGAATGAACCTAAATGTCCATCAATGAATGAATGGGTAAAGAAAATGTGGTATTTATACACAGTGGAATACAATTGTATTCAGTGTTAAAAATGAAGGAAATTCTGTCACTTGTGACAACATGGACGAAATTGAAATAAGTGAAATAAGACAGAAACAGACAAATATTGCATGATTTCCCTCATACATGGAATCTAAAAAAGTGATCTCATGGAAATAGAGAGTAATCGAGTGGTTGCCAGAGCCTGGAATGGGTAGGGTAGAGGATAGGACAGGAAGGAAGAAGCAATTCAAGAAATCTCTAGTATGGCAGGATAACTACAGTTAGTGACAATATATCGCCTTCTTGAAAAATCACAAAGCAGATGACATCACCATGAAAATGTGTGTGAGGTAATGCATTTGTTAATTAGCTAGTTTACCATTCACAATATTCATCTACCTCAAAACATGTTATATATGATAAATATACACAATGTTATCTTTCAAATTAAAAAATAAAATTTAGAATTTTTCAACTGACTGAAAATGTGCAGAACATGTATGGAGAAAATTATCAAACCTTCACCATAGGAAGTCTTCAAATTCTTGAGTAAATGGAGAAATAATTATTAGTCAATATTAAAATGTTTATTCTTCTTAAATTGCTACATCTATTAAAACTGTTTTCAAGAAAACTCCCATGAGTTTCTAGGGTACTTAAACTAACTTTAAAATAAAATACATGGATAACATTATATGAAGAATTAAGATAAGCCTTTTTAAAAAATTATAATTAATTTATTTGTTCTAATTTGTTGTACATGACAGTAGAATGCATTTATACATTTTGATAACTGACCTACAGGTTAAAATAAACATCTATGTTAGTTAAAATATTAGGTGTGGCTGTAGTGGTACAAAAACAGATTGGAATATCCAATTAAAGAATTCTGGAAACACCTTTGATATCTCAAACTCAACAAATCTAAACCTGAACTCCTCATGAATCCCTAACTCACATCCTAAAGCTATTCTTCTGTCTTCCTCATTTCAGTTGACAGACACTAATGAAATTTGGTTGTTTAAAATGAGAATAGCCAAACATGGTGGCACACGTCTGTACTGCCAGTGGCTCGGGCAGCCGAGGCAGAAGGATCTCAAATTCAAAGCAAGCCTCAGCAATGGCGAGATGCTAAGCAACTCAGTGAGACCCTGTCTCTAAACAAAATACAAAACAGGGCTGAGGATGTGGCTTAGTGGGTTGAGTGCCCCTGAGTTCAATTCCAGCTACCTCCCCACCCTCTCCCGCAAAAAAAAGAGAAGAAATATCCATTCTTTCAGGATTCAATTCGTTTCTCTGCTACAACGAGGATGGGTTACAACACATTCCTTGAAATTTTACTAAAATGTCCAGGGGTAACTGGGTCTATGGGGAAAACTGAACTTTTTTCATTATTCTTCTCCTCAAAACTACTGAGGTCCCCTGCAGCTCTCCCATTTCTGTGGGACCTTTGATTTTATTTCTTTTCTTCAAAGGCACAAAAAGGGGTAGTACTTAATGTCAACAAACTGAAGAAGGAAACCAGGGTCATCCCTATGTTTTGAAGGTATATTAAAGCATTGAGAAGCATAAAGTACCCAGCTCTGTGTGGGACAATGAAGGACATCTGGTCTTCTCATGTGGAATCCCTTATCCTTAGTGTTATTATGTACCGCTAAGTGCACAGCCAAATGCAACATAATTTGTTCTACCCCCAGTGGGTCACAGTAAAAACCAACTCAAAATGGATTAAGTGCATCAGCTCAATATCTCCACCGTGACTTCTGCAGCATTTAATCCTATCTCTCAGTCTTAGAGATGATGAGCTCACAGTAATTCCCTTTCTTGAAAGAGATCTAAGTCAATTTAGGATGCAGTTTCTCCTCAGAATTAAAAAAAAAAAAAAAAAAAAAAACAATGAGACTGAGAGACAGAAAGAAAGAGAGATAGAAAGTCTGATTTCTACAGTTTACCCACCAGAATAAATGACTTGTTTGCAAAAAGTACTATGTGCTTTGGGGGTAGAAAACTACTTTCTAAGAAATTTAGCTGTTATGCCTAATTAGACATGTTATTATATGGTTATTTGTATGCAGAAGAAAAGGGGGGCAAGGGCAGGGAGGGTGGAAGATATGGTGGCAGAAGTCTGAAGCAGGACACTCACAGGTGTGCAAATCAGTCAGGCTTATCCAAGTCCCAACTCCCATGGAGGAAGATGGTTGAAGCTGTGACTTCAGGAACCAGTCAGGTCATTGAAACCTTTAGATGGCAGAGTGTACAATGTATTTCCTTCAACTTGAAGTCACAGGATGCACCATTTTCCACATCTGCATCAGGACCTGTGGGTTTCCACAGCAACAGCACTGACAGTGATGGAACCCATCGCCATCCAAAACTCCCTCTCCATATCTGCTCCCATTTTATCACCAAACTACCATATACAATTTATTCCACATACTTATTCTACAATGAAACAACTATGTGTATATCACTGTATACCCTCTGAAGAAGATATAAAAGATATCTACAGCCCTCAAAGGTCCCTTATCACTGGGAATGATTACTTACTTTTCTGTTTCCTCTACCAGACCATTAGCTCTAGATGGCAGAAATCTTGGCTTTCTTGCTCATTATTGTATTTCCAGTAAAAGAATTCCTGCCACATAAGTATTAATGAATTATCTCTTTCTCCTGTCATTACCAAGGTAAGCCAAACATACAAATAAAAGAAACTGATTAAATTCATAAATAATGAAGACACTTGGCTCTCTTCCTGAATTATAACTCTGTGTATGCATTCAATATTTTACTCATCTATTTCTCTCTGTCAGCCATTTTTGGACTTTACTAAGTTTATAGCTGGAGGAAGTCCTTTAGATATTGTGCTAGAAAGAGGTATCAACTTACACAATTACAAATGGGTCAATTCTCCAAGAAGACATAACAGTGTATGTATACCTAAACAGAGTGTTAAAATACATGAGGAACAAAACCTAATAGAACTGCAAGGAGAAATAGATGAATCACTCCACTATTCTAGCTGGAAACTTTAACACCCCTCTGTTAAAAATGGAAAGATCCAGGAGGCCCCAAAAAAAAAAAAAAAAAAAAAATCAGTAAGGATGCAGCTGAACTCAATAACACCATTAATCACCTGGAGGTAATGGACATGTATAGACTACTTCACCCTACAACAGCAGAATACAAATTCTTTTCAGACTCACCTGGAACATTGACCAAAACAGATCACAGGCAGGACCACAAGACACCTTAACAAATTTAAAAGAATAGAAATCATACAATGTCTGTTCTCAGACAAAAATGGAATGAAAATAGAAATCGATAAAAAAGTATGGCTAGAAAATTACAAAATGCTCAGCGATTAAATAATACAATTCTAAATAACAAAGGTCAAGGAAGAAATCTCCAGAGAAATTTTAAGATACTTTGAGCTACATGAAAGCAAAATTCATCAAAATTGATGGAATGCAACAAAAACAATGCTTAAAGAGAAATTATAAGCATACAAATACTGATTGTGGTGGCACTCGCCTATAATTCCAGCCATTCGGGAGGTTGAGGGAAGAGGATCATCAAGTTTTGAGGCCAAGCTGGGAAACTTATCGAGTCCCTGTGTCAAAATAAAAAATGGGGAGGGCTGGGGGTATAACTCAGGTGTAGGGCTTTTGCCCAGCATCTGCAAGACCCCGAGTTCTATTCCTAGTACTGAAAAGGAAGGGCAGGAATGAAGAGGAAAGGGCAGGCCAAACGCAGGAATATTAGCCAGGAAAAAGAATGAAATCCTGTCATTTGTAGCAGTATGGATGACACTGGAGGATAGTGTGTGAAGTGAAATAAACCAGACACAGAAAGACAAATACTGCCTGATCTCACTCATATGTGGATGCTAAAACCATTGATTTCATAGAAGAGTATAATAGTGGTCTCCAGAGCCTTGGATGGGTTGGGGAGAGAAGGAATAGAAGGAAGTTGAATAATAGGTTAGATAGGAGGAATAAATTCTACTCTTCAATAGCACTGTACAGTGACTATCATTTGCAACAATGTATTATAGATAGTATAAAGAACTAGAAGAGCCGGGCCCAGTGGCATATGCCGGTAATCCCAGCAGCTTGGGAGGCTGAGGCAGGAGGATCTCCAGTTCAAAGCCAGCCTCAGCAAAAGTGAGGAGCTAAGCAACTCAGTGAGACCCTATCAATAAATAAAATTCAAAATAGGGCTGGGGATGTGGCTCAGTGGTCGAGTGCCCCTGAGTTCAATCCATGGTATCCACCACTGGAAGAAAAACTAGAAGAAATGAGTTCAGACCTTTCTAGCACAAAGAAATGATAAATGTTTAAGGAGACAGAAATGCTAAATACCATGATCTCATCATTTCACATTGTATACATGTATCAAATTATCACAATGTATCCCATAAACATGCACAATTTGAAAATATTTTACAACTTAGAGCAGATATCAAATAAATTGAAAATCAATAGAGAAATTCAACAAGACCAAAAGCTTGGTTTTTTGAACACATCAGTAAAATTGATAAACCTCATACCAAGCTAAGAAAAAAAGACAAAGGACATAAATTATATCAAAAATGAAAGAGGAGACATCACTACAGATTTCATGAGCATTAAAAGGATAATAAAGGAATACTCTGAGCACCTAGATAAATGGACCAATTCCTTGAAAAACAATATGCTAAAACTCACCCAAGAACTACTTGGGAAGCTGAGCCAGAAGAACCACAAGTTCAACATTAGCCTGGACAACTTAATGAATATAATAACAAAATAAATAAAAAGGAGTGGGAGGGTAGTGCAGTGGTAGAAAACCCTGGGTACTGCAAAAAAAAACAACAACAAACAAAACCCCCCAAATAAATCTTATGTCCTTTTAAAACTGGACAAATATTAATAAACTGGATAAACAATCTTCTGAAATAGGAGGCACCAGGCCCACATGTAATCATTGGCGAATTCCACCAAATGTTTATGGAAGATATTATATATTCTACAGCCTCTTTCAGAAGACAGGAGAAGGAATATTTCTGATAACATTCTACATGGCCAGTATTATGCTAATACCAAAAACAGACAAAAACATTACAAAAAAGAAAACCACACACCAATATCTCTCAAGAATATGTATGCCAATTTCCTAAAACTCTAGCCAGTTGAATGTAGCAATGTGTAAAAAGAATTATAAACCAAGAGATTTATTCCAGGTAAGCAAGGTCAGTTCAACATTTAAAACCCAACTAATCTAATCCATCACATCAAAAGATCAAAGAAAAATCACATGTTTATTTCAATAGGTACAGAAAAGCACATGATACCCAGCTTCATGATAAAAACTCAAAAAACCAGGAATAGAGAAGAATTTTCACAATTTGATAAAAAAAGTCTACATAAAAACCTATAGTTAATGTTATACTTAATGGTGAGAAAGACAAAGTTTTCTCATCAAGATTAAGAGCAAGGCAAGAATGTAAGAAAAGGAAGTGTAAAGAAGTGTAAAGATTGGGAAGGAATTGCTGGGCGCTATGGCACACACCTGTAATCCCAGCAACTCTGGAGGCTGAGGCAGGAGGATTATGAGTTCAAAGCCAGCCTCAGCAGATTTAGCAACTCAGTGAGACCCTGTCTCTAAATAAAATATAAAAAAGGGCTGGAGATGTGGCTCAGTGGTTAGGCATCCCTGGGTTCAATCCCCAGTAGCCCCCCTGCCCAAAAAAAGAAATGATTGGGAAGGAAGAAATAAAACTGTCTTTTTTGTAGATACCATGATTGTTTATGTAGAAAATTTGTAGGAGTCAATGACAACATCAAAAACAACAAACTTTCTGAAAATAATAAGTAATTACAGCAGGACCACAGAGTACAATGTTAATAAAAAAATCAATTGACTTCCTATGTGTCAGAAATGAACAAGTATAATATGAAATTTAAAACAGTAACTTTACATTAGTAAGGAGGAAGGAAATAATTAGGCATAAATATAATCAAATGATCTATAGGAGAAAAACTGCAAAACTCTAAAAGAAGAGCTAAATCAATGGAGAGATGTTCATATTCATGAATGGGAAGACTCAATACGAATAGTTCCTGATTTATAATGGGTCAATTTATGATTTTTTAACTTTATTATGATATGAAAGCATACTCAATGTTTTTTTCATTCTCAGTACAGTATTCATTAAATTGCATGAGATATTAAACACTTTAAGATGAAAAAGGCTTTATGTCAGATGATTTTAACCAACTATAGTCAATTAAGTATCCTGAATATGTATAAGGTAGGCTAGGCTAAGCTGTGATGGTCAGTAGATTAGGTGTATTAAAAGCATGTTTGACTTATGATACTTTCAAAATAGGATGAGTTTATCAAGATGTAACCCCATCATAAGTTAAGGAGAATCTATATTGCCAAGATGTCAGTCTATAGATTCAATGCAATTCCAATAAAAATACTAGCATTTTTTCTAGTTATTTGGTGGCTATTGATAAATTGATTCTAAAGTCTAGAGGAACAGGTGAAACACCAACATGGCCCACACGGTATTAAAGGAAAATAATAAAGGAATAACACCCAGCTTCAAAACTCAGTATAAAGCTATAGTCATCAGTATTGGTAAAAGAATACACAGATGTATCATTGCAACAGAATAGAGGACCCAGAAATAGACCCACATGAATCTATGCAACTGATCTTTGAAAAAAGAGCAAAGGCAATACCATGGGGAAAAGATCATCTTTTCAGCAAATGGTACTAGACCAACTGGATAGCCACATGGAAAAGAAAACTGGATTGAGTCAGACCTTGTATTCTTCAAAAAATCAACTCAATGTATTCCAGACTGAAACGTAAAATAAAACTATACAATTCCCAGAACATAGGAGACAAATCTTGGTTAAGTTGCAACGCCAAAAGCACACTCATAAGGGAAATAATTGAAAAGCTGAATTTCATTAAAACATTCTACTCTTCAAAAGATACTGTCAAAAACAATTAGAACACAAGTGTTATTTGGATATGAGGTATCTAAAGCTCACATGTGAGACAATTCAAGGTTTAGAGGAGAAATGATTGGTTTATGAGAGCCTTAACCCTATCAGTAAATTAATCACCTGATGGGACACAGTGGTAACATCAGGCAGGTGGGTGTGGCTGGAGGGAGTGGGGGATTGGGGATGTGGCTTTCAGGTATATATTGGTATTTGGCAAGTAGAGCCTCTGTTTCCTGATCATCACGTGAGCTTCCGCCATCACATTCTTCCACCATGATTCGGCCTCACCTTGAGTCCCAAGGAATAGAGACTGCCGTCTATGGACCGAGACCTCCAAAACTGTGAGCCCCCAAATAAAATTTTCCTCCTACAATTGTGCTGGTTGGGTCTTTGAGTCATAGAGGCAAAAAAGCTGACTAAAACAATAAGCCACAGATTGGGAGAAAATATTTTCAAAAGACATAGCAGACAAAAGAAATGTTCTCCAAAATATACAAGGAACCCTTAACATTAAACAACAAGAACACAAATAACCTAGTTTTAAAAATGGGCAAAATGGGTCGGGTGTGGTGGTACATGCCTGGAATCACAGTGGCTGAGGAGGCTAAGGCAAGAGAATATAAGTTCAAAGCCAGCCTTAGCAACATAGTGAAATAAAATATAAAAAGGGGTGGGGATGTGGCTCAGTGGTTAAGTGTCCCTGAGTTCAAACCCCAGTACAAAAAAAAAAAAAAGATCAAAGACTACAATGGACACCTTAGAAAAGGATATAAACATATGGCAAATAAGCATATGAAAAAATATTCTACATCATTTATCATTAGGGATATGCTAATTAAAACAATCATGAGGTACCATTATATATCTATTCGAATGGTGAAAATCTAGAACTGACCATATCAAATGCTGATAAGATGTGGAGCAACAAAAACTCTCATTCTTTGTAGGCAGAAATGCAAAATGGAATAGCCACTTTGGAAAATGATATTGGTGGTTTTTCCAAAAACTAAACATACTCTCACCATATAACCCAGCCACCCATGTTTCTTGGAATTAAATACCCATGAATTGAAAACTTATGCTCACACAAAAACTTGCACATAGATATTAATAGTAGCTTTGTTTGAAATTGCCAAGACTTTGAAGAACAACTAAGATGTCCTTCAATAGGTCAAGGGACAACTGTGGTATATTTGGATAATAAAACATCGTATAGCACTAAAAATACATGAGCTATCAAGCCACAAAAATTCATGGTAGAAATTAAGTGTATATTCTGTGAATGAAGTCAAAATGTAAAGACTACTTACTATATGATTCTAAGTGTATGACATTCTGAAAAAGGCAAAACTCTAAGAACAAGATCATCAACTGTAACAAATGTGCCACTCTGTTTGGATGTTGGTAGTGAGGGAGGCTGTGTACGTGTGAAGTAGGTAGGAAACACATGGAAAATCTCTGCCCCTTACACTTGATTTTGTTAACCTAAAACTGCTCTAAAAAAAAAAATAAAGTCTATTCAGATGTTTTGTTAAAAGTTTTACAAAGAGATGACTAAAGGAGGTGGTTTTCATTGACGTGCAGTCATGGGTACACAGACCAAGCAGGTAATCAATACTTACAAAATGGTGATTGGGCAATCCTCGTCCTCATGTGGATGTGGGAGAAAGAAGTTAAAATCTTACTGAGAAAAGACAGAATCACAGGATAACTTCAGAGAAAGTTAACTCTGGAAGGAATGGATTCCCCAGGCTACCATGGACAACATCTAAATTCATTCCCCAGATTGTAGGATTGAAAGCAGCCCTTGGGAGTCCAGTGCTCAGAGAGGCATACAAATGCCAGCAGGGTCAGAAGGCAAACCCACTCCCCACTCTCCTTACATCAAAATACAGAACTCTCAGGACTAGACAAGGAACTTTCTGGCTGCTTTGCTCTGAGTCAGAGAAGCTTTTGGTATAATCGTGAGCAACCAAGAGGGGGAAGAAAACACAAACATAAGGAGCATGAGGAGTAGGAGGGAAAAATCATTCCCTTTTCAGACTGAGTGTGCTTGCTAGAGAACTGCTGAGGTGTTTCTCTTTGTTTGGAAAAAAGCAAGGATGCTTGCATCTAAACTACGTCCTAATTAGAAGTCACACAGGCAAAATCTCTAAACCTTTTCAGCCCCGAAAAGGAAAAGCATCACCACATTATCACTCTGCAAAATGGAGTCATTAATAACCAGTAAAACACAGAAACTGTGAAAAAGACTGTGAAGCATGCTGCCATCGCATTTAGCAGAAATGCATTACAGAAGGATGAGTGATAAGCTCCAGTAGTAGTGGTGGGGGTTATAATGAATAAATCTTGCCCTAAAAATGAAGTCACCTCATTCTCTTCTTAAATTACAAAGTCAATAGACCAGAAACAAGTGCTACATATGATATTGGGGGAAGGAAGCATTTAGAAAAGCCTCAAATGGGTGGTCCAGACATTTCAGAGGAATGAATGTAAATGAATTTAGTCATAGGTGGTAAGCTCAGTGTCTCAGAGCAGTGAATGCATGCTAATGGAGACAAAGGATGCTGTCAGCAATTTGTTTCCCTTGGAGAAGAGCTCTTCTCTCCTGGACAATCTGCTCAAGGCTAACCTAGTCTGTCTGCCTCAGTATATTGGTCCTTGATCGCCAGATCTGGGTGGGAAAAGTGTCTCTATGAAAACATTCTTGGCCTCAGATGGCCGCCACAAAGCACGTGTCCTAAAACCTACTGACCACCTTTGTGGACAAGGCATAATATGCTTTTGGTCTTATTATGGGATGGCACTGGGATTCTAGATTCAGAAACTAGGTTTGAGTTCAGAGTCCACCACCATCTGTGCAACCTTGAACAAGTTGCTCAACCTCTTTGCCAGCCAACCTGGCTTGAAGTGCACATAAATTATATACTTCACATTGTTGTTGAAAGGATTAACAAGGACATTGTGAAAGGTTTTGTAATGTGTAAAGAAAGAGCTATACAAATTCATAGGATTATGATATTCTGTCTTGAGAAGCCAGTTCCATCAAGTCCAAGTGAGTTTGGTGGAGGTTGGACCATCCAGGAAAAAGAAATAGTGCAGCGTTTGAAATGCAAGATATTCAATGGAAGTGTGTTGCTCTGATGAATTACTAAACAAGGTTCGACAAAGAATTAAACAGATGACTAAACCAGGGCCTCATTTAACCTCCTCCCAGCCCATGCTCTGGGCACTGATTCATCAACCTCTTCAGTTCTGCAGCCACTAAGCCTGAAGCTGTGCCTGTGGGTGCCTATGGCAGATCTAGGGAGAGGGAGGAACAGAAAAAGATCTGGGGATCAGCAGCGAGCACAGAAATTATTGTACCCTCAAGCATGCACAGAGGTAGGGCCATTACCCTTTGGAAAGGCTAGGGCCCTTAGCAAACCTCAAATGTCAAGCGAGGACCAGGTCCCACCTCAACCATCTTTGCCTCCAACAGCAGAAAGTCCAAACATGTACTATCTACAGCAAAGGAAGCCTCCTTCTCTAAAGAATTTTGTTCCTTGAGAGGACCCCCACCCTCTTCTCCACATTCTTGTGCCTATGGTGTGCCTGAGGGTTTACATCTACGACCTGAGCCAGCAAGAATCTCATAAGGCAGGTAGAGACATTCTTTCCAGTTCTTTTTTTATAGATGAAGAATCCAAAGTTTCATGAGATTGTCTTTGCCCACAGACACACAACTTGTAAACCATGGAACTCAAAACCGGACTTGGCTTCAGATCCTGGAATGATCTTTCCTCAACTTCAGGATCATTCCTCACAGACTTTGGAGAGAGAAGAGCAGCAGCAGCAGCCAGACAATCTGTCTGCACCCTCCATCCCTGCCCTCACATCCCAGGCCTGGCCTGGCGCCATACCTGCTTCAGGGCAGTAGTCACTCTCCTACCAAACTGCTGGGAAGATTTGTTGGAGGTTTGTTCTCAAATTTCCTTACTCTCTGCCAGACACTCATGCCAGTTTGTACCACAGTTCCTGGCCTGAGGCCTCATGGCATATTTGGATAAGTGTCTTTGACCCCTTCTGGAGGAGACACCAGTCAGGGAAAGAGGTCAGTCACTGGCCTACTGTGAATAAAATTCACTCTTACAGGCCCAGTGGGGAGCCAAAGTTCACTTACTTGGCCTACAGAGTTACTCAACCTGAGAGGCAATTTCTCAATGAAGTATCTGAAGTTACAATTTCCCCATTTGCTTTCAGGAGGCACTACTCAGCACTGATAGATCAGTACTGTGACCACAAGTGTCTTCTGACTGCAACTCCTTACATCCTGCTCCACAGTCACACTCTACCCTCAAAGCCTGAAACTCATTTCTAAACTAGCTTCATTGCTTTCATATGTGCATTACCCACTACAGGTAAAGCCTTCCCCATTTTTCTGCCCAAGGAAATGTCTCAGAGCTGTTTGAATGACATCTTACTCCTTCTTCCAGTCATGTGTTCATGTAAACAGTAGCAAAGTCTTCCTGTCCCTCAGGGGCAGTCACCAGCCTCACCAACAGCTCCCCATTCATGCCTCCTTCACAGCACTAGTCCTGCTGTATTTTTAAAAATACATGTAAAAATGTACGAATCAATTTAAACAGTAATATGAAGTAAACTGTAATACAGATGAACAAAAAGAAATAAATGGCTAACGTTTGTACAACAATGAAGTGAATTCTACTGCCCCTTGATCACCTATCATGAAGCTTACTTGGGTTTGCCTCAGTCTTTTTCTGTCTTACTACCACTGCTATGCCTTGATTCAGAACATTGAACTACCCAATGAACATTTGCTGATCACTGATTACATACCAATTATCAGTACACAGACCTTCCAGTTCTCTGCTCTCAGAGTTCAGATTCCTAGAGGAGTCAGATAAATGAGCAGATAACCATGATAATTTGATAAACTCAATGTCAGAGTTCTTTGGGAGGCAGATGGATTTTAATCAGGGTTTGGGGAAAAGTAGTAGTCCTCTGAGTTGAGTGGGGAAGGAGTCGGCAAAAAGCAGAAAGTTCATGCAGGAGGGCAGCCATTTCTGGTGCTCTTCAGTTCTTTACATAGATCCACATTTTTACCCACTCCCATTTTCTATTTGTCTGAGGGACTATTTACATTTTTTTTCTACTGCTGGTCTGTTTGTGATACATTTTTTTCAGTTTTTGTATGACTGAAATGTCTATTTCACCTTTGTTTATGAAAGTAGGTTTGAAAAGCATAGAATTCTGGTTAATAGTATTGGTTTGTGGGGGTTTCCTTTCATTATTGTAAAAATGATGTTCCATTGTCATCTACTTCCATTTTTTCCAATGAGAAATCTAAGGTCTTCATGTCTTGGTATGTGACATATTTAATACTATGGTTGCTTTTAAAATTTCCCCCATTTCCCTCCCCCCTCTTATTGTTACAGGCCTGGGGCCTTCTGGGAAACAGAGGCAGCATGAAGACCTACCCACATGCCCTCCTTAAAACCTCAATTCCTGCAATCGAGTCAGAAAGATTTCAGACATGTTGCTCAGAGTAACAGGCAATGAGTTTATTGAAGGGATAGGAAAAGGAAGAGTGTGAGTCCTCTCAGGAGAGGGATAGTGTGCCTCTCAACACTCCAGTTTTACTGGGGTCCCAGGGATGTTTCCCAAGAATCCTGCCCAGGTCTATCTCTTGATTAACAGCAGAATGACATCAGACCTTAAAGTCCCCTCTACCATGACAACTCTAGGTTACCTTGGCTCATGCTGACAGGTTCTAACTGGATTCTTAATCATAAATTCTTAGATTTTATGGTTAGGAGAAATTGTTTTCCTCCCCTGAATTTGAGGAACTGGTCTTTGAAAAGGCACACCGAAGTCTCCCTCTTCAGGGTAACTTGGGTTCCTCTTATCAACATTATTTAGGGCCTGCATTTCTCCTGTAGGAAACAGGTAACTTGCTGAGGAATGTGACATATCCTGTCCACTGAAGCCAGGCAGGGCTGCAGGTAAATTGCTTCTTGGAAAAGAAAGCATATGGGGGTCAGCATAGTGTGCCCACGTTATAGAATTATCTTTTTAACCTTGTGTTCCCACTCACATCTGTCTGTCCCTATCACCATACTTGCTTAAATACAGGTTGACATGCCAGAAGTAGACAAGCACCATGGCTAGAAGGTATTTATCTGAAATCTGGAAGCAGGAGTCTTTAGAAAGGAATTTCAGAAAGTTGAGGAAGGCTTGGAGCTCCTGGTGCTGGTGGGAATGGAGAAATCCACTGCACCCACCTCAATGGAGGCAGTCCCCAGCTTCACCTGGGTGGTAAGCACAGGGACAGAGGCAGAGTCTTGGGCATCACACATCTCATAGGGAGTGGGGTGAGGAAGAGTGTCCAGAGTTCAAGAGTTACTTATAGCATTACCATTTTCTTTTTATCACTGGTTTTGAGCAATTTGATTTTTTTACATGTGTCTTATGCTTGGAATTTTCTGGGTTCTTCCATCTGTGAATTGATGATTTTCATTGAGTTTGGAAACTTTGCAGGTGTTGTTTCTTCCAACATTGTTTCTGCTCCCCACCCATCTCCTGTCCTTCAGGGAGTCCAGTTACACGTATAATAGTCCCCTGAAGTTGTGTCATGCCTCACTGATGCTCTGTTCATTTTTACAAATTCTCTTTGATTTTGGATAGTTTCTATTGCTAGGTCTTAATGGTCACTAATCTTTTCTCTTGTGAGATGTAGTGTCAATGCAGCTCTTAATCCTATCCAGTGCAGTTTCTATCTTGGACATTGTTCTTTCCATCTCTAGAAGTTTGATTTGGATTTCTTTTAAAAAAGCAAAAACTTCTCATGTCTTAACTATTGGAACACATGGAATGTAGTTATATCTAGCTAAATGCCTTTGCTAATTCTAACATCTGTGTCAGTCCTGAGTTCATTTTGATTGCCTGGTATTTTCCTCCTCTTTTTCACAACAGATACTTTTTTAATTGAATGTCCAACAGGGCGAATTTTTATTTTTGGGTGCTAGATAGTTTTGTATTCCTATAAAAACTTTTTAGCTTCCTTTTTGAGTATATTTTTTCATACCAGAGCAACATTTGGTCTAGGACTAATTCCCCACTTCCAAAAAAAGACTCACCTGAGAACTCATCCCAGTGCCCCATGAATCCAGTCTGCCTGGTGGGAACTAGACCTCTTCTCGGACCTTTGTGAATAGAAAGGACATTTTTCTCTAATACTTTTGAGTGTTTCGCCCACGAGCTTTGGGTATTTCTTTTCTTCACATGAGATTAGTAATCTATTAAAGCTTGAGGGATATCTTCTGCATATGTACATTGTTCTCTCACTGCATAGCACCCTCGTTTGACATTCTATTCCATGAAATATAACTGTTTCTATCCACCCCACACTCTCACCTCCACCTCTGAGGGCTCTGCCTGGTTTAACCCTCCTCACAGCCTGGAAAATATCCTAAGTCAGTAAACTGGGGCAGTCACAGAGCTGCTTCATTTACTTTCTGTACTTCAGGAATTACTGTCTTTCACAGCCTGAAGTTCAATGTCCTGAAAGTATTGTTTTATATATCTTATCTGGATTTTGTTGTTGTTGTTGTTGTTTCATTTGGGGCAAGAAGGTAAATTTGGTCTCTCTTACTTTATACATCATAAAGAGATAAACCACAAGGCCCATGTGGTCTTGGTGGGATTAATCACACTGCATTTTAACACTGGGTTATGTGTCTATCTTTCTACTGGACTCTGAACTCCTTAGAGTTCATATTTTATTATATCTTCACACATGCTTAGCATACAGTGTAAGCACGATAATAATTGCTAAAGGTTGTTTTAGCCAGTTTTTTCACTGTTGTGACTAAAAGACCTGACAAGAACAATTTTAGAGGAGGAAAAGTTTTTGGGGGGCTCAAAGTTTCAGAGGTCTCACTCAAGGTGAGGCAGAATGTCATAGCAGAAGAGTGTGAAGGAGGAAAGCAGCTCAGAACATGACCATCAGGAAACAGAGAGAGCACTCCTCACCAGAACACAATAAAAACCCCAAAGGCATAGTCCCCCAGCCACACCCTACCTATAGTTACCACCAAGTTAATTCACATCAGGGGATTAATGAACTGATTAGGTTAAACCTTTTATAACCCATTCATTTCATCTCTAAACCTTCTTGCATTGTCTCACACATGAGCTTTTTGGGGACACCTAATATCTAAACCATAACAAAGGTTAATTCAGGATCATAGTTCTATGCTTTAATTAGCCATTACCTAGATTGCAATGAGGGTGGCAAGAGAGAACCACTGCATATTTATAGCACCTCAGGTCTGTAAGAGACCACATAGGCCTCCAGGCTTAGCTCTTATGACATATGAAGAGCTCTAATACATCCCTACCAAGGAAAAGCAGCTGTCATGCTAAGTGGAGAAGGAAGACATGGGATGCCATGTCTCATCTGTATATAGAACACTGCAATAGAAGGCCCCTCATTACCTACCTTCACACAATAATTACCAACAGGAGTCTAGAGACAAAGACCCTAGGACAACCAAATATAGGGACAAAAGTTGAGAGTAGAAGACAGGGAAGAGAAGTGAGATGGCCCAAACTAAAGAAAACAGCTCTTTGGAGGTGACTATTAAAAAAAAAAAAAAAAAAAAAAAAGGGAAGGGGCTTCTCACCTCCCAGTTTTGCTTTCCTCTGTAGTGCTCACATTTTCTAATTAGCAGGACCATTTATCTCTGCCTTCACTCTTCCATTAGAGTCACATCCCACACAGGTATGTGCGCACATCCTAACCACACTACGTGGCTGAGATTAACAGATAGATCACCAGATAAGCAATCCTACAGCAACACTTCAGACAATCACCAGAGGTTCTAGGTAATTTAGGATGTCAACAATTGCTCTGGCCATTGTCCATCATAAGTAGGTATGTGAGAAGAACCTTAATGTGAGCTCCAGGATGAAGGAGCTGTTCTACAAAAGATCTCAGTGACTCCTCCCTATTCCTAGATAATGAGATAGGAACTTGGTCTCCCATTTTACACAAGAGAACTAAAGTTCAAAATGATTAAATGACAAATTCAGAACTAGTTTTCCCAGCTCTTAATTTTAATACCCTGACCTAAACTACCCCAAACCACAAGTAACTGATGAAGTTAGTATCATCAATGTCTGGGATCTCTTAAAAGAGTTATTTGACAAACTCCTCCATCAAAAACAAGGAGATTGAAGAATCTTCACCATTTGTTTTTCCTCTACCATAAACTGAGGAGTAGAACTTTCCAGAGAGAGATTAAGAAAAAAGTCCTGGATTAATTAATATATTTTTTGTCTGAATAATTTATTTATTTTTACATATGAACCAAGAATACCAGGATAAAAATGGTGGCCTTTTCCAGAAGGTTAGATGAAATCTCTAACAACCTGATATGGGGACATTCTGGGATCCTGGTGTCCCACACTTCAGGGGAAAGTTCAGCCTTCTTTAGGAAAATTCACACTAACCTGAAACACAGAAGTTAAGAAAGGAAGAAGAAAGGAAGGAGTGAGGAGGAAAGAATAGGAAATGAGAGAGAGAAAGAAAAAAAGGACAAAGGTAAGCTTCTCTTCCTGTTGTCTCATGAAGGAGGCTGTGGGTGACTGTACAATTACAAAATGCCATCTTTTTCTGGCTTCTTCCTGCAAACAGCAGTAGAATAAGGTCTCCCTCATAGCACGTCCCTGTAGCATTTCTAAACATGCTTATTTGCTCTTGGCAAACAAACTCTTGCCTGTGACTAGCTCCACATCTTTAAATGGCATCCTCCTCACAATGGAATCAGAAATGCTTTCACCAAGCCAGCACCATGTGAACTAACCCTTTGGTGTCTTGAAGGACACATGACCACAGAGATCAGAACTGGAAGATGGTGAGGGGTTGGTCTTCAAATCAGTGAAGAACCATTGAGAGAAGGAGTCTGCCAATTGACCTTGCTCCAGCAGAGAAGTAGAGAAATCTTCTTTCTAGGAGATGAATCTGAATGGATTGAAGACAAACTAGGTAGGTGAGGAGGATTGTAGAGATATTTAGCTCAAAAAAATCTTTAAAATCAATGTAAGTAGTTACCCATGCTGACTGGTTGGTTATATACACATCCAAGGCAGACTGGATGGTACAGAGGGGTTTGGATGTGGTCTGAGTGTGTCCCCTAAAAGTTCATGTGCTGGAAGCTTAGTTCTCTGGGTGGAAATATTGATGTAGGAGAATCTTGAAGAAGTGGGACCTAGTGGGAGATGATTGTGTCATGACTATCCTCAGAAGAGATTAATACTGGACTTGTGGAATGGGTCAGGTCTGGTAGGAAATTAGTTCCCCCAGATTATCATATAAATAAGTCTGGCCTCTCCTTATTCTTGTGCTTCCTGTTTTGCCAGGTTATCTCTTCTGCATACACTCCTACCACTGTGATGCCATTCACCATGAAGCCTTCACCAGAGTCAAGCAGATGCTAGTGTTAAGCTGTTGAGTCTCCATAGCTGTGAGCTAAATAAACCTCTTTTCTTTATTAAGTATCAAACCTCAGGTATTTTGTTATAACAATAGAAAATAGACTAATACAGATGGGCACCACTTTAGAGTATACCTTTGTCTCAAAACACTCTGCAATGCCCTGAGTGGGTAAGAAAATCAACTGTGTATCCTGGACAAGTGACAATGACATGCCAGTTCTATATCCCAGGAGCTCTTACAGGTTCCTGTGGAGTATGAGTTAGACAAAAGCTCTATCATGATTTTCACATGATATAAGATAAATAAATAAGACCCTAATTTGAATTAGGATTTATATTGCTGTTAGTATGGCTTGCTCTTCCCTGCTTGAAGTAGGCACCAGGACTTCCATGCTCACTTGCCTTTGGGAGTATGTCGGGGAGGGACAGTGATACTCAAAAGAGCAAAAGGCAAAACCCAATTTCAACAACTTCTTTTCCTGCCATTCTGAACAGTTTAAAGGGGCTTATGTTATAGAGAAAATGTAGATTCAAATGCAGGGAGAGGGTGATCCTATGCTCCAAGAGCAGAAAGGGGCACAGTGTGCAAACTCTAAGAAGAATGGGCTTCTCCAAAGTGCCTGTTGAGATGTTCGGGCCTCTGGAGGGGTGGGAGAGTGGTTGTGTGGTGGCTGGCCAGGACCACCTTTCAGCTGTCTTTCACAGTAACAGCTGGCTTAGTCTAATGCCTGTCTAAACAACTCTAAGGTACTATATTCATTTTTTTCCCTCTGAATTGTATTATATTGAAAAATATTCAAAATATGCTTGCCATTTTCATTGACTTGGAAATCTCCTTTATTAAACAGATGTGCTTGTGGCAGGTGTCTCTACTGTCAATGGAATGATCCACCTGATGATTGTTACTTGTTTATAACATTACTTTGTAAGAATGTAGTATCGCTTTGTAAGAATGTCAAGGAAATATTGTCAAATATGTCATCCCATTAAGCTGTTCATCTGGTGAGAGCAGAATATTTGTCCTCTCATTCTTTTATACAAAACAATATTTATAATCTTCAGTTCCATGGAAGGTACAGAAACATTAAAAGGTGTGGTTTTGACCTCTAGTAGCTTACACTCTTCAAAAACAAGACCCAGAAGGTAAGAAACAGCACAACCTGCAAGTGAGTGGTAAATGCATATGGTATTAGTTTTAGGCACAATGAGGGTTTAGAGGAGAGGATTCAGGGGTGGTCACAGGATGAACTGGCAGTTTTACCTGAATAGCATAGGAAAGACCCATTGTGAGCTAGGTTGTCCCAGGTGTGTAGCATCGTTATCTTTTTTAGAACTACAAAACCCCCACAAAGGGGGTACCAACAATCATCACCTTTTACGAGGGCACCTCACAGTAAATGAATCAGCCTGAATGACTCCAGAATGCTCTTTCTTCTGTGTCACATTGTCATACCCAAGAGCAAAATCCTGGTGTTGACATTCAGGTGTGGAGTAATGAGTGCCAGGACTCAGGTGGAGATGGAGATAATGGAGAGGATTAAGGTGAAAGGTGGCACCTCACAGAGCTAGCTACCTGATGCTGGGAAAGGACAAATGAATTTGGGAGGTCAGGGCTCTGTGATTCTAACAGTGCCTTCCAGGGCTCGACTCTCAAAGGCTTTCAGTCTCATTGATTGCCTTGCTCAGGTTAGTCCCTCGTATCCCGACATGACTATAATCTGTGGAACCCCATACTAGAATAGCTGATCCCTAAGTGTGACCAGGGACCATAAAGAGTCCCCGATATCATTTCGGGGGGGGGGTCCTTAGTTCAAAATTATTTTCATAATTATGCTAAGGCATTATTCTTTTTCACTCTCATTCTCAAAAGTGTACAGTGAGTAGAGCTTCCAGAGACCACATGGTGTGTGATACTATAATGACAAAAGACAGACCCAAGATTCCAGCTGTCACTTTGTTGTCTATTAAGGTAGAATTGGAGAGGTGTACAAAATGTCTTCACATGAATTATTTTTGAAAATATGGTGATAGTCAACATAAATTCAAGTTTAATTCATTAAAGTGAATTAATAGCTATTTTTAAAATTTCTTAGTGTCTTTTTGATACATATGCATACAAACAAAAGTTCATACAAACAAGTTCTTTGGGAGTTTTGATAATGTTTAAAGGTTATAAAGGAGTCTTGAGACTAACAAATTTGAGAACTTTCAATCTACAAGAACAATGAGAAAATCTCTCAAAATGTGTTTATGTTACCACTAATTGGTAGTCCACGCACTGTACTAAGGCAGTTTATATTTGTGACTTCATCTTCTTATCCCCATTTTGCAAATTAGACAAATGGGACTCAGAGTGGTTAAGCAGCTTGCCCAAGGTCACAAAGTTATGTGAGCAGAAGAGAATTCTGTCTCTCTAATGCTGAGGCCCAAGCTGTTCCCCACTGCCTTGTCCTCACAAAGCCAACAGCACAAAACTATGTGTTAAAGCCAGATTTTTTAAAAAACCAAACAACATAAGTAGAGAAGACTCACAGTAAAGGAAGAAACTTTGAGACAGAGGTAGGAAATGAGCATAATTCCTTCATGTTCAATGTCTGTTAGGCAGGATACCATGTCCCAAGAATGCACCAATAATCAAGGGAGACTTGGTTCCTTCCCTTTAACACAGAGAGGGAAAGTGGAAAAGCAGAGGCACACTTTAAACGAATAATTACACAAACAAGCACCTTAAAAATACAGCAGTGTATAGAGGGAATGGGGCTTGCTCAGAGCTGTCTCCAGTCACATCCCAAGAAGCTTGGAAGGCAACAGAGCATCTGACACCAGTCATCTTTGCTGTTCCCCTCAGGACTTGAGCTGGAGCTGTTTCCAAAACTGTCTGAGCAGAAGGACATTTAGAAGTTCTTTTGTTTCTGTATTTCCAGCTATAGACATCTTTGGACTACTGCATCTAGATAAGCCAAGATCACTGTTTCACTTGAAAGGATAAATACGTTTTGTGAGGCTTGGTGGGCCAGGGAAGGTTGTGGGAGGTGTGAAGCACTTGGGTTTATTTAGTCTGTTTAGAGACTTTCTGGAACAGGACTCTGGGAAGAGGCAGGAATAATAACTAGGGCAGTGGGTAGTGCTGATGGAGGATCAGTGTGATTAGCCTCATTATTGATTCTGGTGTACAAACATAAAGCTAAGGTCACAATGGAGATAAGATTATATGCTATTGGCTCACAGGACTGTCCTTCCTTTGGCCCAAAGAAAGACCATGGTCATCATTGTGGATAACGGTAGATAACAGAGTCCCCATTCCTGAAGGGCTCTTTCATTTTATCCCTTGTTCTCCACTATTCACCTCCTCAACCTATACAGATGGAAAGAGGCCCCTGCTCTAGCACTCTGTTACAGTCAATGCACAGCTCATGCTAGCTAGTAAAAAATAAAACACACCCATCCAAGACCTCTGGGCGGGGAGTTGAATATAACCATACATGCTTTATATCTTGATCTAACTGGGATATCACACGTCATTGGCCTCCAGATAGATCTCTGAGGCAAACTTCTCCCCTTAGCCCTAGTCCAATAAGCCAATTCACCACTTATATCTCCTGGATAGCTCAAACTCAACATATTTGAACCCAAACTCATGATGGCACCCCTGCTCCATTTTCACATACAGCCCACCTCCATTCACCCAGCTCCATGTAAAGCACTAGTATCACAAATCCTCTGTCTCTAACCCTTCCACAGCCAATCCATTACCTTGTCCAGTTGATTCTACCTCCAAAGTCCATCCTGGATCTTCCCACCTCTCTCCATGTCCATTACCACCACTATCAGAGCTTCCCTCAGTTCTCACCCGGGCAACTACATCCTTCTCCTAAGACTCTGACTCCAAGTTATTCTCTACAAGGCAGCAGGTGGTCATTTCAGATAGGGATGTGGGGATGGTGGGAAGAGGGAAAAGCAAGAAATGGAGAATCAAAGACAGGACACTCTTGTAGAAGTCCCAGGAAAATGATGTGAACCAGGAACAGGGGCATGTTAACGAGGTCCTAAAGAGTGTGGGACACCAGAGATCTCATGAAGGCAGGCTTTCCAGGAAGGAGATGGTGCAGAAAAGAGAAAAGAATCCTAAGGGCTGAGTTTGGGGCTTCATAGCTGAGCATATGATGGTGCTACTAAGAAGGTTAAGGAAGTCAAGAGAAAGAACTATTTTGGGGGTTCATGTCTACTTATTGATTCTGTAAATAGAGGAGAGGGGTCTCCAATAGTTATTTGGATGCTGAGCTGATCAGGGCTGGGATTGCATCTCCTGTAGTTTGAGATCCTTGGCCTTTGAAAGTCATGCCTCACTTTCAAAATATCTTTCTCTGCCTCTTCGGCACAGCTTCATTCATTGTACCATTCCAGTTCAGCTCTTCTGGACCCACTCATCCTACTTACTGGCTTTTCATACATGTTTGCTAGTTACTTTGCTTAAAAGCATCCTAAGCCCACAAAATGAGTCAATTCCAAACATACAGAACCACTAACTCCTCTTCTGACTGCTCAAGGTTCATGGTACACATCCATTGGCCAGAGGGACAGATAAATGCTCATCCCTCATATTCAGATTACACTGAGCCTTAAGATACACTGCAAATGACACAGAGACTGTGAATTAATCCCTGCTTTACCAGTAAGGGTAGTAATTAACCTTGGAGGAGCAAGCTACCATTAACATAGTACTTTCAGAAACCTGCTCATAAAATTGTAGGAGATATTTCTTCTTGAAAGTCCCTTTTCATTCTCTAAACTACTGTGGCTCTTTATCCAGAGACTTTCTGCAGCATTCATCATGCCTGTTTTGCTTCAGAGTCATTTACTAGACCATTAGATTATAAACTCTTTAAGGACAGGCTCTCAGAATGATTCATCTCTGGGTCCCCCCCAGCCTGGCCCAACTCTGGGAACACAGGACTCCATTCATATATGATTAATGAAATTATGAAGAAAGCACAGTCCACATAGACAGCTCTATGAATTTTAAAACCTCAGTGATGCTTAGAGGCTTGGAAGGAATTGCCAGATAAAGACAAAATAACACCATAAGACAAATAAAAATGGTCAGGAGGCATACACCACAGAGATAACACTCCATGAGTTCCTGTGTCTCCCTCTGCTGAAGACACAGTCTGGGTGGTTCTACAGAAGACTGTACCCAAACTCTCCAAGGGCCAGGGCCTTCTCCCCCTATTTCTAATCTTTGGAGTGAGGGACCCCTAATTTAACTTATTATACATTAGGGTGAAACCAACTCTAAGACAAACACACAGGACCCAGAAAAAAGTAATCAAAGAGGAAGGGATGGAGTAGAATGTTTGTAACTGGAGAAACCAGGGTCACAAAACAGGTTTTCAGGACATGGTGTATCTACCATCTGTTAGGTTCGTAGGCCAAACACTTCTGCTCCTCTCTGGCTCACTGCAGCTGGATCTCAGCAGCCCACAGGATAGGGGCTTAAGCCAGAATGAAACCATCTGATCAGACCTTCCTCCTGTGAGTTTCCCAATCTGGAAAAGCTGGAAGGGCATTCACCAAGGCTGTTAAACAGGGGCAGGCAGACACACATCCCCCTTCACCCCACCCTACCTACCCATCTCCCTAAGCTCCAAGAGAGTTTCCAAAGTTCCAAAGTCACTAGAAACCATTTCTATTCCTAGTGACTTCAAGGAAGCTCCAAGTTTGGGCACTAGGGCTGTGGGTAGGAGGGGTGGGGATGAATCAAATGAAGAGTTTTCCAAAAAACTCCACCCACTGTGTACTTTTAGCCACATCAACAGCAGCCCCTGAGTCATACAGAAGATCAAAAAAGGAGGTCTCTCTCTCCTGGAGCAGTTTCCTTCACAACTAACAGGGGCAAAGGGCTCCATGGAAGACTGGTTGAGAGCCGTTAATTTGTGAATTAATAACCTGTGTCCTCCAGGAATGAGACAGACCAGAGCAGCCAGGGCCGACACCTGGAGGAGAGAGGGAGAATAACTCCTTCAGAACCCTCTGAAGCTGCTGGGAAATAATTCTGCAGTTCAGAATAGAGGTCCTGGGCTATTCAGGAAAAGGAGAGTGAGAGACTGTCCTGGAGAAAGTGGGGGGAAGAAAGGTGAAAAGCCAGCAGAAGGGAAGGCCACATTTGGGGATCAGGAAGCATGTGAGGCCACTTTCCATCCCAGTGACAAAATAACCCACAATCAACTTAAAAGGAAGAAAAGGTTTATCTTGGTTGTTTCAGAGGTTTCAGTCCATGGCTGCTTGGTCCTATTGCTTTGGGCCTGTGGCGGCTCAGTAAATCATGGCAGAACACATGGCAGAGGAACAGAGGAGCCAGGAAGTTTTAAAAAAGAGACAGACAGACAGAAAGGTGTGGGAGTCCCAATATCCCCTTCAAGTCCCAATATCATGGCCCCAGTGACCTAACTTCCTCCCTCTAAGCAGCATCTCCTAAAGGTTCTATGGCTTTCCAATAGTGCCGCAGGCTGGGGACCACACCTTTAAAACATGAACTTCAGGCAACATTTAAGATCCAACTGCTACAGGCAGGTTTAGTGTGATCATTGCCATGGGGAAGAAGAAAGGAGGCTCCAATGAGGAAGAAGAGGAGGATGGGGACAAGGTGGGTAAGGAATACAAAGGTGGGTCTAGCCTGGGGCAAAGCCCTTGTGACCCCCAAATAAAAATAAGCAGTAACTGCAGAAGAATGACTATCTGAGCACATGGACCTTCAAATCACCAACATCCAGAGGACAAAGGGAAGGTCCAAACCCCATACTTCACGAGACTGAAGGCTGACTTTATGGGGACTCGTACTTTTCTGTCTCGGTTTCAGGTCCTGAGTTGCCTACTTTCCAAGGTGCACACCTGGGGGGCCCCCAAGGGTAGGAGAAATGCAGAGGAGACCACCATAGGTAAACCCTGAGGCAACAACACCATAGGTAAATCAACAGATGAAGGGCAGGAGGGGAGAGAGCACCCCTGCACGCAGCCCCCCTCACCAGCAGCAGGTGGTCCCCAGCTCTGCAGAGCAGACAAAATGAACGTGTGGTGATGGCTGGATCTGACCAATTGTTCCTCTAATAAAATAATGCCATCAGGACAGAGTCTTTCTTCCATTTGCCCCAGAGTTGCTCAAGCAAAGGGCACTGCAAGAAAAAGAGGATAAAGATGCTGCTCTGCCGTTGACCGTGATATTTCTCTGCATGAGTAAACGTGGCCAAAAATACCATCAGCTGACCACCCTGGCCCGTGCACCTCTGCGCTCACAGAGGTGGTGGGAGAGAAGTGGCTCTGTTCGGGGGCTGACAGGGAAGACTTGGCTTCAGGAGACGTGCTCATTCATCATTGCTGCTGGCCTGCCTGTCTGTTCCCCACTGTTGCTGCCCAGCCGCCCACAGACCCACCATATGGCAGAAAGTGGTGCTCTCAGGCATTGTTAAAATGCTGCTGCTACCTGCCCGGCTGGGAAGGAAGCCCACGGTGAAGTGGGCCTTCAACGGTGCAGCGGCACATTATGTCCCCAACTCCAGGCAGGGACGCTGCCAAAAGCTGTTCATCTACTTTTAAAAAATATTTTTGGAATTCCTCCAGTTGTTTCTGTCCTTGCTAACCACTGCCTTAGCTCAGACCACACTTTCTCCACTAAAATTGACGAGAACTCCCTCTCGTTTCTGTCCTTCATCTTGCTTTCCTCCAATTTCTACTATTCATATTCCCTGCTTAAAAATCTTTGGATACCACTTCCTGCTCTCAGGAGAAAGTGCAAGCTCTTTGCACACATGTCCCTTCAAAACTCGCCACTACTTCCAGCTTGAGCTAGTTACTCTCATCCCTTGTACTTCAGCTTTCGTGATTTCATCTCATGCTCTTCAAATGAACCACTTCTTTGGTCTGCCTCCATACCTCCTCTCCTCCTTCCATCTGGTTAACTTCTGTTTTCCCTCCAGGTCACAGTAATCATTCATTATTCCTTAACCCCCCATGGCTGGCTTGGGCAGCTTCACCCATTCTTCCCTTAGGAGCCGGTAACTGACTGTAGCCCTCTCTCTTCTCACACTGTACGAGAAGTGTGTACTCAACTCTCCCTTTTTCTAGTCTGCTGCCTCTTTGCAAGTTTTTCATTTCATTTATTCTCAGCATCTAGCAGCTTGATCTTTTGTTAAATGGATGAATAAAATATATTCAGCAACCACAGGGAGGAAATTGATAACCTCTCTGGTAGGATTTGGGAAGGGCTGATGGCACCACAGGATAATGTCCACATGTGGTGACAGTCCCCTGCTTTCCTCCAGATGCACTATTAGGAAAAAGATTTGTCTTTATTTGAAGAACTCAGCAGTATCCCCACCATCTGCACTAAGCATGGAGGGTGGATATAGTATTTCATGACATCAGAAAAAAAGCAAAATCTTTTCACAGATATGGCGACCTGGAGTAAAAATGGCTTTATTTGCTACAATGTGCACACTGTAGGCATTCAATAAATGCTTAGAAAACATGGAAAACCATAACCAAGAGAGTAACACTCTGCTCACCTTCCCACTGGAACACCTCAAGTCACCTCCCATGGCTTTTCCCACTGAAGTCCTCTCTGGAAAATTCTGGCCCAAAGTTACAGAGTAGATCTCAAATCTACCCCATTTGTCTGTCTCTCAGGAAGACAGAAGTGAAGGTGATTTCTCTCTTCTCTGGGTGGTGAAATACAGAGGCACAGAAAAGCAAAACTGCTCCTTGGGGCAGACACAGAACTGGCCCCTCTCCAAATGCTTGCTGTCTCCATCCCATCCCCACCCCGAGCACAGGCATGCCAAGCACACTCACCTCTGAGGACAGTGGGCTGCAGGGGCATAGAAATGGCCCTGTACCTTAGCCATTCTCCTGTTCTGTGACTTCTTTAAGTACCTGGCGAGGAAGTCCAACTTGTGGCCTCTTGGCAGGCATAGCAATGTAACACACGGGCTTTTCTCATTAATATGCATAATTAAGGTCATTAAGTTATAAATGTGAGAACATTCAGCTGGAGGATAAATAATGATGTAACTACTTTGCAAGAAGTGGATTAGAGGAGGAAAGCAATAGCAGAATGAGCTCGGCAAGGAGGCCGACTCTTCAGAAGCCTCTATCAAAATAGAAGAGCAGAACATCCTTTTCGGACTTCTGACCCTGCTGTTTCCATGGGCAGCTCCCCATCCTCCCCATCCCTGCTGCAGGGCCTCCAACTCTAGAGGGTTAGAAAGCAGTGAGGAGAGTGAATACTCTCAGTGGAAGATGTGGAAAAACTCTCTTCGAGACAGGACTGTATTTCAAAGGCTTATGAATAGGTAAATGATGCCCTCGTTTCATGACAAAGAAGAAGGTTTCAGCTGCATGGGGGATGGCCATCTTTTTGTACTTAATGGGCCTCCGCACCAATTTTGAAAGAGAGGCTAGGGTCAGACAACATTTAGACAGGGATCACCAAGTAACACCCACATCTCCATCTGGGTTGGGGACAGCAAGAAAGAAGAAGTGGGGCGACAATGATTCATAGCTCCAGCAGTTATTTATTCAGCACATACGACATGACAGGTGCCTGCCAGGGGTTTCATAGACATTATGAAAGAGCTTCACAGTCACCCTGCCAGGCAGATATCATCATCTCCATTTTACAGATGGGGAAGCTGGAGCTCAGAAGGTAGCTCCTGGCTTTGGGAACTTTCCAGAGCTACACAGAAAATAAGAAGTGAAGGCAACACAAAGAGAACAGAGACCACCTCTCCTGCCTGTTTTCATCAGAGGGTCTAGCCACCTCACTCTATCACAACTCCCTATACCATCAGTCCATAAGAGGTGGAAGGTGGGGAAAAAATTGCTCAGAGGGAGCATGAGCCACCCCAGAACACCAGCAGGGGTCAGGACACAGGGAGGTCTGCAACACACAGTCAGGGAGCGTCTATACCTGGGATCTATGAATCACAGCTCCTCCCCTTCCTAGATGATGTGATCTATCTTTCTATGCTTCAATTTTCTTACTGTAAAATGGGGATGATGATAACAGCATGAGTTACTCTTACATACAAGTTAAGACTATGTCACCCGTACTGAATGTACCATCAATCCCAGTATCATTAATGCTATCATTACCTGGCTAAACCAAATATGGATGCAAGACATCTGGGTACTGCTGAGCATCGGTGCATAGATAGAAGCTAAGTCTCCTCCCTTAGTCTGACCAGGACTGAAGTGGCTCATGTAGACACCTCCCCTCACCACGCACTGGTTCCATACAGGAAGTTGTGTGAACTTCATTCCTGACACACAGCCCTCACTCCAAGGAACTGAGACAACTGCCAGTGATCAACTGGTCACACTGACTGTTTAGAGCAGGAGAGTTCTGTGTGAGCATCACATCTTTCATCTCTGGGAAGAAAGAACGAGGAGGAGCTGGCCTATCCTATCCTTGTTCCCAGTGGGGTTTTCAAAGGGGCAGCTATGGGGTGCCAAAGGAACACTTCTGAGGACTCGGGTGTGAGCTCTGGTTCTTCTACTCAGCAGCCCTGTCATTTCAGGAAAGTCGGTCAACCAATCTGAACGTCACTTCAACTGTTACTATGAAAATTAAGGGGCACAGTGTGTTTGAAACGCTCTGCTTGCTCAAAGCAGTGTATCAATGTAGGAAAGTAAAATTCATGTTTTATGTTCTCCCTAAATCAAATCCACTCAGCCCAGTGTAAGCCCTTGCCTCTCTAACATCGGATCTCACAGGCACTCTCTTGCACCTACTCTCTCTCACCAGCTGGCTTCAGGGTCTCTGGGGAGCAGCTGGTTGAAGAGGCAAGGAGGTAGCAAATGAAATCAGGTCAGAACTTCCAGCATTCATCATTCCATTTTCAGCTGGCTAGTTAGGAAAGGTCAGCATGTGACTTTACATGAGTCCTCTCCCTGTCCCAAGCCTCATGCTCAGTTTCTAAACATGGAGATAAGAAACCACCAGGTTTCTGGGGCCCAAATGAAAAGCAGGTTGGTGACTTCATATGGGGCAAACAATAGCCATGCCCGATATCAAAGCATCATGGCAGACGTGAAGCCAGAGTGGCTGGCAGGAGGCTGTGGGGTCAGATATCACTGCTCAACCCAGCATGGCTTCTCCCAGACTCGGCCCACATCCTTTAATTCTTAGGAGCATCCATTGGAGAGTAGTACATGTTGTCATTACACACAATGGTCTTGGCTCCAGCTTTCAGGACTATTCCAGAAAAACAGAGATTTTCATAACCATTTCTTATTCTTTATAATGGAAATGAGATACCCACCAGGTAAAAATTTTTTTAGAAAGTTATGTCAAAGAATTGCATCCATAATAAGGTTGAGGATTTAGAGCTCTGTATCTCACTCATAATTCGATGCTTTCTCTCAAGTTCCTTCTGATTCTCTGATACATTCAGGAAGCCCCACCCTCCAAATTTCTGAAGTGAGTGGGAGACGAAGAGTGGGTCCACAGTGGGCACTGCTTTTACACAATACGATATGAAGACACAGTGAAATGGGGCCAGAGCACCTCAAAACAATGTCATGCTCCTTGAAGTCGTGCATGACCTGAGGCAGGGGAGGTGATAACCAAGAGGGTAGGTTAAAGATCTAGATCCTTAAGCAAGGACGCCCAAAGCACAAGCAACAAAAGAAACCGAACTTCTTCAAAATTTTAAACATCTGTGCATCAGAGGACACCATCAAGAAAGTACAAAGGTGACCTACCCACAGAATGGAAGAAAATGCTTGCAAATCCTATATCTAACAATCAAATAACCATAAAAATAAATTTAAAACTGTAACTTGGTTGAAGCTATATCCATGCCCAAGGACACAAAAAGGCTGAAATTTATTTAAAGAGAGACCCCAGGAACCACTCGGATGAGAGGATTCAGGATTATGCCTTCATATAATTAGGGAGAAAAGGCCCTCCATAAATGCCAAGTTATACTGTGGGGAAGAGTTCGCTTGAATGGGAACCATGGCGTTGGGTCCAAGGAGCAAATTGCCAAAGCGAAGGGTGGTGGAAATGTGGTTTCTCCATGCATAGATGCTTTTTCCTTTGTCTAGGGACACTGTCACTTGCAGAGATTCCATGAGAGGAGAAGGGAAGGGAGAAGGAGTATAGCACTAATAATGGTGTCTTTGGGCCCAAACTCAAGACAGGGTCTATGAAAATGGACCATAGTAAATAATCAAAGAAAATGGAAGATATATTCTATTACCAGTAGCATGAGGAGATCCTGTGTGCTCCAGAACCAGAGTGCAGCACAGGTGGAGGAAGACACATTGGATGAAGTGCTGAGGTTCTGCACATTGCTGAGTTACACAGAAGGAGGAACATTGACATTTTAAAGAAAAACGACCCATCCCAGAAGAGTAGGATGATATTGCAACTGAGGAACCACGTAGTATGTCAGGAATGGCCAAGAATGAAGAGCAGAAGTTACCCAGTGGAAGAATAGGCTGCTTCCATCACCCCAAGTCAACCAAAGACCATTAATAACTCCTTGTTATGGTCTAGGATGTGAGGTGTCCCCCAAAAGCTCACATGTGAGACAATGCAGGAAGGTTCAGAGGAGAAAAGATTGGGTTAAGACTCTTACAACCCAATCAGTGTTAATCCCATTAGGGATTGGCTGGAGGTGTGGCTGGAGGAGGTGGAAATTGGGGCACGGCTATAGGGTATATATTTTGTATCTGGAGAGTGGAGTCTTTCTCTGCTTCCCTCCATCTCCTTCTCCCACCATAATGTTCTGCCTCACCTCGAGCCTCGAGGAATGGAGCCAGCCTTCTCCAGACTAAGACCTCTGAAACCCTCAAATAAGCTTTTTCTCCTCTATACTTATTCTGGTCCCATTCTTTAGTTGTGCAGTGAAAAGGAATCATTGTTTTGTTCCAGCGACTATGGCTCCATTCCGTGTCTATGTTCCCAGATTGGTGTAGTGAAGGAAAATAGGGAGACACGTTTGGATAAAAGTCAAGTCGTGAAGTTGGGTGCAAAAAGACCAACTGCAGAAACAGAATAGGAAGATGGTTCACAGAACAACCCATAACCCAAGTGTGAGATTCTCTATCCCAAAGCTTTTGAGTGCCCGTTAGACTTTTGGAGATCTGGTTGATGATCACAGAAAAAGAATGTCTGACTATCCATCTGTCCACACACTATTTCTAAGTGGTTTGCACATAGCAAGTTTAATTAGTATTTGTGGAAGGGAGGGAGGGAAGAGAAAACAAAAGCCTTAAACCATACATTCTGTGATCACAAAGGCCTCTGCTCTGAAACCCTGCCTCCCTTCCCCTTGTAAGCTGCTGGATTCTAGCCAAGGCCTCCTGCACCTGCATGTGATCGCAGCTCAGAGTAATTAAACACCTGAGCTTCCCAGGAGGGACAGAATCAAAAGGAGGCTAGGTGAGAACCTGTGGCTTCAGCTTGTTCCCTGCCTTCCCTCTTGCAGGGCTTGGTCCCGTGGGCAGCTCCATGGTCCAACAACCCCCATCACTGTGTGTTCTCTGCAGGACTGTGGCCAGGCTGCTGTTCTCTGCTAATTTGCACACTTGGAGACTGGGGACAGAGCTCAGTGGTAGAGCGCTTGCCTAACATGCATAAAATAATAATTTGCCCATTGGGGCCTGTCTTTGTAAGAATTCTTTAGAGTTCACTGTAATTTCTTCAATGGTGCATTCTGCTACCCTCCTATCAAACTTAGGGACCTGTAAGCAGGGGTCCTGGCCTTCAGTTATGATCAAGAAGCAACCTTCCCTCTGGATCTGCCACCCCCATTCTAGCCAAGTCCCTTTCTCATGCCCTTCCCCTAAAGGGGAACAAAGGGCCGTCCTTCTGACCAAGGTTAGCCGGCAAGCAGGTGCACCTGCAGCTCTGCAGAGTTCACTGGTGATTTTTCACATATTTGATTTTCTTTCATATCTTCCTGTTCTTTCATTTTGCTCTTCCTACCAAGACCTCTCTCCTTGCCAAGCTTTCTTGAGGTGACGGTGGGTTTTTCATCACCACATAGCTATGATTCAGAGCCAGACCTCTAGCTGATGAGAGCTAAAATTATTCTCTCTCATGCATGCACAGAGGACCACAATGGGGAAAAGTGAAAATGGAAACATTTTGGGAGTCTGCACAGTCACCATCAGATGGGGATTTATGGAGTTGGCCCCAAGCACCTCATTTTGCAGAGTCCTTGCCATAAGACTGACTTGATATTTACTCCACACACAAAACCTTACTAAGCTTGTACTATACACAGCTCCGTGCTGTCCCTAAGCCTTCTTACCATCTTTGCACATGACACCTCTCTACCTTCAAACCCTCACCCAACACCTCCCAAAGTCCTTGGTAGAACTGGTAAAGGATTCAATCAAATTAATGAACAAACAACACAGACAAAAGGTGTTTAAAAAAAATGACATCAATGTCAAGTAGCAGGCCATCTGTGACTCTGGCCTGGATGCCTGACAGGAACAAAGGTTCTGAGAAGGAAGAGCTTTCACCTTCAAAAAGGTGCTGCTGAAGTTACATCTTTCCCACTTTCAGATATAGAAACAGACTCAGGGATTGAGTTGTTTGTTCACTGTTAAAGTCACAGAGCATGATTCATACCTATGTGCTTGTCTACTTGGATCCCATGGACTTTCCAAGCTCTATGATTTCAAAAATGGAAATTTTACTCCTGACCTCACCTCAGTTGTCTCTGCAGCTTGAATGCTTTTGTTGGCAGGAGAGATGGCTTCCATAAATCCTCCTCCTCATTTAGTCTGTCTCCTTCTGGGCAGCATCAATTCAAAGAGGGGCTGTCCAGGAGAAGGGATCAATCTTTGATGAAAACAAGCTAACTGATAATTTTAAGTTGTGGCATTATTGGTCTAACAAACTGAGTGATATAATCCAAAAATCTGGAACAGTCCTCCAGATGCAGTCAAGTCTGCCTCCCAGTGACTCTTATAAATAAATGAAAGACCATAGGATTGAGATCTGGGTCTCTTGAAAGAAAGAAAAAAAAAAATCAGCAAATTGATTTCACTGTGCCACTTGTCTCTTATCACATGATAGATTGTCAGAGTTGGTCACCCAGCACTAGCCTACTGCAGGAAGGAGTCAGAGGGGCTGATAAGCCAGGAGGCTCCAAGCAGGAATTGGACTGTTTGATCAGCACTTCTTTTTTTCTAACTCCTTGGCAGAAAGGAGGTAGGGAAGGTTTTCTCTGCCACCTTCAGCTCCAAGGACATCATTACTCCTGCTGACAACTGATACTAGCAGACTGGTAGAAAGTCGATAAGCCTAGGGGTTTGCATTCTGGCCCCACCATTCACAGGGGCATTGACTCAGGGCAAGACGTTGAGCTCTCTGATCTTCCGTTTCCTCACTTATAAAACTGGGATAACACCTATAACACAGGGGCGTTAGAAGAGTCGAGTGAAGAATGTGTTCCGCACAGTGAACAGGTTCAGTCCTCTGGCAGCCATAGTGCTATTCCTACCTACTCATCTGTATGAGTGACGCCAATCCTATACATTATTCACTAGACAAATAAAATCTTTCATGATGACTTCACCTTCACATTACAGAAAGGATCACTGTCTTCCTGGAAGTCTGAAAGCTTATTCCACGAACATTTAGTGCTCTCCAGCTTCACGTGGTTTTTCCTGTTTACATCTGCATTTCCCAAACTAGATTGTAAGTAAAACAAGGAAGGGATTACATCTTACTTTTCCTCCCTTCCTCCATGCCCACTGTGGACCATGCATAGACTGGTTCACACAACCCCTTGAAGTCCAGCTGGGGAGACATCTCAAGGAGGCTCCCAGTGCCCAGCCCAGGCTTTTTCCTAATTGGAAGTATGTACTCCCTGATCTCTTCCTTCATCCTCTGCCTGGGTGAGGGGCTCCTGCACATGACCCCATAATAACCTGTCCTCTCCCTCATGGAGATGCATCTCATTTACTCGGACTGCCAGCCAGGGGAGCTGTTCTCCACCTTATTCCATCCTCAGTGCTCACTGAGGTATGTGGGAAAGACTCAGATGAACATAGATAACTCAAACTGTTGATTGAGATTCTGGGGAACTGCAGGTTAATTCAACATTTGCTTTCTCAAGGACCATACTTGTTCATGTGTTTTTAGAAACCATATCCCTGAGTGGGCACAGTGGCACACACCTGTAATGCCTGTGACTTGGGAGGTTGAGGCAAGAGGATCACAAGTATGAGTTCAGCCTGAGCAATTTACCAAGACCCTGCCTCAATAGAACAAAGGTCTGGGGACATAGCTGAGGGTAGAGTGCCCCGAGTCAAATCCCCAGTATGGGAAAAAAAAAAGAAACCATGTCCCTGATAAGTTCTCCTCTTTCCACCAATTTTAAAGAAAGGAAAATGTCTCTCCTGTGTGACTTCTCTCTGTATTTGTTAGTCATCAGTCAAGTACCACAATAAATGCTTGATAAAGAAAACAGCTGCAGAGCTATGAACTGTGGTTAATCAAGTTCCTTTGCTAAAAGTAGGTGGAGACCTTAGCCACTCTTGGCTCACCTTCACCCCTTTTCCTCAGAGTTTAAGAGCATCTCAAAAAGGAACCAGCACCTCAGATCCACTGGCAGAACCTGTGGTCTGCGGCTACCTGTACCAATTGCCATCACGGTGATTTAAGAACAAGAGCACTGTGCGGGAAAGATGAGCCCTGATCCACTTCTCCCTAGCTGTGTGACCTTTGTCAATTCACACCAGTCAGTAATGGGGGAGTACCACCTGCCCACAGAGCACTGTGCTTTTCAAAGGAGGCAATAAATATAGAAATAGAAACAACTGGATTATAATGTTTCCACATTTTAATGTACATGGAAATTATATTTTTAAAAAGGAAAGGGATTTTGCAACGAACGCAGGTACCTGTAATGTCAGACAATACACCTCATCAGAGGTTCCTAACACCTAAAGCTTGTAAATCCCTCCACCCAGTGCAGAAATCCAGCTACAAACAAGGATGATGTCCTCCTACAGCACATGCAATCATATTTGCACCATATTGACATCTAAAATAATAGAACTATCTCCCAGGAAAAGAAACCCCTCCCTGCCATCTCTCCACAGACCTGCCCCTTCCCTCCCAGATCCCCACCCCCCACCCACCCAACATGCACATCACAAAGAACATTTTTTCCACTGTCACATCCCAAAATAATCAGTAAGGGAAACAACAGTATGAAGACAAAAACTTTGTTGTCAGATGAAACTGGGGTCAAAACCCAGTTTTCCCCCTCTTAAACTGTGACCCAGGATAAATTCTTTTGTGTCTCTGAACTCAGTTTTCTTACCTGTAAAACAGGGATAAGAAAACCGATCTGCAGGCAGGTTGTTGGGTAGTGAAAACTAACACCTAGCATGTCTAGGGTACTAGTTCAGGACTGTTTCTAGTCCCTTCTCTCCTCTCCAGGGGAATCCTCCTGTCATTCTCAGCATCCTGTCCTGTCCAGTGAAGATCCTGATGGTCAGGCCTGAATAGGGACACCTGGGAGGCCTCCCCAGCACACGTACCAACCTCTCACTTAAGAGCTTCTCCTAACCTGCTCTGATGCTGTTTTGTAAATATTTATTATTTTGATACTTGGAAATGAACCCAGGGACAGGTTACCACTGAGCTACATCTCTAACCTTTTTTAATTTTTTGAGACAGGGTCTCCCTATGTTGCCGAGTCTTGCCAAGTTGCTCAGGCTGGCCTTAAACTTACAATTCTCCTGCCTTAGCCTCCCAAAGCACTTGACTATAGGTGTGTGCCACCAAGCCCAGCCTTTTTGAATTTTTTTTTAAAGAAGCTTCGTATCTAAGGAACCTCCAAATCCAGCTTTATTTAATGACCTGCACATTCAATACTTTAACACACCTGGTATTTCATGCAGGTTCAAATTCTTACCTGCAGGACTGAAATAGATAAGAAACACCATTGTGGAGCCTTATAAATGTGCTCAAGAGAAGAAACAGAGCAGGGAGAGCACTACTGTTACTTGAATCCCCCACTCTTGGGTGCTTTGTGGCATCCTATTTTCCATGACTGAATGGTACGTCTATATTCAGTTGAGGAAGCTATCAAAGGTTAAAGTAGTAATCAGTGGTAGAGATGGACAGGGCAGCAAGAACTGACTGGTAACAAAGGCTATCCTCTTTTTCACATTCTTCTAGAATATGCTGAGGCACAAAAGAGAAGAGGAAGATCTGAGATCTAAGAGTCTCCCTGGAGCTGGACAAAATATAGATTGAGTGAGAAAGATAACTATGATGTCTTGAGAATATTCATAGTGAAGTACAACAGGGCCCATCCACCCAATAAGAGCTTAATAAAACCAAGGGCTGGGAACAGGGTGGGTTAGTTTTCTGGAGGAGAGGAAGAAGGCATATGGAAGACAGAAGGCAGTCCAAGGTTGTGCCAAAGGTGGGGACATCAACTGAAATGCACCATGGCAGGCAGAACTTTTAAAAAAATAATCAGGTTCTAGAGGAAAAACAAGCTGATTTGCTGGCTAGAAAAGGACTCTAAGAATAAGTGGAAAACGAGTGCTAATTTCTCTCAGAATTCTGAACACTGCCCCATTTCCCAAAATAAACAAACCAAAAATGAAATCAAATAGCATTCCCAGGCTCCTGAGAAGGGAGCTGCAATTATTATTTTCTTTCTTCTAAGAACAGGAAAGAAAAATTAACTGAGAAAAGCAATTATTGTCATTAACACTAAAAATCATGACCTTTTCAACTTTCAGCATAAAATTACCAACTTTTTCAAAGAGCTGTCATATGCCATTACTTCATTTTCACTTCTCACCAAGTGAGATTGTCAGGATAGCCCCTTACCTCTAGTCCACAAAAAGTACAGGGCGGAGCAGATCTAGAACCTGGGTCAAATTAGCTCCAATACAGTCTGCCTGTGGAGGAGAGGGGCTCAGCGTTTGCTGGTAACAGTTGAGGACAGATGAGGAGGACGAGAGCTGAGGGAGATACTGCTGGCCATCTGCCAGCATCTGTTCTCCTTTCTAAATTACTGTATTTCTACCTGGGCACATGACCACCCAAAATAAAGCCCACATTTTCCAGCCTCCCTTGCAATGAGATATGGCCAGGTTACCCAGATCCAGCCTATGGGATGTGAACAAAAGTAATATAACCAACTTCTTAGTCTTGTTTTTCAAGAGAAGGCATGAGGCCAGGCTTCCCCTTCCCCTTCTTCCTACTTTCTGGAAAAAAGAACATATGGCTAAAGCTGGAACAGCCATATGGGATCCCAATATGGAATTAACGTGTGAATACAGCAGAGAAGCCAGGGTTTCTGAAGACAGCAAGGTAGCCAGCTGAAGCCTAAACTTTTAGGAAACATATTTTGGGTCTCTGTTTAGAAGCAAAAACTAATCTTCCATAATAAAAAAGCTTTCTCAATAGCCCTGAAGACCCCTTCTAAAACTCCAAGGCCTTCTCGATTATTCAGAATCAATAAGTGAATAAATATTAAGAGTCCATGAAATGTTTAAAGTCTTCTAAGAGCATCTTACACTTCCTCCCTCCTGGGAGTCGTGACCCATGTCATTTTAGAAAAACCAGTACTGAATGCAAGAAGGGATATTCAGCAAAGGTGAAATGAAAAGAAGTAAGAAATGTTTAAATAAGCTTATGGAGGTGGTGGGGGAGAGCCCATATTTGATTGCAAGTGACAATCCAAGTTGAAAGTCTAAAGCACTCTACCGGGCTACAAGAGGTTGAGGTAGAGGGGTCAAGCATCTAGGGGTGCAGGTTACTAGTGTCCATTCCCCCAGAAGAGGTGATAAAAGGAACCATTAGGAGTGGGCCCATTTGCTGTCTGGGTGCTCCCAGGTTTGGGGGGTAGGGTGACAAACATTCATTGGGATGGGATCTGGCCCAGCAGGAGAAAGAAAAGGAGGACTAAGTAGATGCTCAGAGTCCCTTAGTACTGGCATTCAGCCAGGGTTTTAAGGTACTGAGGTGGAGCCTCCTCCACCTCACTGGGAAGAAAGAAGTGGATTCCAAGGGGCAGGTGTGGTGGGTGCTGAGGCAGGAGGCCACCGGAGGCCCCGGGGGTGGAGAGTGTCTGGGATGGGAGTGCAGTGTCTAGATCCCCCATCGTTATCAGAGGGAGAGGAATGAATGCAGCTTACTTGAAATGACAGGATGACAGCAATGACATTATGAGAGGAGAAACAGAAAAGTGCAAGCTTGTATTTAGAAAATGGCAACTGTCTCTTTACCATCAAGTTCTCCTGGGTAGCTGCCCAAGACAGCATCCTGTTAATAACCAAACTGAGACCTCTGGACGAAGGGGCTCTTCCCCTGACAGTCCTTCCTCCTCTGAGGGATCTGTCAGAGGTGGGGCAAGGCTTAGCCACCCTGGGTGAAAACTACCTCCAGACCTTTTAGTGGACCCAAAGGGCCTGGTTTTGTTCCTCCCATCCACATCCACCACCAGACTGCAGACTTTGAGAGCAACCATTGTGAGGCAATCAGCATGTGCCTGTTTAATAGGGGACACCCTCTGACCCCATGTGTCACAGGACCATGTGACCCTGTGCTGTTCTCAGCATCATCAACATGCAGGAAAGACTTATGTGAAAAAAACACAAGTTCACTCACCACATCCCAGCATGAGCCCTGTAGACCACCACAGACCCACATCAGAAGGTCAGGGAGGCCAGGTGTGGCAGTGCACACCTGTAATCCCAGCAGCTTAGGAGGCTGAGGCAGGAGGATCATGAATTCAAAGTCAGCTTCAGCAAAAGCAAGGCACTAAGCAACTCCATGAGACTGTATCTAAATAAAATGCAAAATAGGGCTGGGGATGTGGCTCAGTGGTCAAGTGCCCCTGAGTTTAATCACCAGTATTCACCCCCGCCAAAAAAATGAAAGGTCAGAGAGGTCAGGACAAGAGCTGATTTGCTCCTCCTGGTTGAGGCCAACACTCAACACTAGAACTCAAATAAAACCAGAGAGTTGGAAACACCATAGACTACCTACTCCCACGGCTAATTGAAAAAAACTCTTTTAAGCCAAGAGTTTTTACCTCTTATGCATGCATTTTTTTAAACTACAACTGAGCTAGGTGGACTAGCTTGCAAATATTTAGTTTTCTTGCTTCCTGGCATCCTCTGGGGAAGAAGCTAAATTGTAATGAGATGTTGAGAGCTGAGGAGAAGCAATGGAAAGACTGGATAATCTGTATTATGGCTAATACACACTGCAACCAAATAGACAGGACACACTATTATCAAGGACATACTATTATCATGGCATGTAAAATTCAAAGTAAAGAGGGAAAAAAAATCATAATATAACCAGTACTTCAGAAGTCCACAGGTCCTGATCATTTTTCCACCTTGTAAGGGCTGCCAAGGTAACCTTGGAGAGAGGCAGCACAGAGCTTAGGGTAAATGCAGGCTGTGGCCAATACTCCCCATCTTCATTCTGGTATAGTTCTATACCATGAGGAAGGAGGTCAGTGTTCACATGTGTACACACAGGCAAAGAAAGATGGAAGAAGCCTGGCAACCCAACAAGACATCAGCAGCTGTCCTGAACAAAGGCGTTGAGAATGTGAGTTTACAAGGATAATTACCACTCATTACACAGAGTGCAATAACTTTCTTGTTAGCACAAGAATTTGTCAGACGTGTGTCACACGAGAAGTGGAACAGCTGTAACCATAAGTGACAGGTTGCTGAAAAATGGCTGGTTTCCTAAGCACCTGGTCCCCTGAGCCTGTAACATAATCTTGTTCTTAAATTAAAACGACAACAACTACAAACAAGCATAGGAAAACTTTCCACTGAAGAAGCTGCTAGCTTGCTAAAGTTTACAGAGAGAATTTTCAATGTGTCAGTGAGTAAACATGGAGAGGTTGTTAGAACCTGTGTCGTTAAACTGCTCCATCAGGTCTCAACATCTGTGCTGTTACCCCATCACCATCTCAGGAGAGGTGTTCAGATCTGGGCCCTCTCCTGTTCATAGCCCCACAATCTTGAGAAATCGTGTTAATTTTGCTGAGCCTCCATTTCCATATAAACAAAGATAATAATCTCTAATGTATACAGTTGTCATAAGCAGTAGAGTCCACACAGTGCACTTAGCACAGTGCCCGACAAATAGCAGGAAACAGTGTTAAACAGACCATGCTTAACTAAATGTCACACACGGCTACATAATGCAGAAGCAACTACCTGTGTATTATACCTGTAAAAAAACTTAAGAAATGCAAACATCTCTGATTCTGAGAAGGTGGGAGAAGAAAAGAGGTGGTAACAATTGAGATTTTCCCTGGATACCCAGGATATTATGCTCTTCATAGAAGATTGGTTTGGGGAGAAAAATAAATTGCTTATTCTGATTATATGCCACCAGAGCTTTCTTCTAGGTAAGAAGTTGCAGGGAAATTGGTATTTGAAAGTCTTTGGGGGAGCCCATGAAATGGGGCCCATTTTCCAACTGGCCACTTTTCACAAATTCTCTGTAACGGAGATAACGAGGTGCACCAATTGACAAAGTATTTCATCTCCCCACTAAGAGAAGGAAATCTTGTCCCAAATATAGTGCATTTTGTTGATTACTGGGTACCCCAAGGCTCATAAAAATGCTGCCAGCAGGTGAGGGGTGTAACTTAGTGATAGAGCACATGCTTAGCATGCATGAGGTCCTGGATTGGATCACCAGCACTAAAGGAGAAACACACACACACACACACACACACACACACACACTGCACCTGTTTCCTAGTCAGGGCTCATGGCTTTTAAGGCTAAAACCCTTCTAGAAGGATAAAGGTCTTTAATTCTTCCCTACAAAAAGAGAAAGCACCTCAAGTTCTAATTAAACTGAAGTAATTAGCCCCCCACAGATCCTTAATGCTGCTTCCCATGGCCAGGCAATCATCTCCATTAAAACCCATTTTAAAGTAAGGAGCAAACCCAAAAGCTCCACTGGCAGACACTTCCCTGCTTCCCACAATCAATTACCCCTTTAGACACATTCTGTAAATACGCTCAGGCAAACCCTCCCTGCAGCGAGGGCATTTATGAAAGGACTGCCTTAGACATGATGAGGCAGTTGCTAGAAAGGAGGTGGGCAAGCAGCAAATGTGACAATCTGGGTAACAAAATCCACTCACAGAGCGGATGCTCTATCTCCAGTCAGCTGGATAAACTGAAGCCCCAGATTTTCCTCTGGTTGGTTTAACAGTTAATTCATCAACTCCACCATAACAGAGCACAACAAGCAAAAGCAGGTTCTGCCTCCTGGAACCAGAGCCCACGAGTCCTCCTCCCCCGTGTAAACAGACCACTGTCCAAACTGATGTTTCACAGGGGCTGCCCTCTCCCATGTCACAATCCGTCGCTGAAGCATCCACGGGGAGCACTTGGTGGATTCAAAGTGAGTCCAATCTGCTCAAGTTCATTTGCTCTTTCTAGCCCAGTTGGGGGCCCTCCTACCTAAGTCTCCCTTTAAGGAAGGGACTTCATTGTTGTCTGTAGCCCAAGGTGACTTTCCAACTTCACAATAGAAACAGCTACCCACCGGACAGTGGGTCAATTATTCAGATTTTAAATGCATGCCTCAAAAGCTAGAGTTACTCCATTAATCTCTCCCTTCTCAATTAAATAGGGTTTTTTTCTTCTTCTTCTGTGTATCTGTGGGTTTTTATTTTTGTTTTGTTGTTTTGAGTTGGAAAACTTATCCACTATTAGCAGATATCCAAAATGTTGGTCTAGACTCGCACTGTCCAATAGGAGTAAGATTTAAAATTTTTCCCAGGAGCCACATTTAAAAGGATAAAAAAGATTAATTATAATACAATGTTTCATTTAACCCAATATATTGAAAGTATTATCATTTTGACATATATCAATTTAAAAGAATGAAATGTTTTGTATTCTTTTTTCATATTCTTTCTCTCATTCTATTGAACTGTGCAGAACTAGAGCTGTGTTCAGACTGACATGCATAGCGCAACTATAGTTAATTCTGCAATGAATGTTAGAATTGGTTAAGAGTAAATTCCAAGAACACACTGAAAGAAAAAAGGTAACTAAGCAAGAAGATGAATATGTGAATTTGCTTCACTGTGGTAATCACCATATATGGCAAAACATGTTGTATACCTTTTATTAAAAAGAAAAAAAAGTAATGGAAGGATTTCCATAATTCACGGTTATAAGAAAATTTAAAGTATTCAGGTAACATGATCTCATCTTAATGTTATAAAAATTGATATCTATGTGTTCAGATATACACAGATATACACAGAAAATAGTCTATAAGGAAAAGCATCAAAAAAGTAATAGCAGTTATCTTTATCTCAGAGTTAGAATTATGAATAGTCTTCATTTTGTACTTCATACTCTTACATTTTCCAAAATTGTTTTCCGGTGAGCATGCACTATTTTCATTACCAGGAAAACTGTAAAACTAGTCTTTAAAAACAAAACAACAACAACAACAACAACAACTTTGTCCACTGTTTTAACTCTCCCCATCCTACTGACACAATAGCCACTGACCTACTTCCACCTAACAGAAGTGAGGGCCAAAAAGTATGTCCCACCACCCCATCCCTGCACTGTCATACTTACAGCCAATCATCATGATAGCCACTGCAAAGATCTTCTCAATGTCTGTGGATGGGGCGATATTCCCAAAGCCCACACTGGTGAGGCTGGTCATGGTGAAATACAATGAGGAGATGTAGACCGAGTTCTTGCTGGGACCACCTTCCCACTTCCCTGAGCCAGACCCATTAAACTGGTAAGGGGTGCCAATGTCCATTGCCAGTTGGTAGAGCCAGCTGTTGTTGCGGATGGTCTTGGTGTCCTCATCAAAGATCTCATAGTCCCCAATGCTGTACCAGATGCAGGCCATCCAGTGTGCAGCCAGCCCAAACACACACACCAGCAGGACCAGCACGGCAGCTCCATATTCAATGTAGTGGTCCAGCTTACGGGCTACTCGCCCAAGACGGAGTAGCCGAACAACTTTCAGAGAGCTGAAGAGGCTGCTGATGCCCTGTTAGAAGAGGAACACAGGGTCAGGGAGGAAGATAGTACGCCCTCCCACCTCCCCACTTGGGCCATCATTTTAAGCATAGTGTATTTCCATGAGATACAATATCATGCAACCCTTAAAAATTAAAATTAGAATTTTATTCCAAAGTGTATTGTATGGGGATTTCGCTTAGCTCTTTCCTACTTCCCTTAAAAAGCAAATGAATAAGAATTATGTTGTGCCAAAGTATACCAATACGGTAGTATCTTTGTACATCATTACTTATTTTTAAACAATTTTTAAGGGTTGCATAGTATTCGTATTTCACAGTATGACAATCTCATTCCATTGTGCACAGGCATACAAATACGTGTTACGAAATGGTCAAGAAACACCAAAAACAAAGTGGTTATGCTGCATTGTCAAGTTATGGAATTACAAGTAATTTTTTAATATATTGATATGTATTTGTTAGACTTGCATATACTTCATTTCTATATCATTACTTTTATAATGAGCAAAAAGGTATTTAAGAACCATGAAAAAATTAAAATGAATTAAAGAAACAGCTGAGAAGAATAAAGAACTGAGATTGTTATCTGAGAAAAGTTATAAATTCTTGAAAGACTATGTCATTTCTGTCAGGCCAGGAACTGTACAGACAAACACCATCTACTAAAACATTATCAACTGAGGAACAGTGCTAGAAGAAAACTCTTGGATTTAGCTAGTCAGTCCTCTTCCCTTTTGAGCTGGTATTCACCAACCACACCAGGCCATGTCTGTTCTCCACATAGAAGCCCTCCATCGAACAGCATGGTGGTGGGAAACACCACCAGAGCACAAATCTGGAAAACGGGGTTCAAGACCCACATATGCTATGAATGTGACCCTTCCATTACCCCTCGGTCCCCTTGCCTGGACAGTGAAGGAGGTGGACTACAAAGTTTCTTCTTACTCTCCAAACACGAACATACTCTCATCTCCAAAGGGAAATGAAACATTATAAAAGCCACACCACTTAAAACTCCAAAACTCCTATTCTGAGGTGATTCCAAGATGTATACAAAGGAAACTTCAACTTTTTCCATCTTCCCCTAAAAGCAAATAAACAAGAGAACAAAACAAATTTCTCTGAATTAAGACTTTGTTCTTCCTTACGTGGCAAAAATCCAAGTCCTTCACCAAGAGAACTGAATGACTTCCCACTATTCTAAACACTGGACAATTTCTAGGTCACTGAAATTCTCTCTTGTCCACTGTCCTCTAATGACAATACCCCCACCCCAGGGTCAAGTTACATCACAGAGAGAAGGAAAACGTATGAACACTTCCTGATGCACCTGTGACCCTGGCAAGGCCCTTTCCTCTCTGGCACATAGCTAAATAATATTTCTCAGTCTCTGGGACATCTTTGTGTCCATGGGACTAGTTCCTACCGATGGAAAGTGAGATAAATTGTTTGTCCACATCCAGGCCCAGGTATGCTTTCTCTTTCCTCCAGCGTGCCTTACAAGTAAGGCTCTTTTTGATCTTGAAGCTATATATTGGAGATGATGCAATTACAGCATGCAAGGAGCCTGGGTACAGAAGGACTATGTGGAACATCCCTTCCTGGTCCCTGTGAACTATAATGTGATGTGAATCAGGAAGAAAACCTCTAAATAAGCCACTGAAACAGCATTAGTATTTTCTGACAAGTACAGAGCCCTTCTGTCACATGAACACAACCAATCTTACATAGCATAGCCATGCCAATACAGACCATGAATCAGGTTACCACACAAATTATTTTTGTGGAGGTGAGGGTGGGAGAGGTGGAATTTACTGCCCTTTTTAAAAAAACAAATACACAACAGTTCTGTTGCCATAAAACTTAAAACATCATTTCTTGTCTAACACAGAGCAATAAACAGCTGGACATAGAATCATAAAGGATTTTTCTTGACCAAGGGACTATGTCCTCAGGGTCAGTTAGCTTGGCTTAGTTTACCACTGGTATGTCCACTATCCCTCCCCCGTGGGTCTCTTTTCCTTTTCTCCTCCATGTGCTTTTCTTGAATTCTCCCTTATAGAAAGAAAATCCCTCATATTAAGAGACGACAGACAGATAAAGGTGAGTAGATAGCCCATCTCCAGAGGGCATTTGCATTCCAACAGAGGGGAAAACCTTAGGAAACCAACTTCCAGTAGTAGAATTAAAAGTACCTGCAGTCTAGATGAAGGAGATATTTCAGGAGGCAATCGAGCCTTTTTGATGACTCAGAAATCAAACGTCACGTAAGCAACCACCTACCCTCCACCTCCTCCTAAGGAGGTCCCTGCAATCATCTTTCAAAGCAGTTCAGCTCTGAAACAGAACTTATCACCAGGGCAAAAACTGCCTTGTCATTTTTCTTCACTCCTATTCAACTCAAAGCAATATTTCTGTCTTCAAGAATCCCTGAAGGAATGGTCATCCGACCTCCCCTTGACCTTTCCCCTTCACCCTTCCCCCTGCCTCCCAGAGATCCCATTCTCTAATGGTCATTAGTGGAGATAAATGAAGAGACTCTCATCATCCCTTCTTTCTTCCTTCTCATTTCATCCCCTGTCCCTTCTCCATCCCTTCCCAATGGAAACCACTGTACCTGAAACCACCACTTCTAGCCACACCCTCCAGATACACAGCATCCCGTGTTGTGGGTACACAAAGGTATCACTGAGCCTGTTCAGACTGCCCGCTTAGCCCAGAATGCTCTGCTGTCCTGTCATTGCCAGCTAATATAAGTCATCCTATAGGCTTGGCACTAACTCCATCCTGAAGTCTTCAGTGACTACCTTGAAGTCATAACCTCTCACTGACTCCCTGTGTCTCGTGTTCTGTACCCATGACTACTTGAACACACTGCTTTGCATGATGGTTTCCTGTCCCATTTCCCTAACTACATAAGGAACCACATCTTCCTAAAAGCAGAAGTCACTTGCTATTCATTTTAGAAGCCCACTGTATTGAATTGAATTTTGTCTCCCTCCAAAATCCATGTCTATCCCAGAAACTCAGAATGTGATTTCATTTGGAAATAGGGTCGTTTTGAGTATAGTTATTTGAGGTCATACTGGAGTTGGGTGGACCTTCAATTCAGCATGACTGGTGTCTTTATAAGAGATGAGATGGACACAGAAGGAAAAGAACATGTCATAGACGAAGGTACAGAGTTTCAGTGATGTGTCTCCAAGTCAAGAAATGCCAAGGATTGCTGGCAGCATCAGAAGAAAAACACATACAGTTACTGGGTACAGTGGCAGACGCCTGTAATCCCAGTGTCTTGGAATGCTGAGGCAGGAGGATCACAAGTTCAAGACCAACCTGAGCAATGTAGTTAAGTCCTGTCTCAAAAAATAAAAAGGGCTGGGGATGTAGCCCAGTGGTAGAGCATCTTTGGGTTCAATCTCCAGAACCACAAAAAGAAAAAAATCAGAAAGAAGATAAAAAGGAAAAAGGCATGCAACAGATTCTCCCCCACAGTCTGCTGGTACCTTGATGTCAGATTTGTAGTCTCCAGAACTGAGAGAGAACAGATTCTGTTGCATAAGGACCTGGTTTGTGGTCATTTGCTTTGGGAGTCCCCAGAAATTTAAGATACCACACAAAGGCTAGAGCAGAGTGCCTTTCAAAAAAAAGATCTTGAACATTTTCTAAAGTGGAATGAAGAGTTACTAGAGAATAACTAATTTCTTTCTCATTTTAAGGAGGTTCCGGAACAATATCAAACAAGGACTTTTTCATTGTGGTGTTTGTCTCCACTGATGACTATTACACAGTGGTTGCATAAGTTCTCTTATTGAGTTAACAGCTGGAATTTTAGCTGTTTAAAAGTATTTCAAGCTATTAAGTTTGGGGTTTTCCCCTTACTTTCCTGAAGCTAAACAGATGCAATAAAACAGAATACTCCAAACTTTTTTTAGTATGCTAAAAACATGACAACACCATATGGTAGAAAAAAATAATCACATTTCCCCAGAGATTTCTTGCATCAGAAAAACCCATCTCACATTTCAAATAGTTCCAGATATTCCAACCTTGAAATTATGAAGAACCAAGAATTTCCAGTCAGTGGACATGGATGAAGGGACAGTGAGACTCTGAGCTTCACCCCCTGAAGGCCAATAACTACAACTGGAGGGAAATTTTTTAAAATCTAAGAAACCCTACTTCTAGTAATACTGGTACAATTCAGATTAAATGGATACTTAGCAACCATCAGGCTTATTCATGTGAAAGCTATCAAGTTTCACCTAATTGTTCAGCCTAAATAAATCACTCAAGTTTTACTTACCTTGTCTTCTCATCTAACCAGATTCAGATTTTTCTGCTCAATTCTGTTTTTGTTTTTTTTTTTTCCCCTGCCATAGATATGAACCTAAAAGACAGAGACTGGTGACCATGTGTTATTGAAAAGAATTTTCTGGTTCTTGCACAGTTCCACTAGGTTTCCAGGTGTGTGTCAGGATACAATGGCATCCCTAACAAATTCTGCAGGTAGCCTTAAAAAAAAACACTTGTTTTCAACCCTACATATGACCACTCTTCTGCATCCTTCAGCTGAAGGCCTTCTTCTCAGCTTTTCCCTGGGGTCCTCTAGAATCTACCTTCACATGGAGGAACATTCTAAGCCTGAGCATCTCTGTGGGTTGTTTCCATCTACCTTCATGCTTTAGTTGAAATCTGGCTTTCCCCTGGCACCCCACTGTCTCCGTTTCTCTCCCCTGTTCTCCAGAGTTAAGATTTGAGAGTTTTCAAACTTCAAGTTCAAATCTTCCAAACATATGATATTTGGTACTCTCAGAAAAATCTCACCTCCTTAGAAGATGGAAAGACCTCCCATGTTCTTGGATAGGCAGAATCAATGTAATCAAAGTGGCCATACTCCCAAAAAGCATTACACAGATTCAATGCAATCCCCATCAAAGTATCAATGACATTCTTTACAAAACTAGAAAAAGCATAGAACTAAAAAAGTTCCAAAATCCAGATGGAAATACAAGACTCAGAATAGCCAAAGCGATCCTAAACAAAAAGAGTGAAGCTGGAAGCATCATTATACCTGAGCTCAAATAATACTACAGAGCTGGAGCAACGAAAACAGCATGGTACTGTCACCAAAGCAGACACGAAGACCAATGGAGTAGAAGACACAGAGATAATGTAAATACAGTTATCTGATGCTACACAAAGGTGCCAAAAGTTTTTTTTTTTTTTTTAAACACACCTTTTTTAACAAATGGTGGTGGGAAAACTGGAAATCCATAACAATGAAACTTGACACCTATCTCTCACCCTACACAAAAGTCAACTCAAAAGTAGATCAGAGACCTAAGAATTAGAGCAGAAACTCTGTAACTGCTAGAAGAAAATGTAGACCCAATGTATTGGCACAGGAACAAACTGCCTGAACAAGACTCCTAAATAACTAAAGCCAAAAATCAATAAGTAGGAGGGCATCAAATTAAAAACCTTCTGCACAGCAAAGTAAACAAGAGCATGAAGAGAAAACACACATAATGGGAGAAGATCTTTGCGACCTGCTCCTCAGACAGGGCATTAATATCCAGCGTATACAAATAACTCAAACAATGTAATGCCAAAAAAAAAAAAATTAATAAATGGGAAAAAGAACTAAACAGACTATTCTCAAAAGAAAAAATACAAATGACCAATTAATATATATTTTTTAAAAAGTTCAACATCTCTAGCAATTAGGGAAATGCAAATCAAAACTACCTGGAGAGCTTATGTTACTCCAGCCAGAAATGGCAATTAAGAATATAAATAATAATAAATGTTGGTAAGGACATGGGGGAAAAGGTACACTCATCCATACATTGTTGTATGCAAATTAGTGCAACCATTCTGGAAAGCAATATGGAAAATAAAAAAGAAGGAATGGAAACATCATATGACCTAGCAATCTGACTCTTCAGTATATATCCAAAAAGATCTAAAATCAGCATAGTATAGGGGTACAGCCACATCAATGTATATAGAAGCACAATTAACAATAGCCAAGCTATGAACTGAATCTAAGTGCCCTTCAACAGATGAATGGATGAAGACAATGTGGTATATATACAAAATGAAGCATTACTCAGCCATAGAGAAGAATGAAACTGTAGTATTTGCTGAAAATTGGATGGAACTGGATACTACTATGCCAAATAAACCAGACCCAAGAACTCAAAGGTCAAATGTTTTCTCTGATATGCAGGAGTTAGTCCAAAATAAGGGGGACAAAGAGAAAGGGAGAAACAAAGAAACAAAAAGGGGCGTAGGACAAGGGGATTGAGGGGAAAATGGAGGGAAAGAATAAGGGAGGAAGAATGGAATGAATCTTAAATTTCCTGTCTATATATGAATATACCATAGTGAATCTCATTATCATATATATCCACAAGACAGTAATTTAAAAACAAACTGTAAGAGCAGAAAGATCAGAAAAGTAGGCAGTAAGGAACATAAGCGGAGAGATAAAGAGGAAATACTGGGGCCTGACTGAACTGGAGCAAATTATATTCTATACTTTTATAATTATGTCAAAATGAATCCTAATCTTACATATAACTAAGAAAAATATTAATCAGCTTAGTTAGCCAATAAAAACTCTCCCCTTTTAAGATTTATGCCATCCAGCAATACCACCAACTCATTATTGCATTCTGATTATTGATATGTAACATCTGTCAAATGCTTAGAACTATGCCGGAATTTGGTCTTAACATTTTCATTAGTTCTTTTGTTCATCCACTCCTCAGCCCCTGCCTTTCATTCTTGGATCATTGTGCCTGGCTCTCCCATCCATCTCTAGTCATCAGCTTGAACAACTGTAAGGTCAGTGGGGAAAACACATGCAACCCACTGTTCTTTGAGCTCATGGCCATGATCTTCCACCATTACTCCATATCATCACTAGACTAGGAAACACTCCACATCTCAACTCTGACACACCAGCATTCTGCACTATGATTACAACCTCCCTTTCCTCCCACACTCCCATCCTGCTACTCTTTGGCTTTTCTTTGGTCCCTGTTGCTCATCTTTTCCCCACAACCATTGACACTCTCCAGATTCCACTTCCCTTCCCATCATAGTAGACACTATGGAAATTCCAGCACTTCAGGTGCTCTCTTCCCAATACCCTAACAACCATTGAGACTTGCCCACTGGTCCCCCAACTTTCTGTTAATCATTCAGAAACCAGAATCAACATGAAGAGGCTCAGTTTGCTCATCTCCCACTCATTTCTCAATCCACTGCAATCAGATGCCCACTTCCACCATTTCCCCAAATCTACTCTCCCTAAGGTTACCAATGACCTTCTAAATGTTATACCTTCAGGCTTTGACACCTGTTAATGGACATTCGAAATTCTTTGTGGTCACAGTGTCTACATGCCTTCCTGTGTCTGGGGAATCACCATCTTACAAAGTGGAGCTGATCTCCCACCACAGAAGCTGGGGATGCCAGAGTACTCACTTTTCCACCCTCCCATGCTGCTATAGTTCAAGCAGGTGACCTAGAATGGATTGGCCCATCAATGACACTCGTATCAGTCACTGAAGAGTAAAGAATGTAAGAATACAAATAATAATGTTGGCCAAAAAACAGAAAACAAAACATTCTTTCTGCTAAAGCATAGCTGCACCACCAGTTCCCAGAGGCAGCAGGTAGTAGTCATGCAAGTGGTACCCAGTAGTCACTGATGGTGGGATCTTGACTCATGTCCAGTGGTAGCATCAGTGGAAATATTCACATTATTAGCTTTGCAATGTGATTTGGGGCATAGTTCTTGGCTACATAGCCTCCAAAAGTTTTCCTGGTATTTCCAAAACTCCTGAGAGCGTCTAATATCCTTTTGAGAACATTCTTCTATTAGCCAGACCTGAGTCCTGACTACCAAAACAAGATGGAATAGAGACTTCTCCCTTGACCCCCACTGCAACTCCTATTACATCTAATTGTTCCCAGCCTTCTCTTTTTAACTTTCCTCATTTCCCTGGACAGCTGCATCAATTCAGGTGATCTTAACCACCATTTATTCACTAATGACCTATAATTCTATCTTTCCAAGCAGACCTTTCTCCGGACCTTAAGCCCTCCAAGGCATGTCACTGGCATGCCCATGGGCCTGGAACTTCTAACCCTCAGTCCATTTCTATTCCCTCACTTGGAGAAGGCTCTCCGAGACTCAAATGGAAAACCAGTTGTCATCATTCTAGTTGGTTATGCAAGCATCTCTCAGCTGGATGGTCTGTTAAGAAGGGTGATGTTAAGGCCTATCAGTATTCCAATGGGTGAGTTTGCCACTATTTGAATACAAACAAGGAATAAACCTATGTTCTTGTCAATCCACACAGTATCTCCAGAAATATACGTAAAATATCAGAGATATTGATTAGACCCAGGAAAGGAGACTTTCACTGTTTTGAACATAATACCAAGTGAATTTATCACTTTTTTAATTAAAAAAATTATGATTAAATAAAATTTTAAAAAATACAACACATCCCTACTCATCAAGGACCACCAAGGGACAAAGAGCACATGCATCCCTATACCTTCTGGCCTGACAGCCATTAAAAGATAATATAAGTTTTTTTTATTAAACGACCACATCAGCTTCAGAGACCAGGTGCATCACGGGCCAGGTTGCTCCTACCATGATTCTCCCAGGACAAACAATAAAGGATAAAACTCATTTAGGGGGCCATCAAAGTGGCAAATTCCCAGGGCCCTTAACTTGTCACTTGCCAAGATTTGTGCTCTCTTCCACTTCCCACCTGTGTATTGGCCAAACAGCTACAGCAACTCATCCTTCTCTCAAGGCAGAGATGTTTATACAGATGACACAGCTGGATGAAAAATTACCACATGGCTGACCATGCCTTCTTTGGAGTTAAAGTGCCCTCACAGGAAAAGAAAAACCCAACTCTGAGATGTATCTGAAGCTGATTTTCATTCCTGAACCTCAGCCTAGTGAAAGTCTTGCCTGCATGTTCACTGGCCCAGAGTTTTGTTTCTACTGTCACCAGGTCAAAGTCCTGCACCACTTCTGAACCACTAGGCAACATCTCCCACTGTCTTTTGGATAAAATTCCATCCGTTTATCAAACAAGGTCCTTTGTAATTTGCCCCCCCCCCCCAAAACCTCATGTCTCCTGCTTCCCTCTCAGGCAGCCTCTGCTTTAGCATACCAACTTACTTGAGAGTCCCATGGTCATGCTGTGCCCTCCTGTCTTCACTCATGTCATTTCTTCTCCTTCAAACACAATCCTTCCAGTAGTCTGTCTGGAAAACTCCCTCCCATCCTCAAAACATTCCTCAGTGTCCCTGTGGTCAGATGAGTCACAAGGTACTTATCGCCAAAAACTACCACTGCATAAAGTATGCAATTAGTTTACCTTTTAAAATAAATGTTAGAGTGGATTGCACCTTACCCAAGTAACAGTATCACGCCTCCATTTAAAATCTATTTGCTTTCTGGACCTATAGTGAAAGGAACAGAGATATGGTAGCATCTCAGAGACTATGATACAGTGGTCACACCTAGTAACACAACTCTGCACGTGAAGAAAGGTTGAGAACTGCTGGTCCAAGAGTCAAAACAGTCACCTCACCATGAAGCCTCCCCTGACACCCACAGGTAGAGCTGGGTGGGCCTTCCTTTAAGCTCCTGTGATCTTCATTCATTCTTTCAACAAATACTCAGTGAGCTAATAATACCCAGTAAGAGACACACAGCTTTTTTAAGCACGAATAATAGACCAATGACAAACATGACCAAAATTCTCACCCTTCTAGACCTTCATTCAGTTGGGAGAGACAGACAATGAATGCAATTATAATAAGTAAAATAAATACCATGTTATAATATGAAAATGGGGCAGAAAAAAAAAAATGCCAGGAAGTGGGGTTCCATCTTAAACAGGGTGTTTACTCAGATGTTAGCATTGAAGCCAAGGCCCGGTAGGGAGGAGAATGAGGACTGTGAGATCATCTCAGGGAAGGGTGTTCCAGACAGAGGGAACAGCAAGTACAAAACATCCTGAAGCAGGAACAGCATTGTCTTTATGTTAGACTGAAAACCCCTGAGGTCAGGAAGCTCACCTTCAATGAGAATAATTAGCATTTATCAAGTGCTTCCTATGTGAAGACTACGTGCCTTATCTCTTAATCATCATGACCTTTTGAAGTCATATTATATACCCAGTTTGCAGATGAAGAAACCCATTCCCCATATCATTTGTCCAGAATTGCACAGGCTAAAAATGGCAAAACTGGAATTTGAACCCAGATCTACTGACTCCCAAACCTATGCACTTGATCCTTCATCCTAAGGACTCCTGTCTTTGGGGTTTTAGCTCCTTGAAGATGCTCCATAAATGTTTGTTGAATGGTAACTGACAAGAAGTTGTGATAGTAGTCAATTCAGTGATCTCATTAGTAGGACAGTGAGGTTAATTTAGGGTGTTGACTTGATTAGATAGTGGGATGTCTGGAAAACTGGTAAAGTATAATTCTGGGTATGTCTGCGAGGTTGTTTTCAGAGAAAGTTGGCATATGGATCAATGAACTGAGTGGGGAAGACCCACCCTGAATGTGGACAGCATTATCCAATAAGTCAGGGGCTCAAAGGAACAAAAAAAGCAGACGGGGGAAACCTGCTTCTTTTTTCTCTCACTCTTTCTTCCTGAGCAGATGAATTTTCTACTGCTGCCCTTTGGGCATCAGACCCAGTTCCTGTGGCCTTAAGACACGGAATTGCACGAGGGGACCTAAGTAGGCACCTCTCAGGTCTTCAGCCTCAGACTGGGGCCACCCCATCAGTCTCATTCTGAGGCTTCCGGTTTCTTGAATGGAGTCACATCACCAGCTTCCCTGACCCTCCAGTGTACAGACAGCCATCATGGAATTTTTTTAGCCTCTGTGATCCAGTGAGCCAATCTAATAGATTCTCTTATATACATCTATATTCTGTGGGTTCTGTTTTCTCTGGAGACCACTGATACAAGGATTTACTACGTTAGTAACAGAAATTGGCTTGTTTGTTTGAAAACAGAGGACTTCAAGAATAAATGTTCCATGAAGATCCCACCACTCAGAGAACTGCAGGACCATTTCAGCTGCATAATGGAATCAATTGGTTTACCAGATTTTATTGGAAGTTACTCACTGAAGCCTAAATATAATTTGCTTCCCTTCCATTGTTTCAACATTTTACTTTAGGCTTGTTTAATTCAATTCAGCAATCACTTTCTGAAAACCTAGGACAGGAAGAGCCAAGAGCTACCAGTGATGGAAAAACAAGGAAGACTCACTCCCCTGCCCTCACATTGCCTACAATCAGACCAGAGAGAAAATAGTCCATAAACCACAACATAGCAGCAAACAAGTTAGCTGTGATCATAGAATTGAATTGGTGTAAATCCTATGGCTATATACAAAGGGAGTTTCCTTCTCATTCATTTAACAAGTCTAGTTGGTCACATATAGGGAAAGGATGTGGTTACTGCATGTAATGGGAGATTTTAACCAAAATTGGAATCTTCTTCCTTCCATTTGTTTAATCCAATCATGTTACCAGAAGGCCTATTTGCATCTCCATAGAAAATAATCATCGAAGGAAGGTCCAAAATAATCACTTAAAAATAATCTACTTTCATCTGTTGAAGGACACGTAGGTTAGTTCCATAGTTTAGCTATTATGAGTTGAGCTGCTATAGACATTGATATGGCTGCATCACCCTAGTATGTTGATTTTAAGTCCTTTGGGTATAAACCAAGGAGTGGAATAGCTGGGTCAAATGGTGGTTCCATTCCATGTTTTCTGAGGAATCTCCATACTACTTTCCATAGTGGTTGCATCAATTTGCATTCCTACCAGCAATGTCTGAGGGTACCTTTTTCCCTACATTCTTACCAACATTTATTGTTGTTTGAGGGAAGAATAGTTACTTCAGATTAGGTAGAAGGGAATGAAGGGAGGGGAAGGAGTATGGGGGTAGAAAGAATAGTAGAATAAAACAGATTTTATTACCTCATGTGCTTATATGACTACATGACAAATGTGATCCTACAACATATACAATCAGAAAAATGAGAAATTATACTCCATTTATGGATGATTTATTCAAATGCATGAAGGCATTCTACTGTTATTTGTAACTAATTAGAATAAAAAATTAAGAAAAAAAAATCTACTTTTTATTTACAATTAAAATCACAAAGCAAACTGTGTATTCAGTGATGATATAACTACCAGGCTTTTCTGAAAATTGAAATCTTTATATTGGCCAAAAACATTCCAAAGGATAATGAATAAAGAATCTGGTTCTATCAAACTCCATCTCCATCATCTCAGAATACTAATCTCAAGGTTTTCTTCTTCTAGAAAAGTGGAATGAATCCAAGTAGTTTTGAATGTGTTCTCTCTCATACTGAAGGAGGCAATCAAATCACGTTGTGTCCTACAACTCTGACATTGAAGTAGAGTTAGCTGTGCCCTTAATTTACTTTAGGCTAATTTGATTTAAGTTCTCAGAGAAGACAGCAGGTCAGGGTCTGATGTAGGTTAAAATCCCAATAACTTTCATGAGGGTCAGGTCTGTAGGTGTTTTTGGCACTGGAACCTGAGTAGAATATAGGTCCACTTATCACTCCCCTGACCTAAGTTCTTGCTACAAAACCACATGGACATTAGGAGAGCATTACTTTGATTAGTAAAATTCAAAGAAGCAAGGAAGAAGCTAAGACCTCCTGGTCGAAGCAATAGCACTCTTTATTTAGCTACTGTGGATTGAACCCAGGGGCACTCCACCACTGAGCCACCATCCCCTGCCCTTTTTGAGACAGAGTCTCACTTAGATGCCCAGTCTGACCTCAAACTTATAATCCTCATGCCTCAACCTCCTGAATGCTGGGATTATAGGCTTTTACCTCCATACCCAGCTGACACTCTCTATTGAAAGCAGGGGAGATGCACAATTTTCTATGCAGTTTGATTTGGCTTTAAAATACACACACACACACACACACACACACACACACACACACACTCCCCAAACATAATCCACCAGTTTCATCCTTTCCCAAGAGGAAGCTTTAAGAAGATAGAAGCCCTCAAATGTGTAGGCTTCTAACAAGCACCAGGAATTTGTGGTACAGGCCTCCAAAGGGGAGCTGGAGGATGAAAAGGGAAGGCTCAAGTAGCCAATTTTTATATGGGAAATGTTCCCTGGAATTTGAGGAGCCCGACATGGTCAACAGCCCAAAACTCTGGGATCTATGGGCAGGGTGCTACCTATTCCTCATGCCCAGAGACCAGCTCATCTGGAGGGAGTAAACCAAAGCTCTGGGTGGCAGGGCACCCTTGGGAAAAGAGTTCATCAAACCACTGGGCACACCTCTTAGGGACCACAGGGAAACCATAGCAGGATCTGATGGAGGATGCCAGGGTGTGCCATGACAGTTCTTGGTATGCTTGAGAAAGGGCCAGGGAGGAGAACACTCTCAGTATGGTCCTAGCACAGGGTCCTAGGTGTGAGGCAATAAGGATCCTCTTCCCACTGGGAAAGGGTCAGTGTTTTGTCTTTCATGCTGTTCACGGTTTTCACTGTTCAGTCATCACAAATGGATTTAGAGCTCTTGAGAGACAGTCCTCCTTCCTCAGCAGTGAATATTGATGAACCAACAATCACTCCAGACTCTTCCATTCCCTGAAGCAACGGGCATGCACAGAGCTCCACTCTACTGCCATCTGGCCTTCTGAGGATAAGTCTCTATAAATGTCCTAAAGAGAAATTATGGCTCCTTTAAGAGGCTTCCAGTAAATACACAGTTCTAAAGCTTCTGGAAACAGAAGTTAAGAGAGTCACCATTCTGTGTGGGTTAAAATAACCAATAGCTACAACTCTGAGAAATTAGATATGAAGAAATTATCTTCTGATTAGAAAAACAAGGCCAACATGAGGAGTCTTATGTAGGATTCGATCCACAGGCTGTCAGGCCCCATCTGACATACTTTCACTAGTTCTGTGACCCCAATGCATCTCCCCAATACATCTCTGAGTTTCACTTCTCCACCATGGGAAAATGCCTATATATAAGGTTAACACTTATTTGAGTATTAATTATTGGTACCAAGTGATGGCAACTTACTCTCTTCTTTGGTACCAAAAAAAAAAAATCAAGCTAAAAAGAAGAGTCACAAAAGGAGAAACTACTTTCTCAGCGAAAAGAGCTGAATTATCAGAAAGTAGTCGCCTCTAGATAAGGATTAATCAAGAGGGAATATAACCATCCCTTCTGAAAAGTTGCAAACCAAGCGAAGTTCGATGAAGCAAATTCAACCATAGCAGCTGTGTAAGCTGCAGGAAAGTGGGCAGAAATCCTGGACATTTGCTTCTGGATGCACACAGCCCTGTGGGAAGTAACAATCAGCTTAATCTGATTTGGTAAGGGTATCGAGAAACCCAGGATGACTGAGAGAAACCAACGATACCATTTATCCCTAAGTTTTTGCATTTCTAACTGTTTTAAAAGATCATTGACTATAATGATTAGAAATTATTAAAATAACACACCACTTGAAAGTTGTATACAGACCTTGACCTGTCAGCCTAATCCTGCTAAGTAACAACAATAACAACAATAATTGATGAAGCACTTGCAATAAACCAAGCAGTCCTATTAGTCTTACATGCATTAATTCACTTAATTTTCACATCTATAGGATATTACAGTTCTCTCCATTTTATACAAATATGAATTTTTTATGAATTAACTATTAGAGAAGCAGCCACAAGGGATGAATTGTGTTGTGTGTTGATTACAATCAATCAGACTTTTAAAAATGAACAATGAAATCAAACTCTCCAAGGCTATTCCCAAAACATAAGCCAAGCCAGCCTACTCTCACAATCATTCAGAAAATACTCTCCTGAAGGCAACCTGACTGGAGTAAAAACTGATGAGTCTGTGTTTCTAAGCAGTGAGCAGGCTATGTGCACATTGCAGGTAGCAGAATGGAAAAAAAAAATTAAAAACTGTGATAGAATAAAGATATATACTTCCTTCCTTTCCCAAAGACGAATGCCACAAAGAAGCTTAGATTCCATTGCTACTGTCTTTGTACAAATTGAGAACTGTGAGCTCCTAAAAGGTGACCTGCAGATATGCCAGGTGGCCTCCTGGGACTAGCCAGGGCAGTACCTTGTGTACATTTGGGGGGACTTAGCATATGCAGGTTTACCCCCACATATCAAGCCCAGGGAGCCTGCCTCAGCTCTAAGTGCGATTTATTATCCAAATCACTTCCCCTCTGAAGACAAGTAGGCAGTAGGAGTCTCCAAGAACTCTCTGCCCAACCTCGGACAAGGCCACTGATGCCCAGAGAGGGGAAGAGACTGACCTGAAAGTCCGAGGCCTAGTTGGGGCCACTCTCAGGTCCCCCAGCTCCCACCTCACTCCCAGATCTATGATGAGGCTCTAGTACAATAATTCATAAAGACAGTGTTTGGAAAGTTAAAATTAAAAGTCCTACAAATGAGTGCTGGTGGCAAGAGCAGTGCTATTTAGAAATGTTTTTTAAAGTCATGATGCATTTATGGATGGCAATTTAAATCCCTTCCTGGTGACACTAAAATACGATCCCATATTTGTACAGAACAGAATCGTCAGCTGCAAAGGCCCTCCAGGCAAGCAAACAGAGCTACAGTTCCCCAGGCCAGAAAGCAGATGGCCAAAGGAAGCTGCCAATGGGTGGGACAGCTAAATAGCCCAGATCTAAATGGAGGGCTGAGGACATAAACCTCGGTTCAGGAGTTGTGTGTGGAATATATACACAACATATTCATACAACTTGGGATCAGGAGGGGACCCCAGAGAACACCTAGCCCGAAAATTGCATCTTACAGAAAAAGACAGAGGTGACTCATTCCAGACACAGAGCAGAAAATGACACAGCTGAGACAAAAACCCTGGTTTCCAGACTGTACTTCATTCCATATGGCAAATCTAGAAAACAAGGCTGCACTATGTTTTATTGCATTAAGATACACACAAAAAATGACTATTTTAACCATTTTAAACAAATATTTCAGTGGCATTAAGAACTTTTGTATTATTTGTATTATTCAGAACCTCATGCATGCTAGACAAGTGTTCTACCACTGAGCTACAATCCCCAGCCCAACACTCAGGCTGAAATACAACCATCGCCACCATCGCCTCCAGAATATTCTCATCTTCAAAAACTAAAATTCAATATCTGAAACAATAACTCCCCATTCTCTCCTCTCTCAATCCTGGTAACCTTGAATCTACTTGGTCTCTAGAATTGGTCTGTTATAGGTATCTTATGAAAATGGATTATAGGATGTTTGTCTTCTTGTATCTGATTATTCCACGCAGCACATTTTCAGGGCTCATCCATGTTATCACACATGTCTAAATATTTTTTGGTGAATATTATTTTATCGTGTACATATTCCACACTGTTTACCCATTTATCAATCCATGAACACTTGAGTTGTTCCTACCTTTTGACCACTACGAATAAAACTGCTGTAAACATTGGTGCACAAATACCAGTTTGGGTCTCTAGGCTGTAGTGCTTCAAAAAAATTTAATAATGATTACTTAGCATTTTCCATGTGCCAAGCACATGTTACAAGCATGACTTCATTTAAATTGTCTCCTGTAAGGTAGAAACTATTATTGTCCCCATTTTACAAAGGCACAGAAAGATTAAGTAATGCATCCAAGATGACAAATTGAGTACATGGTAAAGCCAGGCTCAAACTCAAGCTGCCTAGCTCAGAGTGGCTAGCAGGCCACAGCAGGGAAAGAGGAAGAGTCATAACAAAGCGCCTTCCTAGAGCCTCCTCTAGGGAGGAGATCCAAAATCCTTCCCAGCAGGATTTTCCAATATCCCTCATTCATTCACCCTGGATTGTTTCTCAGATGTTACCTTCTCCCAAGAGGCCTTTCCTGACATTCCATTTAAATTACAACCTTCAACCCAACAGAGCATTTCCCCTTTCTCTGGTTCCTTTTTCTCCAAGCATCTAGCCCACTAGCATTCTAGAAGTTTCATGTTGTGGACCCTGTGGCACACTAGGATGTGAACACTGTCCTGCTGGGCACTGCCCTGTCCTCAGCACCCAGGATGGGGCCAGTGCCACAAGCCTTGGTGAACAAATACACAGCATCTACCTACCACTTAATAGTTCACAAAGCCCTTTCATCAAGAGTATCCCACTCCGCCTTCATTAAATTCTGCAAATGTCTTCAAGATACTGAACCATGAAAGCCAGATTTTATACCTTCTGCAGGTCCAAGCATGTTCCTGGTGGCCAGAGGCATGATTTGTATTTTCTGGGGTACTTAGGGGACAGCTGGTGTCCTGGCAGCCTAGAGGCACACCGGCTGGCCTCAGGAGGCAAGATGCCCAGGCCCTCCGGAGGAAAACCCCAGAGGCAGAAACCATGTTTCAGAATCAGAAATCCTTTCCCATTTGCTTCACTGTTACAAAAAAACCAGGGCACTTGTTTTTGAGGGAGACAGTCACCAAGATACTTCTGGTTTTGGAAACTCCTATATTACTCATCTGACTTGACATGCCGAGATACATTGTCTGGCGCTTTAGTGACAGCACAAGAGACAGAATGAACAAGGGAGCAAATCTGACATCCTATTCTCTATCTGCACTGTTCTCACCCACCTCCCAGCCTCACTCATATGGCATTGAGGATGGGGCCCTGACCTGCTTCCTCTCCCCTCTCAGACATGCTCACTCAGTGACTTGAATTCTCAGATGTGCCCTGGTCTGTCTTACTACCTCCTTCACATAAGGCTGGTCCCCAGAACTGAAATGATGTCTCGTCTCACTCTCCTCACTCCTGCTTTTCACCTGGTCAACTCCCCACTTGTCTTTCACTTCAAAACTCTTCCTTGACCTCTTGGCGAGAGCTGCTCCAATGCCCAGGCAGCCAGCATAAACCTCTGCTTATGAAGTCACCACTGTGCCATAGCCTAGCTGACTTCTTTGTCCTTTCATCACCCCATACACAGCGATGTGAACTGCGGTTCACTGCAAAAGATAAATTTAAAGATCCTGCAGACTGACTCAAAGATTGTGATTATGGAGAGGTACAGAGCTAAAGTGATCTTGTACTATCTTGGCTCTTTAATAACCATTTAGCTTAATTTTTGTATCTGACCTAACATTCTTATATTAAATAAGCTTTTCAGAATGTACAGCTAAGCTCAGAAGATCTCTAGCCTCCACCAACCCTAAAGCTAAGACATCTGAAACCTGTGGAAGAGATCGTGTGCCTAATTGTAGCCCACTTACCCGATACACCCACCAATGTGATTGGCAGATGTATTGATTTATGATTTTCTTTTGTTCTGCAGCTATAAAGATTCACGTAACCTCTTCCACAGTGGAACTTATCATTCAACTTGAATCTAGGTACCTGGCCCATGGTCACTCATATTTGGCTCAGAATAAACTATTTTCTTATTTCCTTTAAAACAGAGTTGTTATTTTACATGAGTAATTTTCATGCTCAATGTGGGGCCTCAGGGATGATCCATTTGTACCAAAGGAGTCACCCAGGCACAGCTCGGGTGCTTTGTGTCTACAATCTGGATTACCTCCTTTGGTTAATAGTCCTTGGTACATTTTGAGCTAATTTGGATACCCTTTGCTGTTTCAGAACCTTTCTCAGAACAATTGCTTGAGATATTTAGTCTATTTCTCCTGCTGCTCCTCCATTATAGGGAGGAAATATTTGGAGAAAAATGGCCATTTGGTACCAGCTGGATTTATGTTTGATGATTATGAAGCCACAACTTAAAAGTACTTAGAAAAAATGGAAAATTTAACTAAGGATGACTTAGCTTTATGTTTCCCTCAATGAAGAATATTTAATATTCCTAAACTGATCTTTAGAGGCCCTGGGCAATGAAACAACAACAAAATAATAATTGTATATATACACACATTTTTGACTAGTTGTGTTTAAATTTTGATGCAATGAAAAATATTAATTTGATCCCCATGCTTATTGGGTTACATTCTCTAAAATTGGGACAACTCTCAATAATGAATCTTATGAAAAGAGAAAACTATATTCTTTTGTAATAATGCCTGGTCCAGTTTTCTTTGGAATCAGGAGAGAAATGATCGGAAAATGATTCTAAAGACAGTATTCATAAATTTTAATTCAGGGTAAATCCATCCCTGGAATTCATAGGAATAGATGGGTGGAAGTTCCCCTGGCTACTCCACTATTGCTTGGCATGGATTTCTCCACTCTTCAGTGGGAGAATTCAATGCTTTAATTGTTTTAATTTTAAGTGCATTATCATTATATGTAATAGTGGAGTTCATTTTGACATAGTGATAAATGCACATGTTGTTTTCTCCATTTCAGTTCCTGGTACCATCCTCTTCTCTCTCCTTTTTCCATCCCATGACCCCTTTTTTAACTCTACTGGTCTTCCTTCCATGTACTTATTTTTAATTGGTACATTATAGTTACATATAAAATTGAAATGCATTGTGATAGATTCATACATGCAGATAGCACGATCTGTTTGACTTTATTCCCTAGTTCTTCCCCTTTGCCTTCTCACCCTTGGTTCCCTGCTTCTTCTCTACAGTTCTCCCTTCAGCTTTCACCACATCGTTTTTTTTCTTAACCCTTTTTTTCTTACTAGCTTCCACATGAGAGAAAACATTCAACCCTTGACTTTTTGAGTCTGGCTTATTTCACCTAGCCTGACAGTCTCCAGTTCCATCCATTTATCAGCAAATGACAATTTTATTTTTTTTTAAATGGCTAAATAGAGTGAAAGATCTAGAGACATTTCTTAAAATAAAAATACAAATGGCTAACAAATAAGTGATAAAAATGTTCAACATCCTTAGCAATCAGAGAGATGCAAATCAAAACTACACTGAGATTTCGTCTCACCCCAGTCAGAATGACAATCAAGAATACAAATAACCATAATTGCTGATGAGGATGTGGGAAAGAGAAGTACACTTATACACTGTTGGTGGGATTGCAAATTAGTACCATCACTTTGGAAAGCAGTATGGAAATTCCTCAAAAGACTAGGAATAGAACCATCACATGACCCAGCTATACCACTCCTTGGTATTTATCCAAATAACTAAAATCAGCATATTATAGTGATACATGCATACCAATGTTTATAGCAGCACAATCTAAATAGCCAAATTATGGAACTAGCCTAGATGCCCATCAACTGATGAACAGATAAAGAAAACGTGGTCTATTTCTTGGACTCTAATTGAGTTCATGGTAACATCTTAGGGCCCTTTTGGGACTAAGGCAAGGACAAAATATAAACCCTACAGTTCCCACCCAGTAATCCATCCAAATTATAAATCCATTATATGGATTAATCCACTGATTAGACCACAGCTCTATAATCTAGTCCTTTCATATCTGAATGTTGCTGCATTCTTTATCACATGAGTTTATTGGAGCTAAGTTTTTATTTAGCCTTCCTCAATGGTGTGCAGGTTCTGTTTGTGTCTTTGTGAGATGCAAATTTTCTGCCTCCTTTCAACTAAGTCATACCTTTGGAAGTACAAATTTAGGATTAAGGATTCCTTAGGGATGTGAAGAAGGTGATCAGATCCAGAATCTGAAGAAAAATATAAAACCCCAAAATGTTGAAAGCTGTCAAATAATGAATCTGTTTTCTATTTTTATGTATGTGTTGTGTGCTCTATTTACACAAGTGCTCATGTTTTTGTACTGTTTAATTGGTAAAAAATTGACTTAGAAATAAATGAACACTCACAAATTAAAAAAAAAAAAAAAAGAACCTAAATGCTTTTCAAGGTTTATGTGACTTGAGAAAGTCTTAAATAGATAAAACCTATTTAATATTGGTTTAATAAAAAGCAGCTGTGAGTCTGGCATAATGGCACATACCTGTAATTGCAGCTACTTGGGAAGCTGAGATAGGAGGATCAAAAATTGGAGGCCAGCCTAGGCAACTTAGTGAGACCTTGTCTAAAAATAAAAAAGGGCTGGGATGTAGCTCAGTGTCAGAGTGCCCCTGGGTTTGAGAAAGAGAGAAGGAAGGGCAGATGTCTGCTAACCAATAAAATACCTATTTAACATTATAGAACTCTTTTTAGGTAAAGACATGCTGTTAAGGAAAAAAACAAAAACAAAAACAAACAACAACAACAAAAAAAGGGTAGATGATAGCTAACTAGCTTTGTTTTATGCTTCAAGTTTTCCATGAGCTACGGCTGAATGTCTTCTCTGATATGTGGATGCTAATTCACAATGAGTAGGGGGGCTCCCGCTAGGGAAGAATAGAGGTACTTTGGATTAGACAGAGGGGAGTGAAGATAGGGAGCGGGGAGCGGGTAAGAAGGACAGTAGATTGAATAAGACATTATGACCTATGTGCATATATGATTACACAACTGGTGTGATTCTACATTATGTACAATCAAAGGAATGAGAAGTTATACTCCATTAATGTATGATGTGTTACAATGTGTTCTACTGTCATGTATAACTATTTAGAATTTTAAAAATCCCATAAACTATTCAGACAATGGTTAAGACTAGGTAAATGCAAATGGGATAAACATTTACAAATTAATTCCTTAGAACTTCAGAAATCTTCAGTAACCTAAAATCTTAAGGTTATGCTACAATAAATTCAGTAATAGTCACTAGATGTCTAGGTTAAATTAAAATGTTAAAACATTAGTTATTAAACAGGTTTAAGGTCTATAAATTTTGACATTTTGCCTTTATTATGTAATGTTTTAATTGGATATGAGGTGTGCACCAATAAACTCATGATAAACAATGCAGCAATATTTAGAGATTAAATTAGATTATGCTAGCTATGATCTAATCAGTGGATTAATCCAGCTGATGGATTCATAATTTCAATGGATTACTGCTTGTGAAATTTAGGGGTTATATTTCATCCCTGCCCTCTCCCTCCCCCTTTCCCTCTCCTTCCAGGCTACCATGAGCTGAGCAGTCTTCCTCCAACACACCCTTCAACCATGATGTTCTGCCTCACCTCAGGCCCAGAGCAATGAAGTTGGGTGACTACAGACTGAACCTTTGAAACGATGAGTTCAAAATAAAATTTCCCTCTATGTTGTTCTTGTCAGGCATTTTGGTCACAGTAACAAAAAACTAACACATGGATATGGAGAAATTTATAGAAAGATATAACTTAGATTGATAACACTGGTTACATGGGGATTGGATGGGAGGGAATGGTACAGAGAGTAGGAAACATGTAGTAAACAAAAAACAAAAAAACAAAACTTGCAAACACATGGTGTTCATGAAACTACCATGTATATCTGGATCATATAATTCAATTTAATATTTTTAAAGTCTTTTTTACTGCCTAGCTATTATGTAACAAAGGCTTGCAAACCCTCAGTATCATAGAATAATAAGCATTTATTTAGCTTATTAAATACATTAAATGTATTTGGATCCGTTTCCCTATCTCAAAACTAGGTTATGAGAAAGCACATACTTTTAAAAATCATTAGTACCTAATTTCTGAGGATTGACAACAAAAAGTAAAAATAGAAATGGAAACAACAACTCTAAGAAAAACGAGATTTTTTTAAAAAGTTATAGAATATGAGAATGTGTTGAGGGAAAAAGATTGGGGGGGAGGGGTCCTAAAGATAACTATGGCTCTGAAATAGGAAAGCTTAGTGAAAACTAAGGGTTTGAATCAATTGTAAAAGGTTTAGAAATTTGTTAAAGCATCTTATAAGGGAATGTTTAAAAAAAAAAAAAGAAATGTAATGTGTGGAATATTTTACATGTGACCAAGTTGAAAGTTCTAATGAATCTTTCAGAGACTAAAGAGATTCCAAAGGTACACGGATGCTAAACTAAAGTTTGATCTCCTGTGTTTAAATGACAAGGATAGTGATCTGCTCTTGTGAGAAGTTTTTCTTTATGTTTTTAGGCAATTTACCTACAACAGCCTATTATTTCTCATGCTTCATATCTTCAAAATTTGTTTTGCTTAATTTCATAATGATCTTATTTCACACAGTGCTTTAACACTTTGATACACTTGACAAACTCTAAAATTAAATCTTGTCTAGAACTGACTTTGGGATTTCCAGAGGCCACCTAGAAGTCCAAAAGACACAGTAAATCTATGTTTATATAAATGTACTATTAATATATATTCCAAAGCCATGAGATGCCTAGATATGGGATGTCTGATGTCAGTCATCATCCTAATGTCAAATTATCATATGCTACACAATAACCACATTTTGCTGCCAATTATAAGTGGTCATTAACCATGGCCATTCTAATTATTTTGTCATCAAGTTTCTCTTCTTTTATATACAGTTTTCAGAAAAAGAAACTAAATCTTACAAATGAATTGGTTTTTCTTTGATTATCTTTGGTTAAAAAATGGTACTCTCCTCAGATGGTGTGATGGCATGTGAATTGGTTATGCTTGCTTTGATTTCAGTCAATTAGTAAAATAAAGTACATGCATAGAAAAAAATGGTATTCTTAGAGAAAAAATACGTTTCTGGGTTCAAAATCACACAAACTGGGTCTATTTTTGCTCTTATTAGTTTTGCTTTGTATTTTCTTTTTATAAACTTTGTACCTGGTACCCATCAAAATTGTACAGAAGTATTATTTCTAAACAATAAGGCTGGCCAAGTGTGCTCAGATAATACCCATTGCCTATGAACACTTAAGGTTGATCTCAACAATGGACTCCAGATTCTTTCCACAGAGAGCACCCAAGAAACAAAGGACTGAATAAATATGAATCATGATTTGGGTCTAGAATGTCCCCCAAAGGCTCATGTGTTGAAGGCTTATTTCCCTATACAGCAACTTTCAGAGAAGCAGTTGGATTGTGAGGGCTCTGACTGCTTCAGTGGATTAATCCATTGATGGATCTGTAGTGAATAGACTATTGGGAGGTGGTAGGAACTGCAGGAGGTGGCAACTAGTTGTAGGGGGTAGGTTTCTTGGGCCTATTCTTTCCCAGGCACCTTCCTGGTTCCTGGCTGCCATAAGGTGAAACAGCTTTGCTCTGCTACACCCTTCTGCCATGATGTGCTGCCTCACCAGCTGACCCTTGACCTCTAAAACATGAGCCAAAATAAATCTTTCCTCTTCAAAGTTGAATTTTCTGACATTTTGTCACAGAGATGAAAAACTAATACAATAAGCAAAAAAACAAAAACAGGTTATTTCATCTATTGGAAGAGAAACCACAAAGATTCTTTTTTAGGAGGGTCCTCCTTGTCAAGTAAAAGCAAGCACCTTGTCCCATAAAATTTCACGGGGTAAACTCTTGAGTTCACATTTCTGTCTTCGAATATGTCCAAATTCAGATGTGAGGACACATCTACTTAGACTTCAGAAAAACTGGGTGCTACTCATTTAACTATGCCAATAATCAGGAACCCCAAGTAAATGAACCCCCACATCCCTTTAATGGTATAGTCCTAAATCCCTTTGTATATTTTCTGAGATATGGAACTTGCTTTGGTATGTTTCCTTAAATGATGAGAACAGTGCTAAATTTACTGACTGCAGTGAAACTACAAATGCCGTGTTGATATTGTTTTTCTATTAATCATGCTTTTGTTATGACTGTTTGCTTACCCAAACCTCCCACCTGACTTAAACTGAGTCTTTACACTTGGAAAGATTCAAATTCTATGCCACCCCCAGAAAATAATTCTCTTATTAGGTGGTACATTTTAGATAAGAAAAATTCTAGGTTTTATACAGGCAGAGCCCTATTATAGTCTCCATGGCAACAACATTCATGGTGAGTTTATCAAAATTGGTTAAATACTAGAACCAAGAGACCTCACTGGAGGTATAAACTAGGAATTTTGGAGACTCAAAATTTTAGAACAAGTTTTACTTGCTATAAATGAGAATATTCCTTAAAAAGAATTCACGTTGAAAAAAATGGACATATAAGTGAACATTATTTCACAAAGAAAAAAAAAAGGATGGGAAACTCCTTTAAAATTATGAACTGGGTATAATACTATGTGCCTAATCCCAGTGACTCTGGGGGCTGAGGCAGGAAGACCCATAAGTTCAAGGCCAACCTGGGCAAAAAATATTGCTGAGGTTGCCTTGAAATTGCCATCCTCCTTCCTCAGCCTCCCAAGTTGCCAGAATTACAGGTATGCCCACAAAATCTGTGCAATACAAACTTCTTGTAAGTCCAGACTTTTGTCTCCATTTCAATAATTGGAATAGATTTTGTTGTGAAAAAAAATATTCAAAAGGATACTGTGTGATTGTCTGACTTCTGTGATGTAATCGTACTTCCCTAGGCAAGAATCTTGGTAATACAGATAGGACAAATCAAATTGCTAATAATAATTTGGATATTAAAAACCAAATCTTTCCAAGCATTAGAACTAGCCACTCTACACAAAGTTAGAGCCATGGAGTCAAATTATGGTTAAAAGAAAAATTAGAATTGAAAGATAAAATATCTCAAAGTACAGATGACAGTAGATACAGGGGGGAAACATACTAACCAAGGAGTACGATACATGTGGGGGATGTTCTGATTGGTTAGGTGCTGATTTCGTTCATCTGTTATTTTTTTCTTTTTCACTCTGTACTGTTTTTGATTATTGTAACTTTAGGTTTATTACTCCTTTTTTATGCTGCATGTAAATGTTATATCAAATGGAAAGAATTGAGAAAGAGGAAAACTGAGAACCAGATCATGATGGCTAAAGGCATTAACATGATCCAGAGAGTTTTTCCTTAATGGTTTTAACAACTATCTCTCCTCTTCTTCTGAAGACCACTTTCTTGCCTACTCAGCCTCATCTTTATCAGATCTTAGGAATGAACCTTCCTAGCCCCATGGGACATAAAGCAACTTTCTGCCTCCACATGTGTACAGGGTGGTACTTGGTCCCTGGGTAACTGTGAAGTTCTCTGCAAAAGGCACAACTATACTAAAGATCCTGTAGTGCACTTAACCCTGGCTGACGAGAACATCATGATTGTAGAGAGATGAAATTTCTAAGTCTAGAGCCAAAATCATCTTGGGTTATCTTTGGCCCTTTAATAACCACTTAGCTTAATTTTGTATCTGAACTAACATTCTTATGACTAATAGACAAGCTTCTCAGTGTGTATTGCTAAGCTGGAACACCTATCGCTGCCACCAACCCTAAAGCTAAGATGCTATGACATCTGAAACCTATAGAAGAGATCACTGTGACTTCTTGTAGCCCACATGCCTAATGTTCCCACCAATGTCATTGGTAGATGCACTGATTTATGATTTTTTGTTATGTGACTAAAAAACTTCATGTAACCTCTTTCACAGCGTAATTTTTCATTCAGTGTAAGTCCAGGTACCCAGGTCATGGTTACTTGTATTTGGTTCAGAATAAACTAGTTTCTTCTTTTCTTTAAAGCAGAGTCATTATTTTACATCAGCAACTATTAGCTTCTTCAAGGCAGGGATTCAATTTCAATACCAAGACCCCAGAAGTTACTTGCTCCCATGTTTGGCATGAACAGGCACCCCACAGATAATTGCTGAGTTGCTTTGGCAATTAGATTGACCTCTGAGAAGGCAGCTTCTGAACAAGGGTGAGACTTTTTGCCCTAGAGTTACCCCCATTTATAGGTTGGTCTTCCCCATTCATGTCAGTGGGTCTCTGAAAAGTAAATGTTACATCTCAATTCCTCCCTTTAAAATAAATAAAATGTACGGTCAAATGCACAATGCTGAGATACAGCTGGTAAAAAGGAAGAACTGACACAGAACAGGCTATGTAGCCCACAATAATTAAAAATAACTGAATAATCTTTTTCCAAGTTAATGTAAGTTATCAGTGAAGTGAAATGAAAAAGGGTCTTGGAGTGAGAAATTCTGGTTTTACCTATTCACTCTGTGATCAGAAGCACATCACTTAATCACTGTGAAAATCCCACAAAACTAGAATCTCTGTCTTATCTCAGGGACTGTTGGGATAGTAATCCAAGATAATGGATATAAAGACATTTTTACATTTCAAAGTACTATACAAATACAAACTCATTAAAATTATAATTATGATGACCAATACAGGAAAAGGTTTCTGACTCAGTGAAAAAAGCAGAACACAAAAGTGTGTATGGCTACGTGAATACATTCTAGGTAAAGACTGGAACAAAACAGGAAGAAATAAATTATTGGACTAGGGCATGGGTCAGCAAGTATTTTCTGTATAGGGCCAGATATTAAATATTTTAGGCCTTGGTGGCGATACAGTCTCTTGCATAGTGATTCAGCTCTGCCATTGTAACCCCAAAGTGGTCCTAGACAAAATGAAATGATAGACATGCCTGTGTTCTAATAATCTTCATTTATGGACACTAAAATTTGAATTTGATATTATTTTCCCATGTCACAAAATAATACTCTCAGCTTTCTTCAACTATTTTAAAATGTAAGAAAACAAAAACAAAAAACAAACAAAAATGTTCTTAGTTCTTGGTCTGTACAAAAACAAGCGTTAGGCAAAAAAACAAACAAAAATGTTCTTAGTTCTTGGTCTGTACAAAAACAAGTGTTAGGCCAGATTCAGCCTATAAAGCCATGGTTGTCTGACCCCTGGGTTAGAGTGATGTACAATGAACAATTTTCTTTCATTGTAATTCTCTAAAACTATTATTTTGGGTTCTAGGAATTGAACCTAGAGGTACTTTCCCACTGAGCTACATCCCCAATCCTTTGTATTTATTTAAGACAAGACCTCACTAAATTGCTGAGGCAGGTCTCTAACTTGCAACCCTCTCCCAGCCTCCTAAATTGCTGGGATTCCAGGCATGTGCCACCATGTCCAGTTCTTTAATACATGATTGTTACATATAAAGGGAGAAAGGAAAACACCATGAATTCCCTGGGGTATGCCACACCCATTCAAAACTGACCAAGTTCAGCTTCAAACATGATTCTTCTGGCCCTCGAGTCTTCTGCAAGCTCATGTCCCCATAACAGGTCCTGAAATCTAGGCTCCTTGTCTCTTTGAAGTCTCTAGCAAATAGCTTACTTCTTCTTCAGCTTTGTCATGTCTTAGCTCTCAGCTCACATATTCCCACTTTCCTCAAGACCAAACCTAAGCTTACCTCCTCCAGGGAATATTCTCCAACCAACCTCAATCCAACAACTTTAAACCCACCACTCCCACTGCCATTCCAGCATATCTTCTCTTTCCCAAAAAGACAGCAGGATCAAGGGCAGTACCTGTGCCTTCTGCTACTCTTCTGCCTCCCACAGCACCTCCTGGTGGCCTGGGTATGACACAGCACCTCAGAAACGCTAGTGGAATAAGTAAGTCAACCCAGGCACTGCAGGGGTACATTAGCAGATGGTCCAAGCTTCTGCTGCTCGTTTTAGTGATGCTAGGATAGTGCTCTCTAAAGATCTGCCACAATTAGCTATATTGCCCATTATAATGGTTCATCTGGTCATTATTTTGGCACATTCCAAGCTACTACAAAAGCAATTATATTCTGTGCACAGAGCCACTCACCCCAATTACAGGTCTTTGCAACATTATGAGATAACATTATACAAAGACACTGTGAATCAATGGGCTGGGTATAAGGAGGATTTTTTAAAAAGAAGAATGGAAGAATGGTGAACTAGCCATGTGAAACCCACTTTAATCAAACACAGCCAATGAGGAAAATCTTGCCAAGCCTCACAGACACAAGAACAAAACCAGATGTATAAACAGGAGGTCAGTATCTTCCCACGTGCCCATCCCTTAGTGCCAGCTAACAGAGTCCTTGAGCTCACCCTCCAGAGTGCCACCTACTGCTCAGGAAAGGGCAGGGCAACTGGGTAGCTGGCAGTGGCTGCTCATTTCTCAGGAGTTGAAATGTCTCAAAGACAAGTCCTGAACAAAGGCCCCAGAATGTGTCCAAAAAGACAGCAGGATCAAGGACAGTACCTGTGCCTTTTATTGATGGCAGTCTCTGCCATTTATTGAGACTAATAACTTCTGTGGCAGATTCTGTGTTAAGTGCTCTGCCCGCATCATCCCAACATATTGTCACAATGACTCCATGGAGTTGTTACTTTTATCCTCCTTTTGATAAAGATGTGGGAACAGCTAACAACCACTGACTTGAGAGAACTGCTTATGGAGAGGCCTCGTGTGCCAGGCTTTGGGCTAGGACCTGGAGATTCAAGGTTAAGCCAGTCAAATAATCTCCACCTTCATGGGACTCACCTTCTAGTAGAAGATGGAAAAAAAAAAAAAAAACCTTAAAATTTAAAAAGTTTAGCAAGACAATATATGAATGTGTAAAGTACTATAAATGACATAAAAAGAATAGGCAGGTAAAGAGTTATTCTTAATGACAAGGAAAGGAGAGTTTTTCCAGAAAGTCTCATCCTAAAAGATGCTGTAAGACTCTTTGCAGACTCAAATAGCACAAGAGGGGAGTCCAGGAACCAGGCTGGACATACCCTCTTTTCCGGGGTCTGACGGGACTGCACTGGTTCAGACACCCTCTCTACAGGTGCATGCTGTGAAGGGGGCCGGGGCATTGGAATGGAAGCCTGTGTGCAGCCAGGAAAA